>NC_133426.1:56082500-58582500 GCF_049350105.2 Macaca mulatta | reverse complement strand
TCATATGGTACATCTAGTTCTAGATCCTTGAGGAATCGCCATACTGTTTTCCATAATGGTTGAACTAGTTTACAATCCCACCAACAGTGTAAAAGTGTTCCTATTTCTCCACATCCTCTCCAGCACCTGTTGTTTCCTGACTTTTGAATGATTGCCATTCTAACTGGTGTGAGATGGTATCTCATTGTGGTTTTGATTTGCATTTCTCTGATGGCCAGTGATGATGAGCATTTTTTCATGTGTCTGTTGGCTGTATGAATGTCTTCTTTTGAGAAATGTCTGTTCATATCCTTTGCCCACTTTTTGATGGGGTTGTTTGTTTTTTTCTTGTAAATTTGTTGGAGTTCTTTGTAGGTTCTGGATATTAGCCCTTTGTCAGATGAGTAGATTGCAAAAATTTTCTCCCATTCTGTAGGTTGCCTGTTCACTCTGATGGTAGTTTCTTTTGCTGTGCAGAAGCTCTTTAGTTTAATGAGATCCCATTTGTCAATTTTGGCTTTTGCTGCCGTTGCTTTTGGTGTTTTAGACATGAAGTGTTTGCCCATGCCTATGTCCTGAATGGTACTACCTAGGTTTTCCTCTACGATTTTTATGGTATTAGGTCTAACATTTAAGTCTCTAATCCATCTTGAATTAATTTTCGTATAAGGAGTAAGGAAAGGATCCAGTTTCAGCTTTCTACTTATGGCTAGCCAATTTTCCCAGCACCATTTATTAAATAGGGAATCCTTTCCCCATTTCTTGTTTCTCTCAGGTTTGTCAAAGATCAAATGGCTGTAGATGTGTGGTATTATTTCTGAGGACTCTGTTCTGTTCCATTGGTCTATATCTCTGTTTTGGTACCAGTATCATGCTGTTTTGGTTACTGTAGCCTTGTAGTATAGCTTGAAGTCAGGTAGCGTGATGCCTCCAGCTTTGTTCTTTTGACTTAGGATTGTCTTGGAGATGCGGGCTCTTTTTTGGTTCCATATGAACTTTAAAGCAGTTTTTTCCAATTCTGTGAAGAAACTCATTGGTAGCTTGATGGGGATGGCATTGAATCTATAAAATACCTTGGGCAGTATGGCCATTTTCACGATATTGATTCTTCCTATCCATGAGCATGGTATGTTCTTCCATTTGTTTGTGTCCTCTTTTATTTCACTGAGCAGTGGTTTGTAGTTCTCCTTGAAGAGGTCCTTTACATCCCTTGTCAGTTGGATTCCTAGGTATTTGATTCTCTTTGAAGCAATTGTGAATGGAAGTTCATTCCTGATTTGGCTCTCTGTTTGTCTGTTACTGGTGTATAAGAATGCTTGTGATTTTTGCACATTAATTTTGTATCCTGAGACTTTGCTGAAGTTGCTTATCAGCTTAAGGAAATTTTGGGCTGAGACAATGGGGTTTTCTAAATATACAATCATGTCATCTGCAAAGATGGACAAGTTGACTTTTTCTTTTCCTAACTGAATACCCTTGATTTCTTTCTCTTGCCTGATTGCCCTAGCCAGAACTTCCAACACTATGTTGAATAGGAGTGGTGAGAGAGGGCATCCCTGTCTTGTGCCAGTTTTCAAAGGGAATTTTTCCAGTTTTTGCCCATTCAGTATGATATTGACTGTGGGTTTGTCATAAATAGCTCTTATTATTTTGAGGTACGTTCCATCAAAACCGAATTTATTGAGCGTTTTTAGCATGAAGGGCTGTTGAATTTTGTCAAAAGCCTTTTCTGCATCAATTGAGATAATCATGTGGTTCTTGTCTTTGGTTCTGTTTATATGCTGGATTATGTTTATTGATTTGCGAATGTTGAACCAGCCTTGCATCCCAGGGATGAAGCCCACTTGATCATGGTGGATAAGCTTTTTGATGTGTTGCTGAATCCGGTTTGCCAGTATTTTATTGAGGATTTTTGCATCGATGTTCATCAGGGATATTGGTCTAAAATTCTCTTTTTTTGTTGTGTCTCTGCCAGGCTTTGGTATCAGGATGATGTTGGCCTCATAAAATGAGTTAGGGAGGATTCCCTCTTTTTCTATTGATTGGAATAGTTTCAGAAGGAATGGTACCAACTCCTCCTTGTATCTCTGGTAGAATTCAGCTGTGAATCCATCTGGTCCTGGATTTTTTTGGTTGGTAGGCTATTAATTATTGCCTCAATTTCAGAGCCTGCTATTGGTCTATTCAGGGATTCAACTTCTTCCTGGTTTAGTCTTGGAAGAGTGTAAGTGTCCAGGAAATTATCCATTTCTTCTAGATTTTCCAGTTTATTTGCGTAGAGGTGTTTATAGTGTTCTCTGATGGTAGTTTGTATTTCTGTGGGGTCGGTGGTGATATCCCCTTTATCATTTTTAATTGCGTTGATTTGATTCTTCTCTCTTTTCTTCTTTATTAGTCTGGCTAGTGGTCTGTCAATTTTGTTGATCTCTTCAAAAAACCAACTCCTGGATTCATTGATTTTTTGGAGGGTTTTTGTGTCTCTATCTCCTTCAGTTCTGCTCTGATCTTAGTTATTTCTTGCCTTCAGCTAGCTTTCGAATGTGTTTGCTCTTGCTTCTCTAGTTCTTTTAATTGCGATGTTAGAGTGTCAATTTTAGATCTTTCCAGCTTTCTCTTGTGGGCATTTAGTGCTATAAATTTCCCTCTACACACTGCTTTAAATGTGTCCCAGAGATTCTGGTATGTTGTATCTTTGTTCTCATTGGTTTCAAAGAACATCTTTATTTCTGCCTTCATTTCGTTATGTACCCAGTAGTCATTCAGGAGCAGGTTGTTCAGTTTCCATGTAGTTGAGCGGTTTTGATTGAGTTTCTTAGTCCTGAGTTCTAGTTTGATTGCACTGTGGTCTGAGAGACAGTTTGTTATAATTTCTGTTCTTGTACATTTGCTGAGGAGTGCTTTACTTCCAATTACGTGGTCAATTTTGGAGTAAGTATGATGTGGTGCTGAGAAGAATGTATATTCTGTTGATTTGGGGTGGAGAGTTCTATAGATGTCTATTAGGTCTGCTTGCTGCAGAGATGAGTTCAATTCCTGGATATCCTTGTTAACTTTCTGTCTCGTTGATCTGTCTAATGTTGACAGTGGAGTGTTGAAGTCTCCCGTTATTATTGTATGGGAGTCTAAGTCTCTTTGTAAGTCTCTAAGGACTTGCTTTATGAATCTGTGTGCTCCTGTATTGGGTGCATATATATTTAGGATAGTTAGCTCTTCCTGTTGAATTGATCCCTTTACCATTATGTAATGACCTTGTTTGTGTCTTTTGATCTTTGATGGTTTAAAGTCTGTTTTATCAGAGACTAGTATTGCAACCCCTGCTTTTTTTTGTTCTCCATTTGCTTGATAAATCTTCCTCCATGCCTTTAATTTGGAGCCTATGTATGTCTCTGCGTGTGAGATGGGTCTCCTGAATACAGCAGACTGATGGGTCTTGACTCTTTATCCAGTTTGCCAGTCTGTGTCTTTTAATTGGAGCATTTAGTCCATTTACATTTAAGGTTAAGATTGTTATGTGTGAACTTGATCCTGCCATTATGATATTAACTGGTTATTTTGCTCGTTAGTTGATGCAGTTTCTTCCTAGCCTCAATGGTCTTTACATTTTGGCATGTTTTTGCAATGGCTGGTACCGGTTGTTCCTTTCCATGTTTAGTGCTTCCTTTAGGGTCTCTTGTAAGGCAGGCCTAGTTGTGACAAAATCTCTAAGCATTTGCTTATCTGTAAAGGATTTTATTTCTCCTTCACTTATGAAACTTAGTTTGGCTGGATATGAAATTCTGGGTTTAAAATTCTTTTCTTTAAGAATGTTGAATATTGGCCCCCACTCTCTTCTGGCTTGGAGAGTTTCTGCCGAGAGATCTGCTGTTTTTCTGATGGGCTTCCCTTTGTGGGTAACCCGACCTTTCTCTCTGGCTGCCCTTAAGATTTTTTCCTTCATTTCAACTTTGCTGAATCTGGCAATTATGTGTCTTGGAGTTGCTCTTCTCGAGGAGTATCTTTGTGGCATTCTCTGTATTTCCTGGATTTGAATGTTGGCCTGGCCTACTAGGTTGGGGAAGTTCTCCTGGATGATATCCTGAAGAGTGTTTTCCAACTTGGTTCCATTTTCCCCCTCACTTTCAGGCACCCCAATCAGACGTAGATTTGGTCTTTTTACATAATCCCATACTTCTTGCAGGCTTTGTTCATTTCTTTTTCTTCTTTTTTCTTTTGTTTTCTCTTCTCGCTTCATTTCATTAATTTGATCCTCAATCGCTGATACTCTTTCTTCCAGTTGATCGAGTCGGTTACTGAAGCTTGTGCATTTGTCACGTATTTCTCGTGTCATGGTTTTCATCTCTTTCGTTTCGTTTAGGACCTTCTCTGCATTAATTACTCTAGCCATCAATTCTTCCACTTTTTTTTCAAGATTTTTAGTTTCTTTGCGCTGGGTACGTAATTCCTCCTTTAGCTCTGAGAAATTTGATGGACTGAAGCCTTCTTCTCTCATCTCGTCAAAGTCATTCTCCGTCCAGCTTTGATCCGTTGCTGGCGATGAGCTGCGCTCCTTTGCCGGGGGAGATGTGCTCTTATTTTTTGAATTTCCAGCTTTTCTGCCCTGCTTTTTCCCCATCTTTGTGGTTTTATCTGCCTCTGGTCTTTGATGATGGTGATGTACTGATGGGGTTTTGGTGTAGGTGTCCTTCCTGTTTGATAGTTTTCCTTCTAACAGTCAGGACTCTCAGCTGTAGGTCTGTTGGAGATTGCTTGAGGTCCACTCCAGACCCTGTTTGCCTGGGTATCAGCAGCAGAGTCTGCAGAAGATAGAATATTGCTGAACAGCGAGTGTACCTGTCTGATTCTTGCTTTGGAAGCTTCCTCTCAGGGGTGTACTCCACCCTGTGAGGTGTGGGGTGTCAGACTGCCCCTAGTGGGGGATGTCTCCCAGTTAGGCTACTCAGGGGTCAGGGACCCACTTGAGCAGGGAGTCTGTCCCTTCTCAGATCTCAACCTCCATGTTGGGAGATCCACTGCTCTCTTCAAAGCTGTCAGACAGAGTCGTTTGCGTCTGCAGAGGTGTCTGCTGCGTTTGTTTAGTTTACTGTGCCCTGTCCCCAGAGGTGGAGTCTACAGAGACAGGCAGGTTTCCTTGAGCTGCTGTGAGCTCCACCCAGTTCGAGCTTCCCAGCAGCTTTGTTTACCTACTTAAGCCTCAGCAATGGCGGGCGCCCCTCCCCCAGCCTCGCTGCTGCCTTGCCGGTAGATCACAGACTGCTGCGCTAGCAATGAGGGAGGCTCCGTGGATGTGGGACCCTCCCGGCCAGGTGTGGGATATGATCTCCTGGTGTGCCTGTTTGCTTAAAGTGCAGTATTGGGGTGGGAGTTACCCGATTTTCCAGGTGTTGTGTATGTCAGTTCCCCTGGCTAGGAAAAGGGACTCCCTTCCCCCTTGCGCTTCCCAGGTGAGGCAATACCTCGCCCTGCTTCAGCTCTCGCTGGTCGGGCTGCAGCAGCTGACCAGCACCGATCGTCCGGCACTCCCCAGTGAGATGAACCCAGTACCTCAGTTGAAAATGCAGAAATCACTGGTCTTCTGTGTCGCTCGCGCCGGGAGTTGGAAACTGGAGCTGTTCCTCTTCGGCCATCTTGCTCCACCCTTCTAGTTTGTACCAAAAGAAATATTTAACTCTGTGAGACGAATCAAAACATCCCAAAACAGTTCCACAGATAGCTTCTTTCTAGTTTTTATCTAGGGATATTCAGATTTTCTCCATAGGCCTCAATGGGCTCCAAATTGTCCCTTTGCAGATTCGACAAAAAAAGTGTTTCCAATCTGCTGAATCAGAAGAAAAATTTAACTCCTTGTAATGAAACCACACATCACAAAGCAGTTTCACAGAAATATTCTTTGTAGCTTTTATCTGGGGATATCAGTTTTTCCCCATAGGCCTCAGAGGGCTCCCAAGTGTCTTTTCACATATTCTACAGAGTGTTTCCAACCTGATGAATCAAAAGAAAGGTTTAAAGATGTGATATGAATCCACTCATCACAAAGCAGTTTCACAGATAGCTACTTTCTAGTTTTTACCTGGGGATATTTGATCTTTCCCCATAGGCCTCAGTGGACTCCCAAATGTCCCTTCACAGATTCCACATAAAGAGCGTTGCCAACCTACTGACTGAAAAGAAAATTTTAACTCTGTAGTATGAATCCATATATCCCAAAGCAGTTTCAAAGATAGCATCTTTCTAGTTTTTAATCTATGGATATTTGGTTTCTTGTTTTAGGCTTCAATGGGCTCAGAAAAATCCTTTCACAAATTCTACAAGATAGATTCTTTCTAGTTTTTATCTGGGGATATTCAGGGTTTCCCCATAGGCCTCAATGGGCTCCTGAATGTCTCTTCACAGATTCTAGGGAAAGATTGTTTCAAACCTGCTGAATTAAAACAAAGTTTAAAGTCTGTAAGATGAATCCACACATCACAAAGCAGTTTCACAGATAGCTTCTCTCTAGTTTTAATCTCTGGATACTCAGTTTTTCATTGTAGGACTCAATGGGCTCTGACAAATCCCTTTGCACATTCTACAAAATGAGTGTTTATAACATATTGAATCAAAAGAAATGTTTAACTATGTGAGTTGAATCTACCCATCACAAAGCAGTTTCACAGAAAGCTTCTTTCTAATTTTTATCTGGGGCTATTTGTTTTTCCGAATATGCCTCAGTAGGCTCCCAAGTGTCCCTTCAAATATTCTAAAAAAAAGTGTTTCCAACCTGCTGCATCAAAAGAAAGGTTAAACTCTATGACATGAATCCACACCTCACAACACAGATTCACAGGTATCTTATTTATAGTTTATATCTGTGAATATTCAGTTGTTCCTCCTGTGCCTCAGTGGGCTCCCAAATGTCCCCTCACAGATTCTACAATAGGAGTATTTCTGACATGCTGAATCAACGAAAGGTTTACCTATGATGGATGAATCCACACATCACAAAGCAATTTCAAAGATAGCTTCTTTCTAGTTTTTATCTGGGATTATTTGCTTATTCCCCATAGGCCTCAATGGGCTCCCAAATGTCTCTTCCCAGATTGTAGGAAAAGATTCTTTTTAACCTCCTGAATTAAAAGAAAGTTTAAACTCTGTAAGATGAATCCACACATCACAAAGCAGTTTCACAGATAGCTTCTCTCTAGTTTTTACCTTTGGATATTCAGTTTTTCCTTATAAGCTTCAATGGGCTCCAATATTTCCCTTTGCAGATTTTACAGAAAATGTTTTTCCAACCTGATACATCTAAAGAAAAATTTAACTCTCTGAGATTAATCCACACATCTCAAAGCAGTTTCACAGATACCTTATTTCTATTCTTTACTGGGTATATTCACTTTTTCCTCATAGGCCTCAATGGGCTCCCAAATGTCCCTTTGCTGAAACCACACACAAAAAAAAGTGTTCCCAACCTGCTGAATCAAAGGAAAGGTTTAACTCTGTGAAATTAATCCACACATCACAAAGCAGTTTCAGAAATAGCTTCATTCTATTTTTCCTCTGAGGATATTTGGTTTTTCCCCATAGTCCTCAATCGGCTCCCAAATATTTCTTTGCAAATTCTGCAAAAAGCATGTTTCCAACCTGCTGAATCAATAGAAAAGTTTAACTCTAAGATGAATTGACACGTCACAAAGCAGTTTCACAGATAGTTTCTTTCTAGATAATAACTGGTGATATTTGGTTTTTCCTCATAGGCCTCAATAGAATCCCAAATGTCCCTTTGCAGATTCAACAGAAAGATAGTTTCCAACCTTGTGAATCAAAAGAAAGGTTTAATTCTGTGAGGTGAATCCACACATCACAAAGCAGTTTCACTGATTGCTTCTTTCTTGTATTTATCTGGGGATATACAGTTTTTCCCCAAGGGCCTCAATGGGCTCCCAAATGTCCCTTCACAGATTCTAAAAAGAGAATGTATCAAACCTGCTGAATCAAAAGAAAGGTTGAAATGTGTGAGATGAATCCACACATCACCAAGCAGTTTCACAGAGTGCTTCTTTCTAGTTTTAGCTAAGGATATTTGGTTATTCCCCATAGACCTCAATGCGCTCCCCAAAGTACCTTCGCAGATTCTACAAAAAGAATGTTTCAAACCTGCTGAATCAAAGGAAACTTTTAACTCTATGAGATGCATGCACACAAAACAAGACAGTTTCACAGATAGCTTCTTTCTAGTTTTTCTCTGGAAATATTCGGGTTTTCCCCATAGGTCTCAACAGGCTCCCAAGTGTTTCTTTGCAGAGTCTACAAAAATAGTGCTTCCAACTTGCTGAATCAAAAGAAAAGATTAACTCTGTGAGATGAATCAACACATCACAAAGGAGTTTCAAAGACAGCTTCTTCCTAGATTTTTTCTGGTATGTTCAGTTTTTCCTCATAGACTTCAATGGACTCCCAAGTGGACTTACACAGATTCTACAAAAAAGAGTGTTTCCAACTTATTCAGTCAAAATAAAGGCTTAACTTTGTGAGATAAACCCACATATCACAAAGCAGTTTCATAGATAGTATCTTCCTAGTTTTTATATGGATATATTTTCTTTTTCCCCTTAGGCCTCAATGATCTCCCAAATGTTCCCTCACAGATTCCACAAAAAAAGTGTTTCTAACCTGTTGAATCAAAAGAAAGGTTTACCTCTATGAGATGAATACACATCACAAAACATTTTCATAGACAGCTTCTTTCCTTTTTTTATCTGGGGATATTCAGTTTTTTATCATAGGCCTTAATGGGCTCTGTACTGTCCCTTTGTAGATTCTACAAAAAGAGTTTCCATCCTGTTAAATGTAAACAAAAATATAACTCTGAGAGATGAATCCACACATCCAAACCAGTTTCACAGGTAGCTTCTTTCTAGTTTATATCTGGGGATTTTGGTTTTTCTGCCTATGGGCAGAAATAAGCTTTGAAAAGTCCCTTTGCACATTCTGCAAAAATAGTATTTCCAACCTGCTGAATTAAAAGATAGGTTTAAATCTGTGAGACAAATCCATACATCACGAAGCAGTTTCACAGATAGCTTCTTTCTTGTTTTTATCTGGGCATATTCAGTATTACCACATAGACCTCAATGGGCTCTCAAATATCTCTTCACAGATACTACAAAAACAGTGTTTCCAACCTGCTGAATCAAAAGAAAAAATTAACACTGTGAGATGAATCCAAAAACCTCAGAAAGCAGTTTCCCAGGTAGCTTCTTTCTAATTTTTATCTGGGGATATTCAGTTTTTCCCCATAGGTCTCAATGGGCTGCCAAATATCCCTTCGCAGATTCTACAAAGACAGTATTTCCCACCTGCTGAATCAGTGGAAAGGTTTAACTCTTTGAGATAAATCCACACATCACCAAGCAGTTTCACACATAGCTTCCTTATAGTTTTTATTGGGGGATATTCGGTTTTTCCCCATAGATATCAATGGACTCCCTAATGTCCTTCACAGATTCTACAAAGAAAGGGTCTACAAACTGCTGAATCAAAACAAAGATTTATCTCTGTGAGATGCATCCACACATCACCAAGCAATTTCACAGATAGCTTCTTTCTTGTTTGTATCTGGGCATATTTGGTTTTACCATATTTATCTCAAGGGGCTCCCAAATATCCCTATGCAGATCCTACAAAAAGAGTGCCTCTAACCTGCTAAATCAAAACAAGGTTTAACTGTGTAAGATAAATATACACATCACCAAGGTGTTTCACAGACAGCTTCCTTCTAGTTTTTATTTTTGGATATTTGTTTTTTTCTCATATGACTCAATGGGCTTTCAAAAGTCACTTTGCTGATTGATTAAAAAGAGTGTTTCCAAGCTGCTGAATCAAAAGAATGGTTTACCTCTGTGAGATGAATCCACACATCACAAAGCAGTTTCACAGATAGATTCTTTCTAGTTTTTATCTGTGGATATTCCATTTTTCCTAAAGGCCTCAATGGGCTCCTAAATGTCCCTTCACAGATTCTACAAAAAGAATGTTTCAAACCTGCTGAACCAAAAGAAAAAATTAACTCTGAAATGAATCAACACATCACAAAGCAGTTTCAAAGATAGCTTCTTTCTAGTTTTATATGGGGATATTTGCTTTTCTTCCAAAAACCTCAAGGGGCTGCCAGATGTTTCTTAGCAGATTCTACAAAAAAAAGCTTATCTGACCTGCTGAATCAAAATAAAGGTTTACTCTGTGAGATGAATCAAAACATCACCAACCCTTTTCACAGATAGCTTCTTTCTAATTTTCTTCTCGGGATGTTCAGTTGTTCCCCATAGGCCTCAAAAGGCTCCCAAATGTCCCTTTGAAGATTCTCCAAAAAGAGTTTCCAATCTGCTGAATAAAAAAAAAAATTATCTCTTTGAGATGAATCCACACATCACCATGCACTTTCACAGATAGCTTCTTTCTAGATTTTATCTGGGGATATTTTGCTTTTCCCCACAGACCTCAATGTGTTCCCAAATGTCCTTTTGCAGATTCTAGAAAAAGAGTGTTTCCAACCTGCTGAATCAAAAGATAGGTTTAACTGTTTTATGTGAATCCACACATCATCAAGCAGCTTCACATATAGCTCGTTTCTAGTTTTTATCTGGGCATATTTGTTTTTTTCCCATAGACTTCTAAGGGCTTTCAAATGTCCCTTCACAGATACTACAAAAATAGTGCTTCCAACCTGCTGAATCAAAATAAAGGATTAACCCTTTGAGATGAATTCACACGTCACCCAGCAGTTTCTCAGATAGCTTCTTTCTAGTTTTCGTCTAGGGATATTCAGTTTCTACCCATAGGCTGCAATGGGCTCCCAAATGTCTTTTCACAAATTCTACAAAAAGAGTTTTTCCAACCTGCTGAATCAAAAGAAATCTTTATGTCTGGGAGATGAATCCACACAGCACAAACCAGTTTCACAGATAACCTCTTTCTGGCTTTTATCTAGAGAAATTCTGCTTTTAGCCATAGGCCTCTATTGGCTCTCAAATGTCCCTTCACAGATTCTACAAAGGATGTTTCCAACCTGCTGAATCAAAACAAAGGTTTAAGTCTGTGAGATAAATTCACTCAAAACCAAACAGTTTCACAGATAGCTTGTTTCTAGTTTTTATCTTGAAATATTCAGTTTTTCTTCGTAGGCTTCAATGGACTCTCAAATGTCCCTTTGCAGATTCTACAAAAAGAATGTTTCCAACATGGCGAATCAAAGGGAGCATTTCACTCTGTGAGATGAATCCACCCATTACCAGGCAGTTTCACAGATGGCTTATTTGCAATATTTATCTGGGGTTATTCAGTTTTATCCATAGGCCAAAATGGGCTCCCAAATGTCCCTTCCCAGATTCTACAAAAAGAGTGTTTCTAACTTGCTGAATCAAAAGAAAGGTTTAACTCGGTGAGATGAATCCATACATCAGCAAGCAGTTTCGCAGATACCTTCTTTCTAGTTTTTATCTGACAATATTCGGTTTTTCTCCATACACCTCAATGGACTACCAAATGTATTTTCGTAGATTCTATAAAAAGAGTGTATCCAACCTACTGAACCAACAGAAAGTTTTATCTCTGTTAAATGAATCTACACATTACCAAGTAGTTTTACTTGTGGCTTCTGTCTAGTTTTTATCTGGGGATATTCGTTTTTTCTTCATAGGCACAATAGGCTCCCAAATGTCTCTTTGCAGATTCTATAAAAAGAGTGTTTCCAAACTGCTGAATCAAATGAAAGTTGTAATGCTGTGAGATTAATCCACACATCACTAATTTCTTGCACAGATAACTTCTTTCTTGTTTTTATCTGGAGATATTCGCTTTCTTCCCCTAGGCTTCAAGGGACTCTGAAAGGTCCCTTCATAGATTCTACTAAAAGAGTGTTTCCAACTTGCTGAATCAAAAGAATGGTTTGACTCTGTGAGATGAATCCACACATCATTAAGTAGTTTCACAAGTAACCTTTTTGTAGTTTTTATCTGGTGATATTTGATTTTCCTCCATAGGCCTAAATTGATCCCCAAATGGCCCTTCCCAGATTTGGAAAAAAAAACAAAAATGAAAAAACAGATTCCAAAGTGCTGAATCAAAAGAAAGGTTTAAATTGGAGAGATGAATCCACACATCAGCAAATAGTTTCACAGATACCATCTTTCCCCAACCTAGATAGCTTATTTCTATTTTTTATCTTGGGATATCTGGTTTTTCCCCATTGGCCTCAATGGGCTCCAAAATGTTGCTTTTCAGATTCTACAAAAAATTAATTCCAACCTGATGAATCAAAAGGATGGTTTAAATCTATGAGATGAATACACACATTCCAAACTAGTTTCACAGATAGCTTCTTTCTAGATTTAATCTGGGGATATTCAGTTTTTCCCCATAGTCCTCAAAGGGCTCCCAAATGTCCCTTCACAGATACTGCATAAAGAGTGTTTCCAATCTGTTGAATGAAGAGACAGGTTTAACTCTGTAACATGAATCAGCACATCACCAAGCAGTTTCACAGGTAGATTCTTTCTAGGTTTTATATGGGGATATTCGGTCATTCCCCATAGGCCTCAATGGGCAACTCAATGTCCCTTTGCAGATTCTACTAAAATAGGGTTTCCAACCTGGTGATCAAAAGAAAGGTTTAACACGGTGAGATGAAACCATACATCATGAAGTTGTTTCACAGATAGCTTCTTTCTACTTTTTATCTGGGTATATTCAGTTTTTCCCCATAGACATAATTGGGCTCCCAAATGTCCCTTTGCAGATTCTATAAAAAGAGTGTTTCCAACCTGCTTAATTAACAGAAACTTCTAAATCTGTCAAGTGAATCTACCCATCACAAAATAGTTTCACAGGTAGCTTCTGTCTCGTTTTTATCTGGGGATATTTTGTTTTTCTGCATGGGCTCAATCGACTCCCAAATGTTCCTTCACAGATTCTACAAAAAGAGTGTTTCCAACCTGCTGAATCTAAAGAAAGATTTAACTCCATGAGGTTAATTGAAACATCCCAAAGCAGTTTCACAGACAGCTTCTTTCTAGGTTTCATCTGGGGATATTCAGTCTTTCCCCATAGGCCTCAATGGACTCCCTTATGTCCCTTTGCAGATTCTACAAAAAAATTGTTTCCAGCCTGCTGAAACAAAAGAAAGGTATTACTCTGTGTGATGAATCCGCAAATCACCAAGTAGTTTCACAGATCATTATTTTCTAGGATTTATCTGGGGATATTCGGTTTTTGCCAGTAAGCCTCAAGAGGCTCCAAAAACTCCCCAAATTCTACAAAAAGAATGTTTCCAAACTGCTGAATTAAAAGAAAGATTTAACTCTTTGTGATGAATCCACACATCATAAAGCAGTTAAACAGATAGCTTCTTTCTAGTTTTTACCCGGGATATTCGGTTTTTTTCCCATTGGTCTCAAAGGGCTCTCAAATATCCTTTCACAGATTCTACAAAGAAAAGTGTTCCCAAACTGCTGAATCAATAGAAAGGTTTAAAGCTGTGAGAGGAATCCACAAATCACAAAGTAGTTTTGTAGATAGCCTCTTTCTACTTTTATGTAGGGATATTCGATTTGTCCCCATAGGCTTCAAAAGTCTCCCAAACGTTCCCTCATAGATGCTACAAAAAGAGTGTTTCTAACCTGCTGAATAAAAAGAAGGTTTCAACTCTTTGAGGTGAATCCACACAGCACCAAGCAGTTTCACAGACAACTTCTTTCTAGTTTTTTTCTGGGGATATTTGGTTTTTCTCCATAAGCCTCAATGGGTTTTCAAATGCTCTTTTGCAGATTCTACAAAAAGAGCATTTCCAATCTAATGAATAAAAAGAAAGGTTTAAATCTGTGAGATTACTCACCACTTTTCAAAGCAGTTTCACAGACAGCTGATTTCTAGTTTTTGTATAAGGATATTCTGTATTTTTCAATAGACCACTATGGGCTCCCAAATATTTCTTCACAGATTCTACAAGAAAAGTGTTTCCAACCTGCTGAAACAAAAGAAAGGTTTACCTCTGTTAGCTGAATCCACACATCACCAAGTAATTTCACAGATAGCTGCTTTCTAGTTTTTGTCTGGGATATTTGGTTTTTCCCTA
Organism: Macaca mulatta; assembly: GCF_049350105.2. NCBI lineage: Eukaryota > Metazoa > Chordata > Mammalia > Primates > Cercopithecidae > Macaca > Macaca mulatta. The sequence continues at coordinate 58,568,414 of NC_133426.1, read as the reverse complement.
TAGGCCCCTATAGGCTCCTATAGGCTCCTAAATGTCCCTTCAAAGATTCTACAAAAAGAGTGTTTCCAACCAGTTGAATAAAATGAAAGATTTAGCTCTTTGAGATGAATCCACCCATTACCAAGCAGTTTCACAGATAGCTTCTTTGTAGGTTTTTAGTGGGGATGTTCAGTTGTTCCCCACAGGACTAATTGGGTTCCCAATTGTTTCCTCACAGATTCTACAAAAAGAGTATTTCTAAAATGGTGAGCCAATAGATAGGTTTAACTCTTTGTTGTGAATCCACACATCAAAAATCAGTTTTACAGATAGCAGTTTTTTAGTTTTTATCTGGGCATATTCTGTTTTTCCTTATAGGCTTCTAAGGGATTTAAATGTCCCTTTGCAAATTCTACAAAAATAGTGTTTCCAACCTGATGAATCAAAAGAAATGATTAACCCTGTGAGATGAATCCACACATAACCCAGCAGTTTCACAGATATCTTCTATCTAGTTTTCATCTTGGGATATTCCGTTTTTCCCCATACAATGCAATAGGCTCCCAAATGTCCCTTTGCAGATTCTACAAAAAGCGTGTTTCTAACCTGATGAACTAAAAGACAAGTTTATCTCTGTGACATGAATCCAGACATCATGAAGCAGTTTCACAGATAGCCTCTTTCCACCTTTTATGTAGAGATCCTTAGTTTTTTCCCATAGGCCTCAGTAGGTTCCCAGTTGTCCCTTAACAGATTATACAAAAAGAGTTTCCAACCTGCTGAATCAAAAGAAAGTTTTAAATCTGTGAAATGAAACTACACATCACCAATCAGTTTCACAGATAGCTTCTTTCTAGTTTTTATCTGAGGATACTTGATTTTTCCCCATAGGCCTCAGTGGGTTATGTAATATCCCTTTGCAGATTCTAAGAAAGAGTGTTTCCAACTTGTCGAATCAAAAGAAACGTTTAACTCTGTGAGATGAATCCACACATCATGAAGCAGTTTCACAGATAAATTCTTTCTTGTTTTTATCAGGGGATATTCAGTTTTTTTCATAGGTCTCCATGGGCTCCCAAATGTCCCCTCAAAGATTCTAGAAAAAGAGTTTTCCCAACCTGGTGAATCAGAAATAAAGGTTTATCACTGTGAGTTGAATCCACGCATGACAAAGCAATTTCACAGATAGTTTCTTTCTGGTTTTTATCTTGGGATATTTGTTTTTTCTCCATAGGCCTCAATGGATTCCCAAATGTTCCTTTGCAGATTTTACAAAAAGATTGCTTTCAACCTACTGAATCAAAGAAATGTTTAACTGTGTGATATGAGTCCACGTATCACCAAGCAGTTTCACATGAACTTCTTTCTAGTTTTTATCTGGGGATATTCAGTTTTTTCCCATAGGCCTCAATGGGCTCCCAAATGTCTTTTTGCAGATCCTTCAAAAAGAGTGTTTCCAACCTCATGAATCAAAAGAAAAGTATAAACCCATGAGATGAATCCACACATCACCAAGCATTTTTCACAGATAGCTTTCTTCTAGTTTTTATCTTGGGATATTCAGCATTTACCCATAGGCCTCAATGGGCTCGCAATGTCTCTTCAGAGATTCTACAAATGGGTGTTTCCAATCTGCTGAATCTAAACAAAGGTTTAACTCTGTTAGATAAATTTGCAGCAATACAAGCAGTTTCACAGATAGCTTCATTCTAGTTTTTATCTTGAAATATTCAGTTTTTCTCCATAGGCCTCAATGGGTTCTCAAATGTCCCTTTGCAGATTCTACAAAGAGTGTTTTATAACTGCTGAATCAAAAGAAAAGTTTACCTCTGTGAGATGAAGCCACATATAATGAAGCAGTTTTAGTGTGTTGTCTGGAGCTGCATGCCCCGGCCATAGCGAATAATAATTGAGGATTAAACGCCTGAGCTATATTCATTTCCACCCCACACCTTCTCCCTATCTTTGCCTTTTTTCCCCTGTACTAATACCTCCTTAAAGATGGCGCTCTTCCTGCTTCTTCTTCACTCACTTTTCCTGCGCCCGGGAAAATTGTTACTTAATAGCGCAAGCGCAACATGACGTCCGACCGGAGAAACCAAAACTAACCTGGCCACGCCCTCGGCAATGAGATCATTTCCGCCTTAGCCCAACCCCTTCCCTTCCAAGTGTATATAAGGCAGTGCATTACCGCCATTAAACGAGACTTGATCAGAGCACTGTCTTGTCTCCATTTCTCGTGTCTCTTGTTCCCCAAATTCCCACCCCCTCCTCCAGGGCCTGCTCTGACTATCCCGCGGGCTGGGATACGTGGCGCCCAAACAGGGACCTGGAAACGAGGGACTCCGTGAGGAAGAGGACGCCAAAGGATGGTCGACCGCTAACGAAGACAAAAGGAGTCAAACTCTTCCGATCACCGCGGGAACCTGCCGCGTCAGAATCGAAGGTAAGTGACGCGTCCGAAATGGGACAAGAATTAAGCCAACATCAAATATATGTAGGACAATTAAAAGAGGCTTTAAAGATACGAGGAGTAAAGGTTAAAGGTAATGATTTGTTTAAATTTTTTGATTTTGTAAAAGATACTTGCCCTTTGTTCCCACAGGAAGGAACTATTGATATTAAAAGATGGCGTAGAATAGGGGATTGTCTTCAGGACTATTATAATACTTTTGGGCCAGAAAAAATTCCTGTAACCACCTTCTCTTATTGGAACCTCATTAGAGATTTAATAGATAAGAAGGAGGCCATTCCGCAAGTCATGGCTGCGGTCGCTCAGACAGAGCATATTTTAAAGGTTAGCTCCCGCTCTAACCTCGCAAAGCCTCTGCAAGATACGGAGGAAGATCTCATTTCCCTCGAAAGTGATCATGAGGAAATTAAGTCTCCTTCTGTAATAGATAAAGAAATACCACACGAAAACAAACGAAAAAAATACCCAATTTTACAGATGCTTCAAAAGGAGGAGGAAATTAATAAGCCTAATCAATTGGATATAAATTGGGATGATTTAGAGGAAGAGGCGGCTAAATATCACAACCCTGATTTGCCTCCCTTTACTTCATACCCACCCTCATATAATAAGACACATAATGAGGCTTCTGCGCCGATTGTTATGGCAGCAATAGATCCCAAAGAAGAATTAAAGCAGAGAATTGCTCAACTAGAAGAACAGATTAAACTTGAAGAGTTACATCAATCATTGATAATTAGGCTCCAAAAGCTAAAAACAGAAAATGAAAAAATATCTAACTCAGACGCTATGGAGGGTTCCTTGCGCCCACTTCAGCGGCCTGGACAACATGTTCCAAGAGGGGGGTTAGTTGCTAGCCAACATAGAGAAGACTCCTCCCCCAAAGACGTTTTTCTGGTCACGGAAACCATAGATGAACAGGGACAGGCTTGGAGGCATCATACTGGATTTGATTTTACTATTATAAAATAGTTAAAGACTGCTGCCTCTCAGTATGGGGCTACTGCTCCATATACTCTTGCTATAGTGGAATCTGTAGCTGAGAATTGGCTCACTCCTACAGACTGGAATACCTTAGTCAGGGCAGTTCTTTCTGGGGGAGACCACTTAATTTGGAAGTCAGAGTTCTTTGAAAATTGTAGAGATACAGCTAAAAGAAATCAACAGGCAGGAAACGGTTGGGATTTTGATATGTTAACAGGTTCAGGTAATTATGCAGACACTCAGGCCCAAATGCAATATGACCCTGGACTGTTCTCACAAATCCAGGCTGCTGCTACAAAAGCCTGGAGAAAACTTCCCGTTAAAGGAGATCCAGGGGCCTTGTTCACAGCGGTTAAACAAGGACCCGATGAGCCATTTTCAGACTTTGTGCATAGACTTATGACCACGGCAGGTAGAATCTTTGGAAATGCAGAAACGGGTGTAGATTATGTTAAACAGTTAGCTTATGAAAATGCTAACCCCGCCTGCCAAGCGGCAATCAAACCTTATCGAAAGAAAACAGATTTAACAGGATACATTCGCCTTTGTTCAGATATTGGGCCCTCATATCAACAAGGCCTAGCAATGGCCACCGCTTTTAGCGGCCAAACAGTAAGAGATTTCCTCATTAACAAAGGTAAAGATAAAGGGGGATGTTTTAGATGCGGTAAAAGGGGACACTTTGCAAAAGATTGCTGTGAAAACCAAAATAAGAGTCCAGAAGCAAAATTCCCAGGCCTTTGCCCAAGGTGTAAAAGAGGAAGGCACTGGGCAAACGAATGTAAATCTAAAACTGACAGTCAAGGAAATCCTTTAACCCCCAGGCAGGGAAACGGGATGAGGGGCCAGCCTCAGGCCCCGAAACAAGCATATGGGGCAGTCAGTTTTGTTCCAGCCAGCAACAGCAATCCATTTCAAAACTTAGTAGAGCAACCCCAGGAAGTGCAGGATTGGACCTCAGTTCCACCTCCCACACAATACTAACACCTGAAATGGGACCGCAAACCTTAAATACCGGAATATATAGACCCTTACCACCTAACACTTTTGGGTTACTTTTAGGAAGAAGTAGTGTCACCATGAGAGGCTTACAAGTCCTCCCTGGAGTTATCGATAATGATTATGAAGGAGAAATTAAAATTATGGCCAGAGCTATTGATAGTATTATTACTGTCCCTCAAGGAGTTAGAATAGCTCAGTTACTCCTGCTACCTTTGGTTAAAACAGATAATAATATCCAATACTCTAATAGAAATATAAAAGGTTTCGGATCATCAGATATATATTGGGTGCAACCAATTACAAATCAAAAACCCTCTCTAACCTTATGGTTAGATGGGAAGGCATTCACTGGACTAATAGACACAGGGGCTGATGTAACTATCATTAAACAGGAAGATTGGCCCTCTCATTGGTCTACTACAGAAACTTTAACTCACTTGAGAGGAATTGGACAAAGCAGTAATCCTAAACAAAGTTCTAAATACCTAACATGGACAGATAAAGAAAACAATTCAGGCCTCATTAAGCCATTTGTCATCCCTTACCTACCTGTTAACCTTTGGGGGCGAGATCTACTCTCTCAAATGAAAATTATAATGTGTAGTCCAAATGATATAGTTACTGCACAAATGTTAACTCAAGGATACACCCCTGGTAAAGGTCTTGGAAAAGGAGAGAACGGTATCCCACAGCCTATACTGGTTTCAGGACAACTTGATAAAAAGGGGTTTGGAAATTTTTAGCTCAGGCCACTGACATACCTGCACTCCAAAGGTGCGCTGACCCCATTACTTGGAAGTCAGATGAGCCCGTTTGGGTTGATCAGTGGCCTTTACTCAATGATAAACTAAGTGCTGCCCAACAGTTAGTGCAGGAACAACTAACAGCAGGACATATTGAGGAAAGTAATTCCCCTTGGAATACACCTATTTTTGTTATTAAAAAGAAGTCTGGTAAATGGAGACTCTTACAAGATTTAAGAGCAGTAAATATCACTATGATCCTTATGGGTGCCTTACAACCAGGATTGCCTTCACCGGTTGCGATTCCTCAAAAATATTTTAAAATCGTTATTGACCTTAAAGATTGCTTTTTTACAATTCCCCTTCACCCTGCTGACCAGAAAAGATTTCCCTTTAGTCTTCCATCTACAAATTTTAAACAACCAATGAAGCGCTATCAATGGAAAGTCTTACCTCAAGGTATGGCCAATAGTCCTACCTTGTGTCAAAAATATGTAGCTGCCGCTATAGAGCCAGTCAGAAAAACATGGGCACAAATGTATATTATACATTATATGGATGATATTTTAATAGCAGGAGAAATTGGCGAACAAGTCTTACAGTGCTTCGCCCAACTCAAACAAGAGTTAACAGCAGCCGGACTACAAATAGCCCCAGAAAAGGTACAATTACAAGATCCATACACTTATCTTGGTTTCCAGATTAATGGACCCAAATTCATTAATCAAAAGGCCGTTATACGTCGTGATCATTTAAAAACTTTAAATGATTTCCAAAAATTACTGGGAGACATAAATTGGCTTCGACCGTACTTAAAGCTCACCACAGGAGAGTTAAAACCTCTTTTCGATATATTAAAAGGAGACTCTAATCCAAAATCCCCCAGGTCCATTACTAAAGAAGCATTAATAACACTCCAACAGGTAGAACATGCCATTGCAACACAATTTGTTACCGGTATTGATTATTCTCAGCCATTAATATTCCTTATTTTTAACACAACAATAACCCCTACTGGCCTATTTTGGCAGAACAATCCCATTATGTGGGTACACCTGCCCTCCTCCCCTAAAAAGGTTTTGTTGCCTTATTATGATGCCATAGCTGATCTAATTATCTTGGGAAGAGAAAACAGTAGAAAATACTTTGGAATAGAACCCTCTACCATTATACAGCCCTACACTCAATCACGCATCCATTGGCTGTTACAAAATACGAAAGCCTGGCCAATTGCTTGCGCTTCTTACACTGGCACGATTGACAACCATTACCCACCTAACAAACTTATTCAATTTTGTAAACTTCATGCGTTTGTATTTCCCCATATTACCAGTAAAGAACCTCTCAATGACGCATTACTAATTTTCACTGATGGATCTTCCACAGGACTTGCCGCTTACACTTACAATAATGTAGTCGTTAAATTCCAGACCACTTATACATCAGCTCAGCTGGTCGAATTGCAAGCTATAATTGCAGCACTATCAGCCTTTCCTTGTCAGCCACTTAACATTTATACAGACAGTGCCTACCTGGCTCATTCAATACCCCTCTTAGAGACCGTGTCTCAAATTAAACATATTTCAGACACAGCTAACCTATTTTTACAATGTCAACAACTTATCCGAAAAAGGACTACTCCCTTTTTTCTTGGGCATATTAGAGCACATTCAGGATTACCGGGACCTCTAACACAAGGTAACACAACAGCTGACACGGCAACAAAAACCATAGCCACAGTCACTACAGACAATTTGCAACAAGCGCAAAAAGCACATGCCTTACATCATTTAAACGCCCAAACCTTAAGACTTATGTTTAAACTTACCAGAGAACAAGCTCGACAAATAGTTAAACAATGCGCCAACTGCATAACATATTTACCTGTTCCCCATCTAGGAGTTAACCCCCGAGGACTCATCCCCAACAAAATTTGGCAAATGGACGTTACTCACCACTTAGAATTCGGTCAATTAAAATATATCCATGTATGCATAGACACCTATAGTGGATTCATCAGTGCAAACCTCCAAACAGGAGAGGCCACCAAACATGTCATAGCTCATTTATTACACTGCTTTTCTATTTTAGGAATACCCAAACAAATCAAAACAGATAATGGCCCCGGTTATATAGCCAAAACCTTCTTACAATTTTGTAATACCCTACAAATTAAACATACCACAGGCATTCCCTATAATCCCCAAGGACAAGGTATAGTAGAAAGAACTCATCTGTCATTAAAAACTATTATCACAAAATTAAAAGGGGGGAGCGGGTACCCCGTGAAGGGTACCCCCAGAAACATACTCAATCATGCCCTGTTTATCCTTAATTTTTTAAATTTGGACAGTCATGGAAAATCGGCTGCCAACCGTTTCTGGCATCCTGAATCTCAAAAACAGTTTGCAATGGTAAAATGGAAAGATCCACTTGATAGTTCATGGCATGGCCCCGATCCAGTTTTAATTTGGGGAAGAGGCTCAGTATGCATCTTCTCACAAAAAAATGATGCAGCCAGATGGCTGCCTGAAAGATTGGTAAGACAAATAAATCATAACCATTGTCAGTCCAGGGAAGATAAATCTCCCTGAGAAGTTCTTTCCTTCTTGTTTTTCAGAAAATGAAGCCTAACATGAAATTCCTTTGGAGAATAATCGCTCTATATAACATAGTGACAGTCTATGCAGGTTTTGGTGACCCTCGTAAGGCAAAAGAATTATTACGAAAACAATACGGCCAGCCTTGTGACTGCAGAGGGGGACAAATATCTGAACCTCCATCAGATAGAATCACCCAGGTGACCTGCACGGGCAAGACAGCTTACCTAATGCCAAACCAGTTATGGAAATGTAAGTCTACCCCAAGAGATACCTCACCTAGTGGGCCGCTCCTAGAATGCCCTTGTAGCTCTTTCCAATCTTCTGTACATAGTTCCTGTTATACCTCCTATCAACAATGCAAATCAGGCAATAGAACATATTATACGGCCACGTTACTAAAAACACAAACTGGAGGCATTAATGACGTACAAGTATTAGGATCCACTAATAAACTTGTACAATCTCCTTGTAACGGCCAAAAAGGAAAGCCTGTTTGTTGAAGCACTACCGCCCCCATTCACATTTCTGATGGAGGAGGCCCATTAGATATTACAAGAATTAAAACCGTCCAGAAAAAATTAGAAGAAATTCATAAAGCTTCTTATCCTGAACTTCAATATCACCCTTTAGCCCTGCCTGAGCTTAGAGGTAATTTTAGGCTCGATGCCCAAACCTTTGATATCCTCAATGCTACTTACAATTTACTTCAAATGTCCAATACAAGCCTGGCCCACGATTGTTGGCTTTGTCTTAAAATGGGCCCCCCTATTCCTCTAGCCATACCTAACCTTTCATTGCCCTATGTCAATTACTCAAATGAATCCTTAGTAAATAATTCCTGTCCTATTACCCCCCCCCTTAGTTCAACCGATGACGTTTTCTAATTCCTCTTGCCTCTTTTCACCATCATATAATAACACTAAAGAAATTGATTTAGGCTATGTTGTGTTTGGCAACTGTACTTCCATAATCAATGCCACCAACACTTTGTGTGCTATAAATGGCTCGGTATTCGTTTGTGGAAACAACATGGCATATACGTATCTACCTACAAATTGGACAGGGCTTTGTGTTCTGGCCACTCTTCTCCCCGACATTGATATCATCCCTGGAGATGAACCTATCCCCATCCCCGCTATTGAACATTTTATTTATAGACCGAAACGAGCCATACAATTTATTCCCTTGTTGGCTGGACTAGGAATCACCTCTGCTTTTACTACAGGAGCCACAGGCCTAGGAGTCTCACTAACCCAATATACTAAATTATCCAATCAATTGATTTCCGACGTACAAACCTTATCCAGTACTATACAAGATTTACAAGACCAAGTAGACTCGTTAGCTGAAGTAGTTCTCCAGAATAGAAGAGGTCTAGATTTGTTAACGGCAGAACAGGGAGGGATATGTTTGACTTTACAGGAAAAGTGCTGTTTCTACGCCAACAAATCCGGAATCATCAGAGATAAGATAAAAACTTTGCAAGAAGAACTAGAAAAGCGCAGAAAAGGCTTTGCCACCAATCCACTATGGACTGGACTCGATGGACTTCTACCCTATCTCCTGCCATTTCTTGGTCCTTTACTCACTCTTCTACTCTTCCTCACTCTCGGGCCTATAATCCTTAATAAGCTTATGGCATTTGTCAGACAACAAATCGAGGCCTTCCAGGCCAAACCTATACAGGTTCATTATCATCGCCTTGAGATGACTGAAAATGGTGAGTCTTATTTACCTTAATAAGACCGCCTCCCCTGTGTGCTGAACTGGACAGTCAATGACGGGTAAGAGGACACTATCTCCATCAGAGCCTAAGACAGGAGGGCCGCCCTTGCTGCTGCCTTATCCCATGACGGGCCTAGAAGGTGGGGGTGAGTTGACCCAACCTAAGACAGGCGCAGTTCCCGAGGGGTTTTCTTATCATAAAAATATAAAAAGGGGGACCTGTCCAGAGCTGCACGCCCTGGCCATAGCGAATAATAATTGAGGATTAAACGCCTGAGCTATATTCATTTCCACCCCACACCTTCTCCCTATCTTTGCCTTTTTTCCCCTGTACTAATACCTCGTTAAAGATGGCGCTCTTCCTGCTTCTTCTTCACTCACTTTTCCCACGCCCGGGAAAATTGTTACTTAATAGTGCAAGCGCAACATAACGTCCGACCGGAGAAACTGAAACTAACCTGGCCACGCCCTCGGCAATGAGATCATTTCCGCCTTAGCCCAACCCCTTCCCTTCCAAGTGTATATAAGGCAGTGCATTACCGCCATTAAACGAGACTTGATCAGAGCACTGTCTTGTCTCCATTTCTCATGTCTCTTGTTCCCCAAATTCCCACCCCCTCCTCCAGGGCCTGCTCTGACTATCCCGCGGGCTGGGATAGTGTGTATCTGGGGATTTTCGTTTTTGTTCCCTAGGCCTCAATGCCCTCCCAAATGTCCCTTCACAAATCCCACACCTAAAGTGTTTCCAACCTGTTGAATCAATAGAAAGGTTTAACTCTGTGAAAGTAATCAATGCAAAACAAAGCAGTTTCACAGATAGCTTCTTTCTAATTTTCATCTGGTGATATTTTGTTTTTCCCTTTAGACCTCAATGGTTTCCAAATGTCCCTTTACAGATTCTATAAAAAGTGTGTTTACAATCTACCGAATAAAAAGTAAGTCTTAACTGTGGGAGATGAATCCACACATTACTAAGCAGTTTCAAATATTGCTTCTTTCTAGTTTTTATCTGGGGATATTCTGCTTTTGCTCCTAGGCCCTAATGTGCTTCCAAATGTTGCCTTGCAGAATTTACAAAAAGAGTGTTTCCAACCTGCTAAATCAAAAGAAAGGTTGAAATCTGAGAGATGAATGCACACATCACCATGCAGTTACACAGATAACGTCTTTCTAGTTTTTATCTGGGAATATTCAGTTTCTCCTCTTAGGCTGCAATGGGCTCCCAAATGTTCTTTTGCAGATTATACAAAAAAGGGTTTCCAACCTACTGTAAAAAAAAAGAAAGCTTTAATTCCATGAGATGAATCCACACATAACCAAGCAGTTTCAAAGACAACATCTTTCTAGTTTTAATCCATAAATATTCTGTTTTCCCCAGAGGCCTCAATGGTTCCCAAATGTCCCACCACATGTTCTACAAAAAGCATGTTGCCAACCTGCTTAATCAAAAGAAAGGTTTAACTCTGTGAGATGAATCAACACATCACCAAGCAGTTACACAGATAGATTTTTCCTACTTTGTATCTGGGGATTTTATTTTTTTCCCCATAGGTCTCAAAGTAGTCCCAAATATCCCTTCACAGATTCCATAAAAATGTTTTTTAACCTGCTGAAATAAAAGAAAGGTTTAACTCTGTGAGATGAATCCAGACGTCACCAAGCTGGTTCACAGATAGCTTCTTTCTAGTTGTTATCTAGGAATATTCTGGTTTTGCCCATAGGTCTAAAAGCACTCCCAAATGTCCCTTCACAGATTCTACAAAAAGAGCGTTTCCAACCTGCTTAATTCAAAGGAACTCTGTGAGATGAGTACACACAACCCAAAAAAGTTTCACTTTGGGTTCTTTCTAGTTTTTATCAGGGGATATTCTGTTTTCTCCATAGGCCTCATTGGGATCCAAAAAGTCCCTGAGTAGATTCTACTAAAATAGTGTTTCCAACCCTGCTGAATAAAAAGAAACGTTTACCTCTATGAGATTAATCACACACCAAAAAGCAGTTTCACAGATAGCTTCTTTCTACTTATTATCAGAGGATATTTTATTTCCCCCATAGGCTTCAATGGGCTCCCAAGTGTCCCTTTGCAGATTTTACAAAAAGAATGTTGCCAACCTCTTGAATCAAAAGAAAGGTTTAATTCAGTGAGATGAATCCACACACCTCCCAGCAGTTTCACACATAGCTTCTTTCTAGGTTTTTATCTGTGTATATTCATTTTTTTTCCCATAGGCATCAATGGGTTCCAAAATGTCCCTTCACAAATTATACAAAAAGAGTGTTTCCAACCTGCAGAATAAAAAGAAAGGTTTAACTCTGTGAGATGAATGCATACATTACCAAGGAGTTTCACAGATAGCTTCTTTCTAGTTTGTATCTGGGGATTTCAAGTTTTTCCCCCTAGGCCTCAATGGACTCCAAAACGTCCCTTTGCAGATTCTACAGGAACAGTGTTTCCAAACTGCTGAATCAAAAGGAAGGTTTAATTCTGTTACATGAATCCACATATCACCAAGTGATTTCACAGACAGCTTCTTGCTAGTTTTTAGTCTGAGGATATTTGGTATTTTCCCATATGCCTCAATGGGCTCTGAAATGTCCCATTGTAGATTCTACAAGAAGACTGTTTCCAAACTTCTGAATCAAAAGAATGCTTTAATTTGTGAGATGAATCCACACATCACAAAGTAGTTTCATAGTTTCTTTCTAGATTTTACCTAGGGATATTCCTTTTTTCCCCCCACAGTTCTCAATGGGCTCCCAAATATCCCCTGGCAAATTTTACAAAAAGTATTTCTAACCTGCTGGTTAGAAAGGTTCATCTCTGTGAGATGAATCCACACAAAACCAGGCAGTTTCCCAGACAGCTTCTTTCCAGTTTTTATCTGGGGATATTAGGTTTTTCTCCATAGGCCTCAATGGACTTTCAAATGTCCCTTCACAGGTTCTACAAAAAAAAGGTTTTCCAAACTGCTGAATCAAAAGAAAAGTTTAACTTTTGAGATGAATCCACACATCACAGCAGTATCACAGACTTATTCTTTTCAGTTTTTATCTGTGGATATTCATTTAATCCCCATAGTCCTCAATGGGCTCCCAAATATCCCTTCACATGTTTTTCAAAAACAGTGGTTTTTCCCACCTGCTGAATCAAAAGAGGGTTTAACTCTGTGAGTTGAATCCACACACCACCATGCAGTTTCATAGGTAGCTTTGTTCTAGTTTATATCTGGGGATATTTGGTTTTTCTTTATAGACCTCAATGGGTTCCCAAATGTCCCTTTGCAGATTCTACAAAAAAAGTGTCTCCAACTCCGTGAATCAAAAGAAACTTTTAACTTTTTGAGAGAAACCCAGACATCACCAGGCTTCACAGATAGCTTCTTTCTCGTTTTTATCAGGGAATTTTTGGTTTTGTTTCATAGGTCTCAATGGGCTCCTAAATGTCCCTTCACAGATTCTACAAAAGGAGTGTTTCCCACCTGCTGAATCAAAAGAAAAGTTTAATTCTGTGATATGACTCACACATCAATGAGCAGTTTCACTGAGAGCACATTTCTACTATTAATCTAAAAATATTCAGTTTTACCCAATAAACATCAAAGGACTTTCAAATGACCCTTTGCAGCTTCTACAAAAAGAGCATTTCCAACCAGCTGAAGCAAAAGAATGATTTAATTCTGTGAGGTGAATCCACACAACACCAAGCAGCTTCACAGATAGCTTCTTTCTGGTTTTAACCTATGGCTGTTTTGTTTTACCCCTTAGGCCTCAATGGGCTCCCAAATGTCCCTTCGCAGATTTTATTAAAAGAGTGTTTCCAAACTGCTGAATCCAAAGAAAAATTTAACTCGGTGTGATGAACCCACTCATCATGAGGTAGTTTTACAGATAGCTTCTTCTTTCGGGTTTTTATCTTCAGATATTCAGTTTTTCCCCATAGGTCTCAATGGGTCCACAATTCTCCTTACTCAGATTCTACAAAAAGGGTGTTTCCAACCTGCTGAATCTAAAGAAACCTTTAACTCTGTGAGATAAATCCACACATCACTGAGCAGTTTCACAGAGAGCTTCTCTCTAGTTTTTATCAGGGAATTTTCCTTTTTTTCCCCATAGGTCTCAATGGGCTTTCAAATATCCTTGCAGATTCTACAAAAATAGTCTCTCCAGCCTGTTAAATCGAAAGGATGGTTTAGCTGCATCAGGTGAATCCACACATCACAAAGCAGTTTCACAGATAACTTCTTTCTAGTTTTTATCTGGTGATATTCTGTTCTTCCCCATAGGACTCAAAGGATTTCAAATTGTCCATTCACAGATTCCACAAAAACACTGTTTCCAAACAGCTGAAACAAAAGAAAGGTTTAATTCTGTGACATGAATCCACACATCACAAATCAGTTTCCCAGAGTGCTTCATTCTAGTTTTTTTCTGGGGATATTCTGTTTTCTCCACTGGCCTCAGTGAACTCCCAAATGTATCTTTGCAGATTCTACAAAAAGAGTGTTTCTAACATGCTGAATCAAAAGAAAGGTTTAACTCTGTGAGATGAATCCACAAATCACCAGTCAGTTTCATATGAAGCTTCTTCTATTTTTTATCTGTGTATATTCTGCTTTTCCTCATTGGCCTCAATGGGCTCCCAAGTGTACCTTCACAGATTCTACATACAGTGTTTTCAATCTGCTGAATCAAAAGAAAGGTTTACCTCGGTGAGATGAATCCATACATCACCAAGTGGTGTCACAGATACCTTCTTTCTATCTTTTATCTGGGGATATTTGGTTTTTATTTATAGGCTTCAATGGGCTCCCAAATGTCCCTTTGCAGATTCTACAAAAAGAGTATTTCCAACTTGCTGAATCAAAAGAAACTTTAACTCTCTGAGATGAGTCCACACATCAGCTGGCAGTTTCATAGATAGCTTCTTTCTAGTTTTTATCAGGGAATTTTCATTTTTTCCCCATAGGTCTCAATGGGCTTTCAAATGTCCCTTCTCAGATTCTCCACAAAGTGTTTCCAACCTGCTGAATCAAAAGGATAGTTTAACTCCATCAGATGAATCCACACATCACAAAGCAGTTTCACAGAGAACTCCTTTCTAGTTTTTATCTGGTGATATTCAGTTGTTCCCCATAGGACTCAATGGATTCCAAATTGTCTATTCACAGATTCTAAGAAAAGAGTGTTTCCAACTTGCTGAAAGAAAAGAAAGGTTTAACTCTGTGAGAGGAATCCATACATCACAAATCAGTTTCCCAGATTGTTTCATTCTAGTTTTTTTTCTGGGGATATTCTGTTTTTCCCAAATGGCCTCAATGGACTACAAAATGTCCCTTTACAGATTCTACAAAAAGAGTGTTTCCAACCTGCTGAATCAAGAGCAAGGTTTAACTCTGTGAGATGAATACACAAATCAACAGTCAGTTTCATATGTAGCTTCTTCTAGTTTTATCTGGCTATATTTTGCTTTTCCCCATTGGCCTCAATGGGCTCTCAAATGTACGTTTGCAGATTCTACACACAGTGTTTTCAACCTGCTGAATCAAAAGAAAGGTTTTCCTCAGTGAGATGAATCCACATATCACCAAGCAGTGCAACAGATACTTTCTTTCTTGTTTTTATCTGGGGATATTTAGTATTACTTTACAGACTTCAATGGGCTCCTAAATGTCCCTGTGCAGATTCTACAGAAAGAGTGTTTCCAACCTGCTGAATCAAAAACAACCTTCAACTCCGTGAGATGAAGCCACACATCAGCAGGCAGTTTCAGAGATAGTTTCTTTCTAGTTTTTATCAGGAAATTTTCGTTTTTTTCCCCATAGGTCTCAATGGGCTTTCAAATGTCCCTTTGCAGGTTCTACAAAAAGAGTGTTTCTAATCTGCTGAATTAAAATAAGTTTTTACCTCTGTGAAGTGAATCACACTCCAACAAACAGTTTCACACATAACATTTTTCTAGTTTTAATCTGGAAATAATTGGTTTGTCCCCATAGGCCTCAATGGGCTCCAAAATGTCCCTTTGCAGATTCTGCAAAAAGAGTGTTTCCAACCTGCTCATTGAAAAGAAAACTCTGTGAGATGAATCCACACATCACCAAGCAGTTTCCCAGATAGCTTCTTTCTAGTTTTTATCTGTAGATATTCTGTTTATCCCCAAAGAGCTCAAGGGGCTCTGAAATGAACCTTCACAGATTCTATAAAAAGACGTTTTCAAAAATGTTGTATTAGAAGAAAGTTTTAACTCTGTGAGATGAATCCACACATCACAAAGCAGTTTCTCAGATAGTTTCTTTCCATTTTTCATCCGGGGTTATTCAATTTTTTCTCCTAGGCCTACATGGGCTCTGAAATGCCCCTTTACAGATTCCATAAAAAGAGTGTTTCCAACTGGCTAAATCAAAAGAAACGTGAAATTCTGTGAGATGAATCCACACATGACAAAGCAGTTTAACAGACAGCTTCTTTCTAGCTTTCATTTGTGGATATTCAGTTTTTTCCCCATAGGCCTCAATGGGCTCCCAAATATCCCTTCGCTGATTCTCTAGGAAGTGTTTCCAACCTGTGGAATCAAAACAAATGTTTCACTCTGTGAGATAAATCCACTCATCACAACACACTTTCACAGATAGCTTCTATCTAGTTTTTATCTGGGGATATTAGATTTTTTTTCTTAGGCCTGAAGAGGCTCCCAAATGTCCCTTCACTCATTATACAAAGAGTGTTTCCTACCTGCTGAATATAAAAAGGGGTTTAACTTTGTGAAATGAATACACACATCACAATATAGTCTCACAGATAGATTCTTTCCAGTTTTTATCTGGGGAAATTAAGTTTTTCCCCTAGGACACAATGGGCTCCTAAATGTCCCTTTGCAGATTCTTAAAAAAAAGTTTCCACACTGTTGAATCAATAGAAATGTTTAACTCTGTGAGATATATCTGGATATCAAAAAGCAGTTTCATTGATAGATTCTTTCTAGTTTTTATCGGGGAGTATTTTGTTTTTCCCCCATAGGCCTCAATGGGCACACAAACATCCTTTTGATGATTCTACAAAATAGTGTTTCCAACCTGTGGAATCAAAGAAAGTTTAACTCTTTGAGATGAATCCACACATTACAAAGCAGGTTCAGCAAATAGTTTCTTTCGAGTTTTTTTCTGGGGATATTAGTTTTCTCCCCATAGGTTTCAAACTGGTCTTAGACATCCCTCCGTAGATTCTACAAAAAGAGTTTTACCAACCTGATGAATCAAAAGAAAGTTTTAACTCTATGAGATGAATCCACAAATCACAAAGCAGTTGTACAGATAGCTTTTCTCTAGTTTTTATCTGGGGATATTCAGTTTTTCCCCATAGGCCACAATAGGAACCCAAATGTTTCTTGGCAGATACTACAAAAAATATGTTTATAACCTGCTGAATCAAAAGAAAAGCGTAACTCAATGAGATAAATCAACAGATCACAAAGTAGTTTCACAGATAGCTTCTTTGTAGCTTTTATCTCAGGATATTAAGTTTTTCTCCAGAGGCCTTTAAGGCCTCCCAAATGTTTCTTCACAGATTCTACACAAAGAGTGTTTCCAACCTGCAGAATCAAAAGAAAGGTTAATCTCTGTGAGATAAATCCACACATAAGAAAAACAGTTTCACATTTAGATTCTTTCTAGTTTTTATCTGGATATATTTGGTTTTTACTCATATGCCACAAATGGCTCCCAAATGTCCCTTTGCAGATTCTACAAAAGGAGTGTTTCCAACCAAGAAAGGTTTAACTCTGTGAGATGAACCCACACATCACCAAGCAGTTTCACATATGGCTTCTTTCTAGTTTTTATTTGGGGATATTTTTTTTTTCTATAGACTCCAATGGGCTCTTAAAATTCCCTTTGCATATTCTACAAAATGAGGATTTCCAAACTGCAAAATAAAAACCAAGGTGTAACTCTGTCAGATGAATTCAGACATCACAAAGCCGTTTCCAAGATAGCTCCTTTCTAGTTTTTATCTGGAATATTCTGTTTTTTCTTACAGGCTACAATGGGTTCTGAAAGGCTGCTGTGCAGATTTTAAAAAATGAGTGTTTCCAACATGCTGAAACAAACGAAATATTTAACTCTGTGAGGTAAACCACATATCACAAAGTATCTTCACAGATACCTTCTTCCTAGTTTTTATCTGGAGATATTGTTTTACCCCATAGGCACCAAGGACTCTAAAATATCCCTTCGAAGATTCTACAAAAAGAGTTCTTCCAAACTGCTGAATCTAAAGTAAGGTTTAACTCTGTGAGATGAATCCACACATCATAAAGCTTTTGTACAGGTAGCTTTTTTTGACTTTTTATCTGGGGATATTTAGTTTTACCCCATAGGCCACAATGGGCTCCCAAATGTTTTTTTGCAGATTCTACAAAAAAAAGTGTTCACAACCTGTTGAATCAAAAGAAAGGTTTAACTCTGTGAGATAAATCCACACATCACAAAGTAGTTTCACAGATAGCTTCCTTCTGGTTTGTATCTGGGGATATTAGGTTTTTCCCACAGGCCTCAAAGGGCTCCCAAATGGTACTTCAGAGATGCTACAAAAAGACTGTTTCCAATTTGCTGAGTCAAAAGACAGGCTAATCTCTGTGAGATGAATCCAAATATTACAAACTAATTTCACAGATAGCTTTTTTCGAGTTTTTATTTTGGGATATTTGGGTTTTCCCCATAGGCCAAAATAAACTCCCAAATGTTCCTTCACACAAAAAGAGTGTTTCCAACCTGTTGAATCAAAAGAAACATTTAACTCTGTGAGCTGAATCCATAAATCATGAACCAGTTTCACAAATAATTTCTTTCTAATTTTTAACTGTGGATATTCAGTTTTTTCCCCATAGGGCTCAATGTGTTTTCAAATATCCGTTCTCAGATTCTCATATTCTACAAAAAGAGTGTTTCCAACCTGCTGAATCAAAAGAATGGTTTAACTCTGTGAGATTTCCCATAGGCCACAATGGGATCCCCAGTGTCCCTTCATGGATTCTACAGAAAGAGTGTTTCCAACCTCCTGAATCAGAAGAAAATTTTAGCTCTGTAAGATTAATCCACACATCAAAAATTAACTTCACAGATACTTTCTCTCTAGGTTTCATCTGGGAATATTTGGGTTTTCCATGTAGGCATGAATGGGCTCCTAAATGTCCATTGGAAGATTCTACAAAAAGAGTGTTTCTAACCTGCTGAATCAAAATAAAGTTTTATCACTGTGAGATGAATCCACATATCACAAAGCAGTTAAACAGATAGCTTCTTTCTAGTTTTTATCTGGGGATATTCTGTTTTTTCCCATTGGCCTCAAAGGGCTCCCAAATATCCTTTCACAGATTCTACAAAGAAAAATGTTTCCAACCTGCTGAATCAAAAGAAAAAATGAACTCTGTGAGATGAATCCACACATCACAAAGCAGTTTTGCACATAACTTCTTTCTAGTTTTTATCTGTGGATATTCAGTTTTTCCCCATAGGCCAAAAAGAGCTCCCAAAATGTTTCCTCAGAGATTCTAAAAATAGAGTGTTTTCATCCTGCTGAATCAAAAGAAAGGTTAAAGTATGTGAGTTGAATCCACACATCACAAAGCAGTTTCACCAAGAGCTTCTTTCTGGTTCTTTTGGTGGGATATTAGATTTTTCCCCATAGACTTCAATTGACTCCCAAATATCCCTTTGCTGATGCTACGAAGAGTGTTTCCAACCGAGTGAATCAAAATAAACATGTAACTCTGTGAGATGAATCCAAACATCAACAAGAAGTTTCACAGATAGCTTCTTTCTAGCTTTTAACTGGAGGTATTCTCTGCTTCCCCTTAGGCCCCAATGGGCTATTAAATGTCCCTTTGCAGATTGAACAAAACAAAAGTTTCCAAACTGCTGAATCAAAAGAAAAGTTTAACTCTGTGAGATGAATCTTCAAATCATCAAGCAGTTTCACAGATAGTTTCCTTTTAGTTTTGACCTGGGGATATTCAGTTTTTCCCCATAGGCCTCAATGGGTTCCCAAATCTTTCTTCACATATTCTACAAAAATAGTTTTTCCAACCTGCTGAATCAAAAGGAAGTTTTTGCTGCATGAGATGAATCCACACATCACAAATTTGTTTCACAGAGAGCTTCTTTCTAGTTTTTATGTGTAGATATTCAGTTTTGTCCCATAGGCCTCAATGGGCTCACAAATATCCCTTTGCAGATTCTACAATAAGAGTGTTGTCAACCTGCTGATTCAAAAGAAAGATTTATCTCTTTGAGATGAATCCACACATAGGAAAATCATTTGACAAATAACTTCTTTCTAGCTTTTGTCTGGAAATATTCAGTTTTTCCCCATAGGCCACAATTCACTTCAAAATATTCCTTCACAGGATCTACAAAAAGAGTGCTTCCAACCTGTTGAATCTAGACAAAAGTTTAACTCTGTGAGATGAATCCACACATCGCAAACACTGTCACAGATAGCTTCTTTCTAGTGTTTATCTGGGGATATTCTCTTTTCCCCATAGGCCTCAATGGGCTCCCAAATGTCTTTTCACAGATTTACAAAAGGATTGTTTCCAACCTACTTAGTCAAAACAAAGGTTTAATTTTGTGAGTTGAATCCACACATCACAAAGCAGTTTCACCAATAGCTTCTTTCTAGTTTTTATCTGAGTGTATTAAGTTTTCCCCTGTAGGCAATAATGGGTTCCCAAATGTCTTTTTGCAGATTTTACAAAAAGCGTGTTTTCAACCTAGTGAATTAAAAGAAAGGTTTACCTCTGTGAGATGAACCCATACATCACAAAGCAGATTCACAGATAGCTTCGTTTGAGTTTGTATCTGGGGATATTCTGTTTCTCCCCATAGGCCTCAATGTTCTCTGAAAAGTACCTTCACATATTCGACAAAAAGAGTGTTTCCAACCTGCTCTGTCAAAGAACAGTTTAACTCTGTTAGATTAATATACACATCACCAAGTAGTTTCACAGATAGCTTCTTTCTCTTTTTCATCTGGGGATATTCTGTTTTTCCCCACACTAATTGTTGGGCTACCAAATGCCTCTTTGCAGGTTCAAAAAAATTGTGTTTCCTACCTGCTGAATCAAAAGTAAGGTTTAAATGTGTGAGATGAATCCACACATCAGCAATCAGTTTCACAGATAGTTTCTTTCTTTTTATCTGGAAATATTATTTTTTACCCCACAGACTTCAATGGATTCCAAAATGTCCTTTTGCAGATGCCACAAAAGATTGTTTCCAACCTGCTGAATGAAAAGAAAGGTTTAACACTGTGGAATGAATCTACACAACACAAAAGAGTTTCACAGAGAGCTTCTTTCTTTTTTTTTTTTTTTTTTTTTTTTTTTTTTTTTTTTCATCTGGGGATATTCAGTTTTTTTCCTTAGGAATCAATGGGCTCCCAAATATCCCTTTGCAGGTTCTATGAAAAGAGTGTTTCCAACCTGCTGAATCAAAGGAAAGTTTTCATTTTGTGAGATGAATCCACACATCACCAAGCAGTTCCACAGTTAGCTTCTTTCTAGTTTTATCTTGGGATATTTGTTTTTTTCTGATAGGCCACAATGGGCTCCCAAATGTCCCTTCACAGATTCTACAAAAAGAGTGTTTCCAACTTGATGAATCAAAAGAAAGGTTTATCTCTGTGAGATGAATCCACACATCACAAATCAATTTCACAGATAGCTTCTTTGTAGTTTTAATGTTGGGATATTCAGTTTTTCCCCATATGCCTCAATGGGTCCCAAAATGTCCTTTCACAGATTCTACAAAAAGAATGTTTCCAACCTACTGAATGGAAAGAAACTTAAACTCTGTGAGATTAATTGGCACTTCACAAAGAAGTTTCAAAGATAGCTTCTTTCTAGTTTTTATCTGGGGATATTTGGTTTCCCCCAAAGCCCTCAATGGGCTCCCAAATATCCCTTCAGAGGTTCTACAAAAAGAGTGCTTCCAACCTGCTGAATCGAAAGAAAGGTCTAACTATGTGAGATCAATAGACACATCACAAAGCATTTTCACAAATGGCTTCTTTATAGTTTTTAACTCGGGATATTCAGGTTTTCCCCAGAGGCCTCAATGGGCTACCAAATATCCCTTTGCAGGTTCTACAAAAAAAGTGTTTCCAACCTGCTGAATCAAAAGAAAGGTTTAACTCTGTGAGATGAATCCTCACATTAAAAAGCATTTCACAGATAGCTTCCTTTTAGTTTCTATCTGGGGATATTCAGTTTTTCCCTATAGACCTCAAAGGGCTCTCAAATGTTTCTTCACAGATTCTACAAAAAGAGTGTTTCCAACCAACTAAATTGAAAGAAAGTTTTGACTGCATGAGATGAATCCACACTGCAGAAAGCTGTTTCACAGATAGCTTCTTTCTAGTTTTTATTTGAAGATATTCTGTGTTTCTTTTTTCCCCATAGGTCTCAATGGGCTCCAAAATGTCCCTTTTCAGATTCTACAAAAAGAGTGTTGTTATCCTGCTGAATCCATAGAAAGTTTTAACTCTTTGAGATGAATCCACACGTCAGAAAGCATTTTTACAGATAACTTCTTTCCAGTTTTTATCTGGGGATATTCAATTTTTCCACATAGACCACAATGGGCTTCAAAATGTTCCTTCACACAGTCTACAGAAAGAGTGTTTCCAATCTGCTGAATCAAGACAAAGGTTTAACTCTGTGAGATGTATCCACACACCATAAGCACTTTCACGGAAAACTTCTTTCTCAATTTTACCTGGGGATATTCTCTTTTCCCAAGAGGCCTAAATGGGCTCCCAAATGTCTTTTCACAGTTTGTACAAAAACAGTGTTTCCAACCTACTTCAGTTTTTCCCCTTAGGCCTCAAAGGGCTTCCAAATGTCCCTTGCAGATTCTAAAAAAACCATATTTCCAACCTGTTGAATCAAAGAAAAAAAAATGTTAAACACTTTGAGCTGAATCAACACTTCACAATGCAGTTTCACAGATAGATACTTTCTAGTTTTTATCTGCGGATATTTGTCTTCTCCCATAGGCCTCAATGGCTCCCAAATGTCCCTTCAGAGGTTCTACAGAAGAGGGTTTCCAACCTGTTGAATAAAAAAAAAGGTGTAACTCTTTGAGATGAAGGGACACATCTCAAAACAGTTTTGCAGTTAACTTCTTTCTAGTTTTTATCTGGGGATGTTTGGTTTTCCCCCTTAGGCCTCAAAGTGCTGCTAAATGTCCCTTCACAGATGTTACAAAAAAGTGTTTCCAACCTGGTGAATCAAAAGAAAGTTTTACTGCTGTGAGATGAATAAACACTTTACTAAGCTGTTTCACAGATAGCTTCTTTCTAGTTTTTATCTTGGGATATTAGGTTTTTCTGCTTAGGCCTCAAAGGGCTCCCAAATGTCCCTTCGCAGATTCTACAAAAAGGGTATTCCCAACCAGCTGAATCAAAGGAAAAGTTTACCTCTGTGAGATTAATTTTCACATCACCAAGCAGTTTCACAGAGAGATTCTTTCCTATTTCATCTGGGAACATTCCGTTTTTCCCAATAGGAATCAATGGACTCCCAAATGCCCCTTTGCAGGTTCTACAAAAAGAGTGTTTCCAACCTAATGAATCAAAAACACAGTTTAACTCTGCAAAATGAATCTGCACATAACAGGGCAGTTTCACAGATAGCTTCTTTGTAGTTTCTATCCAGGGTTATTCATTTTTTCCCCATATGCCTCAATGGGCTCTTAAATGTTCCATTGCAGATTCTGCCAAAAGAGTGTTTTCGAACAGCTGAATCAAAAAATAAAAATAAAAATAAAAAGGTTTAACTCTGTGAGCTGAAGCCACACTTCACAAAACAGATTAACAGATAGCTTATTTCTAGTTTTTATCAGTGAATATTCAGCTTTTCCCCATATGCCTCAATGGGCTCCAAATTGTCTCTTCACAGATTCTATAAAAGGAATGTTTCCAACTTGCTGAAATGAAAAAAGGATTAACTTTGTAAGAGGAATCCACACATCATAAAGCAGTTTCACAGATAGCTTCTTTCAACTTTTTATGTGGGATATTTTGTTTTTACCCATAGGCCACAATTAGCTCTGAAAAGACCCTTCACAGATTATACAAAAAGAGATTTTCCAAACTGCTTGTTTAAATGAAAGATTTAGCTCTGTGAGATGAATCCACACAACACAAGGCAGTTTCACGGAGAGTTTCATTATAGTTTTTATCTGGTGATATTCAATAAGCTCCAAAATGTCCCTTCCCAGATTCTACTTAAGGAGGTTTGCAACTTACTGATGCAAAAGAAAATTTTAACTCTATGAGATGAATCTACGTATCTCAAAGCAGTTTCAAAGATAGCTTCTTTCTACTTTTTCTCTATGGATATTCAGTTTTTCCTTTTAGGCCTCAATGGGCTCTGAGTAATCCTTTCACAGATTCTATAAAAAGTGTTTCCAACCTGCTGAATCCAAATAAATGTTTAAATCTGAGAGACAAATACACATATCACAAAACACATTCAGAGATTGCTTCTTTCTAGTTTTTATCTGGGGATATTCAGTATTTCCTCATAGGCTTCAATAGGCTTTCAAATGTCCTTTTGCAGATTCTACAAAAAGATTGTTTCAAATCTGCTGAACCAAAAGAAAGGTTTATCTCTGATGGGTGAATCCACACATCACAAAGTAGTTTCACATGTAGCTTCTTTCTAGTTTTCATCTAGTGATATTATTATGCCACATAGTCCTCAAAGGACTTTCAAGTGTTCCTTTGTAGATTCTACAAAAATAGTGTTTCCAACCTGCTGTATCTGAAGAAAGGTTTACCTCTGTGAGATGAATCCACACATTGAAACCTAGATTCTCCAGTAGCTTCCTTATGTTTTTATCTGGAGATATTCTGTTTTTCCCCCAGGCCTCAATGGACTCTGAAATGTCGCTTTGCAGATTCTACAAAAGGAGTATTTCCAACTTGCTGAACCAAAGAAAGGTTTAGCTACGATAGATGAATACACACATCACAAAGCACTTTAGAAGAAAACTTCTTTCTAGTTTTTATCTGGGGATATTCAGTATTTCCCCATAGGCCTTAATGCGCTCCCAAAAATCCCTTTGCAGATTTAGGAAGATTGTTTCCAACTTGCTGAATCAAAAGAAATGTTAAACTCTCTAAGATGAATCCACACATCACATAGCAGTTTCACAGATAGCTTCCTTCTAGTTTTTATCTGGGAATACTCAAATTTCATTATAGGCCTCATTAGGCTTCCAAGTATTCCTTCACTGATCCTACGAAAACAGTGTTTCCAACCTGCTGAATCAAAATAAATATTTAACTCTGTGAGACGAATCCACCCATCAAAAAGCAGTTTCACGGGTAGGTTATTTCTAGTTTTTATCTGGAGATATTCGGATTTATCCCATACGCCTTAGTGGGCTCCCAAATGTCCCTTCACAGATTCTACAAAAAGAGTGTTTCCAACCTGTTGAATCAAAAGAAAGGTTTACCTATGTGAGATGAATCCACACATCACAAAACACTTTCACAGATAACTTCTTTCCAGTTTTTAACGTCAAATATTCATTTTTCCTCATTGGCCTCAATGTGACCCTAAATGTCTCTTCGCCATCTCTTCAAAAAGAGTTTTTCCAACCTGCTGAATCAAAAGGAATGTGTAACTCTGTGAGATGAATCCACCCATCACAAAGCAGTTTCACAGTTTTTATCAGAAGATATTTCTAGTTTTTATCAGGGGATATTTGGATTTTCCCTATAGGCCTCAATGGGCTCCCAAATGTGCCTTCACAGATTCTACGAAGCGAGTGTTTCCAACTTGCTTAATAAAAAAAAAATTATCTCTTTGAGATGAATCCACACATTACAAAGCAGTTTCACAGGAGGCTTCTTTCTAGTTTTTATCTGGGGATTTTTTTCCCAATAGGCTTCAATGGGCTTCCAAGTGTCCCTTTGCATAGTCTACAAAAAAGAGTTTCTCCAACCTGCTGAATCAATGCACCACAAAGTAGTTTCCCAGATAGCTTCCTTCTAGTTTTTGTTGTGGGATATTCGTTTTTCCTCATTTTCCTCAATGTGATCCTAAATGTCCCTTTGCCAATTCTACAAAAAGAGTGTTTCCAACCTGCTGAATCCAAAGAAACGTTTAACTCTGTGAGACGAATCCAAACATCACAAAGCAGTTTCACAGATAGCTTATTTCTAGTTTTTATCTGGGGACATTCATATTTTCTGCATAGACATCAATGGACTCTGAAATGTCCCTTTGAAGATCCTACAAAAAAAGTGTTTCTAACCTGCTGAATCACAAGAAAAATTTAACTCTGTGAGATAAGTCCATATATTACAAAGCAGTTTCACAGAAGGATTCCTTCTAGTTTTTATCTGGGGTTATCATTTTTCCCCATTGTCCTCAATGGGCTCTCAAGTTTTCTTCTGCATATTCTACAAAAAGAGTGTTTCCAACCTGCTGAATCAAAAGAAAGGTTTGAGACTGTGATATGAATCCACTCATTACAAAGTAGTTTCACAGATAGCTTCTTTTGAGGTTTTTCTGGAGATATTTGGCTTCTGTCCATAGGCCTGAATGTGCTCCCCAATGTCCCTTCAGAGATTCTACAAAAGGAGTGTTTCCAACCTGCCAAATCAAAAGAAAGGTTTATCTCTGATAGGTGAATCCACACATCACAAAGCAATTTCACAGATAGCTTCTTTCTAGTTCATATCTGAGGATATATGGTTTTTCCTCATAGTCCTCAATGGGCTCCCAAATGTCCCTTTGATGATTCTACAAATAAAAGTGTTTCCAACCTGCTGAATCAAAAGAAAGGTTTACTTCTGATGGATGAATCTACACATCACAAAGCAGTTTCACAGCTTCTTTCTAGATTTTTAGCTTTGGATATTTGGTTTTTCTTTTTGGACTTTATGGGCTCTGAGAAATCCTTTCACAGATTCTACAAATAGTGTGTTTCCAACTTGCTCCATCAAAAGAAATGTTTAATTCGGTGAGATGAATCCACAGACCAAAAAGTAGTTTCACAGATAGGTTATTTTTAGTTTTTATCTGGGGATATTCAGCTTTTTTCCATAGGCCTAAATGGGCTCCCAAATGTCCCTTTCCAGATTTGACAAAAAACCTGTTTCCAACGTACTGTATCAAAAGAAAGTTTCAACTCTGTGAGATGAATCCACACATCAGCAAGACAATTTCACAGATACCTTCATTGTAGTTTTTATCTGGAAATATTCAGTTTTCCTCATAGATCTCAATGGGCTCAAAAATGATTTTTGCAGATTATATAAAAAGAGTCTATCCAACCTGCTGAATCAACAGAAAGTTATACACTGTTAAATGAATCTACACATCACCAAGTAGTTTCACATGTAGCTTCTGTCTAGTTTTTATCTGGGATATTTTGTTTTTCTGCATAGGCCCAATGGGCTCCCAAATGTCCCTTCACACATTCCACAAAATGAGTGTTTCCAACCTGCTGAAACAAATGGAAGATGTAAATCTTTGAGATTAATCCACCCATCAACAATTACTTTCACAAATAGCTTCTTTCTTGTTTTTATCTGGGGATATTTGGTTTTTCCAGATAGGCTTCAATGTGCTCCCAAATGTCCCTTCGCAGATTCTACAAAAAATAGTTTTCAACCTGCCAAATCAAAAGAAAAGTTTAACTCTGTGAGATAAATCCACACTTCACAAAACAATTTCACAGACATCTTCTTTCTAGTTTTTAACTGGGGATATTCTGTTTTTCCCCATAAGCATCAATGGGCTCTGAACTGTCCCTTCACAGATTGTACAAAAAGAGTGTTTCCAACCTGCTGAATCAAAAGAAAGGTTTAACTCTGTGAGATAAAGCCACACATCACAAAGCAGTTTCACAGATAACTTATTTTTAGTTTGTAACTGGGGATATTCAGTTTTTCCCCATAACAGTCAATGCACTCCAAAATGTCCCTTCGCAGATTGTACAAAAAGAGCGTTTCCAACCTGTTGAATCAAAGAAAGGTTTAACTCTGTGAGATGAAACCACACATCACAAAGCAGTTTTACAGATAGCTTTTTTCTAGTCTTTATCTGGGGATATTCTGTTTTTCCACATAGGCCTCAATTGGCCCCCAAATGTCCCTTCTCAGATTCTACAAAAGGGTGTTTCCAACCTGCTGAATCAAAAGAAAGATTTAACTCTGTGAGATAAATCCACCCATTACAAAGTAGTTTCACAGATAGTTAACTTCCTTCTCATTTATATCTGGGTATATTCAGATTTTCACCATAGGTCACAATGTGATCCCAAATGTCCCTTAGGATAGACTAAAAGAAGGGTGTTTCCAACCTACTGAATCAAAAGAAAGTTTTAACTCTGTGAGATGAATCCACACATCAAAATCCAGTTTCACAGACAGCTTCTTTCTAGTTTTTATTTGGGGATATTTTGTTTTTCCCCATAGGTATAAATGGGCTCCCAAATATCCCTTCACAGATTCTATAAAAAGAGTGTTTCCAACCTGCTGAATCAAAAGAAAAATTTAACTCTGTAAGATGAACCCACACATTGCAAACCAGTTTCACAGATAGTTTCTTTCTAGTTATTATCTGTGGATATTCGGTTTTTCCCCATAGGCCACAATGTGCTCCCAAGTGCCGCTTCACATATTCTACAAAAAGATTGTTTCAAACTTACTGAACCAAAAGAACACTTTAACTCTCAGAGATGAATTCACCCATCACAAAGCAATATCACAGATAGCTTTTTTCTGGTTTTTTTCTGGGGAAATCTGTTTCTTCCCCATAGACCAAAATGGGCTCCAAAATGTCCCATCACAGATTCTACAAAAAAGTGTTACCAACCTACTGAATCAGAAGAAAGGTTTAACTCTGTCAGATGAATCCACACATCACAAAGCAGTTTCATGGATACCTTCTTTCTAGTTTTCATTTGGGAAATTCTGTTTTTCCCTTTATTCCTCAATGGGCTCCCGAATATCCCTTCTCAGATTCTAAAAAAGAAAAGGGTGTTTCCAATCTGGTGAATTAAAAGAAATGTGTAACTCTGTGAGATGAAATGGCGCATCACCACAGAATTTCACAGATAGCTTCTTTCTAGTTTTTATCTGTGGATATTCAGCTTTCCCCACAGGCTTTGAATGTCTTCCAAATGTTCCTTTGCACATTTTACAAAAAGTGTGTTTCCACCTGCTGAATCAAACGAAAGCTTTAACTCTATGAGATGAAACCACACATCATAAAGCCGTTTTTAAGATAGATTCTTTCTAGATTTTACATGGGGATATTCGGTTTTTCCCCATAGGACTCAATGGGCTCACAGATGTCCTTTCGAAGATTCTACAAAAAGCATGTTTCCAACTGGCTAAATCAAAAGACAAGGTTAAACACTATGAGATGAATCCACACATCACAAAGCAGTTTCACAAATAGCTTCTTTCCAGTTTTGTTTTGGCAGAGGATATTCGTTTTTCCTCTTAGAACTCCATGGGCTCTCAAATATCCCTTTGGAGATTCTACAAAAAGAATGTTTCCAACCAGGTGAATCAAAAGAATCCTGTAAATCTGTCAGATGAATCCACACCTCACTGAGCAGTTTCACACATAGGTTTTTCTAATTTTTATCTGGAGATATCCGGTTTTTCTTCACAGGTTTCAATGGTCTCCAAAATGTCCCTTCGGAGATTCCATAAAATGCGTGTTTGCAACCTGCTGAATCAAAATAAACGTGTAACTCTGTGAGATGAATCCATACATCACTCATCAGTTTCAGAGATTCCTTTTTCTAGTTTCTATCTGAAGATATTCAGTTTTTCCCAATAGGCCACAATGGGTTCCCAAATGTTCCTTCACAGATTCTACAAAAAGAGTGTTTCCAACCTGCTGAATCAAAAGAAAAGTTAAATTTTGTGAGATGAATCCACACATCCCAAAGACATTTCACAGATAGCTTCTTTCTAGTTTTTCTCTGAAAATATTCAGTTTGACCCCATAGGCTTCAATGGACTCCCAAATGTCCCTTTGCAGATTCTACAAAAATAGTGTTTCCAACCTACTAAATCAAAACAAAGGTTTAACCCTGTGAGATGAATTCACACATCACAATGCAATTTCACAGATATACTATTTCTAGCTTTATCTTGGGATATTCCATTGTTAGCCATAAGCCACAATGGGCTCCCAAATGTCCCTTCACAGATTCTACAAAAAGAGTTTTTCCAACCTGCTGATTCAAAAGAAAGGTTTAACACGGTGAGATTAATCCACACATCACCAGCTAGTTTCAGAGATATCTTCTTTCCAGTTTTTGTATGGGGATATTTGGTTTTTCCCAATAGGCCACAATGGGCTGCCAAGTGTCCCATCACAGATTCTACAAAAAGAGTGCTTCCAATCTGCTGAAACAAAATAAAGTTTAACTCTGTGAGATAAAACCACGCAACACACTACACTTTCACAGAGAGCTTCTTTCCAGTTTTTATCTGGGGATATTCTGTTTTTCCCCATAGGCGTCAATGAGCTTTAAAATGTCCCTTTGCAGATTCTACAAAAAGAGTGTTTCCAACCTCTGAATCAAAAGATAGGTTTAAATCTTTGAGATGCAACCACACATCACAAAGCAGTTTCACAGATAGCTTCTTTCTAGTTTTTATATGGAAATACCCATTTTTTCCCCATGGACCTCAATGGGCTCCCATATGTCCCTTCACAGATTTTACAAAAAGCATTTTTTCCATCCCACTGGATCAAAAGAAATATTAAACTCTGTGAGATGAATGCACACCTGACAACCTGACAAAGTAGTTTCACACATAGCTTTTTTCTGTTTTTTTTTTTTTTTTTTTTTTTTTTCTGGGGATATTCATTTTTTCCCAACAGTCCACAATGGGCTTCCCAAGTCCCTTTGCAGATTCTACAGAAAGAGTGTTTACAACCTGCTGAATGAAAGGAAAATTTAGCTGTTAGAGTTGAATTTGAACATCACAAAGCAGTTTTTCAGATAACTTCTTTCAACTTTTTATCTAAGGATATTCGGTTTTTCTCCATAGACCTCAATGGGCTTTCAAATGTCCCCTTGCAAATTGTACAAAAAGAGTGTTTCCAACCTGCTGAATCAAAACAAAGTTTCAACACTGTGAAACGAATCCACACACCACCAAGGCATTGCAAAGGCAACTTCTTTCTTGTTTTTATCTGCTCATATTCACTTTTGCCTTGTAGGACACATTTGATTCCTTAATGTCTCTTGGCAGATTCTACCAAAAGAATGTTTCCAACCTGTTGACTCAAACGAAAGGTTTAACTCTGTGAGATGAATCCACACATCACCAAGCAGTTTTACAGAGAGCTCCTTTCTAATTCATATTTGTAGATACTCAGTTTTTCCCCATTGGCCTCATTGGACTCCCAAATATTTCTTCACATATGCTACAAAAAAGTGTTTCCAACATGATGAATCAAAGGAAAGGTTTAACTCAGTGAGATGAATCCACACATCATAAAGCAGTTGCACAGAGAGGTTCTTTCCAGTTTTTATTTGGGGATATTCGATTTTTCTCCATAGGCATCAATGTACTCCCTAACATTCCTTCACAGATTCTACAAGAAGTGTGTTTCCAACATGCTGGATCAAAAACAACATGTAACTCTGTGAGATGAATCCAAACAACAAAAACCTGTTTTACAGATAGCTTCTTTTAAGTTTTTATCTGATGATATTTTCTTTCCCCATAAACCTCAATGGGATCCAAATTTCCCTTCACAGATTCTACAAAAAGAGTGTTTCCAAACTCCTGAATCAAGGAAAAGGTTTAATTCTGTGAGATGAATCCACACATGAAAAAGCTGTTTCACAGATAGCTCCTTCTAGATTTTATCTGGGTATATTCCATGTTTCACTGCAGGCCTCAATGGGCTTCCAAATGTCCCTTTGCAGATTCTACAAAAACAGTGTTTCCATCCTGCTGAATCAAAAGGAATGGTTAACACTGTGACGTGTATCCACACATTATCAAGTAGTTTCAGAGATAGCTTCCTTCTAGTTTTTATCTGAAGATATTCATTTTTTCCCTATAGGCCTCAATCGACTCCCAAATGTCCCGTCACAGATTCTACAAAAAGAGTGTTTCCATAATGCTGAATCAAAAGAAAGGTTTAACTCTGTGAGATGAACCCACACATCTCCAGACAGTTTCACAGATAGTTTCTTTCTAGTTTATATCTGAGGTTATTTTTTTCCCAATAGGCCTCAATGGGCATTGAAATGTCCATTTGCACATTCTATAAAAAGAGTTTTTACACCCTGCTGAATCAAAGGGAAAGTTTAACTCTGTAAGATAAATGCACACATTATGAAGCAGTTTCTAACATATTTTCTTTCTAGTTTTTAATCTATGGATATTCTGATTTTGTCTGTAGGTCTATATGGGCTCTTAAAAGCCCCTTCACAGATTCTACAAAAAGAGCGTTTGCAACATGCTGAATCAGAAGAAAGGTTTAACTCTGTGAGTTGAATCCACAAATCACCAAGCAGTTTCACAGAAAACTTCTTTCTAGTTTTTAACAAGGAATATTATGTTTTTCACCATAGGCCTTAATGGGCTTTCAAATATCCCTTTGCAGATTCTACAAAAAGAGTGTTTCCAATCTGCTGAATCAAAGGATAGTTTTAACTCTGTGAAATGAATCGACACATCACGAAGGGGTTTCAAAGAAAACTTCTTTCTTGTGTTTATCTGGGGATATTAACTTTTGCCCCATAGGACACAATTGGTTCCCAAATGTCCCTTCATAGATTGTACAAAAAGAGTGTTTCTAACCTGCTGAATCAAAAGAAAGTTTTAACTCTGTGAGATGAATCCACACATTGCCAAGCAGTTTCACAGATAGCTTCTTTCTGCTTTTTATTTGGGGATATTCAATTTTCCCCATAGGCTGCATTGGATTACAAAATCATTCTTCATATATCCTACAAAAAGTGTTTCCAATCTGCTAAATCAAAAGAAAAGTTTAACTCAGTTAGATTAATCCACACATCACCAATCAGTTTCACAGATAGCTTCTTTCTATTTTTTTTGGGAATATTCCATTTTTCCCTATATGCTTCAATGGGCTCACAAATGTCCCTTCACCTACTTTCTAACAAGGGTGTTTCCAACCTCATGAATCAAAAGAAAAGGTTAACTCTGTGAGATTAATCCACACATCACCAAGCAGTTTCACAGAAAGCTTCTTTCTAGTTCTTATTTGGGGATGTTCCCTTTTTCCCTATAGGACTCAATGGGCTCCCAAATGTCCCTTCACAGATTTTCCAACTTGCCGAATCAAAAGAATGTTTTGACTCTTTGACATGGATCCACACGTTACAGATCAGGTTCCAGATGTCTTCTTTCTAGTTTTTATCTGGGGATTTTGTTTTTCTTCTTAGGGCACAATGGACTCACAAATGTTCCCTCACAGACTCTACAAAAGAGTGTTTCCAGCCTACTAAATAAAAAAAGAGTTTACCTCTCTGAGGTAAATCCACATATCACCAAGCAATATCACAGATAACTTCTTACTAGTTTTTATCTGGAGATAATCAGTATTTCCCATTGGCCACAATGGGCTCCCAAATGTCTGTATGCAGATTCTACAAAAAGAGTTCCTTCAACCTGTTGAATCAAAAGAAAGGTTTAACTCAGTGACATGAATCCACATATTACAAAGCAGTTTCACAAATAGCTTCATTCTAGTTTTTATATGTGGATATTTGGTTTTTGCCTGTAGGCCCCAGAGAGCTCCCAAAAGTCCCTTCATAGATTCACAAAAACGTTGTCTCAACATGCTGAAACAAACGAAAGGTTTGTCTCTGTGAGATGAATCCACACATCACCAAGTAGTTTCACAGATAGCTTCTTTCTAGTTTTTATTTGGGGATATTCAATTTTTCCCAATTTGCCCATTGGACTTCCAAATGTTTCTTCACATATCCTATAAAAAAGTTTTTCCAACTTGCTGAATCAAAAGAAAGGTTCTACTCGTTGAGATGAATCCACACATCAGCATTCAGTTTCACAGATAGATTCCTCCTAGTTTTTATCCTGGGATATTCTGCTTTTCCCCATAGACCTCAATCGGCTCGCAAAAGTCCCTTTGCATATTTTCCAAAAAGAGCGTTTCCAACTCTGTGAATCCCAATAAAGTTTTAACTCTGTGAGATTAATCCACACATCACCAAGCAGTTTCACAGATAGTTTCTTTCTACTTTTTATCTGGACATATTCTGTTTTTCCCCATAGGACTCAATGGACTCCAAAATGTCCCTTTGCAGATTCTACAAAAAGAGTTTATCCAACCTGCTGAATCAAAAGAATGTTTTAACCCTTTGACATGGATCCACACATCACAGAGAAGTTTCACAGGTATCTTCTTTCTAGTTTTTGTCTTTGGATTTTCTGTTTTTCCCATAGGCCTCAATGGGCTCCCAATGTTCCCTTTGCAGATTTTGCAAGAAAGATGTCTCCAATTTACTGAATCAAAGAAAGGTTTAACTCTGTGAGATGAATCCACACATCACCAAGCAATTTAACAGATAGTTTCTTACTAGTTTTTATCTGAAGGTATTCATTTTTTCCCATTGCTTCAATGGCCTCCAAAATGTCCATTCGGAGATTCTATAAAAATAGTGTTTCCAAGCTGGTGAATCCAAAGAAAGTGTTAACTCTGTGAAATGAATGCACACATCACAAAGCAGTTTAACACATAGCTT
This sequence comes from Macaca mulatta, assembly GCF_049350105.2. Classification (NCBI taxonomy): domain Eukaryota; kingdom Metazoa; phylum Chordata; class Mammalia; order Primates; family Cercopithecidae; genus Macaca; species Macaca mulatta. Next base: position 58,534,108 of record NC_133426.1, on the reverse strand, counting down.
CTTTCTAGTTTTATCTGGGGATATTCGTTTTTTCAACATAGGTCTCAATGGGATCCCAATTGTTTTTACACAGATTCTACCAAAAGAGTTTTTACAACCTGCTGAACCAAAATAAAGGCTTAACTCTGCACGTTGAATCCACACATCTTAAAGCAGTTTCACAGATACCTTCTTTTTAGTTTTTATCTGGGGATATTATGTGTTTTCTATTAGACCACAATGGGATCCCAAATATTTCTTTGCAGATGCTACAAAAAGAGTGTTTCCAACATGCTGAATCAAAAGAAATGTTTAACTCTGTGAGATGATTCTATACATCAGCAAGCAGCTTCACAGATAGCTTCTTTCTATTTTTTATGTGTGGATATTCAGTTTTTCCCCATAGGCCTCAATGGTCTCCCATATATTCTTTCGCAGATTCTACAGAAAGAAATCAATGGACTTCCAAATGTCCCTTTGCACATTCTACAAAAAGAGTGTTTCCAATCTGCTGAATCAAAAGAAAGGTTTAACTCTGTGGGATGAATCCACACATCACCAAGCAATTTCACAGACAGCTTCTTTCTAGTTACTATCTGAAGATATTCATTTTTTCCCAATAGTCCTCATTGGGCTCCCAAATGTCCCTTTGCAGTTTCTTCAAAAAGAATGTCTCCAACCTGCTGAATCAAAAGAAAAAGTTTAACTCTATGGGATGAATTTGCACATCATCAAGCAGTTTCATATATAGCTTCTTTGTAGCTTTTATCTCAGGATACTAGGTTTTTCCCCATAGGCTTCAATGGGCGTGAAAATTCTATTCGCAGATTCTATGAAAAGAGTGTTCCCGAACCTACTTCATCAAAAGAAAGTCTTAACTTTGTGATATGGGTCCACATATAACCAAGCCATTTCACAGATTGCTTCTTTCTAGTTTTTATCTGCAGATATTCAGTTTTTCCCCGTAATACTCAATGGGCTCTGAAAAGTCCTTTCACAGATTCTACAAAAAGAGTGTTTCCAACCTGCAGAGTCAAAAAAAAGTTTATCTCTGTAAGATGAATCCACAAACCACAAAGAAGTTTCACAGATATCTTCTTTCTAGTTTTTATCTGGGGATATTAGCTCCTTCTCCATTAGTCTCAAAGGACTCCCTAATGTCCATTTGCAGAATTTACAAAAATAGTATTTCCAACTAGCTGAACCAAAGAAAGGTTTACCTCTCTGAGATGATTCCACCAAACACAAAACTGTTGAAAAGATACTTCTTTCTATTTTTTATCTGGAAATATTCCTTTTTTCCCCATAGTCCTCAATGGGCTCCCACATATCCCTTCACAGATTCTGCAATAAGAGTGTTTCCAACTTGCTAGGTCAGAAAAAAAATTTAACTCTGTGAGTCTAATGCAAACATCACAAAGCAGTTTCACAGACAACTTCTTTCTACTTTTAATCTGGGGATATTCAATATTTCCCCATAGACCTCAATGGGCTTTAAAATGTTCCTTCGCAGATTCTACAAAAAGAGTGTTTTCAACCTGTTGAATCAAAAGTAAAATTCAACTCTCTGTGGTGGATCCACATATCAACAAGCAGTTTCACAGATAGCTTTTTTGTAGTTTTTTATCTGGGAATATTTGTTTTTTCCCAGAAGGCCTCAATTGGCTCCCAAATGTCTTTTTGCAGATTCTACAAAAAGAGTGTTTGCAACCTGCGAAAGAAAAGTTTAACTATGTGAGACGAATCCACACATTTTCAATAGTTTCACAGGGCATCTTTCTAGCTTTTTCCTGAGATATTCCGTTTTTCTTCATAGGTGTGTATGGGCTCCTAAATGTCTTCTTGCAGATTTCTCAGAAAGAGTGTTTCTAAGCTGCTGAATCAAAAGAAACATTTAACTCTGTGACATGAATCCATGCATCACCAAGAAGTTTCACAGATAGCTTATTTCTACTTTTTATCTCTGGATATTCAGTTTTTCCCATAGACCTCAATAGGCTTTGAAAATTCTCTTCACAAATTCTTCAAAAAAAGCATTTCCAACTGGCTGAATCAAAAGAAAGTTTTAATGCTGTGAGATGAAACCACACATCACAAAGCAGTTTCACAGATAACTTCTTTCTAATTTTTTATCAGGGGATATTCAGTTTTTTTCCATAGGCATCAATTGGCCCCCAAATGTCCCTATGCAGAGTCTACAAACAGAGTGTTTCCAACCTGCTGAATCAAAAGAAAGGTTTAACTCTGTGAGGTGAATCCACATAAAATCAAGCAGTTTCACACATAGCTTCTTTCTTTCTTATATCTGGGGATATTTGGTTTTTCCTCACAGGCATCAATGGGTGTTTACCTGGGAATGTTCAATTTTTTCCCATAGGCCTCAATGGGCTTTGAAAAGTCTCTTCACAGATTCTACAAAAAAATGTTTCTAACTCTGTGAAAGGATTCCACACATCACCAATCAGTTTCACTGATAGCTTCTTTCTAGTTTCTATCTGGGGATATTCAGTATTTTCCTATAGGTGTCAAAGGTCTTCAAAATGCCCCTTCACAGTTTGTACAAAAAGAGTGCTTCCAACCTGCTGAATCAAAAGGAAGTTTTAAATCCATGAGATGAATCTAAACATCAACAAGCAACTTCACAGACAGATCCTTTCCAGTTTTATTTGGAAAAATTTGGTTATTTCCCATAGACCTCCAAGGGCCCCCAAATATCCCTTCACAGATTCTACAGAAAGAGTTTTTCCAATCTGTTGAATCAAAATAAATGTTTAACTCTGTCAGATGAATGTAAACATCACCAAGCAGTTTCACAGATAGCTTCTTTCTAGGTTTTATCTGTGGATATTTGTTTTTTCCACATAAACCACAATGGGTTCCCAAATGTCCTTTTGCAGATTCTACAAAAATAGTGTTTCCAACCTGCTGAATCCGAAGAAAGGTTTAACCCTGTGGGATGAATCTACAGATCAACAAACAGTACATCCAACCCTGTGAGAAGAATCGACATATTGCCAAGCAGTTTCACAAATAGTTTCATTTTAGTTTTTATCTGGGGATATTCAGTTTTTCCTCTTAAGCCTGAATGGATCCCCCAATGTCCTTTCACATATTCTACAAAAAGAGTGCTTCCAACATGCTCAATAAAAAGAAAGTTCAACCCTTTCCAATGAATCCAGACATCACAGATAGTTTCTTTGTAGTGCTTATCTCTGGAGATATTCATTTTTTCCCACCAGTCACAGTGGGCTCTGAAATGTCCATTTGCAGATTCTACAAAAAGGGTGTTTCCAAACTGCTGAATGAAAGGAATGTTTAACTCTGTGAGATGAATCCACACATCACCAAGCAGCTTCACAGATGGTTTCTTTCTAGTTTTTACATGGGGATATTACGTTTTTGCACATAGGTCTCAGTAAGTTCCCAAATGTCACTCCACAGATTCTAAAAAATAGTGTCTCCAACATGCTAATCAAAATAAAGGTTTAACTCTGTCGGATAAATTCACACATCACCAAGTAATTTCACAGATTCTTTCTAGTTTTTACCTAGGGAGATTCACTTTTTCAGCATAGACCTCAATGGGCTTTGAAATGTGCATTTGCAGATTCTACAAGCAAAGCGTTTTCAACCTGCTGAATCAAAAGAAAGGTTGAACTCTGTGAAATGAATTCACAAATCACAAAGCGAAACTGCTTTGGGAAACTACAGATAGCTTCCTCCTAATTTTTATCTGAAGATATTCAGTTTTTTTCCATAGGCCTCATTGGGATCCCAAAAGTACATTCACACAAAGAGTGTGTCCAATATGCTGATTCAAAAGAAAGTTTTACCTCTGTAAGATGAATCTTCACATCACCAAGCAGTTTCACAGATAATTTCTTCCTAGTTTTTATCTGAGAATATTCTGTTTTCCCCCATAGGCCTTAACGGGCTCCCAAATATTTCTTCAAATATTCTACAAAAAGAGTGTTTTCCACTTCCTGAATCAAAAGAAAAGTTTAGCTCTTTGAGATGAATCCACACATCCCCAAGCAGCTCCACAAATACCTTCTTTCTAGTTTTTATCTGGAAATATTTTGTTTTACCCCATAAGCCACAATTGGTTCCCAAATATCCCTTTGTAGATTCTACAAAAAGAGTGTTTCCAACATGCTGAATCTAAACAAAGTTTTGCCTCTGTTAGGTGAATCCACATATCACCAAGCCTTTTCACAGATTGCCTCTTTCTAATTTTTATCTAAAGATAATTGTTTTCTTCCCATCAGCCTCAAAGGGCTCTGAAATGTCTTTTCACAGGTTCTGCAAAAAGAGTGTTTCAAACCTGTTGAATCAAAATAAAGGTTTTTCTGTGAGATGAATCTGCACATCATGAAACAGTTTCACAAGTAGCTTCTTTCTAGTTTTCATCTGGGGATATTCAGTTTTTCTCCATAGGTCACAACTGCTCCAAAATGTCTTTCTGCAGATTCTACAAAAAGAGTGTTTCCAATCTGCTGAATCAAAAGAAAGGTGTTACTCTTTGAGATGAATCCACACATCACAAAGCAGTTTCACAGTTTCTTTCTGACTTTTATCTGATTCTAGTATTTATCCTAATATATTCTTTTATTTTTATAGACTTCAAAGGGCTCCCAAATGTCCCTTCACATATTCTACAAAATGAATGTTTCCAACCTGCTGTATCAAAAGAAAGTCCTAACTCTATTAGATGAATCCAAACATCTCCAAGCAGTTTCACAGATAGTTTCATTCTAGTTTTATCTGGGAATATTCTGTTTTTCCCCTTATTCCTCAAGGAGCTTTCAAATGTCCCTTCACAGACTCAACAAAAAGAATGTTTCCAAGCTGCTGAATTGAAAGGAAGGTTTAAATCTGTGAGATGAATGCACACATCACCAAGCAGTTTCACAGATGACTTCTCTCTAGTTTTTATCTGGCGATATTCAATTTTTCCTCATAGGCCTCAATGGGCTTCCAACTGTCCCTTTTCAGATTCTACAAAAATGGTGTTTCCAACCTGATGAATCGGTAGAAAGGTGTAACTTTGTGAGATGAATCCACACATCACAAACCACTTTCACAGATAGAGGCTTTCTAGTTTTTATCTGGGGATTATCTGTTTTTCTTCCTAGGCCACAATGGACTTCCAAATGTCCCTTTGCAGATACTACTGAAAGAGTGTTTCCAACCTGCTGAATCACAAGAAAGTTTTACCTCTGTGAGATGAATCCACATACTACCAAGCTGTTCCACAGATTGCTTCGTTCTAGTTTTTATCTGGATATATTAGTTTTTTTTCCATAAGCCTCAATGACTTCAAAACATCTTTTCACAAATTCTACAAAAAGAGGGTTTCCAATCTGCTGAATCAAAAGGAAGGTTTTTATTTGGAGATACTAGGATTTTGTCTATAAGCCTCATTGGGCTCCCAAATGTCTTTTAGCAGATTCTACAAAAAAAGTAACTCCAACCTCCTGAATCGAAAGAAAGGTTTAACTCTGTGAGTTGAATACACATACAAACCATTTAACAAATAGCTTCAATCTAGTTTTTATTTGGGGATATTCAGTTTTCCCCATAAGCCTCAGCAAAGTCCCGAATGTTCCTTCACATATTTTACAAAAAGAATGTTTCCAACCTGTTGATTCCAAAGAAATTTTAACACCATGAGATGAATCCACACATCAACAAGCAGTTTCACAGAGAGTTTCTTTCTAGTTTTCATCTGGGGATATTCGGTTTTTCCCCTTAGGCCTCAATGGGGTCTCAAATGTCCCTTCACAGATTCTACAAAAAGAGTGTTTCCAACCTTCAGAATCAAAAGAAAGGTTTAACTCTTTGACATGGATCCACAAATCACCAAGCAGTTTCAAAGATATATTCTTTCTAATTTGTATCTGTGGGCATTCAGTTTTTCCCCATGGGCCTCAATGGGCTGCCAAAGATCTCTTCACAGATTTTTTTTTTCTATAGGCCTTCATTAGTTCCAAAATGTCCCTTCGCAGATTCTACAAAAACACTGTTTCCAACCCGTTGAATCAAAAGAAAACTTTAACTCTGTGGGTTGAATCCACCCATCTCAAAGCAGTGTCACAGATAGCTTCTTTCTAGGTTTTATAAGGGGATATTAGGTTTTTCATCATAGGCCTCAATGGGCTCCCACATGTCCTTTTGCAGACTCTTCAAAAACAGTGTTTCCAACCTGCTGAATCAAAAGAAAGGTTTAACTCTATGAGACAAATCCACAGATCACCAAGAATTTTAGCAGATAGGATTTTGTGATTTTTATCTGGGGATACTCGATTTTTTTCCATAGGCCTTAATGGGTTCCAAAATGTCCTTTTGCAAATTCTACAAAAATATTGTTTTCAAATTGCTGAATCTTGAGAAAGGTTTAACTACGACAGATCAATCCACACGTCACCAAGCAGTTTCACAGATAGCTTCTTTCTAGTTTTAATTCGAGGATATATGGATTTTCCCCCATAGACCTCAATGGTCTCCCAAATGTCCCATTGCAGATTCTACAAAGAAAGTGTTTCCAACCCTGCTAAATCAAAAGAAATGTTTATCTCTATATGATAAATCCACTCATCATGAAGCAGTTTCACAGATAGGTCCTTCCTAGTTTTTATCTGGGTATATTCAGTTTTTCTCCAAAGGCCTCAATGATCTCCCAAATATACCCTGGCAGATTCTACAAAAAAAGTGATTCCAATCCGCTGAATCAAAAGAAAGGTTCAACTCTGTGAGATCAATTCACAAATCACAAAGCAGTTACACAGATAGTTTCTTTCTAGTTTTTCTGTGAAGATATTCCTTTTTTCCCCATATGCCTCAATGGGCTCCAAAATATACCTTCTCAGATTCTACAAAAAGAGTGTATCCAAACTGCTGAATCAAAAGAAAGGTTTCTCTCTGTGAGATGAATCCACACATCAAAAAGCAGTTTCACAGATAGCTTCTTTTTAGTTTTTACCTTGTGATATCCAGTTTTTCTTCATTGGCCTCAGTGAGCTCCAAAATGTCCCATTGCAGATACTACAAAAAGAGTGTTGCCAACCTGCTGAATCAACAGAAAGGTTTACCTATGTGAGATGGATCCATACATCACAAAGAAGTTTCACAGATAGCTTCTTTCTGGTTTTCATGTGGGGATACCCAGTTTTTCCCTATAGACCTCAATGGGCTCCTAAATGTCCCTTCACCAATACTTCAAAAAGAGTGTTTACAAAGTTCTGAATCAACAGAAAGTTTTGACTCTGTGATATGAATTCACACATAACCAAACAGTTTCCAAGACAGCTTCTTTGTAGATTTTATCTAGGGATTTTTTATTTTTCCCCATAGCCTTCAATGGGCTCCCAAATCTCCTTTTGCAGATTGTAAAAAAAAAAAAAAAAAAAAAAAAAGAGTGTTTCCAACGTGCTGAATCAAAAGAAAGGTGTAACCCTGTGAGATGAATCCAAAAATCACAAATCAGTTTAACTGATACCTTTTTTCTAGTTTTTATGACGGATATTTGGGTTTACCCCATAGGCTTCAGGGAGCTCCCAAATGTTCCTTCGCAGATTCTACAAAAAGAGTGATTCTAACTGGGTGAATCAAAAGAAAGTTTTAACTCTGTGAGATGAATGTAAACATCTCAAAGCAATTTTGCAGAAACCTCTTTCTAGTTTTTATCTTGGGACATTTGTTTTTTTTTTTCCATAGGCATCAGTTGGTTCACAAATATCCCTTTGCAGATTCTACAAAAAGAGTGTTTCCAACCTGCTGAATGAAAAGAAAGGTTTACCTCTGTGAGATGAACCCACTGATCACCACGCAGTTTCACAGTTAACTTATTTCTAGTTCTTATCTAGGGGTATAGGGTCTTTCCCCATAGGCTACAAAGGGCTCCCAAATGTCCCTTCGAAGATGCAATGAAAAGAATTTTTACAATGTGCTGAATCAAAAGACAAGATTAACTATGTGAGATGAATCCAAACATCACCAAGCAATTTCAAATATAGCTTCTTTCAAGTTTTTATCTGTGGATATTTGTTTCTCCCCTTAGGCCTCAATAAACCCCAAAATGCCCCTTCACAAATTCTACAGCATGTCTCCAACCTGTTGAATCAAAAGAAACTTTTAACTTTGTTAGTTGAATCAACACATCACGAAGCAGTTTCACAGGTAGTTTCTTCCTAGTTTTTATGTTCGGATATTCTGTCTTCCTCATAGTCCTCATAGTCCTCAATGGACTCCCAAGTGTCCTTACTCAGATTCTATGAAAAGAGTGTTTCTAACCTGCAGAATCAAAAGAAAGCTTTTACTCTGTGAGTTGAATCAACATATCACCAAGCTATTTCAACGATAGCTTCCTCACAGTATTTATCTGGGGATATTCCTTTTTTCCACATAGGCCTCAATGGGCTCCTGAATGTCCCATCACAGATTCTACAAAAATAGTGTCTCAACCTGCTTAACCAACAGAAAGTTTTAACTCTGCAAGAAGAATCCACACATCAACAAGCAGTTTCACATATAGCTTCATTCTAGTTTTTATCTGGGGATAGTCCCTCTCTCCCTTAGTCCTCAATGGGCTTCAAGATATCCCTTTGCAGGTTCTACAAAAAGAGTGCTTCCAACCTTCTTAATAAAAGGAGGCTTAAGCTCAGTGAGTGGGATGCACACATCACAAAGTAGTATCACATATACTTTCTTTCTAGTTTTTATTTGGGGAAATTCGGTTTTTCCTTGTAGGACTCAAAGGGCTGAAAAAATGTCCCTTTGCAGATTCTACTCAAAGAGTGTTTCCAACCTTCTGATCACAAGAAATGTTTAACCCTGTGAGATGAATGCACACATCACAAAGCCGTTTCACAGATACCTTCTTTCTAGTTTTTATGTGGGGATATTCTGTTTCTTCCCATAAGCCTCAAAGGGCTTCCAAATGTCCATTTGCAGATTCTACAAAAAAAGTGTTTCAAACCTGCTGAGTCAAAACAAAGGTCTAACTCTGTGGGATACATCCACACTTCTATCTGTGAAAGAAGTTTCACAGATAACTTCTTTCTAGTTTTTATCTGCAGATATTCACTTTTTATCCATAGACCCCAATGGACTCCAAAATATCCCTTTACAGGATCTACAAAAAGAGTGTTTCCATCCTTCTGAATTGAAAGAAAGGTTTATCTCGGTGAGCTGAATCTACACATCACCAAGCAGTTTCACAGATAGCTTATTTCTAGTTTTTATCTGGGTATATTTGGTATTACCACATAGGCCTCAATGGACTCCAAATGTCCCTTCACAGATTCTACAAAAAGAGTGTTTCCAACCTGCTGAATCAAAAGAAAGGTTTAACTCTTTGAGATGAATCCACTCAGCACCAATAATTTTCATCCATTGCTTCCTTCTAGTTTTTATCTGTGAATTTTTTTTTTCTACCATGGGCCTCAATGAACTTCTAATTGTCCCTCTGCAGATTCTACATAAACAGTGTTTCCAACCTGCTGAATAAAACAAAAGTTTTATCTCTGTGAGATGAATCCACACATCACCAAGCAGTTTCACAGATAACTTCTTTCAAGTATTAATCTGGGGATATTCGGCTTTTCCCCACAGGACTCAATGGGTTCCAAATGTCCCTTCTAGATTCTACAAAAAGAATGTTTCCAACACGCTGAATCAAATGAAAGTTTTAACTCTCTGAGATGAATCCACATATAACAAAACAGTTTCACACAATGTTACTTTCCAGTTTTCATCTGGGGATATTCGATTTTTCCCCTAGGCCACAATGGGCTCCCAAATGTCCCTTCAGAGATTCTACAAAAATAGTGTTTCCAAATTGCTGAATCAAAAAAAATGTTTTAACTCTATGAGATGAATCCACACATCACCAAGCCTTTTCACAGATAGCTTCTTTTCAGTTTTTATCTGAGGATATTATGTTATTCCCCTTAGGTCTCAAAGTACTCTTAAAAGTCCATTTGTAAGTGCTCTCAAAAGGTGTTTTTTACCTACAAAATCAAAACATAGATTTAACTCTTTGAGATGAATACACACATCACAAAACAGTTTCACAGATCATTCTTTCTAGTATTTTTCTGGGGATATTTCATTTTTCCCTAGGCCTCAATGGGCTCTCAAGTGTTTCTTCACAGATTCTACCAAAAGAGTGTTTCCAACCTGCTGAATCTGAATCAAAATAAAGGTTTGTCTCTGTGAGATGAATCCACAGAACACAAATAAATTTCACAGATAGCTTCTTTATAGATTATATCTGAAGATATTCTGTTTTCCACCATTGGCATCAATGGGATTTTAAATGTCCCTTCACAGATTCTATGAAAAGAGTGTTTCCAACCTGCTGAATCAAAAGAAAGTTTTAGCTCTTTTCAATGAATCCACACATCTCAAAGCAGTTTCACAGATAGCTTCTTTCTAGTTTTTATGTGGGGATAGTCAGTATTTCCCCATTGGTGACAATGGGCTCCTAAATGTCCCTTCACAGATTCTACAAAAAGAGTGTTTCCAATTTGTTGAATCAAAAGAAAAGTTTAACTCTGTGGGATGAATACCCTCATCATGAAGCAGCTTCACAAATAGCTTCTTTCTAGTCTCTATTTGTGAAAATTGGGTTTTGCCCCATAGACATCAATGGGATCCCAAATGTCCCTTCCCAGATTCTACAAAAAGAATGATTCCAACCTGCTGAATCAAAAGAAATGTTTAACCTTATGAGATTAATCCACACATCACAAAACAGTTTCACAGATAGATTCTTTCTTGTTTTTATGTGGAGATATTTCATTTTGCCCTATAGGCCTTAACAGGCTCCCAACTGTTTTTGTTTGTTTGTTTGTTTGTTTGTTTGTTTCACAGATTCTAGGAAAAGAGTTTTTCCAACCTGCAGAGTCAAATGAAAAATTTAACACTTTGAGATGAATCCACACATCACAAAGCAGTTTCAGTGACAGATTCTTTCTAGTTTTTATCTGGGGATATTTGCTTTTTTTACCATACTATGGGCTCCAAATTTCCCTTCACACATTCTATAAAAGGAGTGTTTCCAATCTGCTGAATCACAAGAAAATCTTAAAAATATGAGATGAATCCACAGAATGCAGGGCAGTTTCACAGATAACCTTTTTCTTTTTTTATCTGAAAATATTTAGTTTTTCACTTTTGGCCTCAATGGGTTCCTGAATGTCCCTTAGTAGATTTTACGAAAAGAATGTTTCCAAACTGCTGAATTAAAAGAAAGGTTAGACTCTTTGAGATGAATCCAGACATCACAAAATACTTTAACAGTTAGCTTCTTTATTGTTTATGTCTCGAGATATTCTGTTATTCCCCATAGGCCACAATGGGCTCCCAAATGTCCTATCGCAGATTCTACAAAAAGCCTGCTTTCAATTTTCTGAATCAAAAGAAAAGTTTAACTCCATCCAATGAATACACACATCAGAAAGCCGTTTCACAGATAGATTCTTTCTAGTTTTTATCTGGGGTATTCTGTTTTTCTTCTTAGGTCTCAAACGGCTCCCAACTGCCCTTTCACGGATTGTACAATAAGAGTGTTTTTAACCTGCTAAATAAAAAGAAACGTTTACCTTTGTGAGGTGAATCTGCACATCAGAAAGCCTTTTCACAGATAGCTTCTTTCCCCATAGGCCTTAATGGGCTCCCAAATGTTTTTCCCATATTTTACAAAAAGAGTGTTTCCAACCTGCTGAATCAAAATAAAGGTTTAACTCTGAGATGAAACCACACATCACAAAGCAGTTTTACAGATAGCTTCTTTCTAGTTTTTATGTGGGCATATTTGGTTTTTCCCCATAGGCCACAGTGGGCCCTCAAATGTCCCTTTGCAGATTCTAGAAGAAGCATGTTTTCAACCTGCTGAATCAAAAGAAAGTTTTAACTCTTTGTGATGAATTCACACATTATAAAGCTGTCTCTCAGTTTCTATGTGGGGATATTCAGTATTCCCTCATTGGCAACAATGGGCTCCCAAATGTCCCTTCGCAGAATCTACAAAAAGAGCGTTTCCAACAAGTTGAATCAAAAGAAGGTTAAACTCTGTGAGATAAATCCACTCATCATGAAGCAGTGTCACAGATATCTTCTTTCTAGTTTTCATTCATGGAAATTAAGTTTTGCCCCATAGGCATCAATGGGCTCCCAAATGTCCCTATGCAGATTCTATAAAAAGAATGTTTACAACCTGCTGAACCAAAAGAAATTTTTAACCCTCTGAGATGAATTCACACATCACAAAACAGTTTCACAGACAGATTCTTTCTAGCTTTTATTTGGGGAGTTTCATTTTTTCCCCATATGCCTTAACGGGCTCCCAAATGTTTCTTCACAGATTCTAGAAAAAGAGTTTTTCCAACCCTTGGAGTCAAAAGAAAGATTTAACTTTTTGAGATGAATCCACATATCATCAAGCAGTTTCAGAGATAGCTACTTTCTAGTTTTTATCTGGGGATATTTGGTTTTTCCTTATAGGCCTCAATGTGTTCTCAATGAGGCCCCAAATGTTCCTCTGTAAATTCTACAAAAGAAGTATTCCAACCTGCTGAATCAAAAGAAAGGTTTAACTCTGTGAGATGAATCCACACATCACAAAGCAGTTTCACAGATAGTTTCTTTCTAGTTTTATCTTGAGATATTCTGTTTTTCCCAATAGACCTCAATAAGCTCCCAAATGTCCCTATGCAGATCTACATAACGAGTGTTTTTAACCTGCTGAACCAAAGGACAAGTTTAACTCTGAGTTGAATTCCCGTTTTGCAGATAGTTTCTTTCTCGTTTTTACCTGGAAATATTTTTTTCCTCATAAGCCTCAATGCAATCCGAAATGTCCCTTCACAGACTCTATAAAAAAAAAAAAAAGTGCCTCCAATCTGCTGAATCAAAAGTAAGATTTAACTCTGTGAGATGAATCCACACATCACCATGAAGTTTCACAGATTGCTTCTTTCTATTTTTTATATAAGGATATTCGGTTTTCCCCTGAGGCCTCAATGGGTTCTTAAATTTTCCTTCATAGAGTCTAAAATAAGTGTCTCCAACCTACAGAATCAATAGAAAATTTGTTTCCATAGGCCTTAATTGGCTCACAAATGTCACTTTGCAGATACTGCAAATATAGTGTTTCCAACCTGCTGAATCAAAGGAAAGCTTTACCTCTGTGAGTTTAACTGACACATCACCAAACAGTTTCACAGGTAACTTTTTTCCAGCTTTTATCTGGGGATATTAGTTATTCTTTTTTTTCCATAGGCCTTCAGAAGCTCCAAAATATCCCTTCACAGATTCTACAAAAACAATTTCCAACCTGTTGAATCAAAAGAAAACTTTAACTCTGTGAGTTGAATCCACATATCTCAAAGCGGTTTCACAAATATCTTCTTTCTAGGTTTTATAAGGGGATATTAGGCTTTTCCTCATAGGCCTCAATGGGCTCCCACATGTGCTTTTGCACATACTTCAAAAAGAGTGTTTCCAACCTGATGAATCGAAAGAAAGTTTTAACTCTGTGAAACAAATCCACACACCACCAAGAAGTTTCACAGATAGCTTCTTTCTAGTTTTCTTCTGAGAATATTTGGATTTTCCCCATAGGCTTCAATGGACTCCTAAATGACTCATCACAGATTCTACAAAAAGAGTGTTTGCAACTCTACTGAATCAAAAGAAAGGTTTTTCTCTGGGAGATGAATCCACTCATCATGAAGCAGTTTCACTAATAGGCCCTTTCTAGTTTTTATCTGGGGATATTCTGTTTTTCTCCAAAGGTATCAATGAGTTCCCAAATGTACCCTCACAGATTCTCCAAAACAAGTGGTTCCAATCTGCTGAATCAAAAGAAAGGTTCAACTCTGTGAGATCAATCCACAAAACACAAAGCAGTTACACAGATACCTTCTCTCTAGTTTTTCTGTGAAGACATTCATTTTTTCCCCACAAGCCTCAATGGGCTCCAAAATATACCTTCTTGGATTCTACAAGAAGAGTGTTTCCAACCTGCTGAATCCAAAGAAAGGTTTCTGTCTGTGAGATGAATCCACACACCACAAAGCAGTTTCACAGATAGCTTCTTTTTAGTTTTTCCCTATTGATATTAAATTTTTCTTTGTAGGCCTCAGTGGGCTCCATAATGTCCCTTCACAGATAGTACAAAAAGAGTGTTGCCATCCTACAAAATTAACAATAAATTTTAACTATGCAAGATGGATCCATACGTCACAAAGGAATTTCACAGATCTCTTCTTTCTGGTTTTTTTCTTGGGATACCACTTTTTCTCTATAGGCCTCAATGGTCTCCCAAATGTTCCTTCAGGGATACTTCAAAAAGCGTGTTTACAACCTGCTGAATCAAAAGAAAGGATTACCTCTGTGAAATAAATCCAAACATAACCAAGCAGTTTCACTGATAGCTTCTTTCTAGTTTTTATCTGGGGATTGTCGGCTTTCTTTTTTTGTTGTTCTTTTTTCTTTCTTTCTTTCTTTCTATCTTTCTTTCTTTCTTTCTTTCTTTCCTTCTTTCTTTCTTTCTCTTTCTTTCTTTCTTTTTTCGACAGAGTCTCACGCTGTCATGCAGACTGGAGTGCAGTGGCGCTATCTTGGCTCACTATGAGCTCTGCCTCCTGGGTTCATGCCATTCTCCTGCCTGAGCCTCCTGAGTAGCTGGAACTACCGGCATCTGTCACCATGCCCCGGCAATTTTTTGTATTTTTAGTAGAGATGGGTTTTCACCATATTAGTCAGGATGGTCTCCATCTCCTGACCTCATGATCCACCCACCTTGGTCTCCCAAAGTGGTGGGATTACAGGCGTGAGCCACTGTGCCAGGCCAGGATATTCAGTTTTCTTCCATAGACATCAATTGGCTCACAAATGTCCCTTTGCAGATTCTACAAAAAGAGGGTTTCCAACCTGCTGAATGAAAAGAAATGTTAAACTCTACGAGATGAATCCACACATCACCATGCAGTTCCACAGATAGTTTATTTCTAGTTCTTTTCTAGGGATATAGGGTTTTTCTGCATAGGCCTCAATGAGCTCCCAAATATCCCTTTGAAGATTCTACAAAAAGAATGTTTCCAAACTGCTGAATCAAAAGAAAGGATTAACTATGTGAGATGAATCCAGACATCACCTAGCAATTCCAAATACAGCTTCTTTCAAGATTTTATATGGGGATATTCATTTCTCCCCTTAGGCCTCAATAAGCTCTGAAATGTCCCGCCCCAAATTCTGCAAAAAACCTGTCTCCAACCTGCTGAATCAAAATAAAGTTTTGATTCTGTGAGTTGAATCAACACATCACCAAGCAGTTTCACAGGTAGATCTTCCTAGTTTTTATCTGTAGATATTCTTTCTTCCTCATAGTCCTCAATGGGCTCCCAAGTGTCCGTTCTCAGATTCTATGAAAAGAGTGATTTTAACTTCAATAATTCATTGTTATTTCATGTACATTCTTTTCTATTTCCCTAAGTGTCAGCCAGTCTGAGAAATAAAGGGAAAGAGTACAAAAGAGAGAAATCTTAAAGCTGGATATCCGGGGGAGATATCATGTGTTGGCAGGTTCTGTGGTGCCCCCCAAGCCGCAAAACCAGCAAGTTTTTATTGGTGATTTTCAAAGGGGAGGGAGTGTACGAATAAGGTGTGGGTCACAGTGATCACATGCTTCACAAGGTAAGAAAATATTACAAGGCAAATGGAGGCAGGGTGAGATCACAGGACTGGGATGAAATAAAATTTGCTAATGAAGTTTTGGGCACACATTGTCATTGATAACATCCTGACAGGAGACAGGGTTTGAGAGCAGACAACCTGTCTGACCAAAATTTATTAGACAGGAATTTCCTCATCCTAATAGGCCTGAGAGCACTATGGGAGACTGGGGCTTATTTCATCCCTTATTGACATTCCCAGAGTGGTCATTTTAGAGACCTACCCCTGGGAATGCATTCTCTTTTTCAGGGCTGTTCCTTGTTGAGAAAAAGAATACAGCAATATTTCTCCTGTTTGCTTTTGAAGGAAGAGAAATATGGCTCTGTTCCACCTGGCTCTCAGGCACCAAGACCTAATGGTTATCTCCCTTGTTCCCTGAACATCACTGTTATCCTGTTCCTTTCTTAAGGTGCCCAGATTTCATATTGTTTAAACAATTTGTGCAGTTAATGCGATCATCACAGGGTCCTGAGGTGACATACATCCTCAGCTTATGAAGATGATGATATTAAGAGATTAAAGTGAAGACAGGCATAGGAAATCACAAGAGTATTGATTGGGTAAGTGATAAATGTCCATGAAATCTTCACAATTTATGTTCAGAGATTGCAGTAAAGACTGGCATAAGAAATTATAAAAGTATTAATTTAGGGAACTAGTAAATATCCATGAAATCTTCACAATTTTATGTTCTTCTGTCACGGCTTCAGCCAGTCCCTCCATTCGGGGTCCCTGATTTCCCACAACAGCTGAATCAAAAGAAAGCTTTTACTCTGTGTGTTGAATCAACACATCACTAGGCCATTTCACAGAAAGCTTCATCCCAGTTTTTATCTGGGGATATTTCCTTTCTCTGCTTAGGCCTGAATGGGCTCCCGAATGTCCCATCACAGATGCTACAAAAATAGTGTTTTCAACCTGCTGAATCAACAGAAAGTTTTAGCTCTGTGAGGTGAATCCACACATCACCAAGCAGTTTCATAGATCGCTTCAATCCAGTTTTTATCGGGGATAGTCTGATTTTCCCTTAGTACTCAATGGGCTTCAAAACTATCCCTTTGCAGGTTCTACAAAAAGAGTGTTTCCAACCTTCTTAATCAAAAGAAAGTTTAAAGTCAGTGAGTGGAATGCATACATAACCAAGTAGGTTCACATACAGCTTCTGTCTAGTTTTTATTTGGGGATATTCGGTATTTCCTCATAGAACACAAAGGACTCACAAATGTCCCTTCTCAGATTCCACAAAGAGTGTTTCCAACCTTCTGAATCAAAAGAAATGTTTAATGCAGTGAGATGAATCCACAGATAACCAAGAAGTTTCACAGATAGATTCTTTCTAGTTGTGGGGATATTCAGTTTCTTCCCACAAGCCTCAAAGGGATCTTAAATGTCCCTTTGAATATCCTACAAAAAAAGTGTTTCCAAGCTGTGAGTAAAAGAAAGGTTTAACTCTGTGGGATACATCCACAAATCACCAGGCAGTTTCACAGATAGCTTCTTTCTAGTTTTTATCTGGGGAGATTCAGTTTTTCCCCGTAGGCCTCAATGATTTCCCAAATGTCCCTTTGCAGATTCTAAAAAAGAGTATTTCCAACCTGATGAATCAAAAGAAAAGTGAAATGCTCTAAGATTAATCCACACATCACCAAGCAGCATCACAGATAGCTTCTTTCTTGTTTTTATCTGGTGATATTCCGTTTTTCCCCATAGGCCCCAAAGGGCACTGAAATGTGCCTTCAGAGATTCTCAAAATGAGTGTTTCCAACCTTCTGAACCATAAGAAAGATTTAATTCTGTTAAATGAATGCACACATCGCAAAACAGTTTCACAGATCGATTCTTTTTAGTTTTTATCTGGGGATATTTTGTTTTCCCAATAGGCCTCAAAGGGCTCTGAAATGTCCCTTTGCAGATTGTACAAAAAGAGGATTTCCAACCTACTGATTCATCAAAAGTAGCTTTTAACTCTGTGAGATAAACGCAGACATCATGAAGCAGTTTCACAGATAGCTTGTTTCTAGTTTTGATCTGGGGATATTCAGTTTTTACCCATAGGCCTCAATGGGTTCCCAAATGTTCCTTTGCAGATACTACAGACGGTTTCCAACCTGATTAATCAAAAGAAAGGCTTAACTCTGTGAAATGAATCCACACATCACCAAAGAGATTCACAGATAGCTTTTTTTAGTTTGTATCTGAAGATTTTCTGTTTTTTCTCTAGGACTCAATTGACTCCCTCATATCCCTTCACAGATTCTAAGAAAAAGAGTGTTTCCAACCTGTTGAATCAACAGAAAGGTTTGACTCTGTGAAATGAATCCACACATCATCAGGCAGTTTCACAGATAGCATCTTTTTAGTTTTTTTCTGGGAATATTACATTTTTCTTCATAGGCCTCAAAGGGATCTCAAATGTCTCTTTGCAGATTCTGAAAAAAGAGTGTTTCCAACCAGATGAATCAAAAGCAAGTTTAACTCGGCAAGATGAATTGACACATCACCAGGCATCTCCACAGACAGCTTCTTTTTAGTTTTCATCTGGGGATATTTGGTTTTTCCTCATAAGCATCAATGGGCTTTCAAATGACCTTTTGCAGATTCTATAAAAAGTGTTTCCAACCTGCTGAATCAAAAGAAAGATAAATCTCTGTTAGATGAATCCACACATCACCGAATAGTTTGACAGATATCTTCTTTCTTGTTGTTATCTGGGCATATTCGTTTTTTTTCCTGCAGGCCTCAAGAGGCTATCAAATGTCCCTTCACAGATTCTAAAAAAAGATTGCTTCCTACCTGGTGATTCAAAAGAAAGTTTTAACTCTGTGAAATGAATCCACAGATCAACAAGCAGTTTCACTGATAGCTTCTTTTTATTTTGTATCTGGGAATTTTCAGTTTTTCCCTTGGGCCCCAGTGGATTCCCAAATGTCTCTTCGCAGATTATACAATAAGAGTGGTTCCAACCTGTTGAATTAAAAGAAAAGTTTCCCTCTATGAGATCAATCCACACATCACCAGGTGTGTCCAGAATTGTTGCGTTCTTGGTCTCACTGACTTCAAGAATGAAGCAGCAGACCCTTGTGGTGAGTGTTACAGTTCTTAAAGATGGTGCATCCGAAGTTTGTTCCTTCAGATATTCATATAGGTCTGCAGTTTCTTCCTTCTGGCTGGTTCATGGTCTCACTAACTTCAGGAGTGAAGCTGCAGACCTTCGTGGTGAGTGTTACAGCTCTTAAAGGTGGTGCGTCTGAAGTTGTTCATTCTTCCCAGTGGGTTCGTGGTCTTGCTGGCTTCAGGAGTAAGAGGCAGTTTCACCGATACCTTCTTCCTAGTTTTTATCTGGGGATATTTGGTTTTTTTCCCACAGACCTCAAAGATTTCCCAAATGTCCCTTTGCAGATTCTACAAAAAGGTTTCCAAACTGATGAATCAAAAGAAAGTTTTATTTCTGTGAGATGAATCCACACATCACCAAGGAGTTCCTAAGAAAACTTCTTTCTAGTTTTTATCTGGGAATATTCGGTTTTTCCCCGTAGCCCTCAACGGCTCCCAAATGTCCCTTTGTAGATTCTTAAAAAGAGTGCTTCCAATCTGTGAATCATCAGAAAAATTTAACTTTGTGAATAAATCCACACATCACAAAGTAGTTTCACAGATATCTTCTTTCTGATTTTTATCTGGGGATATTTGTTTTTTTTGCAATAGGCCTCAATGGGCTCCCAAATGTCCCTTCACAGATTCTACAAAAAGAGTGTTTCCAAACTGGTGAATCCAAAGACAGGTTAATTATTTGAGATGAATCCACACATCAAAAAGCAGTTTCACAAATTGCTTCTTTCTAGTTTTTATCTGGGGATATTCTTTTCTTCCCCATAGGCATCAATGGGCTTTCAAATGATCCTTCACAGACTATACAAAAAGAGTGTTTTCAACCTGCTGAATCAAAAGAAAGGCTTTTCTTTGTGATATAAACCTGCTTATCACCAAGGAGTTTCATAGATAGCTTTTTTCTAATTTTTATCTGGGGTATATACAATGTTTCCCCATAAGCCTCAAAGGACTCCCAAATGTCCCTTCACATATTCTAAAAAAAGAGTGTTTCCAACCTGGTGAATGAAAAGAATGGTTTAACTCGGTGAGATGAATCCACACATCAACAAGCAGTTTCACAGATACCTACTTTTTAGTTTGTAACTGGGGATTTTCAAGTTTTCCCCTAAGCCTCAATGGACTCCCAAATGTCCCTTCACAGAATGTACAAAAAGAGTGTTCCTAACATGCTGAATCAAAAGAAAAGTTAAACTCTGTAAGATAAATTCTTTCTAGTTTTTATCTGAGAATATTCGGGTTTTCCCTATAGGTTTCAATGGATTTCCAAATATCCTTTTGTAGATTCTAGAAAAAAGTGCTTCCATCCTGCTGATTCAAAAGAAAGGTTTAACTCTCTGGGATGAATCCACACATCACAAAACTGTTTCTCAGATAGATTCTTTTTCTAGTTTTTTTTGTGGGGATATTCTATTTTTCCTCATAGGCCACAATGGGCTCCCAGTGTCCCTTCCCACATTCTAGAAAAAGAGTGTTTCCAAACCCACAGCCAATATCATACTGAATGGGCAAAAACTAGAAGCATTTCCTTTGAAAACTGGCAGGAGACAGGGATGTCTTCTCTCACCACTCTTATTCAACTTAGTGTTGGAAAGTCTGACCAAATCATTCAGGCAGGAGAAAGAAATAAAGGGGATTCAATTAGGAAAAGAGGAAGTCAAATTGTCCATGTTTGCAGATGACATGATTGTATATTTAGAAAGCTCCATTGTCTCAGCCTAAAATCCCCTTAAGCTCATAAGCAGCTTCAGCAAAGTCTCAGGATACAAAATCAAACCATTTGCTATTCACAATAGCAAAGACTTGGAATCAACCTAAATGTCCATCAGTGACAGACTGGATTAAGAAAATGTGGCACATATACACCATGGAACACTATGCAGCCATAAAAAATGGTGAGTTGTTGTCCTTTGTAGGGACATGGATGCAGCTGGAAACCATCATTCTCAGCAAACTATCGCAAGAACAGAAAACCAAATACTGCATGTTCTCACTCAAAGGTGGGAATTGAACATTGAGATCACTTGGACACAGGCAAAGGATCATCACACACCGGGACCTATTGTGGAGAGGGAGGGGAGGGATAGCATTAGGAGATATACCTAATGTAAATGACAAGTTTATGGGTGCAACACACCAACATGGCACAAGTATACATATGTAACAAACTTGCACGTTTTGCACATGTACCCTAGAACTTAAAGTATAATAAAAAAAAATAAATAAATAAATAAATAAGCAAACAAAGTAAAGACACCCATAGGAAATCACGAGATTATTGACTGGGGAATTGATAAGTGTCCATGAAATCTTCACAATTTATGTTAAGAGATTGCGGTAAAGACAGGTGTAAGAAATTATAAAATTAAGAATTTAAAGAACTAAAAAATATCCATGAAATCTTCACAATGTATGTTCTTCTGCCATGGCTTCAGCCAGTCCCTCTGTTTAGACTCTCTGACTTAATGCAACACCAGATAAAAACTAGAAAGAAGTTATCTGTGACACTGCTTGGGGATGTGTGCATTCATCTCATAGAGTTAAAATATGTTTTTGATTCAGCAGGTTCAAAATACACATCTTGTAGAATCTGTGAAAGAGTATTTGGGAGCCTATTGTGGCCTATGGAAAAAAACTGAATATCCACAGATAACAACTTGAAAGAAGGTATATGTGAAACTGCTTTGTGATGTATTGATCTCACAGAGTGAAGCCTTTCATTTGATTTAACTGGTTGGAAGCACTTTTCTTACACAATTTGTGAGGGGACATTTGAATTCCCATTGGGGCCCATGGGAAAAAACTGAATATCCCCAGATAAAAACTAGAAAGAAGCTATTTGGGAAACAGCTTTGTCATATTTGCATTCATCTCGCAGAATTAAACCTCTCTTTTGTTTCACCAGGTTGGAAACCCTATTTTGGTAGAATATGCGAAGGGACATTTGAGAGCCCATACAAATCTATGGAGGAAAACCATGCATCCCCAAATAAGAACTATAAAGGAGCTATCTGTGAAACTGCTTTGTGACGTGTGGATTAATCGCACAGAGTGAAACCTTTCTTTTGATAAAGCAGGTTGAAAACACTGTTTTTGTAGAATCTTGTAATGTAGATATGGGAGTACATTGAGGCCTATGGAGAAAAATCCAATATCCCCACACAAAAAAGAACAAAGAATATATATTTGAATATGCATTGCTATATGCTATATTCAGAAAAACTGAATATCCCTAGATTAAAAACTAGAAAGAAGCTACCTGTGAAACTGCTTGATGATGTGTGGATTTATCTCAGAGAGTTAAAACTTCGTTTTGATTTAGCAGGTTGGAAAGACTCTTTTTGTAGAAGCTGCAAAGGGACATTTGGGATCGCATTAATGCATATGAGGAAAAACCCAATATTACCAGATAAAAACTAGAAAGAAGCTATCTGTGAAACTGATTTACGATGTGAGGATTCATCTGACAGAGATAAACCTGTCTTTTGATTAAGCACG
Source organism: Macaca mulatta (assembly GCF_049350105.2). NCBI lineage: Eukaryota > Metazoa > Chordata > Mammalia > Primates > Cercopithecidae > Macaca > Macaca mulatta. The sequence goes on along the minus strand of NC_133426.1, from coordinate 58,511,782 downwards.
TGAGAAAGACTCTTTTTGTAGAATCTTTTTCCTCATATACCTCGATGTGATCCCAAATGTCCCTTCACAGATTTTACAAAAATAGTGTTTCTAACCTGTTAAATCAAAAGAAAGTTTTACCTTTCTGAGATGAATCCACACATTACCAAGCAGTTTCACAGATAGCTTCTTTCTAGTTTTTATCTGGGGATAATGTTATTCCCCATAGGGCTCAATGGCCTCTCAAATGTCGCTTCACAGATTCTCCAAAAAGTGTGTTCCCAAACTGCTGAATCAAAAGAAAGGTTTAACTCTTACAGATGAATCCACACATCACAAAGCAGTTTCACAGACAGCTTCTTACAGTTTTTATCTCGGGAAGTTCGTTTTTTCCCCACAGGCAACAGTGGACTCCCAAATGTCCCTTTGCAGATTCTACAAAAAGCATGTTTCCAAACTGCTGAATGAATCAAAAGAATGGTCTAACTCTGTGTGATGGAACCACACATCACAAAGAACTTTTACAGATACCTTGTGTCTAGTTTTCATATTGGGATACACTCTTTTTCTCCATATGCCACAGTGAACTCCCAAATATCCCTTCAAATTTTATCAGTCTCTTCGTCTCCTCTACTTCTGGAGCTCCCTTTACATATATGTTGGTGTGTTTAATACTGCACACCAGCAACCCTTTGAGGCTCTTTTCATTGTTCTACAATCATTTTTCTCTCTGTTCTTCAGATTGTACAATTTCTATTAATCTATCTTCAAGTTTCCATATTTTTCTGCCATGTCACCTCTTCTGTTGAAACCATCTAATGAATTGTTCATTTCAGTTACTGTACTTTTCATCTCCAGAGTTTTATTTGGTTCATTTATAATAAGTGTCTCTTTATTGAGATGCTCTTTTTTGCAGAAGCATTGCCATCCTATTTTCCTTTAATTCTTTAAACAAAGTTTCCTTAGTTCTTTTTTTATACTTTAAGTTCTAGGGTACATGTGCACAAAGTGCAGGTTTGTTACATATGTATACGTGTGCCATGTTGGTGTGCTGTACCCATTAACTCCTCATTTGCATTAGGTGTATCTCCTAATGTTATCCCTACCCCCTACCCCCACCCCACAAGAGGCCCTGGTGTGTCATGTTCCCCTTCCTGTGTCCAAGTGTTATCATTGTTCAACTTCCACCTATGAATGAGAACATGCGGTATTTGGTTTTCTGTTCTTGCAATAGTTTGCTGAGAATGATGGTTTCCAGCTGCATCCATGTCCCAACAAAGGACACAAACTCATCCTTTTTTATGGCTGCATAGTATTCCATGGTGTATATGTGCCACATTTTCTTAATCCAGTCTGTCACTGATGGACATTTAGGTTGATTCCAAGTCTTTGCTATTGTGAATAGTGCCACAATAAACATACATGTGCATGTGTCTTTATAGCAGCATGACTTATAATCCTTTGGGTATATCCCCAGTAATGGGATGGCTGGATCAAATGGTATTTCTATTTCTAGATCCTTGAGGAATCGCCACACTGTCTTCCACAATGGTTGAACTAGTTTACAGTCCAACCAACAGTGTAAAAGTGTTCCTATTTCTCCACATCCTCTCCAACATCTGTTGTTTCTTGACATTTTAAAGATCCCCCTTCTAACAGGTGTGAGATGGTATCTCATTGTGGTTTTGATTTGTATTTCTCTGATGGCCAGTGATGATGAATATTTTTTCTTGTGTCTGTTGGCTGCATAAATATCCTCTTTTGAGAGGTGTCTGTTCATATCCTTTGCCCACTTTTTGATGGGGTTGTTGGATTTTTTTCTTGTAAATTTGATTAACTTCTTTGTAGATTTTGGATATTAGCCCTTTGTCAGATGAGTAGATTGCAAAAATTTTCTCCAATTCTGTAGGTTGCCTGTTCTGTCTGGTGGTAATTTATTTTGCTGTGCAGAAGCTCTTTAGTTTAATTAGATCCCATTTGTCAATTTTGGCTTTTGTTCCCATTGCTTTTAGTGTTTTAGACATGAAGTCCTTGCCCATGCCTATGTCCTGAATGGTATTGCTTAGGTTTTCTTCTAGGGTTTTTATTGTTATAGGTGTAACGTTTATGTCTTTAATCCATCTTGAATTAATTTTTGTATAAGATGTAAGGAAAGGATCCAGTTTCAGCTTTCTACTTATGGCTAGCCAGTTTTCCTAGCACCATTTATTAAATAGGGAATCCTTTCCCTATTTCTTGCTTTTGACAGGTTTGTCAAAGATCAGATAGTTGTAGATGTGTGATATATTTCTGAGTGCTTTGTTCTGTTCCATTGGTCTATATCTCTCTTTCTGTACCAGTACCATGCTGTTTTGGTTACTGTGGCCTTGTAGTATAGCTTGAAGTCAGGTAGCATGGTATCTTCAGGTTTGTTCTTTTGTCTTAAGATTGTCTTTGCAATGCAGGCTCTTTTATGGTTTCATATGAACTTTAAAGTATTTTTTATTCCAATTCTGTGAAGAAAGTCATTGGTAGCTTGATGGGGATGGCCTTGAATCTATAAATTACCTTGGGCAGTATGGTCATTTGCACAATATCGATTCTTCTTATCCATGAGCATGGAATGTTCTCCCATTTGTTTGTCTCCTTTTATTTTGTTGAGCAGAGGTTTGTAGTTCTCCTTGAAGAGGTCCTTAATATCCCTTGTAAGCTGGATTCGTAGGTATTTTATTCTCTTTTAAGCAATTGTGAATTGGACTTCACTCATGGTTTGGCTCTCTGTTTGTCTGTTACTGGTGTATAAGAATGCTTGTGATTTTTGCACATTAATTTTGTACCCTGAGACTTTGCTGAAGTTGCTTATGAGCTTAAGGGGATTTTAGGCTGGGACAATGGAGCTTTCTAAATATTCAATCATGTCATCTGCAAACATGGACAATTTGACTTCCTTTTTTCCTAACTGAATACTGTCTATTTCTTTCTCTTGCCTGATTGCCCTAGCCAGAACTTCCAACACTATGTTGAATAGGAGTGGTGAGAGAGGGCATCCCTGTCTTGTGCCAGTTGTCAAAGGGAATGGTTCCAGTTTTTGCCCATTCAGTATGATATTGGCTGTGGGTTTGTCATAAATAGCTCTTATTATTTTGACATATGTTCCATCAATACCAAATTTATTGAGAGTTTTTAGCATGATGGGCTGTTGAATTTTGTCAAAGGCCTTTTCTGCATCTATTGAGATAATCATGTGGTTCTTGTCTTTGGTTCTGTTTATATACTGGATTAAGTTTATTGATTTGTGTGTGTTGAACCAGTGTCGAATCCCAGGGATGAAGCCCACTTGATCATTTTGAATAAGGTTTTTGATATACTGCTGGATTCAGTGTGCCAGTATTTTATTGAGGATTTTTGCACCGATGTTCATCAGGGATATTCGTCTAAAATTCTCTTTTTTTGTTGTGTCTCTGCCAGGCTTTGGTATCAGGATGATGTTGGCCTCATAAAATGAGTTAGGGAGGATTCCTTCTTTTTCTATTGATTGGAATAGTTTCAGAAGGAATGGTACCAGCTCCTCCTCGTACCTCTGGTAGAATTCGGCTGTGAATCCGTCTGGTCCTGGACTTTTTTTGGTTGGTAGGCTATTAACTATTGCCTCAATTTCAGAGCCTGCTATTGGTCTATTCAGGGATTCAACTTCTTCCTGGTTTAGTCTTGGGAGAGTGTAAGTGTCCAGTAAATTATCCATTTCTTCTAGGTTTTCTAGTTTATTTGCATAGAGGTGTTTATAATATTGTCTGATGGTATTTTGTATTTCTGTGGTGTCGGTGGTGATATCCCCTTTATCATTTTTATTGCGTCCATTGATTGTTCTCTCTTTTCTTCTTTATAAGTCTTGCTAGTGGTCTATCAATTTTGTTGATCTTTTCAAAAAACCAACTCCTGGATTCATTGATTTTTTGGAGGGTTTTTTGTGTCTCTCTCTCCTTCAGTTCTGCTCTGATCTTAGTTATTTCTTGCCTTCTGCTACCTTTTCATGTGTTTCCTCTTGCTTCTCTAGTTCTTTTAATTGTGATGTTAGAGTGTCAATTTTAGATCTTTCCTGCTTTCTCTTGTGGTTGTCTTTACTTTAATCTCTCAATCCTGTCATCTTTGTAAGCTGAGGATGAATGTCACCTTAGAACCTTGTGATGGTTGTGTTAACTGCACAAATTGTTTAAACAATGTGAAATATGGGCACCTTGAATAAAAAACAGCATAACAGCAATGTTCAGGGAACAAGATAGATAACCTTAATGTCTGGCTACCTGTGGGCTGGGTGGAACAGAGCCATATTTCTCTTCTTTTAAAAGCAAGTAAGAGAAATATTGTTGAATTCTTTTTCTCAGCAAGAAACATCCCTGAGAAAGAGAATGCGTTCTTAAGGGGAGGCCTCTGGAATGGCTGCTTTGGGAACATCTGTCTTTTATGGTTGTAGATAAGGGATGAAATAAGCCCTAGTCTCCTGTAGTGCTCCCAGGCTTATTACGATGAGGAAATTCCCGTATAATAAATTTTAGTCAGACTGGTTGTCTGCTCTCAAACCCTGTCTCCTGATAAAATGTTATCAATGACAATGCATGCCTGAAGCTTCATTAGCAATTTTAATTTCAGCCCAGTCCTGTGTTCTCGCCCTGCCTCCATTTGCTTTGTGACATTTTATTACCTTGTGAAGCATGTGATCCTTGTGACCCACACCCTGGTTGTACACTCCCTCCCCTTTTGAAAACCACTAATAAAAACTTGTTGATTTTACAGCTCAGGAAACATCACAGAACCTGCCGACAAGTAATGTCTCCCCCGGATACCCAGCTTTAAAATTTATCTCTTTTGTACTCTTTCCCTTTATTTCTCAGATCAGCTGACATTTAAGGAAAATAGAAAAGGACCCACATGAAGATTTGGGGGCTGAATTTCCCCTGATATCTGGCTCACACGTGGTCTTTCTTTTTTCCTAAGTGCATGTTGGAACCCGATTCCCTATGGTAGGTGTGGAGAAATGTCATTGGTTTGGTTCACAGATGTGCCTGTTCGAATCCCTGAGGACTGGTGAGTAGTCTGTGTATGGTCCAGGTTAACTGTAGGTCAAATGGAATATTAAAAATTATACTTATCTCTTCTATATTAAACTCTGGTTATAAGAAGGAATGGTTCAAGTGCCCATGGGAAATATGGTCACTCTATTCAGGGCAGTGGTAAAATTCTGTCCTTGGTTTCCTGAAAAAGGAACCTTAGATGTAGACCTGTTAAAATAGGGAAGGGTCCAAGTAACCATGGAAAATATGGTCACTCTATTCAGGGCTGTTGAAAAATACTGTCCTTGGTTTCTTGAAAAATGAACCATATATGTAAAACTATGGGATCATGTTGGTACAACATTCCAGGAACTGGTCTCTACGTGGAATATTGCTTCTATCACTGTTAGGTGTGACTGGGCCTTGGTATGTGTCATCTTAATGACATACCAATCCCATGACCCCCTACAGTTACTACAGTTTTCTGAATCTGATGATCTTCCACATCTTCCTCAACCTTCCTCTCCCACACTGCCTTCATTATCTGATCAGCCTCTCCCTTCAGCTACTCCTCCCTCACCTGTTGAAAATTCAATATCTAACTCTGGTGACTTTGGCTTAACCCCCTGATAATCTTACTTATTTTCATGAAGAGCCTGTACTTGAAGCTGCTGCAGCCATGACTCACACAGCCCAGGACCATAGATATGCTAATTCTTCTCTCTTCAAACCTCCAACATCAACTAATGGCTCCAGGACCAAACTACCACTTACCTGTAATTCTCCAGGCCCTCCCCCATCCACTACTGCCCCTCACCCTCATGTTGTTTTGGTTTCTTAACTGGTCTGCATCATTATGTATCTCTCAATCTTACCTTTTTAAAAGAATTTAAGGATACTTGTACTCTGTATGGCTCAAATTCTCCTTATGGTAAAATGGTATCACAAACGTTTTGTACTGAGGTCTTTTTACTTCCTTTGGACTCGGACCTTTTGATGAAAACTGTTCTAACCCCAACTCAGCCTGGCAGGGAGAGGCCTGTCTGCAGGCTCAGCTAAATCGGACTAATGGCATTCTAATTACTCAGGCTCAACTCACAGGCTCTGATAGTTTCTCTGATACTTATGCCCAATTAAACTTTGTTGCTCTTAAAATGGAACAAGTAACAAAGGTGTGTATGAGTGTTTGGGATAAACTACGCACTCCAGACCAAGCTCCTGCTTCTTCTACCATGGTTAAACAAGGTCACTCTTAATTATACTCTGGTTTTTTAGCTAAATTTCAAGATGCTGTTGAAAAATCTGCCTCTGATGAGCACGTTCAAAGTGTTCTCCTTCATATGTTTGCTTTTGAAAACGTGAACCATGAGTGTAAAATGGCCATGCATTCTGTCCAGTGACAAAATTTACCTGATCACAAGGTGTTACCTACATGTACTAAACCTTGTGAAGTTATTGGATCAGACACCCACAAAGCTATTCTGTGGGCATGGGCCACGAAGGACACCAACCAAACTGGTTCCACTAATTCTTTTCTTTGAGCCTACTATAATTGTGGCCAACTTAGTCATACTTGAAAAAATTGCACTGTTAAAAACTTAAAAGCAGCCAAGCTGGCTCAATAAATAGGGCCAAATGCTGCTGTTACTGTTTGCCCACAGTGTTGCAGAGGTAAACACTGTGGAAGTAATTGCTGCTCTAAATATGATATAGATGGAAATCCCCTGCCACAACACCATGGAAATGAGTGGGGCTCGTCCCAGGTCCTGATATCAAATGGGATGCTTCAGACTCAGACAAATGTTGTTTTTCCACCTCTGACGTTCCCAACGCAACCCCCAGCACAAACGAATTTACCTACAGAGAAAATCAAATAGGTCCCAGCCTCTCCTTCTGTCTCAGTACAATGCTGGTCCACCCCCATGGTAGGGGGCAGGGGGGCCGATCTCTGTAATACTATTCCTCTAAATTTACTACGTAACTCTTTGCCTGTAATTGTCCCCATGGAGGGGGGGTCACTGGCCCTTTACCTCAAGTTTCGGTGGCCTGGTGTTAGGTAGGACATCCACTTCTGCTAAAGGAATCACCATTCATACTGGTCTCATTAATTCTGATTCCGTTGATAATATTAAATTAATGAGACCAGTCTGCCATGGTTCCTGCTTTCATTCTGGCTGGTGAGCCAGTTGCTCAATTGCTTTTACTACCTAATATCATTTTAAACAAAGGAGATAAGACACGTGGCCCTAGGATGGACTCCGGCAGTGAAAAGGCCGCTTATTGGATTAATGCAATTTCTAAACAACGGCCCATCTGCACCATACACACTCAAGGAAGAAAGTTTGAAGGCTTCGTAGACACTGAGACTGAAATTAATATTCCACATAACTCTTATAGTGCTCCCAGTCAGCATATGATGGAAAACATGAGGTTTGTTCCTAGGCTCAGTCTTGGTCCAAAGCATGAAGGGATAACTAAACTCCTCCCAGTTACTATAAAAGAAAACAGGGCTGGTTTAGGTTATCCTTTTTAGTGGCGGCCTCGGCCACACCTCCTGATCCTATCCCTTTGCAATGAAACTCTGACACACCCATTTTGATTCAGCAGTGGTCGCTCTCTAAAGAAAAACTGGAGGCTTTAACTCAGTTGGTTTCTGAGCAGTTACAACTTGGAAGTGTGGAACCTTCTCTTTCCCCCTGAATTCTCCTGTGTTTCTAGTAAAAAGAAATCAGGCAAGTGGCAGATGGTAACCGATTTAAAGGCCGTTAACGCTGTAATTAAATCTATGGGGGCTCTCCAGCCTGGCATGCCTGCCCCGTTCTAATACCTAAAATTTGGCGTCTCATACTTATTGATGTTAAAGATTGTTTCGTAATATATTGCTTTACATAAATCACGTTGCAAAAAATTTGCTTTTACTGTACCATCTGTCAATAATCAGGAGCTTGCAGCATGTAATCAATGTAAAGTACTTCCTCAGGGAATGCTATATAGCCCTACAATCTGCCAGCTTTATGTTGGACAAGTGCTTTCACCAGTTTAATCCCAATTTCCCCAGGCCTATATTCTATATTATATTGATGATATTTTAATTGCTGTCCCCACTGATAAAGAATTAATTTACTGTTATCAAATTTTGAGCTGCCATGTTACAGAGGCTGGATTACACATCACTAAGGATAAAATTCAACAGACCACTCCTGTTCAATATTTCGGAATGGTGGTTGATAAACAATGTATTCAACCTCAAAAAGTTCAAATTAAGAGAGCTTCTTTAAAAACATTAAATGACTTCTAAAAACTTCTAGGCAACATTAATTTTTTAAGACCCACAGACAAGCTTATTTCTACCCTTTATACCTTTGCTCAAAAGGCAGAATTAAGTGATGTCATTACTGCCTTACAGGATTTCCCCAAACCTTTAAATATTGTCTCTGATTCTACTTAATGTGTTAAAGAGGATATGCTTATGTTTCACTAGGAGATCATCAAAAGAAAACCACAGGGAAAAGACATCTGTGTCAGAGACTGTCCTCAGACCTGGTGAGATCTGTGCCAACTCCTCAGAAGCAGGCACGCCAAATCAAAATGGGTCTGATTCAATCCTCCCTGATGGCAATGGAGACCCATCTAACTAATCCCACTTCTCCTGATTACCTTTCTTTTTCTCCTTACAAATCTAAAAATCTCACCCTTTCTATTAGCCTAAGAATGACATCTCTCTGTTCTCTTTCTCCTTCAGCACTCAATCTCGCTAACACTAGGTTTTATTTAATTATTCTCCTCCTTATACTTTCTGTCTCACCAGTTTCCTCTCATACTGATTTACCTGTTACACAAAATTATTCTCATTAGGCTTAGGTGCCTTTTCCTCCACTTATTCGACCTCTCACCTGGATTGATGCTCCTGCAGAAATCTACACTAACAATAATGTGTGGATGCCTACAGCTACAGATGACCATAATGTTACCATAGGTTATAAATACCTGCTCTTTGCCTTGGACATGCACCTAGTTGTATCCATCTATAAACTCAAGTCTGGGCTGCTTATTTTCCGGAAAGATCAACTACAGAGGAATCAGGACATTTGGTCTCCAGTCTCTCCCCTTCTCCTTTAAAACAAATGAAAGAGGGAGTAATGGGAGATACTACATACTTTCAATATAATCCTGCAGGAAAACCATGCCCTAAAAATTTTGAGGGCCCATCTAAAACTTTAATTTGGGAAGATTGTGTTAACTCACATGCAGTAATATTTAAAAATGACTCATATGGTTTAGTAATAGACTGGGCACCAATGGGATATTTAAAAAACAATTGCTCCTCTGGCAGAAGGGAATGTCAGGAGGCTACTTACTTTATTTGTTATTCGGAGAACAAGAATCTTCATTCTACTTTGCATAGGAGGCTCAGCTTATTCTTTCCCTTAAAATGGGAAGATAAAGGCATTATCCCCCTCCCCCACCCACAAGGCCTCATATGATACTCCCCATTCTGAACCCAGAACTCCCAGAACTTTGGAAATTGGCTATTGCCATATCTGGACTGTGAATATGGGAAGGGGAAACTATTCTGTCTGTTGTTCCCGCTACTGCCCCCATCTCTTAGTATCAATGTAGAGCCAAACATTCTGCTTTACTTACCTCCAATCTGACTGTTCCCATGCAGAGTTGTGTTAAGACTCCTTACTTGCTGTTAGTGGGAAATATCAAAATTTGGATGAAAAATCAAAATGTCCAATGCATTAATTGTCATTTATACACTTGTACTAACTCCCATTTTGACTCCAGGAAAAGTGTAATATTGATTTGAGCTCGAGAAGGAATCTGGATTCCATTAACTTTGCCCAGACCTTGGGAATACTCCCCTTCAATACATTTAATTAATGAAGTGTTACAGTGAATTCTAAAAATATCTAAGAGATTTGTTTCCACTTTAATCGCTGTGATCATGGGCCTAATTACAGTCACTGCAATGGCCACCACTGCCAGAATGGCGTTACATCAACCTATTCAAATGGCCCATTTTGTTAAGGATTGGCAAACCAATTCCACACAAATGTAGATTCTCAACAAGGCGTTGATCAAAAATTGGCTAATGAAATTAATGATAAAAGACAGTCTGTTATTTGACTTGGAGATTGGGTAGTGAGTCTCGAATATCACATGCAAATGCAGTGTGATTGGAATACCTCTCATTTCTCTATCACCCCATATTCATATAATGAGACTGATCATTCATGGGAAATGGTCAAAGAGTACCTTCTTGCTAGGGAAGATAATTTATCATTGGGTGTAACTAAATTAAAGAAATACATTTTTGAAGCCTCTCAAGCTCATTTATCCATTGTGCCTGGAGCAGAGGCATTAGATCAGGTGGCAGAAAATCTTTATGGACTAAACCCCACAACTTGAATTAAGTCTATTAGGGGCTCAACTGTAGTAAATTTTGGAATTATGTTTATCTGTTTAATCGGTTTGTCTTTAGTGTGCCAGACCAGTCAGATAATCCTGCATCAAAATAGAGAGAACGAACAAGCCTTCATTGCCATGGCACATTTATATATAAAGAAAGGGAATGATGTTGTGGGAAGTCAGGGACCCTGGATGGAGGGATCGGCTGAAGCCATGGCAGAAGAACATCAATTGTGAAGATTTCATGGACATTTATTAGTTCCCCAAATTAATACTTTTATAATTTCTTATGCCTCTCTTTACTGCAATCTCAGAACATAAATTGTGAAGGTTTCATTGAAACTTTCATTGATAATGAAAGTTTCATTATCACTTCCCCAATCAATACTCTTGTGATTTCCTATGCCTGTCTTTACTTTAATCTCTTAATCCCGTCGTCTTCATAAGCTGAGGATGAATGTCACCTCAGGACACTGTGATGATGGCATTAACTGCACAAATTGTTTAAACAATAAGAAATTGGTGCATCTTGAAAAAAGAACAGGATAACAGCAAATTTCAGGGAACAAGAGAGATAACCTTAAAGTCTGGCTACCTGTGGGCCAGGTGGAACAGAACCATATTTCTCTTCTTTCAAAAGCAAATAGAAGAAATATCACTGAATTCTTTTTCTCAGCAAGGAACATCCATGAGAAAGAGAATGCCTTTGTAAGGGGATGCCTCTGAAATGGCTGCTTTGGAAACGTCTGTCTTTTATGGTTGTAGATAAGGGAGGAAATAAGCCCCGGGCTCCTGTAGCACTCCCAGGCTTATTAGGAAGAGGAAATTCCTACTTAATAAATTTTAGTCACACCGGTTGTCTGTTCTCAAACCCTGTCTCTTGATAAAATGTTATCATCAATGACAGTGGGTGCCCAAAACTTCATTAGCAATTTTAATTTCGCCCCAGTCCTGTGATCTCACCCTGCCTCCATTTGCCTTGTGATATTTTATTACCTTGTGAAGCATGTGATCCTTGTGACCCACATCCTATTCATACACTCCCTCCCCTTTTGAAAATCACTAATAAAAACTTGCTGGTTTTACAGCTCAGGGAATATCACGGACCCTGCCAACATGTGATGTCTCCCCCCAACTCCCAGCTTTAAAATTTCTCTGTTTTGTACTCTTTCCCTTTATTTCTCAGACCAGCCAACACTTAAGGAAAATAGAAAAGGACCCACGTGAAATATCCGGGTCTGAATTTCCCCTGATAATCTGGAGATATTCATTTTTTTTCCAAAGGCATCAATGTTCTCCCAAAAGTTCCTTCGCCGATTCTACAAAAGGAGTGTTTTTAACCTGTGGAATCAAAAGAAAGGTTTAACTCTGTGAGTTGAATCCGCATATTAGAAAGCAGTTTCAAGATAACTTCTTTCTAGTTTTTACCTGGGTATATTCCATTTTTTTTCACCATAGGAGTCAACAGGCTCCCAAATTTCCCTTGCAGATTGTACAAAAAGGGTGTTTCAAACCTACTGAATGAAAAGAAAGCTTTAACTCTTTGAGATGAATCCACAGAACACAAAGCAGTTTTACAGACCCCCTTTTTCCAGTTTTTTGCTGGGGATATTCTGTTTTCCCACATTGGCCTCAATGGGCTCCCAAATGTTCTTCACACATTCTATGAAAAGAGTGTTTCCAACATGCTGAATCAAAAGAAAAGTTTAACTCTGTGAGATGAACCCACATATCATAAAGCTATTTCACAGATAGCTTCTTTCTAGGTTTTATCTGAGGATATGTGGTTTTTCCCCACAAGCCTCTAAGGACTTTCAAGAGTCCTTTTGCAGATTCTATGAAAAGAGGGTTTCCAACCTGGTGAACTGAATGAAAGGCTTAACTCTGTGAAATGAATCCACACATCACAAAGCAGTTTCACAGATAGCTTCTTTCTAAGTTTTATCTGGGGATATTCAGCTTTTCTCCACATGCCAAAATAAGCTCCCAAATGTCCCTTTGCAGATCCTACAAAAAGAGTGTTTCCAACATGCTGAATAAAAAAAAAAAGTTTTAACTTTATGAGATGAATCCACACATCAACAAGCAGTTTCAGATAGTTTGTTTCTAGTTTTTATTGGGGATAATTTGTTTTTTCCCATAGGCCTCATTCTTCTTTCAAGTGTTCCTTTGCAGATTTTACAAACAGAGTGTCAGCAATCTGCTGAATCAAAAGAATGGTTTATGAGATGAATCCACACATCACAAAGCAGTTTCACAGATACCTTTTTTCTATTTTTTCTGTGGAGATACTTGGTTTTTCTACATAGACCACATTGGGCTCCCAAATGTCTCTTCACAATTTCTTCAAAAAGAGTGTTTCCAACCTGAAAAATGTAAAGAAAGGCTAAAGTCTGTGAGATGAAACTGCACATCACAAAGCAGTTTCACAGAGAGCTTCTTTCTAGTTTTTATCTGTGGATATTGGGTTTTTCTTCATATGCCTCAGTGCGATCCTAAAAGTAACTTCACAAGTTGTACAAAAACAGTGTTTCCAATCTGTTGAATCAAAAGAAAGGTTTAACACACTGAGATGAATTTACACATCTGCAAGTAGTTTCACCAATAGCTTCTTTCTAGTTTTCATAGGAGGATTTTTACCCATAGGCTTTAATGGGCTCCCAAATGTTCTTTTGCAGATTCTACAGAAAGAGTGTTTCCAAACCTACTGAATCAAAAGGAAAGTTTAACACTGTGAGATTAATCCACACGTCACAAAGCAGTGTCACAGAGAGCTTCTTTCTTGTTTTTATCTGGGATATTTGTTTTTTTCCCATAGGCCTCAATGGGTTCCCAAATGCCCCCTCACAGATTCTACAAAAAGAGTGTTTCCAAACCTGGTGAATAAAAAGAAAGTTTTAACTCTGTGAAATGAATCCACCCATCAAAAACAGTTTAACAGATAGCTTCATTCTAGTTTTTATCTGGGGATTTTCTGTTTTTCTCCAAAGGCTTCAATGGGCTCCCAATTGTTTCTTTGCAGATTCTACAAAAAAATAGAATCAACCTGCTGAATTGAAAGAAAGGTTTAACTCTGTGAGATAAGTCCACACATCACAAAGCAGTTTCACAGATAGTTTCCTTCTAGTTTTTATCTGGGGATATTTGATTTTTCCCCATGGGCCTCAATGGGATGTCAAATGTCCCTTAGCTGATTCTATGAAAAGAGTGTTTCCAACCAGGTGAATTGAAAGAGGTTTCACTCTGTGAGATAAATCCTCACACCACCAAGCATTTTCACAGATAGCTTCTTTCTACTTTTTATCTGGGAATATTTGATTTTTTCCCATAAGCCCCAATGGGCTCCCAAATGTCCCTTTGCAGATTCTACAAAAAGAGAGTTTCTAACCGGCTGAATCAAGTGAAAGGCTTACCTCTATGAGATGAATCCACACATCATGAAGCAGTTACACAGACAGCTTCTTTCTAGATTTTATCTGGGGATACTCAGTTGTTTTCCACAAGCCACAATAAGCTCCCAAACATCCCTTCACAGGTTCTACAAAAAGTGTGTTTCCAACATGCTGAAGGAAAAAAATATTTTAAATCTATAAGTTGAATCCACATGTCACCAAGTAGTTTCACAGATAGTGGCTTTCTAGTATTTATCACTTGGTTTTTCCCCTTAGGCCTCAATGGGATCCCAAATGACCCTTTGCAGATTCTACAAAATGAGTGATTTAAACTTGCTAAATCAAAATAAAGGTTAACTCTGTGAGATGAATCCCCACATGACCAAGCAGTTTGACAGATGGCTTCTTTCCCCTTAAGCCTCAATGGGATCCCAAATGATCCTTTGCAGATTCTACAAAATGGGTGATTTAAACCTGCTAAATCAAAATAAAGGTTAACTCTGTGAGATGAATCCCCACATGACCAAGCAGTTTGACAGATGGCTTCTTTCTAATTTTTATCTGTAAATACTCTGTTTTTTTTCCTATAGGCCACAATAGTCTCTGAAATGTCCCTTCACAGATTCTACAAAAATAGTATATCCAACATGCTGAATCAGAAGAAAGGTTTAACTCTGTGAGATGAATCCACACGTCACAAAGCAGTATCACAGATAGCTTCTTTCTAGTTTTTATCTGTACGTATTCTCTTTTCCCAGTTGGCCTCCATGAGCTCCCAACTGTCCCTTCACAGATTCTACAAAAAGAGTGTTTTCAACCTGTTGAATCAAAAGCAACTTTTAAGTTTGTGAGATAAACCAACACATCACAATATACTTTGATGGATAGATTCTTTTTAGTTTTTATCCAGGGATATTTGATTTTTCCCATAGGCCTCAATGGGCTCCCAAATGTCTCTTTGCACATTCTACAAAAAGAGTATTTGCAACCTGATGAATCAAAAGAAAGTTTTTACTCTGTATGATTAATCCACACAATACAAAGCAGCTTCACATATACCTTGTTTCACATATACCTTGAGAATATTCTGTTTTTCCCCTTAGGCCTCTATGGGCTCTTAAATGTCCCTTCACAGATTCTATGAAAAAAAAGTGCTTCCAACCTGGTGAATCAAAAGAGAGGTTTAACTCTATGAGATGAATCCACACATCACAAGGGAGTTTCACAGACAGATTTTTTTTCTAGTTTTTATCTGGGGATATTTAGTTTTTTCCCATAGGCCCCAATGGGATTTCAAAAGTTCCTTCACATATACTATAAAAAGAATGTTTCCTACCAACTGAAGCAAAAGAAAGGATTCACTCTGTGAGATGAATCCTCACATCACAAAGCAGTTTCACAGATAGCTACTTCTAGTTTTTATCTGGGGATATTTGGATTTTTCCATGGGACACAATGGGCTCCCAAATGTCCTTTTGCAGATTCTACAAAAAGAGGATTTCCAACCTGCTGAATCAAAAAAATGTTTTAACTCCATGTGACGAATGCACACGTCACTAGGCAGTTTCACAGATAGCTTCTTTTGGGTGTTTATCTGGGGATATTATTTGTTTTCCCATAGGCCTCAATGTGCTCCCAAAAGTCCCCTGGCAGATTTTACAAAAAGAGGTTTTTTAACCTGCTGAATCAAAAGAAACGTTTACCTTTCTGAGATGAATTCCAAACATCACAAAGCAATTTCACAGATAGTTTGTTTGTAGTTTTTATCTGGGGATATTCAATTTTTCTTCAAAGACCTCAATGGGCTCTCAAATACCCCTTCACAGATCCTACAAAAAGAATGTCCAGCAAGCTGAATAAAAAGAAAACTTTAACTCTGGGAAGTGAATGCACACATCTAACAGCCATTTCACAGATAATTTTTTTCTAGTTTTTATCTGGTGATATTTGGTTTTCCCAATAAACCCCAATGGGCTCTCAAGGGTCTTTTCACAGATTCTACAAAAAGTGTGTTTCCAAATGGCTGAATCAAAAGAAATCTTAACTCTGTGGTATGAATCCAGAAAACACAAAGCAGTTTCACAGTTACCGTCTTTCTAGTTTTGATGTGGGTATATTCCATTTTTCTCTATAGGACTCAAAGTTCTCCCAAATGTCCCTTCAAAGATTCTACAAAAAAAGTGTTTTTTACCTGCTAAATCAAAAGAAATGTTTAACTCTGTGTGATGAAACTGCACATCACAAAGCCATTTCACAGATAGCATCTTTTGAGTTTTTTACTGGGGATATTTCATTTTTCCCCATTGGTGTCAATGGGTTCCCAGATGTTTCTTCGCAGATTCTCGAGAAAGAGTTTTTCCAGCCTGATGACTCAAAAGAAAGGTTTTACTCTGTGAGATGAACCCACCAATCACAAGGCAGTTTCACAGATAGCTTCTTTCTAGTTTTTATCTGGGTATATTCAGTTTTTCCCCATTGGCTTCAACGGGCTCCCAAATATCCCCTCACAGATTCTACAAAAAGAGTGTTTCCAACCTGCTAAATCAAAAGAAATGTTTAACTCTGTGCCATGAATCTGCACTTCACAACGCAGGTTCAAAGGCAACTCCTTTCTAGCTTTCATCTGGGGATATTTTTTTCCCCATAGGCCTCAAAGGGCTCTCAAATGTCTCTTTGCAGATTCTATGACAGGAGTGTTTCCAACTTGGTGAATAAAAGTGAAGTTTAATGCTGTGAGATGAATTCACACATCACAAAAGCAGTTTCAGAGATAACTTCTTTCTACTTTTTATGTGGGGATATTTGTTTTTTTTCCCTTAGGAAACAATAGGCTCCCAAATATCCTTTACCAAATTCTACAAAAAGAGTGCTTCAAATCTGCTGAGTCAAAACAATGTTTAACTGTGAAATGTATCCACACATCACCAAACAGTTTCACAGATAGACTCTTTCTAGTTTTTATCTGGGTATATGTGGCTTTTCCTTATAGGCCTGAATGTGCTCTCAAGTGTCCCTTTACAGATTTTTCAAAAAGAGTGTTCTTATCCAGATTAATCAAAAGAAAGTTTTAACTCTGTGAGATGTATCCACATATCAAAAATCAGTTTCACAGATAGCTTCTTTGTAGTTTTTGTCTGGAGATATTCAGTTTTTCCCTATAGGCTGTAATGGGCTCCTATCTGTCCCTTTGCAGATTCTTCAAAAAGAGTGTTTCCAAACTGCCAAATCAAAAGAAAGATTTAAGTCTGTGAGATTAATTTACAGAACACAAAGCAGTTTCACAGATATCTTCTTTCTATTTTTTAGCTGGGGATAGTGAGTTTTTCCCTAAAGTCCTCAATGGAATCCCAAATATTTCTTCGCAGATTCTAGAAAAATACTTTTTCCATACTGTTGAGTCAAAGGAAAGGTTTATCTCTGTGAGATGAATCCACGCATGACAAAGCAGTTTCACAGATAGCTTCTTTAGTTTTTACTTGGGTATATTTGGTTTTTCCCTATAGGTCTCAATAGGCTCCTAAATATTCCTTCGTAGATCCTACAGAAAGAGTGTTTCCAACCTGCTGAATCAAAAGAAAGTTTTAACTCTGTGACATGAGTCCACATATTACAAGGCAATTTCACAGATAGTTTCTAGTTTTTATTTCGGGATATTCACTTTTTCCCCATAGGCCACAATAGGCTCTCAAGCGTCCCTTCTCAGATTCTACAAACAGAGTGTTTCCAATCTGCTGAATCAAAAGAAAATTTTAACTCTTTGAGATTAATCCTCATATCACAAAGCAGTTTCACAGATAACTTCTTTCTAGTTTTTATCTGGAGATATTCGGATTTTCCCTGTAGGCCAAAATGAGCTCCCGAATGTCCCTTCACAGATTCTCCAAAAAGAGTGTTTCCAATCTGCTGTATCAAAAAAAGTTTTAACTCTACGAGATGAATTGACACATCACCAAGCAGTTTCACGTGTAGCTTCCTTCTAGTTTTTATGTGGGAATGATCAGTTTTTTCCCATAGCCCACAATGTGCTCCCAAATGTCCCTTCACACTTCTACAAAAAGAAGGTTTTTAACCCACTGAATCAAAAGAAAGCTTTAACTCTGTGAGATGAATCCACACATCAACATGCAGTTACACAGCTAACTTCTTTCTAGTTTTTATCTGAGGATATTCTAGTTTTTTTCCCATACAACTTGATGGGCTCCCAAGTGTCCATTCACAGATTCTACAAACAGAGTGTTCCCAACCTGCTGAATCAAAAGAAATATTTAACTCTGTGAGATGAATCCACACATCACTAAGCAGTTTCACAGATAGCTTCTTTCTGATTTTTATTCGTGGATATTCAGTTTTCCAACATCCACCTCAATGGGCTCCCAATGTTTCTTCCCTGATTTTATGAAAAGAGTGTTTCCAACATGCTGAATCAGGGAAATGTTTAACTCTGTGAGTTGATACCACACAACACAAAGCCATTTCGTAGTTAGCTTCTTTCTAGTTTTTTACTGGTGATACTCTACTTTTCTCCATGGGTCTCAAGGGGCTCCCAGATGTTTCTTCACAGATTCTAGAAAAAGAGTTTTTCATCCTGCTGACTCAACAGAAAGGTTTAACTCTGTGAAATGAATCCACAGATCACAAGGAAGTTTTACAGATAGGTTCTTTTTTGTTTTTATCTGGGAATATTCTGTTTTTCCCCATAGGCCTCAATGGGCTCCCAACAGACCCTTCAGAGATTCTACTAAAAGAGTATGTGCCACCTGGTGAATCAAAAGAGAGGTTTAACTCTATGGGTTGAACACACACAACACAAAGCAGGTTCACATATAGCTCATTTCTAGTTTTTACTGGAGATATTCTGTTTTTAACGAAAGGCCTAAATGGGCTCCCAAATATCCCCTGAAGATACTACAAAAAGAGTGTTTCCAACCTGCTGTATCTAAAGAAAATTTAACTTTGTGAGATGAATCTCCACATTATAAAGCAGTTTCAAAGATAGCTTCTTTCTAGCTTTCATCTGGATATTTGGTTTTTCCCCATAGGCCTCAATGGGCTCCCAAATGTTCCTTCACAGATTTTACAAAATATGTGTTTCCAACGTGCTGAATCAAAAGAAAGTTTTACCTCTGTGAGATGAATTCACACATCCAAAAGCAGTTTCACAGATAGCTTCTTTCTAGTTTTTATCTGAGGATATTCTATTTTTCTCCAAAAGCCTCAAAGGGCTTCTGATTGTTTCTCCACAGATTTTACAAATAGAATGTTTCCAACCTGCTGAATCAAAAGAAAGGTTTAACTCTGTGAGATGAATCCACACATCATTAAGCAGTTTCACAGATAGCTTCTTTCTAGTTTTCATCTTGGGCTATTCTGTTTTTCCTTATGGGCCTCAAAGGTCTCCAAAATGTCCCTTCACAGATTGTACAAAGAGAGTGTTTCCAATGTCCTAAATCAAAAGAAAAGTTTAACTCAGTGATATAAATCCACACATCATGAAGTATTTTCCCAGATAGCTTCTTTCTAGTTTTAATCTGGGGATATTCATTTTTTTCCAGTAGAACCCAATGGGCCTCTGAAAGTCCCTTCACAGATTCTACAAAAAGAGTGTTTCCAACCACCTGAATCAAATGAAAGGCTTAACTCTGTGAGATGAATCAGTTCAGTTTCACACATAGATTCTTTCCAGTTTGTATCTGGGGATATTGATTTTTCAACATTGACTTTAATGTGCTCCCAAATATCCCTTTGCAGATTCAACAAAAAGATTGTTTCCAACCTGCTGAATCAAAAGAAAGGTTTATCTCAGTGAAGTAAATCCACACATCACAAAGCAGTTTCACAGATAGCTTCTTTCTAGATTTTATGTGGGGAAATTGCATTTTTTCCCTATAGGCCACAACGGGATCCAAAATGTTTCTTTGCAGATTCTACAAAAAGATTGTTTCCAACCTGAAAAATCAAAAGAATGGATTAACTCTGTGAGACGAATTCACAAATGACAAAGCAGTTTCACAGATAGTTTCTTTCTGTTTTCATCTGGGGATATTCGGATTTTCCTGATAGGCATCAATGGGCTACCAAAAGTCCCTTCACAAATTTTACAAGAAGAGTGTTTTTAACCTGTTGAATAAAAAGAAAGTTTTAACTCTGTGAGATGAATCCACACGTCATAAAGCAATTTCAGAGATAGCTTCTTTCTAGCTTTTATATGGGGATATTTCTTTTTTTTCTACAGTACACAAAGGGCTCCAAAATGTTCTTTCACAGATTCTATAAAAAGAGTGTTTCCAACTCGCTGAATAAAAAAAATGTTTTAACTCTATGAGATAAGTACACACATCACCAATCAGTTTCACAGACAGCTTCTTTCTAGTTTTTATCTCTGGATATTCGGTTTTCAACCACAGGTCTCAATGTGGTCATGAAGGTCCCTTCACAGATTCTACAAAAAGAGTGTTTCCAATCAGCTGAATCAATGGAAAGGCTTAACTCTGTGAGATGTATCCATACATAACAAGCAGCTTCACAGAAAGCTTCTTTCTAGTTTTTCTGTGAGGATGTTATTTTTCCCCATATGCTTCAATGGGCTCCAATAAGTCCCTTCTCAGATTCTATAAAAAGAGTGTTTCCAAGCTGTTGAATCAAAGTCTGTCCCTGTGAGATGAATCCACACATCACAAAGCAGATTCACAGATAGCTTCAGTTTAGTTTTTCTTGGTGAAATTCTGTTTTTCTTTGTAGGCCGCAGTGGGCTCCAAAATGTCCCTTCGCCAACCTTACAAAAACAGTGCTGACAACCTGCTAAATCAACAGAATGGTTTAACTATTTGAGATGGATCCATACATTACAAAGCAGTTTCACAGATATGTTCTATCTTGTTTTTATCTGGGGATACCCAGTTTTTCCCCATAGGCCTCAATGGGTTCCCAAATGTCATTTCACTGATCCTTCAAAAAGAGTATTTCCGACATTCTGAATCAAAAGAAATGTTTACCTCTGTGAGATGAATCCACGCATCACCAAGCAGTTTCATTTATAGTTTCTTTGTAGTTTTAATCTGGGGATTTCCAGTGTTTCCCCATGGACCTAAATGGGCTCCCAAATCTCCTTACACAGATTCTACAAAAAGAGTGTAGTTGTTGTGCTGAATCAAAAGACAATTTTAACTCTGTGAGATGAATCCACCCCTCACCATGCAGTTTCACAAATTGCTTCTTTCTAGTTTGCATCTGAAGGAGTGGTTTTCATCATAGGTCTCAAAGGATTTTTAAATGTCCCTTCAGAGATTCTACAAAAAGAGTGTTTCCAACCTGCTGAATCAAAACAAAGGTGTAACTGTGAGGTTAATCCACACATGACCCTGAAGTTTCACAGATAGCTTCTCTCTAGTTTTTATCTGAGAATATTCAGTTTTACCCATAGGCCTCAATGGGTTATCAAATGTCCACTGAAAGATTTTACAAAAAGAGCATTTCTAAACTGCTAAATCAAAAGAAAGATTTATCTCTGTGGGGTGAATCTACACATCACCAAGCAGTTTCACAGACGGCTTCTTTTTAGTTTTTATCTGGAGATTTTTGCCTTTTCCCCATAAGGCCTTAATTGTTCTCAAATGTCACTTTGGAGGTGCTAGAAAAAGTGTGTCTCTGACCTGCTCAATAAAAAGAAAGGTTTCACTCCATGAAATGAATTCACACATCCCCAAGCAGTTTCACAGATAGATTATTTCTAGTTTTTATCTGTGGATATTCAGTTTTTCCTAATAGGCATAATTGGGTTCCCAAATGTCCCTTTGCAAATTGTACAAAAGCAGTGTTTCAACCTGCTGAATCAAAAGAAAGGTTTCACTTTGTGAGATGAATCTACACATCACTAAGCAGTTTAACAAATAGCTTCTTTCTAGTTTTTATCTGGGGATATTCTTTTTTTTTTTTTTTTTGCCATAGGCCTCAATGGGCATTGCAGGTTCTACAAAACGAGTGTTTCCAACCTTCTTAATCAAAAGAAAGCTTAAACACATTTAATGGAATGCACACATCACAAAGTAGTTTCACAGATAGCTTCTTTCTAGTTTTTATCTGGGGATATTCGGTTTATCCCCATAAGCCTTAAAGGGCTCCCAATGTCCCTTCGCAGGTTCTAAAAAGAAGTGTTTCCAACCTGCTGAATCAAAATAAAGGTTTAATCTGCAGGATACATCCACACACACCAAACAGTTTCACAGATTGCTTCTTTCTAGCTTTTATCTGGGAATATTTGCTTTTCACCCATAGGCTCCAATGGGTTTCAAATGTCCCTTTGCCAATTGTACAAAAAGAGTGTTTCCAACCTGCTGAATCAAAAGAAATGTTTAACTCTGTGAGATGAATCCACATATCACCAAGCATTTTCATCTATTGGTTCTTTCTAGTTTTTATCTGAGGATATTTCATTTTTCCCCATAGACCTCAGTGGACTCCTAAATATCCCTTCATAGATTCTACAAAAACAGTGTTTCCAACCTCCTGAATAAAACAAAAGTTTTATCTCTGAGTTGAATTCACACATAAGCAAGCAGTTTCACAGATAGCTTCTTTCTAGTATTTATCTGGCAATATTCGGCTTTTCCTTGTAGGCCTCAATAGGCTACCAAATGTCCCTTCTCAGATTCTACAAAAACAGTGTTTCCAACCTTGTGAATCCAAACAAAAATTTCACTCTGTGAGATAAATCTACACATCACCAAGCAATTTAACAAATAGCTCCTTTCTAGTTTTATTATAAGGATATTCTGTTTTTTTCTTTTAGGTCTCCGTGAGCTCCCAAAAATTCCTTCACAGATTCTACAAAAAGAGTGTTTCCAACTGGTTGAATCAAAGGAAAGGTTTATTTCTGCCTGATGAATCCTCCCATCATCAAACAGTTTCAAAGATAGCTTTTTCTGGTTTTTATCTGGCGATTTTAGGTTTTTCCCCCCAGGCCTCAATGGGCTCCCAAATATCCCTTTGGAAAATCTACAAAAAGATGGTTTCCAATCATCTGAATCCAAAGAAAGTTTTAACTTTGTGAGATTAATCCACACATCACTAAGCAGTTTCTCTGATAGCTTGTTTCCAACAGTTTCTCAGATAGCTTCCTTCTAGTTTTTATACTGGGATAATCGCTTTTTCACCTCTGGAATCAATGAGCTCCCAATTGTTCATTCACAGAATGGACATAAATGCTGTTTCCAAAGTGATGAATCAAAAGAAAGGTTTAACTCGGTGAGATGAGTCCACACATCACAAAGCAGTTTCACAGACGGCCTCTTTCTTGTTTTTATCTGGAAATATTCAGTTTTTCCCTGTAGTCCTTAATGTGCTACAAAACGACCTTTCACAGATTCTGCAAAATCAGTGCTTCCAAGCTGCTTAATCCCAAGAGATGTTTAAACCTGTAAGATGAATTCACACATTACAAAGCAGCTTTACAGATTGCTTCTTTGTAGTGTTTATCTGGGGGTATTCTTTTTTCCCCCACAGCCCTCAATAGGCTCCCAAATGTCCCTTCGTAGATTCTATGGAAAGAGTGTTTCCAACCTGCTGAATCAAAAGAAAGTTTTAATTCTGTGAGACGAATCCACATATCACAAGTGGTTTGATAGATAGCTTCTTTCTAGTGTTTATCTGGGGATATTTGATTTTTCCCCATAGGTCTCAATGGGCTCACAAATGTCCTTTTACAGATTCTACAAAAAGAGTTTTTCCAACCACTGAATCAAAAGAAATGTTTAACTCTGTGAGATTGGCCCACACATTACAAAGCAATTTCACAGAGCGCTTCTTTCTAGATTTTATCTGGGGATATTCCGTTTTTCTCCCTGGGCCTTTATGGTCTCCCAAATGTCTTTTCACAGATTCTTCAACAACGTGTCTCCAAGCAGCTGAATCAATAGAAGGATTTATCTCTGTGAGGTGAAACTGCACACCAACAAGCAGTTTCACAGATAGCTTTTTTCTAGTTTTAATCTGGGGATATTCAGTTTTTCCACCCTGGGCTAAAGGGCTCACAAATGTCCCATCACAGATTCTGCAAAAAGAGTGTCTCCAACCTACTGAATCAAAGGAAGGGTTTAAGTTTGTGAGATGAATCCACAAATCACCAAGCAGTTTCACAGATATTATTCCAGTATTTTTCTGTGGATATTCGCACTTTTTCTATAGACCTCAAGGGGCTACCAAACTTTTTGCAGATTCTACAAAAAGAGTGTTTCCAACCTGCTGAATCAAAGATAAATTTAACCCTGTGAGATGAACACACATATCACAAAGCAGTTTCACAGATAGCTTCTTTCTACTTTTTATCTCGGATATTTTGTTTTTCCCCATAGGCCTCAATGGGCTCCGAAATGTCCCTTCTCAGGTTCTACAAAAAGAGAGTTTCCAACCAGATAAATCAAATGAAAGGTTTAATACTGTGAGTTGAATCCACACATCACAAAACAGTTTTACAGATAACTTCTTTCTAGTTTTTATCCAGGAATATTTGGTTTTTCTCTATAGGTCTCAATGGGCTCCCAAATGTACCTTCACAGATTCTAGAAAAAGAGTGTTTCCAACCTGTTGCATCAAAATAAAGGTTTAACTCTGCGAGATGAATCCACATGTCACAAAGCAGTTTCTCAGATACCTTTTTTCTAGTTTTTATCTGATGATACTTGACTTTTCCCATAGGCCTCAAAGGGATCTCAAATGTCCTTTCAGAGATTCTACAAAAAGAGTATTTCCAAACTGCTGAATCAAAATAAAGTTTTAAGACTGTGAAAGGAATCCACTCATCATAAAGCAGTTTCATAGACAGTCTCTTTCTCATTTTTTTTCTGGGGATATTCTGTTTTTCCCCATAGACCTCAATGGGTTTCCAAATGTCACTTTGTAGATTCCAGAAAATGGGTGTTTCCAACCTGTTGAATCAAAGGAAATGATTTATTCTGTGAGATAAATCCACACATCACAAAATAGTTTCACAGATAGCTTCTTTCTAGTTTGTATCTGGAGATATTCCTTTTTTCACCATTGGCCTCAATTGTCTCCCAAACGTCCCTCCACAGATTCTACAAAAAGAGTGTTTCCAACCTGCTGAATCAAAAAAAAAGGTTTAATTCTGTGAGATGGATCCCCACAAGACAAAGCAGTTTCTCAGACAGCTTCTTTCTAATTTTTATCAGGGGATAATCAGTTTTGCTCATCGGCCTCAATGGTCTCTAAACAGTTCCTTTGCAGATTCCCCCAAAATAGTGCTTCAAACCTGCTGAATAAGAAAGGCTTATCTCTGTGAGATAAATCCACACATCACAAAGTGATTTTACAGATAGCTTCTTTCCAGCTTTTATCTGGGGTTATTTTGTTTTTTTCCCATAGGCAACAATAAGCTTTCAAATTTCCCTCTGCAGATTCTTTAAAAAGAGTGTTTCCAATCTCCTGAATAAAAATGAAGGCTTTAGTCTGTGAAATGAATTCACCTATCACCATGCAGTTTCACAGATATCTTCATTCTAGGTTGTGTCTGAAGATATTTAGTCTTCCCCATAGGCCTCCATGGGCCCTCAAATGTCCCTCTGCAGATTCTCCAAAATGAGTGTTTCCAACCTGCTGAATTGAAAGAAAGTTTTAGCACTGTGAGATGAATCCACATATCCCACAGCAGTTTCACAGATAACATCTTTGTGTTTTTTTTCTCAGGATATTTGGTTTGTCACTGTAGGCCTCAAAGCACTCTCAAATGTCAGTTTGTAGATTCTGCAAAAGGACTGTTTCTAATATACTGAATCAAAAAAAAAATGTTTAATTCTGTTAGATGAATCCACACATCACAAAGCAATTTCACAGATTCTTTCTAGTATTTATCGGGTTTATTCGCTTTTGCACCATAGGCCTCAATTAGCTCCCAATAGTCCCTTGGCAGATTCTACAAAAAGAGTGTTTCTAAACTTCTGAATGCAACGAAAGGTTTAACTCTGTGACATGAATCTACACATCACAAAGCAGTTTCATAGATAACTTCTTTCAAGGTTTTATCTGGGAATATTTGCTTTTTCACCACAGCCCTCAATTAAGTCCCAAATGTCCCTTCCCAGATTCAAAAAAGCAGTCTTTCCAAACTGCTGAATCAAGAGAAATATTTAATTCTGTGAGATGAATCCACACACCTCAAGTTCATTTCACATATAGCTTTTTCCCATTTTTTTATCTGGGGATATTCGCTTTTTCACCATAGGCCTCAGTGAGCTTCCAAATGTTCCTTTGCAGATTCTACAAAAACAGTGTTTCTAAACTTCTGAATGAAAAAGAAAGGTTTAACTCTGTGATATGAATCTATACATCACAAAGCAGTTTTATAGATAGCTTCATTCTAGTTTTTATATAGGAATATTTCCTTTTTCACCGTAGGCCTCAATGCATTCCCAAATGTCCTTTTGCAGATTCTACAAAAACAGTGTTTCCAAACTGCCAAACCAAAAGATAAGTTTAACTCTATGAGATGAATTCACACATTACAATCAGTTTCTCAAATAGTTTCTTTCAAATTTTAATATGCAGATAGTTGCTTTTTCACCTTAGGCCTCAATGCCCTCCCAAATGTCCTTTTGCAGATGCTACAAAAACTGTGTTTCCAAACTGCTGAATTAAAAGAAAGATTTAACTGTGAGATGAATGTAAACATCACAAAGAAGTTTCTCAGATGGCTACTTTCTAGTTTTTATCTGGGGATATTTGCTTTTTCACCATTGGCCTCAATGCCCTCCAAAATGTCCCAACACAGATTCTACAAAAACAGTGTTTCCAAACTGTTGAATCAAAAGAAAGGTTTAACTCTGTGAAATGAATCAGCACATCACAAAACAATTTCACAGAGAGCTTCTTTCTAGCTTTTATCTGGGGATATTTGCTTCTTTACCATAGGTCACAGTGAGCTCCAAAATGTCTCCTTGCAGATCCTTGAAAAACAGTGTTTCCAAACTGCTGAATCAAAAGAAAGGTTCAATTCTGTGACATGAATGCACACATCACAAAGCAGTTTCTCAGAAAGCTTCTTTCTATTTTTTATCTGAAGATATTTTCTTTTTCACCATTGGCCTCAAGGCGCCCCCAAATATCCTTTAGCAGATTCTATAAAAACAGTATTTACAAACTGCTGAATTAAAAGAAAGGGTTAACTCTGTGAAATGAATGCACACATAATAAAGCAGTTTCTGAGACAGTTTCTTTCTAGTTTTTATCTGGGGATATTAGCTTTTTATCTGGGGATATTAGCTGGGTCCTCAATGCACCTCAAAATGTCCCTTCATAGATTCTACAAAAACAATGTTTACAAACTGCAGAATCAAAAGAAAGGTTTAACTCTGTGAGATGAATCTGCCAATTACAAAGCGGTTTCTCAGATAGCTTCTCTCTAGTTTTTATCTGTGAATATTCACTTTTTCAAAATTGACCTCAATGAGCACCCAAATATTTCTTTGCAGTTTCTACCAAAACAGGGTTTCCAAACCACTGAATCAAAAGAAAGGTTTAACTCTGTGAGACTAATCCACACATCACAAAGCAATTTCACAGGGAACTTCTTTCTAGTTTTTATACAGGGATATTAACATTTTCACCACAAGCCTCAATACACTCCAAAATGTCCCTGCACAGATTCTACAAAAACACTGATTCAAAACAGCTGAATCAAAAGAAAGGTTTAACTCTGTGAGATGAATACACACCTCACAAAGCAATTTTTCAGATAGTTTCTTTCTAGTTTTTATCTGGGGATATTCGCTTTTTCACTATTGACCTCAATGAGTTCCAAAATATTCCTTCACAGGTTCTACAAAAACAGTGTTTAGAAACTGCTGAATAAAAGGAAAGTTTTAACTCTGTGAGATGAATGCACACATCACAAAGCAGTTTCTCAGAAAGTTTCTTTCTAGTTTTTATCTGGGGATATTCACTTTTTTACCATAGACCTCAAGGCATCCCCAAATATCCTTTAGCAAATTCTACAAAAACAGTGTTTACAAACTGCTGAATCAAAAGAAATGTTTACCTTTGTGAGATGAATACACACATCACAAAGCAGTTTCTCATACAGCTCCTTTCAACTTTTTATCTGGTGATATTTGCTTTTTTACCATAGACCTCAATGCACTCCCAAATGTCCTTTTGCAGATTCTACAAAAACAGTGTTTCCAAACTGCTGAAGCAAAAGAAAGATTTGGCTCTGTGAGGTGAATGCCCACTACACAAAGAAGTTTCTGAGATACATTCTTTCTAGTTTTTACCTGGAGATGATATTCTCTTTTTCAACATAGGCCTCAATGTGCTCCAAAATGTTACTTCACTGATTCTATGAAAACACTGTTTCCAAACTGCTGAATCAAAAACACATTTAACTCTGTGGGATGAATTCACTCATCACAAAGGAGTTTCTTAGATAGCTTATTTCAAGTTTTTATATGATGATATTTACTTTTTCACCATAGGCCTCAATGTGGTCCCAAATATCCATTCGCACATTCTACAAAAACAGTGTTTCCAAATTGCTGAATCAAAAGAAATGTTTACCTCTGTGAGATGAATGCACACATCACAAAGCATTTTCTCAGATAACTTCTTTCTAGTTTTTATCTAGGGATATTCACTTTTTTACCATAGGCTTCAATGGGCTCCTAAATGTTCCTTCTCAGATTTTACAAAAACAGTGTTCCCAAACTGCTGAATCAGAAGATAAGTTTAACTCTGTGAGATGAATCCACACATCACAAAGTGGTTTAACAGGTGGCATCTTCTAGTTTTTATCTGGGGTATTGTCTTTTTCACCATAAGCTGCAATGCACTCCTAAATGTCCTTTTGCATATTCTCCAAAAGCAGTGTTTCAACACTGCTGAATTGAAAGAAAGTTTTAATGCTGTGAGATAAATCCACAGATCACAAAGCAGTTTTTCATATAGTTTCATTCTGGTTTTTATATGGGGATATTTGCTTTTTCACCATAGGCCTCAATGCACTCCCTGATGTCCTTTCACAGATTCTACGAAAACAGTGTTACCAAACTGGTGATTCAGAAGATAGGTTTAACTCTGAGAGATGAATACACACATCATAAAGCAGTTTCTCAGATATCTTCTTTCAACTTTTTATCTGATAGTATTTGCTTTTTCACCATAGGCCTCAATGCATTCCCAAAAGTCCCTTCAAAGATTCTACAAAAACATTCTTTCCAAACTGCTGAATCAAAAGAAACGTTTAACTCTGTAAGATGAATCCACAGATCACAAAGCAGTTCAACAGGGAGCTTTTTTCTATATTTTATCTGGGGATATTGGCTTCTTAACTGTAGGCCTCAATGAGCTCCGAAAAGTCCCTTCACAAATTCGAGAAAAACAGTGTATACAAACTGATAAATTAAAAGAAACAGTTACCTCTGTGAGATGAGTACACACATCAAAAGCACTCTTTCAGATACCTTCTTTCTAATTTTTATCTGGGAATATTTGCTTTTTCACCATTGACCTCAATGAGCTCTCAAATGTTTTTTCAAAGATTCTACAAAAACAGTGTTTCCAAACTGCTGAATACAGTAAAGTTTTAACTCTGTGAGATGAATCCAGACATCAGAAAGCAGTGTCACAGAAAACTTCTTTCTTGTTTTTATATGGGATATTCGCTACTTTACCGTAGGCCTCAGTGAGCTCCCAAATATCCCTTTGCAGTTTCTCGAAAAACAGTGTTTCCAAAATGCTGAATCAAAAACAAAGTTTAACTATGTGAGATGAATGCACACATCACACAGCAGTTTCACAGGGAGTTTCTTTTTAGTTTTTGTCTGGGGATATTCACTTCTTAATTATAGGCCTCAATGACCTCCCAAATATCCCTTCGTACATTCCACAAAAAGAGTGTTTCCAAACTGCTGAATCAACAGAAAAGTTTAACTCTGTGAGATGAATCCACCAATCACAAAGCAGTTTCTCAGATAGATTCTTTCCAGTTTTCATCAGGGGATATTTACTTTTTTACCATTGACCTCACTGAGCTCCTAAATGTTCTTTCCCAGATTCTACAGAAAGAGTGTTTACAAACTGCTGAATCAAAAGAAAGGTTTAACTCCATGAGATGAATCCACACATCACAAGGTGGTATCACAGAGAGCTTCTTTCTAGTTTTTATCTGGAATATTCACTTCATTACCATAGAACTCCCGATTGTCCCTTCACAGATTCCAAAGAACTCCCGATTGTCCCTTCACAGATTCCAAAAAAACAGTGTTTCCAAGCTGCTGAATAAAAAGAAAGGTTTAACTTTGTAACATAAGTGTTCACATCACAAAGCAGTTTCTCAGATAGATTCTTTCTCATTTTTATCTGAGAATATTCACTTTTCACCACTGACATCAATGAGCTCCCAAGTGTCCCTTCACCTATTTTACAAAAACAGTGTTTCCAACCTACTGAACCAAAAGAAAGATTTAACTCTGTGAGATGAATGCACTCATCACAAAGCAGTTTCTCAGATAGCTTCTTTCAAGTTTTTATCTGAGGATATTTACTTTTCACCATAGGCCTCAACACACTCAAAAACATGCCTTTGCAGATTCTACAAAATCAATGTTTCCAAACTACCAAAACAAAGGAAATGTTTACTTCTGTGAAATGAATGCACACATTAAAAAGAGGTTTCTCAGACAGCTTCTTCCTTGCTATTTTCTGGGGATATTGACTTTTTCATCAAGGCCTCAAATGTTTCCAAAATGTCCTTTTGCAGATTCTACAACAACAGTATTTCCAAACTGCTGAATCAAAAGAAATGTTTACCTCTGTGAGATGAATACACACATTAAAAAGTAGTTTCTCAGATAGCTTCTTTCTAGTTATTATCTGGGGATATTCACTTTTTTTTATCAAGGCCTCAAATGATTCTGAAATGTCCTGTGGCAAATTCTACAAAAACAGTGTTCCCAAACTGCTGAATAAAAAAAAGGTTTATCTTTGTGAGATGAACCCATATATCATAAAGCAGTTTAACAGGTTGCATCTTTCTAGTTTTTATCTGGGATATTCACTTTTTCACAATTGACCTCAATGAGCTCAATTTTTTTTTCACAGATTCAACAAAAGCAGTGTATCATAATGGCTGAATCGAAAGAAAGGTTTAACTCTGTGAGATGAATCCACACATCAAAAAGCAGTTTCACAGAGAACTTCCTTCAAGTGTTTATCTAGGGATATTTGCTTCTTTACCATATGCTTCAATGGGCTCCCAAATATCCCTTCATAGGTTCTACAAAAGCAGTTTTTACAAACTGCTGAATTAAAAGAAAGGTTTAAATCTGTGATATGAATGCATACATCACAAAGTAGTTTCTTACATAGCTTCTTTCCAGTTTTTATCTGGGGATATTTGCTTTTTAGCACACCTCAATGTTCTCTCAAATAGCCTTTTGCAGACTCCTCAAAAACAGTGTTTCCAAACTGCTGAATCAAAAGACAGGTTTAGCTTTGTGACATGAATGCACACATCACAAAGTAGTTGAACAGATAGTTTCACTCTAGTCTTTATATGGGGATATTTGTTTTTTCACCATAGGCCTCAAAGTGCTCCCTAATGTCATTTCACAGAATCTACAAAAAAAAGTGTTTCCAAACGCTTGAAACAAAAGGTAGGTTAAGCTCTGTGAGATGAATGCACACATCAAAAAGCAGTTTATCAGGTAGATTCATTATAATTTTTATCTGGTGATATTTTCTTTTTCACCATTGACCCCAATGAGCTCCCAAATATCACTTTGCAGATTCTACAAAAAAAGTGTTTCCAAACCTCTGAATCAAAAGAAAGGTTTATCCCTGCAAGGTGAGTCCACACATCACCAAGCAGTGTCACAGAGAGCTTCTTTCTAGTATTTATCTGAGCTGTTTGCTTCTTTATCATAGGCCTCAATGAGCTCCCAAATGTCCTTTCACAAATTCTACAAAAATAGTGTCTGCAAAGGACTGAATCAAAAGAAAGTTTTAACTCTGTGAGATGAATGCACACAACACAAAGTAGTTTCTCAGATAGCTTTTTTCAAGTATTTATCTAATGATATTTCCTTTTTCACCAGAAGCCTCAATGCACTCCCAAATGTCCTTTTGCAGATTCTACAAAAACAGTGTTTCTAAACTTCTGAATGAAAAGAAAAGAAAGGTTTAGCTCTGTGAGATGAATGCACACATCACAAAGAAGTTTATTAGATAGATTTTTTCTAATTTTTATTTGGGGATATTCTCTTTTCCAGCATAGACCTCAATGTGCTTCAAAATGTCCCTTTGCAGTTTCTACTAAATCAGTGTTTCCAAGCTGCTGAATCAAAAGATAGGTTTAACTCTCTGAGATGAATGCACACTTCACAAAGCAGTTTCTCAGATAGTGTCTTTCAAGTTGTTGTCTGACAATACTTGCTTATTCACTATAGGCCTCAATGTGCTCCCAAATATCCTTTTACAGGTTCTGCAAAAAACAGTGTTTCCAAACTTCTGAATCAAAAGAAAGGTTTAACTCCGTGAGATGAATGCACACATCACAGTGTCTCAGAAACAGAAACACACAGATTCTCAGAAGCTTCTTTCTAGTTTCTATCTGGGGAATATTTGTTTTTTCAGTGTATACCACAATGAGCTCCCAAATGTCCCTTCATAGATTCTGCACAAACAGCGTTTCCAAACTGCTGAATCAAAACATAGGTTTATTTCTGTGAGATGAATCCATATACCACAAAGCAGTTTCACAGAGAGTTTCCTTCTAGTTTTTATCTTGGAATATTCACTTCTTTATCATAGGACACAATGAACTCCCAAATCCCTCACAAATTCTACAAAACAGTGTTTCCAAACTGCAGAATCAAAAGAAAGTTTTAACTCTTTGAGTTAAATGAACACATCACAATGCAGTTTCTCAGATAGCTTCTTTGTAGATGTTTGCTTTTTCCCCATTGACCACAATGAGCTCCAAAATGTGCCTTGGCAGATTCTACAACAGCAGCGTTTCCTAACTGCTGAATCAAAAGGTAGGTTTACCTATATGAGATGAATCCACACATTACAAAGAGGTTTCACAGAGAGTATCTTTCTAGTTTTTATCTGGGAATATTCACTTCTTTACAATAGGCCTCAATGAACTTCCAAACGTCCCTTTGAAGACTCTACAAAAAGTGTGTTTCCAAACTGCTGAATTGATAGAAAGGTATAACTCTGTGAGATGAATCCAGACATCACAAAGCGATTTAACAGATAGCTTCTTTGTAGTTTTTATATGGGGATAGTCACATTTTCACCATGGGCCTCAGAGCACTCCCAAATGTGCTTTCGCAGATTCTATAAAAACTGTGTTTTCAAACTACTGAGTCAAAACAAAAGTTTAATTCCATGAGATGAATGCACACATCACAATGCAGTTTGCCAGATAGCTTATTTAAAATTTTTATCTGACAATATTGGCTTTTTCAACATAGGCCTCAATGCACTCACTAATGTCTTTACACAGATTGTACAAAAACAGTGTTTCCAAACTGCTGAATCAAAAGAAATGTTTAACTCTGTAAGATGAATGCACACATCACAAAGTGATTTCTCAGATAACTTCTTTTGACATTTTATCTGGAAATATTCACTTACTCACAATTGGCCTCAAAGACCTCCGAAGTGTCCCTTTGCAGATTGTACAAAAACTGTGGCTCAGTAGAGGGCGGAGCAAGATGGCTGAATTGGAACAGCTCCAGTCTCCAGCTCCCAGCACGAGTGACACAGAAGACAGGTGATTTCTGCATTTTCAACAGAGGTACTGGGTTCATCTCACTAGGGAGTGCTGGACAATCGGTGCTGGTCAGCCGTTGCAGCCCTACCAGCGAGAGCTGAAGCAGGGCAAGGCATCACCTCACCTGGGAAGCGCAAGGGGGAAGGGAATCCCTTTTCCTAGCCAGGGGAACTGAGACACACAACACCTGGAAAATTGGGCAATTCCCACTCAAATGCCGTGCTTTAAGCAAATGGGCACACGACGAGATTATATCCCACACCTGGCCTGGAGGGTCCCACGTCCACGGAGCCTTCCTCATTGCTAGCACAGCAGTCTGTGGTCTAACTGCAAGGCAGCAGCGAGGCTGGGGGAGGGGTGCACACCATTGCTAAGGCTTAAGTAGGTAAACAAAGCCCTGGAAAGGTCAAACTGGGTGGAGCTCACAGCAGCTCAAGGAGGCCTGCCAGTCTCTGTAGACTCCACCTCTGGGGACAGGGCACAGCTAAACAACAACAACAAAAACAACAAGCAGCAGAAACCTCTGCAGACACAAATGACTCTGTCTGACAGCTTTGAAGAGAGCAGTGGATCTCCCAACACGGAGGTTGAGATCTGAGAACGGACAGACGGCCTGCTCAAGTGTGTCCCTGACCCCTGAGTAGCCTAACTGGGAGACATCCTCCACTAGGGGCAGACCGACACCCTACACCTCACAGGGTGGAGTACCCCCCTGAGAGGAAGCTTCCAAAGCAAGAATCAGACAGGTACACTCGCTGTTCAGCAGTATTCTATCTTCTGCAGCCTCTGCTGCTGATACCCAGGCAAACAGGGTCTGGAGTGGACCTCAAGCAATCTCCAACAGACCTACAGCTGAGAGTCCTGACTGTTAGAAGGAAAACTAACAAACAGGAAGGACACCCACACAAAAATCCCATCAGTACGTCAACATCATCAACGAACAGAGGCAGATAAAACCACAAAGATGGGAAAAAAGCAGGGCAGAAAAGCTGGAAATTAAAAAAATAAGAGCGCATCTCCCCCTCCAAAGGAACGCAGCTCATCGCCAGCAACAGATCAAAGCTGGACGGAGAATGACTTTGAAGAGATGAGAGAAGAAGGCTTCAGCCCATCAAACTTCTCAGAGCTAAAGGAGGAATTACGTACCCAGCGCAAAGAAACTAAAAATCTTGAAAAAAGAGTGGAAGAATTGATAACCAGAATAATTAATGCAGAGAAGGCCATAAGCGAACTGACAGAGATGAAAACCATGACACGAGAAATACGAGACAAATGCACAAGCTTCAGTAATCGACTCGATCAACTGGAAGAAAGAGTATCAGCGATTGAGGATCAAATGAATGAAATGAAGTGAGAAGACAAGTCTAAAGGAAAAAGAAGAAAAAGAAATGAACAAAGCCTGCAAGAAGTATGGGATTATGTAAAAAGACCAAATCTACGTCTGATTGGGGTGCCTGAAGTGAGGGAGAAAATGGAACGAAGTTGGAAAACACTCTTCAGGATATCATCCAGGAGAACTTCCCCAACCTAGTAGGGCAGGCCAACATTCAAATTCAGGAAATACAGAGAAGGCCACAAAGATATTCCTCGAGAAGAGCAACTCTAAGACACATAATTGCCAGATTCACCAAAGTTGAAATGAAGGAAAAAATGTTAAGGGCAGCCAGAGAGAAAGGTCGGGTTACACACAAAGGGAAGCCCATCAGAATAACAGCAGATCTCTCGGCAGAAACTCTACAAGCCAGAGGAAAGTGGGGGCCAATATTCAACATTCTTAAAGAAAAGAATTTTCAACTCAGAATTTCATATTCAGCCAAACTAAGTTTCATAAGTGAAGGAGAAATAAAATCCTTTACAGATAAGCAAATGCTTAGAGATTTTGTCACCACCAGGCCTGCCTTACAAGAGACCCTAAAGGAAGCACTAAACATGGAAAGGAACAACCGGTACCACCCATTGCAAAAGCATGCCAAAATGTAAAGACCATCGAGGCTGGGAAGAAACTGCATCAACTAACGAGCAAAATAACCAGTTAATATCATAATGGCAGGATCAAGTTCACACATAACAATCTTAACCTTAAATGTAAATGGACTAAATGCTCCAATTAAAAGACACAGACTGGCAAACTAGATAAAGAGTCAAGACCCATCAGTCTGCTGTATTCAGGAGACCCATCTCACATGCAGAGACATACATAGGCTCAAAATAAAGGGATGGAGGAAGATCTACCAAGCAAATGGAGAACAAAAAAAAGCAGGGGCTGCAATACTACTCTCTGATAAAACAGACTTTAAACCATCAAAGATCAAAAGAGACAAAGAAGGACATTACATAATGGTAAAGGGATCAATTCAACAGGAAGAGCTAACTATCCTAAATATATATGCACCCAATACAGGAGCACCCAGATTCATAAAGCAAGACCTAAGAGACTTACAAAGAGACTTAGACTCCCATACAATAATAATGGGAGACTTCAACACCCCACTGTCAACATTAGACAGGTCAACAAGACAGAAAGTTAACAAGGATATTCAGGAATTGAACTCATCTCTGCAGCAAGCAGACCTAATAGACATCTACAGAACTCTCCACCACAAATCAAAGAATATACATTCTTCTGAGCAACAAATCACACTTATTCCAAAATTGACCACATAATTGGAAGTAAAGCACTCCTCAGCAAATGTACAAAAACAGAAATTATAAGAAACTGTCTCTCAGACCACAGTGCAATCAAACTAGAACTCAGGACTAAGAAACTCAATCAAAACCGCTCAACTACATGGAAACTGAATAACCTGCTCCTGAATGACTACTGGGTACATAACGAAATGAAGGCAGAAATAAAGATGTTTCTTTATTTCATCACGATACCTGACTTCAAACTATACTACAAAGCTACAGTAACCAAAACAGCATGATACTGCTACCAAAATAGAGATATAGACCAATGGAACAGAACAGAGTCCTCAGAAATAATACCACACATCTACTACCATCTGATCTTTGACAAACCTGACAAAATCAAGAAATGGGGAAACGATTCCCTATTTAGTAAATGGTGCTGGGAAAATTGGCTAGCCATAAGTAGAAAGCTGAAACTGGATCCTTTCCTTACTCCTTATACGAAAATTAATTCAAGATGGATTAGAGACTTAAATGTTACACCTAATACCATAAAAACCCTGGAAGAAAACCTAGGTAATAGCATTCAGGACATAGGCAGGGGCAAGGACTTCATGTCTAAAACACCAAAAGCAATGGCAACAAAAGCCAAAGTTGACTAACGGAATCTAATTAAACTTAAGAGCTTCTGCCGAGCATAAGAAACTACCATCAGAGTGAACAGGCAACCTAAAGAATGGGGGATAATTTTTGCAATCTATTCATCTGACAAAGGGCTAATATCCCGAACCTACAAAGAACTCAAACAAATTTACAAGAAAAAAACATACAACCCCATCAAAAAGTAGGCAAAGGATATGAACAGACATTTCTCAAAAGAAGACATTCATACAGCCAACAGATACATGAAAAAATGCTGATCATCACTGGCCATCAGAGAAAAGCAAATTAAAACCACAATGAGATACCATCTCACACCAGTTAGAATGGCAATCATTAAAAAGTCAGGAAACAACAGGTGCTGGAGAGGATGTGGAGAAATAGGAACACTTTTACACTGTTGGTGGGATTGTAAACTAATTCAACCATTATGGAAAACAGTATGGCGATTCCTCAAGGATCTAGAACTAGAAGTACCATATGACCCAGCCTTCCCATTACTGGGTATATACCCAAAGGATTACAAATCATGCTGCTATAAAGACACATGCACACATATGTTTATTGTGGCACTATTCACAATAGCAAAGACTTGGAATCAACTCAAATGTCCATCAGTGACAGACTGGATTAAGAAAATGTGGCACATATACACCATGGAATACTATGCAGCCATAAAAAAGGATGAGTTTGTGTCCTTTGTAGAGACATGGATGCAGCTGGAAAACATCATTCTCAGCAAACTATCACAAGAACAGAAAACCAAACACCACATGTTCTCACTCATAGTTGGGAACTGAGCAATGAGATCACCTGGACACGGGACGGGGAACATCACACACTGGGGCCTATCACGCAGAGGGGGCAGAGGGGAGGGATTGCACTGGGAGTTATACCTGATGCAAATGACGAGTTGATGGGTGCTGACGAGTTGGTGGGTGCAGCACAGCAACATGGCACAAGTATACATATGTAACAAACCTGCACGTTATGCACATGTACCCTAGAACTTAAAGTGTAATAAAAAAAATTATTAAAAACATTAATTGTATACGATAGGGAGAATTGAAAGTAATTTACATGCCTATTTTTAGGAGTTTGCCTAAAAGCAAATTCCATTAGGATTAGGACTAACACTGACCAACACTATGTTCACTGAACTCTCATTGTCTACTCTGTAGTGTAAGTATTTAATATTTGTTGATTGAATGAATAAATATACATATACATTTCAGTCCTGAAGTAAAATGCAGCCATTAAAAAATATGTCTTCCATTAGCAAAAAAAAAAAAAAAAACAAGCAAACAAAAAAAACCTGTGGCTCCAAACTGCTGATTCAAAAGAAAAGTTGAACTCTGTGAGATGACTGCATACATCACAAAGCAATTTCTCAGAAAGTTTCTTTCTAGTTTTCATCTGGGGGTATATACTTTTTTACTATAGGTGTCAATGTGCTTCTAAATGCCCTTTTGCATATTCTACAAAAACAGTGTTTACAAACAGCTGAATAAAAAGAAATGTTAAACTCTGTGAGATGAAAATCCACATAACAAGGTAGTTTATCAGATAGATTCTTATGAATTTTTATCTGGGGACATTTTCTTTTTCACCTTTGGCATCAATGAGCTCCCAGAAATCACTTTGCAGATTCTACAAAACCATGTTTCCAAACTGCGGAATCAAAAGTAAGATTTAAATCTGTGAGATGAATCCACACATCACAAAGCAGTTTAAGAGACATCTTCTTTCTACTTTTTATCTGGGTAAATTTCTTTTTTCACCACATACCTCAACTCGCTTTCAAAAGTCCTTTGGCAGATTTTTCAAAAACAATGTTTCCAAACTACTGAATCAAAAGAAAG
Source organism: Macaca mulatta (assembly GCF_049350105.2). Taxonomy (NCBI): domain Eukaryota; kingdom Metazoa; phylum Chordata; class Mammalia; order Primates; family Cercopithecidae; genus Macaca; species Macaca mulatta. The sequence continues at coordinate 58,473,030 of NC_133426.1, read as the reverse complement.
GTTTAACTCTTTCAGATGAATGCACACATCACAAAGCAGTTTCCTAGATCCCTTCTTTCTAGTTTTTGTTTTTGGATATTTGCTTTTTCACCTTGGGCCTCAGTGCACTCCCAAATGTATTTTCTATGATTGTACAAAAGCAATGTTTCCAAGATTCTTTCTAGTTTTTATTAGGGTATATTTCCTTCTTTACCATAGGCCTCAATGAGCTCCAAAATATCCCTTCCCAGATTTTACAAAAACCATGTTTCCAAAGGGCTGAATCAAAAGAAATGTTTAACTCTGCAAGATTAATCCACACATCACAAAGCAGTTTAACAGATAGCTTCTTTCTACTTATCTTGGGATATTCTTTTTGTCACCATAGGCATCAATGCACTTTCAAAAGTCCTTTTCCAGATTCTAAAAAACAGTGTTTCCAAACTGTGGAATCAAAGGAAAGGTTTAGCTCTGTGAGATGAATGCATACAACAGAAAGCAGTTTCTCAGATAGCTACTTTCTAGTTTTTATCTGAGGATATTCGCTTTTTCACCATTGACCTCAAAGAGCTCCCAAATGTCCCTTCACAGATTCTTCAAAAACAATGCTTCCAAACTGCGGAATCAAATGAAAGGTTTAACTCGGTGAGATGAACACACACATATCAAAGCAGTTACCCTGACAGCTTCCTTCAAGTTTTTCATCTGGGGATATTTGCTTTTCCGAGATAGGCCTCAATGAGCTCCCAAATATATTTTCTAGAATTCTACAAAATAGTGTTCCCAAGCTGCTGAATCAAAATAAAGGTTTAACTCTGTAAGATGAATGCATACATCAGAAAGCAGTTTCTCAGATAGCTTCTTTCTAGTTTTTATTTAGGGATACTCGCTTTTTCATCATTGACCTCAATTAGCTCCCAATTGTCCTTTCACAGATTCTACAAAAACAGTGTTTCTAGAATGCTGATTCAAAAGAACAATGTAACTGTTTGAAATGAATGCACACATCACAAAGCAGTATCTCATAGAGCGTCTTTGTAGTTTTTGTCTGGGGATATTCGGATCTTCACCATTGACCTCAATGAGCTCACAAATGTCCCATCGCAGATTGTACAAAAAGTGTTTTGAAGCTGCTGAATCAAAAGGAGGTTTTACTCTGTGTGATGAATGCACACATCACAAAGCAATTTTTTAGTTTTGGGATATTTTTCTTTTGGGATATTCACTATTTCACTTTAGGCCTCAATGTGCTCCCAGATGTATTTTTTTGATTCTACAAATACAGTGTTTCCAAACAGCTGAATCAAAAGTAATGTTTAACTCTGTGAGATGAATGCACACATCAGAAAGTGGTTTCTCAGGTAGCTGTTTGACTTTTTATTTGGGGTATTTGATTTTCACCACTGGCCTCAAAGAGTTCCAAAGTGTCCCTTAGCATATTGTACAAAAATCGTATTTCCAGACTGCTAAATCAAAAGAAAGGTTTAAATCTGTGAGATGAATTTACACATCACAAAGTAGTTTCTCAGATAGCTTCTTTCTAGTTTTTATATGGGGATATTTGCTTTTTCCCCATTGACCTCAATGAGCTCCCAAATGTCCCTTCACAGATTTTAACAAAAAAGTGTTTCCAAACTAGTAAATGAAAAGATAGTTTTAACTATGTCAGATGATTCCACACATCACAAAGAAGTTTCACAGAGTGATTCTTTCTAGTTTTTGTCTTGGGATGTTTGCTTCTTTAATACAGACCTCAATGAGCTCCCAAATATTTCATCAGAAATTCTACAAAAACCTTGTTTCCAAGCTACTGAATCAAAAGAAAGGTTTAAATCTGTGAGATGAATCCACACATCACAAAGCAGTTTAACAGATAGCTTCTTTCTACTTTTAATCTGAGGATATTTCTTTTCTCACCACAGACCTCAATGAGCTTTCAAAAGTCCTATCACAGATTCTTCAAAAACGATGTTTCCAAACTGCTGAATCAAAAGAGCATTTTAACTCTGGGAGATGAACGCACACATCAAAAAGAAGTTTCTCAGATAGTTTCCTTCTAGTTTTTGTCTTGGGATATTCGCTTTTTCTCCATTGGGCTCAATGAATTCCCAAATGTCCATTCACAGAATGAAAAACAACAGTGTTTCCAAACTGCTCATTCAAAAGAAAGGTTTAACTCTGTGAGATGAGTGCACAGATCACAAAGTGGTTTCACAGATAGCAACCTTCTTGTTTTTATCTTGGGATACTTGCTTTTTCACCATTGGCCTCAATGAGCTCCCAAATGTTCATTCGCAGAACATACAAAAACAGCGTTGTTGAACTGCTGAATGGAAAGAAAGGTTTAACTCTGTGAGATGAATGCACACATCATAAAGCAATTTCTCATAAATCTTCTTTTTAGTTTTTATCGGAAGATATTTTCTTCTTCACCATAGGCCTCAATGCACTCCAAAATTTTCCACTGCAAATTCTACAAAAACAGTGCTTCCAAATTTCTGAATCAAAAGAATGGTTTAACTCTGTGAGATGAATGCACAGATCACAAACCAGTTTCTCAGAAAGCCTTCTTTTAGTTTTTATCTTGGGATATTCACTTTTTCACCATTGGCCTCTATGAGTTCTCAAATAGCCATTCACAGAATGGAAAAAATGGTGTTTCCAAATGACTGAATCAAAAGAAAGGTTTCACTCCATGAGATGAATGTGCACATCACAATGCAGTTTCTCAGATAGCTTCCTTCTAGTTTTATCTTGGGATATTTGCTTTTTCACATTTGGCCAAAATGAGCTCCTAAATGTTCATTGGCAGAATGTACAAAAATAGTGTTTCCAAACTGCTGTATCAAGAGAAAGTTTTAACTCTCTGAGATGAATGCCCACATCACAAAACAGTTTCTCAGAAAGCTTCTTTCTAGTTTTTATCTGAAGATATTTCCTTTTTCACCATAGACCTCAATGCAGTTGCAAATGTCCTTTTGCAGATTCTACAAAAACAGTGTTTCCAAACTGCTGAATCAAGAGAAAGGTTTAACTCAATGAGATGAAGGCAGACATCACAAAGTGGTTTATCAGATAGCTTCCTTCTTATTTTTATCTTGGGGTATTCCCTTTTTCACCACTGGCCTCAATGAGCTCCCAAATGTCCACTCGCAGAATGCACAAAAGCAGTGTTTCCAAACACCTGAATCAGAAGAATTGTTTAACTACATGAGGTGAATGCACATATCTCAAAGCTGTTTCTCAGAAAGTTTCTTTCCAGTTTTGATCTGAAGATATTTTGTATATCACCATAGACCTCAATGTGCTCCCAAACATCCTTGAGCAGATTCAAGAAAAACAGTATTTGCAAACTGCTGAATCAAGAGAAAGGTTTAACTGTGAGATTAATGGACACTTCACAAATAAGTCTCTCAGATAGCATCCTTCCAGTTTTCATCTTGGGATATTCGATTTTTCACCATTGGCCTCAATGAGCTTCCAAATGTTCATTCGCAGAATGTACAAAAACAGTTTTCCAAAATTCTGAATAAAAGAAAGGTTTAACTCAGTGATGTACAAAAACAGTGATTGCAAACTGTTGATTTAAAAGAAAGGTTTAACTTTGTGAGATGAATGCAAACATCACACAGCGGGTTTTCAGATAGCTTTCTTGTAGTTTTTTTCTTGGGATATTCACTTTTTCACCATTGGCCTCCGTGAGCTCCCAAATGACAACTTGCAGAATGTACAAAAACAGTGTTTCCCAGATTCCGAATCAAAAGAAAGGGTTATCTCTGTGAGATGAATGCACACATCTCAAAGAAGTTTCTCAGAAAGCTTATTTCTAATTTTTATCTAAAGATGTTTTCTTTTTCAACACAGGCCTCAATGCCCTCCCAAATGTCCTTTTGCAGATTCTACAAAAACAGTGTTTCTAAATGACTGAATCAAAAGAAAGGTTTAACTCTCTGAGATAAATGATCACATCACAAAGTGGTTTCTCAGATAGTTTCCTTCCAATTTCTATCTTGGTATATTTGCTTTTTGACCATTGACCTCAGTGAGCTCTGAAATGTCCATTCACAGAATGAACAAAAACAGTGTTTCCAAACTGCAGAATCAAAAGAAAGGTTAAATTCTGTGAGATGAATGTATACATCACAAAGCAGTTTCTCTGACAGCTTCCTTGTAGTTTTTATGTGAAGGTATTACATTTTTCACCCTAAAACCAAAGGCACTCCCAAATGTCCTCTGGCAGATTCTACAAGAACAGTGTTTCCAACCTGCTGAATCAAAAGAATGATTTGACTCTGTCACATGATTGCACACATCACAAAGCTGTTTCTCAGATAGCTTCCCTCTTATTTTTATGCTGGTATATTCACTGTTTTACAATTAGCTTCAATGAGCTCCCAAATATCTGTTATCAGAATGTACAAAGACAGTGTTTCCAAACTGCCGAATCAAAACAAATGTTTAACACTGTGAGATGAATGCAGACACCACAAAGCTGTTTGTCAGAAAGCTTCTTTCTACTTTTTTCTGAAGACATTTTCTTTTTCACCATAGGCCTCCATATGCTTCCAAATGTCCCTTTGCAGTTTCTACAAAAACACTGTTTCCAAACTGCTGAATCAAAAGAAACATTAAACTTTGTGAGATAAGCAGTTTTTAAGAATGCCTCTTTCTAGTTTTTATCTGAAGATATTTTCTTTTTCACCATAGGCCTCAATGAGTTCCCACATATCAATTCACAGAATGTACAAAAACGTGTTTCCAAACTTCTGAATCAAAAGAAGGCTTTAACTCTGTGAGATAAATGGAAACATCAAAAATCACTTTATAAGAATGCTTCTTTCTAGTTTATATCTGAAGATTTTTGTTTTTCACCTTAGGCCTCAGTGCACTTAGAAATGTCCTATCACAGATTCAACAAAAAAGTGTTTCTAAACTGATGAATAAAAATAGACGTTTAACTCTGTGAGTGGAACGCACACATCACAAAGCGGTTTCTCAGATAGCTTTCTTCTAGTTTTTATCTTGGGATATCCGCTTTTTCTCCATCAGCCTCAATAAGATCCCAAATGTCCATTCATAGAATGGACAAAAATAATATTTCCAAACTTCTGAATCTAAAGAGAGATTTAACTCTGTGAGTTGAATGCACTCATGAAAAAGCAGTTTGTCAGAATGCTTCTTTCTTGTTTTCATATGAATATATTTCTTTTTTCAAAATAGGCCACAATGCATTCCCAAATGTCCTTTTACAGATTCTAAAAAACAGTGTTTCCAAACTGCAGAATCAAAATAAAGGTTTCACTCTGTGAGATGAATGCACACATCACAAACGGGTTTCTCAGATAGTTTCTCTCTATTTTGTATCTCGGGATATTTGCTATTACTCCATTGACCTCAATGGGCTCCCAAATGTCCATTTGCAGAACGTACAAAAACAGTGTTTCCAAATGGCTTAATCAACAGAAAGGTTTAACTCTGTTAGATGAATGCCCGCATCCAAAGAAGTTTCACAGAAAGATTCTTTCAAGGTTTAGTTGAAGATATTTTCTTTTTCACAGTAAGTCTCAATGCACTCCCAAATGTCCTTTGCACATTCTATAAAAACAGTGCTTCCAAACTGCAGAATCAAAAGAAACATTTAATTCTGTAAGATGAATGAACATATCACAAAGCAGTTTGTCAGAAAGCTACTTACTAGTATTTATCTGAAGACTTTTTCTTTTTCACCATAGGCCTCAATGTGCTCCCAAATGTCCTTTCATAGATTCTACAAAAAGGATGTGTCCAAACTGATGAATTGAAAGAAAGGTTTAACTCTGTGAGAGAAATGCACACATCACAAAGTGGTATGTCAGATAGCTTCCTTCTAGTTTTTATCTTGGGATATTTGCTTTTTCTCCATCAGCCTCACTAATCTCTCAAATGTACTTTCATAGAAAGGACAAAAACAGTGTTTCCAAACTTCTGAATCTAAAGAAAGGTTTAACTCTGTAAGTTGAATGAACACATCACAAAGAAATTTGTCAAAATTATTCTTTCCAGTTTTTATTGGAAGATATTTTCTTTTTCACCATAGGCCACAAGGTGCTCCAAAATGACCTTTTGACGATTCTACAAAAAGAGTGTCTCCAAACTGATGTATCAAAAGAAAGGTTTAACTTTGGGAGTTGAATGCAAACATCACAGAGCTGTTTGTCAGAAAGCTTCTTTCTAGTTTTGATCTGAAGATATTTTCTTTTTCACCATAGGCCTCAATGCACTCCAAAATGCCTTTTTACAGATTCTACAAAAACAATGTTTCCAAACTGCTGAATCAAAAGAAAGGTTTAACTCTGTGAGATGAATGCACACATCACAAAGCAGTTTCTCAGAAAGTTTCTTTCTAATTTTTACCTGAATATATTTTCTTTTTCACTGTAGGCCGCAAAGCGCTCCCAAATGCCCTTTTGCACATTCTAAAAAAACAGGGTTTTCAAACTGATGAATCAAAAGAAATGTTTAACTCAGTGAAAGGAATGCAAACGTCACCAAGCTGTTTCTCAAATAGCTTCCATCTAGTTTTTATCTTGGGGTATTTCCTTTTTTACCACTGGATTCAATGAGTTCCCAAATGTCCATTCACAGAATGTATCAAAATGGTGCTTCCAAACCGATGAATGAAAAGAAAGATTTAATTATGTGAGATAAATGTACACATCAGAAAGCAGCTTGTAAGAATGTTTCTTTCTAGTTTTTATCTGAAGATATTTTCTTTTTCACAATAGGCCACAATGAGCTCCCAAATGTCCATTCACAGAATATACAAAAACATTGTTTCCAAATTGCTGTTTCAAAAGAAAGGTTTCAGTCTGTGAGATGAATGCCAACATCAAAAAGTGGTTTCTCAGATAGCTTCCTTCCAGTTTATATCTCGGGATATTTGCTTTTTCACCAATGGCCTCAATGTGCTCCACAACATCCCTTTGGAGATTCTAGAAAAACACTGTTTCCAAACTGCTAAATAAAAAGAATGGTTTAACTCTATCAGATCAATGCACACATTGCAAAGCATTTTCTCAGACAGCTTCCTTCTAGTTTTCAACCCCGGATATTTGATTTTTCACCATTGGCCTCACTGAACTCCCAAATATCCATTTGCAGAATGGACAAAAACAGTGTTTCCAAAATGCTGAACCAAAAGAAAAGTTTAACTATGTGAAATGAATGCACATATCACAAAGGAGTTTCTCGGAAAGTTTCTTTCTAGTTTTTATCTGAAGATATTTTCTTTTTTGCCTTAGGCCTCAATTGCTCTGAAACATCCACTCGCAGATATTACAAAAACAGTGTTTCCAAACTGCTGATTCAAAAGAAGGGCTTAACTCTGTGAGATGAATGCACATATCAGAAAGCATTTTCTCAGAAAGCTTCTTTCTAGTTTTTATCTGAAAATATTTTCTTTTTCACCATAGGCCTCAATGCACTCCCAAATACCTTTTCGCAGATTCTTCAAAAACAGTTTTTCCTAACTGACGAATGAAAAGAAAGGTTTAACCCTGTGAGATAAATACACACATCACAACGTGGATTCTCAGACATCTTCCATCTAGTTTTTATCCTGGGATATTTACTTTTTCACCTTTGACCTCAATGAGCTCCCAAATGTCCATTCACAGAATGGACAAAAACAGTTTTTCAAAACTCCTGAATCAAAAGGAAGGTTTAACTCTGTGACATGAATGCACATATAACCAAAAGTTTCTCAAAAAGCTTCTTTATAGTTTTTATCTGAAGATATTTTCCTTTTCACCACAGGACTCAGCACTCCCAAAAGTCTATTCACAAAATGGACAAAAACAGTGTTTCCAAACTGCTGAATCAAAAGAAAGGTTTCACTCTGCAAAACAAATGCACACATCACAAAGCAGTTTTTCACATGGCTTCCTTCTAGTTTATATCTTGGGATATTCGCTTTTTCGTCATTGGCCTCAAAGAGCTCCCAAATGTCCATTGTCAGAATAGACAAGAACAGTATTTTCAAGTGGCTGAATCAAAAGAAAAATTTCACTCTATGAATGAATGCATACATCAGTAAGCAGTTTCTGAGAAAGCTTCTTTCTAGTTTTTATCAGAAGACATTTTCTTTCTCACTGTAGGCATCTATGCACTCCCAAATATCCCCTCGAAGATTCTACAAAAGAGTATTTCCAAACTGCTGAGCAAAAAGTAAGGTTTAAATATATGACTTGGGGGTGGAGCAAGATGGCCGAATAGGAACAGCTCTAGTCTCCAACTCCCAGCGCGAGCGACACAGAAGACCGGTGATTTCTGCATTTTCAACTGAGGTACTGGGTTCATCTCACTGGGGAGTGCCGGACGATCGGTGCTGGTCAGCTGCTGCAGCCCGACCAGCGAGAGCTGAAGCAGGGCGAGGCATTGCCTCACCTGGGAAGCGCAAGGGGGAAGGGAATCCCTTTTCCTAGCCAGGGGAACTGAGACACACAACACCTGGAAAATCGGGTAAATCCCACCCCAATACTGCACTTTAAGCAAACAGGCACACCAGGAGATCATATCCCACACCTGGCCAGGAGGGTCCCACACCCACGGAGCCTCCCTCATTGCTAGCGCAGCAATCTGTGATCTACGGGCAAGGCAGCAGCGAGGCTGGGAGAGGGGCGCCCGCCATTGCTGAGGCTTAAGTAGGTAAAAAAAACCTGCTGGGAAGCTCGAACTGGGTGGAGCTCACAGCAGCTCAAGGAAACCTGCCTGTCTCTGTAGACTCCACCTCTGGGGACAGGGCACAGTAAACTAAACAAATGCAGCAGACACCTCTGCAGACGCAAACGACTCTGTCTGACAGCTTTGAAGAGAGCAGTGGATCTCCCAACACGGAGGTTGAGATCTGAGAAGGGACAGACTCCCTGCTCAAGTGGGTCCCTGACCCCTGAGTAGCCTAACTGGGAGACATCCCCCACTAGGGGCAGTCTGACACCCCACACCTCACAGGGAGGAGTACACCCCTGAGAGGAAGCCTCCAAAGCAAGAATCAGACAGGTACACTCGCTGTTCAGCAATATTCTATCTTCTGCAGCCTCTGCTGCTGATACCCAGGCAAACAGGGTCTGGAGTGGACCTCAAGCAATCTCCAACAGACCTACAGCTGAGGGTCCTGACTGTTAGAAGGAAAACTATCAAACAGGAAGGACACCTACACCAAAACCCCATCAGTACATCACCATCATCAAAGACCAGAGGCAGATAAAACCACAAAGATGGAGAAAAAGCAGGGCAGAAAAGCTGGAAATTAAAAAAATAAGAGCGCATCTCCCCCGGCAAAGGAGCGCAGCTCATCGCCAGCAACGGATCAAAGCTGGATGGAGAATGACTTTGACGAGATGAGAGAAGAAGGCTTCAGTCCATCAAATTTCTCAGAGCTAAAGGAGGAATTACGTACCCAGTGCAAAGAAACTAAAAATCTTGAAAAAAAAGTGGAAGAATTGATGGCGAGAGTAATTAATGCAGAGAAGGTCATAAACGAAATGAAAGAGATGAAAACCATGACACGAGAAATACGTGACAAATGCACAAGCTTCAGTAACCGACTCGATCAACTGGAAGAAAGAGTATCAGTGATTGAGGATCAAATGAATGAAATGAAGCGAGAAGAGAAACCAAAAGAACAAAGAAGAAAAAGAAATGAACAAAGCCTGCAAGAAGTATGGGATTATGTAAAAAGACCAAATCTACGTCTGATTGGGGTGCCTGAAAGTGAGGGGGAAAATGGAACCAAGTTGGAAAACACTCTTCAGGATATCATCCAGGAGAACTTCCCCAACCTAGTAGGGCAGGCCAACATTCAAATTCAGGAAATACAGAGAATGCCACAAAGATACTCCTCGAGAAGAGCAACTCCAAGACACATAATTGCCAGATTCAGCAAAGTTGAAATGAAGGAAAAAATCTTAAGGGCAGCCAGAGAGAAAGGTCGGGCTACCCACAAAGGGAAGCCCATCAGACTAACAGCAGATCTCTCAGCAGAAACTCTCCAAGCCAGAAGAGAGTGGGGGCCAATATTCAACATTCTTAAAGAAAAGAATTTTCAAGCCAGAATTTCATATCCAGCCAAACTAAGTTTCATAAGTGAAGGAGAAATAAAATCCTTTACAGATAAGCAAATGCTTAGAGATTTTGTCACCACTAGGCCTGCCTTACAAGAGACCCTGAAGGAAGCACTAAACATGGAAAGGAACAACCGGTACCAGCCATTGCAAAAACATGCCAAAATGTAAAGACCATCGAGGCTAGGAAGAAACTGCATCAACTAACAAGCAAAATAACCAGTTAATATCATAATGGCAGGATCAAGTTCACACATAACAATCTTAACCTTCAATGTAAATGGACTAAATGCTCCAATTAAAAGACACAGACTGGCAAACTGGATAAAGAGTCAAGACCCATCAGTCTGCTGTATTCAGGAGACCCATCTCACACGCAGAGACATACATAGGCTCAAAATAAAGGGATGGAGGAAGATTTACCAAGCAAATGGAGAACAAAAAAAAGCAGGGGTTGCAATAGTAGTCTCTGATAAAACAGACTTTAAACCATCAAAGATCAAAAGAGACAAAGAAGGCCATTACATAATAGTAAAGGGATCATTTCAACAGGAAGAGCTAACTATCCTAAATATATATGCACCCAATACAGGAGCACACAGATTCATAAAGCAAGTCCTTAGAGACTTACAAAGAGACTTAGACTCCCATACAATAATAATGGGAGACTTCAACACCCCACTGTCAACATTAGACAGATCAACGAGACAGAAAGTTAACAAGGATATCCAGGAATTGAACTCATCTCTGCAGCAAGCAGACCTAATAGACATCTATAGACCTCTCCACCCCAAATCAACAGAATATACATTCTTCTCAGCACCACATAATACTTACTCCAAAATTGACCACATAATTGGAAGTAAAGCACTCCTCAGCAAATGTACAAGAACAGAAATTATAACAAACTGTCTCTCAGACCACAGTGCAATCAAACTAGAACTCAGGACTAAGAAACTCAATCAAAACTGCTCAACTACATGGAAACTGAACAACCTGCTCCTGAATGACTACTGGGTACATAACGAAATGAAGGCAGAAATAAAGATGTTCTTTGAAACCAATGAGAACAAAGATACAACATACCAGAATCTCTGGGACACATTTAAAGCAGTGTGTAGAGGGAAATTTATAGCACTAAATGCCCACAAGAGAAAGCAGGAAAGATCTAAAATTGACACTCTAACATCACAATTAAAAGAACTAGAGAAGCAAGAGCAAACACATTCGAAAGCTAGCAGAGGGCAAGAAATAACTAAGATCAGAGCAGAACTGAAGGAGATAGAGACACAAAAAACTCTCCAGAAAATCAATGAATCCAGGCGTTGGTTTTTTGAAAAGATCAACAAAATTGACAGACCACTAGCAAGACTAATAAAGAAGAAAAGAGAGAAGAATCAAATCGACGCAATTAAAAATGATAAAGGGGATATCACCACCAACCCCACAGAAATACAAACTACCATCAGAGAATACTATAAACACCTCTACGCAAATAAACTGGAAAATCTAGAAGAAATGGATAATTTCCTGGACACTTACACTCTTCCAAGACTAAACCAGGAAGAAGTTGAATCCCTGAATAGACCAATAGCAGGCTCTGAAATTGAGGCAACAATTAATAGCCTACCAACCAAAAAAAGTCCAGGACCAGATGGATTCACAGCTGAATTCTACCAGAGGTACAAGGAGGAGTTGGTACCATTCCTTCTGAAACTATTCCAATCAATAGAAAAAGAGGGAATCCTCTCTAACTCATTTTATGAGGCCAAGATCATCCTGATACCAAAGCCTGGCAAGGACACAACAAAAAAAGAGAATTTTAGACCAATATCCCTGATGAACATCGATGCAAAAATCCTCAATAAAATACTGGCAAACCGGATTCAGCAACACATCAAAAAGCTTATCCACCATGATCAACTAGGCTTCATCCCTGGGATGCAAGGCTGGTTCAACATTCGGAAATCAATAAACATAATCCAGCATATAAACAAAACCAAAGACAAGAACCACATGATTATCTCAATTGATGCAGAAAAGGCTTTTGACAAAATTCAACAGCCCTTCATGCTAAAAACGCTCAATAAATTCGGTATTGATGGAATGTACCTCAAAATAATAAGAGCTATTTATGACAAACCCACAGCCAATATCATAGTGAATGGGTAAAAACTGGAAAAATTCCCTTTGAAAACTGGCACAAGACAGGGATGCCATCTCTCAACACTCCTATTCAACATAGTGTTGGAAGTTCTGGCTAGGGCACTCAGGCAAGAGAAAGAAATCAAGGGTATTCAGTTAGGAAAAGAAGAAGTCAAATTGTCCCTGTTTGCAGATGACATGATTGTATATTTAGAAAACCCCATTGTCTCAGCCCAAAATCTCCTTAAGCTGATAAGCAACTTCAGCAAAGTCTCAGGATACAAAATTAATGTGCAAAAATCACAAGCATTCTTATACACCAGTAACAGACAAACAGAGAGCCAAATCAGGAATGAACTTCCATTCACAATTGCTTCAAAGAGAATCAAATACCTAGGAATCCAACTGACAAGGGATATAAAGGACCTCTTCAAGGAGAACTACAAACCACTGCTCAGTGAAATAAAAGAGGACACAAACAAATGGAAGAACATACCATGCTCATGGATAGGAAGAATCAATATCGTGAAAATGGCCATACTGCCCAAGGTAATTTAGAGATTCAATGCCATCCCCATCAAGCTACCAATGAGTTTCTTCACAGAATTGGAAAAAACTGCTTTCAAGTTCATATGGAACCAAAAAAGAGCCCGCATCTCCAAGACAATCCTAAGTCAAAAGAACAAAGCTGGAGGCATCACGCTACCTGACTTCAAACTCTACTACAAGGCTACAGTAACCAAAACAGCATGGTACTGGTACCAAAACAGAGATGTAGACCAATGGAACAGAACAGAGTCCTCAGAAATAATGCCACACATCTACAGCCATTTGATCTTTGACAAACCTGAGAGAAACAAGAAATGGGGAAAGGATTCCCTATTTAATAAATGGTGCTGGGAAAATTAGCTAGCCATAAGTAGAAAGCTGAAACTGGGTCCTTTCCTTACTCCTTATACGAAAATTAATTCAAGATGGATTAGAGACTTAAATGTTAGACCTAATACCATAAAAATCCTAGAGGAAAACCTAGGTAGTACCATTCAGGACATAGGCATGGGCAAAGACTTCATGTCTAAAACACCAAAAGCAACGGCAGCAAAAGCCAAAATTGACAAATGGGATCTCATTAAACTAAAGAGCTTCTGCACAGCAAAAGAAACTACCATCAGAGTGAACAGGCAACCTACACAATGGGAGAAAATTTTTGCAATCTACTCATCTGACAAAGGGCTAATATCCAGAACCTACAAAGAACTCAAACAAATTTACAAGAAAAAAACAAACAACCCCATCAAAAAGTGGGCAAAGGATATGAACAGACATTTCTCAAAAGAAGACATTCATACAGCCAACAGACACATGAAAAAATGTTCATCATCACTGGCCATCAGAGAAATGCAAATCAAAACCACAATGAGATACCATCTCACACCAGTTAGAATGGCAATCATTAAAAAGTCAGGAAACAACAGGTGCTGGAGAGGATGTGGAGAAGTAGGAACACTTTTACACTGTTGGTGGGATTGTAAACTAGTTCAACCATTATGGAAAACAGTATGGCGATTCCTCAAGGATCTAGAACTAGATGTACCATATGACCCAGCCATCCCATTATTGGGTATATACCCAAAGGATTATAAATTATGCTGCTATAAAGACACATGCACACGTATGTTTATTGCAGCACTATTCACAATAGCAAAGACTTGGAATCAACCCAAATGTCCATCAGTGACAGATTGAATTAAGAAAATGTGGCACATATACACCATGGAATACTATGCAGCCATAAAAAAGGATGAGTTTGAGTCCTTGTAGGGACTTGGATGCAGCTGGAATCCATCATTCTTAGCAAACTATCACAAGAACAGAAAACCAAACACCGCATGTTCTCACTCATAGGTGGGAACTGAACAATGAGATCACTCGGACTCAGGAACGGGAACATCACACACCGGGGCCTATCATGGGGAGGGGGGAGGGGGGAGGGGGGAGGGATTGCATTGGGAGTTATACCTGATGTAAATGACGAGTTGATGGGTGCAGCACAGCAACATGGCACAAGTATACATATGTAACAAACCTGCACATTATGCACATGTACCCTACAACTTAAAGTATAATAATAATAAATAAATTTAAAAAATAAATAAATAAATAAATAAATATATGACTTGAATGCACACATTACAAAGCCATTTCTCAGAATGTTTCTTTCTAGTTTTAATCTGAAGATATTTTCTTTTTCACCCTAGGCCTCAATGTGTTCCCAAATATCCCTTTGCAGATTCTACAAAAACAGTGTTTCCAAACTACTGAATCAAAGAAAGTTTTAACTCTGTGAGATGAATGCACACATCACAAAGCAGTTTCTCAGATAGCTACCTTCTAGTTTTTATCCTGAGATGTTTGCTTTTATACCTTTAGCCTCAAGGGCTTCAAAATGTCCATTCGAAGAATGGACCAAAACGGTGTTTCCAAATTGCTGAATCAAAAGAAAGATTTAGCTCTGTGAGATGAATGCACACATCACAAATCACTTTCTCAGAAAGCTTCTTTCCCTTTTTTATCTGAGGATATTTTATTTTTCACTGTAGGCCTCAATGCACTCCCAAATATGCCTTCGCAGATTCAACAAAAGGAGTGTGTCCAAAATGCTGAATGAAAAGAAAGGTTTCTGTGAGATGAATGCATACATCAGAAGTCAGTTTCTCAGATAGCTTCCTTCCAGTTTTTATCCTGGGATATTTTCTTTTTCACCATAGGCCTCAAAGTGCTGTGAACTGTCCATTAGTAGAATGAACAAAAACAGTGTTTCTCATCTGAAGCTATTTTCTTTTTCCCCATAGGCCTCAATGCATTCCCAAATACCTTTTCACAGATTCTGCAAAACAGTATATCCAAACTCCTGAAGAAAAAGGAAGGTTTAACTATGTGAGTTGAATGAACACATCACAAAGTTGTTTCTCAGAATGTTTCTTTCTAGTTTTTATCTGAAGCTATTTTCTATTTAACCATAGGCCTCAATGCACTTCCAAATATCTCTTCACATATTCTACAAAAACAGTGTTTCCAAAGTGCTGAATGAAGAGAAAGGATTAACTCTGCAAGATGAATGAACATATCACAAAGCAGTTTCTCATATAGCTTACTTCTTTTATCCTAGCATATTCACTTTTTCCCCTTTGGCCTCTTTGAGCTCCAAAATGTCTGTTCACAGAATGGACAAAAACTGTGTTTCCAAACTGCTGAAATGAAAGAAAGGCTTAACTCTGGGAGACGACTGCAAACATAACAAAACAGTTTCTCAGAAAGCTTCTTTCTAGTTTTTAATCTGAAGATATTTCCTTTTTCATCAGAGGTCTTAAGGAGATCCCAAATATCCCTTCACACATTCTACAAAAACAGTGTTTCAAAACTGCTGAATGAAAAGAAAGTTTAACTCTGTGAAATGAATGCACACATCACAAAGCAGTTTCTGAGACAGCCTCCTTCTAGTTTTTATCCTGGGATGTTTGCTTTTTCACCATTGTCATCAATGGGCTCCCAAATATCTATTCAGAGATCGTATAAAAACATTGTTTCCAAACTGCTGAATGATAAGAAAGGTTTTCCTCTGCAAGATGAATGCACACATCACAAAGCGCTTTCTCAATTAGCTTCTTTGAATTTTTATCCTGGGATATTCACTTTTTTGCCATTGACCTCAATGAACTCCCAAATGCCCATCTGCAGAATGGACAAAAACAGTGTTTCCAAACTGCTGAATCAAAAGAAAGTTTTAACATTGTGAGATGAATGTACACAACACAAAGCAGTTTCTCAGAAGGCTTCTTTCTCTTTTTTATCTGAAGATATGTTCTTTTTCCCTTAGTCCTCAATGCATTCCTAAATATCCCTTTCCAGATTCTACAATATTGTGTTTCCAAACTGCTGATTCAAAAGAATTGTTTAACTCTGTGAGATGAATGCTCACATCACAAAATGGTTCCTCAGATAGATGAATGTACACAACACAAAGCAGTTTCTCAGAAGGCTTCTTTCTCTTTTTTATCTGAAGATATGTTCTTTTTACCATAGACCTGAATGTGCACCCAAATATCCATTTGCATATTCTACAAAGACAGTGTTTCCAAACTGCTGAATGAAAGGAAAGTTTTAACTTTTCTAGATGAATGCATACATCACAAAGTGGTTATTCTGATAGCTTACTTGTAATTTTTAACGTGGGATACTGGATTTCTCACCTTTGGCATCAATGCGCTCCCAAATATCCCTTTGCAGATTCTACAAAATCAGTGTTTCCAAACTGCTGAATGAAAAGAAAGCTTTAACTCTGTGAGATGAATGCACACATCAGAAAGCGGTTTCTCAGATACCTTCCTTCCAGTATTTATCCTGGGATATTCACTTTTTCACCATTGGCATCAATGAACTCCTAAACGTCCATTTGCAGAATGGAGAAAAACTGTGTTTCCAAACTACTGAATCAAAAGAATGATTTAACTATGTGAGATGAATGCGTACATCACAAAGCAGTTTCTCACAAACCTTCTTTCTAGTTTTTATCTGAAGATATTTCCTTTTTCACCAAAGGCCTCAACGCGCTCCCAAATATCCCTTTGCAGATACTACAAAAACATGGCTTCCAAACAGCTGAATGAAAGTAAAGGTTTAACTCTGTGAGATGAATGCACACATCACAAAGTGGTTTCTCAGATAGCTTCCTTCTAGTTTTTATCCTGGGATATTCTATTTTCCCCATTGGCCTCAATGAGCTCCCAAATGTAAACTCGCAGAATGGACAAAAACTCTGTTTCCAAATTGCTGAATTAAAAGAAAATTTTAACTCTGTAAGTTGAATGAAAACATCACAAAGCAATTTCTCAGAAAGATTCTTCCTAGTTTTTATCTGATTATATTATCTTTTTCACCATAAGCCTCAAAGCACTCCCAAATATCCCTTCACAGATTCCAGAAAAACAGTGTGTCCAAGCTGCTGAATGAAAAGATAGGTTCAACTCTATGAGATAAATGCACACATCACAAAGTGGTTTCTCAGATAACCTCTTTATAGTTTTTATACAGGCATATACATTTTTAGGCATTGGCCTCAATGAGCTCCCAAATGTCCACTTGCAGAATGGTCAAAAGCAGTGTTTTCAAATTTCTGCATCAAAAGAAAAGCTTAACTCTGAGATGAATGCACACATCACAAAGCATTTTCTCAGAAATCTTCTTTCAAGTTTTTATCTGAAGACATTTTCTTCTCCATGAAAGACCTCAATGTGCTTTCATATATCCTTTTGCAGATTCTACAAAAACAGTGTTTCCAAGCTACTGAATGAAAAGAAAGGTTTAACTCTGTGAGGTGAATGCACACATCAAAATGCGTTCTCTCAGATAACTTCCTTATACTTTTTATACTGGGATATTCACTTTTGCGCCCTTGGCTTCAATGAGCTCCCAAAAGTCCATTCACAGAATGGACAAAAACAGTGTTTCCAAACTGCTGTATCAACAGAAAGGTTTAACTATGTGAGATGAATGCACACATCACAAAGCAGTTTCTCAGAAAGCTGCTTTCTGGTTTTTATCTGAAATATTATATTTTTCACCATGGGCCTCAATGCACTCCCAAATATCCCTTCACAGATTCTACAAAAACAATGTTTCCAAAGTGCTGAATGAAAAGCAAGGTTTAACTCTGCGAGATGAATGCACACATCACAAAGCAGTTTCTCAGATAGCTCTCTTCTAGTTTGTATCCTGATATATTCGCTTTTTCACATTTGGCCTCAAAGAGTTCCAAAATGTCCATTCGCAGAATGAGCAAAAATATTTTTTTGAAACTGCTGAATCAAAAAAAAATGTTTAAGTATGTGAGATAAATGCACACATCACAAAGCAGTTTCTCAGCAAGCATCTTTCTGGTTTTTATCTGAAGATATTTTCTTTTTCACCATTAGCCTCAATGCTTTCCCAAGTAACACTTCACAGATTCTAAAAAATCTGTGTTTCCAAACTGATTAATGACAAGAAAGGTTTAACTATGTGAGATTAATGCACACATCACAAAGCAGTTTCTCATAAAGCTTCTTTCTAGTTTTTATCTGAAATATTATATATTTCACCGTAGGCCTCAATGCACTCCCAAATATCCCTTCACAGATTCTACAAAAACAATGGTTCCAAATTGCAGAGTGAAAAGAAAGGTTTAACTCTGTGAGATGAATGCACACATCACAAAGTGTTTCCTCAGACAGCTTTTTTTCTGGTTTTTATCCTGGGATATTTGATTTATTGACACTGGCCTCAATGAGCTCCCAAATGTCCATTGGCAGAATGGAAAAAAACAAGGTTTCCAAACTGCTGAATCAAAAGAAAGGTTTAGCTCTGTGAGATGAATGCAAACATTACAAAACAGTTTATCAGAAAGCTTCTTTCAAGTTTGTATCTGAAGATATTTTCTTTTTCACCATAGGTCTCAATGCACTCCCTTCACAGATTCTACAAAAACAGTGTTTCCAAAGTGCTGAATGAAAAAGAAACATTTAACTCCACGAGATGAATGTACATATCACAAAGTGGTTTCTCATATAGTTTCCTTCTAGTATTTACCTTGGAATACTCAATTTTTCGCCATTGGCCTCAATGAGGTCCCAAATGTCCTTTTGCAGAATGGACAAAAACGATGTTTCCAAACTGTTGAATCAAAATAGAGGTTTAATACTGTCAGATGAATGCACACATCACAAACCAGTTTCTCAGAAAGCTTCTTTCTAGTTTTTTCTGAAGATATTTTCTTTTTCACCATAGGCCTCAATGTGCTCGCAAATATCCCTTTGAAGGTTCTATAAAAACAGTGTTTCTAAACAGCTGAGTGAAAAGAAAAGTTTAACTCTTCGAGATGAATTCAAACATGAAAAAGTGGCTTCTCAGATAGCTTCCTTCCAGATTTTATCCTAGGATATTCAATTTTTTGTCATTGTCATCAATGAGCTCCCAAATGTCCATTTGCACAATGGCCAAAACTGTGCTTTCAAACTACTTAATCAAAAGAAAGGTTTACCTCTGTGAGATGAGTGCACACATGACAAAGCAGTTTCTCAGAAAGCTTCTTTCTAGTTTTTATCTGAAGATATTTTCTTTTTCACCATAGGCCTCAATGTGCTCCCAAATATTGCTTTGCAGCTTCTACCAAAACAGTGTTTCCAAAATGCTGAATGAAAAGAAAGGTTTAATTCTGTTAGGTGAATGCACACATCACAAAGTGGTCTCTCAGATAGCTTCCTTATAGTTTTTATCCTGGGATATTCACTTTTTTGCTATTGGACTCAGTGAGTTCCCAAATGTCCATTCGCAGAATGGACCAAAACAGTGTGTCCAAACTGTTGAATCAATAGAAAAATTTAACTCTGTGAGATGAATGCACACATCACCAGGCAGTTTCATAGATAACTTCTTTCTAGTTTTTATCAGGGAATTTTCAGGGTTTTTTTTTTTCCATAGGTCTCAATGGGCTTTCAAATGTTTCTTTGCAGAGTCTACACAAAGTGTTTCCAACCTGCTGAATTAAACGAAACCTTTACCTCTGTGAGATGAATCACATATCAACAAGCAGTTTCACAGATAGCTTCTTTTTAGTTTTTGTCTATGGATATTCAGTTTTTTCCTCACAGTCCTCAAGAGGCTCTGAAATGTCCCTTCACAGTTTCTACAAAAAGAGGATTGCTAAACTGTTGAATCAAAAGGTAGCTTTAACTAGGTGGGATGAATCCACTCATCAGAAAGCAGTTTCTCAGATAGCTTTTTTCTAATTTTTATCTAGGGATATTCAGTTTTTTTCCCATGGGCCTCAATGGGTTCCTACATGTACCTTCGCTGATTTTACAAAAAGAGTTTCTCAGACCTGTTGATTAAAAAGAAGAGTTTAACCCTGTGCATTGAATTTACACATCACAAAGCAGTCCACAGATAGCTTCTTTCAAGTTTTTATGTGGGATTATTCCATTTTCCTCATAGGCCACGATGGGTTGTAAAATGTCTGATCACAGATTCTACAAAAACAATTTTTCCAACCAGCTCAATCAGAAGAAAGATTTAACTCTGTGAGATGAATCCACACATAACAAAGCAGGTTAACAGATAACTTCTTTCTAGCTTTCATTTGGGGATATTCGTTTTTTTCCCATGTGGCTCAATGGGCTCCCAAATTTTCTTTCACAGGTTCTACAAAAAGAGTGTTTACAAACTGCTGAATCATAGGACAGGTTTAATTCTGTGAGATACATCCACACATCATAACACACTTTCACAGATCACTTCTTTCTGGTTTTTATCTGGGGATAGTTTTTTTTTTTCCCACAGACCTCTAAGGGCTCCCAAATATTGCTTTGCACATTCTATAAAGAGTGATTCCTACATACTGAATCTAAAAAAAGGTTTAACCAGGCCGGGCGCGGTGGCTCAAGCCTGTAATCCCAGCACTTTGGGAGGCCGAGACAGGCGGATCACGAGGTCAGGAGATCGAGACCATCCTGGCTAACACGGTGAAACCCCGTCTCTACTAAAAAATACAAAAAACTAGCCGGGCGCGGTGGCGGGCGCCTGTAGTCCCAGCTACTCGGGAGGCTGAGGCCGGAGAATGGCGTGAACCCGGGAGGCGGAGCTTGCAGTGAGCTGAGATCCAGCCACTGCACTCCAGCCTGGGCGACAGAGCGAGACTCCGTCTCAAAAAAAAAAAAAAAAAAAAAAAAAAAAAAAAAAAGGTTTAACTTGTGAGATGAACCCCCATATCACAATGCAGTCTCACAGAAAGATTCTTTCCTGTTTTTATCTGGGGAAATTCGGTTTTTCCACCTAGGATGCAATGGACTCCAAAATGTCCCTTTACAGATTCTTCAAAAAGAATACGTCCAACCTGTTGAATCAAAAGAAATGTTTAACTCTGTGAGACGAATCTGCATATCACAAAGCAGTTTCACAGATAGCTCCTTTCTAGTTTTCATTTGGGGATATTTGTCTTTTTCCCATAGTCAATGGGCTCCCAAATGTCCCTTTCCAGAATCTTCAAAAAGAGTGTTTCCAACCTGCTGAATCTAAAGAAAGTTTTAACTCTGTGAGATGAATCCACACATCACAAAGCAGTTGCACAAATAGCTTTTACCTAGTTTTTATCTGGGAATATTCAGTTTTACTCATAGGCAACAATAAGAACCCAAATGTTTCTTTGCAGATTCTACAAAAAAAACTGTTTACAACTTGCTCAATACACAGAAAAGATTAACTCTGTGAGATGAATCCACACATCTGAAAGCAACTTCACAGATAGCTTGTTTCAAGGTTTTATCTTAAGATATTCAGGTTTTCCCCATAGGCCACAATATGCTCCCAAATATTCCTTTGCAGATTCTGCAAAAAGATTTTTTTCCAACCTGTTGAATCAAACTAAAGGATTAACACTGTGAGAAGAATCCACACATCAGAAAACAGTTCCACAGATAGCTACTTTCTAGTTTTTATCTGCAGATATTCAGTTTTTCCCCATAGGCCTCAATATGCTTTCAAATGACCCTTTGCAGACTCTACAAAAAGAGTCTCTACAACCTGCTGAACGAAAATAAAGTTTTAACTCTGTAAGATTAATCCATACATCACAAGGTAGTTTCACAGATAACTTATCTCTAGTTTTCATCTGGGAATATTTGGTTTTCCCTCACAGGCATAAATGGGCTCCTAAATGTCCCTTTGGAGATTCTACAAAAAGAGTGTTTTCAACCTGCTGAATCAAAAGAAAGCTTTATCACTTTGAGATGTATCCACATATCAGAAAGCAGTTTCACAGATAACTTATTTCTAGTTTTTACCTGGGGATATTCTGTTGTTTGTGTGTTTGTTTGTTTGTTTTCATAGACCTCAAAGGGCTCCCAAATGTCCTTTCACAGATTCTACAAAAAAAGTGTTTCCAACCTGCTGTATCAAAAGAAAAGTTTAAGCCTGTCAGATGAATCCACACATCACAAAGCAGTTTTACAGATACCTTCTTTCTAGATTTTATCTGTGGATAATCAGTTTTTCCCCATAGGCCTAAATGGGTTACCAAATGTTGCTTTTTTTGAAGATTGTAAAAAAAAGAGTGTTTTCATCCTGCCGAATAAACACAATGGTTAAAATCTGTAAGGTGAATCCACAGATCACAAAGCAGTTTCATGAAAAGTTTCCTGATAGTTTTTTGGGGGAGATATTCAGTTTTTCCATACAGACCTCGATGGGCTCCCTATCCATTCACTGATACTACACAGGAGTGTTTCCAACCTGCGGAATCAAAAGAAACGTAACCCTGTGAGATGAAATCACATATTTCCGTGCAGTTTCACAGATAGATTCTTTCTAGTTTTTAACTGGGGATATTCAGTTTTTATCCCATAGGCCCCAATGGGCTCTTAAATGCCCCTTTGCAGATTCTACAAAACGAAAGTTTCCAACTTGCTAAATCAAAAGAAACGTGTAACTCTGTCAGATGAATCCACACATCACAAACAGTTTAACAGATAACTTTTTTCTAGTTTTAGTCTGGGGATATTTGTTTTTTCCTGATAGGTTTCAATGTGCTCTGAAATGTCTTTTTGCAATTTCTACAAAAAGAGTGTTTTCAACCTGGTGAATCAAAAGAAAGTTTTAACTCTGTGATATAAATCCACATGTCAGCAAGCAGTTTCACAGATAGCTTCTTTGTAGTTTTCATCTGGGGATATTTTGGTTTTTCCCCATATGCATCAATGAACTCCAAAATGTCCCTTTGCAGAGTTTAAAAAAGAGTGTTTGCAACCTTCTGAATGAAAAGAAAGGTTTAAATCTCTGAGATGAATCCACACATCACAAAGCAGTTTTACAGATAGCACTTTTCTAGTTTTTATCTGAGGATATGCTGTTTTTCACCATAGGCCACATTGTGCTCTCAAATGTCCCTTCGTAGATTCTACAAAAACAGTGTTTGAAATCTGCTGAATCAAAAGAAATGTTTAACTCCATGAGATAAATTCACCTATCACAAAGTAGTTCCACAGTTAACTTCTTTCTAGTTGATATCTGGGGATGATTGTTTTTTTCCTGTAGGCCACAATGGGATCCCTATGTCCCTGTGCAGATTCTACAAAAAGTGTTTCCAACACACCAAATCAAAAGAGCAATTTAACTCTGTGAGATGAATCCACACATAAAAAACCAGTTTCACAGATAGCTTTTCTATAGTTTTTATCTGAGGATATTCTGTTTTTCCCCAGAGATGTAAATGGGCTCCCAAATATCCCTTCACAGATTCTTTAAAAAGAGTGTTTCCAACCTGCTGAATTAAAAGGAAGTTTTTACTCTGTGAGATGAATCCACACATCAACAAGCAGTTTCACAGATACCTTCTTTCTAGTTTTTATGTTGGGATATGTGGTTTTTCCCCTAGGCCACAATGGGCTCCCAAATGTCCCTTCACAGATTCTACAAAAAGAGTTTTTCCAACCTGCTGAATTAAAATAAAAGTTAAATTCTGTGAGATGAATCCACACGTCCCAAAGCAGTTTTACAGATAGATTTTTTTCTTGTTTTTATCTGGCGATATTCTCTTTTGCCCTATAGAACCCAGTGGGCTTCCAAATGTGCCTTCACAGATTCTACAGAAATAGAGCTTCCAACCTGGTGAATCAAAAGAAACGTGTAACTCTGTGAGACGAATCCACACATCACCAAGCAGTTTCACAGATAACATTTTTCTAGTTTTTATCTGGGTGTATTCAGTTTTTTCCAACAGGCCTCAATGGGCTCCCAATGGTCCTTTGCAGATGTTTCAGAAAAGGTCTCTCCAACCTACTAAATCAAAAGAAAGATTTAACTCTGTGAGATGAAATCACACATCAACAAGTAATTTCACAGATAGCTTCTTACTAGTTTTGATTTGGGGAAATTCAGTTTTTCCCCATAGGCCTCAAAGGACTTTCAAATGTTCCTTTGTAGATTCGACAGAAAGAGTATTTACAAGCTGCTGAATCAAAAGAAAAGTTTAATTTCGTGGGATGAATCCACACATCTCAAAGCACTTTTACAGATATCATCTTTCTAGTATTTATCTGGGGACATTCATTTTTCCCCTTAGGCCTCAATTGGCTCCCAAATGTCCCTTCGCAGATTATACAAAAAGAATCTTTCCAACCTGCTGAGTCAAAAGACAAGTTTAATTCTGTGAGATAAATCCACACATCACCAAGCAGGTTCACAGAATGCTTCTATTTAGTTTTTATCTCAGGATATTTGGTTTTTCCCCATAGGTTTCAATGGGCTCCCAAACGTCCCTTTGTAGATTGTACAAAATCAGTGTTTCCAACCAGCTGAATCAAAAGAAAGGTTTAAAACTCTGAGCTAAATCCACACAAAACAAAACAGTTTCCCATATAGCTTCTTTCTAGTTTTTATCTAAGGATATTCAGGTTTTCCCAATAAGCCTCAAAGGACTCCAAAAAATTCCTATGCAGATTCTATAAAAAGAGTGTTTCCAACTGGCTTAATCAAGGGAAAGGTTTTACTCTGTGAGATGAATCGACACATCACAAAGCAGTTTAACAGGTAGCTTCTTTCTAGTTTTTATCTGGGGATATTCATTTTCTCTTTATAGGACTCAATGGGTACACAAATATTCTTTTTGCTGATTCTACAAAAAAAGTGTTTCCAACTTGCTCAATGAAAAGAAAGGTTTAACTCTGTGAGATGAACCCACACATCAGCATGCAGTTTCACAGATGGCTTCTTTCCAGTTTGTACCAGGGGATATTCTGTTTTTCCCCATAGGCCACAATGGGCTCCCAAATGTCCCATCACAGATTCTACAAAAAGAGTGCTTCCAACTTGCTGAATCAAAATAAAGGTTTAACTCCTTGAGATGAATCCACGCATTACACATCAGTTTCACAGATAGCTTCTTTCTAGTTTTTATGTGGTAATATTCGGTTTTCCCCCACAGGCCTCAAAGGGCTCCCAAATGTGCCCTCACATATTCTACAAAAATAGTGTTTCCAACCTGCTGAATCACATAGAGGTTCAACACAGTGAAATGAATCCACACATCACAAATCAGTTTCACAGATAGCTTTTTCTAGTTTTTATCTCAGGAGGTTCGTTTTTCCCATATGTTTCAATGGACTTTGAAAAGTCCCCTTACAGATTCTTAAAAAAGAATGTTTCAACCTGATGAATCAACAGAAAGGTTTAATTCTGTGAGATGAATTAACACATCTTAAAGCTGCTTCACAGATAGCTTGTTTCTAGTTTTTATCTGGGGATATTTAGGTTTTCCATATAGGTTTCAATTAGCTCCCAAATGTACCTTCACAGCTTCTACAAAGTGAGCGTCTCCAATCAGTTGAATCAAAAGAAAGATTTACCTCTGTGAGATGAATCCACACCTCAAAAAGCAGTTTCAAAGATTGCCTCTTTCTTGTTTTTATCTGGAGACATTCGGTTTTTTCCCACTGGCTTCAGTAAGTTTCCAAATGTCCTTTTACAGAGTCTACAAAAAGAATGTTTCCACCCTGCTGAATTAAAAGAAAAGTTTAACTCTGTGAGACAAATCCACATATCTCAAAGCAGTTTCACAGATAGCTGCTTTCTAGTTTTTATCTGGGTATATTCCATGTTTCCTCATAGGCCTCAGTGGGTTTCCAATTGCCCCTATGCAGACACTACAAAAATAGTGTTTACGAGTTGCTGAATCTAAAAATTTTTAACTCTGTGAGATGAATCTACACATCACCAAACATTTTCACAGATAGCTTCTTTCTAGTTTTTATCTGAAGATATTTGATTTACCCCCTATGATCAATGGGTTCTTAAATGTCCTTTTGCAGATTCTACAAAAAAAAAAAAAAGTGTTTTCAACCTGTTGAATCAAAAGAAAAGTTTGACTCTGTGAGGGGAATCCACAAATGACCAAGCAGTTTCACAGATAACTTCTTTCTAGTTTTTATCTCAGGATATTCAGTTTTCCCCGTAGGCCCCAATGGGTTTTCAAAGGTTTCTTTGCAGATTATACAAAAGGAGTGTTTTTTTACCTGCCAAATCAAAAGAAAAGTTTGTCTCTGAGAGACGAACCCACACATAACCAAGCAGTTTCACAAATGTCCCTTCACAGATTCTACAAAAACAGTGATTCTGACCTGCTGAATTCAAAGAAAGGTTTAACTCTTTGAAATAAATCCACACATCCCCAAGTAGTTTCACAGATAGCTTCTTTCTAGTTTTTATCTGGGGATATTGTTTTACCTTATAGCCTCAATATGCTCCTAAATGTTCCTTTGCAGATTTTACGGAAAAAATAGTGTTCTAACCTGCTGAATCAAAAGAAAGGCTTAACTCTGTGAGATGAATCCACGCATCACAAAGCAGTTTCACAGATAGCTTCTTTCTAGTTTTTATCAGGGATATTATGTTTTTCCCCATAGACCTCAATAAGCTTCCAAATGTCCCTTCACATATTCTATAAAAAGTATGTTTCCAACTTGCTGATTCAAAAGAAAGTTTAACTCTGTGAGATGAATTCACACGTCACAAAATAGTTTCACAGATAGCTTCTTTTAGTTTTTATCTGAGAATATTTGTTTTTTCCCCATAGGCCTTAATGGGCTCCCAAATATTTCTTTGCAGAGTCTAGAAAAATTTTTTTTCCAACATGCGGATTCTAAAGAAAGATTTAACTCTGTGAGATGAATCCACACATCACAAAGCAGTTTCAGAGACAAAATGTTTATATAGTTTCTATCTGGAGATATTTGGTTTTTCCCTAAGGCCTCATTTGTCTCTAAATATCCATTCACAGATTCTATAAAAAGAGTGTTGCCAACCTTCTGAATAAAAAAAAAATGTTTAACTCTGTGAGATGAAACCACACATTACAAAACATTTTCACAGATAGATTCTTTCTAGTTTTTATCCAGGGATATTCCCTTGTTCCCCAAAGTCCACAATAGGCTCTCAAATGTCCACTCACAGATTCTACCAAAAGAATGCTTCTAACCTGCTGAATCAAAAGAAAGGTTTTACATTTTGAAATGAATCCAAACGTCACAAAGCAGTTTTGCAGATAGCTTCTTTCTGGTTTTTATTTGAGGATATTCAGTTTTATCCCATAGGCCTCAAAGGGCTCCCAAATGTCCTTTTGCAGATTCTGAAAAAGGAGTGTTTTCAACCTGCTGAATCAAAACAAGGGATTAACTCTGTGAGATGAATACAGACTTCTGAAAGTAGTTTCACAGATACCTTCTTTCTAGTTTTTATCTGTAGATATTCAGTTTTTCTCCAAAGGCCTCAATGTCCTCCCAAATGTCCTTTCGCAGATTCTACAAAAACAGTGTTTCCACCATGCTGAATCAAAATAAATGTTTAATTCTGTGCAATTAATCCACACAACACAATGCAGTTTCAAAGATATCTTCTTTCCAGTATTTATCTGGGGATATTAGATTTTTCCCCATAGGGCTTAATGGGCTCTCAAATATCCCATCGCAGATTCTATGAAAAGAGTTTCCAACCTGGTGAATCAAAAGAGAGTTTTATATTGGTCAGATAAATCCACACATCACACAGCAGTTTCAACATAGCTTCATTCTAGTTTTTATCTGGGGATATTGTTTTCTCCATAGGCCCCAATGGACTCCCAAAAGTCCCTTCAGAAGCTGTACAAAAAGAGTGATTCCAAACTGCTGAATCAAAAGAAAGGTTTAACTCTGTAAGAGGAACCAGACATCACAAATCGCTTTCACAGATAGCTTCCAGCTAGTTTTTATCTGGGGATATTAGGTTTTTCTTTATATGCCTCAATGTGATCCCAAATGCCCCTTCACAAATTTTACAAAAAGAGAGTTTCCTACCTGTTAAAACAGAAGTAAGTTTTAACTCTGTGAGATGAATCCACACATCACCAAGCAGTTTCACAGACAGCTTCTTTCTAGTTTTTACCCGGGGATATTCAGTTTTTTCCTATAGGCCTCAATGGGCTCTCAAATCTCCCTTTGCACATTTTACAAAAAGAGTGAGTGCTTCCAACCTGTTGAATCAAAAGAGAAGTTTAACTCTGTGAGATGAATTCACACATCACAAAGCGATGTGAGAGATAGCAAGTTTCTAATTTTTATCTGGGGTTATTTTTTTTCCCCATAGGCCTCAATGGGCTCCCAAAGGTCCCCTCGCAGATTCTACAAAAAGAGTGTTTCCAACCTGCTGAATCAAAAGAAAGGTTTAACTCTGTGACATTAATCCACACATCACAAACGTTTTCATGGATACCCTCTTTCTACTTTTTATCGGGATATTCAGTTTTATTCCATAGGAATAAATGGGCTACAAAATATGCCTTAGCTGATTCTACAAAAAGAGTGTTTCCAACATGCTCAATCAAAAGAAAGGTTTAACTCTGTGACATGAATCCACACATCACAAACAGTTTCAGATAGGTTCTTTTCAGTTTTTACCTGGGGATATTAGCTTTTTCCCCTAGGCCTGAAATGTCTCCCAAGTGTCCCTTCGCAGATTCTACAAAAAAGAGTGTTTTAAACTTTTAAATGTTAAGAAAGGTTTAACTCTGTGAGATCAATCCAAACTTCAAAAAGCAGTTTTACAGATCACTTCTTTGTAGTTTTTATCTGGAGATATTCGGTTTTTCCCCATAGTCTCAATGGGTTCCAAAGTGTCTCTTAGCAGATTCTACACAGAGTGTTTACAAACTTCTGAATCAAAAGCAAAGTTAAACTTTTACAGATGAATTCACAGAACCCAAAACTGTTTCCCAGAAATCTCCTTTCTAGTTTTTATCTTGGGATATGCCATTTTTCCCCATTGGCCTAAATGGGCTCAAAAACATCTCTTTGCAGATTCCAGGAAAAGAATGTTTCCACCTTGATCAATCAAAAGAAAGGTTTAACTCTGTGAATTTAATCCACACATCACAACGTAGGTTCAAAGATAGCTTGTTTCCAGTTTTTATCTTGGGATATTTGGGTTTTCCCCATAGGCCATAAAGGGCTCCCAAGTGTCCCTTTGCAGATTCAACAGGAAGCATGTTTCCAACCAGCTGAATAAAAAACAAAAAAACACTTAACTCTGAAGTGAATCCACACATTTGTGGAGATATTCTGTTTTTCCCCATAGGCCACAGTGGGCTCTCAAATGTAACTTTGCAGATTCTACAAATGGTTTCCAACCTCCAGAATCAAAAGTTTGAATCTGTGAGATGAATCCACACATCACAAAGCAGTTTCACAGAGATTCTTTCTAGTTTTTATCTGGGGATACTCAGTTTTTCCACATAGGCATCATTTGGCTCCCAAATGTTCCTCCTCTGACTCTACAAAAAGAGTGTTTCCAACGTGCTGAATCAAAACAAAGGTTTAACATTGTGAGAGAAATTCACACATCATGAAGCAGTTTCAACAATAGCTTTTTTCTAGTTTTTATCTGGGGGTATTTGGGTTTCCCCACAGGTCTCAATGGGTTCCCAAATATCCCTTCACAGATTTTACAAAATAATGTTTCCAAGTAGCTGAATGAAATGACATTCTTCCTCTGTAAGTTGAATCCTCACATCACAAAGTTTCACAGATACCTTCTTTCTAGTGTATATCTAGGGATATTCAGTTTTTTTCCATAGGCCACAGTTAGCTCCCAAATGTCTTTTTGCAGATTCTACAATAAAAGTGTTTGCAAATTACCAAATGAAAAGAAAGGTTTAACTCTGTAAGATGAATCTACAAAACACAAAACAGTTTCACAGATAGCTTCTTTCCACTTTTTACCTGGGGATATTCAGTTTTTCTTCATAGGAGTCAATGGGCTCCCAAATGTTTCTTCACAGATTTTAGAAAAAGAACTTTTCCAAACTGCTGACTCAAAAGAAAGGTTTAACTCTGTGAGATGAATTGAAACATCAGAAAGCAGTTTCACAGATGGTTTCTCTCTAGTTTTAATCTGCGGATATTCATTTTTTTCCCAGAGGAAATATTCAGGGATATTTTGTATTTCCCCATAGGTCTCGTCCTTTTGCAGATTCTACAAAAAGAGAGTTTTCAACTTGCTGAATCAAAAGAAAGGTTTAAATCTGTGAAATGAATCCACACATCACAAAGCAGTTCCAGTGATAACTTCTTTCTAGTTTTTATCTGGGGATACTTGTTTTTTCCCCATAGGCCTCAATAGACTTTCAAATGTCCCTGTGCAGATACTACCAAAAAAATGTTTCCCCATAGGACTCAATGGGCTTTCAAATTTCCCTGTGCAGATACTAGAAAAAGAATGTTTCCAACATGAGGACTAAAAAGGAAATTCTAACTCTGTGAGATGAATCCACAAATCACAAAGCAGTTTCACAGATAGCTTCCTTCTAGTTTTTATGTGGGGATATAAGGTTTTCTCCCACTGGCCCCAAAGTGCTCCCAATTGTCCCTATGGAGATTCTACAAAAAGAGTGTTTCCAACCAGATGAATCAAACAAAAGTGTTCACTCTGTGAGATAAATTTTCACATCACAAAGCAGTTTCACAGATAGGTTTTTTCTAGTTTTTGTCTGCAAATGTTCGGCTTTTCCCTATCGGCTTCAATGGATTCCAAATGTCCCTTCACAGATTCTATAAAAGGAGTTTTCCCAATATGCAGAATCAAAAGAAAGGTTGAACTCTGCGAGATGAATCCACACATAACAAAGCAGATTCACAGATAGTTTCTTTCTAGTTTTTAATAGAAGGATATTAGGTTTTTCCCCATTGGTCTCAATGGGCCCCCAAATGTCCTTTCACAGATTCTACAAAAAGAGTGTTTCCAATCTATTGAATCAAAAGAAAGGTTTACCTCTGTGAGAAGAATTCACACATCATCATGCACTTTCACATATAGCTTCTTTCTAGTTTTTATGTTCGGATATTCAGTGTTTCCCCCATAGGCTTCAAGTGGCTCCCAAATGTCTCTTGGTGGATTCTACAAAAATGTGCTTTTTACCTGATGAATAAAAAGAAAGATTTACATCTGTGAGATGATTCCACACATCACAAAGCTGTTTCACAGATAGCTTCTTTGTAGTTTTTATCTGGGGATATTTCATTTTTCCCATAGGCCTCAATGGGCTTCCAAGTTTACCCTCACAGATTCTACAAAGTGCTTCCAAACTGCTGAATCAAAAGAAAAATTTAACTCTGTGTGATGAATCCACACATCACAAAGCAGTTTCACAGATCACTTCTTTCTACTTTTTGTCTGGGGATATTTTGTTTTTCATCATTGGCCTCAATAGGCTCTCAAATGCCCCTTTGCAGATTCTACGAAAACAGTTTCCAACGTGCTGAAACAAAAGAAAGGTTTAACTCTGTGAGATGAATCCACACATCACAAAGCAGTTTCACACGTAGTTTGTTTCCAGTTTTTATCTGGGCATATTCGTTTTTTTTTTTTCCATTGGCCACAATGGAGTCCCAAATGTCCCTTCGCAGATTCTACAAAAAGCATGTTTCCATCCTGCTGAATTAAAAGAAAGGTTTAACTCTATGTGATGAAGCCACACCTCACAAAGCAGTTCCTCAGATAGTTTTTTTTCTCCTTTTTTCTGTGGGGATATTTGATTTTTCCCCATATGCAATGATGGGCTCCCAATGTCCCTTCACACATTCTACAAATAGAGTATTTCCAACCTGCTGATTCAAAAAAAAAATGTTTTAACTCTATGAGATGAATCCATACATCACAAAGCAGTATCACAGATAGCATCTTTCTAGTTTTAATCTGGGGATATTCAGTTTTTTCCCCTAGGCCTCAATGTGCTTCCAAATATCCCTTGGTAGGTTCCACAAAAAAAGTGTTTTTAATCTACTGAGTGAAAAAAAATATTTACCTCTGTGGGGGGAATCCGCACATCACAAAGAAGTTTCACGGATAGCTTCTTTGTAGTTTTTATCTGGGAAATTTTGTTTTCCCGTATGCCTCAACGGGCTTCAAAGTTTCCCTTCGAAGATTATAAAAAAAAGAGCTTTTCGAAACTTCTGAATCAAAAGAAAAATTTAACTGTGAAATAAATCAACACATCACCAAGCAGTTTAAAAGATAGCTTCTCTCTACTTTTTATCTGGGGACATTTTGTTTTTCATCATTGACCTCAATGGCCTGCCAAATGTCCCTTTGCAGATTCTACAAAAAGAGTGTTTCCAACATGCTGAATTGAAGGAACAGTTTAACTCCATGAGATGAATCTACACATCACAAGAAGTTTCACAGATAGCTCTTTCTAGTTTTTATCTGGGGATATTCTGCTTTTTCTACAGGTCACAATGGACTCCCAAATGTCCCTTCACAGATTCTACAAGAACTGTTTCAAACTTGTTGAAGCAAAATAAAGGACTAACTCTCTGTGATGAATCCACACATTGTAAAGCAGTTTCTCAGATAGCTTTTTTCTAGTTTTTATCTTGGGATATTCAATATTCCCCATAGGCTACAATGGGCTGCAAATGTCCCTTCACACATTCTTTGATAGAGTATTTCCGAACTGCCGAATCAAAAAAACTTTTTAACTCTGAGTGATGAAAGCACATATCACCACACAGTTTCACTGATAGCTTCTTTCTAGTTTTTATCTGGGGATATTTGGTTATTCTGCATAGCCCTCAATGTCCTCCCAAATGTCCCTAGGTAGATTCTACAAAAAAAATGTTTTTAACCTGCTGAATGAAAAGAAAGTTTTACCTCTGTGAGTTCAATTCACACATCACAAAACAGTTTCACAGATAGCATCATTTTTGTTTTTATCTGGGGATATTTCGTTTTCCCCTTGGGCCTCAATGGGCTTCAAAGTGTCCTTTCGAAGATTCTACAAAAAGAGTGGTTCCAAACTACTGAATCAAAAGAGAAATTTAAATCTGTGAGATAAATCCACACATCACCAAGCCGTGGAAGACTCTCTGGAAAGAATGCTTCCAACGTGGTGAATTGAAATAATGGTTGAACTCTGTGAGATGAATCCATACATCACAAAGCAGTTTCACAGGTAGCTTCTGTCTAGTTTTTATCTGTGTATACTCAGTTTTCCCCCATATGCCGCAATGGGCTCCCAAATGTCCCTTCACAGATTCCACAAAAAGAGTGTTTCCATCCTGCTGAATCAAAAGAAAGGTTTACGAATCTGCAATGAATCCACATATCACAAAACAGTTTCTCAGATAGCTTTTTCTAGTTTTACTGTGGGTATATTCCATTTTTCCCCATAGGCCACAATGGGCTCCCAATGTCCCTTAACACATTCTACAAAAAGAGTGTTTCCAACCTGCTGAATCAAAAGAAAGTTTGAACTCTGTGAGAAGAATCCAGACATAACAATGCAGTTTCAATGATAATTTCTTTGTATTTTTTATCTGGGGATATTCACTTTTTCCTCAAATGCCTCACTAGTCTCCCAAGTGTTCCTTCGCAGATTCTCAAAAGGAGTTTTGCCAAACTGCTGAATCAAAAGAAAGGTTTAACTGTGAGATGAATTCATAGACCACAAAGAGGTTTCACAGATAGCTGTTTTCTAGTTTTTATCTGGGGATATTCAGTTATGCCCCTTAGGTGTCAATGGGCTCCTAAATGTTTCTTTGCAGATTCTAGAAAAAGAGTTTTTCCAATATGTTGACTCAAAAAAATGATTTAGCTCTGTTAGATGAATTCAGACACCACAAAACAGTTTCACAAACAGCTTCTGTCAAGTTTATAGCTGGGGATATTATGTTTTTTACCGTATGCCCCAATGGGATCCCAAAGATGCCTTTGCAGTTTCTACAAAAAGAGTGCTTTGAAACAACTAAATCAAAAGAAAGTCTTAACTCTGTGAGATGAATCCACATATCACAAAGCAGTATCAGAGATAGCGTCTTTCTAGTTTTAATCTGGAGATATTCAATTTTTTCCCATAGGTCTCAATGTGCTCCCAAATGTCCCTTCACAGATTCTACAAAAAGAATTTTTTTAACCTGCTCAATCAAAAAAAAGGTTTAATTGTGTGAGATGAATCCACACATCATGAAGCAGTTTCACAGATAGCTTCTTTGTACGTTTTATCTGGGGATATTTGTTTTACCCCATAGACCTCAATGAACTCCCAAATGTTCCTTCACAGTTTCTACAAAAAGAGTGTTTCCAAGCTGTTAAATCAAAAAAGTTTTAAATCTCTGAGATGAATCCACACATCACCAAACAGTTTCACAGATAGCTTCTTTCAAGTTTTTATCTGTGAATTCTGTTTTTCCCATAGGCCTCAAAGTGCTCCCATATATCCCTTCATAAATACTATGAAAAGAGTGTTTTCAATCTGCTGAATCAAAAGAAAGGTTTACTTCTGTATGATGGATCCACACATCACAAAACAGTTTCACAGATAGATTATTTCTAGTTTTTATTTGGGGATATTCTGTTTCTCCCCCTTAGGACTCAATGGGCCACCAATGTCCCTTCGCAGATTATATGAAGAAAGTGTTTCCAACATGTTGAATCAAAATAGAAGTTTAACTCTGGGAGATGAAACCAAATATCACAAACCACTTTCACCGACAGCTTCTTTCCTGTATTTATCTGAGGATATTCTGTTTTTTCCCATAGGACACAATGGGCTCCAAAGATCTTTTTGCAAGTTGTACAAAAAGTGTTTCCAACCAGCTGAATCAAAAGAAAGGCTTAACTCTGTGAGATGAACTACACATTACAAAGCAGTTTCTCATATAACTTCTTTGTAGTTTTTATCTGGAGATATTCTGTTTTTCCCCATAGGTCTCAATGAGCTCCCAAATCTCCCTTCACAGATTCCACAAAAAGGGTGTTTCCAAACTGCTGAATCAAAAGGAAGTTGTAACTCTGTGAGATGAATCCACACCTCACAAAGCAGTTTCACAGATAGCTTCTTTCAGTTTTTATCTGGGGATGTTTTGTTTTTTCCCATAGACAACAACAGTTTGCCAAATGTACCTTCACGGATTCCACAAAAAGCGTGTTTACAACCTGCTGAATCAAAAGAATGGTTTAACTCTGTGCAATGAAACCACACATCACAAAGCAGTTTCACAGATAGCTTCTATCTAGTTTTTAATCTGGGGATATTTGGTTTTCTCCTTAGGCCTTAATAGGATTTCAAGTATCCCTTCATAGATTCTACAAAAAGAGTGTTTCAATTCTGCTGAATCAAAGGAGAATTTTAACTCAGTTAGATGAATCCACACATCATAGAACAGTTTCATGGATAGCTTCTTTCTGGTTTTTATCTTCGGATAATTCATTTTTCTCCAAAGGACACAATGGACTCCCAAATGTCCCTTCACAAATTCTACAAAAAGAATGTTTCCAATGTGATGAATCAAAAGGAAGGTTGAATTCTGTAAGATGAATCCACACATTAGAAAGTGGTTTCTGAGATAGTTTCCTTTTATTTTTTATCTTAGGATATTCACTTTTACTCCATTGGCCTCAATGAGCTCCCAAATGTCCATTTGCAGAATGTACAAAAACAGTGTTTCCAAACTGCTGAATCAAAAGAAAGAATCAACTCTGTGAGTTGAATGTGCACATCACAGAACTGTTTGTTAGAAAGCTTCTTCCTAGTTTTGATTTTCTTTTTCACCATAGGCCTCAATGCGCTCCCATATGTCCTTTCACAGATTATACAAAAACAGTGTTTCCAAACTGATGAATCAAAAGAAAGATTTAGCTCTGTGAGAGGAATGCAACATCACCAGGCAGTTTGACAGATAACTTCTTTCTTGTTTTATCTGGGGACATTCGTTTTTTTCCAACAGACCTAAATGGGCTCTCAAATGTCCTTTTGCATATTCTATTGAAAAAGTGTTTCCAACCTGGTGAATCAAAAGAGAGGGTTAACTCTGTGAGTTGAATCCATACATCACAAAGCAGTTTCACAGATATATTCTTCCTAATTTTTATCTGGCAATGTTCTTTTTTTTCCCCATAGTCCCCAACGGGCTGGCAAATGTGCTTTCACAGATTCTACAAAAAGAGCGTTTCAAATAGCTGAATCAAATGAGAGGCTTCACTCTGAGGGAGGAATTCACACATCACAAAACAGTTTCACAGACACCTTCTTTCAAGATTTTATGTGGAGATATTGGGTTTTTCCCCATTTGCTTCAATGCAATCCTAAATGTGCCTTTACAGATTCTACAAAGAGTGTTCCAAGCAGTTGAATCAAAACCAAACTTTATCTATGTGAGAGGAGTCCAACCATCACCAAGCAGTTTCAAGATAGCTTCGTTCTAGTTTTTACCTGGGATATTCAGTTTTTCCCTATGATCCTCAGTGGGCTCACAAATGTCCCTTTGCAAATTCTACAAAAGCAGTGTTCCTGTCCAATAAATCAAAACAAAGTTTTAACCCTGAAAGAAAAATGCACACATCAGAAAGTAGTTTTACAGATGGCTTGTTTCTAGTTTTTATCTGTGGATATTCCATTATTTCCCATAGACCTCAATGGACTCTCAAATGTCCCTTTGTAGATTCTAGAAAAAAAGTTTTTCCAAACCACTGAATCAAAAGAAAGGTTATACTCTGTGAGATGAATCCACAAATCGTGAAGCAGTTTCACAGATAGTTTCTTTCTAGTTTTTATCTGGGGATATTCGGTTTATACCCATAGGCCCCAATGGGCTCCAGAGTGTCCTTTCACATATTCTACAGAAAGTATGTTTCCAATCTGCTGAATCAAAAATAAGGTTTATCTCTCTGTGATGAATCTACACATAACAAAGCAGTTTCTCAGATAGCTTCTTTAGTGTTTTTATGTGGGGATATTCAATTTTTACCCACAGGTCACAATGGGCTTACAAATGTCCCTTTGCAGATTCTATGGAAAAAATGTTTCCAACCTGGTGAATCAAAAGAGAGGGCTAACTCTGTGAATTGAATCCATACATCACAAGGGACAAATGTCCCCATAGGCCCCAATGGGGAAAATATCCCAAATATCCCTTCACAGATTTTACAAAAACAACTGTTTTCAATCTGCTTAACCAAAAATATGTTTTAACTCTATAAGATGAGTCCACACATCACCAAGCAGTTTCACACACAGATTCTTTTAAGTTTTTTTATCTGGGGATATTCGATTTTCCCCATAGGCTTCCATATGCTCCCAAATGTCTTTTCGCAGATTCTACAAAGAGAGAGTCTCCAACTTGTTGAATCAAAATAAACGTTTAAATCTGTGAGATGAATCCACACATCACCAAGCAGTTAGACAGATGGCTTATTTCTAGTTTTTTACTGGGGATATTCAATTTTCTCCACAGGCCTCAATGGGCTCCCATGTGTCCCTTTCCAGATTCTACAAAAAGAGTGTTTCCAACCTGCTGAATCAAAAGAAAGGTTTAACTCTAGGAGATTAATCCACACGTTACAAATGAGTTTCACAGATAGCTTCTTTCTAGTTTATATATGGGGATATTCTGTTGTTACTTATAAGCCTCAATGGGCTCCCAAATGTCCTTTTGCAGTTGTATGAAAAGAGTGTTTCAAACCTGGTGAATCACAGAGAGGTTTAACTCTGTGAGATGAATCTGCATATCACAAAGAAGTTTCACAGATAGCTTATTTCTAGTTTTCATCTGGGGATATTTGGTTTTTCCAAATAGGCATTGATGGGCTCCTTAATGTCCCTGTTCAGATTCTACAAAAAGAGTATTTTTCAATCTGCTGAATCAAAAGAAAGGTTTATCTCTGTGAGATGAATCCACACATCCCCAAGCAGTTTCACAGATAGTGGCTTCCTAGTTTTTATGTGGGTATATACAGTTTTTTGCCATAGTCCTCAATGCACTCCCAAATGTCCCTTCAGATATTCTAAAAAAAGAATGTTTCCAACCTGGTGAATCAAAAGAGAGGTTTAACTGTGTGAGATGAATCCACACATTAACAACCAGTTTTACAGATAACTTTAGTTCGTATCCAGGGATTTTCCTTTTTTTTGCTTAGGCCTTAATGGACTACCAAATCTCCTTATGCAGATTATACAAAAAGAATGTTTCCAACCTGCTGAATCAAAAGAAAAGTTTAACTCTGTGAAATAAATCCACACATCACAGAGCAGTTTAAGAGATGGCTTCTTTCTAGTTTTTCTTTCGTGATACTCAGTTTTTCCTCTTAGGCCTCAAAGGGCTCCCAAATATCCCTTCACAGATCCTACAAAAAGAGTGTTTCCAACCTGGTGAATCAAAGGACAGGTTTAACTCTGAGAGTTGAATCCACACATCACCAAGCAGTTTCACAGAAGGCTTCTTTCTAATTTTTATCTGCGGATATTCGGTTTGGTTTTTCCTCATAAGCATATATGTGCTACCAAATGTCACTTTGCAGATTCTACAAAAATAGCATTTTCAATCTGCTGAATCAAAAGTAAGGTGTAACTCTGTGAGACGAACCCACACGTCACCAAGTAGTTTCACAGATCGCTTCTTTCTAGTTTTTATCTGGAAATGTTCTATATTTCCCCATAAGCCACAATGGGCTCCCACATATATCTTCAGATTCTAGAAAAACAGTGTTTTTAACCTGCTGAATCAAAAAAAAAAAAAGTTTAACTGTGTAAGATGAATCCACACATCACCAAGCAGTGTCACAGATAGCCTCTTTCAGGTTTTTCTATGGGGATATTCAGTTTTTCCCCATAGACCACAATGGGCTTCCAAAAGTCTCTTCACAGATACCTCAACTAAAGTGTTTCCAACCTCCTGAATAGACAGAAATTTTTAACTCTGTGAGATGAATCCACAAATCGCCTAGCAGTTTCACAGATACTTTCTTTCTGGTTTTTAGCTGAAGATAGTCAGTTTTTACTTCTAAGCATCAATTGGCTAAAAATTTTTCCCTTAGCAGGTTATGCAAAAAGAGTGTATCCAGCCTGTTGAATCAATAGAAATGTTTAAGACTCTGAGAATAATCCACACATCACCAAGCAGTTTCACAGATGGCTTCTTTCTCGTTTTTATCTGGGAGTATTCAGTTTTCCCCACAGGCCTCAGTGGGTTCCCAAATGTTACTTTGCAGTTTCTACAAAATGAGTGTTTCCAACCTGCTGAAGGAACGACGTTTATCTCTGTGACACGAATCCACACATCAGCAAGTAGTTTCACAGAGAGTTTCTCTCTAGTTTCTATCTTCAGAAATTTATTTCTTTCCCATAGGTCCAATAGGTTCCCAAATGTCTCTTTGCAGATTCTACAAAAAGTGTGTTTCCAGCCTGCTGAATCAAAATAAAGATTTAACTCTGTAAGATGAATCCACAAATAACAAAGAAGTTTCATAGATAACCTCTTTCTACTTTTTATCTAGGTTTTTCCCCATAGGCCTCAATGGGCTCCCAATTGCCCCTTGCAGATTCTACAAAAACAGTGTTTCTACCATGCTGAATCAAAAGAAAGGTTTACATCTTTGAGATGAATCCACACATCACTGAAGGCGTGGCCTGCCCCTCCACAACTGTGGGTATATCTCGTCAGGTGGGACAAGAGACAGAAAAGAAATGAGACACCCAGACAAAGTATAGAGAAACAACAGTGGTCCCAGGAGACCAGCAGTCAGCATACCAAGAAACTGCACCAGCACCGGTCTCTGAGTTCCTTCAGTTTTTATTATTATTTTCACTATCTCAGCAAGAAGAATGTGGTAGGACAGCAGAGTGATAACAGGGATAAGGTCAGCAAGAAAACATAGGAGCAAAAGAGTCTGTGTCATAATTAATTTCAAGGGGAGGTTCTATGCTTGGATGTGCACATAGGCCAGATTTGTGCTTCTCTCCACCCATACATCTCCGTGGAGTAAAGAATAACAAAGCAGCATTGCTGCCAACATGTCTCATATCCCACCATAGGGCAGCTTTTCTCCTATCTCAGAATTGAACAAATGTACAATCGGGTTTTATACCAAGTCTTTCAGTTCTCAGGGCAGGCAGGAGACAGTGGCCTTCCTCTATCTCAACTGCAAGAGGCTTTCCTCTTTTACTAATCCACCTCAGCACAGACCCTTCACGGGTGTCGGGCTGGGGGACAGTCAGGTCTTTCTCATCCTTTGAGGCCATATTTCAGACTAACACGTGGTGAGAAACCTTGGAAAATACCCGGCTTTCCAGGGCAGAAGTTCCTGTGGCTTTCTGCAGTGCATTGTGCCCCTGGTTTATCAAGACTAGAGAATGACGACGACTTTTACCAAGCATACTTCTTGTAAATATTTTGTTAACAAGACACATCCTGTATGGCCCTAGATCCCTTAAACCTTGATTCCATACAACACATGTTTTTGTGAGCTCAAAGTTGGGGCAAAGAGGTTGGGGTTAGAGATTAACAGCATCTCAGGGTAAAGCAATTGTTCAGGGTACAGGTCAAAATGAAATTTCTTATATCCTCCCTTTCTACATAGACACAGTAACAGTCTGATCTCTATTTCTTTTCCCTACACATCACCAAGCAGTATCAAAGATAACTTATGTATGGTTTTAATCTGGGGATATTCAGTTTTTCCCCATAGTCTCAATGGGTTTTCAAATGTTCCTTCGCAGATTCTACAAAAGGATGTTTCCAACCTGATGAATCAAATAAAGTTTTAATTCTGTGAGATTACTCCCCACATCTGAAAGCAATTTCACAGATAGCTTCTTTATAGTTTTTATATGGGGATATTCTGTATTTTTCCTTAGCCTTCAATAAGCTCCCAAATATTTCTTCACAGATTCTACGAGCAAAGCGTTTCCAACCTGCTGAAACAAGAAAAGGTTTAACTCTGTGAGATGAATCCACACATCACCAAGCAGGTTCACAGACAGATTCTTTCTAAGTTTTATCTGGGGATATTCTGTTTTTCCCCATAGGCCTCAATAAGATTTCAAATGCCTTTTTGCAGATTCTAGAAGAAGAGTGTTTCCAACCTGCTGAATCAAAAGAAAGGTTTACTTCTGTGAGTTGAATCCAAACATCACAAAACAGTATCACTGATAGCTTCATTGTTGTTTATATCTGGGGATATTTGGTTTTCCACATAGGCCTCAATGGGCTACTAAATATTCCTTTGCATATTCTACAAAAAGAGTGTTTCCAACTTCCTGAATCATAAGAAGGTTTAACTCTGTGAGATGACTCCACACATCACCAAGCAGTTTCACAGATAGCTTCTTTCTAGTTTTTAACTCGGAATATTTGGTTTCTCCCCATCAGTCTCAATGGGCTTCCAAATGTCCCTTTGCAGATTCTACAAAAAGAGTGTTTCCAATCTACTGAATCAAAGGAAAGGTGAAACTCTCATCC
Organism: Macaca mulatta; assembly: GCF_049350105.2. Classification (NCBI taxonomy): domain Eukaryota; kingdom Metazoa; phylum Chordata; class Mammalia; order Primates; family Cercopithecidae; genus Macaca; species Macaca mulatta. The sequence goes on along the minus strand of NC_133426.1, from coordinate 58,431,464 downwards.
TGGCTAACATGGGGGAAACACCGTGTCTACTACAAAATACAAAAATTAGCCGGGTGTGGTGGCAGTCTCCTGTAGCCCCAGGTACTCAGGAGGCTGAGGCAGGAGAATGGCATGAACCCGGGAGGTGGAGCTTGCAGTTAGCTGAGATCACATCACTGCACTCCAGCCTGGGTGACAGAGTAGGGCTCCGTCTCAAAAAACAAAACAAACAAACCAAAAAAAATGTAACTCTGTGAGATGAATTGACACATAACAAAGTGGTTTCACAAATAGTGCCTTTCTAGTTTTTATCAGATGATATTCAATCTTTCCCCACAGGCCTCAATGGACTCCCAAATGTCCCCTCACAGATTCTACAAAAAGAGTGTTTCTCACCTGCTGAATCAAAAGAAAGGTTTAACTCTGTGAGATGGATCCATGCATCACCAAGCAGTTTCACAGATATCTTCTTCCTAGTTTTTATCTGTAGATATTCTGTTTTTCCTCATAATCTCAATGGGTTTTCAAATGTTGCTTTGCACATTCTACAAAAAGAGTGTTTCCAAATTGGTGAATCACATGAAAGTTTTAAATTTGTGAGATTACTCCCCACATGCCAAAGCAGTTTCACAGATAGGTTCTTTCTAGTTTTTATCTGGGGATATTCTGTATTTTTCCATAGGCCTCAAAGGGCTCCCAAATTTTTCTTCACAGATTCTAAAAGAAAAGTGTTTCCAACTTGCTGAAACAAAAGAAAGATTTAACTCTTTGAGTTGAATCTATACATCAACAAGCAGTTTCACAGATAGCTTCTTTCTAGTTTTTATCTGGGGATGTTTCATTTTTCTCCGTAGGCCTCAATGGGATCCCAAATGTTGCTTCACAGATTCTACAAAAAGAGTGTTTCCAACCTGCTGAATCAAAAGAAAGGATTACCAGGCAACCTAAAGAATGGGAGAAAAATCTTGCAGTCTACTCAACTGACAAAGGGCTAATATCCAGAATCTACAAAGAACTCAAACAAATTTACAAGAAAAAAACAACCCCAATGAAAAAGGGGCAAAGGATATGAACAGACACTTCTCAAAAGAAGATATTTATGCAGCCAACAGACACATGAAGAAATGCTTATCATCACTCGCTGTCAGAGAAATGCAAATTAAAACCACAATGAGATACCATCTCACACCAGTTAGAATGGCAATCATTAAAAAGTCAGGAAACATCAGGTGCTTGAGAGGATGTGGAGAAACAGAAACACTTTTATACTGTTGGTGGGACTGTAAACTAGTTAAACCATTGTGGAAGACAGTGTGGCGACTCCTCAAGGATCTAGAACTAGAAACACCATTTAACCCAGTCATCCCATTACTGGATATATACCCAAAGTATTATAAATCATGCTGCTATAAAGACACATGCACATGTGTGTTTATTGTGGCACTATTCACAATAGCAAGACTTGGAATCAACCCAAATGTCCATCAGTGACACACTGGATTAAGAAAAAGTGGCACATATACACCATGGAATACTATGCAGCCATAAAAAAAGGATGAGTTCGTGTCCTTTGTAGGGACATGGATGAAGCTGGAAAACATCATTCTCAGCAAACTATCGCAAGGACAGAAAACCAAACACTACATGTTCTCACTCATAGGTGGGAATTGAACAATGAGATCACTTGGACACAGGAAGGGGAACATGACACACCTGGGCCTCTTGTGGGGTGGGGTAGGGGGGAGGGATAGCATTAGGAGATGCACCTAATGTAAATGACGAGTTAATGGGTACAGCACACCAACATGGCACATGTATACATATGTAACAAACCTGCACATTGTGCACATGTACCCTAGAACTTAAAGTATAATTTTAAAAAAGAAAGGATTAAATCTGTTAGATGAATACACACATTTCAGTGAAGTTTCACAGACAGCTTCTTTCTAGTTTTTGTCTGGGCTTATTCGGTTTTTCCCCATTGGCTTCAATGGGGTCCAAAATGTCCCTTTGCAGATTCTACAAAGAAAATGTTTACAACCTGATGTGAGATGAATCTACACATCACCAAAAAGATTCACAGACAGATTCTTTCTAGTTTTAATCTGAAGATATTCTGTTTTCTCCTATAGGCCTCAAAGGGCTTTGAAATGTCCATTGGCAGATTCTTCAAAAAGAGTGTTTCCAACATGCTGACTCAAAAGAAAAGTGTTAATCTGTGAGATGATTCTAGACATCACAAAGCAGTTTCACAGATAACTTCTTTCTAGTTTTATCTGGGAATGTTCAATTTTTTCCCTTAGGCCTCAATAGGCTCCCAAATATTCTTTTGCAGATTATTCAAAAAGACAGGTTTAATTCTGTGAGATAAATCCACACAGCACCAAGCAGTTTCGCAGATTGCTTCTATTTAGTTTTTATGGCAGGATATTCAGTTTTTCCTCATAGGCCTCAATGTGCTGCCAAATGTCCCTTTGCAGATTCCACAAAAAGAGTGTATCCAACCACCTGAATCAAAGGAAAGGTTTAACATTGTGAGCTAAATCCACACATAACAAAGCAGTTTCTCACATCGCTTCTTTCTAATTTTTATCTGGGGATATTTGGTTTTTCCCCACAGGCCTCAAAGGGCTCCAAAAAAATCCCTTCACAGATTCTACAAAAAGCGTATTCCTAATCTGCTTAATCAAAAGAAAAGATTTACTCTGTGAGATGAATGGACAAATAACAAAGCAGTTTAACAGATAGCTTCTTTCTAGTTTTATCTGGGGATATTTGGTTTTTCAACATTGGCTCAATGGGCTCCAAGTTGGTTTTTCACAGTTTCTACAAAAAGAGTATTTACAACCTGCAGAATCAAAAGAAAGTCTTAACCTTGTGCATGGAATTCTCATATCTTTAAGCAGCTTCACAGATAGCTTCTTTTTAGTTTTTATCTGGGGATATTAAGTTTTTTTTCCCATAAAACTCAAAGGGATCCCCAATATTTCTTCATAGATTCTACAAAGATATCAGGGAAAACCAGCCCTTGATAATTCAATGGTATTTCACATAGGTTCTTTTCTATTTCCCTAAATGTAGGTCGGTCTGAGAAATAAAAGGAAAGAGTACAAAAGAGAGATTTTGAAACTAGGTGTCTGGAGGAGACATCACATGTAAGCAGGTTCCAGGATACCACCCAAGCCACAAAACCACCAAGTTTTTATTCGAAAGGGGAGGGAGTGTACAAATAGTGTGTGGGTCACAGAGAACACATGCTTCACAAAGTAATAAAATATCACAAGGCAAATGGAGGCAGGGCAAGGTCAGAAGACCGGGAAAAAATTAAAATTGCTAATGAAGTTTCAGGCATGCATTGTCATTGATAGCATCTTATCAGGAGACAGGGTTTAAGAGCAGATAACTGGTCTGACCCAAATTTATTAGGCGGAAATTTCTTCATCCTAATAAGCCTGGGAGTTTCATACCTTATCTACAACCATAAAAGACAGACATTCCTAGAGCTGTCATTTCAGAGTCCTCCCTCTAGGAATGCATTCTCCTTCTCAGGGCTGTTCCTTACCGAGAAAAAAAAAATTCAGCGATATTTCTCCTATTTGCTCTTGAAAGAAGAGAAATATGGCTCTGTTCCATCCAGCTCTCAGGCAGCCACACCTAATGGTTATCTCCCTTATTCCCTGAACATCACTGTCATCCTGCTCTTTTTTCAAGGTGTCCAGATTTCATATTGTTTAAACACACACACACTTCATAAACAATTTGTGCAGTTAACACAATCATCACAGAATCCTGAGTCGACATACATCCTCAGCTTACAAAGATGACGGGATTAAGAGATTAAAGTAAAAACAGGCATAGAAAATCACAACAGTATTGATTGGGGAAGTGATAAATGTCCATGAAATCTTCACAATTTATTTTCAGAGATTGCAGTAAAGACAGGCATAAGAAATAAAAGTATTAATTTGGGAACTAATAAATGTCCATGAAATCTTCACAATTTATGTTCCTCTTCCGTAGCTTCAGCCAGTCCCTCCATTCGGGGTCCCTGACTTCCCACAACACAAAAAAAGTGTTTTTAACTTCCGAAATCAAAAGGAATGTTTAGCTCTCTGAGATGAATCCACTCATCAGCAAGCAGCTTCACAGATAGCTTATTTCTATTTCTTATGTGATTTGTTTTTTCCCATAGGCCTCAATGGACTCCCAAATACTAATTTGCAGCTCCTACAAAAAAGTGCTTCCAACCTCCTGTGTCAAAAGTAAAATTTAACTATGTGAATTGAATCCACACATCACAAAGACGTTTCTCAGATGGCTTCTTTTTAGTTTTTATTGGGCAATATTCAATTATTCCCCATAAGCCTCAATGGGATCCAAAATGTCCCGTGACAGACTCTATGAAGAGAGTGATTCCAATCTGTTGAATCAAAAGAAAGGTTTAACTCTGTGAGATGAATCCACAAATCTCAAAACAGTTTCACAGATAGCTTCTTTCTAGTGTTTGTCTGGGTATATTATGTTCTTCCCCTTAGAAATCAATGGGCTTCCAAATGCCCCTTTGCAGATTCTATAAAAAGAGTGTTTCCAACCTACTGAATCAAAAGAAAGGTTTAACTCCGTGAGATGAATCCACACATCACCAAGGAGTTTCACATATAGCTTATTTCTAGTTTTCATCTGAAGATATTAATTTTTTCTCCATATTCTTCATTGGGCTCCCAAATGTTTCTTGACAGAATCTTCCAAAAGGGTGTCTGCAACTAGCTGAATCAAAAGAAAATTTTAACTTTATGGGAGGAATCCACATACCATGAAGAAGTTTCATAGATAGCTTCTTTCTAGTTTTTATCAGGGGATTTTCAGTTTATACCCATAAGCTTCAATGGGCTTTGAAAAACACATTCATGGATTCTACAAAAAGAGTGTTTCATAGCCTGCAGAATCAAAAGAAAATTCCAACTCCGTGAGTTGAATCCACATATAACCAAGCCGTTTCACAGATTGCTTCTTCCTAGTTTTTATCTCGAGATATTCGGGTTTTCCCCATAAATCTCAATGGGCTCAGAAAAGTCTTTTTGCAGATTCTACAAAAAGAGTCTTTCCAGCCTGCTGAATCAAAAAAAGTTTTAACCCTGTGAGTTGATTCCACACAACACTAAGCAGTCTCACAAATATCATGTTTCTAATTTTTATGTGGAGATACTCACTTTTTCTCCATAAGTCTCAAAGGACTCCAAAATGTTCCTTTGCAGGATTTACGAAAGAGTGTTTCCAATCTGCTGAATCAAAAGAAAGGTTTAACCCTGTGAGATGAATCCACCATTCACAAAGCTAATTAAAAAATAGCTTCTTTCCATTTTTTATCTGCAAATATTCAGTTTTCCCCCAAAGTCCTCAATGGGCTCCCAAATGTCCCTTCACAGATTCTGCAAAAAGACTGTTTCCAACCTGCTGAATCAAAAGAAAAGTTTAACTCTGTTAGAGGAATCCACACATCACAAAGCAATTTCACAGATAGCTTCTTTCTAGTTTTAATCTGGGGGATATTCAGTATTTCCCCATAGACCACAATGGGCTCCCAAATGTCCCTTCACAGATTCTATAAGAAGAATGTTTCCAACCTGTTGAATCAAAAGAAAGGTTTAAATCTTTGAGATGAATTCACACATATGAAATCAGTTTTTATAGTAATTTTTGTCCTGTTTTCATCTGGAGATGTTCTGCTTTTCCTTATAGGCCTCATGGGCCACCAAATGTCCCTTCACAGATTCTGCAAAAAAAGTGTTTCCAAACTGCTGAATTAATGGAAACGTTTAACTCTGTTACATGAATCCACATATCACAAAACAGTTTCACACATAGCTTCTCTCTAATTTTTATCTGGGGATATTCTGTTTTTTCCCATACGCCTCAAAAGGGCTTTGAAAAGTCCATTGCCAGATTCTTCAAAAGAAAGGTGTTACTGTGTGAGATGAATCCACACATCACCAAGCAGTGTCACAGATAACTTATTTCCAGTTTGTATCTGAGGATATTGCTTTTACCCCTTGGCCTCAATGGACTCCCAAATATCTCTTTGCAGATTGTACAATAAATGTGTTTCCAACCTGCTCTATGAAAACAAAGGTTCAACTCTGTGACATGAATCCACACATCACAAAGGAGTCTCACACACTCCTTTTCTGGGGATATTCGTTTCTTGTTTGTTTGTTTGTTTTTTCCCATTGGCCACAATGGGGTCCCAAAAGTCTCATCACATATTCTAGAAAAAAAGCTTCAAAACTGCTGAATCAAAACAAAGGTTTAGATCTAGGAGATGAATCCACTCTTCACAGTGCAATTTCACAGTTAGCTTCTCTCTAGTTTTTAATCTGGTGATATTTGGATTTTCCCCGTAGTCCTCAATGGGCTCCCAAATATCCCTTCTCAGATTGTATGAAAAGGGTGTTTCCAACCTGCTGATTCAAAAGAAACATTTAACAAGGTGAAATGAATCAACATATCACCAAGTAGTGTCACAGATAGCTTCTTTCTAGTTTTTATATGAGGATATTTAATTTTTCCCCATAGGCCTCAATGGGCTCGCAAATGTCCCTTCATAGATTCTACAAAAAGAGTGTTTCTAACATGGGGAATCTAAAGAAAGGTTCAACTCTGTAACATGAATCCATACATCATGAAGTTCTTTCAGAGAGAGCTTCTTTCTAGTTTTTATCTGGGCATATTCATTTTTTCCCCATAAGCTTCCATGGGCTCCCAAATGTACCTTTGCAGATTCTACAAAAAAAAAGTGTTTCCAACCTGCTGAATGAAAAGAAAGGTTCAACTCTGTGACGTGAATTCTCACATCACCAGGCAGTTTCATAGAAAGCTTCTTTATAGTTTTTATCTGGGGATATTCAGTTTTTCCACATAAGCCACAGTGAACTCCCAAGTGTCCTTTTGCAGATTCTACAAACAGAGTGTTTCCAAACTTCTGAATCAAATGAAAGGTTTAACTCTGTGAGATGAATTGACACATCACTAAACAGTTTCAAAGATAGATTCTTTCTAGTTTTAATCTGGGGATACTTGGTTTTTCCCCATAGACTTCAATGGGCTTCAAAGTGTCCCTTTGTAGTTTCTACAAAAAAGGTAACTCCAACCTGTTGAATCAAAAGAATTGTTTAACCGTGTAGATGAATCCTTACATAACAAAGCAGTTTCACAGATTGTTTCATTCTAGTTTTTATCTGGGGATGTTCAGTTTTTCCCCATAGGCCTTAATGGATTCCCAAATGTCCATTTGCATATTCTACAAAAAGAGTGTTTCCATACTGCTGAATCAAAAGAAAGTTTTAACTCTGTAAGATGAGTCCACACATCACCAAGGAGTTTCACAGATAGCTTCCTTTTACTTTTCATATGGAAGCATTCAGTTTCTCCCCATAGGCCCCAATGGGATATAATTGTCCCCTTGCAGATTTTACAAAAAGGGTGTTTCCACCCTGCTTAATCAAAAGAAAGGTTTAGTTCTGTGTGATGAATCCAAACGTCACCTAGCCATTTCACGCATAGCTTCTTTCTAGTGCTTATCTGTGGGTGTTCTATTTTTCCCCATAGGTATCAATGGGCTCTGAAAGTTCCTCACAGATTTTTCAAAAAGTGTGACTCCAACCTAGTAAAAAAAAACAAAACAAACAAAAAAAAAAACGGAAGGTTTTACTCTGTGAGATAAATTCACACATCAACAAGCATCTTCACAGATAGCTTCTTACCAGTTTTTATCTGAGGATGTTCAGTTTTTCCCATTGGTCTCAGTGGGCTCCGAAATGTCCATTCACAGATTCTACGAAAAGAGTGCTTCCAAACTGCTGAATGAAAGGAAGGTTTAATTCTGTGAGATGAATCCACACATCACCAGTTTCACAAGTGGCTTCTTTCCTGTTTTAATCTGGGGATATTTGATTTTTGCCCATAGGCCTCAATAAGCTCCCAAATGTCCCTTCACAAATTCTACAAAATAGTGTCTCCAATCTGCTGAATCAAAAGAAAAGTGTAACTCTGTGAGATGGATCCACATATCACCAAGTAGTTTCACAGATAACTTCTTTCTAGTTTTTATATAGAGATATTCAGTTTTTCCTCATATACTTCAATGGGCTTTGAAATGTCCTTTTGCAGATTCTACAGAGTGTTTTCAACCTGCTGAATCAAAAGTAAGCTTGAACTCTACGAGATGAATCTGCATGTCACAAAGCGGTTTCACAGATAGCTTCTTCCTAGCTTTTATCTGAGGATATTCCGTCTTTTTCTATAGGCCTCAATGGGCTCCCAAATGTTCCATCACACATTCTGCAAAAAGAATGTGTCCAACCTGCTGGATCAAATGAAAGGTTTAACTCTATAAGATGAATTCACACATCACCAAGCAGTTTCACAGTTAGCTTCTTTCTAGTTTTTAATTTGGTGATATTTGAATTTTCCCCATAGGCCTCAATGGGCTCCCAAATGTTTCTTCACATATTCTACAAAAAGAGTGCCTCCTACCTCCTGAATCAAAGGAAAAGTTTAACTCTATTACATGAATCCACACATCCCCAATTAGTTTCACAAATAGCTTCCTTCTAGTTTTTATCTGGGTATATTTAGTTTTACCCCATAGGCCTCAATGGGCTCCCAAATATCCCTTCGTAGATTCTACAAAAACAGTGTTAACAACATGCTGAATCAAAACAAAACTTTAACTCTGTGAGATGAATCCACATAAAGCCAAGCCATTTCACACATTGCTTCTTTCTACTTTTTATCTAAAGATATTCATTTTTTCCCATAAGCCTCAATGGGTTCCAAACTGTGTTTTTGCAGATTCTACAAAAAGAGTGTTTCAAACATGCTAAATCAAAAGAAAGGGGTTTCTCTGTTAGATGAATCCACACATCACCAAGCAGTTTCACAGATAGGTTCTTTCTAGTTTCTATCTGGAGATATTTGTTTTTTTTTTTCATAGGTGTCAAAGGGCTCCAAAAAGTCCCTTTGTAGATTCTACAAAAGAGTGTTTTCAACCTGCTGGGTCAAGAGAAAGTTTTAACTCTGTGAGATGAATCCACAAATCACTAAGCAGTTTGACAGATAGCTACTTTCTAGTACATATCTGGGAATTTTTGTTTTTTAACCATAAACCTCAATGGACCCCCCAAATGTCCATTCACGGATTACACAAAAAAGAGTCTTTCCAACTTCCTGAATAAAAACAGAGGTTTAAATCTTTGAGATGAATCCCCACGTCACCAAGCAGTTTCACAGATAGTTTGCTTCTAGTTTTTATCTGGGAATATTTGTTTTTTTTTGTGTTTGTTTTTTGTTTTCCATAGGCCTCAATGAGTTCCCAAATGTCTCTCTGCAGATTCTACAAAAAGACGTTTTCAACCTCCTGAATCAAAATAAAAGTTTAACTGTGTGAGACGAATCCACACATCACCAAGCAATTTCACAGATAGCTTCTTTCTAGATTTTATCTGGGGACATTTCATTATTCCACATAGACTTCAACAGGCTCCAATTATCCTTTGGCACATTCAACAAAAAGAGGGTTTCCAAATTCTGAATCAAAAGAAAGGTTTAATTTCGTGAGTGAATCCACACATGATGAAGTTGTGTCACATATTGCTTCCTACTAATTTTTATATGGGGATATTCTGTTTTGTTCTCATAGGCCTCAATGAGTTCCCAAATGTCCCTTTGCAGATTCTACAAAAGAGTGTTTCAAATCTGCTGAATCAAAAGAAAGTTTTACCTCTGTTAGATCAATCTACACATCACCAAGGAGTTTCACAGATTGCTTCTTTCTAGTTTGTATCTGGGGATTTTTTTTCCCTAGGCCCCAGTGGGCTCCCAAATGTCTCTTCACAGATTCTACATAAAATGTGTCTCCAACCTGCTGAATCAAAAGGAATGTTTACATCTGTGAGATAAATCCACACATCACCAAGCAGTTTCACATATACCTTCTTTCTAGTTTTTATCTGGGGTATTCAGTTTTTCCCATAGGCCTCAAATGTCCCTTAGCAGATTCTATACAAAAAGTGCTTCCAACAAACTGAATTAAATGAAAGGCTTCACTCTGTGAAATGAATCCACACATCACAACGCAGTTTCACAGATACCTTCTTTCTGGTTTTTCTTTGAGGATATTCCATTTTTTTCCGTTAGGCCTCAATGGGCTCCCACATGTACCTTCACAGATTCTACAACAAAGTGTTACCAACCTGCTGAATCAAAAGAAAATTTTAACTCTGTGAGATTAATCCACACATCACCAAGCAGTTTCACAGATAGCTTCTTTCTAGCTTTATCTGATAGTGTTTGGTTTTCCCCAAATGCCCCAAAGCGTTCTTAAATGTCCCTTCACAGATTCTTCAAAAAAAAGTCTTTCCCACCTGCTGAATAAAGATAAAGGTTTAACTCTGTGAGCTGAATCCACACATTAGCAAGCAGTTTAACAAATAGCTTTTTTCTAATTTTTATATAAGAGTATTCATTTTTCCCATAGGCCTCAATGGGTTCCCCAATGTTAATTGGCAGATTTTACAAAAAGAGTGTTTCCAAACTGTAGAATTGAAAGAAAGATGTATCTTCATGAGGTGAATCCACACATCACCAAGTAGTTTCACAGATGGCTTCTTTCTAGTATTTATCTGGGGATTTTTACTTTTTCCCCATAGGCCTTAATGAGTTTCCAAATGTTCCTTTGGAGATGTTACAAAAACTGTGTTTCCAACCTGCAGAGTAAAAAGAAAGGTCTATCACTATAAAATGAATTCACACATCCCCAAGCAGTTTCACAGACAGCTTCTTTCTAGTTTTAATCTGTGCATATTTCATTTCTCCTTATAGACATAAATGGGCTCCTAAACGTCCCTTCACAAATTCTACAAAAAACGTTTTCCAATCTGCTGAATCAAAAGAAGGGTTTAACTTTTTGAGATAAATGCACACATCACCAAATAGTTTAACAAATAGTCTCTTCCTAGTTTTGATCTGGCAATATTCGTTTTTCCCCCATAAGCCTCAATGGGCTTACAAATGTCCCTTCACTGATTCTACAAAAAGAGTTTTTCCAACCTGCTGAATCAAAAGAAAGCTTTAACTCTGGGAGATGAATCCACAAATCACAAAGCAATTTCACAGATTGTTTCTTTCTACTTTTTATCTGCGGATCCTCAGGTTTTCCCAATAGGTTTATATGGGCTTTGAAAAGTCCCCTCACTGATTCCTCAAAAAAGTGTTTCCAACATGTTGAATAAAAAGGAAGCTTGAACTCTGTGAGATGAATCCACCCATCAACAAGAAGCTTCACAGATTGCTTCATTGTAGTTTTTATATGGGGATATTCTATTTTTCCGCATAGTCCTCAAAGGGCTTCAATGTCCCTTAACAGATTCTACAAGAAGAGTATTTCTAACCCGCCATGTCAAAACAATGGTTTAACTATGTGAGATGAATCCACACATCACCAAGTAGTTTCTCAGAGAGCTTCTTCCTAGTTTCTATCTGGGGATATGCATTTTTAGCCATAGGATGAAATTGGTTCATAATGTCCCTTGACAGATTCTATGAAAAAAGTGTTTCCAACCTGCTGAATCAAAAGAAAGGTTTAACTTCCTGAGATGAATCAATGCCTCACCAAGCACTTTTACAGATAACTTCTTTCTAGTTTTTATCCGGGGAAATTCGTGGGTTTTATTTTTTGTTGTTGTTGTTTTTTCCATAGACCTTAAGAAGCCCCCAAATGTCCCTTTGCAGATTCTAAAAAACAGTGTTTCCAACCTGCTGAATGTAAAGAAAGGTTTAACTCTGTAAAATGAATCCACACATCATGAAACAGTTTCACAGAGAGCTTCTTTCTAGTTCTTATCTAGGGATATAGGGTTTTTCCACATATGCCTCAATGGGCTCCAAATGTCCCTTCGCAGATTCTACCAAAAGAGTGTTTGCAACCTGCTGAATCAAAAGAAAGGTTTAATGTTGTGAGATAAATCCACACATCACCAAGCATTTTCATCTATTGCTTCTTTCTAGTTTTCATCTGAGGATAATTTTTTTCCCATAATCCTCAAAGAACTATGAAATGTCCCTTTGCAGATGCTACAAAAACAGTGATTCCAATCTGCTGAATAAAACAAAAGATTTATCTCTGTGAGATGAATCCACGCATCACCAAGCAGTTTCACAGATAGCATCTTTCTGTTTTGCATCTGTGGATATTCAGTTTTTTCACATAGGACTCAATGGGCTCTCAAATGTCCCTTCACAGATTCTACAAAAAGAGTGTTTACAATCTTCTGAATCAAAAGAAAGGTTTAACTCTGTGAGAAGAATCCATACATCACGAAGCAGTTTCACAGGTCACTTCTTTCTAGTTTTTATTGGGGTATATTCAGTTTTTCCTTGTAGGCCTCAAAGGGTTCCCCAATGTCAATTCACAGATTCTACAAAAAGCGTGTTTCCAAAGTGCTGAATCTAAAAAATATATATCTCTATAAGACGAATCTACATATAACCAAGCTGTTTCACAAACAGCTTCTTTCTAGTTTTATTTCGGGGATATTCAGTTTTTCCCCACAGGTTTCAATGGGCTCCCTAATGTCCCTTTGGAAAATCTACAAAAAGAGGGTTTCAAATTATCTCAATCCAAAGAAAGGTTTAACTCTGTGAGATTAATACCCACATCACCAAGAAGTTTCACAGATAGCTTCTTTCCAGTTTTCATGTAGGGTTATTTATATTTTCTTCATAGGCCTCAATTGGCTCCAAAATGTCCCTTCACGGATTCACAAAAAGAGTGTTTCCAATCTGCTGAATCAAAAGAAAGATTTAACTCCATGAGATGAATCCACACACCACCAAGCGGTTTCACAGATAGCTTCTTTCTAGTTTGTATTTGGAAATATTCAGTTTTTCACATATGCCTCAATGGGCTTCCAAATGTCCCTTCGTAGATTCTACAGAAAGTGTGTTTCCAATCTGCTGCATCTAAAGAAAGTTTTAACTGGGTGAGATGAATCCACATATCACAAGCAGTTTCACAGATAGCTTATTTCTAGTTTTTATCTGAATATATTCATCTTTCTCCCATAGACCTCAAAGATCTCTTTGTAGATTCTACAAAAAGACTGTCTCCAATCTGCTTAATCAAAAGAAAGGTTTAACTCTTGGAGATAAAGGCCTACATCAAAAACCAGTTTCACAGATAGCTTCTTTCTAGTTTGCATCTGGGTATATTCAGTTCCGCCCCATAGGTCACAATATGATCCAAAATATCCCTTCACATTTTCTGAAAAAAGAGGTTTCCAACCTGCTGAATCCAAGGGAAGGTTTAAGTCTGTGAGATGAATCCACACATCATAAACCTGTTTCATAGATACTCTCTTTCTAATTTTTATTTGGGGATATTTTGTTCTTCTCCATAGGCCTCAATCAACTCCCAAATGTCCTTGTGCAGATTCTATAAACAGTGTTTCCAACCTGCTGAATCAAAAGAAATGTTTGCCTCCGTGAGATGAATCCACACATGACAAAGTAGTTTCCCAGATAGCTGCTTTCTAGTTTTTATATGGAGATATTATTTTCTTGCTCATAGGCCACCATTGGCCTCAATGAGCTCCCTAATATCAATTCATAGACTCTACAACAAGAGTGTTTCCAACATGCTGAATGAAAAGAAACTTTCAACACAGTGAGATGGATCTACACATCATGAAGCAGTTTCACAGATAGATTCTTTCTAGTTTTATCTCGGGATATTCCATTATTCTTCATAGGCCTCAACGAGCACTCAAATATTTCTTCACTGATTCTACAGAAAAAGTATTTCCAACTTACTGAGTCAGAGCAAAGGTTTAACCCTGTGAGATGAATCCACACATCACAAAGCAGTTTCACAGTAGCTTTTTTCTAGTTATTATCTGGGGATATTTGGTTTTACCACACAGGCCTCAAGGGACTCCCAAATATCCCTTCACAGATTCTACAAAAAGAGTGCCTCCAAATTACCGAATAACAAAAAAAAAGGTTTAACTCTGTGAGATGAATCCACACATCACAAAGCTGGTTCACATATAGTTTCTTTCTAGTTTTTATCTGGAGATATTACGATTTTTCTCATAGGCCTCAATGGGCTCTCAAATGTCCCTTCACAGATTCTATGAAAAGAGAGTTTCCAACCTGGTGAATCAAAAGAGATGTTTAACTTTCTGAGATGAATCCACATATCACAAAACAGTTTCACAGATAGCTTCTTTCTAGTTTTTATCTGGGGATATTCCTTTTTTTCCCACAGGCCCCAATGGGCTCCCAAATGGCCCTTCGCAGATTCTACAAAAAGAGTGTTTGCAACCAGCTGAATCAAATGACAGGCTTCACTTTGTAAGATGAATCCTCACATACAATTGGGAGCCCTTTGGGGCCTATGGGAAAAAACGAATATCCCAGATAAAAACTAGAAAAAAGTGATCTGTGTAACTGCTTCTTAATGCATGGATTCATCTCATAGAGATAAACCTCTTTTTTGATTCACCAAGTTTGAAAAAATATTTTTCTAGAATTTGCAAATGGTCATTGGGACTGCATTAAGCCTACAAGAAAAATCCAATGTCTCCAGATAAAAACTAGAAATAAGCTATCTGTGAATCTGCTTTGTGATGTGTGGATTCATCTCACAGTGCTAAACTTTTCTTTTCATTCAGCAGGCTGAAAAAACTGTTTTTGTATAATTGGCACAGGGACATTGGGAGTCCATTGAGCCCAATGGGGAGAAACGAAATATCCCCAGATGAAAACTAGATAGAAGCTATTTGTGAAACTACTTTGTGATGTGTGGATTCATCTCACAGAGTTAAAACTTTCTTAAGATTCAGGAGGTTGGAAACACTCTTTTTGTAGAATGTGTGAAGGGACATTTGGGAGCCCAATTTGGCCTATGGGGAAAAAACAAATATCCCCACATAAAATCTAGAAAGAAGCTGTGTGTGAATCTGCTTTTTGATGTATGGATTCAATGCACAGAGTTAAACCTTTCTTTTTATTCAGCAGGTTGGAAATCCACTTTTTGTAGAATCTGGGAAATTGACAATTTGGGGCCCATTGTGGCCTATGGAGAAAAATCGAATATCCCCAGATAAGAACCAGAAAGAAGGTATCTATGAAACTGCTTTGTGATGTCTGGATTCACCACACAGAGTTAAACCTTTCTTTTGACTCAGCAGCTTGGAAAAACTCTTTTTCTAGAATCTGTGAAGAAACATTTAAGAACCTACTGGGGCCTATGGAGAAAAACTGTATATTCGTAGATAAAAACTAGAAAAAATCTATCTGTGAAACTGCTTTGTGATTTGTAGATTCATCTCACAGAGATAAACCTTTATTTTGATTCAGCAGTTTGGAAACTTTTCTTTTCTTTTTTTTTGGTAGAATCTGTGAAGGGACCTTTTGTAGCCTATTGTGTCCTTTGGGGAAAAACCAAATATCCCAAGATAAAAACTACAAAAATCTGTTTGTGAAACTGCTTCGTGATGTGTGGATTAATCTCATAGAGTTAAAATGTATTTTTGATTAAGCAGGTTGGAAACACTTTTGTACAATCTGTGAATGGACGTTTTGGAGCCCATTGTGTCCTATGGAAAAAAAACTGAATATCTCCAGATAAAAACTAGAAAGAAGCTAACTGTGAAACTGCTTTGTGATGTGTGGATTCATCACAGCGTGTTAAACCTTTTTTTTTATTTTTCAGGTTGGAAACACTCTTTTTGTAGGATAGGCAAAGGGACATTAGGGATCCCATTGTGGCCTATGGGAAAAAAACTGAATATTCCCACATAAAAAGTAGAAAGAAGCTATCTGTGAAACTGCTTTGTGATGTCGGGATTCATCTCACAGAGTTAAATGTTTCTTTTGATTCAACAGGTTGGATACATTCTTTCTGTAGAAACTGTGAAAAAACATTTGGGAGCCCATTGAGGCCTATGGGTAAAAACTGATTATTTCCAGATGAAAACAAGAAAGAAACTGTCTGTGAAACTGCTTGGTGATGTGTAAATTCAACTCAGATAGTTAAACCTTTGTTTTGATTCAACAGGTTGTACACACTCTTTTTGTAGAATCTGTGAAGGGATATCTGATATCACATTGAGGCGTATGGGGAAAAACACAATATCGACAGATAAAAACTAGAAAGATGGCATCTGTGAAATAGCTTTGTGATATGTGGATTCATCTCGCAGAGTTAAACCTTTCTTTTGAATCAGCAGGTTGAAAACACTCTTTTTGTACAATCTGCGAAGGGACATCTCAGAGCCCATTGATGCCTGTGGGGAAATACCGAATAACCCCAGATAAAAACTAGATAGAAGCTATCTGTGATACTGCTTTGTGATGAGAGGATTCATCTCAAAGAGTGAAGCCTTTCATTTGGTTCACCTGGTTAGAAACACTTTTTGTATAGAGTCTTTGAAAGAACAATTGAATGCCTTTTTGGGCCTATGGGAAAAAACTGAAAATTCAAAACTAAAACTAGAAAGAAGCTACCTGATAAACTGCTTTCTGATATGCGGATTTATTTCACAGAGTTAAACCTTTCTTTGATTCAGCAGGCTGGCAAAACTCTTTTGTAGAATTTGCAAAAGTGTTGGGAACAAGTCCCGAAAAATCTGGCCATAAACTGGCCCAATAACTGGCCATAACAAAATCTCTACAGCACTGTGACATGTTCATGATGGCCATAATGCCCACCCTGGAAGGCTTTGGGTTTACCAGAATGAGGGCAAGGAACACCTGGGCCCCCCCAGGGTGGAAAACCACTTAAAGGAATTCTTAAGCCACAAACAATAGCATGAGCGATCTGTGCCTTAAAGACATGTTCCTACTGTGGTTAACTAACACAACCAATTCCGTTAATCCGTCCCTTTCCTTCATTTCCCATAAGGGATACTTTTAGTTAATTTAATATCTATAGAAACAATGCTAATGACTGGCTTGCTGTTAATAAATACCTTGGTAAATCTCTGTTTGGGGCTCTCAGCTGTGAAGGCTGTGAGACCCCTGATCTCCCACTTCACACCTCTATATTTCTGTTTGTGCCGTTAATTCCTCTAGTGTTGCTGGGTTAGGGTCTCACTGACCAAGTTGGTCTTAGCAAGTGACGTCCATCATGGGGGCTCAAATCCAGGTTGAAGGGTTGCAGGAGCAATGGTTGGAGAACATGGAACTAGCTGGAGGATACCCAAGTGCTCTGAAAGCAATCTCCGGGGTGAGTAGAAAGGGGAACTCAGAAGCATCAGGGTAACAATGGGATAAGTGTGGGCTGTGGTTTGTTCCACCTTAGAACTTTTTCACACTGATGATGAGGAAGGACAGTATAACAAAGTAACAGAAGAGGTTGCAGACCAAGTTTATTTGCCAACTAAAGCTAAAGCGGCAAAGGAGGGAGAGGTTCATCCGTACCCTTCTGCACCCCCTCATTATTATTTTGAAGAAGATGACCCTCCAGATTTTTCTTTTCCAGAGGACACTGGGCGAAAAGTAGTTGCCCAGTGGCTGTTCAAGCAGCACCTTGAACGACCGCTGTTAGTTCTATTCAGGCAGGAATTCAGTAAGCTAGATGAGAGGATGATTTCCAGGCTTGGCAGTTCCCTGTTAGAATACATGCCCCAGATCAACGGGAAAATATTATAACTTTCTTTGAGCCTTTTCCTTTTAAATTACTTAAAGAATTTAAACAAGTTATAAATCAGTATGGACCAGGTTCTCCTTTCATAATGGAACTGTTCAAGGATGTTGCTGTTTACAGCCAGATGATTCCTACTCACTGGGACGTTCTTACTCGAGCTTGTCTAACTCCTGTTCAGTTCTTAGAATTTAAAACTTGATGGGCAGATGAAGCTTCCATTCAGGCTGCTCACCATGCCCAGGCCCAGGCTCAAATTAATACAACTGCAGACCAACTTTTGGGGGTTGGCAGCTGGGTGGTTTAGATGCACAACTGGTCATGCAGGATGATGCCACAGAACAGGTTAGAGGAGTGTGCATTATAGCTTGGGAAAAATCAATTCAGGTAGAGAACAATACCCTTCCTTTAGTACTATAAAACAGGGAACCAAAGAACCATACACTGATTTTATAACTTGGTTACAGGAGTCTCTTGAAAATATGATTGCATATTTGGCTGCTTAGGATATAGTGTTGCCGTTTTTAGCTTTAGACAATGCTAATCCCGATTGCCAGGCTGCTCTGCAACCTATCAGGGGGAAATCACATTTACTTGATTATATCAAGGCCTCTGATGGTTTCGGAGGTAATCTGCATAAAGCTACTCTGCTAGCACAGGCAATGGCAGGACTGAGAGTGGATAAAGGAAATACTCCAATTCCTGGAGCTTGTGTTAACTGTGGGAAGCATGATCATACTAAAAAATAACGTAGAAAAATTCAGCAAGTCAGGCTGCCAGATAAGGGAAAAAAGAAAACTGCCGAGGCAGAAATATGTCCAAAATGTAAAAAAGGAAAACATTGGGCTAATCAGTATCACTCTAAGTTTGATAAAGAAGGGAACCCAATTTTGGGAAATGCCATGAGGGGCCCATCCTGGGCCCCATTCTAAACTGGGGCATTTCCAGCTCAGGCCGCATCCCTGTACAATGTCTGTCCCAGCCACAGCTGGTAGTGCCTCAGTAGATTTATGCTGCACAAAGGCTGTGAGCCTTCTGCTTGGGGAACCCCACAAAAAGTCCCAACAGGAGTCTGTGGACCCTTGCTAACAGAGGTTATAGTATTACTTTTAGGAAGGTCTAGCTTAAGTTTAAAAGGGTTACAAATACATATAGGCCTTATTGACTCAGATTATAATGGGGAAATTCAAATTGTTATATCTACTTCTGTTCCCTGGAAAGCAGAGTCAGGAGAGCACGTAGCACAGCTCCTGATTGTGCTATATTTGGGAATGGGAAAAAGTGAAACTAAATGAACAGAAGGATTTGTAAGCACAAATAAACGAGGCAAAGCAGCTTATTGGGTAAATCAAATTATTGATAAACGTGCTACCTGTGACATAACTATTCAGGGAAAGAAATTTAAAGGTTTGGTAGATACAGGAGTGGACATTTCAAACATTTCTCTACAGCAGTGGCCATCCACCTGACCAATTCAACTCACTCAATTTAACATAGTTAGAGTTGGTAAAGCCCCTGAAGTATATCAAAGTAGTTATATTTTGCATTTTGAAGGGCCCGATGGACAACCTGGGACTATTCAACCAATTATAACTTCTGTACCTATAAACTTATGGGAAAGAGATTTATTACAACAATAGGGAGCACAAGTTCTAATTCCAGGACTATTATATAGCCCTCAAAGTCAACAAATGATGCATGAAATGGGATATGTACCTGGTATAGGGCTAGAAAATATTTGCAAAGTTTGAAAGAACAGCTTCAAGAGGAAAAACAAAGTTCCCGCCAAAGATTAGGAAATAACTTTTGATGGCATCCATTGTTAAGCCTCCAGAACATACACCTTTAAAATGGTTAACAAATAAGCAAATTTGGATAGAACAATGGCCGCTAAGTAAAGAGAAACTGGAGGCTTTAGATAAATTAGTTACTGAACAATTAGAAAATGTGCACATAGCTCCAATATTTTCCCCTTGGAATTCTCCAGTTTTCGTAATTAAGAAAAAAATCAGGTAAATGGAGAATTTTAACTGACTTAAGAGTTATCAATTGAGTTATAAAATCTGTAGGAGCATTACAGTCAGGATTGCCTTCTCCTGCTATAATTCAAAAAAATTGGTCTTTAATAGGAATAGATTTAAAAGACTGTTTCTTTACTATCCCTTTAGCTGAGCAAGACTATAAACAGTTTGTATTTACAATTCTTGTGGTAAACAGCCTGCAGCTTGCTAATCATTTTCATTGTTTTACAGATAGGTCTAGTAATGGTAAATCTTCTTAATCTGGATCAAAAGGTAAAGTTATTCAGACGCCCTATACTTCAGTTCAAAAAGCGGAGCTTGTAGCTGTAATTGAGGTATTGACTCCTTTTGATATGCCTATTAATGTGATTTCTGATTCTTCATACGTGGTTCATTCCACACAGTTAATTGAAAATTCTCAGTTACAATTTCATACAGATGAACAACTGATGACTTTATTTACCCAATTGCTAACAGCAGTTAGAAGTAGAATGCACACTTTTTGCATCAGAAATAATGAACGTACTTGTTTAGGAAGATTTCATTGCAGAACAGACAGAGGTGCTCCACAATGATTCCTATAGAATAATTATTAATTGGTCCCCTAAGGTGATGTTTAGCTTGAATTGCACCTCTCAGTCTGTTTAACATGGCCACACTATGTTCAGCTGATCTGAATAAAATGGTCAGATGGTAGAAATGATAAGAAATATGGCAAAAGTTCCTATTATCTGGAACCGTGGTGGTATAGTGGCACCTCAACCTCAAATGATATGGTGTTTAACATAAGGATTTGTGGAAACTATGAAATGTTCTTAATAAGATCAAAATTTATGAAAGAACAAAAAAGCATCTAGAAAGACACTGTACAAACTTGTCTTTGGATATTGCAAAATTAATAGAATAAGTATTTAAAGCATTCCAGGCACATCTGACATTAATGCCATGAACTGGAGTGCTTAAAGGAGCTGCAGACAGATTAACAGCTAGTAGCCCATTAAAATGGATAAAAACACTTGGAAGCTCTGTAATTTCAACGATGATTGTGCTTTCAATCTGTGTTGTTTGTCTTTGTATAGTCTACAGATGTGGATCCTGACTCCTGTGAGAAGTGGCTCACCGTGACAAAACTGCCCTTGCTTTTATTGATTTGCAAATCAAAGAAGGGGGACATACTTGGAACAAGCCCCCCAAAATCTGGCCATAAACTGGCCCCAAAACCAGCCATAAACAAAATCTCTGCAGCAATGTGACAAGTTCATGATGGCCAAAACGCCCACACTGGAAAGTTGTGGGTTTACTGGAATGAAGGCAAGAAACACCTGGCCTGCCCAGGACAGAAAACCACTTAAAGGCATTCTTAAGCCACGAACAATAGCATGAGCAATCTGTGCCTTAAGGACAGCTCCTGCTGTGGTTAACTATCCCAACTTATTCCTTTAATTGGGCCCATCCCTTCGTTTCCCCTAAAGGATACTTTTAGTTAATTTAATATCTATAGAAGCAATGCTCATGACTGTCTTGCTGTTAACAAATACGTGGGTAAACCTCTGTTTGGGGATCTCAGCTGTGAAGGCTGTGAGACCCCTGATTTCCCACTTCACACCTCTATGTTTCTGTGTGTGTGTCTTTAATTTCTCTAGCACCACTGGATTAGGGTCTCCCCAACAGAGCTTGTCTCAGCAGAAAGGACATTTTGAACCCCAAAAATCCTTTGGATCACAAACCTTTCCTGTATTCAGTAGGTTCGAAGGCTTTTCTTGAAGAATTTCCAAAGGGAAATTTATGATTGCATTGGGTTTTTGGGGAAAACCAAATATCGTTACTCAAAAACTAGAAAGAAACTATCAGTGAAGCTGCCTGGTGATGTGTAGATTCATCTCACAGAGTTAAAACATTTTTTTCATTCAACAAATTTGAAACACTCTTTTTGTAGAATAAGCAGTTTCACAAATAGCTTCTTTGTAGTTTTTTTTTTTTTTTTGAGGGGGATATTCATTTTTTCCCCATAGGCCTCACTGTGCTCCCAATTGTCCCTTTGCAAATTCTACAAAAAAAGTGTTTCCACACAGCTGAATGAAAAGAAAGGTTTACCTCTCTGAGATGAATCCACATAATACAAATCAGTTTCACAGATATCTTCTTTCTGATTTATACCTGGGAATATTTGGTTTTTTTGGATATTCGGTTTTTCCCCACAGGCCTTAATGAGCTACCAAATGTGCCTTAGCAGATTCTACCAAAAAAGTGTTTCCATCCTGCTGAATCAAAAGATAGGTTTAACTCTGTGAGATGAATCCACACATCACAAAGGAGATTCACAAATAGTGTCCTTATACTTGTTATCTGATGATATTTGTTTTTTCCCATTAGTCCTCAATGGGCTCCCAAATTTCCCTTGGCAGCTAGCTACAAGCATAAGAGTCTTTCTAACGTGGTGAATCAAAGGAAACTTTTAACTCTGTATGATGAATCCACACATCACAAAGCAGTTTCACAGACAGCTTCTTTCTAGTTATTACCTGGAGATACTTGCATTTTCACCATAGGCATCAAAGGGCTCCCAAATGTCCCTTTGCAGATTCTACAAATAGAGCATATCCATTTTGCTGAATTAGTAGAGAGATTTATCTCTGTGAGAATAATCTGCACATCACAAAGCAGTTTCACAGATAGCTTCTTTCTAGAGAGGTTTAACACTGATGAATCCACACATCACCAAGTAGTTTCACAGATCACTTCTTTCTAGGTTTTATGTGGGGATACTCAGTTTTTTTCCCATAGGCCCCCAAGGGCTTTGAAATGTCCCTTTGAAGATTATTCTTTAAAAAGTGCTTCCAACGAGATGAATCAAATGAAAGGTGTAACTCTGTGAGAGGACTTTACACATCTCAAAGGAGTTTCATGGATGCCTTCTATCAAGGTTTTATCTGGGGATATTGGGTTTTTCCCTCATAGGCCTCAATGGAATTCCAAATGTTCCATCAAAGATTCTGCAGAAAGAGGGTCACCAATGTGTTTAATGAAAAGAAACGTTTAACTCTTTGAGATGAATCCACACATTACCAAGCAGTTTCACAAAGAGCTTCTTTCTAGTTTTTATCTAGGGATGATGTGTTTTCCCCATAGGCCTCAAGGGGCTCCAAAATGACCTCCACAGATTCTACTAGAAGAGTGTTTCCAAGCTGCTGAATCAAAAGAAAGGTTTAGCACTGTGAGATAAACACACACTTCACAAAACAGTTTCACAGATATCTTCTTTCTAGTTTTTAACTGCAGATATTCTGTTTTTCCCCATAGGCCTCAATGGGTTCCAAAATGCCCATTCATATATTCTGCACAAAGAGTGTTTCCAACCTCCAGAATCAAAGGAAACATTTAAATCTGTGAGATTAATCCACACCTCACAAAGCAGTTTCATAGACAGCTCCTTTCTACCTTTTTTCTGTGTATATTCAGTTTTTCCTTATAAGCCTTAATGGGCTCTCAAATGTTCCTTCGCAGATTCTACAGAAAGAGTGGTTGGAACCTGCTGAATTAAAAGAAAGGTTTAACTCTGTGTGGTGAATCCACACATCACAAAGCAGTTTCACAGATAGCTTCTTTCCAGTTTTTATCTGGGGATGTTCGGCTTTACCCTCTAAGCCTCAATGGGCTCCCAAATGTTTCCTTGCAGATTCTATAAAAGGAGTGTTTTGAACCTGCATAACCAAAAGAGAGGTATAACTCTGTGAGATGAATGTACACATCACAAAGCAGTTTCACAGAGAGCCTCTATCTAGTTTTTAGCTAGGGATATTCGGATTTTTCCCATAGGCCCCAAATGGCTTCCAAAGGCCCGATCACAGATTCTACTGAAAGAGCGTTTTTAACAAACAGAATAAAACAAAACGTTTAACTCTGTGAGATGAATCGACACATTACAAAACTGTTTCACAGACACCTTGTGTCAAATTTTTATCTTGAAATATATGGTTTTTCCCCATAGGCCTCAATGGGCTCCAAGACATTCCTTTATAGATTCTACAAAAGGAGTGTTTCCAACAAGGTAAATCAACAGAAAAGTTTCACTTTATGAGATGAATCCACACATCACAAAGCAGTTTCACAGATAGCTTTTTTCTATTTTTTATCTGGGGAAATTTGGATTTTCCCCATAGACCACAAAGGGCTCTCAAAAGTCCCTTCACAGATACTACCAAAAGAATGTTTCCAACATTATGAATTGAAAGGAAAATTTAGCCTTGTGAACTGTATTCAGACAACACAAATCAATTTCACAGATAGGTTCTTTGTGGTTTTTATCTGGGGATATTTGTTTTTTCCCTTTGGGCCTCAATGCGCTCCTAAATGCCCCTTCGCAGATTCTACAAAAAGAGTGTTTTGATTTTATAAATCAAAAGAAAGGTTTATCTCTGTGAGATGAATCCACACAACACAAAAAAGTTTCACAGATAGCTTCTTTCTAGTTTTAATCTGGGGCTGTTCAGTTTTTCCCATAGGTCTCATTGGCTCTGAAATGTCCCTTCACAGATTCTACAAAAAAAAGTATCCAACTTGCTGAAACAAAAGAAAGGTGTAACACTGTGTGATGAATCCGCGCATCAACAAGCAGTTGCACAGATAGCTTCTTTTGAGTTTTTATCTGGGGATATTCAGTTTTTCCCCAGAGATTACAATGGTCTTCCAAATGTCTCTTGGCTGATACTACAAAAAGAGTGCTTCCAACCTGCTGAAGGAAAAGAAAGGTTTATCTCTGTGAGATGAACCCACACATCACAAATCCATTTCACATATGTTATCTACTTAGTTTGTATCTGGGGATTTTCTGTTTCTTCCCCTAGGCCTCAAAGGACTCCCAAATGTCCCTTTGCAGATTCTACAAAAAGAGTGTCTCCAACCTACTAAATTAAAATAAAGGTTTAACTCTTTCAGATGAATCCACACATCACAAAGCAGTTTCACAGATAGCTTCTTTGTAGTTTGTATCTGTGAATATGGCATTTTTCAACATAGGCCTCAATAGACTCCCAAATATCCCTTTTGCAGATTCTACAAAATGAGTGTTTCAAACCTGCTGAATGAAAAGAGCAGTTGAATTCTGTGAGATGAATCCACACATCACAAAGCAGTTTCACAGATAGCTTCTTCCCAGTTTTTAGGTGGGGATATTTGGTTTTTCACAATAGGCCAAAATGGGCTCCCAAATATCTCTTTGCAGATTTTACAAAAAGAGTGTTGCAAACTTGCTGAATTGAAAGAAAGGTTCAACTCTGTGAAATGAATCCAAAAATCAAAAAGTAGTTTCACAGACAGCTTCTTTCTAGTTTTTATTTGGAGATATATTGTTTTTCCCCATAGGCCTCAACGAGCTCCCAAATGTCCCTTTGCACATTCTGCAAAAAGAATTTTTCCAACATGCTGAATCAAAAGAAAGGTTTAACTCTGTGAGATGAATACAAACATCTCAAAGTAGTTTCACAGATAGCTTCTTTGTAGTTTTTATCTGGGAATATTTGGCTTTTTACCATAGACCTTAAGAAGCTCCCAAATATACCTTTGCAGATTCTACAAAAAGAGTTTTCCAACCTGTGGAATGAAAAGAAAGGTTTGCCTCTGTGAGATGAATCCACACATCACCAAGCAGTTTCACAGATAGCTACTTTACAGTTCTTATCTAGGGATATTGGGTTTTATCCCTTTGGCCTCAATGGGCTCCCAAATGTCCTTTTGCAGATCCTACAAAAGAATGTTTGTATCCTGCTGAATCAAAGATAAAGGGTTAACTATCTGAGATGAATCCACACATCACCAAGCAGTTTCAAATATAGCTTTTTTTTTTTAGTTTTCATCTGGGGATAATATTTTTTCCCATTAGACCTCAATAAACTCCAAAATATCCCTTCACAAATTTTACAAAAAGAGTTTTTCCAACGTGCTGAGTCAAAAGAACGTTGTAACTCCGTGAGATGAATCAACACAATAACAAGCAGTTACACAGATAGCATCATTATAGTTTTTATCTGGGAATAGTCTGTTTTTCCCTTGGTTCTCAATGGGATTTAAAATATCCCTTTGCAGGTTCTACAAAAAGAGTGTTTCCAAACTTCCTAATAAAAAGAAAGCTTAAACTCAATGAGTGGAATCCACGCATCACAAAGCAATTTCACATATAGCTTCTTTCTAGTTTTTATCTGTGGATATTCTGTTTTTCTCCATAGGCCTCAATGGGCTCCCAAATGTCCCTTCACAGATTCTACGAAATAGTGTTTCCAACCTTCTGAATCAAAAGAAATGTTTAACTCTGTGAGATTATTCCACACATAACCAGGCAGTTCCACAGATATGTAAATCTAGAAAAGAAACTAGCTTCTTTCTGGTTTTTATGTGGCGATTTTCTGTTTTTTCCATATAAGCCTCAAAGGGCTGCCAGTGTCCCTTCTCAGATTTTACAAAAAGAGTGTTTCAAACCTGTTGAATCAAAAGAAAGGTTTAACTCTGTGGGATACATCCACACATCACCAAGCAGTTGCACGGATAGCTTCTTTCTAGTTTTTGTCTGGGGATATTTGGTTTTATGCCATAGGCCTCAATGACCCCCAAATGTCCCTTTGCGGATTCCACAAAAAGAGTGTTGCCAACTTGCTGAATCAAAAGAAAGCTTTAACTACGTGAGATGAATCCACACATCATGAAGGATTTTCATCTATTGCTTCTGTCTAGTTTTTATCTGAGGATATTTGGTTTTTTCCCATAGGCCTCAATGGACTCCGAAATGTCCCTTCACAGAGTCTACAAAAACAGTGTTTCCAACCTACTGAATAAAGCAAAAGTTTTATCTCTGTGAGGTGAATCCACTCATCATGAAGCAGTTTCACAGATAGTTTCTTTCTAGTATTTATCTGGGGATATTCCATTTTTCCCCACAGGGTTCAATGGACTCTCAAATGTCCCGTCACAGATACTACAAAAAGAGTGTTTTCATTCTGCTAAATCAAAAGAAAGGTTTAATTCTGTGAGATGAATCTACACATCATGAAACAGTTTCACAGATAGCTTCTTTCTGGTTTTTATCTAGGGATACTCAGTTTTTCCCTATAGGCCTCAATGGGCTCCCAAATGTTCCTACACAGATTCTAAAAAAAAAAGTGCTTTCAACCTGGTGAATCAAAAGAAAAGTTTAACCATGTGAGATGAATTCACACATCACCAAGCATTTTCACAGATAGCTTTCCCCTAGTTTTTATCTTGGCATATTTGGTGTTTCCACACAGGCGTCAATGGACTCCTAAATATCTTTTTGCAGATTCTACAAAAGAGTGTTTCTAACCCACTGAATAAAAACAAAAGTTTAAGTCTGTGAGATAAACCCACACAAAATCAAAGAGTTTTACAGATAGCTTCTTTCTAGTTTATATCTTGAGATACTGTTTTTCCCCAAAGGCCTCAGTGGGCTCTCAAATATCCCATCGCAGATTCTACATAAACAGTGCTTTCTACCTGCAGAATCAAAAGAAAAGTTTATCTCTGTGAGATGAATCCACACATAATGATGTAGTTTCACCCACAGGCCTCAATGGGCTCCGTAATGTACCTTCAGAAAATATACAAAAAGAGGGTTTCAAATCATCTGAATCCAAAGAAAAATTTAACTCTGTGAGATAAATCCACACATCACCAAGCAGTTTCACATATAGCTTCTCTTCAGTTTTTATGTAGAGATACTCATTTTTTCTCCTTAGGCCTCAATGTGTTCCCAAATGTTCCTTCACAGATTGTACTAAAAGAGTTTTTCCAATCTGTTGAATGAAAAAAAAAGGTTTAACTCTGTGAGATGAATCCACACATCACCAAACAGTTTCACAGACAGCTTCTTTCTAGTTTTTATCTGGAAATATTTGGCTTTTTCCAGTAGGCCTTAATGGGCTCTCAAAAGTCTTTTTGCAGATTCTACAGAAAGAGTGTTTCCAATCTGCTGAATCCCAAGAGATGTTTAACTCTTTGAGATGAATTCTCACATTACAAGCAGTTTTATAGATTACTTCTTTCTAGTGTTTATCTGGGGATATTAATTTTTTCCCCATAGTCCTCAATGGTCTTCCAATTTTCCTTTTGTAGATTCTACAGAAAGAGTGTTTCCAACCTGTTAAATCCAAAGAAAGTTTTAACTCTGTGAGATGAATCCACACATCACAAGCCATTTCACAAATAGCTTCTTTCTAGTTTTTATCTGGGGATATTTGTTTTTTCCTCATAGGCCACAAATGGTTCCCAAATGTCCATTTGCAGATTCTACAGAAAGAGTGTTTCCAACTTGTTGAATCAAAAGAAAAGTTTAACTCTGGGATGAATCCACACATCACCAAGCAGTTTCACAGACAGCTTCTTTCTAGATTTATTTGTGGAAGTTAGGTTTTGCCCATAGGCATCAATTGGCTCCCAAATGTTTCTTTGCAGATTCTACAATAAGAGTGTTTTTAACCTGCTGAATGAAAAGAAACGTTTACCTCTGTGACATAAATCTGCACATCCAAAGCATTTTCAAAGACAGCTTCTTTGTGGTTACTATCTGGGTATATTCAGTTTTTCCCCATAGGCTTCAAAGGCTCCCAAGTGTCCCTTTGCATATTTCACAAAAAGCATGTTTCCAAACTTCTAAGTCAAAAGAAAAGTTTAAGTCTGTCAGATGAATCCACAGAACACAAAGCAGTTTCACAGAAAGGCTCTTTCTAGTTTTTACCTGGGGATATTCGGTGTTTCACTATTAGCCTCAATGGGCTCACAAATGTCCCCTTGCAGATTCTATGAAAAGAGTGTTTTTAACTTCATGAATTCAAAGAACTTTTTAACTCTGTGAAATGAATCCACGTATCACAATGCAGTTTGACATATATAGTGTGCTTCTAGTTTTTATCTGGGAATGTTCCGCTTTTAGCCATAGGCTGCAATGGACTCCCAAATATCCCCTTGCAGATTTAACAAAAAGCATGTTTCCAACCTCCTGAATCAATGGAAAGGCTTATCTCTCTGTGATGAATGCACACATCACAAAGCACTTTCTCAGATAGCTTTCCAGTTTTTATTTGGGGAAATTCAGTTTTTCCTCACAGGCCACAGTGGGCTCCCAAATATCCATTCCTAGATTCTACAAATAGAGTATTAAGAACCTCCAGAATCAAAAGAATGGTTTAACTCTGTCAGGTGATTCCACACATCACAAAGCAGTTTCGCAGATAGATTCTTTCCAGTATTTATCTGACAACGTTCAGTTTTTCCCCATAGCTTCTTTCTAGTTTTTATCTGGGGATATTCAGATTTTTCTTATAGGCCTCCATAGTCTTTCAAATGTCCCTTTGCAGATTCTACAAAAAGAGTGTTTCCAGTCTGCTGAATCATAAGAAAGTTTTACTCTGCGAGATGAATCCACGCCTCACAAAGCAATTTCATGCATACTTTCTATCTAGTTTTTATCTGGGGATATTTGCTTTTTCCCCATTGTCCTCAATGGGATACCGAAAGTTCCTATGCCAATTCTACAAAAAGAGTGTTTCCAACCTGCTGAATGAAAAGTATGTTTTAATTGTGTGAAGTGAGTCCACACATCACAAAGCAGTTTCACAGATAGCTTCTTTCTAGTTTTTATCTGGGGATATTTGGTATTTTTTCATAGTCCCCTTGGGTTCCCAACTGTCTCTTTGCAGATTCTACAAAAAGGGTGTTTCCAACCAACAGAATCAAATAACAGGCTTCACTCTATAAGATGAATCCTCACATCACAAAGCAGTTTCACAGATAGCTTGTTTCTAGTTTTTATCTGGAAATATTCGGGTTTTTTCCCCCCCATAGGCCAGAATAGGCTCCCAAATGTCCCTTTGAAAATTCTACAAAAAGAGTGTTTCCAGCCTGCTGAATCAAAAAAAGACGTTTTACCTTTATGAGATGAATCCACACATCACCAAGCAGTTCCACAAATATATTCTTTGTAGTTTTTATCCTATTATATTCAGTTTTTCCCCATAGGCTCCAATGGGTTCCAAAATGTCCTTCCACAGATTCTACAAAAAAAAAAAATGCTTCCAAACTACTGAATCAAAAAAGGATTAACTCTGTGAGATGAAACTACAAAACACAAAGTAGTTTCAGAGATAGCTTCCTTCCAGTTTTAATCTGGGGATATTTGGTTTTTCCTCATAGGCCCCAAGGGCTCTTAAATGTTTCTTTGCAGATACTAGAAAAAGAGTTTTTCCAAACTGCTGAATCAACAGAAAGGTTTAATTCTGTGAGATGAATCCACACATCACAAAGCAGATTCATAGATAGCTTCTTTCTAGTTCTTTTCTGGGGATATTTGATTTTTCTCCATAAGCCACAAAGGGCTCCAAAATATCCCTTCGCAAATTCTTTAAAAAGTGAGTTTCCAACCTGCTGAATCAAAAGAAAAGTTTAACTTTGTACGATGAATCCATACATCACAAAGTAGTTTCACAGCTAGCTTCTTTCTAGATGTTTTATGGGGATATTTGGTTTTTCCCCATAGGTCAAAAAGGGGTCCCAAATGTCCCTTCACAGATTATACAAAAAGAGTGTTTCCAACCTGCTGAATCATAAGAAAGTTTTAATTCTGTGAGATTTAATCCATACATCACAAAACAGTTTCACAGATAACTTCTATCTAGTTTTTATCTGGGAATATTCTTTTTTTTTCCCCATTGGCCTGAATGGGCTACCAACGTCCCTTCACCGATTCTACAAAAAGAGTGTTTCCAACCTGCTTAATGAAAAGAAAGGTTTAACTCTGTAATATGTTAGCACTCATCACAAAGCAGTTACACAGACAGCTTTTTTCTAGTTTTTATCCAGGTATATTCAGTTTTTTCCCATAGGTTCTATGGGTTCCCAAATGTACCTTCACAGATTCTGTAGAAAGAGTGTTTCCAACCACCTGAATCAAAAAAAGGCTTAACTATGTGAGACATATCCACACATCACAAAGCAGTTTCACAGATATTTTCTGTAAAGATATTATCTCAGGATATTGGGTTTTTCCAAATAGGCCTCCATGCGATGCCAGATATCTCCTTACAGATTGTACAAAAAAAGTGTTTTGAACCTGTTGAATCAAAAGAAACGTTTAACTCTGCTGTTTGAGTCCACTCATTATCAAGCAGGTTCACAGATACATTTTTGCTAGTTTTTATCTGGGAATATTCAGTTTTTCCCCATAGGCCTGAGTGGGCTCCCAAATGTCCCTTCACAGATTTTACAAAACGAGTCTTTCCATTCTGCTGAATCAAGGGAAAGTTTTAACCCTGGAAGATGACTCCACACATCACAAAGCAGTTTCACAGATAGCTTCTTTCTAGTTTTTATCTGATGATATTCGGTTATTCCACATAGACCTCAAAGGGCTCCCAAATGTCCCTTCGTAAATCTTAGAAAAAGTTTTTTTCTAACTTGCTGAATCAAAAGAAAGGTTCCATTCTGTGAGATTAATCCACACATCACAAAGCAGTTTCATAAATATCTTCTTTCTAGTTTTTATCTGGGGTAACCGGTTTATCCACATAGGCCTCAAAGGGCTCCCAACTATTTCTTCACAGATTCTATGAAAAGAGTGTTTCCAGCCAGCTAAATCAAAAGAAACATTTAACTATGTGAGATGAATGAACATATCACCAAGCAATTTCACAAATCACTTTGTAGTTTTATCTAGGATTTTCGCTTGTTCCACATCAGCCTCACTGGGCTCCCAAATGTCCCTTCACAGATTCTACAAAAAGAGTGTTTCCAGCCTGCTGAATCACAAGAACTGTTTAACTGTTTAACTCTGTGAGATGAATCCACAGAACACAAAGCAGTTTCAAAGATAACTTTTTCCTTTTCTTTCTTTCTTTCTTTCTTTCTTTCTTTCTTTCTTTCTTTCTTTCTTTCTTTCTTTCTTTCTTTCTTTCTTTCTTTCTTTTTATCTGGGGATATTCAGTTTTTCACCATTGGCTTCAGTGGGCTCCCGGATGTCCCTTCATAGATTCTACAAAAATAGTGTTTCCAACCTGTTGAATCAAAAGAAAGGTTTTACTCTATGAGATGAATCCAACCTAACAAAGCACTGTCACAGTTAAGCTTCTTTCTCGTTTTCATCTGGTGATATACCCTTAATCCCCATTGGCCACAGTGGGCTCCCAAATGTCCCTTTGCAGATTCCACAAAAAGCGTGTTGCCAATTTACTGAATCAAAAGAAAGTTTTAACTCTGTGGGATGAATCCAGACATCATCAAACAGTTTCACAGATAGCTTCTTTGTAGTTTTTATGTGGGGATATTCTGCTTTCCCCATATGCCACAACTGCCTCCAAAATTTCTCTTCACAAATTCTACCAAAAGTGTTTAAAACCTGCTGAATCAAATAAAGATTTAACTCTGTGACATGAATCCACGCATCACAAACATTTTCACAGATAACTTCTTTCTACTTTTTATCAGGGGATAATTGATTCTCTTCCATAGGCCTGAATGTGCTCCCAAATGTTCCTTAGCAGATTCTGTAAAAAGAGTGTTTTTAACCTGCTAAATCAAAAGAAAGGTTTAACTCTTTGAGATCAATCCACATATCACAAAGTAGTTTCACAGATAACTTCTTTGTAGTTTTTATCAGGGGATATTCAGTTTTTTCCCCACAGGCCTCAATGGGCTCTTAAGTGTCCCTTCACAGATTCTACCAAAAGAGTGTTTCCAAACTGCTGAATTAAAAGAAAAGTGTAACTCCGTGAGATGAATCCACACATCACCAAGCAGTTTCACAGATAGCTTCTTTCAAGTTTTTATTTGGGGATATTCTGTTTTTCACTAATGGTCTCAATGACCTCCCTAATGTCCCTTCACAGATAATAAAAAAAGAATCTTTCCAGCATGGTGAATAAAAAGAAAGTTTTAACTCTGTGCGAGGAATCCACAATCACACAGCAGGTTCACAGATAGTTTCTTTCTAGTTTTTATCTAGTAATATTTGGTATTTCCCCTTGGGCCCCAGTGGTTTCCTAAATGTTCCTTCACAGATTCTACAAAAACAGTGTTTCTGCACTGCCAAATCAAAAGAAAGGTTTAACTGTGTGAGATGAATCCACACAACACAAAGCAGTTTCACAGATAGCTTCTTTCTAGTTTTTATCTTGTAATATTTGGTTTTTCCCTGTAGGCCTCCATGCGTTCTCAAATGTTTCTTCACAGATTCTACAAAAAAAGTGCTTCCTACCTGTTGAATCATAAAAAACGTTTAACACTGTGAGATGAATCCACCCCACCCATCACAAAGCAGTTTCACAGATAACTTCTTTCTTGTTTTTATGTGGGAATATTCAGTTTTTTTCCCATTGGCCCCAAAGGGCTACCAAATGACCATTTGCAGATTCTACAAAAAGAGTGTTTGCAACCATCTGAATTACATGAAAGGCTTCACTCTGTGAGGTGAATATTCACATCACAAAACCGTTTCACAGATAGTTTCTTTCTAGTTTTCTTCTGGGGGATATTTGGTATTTTTCCACAGGCCACAATGAGCTCCCAAATGTCCCTTTACTGATTCTACAAAAAGAGTGCTTCCAATCTGCTGAGTCAGAAAAGTGTTTTAAATCTATGAGATGAATCCACATATCACCAAGCAGTTTCACAGATAGTTTCTTTCTAGTTTTTATCTGGGGATACTCACTTTTTACTTGTAGTTCTCAATAAGCTCCCCAATGTCTTTTTGCAGATTCTACAAAAAGATTGTTTCCAACTGGCTCAATCAAAAGAAATGTTTATCTCTGTGAGATGAATCAACACATCAAAAAGCAGTTTCACAGATAGCTTGTTTCTACTTTTTATCTGGAATATTCAATTTTCCCCCATAGGCCTCAATGGGCTTTGAAAATCCCTTTGCAGATTCTTTCCAAATATTGTTTCCAACTTGCCAAATCAAAAGACAGTTTTATCTCTGTGAGATCAATCCACAAGTCACAAAGCAGTTTCACAGATAACTTCTCTCTTGTTTTTACCTGGGGATATTCTGTTTTTACCATTAGGTGTCAATAGGCTTCCAAATGTCCCCTTAAAGAGTCTGCAAATAGAGTGTTTCCAACATGCTGAATGAAAAGAATTGTTTAATCCTGTGAGATGAGTCCACACATCACAAAAACAGTTTCACTGATAGCTTCTTCCCAGTTTTTATTTGTGGATATTCGGTTTTTCCTCATGGGGCTCAATGGGCTACTGAATATCCCTTTGCGGATTCTACAAAAGGAGTGTTTCCAACCTGCTGAATAAAAAGAAAGTTTTAGCTCTGTGAGATGAATTCACACATCACCGAGCAGTTTCACAGGTATTTCTTTTTAGTTTTTTTCTGGGGATATTTGGTTTTTCCTTTTAGACCTCAATGGGCTTCCAAATGTCCCTTCACAGATTTTACAAAAAGAGTGTTCCAAACTGTAGAATAAAAAGTAAGGTTTAACTCTGTGAAAGGAATCCACAGATTACCAAGCAGTTTCATAAACAACTTGTTCCTAGTTTTTATGTGGGTATATTCGTTTTCAGCCATAGGCCTCAAAAAATTCTCAAGTGTCCCTTCACAGATTCTACAAAAGAGTGTTTCCAAACTGCTGAATCCAAAAAAAGTTTTATCTCTGTGAGATGAAATAATATATCACCAAGCAGTTTCAAAGATAGCTTCTTCCTAGTTTTTATTTGGGGATATCCGCACCAGCTTCAATGGGCTCCAAAATATCCCTTCAAAGATTCTGCAATATGAGTGTTTGCAACCTGATGAATCAAAAGAAAGGTGTTTAACTCTGTGAGATGCATCCACACATCACTAAGCAGTTTCACAGATAGTGTCTTTGTAGTTTTTATCTAAGGTTATTCTCTTTTATCCCGTAGGCCTCAATGGACTTCAAAATGTCCTTTGCAGATTCTACAAAAAGAGTGTTTCCAACCTGCTGAATCAAAATAAAACATTAACTATGTGAGATGAATCCACACACCACTAACCAGTTTCACAGATAGCTTCTTTCTAGTTATTATCTGGGGACATTCAGTTTTTCCCCATAGACCTCAGTATGCTCCCAAGGGTCTCTTTGCAGATTCTACATAAAGGCTGCTTCCAACCTCTTGAATCAAAAGAAAGTTTTAACTCTGTAAGATGAATCCACACACCTCAAAGCAGTTTCACAGATAGCATGCTTCTAATTTTTATC
The DNA here is from genome assembly GCF_049350105.2 of Macaca mulatta. Classification (NCBI taxonomy): domain Eukaryota; kingdom Metazoa; phylum Chordata; class Mammalia; order Primates; family Cercopithecidae; genus Macaca; species Macaca mulatta. The sequence goes on along the minus strand of NC_133426.1, from coordinate 58,396,536 downwards.
TGGGGATATTAGGTTTTTTAACATAGGTCTCAATTGGTTTTCAAATGTCCTTTCACAGATTCTACAAAAAGAGTTTTCCAAACTGTTGAATCAAAATAAAAGTTTAACTCTGTGAGATGAACCCCCATATCACAAAGCAGTTTCAAAGATACCTTCTTTCTAGTTTTTATCTGGACACATTCAGGTTTTTCCCAAAGGCCTCAATAAGCTTCCAAATGCCCCTTAGTAGATTCTACAAAAACAGTGTTTTTAACCTGCTGAATCAAAAGAAACGTTTACCACTGTGCAATAGATTCACACATCACAAAGCAGTTTCACAGATAGCTTCTTTCTGTTTTTATCTGGCGATGTTCAGTTTCTCCCCATAGGCTTTAAAGGACTCCCAAATGTACATTTGCATATTCCACAAAAAGAGTGTTTTTAACATGCTGCATCAAAAGAATGGTTTAACTCTGTGAGATGAATCCACACATCGCAAAGCAGATAAACAGACAGCTTCCTTCTAGTTTTTATCTGGGGATATTTGCTTTTTTCCCATAGGCCCCAATGGGCTCCAAAAATCCCTTTTCAGATTCTACAAAAGAGTGTTTCCAAACAGCTGAATCAAATAAAAGCTTAACTCTGTGAACTCTGTGAGATGAATCCACACAATATGAAGCACTATCACTGATATATTCTTTGTAGTTTTTATCTGGAAATACTCTGTTTTTCCCCATAGACCTCACTGGGCTCTCAGTGTCACTTCGCAGATTCTTCATAAAACGTGTTTCCAAAATGCTGACTCAAAAGAAAGGTTAGTCTTGGTGAGGTGAATTCACAGAACACAAAGCAATTTCACAGATAACTTCTTTCTAATTTTTATCTGGGAATATTTTGTTTTTCCCCATGGGCCTCAATGGGCTCTCATGTGTCTTTTCAAAGATTCTATGAAAAGAGTGTTTCCAACCTGCTGCATCAAAGGAAAGTTTTAGCTCTGTGACATAAATCCACACATCACCAAGCTGTTTCACAGATAGCTACTTTCTCATATTTATTTGGGGATATTCATTTTTTCCCCATAGGTCTCAATGGGCAATCAAATGTCTCATCACAGATTCTACAAACAGTGTCTTCAACCTTTTGAATCAAAAGATGTGTTTCACTCTGTGAGAAGAATCGACACAACACCAAGCAGTTTCACCGATAGCTTAATTTTTTTTTTAATCTGGGGATATTCTGTTATTCCATATAGACCTCAATGGGCTCCCAAATGTTTCCTCATAGATACTACAATAACGTTTAACTCTGTGAGATGAATCCACACATCACCAAGCAGTTTCACAGATAGATTATTTGTAGATTTTAGTTGGGGATATTCTGTTTTTCCTCATAGGCCTCAATGGGTCCCCAAATGTCCCTTCAGTGTTTCCAACCTCCTCAATCAAAAGAAAAGTTTAACACTGTGAAATGAATCCACAGATCACCAAGTAGTTCCACAGATAGCTTCTTTCTAGGTTTTATCTGAGAATATTGTTTTTTTCCCCATAAGATTTAATGGGCTTCCAAATGTCCCTTTGCAGTTTCTACAAAAAAAGTTTTCCAACCTGCCGAATCTCAAGAAAGGTTTCATTCTGTGAGCTGAATTCACGCATCGTGAGGCACTTTCACAAATAGCTTATTTCCAGTTTTTATCTGGGGATACTCATTTTTTCTTCATAAGAATCAATGGGCTGTCAAATATTCCTTTGCACATTCTACAAAAAGTGTTTCCAACCTGCTGAATCAAAAGAATGGTTCAACTCTGTAAGATGAATACACATATCACCAAGCGGTTTCACAGATAACTTCTACCCAGTTTTTAACTTGAAATATTCGTTTTTCCCCTTAGACCTCAATGGGTTCCCAAATATCCACTCACAGATTCTGCAAAAAGAGTATATCTATCCTGCTGAATAAAAAAACAGTTCAACTCTGTGAGATAAATGTACACATCACACAGCAGTTTCACAGATAACTTCTTTCTAGTTTTTATATGGGGATGTTCGATTTTTTCCTCTAGGCCACAATAACATCTCAAATGTCCTTTCACAGATTCTACAAAAAGAGTGTTTCCAACCTCCTGAATCAAAAGAAATGATTAACTCTGTGAGATGTATCCACACATCACAAAGCAGTTTCAGAGATAGCTTTCTTTTAGTTTTTATCTAGGGATATTATGTTATTTTCCATAGACCACAATGGACTCCCAAATGTCCTTTTGGAGGTTCTACAAAAACAGTGTTGCCAACCTGCTGAATCAAAACTAAGGTTTAACTCTGTGAGAGGAATCCACACAATACCAAGCCGTTTCACAGATAGCTTCTTTCTAGTTTTTATCACAGGATATTTGGTTTTTCCCTATAGGCCTCAATGGGAAGCTATATGTGAAACTGCTTGGTGATGTGTGGATTAATCTCACTGAGTTAAATGTTTCTTTTGATTTAGCAGGCTTTAATGTCCCTTTGCAGATTCTACAAAAACTGTGTTTCCAACATGGTGTATCAAAAGAAACTTTTCACTTTGTGAGATTAATCCACAAACCCACAATCACGAAGTAGTTTCACAGATGGCTTCTTTATAGTTTTTAATCTGAGGATAACTCGATTTCCTCTCTTACACAGCAATGGGCTCTGGAAAGCCCCTTCAAAGATTCTACAAAAAAGTCTTTTCAACCTAATGAATCAAAAGAAAGGTTTAACTCTGTGAGATGAATCCACACATTACCAAGAAGTTTCTCAGTAGCTTCTTTCTGGTTTTTCTCTGGGGATACTCAATTTTTCCCATAGGCCTCAATGGGCTCAAAAATGCCTTTGGTATGTTCTACAAAAAGAGTGTTTCTGACATGCTGAATCAAAGGAAAATTTACCTCTGTGAGATGTATCCACACATCAGCAAACACTTTCACAGACAGGTTATTTCTAGTTTTCATCTGGGGATATTCAGTTTTTCCCCATTGGCCTCAATGGGCTCCCAAATGTGCTTTTGCACATTCTACAAAAATTGTTTCCAACCTGCTGAATGAAAATAACAGTTTAACTCTTTGAGCTGAATCCACACATCACCAAGCAGGTTCACAGATAGCTTCTTATTCTTTATCTGGGGATATTCCATTTTTCCCCATAGGCCTCAATGGGTCCTAAGTTTTCCTTCACAGATTCAAAAAAAAAATTTTTTTGGCCTGCTAAATCAAAAGAAACGTTTAACTCGGTGAGATTAATCCACACATCACCAAGTAGTAAGTAGTTTCACATATAGCTTCTTCTGATATTTTGTCTGGGGATATTCAGTTTTTCCCTATAGACCTCAAAGCATTCCCAAATGTCCCCTTGCAGATTCTACAAAAAATAGTATTTTCAACCAGCTGACTCAAAGGAAAAGTTTATCTCTATCTTACAGAGATATCACCAGGTAGTTTTGCAGATAGTTTCTTTCTAGTTTTTATCTGGGGATATTCGACTTTTTTCCATAGGACTTAATGGTTTCCCAAATGTTCCTTCACAGATTCAACAAAAAGATTGTTGTCAACCTGCTGAATCAAAAGAAAGGTTTAACTATGTGAGATGAATCCGCAAATTACCAAGCAGTATCATATATAACTACTTTCTAGTTTTTATCTCTGGATATTTGGTTTTTCCCTAAAGGCCTCAATGGGCTCCCAAAAGTCCCTTCACAGAATCTACAAAAAAAAAAATAAAAAAACAAATTCCAACCTGATGAATCAAAAGAAAGGTTTAACTCTGTGAGATGAATCCACCCACCACCAAGCAGTTTCACAGATAGCTTGTTTCTAGTTTTCATCTGAAGAAATTCTATTTTAACCCATAGGCCTCAATGAGTTCCCAAATGTCCCTTTTCAGTTTCTACAAAACGAGGGTTTCCAATCTGTTGAAACAGAAGAAAGGTTTAACTCTGTGAGATGAGTACACACATCACAAAGCAGTTTCAAACATAGCTTCTTTCTTGTTTTTATCTGGAGATATTCAGTTTTTTCACATAGGCTTCAGTAAGCTTGCAAATGTCATTTCACAGATTCTACAAAAACAGCGTTTCCTCCCTGCTGAATCAAAAGAAAAGTTTAACTCTGAATTACTGGGCTGAGGGGGCGGAGCAAGATGGCCGAATAGGAACAGCTCTAGTCTCCAACTCCCAGCGCGAGCCACACAGAAGACTGGTGATTTCTGCATTTTCAACTGAGGTACTGGGTTCATCTCACTGGGGAGTGCCGGACGATCGGTGCTGGTCAGCTGTTGCAGCCCGACAGGCGAGAGCTGAAGCAGGGAGAGGCATTGCCTCACCTGGGAAGCGCAAGGGGGAAGGGAATCCCTTTTCCTAGCCAGGGGAACTGAGACACACAACACCTGGAAAATAGGGTAACTCCCACCCCAATACTGCACTTTAAGCAAACAGGCACACCAGGAGATCATATCCCACACCTGGCCGTGAGGGTCCCACACCCACGGAGCCTCCCTCATTACTAGCTCAGCAGTCTGTGATCTATGGGCAAGGCAGCAGCGAGGCTGGGGGAGGGGCGCCCGCCATTATGGAGGCTTAAGTAGGTAAACAAAGCCACTGGGAAGCTCGAACTGGGTGGAGCTCACAGCAGCTCAAGGAAACCTGCCTGTCTCTGTAGACTCCACCTCTGGGGACACGGCAGAGTAAACAATAACAAACACAGCAGAAAACTCTGCAGACACAAACGACTCTGTCTGACAGCTTTGAAGAGAGCAGTGGATCTCCCAACACGGAGGCTGAGATCTGAGAAGGGACAGACTCCCTGCTCAAGTGGGTCCCTGATCCCTGAGCAGCCTAACTGGGAGATATCCCCCACTAGGGGCAGTCTGACACCCCACACCTAACAGGGTGGAGTACACCCCTGAGAGGAAGCTTCCAAAGCAAGAATCAGACAGGTACACTCGCTGTTCAGAAATATTCTATCTTCTGCAACTCTGCTGCTGATACCCAGGCAAACAGGGTCTGGAGTGGACCTCAAGCAATCTCCAACAGACCTACAGCTGAGGGTCCTGACTGTTAGAAGGAAAACTATCAAACAGGAAGGACACCTACACCAAAACCCCATCAGTACATCACCATCATCAAAGACCAGAGGCAGATAAAACCATAAAGATGGGGAAAAAGCAGGGCAGAAAAGCTGGAAATTCAAAAAATAAGAGCGCATCTCCCCCGGCAAAGGAGCGCAGCTCATCACCAGCAACGGATCAAAGCTGGATGGAGAATGACTTTGACGAGATGAGAGAAGAAGGCTTCAGTCCATCAAATTTCTCAGAGCTAAAGGAGGAATTACGTACCCAGTGCAAAGAAACTAAAAATCTTGAAAAAAAAGTGGAAGAATCGATGGCTAGAGTAATTAATGCAGAGAAGGTCCTAAACGAAATGAAAGAGATGAAAACCATGACACGAGAAATACGTGACAAATGCACAAGCTTCAGTAACCGACTCGATCAACTGGAAGAAAGGGTATCTGCGATTGAGGATCAAATGAATGAAATGAAGCGAGAAGAGAAACCAAAAGAAAAAAGAAGAAAAAGAAATGAACAAAGCCTGCAAGAAGTATGGGATTATGTAAAAAGACCAAATCTACGTCTGATTGGGGTGCCTGAAAGTGAGGGGAAAAATGGAACCAAGTTGGAAAACACTCTTCAGGATATCATCCAGGAGAACTTCCCCAACCTAGTAGGGCAGGCCAACATTCAAATCCAGGAAATACAGAGAACGCCACAAAGATACTCCTCGAGAAGAGCAACTCCAAGACACATAATTGCCAGATTCACCAAAGTTGAAATGAAGGAAAAAATCTTAAGGGCAGCCAGAGAGAAAGGTCGGGTTACCCACAAAGGGAAGCCCATCAGACTAACAGCAGATCTCTCAGCAGAAACTCTCCAAGCCAGAAGAGAGTGGGGGCCAATATTCATCATTCTGAAAGAAAAGAATTTTCAAGCCAGAATTTCATATCCAGCCAAACTAAGTTTCATAAGTGAAGGAGAAATAAAATCCTTTACAGATAAGCAAATGCTTAGAGATTTTGTCACCACTAGGCCTGCCTTACAAGAGACCCTGAAGGAAGCACTAAACATGGAAAGGAACAACTGGTACCAGCCATTGCAAAAACATGCCAAAATGTAAAGACCATCGAGGCTAGGAAGAAACTGCATCAACTAACGATCAAAATAAACAGTTAATATCATAATGGCAGGATCAAGTTCACACATAACAATCTTAACCTTCAATGTAAATGGACTAAATGCTCCAATTAAAAGACACAGACTGGCAAACTGGATAAAGAGTCAAGACCCATCAGTCTGCTGTATTCAGGAGACCCATCTCACACGCAGAGACATACATAGGCTCAAAATAAAGGGATGGAGGAAGATTTACCAAGCAAATGGAGAACAAAAAAAAGCGGGGGTTGCAATACTAGCCTCTGATGAAACAGACTTTAAACCATCAAAGATCAAAAGAGACAAAGAAGGCCATTACATAATGGTAAAGGGATCAATTCAACAGGAAGAGCTAACTATCCTAAATATATATGCACCCAATACAGGAGCACCCAGATTCATCAAGCAAGTCCTTAGAGACTTACAAAGAGACTTAGACTCCCATACAATAATAATGGGAGACTTCAACACTCCACTGTCAACATTAGACAGATCAACGAGACAGAAAGTTAACAAGGATATCCAGGAATTGAACTCATCTCTGCAGCAAGCAGACCTAATAGACATCTATAGAACTCTCCACCCCAAATCAACAGAATATACATTCTTCTCAGCACCACATCGCACTTACTCCAAAATTGACCACGTAATTGGAAGTAAAGCACTCCTCAGCAAATGTACAACAACAGAAATTATAACAAACTGTCTCTCAGACCACAGTGCAATCAAACTACAACTCAGGACTAAGAAACTCAATCAAAACCGCTCAACTACATGGAAACTGAACAACCTGCTCCTGAATGACTACTGGGTACATAACGAAATGAAGGCAGAAATAAAGATGTTCTTTGAAACCAATGAGAACAAAGATACAACATACCAGAATCTCTGAGACACATTTAAAGCAGTGTGTAGAGGGAAATTTATAGCACTAAATGCCCACAAGAGAAAGCAGGAAAGATCTAAAATTGACACTCTCACATCACAATTAAAAGAACTAGAGAAGCAAGAGCAAACACATTCGAAAGCTAGCAGAAGGCTAGAAATAACTAAGATCAGAGCAGAACTGAAGGAGATAGAGACACAAAAAACTATCCAAAACATCAATGAATCCAGGAGTTGGTTTTTTGAAAAGATCAACAAAATTGACAGACCACTAGCAAGACTAATAAAGAAGAAAAGAGAGAAGAATCAAATCGACGCAATTAAAAATGATAAAGGGGATATCACCACCGACCCCACAGAAATACAAACTATCATCAGAGAATACTATAAACACCTCTACGCAAATAAACTGGAAAATCTAGAAGAAATGGATAATTTCCTGGACACTTACACTCTTCCAAGACTAAACCAGGAAGAAGTTGAATCCCTGAATAGACCAATAGCAGGCTCTGAAATTGAGGCAATAATTAATAGCCTACCAACCAAAAAAAGTCCAGGACCAGATGGATTCACAGCTGAATTCTACCAGAGGTACAAGGAGGAGTTGGTACCATTCCTTCTGAAACTATTCCAATCAATAGAAAAAGAGGGAATCCCCCCTAACTCATTTTATGAGGCCAACATCATCCTGATACCAAAGCCTGGCAGAGACACAACAAAAAAAGAGAATTTTAGACCAATATCCCTGATGAACATCGATGCAAAAATCCTCAATAAAATACTGGCAAACCGGATTCAGCAACACATCAAAAAGCTTATCCACCATGATCAAGTGGGCTTCATCCCTGGGATGCAAGGCTGGTTCAACATTTGCAAATCAATAAACATAATCTAGCATATAAACAGAACCAAAGGCAAGAACCACATGATTATCTCAATAGATGCAGAAAAGGCTTTTGACAAAATTCAACAGCCCTTCATGCTAAAAACGCTCAATAAATTCGGTATTGATGGAACGTACCTCAAAATAATAAGAGCTATTTATGACAAACCCACAGCCAATATCATACTGAATGGGCAAAAACTGGAAAAATTCCCTTTGAAAACTGGCACAAGACAGGGATGCCCTCTCTCACCACTCCTATTCAACATAGTGTTGGAAGTTCTGGCTAGGGCAATTAGGCAAGAGAAAGAAATCAAGGGTATTCAGTTAGGAAAAGAAGAAGTCAAATTGTCCCTGTTTGCAGATGACATGATTGTATATTTAGAAAACCCCATTGTCTCAGCCCAAAATCTCCTTAAGCTGATAAGCAACTTCAGCAAAGTCTCAGGATACAAAATTAATGTGCAAAAATCACAAGCATTCTTATACACCAGTAACAGACAAACAGAGAGCCAAATCAGGAATGAACTTCCATTCACAATTGCTTCAAAGAGAATCAAATACCTAGGAATCCAACTTACAACGGATGTAAAGGACCTCTTCAAGGAGAACTACAAACCACTGCTCAGTGAAATCAAAGAGGACACAAACAAATGGAAGAACATACCATGCTCATGGATAGGAAGAATCAATATCGTGAAAATGGCCATACTGCCCAAGGTAATTTATAGATTCAATGCCATCCCCATCAAGCTACCAATGAGTTTCTTCACAGAATTGGAAAAAACTGCTTTCAAGTTCATATGGAACCAAAAAAGAGCCCGCATCTCCAAGACAATCCTAAGTCAAAAGAACAAAGCTGGAGGCATCATGCTACCTGACTTCAAACTATACTACAAGGCTACAGTAACCAAAACAGCATGGTACTGGTACCAAAACAGAGATATAGACCAATGGAACAGAACAGAGTCCTCAGAAATAATACCACACATCTACAGCCATCTGATCTTTGACAAACCTGAGAGAAACAAGAAATGGGGAAAGGATTCCCTATTTAATAAATGGTGCTGGGAAAATTGGCTAGCCATAAGTAGAAAGCTGAAACTGGATCCTTTCCTTACTCCTTATACGAAAATTAATTCAAGATGGATTAGAGACTTAAATGTTACACCTAATACCATAAAAATCCTAGAGGAAAACCTAGGTAGTAACATTCAGGACATAGGCATGGGCAAAGACTTCATGTCTAAAACACCAAAAGCAACGGAGGCAAAAGCCAAAATTGACAAATGGGATCTATTTAAACTAAAGAGCTTCTGCACAGCAAAAGAAACTACCATCAGAGTGAACAGGCAACCTACAGAGTGGGAGAAAATTTTTGCAATCTACTCATCTGACAAAGGGCTAATATCCAGAACCTACAAAGAACTCAAACCAATTTACAAGAAAAAAACAAACAACCCCATCAAAAAGTGGGCAAAGGATATGAACAGACATTTCTCAAAAGAAGACATTCATACAGCCAACAGACACATGAAAAAATGCTCATCATCACTGGCCATCAGAGAAATGCAAATCAAAACCACAATGAGATACCATCTCACACCAGTTAGAATGGCAATCATTAAAAAGTCAGGAAACAACAGGTGCTGGAGAGGATGTGGAGAAATAGGAACACTTTTACACTGTTGGTGGGATTGTAAACTAGTTCAACCATTATGGAAAACAGTATGGCGATTCCTCAAGGATCTAGAACTAGATGTACCATATGACCCAGCCATCCCAGTACTGGGTATATACCCAAAGGATTATAAATTATGCTGCTATAAAGACACATGCACACGTATGTTTATTGTGGCACTATTCACAATAGCAAAGACTTGGAATCAACCCAAATGTCCATCAGTGACAGATTGGATTAAGAAAATGTGGCACAGATACACCATGGAATACTATGCAGCCATCAAAAAGGATGAGTTTGTGTCCTTTGTAGGGACATGGATGCAGCTGGAAACCATCATTCTTAGCAAACTATCACAAGAACAAAAAACCAAACAACGCATGTTCTCACTCATAGGTGGGAACTGAACAATGAGATCACTTGGACTCAGGAAGGGGAACATCACACACAGGGGCCTATCATGGGGAGGGGGTAGGGGGGAGGGATTGCATTGGGAGTTATACCTGATGTAAATGATGAGTTGATGGGTGCAGCACACCAACATTGCACAAGTATACATATGTAACAAACCTGCACGTTATGCACATGTACCCTACAACTTAAAATGTAATAATAATAAATAAATTAAAAAAAATTAAAAAAATTAAAAAAAAAAAACAAAAAGCAGTTTCACAGGTAGCTTCTTATCTGGGAATATTCAATTTTTTCTTATAGGCCTCCATAGGCTCCCAAATGTGTCTTCACAGATTCTACAGAAAGAGCTTTTCCAACCTGATGATTCAAAAGAAAGGTTTATCTGTGTGCAATGAATTCACACATCACAAAGCAGTTTCACAGATAGCTTTTTTCTAGTTTTCATCTGGGGATATTCAGTTTTTCCTTATAAGGCTATAAGAATCTGAAATGTCCCTTAACAGTTCTACAAAAAGAGTGTTTCCAACCTGGTGAATCAAAAGAAAGGTTTAAGCATGTCAGATGAATTCAAACATCACGAAGCAGTTTCACAAGTAGCTTCTTCGTAGTTTTTATCTGGGAATATTAGTTTTCTTCCCATATGCTCCAATGGGCTCTCACATGTCCTTTTGCACATTCTACAAAAAGAGTGTTTCCAACAAGCTGAATCAAATGGTAGGTTTACACTTTGAGATGAATCCACACATCACAAAGAATTTTCACAGATACCTTCTTTAAACTTTTCATCTAAGGATAATGGGTTTCTCTTCATAGGCCTCAATGGGTTTCCTTTTATTTATTATTATTATACTTTAACTTATAGGATACATGTGCACAAAGTGCAGGTTTGTTACATATGTATACATGTGCCATGTTGGTGTGCTGCACCCATTAACTCATAATTTACATTAAGTATATCTCCTAATGTTATCCCTCCACACTACACTCTCTCCACAATAGGACCCGATGTGTGATGTTCCCCTTCCTGTGTCAAAGTGAGCTCATTGTTCAATTCCCACCTATGAGCAAGAACATGCGATATTTGGTTTTCTGTTCTTGCGATAGTTTGCTGAGAATGATGGTTTCCACCTGAATCCATGTCCCTACAAAGGACACGAACTCATACATTTTAATGGCTGCATAGTATTCCATGGTGCATATGAGCCACATTTTCTTAATCCAGTCTGTCACTGATGGACATTTCGGTTGATTCCAAGTCTTTGTTGTTGTGAATAATGCCACAATAAACATACATGTGCATGTGTCTTTACAGGAGCATGACTTATAATCCTTTGGGTATATACCCAGTAATGGGATGGCTGGGTCAAATGGTATTTCTAGTTCTAGATCCTTGAGGAATCACCACACTGTCTTCCACAATGGTTGAACTAGTTTACAGTCCCACCAACAGTGTAAAAGTGTTCTTATTTCTCCACATTCTCTCCAGCACCTCTTGTTTCCTGACTTTTTAATGATCGCCATTCTAACTGGTGTGAGACGGTATCTCATTGTGGTTTTGATTTGCATTTCCCTGATAGCCAGTGATGATGAGCATTTTTTCATGTGTCTGTTAGCTGTATGAACGTCATCTTTTGAGAAGTGTCTGTTCATATCCTTTGCCCAATTTTTGATGGGGTTGTTTGTTTTTTTCTTGTAAACTTGTTTGAGTTCTTTGTAGTTTCTGGATATTAGCCCTTTGTCAGATGAGTACATTGCAAAAATTGTCTCCCATTCAGGCCGGGCGTGGTGGCTCAAGCCTGTAATCCCAGCACTTTGGGAGGCCGAGACGGGCGGATCACGAGGTCAGGAGATTGAGACCATCCTGGCTAACACGGTGAAACCCCGTCTCTAATAAAAAATACAAAAAAAAAAAAAACTAGCTGGGCGAGGTGGTGGGTGCCTGTAGTCCCAGCTACTCGGGAGGCTGAGGCAGGAGAATGGCTTGAACCCGGGAGGCGGAGCTTGCAGTGAGCCAAGATCTGGCCATTGCACTCCAGCCTGGGTGACACAGCAAGACTCCATCTCAAAAAAAAAAAAAAAAAAAAAAAATTGTCTCCCATTCTGTAGGTTGCCTATTCACTCTGATGGTAGTTTCTTTTGCTGCGCAGAAGCACTTTAGTTTAATTAGATCCCATTTGTCAATTTTGGCCTTTGTTGTCATTGCTTTTGGTGTTTTAGACATGAAGTACTCGCCCATGCCTATGTCCTGAATGGTATTGCCTAGGTTTTCTTCTAGGGTTTTTATGGGTTTAGGTCTAACATTTAAGTCTCTAATACATCTTGAATTAATTTTCGTATAAGGTGTAAGGAAAGGATCCACTTTCAGCTTCCTACTTATGGATCGTCAGTTTTTCCAGCACCATTTATTAAATAGGGAATCCTTTCCCCATTTCTTGTTTTTGTCAGGTTTGTCAAAGATCAGATGGTAGTAGATGTGTGGTATTATTTCTGAGGGCAATGTTCTGTTCCATTTGTCTGTATCTCAGCTTAAGGAGACTTTGGGCTGAGACAATGGGGTTTTCTAAATATACAATCATGTCATCTGTAAACAGGGATAATTTGACTTCTTCTTTTCCTAACTGAATACACTTTATTTCTTTCTCTTGCCTGATTGCCCTAGCCAGAAATTCCAACATTATGTTGAATAGAAGTGGTGAGAGAGGGCAGCCCTGTCTTGTGCCAGTTTTCAAAGGGAATGCTTCCAGTTTTTGCCCATTCAGTATGATATTGGCTGTGGGTTTGTCTTAAATTGCTCTTATTATTTTGAGATACGTTCCATCAATACCAAATTTATTGAGTTTTTAGCATGAAGGGTGGTTGAATTTTGTCAAAGGCCTTTCCTGCATCTATTGAGATAATCATGTGGTTTTTGTCTTTGGTTCTGTTTATATGCTGGATTATGTTTATTGATTTGCATATGTTGAACCAGCCTTGCATCCCAGGGATGAAGCCCACTTGATCATGGTGGATAAGCTTTTTGATGTGCTGCTGGATTCGGTTTGCCAATATTTTACTGAGGATTTCTGCACTGATGTTCATTAGGGATATTGGTCTAAAATTCTCTTTTTTTGTTCTATCTCTTTCAGGCTTCTGTATCAGGATGATGTTGGCCTCACAAAATGAGTTAGGGAGGATTCCCTCTTTTTCTATTGAATGGAATAGTTTCAGAAGGAATGGTACCAACTCCTCCTTGTACCTCTGGTAGAATTTTACTGGGAATCCGTCTGGTCCTGGACTTTTTTTTAGTTTGTAGGCTATTAATTATTGCCTCAATTTCAGAGCCTGCTCGATCTATTCAGGGATTCAACTTTTTCCTGGTTTAGTCTTGGGAGAGTGTAAGTGTCCAGGAAATTATCCATTTCTTCTATATTTTCTAGTTTATTTGCATAGAGGTGTTTATAGTATTCTCTGATGGTAGTTTGTATTTCTGTGGGGTTGGTGGTGATATCCCCTTTATCATTTTTTATTGCATCTATTTGATTCTTCTCTCTTTCCTTCTTTATTACTCTTACTAGCGGTCTATCAATTTTGTTGATCTTTTCAGAAAACCAGCTCCTGGATTCATTGTTTTTTGGAGGGTTTTTTGTGTCTCTATCTCCTTCAGTTCTGCTCTGATCTTCGTTATTTTTTGCCTTCTGCTTGCTTTTGAATGTGTTTGCTCTTGCTTCTCTAGTTCTTTTAATAGTGATGTTAGAGTGTCAATTTTAGATCTTCCCTGCTTTCTCTTCTGGGCTTTTAGTGCCACAAATTTCTCTCTACACACTGCTTTAAATGTGTCCCAGAGATTCTGGTATGTTGTATCTTTGTTCTCATTGGTTTCAAAGAACATCTTTGTTTCTGCCTTCATTTCGTTATGTACCCAGTAGTCATTCAGGAGCAGGTTGTTCAGTTTCCATGTATTTGAGCGGTTTTGAGTGAGTTTCTTAGTCCTGAGTTGTAGTTTGATTGCACTGTGGTCTGAGAGACAGTTTGTTATAATTTCTGTTCTTGTACATTGGCTGAGAAGTGCTTTACTTCCAACTGGTGGTGACAAAATTTGTAAGCATTTGCTCGTCTGTAACAGAGTTTATTTCTTTTTCACTTATGAAACTTAGTTTTGCTGGATATGAAATTCTGGGTTGCAAATTCTTTTCTCTAAAAATGTTGAATATTGGCCCATACTCACTTCTGGCTTGGAGAGTTTCTGCCAAGACATCTGCTGTTAGTCTGATGGGCTTCCCTTTGTGGGTAACACGACCTTTCTCTCTGGCTGCCCTTAACATTGTTTCCTTCATTTCAACTTTGTTGAATCTGGTAATTATGTGTCTTGGAGTTGCTTTTCTTGAGGATTATCTTTGTGGTGTTCTCTGTATTTCCTGAATTTGAATGTTGGCCTGCCTTACTCGGTTGGGGAAGCTCTCCTAGATGATATCCTACAGTGTTTTCCAACTTGGTTCCATTTTCCCCGTCACTTTCAGGCACACCAATCAGATGTTGATTTGGTCTTTTCACATAATCCTATATTTCTTGGAGGTTTTGTTCATTTCTTTTTACTCTTTTCACTACACTTCTCTTCTCACTTCATTTCATTCATTTAGTCTTCCATCACTGATACGTTTTCTTCCAGTTGATTGAGTTGATTACTGAAGCTTTTGCATTTGTCACGTATTTCTCGTGTTATGGTTTTCATCTCTATCAGTTCTTTTAAGGACATCTCTACATTGGTTATTCTAGTTATCCATTCTTCAAATCTTTTTTCAAGGTTTTTAGTTTCTTTGTGCTGGTTACATATTTCCTCCTTTAACTCTGAGAAGTTTGATCAACTGAAGCCTTCTTCTCTCAACTCGTCAAAGTCATTCTCCATACAGCCTTGTTCCATTGCTAACGATGAGCTGTGTTCCTTTGGAGGGGGAGATGCACTCTGATTTTTTGAATTTGCAGCTTTTCTACACTGCTTTTTCCCCATCTTTGTGGTTTTATCTGCCTTTGTTCTTTTATGATGGTGATGTATTAATGGGGTTTTGGTGTGGGTGCCCTTTCTCTTTGCTAGTTTTCCTTCTAACTGTCAGGACCCTCAGCTGCAGGTCTGTTGAAGTTTGCTTGAGGTCCACTCCAGACCCTGTTTGCCTGGGTATCAATAGCAGAGGCTACAGAAGATAGAATATTGCTGAACAGCGAGTGTTGCTGTGTGATTCTTGCTCTGGAAGCTTCGTCTCAGGGGTGTACCCTGCCATGTGAGGTGTGAGGTGTCGGTCTGCACCTATTGGAGATGTCTCCCAGTAAGGCTACTCAGGGTTTAGGGACCCACTTGAGCAGGTAGTCTGTGCATTCTCAGATCTCAGCCTCTGTGCTGGGAGATCCACTGCTCTCTTCAAAGCTGTCAGACTGGTACATTTACCTCTGCCGAGGTTTCTGCTGCTTTTTATTTAGCTATGCCCTGTCCCCAGAGGTAGAGTCTACAGAAGCAGGCCTGCCTCCTTGAACTGTGTTGGGCTCCACCCAATTCGAACTTCCTGGTGGCTTTGTTTACCTACTTAAGCCTCAGCAATGGTGGGCACCCCTCCCCCAACCTTGCTGCTGCCTTGCAGTTAGATCTCAGACTGCTGTGCTAGCAATGAGGGAGGCTCCGTGGGCGTGGGCCCCTCCAGGCCAGGTGTGGGATATAATCTCCTGGTGTGCCGTTTGCTAAGACCCTTGGTAAAGCGCAGTACTAGGTTGGGAGTTAGCCGGTTTTCCAGGTGTTGTGTGTCTCAATTTTCTTTGGCTAGGGAAAGAAATTCCCTTCCTCCTCGCACTTCCCAGTTGAGGCAATGCCTCGCCCTGCTTCAGCTCTACTGTCGGGCTGCACCCACGGACCAGCACCAAGTGTCCAACCTGTGCCAGTGAGACGAACGTGGTTCCTCAGTTGAAAATGCAGAAATCTCCCATCTTCTGTGTCACTCACACTGGGAGTTGGAGGCTGGAGCTGTTCCTATTTGCCCATCTTCAGTACGTTCCCCTCAATGGGTTTTCAAATGTCCCTTTTCAGATTCCACAAACAGAGGGTCTACATCTTGTCAAATCAAAAGAAACTTCTAACTCTGTGAGATGAATCCACACATCACCAAGCAGTTTCACAGATAGCTTCCTTCCAGTTTTTGTCTGGGGATATTTGGTTTTTCTTCTTAGGCCTCAATGGGCTCCAAAACGTTCCTTTCCAGATCCTTCAAAAAGAGTGTTGCCATTCTGCTGAGTCAAAATAGTGGTTTAACCCTGTGAGATGGATCCACACATCACAAAGCAGTTTCACAGATAGCTTCCTCCTAATTTTTATCTTGGGGTGATCTTTTTTCTCCATAGGCCTCAATGGGTGCTCAAATGTCTCTTCACAGATTTTTCAAAAAGAGTGTTTCCAACTTGCTGAATGAAAAGAAAGGTTTAGCACTGTGAGATGAATCCACACATCAGCAAGCAGTTTCACAGTTAGCTTCTTTCTGGCTTTAATCTGTAGTATTTGGATTTTTCCCACAGACCTCAAAGGGCTCCCAAATGTCCCTTTGCAAGTTCTACAAAAAGAGTGTTTCCAACCTACTGAATCAAAAAAATGTTTTAACTTTATGAGATAAATTCATACTTCACCAAGCAGTTTCACAGATAATTTCTGTCTAGATTTTATCTGGGGATGTTCGGTTTTTCCCCACAGACCTCAATGTGGTCCTGAACGTCCCTTCACGGATTCTACAAAAAGAGTGGTTTCAACCAGCTGAATCAATGAAAGGCTTAACTCTGTGAGATTAATCCACACATCACAAAGCAGATTAACACATAGCTTCTTTTTAGTTTTTGTCTTGGGATATTTGGATTTTCCCCATAATCCTCAATGGGCTCCAAGTGTCCCTTCCCACATTATACAAAAATAGTGTTTCCAAAATGTTGAATAGTGTTTCCAAAATGCTGAATCACAATAAAGGCTTAACTATGTGACATGAATCCAAAAAACACAATGCAATTTCACACAGGGCCCCAACATGTTGAATCAAAAGAAACGTTTAACTCTGTGAGATGAATCCACACATCACAAAGCAGTTTCACAGATGGCTTCTTTCTAGTTTTTTACTGGTGATATTCAGTTTTTCCCCATAGGCATATATGGGCTCCCAAGTGTCCCTTTCTAGATTCTAGAAAAAAAAAAAGTGTTACCAGACTGATGAATCAAAAGAAAGTTTTAACTCTTTTTTGTTAAATATGATAACATATTTAACATAAGATGAAAGATGAATCCAAAGAAAAAAAGCAGTTTCACAGGTAACTTATTTCCAGTTTTCATCTTGGGAAATTTTTTTTTCCCCTTAGGACTCAATGTGCTCCCAAATGTCCCTTCGCAGATTCTTCCAAAAGAGCGTTTCCAACCTGCTGAATCAAAAGACAGGTTTTAATCTGTGAGATGAATCTACACATTACAAATCAGTTTCACAGATAGCTGCTTTCTAGGTTTTATCTGGGGATATTTCCTTTTTCCCCATTGGCCTCAATGGGCTCTGAAATGCCACTTTGCAGATTCCACAAAAGAGTGATTCCAACCCACTGAATGAAAAGAAATGTTTTACTCTGAATCCAAACGTCACAAAGCAGTTTCACAGATACATTCTTTCTATTTTTTATCTGAAGCTATTCGGTTTTTCCCCATAGACTAAAATGGGCTCCCGAATGTTTCTTTGCAAATTCTACAAAAAAAGAATGTACAACCTGCTGAATCAAAAAAATGTTTTACCTGTATGAGATGAATCCACACATCACCAAGTAGCTTCACAGACAGATACTTTTCAACTTTTTATCTTGGGATATTTAGTTTTTATACATAGGCCTCAATGTGCTCCCAAATGTGCCTTCTCAGATTCTACAAATAGAGTGCTTTTAACCTGATGAATATAAGGTTTCACAGATAGCTTCTTTCTAGTTTTTATCTGGGAATATTCAGTTTTTCCCCATAGGCCACAATGGGCTTTCAAATGTTGCTTCACAGATTGAACAAAAAGAGTATTTCAAACGGGTTGAACCAAAAAAATGTATTACTTTATGAGATGAATCCACACATCACCAAGCAGTTTCACAGAGAGCTTGTTTCTAGTTTTTATCAAAGGATATTCTATTTTTTCGCATAGATCTCAATGTGCTCCCAAATTTCTTTTCACAAATTCTACAAAAACAATGTTTTTAACCTGCTGAATAAAAGAAAAGTTTAATTCTGGAGGTGAATCTATACATCACAAAGGAGTATCACAGGTAGCTTCTTTCTAGATTTTTACTTGGAATATTCCATTTTTCCTCCTAGGTCTCAGTGAGCTCCCAAGTGTGCCAGTGCAGATTCCACAAAAAGAGTGTTTCCAACCAACTCAATCAATAGAAAGGCTTAACTCTGTGAGGTGAATCCACAGAACACAAAGCAGTTTCACAGATTAGGATCCCAGATGTTTCCTCACAGATTCTGAAAAAAAATTCACACATCACCAATTACTTTCACAGATAGCTTCTTTCTTGTTTTTCTGGGGAATATTTGCTTTTTCTGCACAGGACTAAAGGAACTCCCAAAAGTCCCTTTGCAGATTCTACAAAAAGAGTGTTTCCAAGCTGCTGAATCAAAAGAAAGGTTTAAGTATTTGAGATAAATCCACATATCATTAAGTAGTTTCACAAATAGCCTCTTTTTAGTTTTTATCTGAGGATATTCATTTTTTCCCCATAGGCCTCAATGGGCTATGTAATATCCCTTTGCAGGTTCTAAAAAAAGAGTGTTTCCATATTGCTGAATCAAAAGAAATGTTTAACTCTGTGAGATGAATCCACACATCACAAAGCAGTTTAATAGATAACTTCTTTCTAGTTTTTATCAAAAGATATTTATTTCATAGGCCTCAATGGGCTCCCAAACTTCCCCTCAAAGATTCTAAAAAAAGAGTTTTATGAACCTGCTGAATCAAAAAAAAAAAAAAAAAGATGTAACTCTGAGGTGAATCCACACATCACCAAGCAGTTTCACAGATAACTTCTTTCTGGTTTTTATCTAGGGATATTTGGTTTTTCCCTGCAGGCCTCAATGGGCTCCCAAATGTTCCTTCACAGATTCTGCAAAAAAAAAGTGCTCTCAACCTGCTGAATCAAAAGAAATGTTTAACCCTGCGAGACAAATCCACACATCGCCAAGCATTTTCACAGATAGCTTTCTCCTAGTTTTTATCTTGGGATATTTGGTATTTTCCCCACAGGCCTCAATGGGCTCCTAAATGTCTCTTTGCAGATTCTACAAAAGGGTGTTTTTAACCTACTGAATCAAAAGAAAGGTTTAACTCTGTGAGATAAACCCACACCAAATCAAAGAGTTTTACAGATAGCTTCTTTCTAGTTTATATCTTGAAATATTGTTTTTCCCATAGACCTCAATGGGCTCTCAAATGTCCCATCGCAGATTCTACATAAAGAACGTTTTCTACTTGCCAAATCAAAATAAAAGTTTACCTCTGTGTGATGAATTCACACAAAGTGAGGCAGTTTCACCGATAGCTTCTTTCTAGTATGTATCTGGTGGTTTTCATCTTTGTTCTTTAGGTGTCAATAGGCTCCCAAATGTCCCTTCACAGATCCTACAAAAAAAGTGTTTCCAACATGCTGAATCAATAGAAAGGCTTTACTCTGTGAAAGTAATAGAGACAATACAAAGAAGTTTCACAGATAGCTTCTTTCTAGTTTTTATCTGGGGATATTCTGTTTTTCCCCATAGGCCACAATGGGCTCCAAAAATTCCCTTTTCAGATTCTACAAAAGGCTGTTTCCAACATGCTGAATTAAAAGAAAATTTGCCTTTGTGAGATGAATCCACACATCACCAAGCAATTTCATAGATAGCTTCTTTTCCGTTTTAATCTGAGGATATTTTTTTTTCTTTTAGCCCTCAATGGTTCCTAAATGTCCCTTTGCAGATTCTACAAAAAGTGTGTTTCCAACCTGTAGAATCAAAAAAATGCTATGGGAGATGAGTCTGCACATCACTAAGCAGTTTCACATATTGCTTCTTTGTAGTTTTTATCTAAGGATATTCAGTTTCTCCCCATAGATGGAGATTCTACAAAAAGAGTGATTCCAAACTACTGAATCAAAAGATAGGTTAAACTCTATGAGATGAATCCACTCATCACCAGGCATTTTAAAATACAGCTTCCTTCTAGCTTTCATCTGGGGATATTCTGTTCTTACCCATAAGTGTCAATAGGCTCCCAAATGTTTCCTCGCAGATTCTATAAAAAGCATGTTTCCAACATGGTGAATCACAAGAAAGTTTAACCCTGAGATGAATCCACATTTTAACAGGTAGCTTATTTCTA
This sequence comes from Macaca mulatta, assembly GCF_049350105.2. Lineage (NCBI taxonomy): Eukaryota > Metazoa > Chordata > Mammalia > Primates > Cercopithecidae > Macaca > Macaca mulatta. The sequence goes on along the minus strand of NC_133426.1, from coordinate 58,376,106 downwards.
ATTTTCATCTGTGAATATCTGTTTGTTTGTTTTTTTTCTGTTGGCCACAATGGGCTCCCAAATGTCCTTTCTCAGATTCTACAAAATGATTGTTTCCAAAGTGCAGAATCACGATAAAGCTTTAACTCTAGGAGATGAATCCAAACATCACCAAGCAGTTTCACAGATAGATTCTTTCCAGTTTTTATCTGGAGATTTTAAGTTTTTCCCCATAGGCCTCAATGGACTTTCAAATGTCCCTTCACATATTCTACAAAAAGAGTGTTTCCAACCAGCTGAATCAGAAGAAAAGTTTTACTTTGTGAGATGAATCCACCTATCACCAAGCAGTTTCACAGATAGCTTCTTTTCAGTTTTTGTCTTTGGGTATTCATTTAATTCCCATAGGCCTCAATGGGCTCCCAAATATCCCTTCATATATTCTTCAAAAACAGTGTTTCCAACCTACTGAATCAAAAGAAAATTTTAACTCCATGAGATGGGTCCACACACCACCATGCAGTTTCACAGATAGCTTCTTTACAGTTTTAATCTAACCATATTTGGTTTTTCTCCATAGCCCTCAATAGCCTCCCAAAAGTCCCTTTGCACATTATACAAAAACAGTGTTTCCAACCTTCTGAATCAAGAGAAAGTTTTAACTTGGTGAGATGAATCCACAAATCACCAGGCGGTATCACAGTCACACTCTTTCTAGTTTTTATCTGGGGATATTCTCTTTTTCTTTGTAGGCCTCAATGGACTCTGAAATGTCTCTTTGCAGATTCTACAAAAAAAGTGTTTCCAACCTGATGAATCAAAATAAAAGTTTAATTCTGTGAGATGAATCACACATCAACAAGCAATTTCACAGACAGCTTCTTTCTAGTATTAATCTGAAAATATTTGTTATTTCCCAATAGGCCTCAATAGGCTTTCAAATGATTTTGTAGAATCTTTTGCAGATTCTACAAAAAGAATGTCTCCAACCTGCTGAATCAAAAGAATGATTTAACTCCGTGAGATGAATCCACACATCACCAAGCAGTTTCACAGATATATTTTTCTGCTGTTTTTTTTTTTCTATGGATGTTCAATTTTTTCCCCATAGGCCTCAATGGACTCCAAAAAGTCCCATCACAGATTCTACAAAAAGAGTGTTTCCAAACTGCTGAATCAAAAGAAAATTTTAACTCTGTGAGATGCCTCAACACATTACCAGTTTCACAGAGAGCTTCTTTCTGGTTTTTATCTTCAGATATATGGTTTGTCCCATAGGCCTCAATGGGTCCCCAAATCTCTCCACACAGATTCTACAAAAAGAGTGTTTCTTGCTTTCTGTATCAGAAGAAAGTTTTAACTCTATGAGATGATTGCACACATCACCAAACAGTTTCACAGATAGCTTTTTTCTAGATTTTATTGGGGGATATTCGGTTTTTCCCCATAGTTCTCATTGGGCTCCCAAATGTTGCTGCACAGAATCAGCAAAAAGAGAGTTTCCAAAATGATGACTCAAAAGAAAATTTTAACTCTGTGAGATTACTTCACACATACAAAAGCAGTTTCTCAGATAGCTTATTTCTAGTTTTTATCTGGGCATACTCAGTAATTTTCCTCAGGCTTCAAAGGGTTCCCAAATATTTCTTCACAGATTCTACAAGAAAAGTGTTTCCAACCTGCTGAAACAAAAGTAAGGTTTAACTGTGATATGAATCTACATATCAATAAGCAGTTTCAGAGATAGCTTCTTTCTAGTTTTCAACTGGGGATATTCAGTTTTTCTCAATTGACCTCAATGGGCTCCCAAATGTTGCTTTGCAGAGTGTACAAAAAGAATGTTTCCAACCTGCTGAATCAAAACAAAGGTTTAACTCTGTGAGATGAATACACACATTCCAAAGCAGTTTCTCAGATAGCTTGTTTTTTTTTTTTTTTTTTTTTTTTGTCTGGGGATATGTGATTATTTCCGCTATACCACAATGGACTCCCAAATGTCCCTTTGAAGACACTACAAAACAGTGTGTTTCATTAAGAGCAGTTTCATTAAGAGCTTCTTTCTAGTTTTTTTTTTTTGGAGGGGGAGTGGGGGAATATTCATTTTTTTCTTGTAGACCTCAATGGGTTCGCAAATACCCCTTCATGATTCCACAAAAGAGTGTTTCCAATCTGGTGAATCAAAAGAAACATGTAACTCCTTGAGATGAATCCACACATCACCAAGCAGATTCACAGATAGCTTCTTTCTAGTTTTTTTTTTAAATTTATTTATTATTATTATACTTTAAGTTGTAGGGTACATGTGCATTATGTGCAGGTTTGTTACATATGTATACTTGTGCCATGTTGGTGTGCTGCACCCATCAACTCATCATTTACATCAGGTATAACTCCCAATGCAATGCCTCCCCCCTACACCCTCCCCATGATAGGCCCCTGTGTGTGATGTTCCCCTTCCTGAGTCCAAGTGATCTCATTGTTCAGTTCCCACCTATGAGTGAGAACATGTGGTGTTTGGTTTTCTGTTCTTGTGATAGTTTGCTAAGAATGATGGTTTCCAGCTGCATCCATGTCCCTACAAAGCACACAAACTCATCCTTTTTGATGGCTGCATAGTATTCCATGGTGTATCTGTGCCACATTTTCTTAATCCAATCTGTCACTGATGGACATTTGGGTTGATTCCAAGTCTTTGCTATTGTGAATAGTGCCACAATAAACATACGTGTGCATGTGTCTTTATAGCAGCATAATTTATAATCCTTTGGGTATATACCCAGTACTGGGATGGCTGGGTCATATGGTACATCTAGTTCTAGATCCTTGAGGAATCGCCATACTGTTTTCCATAATGGTTGAACTAGTTTACAATCCCACCAACAGTGTAAAAGTGTTCCTATTTCTCCACATCCTCTCCAGCACCTGTTGTTTCCTGACTTTTTAATGATCGCCATTCTAACTGGTGTGAGATGGTATCTCATTGTGGTTTTGATTTGCATTTCTCTGATGGCCAGTGATGATGAGCATTTTTTCATGTGTCTGTTGGCTGTATGAATGTCTTCTTTTGAGAAATGTCTGTTCATATCCTTTGCCCACTTTTTGATGGGGTTGTTTGTTTTTTTCTTGTAAATTGGTTTGAGTTCTTTGTAGGTTCTGGATATTAGCCCTTTGTCAGATGAGTAGATTGCAAAAATTTTCTCCCACTCTGTAGGTTGCCTGTTCACTCTGATGGTAGTTTCTTTTGCTGTGCAGAAGCTCTTTAGTTTAAATAGATCCCATTTGTCAATTTTGGCTTTTGCCTCCGTTGCTTTTGGTGTTTTAGACATGAAGTCTTTGCCCATGCCTATGTCCTGAATGGTACTACCTAGGTTTTCCTCTAGGATTTTTATGGTATTAGGTGTAACATTTAAGTCTCTAATCCATCTTGAATTAATTTTCGTATAAGGAGTAAGGAAAGGATCCAGTTTCAGCTTTCTACTTATGGCTAGCCAATTTTCCCAGCACCATTTATTAAATAGGGAATGCTTTCCCCATTTCTTGTTTCTCTCAGGTTTGTCAAAGATCAGATGGCTGTAGATGTGTGGTATTATTTCTGAGGACTCTGTTCTGTTCCATTGGTCTATATCTCTGTTTTGGTACCAGTACCATGCTGTTTTGGTTACTGTAGCCTTGTAGTATAGTTTGAAGTCAGGTAGCATGATGCCTCCAGCTTTGTTCTTTTGACTTAGGATTGTCTTGGAGATGCGGGCTCTTTTTTGGTTCCATATGAACTTGAAAGCAGTTTTTTCCAATTCTGTGAAGAAACTCATTGGTAGCTTGATGGGGATGGCATTGAATCTATAAATTACCTTGGGCAGTATGGCCATTTTCACGATATTGATTCTTCCTATCCATGAGCATGGTATGTTCTTCCATTTGTTTGTGTCCTCTTTGATTTCACTGAGCAGTGGTTTGTAGTTCTCCTTGAAGAGGTCCTTTACATCCGTTGTAAGTTGGATTCCTAGGTATTTGATTCTCTTTGAAGCAATTGTGAATGGAAGTTCATTCCTGATTTGGCTCTCTGTTTGTCTGTTACTGGTGTATAAGAATGCTTGTGATTTTTGCACATTAATTTTGTATCCTGAGACTTTGCTGAAGTTGCTTATCAGCTTAAGGAGATTTTGGGCTGAGACAATGGGGTTTTCTAAATATACAATCATGTCATCTGCAAACAGGGACAGTTTGACTTCTTCTTTTCCTAACTGAATACCCTTGATTTCTTTCTCTTGCCTAATTGCCCTAGCCAGAACTTCCAACACTATTTTGAATAGGAGTGGTGAGAGAGGGCATCCCTGTCTTGTGCCAGTTTTCTTTTTTTCTTTTTTTTTTTTTTTTTTTTTTGAGATGGAGTCTCGCTCTGTCGCCCAGCCCAGGCTGGAGTGCAGTGGCGCGATCTCGGCTCACTGCAAGCTCCGCCTCCCGGGTTCACGCCATTCTCCTGCCTCAGCCTCCCGAGTAGCTGGGACTACAGGCGCCCACAACCGCGCCCAGCTAATTTTTTGTATTTTTAGTAGAGACGGGGTTTCACTGTGATCTCGATCTCCTGACCTTGTGATCTGCCCGCCTCGGCCTCCCAAAGTGCTGGGATTACAGGCGTGAGCCACCGTGCCCGGCCAGTTGTGCCAGTTTTCAAAGGGAATTTTTCCAGTTTTTGCCCATTCACTATGATATTGGCTGTGGGTTTGTCATAAATAGCTCTTATTATTTTGAGGTACGTTCCATCAATACCGAATTTCTTGAGCGTTTTTAGCATGAAGGGCTGTTGAATTTTGTCAAAAGCCTTTTCTGCATCTATTGAGATAATCATGTGGTTCTTGTCTTTGGTTCTGTTTATATGCTGGATTATGTTTATTGATTTGCGAATGTTGAACCAGCCTTGCATCCCAGGGATGAAGCCCACTTGATCATGGTGGATAAGCTTTTTGATGTGTTGCTGAATCCGGTTTGCCAGTATTTTATTGAGGATTTTTGCATCGATGTTCATCAGGGATATTGGTCTAAAATTCTCTTTTTTTGTTGTGTTTCTGCCAGGCTTTGTTATCAGGATGATGTTGGCCTCATAAAATGAGTTAGGGAGGATTCCCTCTTTTTCTATTGATTGGAATAGTTTCAGAAGGAATGGTACCAACTCCTCCTTGTACCTCTGGTAGAATTCAGCTGTGAATCCTTCTGGTCCTGGACTTTTTTTGGTTGTCCAGGAAATTATCCATTTCTTCTAGATTTTCCAGTTTATTTGCGTAGAGGTGTTTATAGTATTCTCTGATGGTAGTTTGTATTTCTGTGGGGTCGGTGGTGATATCCCCTTTATCATTTTTAATAGCGTCGATTTGATTCTTCTCTCTTTTCTTCTTTATTAGTCTTGCTAGTGGTCTATCAATTTTGTTGATCTTTTCAAAAAACCAACTCCTGGATACATTGACTTTTTGGAGAGTTTTTTGTGTCTCTATCTCCTTCAGTTCTGCTCTGATCTTAGTTTTTTCTTGCCTTCTGCTAGCTTTCGAATGTGTTTGCTCTTGCTTCTCTAGTTCTTTTAATTGTGATGTTAGAGTGTCAATTTTAGATCTTTCCTGCTTTCTCTTGTGGGCATTTAGTGCTATAAATTTCCCTCTACACACTGCTTTAAATGTGTCCCAGAGATTCTGGTATGTTGTATCTTTGTTCTCATTGGTTTCAAAGAACATCTTTATTTCTGCCTTCATTTCGTTATGTACCCAGTAGTCATTCAGGAGCAGGTTGTTCAGTTTCCATGTAGTTGAGCGGTTTTGATTGAGTTTCTTAGTCCTGAGTTGTAGTTTGATTGCACTGTGGTCTGAGAGACAGTTTGTTATAATTTCTGTTGTTGTACATTTGCTGAGGAGTGCTTTACTTCCAATTACGTGGTCAATTTTGGAGTAAGTACGATGTGGTGCTGAGAAGAATGTATATTCTGTTGATTTGGGGTGGAGAGTTCTATAGATGTCTATTAGGTCTGCTTGCTGCAGAGATGAGTTCAATTCCTGGATATCCTTGTTAACTTTCTGTCTCGTTGATCTGTCTAATGTTGACAGTGGAGTGTTGAAGTCTCCCATTATTATTGTATGGGAGTCTAAGTCTCTTTGTAAGTCTCTAAGGACTTGCTTTATGAATCTGGGTGCTCCTGTATTGGGTGCATATATATTTAGGATAGTTAGCTCTTCCTGTTGAATTGATCCCTTTACCATTATGTAATGGCCTTCTTTGTCTCTTTTGATCTTTGATGGTTTAAAGTCTGTTTTATCAGAGGCTAGTATTGCAACCCCCGCTTTTTTTTGTTCTCCATTTGCTTGGTAAATCTTCCTCCATCCCTTTATTTTGAGCCTATGTATGTCTCTGCGTGTGAGATGGGTCTCCTGAATACAGCAGACTGATGGGTCTTGACTCTTTATCCAGTTTGCCAGTCTGTGTCTTTTAATTGGAGCATTTAGTCCATTTACATTGAAGGTTAAGATTGTTATGTGTGAACTTGATCCTGCCATTATGATATTAACTGGTTATTTTGATCCTTAGTTGATGCAGTTTCTTCCTAGCCTTGATGGTCTTTACATTTTGGCATGTTTTTGCAATGGCTGGTACCGGTTGTTCCTTTCCATGTTTAGTGCTTCCTTCAGGGTCTCTTGTAAGGCAGGCCTAGTGGTGACAAAATCTCTAAGCATTTGCTTATCTGTAAAGGATTTTATTTCTCCTTCACTTATGAAACTTAGTTTGGCTGGATATGAAATTCTGGGTTGAAAATTCTTCTTTCAGAATGTTGAATATTGGCCCCCACTCTCTTCTGGCTTGGAGAGTTTCTGCCGAGAGATCTGCTGTTAGTCTGATGGGCTTCCCTTTGTGGGTAACCCGACCTTTCTCTCTGGCTGCCCTTAAGATTTTTTCCTTCATTTCAACTTTGCTGAATCTGGCAATTATGTGTCTTGGAGTTGCTCTTCTCGAGGAGTATCTTTGTGGCGTTCTCTGTATTTCCTGGATTTGAATGTTGGCCTGCCCTACTAGGTTGGGGAAGTTCTCGTGGATGATATCCTGAAGAGTGTTTTCCAACTTGGTTCCATTTTCCCCCTCACTTTCAGGCACCCCAATCAGACGTAGAATTGGTCTTTTTACATAATCCCATACTTCTTGCAGGCTTTGTTCATTTCTTTTTCTTCTTTTTTCTTTTGGTTTCTCTTCTCGCTTCATTTCATTCATTTGATCCTCAATCGTTGATACTCTTTCTTCCAGTTGATCGAGTCGGTTACTGAAGCTTGTGCATTTGTCACGTATTTCTCGTGTCATGGTTTTCATCTCTTTCATTTCGTTTAGGACCTTCTCTGCATGAATTACTCTAGCCATCGATTCTTCCACCTTTTTTTCAAGATTTTTAGTTTCTTTGCGCTGGGTACGTAATTCCTCCTTTAGCTCTGAGAAATTTGATGGACTGAAGCCTTCTTCTCTCATCTCGTCAAAGTCATTCTCCATCCAGCTTTGATCCGTTGCTGGCGATGAGCTGCGCTCCTTTGCTGGGGGAGATGCGCTCTTATTTTTTTAATTTCCAGGTTTTCTGCCCTGCTTTTTCCCCATCTTTGTGGTTTTATCTGCCTCTGGTCTTTGATGATGGTGATGTACTGATGGGGTTTTGGTGTAGGTGTCCTTCCTGTTTGATAGTTTTCCTTCTAACAGTCAGGACCCTCAGCTGTAGGTCTGTTGGAGATTGCTTGAGGTCCACTCCAGACCCTGTTTGCCTGGGTATCAGCAGCAGAGGCTGCAGAAGATGGAATATTTCTGAACAGCGAGTGTACCTGTCTGATTCTTGCTTTGGAAGCTTCCTCTCAGGGGTGTACTCCACCCTGTTAGGTGTGGGGTGTCAGACTGCCCCTAGTGGGGGATGTCTCCCAGTTAGGCTACTCAGGGGTCAGGGAACCACTTGAGCAGGGAGTCTGTCCCTTCTCAGATCTCAACCTCCGTGTTGGGAGATCCACTGCTCTCTTCAAAGCTGTCAGACAGAGTCGTTTGCATCTGCAGAGGTTTCGGCTGTGTTTGTTATTGCCCTGTCCCCAGAGGTGGAGTCTACAGAGACAGGCAGGTTTCCTTGAGCTGCTGTGAGCTCCACCCACTTCGAGCTTCCCAGCAGCTTTGTTTACCTACTTAAGCCTCAGCAATGGCGGGCGCCCCTCCCCCAGCCTCGCTGCTGCCTTGCCGGTAGATCACAGACTGCTGTGCTAGCAATGAGGGAGGCTCCGTGGGTGTGGGACCCTCCCGGCCAGGTGTGGGATATGATCTCCTGGTGTGCCTCTTTGCTTAAAGCGCAGTATTGGGGTGGGAGTTACCCGATTTTCCAGGTGTTGTGTGTCTCAGTTCCCCTGGCTAGGAAAAGGCATTCCCTTCCCCCTTGCGCTTCCCAGGTGAGGTGATGCCTCGCCCTGCTTTAGCTCTCGATGGTCGGGCTGCAGCAGCTGACCAGCACCAATCGTCCAGCACTCCCCAGTGAGGTGAACCCAGTACCTCAGTTGAAAATGCAGAAATCACCGGTCTTCTGTGTGGCTCGCGCTGGGAGTTGGAGACTGGAGCTGTTCCTATTCGGCCATCTTGCTCCGCCCCCCCAAGATCTCTTTCTAGTTTTTATCTGGGGATATTGAGTTTTTCCTTGTAGGCCTCAATGGGTGCTCAAATGTCCCTTTACAAATTCTACAAAAAGAGGTAGTTCTTTATTAGTTATGGTGGGAAAAGTAAAGCAAATTTTTCATAATCTTGGTCAGTAAAAGAATGGTAAAAAAGCAATCCTTTAGATCTATCATTATGAGAGGCCAGTATTTTGGAATCGTTGGTGAGGGCAGCCCTGTTTGTAACATGCCCATGGGTTGAATCACAACATTAACAGCCCTTAAATCTGTTAACATTCTCCATTTTCCTGATGTTTTTCTTAATGACAAATACAGGAGAATTACAAGGGGAGAAAGTAGGCTCTACATGTCTCTTTTGCAATTATTCCTGCACCAGTTCTTTTGAAGCCTCTGGTTTTTCCTGTTTCAGTGGCCACTGCTGCACCCAAACTGGTTTGGTAGCTAGCCAAACAAGAGGAATGTTAGCTGGAGGCTTAAAAATGGCTGCTCCTAAAAATGACACCCCAATCCTGTCTGATCTGTTTGTCCTTGTAATTCTAAAGTTTCTGATTGGCCATTTTTATCTTTTTCTAGTCCTTTTTCCAGGTGATATCCCATATTTCTCATCATTTGTCTGCTTCTATTACTATATTGATCTGTAGGAATAGACATTTCAGCATCCCATTGTTGCAATAAGTCTCTACCCCATAAATTAGCAGGAATAGGTTAATGATAGGTTGGATTGTCCCTTCCTGGCCATCCTGCCCTTGACATGGTAAAGTCAAAGAACTTCGAAATACTTCTGAGGCAGCTCCTACTCCAACAATACCAATGGATGCCTTTTGCTTAGGCCAGTGCTGGGGCCATTGATTTATAGCAATAATAAAGACATCAGCTCCACTGTCTACTAGTCCTTCAGAATCTTTTCCCTGAATAGTTACTGTGCAAATAGGTCTTTTGTCAGACACTTGATTAACCCAATAAACAGCCTTTCCTGGTGGATTAGTATTACCAAAGCCTCCTGTTCTTTTCACCGTGCTGCTTCCTACTTTTATGTAAGGCAACAGCAACAACTGAGCAATTCTTTCTCCTGGGAAGGCAGACGACAGAGTTGAGGAACTAACAACTAATTCAATTTATCTGGTATAATCGGAGTCGATTATTTCATATGCACAGTGACACCTTTTAAATTTAGACTAGACCTTCCAAGTAATAGACTGACTGTTACTGAGTGTAAGGGTCCCCTAACTCCCGTGGGGACCTTCTTTGGTGGCTCCCCAGGAAGTAAGGAGAGGAAAATTGTGCTGCAGAGGTCTACAGCAGCACTGCCTGCTGAGGCGGGGGACAATTGTACATTTGTAAGGGCACTGGCTGTGCCAGGTATGCCTTGGTTTGTTGAGGGGCTCAAGGGGGGCCCCTCTTCCCATTTCCCAAAAGAGGTTGTCCATCTTTGCTAAATTTATAATGACACTGACTTGCCCAGTGATTGCCTTTCTTTCTTTTTTTTTTTGAGACGGAGTCTCACTCTGCCGCCCAGGCTGGAGTGCAGTGGCCAGATCTCGGCTCACTGCGAGCTCCACATCCCGGGTTCACGCCATTCTCCTGCCTCAGCCTCCCGAGTATCTGGGACTACAGGCGCCCGCCACCTCGCCCGGCTAGTTTTTTGTATTTTTTAGTAGAGACGGGGTTTCACCGTGTCAGCCAGGATGGTCTCGATCTCCTGACCTCATGATCCGCCCGTCTCGGCCTCCCAAAGTGCTGGCATTACAGGCTTGAGCCACCGCGCCCGGCCGTGATTGCCTTTCTTACACCAAGGACATATACCAGGACTTTCTGGTGATTGATGATAGTAGTTTTTGTCTTTTGATTTCCTTTTCTACATTCCTTTCTTGTGTGTACAAATTGCCCACAATTAAAGCAAGAGTCTGAGAAATGGGGTGTATTCTTTTCTACTCTTAATCCAGCCATAGCCTGGGGTAAAAGAGTAGCCTTATGTAAGTTACCTGCAATGCCATTGTAAGCCTTAATATGTTCAGCTAAATGAGCCTTCTCTCTCAGGGTCCAATAGCAGTCTGACATTCTGCATTAGCATTATCGTATGCAAGAAGTTGTATTACAACATCCTGAGCTGTTTTATCAGTTACGGTTTTATACACAGCCTCTTGGAGCCAAACAATAAAATCAACATGTGCTTCTTTAGGTCCCTGTCAGGCAGAAATGAAAGAACGATATTTTTCTTCTGTAACATTTATCCTTTTCCATCCCGTAAGCACACAGAGCACAACTGAACAATGGCAACATCCTCCATTACTGCTTGATTCTCTAATCAACCCCAATTAGGGCTGATTACCACTAGCTGTTCAAAGAAAACAGGCACATGTGGCTGGACTTGTGTATTTTCCCTTGCCTGAGTTTGACCTTCATCAGCCGACCAGGTTTTAAACTGCATGTACTGCGATGGAGTGAGAACAGATTTTGTCAAAGTGTCCTAATCATATGGTATTAATCTATTATCAAGAGCCATATTTTTTTTAATAAAGTTTGCATAAAAGGAGAGTTTGATCCATATTGACTAATGGCCTGCTTAAATTCCTTTAGTAACTTAAAAGGAAAAGCAGCCCAATTGGCTATATTCTGTCCTCCCTGCTGGATTATAGTAATGGGAAATTGCCATGCTTCAAGGTCTCCCTTAGTTCTAGCTTTTTGAATAGAATTTTGTATAGCACCACCAATTGCTCCAGGTTTTAGTGTTGCAACTACAGGAGCAGTAAATTTTTCAGCTAATTTATTTTCTCCCCCATTAGGGGGAGAGAGAGGAGGTGGCCATTCACTTAATTCAGAAGGTGGAGCCAATGGTCTAGTAAAACATAGCTTTTTTAGTTTTCCTTTATTTCTTTAATCTCCTCCAGTCCCTCACACTCAGAATCTGAAGTTAGTTTTTTACATTCGTCCTCCTTTTCCTCATCTGAATCTGCCTCATCATCTGTGTGAAATGGCTCAAGAACTGCCTTTATTAGTGCCCACATTGACCAAATGGAAACTGGAATTTCTGCTTCCTCTTTATATATCTTTTTAAAATCTCTTCCAATTCTCATATTCATCCAACTCCATAGTTCCTCATTCAGGAAACCAAGGGTAAAACTGCTTTACTGTACTAAAGAGTGATAACAAATTCTGAGTACTAAATTTCACTCCCCCTTATTGTAATAAAATTTTAAGATACTTAAATAAGCAGAATGTCTGCTTTCACTTTGTCCCATATTTATCCTGGGCCTTCCAAGTGCTCAGCTTTCCCACCGTGCTTCTTTTAGACATCCTCTGGTTTCCTTAGATGAGACGTCCTCTACTTTCCCATGCTCTAACATTCCTTCACCGGGGTCTTTGTCACCTCATGTTGTGCAGCCAGGAATGTTGGCGTGATCAGACCCAACACCAGGTCGTGGGAGTGATGAAGTCCAGCAGAGTCAAAGGAATGAGAAAAAGACAGTTTGAGAGAGAAAGTGGGACCAGGGGGCCATCACAAATGTGGAAGCTGCAAAGGCTCAAAGCTCTGGGAGCCCACGCTATTTATTGGTGCTCAAACAAACAAACAAACAAACAGGTGGTGAGGATGTGGGGGTTAAAAGGAAACAGTGTATCAAGTGAATGAGAAACATATGGCTGCTTGAGATGATGGGAGCGCTAGAAGCAAGGAGCCAGCAAGTCTAGCAGACATGCAAGCCCTGCTGCAGCTTCTTTCCTAACACTCAGCTTTTCCCCCTACATAGGCCTCAATTGGCTCCCTGTCTCTTCACAGATTGTACAAAAAGAGTGTTTACAACTGACTGAATAAAAATGAAGGTTTAAAAATATGTGATGAATCCATACATCACAAAGAAGGTTCACAGATAACTTCTTTCTAGTTTTTATCTGGAGATATTCTGTTTTTGCTTATAAGCCTCAGCGGGCTCTCAAATGTCCCTTCACAGTACTACACAAAGAGTTTTTCCAACCTGGTGAATCACAGAGAGGTTTAACTCTGCGAGATGAATCCACATATCACAAAGCAGTTTCGCAGATAGCTTCTTTCTGCTTTTTATGTGGCAATATTCGTTTTTAGGCCCAATGGGCTCCCAAAGGTCTCTTTGCAGATTCTTAAAAAAAAAAAAAAAAAAAAAGTGTTTCCAACGAGCTGAATTAAATGAAATATTTAATTCTGTGAGATGAATCCACACATCAAAAAGCAGTTTCACAGATAGACTCTTTCTTATTTTTACCTGGGGATATTCAGTTTTTTCGTATAGACATCAATGTACTCCCAAATGTGCCTTCGCAGTTTCCACAAAAAGAGTGTTTTTAACCAGCTGAATCACAAGAAAGGTTTTACTCTGTGAGATTAATCCACACATCACAAAACGGTTTCAAAGATAGCTTCTTTCTAGTTTTTATGTGGGGATATTCTGTTTTTCCCCATAGGCCACAAAAGGGCTCCCAAATGTCCCTTCACAGAGTTTGACAAAGAGTGTTTCTAACCTGAAAAATGAAAAGAAAGTTATAACTCTGTGCAACGAATTCACACATGATAAAGTACTTTCACAGATAGCTTCTTTTTAGTTTTTATCCAGGGATATTTTGTTGTTCCCCATAGGCCTCAATGGGCTCCAAAATATTCCTTTGCCAATTCTACAAAACGAGTGTTTCCAGTCTGCTGAATCCAAAGAAAGTTTAATCCTTTGAGATGAATCCACACATCACAAATCAGTTTCACAGATAGCTTCTTTCTAGCTTTCATGTGGGGATATTCGATTTTTACACATAGACCTCAATGGATACCCAAGTATTCCTTCACAGGTTCTACAAAAAGGGTGTTTCCAATCTGATGAATCAGTAGAAAAATTTAACCCTGTGAGAAGAATCCACACATCAAAAAGCAGATTCATAGATAGCTTCTTTCTACTTTTCATCTGGAGATATTCGGTTTTTCTCCAAAGGCTCAATGGGCTCCCAATGGTCTTTTGGCAGATTCTACAAAAAGAGTGTTTCCCACCTGCTGAATCAAAAGAAAGGTTTAACTCTGTGAGTTGAATCTGCATATCGCAAAGAATTTTCACAGATAACTTCTTTCTAATTTTTATCTGGGGATATTCTGTTTTTCCCCATCAGCCTCAATGGGCTCCCAAATATTGCTTCGCAGATTCTACAAAAAGACTGTTTCCAACCTGCTGAATCAAAATAAAGGTTTAACTGTGTGATGAATCCACACATCACAAAGCAGTTTCATAGATAGCTTCTCTTTCAAGTTTTTATCTGGGGATATTCAGTTTTTCCTTATAAACACTGATGGGCTCTGAAATGTCCCTTCACACTTGTGTGAAAACAGTGTTTCCAACCTGGTGAATCAAAAGAAAGGTTTAACTCTGTGAGATGAATCCACACATCATAAAGCAGTTTCACAAATAGCTTCTTTCTAGTTTTTATCTGGGGATATTTGATTTTTCCATATATACCTCAATGTTCTCACAAATGTCCCTTTGCAGATACTACAAAAAGAGTGTTTCCAACCTGATAAATCAAAAGAAGGTTAAACCCTGTGAGATGAATCCACACATCACAAACTAGTTTCAAATATAGCTTCTTTCTAGTTTTTATACGGGGATTTTCATTTTTTCCCCATACTTCAAAGGGTTCCAAATTGTCCTTTTGCTGATTATACAAAAATTATGTTTTTCACCTGCTGTATCAAAACAAAGGTGTTACTCCTTGAGATGAATCCACACAGCACAAAGCAGTTTCACAGATAGCTTCTTTCTAGTTTTTATCTGGGTATATTTTGTTGCCCCCCATAGGCTTCAATGGGCTCCAAAATGTCTCTTCGCACATTCCACAAAAAGAGTGTTTCCAACCTGCTGAAGCAAAAGAAAAGTTGAACTCTGTTAGTTGATTTCACCCATTAAAAGATAGTTTCACAGATGGCATCTTTCTACTTTTTATCTGGGGATATTTGATTTTCCCTATTGGCCACAATAGACTCCCTAATATGCCTCCACAGATTCTAAAAAAGAGTGTTTTACACCTGCTGAATCAAAAGAAAACTTCATCTCTGTGAGATGAATCCACATATTGCAAACCGATTTCACAGATAGGTTCTTTCTAGTTTTTATCTGGAGCTCTTCAGATTTTCCCCATAGGCCACAATCGGCTCCTGAGTGTCCCTTCACAGATTCTACAAAAAGAGTAATTCTGACCTGCTGTATCAAAAAAATAGTTTAACTCTATGAAATAAATCCACACATCACCAAGCATTTTCACAGGTAGCTTCTTTCTAGTTTTTATGTGGGGATATTCAGTTTTTCCCCTAGGACTCAATGTGCTCCCAAATGTCCCTTCACAGATTCTGCAAAAAGACTGTTTCCAAAAGTGCTGAATCAAAAGAAATCTTTAAGTCTGTGAGATGTATTCACACACCAAAAAGCAGTTTCACAAATAGCCTCTTTCTAGTTTTTATCCTGGGATATTCTGTTTTTATTCAAATACCTCAATGGGCTCCCAATTGTCTATTCATGGTTTCTACAAAAACAATGTTTCCAACCTGTTGAACCAAAAGGAAGGTTTAACTCTGTGAGATGAACCCACACATCACAAAGCAGTTTCACAGATAGTTTCATTCTAGTTTTTATGTGGAAATAATTGTTTTTTCCCCATAGACCTCAATGGACTCCCAAATGTCTTTCGCATATTGTACAAAAAGAGTTTCCAACTGGCTGAATCAACAGAAAGGTCTAACTCTGCGATGAATTCACACATCACAAAGCAGTTTCACAGATATCTTCTTTCTATTTTTTAATCTGGGGATATTCGTTTTTTTTTTTTTTTTTTTTTTTTTTTCCATATGCCCCAATGGGCTCCAAAATGTCCTTTCCCAATTCTATCACAAGAGTGTTTCCAATCTGGAAAATCAGAAGAGAGGTTTAACTCTGTGTGATGAATCCACACATTACAAAGCAGTTTCACAGATAGCTTCTTTATTGTTTCTATGTGGGGATATTTTGTTTTTCCTTATCAGCCACAATGGGGTATAAAATGTCCCTTCACAGTTCTATGAAAAGTGTGTTTCCAGCCTGCTGAATGAAAAGAAAAGTTTAGCTCTGTGAGATGAATCCACACCTTACAAAGAAGTTTCACAGACAGCTTCTTTCTAGTTTTTATCTAGAGCTATTTGGATGTTTCCCATAGACCAAAATAGGCTCCCGAATGTTCCTTCACAGATTGCACAAAAAGAATGCTTTCCACATGCTGTATCAAAAAAAAATGTTTTAACTGCATGAGACGAATCCACACATCAACAAGTGGTTTGACTGAAAGGTTCTTTATAGTTTTTGTGTGGGGACATTCAGTTTTTCCTGGTAGCCCTCAATGGGCTCCCAAGTATCCCTTTGAAGATTCTACAAAAAGAGTGTTTCCAAACTGCTGTATCAAAAGAAATTTTTAACTCTGTGACATGAATTCACATGTCAAAGCGGTTTCACAAATAGCCTCTTTCTAGTTTTTATCCTGGGATATTCAGTTTTTCTCCAAAGACCTCAATGGGCTCCCAGTTGTCCTTTCACAAATTCTATAAAAGAATGTTTCCAACCTGCTGAATCAAAAGAAGGATTTAATTCTGAGAGATGAATCTACGCATCCTGAAGCATTTTCACAGATAGCTTCTTTCTAATTCTTATCTTGAAATATTGGTTTTTCCCCATGCACCTCAATGTGATCCCAAATGTAACTTCGTAGATTTCAGGAAAAGAGTGTTTCCAACCTGTTGCATCAAAAGCAAGGTTTAACTATCTGAGATGAATTTACACATCACCAAGCAGTTTCACAGATAGCTTATCTCTAGTTTTTATCTTGGGATTTTCGGTTTTTACCCATCGGCCTCAATGTGCTGCCAAATATTTTTTCGTAGATTCACAAAAATGATGTTACCAATCTGTTGAATCACAAGAAAGGTTTAACTCTGTGAGATGAATCCACACATCACAAAGCAGTTTCACAGATGGCTTCTTTCTAGTTTTTATCTGATGATATTGCATTTTTGTTCATATGCCTCAATGCAATCCCAAAAGTCCCTTTGAAGATTCTACCAAAAGCGTGTTTCCAACTTGCTGAATCAAAAGAAAGGTTTAAGTCTCTGAAATGAATTTACACAACACCAAGCAGTTTCACAGAATAGCTTCTTTCTAGTTTTCTTCTGGGGATATTTGATTTTCACCCATAGATCTCACTGGGTTCCCAAGTGTTCCTTCACAGATTCTACAAAAAGAGTGTTTCCCATCTGTTGAATCAAAAGAAAGATTTAACCCAGTGACATGAATCCACACATCAAAAAACAGATTCACAAATTGCTTCTTTCTAATTTTTATGTGGGAATATTCAGTTTTTCACCATAGGCTTCAACAGGCTCCCAAATGTCTCTTCACAGATTCTACAAAAAGTGTGATTCCAAACTGCCAAACCAAAAGAAAGGTTTAACTCTGTCTGATTAACCCACACATCACAAAGTAGTTTCATAGATAGCTTCTCTCTAGTTTTTATCTGCGGATATTCAGTTATTCCTTGTAAACTTCACTGGGCTCTCAAATGTCCCTTCACACTTTTATGAAAACAGTGTTTCCAACCTGTTGAATCAAAAGAAAGGTTTAACTTTGTGAGAGAATCCACATATCACAAAGGTGTGCCACAATTAACTTCTTTGTAGTTTTTATCTGGTGATATTCTGTTTTCCTTCATAGGTCTCACTGGGCTCCCAAGTGTCCCTTCACAAATTATACAGCAAGAGTGCTTTCAACATGGTGAATCAAAAGAAACTTTAACTCTCTGAGATGAATTCACACAACACAAAACAGTTTCACAGAGAGTCTCTTTCTAGTTTTATCTGGGGATATTCTGTTTTTCCCAATAGGACTCAACGAGATCCCAAATGTCTCTTCATAGATTCTATGAAAAGAGTGTTTACAACCTCCTGAAACAAAATGGAGGTTCAAATCTGTGCAATGAATCCACACATCACAAACAAGATTCACAGATAGACTCTTTCTAGTTTTTATCTGGGGATACTCATTTTTTTTCCCACATGACCTTACAGGCTCCCAAATATCTCTTTGTGGATTCTACAGACAGTGTTTCCGATCAGTTGAATCAAATGATAGGTTTAAGTCTTCTAGATGAATCCACACAACACAAAGAGGTTTCACAGATACATTCTTTAACTTTTTCATCTTTGGATATTGGGTTTCTCTTCAGAGGCCTCAATTGGATTTCCAATGTCCCTTCACAGATTCTACAAGGAGATAATCTCCAACTTGTTGAATGAAAAGAAACTTAAACTCTGTGAGATGAATTCACACATCACCAAGCAGTTTCACAGATAGTTTCATTCTAGTTTTTATCTGGGGTGCTCAGATTTTCCCCATAGGCCTCAATGGGCTCCCAAACATGTCTTTGCAGATTCTACAAAAAGACTGTTTCTATCCTGCTGCATTAAAAGAAAGGTTTACCTCTGTGCGATGAATTCACACATCACAAAGCAGTTTCACAGAAAGCTTCTTTCTAGGTTTTATCTAGGGATTTTTTTTTCTCCTTATAATCCTCAATGGGCTCTTAAATGTGCCTTTGCAGTTTTATGAAAACGGTGTTTTCAACCTGCTGATTCAAAAGAAAAGTGTAACTCTCTGAGATGAATTCACACCACACAATGGAGTTTCACAGACAGCTTCTTTCTAGTTTCTAGTTTTTATCTGGGAATATTTGGTTTTTCCCCAGAGGACTCAACAGGATCCCAAATATCCCTTTGCAGACATACAAAAAGAGTGTATCCAACCTGCTGTATCAAAATCTACGTGTAACTCTGTGCAATGAATCCACCCATCACAAAGCAGTTTCAGAGATAGATTCTTTCTGGTTTTTATCTTTGTATATTCCCTTTTGTCCCATAAGCCCCAATGGGCTCCCAAATGTCCCTTCACAGATTCTGCAAAAAGTGCATCTGACCAGCTGAATCAAATGATAGATCTATCGCTCTTAAATGAGTCCACACCTCACAAAGAAGTTTAACAGATACCTTCCTTAAAATTTTCATATTTAGATATTGGATTTCTCTTTGCAGGCCTCAATGGGATTTCAAATGTCCATTCGTAGATTCTACGAGTGGATGGTCTCCAAATTGTTGAAACAAAAGAAAGTTTTAATTCTGTGCGATGAATTCACACTTCATCAAGCAGTTTCACAGACAGCTTCTATCTATTTGTTATCTAGGGATGTTTGGTTTTTCCCTTTAGGCCTCAATGAGCTCCCAAATGTCCCTTTCCAATTTCTCCAAATACAGTGTTTCTATCCTACTGAATCAAAAGAGCAGTTTAACCCTGGGAGATGAATCCACATATCACAAAGCAAGTGCACTGGTAGATTCTTTTTTTTTTTTTAATCTACAGATATGTGGTTTTATCCCATAAGCCTCATTGGGCTCTGGAATGTCCCTTCACATATTCTACACAAAATATGTTTCCATCCAGTTGAATCAAAACAAAGTTTTAACTGTGAGAACAATCCACACATCACACAGCAGTTTGATAGGTAGCTTCTTTCCAGTTTTTATCTGGAGATATTTGGTTTTTCCCCATAAGCATCATTAGTCTCCAAAATGTCCCTGTGCAGATTCTTAAAAAAAAAAGTGTTTGCACCCTGCTGAATCAAATGAAAAATTTTTCTTGGTGAGATGAAACCACACATCACAAAGCAGGTTCAGAGACAGTCTCCTTCTAGTTTTTATCTGAAGATATTCTGTTTTTCCCCATAGGACTCAATGATCTCCCAAATGTCACTTTGCCGTTTCTACAAAGAGTGTTTCCAACCTGATGAATAAAAAAAAAAGTTTTAACTCTGTGAGGTAAATCCACATATCACTAAGCAGGTTCAGGGAAAGATTCTTTCTAGTTTTTATCTGGCGATATTTCATTCTTCCCCTTAGGCCTCAATGTGCTCCCAAATGTCTTTGGACAGATTCTACAAAAAAGAGTGTTTCCATCCTGCTGAATCAAAAGAAAGGTTTAACTGTGTGAGATGAAACCACACATCACAAAGCAGATTCACAGATAACTTCTTTCTAGTTTTTATCTAGAGATATTCAGTTTTTCAACATAGTGCCAAATGGGCTCCCAAATGTCCCTTTGTAGATTCTACAAAAAAAGCATTTCCAACATGATGATTCAAAAAAAGGGTAAACCCCGTGAGATAAATCCACAGACCACAAACCAGTTTCAAAGATGGCCTCTTTCTAGTTTTTATATGGGGATATTCAGTTTTTACCCATAAACCTCAATGGGTTCCAAAATGTCCATTTGTAGATTGTTCAAAAAGAATGTTTTAAACCTGCTGAGTCAAAATAAAGTTTCAACTCTGTGAGATGAATCCACACATCAAAGAGCAGTTTCACAGATAGCTTCTTTGTAGTTTTTATGTGGGGATATTCAGCTTTTCCCTGGAGGTTGCAATCAGCTCCCAATGTCTCTTCATGGATTCTACAAAAAGAGGAATCACAAACTCCTGAATCAAAAGAAAGTTTTAACTTTGTGAGATGAATTTACAGAACACAAAGCAGTTTCACAGACAGTTTCATTCTAGTTGTTATCTGGGGATATTCTTTTTATCCCCATAGGCCACAATGGGCCCAGAATGTCTCTTTGCACGTTCTATAAACAGAGTGTTTCCAACCTGCTGAATGAAAACAAAGGTTTGCTTCTGTAGAACGAATTCAAACATTACAAAGCAGCTTCACAGATAGCTGCTTTCTAGCTTTCATCTGGGGATATTCGGTTTTTCCCCATAGGCCTCAATGGGCTCTAAAATGTCCCTTCACAGGCTCTACAAAAGAGTGTTTCCAACTTGCTGAATCCAAAGAAGGGTTTAACTCTGTAAGATGAATCCACACATCACCAACCAGTTTCACAGACAGCTTCTTTCTAGTTTGTATCTGGGGATTTTCGGATTTTAGGCCTCAGTAGATTACATAATGTTTCTCACAGATTCTAGACAAAGAGTGGTTCCAACGTGCTGAATCAAAAAAAAAGTTTAATTCTGTTAGATTAATCCACATGTCACCAAGCGATTTCACAGATTGCTTCTTCCTAGTTTGCATCTGGGGATATCCAGTTTTTTCCCCTATGCCTCAATGGACTCTGAAAATCCCATGACAGATTCTACAAGAAAAGTGTTTCCAAACTGCTGAATCAAGAGAATGGTTTAACCTTGTGAGATGAATCCACACATCACAGAGTAATTTCACAGATTGCTTCTTTATAGTTTTGAATCTTGAGATATTCAGTTTTTCCCCATAGGCCGCAATGGATTCTCAAATGTCCATTTGCAGATTCTACAGAAAGAGTTTTTCCAACCTGCTGAATCAAAAGAAAGTTTAACTGTGTGAGATGAATCCACACATCTACAAGCAGTTTCACAGATAACTTCTTTCTAGTTTTCATCAGGGAATATCCCTTTTTTCCCCTTGTTGGCCACAATGGGCTACCAAATGTCCCTTCACAGATTCTACAATCAGAGTGTTTCCAACCTGCTGAATCAAAAGAAAGGTTTAAATCTGTGAGATGAATTCAAACAACACCAAGCAGTTTCAAAAACAACTTCTTTCCAGTTTTTACCTGGGAATATTTGGTTTTAACCATAGGCCTCAATGGACTTTCAAATGTCCCTTCACAGATTATACAAGAAAAAAGTGTTTTTAACCTGCTGAATCTAAAGAAAGGTTTAATGTTCTGAGATGAATCCACACATCACCAAGCAGTTTTACAGAGAGTCTCTTTTTTAGTTTTTATCTATGGATATTCATTTAATCCCCTAGGCCTCAATGGGCTCCCAAATGTCCCTTTGCATATTATTCAAAAAAAGTGTTTCCAACCTGCTGAATCAAAAGAAAGGTGTGACTCTGTAAGAAGAATCCACACATCACCATGCAGTTTCACAGATAGCTTCTTTTCAGTTTTTATTTGGGAATATTTGGTTTCTTCCCCATAGGCCTCAATGGACACCAAAATGTCCCTTCGCAGATTCTACAAACAGAATGTTTACAACCTGCTGAATTGAATGAAAATTTTAACTCTGTGAGATGAATCCATACATCACCAGGCAGTTTCACAGATAGCTTCTTTCTGGTTTTTAATCTGGAAGAAAAATATTTCCAACCTGTTGAATCAAAAGAAAAGTTAACTTTGTGAGCTGAATCTACAAATGACAAAGCAGTTTCACAGAAAGATTCTTTCTAGTTTTTAACGGGGGATATTCTGTTTTTCCACAGAGGCCTCAGTGGGCTCTTCAGTACCCTTTTGTAGATTCTACAAAAAGAGTGTTTTCAACCTGACTAATAAAGTAAGGTTTAAGTCTGTCTGATGAATCCAAACATCACAAAGCAGTTTCAGAGATAGGTTCTGTTTAGTTTTCATCTGTGGATATTTTGGGTTTCCCCAAAGGCCTCAATGGGCTACCAAATGTTCCTTCACAGATTCTACCAAAAGAGTGTTTCCAACCTGCTGAATCAAAAGAAACGTTTAACTCTGAGAGCTGAATCCACACATCACAAAGCAGTTTTACACATAGCTTCTTTCTAGTTTTTATCTGAAGATATTCGGTTTTTCCTCATAGGCCTCAATCGGCTCCCAAATGTCTCTTTGCAGATTCTGTAAAAACAGTGTTTCCAATCTGCTGAATAAAAGAAAGGTTTAACTCTTTGAGATGAATCCACACATCACAAAACTGTTTCACAGATAGCTTCTTTCTAGTTTTTATCTAGGGATATTCTGGTTTTTTTCCCATAGGCTTCAATGTGCACCAAAATGTCTTTTCACACATTCTGAAAAAGGGTGTTTCCAGTATGCTAAATCAAAGCAAAGTTTTAACTCTGTGAAATGAATCTACAATCAGAAAGAAGTTCACAAGTGGCTTCTTTCTAGTGTTTATTGAGGAATATTCGGTTTTTCTGAATAGGCCACAATATGCTCCCATATGTCTATTTGCAGATACTTCAAAAAGAGTGTTTCCAAACAGTTGAATCAAAAGAAATGATTAACTTTGTACAATTAATCTAGACATCACAAAGTAGATTCACAGATAGCTTCTTTCTAGTTTTTATCTGGAAATATTCACTTTTTCTCCAAAACCCACAGTGGGTTCCCAAATGTCTTCTCACCGATTCTGCAAAAATAGTTTTTCCAGTTTGACTATCAAAAAAAAAAAAAAAATTTAACTTTGTGAGCTGAATCCACACATCACAAAGTAGTTTCAGGGATAGCTTCTTTCTAGTTTTTATCTAGGGATTTTTTTTTTTCCTGTAGACCACAATGGGCTCTCAAATGTCTCATCCAGATTCTACGAAAAAAAAAACAAAAGTGTTTTCAACCTGCTGAATCAAAAGAAAGGTTTAACTTTGTGAACTGAATCTACACAACATAAACCAATGTCACAGATAGCTTCTTTGTAGTCTATATCTGGGGATATTTGGTTTTCCCCTAGGCCCCAATGGGCTCCCAAATGTCAATTCATGGATTCCACAAAAAGAGTGTTTCCAACCTGCTGAATCAAAAGAAAGGTTAACTCTATGAGGTGAATCCACAAGTCACAGGGAAGTTTCACACACAGCTTCCTTCTAGTTTTTATCTGGGGGTATTCAGTTTTTCCAAATAGGCACTAATGGGTCCTAAATGACCCTTCACTGATTCTAAAAAAACAGTGTTTCCAATCTGGGGAATCAAAAGAAAGGTTTGACTCTGTGAGATGAATCCACATATCACCAAGCAGTTTCACAGATAGGTTCTTCCTAGTTTTTATCTGTGGATATACAATTTTTCCTAATACGCCTCAATGGGCTCCCAAATATCCCTTCACTGATTCTAAAAAAGCAGTGTTTCCTATCTGGGGAATCAAAAGAAAGGTTTGACTCTGTGAAATGAATCCACACATCAGCAAGCAGTTTCACAGAGAGCTTCATTTTAGTGTGTATCTGGGGATTTTCGTTTTTTTCCTTTAGGCCTCAATAAACTCCCAAATGGCCCATCACAGATTATACAAAAACAGTGTTTCCAAACTGCTGAATTAAAAGAAACATTTACCTCTATGGATGAATACACAGATCACCAGACAGTTTCAGAGATAGCTTCTTCCTAGTTTTCATCTGGCGATATTATTTTTCCAATAAGCCTCAATGGGCTCAAAAATGCCCCTTCGCAGATTCTACAAAAAGAGTTTTTCAATCTACCGAATCAAGAGTAACTTTTAGCACTGTGAGATGAATCCACTCCTCATTAAGCAGTTTCAAAGACAGCCTGTTTCCAGTTTTTATCCGGGCATATTCTGTTTTACCTTATAAGCCTCAATGGACTATCAAATATCCCTTCACAGTTCTATGAAAAGAGTGTTTCCTACCCAGTGAATCAAAAGAGAGATTTATTTCTGTGATGTGAATCCACACATCAAAAAACAGTTTTACAGATCACTTCACTCTAGTTTTTATCTGGGATAAAATGTTTTTTCCAATATACCTGAAAGTCCTCCCAAATGTCCCTTCACAGATTCTACAAAAGGAGTGGTTCTAACCTGTTAAATCAAAATGAAGGTTAACTCTGTGAGATGAATGCCCATATCACCAAACAGTTTCAGAGATGGCTTCTCTCTAGTTTTTATCTGGAAATATTCTGTTATATCCCATAGGTCACAGTGGGCTCCCAAATGTCCCTTCAGAGATTCTACAAAAAGTGTGTTTCCAACCTGCAGAATCAAAAGATAGTTTTAACTCTGTGAGATGAATCCACACATCACAAAGCAGTTTCACAGATAGCTTCTTTCTAGTTTTTATCTGTGGATATTCTGTTTTCCCAATAGGCCTCAATGGGCTACCAAATGTCCCTTCACAGATTCTACTAAAACAGTGTTTCCAACATGCCGAGTCAAAAGAAACTTTTAACTTTGTGAGATAAATCCACAGATCACAATGTAGTTTGACAGCATTTTTCTAGTTTTTATCTGGGGATATATGATTTTTCATCATAGGCCATAATGGGCTCCCAAATGTCTTTTCACAGATTCTACAAAAAGAATGCTTCCAACCTGCTGAATCCAAAGAAAGGTTTAACTCTGTGAGATAAATTCACATACCTCAAAGCAGTTTCACAGGTAGATTCTTTCTAGTCTTTGTCTAGTGATACGCAGTTTTTCCCCATATGCATTAATGGACTCCTAAATGACCCTTCACAGATTCTACAAAAAAAAGTACTTCCAACCTGCTGAATCAAAAGAAAGGTTTCTCTGTGACATGAATCCAAACATCACCAAGCAGTTTAACAGATAGCTTCTTTTTAGCTTTTATCTGGGGATATCTGCTTTTTCCACTAGGCCTCAATGGGCTCCCAAATGTCTCCTCACAGATTCGATAGAAAGAGTGTTTGTAACCTGCTGAATCAAAATAAACATTTACATTTATTAAATGAATCCACACATTAGCAGGCAGTTTCACAGATAGCTTCTCTCTAGTTTTTACCTGGGGATATTCACATTTTCCCCATAGGCTTCAAAGGGCTCTCAAATGTCCCTTTGCAGACTCTACAAAAAGAGTTTTTTCAACCTGCTGAATCGAAATAAAGGTTTTACTCTGTGAGATGAATCCACACATCTCCAGGTATTTTTACAGACAGCTTCTTTCTAGCTTTCATCTTGGTGTATTTGGTTTATTCACGTAGGCCTTGATGGGCTCCAAAATGTTTCTTCACAGATTCTGCAAAGTGAATGTTTCCAACTGATGTATCAAAAAATGCTTAAACTCTATAAGATGAATCCACACATCAACAAGAAGTTACACTAATAGCTTCTTTCAAGTTTTTAACTGGGGATATTCGGTTTTTCCCACATAGGCCTCAAAGGGCTTTGAAAAGACCATTCACAGATTCCACAAAAAGAGTGTTTACAACATGGTAAATTAAAATAATCTTTTAACTCTATGAGCTCAATCCACACATCATCAGACAGTTTCACAGATAGCTTCTTTCCAGTTTTTATCTGGGCATATTCAGTTTTTCCCCATAGGCCTCAATGGTTTCCCAAACGTCCCATCACAGATTCTACAAAAAGAGTGTTTCCAACCTGCTGAATGAAAAGAAAGATTAAACTCTCTGAGATTAATCCATACATCACACATCACCAAGGAGCTTCACAGATAGCTTCTTTCTAGTTTTTATCTGTGGATATTCGGTTTTGCCCCATAAGTCCCAATGGGCTCCCAAATGTCCCTTCACAGATTCTCAAAAAGTGTGTTTCCAACCTTCTCAATCATAAGAAAGATTTAACTCTGTGAAATGAATCCACACAACACAAAGTAGTTTCAGAGATAGCTTCTCTCTAGTTTTTATCTGGGGATATTCAGTTTTTCCCATTATGCCACAATGGGCTCCCAAATGTCCCTTTGCAGATTCTATAAAAAGAGGATTTCCAATGTATTGAATCAAAAGTAACTTTTAACTCTGTGAGATGGATCCACACATCACAAAGCAGTTTCCCAGATCACTTGTTTCTAGTTTTTATCTGGGGATATTCAGTTTTTCACCATAGACCTCAATGGACTCCCAAATGTTTCTTCGCAGATACTACAAACAGACAGTTTCCAACATGGTGAATCAAAATAAAAGTTTAACTCTGTGAAATGGATCCACACATCATGAAGCAGTTTCCCAGATAACTTTTATATAGTGTGTTTCTGGGTATTTTCTGGTTATTATTATTATTTTTTGTAGGCCTCAATGGACTCCCACAGCTTTCTTCACAGTTTCTAAGAAAAAGAATGTTTCCAACCTGCTGAATCAAAAGAAAGATTGAACTTTCAAACATGAATCCACACATCACCAGGCAGTTTCATGGATAACTTATTTCTAATTTTTATCTGGAAATATTTGCTTTTTCCTCATAGGCCTCAAAGGGCTCTCAAATGTCCCTTTGCAGATTCTACAAAAAGAGTGTTTCCAACAGGCTATATCAAAAGCAATTTTAGCTCTGTGACATGAATTGACACACCACCAAGCATTTTCACAGATAGTTTGTTTTTAGTTTTCATCTATGGATATTCGGTTTTTCCTTCATAGGCCTCAAGGGACTCCAAAAAGTCCCTTCGCAAATTCTACAAAACAGTGTTTCCAAACTGACGAATACACAGACAGGTTAATTCATTGAGATAAATCCAGACATAACACAGCAATTTCACAGATAGCTTCTCTCTAGTTTTTATTTGGGGTTATTCGGTTGTTCCAAATAGGTATTAATGGGCTCCCAAAAGACCCTTCGCAGATTCTACAAAAAGAGTGTTTATAATCTGTTGAATCCAAAGAAAGCTTTAACTCTGTCAGATGAATCCACACATTACAAGTCATTTCACAGATATTTTCTTTCTAGTTTTTATCCGGGGAATATCATTTTTTCCTCATAGGCCTCCATGGGCTCAAAAATGTTCCTTTGCAGAGTCTACAAAAAGTGTATCCAACATGTTGAATCAAAAGAAAGTTTTATTTCTGTGAGATAAATACACACATAACCAAGCAGTTTCACAGATAGATTCTTTCTAGTTTTAATCTGAGATGAACGGTTTTCCCCCATAATGCCCCAAAGGGGTCCAAAAAGTCCCTTTACAGATTCTTAAAAAAGATTGTTTCCAACCTGGTGAATCAAAAGAAAGGTTTAACTCTGTGACATGAATCTACACATCAACAAGTAGTTTCACAGACAGCTTCATATCAGTTTGTATCTGGGGAATTTTTTTTCCCTTAGGCCTCAATGGACTCCCTAATGTTCCTTAACAGATTATACAAAAAGCAGGCTTCTGACCTGCTGAATTAAAAGAAACATTTACTTCTATGAGATCAATCCACAAATCAGCAATCAGTTTCACAGATAGTGTCTTCCTAGTTTTTATCTGGAGATATTCAGTTTCTCACCATAGACCTCAATTATTTCAAAATGTTTCCTTGCAGATTCCACAAAAAGAGTATTTCCAAATTGATGAATCAAAAGAAAGTTTTAACTCTGTAAGATGAACCCACACATCACCAAGGAGCTTCACAGTAAGCTTCTATCTAGTTTTTATCTGGTGGTATTCTTTTATTCCTCATAGGCCTCAAGGGGCTCCCAAATATCCCTTCACAGGTTCTCAGAAAGTGTTTCCAACCTTCCGAATCATCAGAAAGATTTAACTCTGTGAAGTGAATCCACACATCACAAAGCAGTTTCACAGACAGCTTCTTTCTCATTTCTATTTGGGAATATTCAGTTTTTGTCAAGTAGGCCTCAATGCACTCCCAGATTTCCCTTCACAGATTCTACAAAAAAAGTGTTTCCAACCTACTAAATCAAAAATAAGTTTTAAATCTGTGCGAGTAATCCACACATCTCAATGTAGTTTCACAGATAGCTCTTTTCTACTAGTTTTTATCTGGGGATCTTCTGCTTTCCTCCATAGTCCTCAATGGGCTCCCAAATGTCCCTTCGCAGATTCTACAAACATAGGGTTTCCAACTTGGTAAATCAAAAGAAAGGTTTAGGTTTGTGAGTTCAATCCACACATCACCACAAAGGTTCACAGATAGATTCTTTTTAGCTTGTTTCTGGGGAATTTTAATTTTTTTCCGTAGGCCTCAATGGACTCCCAAATATCCCTTTGCAGATCCTAAGAAAAAGAGTGTTTCCAACCTGCTGAATCAGAAGAAAGGGTTAACTCTATGAGATGAATCCACACATCACCAAGCAGTTACACTGATAGTTTATTTCACGTTTTTAATGGGATATTTGGTTTTCCCACATAGCCCTCAAGGGGCTCCAAGTCCCTTTGCAGAGTCTACAAAAAGAGTGTTTCCAAACTCATGAACGCAAAGACAGGTTAACTCTGTGAGTTGAATCCACACATCACAAAGCTGTTTCACAAATAGATCCTTTCTAGTTTTTATCTAGGGATATTCATTTTTTCCCTATAGGCATCAATGACACTTTGCAGATTCTACAAAAAAAGTGTTTCCAACTTGCTGAATCAAAAGAAAAGTTTATCTGTGTGAGTTGAATCCACACATCCCAAGGAGTTTCACAATTAGCTTCTTTCTAGTTTTTATCTTGAGATATTCAGATTTCCCCCATAGGTCTCAAAAATCTCCCAAATGTACCTTTGCAGATAATACAAAAATGTGTTTTTAACCTGCTGAAACGAAACAAAAAAAAGGTTTAACTCTGAGATGAATACACACATCAACAAACAGTTTCACAGATAATTTCTTTCTAGCTTGTATCTTGGGATTTTCAGTTTTTCCCCTTACGCCTCAATGAACCTTCACAGATTTTGGAAAAAGAGTGTTTCCAACCTACTGAATCAAAGATGATGTTTAATTCTGTTAGGTGAATCCACACACCACAAAGCAGTTTCACAGACAGGTTCTTTCAAGTTTTTGGGGGGGATTATTCAGTTTTCCCCCATATGCCTCAATGTGCTCTGAAAAGTTTCATCACAGATTCTACAAAAAGAGTGTTTACAAACTGCTAAATCAAAAGAATGCTTTAACTTTGTGAGATGAATGCACACAACACAAAGTAGTTTCACAGATAGATCTTCCTAGATTTTATCTAGGGATATTTTCCCCACAGGTTTCAATGAGATCCCAAATATGCCCTCACAGATTCTACAAAAAGAGTGTTTACAAACTGCTAAATCAAAAGAATGCTTTAACTTTGTGAGATGAATGCACACAACACAAAGTAGTTTCACAGATAGATCTTCCTAGATTTTATCTAGGGATATTTTCCCCACAGGTTTCAATGAGATCCCAAATATGCCCTCACAGATTCTACAAAAAGAGTGTTTCCAACCTGCTGAATCAAAAGGAAGTTTAAACCCTGTGAGATAAATCCACTCATCATGAAGCAGTTTCACAGATAGCATCATTCTAGATTTTATCTGGGAATGTTTGGTTTTTCTGCATAAGCCTAAATATGTTCCCAAATGTCTTTTCACCGATTCTACAAAAAGATTGTTTTTCCAACCTGCTGAATCAAAACAAAGGTTTAACTCTGTGAGATAAATTCACGCATGTGAAAGCATTTTCACAAGTAGCGTCTTTCTTGTTTTTATCTGCGGATATTCGGCTCTTCCCCATAGTCCACAATGAGTTCCCAAATGTCTCTTCACAGATTCTACAAACAGTGTTTCTAACCTGAAAAGGCAAAAGAAAGGTTTAACTCTGTGAGATGAAACCATATATGCAAAGCAGTATCACAGATAGCTTCTTTTGAGTTTTTATCTGGGGATATTCAATTTTTTCCCATAGGCCTCATCTGTCTTCCAAATGTCCCTTTACAGATTTTACAACAAGAGTGTTTCCAAACTGCTGAATCAAAAGAACAGTTTACCTCTGTGAGATGAATCTGCACATAAGAAATCAGTTTCCCAGATAGCTTCTTTGTAGTTTTCTTCTGGGGATATACATTTTTTTCACCATAGGCCTGAATGGGCTCCCAAATGTCCCTTTGCAGATTCTACAAAGTTCTTATCTGGGGATATTCTGTTTTTCACCATAGGCTTTAATGGGCTTTCAAATGTTCTTTCACAGATTCTACCAAAAGAGTGTTCACAACCTGTTGAATAAAAAGCAAATTTTAACTCTGTGAGATGAATCCTTAGATCACAAAGAAGTTTCATAGACAGCATATTTCTAGTTTATATCTGGGGATATTCAATTTTACCCCATAGGCCTCAGTGGGCTCTGAAAAGTTGCTTTGCAGTTCCTATAAAAAAGTGATTCCAATCTGCTGAATCTAATGTATGTTTTAACTCTGTGATATGAAATTACACATCATCAAGCAGTTTCACAGATAGCTTCTTTTTAGTATTTACCTTGAATATTTGTTTTTTCCTTATAAGACTCAACGTGCCTCCAAATGTCCCATTGCAGATTTTACAAAAAGAGTATTTCTAACCTGCTGAATCAAAAGAAAGTTTTAACTCTGTGAGATTAATCCACACAGCACAAAGCCCTTTCACAGAGAGGTTGTTTCTAGTTTTTATCTGCGGATATTCAGCTTTTCCCCATAGGCCTCAATAGGCTCCACAATATCTCCTTGTAGATTCTACAAAAAGAGTGTTTCCAACGAGCTGAATCAAAAGAAATTTTTGACCTTGTGAGATGAATCCACACATCGCAAAGCAGTTTCACAAATAGTCTCTTTTTAGTTTTTATCTGGAGATGTTCAGTTTTTCCCCATAGGCCTCAATGGAATTCTAAATGTTTCTTCCCAGATTCTACAAAAGCAGTGTTTTCAACCAGTTGAATCAAAATAAAGGTTTACTTCTGTGAGATGAATCCACACATCACAAAGCAGTTTCACAGATAGGTTCTTTTTATAGTTTTTACTATGGGAAAATCGAATATCTGCAGATAAAAACTAGAAAAAAAGCTATCTGTGAAACTGCTTGGTGATGTCTGGATTTATCTCACACAGTTAAAACTTTCCTTTGATTATGCAGGTTGGAAACACTCTTTTTATAAAATATGCAAAGAGAAACTTGGGAGCCCATTGACGCCTATGGGGAAAAACTGAATATCGCCAGATAAAAACCACAAAGTAGTTATAGGTGAAACTGCTTTTTTTCTACATAGCTTCTTTTATCTGGGGATATTGGATTTTTCTTCATAGGCCACAATTGGCTCCCAAATCTCTGTTGACAGAGTCTACAAAAATACTTTTTTCAATGTGCTGAATGAAAAGAAAGTCTTACTTCTGTGAGCTAAATCCACACATCACCAAGCAGTTTCACAGATAGCTTTATTTCTAGTTTTATCTGGGGATATTCACTTTTCCCCATAGGCTTCAATGGGCTCCCAAATGTCCATTTGCATATACTACAAAAAGAGTGTTTCCAACCTGTGGAATCAAAGGAAAGGTTTAACTCTGTGAGATGAATTTACACATCACCAAGAAGTTTCACAGATAGGTTCTTTCTAGCATTTATCTGGGATAATTCAGTTTTCCCCCTTAGGATTATGTGGGCTCCCAAATGTCCCTTCACAGATACTACAAAAGGTTTTTTCAACATGCTGAATCAAAAATAATAATAATAATAAGATTTAACTCTGTGAGATGAACGCACACACCCCTAGGAAGTTTCACACCAGATTCTTTGTAGGTTTTAACTGGGGATATTCAGTTTTTCCCCATAGGCCTTAATGAACTACAAAATGTCCCTTTGCAGATTCTATAAAGAGTCTTTTTAACGTACGGATTTAAAAAGAAAGGTTTAACTTCCTGAGTTGAATCCACATATTACAAAGCACTTTCACAGATAGCTTCTTTCTAGTATTTTATCTGGAGATATTAATTTTTCCCTGTAATCCTCATTGGGCTCCTACATGTCTCTTTGTAGATTCTTCAGAAAAAATGTCTCCATCCTTCTGAATCAAAAAAATGGTTTAACTCTGTGTGATGAACCAACACATCTCCAAGCAGTTTCACAGATAGCATCTTTCTATTTTGGATCTGGGGATATTCAGGTTTTCTCCTTAGGCTTCAAAGGGCTCCCATGTGTACCTTGGCATATTCTACAAAAAGAGTGTTTTCAACCTGTTCAATCAAAAGAAAGGTTTCACTATGTGAGATGAACCCACACATCACCAAGCAGTTACACAGATAGCTTCTTTGTAGATTTATCTGGGGATATATTTTTTTTTTCATAGAAATCAATGGGTTCCCAAAAGTCCCCTTGCAGTTTCTACAAAAGGAGTGTTTCCAAACTGTTGAAACAAAAGCAAGGTTTAACTCAGTGAGATGAATCCACACATCGCCAAGCAGTTTCACAGATAGCTTCCTTCTGGTTTTTATCTGGGTGTATTTGGTTTTTCCCCATTGGCCTCAAAGGGCTCCATATTGTCTCTTAGCAGACTGTACAAAAAGAGTATTTTAAACCCGTTGAATGAAAAAAAGGTTGAACTCTGTGACAAAAATGCAGACATCACCAAGCAGTCACAGGTAGCTTTTTTCTAGTTTTTATCTTGGGATATTAGTTTTTTCCTATAGGCATCAATGGGCACCGAAATGTCCCTTTGCAGATTCTACAAAAAGAGTTTTTCCAACCTGCTGAATCAAAAGAAAGCTTTATCACTGTGGGATGAATCCACACATCACCAAGCAGTTTCACAGATATCTTCTTTCTTGTTTTTATCTGGGAATATATGGTTTTCCCCTAGGCTTCAATGGACTCTCAAATGTCTCTTAGTAGATTCTATACAAAGAATGTTTCAAAATGCTAAATCAAAAGAAAGTTGTAACTCTGTGAGATGAATCAACACTTCACAAAGCAGTGTCAAAATAGCCTCTTTCTACTTTTTATCTGGGGATATTCTGCTTCTTCCCATAGGCCTCAATGGGCTCTGAAATGTACCTTCACAGATTATACAAAAAGAGTGTTTCCAAACTCGTGAATCAACAGAAAGTTGTAGCTGTGTGAGATGAATCCACATATCACCAAGTAGTTTCACAGATAGCTTCTTTCTACTTTTTATCTGGGGATATTTGGTTTTTCCACACAGCCCTCAATGGGCTCCCAAATGTTTCTTCACAAATCCTACAAAAAGAGTGTTTCCAACATGCTGATTCAAAAGAAATGTTTAACTCTGTGGGATGAATCCTATCATCTTGAAGCAGTTTCACAGGTAGCTTCTTTCAGGTTTGCATCTGAAGATATTTAGTTCTGCCCCATAGGCCTCAATAGGCTCACAAATAGCTTGTCACAGATTCTACACCGAGAGTGTTATCAACCTGCTGAATCAAAAGAAAGGTTTACTCTGTCAGATGAATCCACACATCACCAAGAAGTTGTACCAATAGCTTCTTTCTTGTTTTTATCTGGGGATATTCTCTTTTTCCCCATAGGTCTTAATGGGCTCCAAACATAACTTCTCAGATTCTGCGAAAGGAGTGTCTCCAACGTGCTGAATCAAAAGAAAGGTTTAGCACTGTGGAATGAATTTACACATCATGATGCAGTTTCACAGATAGCTTCCTTCTAGTTTTTATCTGAGATATTCAGTTTTTCCCCCACAGTCAATGGTCTTTCAAATATCCCTTTGTAGTTTATACAAAAAGAGTGACTCCAACATGCTTAATCAAAAGACAGGCTTAAGATTGAGAGATGAATCCACACATCACAAAGCAGTTTCACAGAGAGCTTCTTTCTGGTTTTTATCTGGGGATATTCAGGTTTTTTGCATAGACCTCAATGGTCTCCTAAATGTCTCTTCGTACACAATAAAAAAGAGTGTTTCCAACCTGCTGAATCAAAAGAATGGTTTAACTCTGGGAGATGAATCCAGACCTCACAAAGCAGTTTCACAGATAACTTTTTTCTGTTTTTTTTCAGTGGATATTTGTTTTTTTCCCATAGGCCACATTAGTCTCGCAAATGTTTCTTCACAGATCCTACAAAAAGAGTTTTTCCAACCTGCTGAATGAAACGAAAGTTTTAATGCTGTGAGATAAATCCAAACATCACAAACCTGTTTCACTGAAATTTCTTTCAGTTTCACTCGAACTTCTTTCGAGTTTATATCTGGGGATATTGAGTTTTTCCCTAAAGGCTTTAATGGGATCCCAAATTTCCTTTCACAGATTCTACAAAGACAGTGTGCAGCCTGTTGAATCAGTGGAAACATTTAACTCTGTAAGATTAATTTACACATCACCAAGCATTTTCACAGATAAATTCTTTCTAGTTTTTATCTGGGGATATTCGGTTTCTCGCTGTAGGGCACAATGGGCTTCCTAATATCCCTTTGCAGATTCTACAAAAAGAGTGTTTCCAACCTGCTGAATCAAATGAAAAGTTTTAACTCTGTGAGATTAATCCACATATCACCAAGCAGTTTTACTGATAGCTTCTTTTTTTTGTATGAAAACTGGGGATTTTAAGTTTTTCCCCTTAGGCCTCAATGGATGCTTAAATGACCCTTCACAGATTCCACAAAAGAGTCTTTCAAACCTGCTAATTTAAAAAGAAAGATTTAACTGTGTGAGATGAATCCACACATCACAGTGTAATTTCACAGATAGCTTCTTTCTAGTTTTCATCTGGGGATGTTTTGTTTTCCCCATAGCACTCAGTGAGTTCTGATAAGTTTCTTCACAGATTCTACAAAAAGAGTGTTTCCAACCTGCTGATTCAATAGAAAGTTTTAACTCTGTGAGATGAATCCACACATCATCAAGCAGTTTCACAAATTGCTTCTTTCTGATTTTTATCTGGAGATATTCAGTTTTTCCCTGTAGGCCTCAATGGGCTTCCAAATGTTCCTTTGCAGATTCTACAAAAAGAGTGCTTTCAACCTGCTGAATCAAAAGAAAGATTTAACTCTGTGAAATGAATCGACACATCACCAAGCAGTATCACAGATACCTTCTCTCTAGTTTTTCTCTGGGGACATTTGGTTTTTCTTTATAGGCCTCAATGGACTGTCAAATGTCCCTTCCCAGATTCTACAAAAAGAGTGTTTCCAACCTGCTGAATCGAAAGAAACGTTTACTTCTGTGAAATGAATCCATGCATCACCAGGCAGTTTCACAGATAGCTTCATTTTAGTTTTTAACAGGGAATTTTCATTTCTTTCTCCTAGGGGCTCCTAGGAGTTTTCCTCAAGGGTCTCCCAAAAGTCCCTTTGAAGATTCTACAAAAAATGTTTTTTCAATCAGCTGTAACAAAAGAAAGCTTTAATTCTGTGGGATGAATCCACACGTCAGCAAACAGTTTCACAGACAGCTTCTTTCTTGTTTTTATTTGGGGATATTCCATTTTTCCCCATAGACTTCAATAAGATTTCAAATATTCCTTTGCACATTCCACAAAAGGAGTGTTTCCAACCTGCAGAATCAAAAGATGTTTTAATTCTGTGAGACGAATACATACATCACAAAGCAGTTTCACAGATAGCTTCTTTCTAGTTTTTATGTGGGGATATTTTGTTTCCCCATATGACTCTATGGGCACTGAAATGTCCCATTGCTGATTCTACAAAAAGAATATTTCCAAATTGCTGAATCAAGAGAATGGTTTAACTTTGTGAGATGAATAAACTCATCACAGTGTGGTTTCAAGTACCCCTTCACAGATTCTACAAAAGGGTGTTTCCAAACTGCTGAATCAAAAGAAAGGTTTATGTAGTGAGATGAATCCATAAATCACCAAGCAGTTTAAAAGAGAGCTTCTGGTTATTTTTTTTTTTTTTTAATGTGGGTATATTCAGTTTTTCCCAATAAGCCATCATGGGCTCTCATATGTCCCTTCACAGATTGTGCAAAAAGAGTGATTCCATCCAACTGAAACAAAAGAAAGTTTTAACTCTGTGAGATGAATTCACACATCACAAAGCTTTTTCACAGATAGATTTTTTTCTAGTTTCTATCTGGGGATATTTGGTTTTTCCCCTAGGCCTCAATGGGCTTTGAAAATTCCCTTGCATATTCTATAAAAAGAGTGTTTCCAAACTGCTGAATGAAAATAAATGTTTAACTCTGTGAGATGAATCCACATATCACCAAACAGTTTCACAGACAGCTCCTTTCTAATTTTTATTTTGGGATATTCGGTTTTTTCTCCCGGAGACCTCAATTGGCTCCTAAAAGTCCCTTCACAGATTCTACAAAAAGAGTGTTTCCAAACTGCTGAATCAAAGAAATGTTTATCTCTGTGAGATGAATCCACACATCACAAAATCGTTTCACAGTTAGCTTCTTTCTAGTTTTTTCTCTGGGGATATTTGGTTTCTCCTGATATCCCTCAAAGGGCTCCCAAATGTCCCTTCACATATTCTACTTTTAAGAGTGTTTCCAACATGCTGAATCAAAAGAAAGGTTTAACCTTGAGAGTTGAATCCACACATCACCAAGCAGTTTCAAAGATATCTTCTTCCTAATTTTTATCTCAGGATATTCACTTATTTTGCTTTGACCTCAACGGGTTCCAAAATGTCCCTTCACAGATTCTACAGAATATTTCCAGCCTGGTGAATCAAAAGAAAGGTTTAACTCTGTGAGATGCATCCACACATCACTAAGTAGTTTCACAGATACCGTCTTTCTAGCTTTTATCTGGAGGTATTTTGTTTTTCCTTTTAGACATCAATGGGATCTCAAATGTCCCTTTGCAGATTCTGCAAAAACAGTGTTTCTAACCTGTTGAATCTAAAGAAAGATTTAACTCTGTGAGATGAATGTACACATCACCAAGCAGTGTCACAGATAGATTCTTTCTAGTTTTTATCTGGGGACATTCGATTTATTCCATAGGTCCCAGTGGACACTCAAATGTCCCTTTCCAGTTCTACAAAAAGAGTGCTCCCAACCTCTTGAATGAAAATAAAGGTTTAACTCTGTGAGATGAATCCACACATCACCAAGCACTTTCAAAGACAGATTCTTCCTACCTTTAACCAAAGGATATTTTCTTGCTCCTTAGCCTAAATGGGCTCCAAAGTGTCCCTTCCTAGATTCTACAAAATGAGTGTTTCCAGCCTGCTGAGTGAATAGAAAGGTTTAACTCTGTGAGATGAATCCACACATCACCAAGTAGTTTCACAGATAGCTTCTTTCTAGCTTTTTCTGTGGATATTCAATTTTTCCTAAAGACCTCAATGGGCTCCTAAATGTCCCTCTGCAGACTCTACAAAAAGAATGTTTCCAATCTGCTGAATCAAAAGAGGCGTTTCATTCAGTGAGATGAATCCACACATCACCAGGGAGGTTCACAGATAGCTTATACTAGTTTTTATCTGGGGATATTCGGTTTTTGCCCACAGACCTCAATTGCCTCCCAAATGTACCTTTGCAGATTCTACACAAAGAGTGTCTTCAACGTGCTGAACCAAAAGAAAGGCTGACCTCAGTGAGATGAATTCACACATCAACAAGCAGTGTCACAGATACCTTCTTTCTAATTTTTTTCTATGGATATTTCTTTTTTCCCCACAGGCCTCAAGGGGCTCCAAAATGTCCCTTTACAGATTCTACAAAAAGAGGTTTTCCAAACTGTGGTATAAATGAAAGCTTTAACTCTTTGAGATAAATCCACACATCACAAAGCAGTTTCTCAAGTAGTTTCTTTCTAGTTTTTATATGGGTATATTCAATTTCTTCCCATAAGCCTCAATCGGCTCCAAAATGTACCTTGACAGATTTTACAAAAAGTGTTTCAAACCTGCTGAATGAAAACAAGAGTTTATCCCTGTGATTTGAATCCACTCATCACAGATCAGTTTCACAGATAGCTTCTTTCTAGTTTTTATGTGGGGATATTTGGTTTTCCCCATAGGCCACAATGGGCTCCAAAATGATCCATCACAGATTATGCAAAAAGAGTGTTTCCAACGTATTGAATCAAACGTGAAATTCTGTGAGATGAATCCACACATCACAAAGCCATTTAACAGATAACTTCTTTTAAGTAACTTATTGGGGTATATTTGTTTTTTTCCCCATAGATCTCAAAGGGCTCCCAAATGGCCCTTTGCACATTCTATGAAGAGTGTTTCCTACCTACTGAATCTAAAAAATGGTTTAACTTTGTGAGATGAATCCTCACATCACTATGCAGTCTCACAGATATATTCTTTCCACTTTTTTTTCTGGGAACATTTGGTTTTCCCCCCTAGGATTCAATGGGCTCCTAATTGTCCCTTTGCACATTATTCTAAAAGCGTGTTTGTACTCTGTTGATTCACTCTGTGAGATGAATCCACACATCACCAAAGAGTTTCACAGATAGCTTCAAAAGACATGTTTAACTTTCTGACATGTATCCACATATCACAAAGCAGTTTCACAGATAGCTACTTTCTAGTTTTTATCTGGGGATATTTTGTTTTAACCCATAGGCCTCAAGGGACACCCAAATATCCTTTTACATATTCTACAAAAGAGTGTTTCCTTCCTGCTGAATCAAAGAATGCTTTAACTCTTTGAGATGAATCCACACATCACAAAGCAGTTTCACAAATAGCTTATTTGTAGTTTTTGTCTGGGGATATTCATTTTTTCTCCATAGGCCTCAAAGTACTCTTAGACGTTCTTCTATAGTTTCTACAAAAAGAGTGCTACCAACCTGTGGAATCAAAAGAATGTTTTAACTATGTGAGATGAATCCACACATCACAAAGCAGTTGTACAGATAGATTTTTTTTCTAGTTTTTATCTGGGGATATTCCATTTTACCCCATAAGCCACAATGGGAATTCAAAAGTTTATTTCCAGATTCTACCAAAAAAAAAAATTATAACCTGCTGAATCAAAAGAAAGGTTTAACTCTGTGAGATAAATCAACACATCACAAAGTAGTTTCACAGATAGCTTCTTTATGGTTTCTATCTGAGGATACTAAGTTGTTCTCCATAGGTCTCAAAGGGCTCCCAAATGTTTCTTCGTAGATTCTACAGAAAAACTATTTCCAACATGCCGAATCAAAAGAAAGGTTAATTTTTGTGAGATGAATCCAAAAGTCAAAAAGCAGTTACTCATCTAGCTTCTTTCTAGTTTTTATGTGGATATATTCGATTTTCCCCATAGGCCACAAAGGGCTTCCAAATATCCATTCGCAGATTCTACAAAAAGAGTGTTTCCAACCAAGAAAAGTATAACTCTGTGATATGAATCCACACACCACAAAGCAGTTTCAGAGATAGCTTCTTTCTAGTTTTTATCTGGAAATATTCAGTTTTTTCCCCATAGACAACAATGGGCTCCCTGATGTCCCTTTGCAGATTCTACAGAAAAAGTGTTTCCAGCCTGCTGAATCAAAAGAAAGTTTTAACTCTGTGAGATTAATACACACATCACAAAGGCGTTTTACACATAGCTTCTTTCTAGTTTTTACCTGTGGATATTTTGTTTTTCCCCATAGGCTTAAATGGGCTTCCAAATGTTTCTTTGGAGATTCTAAAAAAAGAGTGTTTTAATCCTGCTGAATCAAAAGAAAGGTTAAGTTACGTCAGTTGAATCCACACATCATGAAGCAGTTTCATGAAGAGATTCTTCCTAGTTCTTTGTGTGTGGGGGGGGGATATTTCATTTGTCCTCATAGACCTCAATGGGCTCCCAAATATCCCTTCACAGATTCTACAAAAAAAAACGTTTCCAACCTGGTGAACCAAAAGAAACATGTAACTCTGTGAAATGAATTGACACATGACAAGCAGCTTCACAGATAGCTTCTTTCTAGTTTTTATCTGGGGATATTAGTTTTTTCCCATCAGGCATAAACGGGCTCCAAATGTCCCATCACAGATTCTACAAAAAGGGGATTTCCAGATTGCTGAATCGAAAGAAAGATTTACCTCTGTAAGATGTATCCACACATCACAGATAGTTTATTTCTAGTTTTTATCTGTGGTTATTCCCAGATAGTTTCTTTCAAGTTTTTATCTGTGGATATTCAGTTTTTCCCTATAGGTCTATAAGGG
The DNA here is from genome assembly GCF_049350105.2 of Macaca mulatta. Lineage (NCBI taxonomy): Eukaryota > Metazoa > Chordata > Mammalia > Primates > Cercopithecidae > Macaca > Macaca mulatta. The sequence continues at coordinate 58,335,965 of NC_133426.1, read as the reverse complement.
CTATTAAATGCCCCTTCACAGATTCAACAACAACAACAAAAAAGTGTTTCCAACCTGCTGAATCAAAAGAAAATTTTATATCTGTGAGATGAATCCACACGTCAGAATGCAATTTCACAGACAGCTTCTTTCTAGTTGTTATCTTGGGATATTCAGTTGTTCTCCACTGGCCACAACAGGCTTCCAAATGTCCCTGTGCACATTCTACAAAGAGAGTGGTTCCAACCTGCTGAATCAAAAGAATGGTTTAACTCCATGAGATGAATCCACCCATTGCAAAACAGTTTCACAGATAACTTCTTTCTAGTTTTTATCTGGGGATATTAGATTTTTCTACATAGGGCTCAATGGGCTCCCAAATATCCCCTCCCAGATTGTATAATAAGCGTGTTTTCATCCTGTTAAATGAAAATAAAGGTTAATCTCTGTGATATGAATACACATGTCAAAAAGCAGTTTCACAGAGAGTGTTTTTCTTATTTTCCTCTGGATATATTCATTTTCTTTTTCCCCTAGGCCACAGTGGGCTCCCAAATATCCCATCCCAGATTCTACAAAAAAAAAAAAAAAGTTTCCAACCTTCTTAATCAAAACAAAGGCTTAACTCTGTGAGATGAATCCATCCATCACAAAGCAGTTTCACAGATAGCTTCTTACTAGATTTTATCTTGGTATATTCGGTGTTTCCCCATAGTCCTCAATGGAATGCCAAATATCCCTTCACAGATTCTACAATTTCTGACCTGCTGAATAAAAAGAAGCGTTGAACTCTGTGAGATGAATCTAGACATTAACAAGAAGTTTCACAGAGGGCAGCTTTCTAGTTTTCTTCTGGGGATATTCCATTATTCCCCATAGTCCTCAATGGACTCCCAATTGTCCCTTCGCAGATTGTATAAAAAAGAGTGTTTCCAAGCTGCTGATTCAAATGAAAGATTTACCACCTAGAGACGAATCCACATATCACAAACAAGTTTCACAGATATCTTCATTCTAGTTTTTATCTGGGGATACTCAGTTTTTCCTGATAGGCTACAATATGCTCCCAAATGTCCCTTCACAGATTATACAAAAAGAGTGTCTCCAACCTACTGAAACAAAAGCAAGTTTTAACTCTGTGAGATAAATCCACACATTACCAGTTTCACAGATAGCTTCTTTGTAGTTATTATCTGGGGATATTCTGTTTTTCCCCACAGGCATCAATGGGCCTTCAAATGTCCCTTCGCAGATTCTACAAAAAGTGTTTCCAACCTGCTGAATCAAAAAAGATAGGTTTAACTGTTTGAAATTCATCCACACATTACCAAGTGGTTTCACGGATAGCTTCTTTCTAGTTTTTATCTGTAAATATTCAGTTTTTCCCTATAAGCCTTAATGGGCTCCCATATGTCCCTTCAGAGATTCTACAAAAAGCGTATTGCCATCCAGCTGAATCAAAAGAAAGGTTAAAATCTGTGAGATGAGTCCACACATGACAAAACAGTTTCATAGATAGCTTCTTTCTAGTTTTATCTGGGGGTATTCATTTTATCCCTATAGACCACAATGGGATCCACAATGTCCCTTCACTAATTCTACAGAAAGAGTGTTTGCAAGCTGCTTAATGAAAAGAAAATTTAACTCTGTGAGTTGAATTCACACATCAAAAAGCAGTTTCACAGATAATTTCTTTCTATTTGTTATCTAGGGATATTAGGTTTTCCTCCATAGGCCTCAATGGGCTTTCAAATATTCCTTCTCAGATTCAACAAAGAGAGTGTTTCCCACATGATGAATCAAAGAAGAATTTATATCTGTGAAATGAATCTGCACATCACCAAGGAGTTTCAAAGACAGCTTCTTTCTTGTTTTTATCTGGGGATATTCACTTTTGCCCCAGAAAACACAATTAATTCTCAAATGTCCCTAGGCAGATTCTACAAAAAGAGTGTTTGCAACCTGATTAATCAAACGAAAGTTTTACCTTCATGAGATGAATCCACACATCACCAAGCAGTTTCACAGATACCTTCTTTCTAGTTTGTATTTGGGGATATTCAATTTTTTCCCCCATAAGACTAATTGAATTCCCAAATGTTTCTTCATATATCCTACAAAAAAAGGTTTCCAAACTGCTGAATCAAAGTAAAGGTTTAACTCAGTGAGATGAATCCACAAATCACAAAGTAGTTTCAAAGATAGCTTCTTTTAGATTTTATCTGGGGATATTCAGTTTTTCCCCACAGGCCTCATTGGAGTCCCATATATTCATTCACAGATTGTAAGAAAAGAGTATTTTCAACATGCTGTAGCAAAAAAACAATTTAACTATATGAGATTAATCCACACATCACAAAGTAGTTTTACAGATAGCTTCCTTTTAGTTTTAATCTGGTGATATTAAATTTTTCTCCATAGGCCTCAATGGGATCCAAAATGTCCCTTCACAGATTCTACAGAAAGAGTGTTTCCAACCTGCTGAATATAAAGAAATGTTTAACTCTGTGAGATTAATCCACACATCTCAAAGCATTTTCACAGATAGCTTATTTCTAGTTTTTTTGTATGGGGATATTAAGTTCTTTCCCATAGAAATCAATTGGCTCCCAAACATCCCTTCGCAGATTCTACAAAAACAGTGTTTTTTATCTGCTGCATCAACAGAAAGGTTTAACTCTGTGAGATGAATCTACACATCACCAAGCAGTTTCACAGACAGCTTCTTTCTAGTTTTTATCTGGGGATATTGTGTTTTTCTTCATTAGCCTCAATGGGCTTTCAAATGTCTCTTCACAGATTCCACATAAAGGGTGCTTACAACCTGCTAAATCAAATGAAAGTTTAAACCCTGTGAAATGAATCCACACATCATTAAAGAGTTTCAAAGACTGCTTTTTTCTTTTTTTATCTGGGGATATTCACTTTTGCCCTGTAAGATACAAGTAGTCCCCAAATGCCTCTTCGCAGAGTCTACAAAAAGAGTGTTTACATCCCCCCAAATCAAAGGAAAAGTTTAACTCTTTGAGATGAATCCACACATCACAAATCAGTTTCACAGAAAGCTTCTTTCTAGTTTTAATTTGGGGATATTCAATTTTTCCTTATAGGTCTCATAGGCCTCACAAATGTTTATTCACAAATCCTACAAAAAAAGTGTTTCCAACCTGCTGAATCAAAAGAAAGGTTTAACTCAGTGAGATGAATCCACACAACACCAATCAGTCTCACAGATACCTTCTTTCTAATTTTTATCTGGGGATATTCTGTTTTCCTCATAGGTCTCAAAGGACTTTAAAATGTCCCTTCACATATTTTATAAAAAGTATTTCCAACCTCATGAATCAAAAGAAAGTTTTAACACTGTGAGATGAATCTGCACATCACCAAGCAGTTTTACAGAGAGCTTTTTTCTAGTTTTTATCTGGGGATATTCTATTTTTCCCCATAGGCCTCAATGGGTTCCCAAATGTCCCTTCACAGATTGTACAAAAAGGGATTTTCCAACCTGCTGAATCAAAAGAAATTTTTAACTCTTTGACTTGAATCCACACACCAAAAGGCAGTTTTGCAGAAAGAAGAGACACTTCTTTCTCGTTTTTATCTGGGTGTATTCGTTTTTTCCCTATTGGCCTCAAAGGGCTCCCAGTGGTCCCTTCACAGATATTTCAAAAAAGGTGTCTGCAACCTACTAAATCAAAAGAAAAGTTTAAATCTGTGAGATGAATCCACACATCACAAAGCAATTTTACAGATAGCTTCTTACTAGTTTTCATCTGGTAATATTCAGTTTTTTCCCCATAAGCCTCAATTGGAGATTCAATTTTTGCCCATGGGCCCCAATAGGCCCCCAAATGTTCCTTCACAGATTCACAAAAGTAGTGTCTCCAACCTGCTGAATCAAAAGAAAGGTTTAACTCTGTGAGATAAATCCACACATCACAAAGTAGTTTTACAGATAGATTCTTACTAGTTTTTATCTGGCGATATTCAGTTTTTCCCCGTAAGCCTCAATTGGAGATTCAATTTTTGCTCGTAGGCCCCAATAGGCTCCCAAATGTTCCTTCACAGATTCACACAAATAATGTCTCCAACATGTTGAATCAAAAGAAAGGTTTAACTCTGTGAGATGAATCCACACATCACAAAGCAGTTTCACAGATAGCTTCTTTCTAGGTTTTATCTTGAGATATTCTATTTTTTCTTGTAGTCCTCAAGGGACCCAGAAAAGTCCACTTGCAGATTCTACAAAAAGAGTGCTTCCGATCTGCTGAATCAAAAGAAAGCTGTAACTCTGTGAGATGAATCCGCACATCACAAAGCAGTTCCACAGAAAACTTCTTTGTAGTTTTTATCTGGGGATATTCTGTTTTTCCTTATAGGCCTCATGGGCTCCAAAATATCCCTTCACAGATTCTGCAAAAAGAGTGTCTCCAACCTGTTGAATTAAAAAGAAAAACAAAAAATAACAACAAAAAAATGTTTAACTCTATTGCATGAGTCCACACATTACAAAGCAGTTTTACAGATAGTTTCTCTCTAGATTTTAACTGGGAATATTCTGTTTTTTCCCATAGGCCTCAAAGGGCTCTGAAAAGTCCATTTGCAGATTCTTCAGTAAGAGTGGTTCCAACCCCCTGAATCAAAAGAAAGGTGTTACACTGTGAGATGAATCCACACATCACAAAGCAGTCCACAGAAAATTTCTTTCTAGTTTTTATCTGTGGATATTTGGTTTTTCCTCTTAGGCCTCAATGGGTTCCCAAATGTCCCTTCACCAGTTCTACAAAAAGAGTCTTTCCAACCTGCTGAATCAGAAGACAGGTTTAATTCTGTGAGATAAATCCACACACTACAAAGCAGTTTCACAGATTACTTCTGTTCAGTTTTTACCTGGGGATATTTATTTGATTTTTCCCCATAGACTTCAATATGCTCCCAAATGTCCCTTCGTAGATACTACAAAAGGAGTGATTCCAACCAGCTGAATCAAAAGAAAGGTTTAACTTTGTGAGCTAAATCCACACATAACAAATCAGTTTCTCACATAGCTTCTTTCTAGTTTTTATCTGGGGATATTCGGTTTTTACCCAAAGTCCTCAAAGGGCTCCAAAAAATCCCTACATAGAGTTTACAAAAAGAGTGTTTCCAACCTGCTTAATCAAGATAAAGGTTTTGCTCTGTGAGATGAATTGACACAAAGCAGTTTAACAGATAGATTCTTTCTAGTTTTATATGGGGATGTTTGGTTTTTCAGCCTAGGCCTCAGTAAGCTCCAAATTGTTTTTTCTCAGATTCTACAAAATGAGTTTTATAACCTGGTGAATCAAAAGAAAGGTTTACCTCTGTGGATTGAATCCACACATTTTAAAGCAGTTTCACAGATAGCTTCTTTTTAGTTTTTACCTGGGGTTATTTTGTTATTTTCCCATAGACCTCAAAGGGATCCCAAATATTTCTTCGCAGATTCTACAAAAAGTGTTCCTACACTGCTGAATCTAAAGAAAGGTTTAACTCTGTGAGATTAATTTACACATTATAAAGCAGTTTTACAGATGGCTTCCTTCTTGTTTTCATCTGGGGATATTTGGTTTTTCCCTGTAGACATCCATATGCTTCCAAATGTACCTTCACAGATTCTACAGAGAAGGTCTCAACTTGCTGAATCAAAAGAAATGTTTAACTCTATGAGATAAATCCAAATATCACAAAGCAGTTTCACAAGTCTCTTCTTTCTAGTTTTTTACTGGGGATATTCAGTTTTTCCCCATCGGCCTCAATGGGCTCCCAAGTGTCCCTTTCCAGATTCTATGAAAAGAGTGTTTCCAACCTGTGGAATGAAGAGAAATGTTTAACTCTGTGAGATCAATCCACACACTACAAAGTAGTTTCACAAATAGCTTCTTTCTTGTTATTATCTGGGAATATTTCATTTTTCCCCATACGCCTCCATGTGCTCCCAAATGTCCCATCACAGATTCTACAAAGAGAGGGTCTAAACTTGTTGAATCAAAAGAAACGTTTAACTCTATGAGATGAATCCAAACATCACAAAAGAGTTTCACAAGTCTCTTCTTTCTAGTTTTTTACTGGGGATATTCAGTTTTTCCCATCAGCCTCAAAGGGCTCACAAGTATCCCTTTCCAGATTCTACATAAAGAGTGTTTCCAACCTGCTGAATCAAAAGAAAGGTTTAACTCTGAAATTCATCCACACATGACAAAGCAGTTTCCCAGAGAGCTTCTTTCTAGTTTTTATCTGGGGATATTTGTTTTTTTCCCATTTGGCCTCAATGGGTTCTGAAATGTCCCTTCACAGATCTTACAAAATGAGTGTTTCCAACCTCCTGAATCAAAAGAAAGGTTTACTTCTGGGAGATGAATCCACACATCTCAAAGTAGTTTCACAGATAGCTTCTTTCTAGTTTTTATCTGGAGACATTTGGTTTTTCCACACAGGACACAATGAGCTCCTGAATGTTCCTTCACAGATTCTACAAAAAAAGTATTTCCAAACTGCTAAATCAAAAAAAATCCTTTAACTCTATGAGATGAATCCACACATCACTGAGTTTCACAAATACCTTACTTCAAGTTTTTATCTGGAGATATTCAGTTTTTCCATATAGGCCACAATGTGCTTCCAAATGTCCCTTTGCAGATTCTACAAAATGCGAGTGTTTTTAACCTGCTGAGTACAGAGAAAGTTTTACCACTGTGAGATAAACCCACATATCACAAACAGTTTCACAGATAGCTTCTATCTTAATGTTATCTAGGGATATATTCATTTGTTTTCCACAGACCACAAAGGGCTCCAAAATTCTCTTCACAGACTCTACTAAAAGTGTGTTTCCAATTTGCTGCATCACAAAAAGTTTTATCTCTATGAGCTAAATCCAAACTTCACATGGCAGTTTCACAGAGAGCTTCTTTTTAGTTTTTATCTGGGAATATTCCGTTTTTCTCCATACACCTACAGGGCTCCCAAATTTTCCTTCACAGATTCTACATAGTGTTTCCACCTGCTTAATAAGAAGAAAGTTTTAACTTTGTGAGGTAAATCCACACATCACGAAGCAATTTCACAGATTGCTTCTTTCTAATTTTCATCTGGGGATATTCATTTTGTTCACCAGGTCACAATGGACTCCCAAATATCTCTTCGCATATTCTGCAAAGAGTGTTTCCCACCTGCTGAATCAAAAGAAAGGTTAACTCTGTGAGAGGAATCCACACATCTCCATGGAGTTTCAAAGATAGCTTCTTTCTATTTTTTATCCAAGGATATTCAGTTTTTCTCCATAGGGCTCAATGGGGCTTTAATTGTCCCTTTGCAGATTCTACAAAAAGAATGATTCTAACGTGGTAAATAAAAATGAAGTTTGAAAACTGTGAGATGAATCCACACATCATGAATAAGTTTCAGAGATGGCTTCTCTCCAGTTTTTATCTGGAAATATTCTGTTATTTCTCATAGGCCACAATGGGCTCCCAAATGTCCCTTCGCGGATTCTACTAAAAGTGTGTTTCCAATCTGCTGAATCAAAAGAAAAGTTTATATCTGTGAGATGAATCCACACATCACAAAGCAGTTTCACAGATAGCTTCTTTCTAGTTTTTATCTCTGGATATTCTGTTTTCCCAATAGACCCCAATGGGCTCCCAAATGTCCCTTTGCAGCTTCTATAAAAAGAGTGCTTCAAACGTGCTGAATCAAAATAAACTTTTAACTTTGTGAGATAAATCCACTCATGAAAATGTGTAGTTTGACACACAGCTTCTTTCTGGTTTTTACCTGCAGAAATTTGTTTTTTTTTCCATAGGTGTCAATGGCTCCCAAATGTCCCTTTGCAGATTCTAAAAGAAGAGTGTTTCCAACCTGTTGAACCAAAAGAAAGGTTCAGATTTGTGAGATGATCTACATGTTATCAAATAGTCTCAGAGATAGCTATTTTTATAGATGATTTCTGGGGATTTTTGGTATTATTCTGTAGGTTCCATGGACTCCTAAATGTCCCTTCACAGATTCTACAAAAAGAGTGTTCCCAATATGCTGAATCAAAAACAGGTGTAAGTCTGTGAAATGAATTCACACATCAGCAAGCAGCTACACAGATAGCGGCTTTCAAGTTTTTACCTGGGGATATTCGTTTTTTTTCACATAGGCCTCAAGGGGCTCCTAAATGTCCCTTTGCAGATTTTACAAAAAGAGTGTTTCCAAACTAATGAATCCAAAGACAGGTTAACCCTGTGAGATGAATGCACCCGCCACAAAGGATTTTCACACATAACTTCTTCCTAGTTTTTATCTGGGGATATTCAGCTTTTCCCCATAGGCATCAGTGGGCTTTCAAATGGCTGTTTGCACATTCTACAAAAAGAGTGCTTACAACCTGCTGAATTCAAAGAAAAGTTGAACTCTGTGAGAAGAATCCACATATCTCAAAGTAGTTTCACAGATAACTTCTTTCCAGTTTTTATCTAGGGATATTCAGTTTTTACCCATAGGCAGTAATGGGCTCCAAAATGACCCCTTGTGGGTTCTACAAAAAGAGTATTTCCAACCTGGAGAATAAAAACAAAAGTTTAACTCTGTGAGATGAATCCAATCATCACCAAGCAGTTTCACAGATAGCTTCTTTTTAGTTTGCATCTGGGGATATTTTGGCTTACCCCTAGGCCTCAATGGACTCCCAAATGTCCCTTCACAGATTCTACAAAAAGAATATTTCCAATGTACTGAATTAAAAGAAACGTTTACCTTCATAAAATGAATCCACACATCACCAGGCAGTTTCACAGATAGCTTCTTTCTAGTTTTTATCTGGTGATATTTGCTTTTTCACCATAGGCCTCAAAGGGTTCTCAAGCGTCCCTTCACAGATCCTACAAAAAGGGTGTTATCAACCTACTGAATCAAAAGAAAGATTAACTCTGTGAGATAAATCCACACAACACAAAGCATTTTTACAGACAGCTTATTTCTAGTTTTCATCTGGGAATATTCATTTTTTCCCCATAGTCCTCAAAAGTTTACCAAGTGTTCCATTGCAGATTCTACAAAAAGAGTGTTTCTAAGCTGCTGAATAAAAAGAAAGGTTTAACTCTGTGAGATGAATCAACACATCACCAAGCAGTTTCAAAGATAGCTTCTTTCTAGTTTGTATCTGGGGATATTCACTTTTTCCTTATAGGCTTCAATAAGCTCCTAACCTTTTTTTCACAGATTCTACAATAATAATAATAATAATAATAATAATAATAATAAGTGTTTTCAACACACTGGATCAAAAGAAAGGTTTGTCTCTGTGAGATGAATCCACACAGCACAAAGCAGTTTCATAGATAGCTTGTTTCTACTTTTTATCTGGGGATATTTGGGTTTTCCCCATAGGCCTTAATAGGCTCCCAAATGTCCATTTGCAGATTTTACAAAAAGTGTGTTTCAAACCTGCTGAATAAAAATAAAGGTCTAAGTCTGTGAAATGAATCCACGCATCTCCAGGTAGTTTCAGAGATAGCTTCTTTCTAGTTTTTATCTCAGGATATTCGGATTTTCCTTATAAGCCTGAAAAGGCAGCAAAATGTTCCTTCCTAGATTCTACAAAAATAATTTTCCAACCTGCTGAATCAAAAGAAAAGTTTAACTCTGTGAGATGATTCCACACATCACAAAGCAGTTTCACACATAACTTCTTTGTAGTTTGCATCTGAGGGTACTTTTTTTACCCTAGACCTCAATGGGCTCCCGAATGTCCTTTGGAAGATTCTTCAAAAAGAGGGTTTCCAACCTGCTGAATCAAAACAAAGATTTAAACTGTGAGATAAATCCACACGTCACCCAGGAGTTTTACTTGTAGTTCTTTCTGGTTTTTATTTGAGGATATTCCGTTTTCCCCTTAGGACTGAATGTACTCTTAAACGTCCCTTCACAGATTCTACAAAAATACTGTTTCCAACCTGCTGAATCAAAAGAAAGGGTAACTCTGTAAGGTGAGTCCACACATGCTGAAGCAGTTTCACAGATCTCTTCTTTCTACTTTTTATCTGAGGATATCCAGTTTTCCCCATGGGCCTCCAAGTGTTCCCAAATGTTTTCTTGCACATTTTACAAAAAAGTATTTCCAAACTCTTGAATCATAAGAAAGGTGTACCTATGTGAGACTAATCCAGACATCAGCAAGCTGTTTCATAGATAGCTTCTTTCTAGTTTTTATCTGGGGATTTTCTGTTTTTCCTTCTAGGCCTCAATGGCCTCCCAAGTGTCCTTTCACAAAGACTACAAAAAGAGGGTTTCCAACCTTCTTAATCAATAGAAAGATTTAACTCTATGAGATGAATCCACACATCATGAAGCAGATTCACAGATTGCTGTTTTCTACTTTTATATGGAAATACTTGGTTTTTCCTTACAGGCTTCAATGTGCTCCCAAATGTCCCTTTGCAGATTCTACAAGAGGGTGTCTCCAAACTGTTGAATCAAAAGAAATGTTTAACTATTTGAATTAAGTCAGCACATCACCAAGCACTTTAACATATATCTTCTTTCTAGTTTTTATCTGGAAAAATTTGATTTTCCCCATAGGCCTCAAGGGACCCCAAATTTTTTTTCACAGATTGTATAAAAAGAGTGTTTCCAAACTGCTCCATCAAAATAAAAGCTTACCTCTGTGAAATGAATCCACACATCAAAAGCAGTTTCACAGATAGCTTCTTTCTAGTTTCTATCTTGGGATATTTGGTTGTTCCCAATAGGCCTCAAAGGATTCCAGAATGTCCCTTTGCAGATTCTACAAAAACAGTGTTTACAACCTGCTGAATGGAGAAAAAAGGGATTAATTATCTCAGATAAATGTAGACATCATCAAGCACTTTCACAGATAATGTCTTTCTAGTTTTTATCTTGGGATTTTTGGTTTTTCCCCCTAAGACTCCATGGATTCCCAAATGTCTCTTTGCAGATTCTACAAAAACAGTGTTTAAAAATCACTGAATGAAAAGAAAGGTTTAAATCTTTTAGATGAATCCACACATCACAAGGACATCTCACAGATTGATTCTTTCTAGTTTTATTCTAGGATTGTTCAGTTTTTTCCTATAGGCATCAATGGGCTTTGAAATGTCCATTCGCAGATTTTACAAAAAGAGTGATTCCAACCTGCTGAATCAAAAATAGGTTCAACTTTGTGAGATGAATCCATGCTTCACCAAATAGTTTCACGGATAGCTTCCTTCTAGTTTTTTTCTGAGGATATTTTATTTTCCCATAAGCCTCAATGGGTTCTGAAATGTCCCTTCGCAGATTCTACAAAAAGAGTGTTTCCAACCTGCTGAATCAAACGAAAGTTTTAACTCTGTGAGATGAACCCACACAAGACCAAGCTGTTTCACAGATAACTTCTTCCTAGTTTTCATCTGAGGATATTCGGTTTTCCTATAGGCCTCAATTGGTTCCAAATGTTTCTTTGCAGATTCTCCAAAAAGAGTGTTTTTAACCTGTGGAATCAAAAGAAAGATTTAACTCTGTGAGATGATTCCACACATCACCAAGCAGTTTCACAGATAGCTAATTTCCAGTTTTTATCTGGGGATATTTGGTTTACTCACAAAGGCATAAATGGGCTCCCAAGCGTCCCTTTGCAGATTCTACAAAAAGAGTATTTCCAACATGCTGAATGGAAAGAAAGTTTTAACTTTGTGTGATGAATCCACACATCATGAAGCAGTTTCACAGATAGCTTCTTTCTAGTTTTTATTTGGGGATATTCCATTTTTCTCCATAGGCATCAATGGGTTCCTAAATATCCCTTTGCAGATTCTACAAACACATTGTTTCCAATCTGACAAATCAAGAGAAAGGTTCCACTCTGTGAGATGAACCAATACATAAAGATGCAATTTCAAAGATAACTTCTTCCTAGTTTTTATCTGGGGATGTTCACTTGTTCTGCATTGGCCTCAATGGGATCCAAAATGTCCCTTCACAGATTCAAAAAATGAGTGTTTTCAACCTGCTGAATCAAAAGAATTGTTTAACTCTGTAAGATGAATCCACACACCACCAGGCAGTTTCACAGATAGCTTCTTTCTAGCCTTAATCTGGTGATATTCCGTTTTTCACAGTAGGTCTCAATGGACTCAAAATAGTCCCTCCACAGATACAACAAAGAGTATTTCCAACCCACTGAATCAAAAGTAAGGTTTATCTCTGAGATGAATTCACACATCACAAAGCAATTTCACAGATAACTTCTTTCTAGTTTTATCTGGGGATATTCATTTTTTCCAATAGGCCTCAAAGGCCTCTCAAATGTCCCACAGAAGATTTTACAAAAAGAGTGTTTTCAACCTGCTGAATCAAAAGAAAGTTTTTGTGAGATGAATGAACACATCAATAAGCCGTTTCATAGGTCCTTTCAAAGGGCTATAAAATGTCCCTTCACAGATTGTACAAAAAGAGTGTCTCCAACCTGTTGATTCAAAATAAACGTTTAACTATTTGAGATGAATCATAACATTATCAAGCAGTTGCACATACAGCTTCTTTATAGTTTTTCTCTAGAAATATTCAGTTTTTCCCCATAGGCTTCAAGAGAGTCCAAAATGTACCTTCACAGATTTTACAAAGAGTGTTTCCAAACTGCTCAGTCAAAAGAAAGGTTTAACTACATGAGATGAATCCACACATCAAAAAGTAGTTTCATAGATAGCTTCCTTCTAGTTATTATCTTGGGATATTCAGTTTTGCCCAGTGGCCTCAATGGACTCCAAAATATCCCTTTACCCATTCTACAAAAAGAGTGTTTCCAACCTGCTGAATGGAAAGAAAGGATTAACTATTTGAGATGAATCCAGACATCACCAAGCAGTTTCACAAATAGCTTCTAACTAGTTTTTATCTGGGGATTTTAGGTTTCTCCCCCTAGACCTCAAACAAATCCAAAATGTCCCTATGCAGATTCTACTAAAAGAGTGTTTCCAAAATGCTGAATCAAAGGAAAGTTTTAACTCTTTGAGATGAATCCACACATCACAAAGAAGTTTCACACATTGCTTCTTTCTAGTTTTCTTCTGGGAATGTTCAGTTTTTTCCCATAGGCATCAATGGGCTTTGAAATGTTCATTTGCCGATTCTACAAAAAGAGTGCTTCCCACCTGCTGAATCAAGAGAAAGTTTTAACTCTCTGAGATGAATCCACACTTCACCAAGCAGTTTCACAGATGGCTTCTTTCTAGTTATTATCTGGGGATATTCAGTTTTTCCCTGTAGGCCTCAATGGACTCCCATATGTCCCCTCACATATTCTACAAAAGAGTGTTTATAATTTGTAGAATCACAATAAGGTTTAACTCTGTGAGCTGAATTCACACATCACAAATAAGTTTCACAGATAGCTTATTTCCATTCTCTATCTGGGGATATTCCTTTTTTTTTCTCACAAGTTTCAAAGGGTTTTGAAAAGTCCCTTCACAGGTCCTACAAAAAGAGTGTTTCCAACCTACTGAATCATAGCAATGGTTTAACTCTGTGAGATGAGTCCATGCATCACCAAGTAGTTTTACAGATAGTTTCATTCTAGTTTTTATCTGGGGATATTTGCTTTTTCCTTGTAAGCCTCAATAGGCTCCTAAATATCCTTTTGCAGATTCTACAAAAAGAGTGTTTCCAACCTGGTGAATAAAAAGAAACTTTTAATTCTGTTAGATGAATTCACACATCACCAAGCACTTTCACAGGTCATTTCTTTCTTGTTTTTATCTTGAGATATTCTGTTTTTCCTCATAGGCCTCAATGGGCTTCTAAATGTCCCCTCAAGATTTACAAAAAGAGTGCTCCAAGCTGCAGAATCAAAAGAAAGTTTTAACTCTGAGAGAATAATCTACACATCATCAAGCAGTTTCAAAGCTAGCTTGTTCCTAGTTTTTATGTGGGGATATTTATTTTCAGCTATAGGCCTCAAAAAGTTTCTAAGTGTCACTTCACAGATTCTACAAAAACAGTGTTTCCTAGCTGCTGCATCAATATAAATGTTTAACTCTGAGACATGAATCAACACATTGCTAAGCAGTTTCAAAGACAGCTTCTTCCTAGTTTTTATCTGGGGATATTATCTTGTTCCATATAGGTCTCAATGGGCTCCAAAATGTCCCTTTACAGGTTTTACAAAATGAATGTTTCCAACGTGCTGAATGAAAAGAAAGGTTTAACTCTGTGAGATGCATCCACACATCACTAAGCAGTTTCACAGATAGCGTCTTTCTAGTTTTTATCTGGAGACATTCTGTTTTTCCCCTTAGGTATCATGGGGTCTGAAATGTCCTTTCGCAGATTCTACCAAAAGAGTTTTTCTAACCTGCTGAATCAAAAGAAAGGTTTAACTCTGTGCAATGCATCCAAACATCACCAAGTAGTTTCACAGATAGCTTCTTACTAGTTTTCATCTGGGGATGTTCCATTTTTCCAAAGTCTTCAATGGGCCTCTAAATGCATCTTCACATATTATACAAAAAGAGTGTTTCAAGCCTGCTGAATCAAAAGAAAATGTTAACTCTGAGAGATGACTCCACACATCACTAAGCACTTCCACAGATAGCTTCTTTCCAGTAGTTATTTGAAGATGTTTGCTTCTTTTCATAGGCCTCAATGGGCTCCCAAATGTTTCTTAGCAGATTCTACAAAAAGACTGTTTCCAGCCTGCTGATTCAAAAGATAAGTTTAACTCTGTAGGATGAATCCACACATGTCCAAGCATTTTCACAGATAGCTTCTTTCTACCTATTATCAGAGGATATTTGATTTTCCCCATAGGTCTCTATGGGTTCCCAAATGTCCCTTCTCAGATGCTACAAAAAGAGTGTTTCCAACCTATTGAAACAAAAGAAAGTTTTACCTCTGTCAGATGATTCCACACAACACAAAGCAGTTTCACAGATAGATTCTTTCTAGTTTTATTTGGAAATATTCAGTTTTTCCCCTAGGCCTCAATGAACTCCCAAATGTTTGCTCGAAGATTCTACAAAAGGAGTGTTTCCAACCTGCCGAATTAAAGGAAAGGTTCAACTCTGTGAGATGAATCCACACATCACAAAGCAGTTTCTGTTAGTTTCTTTCTAGTTTTTCTCTGAGGATATTCATTATTCCCCATATGCTTCAATGGGATCCAAAAAGTCCTTTCTCAGGTTCTACAAAGAGTGTTTTTACCCTGTTGAATCAAAAGAAAGGATTAGCTCTGTGAGATGTATCCACACATCACCAAGCAGTTTCACAGACAGTTTCTTTCTAGTTTTTATCTGGGGATATTCGGTTTTTCCCTGTAGGCCTCAATAAGCACCCAAATGTCTATTCAAAAGTTCTACCAAAAAGTGTTTCCAACCTGCTGAATTGAAAGAAAAGTTTAACCCTGGGAGATGAATCTACACATCACCAAGCAGTTTCACAGAAAGCTTCTTTCTACTTTTTATCTGGGGATATTCAGTTTTTCCTCATAGGCCTCAATGGGCTCTCAAATATATTCTCTTGGATTTTACAAAAAGAGTTTTTCCTAACAGTTGAATCATAAGAAAGTTTTACCTCTGTGAGATTAATCCACACATCAACAAGCAGTTTCACAGATAGCTTCATTCTAGTTTTTATCTGGGGATTTTAGGTTTTTCCTCCTAGGCCTCGATGAGCTCTGAAATGTCCCATTGCAGATTCTAGAAAAATAGTGTCACTAACCTGTTGAATCAAAAGAAACGTTGAGCTATTTGAGATCAACCAGCACATCACAAAGCAGTTTCATATATAGCTTCTTTCTAGCTTTTATCTAGAAACATTCAGCTTTTCCCCATAGGCCTCAAGGGACTCCAAAATATCCCTTCTCAGATTTTATAAAAAGAGTGTTTCCAAACTGCTCCATTAGAAGAAAGGTTTGACTCCATGAGATGAATCCACTCATCAAAAAGCAGTTTCACAGATAGCTTCTTTCTAGTTTTTATCTTGGGATATTCAGTTTTTCTCCGTAGTCCTCAATAGATTCCAAAATGTCCCTTTGTAGATTCTACAAAAAGAGTGTTTCCAACCTGTTGAATGGAAAGAGAGGATTAATTATTTGAGATGAATTCAGACATCATCAAGCAGTTTCACAGAGAGCATCTTTCTAGTTTTTATCTGGGGATTTTCCATTTCTCCCGCTAGGCCTCAATGGAATTCCAAATGTCTCTTCACAGATTCTACAAAAACAATGTTTCCAAACTGCTGAATCAAAAGAAAGGTTTAACTCTTTGAGATGAATCCACACATCACAAAGGAGTTTCACAGATTGCTTCTTTCTAGCTTTTTTCCTCTGAATGTTCAGTTTTATCCCACAGGCATCAATGGGCTTCGAAATGTCCTTTTGCAGATTATTTAAAAAGAGTGCTTCCAAACTGCTGAATAAAAAGAAAGGTGTAACTTTCTGAGATGAATCCATACATCACCAAGAAGTTTCACAGATAGCTTCCTTGTAGCTTTTTTCTGGGGTTATTTGGTTTTCCCCATAGGCCTCAATGGGTTCTGAAATGTCCTTTTGCAGATTCTCCAAAAGGAGTGTTCCAACCTGCTGAATCAATGAACGTTTTAACTCTGTGAGATGAATCCACACAAGACCATGCCGTTTCACAGATCGCTTCTTCCTATTTTGATCTGAGGATATTCCATTTTCCTATAGGCCTCAATGAGTTCCCAAATATTTCTTAGCAGATTCTACTAAAAGAGTGTTTCCAACCTGCTGAAACAAAAGAAAAGTTTGTCTCTGTGACATGAATCCAAATCTCACCAAGTAGTTTCACAGATAGCTTCTTTCTAGTTTTTAACTGGGAATATTTTATTTTTCCTTATAGGCCTCAATAAGCTCTGAAATGTCTTTTCACAGATTCTACAAAAAGAGTGTTTCCAAGTGGTTGAATCAAAGGAAAGATTTATCTCTGTGAGATGAATCCAAACAGTACACAGCACTTTAACAAATAACTTCTTTCTGCTTTGTATCTGAAGATATTGACTTTTTCCCCATGGACCTCAACGTGCTTTGAAATGTCCCTTCTCAGTTCCTTTCCAAATATTGTTTCCAGTCTGCTGAATCCAAAGAAAGTTTTACCTCTGTGAGATGAATCCACAAGTCACAAAACTGTTTCACTGATAACTTCTGTTTAGGTTTTATCTGGGGATATTCTGATTTTTTCATTAGGCATGAGAGGGTTCCCAAATGTCCATTTGAAGAGTATACAAATAGAATGTTTCCAACTTGCTGAATCAAAAGAAAGGTTCAAATCTGTGAGATGAATCAACACATCACCAAGTAATTTCAAAGATATCTTCTTCCTTGTTTTTATCTGGGAATATTCGCTTCTTCTGCATCAGACAGTGTGATCCAAATTGTCCCATCGCAGATTTTACAAAACTGAGTGTTTCCAAACGGTTTTGTTTTTTATCTGGAGATACTGGTTTTTCCCCTTAGACATCAATGAGGTCCCAAATGTCCATCCACAGATTCTATGAAAAGAGTGTTTCCAACCTGCTGAATCAAAAGAAAAGTTGAACTTTGTGAAATGCGTCCACACCTCACTAAGCAGTTTCAAATTTTTATCTGGAGATATTTGTTTTTTCCATTTACACATCCATGGGGTCCCAAATGTTCCTTCACAGATTACACAAAAAGAGTGTATTTAACCAGCTGAATCAAATGAAAGTTTTAACCTTATTAGATGAATTCACACAACACCAAGTAGTTTCACAGATAGCTTATTTCTAGTTTTTAACTGGGGATATTCGGTTTTTCCACAAAGGCATAAATGGGCTCCCAAATGTTCCTTCACAGATTCTACAAAAATAGAGTTTCCAACCTGCTGAAACAGAAGAAAAGTTTAACTCTGTCTGATGAATTCACACATCATCAAGCAGTTTCACAGATAGCTTCCTTCTTGTTTCATCTGGGGATATTCCATTTTTCCTCACAGTCATCAATGGGCTCCTAAATGTTCCTTTGTAGATTCTACAAAAACAGTGTTTCCAACCTGATGACTCAACAGAAAGGTTCAACTCTGTGAGATGAATCAGCACATCACTAAGCAGTTTGAAAGATAGCTTCTTCCCAGTTTTCACCCGGGGCTATTCTCTTGTTCTGTATCTGCCTCAATGGGATCCAAAATGTCCCTTTGCAGATTCTACAAAATGAGTGCTTCCACCCTGTTGAATCAAAAGAAATGTTTAAGTCTGTGAGATTAATCAACACATCACTAAGCAGTTTAACAGACAGCTTTGTTCTAGTTTTTATCTGGAGATATTTGGTTTTTCCCCTTAGACATCAATGGGGTCCCAAATGTCCCTCTGCAGATTCTACAAAAGGAGTGTTTCCAACCTGCTGCATCAAAAAAAGGGTTTAATTCTGTGATATGAATCCACACATTATCGAGAAGTTTCACAGACAGCTTCTTTCTGCTTTTTATTTTGGGATATTCGGTTTTTCCCCATGGACCTCAATGGGCTTTGAAATGTCCATTCACAGATTCTACAAAAAGAGTGTTTCCAAACTGCTGAATCAAAAGAAAGTTTTATCTCTGTGAGATGAAGCCACACATCACAAAACAGTTTCCCAGATAGCTTCTTTCTAGTTTTTTTTTCCCCCCCGGGGACATATTGTTTCTCCCGCTAGCCCTCAATGGGCTCCCAAATGTCCCTTTGCAGATTATACAAAAAGAGTGTTTCCAACCTGTTGAAACCAAAAAAAAGTTTTCACTTTGTGAGATGAATCTACACATCATCAAGCAGTTTCACAGATAGCTTCTTTCTAGTTTTCATTTGGGGACATTCAATTTTTCCCCATAGGACACAATTTGTTCCCAAATGTCCCTTTGCAGATTCTACAAAAAGAGTGTTTCCAACCTGCTGGATCAAACGAAAGGTTTAATTCTGTGATTTGAATCCACACATCACAAAGTAGTTTCGCAGATAGCTTCTTTCTAGTTTTTATTTGAGGATATTCAATTTTTCCCCATAGGCCTTATTGGACTCCCAAATGTTCCTTCACATATCCTACAAAAATGTTTCCAACACGCTGAATCAAAAGGAAGGTTTAACTCAGTGAGATGAATCCAAACATAACCAATCACCTTCACAGATAGCTTCTTTCTAGCTTTTATCTTCTGATATTTGGTTTTTCCCCCACGGACTCTCAAATGTCCCTTTGCACATTTTACAAAAAGAGAGTTTCCAACCTCATAAGTCAAAAGAAAATTTTACCTCTGTGAGATGAATCCATACATCACCAATCAGTTTCACAGATAGCTTCTTTCTAGTTTTTATCTGGGGATATTCAGATTTTCCTCATAGGCCTCAATGGGCTCCCAAATGTCCCTTTGCAGATTCTGCAAAAAGAGTTTTTCCAACCTACTGAATCAAATGAAATTTTTAACTCTTTGGCATGGATCCACACATCACAGAGCAGTTTCACAGACAGAAGACATATATCTAGTTTTTATCTGGGTGTATTTTGTTTTTCCCATAGGCCTCAAAGAGCTTCCAATGGACCCTTGGCAGATTTTTCAGAAAAGGTGTCTTCAACGTACAAAATCAAAAGAAAATTTTAACATTGCGAGATAAATCCACACATCATCAATTTACATTGTAGGGACATGGATGAAGCTAGAAACCATCATTTGGAGTGAACTATCACAGGGCCAGAAAACCAAACACCACATGTTCTCACTCATAGCTGGGAACTGAACAATGAGAACACTTGGACACAGGGTGGAGAACATCACACACTGGGGCCTGTCGTGGGGTGGGGGGAGGGGGGAGGGATAGCATTAGGAGATATACCTAATGTAAATGATGAGTTAACGGGTGCAGCACACCAACATGCCACATGTATACATATGTAACAAACCTGCACATTGTGCACATGTGCCCTGGAACTTAAAGTATAATAATAAATAGAAAAAAGAAAAGTCCATTCTCAGATTCTTCAAAAAAGAGTGTTTCCAACCTGCTGAATCAAAACAAAGGTGTTACTCTTTGAGATGAATCCACATATCACAAAGCAGTTTCACAGATAACTTATTTCTAGTTTTTATCTGGGGATATTTGGTTTTTCCTCTTAGGCCTCACTGGTCTCCCTAATGTCTTTTTGCAGATTGTACAAAAAGGGTCTTTCCAATTTGCTGAATAAGAAAACAGGTTTACTTCTGTTAGATAAATCCACACATCACCAAGCGGTTTTACAGATTGCTTCTATTTAGATTTTATATTTGGTTTTACCCCATAGACCTCAATGGTCTCCCTAATGTCCCTTCACAGATTCTACAAAAAGAGTGTTTTCAACCAGCTGAATCAAAAGAAAGGTTTAACTCTGTGAGATGAATTCACAGAACACAAAGCAGTTTCCCACGGCTTCTGTCTAGTTTTTTCTGGGGATATTCCATTTTTCTTCCCCATAGCCCTCAATGGGCTCCCAAGTGTCCCTTCACAGATTCTACAAAAAGAGTATTTCCAAACCTGCTGAATCAAATGAAATGTTAACTTTGTGAGATGAATCCAAACATCAAAAAGTAGTTTCACAGATAGCTTCTTTCTAGTCTTTATCTGGATATATATTTTTTTTTTCCAAAGGCCCCAATGGGCTCCCAATTGTTCCTTCACAGATTCTGCAAAAAAAGTGTTTCCAACCTGCTGAATCAAAAGAAAGTTGTAACCCTGCGAAATGAATCGACACATCACAAAGTAGTTTCACAGATAGCTTATTTCCAGTTTTTGTCGGGGAATATTTGGTCTGTCCCCATAGGCTCCAATGGGCTCCCAAATGTCTTTTCACAGATTCTACAAAAAAAGTGTTTCCAACCTGCTGAATCAAAAGAAAGGTTTAATTCTGTTAATAAATCCACACATCACCAAGCAGTTTCAAAGATACCTTTGTTCCTAGTTTTTATCTGGTGGGTATTCAGTTTTTCCTCAATGGTCTCCAAAATGTCCCTTGGCAGATTTCACAAAAAGAGTGTTTACAGCATTCTGAATCAAAAGAAAGTTATAAATCTGCGTGATGAATCCACATGTCACAAAGCAGTTTCAGAGACCGCATCTTTCTAGTTTTTATCTGGGGATATTCAGTTTTGCTCCATAGGCCTTCAGGGGCTCCTAAAATGTCCCTTCACATATTCTAGAAAAAGACTGTTTCAAATCTGCTCAATCAAAAGAAAAGTTTACCTCTGGGAAATGAATCCACACAACACGAAGCAGTTTCACAGATAGCTTTTTTCTAGTTTTTATCTCGGGATATTCATTTTTTCCCCATAGGCTTCACTGGGCTCCCAAATGTCCCTTCACAGAATCTGTAAAATGAGTTTTTCAACCTGCTGATTCAAAAGAAAGCTTTAACTCTATGAGAGGAATCCACTTATAACAAAGCAGTTTCACAGATAGTTTTTTTTGTAGTTTTTTTCCTGAGGATATTCTGTTTTTTCCCATAGGTTTGAAAGGGTTCCTAAATGTCCCTTCGTAGATTCTACAAAAGGAGTGCTTCCTAATGCTGAAACAAAGAAAGATTTAACTGTTTGAGATGAATCCAAACATTACAAAGCAGTTTCATAGATAGGTTCTTTCTAGTTTTTATCCAGGGATTATTTGATTTTTTTTTTCCAATAGACCACAATGGGCTCCCAAATTTCCCTTCACAGAATCTACAAAATAGTTTTTCTAACCTGCTGAATCAAAAGAAAGGTTTAAGGATTTGAGATGAATCCACACAACACAAAGCAGTTTCAAAGATAGCTGCTTTCTAGTTTTTAGGTAGGGATATTCAATTTTTCTCTATAGGCTTCAATGGGCAACCAAATGTCTCCTCACAGATTCTACAAAAAGAGCCTCTCCAACCTTCTGAGTCAAAGAGAAGTTTTAATTCAGTGAGCTGAATCCACACATCACAAAGTAGTTTTGCATATAGCTTCTTTCTAGTTTTTACTTGGAGATATTCTGTTTTCCCCCATAGGCCTCCATGGGTTCCCAAATGCCTCTTCATAGAGTGTAAAAAAGAGTGTTTCCAATGTGCTAAATGAAAAGAAAGGCTTAACTCTATGAGATGAATACACACCTCACAAAGCAGTTTCACAAATAGCTTCATTCTAGTTTTTATCTGGGGATATTGTTTTTTGCCATAGTCCTCAACGGGCTTTCAAAAGTCCCTTTGCAGATTGTACCAAAAGAGTATTTCCAACCTGTTGACTCAAAAGAAAAGTTTAACTCTGTGAGATGAATCCACATATCCCAAAGTAGTTTCAATGATAGCTTCTTTCTAGTTTTTATCTATGGCTATTTGTTTTTTTTTATAGGCCTCAATGGGCTCCCAAATGTTCCTTTGCATAACTACAAAAAGAGTGCTACCAACCTGATGATTCAAAAGAAAAGTTTAATTTGTAAGATGAACCCAAACATCACAAAGCAGTTTCACAGACAGTTTCTTTCTAGTTTTTATCTGGGGATATTCGAATTTATCCCATAGGCCTCAGTGGGCTCCAAAATGTCCCTTTGTAGTTCCTAGAAAAAGAGTGATTTCAATCTGTTTAATCTAAAGAAAGTTTTAACATGTGACATGAAATTACATATCACCAAACAGTTTCACATACAGCTTCTTTTTAGTATTTATCTCAGATATTTGGTTTTTCCTTATAAGCCTCAATGTAATTCCAAATATCCCATTGCAAATTTTACAAAAAGAGTATTTCCAACCTGCTTAATCAAAAGAAAGTTTCAACTCTGTGAGATGAATCCACTCAGCACAAAGCACTTTCATAGATAACTTCTTTCAGGTTTTTATCTGGGGATAATCAGTTTTTCTCCATAGGTCTCAATGGGCTCCCAAATATCCCTTTGTAGATGATACAAAAAGAATGTTCTCAACGAACTGAATCAAAAGAAAATTTTAAAACTGTGAGATGAACCCACACATCACAAAGCAGTTTCACAGATAGCTTCTTTCTGGTTTTTATCTGGAGATGTTCGATTTTTCCGAATAGGCCTCAATGGGCTGCAAACTGTTTCTTCTTCACAGATTCTACAAAAGCAGTTTCCACCTGCTGAATCAAAAGTCAGGTTTAACTGTGAGATGAATCCACACATCAGAAAGTATTTTCACCCATAGCTAATTTGTGGTTTTTATCTGGAGATATTCGGTTTTCCCCTTAGGTGTCAATGGGCTTTTAAATTTCCTTTCACAGGATTTACAAAAAGAGTGTTTCCAACCTGCCCAATCAAAAGAAAGTTTTAACTTTGCGAGATAAATCCACACATCACCAAACAGCTTCACAGATAGCTTTTATCTAGTTTTTATCTGTGGTTATTCAACTTCCATCTTAAGCTTCAATGGCCTCCCAAATATCCCTTCACAGTTTCTACAGAAATTGTGTTTCCAACCTCCTGAATCAAAAGAATGGTTTAACTCTCTTAGATAAATCCATACATCCCCAAGAAGTTTCACAGATAGCTTCTTTCTAGTTTCTATCCAGGGATGTTCAATTTTTCCACATAGGCACAATGGGCTCTGAAAAGTTTCTTCGCAGATTCTACAAAAGTAGTATTTTCTAACTGCTTAATCAGCATACAGGTTTAAATCTGTGAGATGAATCCACACTTCAAAAAACACTTTCACAGATACCTTCTTTCTAGTTTTTATCTGGAGATATTCGATTTTTCCCCATAGACCACAATAGGGGCCAAAATGTCCCTTCACAGATTCTACAAAAACAGTGCTTCCACCTGCTGTATCAAAAGAAAGATTTAACTGTGTGAAATGAATCTACACATCTCAAAGCAGTTTCACAGATAGCTTCGTTTAGTTTTTATCTGAAGATATATGGTTTTTCCCCATTGGCCACAATGGGCTCATAATTGTCCCTTCACAGATGATACAAAACGTGTGTTTCAAACTTGCCGAATTAAAAGACAGGTTTAACTCTGTGAGATGAATCCACACATCTTAAAGAAGTTTTGCAGATAGTTTCTTACTAGTTTTTATCTGGGGATATTCGATTTTTTCCCACAGTCCTCAATGGGCTCCAAAATGTTTTTTCGCAGATTCTACACCAAGTGTGTTTCCAACCTGCTGAATCACAAGGAAGATTTAAGACTTTCAGATTAATCCACACATCACCAAGTTGTTTTACAGATAGTTTTTTTATTTTAGTTTTTATCTGGGGATATTCAGTTTTTTTACATAGGCCTCAACAGGCTGCCAACTGTCCCTTCACAGATTCTACAAAAATAATGTTTCCAACCAGCTGAATCAAAAGAAAGCTTTAACTCTGTGAAGTGAATCCACACATCACCAAGTGGTTTCACAGATAGCTTCTTTCTAGTTTTTATCTAGGGATATTCGGTTTTTCCCCAAGGCCTCAATGTGCTACTAAATGAATTTTTGCAGATTCTATAAAAAGAGTGTTTCCAACCTGCTGTATCTATAGAAATGTTTAACACTATTACATGAATCCAAACATTACCAAGCAGTTTCACACATAGTTTCTTTCTATTTTTTGTCTGGGGATATTCAGTTTTTTCCCATAGGCCTCAATGGGCTCCTGAATGTCCTGTCACAGATTCTACATCAAGAGTGTTTCCATTCTACTGATTCTAAAGCTTTAACTCTGTAAAGTGAATTCACACATCCCCAAGCAGTTTCACAGATAGCTTCTTTCTAGTTTATATCTGGGGATTTTCAAATTTCCCTTGAGGCCTCAATGGGCTACACAATGTCCCTTCACACTTTCTACACAAAGAGAGTTTCCAAGCTGCTGAATCAAAAGATAGGTTTAGCTCTGTGAAATGAATCCACATGTCAAAAGCAATTTCACAGATAGCTTCTTTCTGTTTTTTAACTGGGAATATTCAGCTTTTCCCTTAGGCCTCAATTGGATATGAAAGAATTTTTTGCAGATAATTCAAAAAGAATGCTTCCAACCTGCAGAATCAAAAGAAAGGTTTAACTCTGTGAGGTGAATCTATGCATCACCAAGCAGTTTCAATTTTCTAGTTTTTATCTGGAGATATTCGGTTTTTCCCCATAGGTATCAATAAACTTTGAAAAGTCCTTTTACAGATTCTACAAAAAGAGTGTTTCCAACCTGATGAATCAAAAGAAAGGTTTAAATTTGTGAGATAAATACAAACATCACCAACCTGTTTCACAGATAGCTTCTTTTTAGTTTTTATCTGGGTATTTTTAGTTGTTTGCATTAGGCCTCAAGGGACCCTTAAATGTTCCTTCACAGCTTCTACAAAAAGAGTATTTTCTACCTGCTAATTCGCAAGAAAGGTTCATCTCTGTGAGATGAATCAACACACCTAGAAGCAGTTTCACAGAAAGCATCTTTCTTGTTTTTATAGTGGGGTATTCATTTTTTTTTTTTCCCCATAGGCCTCAATGGGCTCCGAAATGTCTCTTAGCAGATTCTGTAAGAAGAGTGTTTCCATCCTGCTTAGTCAAAAGAATCATTTAACTCTATAATATGAATCCGGACATCACCAAGCAGTTTCACAGATAGCTTCTTTCTAGTTTTTATCTGTGGATATTCAGTTTTTTTCTCATAAGTCTCAATGGGCTTTCAAATGTCCTTTTGCTGATTCTTTAAAAGGAGTGTTTCTGGGACTCCCAAGATGGCCGAATAAGAATAGCTCCAGCCTCCAGCTTCCAGGGTGAGTGACACAGAAGAAGGGTGATTTCTGCATTTTCAACTGAGGTACTGGGTTCATCTCACTGGGGCATATTGGACACTTGGTGCTGGTCAGTAGGTGCAGCCCAACCAGCAAGAGCTGAAACAGGGCAAGGCATCATCTCACCTGGGAAGTGCAAGGCGGAAGGGAATTCCTTTTCCTAGCCAAGGGAAACTGAGACACACAACACCTGGAAAATTGGGAAACTCCCACCCTAATACTGTGCTTTACCAAAGGTCTTAGCAAACAGCACACCAGGATATTATATACCACGCCTGGCCCAGAGGGTCCCATGCCCATGGAGCCTCCCTCATTGCTAGCACAACAGTCTGAGCTCTAACTGCAAGGCAGAAGCAAGGCTGGGGGAGAGGCGCCTGCCATTGCTGAGACTTAAGTAGGTAAACAAAGCTGCTGGGAAGCTTGAACAGGGTGGAGCCCACCACAGCTCAAGGAGGCCTGCCTGCCTCTGTACACTCTACCTCTGGGGACAGGGCATAACTAAACAAAAAGCAGCAGAAACCTCTGAAGATGTAAATGTCCCTGTCAGCTAGCTTTGAAGAGAGCAGTGGTTCTCCCAGCACGAAGGTTGAGATCTGAGAATGGACAGACTGCCTGCTCAAGTGGGCCCCTGACCCCTGAGTAGCCTAAGTGGCAGACATCCCCCACTAGGTTCAGGCTGATACCTCACACCTCACACAGCTGGGTACACCTCTGAGGCTAAGCTTCCAGATCCAGAATCAGACAGCAACACTCGCTGTTCAGTAATATTCCGTCTTCTGCAGCCTCCGCTGCTGATACCCAGGCAAACAGGGTCTGGAGTGGACCTCAAGCAAACTCCAACAGACTCGCAGTTGAGGGTCCTGACTCTTAGAAGGAAAAATAACAAACAGAAAGGACACCCACACGAAAACCTCATCAGTACATTACCATCATCAAAGACCAAAGGCAGATAAAACCAAAAAGATGGGGAAAAAGCAGAGCAGAAAAGTTGGAAATTCAAAAAGTCTGAGCACATCTCCCCCTCCAAAGGAATGCAGCTCATTGCCAGCAATGGAACACAGCTGGACAGAGAATGACTTTGATGAGCTGAGATAAGAAGGCTTCAGTTGACCAAACTTCTCAGAGCTAAAGGAGGAACTATGAACCCAGCAGAAAGAAACTAAAAACCATGAAAACAGAATGGAAGAATGGATAACTAGAATAAGCAATGCAGAGAAGTCCAGAAACGAACTGACAGAGATGAAAACCATGACATGAGAACTATGTGACAAATGCACAAGTTCAGTAACCAACTTGATCAACTGGAAGAAAGAGTATCAGTTATTGAAGATCAAATGAATGAAATGAAGTGAGAAGAGAAGTTAAGAGAAAAAAAGAGTAAAAGGGAATGAACAAAGCCTCCAAAAATATGGGATTATGTGAAAAGACCAAATCTACGTCTGATTGGTGTGCCTGAAAGTGACGGGGAGAATGGAACCAAGTTGGAAAATACTCTGCAGGATATTATCCAGGAGAACTTCCCCAACCTAGCAAGGCAGGTCAACATCCAAATTCAGGAAATACAGAGAATGCCACAAAGATACTCCTCGGGAAGAGCAACCAAAAGACACATAATTGTCAGATTCACCAAAGTTTAAATGATGGAAAAAATGTTAAGGGCAGCCAGAGAGAAATTTCTGGTTACCCACAAAGGGAAGCCCATCAGACTAACAGCAGATCTCTCAGCAGAAACTCTACAAGCCAGAAGAGAGTGGGGGCCAATATTCAACATTCTTAAAGAAAAGAATTTTAAACCCAGAATTTCATATCCAGCCAAACTAAGTTTCATAAGTGAAGGAGAAATAAAATCCTTGACAAACAAGCAAATGCTTAGAGATTTTGTCTCCACCATGCCTTTCCTACAAGAGCTCCTGAAGGAAGCTCTAAACTAAACATGGAAAGGAACAACAGGTACCAGCCACTGCAAATATATGCCAAAATGTAAAGTCCATCGATGCTAGGAAGAAACTGTATCAACTAACGAGCAAAATAACCAGCTAATATCATAATGACAGGATCAAGTTCACACATAACAATATTAACCTTAAATGTAAATGGACTAAATGCTCCAATTAAAAGACATAGACTGGCAAATTGCATAAAGAGTCAAGACCCATCAGTTTGCTGTATTCAGGAGACCCATCTCACACGCAGAGACATACATAGGCTCAAAATAAAGGGATGGAGGAAGATCTACCAAGCAAACGGAAAATCAAAAAAGGCAGGGGTTGCAATCCTAGTCTCTGATAAAATAGACTTTAAACCATCAGAGATTAAAAGAGACAAAGAAGGCCATTACATAATGGTAAAGGGATCAATTCATCTGGAAGAGCTAACTATCCTAAATATATATGCACCCAATACAGGAGCACCCAGATTCATAAAGCAAGTCCTTGGAGACTTACAAAGAGACTTAGACTCCCATACAATAATAATGGGAGACTTTAACACCTCACTGTCAACATTAGACAGATCAACGAGACAGAAATTTAACAAGGATATCCAGGAATTGAACTCAACTCTACACCAAGTGGAACTAATAGACATCTACAGAACTCTCCACCCCAAATCAATAGAATATACATTCTTCTCAGCACCACATTGCACTTATTCTAAAATTGACCACATAGTTGGAAGTAAAGCACTCCTCAACAAATGTAAAAGAACAGAAATTATAACAAACTCTCTCTCAGACCACAGTGCAGTCAAACTGGAACTCAGGACTAAGAAATTCAATCAAAACTGCTCAACTACATGGAAACTGAACAACTTGCTCCTGAATGACCACTGGGTACATAACGACATGTAGGCAGAAGATGTTCTTTGAAACCAATGAGAACAAAGATACAACACACTAGAATCTCTGGGATACATTTAAAGCAGTGTGTAGAGGGAAGTTTATAGCATTAAATGCTCACAAAAGAAAGCAGGAAATATCTAAAACTGACACCCTGAATGGACAAAAACTGGAAGCATTCCCTTTGAAAACTGGCACAAGACAGGGATGCCTCACTCACCACTCCTATTCAAAATCGTGTTGGAAGTTCCGGCTAAGGCAATCAGGCAAGAGAAAGAAATAAAGGGTATTCAGTTAGGAAAAGAAGAAGTCAAATTGTCCCTTTTTGCAGATGACATGGTTGTGTATTTAGAAAACCCCATCATCTCAGCCCAAAATCTCCTTAAGCTGAAAAGCAACTTCAGCAAAGTCTCAGGATACAAAGTCAATGTTCAAAATCCAAGCATTCTTATACACCAATAACGGATAAACAGAGAGCCAAATCATGGGTGAACTCCCATTCACAATTGCTTCAAAGAGAATAAAATACCTAAAAATTGAACTTACAAGAGATGTGAAGGACCTCTTCAAGGAGAACTACAAACCACTGCTCAATGAAATAAAAGAGGACACAAACAAATGGAAGAACATACCATGCTCATGGATAGGAAGAATCAATATCACGGAAATGGCCATACTGCACAAGGTAATTTATAGATTCAATGTCATCCCCATTAAGCTACCAATGACTTTCTTCACAGAATTGGAAAAAACTACTTTAAAGTTCATATGGAACCAAAAATGACTCCACATTGCCAAGACAATCCTAGGCCAAAAGAACAAAGCTGGAGGCATCATGCTACCTGACTTCAAACTATACTATAATACCACACATATACAGCCATCTGATCTTTGACAAACCTGACAAAAACTAGAAATGGAGAAAGGATTCCCTATTTAATAAATGGTGCTGGGAATAAATGGCTAGTCCTAAGTAGAAAGCTGAATCTGGATCCTTTCCTTACTCCTTATACGAAAATTAATTCAAGATGGATTAGAGACATAAATGTTAGACCTAAAACCATAAAAACCCTAGAAGAAAACCTACGCAATACCATTCAGGACATAGGCATGGGCAATGATTTCATGTCTAAAACACCAAAAGCAATGGCAACAAAAGCCAAAATTGACAAATGGGATCTAATTAAACTAAAGAGCCTCTGCACAGCAAAAGAAACTACCATCAGAGTGAACAGGCAACCTACAGAATGGGAGACAATTTTTGCAATCTACTCATCTGACAAAAGGCTAATATCCAGAACCTACAAAGAACTCAAGAAATGTACAAGAAAAAAACAAACAACCCCTTCAAAAAGTGGGCAAAGGATATGAACAGACACTTCTCAAAAGAAGACATTTTTACAGCCAGCAGACACATGAAAAAAAATGCTCATCATAACTGGCTGTCAGAGAAACGCAAATCAAAACCACAATGAGATACCATCTCACACCAGTTATAATGGCAATCATTCAAAAGTCAGGGAACAACAGGTGCTTGAGAGGATGTGGAGAAATAGGAACACTTTTACACTGTTGGTGGGACTGTAAACTAGTTCAACCATTGTGGAAAACAGTGTGGTGATTCCTCGTGGATCTAGAACTAGAAATAACATTTGATCCAGCCATCCCATTACTGGGGATATACACAAAGGATTATAAATCATGCTGCTATAAAGCACATGCACATGTATGTTTATTGTGGCACTATTCACAATAGCAAGACTTGGAATCAACCCAAATGTCCATCAGTGACACACTGGATTAAGAAAATGTGGCACATATACACCATGGAATACTATGCAGCCATAAAAAAGGATAAGTTTGTGTCCTTTGTAGGGACATGGATGCAGCTGGAAACCATCATTCTCAGTAAGCTACTGCAAGAACAGAAAACCAAACACTGTATGTTCTCACTCATAGGTGGGAATTGAACAATGAGATCACTCGGACACAGGAAGGGGAACGTCACACATTGGGACCTATAGTGGGGAGGGTAAAAGGGGAGGGACAACATTAGGAGATATACCTAATGTTTATGAAGAGTTAATGGGTGCAGCACACCAACATGGCACACGTATACATATGTAACAAACCTGCACATTGTGCACATGTACCCTAGAACTTAAAGTATAATAATAAAAAAAGAAATAAAAGAAAGACACTTTTAAAAATAAAAATAAAAAAAGGAGTATTTCCAATCTGCTGAATCAAAAGAATAGTTTACCTCTTTTACATGAATCCACACAAAACCAAGCAGTTTTACAGATAAGGTTTTTCTAGTTTTTATCTGGGGATATTCAGGTTTTCACAATATGCCTCTAGGGGATCCCAAATGTCCCTTCTCTGAGATTATGAAAAGAGTGTTTCCAACCTGCTCAGTCAAAAAAAAAAAAAAAAAAAAAAAAAAAAGGTTTAACTCTGTTAGATGAATCCATTCATCAAAAAGCAGTTTCACAAATAGGTTGTTTATAGTTCCCCATAGACCTCAATGGACTCCCAAATGTCCCATTGCAGATTCTGCAAAAAGAGTGTTTCCAACCTGCTGAATCAAAAGAAAGTTTAAAATCTTTCATATGAATCCATGAATAACCAAGTAGTTTCATAGATAACTTCTTTCCAGTTATTATCTGGGGGTATTTGGTTTTTCCCATAGGCCTCAATGCACTCCCAATTGTCCCTTTGCAGATATTTCAAAAAGAGTGTCTATAAACTACTAAATCAGAAGAAAGATTTAACTCTGTGAGATAAATCCACATATCCCCAAACAATTTCCCACATAGTTTCTTTCTAGTTTTGATCTGGAGATACTCATTTTTTTTTCTATTGGCCTCAAAGGGCTCTCAAATATCCATTCGCAGGTTCTACAAAGAGTGTTTCCAATGTGCTGAATGAAAAGAAAGGTTTACGTATGTGAGATGAATTGACACATCACCATGCAGTTTCACAGATAGTTACTTTGTAGTTTTTATCTGCAGTTATTCGTTTTTTGTCCATAAGCCTCATTGCCCCCTAAATATCCTTTCACAGATTCCACAAAAAGAGTGTCTCTTACATCCTGAATCAAAATAAAGGTTTAATTCTGTACAATGAATCCACACATTACCAGGCAGTTTCACAGATAGCTTCCTTCTAGTTTTTATCCTTGGATTTTTACTTTGTTTTCCTTAGGCCTGAATGAACTCTTAAATGCCCCTTCACAGATTCTACAAAAAGAGTGTTTCCAACCTGCTATTTCAAAAGAAAGGTTTAACATTCTGAGATAAATCCACACTTCACAAAGCAGTTTCACAGACAACTTGTTTCTAGTTTCCTTTCGGTATTTCCCCATAGGCCTCCATGGGATCTGAGAAGTCCCTGCATAGATTGTACAAAAAGAGTCTTTCCAACCTCTTGAATCAAAATTAAGTTTTAAGTCTTTGAGATGAATCCAAATATCACAGCAGTTTCACAGATAGCTTCTTCGTAGCTGTCTGTGGATAGCTGTGGATATATTTGGTTGTTCTCTATGGCCTCAATGGACTAACAAATGTCCCTTTGCAGATTTTACAAAAACAGTTTCCAACCTGATGAAATAAAATAAAGGTTTAACTCTGTGAGATGAATCCACAGATTACAAATCAGTTACACAGAGAGCTTTTTACTATTTTTTATCTGGCGATATTCAGTTTTTCCCCATAGGCCTCAATGGGCTCTGAAATGCCCCTTCACAGAATCTACAAAAAGAGTGTTTCCAACCTGCTCAATCAAAAACAGTTTTAACTCTGTAAGAGAAATCTGCACATCACCAAACAGTTTCACAGATAGCTTCTTTCTAGTTTTTATCTGTGGATATTCTTTTTTTTTTTTTTTCTCACAGACCTCAATGGGCTTTCAAATGTCTCTTCACAGATTTTTCAAAATGAATGTCTGAAAACTACTAAATCAAAGGAAGGTTTTAACTCTGTGAGATGAATCCACACATCACCAAGCAGTTTCACAGATAGCTTCTTACTAGATTTTAATCTGGGGATATTCATTTTTTTTCTTATAGGCCCCAATGGGTTCCCAAATGTCTCTTCATAGATTATACAAAAAGAGTGTTTCCAACCTGCAGAATCAAAAGAAAGGTTTAACTCTGTGACATGAATCCAAAAATCAACAAGTAGTTTCACATATAGCTTCCTTATAGTTTTTATTTGGGAATATTCGGTTTTTCTCTGTAGGCCTCAATGGGCTCCCTGATGTCCCTATGCAGATTCTACAAAAAGAGTGTCTCCAACTTGCTAAGCCAGAAAAAATTTTAACGTTGTAAGATAAATACACACATCACCAAGCATTTTCACAGATAGCTCCTTTCTAGTTTTCATCTCTGGATGTTCATTTTTTTCCACATAGATAAATGGACTCCCAAATGTCCCTATGCAGATACTATAGAAACAGTATTTCCAATCTGCTGAATCAAAAGAAAGGTTTAGCTATGTGAGAAGAATCCACACATCACCAAGTAGTTTCATCAATAACTTCTTTGTAGTACTTATCTGTGGATATCCTCTTTTAACTGTAGGCCTCAATGGTGTCCCAAATGTACCTTTGCAGATTCTACAACAAGAGTGCTTCCAACGTGCTGGATCAAAATAAAAATTTAACTCTGTGTGATGCATCCACACACCACTAACCTCTTCCACAGATAGTTTCTTTCAAGTTTTTATCTGGGAGCATTCAATTTTCCCCATAGGCCTCAATGGACTCCCAAAGGTCCCTTCACAGTTTCCACAAAAAGAGTGTTTCCAACCTCCTGAAACAAAAGAAAAGTTTAGCTCTGTGAGATGAGTCCATACATCCCCAAGTAGTTTCACAGATAGCTTCTTTCTAGTTTTTATCTGGTGATATTGGCTTTTTCCTTAGAGACCTCAATAAACTCCCAAATGTCTTTTTGTAGATTCTAAAAAAGAGTGTTTTCAAACAGCTGAATCAAAAGAAAGGTTTATCTCTCTGATATGAATCCACACATCACAAGAAATTTCTCAGATAGCTTGTTTCTACTGGGGATTTTTGGTTTTACCCATAGGCTTCAATGGGCTTTGAAATTTCTCTTTGCGATTCTTTGCAAAAATGGTTTCCAACCTACTGTATCAAAAGAAAGTTTTAACTCTGTGAGATGAATCCACTAGTCACAAAGCAGTTTCAGAGATAACTTCTTCCTAGTTGTTATCTGGGGATATTCTATTTTTCCCATTAGGCGTCAATTGGCTCCCAAATGTCCCTTTGAAGAGTCTACAAATAGTGTTTCCAAACTGCTGAAACTAAAGAATGGTTTAACTCTGTGAGATGAGTCCACACATCACAAAGCAGTTTCAGAGATAGCTTCTTCCCAGTTTTTATCTGAGGATATTCAGTTTTTCCTCATAGGCCTCAATGGGCCCCTAAATATCCCTTTGCAGATTCTACAAAAAGAGTGTTTCCAATCTGTTGAATAAAAAGAAAGCTTTGACTCTGTGAGATGAAGTCACACATCACTCACATCACTAATCAGTTTCACAGGCAGATTCTTTCTAGTTTTAATCTGGGGATATTAGTTTTTTTCTTATAGGGGTCAAAGGGCTTCCAAATATCTCCTTGCAGATTTTACAAAAAGAGTATTCCAAACTACAGAATCAAAATAAAGGTTTAACTTGTGAAAAGAATCCACACATCATCAAGCAGTTTCACAGACAGCTTGTTCCTAATTTTCATGTGAGGATATTTATTTTCAGTCATAGGCCTCAAAAAGTCCCCAAGTGTACTTTCGCAGATTCTACAAAAAGACTGTTCCAAGCTGCTGAATCAAAATAAAGGTTTAACTCTGTGAAATGATCAACACATCACCAAGAACTTTCAAAGACAGCTTCTTCCGAGTTTTCATCTGGGAATACTCATTTGTTCTGTATCAGCCTCAATGGGATCCAAAATATCCCTTTGCAGATTCTACAAAATGAGTGTTTCCCACCTGCTGAATCAAAATAAGGTTTTAACTCTCTGAGACATCACTAAGCAGTTTCAGAGATAGCATATTTGTAGTTTTTATCTGGGGTTATTCTCTATTACCCACAGACCTCAGTGGGCTCCAAAATGTCTCTTCACAGTTTCTAGAAATAGAGTGTTTCCAATCTGGTGAATCAAAAGAAAAATTCAACTCTGTGAGATGAATCCACAAACCAGTAACCAGTTTCACAGAGAGCTTCTTTCTAATTTTTATCTGGCGACATTTGGTTTTTCCCCATAGACCTCAATGGGCTCCCAAAAGTCTCTTTGCAGTTTCTATAAAAAGATTTTCCAACCTCCTTAATCAAAAGAATGGTTTAACACTGTGAAATGAATTGATACACCTCAAAGCAGTTTCACAGATATCTTGTTTCTTATTTTCATCTGGGGATATTTAGTTTTTTAACATAGGCCTCAATTGTCTTTCTAATTTCCTTTCACAGGTTCTACAAAAATATGTTTTCCAAACTCTTTAATCAAAAGAAAGGTTTAACTCTGTGAGATGAATCCATGCATCACAAAACAGTTTTAAAGATAGCTTCTTTCTAGTCTTTATCTGGGGACATTTTGTTTTTTTCTATAGTCCTCAATAAGCTTCCAAATGTCCCTTCATAGATTCTACAAAAAGAGAGTTTCAAACCTGCTGAATCAAAAGAAAATTTTAACTCTGTGAGATGAATCCACACATATGAAAGCAGTTTCATAAATAGATTCTTTGTAGTTTTTATCTGGGGATATTCAATTTTTTCCCATTTGCCTCATTGGACTCCAAATGTCCCTTTGCAGATTGTACAAAAAAAAGTGTTTCCAAACTGCTGAATCAAAAGTTTTACCTTGGTGAGATGAATCCACACCTCTCGAAGCAGTTTAACAGATAGTTTCTTCCAAGTTTTTATCTGGGGATATTCAGTTTTTTCTTACAGGCTCAATGTACTCTTTAATGTCTCTTCACTGATTCTACATAAAGAGTGTTTTTAACGTGCTGAATCAAAAGAAACGTTTAACTCTGATATAAATCCACACATCACCAGGCAGTTTCCCAGATAGCTTCTTTCTAATTTCTATCTGGGGATATAAAATTTTTCCCCACAGGCCTCAATGAGTTGCCAAATGTTCCTTCACAGATTCTACAAAAAGAGTGATTCCAACCTGGTGAGCCAAAAGAAAGGTTTAACTGTTTGAGGTGATTCCACCCATCACTAAGCAGTTTCACAGATAGCTTCTTTTAAGTTTGTATCTGTTGTCTGTCTTTCTTTCTTTCTTTCTTTCTTTCTTTCTTTCTTTCTTTCTTTTTTTCTTTCTCTTTCTTTTTCTAGGCCTAGATGGACTCCCAAATGTCCCTTTGTAGATTCTACAAAATAGTGTTTCAAACCTACTTAATCCAAAGATATTTTTAACTTTATGAAATGAGTCCACACATCACCAAGCAGTTTCACAGATAGCTTCTTTCTAGTTTTTATCTGGGGATGCTCTGTTTTTCCCCATAAGCCTTAAGGGGCTCAGAAAACTCCCTTTGCACATTCTACAAAAAGAGTGTTTCCACACTGCTGAATCAAAAGAAAGGTTTAGCTCTGTGAGATGAATCCACACATCACAAAGCAGTTTCACAGATACCTTCTTTCTAGTTTTAATCTGATAATATTCAGTTTTTCCACATAGGCAATGATGGACTCCAAAATGAACCTTCCCAGGTTCTACAAAAGTAGCTTTTCCAACCTGCTGAATCAAAAGAATGGTTTACCTAGGTGGGATGAATCCACATATCCTTAAGCAGTTTTACAGATAGATTCTTTATAATTTTTATCTGGGGATATTCAGTTTATCAAAATAGGCTTCAATGGGCTCTCAAATGTCCCTTCACAGATTCTACAAAAAGAGTGCTTTTAACCTGCTAAATCAAAAGAAACGTTTAATTCTGTGAGATGAATCCACACATCACCTGGCAATTTCAAAGATAGCTTTTTTCTACTTTTTATCTATGGATATTCGGGTTTTTTCCTGTAGGCCTCAATGGTTCTCAAAACCTTACTTTTGATTGAACAGTTTAGAAACATTTATTTTGCAGAACCTCCAAAGTGAATTTTTGCAGCCCATCAAGGCCTGGGGGGAAAATCGAATATCCACATATAAAAACTAGAAAAAAAAAACTATCTGTGAATCTATTTGGTGATGTGTGGATTCATCGGACAAAGTTAATCATTTTTTTTTTTCATTCAGCAGGTTGGAAACACTCTTTTTGTAGAAAGGATACTGGGGAGCCCTTTGAGGCCTATGGGGAAAGACAAAATATCGCCAGATAAAAACTAGAAAGAAGCTGTATGTGCAACTGCTTTTCTTATGTTTTGATTGATCTCACAGACTTGCACTTTCTATTGATTCAGCATTTAGACCCATAATCACTGCAATTAGAGTGAAAATAAAGCAACTACTTCATTTTAAAATGTTTTGCAAAATATTGTTAATAACATGAGTAGAGGGAGAAGGTTCCCAAGGTCACTGTAAGACTACTGGGAACTATATGCCTTCTCTAGTCCTAACAATAACAACATTATGATGTTGATTAAAGGACAATCAACACAAGTATACAAATAACAATTAGTACAGGTGATAATATTAGTCTCTAAAGTAATATGCATTTTCCTACCAACAACATATATGGGGGTTTAACCCAGCTTTTAAGAGGTACTGTTTTGTTAGATTCCATGTACACAGTACAAATGTTTGAGATGTTGCTCTTCTTTGGGGATGTGCCATAGGGGGAACAGAATGCTTAGGGGTTGGGAAATGTGAATTATAAACAGGGGCGTATTGATCTTCATAGTCCTCATTATCCCATTTTTGAATTGACCTTTTAACAACAGACATTATTATGTTTTCTGCTGTACTTGAATAATAATGTAAATCAATTTGTTTTCTAAGTTGTCGAGGTGATGTGGTAGATTTACTTATAACACTTTCTCTGGGCCAAACTCTCATGTCTGTCGTGGCAATAGTAAATCTCCATAATTCCAAATGTTCAGGTCCTAAATGGTGAATGATAAGTCTGGGTTTAAGAGGTGCAATTCCTGCCCCTTCCCACTTAAAAGGAAAGACAGAGTTAAACCTATGATATAATATGAGACAATTGTCATTACGTTCTTGATATGTGATATCATAAAGAAAATGTTGAGTCTCTTTGACTTTGTGAACAATCATTAGTAAGATGTCCTTTTGGGGCCCAATCTATAATAGTATAGCCAGAAGAGTTAAATAAAACTATTCATTCAGGACTGATACAATAATTCCATATTAGCTTTTCAGTGTGGGAAGACAAGGGCATGCAGGTTCTACAGGTTTGAATTTTGAGGTATGGATATAATCAGCAATTCCTGTTTTATATTGTCTAAAAGGTTTTAGAGAGAGTCCTGATACTAAATGTCCTAAAGGGGGAACAGAATGACCAGATGGTAATGTAACTGCTCAGGTCTGAGTATCTTATAAGAGACATCCTTCTGTTGGTCCTAAACATGGAGGTGCATATTTAAAACCTGGAGTCATATTGAATGGGATACCTTCTTTGGAAGGTTGAGTGGGGCAACTATCATCTATGGAACCAGCCATCCAAATGCTATCATTAGCATAAACTTCAACAGGAGCATCCATCCATGTCATAGCTCTGATAAGGTGGGTGGGGGAAAGGAACATAGGCCCAATAAGTATAGTTCTTAACAGTCTGTGGAGTGACTGGAGGCAGGAGAATCAGCTTCATCAGGAGAAGGCAGAGGTTGAGTCAAAACCGAATTGCTGCAGATTAATTGTTTGGGATGGCTGACTGAATTGTGTGTTGTAGGAGAGTGGTTGTCCTCATCATTTTGTTGACGGGGAATCTCAGCTGACTCCTGTTGCAGCGTCTTTTCAGTAGTTATTTCCGTCTTTTGATCACGTACATCTTCAGGGAACACTCTCAAGTGTCTAATGGGGACCCAAATGGGAGATTTATGTTCACCTGGGGAGACACAAGCATAGCCTCTTCCCCAAGTAAGAATGGTGCCTTTGACCACTTATTGGATTGAGTATCTTTCCACCATACTTTCCACCCTTGATTTACGTTACAGCAGTTAGCAGAGAAATGTTTTTCACCAGCAGTGACAGAACTTGATTTAGAGATATTAAGAATATTTAACGTTAGCAATGCCAAATTTAATTTCATGTGTGGGGTGGATAACTCCTTATCACTTTCCCTTTTTTTGTTTAAGTAATTGTAGTTTTAACGTCCTGTTGCTCCTTTCTACAATGGCTTGACCCTGTGGATTATAGGGAATTTCAAGTAATAGGTTTAATATGCTATTGATTGAGAAAAATTTTGAAAGCCTTGCTGCAATATGCAGGACCATTGTCTGTTTTTATTTCATTTGGAACTCCCACAACTGCAAAACAAGAAAACAAATGTCTTTTAACATGAGAAGCAGCTTCTCTGGTTTGACAAGTAGCCCAGATGAAGTTTGAAAAGGTGTCTACAGACACATGAACATAAGCTAATTTCCCAAAAGAAGGAACATGAGTAACATTCATTTGCCAGATTACATTAGGAGAAAGACCACGAGGATTAACACTGGCAGATTGTATAGGTAGAACAAGAACCTGACACTGAGAGCAGTGTTGGACGATATGTTATGCCTGTTTCCAACCAAGATAATATTTATGTTTAAGTTCTGACACATTGGTATGAATAAGCTGATGAAACTCTGTGGCATCAGAGAAGGCAAGGGAAACAAGAGCATCTATTTTTTGATTGCCTTTGGATAAGGGTCCAGGCAAGCTGGTATGAGAACAGATATGAGTCATGAAAAAGGGATGATTTCTATTTCTGTCCACTTGTTGTAATGAAGAAAACAGAAAGGACAGATTTGTGTCAATGATATTTTTTATAGTAGCTATTTCTATGGCTTTGGTAGCATGAACAACATAAGCTGAGTCAGATACAATGTTAATGGGCTAATCAAAATATTGCTATGCTGTAGTAACAGCAAATAATTCAGCCTTCTGAGCAGAGGTGTAAGGAGTAGAAATGACTTTATCTTTTGACCCTACATATCCAGCCTTTCCATTACTATATCCGTCAGTAAACAGGAATAGCTCCCTCTCATGGAGGAAGACAAAAAATTTTCGGCAGACTCCAAGAAGTATTTTGTAAAAACTGGAAGAATTTTGACTTGGGTAAGTGATTGTCTATTGCGCTGATGAAATCAGCCAAATTAGTTTGCAAACATAGGGGTGTAGGAAGGGCATTTTTTAAATTCATTTTTTGACAGAGAGACCACAATAACATTAGGATCAATATCAGAAATTTTAACAATATGTTGTCATCCTAATCCAATTAATGTAGAAATTTGATCAAGATATATTGAAAGAGTTGTAGAGGCAGAATTTGGGAGAAACACCCATTCCATTAAGGAATCATTTTGTCCTATAAGTCCTGTTGGAGAGTGAGTAGTATGAAAAACTAAAAATTGCAATCGTCGGTTTGAATCGGTATGGAATACCTGTGCCTCTCTCACCCTTTGTTCTACAAAAGCCAACCCTTGTTTAGCTGGTTCAGAAAGAATGCAAGGGCTATTTAAATTTGGATCTCCTGATAGGGTAGCAAATAATTTGGAAAGACTGTAGGTAGGTATTCCTAAAGTTGGTCTAAAATCATTAATGTCACCAAGCAATTTTTGAAAACCATTTAAAGTTTTTTAATTGTATGTACAAAGTTTTACTTTTTGAGGCTTAATAGACAGAATTTTGACTTGCATTCCTAAGTAAAGATATGGGGTAACTTGTTGAATTTTGTCAGGAGAAATGTAGAGTCCTGCATTAGCAATGACTGATTTTAAAGAAGTAAACCAATGAATTAATTTTTCTTTAGTAGGAGCAGCAATCAGTATATCATCCATATAATGAAGAATGTAATTATCTTGGAAGGCCTGTCAGATAGGTTGTAATACAGTGCCAACAAACAACTCACAAATAGTAGGACTGTTCATCATTCCTTGAGGTAAAACTTTCCACTGGAGCCTAGCTGCAGGATCTGAGTTATTTAAAGAAGCTATAGTAAAAGCAAACTTTTCACAATCTGATTTGTCTAGGGGAATATGGAAAAAAATAGTGCTTGAAGTCAAAATAATTAGAGGTCTTTTCTTAGAAATCATGGAGGGGGGGGGCATGTCAAGTTGCAGCACTCCCATGGGTTTAATAATTGCATTAATACCTCTTTAATCTGTTACCATTCTCCATTTCCCTGACTTTTTTTGTACAACAAACACTGAAGAATTCCATGGAGACAAAGAGGGCTCAATTATGTTTGATTTTAGAAAATCATTAACAATCTCAGTTAAAGCCTTCAACTGGTGTTTGGACAGCGGCCACTGCTCTACCCCAACACGTGAGTCACACATCCATTGTAAAGGAATTGGTGGGGGAGGCTCTTCATGTAATGGTCCTTTAACTCCAGTGGGGGCTAAGACAGGCTGTTCCCTAGGGAGTAAGGACAAAGGAAGGATACTACACAAGTCTATTGAGCCCCCTCATGCGGTGGAGGGGGATAAGCATTGTACTGGGACAAGAGAAAAGACTGGTTGGTATTGGGTATTGGATATTGAATATGAGGCAGTGTTTGTGGTATAGTTTGCATCTGTATCTGGGGCATAGCCGGTGCTGCTATAGAGGTTGCAGCTGGGAGGGTGAATCAAAACACCAGGGCCCCAGTTGGAATTGGGGCCTGAGGCTGGCCCCTCCCCCCGTTTCCCTGAAACAGGATGGAATTAACTGTGTTGTTGGCCACGTTTAAAGGTGGAAGTGGGTTGCCACTGATATCAAATTTGGAGTGACAAGATTTCATCCAAAGTTTACCCTTTTTGCATCGTGGACACACAGTAGTAGGGGCCTTTTGTATATTTTGAGTTTGAGTAGTGGCTTGTGGAGGATTCAAATTGAGTAAAGGACAGGAATTTTTAAAGTGTTCTACTCCACCACATTTGTAGCAAGTACCTGGAAAAGTATTATACAGTCATAACGTAGGGAGAGTTTGGTCCATAATGATCACAAACTGCTTTAAAATATTTAAGTAATTGTAAAGAAAAAGGTTTATAATATTTTCTACCTTTAGAAGTTCCTTTATCACCTTTGCCAGTGTCTTCGATCTTAGGTGCCATGGCTATAGGGAATTGCCTGGCATCCAAGCCACCAGCAGCCCTAGCTCTATCCATCGCCTCTTGAATTGAGGTACAGATAAGTCTAGATGAGGCAGAGGAAAAGAGAGGAGGAGAATGAGGGTGCCGGGATGTGAACTGGGGGGACATGGTATTCCAAGCCTCCAAGCCTCCAAAAGAAGGGGTCCCAGAGCATTGAAAGAAACAGTAGGCTTAACAGAGAGCAGGGGTCCAAAAGGACAAGAAGTGTGAGAAACAGGTGACTCAGACGAATGCCACAAGTCCTCTTCTGACACAGAGGACAGCGGCTTAGAAGAAGAATTGTTAGCATATATAGGTTCAGACATAGGAGGTGGTGGGAGGGAATCATCTCCAGGTTCCTCCTCAGGGGGAGAAAGCAAAGAAAGATAGAATTCTTCCTCAAAATCAGAAAGAGGACTAAGAGGGGGATCAGGAACATGAGGTAAAGGAAGCGGCTCACCATCTGCGTTAACTTGTGGCAGTTGTAAAGGATCACCAGACTGAAAAGGAAGTAAAGCAAAACGAATAAGAGCCCAATCAGTCCAAACAGAAATAGGAAGAAAAACACCATCTTTCATAAGTTGGCAGAGCATAGTAGCAACTTAGTACCAATCCAAAAGGTCCATAGAACTTTCATCTAGAAACCAGGGACAATGTTTTTCTGTAGTCTGAAATAAGAGAATTAAGTTATGAGAATCAGCCTTAATTCCACCCTGTTTTAAAAGAAGTTTAGACTGCAATTGTCCCATACTTGCCCTGGAATAATAGCGGTCAACAAATCCACAGAAAAGGGGAAAGTTAGAAAAACACGTAACCAGAGACCTTACCGTCAAGACCATAGACTGGTCATCATGAACCACACTCACAGTGCACCGAGCCAGGGAATGAGGAAGGCCACGTCAGATGTTGGCCAGCAGCCCACAATAGAACAGGGTTCTCTTTGTCCCAAGGTGGATTGGCAGGCTGAGAAATACGAGACACACACAAAGTAGTGAGAAAGCTGGGTCCAGGGGTTCACCACCTTCTGGTCCTGCAATGCCGCCAATTCACTGGATATACCACCATTTATTATCACGTTTAGTGAGGGAGGGGGAGAAACAGTGAGGGGTTTGGGATCATATGATTCTGCAGTGAGGTGATCACATGGGGATGAAGTAACTTCTTGACATCCAAAGTATAGGTTTACAAAAGATAAGCTTTTACAATATAGTGTGTGCATCAGCAGTTTAACAGAGCCATAAAATAGGAACAAATTCTACCCATAACCTATGTTTTGTAAGATACTAATCATCAGCAGCAACTGCAGCAGAAGCTGGTTGCAAGCAATCAATAGAAACAGGATGTGAAACTGGACAACTGGTTAGACCACAAATTCTCAGAAGAGAGTAGGTTTTAACCCTAAAGAGGCCTAGAAGAGCCACGGTAAGGTAAGGGCATTTATAGCTGTATCTTATCCATGAGAACAGGCACCCCTCATGCATCTGTTTATATGCTCTCCACAAGGGTCCTATTCCATTCCCAGAACTATGAACATCTGGTTTTCTGGGATAGGAATCTTGGTCATGTGAAACCTCCAGATCTGCATAACATTTTATAGGCTCTCTGCAGTGGGAAGAACATCACGTGCAGTCCAACCACATATTGTCTTTGCAACAATCCTGTATTCAATATTTTATTTACAGTGATTCAGAACATTTCATTCCTTTATTCTGTAGCAACAGTTTCAGGGGGTTTCCCTACACTTTCTAGTTTTTACCTAGGGGTATTTTGTTTTTCCCAATAGGCTTCAATGGAATTTC
This sequence comes from Macaca mulatta, assembly GCF_049350105.2. Lineage (NCBI taxonomy): Eukaryota > Metazoa > Chordata > Mammalia > Primates > Cercopithecidae > Macaca > Macaca mulatta. The sequence goes on along the minus strand of NC_133426.1, from coordinate 58,292,409 downwards.
AAATGTACCTTTGCAGATTCTACAAAAAGAGTTTTTCCAACCTGCTGAATCAAAAGAACGGTTTACCTCTGTGAGATGAATCCACATGTCACCAAGCAGTTTCACAGATAGTGTCTTTCTAGTTTTCAACTTGGAATATTCTGTTCTTCCCCATAAGAATCAATGGGTTCCCAGTGTCCCTTCGCAGATTTTATAAAAAGAGTTTCCAACCTGCTGAATCAAAGGAAAGGTGTAATTCTGTGACATGAATCGACACACCACAAATCAGTTTCACATATAGCTTCTTTCTAGTTTATATCTGGGGATATTTAGTTTATTCCTTTTGGCCTCAAAGGGCTCACAAATGTACCTTCACAGAATCTACAAAAAGAGTGTTTCCAACCTGCTGAATCAAAAGAAAGGTTGAATTCAGTGAGATGAATCCACACAACACCAAGTAGTTTCACAGATAGCTTCTTTCTTTATTTTACCTGGAGATATTCAATTTTTCACTGTAGGCCACAATGTGCTCTGAAATGTCCCTTCGCATGTTCTACAAAAGAGTATTTCCAAACTGCTGAATCAAAATAAAGGTTTAATTGTGTGAGATGAATCCCCACATCACCAAGAAGTTTCATAGAGAGCTTCTCTCTAGTTTTTATCTGGAAATATTTGATTTTTCCCCACAGGACTCAATGGGCTGTCAAATGTCTCCTCACCAATTCTACACAAAGAGTGTCTCCAGCTTGCTGTATCAAAAGAAGGTCTATCTCTGTTAGATGAATCCACACATCACAAAGCAGTTTCACAGATAGCTTCTTTCTAGTTTTCATCTGGGGCTACATTGGTTTTTTTCCCACAGGCCTCAATGGGCTCTGAAAATTTCCTGCACGGATTATACAAAAAGAGTGTTTCCAACCTGCTGAATCAAAAGGAAGGTTTAACTCTGTCAGATGAGTCCACACATCACAAAGCAGTTTCACAGATAGTTTCTTTCTAGTTTTTATCTGATCTGGGGATATAAGGTTTTTTCCCACAAGTGTCAATGGGCTTTGAAAAGTCCCTTCTCAGAATCTTTAAAAAGAGTGTTTACAATCTGCTGAATCAAAAAAAGATTAAACTCTCTGAAATTAATTGACACAAAACAAAGCAGTTTCACAGGTGGTTTCCTTCTAGTTTTCATCTGGTGATATTCTGGTTTTTCCCATAGGCCACAATGGGCTCCCAATTGTCCCCTTGCAGATTCTACTAAAAGAGTGTTTCCAACCTGTTGAATCAAAAAAAAGGTTTAATTCTATGAAGTGAATCCACACATCACACAGCAGTTTCACAGATCGCTTCTTTCTAGTTTGTATCTGTGGATATTCTGTTTTCCCCATCGTCCTAAAAGCGCTCCCAAATGTCCTTTCACAGACTTTAAATAAGAGTGTTTCCACCTGCTGAATAAAAAAAAGTTTTAACTTTGTGAGTTGAATCCACACATCAAAAAGCAGTTTCACAGATAATTTCTATTTTTTATCTGGGGATATTTGGTTTATCCCCATGGGCCACAATGGACTCCCAAATGTCTCTTTGCAGATTGTACAAAAAGAGTGTTTTTAACCTGTGAAATTAAAAGAAAGTTTTTACTCTGTGAGATGAATCCACAGATCACAAAGCAGTTTCACAGATAGTTTGATTCTAGTTTTTATTTGGGGACATTCAGTTTTCCTCCATAGGTATCAATGTGCTCCCAAACATCACTTCACAGGTTCTACAGAAAGATTGTTTCCAACCTGTTGAATCAAGAAATGTGTAACTCTTGGGAGGCCGAGACGGGCAGATCATGAGGTCAGGAGATCGAGACCATCCTGGCTAATATGGTGAAACCCCGTCTCTACTAAAAAATACAAAAAACTAGCCGGGTGAAGTGGCGGGTGCCTGTAGTCCCAGCTACTCGGGAGGCTGAGGCAGGAGAATGGCGTTAACCCGAGAGGAGGAGCTTGCAGTGAGCTGAGATCCGGCCACTGCACTCCAGCCTGGGTGACAGAGCAAGACTCCGTCTCAAAAAAAAAAAAAAAAAAAAAGAAATGTGTAACTCTTTGAGTTGAATCAAGACATCACAAAACAGTTTCCCAGATAGCTTCTTCCTAGTTGTTATCTGGGAATATTTGGTTTTTCCCATAGGCCTCAATGGGCTCCCAAATGTCCATTCACAGATTTTACAAAAAGTGTTTCCAACCTGCTGAATCAAAGGAAGGGTTTAACTATGTGAGATGAATCCACACATCTCTAAGTAGTTTCACAGGTAACTGCTATTTAGTTTTTTTTTTCCTGCGGATATTCGATTTTGCTCCATAGTCCTCAATGGGCTCCGAAATGTCCCTTTGCCGATTTTACTGAAAGAGTGTTTCCAACATGCTGAATTAAAGATAGTTTTACCTCTGTCTGAAGAATTCACACATCACAAAACAGTTTCACAGATAACTCCTTTCTAGTTTTTATCTGGGGATATTTGATTTCTCCCCATAGGTCTCAATGGGCTCCTAAATGTCCCTTCACAGATTCTACTAAAAGAGTGTTTCCAACCTGCTGAACCAAAAGAAAGGTTTGACTCTGTGATATGAAACCACACATCATGAAACCCTTGCACAGACAGCTTCTATCCAGTTTGTATCTGGGGTTATGCTGTTTTTCCCCATAAACCTCAAAGGACTCCCAAGTGTCCCTTCACAGATTCTACAAAAAGAGTGTTTCCAACATATTGAATCAAAAGAAAAGTTAAACTCTATGAGACGAGTCCACACATCACCAACTAGTTTCAGAGATAGCTTCTTTCTAGTTTTTATCTGCGGATATTTGGTTTTTCCCCATAGACCTCAATGGGCTCCCCAATGTCCCTTTGCAGATTCTATAAAAAGGGTGTTTACAACCTGCTGAATTAAAATAAAAGTTTAACTCTGTGCATTGAATAAACACATCATTAAGCAGTTTCACAGATAGTTTCTTTCTAGCTTTTATCTGGAGATAAAAAAGCGCTCCCAAATGTCCCTTCACAGATTCTACAGAAAGCATGTTTCCAACCTGCTGAATCAAAAGAAGGGTTTAACTCTGTAAGTTTAATCCACACATCCCCAAGCACTTTTCCAGCTTCTTTCTTTCTTTCTTTCTTTCTTTCTTTCTTTCTTTCTTTCTTTTTCTTTCTTTCTTTCTTTTTTAAATCTGGGGATATTTGGATTTTTCCCATAAACCTCAATGGGCTCCCAAATGTCCCATCACAGATTCTGAAAAAGACCGTTTTCAGCCTGCTGAATAAAAAAAAAAAGGATTAATTCAGAGAGATGAAATACACACATCACAAATAACTTTCCAAGATAGCTTCTTTCTATTTTTTATGTGAAGATATTAGGTTTTTCCCTTTAGGCCTAAGAGGGCTCCAAAATGTCCCATCACAGATTCTAAAAAAGACTGTTTTCAGCCTGCTGAATAAAAAAAAGGATTAATTCCGTGAGATGAAATACACACATCACAAAAAACTTTCCAAGATAGCTTCTTTCTATTTTTTATGTGAAGATATTAGGTTTTTCCTTTTAGGCCTAAGTGGGTTCCCAAATGTCCCTTCACAGATTCTATAAAAAGAGTCTTTACAAGCTGTTGAATCAAAAAAATGGTTTGACTCTGTGAGAATAATCCACAAATCCAAAGCAGTTTCACAGATTGCTTCTTTCTTGTTTTTATTTGAGGATATTCCGTTTTTCCCCCATAGGCCTAATGGGCTCCCAAGTGTTTCTTAGCAGATTCTACAAAAGAGTGTTTCCAATCTGCAGAAAAAAAGGTTTAATTCTGTGAGATGAATCCACACATCATAAAGCAGTTTCACAGATAGCTTCTCTCAAGTTTTTATTGCAGATATTGTATTTTTCCCCATAGTTTTCCATGGGCTCTCAAAAGACCCTTCACAGATTGTACAAGAAAAGTGTTTTCAAGCTGCCAAATAAAGACAACTTTAACTCTGTGAGATGAATCCACACATCATAAAGCAGTTTAAAAAGTAGCTTCATTATAGTTTTTATCTGGATATATTCTATTTTCCTAATACGCTTTAATGGGCTCCCAAATGTCCCTTCACAGTTTCTACAAAAAGAGTGTTGCCAACATGCTGAATCAAAGGAAAGGTTTAATTCTGTGAGATTAATCCACACATCCCAAGGACTTTCACAGTTATCTTCTTTCTAGTTTTTATCTGGGGATATTCGGTTTTGCCCCATAGGCCTCAAAACACTCCCAAATGTACCTTGGCAGATTATACAAAACAAGTGTTTTAAACGTGCTGAAACAAACAAACAAAAAAGGTTGAACTCTTTGAGATGAATTCATGCATCACCAAGCAGTTTAGCAGATAACTTCCTTATAGTTTGCATCTTAGGATTTTTGGTTTTTCCACCAATGCCTCAATGGACTCCAAACTGTCCTTTCACAGATTCTAGAAAAAGAGTGTATCCAACTTGCTGAATTAAAAGGAAGGTTTAATTCTGTTAGGTGAATCCACGCATCACAAAACAGTTTCACAGATAGCTTCTTTCCAGTTTTTTTCAAGGGATATTCGTTTTTTTTCCATATACCTCAATAGGATCTGAAAACTCCCATCACAGATTCTGCAAAAAGATGGTTTCCAAAATGCTGAATCAAAAGAATGATTTACCTTTGTGAGACGAATCCACACATCACAAAGTAGTTTCAGAGATAGATCTTTCTAGTTTTTATCTAGGGATATTCGTTTTTTCCCCACAGGCCTCAACGGGCTTCCAAATGTTTCCTCACATATTCTACAAAAAGAGTTTCCAACCTGCTGAATCAAAAGAAAGTTTTAACTCTGTGAGATGAATCCACACATTCACAAGCAGTTTCACAGGTAGCTTCTTTCTAGTTTTTATCAGGGGATATTTTGTTTATCCCTATAGTCCTCAGTGGCCTCCCAAATGTTTCCTCACAGATTCTACAAAAAGAGTGTTTTCAACATGCTGAATCAAAAGAAAGTTTGAACTCTGTGAGATGAATTTACTTTTCACAAAGCAGTTTCAGATAGCTTCCTTCTAGTTTTTGTCTAGGGATATTCTGTTTTTTCCCACAGCCCTCAATGGGCTTCAAAGTGTACCTTCCCAGATTCTACAAAAAGAGTATTTTCAGCCTGCTGAATCAAAAAGAAAAGTTTAACCCTGTGAGATGAATTCACACATAATTAAGCCGTTTACAGATAGCTTTTTTCTACTTTTTATCTGGGGATATTCAGTTAGGCCTCACTAGGCTCCAAATGTCCCTTCATAGATTTTACAAAAAGAGTGTTTCCAACCTTCTGAACCAAAAGAAAGTTTTAACTCTGTAGGATGAATCCACACATCATGAAGCAGTTTCACAGAGAGCTTCTTTCTAGTTTTTATGTTGGGGTATTCTGCTTTTCCCCATGGGCCTCAAATGGTTCCCAAATGTCGCTTCACAGTTTCTACAAAAAGAGTGTTTCCTACCTGCTGAATCAAAAGAAAACTTTAACTCTGTGAGACGAATCTGCATATCACAAAGCAGATTCACAGATATCTTCTTTCTGGTTTGCATATGGAAATTCTCAGTTTCTATTCCTAGGTCTCAATAGGCTACAAAATGTCCCTTCGCATATTTTTCAAAAAGAGTGTTTCCAACCTGCTGAATCAAAAGAAAAAGTTAAACTCTGTGAGATGAATAAACACATCACAAATCAGTTTCACAGATATTTTCTTTGTAGTTTTTATCTGGGGATATTCAGTTATCCCCATAGGCCTCAATTGGCTCCAAAATGTTCCTTTACAAATTATCCAAAAAAAGTGTTTCCAAACTGATGAATCAAAAGAAAGGTATATCTCTGTCAGATGAATCCATATATCACCAAGCAGCTTCTCTGATAGCTTCTTTTCTAGTTTTTTTACTGGGAATATTTGTTTTTCCCCATACACTCAATGGGTTTCCAAATGTCTTTTTACAGATTCTACAAAAAGAGTGCTTCGTTTCCAACCAGCTGAATCAAAAGAAAGGTTAAACACTTTGAGATAAATTGACATAACACAAAGCAGTCTCAAAGTTAGCTTCTTTCTTGTTTTTATCTGGGGATATTTGGTCTTTCCCCATAGGCTTCATGGGCTTCCAAATATCCCTTTGCAGATTCTACAAAAAGAGTTTTCTGACCTGGTGAATCAAAAGATATTTTTAACTCTGTGAGATGAATCCACATATGACCAAATAGTTTCACAGATTGCTTCTTTCTACCTTTTATATGGGGATATTTGATTTTTCCTCATGAGATGAATCCATACATCTCCAAGCACTTTCACAGATAGTTTATTTCTAGTTTTTATCTTGTGGTATTTGGTTTTTGCATGTAGATCTCAAAGGTTACCAAATGTCCCTAAGCAGATTAAACAAAAAAAGTGTTTCCAATTTGCTGAACAAAAAGAATGGTATAAATCTGTGAGGTGAATAAACACTTTACAAAGCAGTTTCACAGATAGCTTCTTTCTTTTTTTAATCTGGAAATATTCAGTTTTTCCCAATAGGCTTTAATGGTCTCCCAAATGCCCCTTCGCCATTTCTAAAAAACAGTGTTTACAACCTGATGAATCAAAAGCAACGTTTCATTCTGTTAGATGAATCCATCTTTAACAAACAGTTTCACAGTTAGCTTCTTTCTAGTTTTTATAAGTGGATAATCAATTTTTCCCCATAGGCATTAATGGACTCTGAAAATTTTCTTTGCAGATTCTACAAAATGCTTTTCCATCCTACTGCATCAAAAGAAAGGCTAAACTCTGTGAGATGAATCCACACATCACCAAGCATTTTTACAGATAGCTTCTTTCTTTTTTTTATCTGTCAATATTCATTTTTTCCTAATGGGCCTCAATGGGCTCCCAAATGTCCCCTCACAGGTTCTACAAAAAGAGTGTTTCTGATCTGGTGAATCAAAAGATAGTTTTAACTCTGTGAGATGAATCCACACATCACCAAGCATTTTCACAGATAACTTCTTTCTTATTTTTATCTGTCAATATTCATTTTTTTCCCATAGGCCTCAATGGGCTCCCAAATGTCCCTTCGCAATTTCTACAAAAAGAGTGCTTCCGACATGATGAACCAAAAGAAAGGTTTAACCTTTTGAGATGAATCCACACATCAGCAAGCAGTTTCACAGATAGCTTCCTTCTAGATTTTATCTGGTGATATTCTACAAAAGGAGTGTTTCCAAGCTGCTGAATCAACAGAAAGGTTTAATGCTGTGAGATAAATCCGCACATGACAAACCATTTTCACAGATAACTTCTTTCTAGTTTATACCTCTGGATATTCAGTTCTTCTCCATGGGCAAAAATGGGCTCCCAAATGTCTCTTCGCAGATTCTACAAAATGTGTGTTTTCAACCTGAAAAATAAAAAGAAAGGTTTAACTCTGTAGGATGAAATGACACATGACAAAGCAGTTTCACGGGTACCTTCTTTCCAATGTTTATCTGGGGATATTCCGTTTTTTCTCATAGACCTAAATTGGCTCCCAAATGTCCTTTTGCAGATTCTACAAAAAAAGTGTTTGCAAACTGCTGAATCAAAAGAAAGGTTTAACTCTGTCAAATGAATCCACATAGCAAAGCAGTTTCACAGATAGTTTCTAGTTTTTATCTGGAGATATTTGGTTTTTTCCCTAGGCACAAATGGACTCCCAAATGTCCCTTCACAGATACTACAAAAAAAGTATTTCCAACCTGCTGAATCAAGAGAAAGGTTTAACTCTGTGAGATGAATCTGCACATCACAAGCCATTTCATAGATAGCTTCTTTCTAGCTTTTAATGTTGGATATTTTTCCCCCCATAGGCCTCAATGGGCTACCAAATGTCCCTTTGCAGATTCTCCAAAAACAGTGTTTTCAAACTGATGAACCAAAAGAAAGATTTAACTCAGTGAGATGAATCCACACTTCATAAAGCAGTTTCACAGATTGCTTCCTTTAATTTTTTGTCAGGTGATATTCAGTTTTTCTCCATGTTCCAATGGGCTTTTAAATGTCCCTTCACAGATTCCACAAAAGGAGTGATTCTAACCTGCTAGATAAAAATGTAGTTTGAAAACTGTGAGATAAATCCACACATCACAAAGTAGTTTCAGAAATGGCTTCTTTCTAGCTTTCATCTGGAAATATTCTGTTATTTCCCATAGGCCACAATGGGCTCCCAAATGTATCTTCACAGATTCTACTAAAAGTGTGTCTCCAACCTGTTGAATAAAAAGAAAGGTATAACTCTGTGAGATTAATCTGCACATAACAAAGCAGTTTCCAAGACAGCTAGCTTCTTTGTAGTTTTTATCTAGGAATATTCCTTTTTTCCCCATAGGCCTCAATGGGCCTCCAAATATCCTTTCATAGATTCTACAAAGAAAGTGTTTCCAACTTGCCAAATCAAAATAAAGGTTTAACTCTGTGAAATGAATCCACACATAACAAAGCAGTTTCACAGATTGTTTCTTTCTAGTTTTTATCTGGGAATATTTGGTTATGGCCCATAGGCCTCACTGGACTTTCAAATGTCCCTTTGTAGATTATACAAAAAGAGTGTTTCCAATCTGATGAATAAAAATAAATTGAACTCTGTGAGATGAATTCACACTTCACAAACAGTTTCACAGATAGCTTTTCTATAGTTTTTATCTGGGAATATTTGTTTTTTTCCCATAGACCTCAATGAGGTCCCAAATATCACTTCACCAATTCTACAAAAGCAGTGTTTTCAAACTACTGAATAAAAAAAAAAAAGTTTTAACTCTGTGAGATGAATCCACACATCACCAAGCAGTTTCACAGATAGCTTTTTTTTTATTTTTTAGTTTTTATCTGGGTATATTAAGTTTTTCCTTATAGTCCTCAATGAGCTCCAAAATGTCCCTTCACAGATTCTACAAAAAATTGTTTCCAATTTGCTGAATCAAAAGAAACATTTTACTCTGTGAGATGAATCCACACATCACCAAGCAGCTTCACAGATAGCTTCTTTCCAGTTTTTCTCTGGAGATATTCAATATTTCCCTGTAGGCCTTAATGGGCTCCCAAATGTACCTTAGCGAATTCTACAAAAAATGTCTTTCCAGCCTGCTAAATCTAAAGAAAGTCTTAACTCTTTGAGATGCATTTACATATCACAAAGCAATTTCACAGATAGCTTCTTTCTAGTTTTAATCAGAGGATATTCACTCTTTCTCCATTGGCTTCAATGTGCTCCCAAATGTCTCCTCACAGATTCTACAAAAAAGTGTGTTTACAAACTGTTAAATTGAAAGAACTGTTTAACTCTGTGAGATGAATCTGCACATAACAAAGCAGTTTCCCAGATAGCTTCTTTCTAGTTTTTATCTGTGGATATTCTGTTTTCCCCCATAAGCCTTAATGGACTTCCTAATATCCCCTTGCAGATTCTACCAAAGGAGTGTTTTCAACCAGCAGAATCGAAAGAAAGGTTTAACTGTGTGAGATGAATCCACACCTCACCAAGCAGTTTCACAGATAGCTTCTTTCTAGATTTTCTCTGAGTTTATTTGTTTTTTCCCCATAGGCCGCAATGGTCTCCCAAATGTCCATAAAAAGATTCTACAAAAAGAGTTTTTCTGACCTGCTGAATCAAAAGAAAGCTTTAACTCTAAGAGGTGAATACACTTATCACAAAGCCATTTCATAAATAGGTTCTTTCTAATTTTTATATGAGGATATTCAGTATTTTTCTAGTTTTTATCTGAGGATATTCTGTTTTTTTCCCATAGATTTAAAAGGGCTCCCAAATGTTCCTTTGTAGATTCTACAAAAATAGTATTTCCAAACTGATGAATCAAGGAAAGGTTTAACTGTTTGAGATTAATCAAAACATCATGAATCAGTTTCATAAATAACTTCTTTCTAGTTTTTATCTGGGGATATTCATTTTTTTGATAGGCCACACTGGGCTCCCAAATGTCCCTTTGCAGATTCTACAAAATAGTTTTTACAATTTGCTGAATCAAAAAAAAAAAAAGGTTTAATATTTTAGATGAATCCACACATCACAAAGCAGTTTCAAAGATAATTTCTTTCTAGTTTTTATATAGGGATATTCAATTTTTCCCCACAGGCCTCAATCGGCTTCCAAATGTCCCATTGCAGATTCAAGAAAAAGAGTGTTTCCAACCTGTTGAATCAAATAAAAGTTTTAATTCTGTGAGCTGAATCCACATATCACAAAGTGGTTTTACAGATAGTTTTCTCTAGTTTTTATTTGGGGATATTTGTTTTCCCCCCTAGGCCTTCATGGGCTCTCAAATGTCCTTTCGCAGATTCTACAAAAGAGTGTTTCCAATGTGCTGAATCGAAAGAAAGTTTTAACTCTGTGAGGTGAATCCACACCTGAAAAGCACTTTCACAGATAGCTTTGTTAGAGTTTTTATCTGGTGATATTCTGTTTTTCACCATAGGCCTCAATGGGCTTTCAAACGTTCCTTCGCAGATTCTACAAAAAGAGTATTTCCAACATGCTGACTCAAAAGAAAAGTTTATCTCTGTGACATGAGTCCACATATCACAAAGTAGTTTCAAAGATAGCTTCTTTCTAGTTTTTGTCTATGGATTTTCCCCATAGGCTTCAATGGGCTTTCTAATGTCCCTCTGCAGATACTACAAAAAGAATGTTTCCAATATGCTGAATAAAAATAATGTTTTACATCTGTAAGATGAATCCACACATCACAAAGCAGTTTCACAGATAGCTTCTTTCTCATTTTTAATTGGGGTATTCAGTTTTACCCCATAGGCCACAACGGTTTGCCAAATGTCCCTTTACAGATTCAACAAAAAGAGTGTTTCCACCCTGCTGAATCAAAAGAAAGGTTTAACACTGTGCCATGAATCCACAGAACACAAAGCAGTTTCAAAGATAGATTCTTTCAAGTTTTTATCTGGGAATATTCAGTTTTTCCCCATAGGCCTTGAAGGGCTCTCAAATGTCCCTTCACAGATTCTATGAAGAAAGTGTTTTCAACCTGGTGAATCAAAAGAGAGGTTTGACTCTGTGAGATGAATGCACACATCACAAAGCAGTTTCACAGATAGCTTCCTTCTCGTTTTTATGTGGGGATATAAAATTTTTTCCCATGGGCTCCAAAGGGCTCCCAAATATCCCTTTGGAGATTATACAAAAAGAGTGTTTCCAACCAGCTGCATCAAACGAAAGCCTTCACTCTGTGAGATAAATTTTCACTTCACAAACCTGTTTCACAGATAGATTCTTTCCAGTTTTTTTCCTGTGGATTTTCAGTTTTTCCTTGTAGGCCACAATGTACTCCCAAATGTCCCTTCACATATTCTACAAATAGTGTGTTTACAATGTGCTGAATTAAAAGAACAGTTTAACTTTCTGCAATGAATCCACACATCACAAAGGAGTTTCTCAGATGGCTTCTTTTTAGTTTTTATGTGGGGATATTCACTATTTCCCCTTAGGCCACAAAGGGTTCAAAATGTCCCTTCACAGATTCTATTAAAGGAGTTTTTTCAACTTGCAGAATCAAAAGAAAGGTTGAACTCTGCGAGATGAGTTCACACATAACAAAGCAGATTCACAGATATCTTCTTTCTAGTTTTTATCTGAGGATATTAGGTTTTTCCTTATAGGTCTCATTGGGCTCCCAAATGTCCCTTTGCAGATTCTACAAAAAGAGTGTTTCCAATCTATTGAATCAAAAGAAAGGTTTACCTTGTGAGAGCAATTCACACATCACCAAGCATTTTCACGTATAGTTTCTTTCTAGTTTTTCTGTTGAGATATTTGGTGTTTCCCCCTAGGCTTCAATGGGCTCCCAAATATCTCTTGGTAGATACTTAAAAAAAAATGATGTTTACCTGTTGAATCAAAAAAAAAACAACAACAACAAAGTTTTAACTCTATGAGATGAATGCACATATAACAATACAGTTTCATAGATAGCTTCTTTCTAGTTTTTAATCTGGGGATATTCAGTTTCTCCCCATAGGCCTCAATGTCCTTCAAAATGTCCCTTGGTAGATTCTACAAAAAAATGTGTTCTTAACCTGCTGAATGAAAAGAAAGATTGACCTCTGTGAATTGAATCTGCACATCACAAAGCAGTTTCACAGAGAGGTTCTTTATAGTTTTTATCTGGGGATATTTTGTTTTCCCCATTGGTTTCAATGGGCTTCCAAGTGTCCCTTCACGGATTCTACAAAATAGTGTTTCCAAACTGCTGTATCAAAAGAAAAGTTTAACTCTGTTAGACGAATCCACACATCAACAAGCAGTTTCAAAGATAGCTTCTGTCTAGTTTTTACCTAGGGATATTCAGTTTTTCATCATTGAGTTCAATGGGCTTCCAAATGTTCCTTCACTGATTCAATGAAGAGTGTTTCCAATGTGCTGAATCAAAAGAAAGGTTTAACTCTGTGAGATGAAACTACACATTACAAAACAGTTTCACAGATAGCTTATTTGTAGTTTTTTATCTGGATATATTCTTTTTTTTTCCATAGGTCACAATGGACCCCCAAATGTCCCTTCACTGATTCTACAAAAAGCGTGTTTCCATCCCGCTGAATCAAAAGAAAGGTTTAACTCTGTAAGATGAATACACACATCACCAAGCAGTTTCACAGATAGCTTCTTTCTAATTTTGATCTTGGGATATTCAGTTTTCCTCCAAAGGCCTCAATGGGCTCTGAAATGTCCCTTTCCAGATCCTACAAAAAAAAGGGTTTTGAACGTGCTGAATCAAAAGAAATGTTTAACTGTAAAATGAATGCATGCATCATCAGGCACTTTCACAGATAGCTTCTTTCCAGTTTTTATGTGGAGATATTTGATTTTTCCCCATAGGCCTCAATGGGTTCCCAAATGTTGAGTCACAGTTTCTACAAAAAGGTGTTTCCAACCTGCTGAATGAAAAGAAATGTTTAACTCTGTTGGATGAATCCACACATCACAAAGAAGTTTCAGAGATAACTTCTTTAAAATTTTCATCTTAGGATATTGGATTTCTCTTCATAGGCCTCAATGGGATTTCCAATGTCCCTTTGCAGATTCTACAAAGAGACAGTCTACAACTAGTTGAATAAAAGAAAAAAAAGTTAACTCTGTGAGATAAATCCACACATCGTGAAGCTGTTTCACAGATAGTTTATTTCTAAATTTTATCTGGAGACATTTGGTTTTTCCCTTTAGGCCTAAATAGGCACCCAAATGTCTCTTTCAAGATTTTACAAACAGAGGGTTTCCACCCTGATGAATCAAATGAGAGGTTTAAACCTGTAAGATGTATCCACACATCACAAAGCAGTTTCATAGATAACTTCTTTCTAGTTTTTATAAGGTGATATTCAATATTTCCCCACAGGCCTCAGTATGGTCCCCATAGTCCACAATGGGACCTGAAAAGTCCCTTTACAGATTCTACAAAAAGAATGTTTCCAATCTGTTGAATCAAAGCAGTTATAACTCTGTGAGATGAATCAACATGTCAAAAAGCAGTTTCATAGATAGCTTTTTTCTAGTTTTTATCTGAAGATATTTGGTTTTTCCCCATATGCCCAAATGGGTTCCCAAAAGTCCCTTCACAGATTCTACAAAAATGTTTCCAACCTGATGAATCAAAAAACATATTTTAACTTTATGAGATAAATCCACACATCATCAAGCAGATTCACAGAAAGCTTCTTTCTCATTTTTATTTGGAAATATTTGATATTTCCCCACAGGCTTCAATGTGGTACCAAAAATTCCTTTGCAGATTCTACAAAAAGGGTTTTTTCAATCATCTGAATAAATTGAAAGGCTTAACTCTTTGAGATGAATACACACAACAGAAGGAAAATTCACAGACATCTTCTTTTTACTTTTTATCTGAGGATATTTGGTTTCTCCCCATAGGTCTCAATGGGCTTCTACTGTCCCTTCACAGATTCTACAAAAAGAGCTTTTTCCAAACTGCTGAATCAAAAGAAAGGTTTAACTCTGTGAGATTAATCAAAAGAAAGGTTTAACTCTGTGAGATTAATCCACAGAACACAAAGTAGTTTCACAGGTAGCTTGTTTCTAATTTTTATCTGAGGATATTCAGTTTTTCCCCATAGGCCTCATTGGGTCCCCAAATGCCCCTTCACAGATTCTACAAAAAGAATGTTTCCATCCTACTGAATCAAAAGAAAGATTTAAGTCTGTGAGATGCATCCATACATCACAAAGCGGGTTCAGAGACAGATTGTAGATTTTATCTGGGGATATTCGATTTTTCCCCTAGGCCTCAATGGGTGCCAAAACGTCTCTTCACAGATTATTCAAAAAGAGTGTTTCCAATCTGCTTAATCAAAAGAAAGGTTTAACTCTGTGACATGAATCCACACTTCTCAAACCAGTTTCACAGATAACATCTTTCTGGTTTTGATCTGGGGATATTTGGTTTTTCCCCATAGGCCTCAATGAACTCTGAAATGTGCCTTTGCAGATCCTACAAAAAGAGTGTTTCCAACCTGCTGAATCAAAGGAAAGTTTTAACTCTGTGAGATGAATCCACACATCACTAAACAGTTTCACAGGTAGTTTCTAGCTTTTATCTGTGGATATTCAGCTTTTTCCCCTAGGCCTTTATGGGCTCTTGAATGCTCCATTGCAGATTCACAAAAAGAGTGTTCCCAACCTGCTGAATGAAAAGTAAGGTGTAACTCTGTGAGATGAATCCACATATCACAATACAGTTTCACAGATAGCATCTTTTTTGTTTTCATCTGTCAATAATCTTTTTATTCCCATAGGCCTCAATGGGCTCCCAAATGTCCCTTTGCAGGTTCTACAAAAGGAGTGTTTCCAACCTGCTGAATGAAAAGTAAGGTGTAACTCTGTGAGATGAACCCATGCATCACAAAGCAGTTTCACAGATAGCTTCTTTCTACTTTTTATCTGGGGATATTGTGTTTTTCCCACATGCTTCGTTGTGATCACAAATGTTCCTTCACAGATTCTACACAAAGGGTGTTTCCAACCTCTTGAATCAAAAGAAAGGTTGAACTACCTGAGATGAATTTACACATCACCAAGCAATTTCACAGATAGCTTCTTTCTAGTTTTTATCTGGGGATATTTGGTTTTTCTCCATAGGTCTCAAAGGGCTCCCAAAAGTTGCTCCACAGATTCTACTAAAAGAGTGTTTCCAACATGCTGAATCAAAAGAAAAAAATAAATCTGTGAGATAAATGCACACGTTTTAAAACAGTTTCACAGATAGCTTCTTTCTAGTTTTTCATCTGGGCTTATTTGTTTTTTTCCCCATAGGCTTCAATGGACTCCAAAATGTCCCTTTGCAGATTCTACAAACAACGTGTTTCCAATCTGCTTTAACGTAAGAAAGCTTTAATTCTATGAGATCAATTCACACATCACCAATAAGTTTCACAGACAGCATCTTTCTAGTTTTAACCTGAGGATATTCCGTTTTTCCAAATAAGCCTCAAAAGATTTCAAATGTTCCCTCACAGATTCTACAAAAAGAGTGTTTCCAACCTGCTGAATCACAAGAAATGTTTAATTCTGTGAGATGAATCCATGCACCATGAAGCACTTTCACAGAGAGCTTCTTTCTAGTTTTTATTTGGGGATATTCGGTTTTCTTCATAGGCCTCTGTGGGCTCCAAAATATCCTTTTTCAGAAGCTACAAAAAGAGGATTTCCAACCTGCTGAATCACAAGAAATGTTTAATTCTGTGAGACGAATCCACACATCACCAATCAGCTTCACAGGATAACTTCTTTCTAGGTTGAATCTGGGGATTTTATTTTTCCCCCTAGGACTCAAAGGAGTCCCAAATGTCCCTTCACAGATTCCATACAAAGAGTTTTTTTTACCTGCTGAAATAAAAGAAAGGGTTAACTCTGTCAGAGGAATACAGACATTGCCAAGCAATTTCACAGATAGCTTCTTTCTTGTTATCCAGGGATATTCAGTTTTTTTCTCCATAGTCCTCAATGCACTCTCAAATATCCCTTCACTGATTTTACAAACAGAGTGTTTCCAACCTTTTTAATTAAATGGAAGGGTTAACTCTGTTAGATGAATCCACACATCACAAAGCAATTTCACGGATAGTTTTTTTCTTGTTGTTATCTGGGGATTTTTTGTTTTGCTTCATAGGTTTCAATGGGCTTCGAAATGTTTCTTTGCAGATTCTACAAAAAGAGTGTTTCCAAACTGCTGAATCAAAAGAAAGGATTAATTCAGTGAGATGAATCCACTCATCACAAATCAGTTTCCCAGATAGCTTCTTTCCCTTTTATATCTGGGGATATTCTGTTTTTCCCCATTGTCCTCAAAGGGCTACCAAATATCCATTCACACATTCTACAAATAGAGTGTTTCTAACCTGATGAATCCAAAGAAAGGTTTAACTCTGTGAGATGAATGCACACTTGACCAAGCAATTTCACTTACAACTTCTTTCTATTTTTTTTTTTTATCCAGGAATATTCTATTTTCCTCCATAGGCCTCAATGGTCTCCTAAAATCCCTTTGCAGATTCTACAAAAAGAGTTTTTCCAACCTGCTGAATCAATAGAAAGGTTTAAATCTGTGAGATGAATCCACACATCACAAAGGAGTTTCAAAGTTACTTTCTTTCTGTTTTTTTTTTTTTTTTTTTTTTTTTGAGACAGAGTCTTGCGCTGTCACCCAGGCTGGAGTGCAGTGGCCGGATCTCAGCTCACTGCAAGCTCCGCCTCCCGGGTTCACGCCATTCTCCTGCCTCAGCCTCCCGAGTAGCTGGGACTACAGGTGCCCGCCACCTCGCCCGGCTAGTTTTTTTTTGTATTTTTTTAGTAGAGACGGGGTTTCACCGTGTTAACCAGGATGGTCTCGATCTCCCGACCTCGTGATCCACCCGTCTCGGCCTCCCAAAGTGCTGGGATTACAGGCTTGAGCCACCGCGCCCGGCCTCTTTCTGGTTTTTATCGGGGGATTTTCAGTTTTCCCCCATAGGCCTCAAAAGGCTCCCAAATATCCCTTCACAGATTCTACAAAAAAATTTTTTCAACTTGCTGAAAGAAAAGAAATTTTTAACTCTGTGAGATGAATCCACCAATCACTAAGTAGCTTCACAGATACTTTCTATTTTTTATCTGATAATATTCTGTTTTCCCTGAAAGTCTCAATGGGTTCCCAAAAATCCCTTCACATAGTCTTCAAAAAACTGTTTCCAACTTGCTGAATCAAAAGAAAGGTTTAACTTTGGGGGATATTTGGTTTTTTCTCCATAGGACTAAATGGGCTGCAAAATTTCCCATTGCAGATTATACAAAAAGAGTGTTTCCAACCTGCTGAATCAAAAGAAAGGTTTAACTCTGTGACATGAATCCACACATCACAAAGTTGTTTCACAGATAGCTTCTTTCTAGTTTTTATCGTGGGATATTCAGTTTTTCCCCATAGGTCTCAATGGACTCCAAAGAGTCCCTAAGCAGATTCTACAAAAAGAGTGTTTTCAACCTGCTGAATCAAAAGAAATGTTTACTCAGTGAGATGAATTCACACATCACCAAGCAGTACACAGATATCTTCTTTCTAGATTTTTATCTGGGGATATTCAGTTTTTCTCTATAGGCCTCAATCGGCTTCGAAATGTTCCTTCAGAGATTCTGCAAATAAGAATGTTTCCAACCTGCTGAATCAAAAGAAACGTTTAACTCTGTGACATGAATCCAAACATCACCACGCAGTTTCACAGATAGCTTCTTTCTAGTTTTTATCAGGGAATTTTCAGTTTTTTTTCCATAGGTCTCAATAGGCTTTCTAACGTAACTTCACAGATTCTACAAAAAGAGTGTTTCCAACCTGCTGAATAAAATGAAAGGTTTAATTCTGTGAGATGAATCACACATCAATAAGCAGTTTCACATATAGCTTCTTTCTATTTTTTATCTGGGAATATTCAGTTTTTCTCCATAGGCCTCAAAGGTCTCTCAAGTGTTCCTTTGCAGATTCTACAAAAAGAGTAGTTCCAACTGACGGAACCAAAAGAAAGGTCTATGTCTGTGACATGAATCCACACATCATGTGACAGTTTAGCAGATAGCTTCTTTCTGCTTTTTATCAGGGACTTTTCGTGTTTTTTTTTGTTGTTGTTGTTGCTGTTGTTGTTGTTGTTGTTTTTTCCATAGCTCTCAATGGGCTTTCAAAGGTCCCTTCACAGATTCTACAAAAAGACTGTTTCCAACCTGCTGAATTAAAAGAAAAGTTTACCTTTATTAGATGAATCACACATCAACAAGCAGTTTCAAAGATAGCTTCTTTGTAGTTTTTATCTATCATTGTTCATTTTTCCCCCATAGGCCTCAAGGGGCTCTGAAATATCTCTTCACAGATTCTACACAAAGAGGATTTCCAAACTGATGAATCAAAAGAAAGGTTTATCTCTATGAGATGAATCCACACAGCACCAAGCATTTTCACAGATAACTTCTTTCTAGTTTTTAACTTGAGATATTGGGATTTTCCAGAAAGACCTCAATGGGGTCCGAAAAGTCCCATTACAGATTCTACAATAAGAGTGTTTCCAAACTGCCGAATGAAGAGAAAGGTTTAACTCTGTGAAGTGAATCCACACAATCCAAACAGTTTCACAGATAGTTTATTTCTAGTTTTTATCTGGGGATATTCTATATTTTTCAATAGATCTCAAAGGGATCCCAAATATTTCTTCACACATTCTACAAGAAAAGCTTTCCCAATCTGCTGAAACAAAAGAAAGATTTAATTCTGTGAGATGAAACTACACATCACCAAGCAGTTTAACAGATAGCTTCTTTCTAGTTTTTATCTGGGGATATTTTATTTTTCCCCATAGGCCTCAATGGGCTCTCAATGTTGCTTCACAGAGTCTACAAAAATAGTGTTTGCAACCTACTCAATCAAAAGAAATGTTTGACTCTGTTAGATGAATCCCCACATCACAAAGCAGTTTCACAGATAGCTTTTTTTCTGAGGATATTAGTTTTTATTTTCCCCCTAAGCCTCAATGGGCTCCCAAATGTCCCTTCGAAGATTCTACAAAAAATGTCTTTCCAACCAGCTGTAACAAAAGAAAGCTTTAACTCTGTGAGATGACTACACACATCACCTAGCAGTTTCACAGACTTAGTTTACTAGTTTTTATTTGGGGATATTCTGTTTTTCCCCATAGACCTCAATAAGATTTCAAATTTTCCTTTGCAGCTTCTACAAAAAAGAGTGTTTCCAACCTGTTGAATCAAAAGAAAGTTTTATTTCTTTGAGATGAATCCACACACCACAAAGCAGTTTCACAGAGAGCTTCTTTCTGGTTTTTATGTGGGGATATTCAGCTTTCCCCCATGTGCCTCTATGGGCACTGAAAATTCCCATCACAGATTTTACAAAAAGAGTGTTACCAAAGTGCAGAATCAAGAGAATGGTTTACCTTTGTGAAATGCATCAACACATCATAAAGTAGTGTTACAGATAGTTTCTTTCTAGTTTTTATCTAGGGATATTATTTTTTGCTATACAGGCCTCAGCGGGCACCAAATATATTCCCCACAAAGATTCTAGAAAAAGAGTGTTTTACAACCTGCTGAATCAAAAGAAGGTTTATCTCTGTGAGACGAATCCAAACATCACCAAGCATTTTTACAGATAGGTTCTTTCTAGTTTTTATCTGGGGATATTTGGTTTTAACCCCAACGGCCTCTTTGGGGTCCCAAATGTCCCTTCAGAGATTCTACCAAAAGAGTGTTTCCAACATGCTGTGTCAAAAGAAAAATTAAACTCTCTGAGATGAACCAACACTTCATAAAACAGTTTCATAGATAGCTCCTTTTTAGTTTTTGTCTGGGGATATTTCGTTTTTCCCCTAGACCTCAATGGGCTCCAAAATGTCCCTTTGCATATCCTCTAGGAAGAGTGTTTCCCAACACTTGAATCAAAAGAAAGGTTTAATTCTGTTAGATGAATCCACACATCACCAAGCAGCTTCACAGATAGCTTCCTTCTAGTTTTTACCTGGAAAAATAAACCCCATAAAACTCAATGGGTTTCCAAAGGTCATTTTGCAGGTTTTACAAAAAGAGTGGTTCCAACCTGCTGAATCACCAACCTGCAGAAAGCACCAAGCAGTTTCACAGAGAGCTTCTATCTTATTTTGGGGGAGATATTCATTTTTTCCCCATAAGTCTCAATGAACTTGATAATATCCGTTTACAGATTCTACAAAAAAAAAAAGGATTTCCAACCTTCTGAATCAAAAGGAAGGTTTAACCTTGTGAGATGAATCCACACGTCACCAATCAGTTTCACTGATAACATCATTGTAGTTTTTATCTGGGGATGTTCATTTTTTCCTCATATGCCTCAGTGAGCTTTCAAATGTCCCTTTTCAGTTTCTACAAAAAGAGATTTTCCAACCTGTTGAATCAAAACAATGGTTTAACTCTGAGAGCTTATTCCACACATCATCAAGTAGTTTCACAGATTGCTTCTTTCTGGTTTTTATCTGGGGATATTCAGTTTTTCCCCACAAGATTTAATGGGCTCCCAAATGTCCCTTCACAGATTATACAAAAAGAGTGTTTCCAACCTGCTCAATCAAAATAAAGGTTTAACTCTATGTAATGAATTCACACATCATCAAGCAGATCCACAGATACCTTCCTTCTAGTTTTTTATCTGGCAATATTCTTTTTTTTTTTTTTTCCCATAGACCTCAGTGGGCTCCAAATTGTCCCTTTGCAGATTATACAAAAAGAGTGTTTCCAACCTGCTTAATTAACTCTGTGAGATGAATCCATAAATCACCAAGCAGTTTTACAGATAATTCCTTTTGGTTTTTATCTGGGAATAATCTTTCTATGGGCACTGAAAATTCCCATCACAGATTTTACAAAAAGAGTGTTACCAAAGTGCTGAATCAAGAGAATGGTTTACCTTTGTGAAATGCATCAACACATCTTTTTTTCCTCATAGGCCTCAATGGGCCCCTGTCCCTTTGCAGATTCTACACAAAGAGTGTTTCCAACCTCCTGAATCTAAAGAGTAGTTTAAGTCTGTGAGATGAATACACACATCACAAAGCAGTTTTACAGATAGCGTATTTCTACTTTTTAGTTGGGGATATTCAATTTTGCTCTATAGGCTGAATGTTCTCCCAAATGTCTCTTTACAGATTTTACAGAAGGAGTGTTTTCAAAAAGTATGGCAAAAGAAAGGTTTAAGTCAGTGGGATTAATTCAAACATCACAAAGCAGTTTGACAGATAGCTTCTTTCTAGTTTTTATCTGGGGATATTCGATTTTTTCTGATAGGCCTCTAT
This sequence comes from Macaca mulatta, assembly GCF_049350105.2. Taxonomy (NCBI): domain Eukaryota; kingdom Metazoa; phylum Chordata; class Mammalia; order Primates; family Cercopithecidae; genus Macaca; species Macaca mulatta. The sequence goes on along the minus strand of NC_133426.1, from coordinate 58,271,044 downwards.
GGGCTCCCAAGTCCTTTCACACATTCCACAAAAGGAATTTTTCCAACCTGCTGAATCAAAAGAAGGTTTTAACTCTGTGAGATGAATCCAGAAATGACAAAACCGTTTCAGATCATTCTTTCTAATTTATATCTGGGGATATTCAGTTTTTAACTATAGGCCATAATTTGTTCCCAAATATCCCTTTGCAGATTTTAAAAAAGGAGTGTTTCCAACTTGCGAATGAAATGAAAGAATTAACTCTGTGAGATGAATCGATACATCACAAAGCAGTTTCACAGATAGCTTCTTTCCAGTTTTTATCTGCGGATATTCGGTTTTACCCTATAGGCCTCAATGGGCTCCCAAATGTCCCTTTGTAGATTCTAAACAAAGACTGTTTCCAAATGCAGAATCAAAAGAAAGGTTTAACTTTGTGAGATGAATACACACATCACAACAGAGTTTGACAGATAGTTTTTTCTAGCTTTTATCTGAGAATACTCAATTTTTCCCCATAGGCCTCAAATGGTTCTCAAAATTCCCTTCACAGATTCCACAAAAAAGAGTGTTTCCAAAAGGCTGAATCAAAAGAAAGTTTTAACTCTGTGACATGAATCCACACATCACAAAGCTGTTTCTCTGATAATCTTTTTCTAGTCTGTATCTGGGGATATTCAATTTTTCCCCAGAAGCCTCAATGGCTTCCAAATATTCCTTTGCAGATACTACACAAGGAGTGTTTCCAATGTTCAGAATCAAAGGAAACATTTAAGTCTTAGATGAATCTGCACATCACAAAGCAGTTTCACAAATAGCTTCCTTCTAGTATTTACCAGGGTATATTTGTTTTTGTTTTTCCCATAAGTCTCCTTGGGCTCCCAAATGACCCTTTGCAGATTCTACAAAATGAGTGTTTCCTATCTGCTGCATCAAAAGAAAGGTTTAACTCTGTAAGATGAACCCACACATCACAATGCAGTTTCATATATAGCTTTGTTCTAGCTTTTATCTGAGGATATTCAGTCTTGCCGAATCCAAAGAAAGGTTTAACTTTGTAAAATGAATCCACACATGACAAAGCAGTTTCACAGATAGCTTCTTTCTAGTTTTTGTCTGCAGATATTCACGTTTTCCCCACTGGTCTAATTGGGCCCCCAAATGTGCCTTTGCAGATTCTACAAAAAAAGTGCTTCCAATGTGCTGAATCAAAGGAAACGTTTAACTTTGTGAAATGAATCCACACATGACAAAGCACTTTAACGGATAGCTTCTTTCTACTTTTTTTCTGGGGATATTCAGGTTTCTTCATAGACCTCAAATTTCTCTTTGCAAATTTTACAAAATGAATGTTTTTTGCATGCTGAATAAAAAGAAAGATTTAACTATGTTAGATGAATCAACACATCACAAAGTGGGTTTCACAGATCGCTTCTCCTAGTTTTTAATCTGTGGATATTCTCTTTTTCCCCATATGCCTCAATGGGCTCCAAATGTCACTTTGCTGATTCTACAAAAATAGTGTTTCCAACCTGCCAAATCAAAGGAAAGGTTTGACTCTGTGAAATGAATCCACACAGCACAAAGCAGTTTCACAGATAGCATCTTTCTAAATTTTATCTGGGGATATTTGGTTTTCCTCCATTGGCCTCAGTGGACTCCAAAATGTCCCTTTGCATATTCTACAAAAAGAGTGTTTCCAACTTGCTGAATGAAAAGAAAGGTTTAACTCTATGAGATGAATACACACATCACAAAGCAGTTTTACACATAGCTTCTTTCTAGTTTTTAGTTGGGGATATTTGATTTTTCTCTGTAGGCCTCAATGGGCTTCCAAATGTCCCTTCACAGATTCTGCACAAGGAGTGTTTCCAACAATCAGAAGCAAAAGAATAGTTTAACTCAGTGGGATAAATTCACATATCACAAAGCTTTTTGACAGATAGCTTTTTTCTAGTTTATATCTGGGGATATTCATTTTTTTTCTGATAGACCTCAATGGGCTCCCAAATATCCCTTTGCAGATTCCACAAGAGGAGTGCTGACAACCTGCTGAACCAAAAGAAAGTTTTAACTCTGTGAGATGAATCCGGACATCACAAAGCAGTTTCACAGATAGTTTCTTTCCAGTTTTAACTGGGTAACTGCTTTTTTTTTTCCATAGGCATCAATGGGCTCTGAAAACTCCCATCACAGATTCTACAAATAGAGTGTTTCCAATCTGCTGAATAAAAAGAAAAATGCAGGCCGGGCGCAGTGGCTCACGCCTGTAATCCCAGCACTTTGGGAGGCCGAGGCGGGCGGATCACAAGGTCAGGAGATCGAGACCACGGTGAAACCCCGTCTCTACTAAAAATACAAAAAATTAGCCGGGCGCGGTTGTGGGCGCCTGTAGTCCCAGCTACTCGGGAGGCTGAGGCAGGAGAATGGCGTGAACCCAGGAGGCGGAGCTTGCAGTGAGCCGAGATCACGCCACTGCACTCCAGCCTGGGCTGGGCGACAGAGCGAGACTCTGTCTCAAAAAAAAAAAAAAAAAAAAGAAAAATGCAATTCTGTGAGATGAATTGACCCATCACAAAGCAGTTTCATAGACCACGTCTTCCTAGTTTTCTTTGGGGATATTCGGTTTTTCCTTATTGGCCTCAATGGACTCTGAAGTGTCCCTTTGCAGACTCTACAGAAAGAGTGTTTCCAAATTCATGAATCCAAAGACAGATTAACCCTGTGAGATGATTCCACCCATCAAAAAGCAGTTTCACACATAGCTTCTTTCTGGTTTTTATCTGGAATTATTCAGTTTTTCCCCCCAGGCCTCAAAGGGATCCCGAGTGTCCCCTCGTTCTTTATACAAAAAGAGTGTTCCCAACCTGCTGAATCAAAAGGAAGGTGTAACTATGTGAGATGAATCCACACATCACAAAGCAGTTTCACAGATAGCTTCTTTCTAGATTTTATCTGGGGATATATCGATTTTTTCCCACAGGCCTCAATTTGTTCCTAAATTCCCTTCATATATTTTACAAAAAGAGTGTTTTTATCCTGCTGAATTAAAAGAAAGGTTAAACTCTGTGAAATGAATTGATACTTCACAAAGTAGTTTCACAGAGAGCTTCTTTCTAGTTTTTATGTGGGTATATTCATTTTTTTGCCCTAGGAGTCAACGGGTTCCAAAATATCCCTTTGCATATTCTACTAGAAGAGTGTTTCCTATCTGCTGAATGAAAAGAAAGCTTTAACGCTGTGATATGAATACACACATCACAAAACAGTTTCACAAACAGCTTCTTTCTTGTTTTTATCTGTGGATATTCTGTTTCCCCCATAGGCCTCAATGGGCTCCCAAATATCCCTTCTCAGATTCCACAAAAAGAGTGTTCCCGACCTGTCCAATCAAAAGAAAGGTTTAATGCTGTGAATTGAATCCACACATCACAAAGCAGTTTCAAAGATAGCTTTTTTTCTAGTTTTTATCTGAGGATATTCTGATTTTCTCCATAGGCCACAATGGGCTCCAAAATATCCATTCACAGAATCCACAAAAGGAGTGTTTTTAACGTGTGGAATCTAAAGAAAATTTCAACCCTGTGAGATGAATCCACACATCACAAAGCAGTTTCACAAATAGCTTCGTTCTAGTTTTTATCTTGGGATATTTGGTTTTTCCCCATAGGTCTCAATAGCCTCCAAAAAGTACCTTCACATATACTACAAAAAGAGTGCTTCTACCATGATGAATCAAAGGAAAAGTTAAACTCAGTGACTTGAATCCACCCTTCACAAAGCAGTTTCACACATAGCTTCTGTCTAGTTTTTATCTGGAGATATTCTGTTTATCCCTTTAGGCCTCAAAGGATTCCCAAATGTCCCTTCACAAATTCTAGAAAAAGAGTGTTTCCAAACTGCAGAATCAAAAGAAAGATTTAGATCTGTGAGATTAATCCACAGATCACCAAGCATTTTCACAGATAGCTTCTTTATTTTATCTGGGGATATTTGATTTTTCCCCATAGGCTGCAATGTGCTCTGAAATGTCCCTTTGCAGGTTCTACAAAAGAGTATTTCCAACCTGCTGAATCAAAAGAAAGGTTGAATTGTGTGAGATGAATCCCCACATCACCAAGCATTTTCACAGATAGCTTCTCTCTAGTTTTTACCTGGAATTATTCGGCTCTTTCCCCATAGGACTCAATGGGATCCCAAATGTCCCCTCACCAATTCTACAAAATGAGTGTTTCCAACCTGTGGTATCAAAAGGAAAGTTTATCTCTGTTAGATGAGTCGACACATCACAAAGCAGTTTTTCAAATATAGCTTCTTTCTAGTTTTCATCTGGGGATATATCAATTTTTTCCAACCAGCCTCAATTGGCTCTGAAAATTCCCTTCTCAGATTTTACAAAATAGTGTTTCTAACCTGGTGAATCAAAAGTAAGGTTTAACTCTGTGAGATGAATATACACATCACAAAGCAGTTTGACAGATTCTTTCTAGATTTTATTGGGGCTATTTGGCTTTTTCCCATAGGCATCAATGGTCCTTGAAAAGTCCCTTCGCAGATTCTACAAAAAGAGTGTTTCCAATCTGCTGTATCAAAAGAAAGACTAAAACTCTCTGAGATGAATTGACACTAAACAAAGCAGTTTACCAGATAGTTTCTTTCTAGTTTTCATCTAGGGATATTTTGCTTTGCCCCATAAAACTTAATGGGCTCCCAAATGTCCCCTCACAGATTCTACTAAAAGAATGTTTCTAACATGTTGAGTAAAAAGAAAGGTTTAACTCTGTGAGATGAATCCACACATCACAAAGCAGTTTCACAGATAGCTTCTTTCTAGATTGTGGATATTCTGTTTTCTCCATAGTCCTAAATAGGCTTCCAAATGTCCCTTCCCAGATTTTACGAAAAGAGTGTTTCCAACCTGCTGAATCAAAAGGACATTTTAACTTTTTGAGTTGAGTCCACACAACAAAAAGCAGTTTCACAGACAGTTTCTATTTTTTATCTGGGGATATTTGACTTTTCCCCCTAGGCCACAATGGGTTCCCAAATGTCCCTTTGCAGATTCTACAAAAAGTGTTTTTAAAATATGGAATTAAAAGAAAGTTTTGACTCTGTGAGATGAATCCACACATCACAAAGTAGTTTCACAGATAGTTTCGTTCTAGTTTTTATTTGGGGATATTAGTTTTTTCTCCATAGGCCTCAATGGGCTCCCAAATATCGCTTTGCAGGTTCTACAAAAAGATTGTTTCAAACCTGCTGAATCTAAAAATGTGTATGTCTTTGAGGTGAATCAACACATCACAGAGCAGTTTCACAGATAGCTTCTTTCTAATTTTTATCTGTAGATATTCGGTTTTTCCCCATAGGCCTCAATGGGCTCCCAAATGTCCACTCACAGATTCAACAAAAACAGTGTTTCCAACCTGCAGTAAAAGAAAAGGTTTAACTCTGTGAGATGAATCCACACATCTCTAAACAGTTTCACAGGTAATATCTTTCTAGATTTTTCTGGGGATATTCTATTGTGACCCATAAGCCTCAATGGACTCTGAAATGTCCCTTTGCTTATTTTACAGAAAGAGTGTTTCCAGCATGCTGAATTAAAGAAAGGTTGATCTTTGTGAGAAGAATCTGTACATCACCAACAGTTTCACAGATCTTTCTAGTTTTTTTTCTGGGGATATTCGGTTTTTCCCCATAGGTCTCAATGGGCTCCCAAAAGTTTCTTCACAGATTTTACTATATGAGTGTTTACAACCTGCTGAATCAAAAGAAAGGTTTAACTCTGTGAGATGGAAACACACATCACTAAGCAGTTTGATAGAGAGATTCTATCCAGTTTGTATCTGGGAATATTCTGTTTTTCCCCATAAACCTCAGTGGGCTCCCAAGTGTCCCTTCAGAGACTCTGTAAAAAGAGTGTTTCCAAAATACTGAATCAAAAGTAAAGTTAAACTGTGAGATGAATCCACACATCACCAAGCAGTTTAACAGATAACTTCTTTCTAGTTTTTATTTGTGGATATTTGGCTTTTCCCCATAGGCCTCAATGGGCTCCCAAATGTCCCTTCACAGATTCTACAAAAAGAGTGTTTCCAACCTACTGAATTAAGACAAAAGTTTAACTCTATTTGATGAATAGCGCATCACTAAGCAGTTTCACTGATAGCTTCTTTCTAGTTTTTATCTGGGGATATTCTGTTTTTCTCCCTGGGTTTGAAAGTGTTCCCAAATGTCACTTCGCAGATTCTAAAAAAGCATGTTTCCAATGTGCTGAATCAAAAGAAGGGTTAAACTCTGTGAGGTTAATCTACATCGGGTTGGTCAGTTGTCTCCTTAGAATGCCTGGTTTTGCCAAAGTGCCTCTATCATTAGAATGCCTGAAGGTGTCCAAGAGTCTCTTCCGTCAGAATTTCTGAGGTCAGCCAGGAGTCTCTCCCATTAGGAAGCCTAAGTTCAGCCAAAAGTCTCTGTCATTAGAAAGCCTGTGGCCAGCCAAAAGTATCTCCCATTAGAATTTCTGGGGTCTGCCAGGTGTTTTCATTCTTACAATACCTTACATCACCCAGTTGTCTCTATTATTACAATGCCTGGAGTCAGCCTGTAAACTCTATCATTAGATTACCTGGGATCAAAGAGGAGTCTCTCTCATTAGCATGCCTATGGTGGGGCAGGATTCTGTCCCGTTAAAATGCCTGGTGTCATCCAGGAGCCTCTATCATTAGAATGCCTTGAGTCAGCCAGGAGTCTTTCCCATTAGAATGTCTGTGGTCAGCCAGGTGTCTTTCCCATTAGAATACCTAGGGTCAACCAGGTGTCTCCTTAGAATGTCTGAGGTCAGTCAAGAGTCTTTCCCATTAGAAATCAAGGGGTTGGCCAAGTGTCTCTATCTTCAGAATGCCTGAGGTCGCCCAAGACACTCTATCATTAGAATGCCTGGGGTTGGCTAAAGGTCTTTTCCCTTAGAATGCTGGGGGTCAGCCACGTGTCTCAGTCCTTTCTATGCCTTAGGTTGCCCAGGTGTCTCTATCATTAGAATGCCTGTGGTTGGCCAGGAATCTTCTCCGTTAGAATGCCCAGAGTCAGCTTCTTGTCTCCATCCTTAGAATGAATGAGGTCCCACCAGTGCTCTATCATCAGAATGCCTGTGGTAGGTCAGGGGTCTCTACTGTTAGAATGCCTGGCATCATCCTGATGTTTTTATTCTTAAAATGCCTGAGCTAGCCAAGGCATCCATATCATTAAAATGCCTGGCTTGGCAAAATCTCTATCTTTAGAATGCCTGGGGTAGGTCAGGTGTTGCTCTCATTAGAATGCCTGAGGTCACCAAGGTGTTCTGATCCTTAGAATGCCAAGAATCTCTATCATTAGAATGCCTTGGATTGGACAGGAGTATCTCCCGTTAGAATACCTGGTTAGGGCTAGGTGTCTCTATCTTTACAATGCCCAAGGTCATCCACGTGTCTCTATCATTAGAATGCCTTGGATTGGACAGGAGTATCTCCCGTTAGAATACCTGGTTAGGGCTAGGTGTCTCTATCTTTACAATGCCCAAGGTCATCCACGTGTCTCTATCATTAGAATGCCTGGATTCATCCAGGAATCTCTGTCATTAGAATGCTTGGGTTCGACTAGGAGTCTCTACCTTTAAAAATGCCTGTGGTCATCCAGGTGTCTCTATTTTTAAATGGCTGATGTTGCACAGGTGTTTCTATCATTAGAATGCCTGGCAGAAGTCTTTATCATTAGAATGCCTGGGGTCAAACAGGAGATTATCCCGTTAGAATTCCTGGGGTTCATCAGGTGTCTCTATCCTTAGAATGGCCTGAGGTCACCCAGGTTTCTTTAACATTAGCATACCTGGTTTCCGCCTGAAATCTCTCCTGTTGAAATGTCTAGGGTTGGCCACTTGCCTTTATCCTTATTAAAGTGAGGTTGCCCAGGTGTCTCTATCTTTAGGATGCCTGTGGTAGGTTATTTGTCTCCATCAATACAATGCCTGGGGTTGGCCAGAAATCTCTTTCATTAGAATGCCTGGGATAGGCCACTTGTGTCTATCCTTAGATTTCCTGAGTTCGCCCAGGTGTCTCTATCATTAAATGGACTCAGCCAGGAGTCTCTATCATTAGAATGTCTGGGGTCGGGCCGGGCATGGTGGCTCATGCCTGTAATCCCAGCACTTTGGGAGGCCAAGGCAGGTGGATCACGAGGTCAGGAGATCGAGATCATCCTGGCTAACACAGTGAAACTCTGTCTCCACTAAAAATAATAATAAAAAAAAATTAGCTGGACATGGTGGCACACCCCTATAGTCCCAGCTACTTGGGAAGCTGAGGCGAGAGAATGGAATGAACCTGGGAGGTGAAGCTTGCAGTGAGCCGAGATTGCACCACTGCACTTCAGCCTGGGTGAGAGTGAGACTCCGTATAAACAACAACAAAAAAAAAAAAAAAGAAAAAGAAAAATATAAGAATGCCTGGGGCCAGCCAGAATTCTTTCTTTTAATGGCTGGCATTGGCCAGATGTCTCTAACCTTAGAATTACTGAGGTCGCACAGGTGTCTCTATCATTTGAATGTCAGGATTCAACCAGGAGCCTCTACAATTAGAATGTCATGTGTCTCTATCATTACAATGCCTGAAGTTGGCCAGGAGTCTCTATTATTAGAATGCCTGGGGTTGGCCAAATATCTCTATTCTTAGATTGCCTGAGGTTGCCCAGTTGTCTTTATCATTAGATTGCCTGGGTTTGGCCAAGAGTCTCTATTATTAGAATGCCTGGAGTCAGCCATGAGTCTATCCCATTAGAATGCTTGGGGTCGGCGAGTTGGCTCTATCCTTAGAATTATTGAGGTCTCTATCATTAGAACATCTGGGGTCCAAAAATCTCTAACACTACAATGCCTGGGGTCAACCAGGAATCTCTGCTATTAGAATATCTGAGGTCACCCAGGTGTCTCTAATATTAAAATGCCTTGGTTCGGCTAGGAGTTTCTCCCATTAGATGCCTGGGGTGGTCCAGGAGACTTACCCGTTAGAATGCCTGGAGTCAGCCAGGTGTCTCTATTCTTAGAATGTTTGAGTTCCCCCAGGTGTCTCTAACATTAGAATGCCAGGGGTCAGCCAGAAGTCCCTCTCATTAGAAAGCCTGCGGTTGAACAGAAGTATCTCCTATTAGAATGCCTGGGGTCAAATAGGTGTCTCTACTCTTAGAATGCCATATATCACACAGCTGTCTCTCTCACTAGAATGCTTGGGTAAGGTAAGTAGTCTGTAGTCTCTATCATTAGAATGCCTGGAGTCGGCCAGGAGTCTCTATCATTAAAATGCCTGGAGTCAACCAGACGTTTCTCCCATTAGAATCCTGGGGTCAGCCAGGTGTCTCTATCCTAATGCCTGAGGTCTCAAAGGTGTATCTATTGTTAGAATTAATGGAGTAGGCCAGGAGACTCCCACATTAGAATGCCTGGGGTGGGCCAGGAGTCTCTCCTATTACAATGCCTGGGGCCGTCAAGGTGTCTCTATTTTTAGAATGCCTGAGGTCACACAGGTGTATCTATCATTGGAATGCATGAAGTAGACCTGGAGTCTCTATCATTAGAAAGCCTGGTGTCAGCCAAAAGTCTCTCTTGTTAAAATGCCTTGGCTCAGCCTGTTTTCTATCCTCAGAATGACTGAATCCACCCAGGTGTCTTTATCATTAGAATGGCTGAGGAGAACCAGGAGTCTCTCCCGATAGAATGCCAGGGGTTGGCCAGGAGTCTCTCCCATTAGAATACCTGGGTTCGGCCAGGTGTCTCTATCCCTAGATTGCCTGAGGTCACCCAGTTTTCTGTATCATGAGAATGCCTGTATTCGGTCTGTAGTCTGTATAATTAGAATGCCTGAGATTGGCCCTGAGTCTCTCTTCTTAGAATGCCTGAGGTTGGTGAGGTGGCTCTATCCTTTGAATGCCTGAAGTCGAAACAGGTGTCTCTATCATAATAATGTCTGGGTGTGTCCAGAAGTCGCTTACATCACAATGCCTTGGATCGGCCAGGAGTCTCTTCTGTTAGAATGCCTGAAGTCAACCAAATGTCTCTATGCTTAGAATTCCTGAGGTCCCCCATGTGTCTCTATCATTAGAATGCCTGGGTTCGGACAGGAATCTCTCTTATTAGAATGTCTTGGTTCAAACACAGTCTCTTTTGTTAGAATGCCTGGAGTCAGCTAAGATTCTCTCCCATTAGAATGCCTGGGGTGGTCCACATGTCTCTATCCTTAGAATGCCTAATGCCGGCTGGTTGTCTCTATTATTAGAATACCTGGGGTCAACTAGTAGTCTCTCCCATTATAATACCTGGGGTTGGACAGGAGTCTCTCCCATTAAAATGCCTGGGGTCTGCCAGTTGTCTCTAGCCTTAGAAAGCCAGAAGTCGCACAGGTGTCTCCATCATTAGAGTGCCTCATTAGAATGCCTGGTTTAGGCAAGCATTCTCAATCACTAGAACGTCTGGATTCAGCCTGGAGTCTCTCCCATTAGAATGCCTGAAGTTGGTGAAGTGTCTCAATCCTCAAAATGACTGAGGTAACACTGGAGTTTCAATCATTAGAATGCCTGGGGGCGGCCAGGAGTCTCTATCATTAGGAGGCCTGCGTTGGCCAGGAGTTTCTCTTGTTAGAATGCCTGTGGTCAGTTAAAATCTCTTCTGTTAGAATGCCTGGGGTCGGTCAGGTATTCCTATTATCAAAATGCCTTAGATCACACAGGTATTTCTATCATTACAATGCCTGGGGTAGACCAGGAGTCTCTATGATTGGAATGCCTGTGGTGGTGAAGGAATCTTTTCCACTAGAGTGTCTGAAGTCGACAAGTTGCTGCTATCTTTAGAATGCCTGAGGTCATGCAGGTGTCTCTATTGTTAGAATGTCTGGGGTGAGCCAGAAGTCTTTATCACTAGAATGTCTGATGTTCACCAGATGTCTCTGTCATTAGAATGCCTTGGATCAGCTTGGAGTCTCTATAATTAGAATGCCTGGGATCAGACAGGGGCTTCTTCAGTTACAATGCTAGGGGTCCACCATTAGAATGACTGGAATTTGCCCGGTGTTTTTATTCTAAAAATGCCTGAGGTCTGACAGGTGTCTCTATTATTAGAATGCCTTGACTAGGCCAGAAGCCTTAATCATTAGAATGTCTGAAGTCAACCAAAGTTTCTCACCTTAGAATGCCTGGGGTAGACCAGTTATCTCTATTGTTAAAATGGTAAGGTCACCCAGGTGTCTCTATGATTAGAATGCTTGGGATTGGTCAGGAGTCTCTCTAATTAGAATGCCTAGGGTGAACCAAGAGTGTCTTCCATTAGAATTCCTGGAGTCAGTCAGTTGTCTCTATCATTAGCATACCTTAAGTCACACAGATATCACTACCATTAGAATGCCTGGGGTATGCTAGGAGTCTCTAGCATTAGAATACATGGGTCTGGCCAGGAGTCTCTTTGATAGAATGCCTGGAATCAACCAAGAGTCTCTCTAATTATAATGCCTGCTTTTGAACAGAATTATTTTTTGTTAGAATGCCTGGGGTCTGCCAGGTGTCTCTATTATTAAAATGCCTTAGGTCACACAGCTGTCTCTATCATTAGAATGCTTAGGGTAAACCAGGCGTCTCTATCATTTGAATGCCTAGGTTCAGCCAGGAGTCTCTCTTGTTAGAATGCCTGGGGTCAGCCTGGGGTCTCTACTGTTAGAATGCCTGATGTCACCCAAGTTTCTCTATCATTAGAATGCCTTGGGTTGGCCAGGAGTCTCTCCTGTTAGAATGCCTATGGTCACCCAGTAGTTTTGATAGTTAGAATGCCTGGGGTCAACCAGGTGTCTCTATCCTTAAAATGCCTGAGTTTGCCAGGCATGGTAACTCTCGCCTGTAATCCTAACACTTTGGGAGGTCGATGTTGGTGGATCACGAGGTCAAGAGATCGAGACCATCCTGGCCAACATGATGAAACCCCGTGACTACTAAAAATACAAAAATTAGCTAGGTGTGGTGGCATGCACCTTTAGTCTCAGCTACTCGGGAGGCTGAGGCAGGAGAATCACTTGAACCCAGGAGGCTGAGGATGCAGTGAGCCAAGATTGTGCCACTGCAATCCAGCCTGGTGACAGAGCGAAACTCCATTAAAACAACAACAAAACAAAACAAAACTCAAAAAAAGCCTGTTGTCGCTTAGGTATCCCTATCATTAAATCCCTACCCTTCCATGCCTGGGGTAGGCAAGGAATGTCTATCATTAGAATGCCTGGTGTCGGCCAAAACTCTCTCCCATTTGAATGCCTGGGGTTGGCCATGTGTCTCTAACACTAGATTGCCTGAAGTTGCCCAGGTGTCTCTATCACTAGAATGCCTGGCATCAGCCAGGAGTCTCTCCAGTTAGAATGCCTGGCCTCTATCCTTCGAATGACTGTGATTGCACAGGTGTCTCTATCATGAGCATGTCTGGTGTCAGCCCAAAGTCTCTATTATTAGAATTCCTGGGGTTGGCCAGCTGTCTCTATCCTTAGAATGCCTGAGGACACCAAGGTGTCTCTATTATTAGAATGCCTGAAGTCTGCAAGAAGTCTCTATCATTAGAATGCCTTGGGATGGTATGTGGTCTCTCTCATTGGAATGTTTGCTGTCGACCAGGTGTCTCTCTTCTTTGAATGCCTGGGGTCGGTCAAAATCTGCCTCATTAGAAAGCCTGTGGTCGGCCAGGTGTCTTCATCCTTAAAATGCCTTATGTTTTTGCGGTGTCTCTATCATTATTATGCCTGTGGTCAAGCAGGAGTCTCTCCTGTCAGAATGCCTGGGATCAGACAGATTTCTTTATCTGTAGAATGCCTGAGGTTGCCCAGGTGTCTTTATCTTTAAAATGCCTGGGGTTGTACAGGTTTCACTACCATTAGGATGCATGATTTGCCTTGTATTCTCTCCCGTTAGAATGCCTCTGTTCGGCCAGGAGTCTCTCTTGTTAGAATGCCTGAGGTCGGCCAGATGTCTCTGGAAGAATGCCTGAGTTGCCTAGGCATCGGTGTCATTAGAATGCCTGGGGGAAGTTGGGAGTCTGTATCACTGAAATGCCTGGATTTGGCCAGGAGTCTCTATCATTAGAAAACCTGCGGCAGTCAGGAATCTCTCCCATTTAAATGCCTGTGGTTGGCACAGAGTCTCTCCCATTAGAAAGCCTGAAGTTGGCCAGGTGTCTCTATCCTTAGAATGTCTTAGGCCACATAGGTGTCCTTATCATTAGAATGCCTGGGGCAACCAAAAGTCTCTATCCTTGGGAGGAGTAGGGTCAGCAAGAAGTCTTTCCCATTAAAATGCCTGTGGTCAGCCAAGTGTTACTATCTTTAGAATGGCTGAGGTCGCACAGGTGTCTTTATCATTAGAATACGTGAGGTCAGCCAGGAGTCTCTATCATTATAATGCCTGGGGTTGGCCAAGAGTGTCTCCCAATAGAATACCTAAGATTGGCCAGGTTTCTCCATGCATAGATTTCCTTGGTTTAGCCATGTTCTTCTATCTTAAAAATTCCCAAGGTCCCACAGGTGCCTCTGTCATTAGAATGACGAAGCTAGGTCAGCCATCTGTATCATTAGAATGCCTGGGGTTGTTCCAGAGTCTCTCCCATTAGAATGCATGAGGTTGGCCAGGTGTCTCTATCCTTAGAATGGTGAGGTTGTCTAGGTATCTCTATCATTAGAATGCTTGGGGTCAGTCAGGAGTCTCTCTCAGAAAATCTGGCTTTGACCAGGAGTCTCTTCAATTAGAATGCCTGGGCTCGGCCAGGTGTCTTTATCTTTAGAATACCTTAAATCACACAAGTGTCTTTATCATTAGAACGCCTAGGGTACACCAGGAGTCTCTATCATTGGAATGCCTGGGGTTGGTCAGCTGTCTCTTCCCTTAGAATGCCTGGGATAGTCCTGGTGTCTCTATTCCTAGATTGCCTGAGGTTGCCCAGGTGTCTTTATCATCAGAATACCTGAGTTCGAGTTTGGTCAGGAATCTTTTTCTCTTTTCCATTAGCATGTCTGGAGTCAGCCAGGTGTTTCTATCTTTACAATGCCTGATGTCCCACAGGAATCTCTATCATTAGGAAGCCTGAGGTCGGCCAGGAGTCTCTCCTATTAGAACGCCTGTTGTTGGCCAGGTGTCTCTATCCTTAGAATGGTGATGATGCCTAGCTGTCTCTCTCACTAGAAAGCCTTGGGTCAGCCAGGAGTCTCTATCATTGGAATGCCCGTGGTCCGCAAGTAGTCTCTTCCATTAGAATGCCTGCGGTCGGCCACGTGTCTGTATTCTTAGAATGTCCGAGGTCACAGAGGTTTCTCTAACATTAGAATTAATGGGATATGCCAGGATTCTCTATTATTAGAATGCCTGAGGTCAGCCAAGAGTTTTTCCCACTACAATTCCTGTGGTAGGCCAGGTGTGTTTATCCTTAGAATGCCTGATGTGGCACAGATTTCTCTATCATTGAAATGTCTAGGTTAGGCCTGGATTCTCTATCATTAATTATCCTCGTGTCTGCCAGGAGTTTCTCCCATTACAATGCCTTAGGTCGGTCTGGTGTCTCTTTCCTTAGAATGTCTGAAGTTGCCCAGGCGAATCAATCATTAGAATGCCTGGGGTTGACCAAAAGTATCTATCACAGAATGCCTGGGTTTGGTCAGGAGTCTCTACCTTTAGAATGCCTGAGTTTGGTCAGGTGTCTCTATCCCTAGAATGACTGAGGCTGCGTAGATTTCTTTATCATTAGAAGGCTTGGGATTGGTCAGGAATCTCTATCATTCGAATACCTTGGGTTGGCCAGATGTCTCTGTCATTAGAAAGCTTGGGTTCAGACACGTGTCTATATCCTTAGAAGATCTAATGTTCTGAAGGTGTCTCTATCATTAGAATGCCTGGGATAGGCTAGGAGACTCTATCATTATAGTTCCTGGGCTCAGCATGGAGTCTCTCCCGTTATAATACCTGGGTTCAGCCAGGTGTCTCTTTCGATAGAATGCCTAGGGTTGGCCAAATGTCTCTATCTTTAGAATGCCTGAGGTCGCCCAGGTGTTTCTATCATTACAATGCCTGGGGTCATCCACTAGTCTCTATCACTGGAATGCCTGGGGTTGGTCAGGAGTCTCTCCCATTAGCAGGTCTGAGTTTGTCCAGGTGTCTCTGTACTTAAAAATGAATGAGGTCACACAGGTGTATATTATTGGAATGCCTGGGATAGGCTAGGAGTCTATCAACAGAATGCCTGAGGTCGGCCTGCACTCCCTTTTGTTAGAATGCCTGATATGACCCAGGTATCTCTACCATTAAAATATGAGGCATTGGACAGGAGTCTTGCTCATTAGGATGCCTGTGGTTGGCTAGGTGTCTCTATCTTTAGAATGCCCAAGGTCGTATAGTTGTCTCTATAATTAGAATGCCTGGGGTCGTCCAAAAGTCTCTATCACTAGAACGCCTGGGTTCAGTCAGGAACCTCTGTCATGAGAACGCCTGAGATTGGACAGGAGTCTCTCTGTTAAAATGCCTGTTTTCATCTAGATGTCTCTATTCCTAGGATGACTGACATCAAACAAGTGTCTCTATTATTAAAATGCCTGTCAACCAGTAGTCTCCGCTGTTAGAATGACTGGGGTCAGCTAGGTGTCATATCCTTAGAATGCCTGAGGACACCCAGGTGTCTCTATCATTAGAATTCCTGAGGATGGTCAGGAGGCTCTTTCATTAGAGTGCTTTGGGTCGGCTAGGAATCTCTCCCGTTTAAAAGCCTGGGGCAGCCAGGTGTCTCTGTTTTTACAATGCCTGAGATCTCTCAGGTGTTTCTGTCATTAGAATGCCTGGGATTTGCCAGGAGCCTCTGTCATTAGAATGCCTGGTGTCACCCAGGACTTTCTCCTGTTATAATGGTAAGCCAGCTGTCTTTATTCTTAGAATGTTGAAGTCCCCCAGGTGTCGCTATCATTGGATTGCCTAAGGTCAGCAGGAGTCTCTCTCATTAGAATGCCTGGGGTCAACCAGGAGTCTCTCCCATTATAATGCTTGGGGTTGGCCAGTTGTCTCTAACCTTAGAGCACCTGAGGTTGCCCAAGTGTCTCTATCATTAGAATTCCTGGGCCTTTCCAGGAGTCCCTCCCCTTAATATGCCTGAGATCAGCCAAACGTCTCTATCCTCAGAATACCTGAGATTGCTCAAGTGTCTCTATCATTAGATTGTTGGGGGTTGTCCAGGAGTCACTATCATTAAAATGACTGGGGTCTTCCAGGTGTGGTGACTCATGCATGTAATCCCAGCACTTTGGGAGGCCCAGGTGGGTGGATCACCTGAGGTCAGGAGTTCAAGACCAGCCTGACCAACATGGAGAAACCGTGTCTCTAATAAAAACACAAAATTAGCCAGGCACAGTGGCACATGCCTGTAATTCCAGCTACTCAAGAGGCTGAGGCAGGAGAATCATTTGAACCTAGGGGGCGGAGTTTGCAGTCAGCTGAGATTGTGCCATTGCACTCCAGCCTGGGCACCAAGAGGAAAACGCCACCTCAAAAAAAAAAAAAATAGTGGGATCCACCAGAGGCTGTCTCATTAGAATGCCTGTGGTCGGTCAGGACACTCTTCTGTTACACTCCCTTGGGTCAGCCAGGTATCTCTATTTCTAGAATGCATAAAGTCACACAGGTGCCTCTATCATTAGAATTTCTGGGGCAGGCCAGAAGATTATATCATTAGAATGCCTTGGGGCAGCCAGGGGTCTCTCCCATTAGACTGTCTGATGTCGGCCGGGTGTCTCTATCCTTAGAATTCCTAGTTTTGTCCAGGTGTTTCTATCATTAGAATGCCTGGGATTGGCCAGGAGTCTCTCCTGTTAGAATGCCTGGGTCAGCCAAATGTCTCTATCCTCAGAATGCCTGAGTTCTCTCAGGTGTCTGTATTATTAGAATGCCTGCTGTCGTACAGGAGTCTCTATCATTAGAATACCTGGTTTCCTGCAGGAATCTCTCTCGTTAGAATCCCTGGGTTTGACCAGGAATATCTCCTATTAGAATGCTTGGGTTTGGCCTGGTGTATCTATTTTTAGAATGCCTGAGGTTGCACAGGTGTCTCTATTATTTGAATGCATGGGGTAGGCTGGCCAGGAGTCTTTATCATTTGAATGCCTCAGGTCGTCCAGGAGTCTTTTCCGGTAGAATGCTTGGGGTCTTCCAGGTGTCTCTAGCCTTAGAATGACTGCAGTAGCACAGCTGTCTCTACCATTAGAATGCCTGATATCACCCAGGTGTCTCTATCATTGGAATGTCTGTGGTTGGCTGTGAGTCTCTCCCATTAGAGTCCTGGGATCAGCCAGGAGTCTCTCTTGTTAGAATGCCTTGGGTGGGCCAGTTGTTACTTTCTTTTGATTGCCTGAGTTCTCCCAGGTGTCCATCATTAGTATGCTTGGGATAGACGAGGAGTCTCTATTATTAGAAAGCCTGGGGTCGGCCAGGAGTCTCCTTTGTTAGAACGCCTGGGACTGGCCAAATGCCTCTATCCTTTGAATGGTGAGGTTGCCCAGGTGTCTCTATCATTAGAATGCCTAGGGTTGACCAGGAGTCTCTCATGTTAGAATGCCCAGCTTCACCCAGGTGTCTCTACCCTTAGAATGTCTTGCATCACTCAGGGGTCTTTATCATTAGAACGCCTTAATTTGGCCAGGAGTCTATCCTTAGAATGCCTGAAGTCACCCAGGTGTTTCTGTCATTAGAATGCCTAAAGTCATCCAGGAACCTCAATCATTGGAATGCCTGCTGTCAGCCAAGGGTCTCTCCCGTTTTAATGCCTGGGGGGTCAGCCAGATGTCTCTATCCTTAGAATGCCCGATGTCAAACAAGGTATTCTCTATCATTAGAATACCTGGTGTTTGGCAGGAGTCTTTATTATTGGAATGCCTGGGGCTGGTCAGGAGTCTTCATCTTTAGAATGCATGAGGTTCTCCAGGTGTCTCTATCATAATCATGCTTGGGGTTGGCAGGGTGTCTCTATTTTTAGAATGCCTGATGTTGAACAGGTTTCTTTATCATTAGAATGCCTTGGAAATGCCAGGAATCTCTCCTTTTAGAATGCTTGGGATCAGCCAGATGTCTCTATCCTTAGAATGCCTGAGGTCCCCCAGGTGTCTCTATTATAAGAATGCCTGGGGTCAGCCAAGAATCTTTCTCATTAGAATGTCTGGGGTCAACCAAAATTCTTTCCCTTTTGAATGCCTGTGTTGGTCAGGTGTCTTTATCTTTAGCATGCCTTAGGTTGCCCAGGTGTCTCTATCATTAGAATGTGTAGGGTAGGCCAGGAGTCTCTATCATTGGAATGTCTGGGATCATCCATGAGTCTTTTCCATTAAAATGTCTGAGGTCTGCCTGGTGTCACTATTGTTAGAATGCTTGTGGTCGCCCAGGTGTCTCAACCATTAGAATGCCTGGAGTCGGGCAGCAGTCTCTTCTGTTAGAATACCTGGACTAGGCCAGGAGGCCTTCTTGTTTTAATGCCTGGGGTCAGTCAGGTGTCTCTATCCTTAGAATGCTACAGCTTTCACAGGCATCTTTTTCATTAGGCCTGCTGGGGTAGGCCAGGAGTCTCTATCATTCTTATGCTTATGGTCCATTAGGAGTCTCTCCTGTTACAATGCCTGGGGTCAGCGACTAAGCGTGGTGGCTCATGCTTGTAATGCCAGAACTTTGGGAGGCCGAGGTGGGCAGGTCGCTTGAGGTCAGGAGTTTGAGACCAGCCTGACCAACATGGAGATACCCTATATCTACTAAAAATACAAAATTAGCTAGGCATGGCGGCACATGCCTGTAATCCCGGCTACTCAGGAGGCTGAGGCAGGAGAATCACTTGAACCTGGGAGGTGGAGGTTGTGGTGAGCTGAGATGGCACTTTTGCACTCCAGCCTGGGCAACAAGAGTGAAACTCCATGTCAAAAAAAAAAAAAAAAAAAAAAAAGAATGCCTCGGTTCAGCCAGGTGTCTCTATCCTTAGAGTGCCTGAGGTTGCCCAGATGTCTTTACCATTGAAATGATTGAGGTCAGCCAAAAGTCTCTCTTGTTAGATAGCCTGGGTTGGCCAGGTGTCTCTATCCTTAAAATGCTTGAGGTCGCCCAGGTGTCTCTGTCATTAGAACGGTGGGTTTGGGCAGAAGGCTTTATCATTAGAATGCTTGGGTTCAGCCAGTAGTCTCTCCTGTGAGAATGACTGGGGTCAGCCAGGAGTCTCTCCCGTTAGAATGCCAGGGGTCAGTCAGCTGTGTCTATCTGTAGAATGCCTGAAGTCGCTCAGGTGTCTCTATTATTAGGATGTCTGGGTTGGCCGGGAGTCTCTCCTATTAGAATGCCGGGGGTCTTTATCCTTAGAAAAGACATCAGCCAGATGTCTTTATCCTTAGAATGCCAGAGGTGGCAAAGTGTCTCTATCATTGGAATGCCAGAGCGAAAACAGAAGTCTCTAACATTAGAATGCCTGGGGTCAACCTGTGGTCACTCTTGTAAGAATGCCTGGTTCAACCAGATGTCTCTATCCTTAGAATGCCTGAAGTCGACCAGGTGTCTCTATCCTTAGGATGGTGAGGTCACCCAGGTGTTTCTATCATTAGAATGCCTGGTGTTGGCCAGGATTCTCTGTATTTAGAAAGCCTGGGTTCGTCCAGGAGTCTTTATCATTAGAAAGCCTGTGGTCAGCCAGGAGGATCTCCCATTAGAATGCCTGTGGTCAGCCAGGAGTTTCTCCCATTAGAATGCCTAGGATCGGCCAAGTGTCTCTATCCTTAGAATACCTAAGGTCACACAGGTGTTTCTGTCATTAGAATGCCTGGGGTATGCAAGAAGTCTTGATCATGAGAATGTCTCTGGTTGGCCAGGAGTCTCTCCCTTTAGAATGCCTTTGGTGGAGCAGCTGTGTCTATCCTTAGAATGCCCAAGTTTGCACAAGTATCTTTATCATTTGAATGCCTGGAGTAAGCCAGCAGCCTCTATCATTAGAATGTCTAGGGGTTGCCATAAGTCACTCCCTTTAGAATGCCTGGGGTCAGAAAGTTGTCTCTATCCTTAGAATGCCTGACGTCACTCAGGTGTCTCTATCTGTAGAATGGTGAGGTCGCCCAGATTTCTATCTTTAGAATGCCTGGTGTCAGCCAGAAGTATCTCTCTCTAGAATGCCTGAGGTCATTCAGGAGTCTCTATCCTTAGAATGCCTGTGGTCAGCCAGGAGTTTCTTCCATTAAAATTCCTGGGATCAGCCAGGTGTCTCTATCCTTAGAATGCCTGAGGTCGCATAGGTGTTTCTATCATTACAATGTCTCCTGTATGCAAGAAGTCTCTATCTTTAGAATGCCTCTGGTTGGCTAGGAGCCTGTCCCATTATAATGCCTTGGGTGATCCAGGTGTCTCTATCGTTAGAATGCCAAAGTTTGCATAGGTGTCCCTATCATTTGAATGTCTGCAGTAGGTGAGCAGTCTCTATCATTAGAATGCCTGGGGATAGCAAGGAGTTGCTGACTTTAAAATGCCTCAAGTCGACCAGGGGTCTCTATCCTTAGAATGCTTGATGTCACTTAGGTGTCTCTATCATTAGAATGCCAGGTGTCAGCCAAAAGTCTATTATTAGAATTCCTGGATTAGGCCTGAAGTCTCTCCCATCAGAATGTCTGGGGTCGGTCAGGTGTATCTATCCTTAGAATTGTGAGGTTGCCCACGTTTCTCTATTATTATAATGCCTGGGGTTGGCACAAAAGTATCTATCATTAGAAAGCTTGGGTTTGGACTGGAATATTTCTCATTAGAATGCCTAGGGTCGCCCAGGTGCCTATCCTTAGAATGCATGAGATCTCACAGGTGTCTCCATCATTAGAATGCATGTGATAGGCCTAGAGTCTGTATCACTAGAAAGCCTCTTGTCCATCAGAAGCCTTTCACGTTAGAATGCCTTGTGCCAGCCAGGTGTCTTTATCTGGAGAATGCCTGAGGTCCCCCAGGTGTCTCCATCATTAGAATACTCGAGTTCTGCCAAAAGGCTTTATCACTAGAATGCCTGTGGTTGGCCAGTAATTTCTCTCATTAGGATGACTGGGGTTGGCCAGGAGTCTCTCTCATTAGAATGCCTGGGATCAGCCAGGTGTGTCTATTCGTAGAATGCCTGAAGTCACCCCGGTGTCTCAGTCATTAGAATGCCTGTGGTTGGCCAGGAGTCTCTATCATTAATTAGAATGCCTTGAGTCGGCCAGGAGTGTCTCCCATTGAAATGCCTGGGCTCAACCAAGTTTCTTTATTCTTAGAATACTTGAGATTCTCCATGTATCTCTATCATTAGAATGTTTGTGGTCGGCCAGGAGTCTTTATTATTAGAATGCCTGGGGTTGGCCAGAATTCTCTCCCATTGTGATGTTTGGGGTTGGCCATATGTTTCTATCATTAAAATGCCTGAGGTCAGCCAGCAGTTTATTATTAGAATGCCTGGAGTCGGCCAAGAATCTCTGTCATTAGAATGCCTGGGGTTGGCCAGGTGTCCCTAATCTTAGAATGCCTGCGGTCAACCAGGTGGTTTTATCATTAGAATGCCCATGGTGGCCAGGGTTCTATTGTTAGAATGCCTCGTGTCAGCCAGAAGTTTTTCCCATTAGAATGTTTTGGGTCAGTCAAGTGTCTCTATCCTTAGAATGTCTGAGATCCCCCAGGTGTCTCTATTATTAGAATGCCTGGGTTCATCCAGGAATCATTGGAATGCCTGGGTTCAGCCTTAGGTCTCTCCCATTAGAATGCCTGGGGTTGGCTAGGAGTCTTTCCCATTAGGTGAATAGGTGTCTCTATTCTTAGAATGCCTGAGGTTGCCCTGATGTCTCTCTCATTAGACTGACTCAATTCGGCCAGGAATCTCCCCAGCAGTATGCCTAAGACTGGCCAGGTTTCTCTGTTCTTAGAGTGCCAAAGGTCGCACAGGTGTCTCTACTCTTAGAAGCCTGGGGTCAGTCAGGATTCTCTCTCAATGGAATGCCTGTGGTCAGCTAAAAGTCTCTCCCATTAGAATTACCGGGGTTGGCTAGGTGTCCCTATCCTTAGAGTGACTGAGGTTTTACAGGTGTATCTATCATTAGAATTCCTGGGGAAAATCAAGAGTCTCTTTCATTAGAATGTGTGGGGATGGCCAGGAGTCTCTCCTGTTAGAATGCCTGGGGTCCTCCAAGTGTCTCAATCCATAAAATGCCTGTGATCACCCGGGTATCTCTATTATTAGAGGGCCTTTTGTAGGCAAGAAGTCTCCATCATTAGAATGCCTGGGGTCAACCAGGAATCCCTCCCATTAGAATGCCTGAGGTTGTCCAGGTATCACTATCTTTAGAATGCCTCAGATGGCTGGGGTGTCTTTATCATTAGAATGCCTGGAGTTGGATGGAGTCTCTCATTAGAATTCATAGGGTAGGCCAGGTGTCTCTATTTTTAAAATGCTTGATGTCACACAGGTGTCTCTATCATTAGAATGCCTGGACTAGGCCAGGAGTCTTTATCATTAGAATGCCTGGGGTCAGCCAGGAGTCACTCCCATTATTATGCCTGGGGTCAGCCAGGAGTCACTCCCATTATTATGGCTGGGGTCAGCCAGGAGTCACTCCCATTATTATGGCTGGGGTCAGCCAGGTGTCTATCCTTAGAATGCCTGAGGCCTCCTAGATGTCTGTATCACTAGAATGCCTGGGCTCAGCCAGAGGTCACTCTAGTTAGAATTCCTGGGTTGGCCAGGTGTCTCTATCCATAAAATGCCTGAGGTCGTCCAGGTGTCTCTGTCATTAGAAAGCCTGGGTTTGTCCAGAATACTTTATCATTAGAATGCCTGGGTTTGGTCAATAGTCTCTCCCATTAGAATAACTGGGGTTGGACATGTGTCTCTAACCATAGAATGTCTGAGGTCGCACAGGTGTCTCTATCATTAGAATGCCTTTGGTGGGCCAGGAGTCTCTATCATCAGAATGCCTGGCATCAGACAGGAGTCTCTTCTGTTAGAGTGCCTGAAATCGGCCACATATCTCTATCAGAATGCCTGTGGTCAGCCAGGAGTCTCTATCATTAGAATGCCTGTGGTCAGCCAGGAGTTTCTCCTGTTGAAATGCCTGGGCCCAGCCTGGTGCCTTTATTCTTACACTACCTGACTTCTGCTATGTGTCTTTCTTATTAAAATGCCTGTGGTCGGCCAGAAGCCTCTATCATTAAAATGCCTGGAGTCTGCCAGAAGTCTCTCCCATTAGAATGCCTGGAGTTGGCCAGGAGTCCCTCCCATTATAATGCCTGGGGTCGGCCAGATGTCCCTATCCTTAGAATCTCTGAAGTCACCCTGGTGTCTCTATCATTAGAATTTCTTTGGTGGCCAGGGGTCTCTATCAGTAGAATGCCTTTGGTCAGCCAGTACTCTCCCATTAGAAAGCCTTTGGCCAGCCAAGTATCTTTATCCTTAAAATGCCTGAGGTTTCCCACGTGTCTCTATCATTAGAATGCCTGGGTTCGTCCAGGACTCTCTATCATTACAATGCCTGGGTTTGGCCGAAAGTCTCTTTTGTTAGAAAGTCTGGGGTTGGCCCAGAGTCTCTCCCATTAGAATGTCTGGGGTCATCCATGTGTTTTTATACTTAGAATGCCTGAGGTCACACAGGTGTCTGTATCATTAGTATTCTTGAAATAGGTCAGGAGTCTCTATCATTACAATGTCTTGTTGACCAGGAATCTCTGCCATTAGAATTCCTGGCATAGGCGAGGTGTCCCTATCCTTAGAATGCCTGAAGTTGTCCTGATGTATCTCTCATTAGATTGACTTGGGTTGGCCAGGAATCACCCCATTAGAATGCCTAAGGTCGGCCGCGTATCTCTATCTGTACAGTGCCAGAGGTGACACAGGTGTCTGTATTCTTAGAATGCCTGGGGTCAACCAGGAGTCTCTGTCACTGGAATGCCTGGGGTCGGCTAAAAGTCTCTCCCATTAGAATTACTGGGGTCAGCTAGGTGTCTCTATCCTTAGAATGACTGAGGTTTTACAGGTGTCTCTATCATTAAAATGGCTGGGAACGTCCAGGAGTCTCTTCCATTAGAGTGCATGGGGACAACTAGGAGTTTCTCCTATTAGAATGCCTGCAGTCATCCGGGTATCTCAATCCTTTGAAGACCTGTGATTGTCTGGATGTCTCTATCATTACAGCACCTCGTGTAGGCAAGAAGTCTTCATCATTAGAATGCCTGGAGTCGACCAGGAGTCTCTCCCGTTAGAATGCCTGAGACCACCCAGGTGTCTTTATCATTAGAAGGCCTGGAGTCAGTCTGGAGTCTCTTTCTTTAGAATGCATGGGGTCGTCCAGGGGTTTTGATTTTTAAAATGCTTGAGGTTGCACAGGTGTTTCTATCATTAGAATGTCTAGACTAGGCCAGGAATCTCTATTATTAGAATGCCTGCGGTCAGCCAGAAGTCACTCCCATTAGGATGGTTGGGGTCGACCAGGTGTCTCTGTCCTTAGAATGCCTGAGGTTGCCCAGGTGTCTCTATCATTAAAATGCTTGAGGTTGGACAAAAGTCTTCTGGTTAGAATGCCTGGGTTGGCCAAGCATCTCTATCCATAAAATGCCTGAGGTCGCCCAGGTGTCTCTGTCATTAGAAAGCCTGGGTTCAGCAAGAAGACTTTATCATTAGAATACCTGGGGTCAGCCATTAGTCTTTCCCATTTGAATGACTGGGGTTGGCCATGTGTCTGTGACCATAGAATGACTGAGGTTGCATTCTAATGATGCCAGGATTCTCTTCTGTTAGAATAACTGAAGTCAACCAGAAGTCTCTATCTTTAGAATGCCTATGTCTGGCCAGAAGTATCTCCCATTGAAATGCCTGGACTTGGCCTGGTGTCTTTATTCTTAGAATACATGAGGTCAGCCATGTGTCTCTATCATTAATATGCCTGTGGATGGCCAGAGGTGTCTATAATTAAAATGCTGGGGGTCAGCCAGGAGCCTCTCCCATTAGAATGCCTGAGGTCGGCCAAGTGTCCCTATCCTCAGAATGCCTGAAGCTGTCCAGCTGTCTCTATCATTAGAATGACTTTGGTGGCCGGGGGTCTCTATCATTAAAATGCCTTGGGTCGGCCAGTACTCTTTCCCATTAGAATGCCTTGGGTAAGCCAGGTGTCTTTATCCTTAAATGACTGATGATTCCCACGTGTCTCTATCCTTGGAATGCCTGGGTTTGGTCGATAGTTTCTTTCGTTAGAATATCTGGGGTCAGCACGGAGTCTCTCCTGTTAGAATGCCTGGGGTAGTCCAGGTTTTCTATACTTAAAAATGCCTGAGGTCACACAGGTGTCTTTATACTTAGTATTCCTGAAGTAGGCCAGCACTCTCTATCATTACAATGCCTTTGGTCGACCAGGAATCTCTCTCATTAGAATTTCTGGCATAGGCCAGGTGTCTCTATTTTTAGAATGCCTGATGTTGCCCAGGCATGTCTCTCATTAGAACGAGTGGGAACATCCAGGAGTGTTTTCATTAGAATGCTTAAGGTCGGCCACATATCTCTATTCTTAGAATGCAGGAGGTCACACAGGTGTCTCTATCATTAGAATGCCTGTGGTTGCTCATGTGTCTCTATTATTATGATGCCTGGGTTCATTCAAGAGTTTTTATCATTAGAGAGCTTGGGGTCAAACTGGAGTATTTTCCATTGGAATGCCTAAGATCAGCTAGATGTCTCTATCCTTAAAATGACTGAAGTTTCACAGGTTTCTCTATCATTAGAATGAATGGGGTAGGCCAGGAGTCTCCACCATTAGAATGTCTGAGGTCAACCAGGAGTCTTTATCCTTAGCATGCCTGAGATTACACAGGTGTCTCTCTCATTAGAATGCCTGGGGGGAGGCCTGGAATTTCTATCATTAGAAAGACTGCTGTCCAGCAGAAGTCTCTCACATTAGATTGCCTTGGGTCAGCCAGGTGTCTCTATCCTTAGAATGTATGAGGTCGCCCAGGTGTCTTTATCATTAGAATGCGTGGGTTCGGCCAGGAGTCTCTCCCATTAAAATGTGTGGGGCTTTCAGGAGTCTCTCCCATTAGGATGACTTGGATTTGCAAGGTGTCTCTATCCTTAGAATGCCTGAGATCTCAGAGGTGTCTCTTAAATTAGAATTCCTGGGATAGGCCAGGAGTATCTCCCACTAGAATGCCTGGAGTCAGCTAGTAGTCTCTTCCATTTGAATGGTTGGGGTTGGCCAGGTGTCTCTATCCTTAAAATGCCTGAGGTCGCAGAGGTGTCTCTAACATTAGAAAGTCTGGTGTATGCCAGGAGTTTCTATCTTTAGAATTTCTAGAATCAGCCAGGAGTATCTTCAATTAAAATTCCTGCGGACAATCAAGTGGCTCTATTTTAGAATGCCTGTGGTCGCCCAGGTGTCTTTATCATTAGAATACCAGGGGTCAGCCAGGAGTCTCTATCATGAGAATGCCTCTTTCATTTGAATGCCTGGGGTCGGCCAGGTGTCTCTATCCTTAGAATGCCTAAGGTTGCATAGATGTCTCTACCATTACAATGCCTGGGTTAGGCCAAGCATCTCTATCATTATAATACCTGGGTTTGGCCAGAAGTCTCTCCCATTAGAATGCCTGGGGCAAACCATCTTTCTCTATCCTTAGAATTCCTGAGGTTGCACAGTAGTCTGTATCATCAGAATGCCATGGCTCAGCCATGAGTTTCTATCATTAGAATACTTGGTTTCAGCCTGCAGTCTCTCCAGTTAGAATGCGTGGGGTTGGCCAAGTTTCTTCATCTTAAAAATGCCCGAGGTCACACTGGTGTTTTTATCATTAGAATGCCTGGACTAGGCCAGGAGTCTCCATCATTAGAATGCCTGAAGTCATCCACAAGTCTCTCCCGTTAGAATGCTTGGGGTTGTACAGGTGTCTCTATCCTTCGAATGATGAGGTTGTTCTGGTGTCTCTATTATTAGAATGCCTGGGGTGGGAAAGCAGTCTCTTTCATTAGACAGCCTGGATAATGCAAGTGTCTCTATCCTTAGAATGTCTGAGGTCGCCAGCTCTCTCTATCGTTAGAATGCCTGGGCTGAGACAGGATTCTCTAACATTAGAATATCTAGGTCAGCCAGGAGTCTCTTTCTTTAGAATGTCTGGTTCAGCCAGGTGTCTGTGTCCTTAAAATGCTTGAGGTCGCCTAGGTTTCTCTATCATTAGAGTGCCTGGGGTAGGCCAGGAGTTTCTATCATAAGAATTCTTGTGGTCAGCCAGGAGTTTCTCCCATAAGAATGCCTGGGGTTGGCCAGGAGTCTCTTCCATTAGAATGCCTGGGATCAGTGAGGTGGTTCTCTCCTTAGAATGACTGAGTTTGCACAGGTGTCTCTATCATTAGAATGCCTGGGGTCAACTAGGAGTCTCTAATATTAGGATGCTTGGGGTCAGCCAGGAGTCTCTCCTATTAGAATGCCTGGGGTCTGCCAGCTGTCTCTATTATTACAATGAATGAGGTCCCCCAGGTGTCTCTATCATTAGAATGCTCATGATCAAACAAAAGTGTCTCTCATTATAATGCCTGGGGTTGGCCAAAGTCTTTCCCATTAGAATACCTGAGGCCGGCTGGGAGTCTCTTCCGTTAAAATGCCTGGGGTTGTCCAGGTGTCTCTATCCTTAAAATACCTGACATCATCCAGGTGTCCCTATTATTAGAATGCCTGTGGTGGGCCAGTTGTCTCTATCCTTAGAATTCCTGAGGTCGCACATGTGTCTCTATCCTTAGAATGCCTTGGATAGACCAGAAGTCTCAATCATTAGAATTCCTTGGGTCAGCCAGGAGTCTATCATTGGAATGCCTGGGGTGGGTCAGGTGTCTCTATCCTTTGAATGCCTTAGGTCACCCAGGTGTCTCTGTTATTAGAATGCATGGGGTTCACCAGGAGTATCTTTTGTTAGATTGCATGAGGTCACACAGGGGTCTCTATAAATAGAATGCCACAGGTAGACCACGAGTCTTTATCATTAGAATTCCTAGGGTCAACCAGGAGTCTCTCCCATTAGAATGCCTGGGGTCAGCCAGCTCTCTCAATCATTAGAATGACTGAGATAGCACAGTTGTCTCTAACATTTTAATGTCTGAGGTCTCCCAGATGCCTCTATCATTAGAATGCCTGGGGTGTCCAGGAGTCTCTATCATTTAATTGCCTGAAGTCCCTCAGGTGTCTCTATCATGACAATGCCTGGGGTCAGCCAGGAATCTCTAGCGTTAGATTGCCTAGGTTTGGCGAGGAGTCTCTTCTGTTAGAATGCCTGAGGTTGACCAGGAGTTTCTCCCATTAGAATGCCTGGGGTAAGCCAGGTATTTTTATTAAAAAAAGAAAATGCCTTAGGTAACACAGGTGTCTCTATCATTACTATTCCTGGAGTAGGTCAGTAGTCTCTATAATCAGAATGTCCTGGTTGACCACCACTCTCTCTCATTAGAATATCTGGGGTAGGCTAGGTGTCTCTATCCTTAGAGTGCCTGATGTCATCCAGGTGTCTCTATGATTAGAATGCCTGGGGTGGGTCAAGAGTCTCTCCATTTAGAATGCCTGCAGTAGGCACGTGTCTCTATCATTAGAATGCCTGATTTCATGCAGGTTTCTTTATCATTAGAATGCCTGGAGTTGGCAAGGAGTACCATTAGAATGCCTGGGGTTGCCCATGTGTCTCAATCTTTAGAATGACTGTGGTTCCACAGGTGTCTCTATCATTAGAATATCCTGGATAGGCCAGGAGTCTTTATCATTAGATTGCCTTCGGTTGTCAGGAAGTCCCTATCATTAAAATGCCTGGGGTTGACAAGGTGTATCCATCCTTAGAATTCTTTTTTATTTATTTATTTATTTTTTACTTTTATTTTTTTATTATTATACTTTAAGTTCTAGGGTACATGTGCATAATGTGCAGGTTTGTTACATATGTATACTTGTGCCACGTTGATGTGTTGCATCCATCAACTCGTCAGCACCCATCAACTCCTCATTTACATCAGGTATAACTCCCAGTGCAATCCCTCCCCCCTCCCCCTCCCCATAATAGGCCCTGGTGTGTGATGTTCCCCTTCCCGAGTGCAAGTGATCTCATTGTTCAGTTCCCACCTATGAGTGAGAACATGTGGTGTTTGGTTTTCTGTTCTTGTGAAAGTTTGCTGAGAATGATGGTTTCCAGCTGCATCCATGTCCCTACAAAGGACACAAACTCATCCTTTTTTATGGCTGCATAGTATTCCATGGTGTATATGTGCCACATTTTCTTAATCCAGTCTGTCACTGATGGACATTTGGGTTGATTCCAAGTCTTTGCTATTGTGAATAGTGCCGCAATGAACATACTTGTGCATGTGTCTTTATAGCAGCATGTTTTATAATCCTTTGGTTATATACCCAGTAATGGGATGGTTGGGTCATATGGTACTTCTAGTTCTAGATCCTTGAGGAATCGCCATACTGTTTTCCATAATGATTGAACTAGTTTACAATCCCACCAACAGTGTAAAAGTGTTCCTATTTCTCCACATCCTCTCCAGCACCTGTTGTTTCCTTAATATCCTTAGAATTCTTGAGGTCCCACAGGCGTCTCTATTATTAGAATGCCTAGGGTGGGCCAGGAGTCTCTATCAGTAGAATGCTTGGGGTTGGCAAGGTGTCTCTCCCCTTATAATGCCTGGGGTCGGCGAGTTGTCTTTATCCTTAGAATGCCTGATGTCACCTATGTTTCTCTATCATTAGAATGTGTGCGGTTGTCTATGAGTGTTTCCATTTAGAATACGTGGGTTTGGCCAGGTGTCTTCTACTCTTAGAATATGTGTGGTCCCACAGAAGTCTCTGTCATTAGAGTGACTCCAGTAGGC
The DNA here is from genome assembly GCF_049350105.2 of Macaca mulatta. Lineage (NCBI taxonomy): Eukaryota > Metazoa > Chordata > Mammalia > Primates > Cercopithecidae > Macaca > Macaca mulatta. The sequence goes on along the minus strand of NC_133426.1, from coordinate 58,241,145 downwards.
TGGAAACCTCTATCACTTGAATGCCTGTGTTTTGCTAGGAGTCTGTCCCATTACAATCCCAGGGGTCAGGCCAGTTGTCACTATTCTTAGAATGCCTGAGATCTCTCAGGTGTCTTTCATTAGAATGCCTGAGGTAGAACAGGGTTCTCTATCATTAGGAATTCTGGGGTCGGCCAGGACTCCCTTCCATTAGATTGCCTGGTGTTGGTTAGGTGTCTCTATCATTAGAAAAAATGGGGTAGACCAGGATTCTCTATTATTAGAGACTGGACAGACCTTGAGTCTGCCAGGAGTATGTCTCTTAAAATGCCTGGTGTCAGCCATGTGTCTCTATTTTCAGAATGCCTAAGGTTGGACAGACGTTTCTATTATTGGAATGCCTGGGGTAGACCTGGAGTCTATAAATAGAAAGCCTGGTGTTGGCCAGGAGTCCCTCTTGTTAGAATGCCTTGGATCGGCCAGGTGTCTCCATCCTTAGGATGCCTGAGGTCGCCCAGGTGTCTCTATCATTGGAATGCCTGGGATCAGCCAGGGCCTCTCCCATTAGATTGTCTGGGGTCTCCCATGAGTTTCTCTTGTTAGAATGCCTGGGCTGGAGCAGAAGTCTCTATACTCAGATTGCCTGAGGTCAGTGAGGTGTTTCTATGATTAGAATGCCCGAGGTTGCACAGGTTTCTCTATCATTAGGATGGATGGGATAAGCCAGGATTCTCTATTATTAGAATGCCAGGGGTTGGCCAGGAGTCTCTCCTTAGTGTCTGAGGTCACAGAAAGCTTGTTTCTAGTAGTTATCATGAGATATTCGGTTGTTTATTATAGGCCTCAATGGGCTCAGACATGTCTTTTTGTAGATAGAAAAAGAGGGTTTTCAACCTGATGAAACAAAACTAAGGTTTGACTCTGAGAGATGAATCCACACATCAAAAAAATTTTCATGGCTAGCTTGTTTCTAGATTTTATTGCAGGATATTCCACTTCACACTACAGGCTTCAATGGACTCAGAAATGGCCCAGCGCTGATATTATAAAAAGAGTGTGTCCCTCCTAGTGAATCAAAACACAGGTTCCATTTTGTGAGAGGAATCCACACATCACAAAGGTATTTCACATGTAGCTTGTCACTCATTATTATCATGGAATATTCAGTTTTTCACTATAACCTTCAATAGGCTCAGAGATGTCCCTTATAGATTCTACAAAAACAATGTGTCCAACCTGGTGAATCAAAACACAGGTTTAAATCCGTGAGATGAATTCACACACCACAAAACAACAACAACAACAACAACAACAAAACTTTTACAAATAGCTTGTTTTTAGTTTTTATCGAGGAATATTAGGTTTTTCACTATCAGCTTCCAAGGGGTCAGAAACGTCCCCTCGTAGATTTTACAAAGAGTGTTTTCAATCTGGTGGAACAAAACACAGGTTCAATTTTGTCAGATGAATCAACACATCACAAAGCATTTTCATGGAACTCTTCTTTGTACTTTTTATGCTGGATATCTGGTTTTTCATTGTAAACTTCAATAAACTCAGAAACGTCCATTTGTAGATTATATATAAAGAGTGTTTCCAACGAGGTGAATGAAAACAATTTTTAAACTCTGGAACATGAACCGGCACGTGTCAAAACATTTTCATACGTAGCTTGTTTCTAGTTTTTATTGTGGGATATTCAGTTTTTTACTACAGGCTTCAATTGGCTCAGAATTTTTTATTTTGTAGATTCTACAAAAAGTGTATTTCCAACATGGTGAACTAAAATATTTTTTTAACTCTGTGAAACGAATCCACACATCAAAATGCATTTTCACTGATAGCATTTTTTGTTTTGTTTTGTTTTTTAGTTTTCATCGCAAGATATTTGGTGTCTTACTGTAGGCTTCAGTAAGCTCAGAAATGTCCCCTCATAGATTCCACAAAAGTAGTGTTTCCAACCTGGTGAATTAAAGCAGAATTTTATCCCTGTGAGATGAATCAACACATCACAAAACATTCTCACATATAGTTTGTTTCTAGTTTTTACATAAGGATATTCAGTTTTTCATCATAGGCTTCAAAGGGTTCAGAAATGTCCCTTCATATTTTCTACAAAAAAAAAAAAAAAAAGAGTTTGCAACCTGGTGAATAAAAACAGAGGTTCAATTTTGTGAGATAAATCCGCACATCACAAGATATTTTCATAGACAGTTTGTTTCTAGTTTTTCTCACTGGATATTCTATTTTATCTTATGAGTGTCAATCGGCTCAGAAATGTCCCTTCGTCGATTTTACAACAAGAATGTTTCCAACCTGGTGATTCAAAATACAGGTTTCTTTCTGTGAGATGCATTCACACACACATCACAAAATATTTTGAAATATAGCTTGTTTCCAGGTTTTATTGTGGGATATTTGATTTTTGAGTAAGGCTTCAATAGGCTCAGAAACGTCCCTTTGTAGATTCTACAAAGAGAAGATTTCCAATCTGGTGAATTGTTTAACTGTGTGAGATGAAATGACACATCAGAAAGCATTTTCACATATGCCATGTTTCTATATTTTATCACAGGATATTAGATTTTTCACCATAAAATTCAATGTCCCTTCGTAGATACTACAAAAAGAGTGTTTAATAACTAGTAAATAAAAACTGAGGTTTAACTCTGTGAGATGAATCCACATATCAAAAAGCCCTTTCACACATACCTTGTTTCTACTTTTTATCACAAGATGTTCGATTTTTCACTATAGGCTTCAATGAGCTCAGAAATATCCCTTTGTAGGTCTTACAAAAAGGGTGATTCCAACCTGGGGAATAAAAACACGTGTTCCATTATATTCAGATGAATCTATACATCACAAATCATTTTCACACACTGCTATTTTCTAGTTTTTAGTTGAGATATTCTGTTTTTAACTATAGGCCTCGATGGGCTCAGAAATGTCTTTTCATATATACTAGAGAAAGACAGTTTTCAACCTGGTAAATCAAAATAGAAGTCCATTTTGTGAGATGAATCCACACAATACAAAGCATTTTCAAAGATAGCTTGTTTCAGTTTTTCACTATCTGTTTCAGTTTTTCACTATTTGTTTCGATAGGCTCAGAAATGTCCCTTCATAGATCCCACAGAAAGAGTGTTTTCAACCTGGTGAATAAACAGTAGTTTATCTCTGCGAAATGAATCTAGAAATCATGAAGCATTTTCACATATGGCTTATTTCTAGTTTTTATCATGGGATATTTGGTTATTCACTATAGGCTTCAATGGGCTCAGAAATGTCCCTTTCTAGATTCTACAAGAATAGTGTTCCTTATCTGGTGAATACAAAACACAGGTTTCATTGTGTGAAGTGAATCCACACATCACAAAGCATTTTCACACATAGGGTATCCCACATTTCTTTGGGGGGATATTTGGTTTTTCACTATAGGCTTCAATTGTCTCAGAAATGTCCCTCTGTAGATTCTACAAAAAGAGTATTTAAAACCTGGTAAATCAAAACACTGGTTTAACTTAGTGAGATGAAACCACACACCACAAGACATTTTCACATATAGCTTCTTTCTAGTTTTTATCATGGGATATTCGTTTTTTTAAAATGTAGGCTGTAATGTACTCACATATAGATGTTTCTAGCTTTTATCGTGGGATATTTGTATATTATTGTAGGCTTAAATGGGCTCATAATTGTTCCCTCGTAGATCCTACAAAGAGGTTGTTTTGAACCTGGTGAGTCAAATCACATGTTTAATTTTGTAAGATGAAATCACACATCACAAAACATTTTCACTTGTTGCTTGTTTTCTTAATATTTATTTATTTATTATTATTATTATACTTTAAGTTCTAAGGTACATGTGCATAATGTGCAGGTTTGTTACATATGTATACTTGTGCCATGTTGCTGTGCTGCACCCATCAACTCGTCAGCACCCATCAACTCGTCATTTACATCTAGTATTTATCATGGGATATTCAATTTTCCTTTTTGAGTACATGGGCTCTTATCTGTCTTGTTATAAATTCTACAAAATAGTGTTGTGAACATGGTGAATCAGCACAAAACATCCATTTTGTTAGATGAATACACATCATAAAGCATTTTCACAGAGAGTGTGCTTAGAGTTTAATTGCAGGGTATTCAATTTTTTCTTGTTGTTCTCAATGGACTGAAAATGACCCTTTGTAGGTTCTACCACAAGAGTGTTTCCAACCTGGTGAATAAAAACACAAGTTCCATTTTGTGAGATGAATCCACACATCACAAAACATTCTCACAGATAAATTTTTCTAGTTTTGTATCACAGGGTATTGCATTTTCTATTAGAGGCATCAACGGGCTCAGAAATGTCCCTTTGTAGCTTCTACAAAAACAGTGTTTCCTACCTCATGAATCAAGACACTGGTTCCATTCTTTCAGATGGATCCACATATCACAAAGCATTTTTATAAATAGATTTTTTCTATTTTTGTTGTAGGATATTCTGTTTAATACCACAGGCTTCAAGAGTTCAGAGATGTCCCTTTGTAGATTACACAACAAGAATGTTTCTCACCTGGTAAATCAAAGCAGTGGTTCCATTCTGTGAGATAAACTGACACATCTTAAAGCATTTTTACAGGTATCTCTTTTTGCAGTTTTTTATCAGAGGTTATTCAGTTTTTTACCATAGGCCTCAATGGGCTCCAAAATGTCCCTTTATAGATTCTACCAAAACAGTGTTTTCAACTGGTGCATTGAAACACAGGTTCTATTCTGTGAGATGAATCCACACATAGCAAAGCATTTTCATAGATAGCTTGCTTTTAGTTTTTATAGCAGGATATTATATTTACTCTTATGGGCGCCAAAGGGCTCAGAAATGTCACTTCATACATCCAAAAAAAGAGTGTCTCCATACTTGTTAATCAAAAAACTCGTTCCATTCTTTGAGATTAATCAACACATCACAAAGCATTTTCACAGGTAGCTTGTTTCTCGTTTTAATTGCATATTATTCAATTTTTTAGAGGCACGTATGGTCTCAGAAATATTCCTTAGTACATTCATGGAAAGAGTGTTTTCAACCTGGTGAATCAGAACACAGGTTCAATTCTGTGAGATGAGTCCACGAATCACAAAGCATTTTCACATATAGCTTGGTTCAAGTTTTTATCACAGAATATTAGGATTTTTACTATAGGCTTCAATAGTATCAGGAAAGACCAATCGTATATTCTACAAAAAGAGTGCTTCCAATCTAGTAAATAAAAACAAAGGTTCCGTTCTGTGAGAGGAAACCACACATCATAATGCATTTTCACAGATTGCTTGTTTCTAGTTTTTGTCATGTGATATTTGGTTTTTCTTGGTAACCAGAATGGGCTCATAAATGTCCCTTTGTAGATTCTACAAAATGATTGTTTCCAACCTGGTGAATCAAAACACAAGTTCAATTCTGTGAAATGATTCCACACATCAGAAAACATTTTCACAGATAGATTGTTTCTAATTTTTATTGTGGGATATTTGATTGTTTTATTGGTCTCAATGGGCTCAGAAATATTCCTCTGTAGATTCTACAAAAAGAGTCTTTCCAACATGGTGAATCAAAATGAAGGTTTACTTTTCTGACATGAATCCACATATCACAAAGCATTTTGACAGATAGCTTGTTTCTAGATTGTTATGAAGGCTATCTGGTTTTTCACTCTAGATTTTAATGGGCTTAGAAATATCTTTTCATAGATTTTACAAAAAGAGTGTTTCCTACCTGGTGGATTTAAATGCAAGTTCCGTTTTGTTAGATGAATCCACCCATCACAAAGTATTTTTTTACAGAGAGCTTGCTTCTAGTTTTTATCGTGGGATGTTTGATTTTTCCTTATTACCCTCAGTGAACTCAGAAATTTCCCTTCTTAGATTTTACAAAAAGAGTGTTTGCAACCCAGTAAATAAAAATACAGATTCATTCTGTGAATGAATCCACACATCACAAAGCATCTTTACAGGTAGTTTGTTTTTAGTTTTTATCACAGGTAAATCAACTTTACCTTATGGGTCTCGATGGTCTCAGAAATGCCCTTTCATAGATTTTACAAGTGTATTTGCAACCTGACGAACAAAAATGGAAGTTCCATTCTGTGAGATGAATCCACAAATCACAAAACATTTTTCCCAGATAGAGTGTTTCTAGTTTTTATAATGGGATATTTAAATTTTATTGTAGGCCTTGAAGGGCTCAAAAATGTCTTTTTGTAGATTTTATGAAAAGAGTGTCTCCAACCTGGAGAATCAAAAACAGATTCCATTTTGTGAGATGAATCTACACAACACAAAGTATTTTCACAAATAACTTATTTCTAGAGTTTATAATGAGATATTCGATTTCTCCTTATTGGCTTCAATGGACACACAAATGTCCCTAAGTAGATTCTACAAAAAGATGGTTTTCAACCTGGCATATCAAAACACAGGTTCCATTCTGCGGCAAGAACCCACACATTATGAAGCATTTTCACAGACAGTTTGTTTCTACATTTGATCGTAGGCATTCTATTTTCCTTATTGAACATTATGAACTCAGGAATGTCCCTTCATAGATCCTACAAAACACGTATTTCCAACCTGGTGAATCAAAATGCACTGTTGGTGGGATTGTAAACTAGTTCAACCATTATGGAAAACAGTATGGTGATTCCTCAAGAATCTAGAACTAGATGTACCATATGACCCAGCCATCCCATTACTGGGTATATACCCAAAGGATTATAAATCATGCTGCTATAAAGATACATGCACACGTATGTTTATTGCGGCACTATTCACAATAGCAAAGACTTGGAATCAACCGAAATGTCCATCAGTGACAGACTGGATTAAGAAAATGTGGCACATATACACCATGGAATAGTATGCAGCCATAAAAAAGGATGAGTTTGTGTCCTTTGTAGGGACATGGATGCAGCTGGAAACCATCATTCTTAGCAAACTATCACAAGAACAGAAAACGAAACACCGCATGTTCTCACTCATAGGTGGGAACTGAACAATGAGATCACTTGGACTCGGGAAGGGGAACATCACACACCGGGGCCTATCATGGGGAGGGGGGAGGGGGGAGGGGAAAGGGGGACGGGGGAGGGATTGCATTGTGAGTTATACCTGATGTAAATGACGAGTTCATGGGTGCAGCACAGCAACATGGCGCAAGTATACATATGTAACAAACCTTGCCGTTATGCACATGTACCCTAGAACTTAAAGTATAATAATAATAAAAAAAAACTGTGATATGAAAAAAAATGCAAATTCCATTCTGTCAGTTAATCCATACATCACAACGTGTTTTCACACATAGCTTGTTTCTAGTTTTTATCATGGAATATTCAATTCTCCTTCTAGTCCACAATGGACTCAGAAATGTCTTTTCATAGATTCTCCAAAAAAAAAAAAATTGTTTCCAACGTGGCGAATTAAAACACCAGTTCCATTCTGTGATATGAATCCACACATCACAAAGCATTTTCAGAGATAGCTTTTTTCTAATTATTATTGTGGGATATTCAACTTTTTAATTGGGGTCAATGGGATCAAAAATGTCCCTTCATAGGTTCTACAAAAAGAGTGTTTCCAACCTGTTGAATGAAAACACATGTTCCCTTCTGTGAGATGAATCCACACATCACAAAGCATTTTCACAGATGGCTTGCTTCTAGTTTTTATCGTGAGATACTCTATTTTCCTTATTGAGCACAATGGACTCAGAATTGTCCCTTCAAATTTCTATAGAGTGTTTCCAATTTGGCGAATCAAAAAGCAGGCTCCATTTTCTGAGATGAATTCATACATCACAGAACATTTTTGCACATAGCTTGTTTCTAGTTTTTAACGCAGGATATTCAGTTCTTCAATATAGTCTTCAATGGGCTCACATATGTTGGTTGACAGATTCTACAAAAAGAGTGTCTCCAAGCTGCTTAATCAAAACTCAAGTTCCATTCTTTTAGATGAATCCAAACATCACAAGGCATTTTAACAGGTAGTGTGTTTCTAGTGCTTAATTTTTTCTTGTAGGCCATGATGGTCTTAAAAATATACCTTTGTAGGATCGACCGAAAGAGTTTTTCCAACCTGGTGAATCAAAAAACAGGTTCCATTCTGTGAGATGAATCCACACATCACAAAGCCTTTTCACAGACAGCTTTTTTTTCTAGATTTTATTGCAGGATATTCAGTTTTTCATTATAGATTTCAGAGTTCATAAATGTCCCCTTTTAGATTCTACAAAAAGATCGTTTCCAACCTGGTGAATTAAAATACAGGTTTGATTCTGTGAGATGAATCCACACATCACAAAGCATTTTTCACACACAGCTTGTTTCTGGTTTTTATCACACAATATTCAATTTTTTTTTCTGGATGTCAGTTGGCACAAAAATGTCCTTAAGTAGATTCTATAGAAAAAGTGCTTTCAACCCAGCACATCAAAACACAGGTCTGTGAGATTCATCTGTGAGATGAATCCACATATCAAAAAGCATTTCACAGAGAGCTTGTTTCTAGTTTTAATAGTAGAATATAAGATTTTCCTTATTGGGCATAATGAGCACACAAATGTCCATTCGTAGATTCTACAAAAAGAGTCCTTTCAACCTGTTGAATCAAAACGCAAGTGCCATTCTGTGAGATAAATCCACACATCACAATGTGTTTTCACACATAGGTTGTTTCTGATTGTTGTTGTTGCTGCTGCTGTTGTTGTTGTTGTTGATTTGTGGGATATTCCATTCTTTTTTTCTCATGGGTCTCAAAGGGCACGGAAATGTCCCTAAGTAGATATGACAAAAATAATGTTTTCAACCTGGAAAATCAAAACACAGGTTCCATTCTGTGAGATAAATCCACACATCACAAAGCATTTTCACAGATAGCTTGTGTCTAATTTTTCTGGTGGGATATTCATTTTTCACTGTAGGCTTCAATGGGCTTAGAATTGTACCCCCGTCAATTGTACAAAAAGAGTGTTGTTTCCAACCTGGTGAATCAAAACACAGCTTCCATCCCCTGAGATGAAATCACACATCACACAGCATTTTTACAGATAGCTTGTTGCTAGTGTTTATCGTGGGAGAATGGATTTTCTTCTTTGACCACAGTGAGTTCAGAAATGACCCTTTGTAGATTCTACAAAAAAAGTGATTCCAACCTGGAAACACTCCATTCTATGAGATGTTTCCATTCTGTAAGATGAATCCATGGTCCATTCAGTGAGATGAATCCAAACATCACAAAGCATTTTCACAGGTAGCTTATTACTATTTATTGCAGGGTATTTGATTTTTCAAAATTAAACTTAATGTTCTCAGAAATGTCCCTTCATAGAATCAACAAAAGGAGTGTTCCCAACCTGGTGAGTGAAAGCACATCTTTCATTCTGTGAGATAAATCCACACATCACAAAGCATTTGCAGAGGTAACTTGTTTCTACTTTTTATCAAGGATAATTCAGTTTCTTACTTTATGGTCCAATGGGCTCAGAAATGTCCCTTCGTAGATTCTACAAAAAATGTGTTTACAATCTGTTAATCAAAACACAGGATCCATTCTGTGAGATGAATCCACACATCACAAAGAAGTTTCACAGATAGCTTGTTTCTAGTTTTTAATGCAGGATATTCAGTATTTCATGATGGGTTTCAAAGGGCTCAGAAATGTTTATTGGTAGATTCTACAAAAAGACTATTTCCAGTCTGGGGAATTAAAACACAGGTTTCATCCTGTGAGATGAATTTACACATCACTAAGCTTCTTCACAGATAGCTTGTTTCTAGTTTTTCTTTTTTTGGGGGGGGGATTAGATTTTTTTGTAGGGGTTTCAATTAGCTTATAAATATCCCTTCATACATTCTACAACTGGAGTGTTTCCAATTTGGCGAATCAAAACACATGTTCCATTCTGTGAGATGGATCCACCCATCACAAAGTTTGCTTCTAATTTTTATCACAGTATATTCAGTTTTTCACTATAAGCTTGAGTGGGCTTGGAAATGTTAATTTCTAAATTCTATGAAAAGGTTGTTTCCAACCTGCTTACTGAAAACACAAGTTCCATTCTTTGAGATGAATCCACACGTCTCAAACCATTTACATAGATAACTTGTCTCTACTTTTTATTGTGCGATATTCAGTTTTCTGCTTTAGGTGTCAATGGGCTCAGAAATGTCCCTTCATATATTCTACAAAAAGAGTGTTTCCTACCTGGTGAATCAAAGCACAGGCCCCATTCTGTGAGATGAATCCACACATCACAAAACATTTCATCCATTAGTTTCTTTGTAGTTTGTAATGTGAAATATTCTGTTTTTTACTTTTGGCTTCAATAGGCTCAGAAATGTTCCTTTGTAGATTCTACAAAAAGAGTGTTTCCAACATGATTTATAAAAACACAGGTTCCATTTTGTGGGATAAATCCACACATCACAAATCATTTTCACAGATAGCTTATTTCTAGTTTTTATTGCGGGATATTCAATTTTTTTATGGACCTCATTGGGTTCAGAAATGTTTCTTCACAGAATCTACAAAAATTCTGTTTCCAATCCGGTGAATGAGAACACATGTCCATTAATCCACACATCGTAAGCATTTTCACAGATGGCTTGTTCCCTGTTTTATTTGGCTAGGTGTTTCTCCTACTACAATGCTTGAAGTAAGCCAGGTGTTTTTCTCTTCGGAATGCCTGAAGTTGGTCAGAAGTCTCTCATGTTAGAATAAATGAGGTTGGCCAGTTGTCCTCTTCATTAGAATGTCTGAGGTCGCCCAGGTGGCTCTCCCCTTATAATTCCTAATATCGGCCAGGAGTCTCTCTGGTTAGAATGGCTGAGGTCAGCCAGGAGTCTCTGTCCTCAGAATGCCTGAGGTCAGCCAGCTATCTCTATCATTAGAAGACCTGAGTTTGGCCAGGAGTCTCTCTCCTTAGAGTGCCTGAGATCAACCAGGTGTCTATTATTAGAATGCCTGGGATCGGCCAGGAGTCTCTCTTCTTAGGATGCCTGAGGTCACATAGGTGTCTCTACCGCTAGAATGTTTGGGGTCAGCCAGGAGAATCAACTTTTAGAATGCATTAGGTCAGACAGATTTCTCAATCATTAGAATGTCTGAGGTCACTTAGCTATCTCTATCATTAGAATGAATGGGGTTGGCCAGGAGTCTCTATTTTTAGAAAGTCTGGGGTAGCCCAAGTGTCTCTGTAATTAGAATGCCTGAGATCAGCCAGATGTCTCTATCCTTAGAAGGCCTAAGATCAGCCAGATGTCTCTGCCTTTTAAATGCCTGAGGTCAGCCCAGTGTCTCTATCCTTAGAATGCCTGGGTTTGGCCAGGAGTCTTTCCCGTTGGAATGCCTGGGGTCGCACAGGAAACTTTACTGTTAGAATCCCTGAGGTCAGAGAAATGTCTCTATTTTTATAATGCCTAGGATGAACCAGGAGTGTTTACCATTAGAATGCCTAAATTCAACCACGTGTCTCTATCCTTAGAATGCTGGAGATTGCCGGGTGTCTCAATCATTAAAATGCCTCTGGTGGGCCATGAGTCTCTTCCATTAGAATGCCTGGGGTCTAGCAGGTGTCTCCATGATTAGAATGCCTAAGGTTGACCAGGAGTTTCTCTCATTAGAACACCTGGGATCGGCCAGGAGTCTCTATCCTTAGAAAGCCTGAATTGTAAAAGGTGTCTCTATTATAATGGCTGGGATTGGCCAGGAGTCTCTATCCTTAGAATTTCTGAGGTCACCCATGTGTCTATCATTACAATGCCTATGATCAACCAGAGGTCTCTATCCATAGAATGTCTGAGGTAGTTTAGGTGTTTCTATCATTAGAATGCCTGAGGTTGGATAGAAGTCTCTTTCCTAAGAATGCCTAAGGTTACCCAGGTGTCTATCATTGGAATGCCTGTGGTCAGCCAGGAGTCTCTATTTTTAGAATGCCTGAGGTCGCCCAAGTGTGTCTATCATTAGAATGCCTGGATCGACTAGGCAACTCAACTGTTAGAATAAATGAGGTGTACCAGATATCTCTGTTCTTAGAATGCTTGAGGTCGCCCAAGTGTCTCTATTATTAGAATGTCTGGAGTCGGCCAGGTGTCTTAATTTTTAAAATTTCTGAAGTCACCCAGGTGTCTTTATTATTAGAATGCCTGAGGTCACCCAGGTGTCTCTATGCTTAAAATGCCTGGGGTTGCCCATGTATCTCTATCATTAGAAGGCCAGGGGTCATACAGGAGTCTCTCCCATTAGAATGCCTGAGGTAGGCTGGGAGTCTCTATTTTTAGAATTCCTGAGGTCACCCATGTGTCTATCATTGGAAATCCTGGAGTCAGCTATGAGCCTCTATCCATAGAATACCTGAGGTCACCCAGGTGTCTCTATCATTAGAATGCCTGGGGTTGGCCAGGAGACTCTTCCGTTAGAATGCCTGAGGTCAGTCAGATATCTCTAACCTTAGGATGCCTGGGGTCAGCTAGGAGTCTCTCTTATTAAAATGCCTGAATTTGGCCAGGTGCCTCTATCCCTAGAATGCTGGAAGTCACCCAAGTGTCTCTATAATTAGCATGCCTGAGGTCAACCAGAAGTCTCTCCCATTAGAACGCCTGGAGTTGGCCAGGAGTTTCTCTCTTTAAAATGTCTGTGATCACTCTGGTTTCTCTATCATTAAAATGCCTATGGTAGGCCAAGAATCTGTCACATTAGAATGCGTGTGGTCAGTCAGGAGTCTCTATCATTAGAATGCTTGCAGTCACCTAGGTATCTACCATTAGAATGCCTGGAGTCAACCAGGAGTGTCTATTTTTAGAATGTATGATATTGGCTGGATGTCTCTATCATTAGAATGTCTGAAGTCGGCCAGGGATCTCTATCCTTAGAATGCCTGAGGTCGCCTAGGTTTCTATCATTAAAATGCCAGTGGTGGGCCAAAAGTCTCTATCCTCAGAAATTCTGAGTTCTACCAAGGGTCTTTAACATTAAAATGCCTCGGGTTGGCATGGAGTCTCTATCCACAAAATGCCTGATGCCACCTAGATGTCTATTATTAGAATTCCCAGGGTCAGCCATGAGTCTCTATTTTTAGAATGCATGATGTTGCCCAGGTATCTCTATCATTAGAATGCCTGAGGTCGGCCAGGAGTGTCTATCCTTAAAATGCCAGAAATACCCAAGTGTCTCTCATTATAATGCCTGGGGTCAGCCAGGGGTCTCTATCCTTAGAATGTCTAAAGTCTTCCAGGTGTCTCTATGATTAAAATGCCTGGGGTCGCCCATGTATCTCTATTATTAGAATGCCTGGGGTTGGATAGGAGTCTCTCCCATTAGAATGCCTGGGACAGGACAGGAGTCATTATCCTTAGAATTCCTGAGGTCACCCATGTGTCTATCTTTAGAAATCCTGGGGTCAGCTAGGAACCTCTGTCCATAGACTTCCTGAGGTCACCCAGGTGTCTCCATTATTAGAATGCCTGGGTTGGCCAGGAGATTCTTTGGTTAGAATGCCTGAGCCCAGGAGCTGGGTGTGGTGACTCATGCCTGTAATCCCAGCACTGGGAGGCTGAGGCAGGCAGATCACAAGGTCAGGATTTTGAGACCAGCCTGACCAACATGGTAAAACCACATCTTTACTAAAAATACAAAAATTAGCCAGGCCTGGTGGCGCTTGCTTGTAATCCCAGCTACTCAAAAGGCTGAGGGAGGAGAATCACTTGAACCCAGGAGGCAGAGGTTGCAGTGAGCCAAGATCATGCCACTGCACTCCAGCCTGGGCAAGAGAGTGAGACAGATATCTCTACCCTTACAATGCCTGGGGTCAGCCAGGAGTCTTTCCTGTTAGAATGCCTGAATTTGGCCAGGTGTCTCTATCTTTAGAATGCTGGAAGTCGCCCAGGTGTCTCTATAGTTAGAACGCCTGAGGTCGGCCAGAAGCCTCTCCCATTAGAATGCCTGGAGTTGGCCAGGTGTCTCTATCCTTAGAATGCCTAAGGTTGGCCAGGTGTCTCTATCATTAGAATGTCCGATGTCAGCCAGAAGTCTCTATCCCAAGAATACATGAGGTCACCCAGGTGTCTATCATTAGAATGCCTGGGGTCAGTCAAAAGCTTCTTATCTTTAGAATGTCTGAGTGCAGCCAGATGTCTCTATTTTTAGAATGGCTGGGGATGCCTGGAGTCTCTCCCATTAAAATGCCTGAGGTCAGACAGATGATTCTATCCTTAGAATACAGGATTTCACCCAGGTGTCTCTATCATTCGAATGCCTTGGCTAAGCCAGGAGTCTCTGTACTTAGAATTCCTGTGGTCTGCCAGATGTCTCTATCCTTATAATAAATGAGGTCGGCAAGGAGTCTCTCCCGTTAAAATGCCTGAGGTTGTCTAGGTGTTTCTATTCTTAGAATACCTGAGGTTGTCCAAGAGACTCTCCTGTTAGAATGCTGAGGTCGGCCACATGTCTCTATTTTTAGAATGCATGCGGTCTGCCAGGAGTCTCCCATTAAAATGTCTGAGGTCGGCCAGGTGTATTCATTATTAGAATGCCTGGGGTCGGTAAGGAGTCTCTAAGATTAGAAGGCCTGGGGTCGTCAGGAGTTTCTACAATTAGAGTGCCTTGGGTTGACCATTAGTATCTCCTGAGAGAATGCCTGGGATCAACCTGTGTTTCAGTCAGGTGTCTTTTTCTTTAGAAAGCCTTAGGTCTCCCAGGTGTCTCTGTCATTAGAATGCCTGAAATCTACTAAGAGTCTCTCCCGTTACAATGCCTCATATGGCACAGGAGTTTCTCCTGTTGGAATACCTGGTGTCTGCCACGTGTCTCTTTTCTTATGATGCCTGAGGTAGCACAGGTGTCTCTAACATTAGAATGCCTGATTTTGGCTCAGAGTCTCTCCCATTAGAATGCCTGAGGTCAGCCAGGTGTCTCTGTCTTTAGAATGTTTGAGGTAATCCATTTGTCTCTATCCTTAGAATGTTTTGGGTAGAACAGGATTGTCTATCATTAGAATGTCTGGGATCACACAAGAGTCTCTCCCACTAGAATGCCTTGGGTCGGCCAGGTATCTCTATCACTAGAATGACTTACTCGCACAGGTTTCTCTATTATTAAAATGCCTGGGGTAGGCCGGGAGTCTCTCCTGTTAGAATGCTTTGGGTCGGCCAAATGTCTCTGTTGTTAAAATGCCTAATGTTGCCAAGGTATCTCTATCATTAGAATTCCTGAGGTTGGTCAGGAGTCTCTATCATTAGAATGCCATTAGAAAGTTTCTCTATCATAAGACTGAGTGGAGTCTCTATAATTAGGATGCCATGGTTTGGCCAGAAACCTTTATTATTAGAATGGCTGGGATTGGCCAGGAGTCTCTCCCTTTAGAATGCCTGAGGTCCCCCAGGTATCTCTATGATTAGAATGACTGGGGTCGGCCAGGAGTCTCTCCGGTTAGAATGCCTGTGGAAGACCACTAATATCTCTCATAAGAATGCCTGAAATCGGCCAGGTGTCTCTATCCATAGAATGCCTGTAGTCATGCAGGTTTCTCTATTATTAAAGCACCTTGGGTATGTAAGGAGTCTCTCTCATTAGAACATCTGGGTTCGACAAGGAGTTTCTCCCATTACAATGTGGGGTCGGCCAGGAGTCTCTCCCATTAGAATGCCTGGGGTCAGTCAGGTGTCTCTGTCCATAGAATGACTGACTCATACAGGATTCTCTATTATTAGAATGACTGGAGTAGGTGAGGAGTTTCTATCATTAGAATGCCTGGGGTCGGCCAGGTGTCTCTCCCGTTACAATTCCTTGGGTCAGTCAGATGTCCCTATTGTTAGAATGCCTGATGTCACCAACGTGTCTCTATCATTAGAATTCCTGAGGTTGGTGAGGAGTCCCTATCATTGGAATGCCTGGGGTTGGCCAAAAATATCTCTTATTAGAATGCCTTTGGTCAGTCAGGTGTCTCTATTTTTAGAATGGCTGAAGTCGCCCAGGTTCCTCTATCGTTAGAATGTCTGTGATCAGCATGAGTCTCTCTTGTTAAAATGTCTGGGGTCGGCTAAGAAGTCTCATCTGTTAGAACTCTCCATTGGAATTTCTGGGTTGGTCAGGAGTCACTATCCTTAGAATGCCTGAAGTCATACAGGTGTCTTTATCATTAGAGTGCCTGGGGTAGTCCAGGGGTCTTTATTATTAGAATGTCTAGGATCAGCCAAGAGTCTTTCCAGTTAGAATGCCTGGGTCCACCCAGCAGTCTGTACTGTTAGAATGCCTGATGTCGCCTAGGTGTCTCTATTATTAGAATGCCTGGGGTTGGCCAAGAGTCTCTTGTTAGAATGCCTAGGGTGGGTAAGGAGTCTCTCCTATTAGAATGTCTGGGGTGGGACATGTCTCTATCCTTAGAATGCCCATGGTTCCACAAGTTTCTCTATTATTAGAGTCCCTGGGGTAAGCCAGGAGTCTATCTTTCGAATCTCTGCTGTTGGCCAAAAGTCTCTCCCTCTAGAATACCTAGGGTGGACCGAGTGTCATTATCCTTAGAATACCCAAGGTCGCCCAATGTCTCTCTATCATTGGAATTTCTGTGTTCGGACAGAGGTATCTAGCTTTAGAATGCCTGTGGTCAGTCAAGAGTCTCTCCTTTAAGAATGTCTGGGGTTGGCAAAATGTTTCTCTCCTTAGAATGACTGAGTTTGCACAGGTGTCTATCATTAGAACGCCTGGGCTCAGACAAGGCTCTCTATCATTAGAATGTCTGGGTTCAGTCTGGAGTCTCTTCCTTTGGAATGCCTGTGGTTGGCCATTTGTCCTTATTTTAAAAATGCCTGAGGTGGCACAGGTGTCCCCATTATTAGAGTGCCTGGGCCAGGCCAGGCATCTCTAACATTAGAATGCCTGAGGTCTGCAAGGAGTGTCTCCCATTAGAATGCCTGGGGTTGTCCAGGAGTCTCTCTCATTAGATGCCTGGAGTCAACTAGGAGTTTGTCCCATTAGAGTGCCTGGGGTTGGCCAGGTGTCTCTATCCTTAGAATGTCTAGGTCACATAGATATCTCTACAATTAGAATGCCTAGGGTAGGGTAGGAGTCTTTATCATTACAATTCTGAGGATCAGCCAGGATTGTCTCCCGTTATAATGCCTGGGGTCAGCCAGGTGTCTCTATTGTTAAAAATGCCTGATGTCATCTATGTGTTTATCATTAGAATGCCTGGGGTCAGCCAGGAGTCTCTATCCTTAGAATGCCTGTTACCCCACAGGTGTCTCCATTACTAAACCACCTGTGATAGGGCAAGATCAGCCAGGAATCTCTCTTGCTAGAATGCCTGTGGTGAACCAGGTGTCACTATCCTTAGAATGACTCAGGTTGCCCAGTTGTCTCCATAATTATAATTCCTGGGTTTGTACAGGAGTCTCTAGCACTAGAATGCCTGTGGTTAGCCAAAAGTCTTTCCCTTCAGAATGCCTGAGATTGGCCAGGTGATTCTCTCCTTGGAATAACTGAGTTCACACGGGTGTCCATTATTAGAATGCCTGGGTTCGGACCGGGATCTCTATCATTAGAATGCCTGGGGTCGGCCTGGAATTTCTTCCGTTAGAATGTTTGTGGTAGGCCTGGGGTCTCTATCATTAGTAAGCCTGGTGTCGGTCAGTAGTCTCTCCAGTTAGAGTGCCTGGGGTCGACCAGGTGTCTCTATCCTTAGAATTGCTGAGGTAGCACTGGTGTCTCCATCATTGGAATGCCTGCAGTAGGCCTAAAGTCTCTATGATTAGAAAGCCTAGTGTTGGTCAGAAGTCCCTACCATTAGAATGCCTTGGGTCAGTCAGGTGTCTCTCCCATTAGAAACCCTGGGTCGGCCAGGTGTCTCTATCATTAGAATGCTTGAGGTAGCCCTGTTGTCTCTATCATTATAATGCCTGGATTTGGCCACACGTCTCTATCATTAGAATGCCTGGGTCAGCCAGGAGTCTCTCCCATTAGAATGCCCAAAGTTGGCCAGGTATCTATATTTTTAGATTGCCTGAGTTCACCCATGTGTCTCTATAATTAGAATGCCTGGAGTTTCACAGGAGTCTGCCTTCTTAGAATGCCTTGGGTCGGCCTGGGGTCTCTCCTGTTAGAATGCCTGGGGTTTGCTAGGTGTCTCTCTCCTTAGAATTTCTAATGTCTCCCAGGTGTCTCTATTTTTAGACTGCCTACATTTGGCCAGTAGTATCTCCCATTAGAATGCCTGTGGCCACTCTGGTGTCTCTATCCTTAGATTGCCTGATTCTCCCAGGTATCTCTCTCATAAGAATGCCTTGGTTCATCCAAAAGTCTCTAACATTACAATGCCTGGGTACGGCCAGTAGTCTCTCTTGTTAGAATGTCTGTACTTGGCCCAGAGTCTTTCCGATTAGAATGCCTGTGGTTGGCCAAGTGTCTCTATCCTTAAAAAGTCTGGAGTAGGCCAGGATTCTGTATCATTAGCATGCCTGTAGTCGGCCAGTAGTCTCTTAAGTTAAAATACCTGAAATCGGCTAGGGGTCTCTATTTCTAAAATGCCTGAGGTTGCACAGGTGTCTCTATCATGAGGATGTCTGGCATAGGCTATCATTAGAAGCCTGGGGTTGGCCAGGAGGATCTTTGGTTAGAAATCCTTAGAATGTCTGAAATCTCCCAGGTGTCTCTATTATTAGAATGACTGTGTTCAGACAAAATTCTCCCCTGATATAATTCCTGGGGTCAGCCATATGTCTCTATCCTTAGAATGACTGAGGTTGCTCAGGTGTCACTATTATTAGAATGCCTGTGGTAAGCCAGGAGTCTCTATTTTAACCATGACTGGGTTTTCACAAGTGTCTTTATCTTTAGAGTGCCTGAGGTAGCTTAGATGTTTTTATCCTTAGAATGCCTGAGTTTGCACTGGTGTCCCCATCATTAGAATGTCTGGGGTAGGCCAGGAGTATCTATCATTAAGAGTACCTGGGGTAGGCCACATGCCTCTCCCATTAGAATGCCTGTTTTGGCCAGGTGTCTTTGTCCGTAGAATGCCTGATGTAACCCAAAATTCTCTATCATTAGAATGCCTGCGGTTTGTCAAGAGTCTCTTCCATTAGAATGCCTCTGGTCATCCAGGTCTCACTCTCCTTAGAATGCCTGATGTCGCCCATGTGTCTCTACCATTAGAATGCCTGGGGTGAGCCATGTGTCTCCCTTGTTAGAACGCCTGGGGTCGTCTAGTTATCTCTCCCATTAGAATGCCTGGGTCAACCAGGTGTCTCTACCAATAGAATGGCTGGTGTTGCCCAGGAGTCTCTATCACTGAAATGCCTGGGGTCATCCAGAGCTCTTTGTTATTAGAATGCCTGAGGTGGCACAGGTGTCTGTTATTAGCATGTCTGTGGTAGCCCAGAAGTCTCTACCATTAGAATATCTGGGGTTGGCCAGGATTCTCTCTCATTAGAATACTGGGGCCAGCCAGGTGTCTCTATCCTTAGAATGCCTGAGGTCACCCGGATGTCTCTATGATTAGAATGCTAGGGGTTGGCCAGAAGTTTCTATCATTACAATGCCTTGGGTCGGCCAGGACTCTCTCCCCTTAGAATACCAGGCTTCTACCAGAAGTTTCTCCTATTAGAATGCCTCAGTTCGGCCAGTTGTCTTTATCTTTAGAATGCCTGAGTTTGTCCAGGTATCTCTACCATAGGAATGCTTAGAATCAGCCAGAGGTGCCTTGGGTAAAAATGCCTGGGTTTTACCAGGAGTCTCTCCCGTTAAATTGTCTGAGGTTGGCAATGTGTCTCTATCCTTAGAATGTCTCATGTCTCACTGATGTCTCTATCATTAGAATGCCTGGGATAGGCCAGGGATCTCTATCATTAAAATGCCTGGGTTAGCTAGGAATCTCTCTTGTTAGAATGGCTGTGGGGTTGATGATGTGTCTCCATCCCTAGAATACCGGAATTCACCCAGGTGTCTATATCATTAGAATGCCTGGAAACGACCAGAAGTCTCCATCATTAAAATGCCTAGGGTATGCCAGGAGTCTCTACCATTAAAATGCCTCGGCTGTGCCAGGTGTCTCTATCCATAGAATGCCTGAAATTGCCCAGTTGTTTCTATTATTAGAATGCCTAGGTTTGGCCAGGAGTCTCTCCTGTTAGAATGCCTGGGGTTCACCAGGAAGGCCTCCCATTAGAATGACATGTTTTGATGACATGTCGCTATCATTACAGTGCCTGAGGTCTCAGAGGTGTCTCTAATCTTAGAATGCCTGACGTAGGCCAGGAGTCTCTCCCACTAGAATGCCTGGGGTCAGTGAAAACTCTCTCCCATTAGAAAGCCTGGCGTCGTCCAGGAGTCTCTATCCTTAGAATGCCTAATGTCGCCCAGGTGTCACTATCATTACAATGCCTGTGGTTTGCCAGGAGTTTCTCCCGTTAGAATGTCTGGGGTCAGCAAGGAGTCTTTCCTGTTAGAATACCTAGGGTCAGCAAGGCATCTTTTCCATTAGAATGCCTGGGGTCAGCCAGGTTTCTCTATTTTTAGAATACTTGAAGTTTCACAGAATTCTCTATCATTAGAGTGCCTGGGTTGGCCAGGAGTCTCTATCATTCAAATGCTTGGGGTTGGTCAGAAATCTCTTTTGGTAGAATGCCTATGGTTGACCAGTTGTCACTGTCCATTGAATACCTGAGGTCACAAAGGTGTCTCATTAGGACTTTTGAAATAAGACAAGAGTCTTTAATATTAGGAAGCCTAATGTTGGTCAGGAGCCTCTTTTGTTAGAATGCCTGAAGTTGGCCAGGTGTCTCTATCTTTAGAATGGTGAGGTTGCCCAGGTTTCTCTACCATTAGAATGCCTGGGGTCGTTCAGGAGTCTCTCTCATGAGAATGCCTGTGGTTGGACAGGAGTCTCTTCCATTAGAATCCCTGCTGTCAACCAGGAGCCTCTCCCATTAGAATACCCGTGGTCAGCCAAGGTGCCTTCATCCTTAGAATGCCTGATATCATGGAGGTGTCTCTATCATTAGAATGTCTTTGGTCCACCAGGAGTCTCTCCCGTTAGAAATCCTGGGTTCAGCCAGGTGTCTGTAACTTTAGAATGCCTGAGGTTACCCAGGTGTCACTATCATTAGAAGGTTTAGAATCGTTCAGGAGTCTCTATCATTAGAATGCCTGGTTCACCTTGGATTCTCTATTGATAGAATGCCTGGGTTCGGCCAGGTGTCTTTATCCTAAAAATGTGTGAGGTTGCAGAGGTCTCTTTATCATTAGAATGCCTGGGTTAGGCCAGAAGTCTTTATTGTTAGTATGTCTGAGCTCAGCTGGGAGTCTCTCCCATTAGAATGCCTCGGATTGGCCAGGTGTGTCTATGGTTAGAATGGTAAGGTCACCCAGATGTCTCTATCATTAGAACGCCTGGGGTCAGCCTTGAGGCTCTATAATTAGAATGCCTGGATTCGGCGAAAAGTCTCTGGTTAGAATGCCTGGGGTCAGCCAGGTGTTCCCATCTTTAGAATGCCTGAGGTCGCCCAGGTTTCTCTATCTTTAGAATTCCTGGGGATGGCCAGGAGTCTCTTTTATGAGAATGCCTGTGGTCAACCAGGAGTCTCTTCCATTAGAATGCCTATGTTCAGGCATGAGTCTCTACCATTAGAATGCCTGTGTTCAGCCAGGTTTCTCCATCCTTAGGATGCCTGATGTCGTCGAGGTGTCTCTATCATTAGAATGCCTGCGGTCGACAGGAGTCTCTCCTGTTAGAATGTCTGGGGTCGACCAGGTGTCTCTATCCTTAGATTGTCTGAAGTCGAACAGATGTCTCTATCATTAGAATGCCTGCTGTAGTCCTGGAGTATCTATCATGAGAAAGCCTAATGTCAAGCAGGAGTCTCTCCACTTAGAATGCCTTGGGTCATTTAGGGGTCTCTATCCTTAGAATGTCTGAGGTCGCCAAGCTGTCTCTATTTTCAGAATGCTGGAGGGTCGGCAAGAAGTCTCTCATTAAAATGCCTGGGGTTGGCCAGGAGTCTGTCCTGTTAGAAAGCCTGGGTCAGTCAGGTGTTTCCATTTATTAAATACCTGAGGTCACACAGGTATCTATCATTAACATGCCTGAGGTCAGCCAGGAAACTCTCTTGTTAGAATGCTTGTGGTCAGCAAGGTGTCTCTATTCTTAGAACGCCTGAGGTAGTACAGGTGTCTCTATCACTAGAATGCCTGTCTTCAGCCAGGAGTCTCTAGTGTTAGAATGCCTGATGAAGGCCAGAAGTCTCTCTTTAGAAAGCCTAGGTCAGCCATGTGTTTCTATCATTAGAATGCCTGAGGTTGCCCAGTTGTCTCTGTCATTACAATGCGTGGGGTCAGCCATGAGTCTCTTTTATTAGAATGCCTGGAATAGACCAGGAATCTGTCCCATTAGAATGCCTGGCATCAACCACGTGTCTCTATCCTTCAACTGCCTGAGGTCGCCAAGGTGTCTCTATCATTAGAAAACCTGGAGTTGGACAGGTGTACCTCTCATTAGAATGCCTTGAGTCAGACAGGAATTGCTCCTGTTAAAATTCGTTAGGAGGCCTGTGATTGGCTAGGGATCTCTGTTCTTATAATCCCTGATTTGCCCAGATGTCTGTATTATTAGAATGCTTTTTGTCGACCAGGAGTATCTCCCATTATAATGCCAGGAGTATCTTGGCAAGGTGTCTCTATCCTCAGAATGTCTGAGGTCTCCCAGGTGTCTCTATTATCAGAATGTCTGGAATAAGCCAGATTTCTTTATTACTGGAATGCCTGGAGTCGTCCAGGACTCTCTGTCATTACAGTGCCTGGGTACAACCAGGAGTCTCCCAGTTAAAATACCTGGGGTCAGTCAGAAGTCTCTCCCAGACTAAGGTTGGCCATGTGGCTGTATACTTAGAATGCCTGATGTTGCTCAGGTGTCTCTATCATTAGAATGCCTGGGGTAGGGCAGGAGTCTCTATCATTAGTATGTGTGGTGTCAGCCATGAATCTCTCCTGATGAAATGCCTGGGGTTGACCAGGTTTCTCTATCCTTAGAATGCTTGAGGTTGCACAGGTGTTTCTGTCATTAGAATGCCTAAGGTCTTCCAGGTATTTCAATAATTGAAATGCCTGGCGTTGGCCAGGAGTCTCTCTGTTATAATGCCTGGGGTCAACCAGGTTCCTCACGTGTCTCTATCATAAGCACATGCCTGGGGTCAGCCAAATGTCTCTATTTTTAGAATGCCTGATGTCAAACAGGTGTCTCTATCATTATGATGCCTGTGGAACGCCAGGAGTCACTTTCATTAGAATGGCTGGAATGGGCCAGACGTCTCTATTTTTAGAATGCCTGAGGTCCCCCAGGTGTCTCTATCATAAGCATGCCTGAAGTCAGTCAAGAATCTTTCTGATTAGAATGCCTGGAGTCAACCAGGATTCTTTCCCATTACAATGCATGTGTGAGCCAGGTGTCTTTATCTTTAGAATGCCTTAGACAGCTTAGGTGTCTCTATCATTAGAATGCCTTGTGTGGGCCAGGAGTCTTTATCATTGGAATGCTTGGGGTCACCCATTAGTCTTTTCCGTTAGATGCCTGGGGTCAGCCCGGTGTCTGTATTGTTAGAATGCCTGATGTTGCCCAGGTGTCTTTACTATTAGAATTCCTGGGATTGGCCAAGAATCTCTCCCATTAGAATTCCTGCGGTTAGCTAGGAGTTTCTCCTATCAGAATGCCTGGGGTCGGTCAGGTGTCTCTATCCTTAGAATGCTACAGGTCTCACAGGTGAGAACGCCTGAAGTAGGCCAGGAGTCTCTATCATTCTTATGCCTGTGGTCAGCCAGGAGTCTCTGCTGTTAAAGTGCTTGTGGTGGGTCAGGTATCTCTATCATTGAAATGCCTGAGTTCGCCCATGGGTCTGTATAATTAGATTGCATGCAGTCGGCCAGGAATCTCTCCCGTTAGAATGTCTAGGGTTGGCCAGGTGTCTTTCCTGTTAAAATGCCTGGGTTGGTCCGGTGTCAGTATTTTTAGAATGCCTGTGGTCTTTCTGGTGTCTCTATTATTAGAATGCCTGGAGTCAGCAAGGGGTGTCTTTTGTTAGAATGCCTGGGGTCAACCAGGTGTCTTTAGAATGCCTGGGGTTGGCCAGGTTTCTCTATCCTTAAAATGCCTGAGGTCCCCCAAGTGTCTCTATCGTTAGAATGGCTGGGGTTGGCCAAAAGTCTCTCTCATTACAATGCCTGGGGTCAACCAGGAGTCTTTCCTGTTAGAATGTCTCGGGTCTGTCAGGGGTCTCTATCCTTAGAATGCCTTAGGTCACACAGGTAACTCTATCATTAGAATGCCTATGGTAGGCCAGGAGTTTCTATCACATGAATGCCTGGAGTTGGCCATGAGTCTCTCCCATTAAATTGCCTGGGGTCAGTCAGGTGTCTCCATCCTTAGAATGTTAGAGCTCTCACAGGTGTCTTTTTCATTACAGCGCCTGAGGTAGGCCAGGAGTCTCTATCATTCTTATGCTTGTGGTCAGCCAGGATACTCTCCCTTAGAGTGCTTGGGGTGGGCCAAGTGTCTCTATCCTTGAAATGCCTAGAGTCGCCCATGGGTCTGTATAATTAGAATGGATGCAATCAGCCAGGAATCTCTCCCGTTAGAATGCCTAGGATTGTCCAGGTGTCTTTCCTGTTATAATGTCTGGGTTGTCCAGGTGTCAGTGTTTTTAGAATGCCTGCAGTTGCTCTGGCATCCCCATCACTAGAATGCCTGGGGCAGGCTGAAAGTCTCTATCGTTAGAATACCTGGGGTCAGCAAAGGGTGTCTTTTGTTAGAATGCCTGGGATCAGCCAGGTGTCTTTAGAATGCCTGGGGTTGGCCAGGTTTCTCTATCCTTAAAATGCCTGAGGTCGCCCAAATGTCTCTATCATTAGAGTGGCTGGGGTCAGTCAGCTGTCTCTATTCTTAGAATCTCTGAGGTCAGCCAGGTGTCTCTATCATTAGTATGCCTGGGGCTGGCCAAAAGTCTCTCTCATTAGAATGCCTGGGGTGGACCAGGAGTCTTTCCCATTAGAATACCTGGGATCGGCCAGGGGTCTCTAACCTTAGAATGTCTTAGATCACACAGGTATCTCTATCATTATGATGCCTGTGGTAGGCCATGGGTCTCTCCTGTTAGAATGTCTGGGGTCAGTCAAGTGTCTCTATCCTTAGAATGCTAGAGTCTCACAGGTGTCTTTTTGATTAGAGTGTCTGAGGTAGGCCAGGAGTCTCTATCATTCTTATTCCTATAGTCAGCCAGGAGTGTCTCCCGTTAGAGTGCTTGGGGTGGGTCAGGTGTCTCTATCTTTGAAATGCCTGAGGTCGCCCAAAGGTCTGTATGATTAGAATGCATGCAGTTGGCCAGGAATCTCTCCCGTTAGAATGTCTAGGGTTGGACAGGTTTCTTGTCTGTTATAATGCCTGAGTTGGCCAGGTGTCAGTATTTTTAGAATACCTGAGGTCTCTCAGGTGTCTCTATCATTAGAATGCCTGAGGTAGGCCAAAAGTCTCTATCATTAGAATACCTGGGGTTGGCAAGGGGTATCTTTTGTTAGAATGCCTGGGGTCGGCCACGTGTCTCTACAATGCCTGAGGTTGGCCAAAAGTCTCTATCATTAGAATATCTGGGGTCAGCAAGGGTTGTCTTTTGTTAGAATGCCTAGGATCAGCCGGGTGTCTTTAGAATGCATGGCATCGGCCAGTTTTCTCTATCCTTGAAATACCTGAGGTCACCCAAGTGTCTCTATCATTAGAATGGCTGGGGTCAGCCAGGAGTCTCTCCCGTTAGAATGCCTGGGGTCAGCCATCTGTCTCTAAGAATCTCTGAGGTTACCCAGGTGTCTCTGTCATTAGCATGCCTGGAGTTTGTCAAAAGTCTCTCTCATTACAATACCTAGGGTCAGCTGGGAGTATTTCCCATTAGAATGCCTGGGGTCGGCCAGCTGTCTCTAAGAATCTCTGAGGTCATCCAGGTGTCTCTATCATTAGTGTGCCTGGGGTTTGCCAAAAGTCTCTCTCATTAGAATGCCTGGGGTTGACAAGGAGTCTTTCCCGTTAGAATGCCTGGAGTCGGCCAGGTGTCTCTATTCTTAGAATGCCTTAGGTCACACAGGGGTCTCTATCATTAGAATGCCTGTGGTAGGCCAGGAGCCTCTATCATTTGAATGCCTGTGGTCAGCCACGAGTGTCTCCCATTACAATGCCTGGGATCGGCCCAGTGTCTTTATTGTTAGAATGCCTGATGTCACCCTGTTGTCTATAGTGTTAGAATGCTTGGGGTGGGCCAGGAGTCTCTTATGTTAGAATGCCTGGGGTTGGCCAGGTGCCTTTATTCTTAGAATGCTTTATGTCTCACAGATGTCTCTATCATAAGAGCACTGGGGGTATGCCAGAAGTCTATATCATTCAAATGCCTGTGGTCAGCTACGAGTGTCTCTCTTTAGAGTGCCTGGTGTCAGCGTGGTGTCTATATTTTTAGAATGCCAGAGGTAGCCCAGGAGTCTGTATCATTAGAATGCTTGGGGTCGGCTAGGAATCTATCCCATTAGAATGCCTAGGGTTAGCCAGATATCTCTCTTGTTAGAAAGCCTAGGTCGGGCAGGTGTCTTTATTCTTAGAATGTCTGAGGTTGCCCAGATGTCTCTATCATTAGAATGCCTGGGGTAGGCCAGGAGTCACTATCATTAAAATACATGAAGTCAGCAAGGAGTGTCTCTCTTGAAAATGCCTGGGGTATTGCCGGGGTCTCTTTCCATAGATTTCCTGAGGTCACCTAGGTGTCTCTATCACTAGAACGCCTGGGTTTGGCCAAAAGTCTCTATCATTTGAACATCTGGGCTCAGCCAGGAGGCTTTCCCATTAGAATGCCTGGGGTCTGTCTGGTGTCTCTATCCTTGGAATGCCTGAGGTCGCCCAGGTGACTCTAGCATTAAAATGCCTATGGTCGGCCATGAGTCTCTATCATTAGCATGCATGTGGTCTTCCAGTAGTCTCTATCATTGGAATGCCTAAGGTTGACCAGGTGTCCCTATTTTCAGAATGCCTCAGGTCGCATTAGAATGCCTGTGGCAGCTAGAAGTCTCTATCATTAGAATGCCTTGTGTCGGCCAGTAGTCTCGTACATTAGAATAACTGGTGTCAGCCGTGTGTCTCTATCTTTAGAATGGCTGAGTTTTCTCAGGTGTCTCTATTGTTAAAATGCCTGGGGTTGGTCAGGAGTCTTTATCATTAGAATGCCTGTGGTCAGCCAAAAGTCTCTCCCATTAAAATACCTGGGGCAGCAAGGAGTCTCTTTATTTCGAATGCCTGTGTTCAGTCAGGTGTCTCTATCCTTAGAATGCCTGAGGTTGCACAGGTTTTTCTCTTATTAGATTGCCTGGACTAGGTCAGGTGTCTCTGTTATTAAAATGCCTGTGGTTGTCCAGGAGTCTTTCTGTTAGAATGCCTGGGGCTGACCAGGTTTCACTATCATTAGAATGATCAGGTTGCCCAGGTGTCTTTATCTTTAGAATGCCAGGGGTCTGCCAGGAGTCTTTATTGTTAGAATGCCTGGGCTTGGCCAGTAGTCTCTCCCATTAAAATGCCTGGGTTCGACCAGGTATCTCTATCCTTACAATGTCTGATGTCACACAGATTTCTCTTCCATTACAGTGAGTGCGGTAGTCTAGGAGTCTCTATAATTAGAATGCCTGGTTTTCACCAGGAGTCTTTCCCTTTAGAATAGCTGTGGTCGGCAAGGTGTCTCTATGCTTAGAATGTCTGAGGTCTCTTAGGTGTCTGTATCATTAGAATGCCTGTGGTTCACCATGAATCTATCCCATTAAATGCTTGGGGTCGACCAGGTGTTTCTGTCATTAGAATGTCTAAGGTCTTCCAGGAATCTCAATCATTTGAATGTCTGGTGTCAGCCAGGGCTCTCTCCCATTATAATGCCTGGAGTTGGCCAGATGTCTCTATTTTTAGAATGCCTAAGGTTGAATAGGTATCTCTATCACTACAATCCCTGCTGTATACCAGCAGTCTCTATCATTGGAATGCCTGCGGTCGGCCAGAAGTGTTTATCTTTAGAATGTGTGAGGTTGCCCACGTGTCTCTATCATAAGCATGCCTTGGGTTGACCAGGTGTTTCTATTTTTAGAATGTCTGATGTCGAACAGGTGTCTCTATCATTAGAATTCCTGGGGAATGCCAAGATTCTGTATCATTAAAATGCCTGGGGTCGGCCAGGAGTCTCTTCCATTGGAATGTGTGAGGACCACCAGGTGTCTTTATCCTTAGAATGCCTGAGGTTCCCCAGGTGTCTCTATCATTAGAATTCCTCGCGTTGGCTAGGAGTCTTTATTATTAGAATTGCTGGGGTCAGCACTAGTAGTAGCTCCCACTAGAGCAATTCTAGTGGGAATTGCTCTCTCACTAGAATGCCTGGGTACAGCAAGGAATCTCTCCCGTCAGAATGCCTGGAGTGAGCCAGGTTTCTCTATCCTTAGAATGTCTGAGGTAAGACACGTGACTCTATAATTAGAATGCCTGGGGTAAGCCATGAGTCTCTATCATTCGAATGCCTGGGGTTGGCTAGGAGTCTCTTCCATTAGAATTCCTGTGGTTGGCCAGGTGTCTCTGTGCTTAGATTGCCTGATGTCACCCAAGTGTCTCTATCATTAGAATGCCTGGGGTTAGCCAGGAGTCTCTCCTATTAGAACACCTCGGTTCGGCCAGTTGTATCTACCCTTTGAATGCCTGAGGTCGTCCAGGAGTCTCTATCATTAGAATGCCTTAGTTCGTCTAGGAGTCTCTCCCGTGAGAAAGCCTAGGATGGTCCAGGAGTCTCTTCTGTTAGAATGTCTGTGGTCAGCCAGGTGTGTCTATTCTTACAAAGCCCGAGGTTGCACAGGTGTCTCTATCATAATACCTGGGGTAGGCCAGGAGTCTCTATCATTAGAATGCCTGAAGTCTGCTAAGAGTCTGTCTCATTAGAATGCCAGGGTTGGCCAGGTGTTTCTATCCTTACAATGACTGAGGTTGGCTAGGTGTCTCTATCCTTACAATGACTGAGGTAACACAGGTGTCTCTATCATTAAAATGCCTGGAGTCATCCAGGAGTCTATATTATTAGAATGCCTGGGTTCAGCCAGTTGACTCTCCTGATAGAATGCCTGGGGTCGCAAGGTGTCTCTATACTTAGAATGCTTGAGGTCCCTTAGGTGTCTATACCATTTGACTGCCTGGGGTCAGCCAGGATTCTCTATCATTAGAATGCCTTGGTTCAGCCAGTAGTCTCTACCATTAGCATACCTGGGGTAACCTTAGAATGACTGTGGCCCCCAAGATATCTCTATCATTAGAATGCCAGGGGTCAGCCAGGAGTCTCTATCATTAGAAGGCCTGGGGTTTGCCAAAATCCTCCCACCTGAGGTCTGCCAGGTGTCTCTAACTTTAGAATGCCTGAGGTCTCACAGGTGCCTCTATCATTAGAGCACCTGTGGTAGGCCAAGAGTTTCTATAATTAGAATGCCTGGGGTCGGACAGGAGTCTCTCCCATTAGAACGCCTGGGTTTGGCCAGGAATCTCTCCCATTGGAATGGCTGGTGTCGGCCAAGTGTCTTTATCCTTAGAATGCCTGAGGTTCCTTAGGTTTCTCTAGCATTAGCATGCCGGGGATTGGCCAGGAGTCTTTATAATTAGAATGCCTAGGGATGGTCAGGAGTCTCTCTTGTTAGAATAACTGGGGTCAGCCAGGAGTCTCTCCCATTAGAATGACTGAGTTCTGCCAGGTGTCTCTATCCTTAGTATGCCTGAGTTCCCACAGGTGTCTTTATCATTAGAATGTTTGGGGAAGGCCAGGAGTCTCCATCATTAGAATGTCTGGGTTTGACCAGGAGACTCCATAATTAGAATGCTTGGGATCAGACAGAAGTCTTTTCCCATTTAAACGCTTGGGGACGGCCAAGAGTCTGTCCAGTTAGAATGCCTGTCATCGGCCAGGAGTCTCTCCAGTTAGAATGCTGGAGTTCTTCAGGTGTCTTCATCCTTAGAATGCCTGAGGTCTTCCAGATGTCTCTATTATTAGTATGTTTGGGGTCGGCCAGCTGTCTTTCCCATTGGAATACCTGTGGTCAGCCAGTTAATGCCTCAGGTTGCCCAGGAGTTTCTATCACTAGAATGCCTGAGGTTGGCCAGGGGTCTTTATCATTAAAATGTTTGGTTTCAGCCAGGGGTCTCTTTCATTAGAATTTCCAAATTCGAGCTGGTGTCTCTATCCTTAGAATGCCTGAAGTGGCGCAGTTGTCTCTATCATTAGCATACCTGTGGTAGGCCAGGAGTCTCTATCATTAGAATGCCTATGGTTGGCAAGGACTCTCTCCCCTTACAATGCTGGGGGTCTGCCAGGAGTCTCTTCCATTAGAATGCCCTGAATTGGTCAGGGGTCTTTATCTTTAAAATGTGGGAGGTTGCCCAGTTGTCTCTATTATTAGAATCCCTAGGGTCAGCCAGTAGCCTCCCCATTTAGAATGCATAGGTTCTGTCAGCAATCTCTCCCATTAGAATACCTGGGGTCAGCCATGTGTCTCTATTCGTAGAATGCCTCATGTCGCACAGCTTTCTTTATCATTAGAATGCCTGGAATAGGCCAGGATTCTCTATCATTAGAATGCCTTAAGTTGGCCAGGAGTCTCTCCTGTTAGAATGACTGGAGTTGACGATGTGTCCCCATCCTTAGAATGGCTGAGGTCACCAGGTGTCTATATCATAAGAATGCCCAAGGACGGCCAGGAGTCTATCATTAGAATGCCCAGGGTATTCCAGAAGTCTCTACCATTAGAATGTATGGTCTATTCCAGGTGTCTTTATCATTACAATGCATGATGTTGCCCAGGATTTTTTACCATTAGAATGCCTGGGTTCGGCCAGGAGTCTCTTTCATTAGGATGACTGGAATTGGTGAGGTTTCTCCATTCTTAGCATGCCTGAGGTCTCAGAGGTGTCTCTAACATTAGAATTCCTGGAGTCGTCCAGGAGCCTTTTCCATTAGAATGCCTGGGGTTTGCCAGGTGTCTCTATCTTTAGAATGCCTGAGGTTGCAGAGGTGTCTCTAGCATTAGAATGCCTGGGTTAGGCCAGGAGTTTCTATCATTAGAATTCCTAGAATTGGCCAAGAGTACCTCCTGTTAGAATGCCTGTGGTTGCCCAGGTGTCTCTGTCATTAGAATGCCAGGTGTTGGCCAGGCATCTCTATAGTTAGAATGCCTTTGGTAGACCAAGAATCTCTACCATTAGAATGCCTGGGGTCAGCCAGATATTTCTAAACTTAGAATGTATAAGGTCTCACAAGTGTTTTATCCTAGAATGCCTGAGATTGGCAAGGAGTTTTTTTTAT
The DNA here is from genome assembly GCF_049350105.2 of Macaca mulatta. Taxonomy (NCBI): domain Eukaryota; kingdom Metazoa; phylum Chordata; class Mammalia; order Primates; family Cercopithecidae; genus Macaca; species Macaca mulatta. The sequence goes on along the minus strand of NC_133426.1, from coordinate 58,209,754 downwards.
CATTCAAATACCTGGAATTTACCAGGAGTCTCTTTTCTTAGAAAATTGAGGCTCCACCAGGAGTCTCCCCATTAGAATGCATCAGTCACCCAGGTGCCTCTATTTTTAGAATGCTTAAGATCACACATTTGTCTCTATCATCAGAGTGATACCTGAAATCGGCCAGGTGTCTCTATCCCTAGAATGCCTGAGGTATCACAGGCATCACTATCATTGGAATGTTTGGGGTAGGCCAGGAGTCTCTGTCATTAGAATGCCTGGGTTTGGCCATGACTCTCTCCTGCTAGAATGCTGTCGTTCCACCAAAAGTTTCTACTGCTAAAATGCTAAAATGCCTTGGTTCAGCCAGGTGTCTCTATCTTCAGAATGCCTGTGATTTCCCCAGTGTCTCTATCTTTAGAATGCCAAGGGTGTGCCAGCATTCTCTCCCATTAGAATGCCTGGTTTCGACCAGGTGTCTTTATTCTGAGAAGGCCTGAGGTGGCTCTACCATTAGAATGCCTGTGGTCGGCCAGGAATCTCTACCATTAGAATGCCTGGGGTCGGCCAGGAATCTCTACCATTAGAACGCCTGGGGTCGGCCAGGAATCTCTACCATTAGAATGCCTGGGGTCGGCCAGGAATCTCTACCATTAGAATGCCTGGGGTCGGCCAGTAGACTCTCTTGTTAGAATGCCTAGTGCTGGCCAGTAGTCTCTCCTATTTGAATGCCTGGGGTTGGCCAGGTGTTTCTATCCTTAGTGTGTCTCAGGTCACATAGGTGTCTCTATCATTACCTGGGGTAGGCGAGGTGTCTCTACCATTAGATTTTCTGGGGTCAGCCAGGAGTCTCTCCTTTTAAAATTCCTGGGGTAGGCCAGGTATCTCTATCTTTAAAATGCCTGGGTCTTGCCAGGTGTCGCTACTTTTAAAATGCCTGAGTTTGCACAAGTGTCTCTAACAGAATGCCTGAGGTAGGGCACGAGTCTCTATCATTAGAATGCCTGGGGTCAACCAGGGGTATCTCCCATTAGAAAGCCTTGAGTTGGTCACGTATCTCTATCCTTAGAATGCCTGATGTCACCAAAGAATCTCTATCATTAGAATGCTTGGAGTAGGCCTGGAGTCTCTATCATTAGATATCCTGGATTTGGCCAGGACCTTCTCCTGTTAGAATGCCAGGAGCCCTCCAAAAGTCTCTGTTGTTAGAATGCTTCAGTTCGGCCCGGTGTCTCTATCTTTAGAATGCTTGTACTCCCCCAGGTGTCTCTATCATTAAATGCTGAGGTTCAGCCAGGAGTCTCTCTTGTTAGGATAATTGAGGTAGGTGAAGTGTCTCTAGCCTTAGAATGGCTGAGGTCTCAGAATTGTCTCTAAAATTAGAATGTCTACAGTATGCCAGGAGTCTCTCCCTTAAGAATGCCTGGGGTCAACCAGGAGAATCTTCCATTTAAATGCCTGGATTAGGCAAGCTGTCTCTATCCTTAAAATGTCTGAGGTCGTATAGGTGTCTCTATCGTTAGAATGCCTTGGTTGGGCCAGGCGTCTCTATCACCAGAATGCATGGGTTGGGCCAGAAGTCTTCCCCGTTAGAATGCCTGGGGTCGTCCAGGTTTCTCTATCCTTACAATTCCTGAGGTCAGTCAGTTGTCTCTATCATTAGAATGCCTGGGCTAGACCTTGAGTCTCTATAGTTAGAATATTTGTTTTTGGCCTGGAGTCTCTCCCGTTAGAATGCCTGGGGTTGGCCAAGTTTCTTCATCTTAAAAATGCTTGAGGTCGCACTGGTATTTCTATCATTAAAATGCCTGGGCTAGACCCTAAGTCTCTGTATTAGAATGTCTAAAGTTGGCCGCATATCTCTCCCATTAGAATTCTTGGGGTCGGCCAGGTGTCTTTATTCTTAGAATGGTTGGGTCACCCTGGTGTCTCTACCATTACAATGCCTGAGGTCGGAAAGAAGTCTCTTTAGAAAGCCTAGGTCAAGCAGGTGTCTCTATCTTTAGAATGCCTGAGGTTGCCCAGCTGTCTCTATCATTAGAATGCCTGTGATCAGCTGGGATTCTCTACCGTTAGAATACCTAGGATTGGCCAGGAGTCTCTCCCATTAGAATGCCTGGTTCAGCCAGGTGTCTCTGTCCTTAGAATGCCTAGGGTAGGCCAGGAGTTTCTATCATAAGAATGCCTGGGGTTGGCCAGTTGTCTCTATCCTTATATTGCCTGATGTTCCTCAGGTGTCTCTATCATTGGAATGCCTGGATTCATCCAAGAGTCTCTATCATTAGAATGCCTAGGTTGACCAAGAATCTCTCTGGTTAGAATGCCCAGGGTCAGCGAGGTGGCTGTCTCCTTCGAATAACTGAGTTTCCACACTTGCCTCTATCATTAGAATGCCTGGGGTCCACCAGGAGTCTCTAACGTTAGAATTCCTGAGGTCGGCCAAGAGTCTCTCCCATTAGAATGCCTGTGGTCTACCTGGTGTCTCTATCCTTAGAATGGCTGAGGTCCCCCAGGTGTCTCTATTATTAGAATGCCTGCAGTCAGCCAGGTGTCTATCTTTAGAATGCCTAAGTTCACACAGGTGTCTCTATCATTAGAATGTCTTAGATAGGCCAGGAGTCTCTATCATTAGAATGCCTTGGGTTGGCCAGGAATCTCTATCATTGGAAGGCCTACATTGGGCCAGGTGTCTCTATCCTTAGAATGACTGATGTTGCCCAGGTGTCTCTGTTATTAGAATGCCTGGGGTGGGGCAGGAGTATCTGTTGTTAGAATGCCTGAGGTCACAGCTGTGTCTCTATCATTACAATGCCTGGTGAAGGCCAGAAGTCTCTATCACTAGAATTCCTGGAGTCAACCAGGAGTCTCTCACATTAGAATGCTTGGGGTCTGCCAGCTCTCTCAGTCATTAGAATGACTGAGGTAGCACAGGTGTCTCTAATATTAGAATGCCTGAGGTCGACCAGGTGCCTTTATCATTAGAATGCCTGGGGTGGCCAGGGATCTTTATCATTATAATTCCTTGGGTCAGTCAGTAGTCTCTCCCGTTAGAATTCCTCTGATTAGCTAGGTGTCTCTATCCTTAGAATGCCTGGGTTTGGCCAGGGGTCACTATCATTAGAATGCCTGGGGTCAGCCTGGAGTCTCTCCCATTAGTATGCCTGAGGTTCACAAGGTGGCTCTAATTTTAGAATGACCAAGTTTGCACAGGTGTCTCTGTCATTAGAATGCCTGGGGTAGGCAAGGAGTCTCTCTTGTTAGAAAGTTTGGTGTTGGCCACGAGTCTCTCCCGTTAGAATGCCTCGGATCGGGAAGGTGTCTCTATCTTTAGATTGACTAAGGTTGCCCAGATGTCTCTATCATTGGAATGCCTGTGTTCAACCGTGATCCTCTATCATTAGATCGGCCATAAGTCTCTTTCAGTAGAATGCCTAGGATCAATGAGGTGGCTCTATTTTTATAATGATGGAGGGCATATTTTTAGAGATAGTTTGTTTTCAATTTTTATCGCTGAATATAGATTTTTCACTAGAGACTTCAATATGTTCAGAAATGTCTCTTCATAGATTCTACAAAGGAAGTGTTTTCAAACTGGTGAATCAAAACACAGATTGCATTCTTTAAGATCAATCCATGCATCACAAAGCATTTTCACAGATAGCTTGTTTTTAGTTTTCATCAAAGCATTTTCCTTTTCTTCACATTAGGCATCAATGGGCTCAGAAATGTTACTATGTAGACTGTACAAAAAGAGTGTTTCTAACCTGTTGAATCAAAACACGGGTTCCGTTCTGTGAGATGAATCCACACATTACAAAGCATTTTCACAGATAACTTGTTTCTAGTTTTTGTCCCAGAGTATTTGTTTTTTCACTATAGCCTTCAACGAGTTCAGAAATGTCCGTTTGTACATTCTACAAAAGAGTGTTTTCAACATAGTGAATCAAAACACCGGTTCCATTCTGTGAGATAAATGCACACATCCCATAGGATTTTCACAGATAGCATGTTTCTAGGTTTGTTTTTTTTTTTCCCCCCCCACGGGGTATTTGGTTTCTCACTACAGTTCTCAATAAGCTCAGAAATCTCTCTTTGTAGATTATACAAAAAGAGTATTTCCAACCTGGTGAATCAAAACAGTTTTTATTCTGTGAGGTGAACACACACATCACCAAGCTTTTTAACAGATAGCTTGTTTTTAGTATTTATCACCAAATATTCGGGTTTTGACTATAGGTTACAATGGGCTCAGAAATGTCTGTTACTACAAAAACACTGTTTCCAACCTGCTAAATCAAAGCACAGGTTCTATTCTGCAAGATGAATACACCCATTACAAACCATTTTCACAGACAGCTTTTTTTCAAGTTTTTATCGCTTGATATTCGGTTTTTCACTATAGGCCACAACGGGGTCAGAAATGTCCCCTTTTGGATTTTACAAAAAAAGCATTTCCAACCTGGTGAGTCAAAATGTAGGTTTCATTCTGTGAGACGAACTGACACATCACAAAGCATTTTCATAGTTAGTTTATTTCATTTTTTTTTTAGTGGCAGGATATTTGGTTTTGCACTTACGTCTCAATGGGTTCTGAAATCTCCCTTCGTAGATTCCACAAAGAGAGTGTTTCCAACCTGGTGAATTAGAACACAGATTTTAATCTATGAGATGAATCCACACATCACAAAAGCATGGCTTTTCACATCTATCACAAGCTGTTTAGCTTGTTTCCAGTTTTTATCATGAGATATTTCATTTCTCACTACAGGTGTCAAAGGACTTAAAAATGTCCATTTGTAGATTCCTTAAAAAAAATTGTCTCCAACCTGGTGAATCAAAACACAGGTTCCATTTTGTTAGATGAACCCACACATCACAATGGATTTTCTCAGATAGCTTATTTCTAGTTCTTATCACACGATATCCAGTTTTCCCCCATAGGCATCAGTGGGCTCAGAAATGTCTGTCCGTAGATTATACAAAAATACTTTCTCTAACCTGCTGAATCAAAACACAGGTTTTAGTCTATGAGATGAATCTACACATCACAAAGCATTTTCACGCTAGCATTTCTAGTTTTTATTGCAGCATATTTGTTATTTTTTTTTTAATAGGGATCAGTGGGCTCAGAAATTTCTGTTTGTATATTCTAAAGAAAAAAAAAAAAGAGTGTTTCCAAACTGTTGAATCAAAACACAGGTTCTGTCCTGTGAGATTAATCCACACATGGCAAAGGATTTTCACACACAGATGGTTTCTGGTTTTTGTTGAGGAATATTCGATTTTTCATTACAGTCCTCAATGGGCTCATAAGTCTCCATTCATAGATTCCAGAAGAAGAGTTTCCAAACACGTGAATAAAAACCTAGGTTACATATTGGGAGATGAATCCACATGTTACAAAGCATTTTCACAGACAGGTTGTTTTTAGTATTTATTGAGGGATATTCAGTGTTCACCATAGGTGTAAAAAGGCTCAGTAATGTCCCTTGATAGATTCTACAAGAAAAGTATTTCCCACCTGGTCAATCAAAACACAGGTTCCATTCTGTGATACAAACCAACTTATGACAAATCATTTTCACAGAGAGCTTGATTCTGATATTTATCCTGGAATATTTGAATATATGAATCCACACATAACAAAGCATTTTCACAGATAGCTTGTTTCTAGTTTTCATTGTGGATATTGGTTTCTTTACTATGCCCACAATGGGCTCAGAAAGGTACTTTTCTGTATTCTACAAAAAGAGCATTTTTAACCTGGTGAATTGAAACACAGGTTCCATACTGTGAGATGAATCCACACATTACAAAGCGTTTTCACAAGTAGCTTGTTTTTTCATATTTTTAGCTGATATTTGGTTTTTCACTGCAGCCCTCAGTGGGCTCACAAATACCGTTTTGTGAATTTGACAAAAATAATGTTTGCAAATTGATGAACTGAAACACAGGTTCCATTCTGTTAGATAAATCCACACATCACAAAGCATTTTAACAGAGAGTTTGTTTTTAGTTTACATAGTGGTGTATTCAGTTTTTCACTATAGACCTGAATGGGCTCAGATATATCTCTTAATATATTCTACAAAAAGGGTTTCCAACCTGTCGAATCAAAACACAGGTTCCATACCGTGGCATGAATCTCCACATTTCAAAGTATTTTCACAGATAGCTTGTTTCTCGTAGTTATTCAAGAGATTTTGTTTTTCACTATAGGCACCAGTGGGCTCAGAAATTTCCCTTTGTAGATTTTACAAAAAAGTGTTTCCAACCTAGTGAAGCAAAATGCAGGTGCCATTCTTTGAGATGAACCCACGCATTACAAAGCATTTTCACAGATCTCATTTTTATAGTTTTTGTCACAGGAAATTCGGTTTCTTAGTATAAGCATTAATGGGCTCACAAATGTCCATTTGTACAGTCTAAGAAAAAGAGTGTTTCCAACCTGGTGAAACAAAACACAGGTTACATTTTGTGAGATGAAACCACACATCACAATGGATTTTCCCAGATAGCTTGTTTCTAGTTTTTCTCCCTCAATATTTAGTGTTCCACTCTAGGAGTCAATGGGTTCAGAAATGTTTGTTCATAGATTGTAGAAAAGGAGTGTTTCCAACCTGTTGAATTAAAATACCGGTTCCATTTTGTGAGATTAATCCACACATCACAAAGCGTTTTCACAGATAGCTGGATTCTAGTTAATATCCTGGGATATTCGGTTTCGCACTATAGGCATCAGTGGGCTCAGAAATGTCCGTTAGTAGATTCCAAAAAAAAGTATTTCCAACTTGGTGAATCAAAATACAGGTTCCATTGTTTGATATAAATCCAAACATAACAAAGAATTTTCACAGATAGCTTCTTTGTAGTTTTATTGTGGACTATTTCGTTTAATCACTATATGCGTGAATAAGCTCAGAAATGTTCATTCGTGATGGCCGAATAGGAGCAGCTGCAGTCTCCAATTCCCAGCGCGAGCGACACAGAAGACCGGTGATTTCTGCATTTTCAACTGAGGTACTGGGTTCATCTCACTGGGGAGTGCCGGATGATCGGTGCTGGTCAGCTGCTGCAGCCCAACCAGTGAGAGCTGAAGCAGGGCGAGGCATTGCCTCACCTGGGAAGCACAAGGGGGAAGGGAATCCCTTTTCCTAGCCAGGGGAACGGAGACACACAACACCTGGAAAATCAGGTAACTGCCACCCCAATACTGCGCTTTAAGCAAACAGGCACACCAGGAGATCATATCCCACACCTGGCCGGGAGGGTCCCACACCCACGGAGCCTCCCTCATTGCTAGCGCAGCAGTCTGTGATCTACGGGCAAGGCAGCAGCGAGGCTGGGGGAGGGGCGCCCACCATTGCTGAGGCTTAAGTAGGTAAACAAAGCTGCTGGGAAGCTCGAACTGGGTGGAGTTCACAGCAGCTCAAGGAAACCTGCCTGTCTCTGTAGACTCCACCTCTGGGGACAGGGCACAGTAAACTAAACAAACGCAGCAGACACCTCTGCAGACGCAAACGACTCTGTCTGACAGCTTTGAAGAGAGTAGTGGATCTCCCAACACGGAGGTTGAGATCTGAGAAGGGACAGACTGCTTGCTCAAGTGGGTCCCTGACCCCTGAGTAGCCTAACTGGGAGACATCCCCCACTAGGGGCAGACCGACACCCCACACCTCACAGGGAGGAGTACACCCCTGAGAGGAAGCTTCCAAAGCAAGAATCAGACAGGTACACTCGCTGTTCAGAAATATTCTATCTTCTGCAGCCTCTGCTGCTGATACCCAGGCAAACAGGGTCTGGAGTGGACCTCAAACAATCTCCAACAGACCTACAGCTGAGGGTCCTGACTGTTAGAAGGAAAACTATCAAACAGGAAGGACACCTACACCAAAACCCCATCAGTACATCACCATCATCAAAGACCAGAGGCAGATAAAACCACAAAGATGGGGAAAAAGCAGGGCAGAAAAGCTGGAAATTAAAAAAATAAGAGCGCATCTCCCCCGGCAAAGGAGCGCAGCTCATCGTCAGCAACGGATCAAAGCTGGACGGAGAATGACTTTGACGAGATGAGAGAAGAAGGCTTCAGTCCACCAAATTTCTCAGAGCTAAAGGAGGAATTACGTACCCAGCGCAAAGAAACTAAAAATCTTGAAAAAAAAAAGTGGAAGAATTGATGGCTAGAGTAGTTAATGCAGAGAAGGTCCTAAACGAAATGAAAGAGATGAAAACCATGACACGAGAAATACGTGACAAATGCACAAGCTTCAGTAACCGACTCGATCAACTGGAAGAAAGAGTATCAGCGATAGAGGATCAAATGAATGAAATGAAGCGAGAAGAGAAACCAAAAGAAAAAAGAAGAAAAAGAAATGAACAAAGCCTGCAAGAAGTATGGGATGATGTAAAAAGACCAAATCTACGTCTGATTGGGGTGCCTGAAAGTAAGGGGGAAAATGGAACCAAGTTGGAAAACACTCTTCAGGATATCATCCAGGAGAACTTCCCCAACCTAGTAGGCCAGGCCAACATTCAAATCCAGGAAATACAGAGAACGCCACAAAGATACTCCTCGAGAAGAGCAACTCCAAGACACATAATTGCCAGATTCAGCAAAGTTGAAATGAAGGAAAAAATCTTAAGGGCAGCCAGAGAGAAAGGTCGGGTTACCCACAAAGGGAAGCCCATCAGACTAACAGCAGATCTCTCAGCAGAAACTCTCCAAGCCAGAAGAGAGTGGGGGCCAATATTCAACATTCTTAAAGAAAAGAATTTTCAAGCCAGAATTTCATATCCAGCCAAACTAAGTTTCATAAGTGAAGGAGAAATAAAATCCTTTACAGATAAGCAAATGCTTAGAGATTTTGTCACCACTAGGCCTGCCTTACAAGAGACCCTGAAGGAAGCACTAAACATGGAAAGGAACAACCAGTACCAGCCATTGCAAAAACATGCCAAAATGTAAAGACCATCGAGGCTAGGAAGAAACTGCATCAACTAACGAGCAAAATAACCAGTTAATATCATAATGGCAGGATCAAGTTCACACATAACAATCTTAACCTTAAATGTAAATGGACTAAATGCTCCAATTAAAAGACACAGACTGGCAAACTGGATAAAGCGTCAAGACCCATCAGTCTGCTGTATTCAGGAGACCCATCTCACACGCAGAGACATACATAGGCTCAAAATAAAGGGATGGAGGAAGATTTACCAAGCAAATGGAGAACAAAAAAAAGCGGGGGTTGCAATACTAGTCTCTGATAAAACAGACTTTAAACCATCAAAGATCAAAAGAGATAAAAAAGGCCATTACATAATGGTAAAGGGATCAATTCAACAGGAAGAGCTAACTATCCTAAATACATATGCACCCAATACAGGAGCACCCAGATTCATAAAGCAAGTCCTTAGAGACTTACAAAGAGACTTAGACTCCCATACAATAATAATGGGAGACTTCAACACTCCACTGTCAACATTAGACAGATCAACGAGACAGAAAGTTAACAAGGATATCCAGGAATTGAACTCATCTCTACAGCAAGCAGACCTAATAGACATCTATAGACCTCTCCACCCCAAATCAACAGAATATACATTCTTCTCAGCACCACATCATACTTACTCCAAAATTGACCACGTAATTGGAAGTAAAGCACTCCTCAGCAAATGTACAAGAACAGAAATTATAACAAACTGTCTCTCAGACCACAATGCAATCAAACTACAACTCAGGACTAACGAAATCAATCAAAACCGCTCAACTACATGGAAACTGAACAACCTGCTCCTGAATGACTACTGGGTACATAACGAAATGAAGGCAGAAATAAAGATGTTCTTTGAAACCAATGAGAACAAAGATACAACATACCAGAATCTCTGGGACACATTTAAAGCAGTGTGTAGAGGGAAATTTATAGCAGTAAATGCCCACAAGAGAAAGCAGGAAAGATCTAAAATTGACACTCTAATATCGCAATTAAAAGAACTAGAGAAGTAAGAGCAAACACATTCGAAAGCTAGCAGAAGGCAAGAAATAACTAAAATCAGAGCAGAACTGAAGGAGATAGAGACACAAAAAACCCTCCAAAAAATCAATGAATCCAGGAGTTGGTTTTTTGAAAAGATCAACAAAATTGACAGACCAGTAGCCAGACTAATAAAGAAGAAAAGAGAGAAGAATCAAATCGACGCAATTAAAACTGATAAAGGGGATATCACCACCGACCCCACAGAAATACAAACTACCATCAGAGAATACTATAAACACCTCTACGCAAATAAACTGGAAAATCTAGAAGAAATGGATAATGTCCTGGACACTTACACTCTTCCAAGAATAAACCAGGAAGAAGTTGAATCCCTGAATAGACCAATAGCAGGCTCTGAAATTGAGGCAACACTTAATAGCCTACCAACCCAAAAAAGTCCTGGACCAGATGGATTCACAGCTGAATTCTACCAGAGGTACAAGGAGGAGTTGGTACCATTCCTTCTGAAACTATTCCAATCAATAGAAAAAGAGGGATTCCTCCCTAACTCATTTTATGAGGCCAACATCATCCTGATACCAAAGCCTGGCAGAGACACAACAAAAAAAGAGAATTTTAGACCAATATCCCTGATGAACATCGATGCAAAAATCTTCAATAAAATACTGGCAAACCGGATTCAGCAACACATCAAAAAAGCTTATCCACCATGATCAAGTGGGCTTCATCCCTGGGATGCAAGGCTGGTTCAACATTCACAAATCAATAAACATAATCCAGCATATAAACAGAACCAAAGACAAGAACCACATGATTATCTCCATTGATGCAGAAAAGGCTTTTGACAAAATTCAACAGCCCTTCATGCTAAAAACGCTCAATAAATTCGGTATTGATGGAACGTACCTCAAAATAATAAGAGCTATTTATGACAAACCCACAGCCAATATCATACTGAATGGGCAAAAACTGGAAAAATTCCCTTTGAAAACTGGCACAAGACAGGGATGCCCTCTCTCACCACTCCTATTGAACTTAGTGTTGGAATTTCTGGCTAGGGCAATCAGGCAAGAGAAAGAAATCAAGGGTATTCAGTTAGGAAAAGAAGAAGTCAAATTGTCCCTGTTTGCAGATGACATGATTGTATATTTAGAAAACCCCATTGTCTCAGCCCAAAATCTCCTTAAGCTGATAAGCAACTTCAGCAAAGTCTCAGGATACAAAATTAATGTGCAAAAATCACAAGCATTCTTATACACCAGTAACAGACAAACAGAGAGCCAAATCAGGAATGAACTTCCATTCACAATTGCTTCAAAGAGAATAAAATACCTAGGAATCCAACTGACAAGGGATGTAAAGGACCTCTTCAAGGAGAACTACAAACCACTGCTCAGTGAAATAAAAGAGGACACAAACAAATGGAAGAACATACCATGCTCATGGATAGGAAGAATCAATATCGTGAAAATGGCCATACTGCCCAAGGTAATTTATAGATTCAATGCCATCCCCATCAAGCTACCAATGAGTTTCTTCACAGAATTGGAAAAAACTGCTTTAAAGTTCATATGGAACCAAAAAAGAGCCCGCATCTCCAAGACAATCCTAAGTCAAAAGAACAAAGCTGGAGGCATCACGCTACCTGACTTCAAACTATACTACAAGGCTACAGTAACCAAAACAGCATGGTACTGGTACCAAAACAGAGATATAGACCAATGGAACAGAACAGAGTCCTCAGAAATAATACCACACATCTACAGCCATCTGATCTTTGATAAACCTGAGAGAAACAAGAAATGGGGAAAGGATTCCCTATTTAATAAATGGTGCTGGGAAAATTGCCTAGCCATAAGTAGAAAGCTGAAACTGGATCCTTTCCTTACTCCTTATACGAAAATTAATTCAAGATGGATTAGAGACTTAAATGTTAGACCTAATACCATAAAAATCCTAGAGGAAAACCTAGGTAGTACCATTCAGGACATAGGCATGGGCAAAGACTTCATGTCTAAAACACCAAAAGCAACGGCAGCAAAAGCCAAAATTGACAAATGGGATCTCATTAAACTAAAGAGCTTCTGCACAGCAAAAGAAACTACCATCAGAGTGAACAGGCAACCTACAGAATGGGAGAACATTTTTGCAATCTACTCATCTGACAAAGGGCTAATATCCAGAACCTACAAAGAACTCAAACAAATTTACAAGAAAAAAACAAACAACCCCATCAAAAAGTGGGCAAAGGATATGAACAGACATTTCTCAAAAGAAGACATTCATACTGCCAACAGACACATGAAAAAATGCTCATCATCACTGGCCATCAGAGAAATGCAAATCAAAACCACAATGAGATACCATCTCACACCAGTTAGAATGGCAATCATTAAAAAGTCAGGAAACAACAGGTGCTGGAGAGGATGTGGAGAAATAGGAACACTTTTACACTGTTGGTGGGATTGTAAACTAGTTCAACCATTATGGAAAACAGTATGGCAATTCCTCAAGGATCTAGAACTAGATGTACCATATGACCCAGCCATCCCATTACTGGGTCTATACCCAAAGGATTATAAATTATGCTGCTATAAAGACACATGCACACGTATGTTTATTGCGGCACTATTCACAATAGCAAAGACTTGGAATCAACCCAAATGTCCATCAGTGACAGATTGGATTAAGAAAATGTGGCACATATACACCATGGAATACTATGCAGCCATAAAAAAGGATGAGTTTGAGTCCTTTGTAGGGACTTGGATGCAGCTGGAATCCATCATTCTTAGCAAACTATCACAAGAACAGAAAACCAAACACCGCATGTTCTCACTCATAGGTGGGAACTGAACAATGAGATCACTTGGACTCAGGAAGGGGAACATCACACGCTGGGGCCTATCATGGGGAGGGGGGAGGGGGGAGGGATTGCACTGGGAGTTATACCTTATGTAAATGACGAGTTGATGGGTGCAACACAGCAACATGGCACAAGTATACATATGTAACAAACCTGCACGTTATGCACATGTACCCTACAACTTAAAGTATAATAATAATAAATAAATTAAAAAAAAATAGAAATGTTCATTCGTAAATTTTAAAAAAGAAGTGTTTTTAATATACGGAATCAAAACACAGTTAATATGTTGTGAGATGAACGCACACATCATGAAGGATCCTCACAGATAGCTTGATTCTAGTTTTTATTGCAGGATGTTTGATTTTCCACTATGGGCAACAAAGGACTCAGAAATGTCCATTCATAGATTCTACAAAGAGAGAATTTCTAACCTGCTAAATCCAAACCAAGTTTCCATTCTGGGGATGAACATACAAATCCAAAGGCATTTTCTTGTTTCTAGTATTTATCATGGTGTTCGGTTTTTCACTATAGGCTTCAATGGGCTCAAAAATATCCATTAGTTGATTCTACAAAAAGAGGATTTACAACTTGAGGAATCAAAATACAAGTTCCATTTTTTTCAGATATTTCCACACATCACAAAGCATTTTTACAGATTGCTTGTACACAGATATTTTGACATGGGATATTTGGTTTTTCACTATAATCCTAAATAGGCTCAGAAATGGTTTTTTCATGAATCCTACAAAAAGAGGGTTTTCAAACTGGTGAATTTAAACACTTGTTCCATTCTGTTAGATGAATCCATGCATCACAAAGTATTTTCATAGATAGCTTGTTTTTAGGTTTTATCGTGGGATATTTGTTTTTTTTATACCTATCAATGGGCTCAGGAATGTCGCTTCTTAGATTTTACAAAATGAGTGTTTCTAACCTGGTGAATCAAAACACAGGGTGTATACTGTGAGAAGAATCCACACATTACAACGTATTTTTATAGACAGCTTGCTTCTAGCAGCTCTTCAAGTTATTCAGTTTTTCACTATGGGCGTCAGTGGGCTCTGAAATGTTCCTTGATATATTTTACAAAAAGAGTGTTTCCAACCTGGTGAATCAAAACACAGGTTCCATTTTGTGAGATAAGCCCACACATCAAAAAGAATTTTCACAGATACCTTGTTTCTAGCTTTTATTGCAAGATATTCAGTTTTTCACTATAGATGTCAACGGGCTCAGAAACATCTGTTCATAGATTCTTTAAAAAAGTGTTTTTAACCTGGGGAATCAAAATACAGGTTCCATTTTGTGAATTGAAACCACACATCACAAAGGATTTTCACAAATAGCTTATTTCTAGTTTTTCTCACGAAATATTCCGTTTTCCACTCCAGAGATCAATGGACTCAAGAATGTTTGTTCATAGATTCTACAAAAAGAGTGTTTCTATCCTACAGAATCAAAACACAGGTTTCATCCCGTGAGATGAATCCACGCATCACAAAGCATTTTAACAAATAGCTTGTTTCTAGTTTTCATCGTGGGATACTCAGTTTTCTACTATATGTCTCAATGGGTTTACAAATATTTTATTTGTAGATTTCACAAAAGGAGTGTTTCCAAACTGGTAATTTAAAATGCAGGTTTCATCCTGGGAGGAGAATTCACGCATCACAGATCATTTTCACAGATAGCTCGTTTCCAGTTTTCATTGCAAATATTTGGTTATTCACTAATAAGAAATATCCCTTTGTGTATTCTAAAAAAGAGAGTGTAGCCAACCTGAAAAAAGAACACAGGTTCAATTCTGTTAGATGAATCAACACATCACAAGACATGTTCACAGATAGCTTGTTTCTAGTTTTTTGTCATGGGATATTCGGTTTCTCAGTATAGGCATCAAAGGGCTCAGAAATGTTCATTTGTATATTCTTTAAAAAAGGTTTTCCAATCCGAAGCAAAACACAGGTGTCATTTTGTGAGAATAATCAACACATCACAAAGGATTCTCACAGAGAGCTTGTTTCTAGTTTTTAATCACAGGATATACAGTCTTTTTCTTGCTTGTTTGCTTTTTACTATAGGCAACAATAACCTCAGAAATGTCCTTTTGTAGATTTTACATAAAAAAGTGTTTCTAACCTGCTAAATCAAAACACAGGTTCCATTTTGTGAGATGAATCCAAATATCACAAAGCATTTTTTTCCAATAGCTTGTGTCCAGCTATTGGGGAAAATATTGGACAATAGCTTGTGTACAGCTATTGGAGACAGCTATTGGAGCACTATCACAGGATATTCTGTTTTTCACTATAGCATCAAATAGGCTAAGAAATGTCCGTTCATAGATTCTACAAAAAAAAAAAAAAAAAAAAAAAAGTGTTTCCAAACTGGTAAATCAAAACACAGGTTTCTTTCTGTTAGATGAATCCACACTTCACAAAGCATTTTCACTGACAGCTTGTTTCTTGTTTTTATCAAGGGATGTTCTATTTTACACTATAGGCCTAAATAAGCTCAGAAGTGTTTCTTCGTAGATTCTACAAAAAAGCGTTTCCAACCTGGTGAATAAAAACGCATGTTCCATTCTGTGAGATGAATCCACACATCAGAAAGCATTTTTACAGATAGGTTGTTTCTAGATTTTATCTCAGAATATTCAGGTTTTCACTATAGACTTCTATGGACTCAGAAATGTTCTTTCATTGATTCTACAATACAAAAGTTTCCAATCTGGTGAATCAAAACACATGTTCCATTACATGAGATGAATCCACACATCACAAAGCATTTTGACAGATAGCTTGTTTTTAGTTTTTATCATGGGAGATTCTGGTTTTCACTATAGGCATCCATGGGATCAAAAATATCCCTTTGTCGATTCTACAAAAAGAGTGTTTCCAACATGGCGAATCAAAACATAGGTTAAACTCTGTTTGTTGGATCCGCACATCAAAAAGTATTTTAACATACAGCTTGTTTCTAATTTTTATCACGAAATACTCAAATTTTCACTATTGGCCACAGTAGACTCAAAATTGATTCTATAAAAAAGTGTTTCCAACCTGATGAATCAAAACACAGGTTGCATTCCATGAAATGAATCCACACACCCCAAAGCATTTTCACAGCTACCTTGTTTCTATTCTTTATTACAAAATATTCAGTTTTTCACTACAGTCTTCAGTGGAACTAGAAATGTCTCCTTGTAGATTCTACAAAAAGAATCTTTCTGTCCCAGTGAGCCAAAACTCAGGTTCAACTCTAAGAGATAAATCCACACATTACAAAACATTTTCACAGACAGCTTGTTTCCAGATTTTATCACCAGGTAGTCTGTGTTTCAGTATAGGCCTCAATGGGCTCAGTAATGTCCCTTCATAGATTCTACAAAAGGAGTGTTTCCCACCTGGTGAATTCAAGCACAGGTTACATTCTGTAAGATGAATCCCCACATCACAAAACATTTAAACTGATAGCTTGTACCTACTTTTTATTGTGGGATGTTTTGTTTTTCAGTGTAGGCTGCAAAGGGCTCAGAAATGTCTCTTTGCAGATTCTACAAAAGAAAGAAAGTGTTTTAAACAGGTGATCCAAACACAGGATCTCTCCCGTGAGATCAATCCACACATCACCAAGCATTTTCACAAATAGCTTGTTTATATGTTTTACCGCCAGATGTTCAATTTTTCACTACAGGTTTCAGTGGGCTCAGAAACATCCCTTCATAGATTTTACAAAAATAGTGTTTCCAACCTGCTGAATCAAAACACAGTTTCCATTCTGAGGGATGATTCCACACATCACAAAGCATTTCACAGACAACTTATTTCTAGTTTTTATCGTGGGATAATTGTTTTTTACTGTAGGCTTCAATGTAATCAGAAATGTCACTTGTTAGATTGTATTTAAAAAGTTCCCAAGTTTGTCCATCGAAACACAGGTTTTTTTCTATCAGATCAATCCACACATCATGAAGCATTTTCACAGACAGCCTGTTTCTTGTTTTTTATAATGGGATATTTGGTTTTTCACTATGAGCTTCAATGGGCTCAGGGTACCCCTTCGTAGAGTTTACAAAATAAGTTTTTCAAACCTGGTGAATCAAACTGCAGGTTTAACTCTGTGGTATGAATCCACACATTACAAAGAATTGTCACAGATAGCTTGTTTCTAGAGTTATTGCAAGACATTCGATTAATTACTATACCCTCAATGGTCTCTGAAATGTCCATTCATAGATTCTATAAAATAGTGTTTACAACCTGATGAATCAAAAAACAGGTTTCTTTCTCTGAGATATATCAACACATTAGAAAGCATTTTCACAGATAGGTTAGGTCTACTTTGTATCACTGCATATACGTTTTTCACTACAGACTTCAATGGGTTCAGAAATGTCCTTTTGTAGGTTCTACAAAAAGAGTGTTTCCACCTTGTGGATGAAAACACAAGTTTATCACTGTGAGATAAATCCACATATCACAAAGCATTTTCACATATAGCTTGATTCTAGTTTTATCGTGGGATAATCTCTTTCTTCACTACAAACTTAAATAAGCTCAGAAATGTCCCTTCGTAGGTTCTACAATAAGAGTGTTTCCAACCAGGGGAATCATAACACAGGTTCCATTTTGTGAGATGAATCCACACATCACAAAGCATTTTCACAGATGGCTGGTTTCTAGTTTTCATGGTGGGACATTCATTTTTTCACTATAGACTTTAATGGGCTCAGAAATATCCCTTCATATATTTTACAAAAAGAATGATTCCTACCTGGCAAATGAAAACACAGGTTTATCTCTGGGAGATAAATCCACACATCACAAAGCATTTTCACATATAGCTTACTAATAGTTTTTATCAAGGGACAGTTTTGTTTTCAATAAAGGCTTCAATGGGCTCAGAAATATCCCTTCATAGATTCTATAAAAAGAGTGTTTCTCACTTACTGAATGGAAACACAAGTTTATCACTGTGAGATGAATCCACAGATCACAAAGAATTTTCACATATAGCTGGTTTCTTCTTTTTATCATGAAATATTCTGTTTTTCACTTTAGGTTTCAATTGGCCCAGAAATGTCTTTTCATAGATTATACAAAAAGAGCGCTTACAACCTGGTGAATCAAAGCCCAGGTTCCACTTTGTGAGATGAATTCACACATCACAAAACATTTTCACAGATGGCTTGTTTCTAAATTTTATATCATGATATTTGTTTTTTGTTTTTTTCTATGGGTTTCAGAGAGCTTAGAAATGGCCCTCTGAAGATTATAAAAAAAGAATGTTGCCAACCTGGTGAGTAGAAACACAAGTTTACCTTTTGGAGATGAATCCACACATCACAAAGCTTTTTCACAGATAGCTTGCTCCTAGATTTATCACTGGATATTCCAGTTTCATTATACCCTCAATGTTGTCAGCAATGTGACTCACTAGATGTTACAAAAAGAGTGTTTTTAACCTGGTGAATAAAAACGCAAGTTTATTTTGGTGAGATAAATCCACAAATCGAAAAGCATTTTCAGAGGTAGACGTAGATTTTTTCTTGTTTTTATCAAGAGATATTTTATTTTATCTTAGGGGTCTAAATGGGCTCAGAAATGTTCCTTTGTAAACCCTACAAAAAGAGTGTTTCCAAACTGGCGAATCAAAACACAGGTTCCAGTCTGGGAGATGAACCCACATATCACAAAAGATTTTCACAGATAACTTGTTTCTAGTTTTTATCATGGGATATTTGGTTTTTCACTGGAGGCCTCAATGGACTCAGAAATGTCTTTGTGTAGAATCTACAAAAAAGGAGGGGGGGGTTAATCTGGTGAACCCAAATGCAAGTTCCAAACTGTGAGGCGAGTCTAAACCTCACAAAGCATTTTCACATAGAACTTGTTACTACTTTTTATTATGGGATATTTTGTTTTTCATTACAGGCTTCAACAGGCTCAAAAATGTCCCTTTGTAGATTCTACAGAAAAGTGTTTCCAATATGGAGAAAGGGAACCCATTTTAATGTCTCTGAGATGAATCCACACATTACAAAGCATTTTCACAGATAGCTTGTTTCTAGCTTTTATCACAGCATATTCGGTTTTTCACTATAGGCTTCAATGGGCTCAGGAATAACCCTTCATAGATTCTACAGAGTGTTTCCAACCTGGTGAATCAAAACACAGGTTCCATTCTTTTAGATGAATCCACACATCACAAAGCATTTTCACAGATAGCTTCTTTGTAGTTAATATCACAAAATATTCAATTTTTCACTGCAGACTCCAATGGGCTCAGAAATGTCCTTTAGTAGATTCTACAAAAAGAGTATTTCCATCCTTGTGAATGAAAATCCACTTTTAACATTATGAGATTAATACACAAATTGCAACGCATTTTGACAGATAGTTTGTTTCTTTTTATCTTCCTTTTTTTTCGGGGGGAGTGGGGGGAGTGTGCGTTTTTTCACTATAGGATTCAAAGGGCTCAGAATTGTCCCTGCGTTGATTCTGCAAAAGAAGTGTTTCCTACCTGGTGAATGAATATACAAGTTTAAATCTGTGAGATCAATCCACTCATCACAAAGCGTTTTCATACGTAGCTTGTTCCTACGTTTTCATAGCTGGATATTTGGTTTTTCACTATGCAGTCAATGGTGTCAAAAATGTCCCTTTATAGATTCTACAAAACCTGTGTTTCCAACCTGGTTAATCAAAACACAGCTTCCATTTTGTGAAATGAATCCACATATCACAATGCATTTTCACAGATAGTTTGTTCCTAGTTTTTATTGCAGGATATTCTATTTTTCAAAATAAGCTTCAGTAGGCTCAAAAACATTTCTTCGTAGACTCTACAAAGAGAGGACTTTATTTTTTTATTTATTTTGATTTTTAAATTTATTTTTTTATTTTTTTAGAGTCAGTAATTATTTTATTTTATTATTATACTTTAAGTTCTAGGGTACATGTGCATAACGTGCAGGTTTGTTACATATGTACACTTGTACCATGTTGGTGTGCTGCACCCATCAACTCGTCAGCACCCATCAACTCGTCATTTACATCAGGTATAACTCCCAATGCAATCTCTCCCCCCTCCCCCCTCCCTGTGATAGGCCCCGGTGTGTGATGTTCCCCTTCCTGAGTCCAAGTGATCTCATTGTTCAGTTCCCACCTATGAGTGAGAACATGCGGTGTTTGGTTTTCTGTTCTTGTGATAGTTTGCTGAGAATGATGGTTTCCAGCTGCATCCATGTCCCTACAAAGGACTCAAACTCATCCTTTTTGATGGCTGCATAGTATTCCATGGTGTATATGTGCCACATTTTCTTAATCCAGTCTGTCACTGATGGACATTTCGGTTGATTCCAAGTCTTTGCTATTGTGAATAGTGCTGCAATAAACATACATGTGCATGTGTCTTTATAGCAGCATGATTTATAATCCTTTGGGTATATACCCAGTAATGGGATGGCTGGGTCATATGGTACATCTAGTTCTAGATCCTTGAGGAATCGCCATAGTGTTTTCCATAATGGTTGAACTAGTTTACAATCCCACCAACAGTGTAAAAGTGTTCCTATTTCTCCACATCCTCTCCAGCACCTGTTGTTTCCTGACTTTTGAATGATTGCCATTCTAACTGGTGTGAGATGGTATCTCATTGTGGTTTTGATTTGCATTTCTCTGATGGCCAGTGATGATGAGCATTTTTTCATGTGTCTGTTGGCTGTATGAATGTCCTCTTTGGAGAAATGTCTATTCATATCCTTTGTCCACTTTTTGATGCGGTTGTTTGTGTTTTTCTTGTAAACGTGTTTGAGTTCTCTGTAGGTTCTGGATATTAGCCCTTTGTCAGATGAGTAGATTGCAAAAATGTTCTCCCATTCGGTAGGTTGCCTGTTCACTCTGATGGTAGTTTCTTTTGCTGTGCAGAAGCTCTTTAGTTGAATTAGATCCCATAAAAATCTGCTTTAAAGTTCATATGGAACCAAAAAAGAGCCTGCATCTCCAAGACAGTCCTAAGTCAAAAGAACAAAGCTGGAGGCATCATGCTACCTGACTTCAAACTATACTACAAGGCTACAGTAACCAAAACAGCATGGTACTGGTACCAAAACAGAGATATAGACCAATGGAACAGAACAGAGTCCTCAGAAAAATACCACACATCTACAGCCATCTGATCTTTGATAAACCTGAGAAAAACAAGAAATGGAGAAAGGATTCCCTATTTAACAAATGGTGCTGGGATAATTGGCTAGCCATAAGTAGAAAGCTGAAACTGGATCCTTTCATTACACCTTATATGAAAACTAATTCAAGATGGATTAGAGACTTAAATGTTAGACCTAATACCATAAAAACCCTAGAAGAAAACCTAGGTAATACCATTCAGGACATAGGCATGGGCAAGGACTTCATGTCTAAAACACCAAAAGCAATGGCAACAAAAGCCAAAATTGAGACGACTTTAAATCTGATGAAAGCAATGGTAAGTTTATCTCTGTGAGATGAATCCACACATCAGAAACCATTTTTACTTATGACTTGTTTCCAGATTTTATTGCAGAATATTCAGTTTCTCACTACAGGTCTCAATGGATTCAAAAATGTTCCTTCAGTGATTCTACAAAAAGAGTGTTTTTAGCTTGGTAAATCACCACAAAGTTTCCATTTTGTGAGATGGATCCACACATCACAAAGCATTTCAACAGAAAGTTTGTTTCTAGTTTTTATCACAGGATATTTGTTTTTTCACAATAGGATACAATGGACTCAGAAATGCCCCTTCGTAGACACTAAAAAATAAGTTTTTCCAATTTGGGGAAGCCAAACACAGATTTAACTGTGAGAGATGACTGCACGCATCACAAAGTATTTTCCCAGATAGCTTGTTTCTAGTTTGTGTAACAAGATATTCATTTTTTAAGAATAGACTTCCATGGGCTCAGAAATGACTCTTCGTAGATTCCACGAAAAGAGTGTTTCCAACCTGGTGAATCAAAACTTAGGTTTCATTTTATGATATGAATTCACACATCACAAAACATTTTATCAGATAGTCTGTTTCTACTTTTTTTTTTTTTTTAACAGTGTATTCGGTTCTTCATTACAGGATTCAATGGGTGCACAAATGTCTCTTTGTAGATTCTACCAAAAGAGTGTTTCCAAGCAATTCCAAACACAGGTTCCATTTTGTGAAATGAATCCACACATCACAAAGCATTTTCACAGATAGCTTGTGGATAGTTTTTCTCAGGAAATATTCCATTTTCCTCTCCAGAGATCAATGGACTCAGGAATGTTTGTTCATAGATTCTACAAAAAGAATGTTTTTCACTATAGTGACTCCAATGGGCTAAGATTGAATAGGCATGTCGCAGATTCTACAAAAAGTGTGTTTTAAACCTGGAGAATAAAAATAAAATTTTTTTTGTTTATGCTCATAATTATTTTATTTGTAGTTGCATTTAATTTGAAGCAATGTTGATAACTGCATTTTTATTCATGGTCATTACTTTCTTTTTTTAATTATTATTATACTTTAAGTTCTAGGGTACATGTGCATAATGTGCATGTTTGTTACATATGTATACTTGTGCCATGTTGCTGTGTTGCACCCATCAACTCGTCAGCACCCATTAACTCATCATTTACATCAGGTATAACTCACAATGCAATCCCTCCCCCGTACCCCCTCCCCCCTCCCCCTCCCCATGATAGGCCCCGGTATGTGATGTTCCCCTTCCCGAGTCCAAGTGATCTCATTGTTCAGTTCCCACCTATGAGTGAGAACATGCGGTGTTTGGTTTTCTGTTCTTGTGATAGTTTGCTAAGAATGATGGTTTCCAGCTGCATCCATGTCCTTACAAAGGACACAAACTCATCCTTTTTGATGGCTGCATAGTATTCCATGGTGTATATGTGCCACATTTTCTTAATCCAGTCTGTCACTGATGGACATTTGGGTTGATTCCAAGTCTTTGCTATTGTGAATAGTGCTGCAATAAACATACATGTGCATGTGTCTTTATAGCAGCATGATTTATAATCCTTTGGGTATATACCCAGTAATAGGATGGCTGGGTCATATGGTACATCTAGTTCTAGATCCTTGAGGAATCGCCATACTGTTTTCCATAATGGTTGAACTAGTTTACAATCCCACCAACAGTGTAAAAGTGTTCCTATTTCTCCACATCCTCTCCAGCACCTGTTGTTTCCTGACTTTTTAATGATCGCCATTCTAACTGGTGTGAGATGGTATCTCATTGTGGTTTTGATTTGCATTTCTCTGATGGCCAGTGATGATGAGCATTTTTTCATGTGTCTGTTGGCAGTATGAATGTCTTCTTTTGAGAAATGTCTATTCATATCCTTTGCCCACTTTTTGATGGGGCTGTTTGTTTTTTTCTTGTAAATTTGTTTGAGTTCTTTGTAGGTTCTGGATATTAGCCCTTTGTCAGATGAGTAGATTGCAAAAATGTTCTCCCATTCTGTAGGTTGCCTGTTCACTCTGATGGTAGTTTCTTTTGCTGTGCAGAAGCTCTTTAGTTTAATGAGATCCCATTTGTCAATTTTGGCTTTTGCTGCCGTTGCTTTTGGTGTTTTAGACATGAAGTCTTTGCCCATGCCTATGTCCTGAATGGTACTACCTAGGTTTTCCTCTAGGGTTTTCATGGTATTAGGTCTGACATTTAAGTCTCTAATCCATCTTGAATTAATTTTCGTATAAGGAGTAAGGAAAGGATCCAGTTTCAGCTTTCTACTTATGGCTAGCCAATTTTCCCAGGACCATTTATTAAATAGGGAATTTTTTCCCCATTTCTTGTTTCTCTCAGGTTTATCAAAGATCAGATGGCTGTAGATGTGTGGTATTTTTCTGAGGACTCTGTTCTGTTCCATTGGTCTATATCTCTGTTTTGGTACCAGTACCATGCTGTTTTGCTTATTGTAGACTTGTAGTATAGTTTTGAACTTATCTCTGCAGCAAGCAGACCTAATAGACATCTATAGAACTCTCCACCCCAAATCAACAGAATATACATTCTTCTCAGCACCACATCACACTTATTCCAAAATTGACCACATAATTGGAAGTAAAGCACTCCTCAGCAAATGTACAAGAACAGAAATTATAACAAACTGTCTCTCAGACCACAGTGCAATCAAACTAGAACTCAGGACTAAGAAACTCAATCAAAACCGCTCAAATACATGGAAGCTGAACAACCTGCTCCTGAATGACTACTGGGTACATAACGAAATGAAGGCAGAAATAAAGATGTTCTTTGAAACCAATGAGAACAAAGATACAACATACCAGAATCTCTGGGACACATTTAAAGCAGTGTGTAGAGGGAAATTTCTAGCACTAAATGCCCACAAGAGAAAGCTGGAAAGATCTCAAATTGACACTCTAACATCACAATTAAAAGAACTGGAGAAACAAGAGCAAACACATTCAAAATCTAGCAGAAGGCAAGAGATAACTAAGATCAGAGCAGAACTGAAGGAGATAGAGACACAAAAAACCCTCCAAAAAATCAATGAATCCAGGAGTTGGTTTTTTGAAAAGATCAACAAAATTGACAGACCGCTAGCAAGACTAATAAAGAAGAAAAGAGAGAAGAATCAAATCGATGCAATTAAAAATGATAAAGGGGATATCACCACGGACCCCACAGAAATACAAACTACCATCAGAGAATACTATAAACACCTCTATGCAAATAAACTAGAAAATCTAGAAAAAATGGATAATTTCCTGGACACTTATACTCTTCCAAGACTAAACCAGGAAGAAGTTGAATCCCTGAATAGACCAATAGCAGGCTCTGAAATTGAGGCAATAATTAATAGCCTACCAACCAAAAAAAGTCCAGGACCAGATGGATTCACAGCTGAATTCTACCAGAGGTACAAGGAGGAGTTGGTACCATTCCTTCTGAAACTATTCCAATCCATAGAAAAAGAGGGAATCCTCCCTAACTCATTTTATGAGGCCAACATCATCCTGATACCAAAGTCTGGCAGAGACACAACAAAAAAAGATAATTTTAGACCAATATCCTTGATGAACATCGATGCAAAAATCCTCAATAAAATACTGGCAAACCGAATCCAGCAGCACATCAAAAAGCTTATCCACCATGATCAAGTGGGCTTCATCCCTGGGATGCAAGGCTGGTTCAACATTTGCAAATCAATAAACATAATCCAGCATATAAACAGAACCAAAGACAAGAACCACATGATTATCTCAATAGATGCAGAAAAGGCCTTTGACAAAATTCAACAGCCCTTCATGCTGAAAATGCTCAATAAATTCGGTATTGATGGAACGTACCTCAAAATAATAAGAGCTATTTATGACAAACCCACAGCCAATATCATACTGAATGGGCAAAAACTGGAAAAATTCCCTTTGAAAACTGGCACAAGACAGGGATGCCCTCTCTCACCACTCCTATTCAACATAGTGTTGGAAGTTCTGGCTAGGGCAATCAGGCAAGAGAAAGAAATCAAGGGTATTCAGTTAGGAAAAGAAGAAGTCAAATTGTCCCTGTTTGCAGATGACATGATTGTATATTTAGAAAACCCCATTGTCTCAGCCCAAAATCTCCTTAAGCTGATAAGCAACTTTAGCAAAGTCTCAGGATACAAAATTAATGTGCAAAAATCACAAGCATTCGTATATACTAGTAACAGACAAACAGAGAGCCAAATCATGAATGAACTTCCATTCACAATTGCTTCAAAGAGAATAAAATACCTAGGAATCCAACTGACAAGGGATGTAAAGGACCTCTTCAAGGAGAACTACAAACCACTGCTCAGTGAAATCAAAGGGGACACAAACAAATGGAAGAACATACCATGCTCATGGATAGGAAGAATCAATATCGTGAAAATGGCCATACTGCCCAAGGTAATTTATAGATTCAATGCCATCCCCATCAAGCTACCAATGAGTTTCTTCACAGAATTGGAAAAAACTGCTTTGAAGTTCATATGGAACCAAAAAAGAGCCCGCATCTCCAAGACAATCCTAAGTCAAAAGAACAAAGCTGGAGGCATCACGCTACCTGACTTCAAAATAAATTTTTAACTCTGTAAGATGAATTCATACATTCAAACACATTTTCACAGATAGTTTGTTTCTAGTTTTTATTGCAGGATATTCAGTTTTTCACTCTAGGTTTCAATGGGCTTAGAAATATCCCTTTGTAGATTCTACAAAAATAGTATTTCCAACCTGGTATTTCAAAATACAAATTTATTTCTGTGAGATGAACATACACATCAGAAAGCATTTTAACATACAGCTTATTTCTAGTTTTTATCATGGGATATTCGGTTTCTCACTATAGGCTTCAATTAGCTCATAAATGTATTATTGTAGATTCCACAAGAAGTGAGTTTCCAACCTAGTGAATGAAAATACAATTTCTTTGAGATGGAGTTTCACTCTGTCACCAGGCTTGAGTGCAGTGTTGTGATCTCGGCTCACTGCAACCTCTGCCTCCTGGGTTCAAGCGATTCTCCTGTGTCAACCTCCCTAGTAGAAAATACATTTTTAACTCTGTGAGATGAATCCACTTATCACAATGCATTCTCACAGATAGCTTGTTTCTAGTTTTCATCACAGGATACTCAATTTTTTTACTAAAGAATTTAATAGACTCAGATATGTACCTTCATAGATTCTGAAAAAAGAATGTTTCCAACCTGGTGAATCCAAACACTGGTTCCATTTTGTGAGAAGTATTCACACATAACAAAGCATTTTCACAGATAGCTTTATTATTATTATTATTATTATTATTATTATTATTATTATTAAGGGATATTCATTTTCTCAGTATAGGCTTCAATGGGCTCAGAAATGTCCCTTCATAGATTCTACAATAAGAGTATTTCCAATTAGGTTAATCAAAACACAGATTTAACTTTGTGAGATGAATCTACACATCACAAAATATTTTGCCAGATAGGTTGTTTCTAGTTTTTGCCTTGGGATATTTATTTATTTAGTATAGGCTTCAATGGGCTCAGTTATGTCCCTTCGGTGATTCTACAAAAACAGTTTTTCCAACTTGGGGAATATATCACAGGTTTCATTATGTGAGATGAATTCACACATAATAAAGCACTTTTGCAGATAGCTTGTTTTTAGCTTTTATTTCAGTATATTCGGTTTTTCACTATAGGCTTCAATGGGTTCAGAAATATCACTTCGTAGATTCTACAAAAGTAATTTCCAACCTGGCGAATTCAGTCACAGGTTCCATTCTGCGAGATAAATCCACACATCACAAAGCATTTTGACAGATAGACTTTTTCTAGTTTTTATCGTGAGACATTTAGTTTTTCACTATAGGCCTCAATGGGGTAAGAAATGTCCCTTCTTGGATTCTACAAATAGAGTGTTTCTAACCTGGTGAATCCAAACACAAGTTCCACTCTGTCAGATGAATTCAAACATCACAATGCATTTTCACAGATAGCTTGTTTCTAATTTTTATTGAGGGATATTCGGTTTTTCACTGCAGGCTTCAATGGGCTCAGAAATGTCCCTTTGTAGATTCTACAAAAATTTGTTTCTGATTTGGTGAGTGTAAAGACATTTTTAACTCTGTGAGATGCATACACACATCCCAAAGCATTTTCTCAGATAGCTTGTTTATTTGTTTCTAGTTTTTTTATTTTTGTTTTTTCACGAGATATTCCGTTTTTTCCTTTAGGCTTCAATGGGTGAAGAAATGTCCCTTTGTAATTCCAAAAAAAAGAGTTTCCAACCTGGTGAATAAAAACTCACATTTACCTCTGTGAGGTGAATCCACACATCACCAAGAATTTCATATACAGCTTGTTTCTTGTTTTCATCACAGAATATTATGTTTTTCACAATAGGCTACATTGTGTTTAGAAACTTCCCCTCGTATATCCTACAAAAAGAATGTTTCCCTCATGGGGACTCAAAACATACGTTTAAATTTTTACATGTGAGATGAATCCACATATAACAAAGCATTTTCACATAGCTTGTTTGTAGTTTTTTCCATGGGATATTCTGTTTTTCACAATGCTCATATATGTTCTCAGAAATACTTTTTTGGAGATTACACTAAGAGAGTGTTTCTAACCTGATGAATAAAAATACAAGTTTGGTGAGGTAAATCTCCACATCAGAAAGAATTTTCACATATAGCCTTTCTCTAGTTTTTATCCCAGGATATTCAATTTCTTACTATAGGCCTTGATGGACTCAGAAATATCCTTTCAGTGATTCTACATCAAGACTGTTTCCAACATGGTGAATTAAAATACCAGTTTATTTTTGTGAGATGAATCCACACATCACAAAGTATTTTCATAGATAGTTGGTTTCTAGTTTTTATTGTGGGATACTCAGCTTATGGGTTTTACCATAAGCTTCAAAAAGTCAGGAAATGTTTTTCAAAGACGTACAAAAAGAATGTTTCCAAAATCGTGAATGAAAACACATTGTAATTCTGTGAGATGAATACACACATCAAAAAGCATTTTTGCAAATGGTTTGCTTCTAGTTTATACTGAGGAATATTTGTTTTTTTGTTGTAGGCTTCAATGGACTCAGAAATGTCCCTTCATAGATTCTACAAAGGAGTGTTTCTAATGGTGAATGAGAACACAAGTTTGTTACTGTGTAATAAATCCACACATCACAAAGCATTTTTGCAGATAGCTTTTTTCTAGTTTTTATCAGGGAATATTCGTTTTCTTACTACATCCTTCAATGGGCTCAGAAATTTTCCTTTATAGGTTCCACAAGAAGAGGTTTATCAACTGTGTGAATCATAACACAGGTTTAAGTCTGTGAGAGGAATAGACACATCACAAAGCATTTTCACATATAGTGTGTTTCTCTTCTGTATCACAGAATATTCGGTTTTTCACTGTAGGTTTCAATGGCCTCAGGAATGTCCATTCGTAGAGTCTACCAAAAGATTATTTCAACATGATGAATTCAAACACAGGTTTTATTTTGTCAGATGAATCCACACAGCACAAAGCATTTTCACAGACAGCTTGTTTCTAGTTTTTATGTGGGATATTCATTTTGTTACCATAAGCTTCAATGGGCTCATAAATGTCTCTTCGTAGATTCTATAAAAAAGTATTTCCAACCTGGTAAATCAAAACACATGTTCCATTCTGTGAGATGAATCCACTCATCCTTAGCATTTTCACACATAGGTTGTTTCTAGTTTTTATCGCTGGATATTCTATTTTTCCCTATATGCTTTAATGGTCTCTAAAATGTCCCTTCGGTGACTGTATAGAAAGAGTGACTCCATCCTGGTTAGTAAAAATACAGACTTAACTCTGTGAGATGACTTCACACATCAGAAAGCATTTTCACACATAGCTTGCTTCTAGATTCTACTGCGGGATGTTTGGTTTTTCACTGTAGGCCTCTAATTGGCTCAGTTATGCCCCTTCATAGATCTTACAAAAACAGTGGTTCCAACCTGTTGAACCAAAACCCACATTTCATTCTGTGAGATGAATCCACAAATCAAAATGCTCTTTCACAGATACATTCTTTTTAGTTTTTATTGTGGGACATTCCATTTTTCATTATAGACTTTAACAGGCTCAGATATATCCCTTCAGTAATTCTACAACAAAAGGGTTTTTAACCTGTTGAATCCCAACAGTGGTTCCATTTGGTGAGACGAATTCACACATCACAAAGCATTTTCACAGGTAGCTTCTTTCTAGTTTTATCATGGGATATTCAATTTTTTACTATAGGCTTTAATGGGTTCAGAAATGTCCCTTTGTAGATTCCACAAAAAGAGTGTTTCCAACCTGGTGAATGAAAACACAAGTTTACATCTGTAAGATGAATCCACACATCACAAAGAATTTTCACATATACCTTATTTCTAGCTTTAATCACGGGATATTCGAGTTTTTACTATGGATTTCAAAGGCTCAGAAATGTTTCATCAATGGTTCTACAAGAAGAGTTTTTCAAACCTGATGAATCAAAACACAGGTTCCGTTATGTGAGCTAAATCCACACATAACAAAGCATTTTCTCAGATAGCTTGTTGATAGTTTTTATTATGGAACATTTGACTTTTCTATAGAGGCCTCGATGGGCCCAGAAATGACCCTTCTTGGATTGTATGAAAAGAGCGTTTCTGACACGGTGAATCTAAACACAGGTTTCATTCCATCAGAAGAATCCACACAACAAAAAGCATTTTCACAGGTAGACTGTGTCTAGTTTTTATCATGGATATTCAGTTTTTCACTATAGGCTTCATTGGGCTCAGAAATGTCCCTTTTTAGATTCTATAAAAAAAGTGTTTTCAACTTGGTGAATCAAAACACAGGTCCCATTCTTTGAGATGAATCCACAAATCCAAAGCATTTTTGCAGATAGCTTCTTTCTAATTTTTATCATGGAATACTATGTTTTTCACTGTAGACTTCAATGGGCTAACAAATATCCCTTCTCAGATTCTACCAAGAGAGTATATACAACCTGATGAATGAAAACACGAGTTTACCTCTGTGAGATAAATCCACAACACGAAGCATTTTCACACATAGCTGTTTTCTTGTTTATATTGTGGGATATTAAGTTATTTACTATAGGCTTCAATGGACTCAGAAATTTTCCTTCATTGATTCTACAAAAAAGGTGTTTCCAACCTGGTGAATCAAAACACAGGTTTCATTTTATAAGATAAATTTACACATCACAACACATTCTAACAGTTAGCCTGTTTCTCCTAGTTATCATGGGATATTCAATTATATCTTATGGGCCTCGATAGGTTCAGAAATGTCACTTCATAGATTCTACAAAAAAGTGTTTTCAACCTGGTGAAGGAAAACATAACTTTCTCTCTGTGAGATGAATCCACGCATCACAAAGCATTTTAACATATGGTTGTTCATAGTTGTTATCATAGGACATTCGATTTTTCAATATAGATTTCAATGGGCTCAGAAATGGTCCTTTGAAGCTTCTATTAAAAAAATGTTTCCAACAAGGTGAATAGAAACACGTTTTCTTTTTTGAGACGGAGTTTCACTCTTGTTGCCCAGCCTGGAGTGCAATGGCATGCTCTGAGCTCACCATAACTTCTGCCTCTCAGGTTCAAGAGATTCTCCTGCCTCAGCCTACTGTGTAGCTGGGATTACAAGCATGTACCAACATGCCCAGCTAATTTTGTATTTTTAGTAGAGACGTTGTTTTTCCATGTTGGTCAGGCTGGTCTTGAACTTCTGACCTCAGGTGATCCGCTCACCTTGGCCTCCCAAAGTGCCAGGATTACAGGCCTGACTCAACATGCCTGGACTGAAAACACGTTTAAATCTGTGAGATGGGTCCACACCTTACAAAGCATTTTTCCAGATAGTCTTTTTCCTAGTTTTTGTCTTGTGATATTTGGATTTTAGTCATAGGCTTTAATGGGCTTAGAAATGTCCCTTTGTAGATTACCAAAAAAAAAAAAAAAAAATCCAACTTGGTGAATGAAAACAGAGGTTCAACTCCATGAGATTATTGGACACATCATAAAGTATTTTCACGTATAGCTTGTTTCTGGTTTCTATCACAGGATATTTGGTTTTTCACTGTAGGCTTCAATGAGCTATGAATTTCTCTTCGTTGATTCTACAAAGAGAGTGATTCCAACCTGGTGAATCAAAACACAGGTTCCATTCAGTGTAATAAATTCACACACTAAAAACCTTTTTCGCAGATTGCTTGTTTCTGGTCTTTAGTTTGGGATATTCTGTTTTCCACTATTGACTTCAATAGCTTCAAAAATATCATTTCGTAGGTTCTACAAAAAAAAATGTGTTTCCAATCTGGTGAATGAAAAAACATTTCTAGCTCTGTGACCTAAATCCCTAAATCACAAACCATTTTCACTGATAGCTTGATTCTGGTTCTTATCACGGAATACTCTTTTTTTTTTTTTTTTTTTTTTAACTATAGGTTTCAATAAGTTAAAAATGTCTTTTCATAGATCACACAGAAACAGTGTTTCCAATCTGGTGAATTAAAACAGAAATTTATTTCTGTGAGACCAAATTTCCCTTCATAAATCCTACAAAAAGATGATTTAAAACCTGGTGTATCAAAACACGTGTTCCATTCTGTGAGATGAATCCACACACCACACAGCATTTTCACAAATAGCTTCTTTCTGGATTTTAATGTGGGATATTCTGTTTTTCACTATGGGCTTTGCTAAGGTCAGTGACATGTTCTCATAAAATCCACTAAAAGAGTGTTTCCAACTAGGTGAATCAAAACACAGGTTCCGTTCTGTGAGATTAATACATATCAGAAAGCATTTTCACAGATAGCTTGCTTCCACTTTTTATGGCAGAATATTTCATTTCCAATCTTAGGCTTAAGCAGGCTGATAAATTTTCCTTTGTAGATTCTACAGAAAGTGTGCTTCCAACCTGGTGAAACAAAACACATGTTCCCAAAGCGTTTTCACAGATAACTTGTTTCTAGTTCTTAACGCAGGATATTTAGTTTTCATTTATAGGATTCAATGGGCTCAGAGGTGTTTGGATATAAATTCTACCAAAAGAGAGTTTCCAACATGGAGAATCGAAACAGACATTCCATTCTGAAAGATGAATTCACACATTACAAAATATTTTTTACAGATCTCTCGTTTCTAATTTTTATCATGTGATATTCAGTTCTTCATTACAGGCTTCAAAAGACTCAGAAATACTCACAGATACTACAGAAAGAGTGTGTCCAATTTGGTGAAGCAAAACACAGGTTTCATTCTGTGAGACGAATTTAGACATCAGAAAGCATTTTCAAAAATTGCTTGTGTGTACTTTTTATCGTGTGATGTTTGGTATTTTTTCTGGGACTAAAGGTCTCAGAAATGTCCCTGTGAAGATGTACAAAGAGAGTCTTTCCAACCTGGTTAATGAAAACACATGTTCCATTCCGTGATATGAAATCACACATCACAAAGCGTTTTCACAAGTGGCTTGTTCCTAGTATTTATCATGGAATATTTGACTTTCCTCATTGACCACAATGGGCTCAAAAGTGTCCCTTCATAGATTGTAACAAAACAATGTTTCCAACCCGGTGAAACAAACAACAGGATTTATTGTGTGTGATGAAGTCACAAATCATAAAAAACTTTCACAGATAGCTTGTTTCTAGTTTTTATTGTGGGATATTTTATTTTTTTTTCCTCAATGGCCTCAGAAATGTCCCTTCGTAGATCCTAAAAAAAAAAGTGTTTTCAATCTGGTGAATCAACATATAGGCTCCATTCTGTGAGATGAATCCAGGCATCACAAGACATTTCTATAGACAAACTGTTTCCAGGTTTTACCACGGGATATTGTATTTTTCCTAACTGGTCTCAATGGATTCAGAAATGTTCTTTGTAGATTCTACAGAAAGAGTGTTTTCAACCTCATGTATCAAAAACATAGGTTCAATTCTTTGAGATGAATCCACGTATTGCAAAACATTTTTACAGGTAATTTGTTCCTAGTTTTTTCATAGGACATTTGATTGTCCTTATTGGCATCAATGTGCTCAAAAATGTCCCTTTGTAGATTTTTACAAGCTAGTGCTTCCAACCTGGTGAATTACAGCACAGTTTCTATTCTGTGACATAAATTTACAAATCAAGAAGCATTTACACAGATAGTGTGTTTCAAGTTCTTATCACAAGATATTTAATTTTTTCTTGTAAGCCTTAATGGGCTCAAAAATATGTCCCTTTGTAGATCTTAGAAGAAGCGTGTTTCCAACCTGTTAAATAAAAAAACAGGTTCCATTCTGTGAGAAGAATCCACACATCAAAAACTACGTTCACAGATAACGTGTTTCTAGTTTTTGTTGGGGGATATCCGATGTTTCATAATTATTCTCAATGGACACACAAATGTCCCTAAGTAGAATTTACAAAAAAAGTGTTTGTGGGGGGCGGAGCAAGATGGCCAAATAGGAACAGCTCCAGTCTCCAACTCCCAGCGCGAGCGACAAAGAAGACCGGTGATTTCTGCATTTTCAACTGAGGTTCTGGGTTCATCTCACTGGGGAGTGCCGGACGATCGGTGCTGGTCAGCTGCTGCAGCCCGACCAGCGAGAGCTGAAGCAGGGCGAGGCATTGCCTCACCTGGGAAGCACAAGGGGGAAGGGAATCCCTTTTCCTAGCCAGGGGAACGGAGACACACAACACATGGAAAATCGGGTAACTCCCACCCCAATACTGCGCTTTAAGCAACAGGCACACCAGGAGATCATATCCCACACCTGGCCGGGAGGGTCCCACACCCACGGAGCCTCCCTCATTGCTAGCACAGCAGTCTGTGATCTACCGGCAAGGCAGCAGTGAGGCTGGGGGAGGGGCGCCCACCATTGCTGAGGCTTAAGTAGGTAAACAAAGCTGCTGGGAAGCTCAAACTGGGTGGAGCTCACAGCAGCTCAAGGAAACCTGCCTGTCTCTGTAGACTCCACCTCTGGGGACAGGGCAATAACAAACACAGCCGAAACCTCTGGAGATGCAAACGACTCAGTCTGACAGCTTTGAAGAGAGCAGTGGATCTCCCAACATGGAGGTTGAGATCTGAGAAGGGACAGACTCCCTGCTCAAGTGGGTCCCTGACCCCTGAGTAGCCTAACTGGGAGACATCCCCCACTAGGGGCAGTCTGACACCCCACACATCACAGGGTGGTGTACACCCCTGAGAGGAAGCTTCCAAAGCAAGAATCAGACAGGTACACTCGCTGTTCAGCAATATTCTATCTTCTGCAGCCTCTGCTGCTGATACCCAGGCAAACAGGGTCTGGAGTGGACCTCAAGCAATCTCCAACAGACCTACAGCTGAGGGTCCTGACTGTTAGAAGGAAAACTATCAAACAGGAAGGACACCTACACCAAAACCCCATCAGTACATCACCATCATCAAAGACCAGAGGCAGATAAAACCACAAAGATGGAGAAAAAGCAGGGCAGAAAAGCTGGAAATTCAAGAAATAAGAGCGCATCTCCCCCGGCAAAGGAGCGCAGCTCATCGCCAGCAACGGATCAAAGCTGGACGGAGAATGACTTTGAAGAGATGAGAGAAGAAGGCTTCAGTCCATCAAATTTCTCAGAGCGAAAGGAGGAATTACGTACCCAGCGCAAAGAAACTAAAAATCTTGAAAAAAAAGTGGAAGAATTGATGGCTAGAGTAATTCATGCAGAGAAGGTCCTAAACGAAATGAAAGAGATGAAAACCATGACACGAGAAATACGTGACAAATGCACAAGCTTCAGTAACCGACGCGATCAACTGGAAGAAAGAGTATCTGCGATTGAGGATCAAATGAATGAAATGAAGCGAGAAGAGAAACCAAAAGAAAAAAGAAGAAAAAGAAATGAACAAAGCCTGCAAGAAGTATGGGATTATGTAAAAAGACCAAATCTACGTCTGATTGGGGTGCCTGAAAGTGAGGGGGAAAATGGAACCAAGTTGGAAAACAGTCTTCAGGATATCATCCAGGAGAACTTCCCCAACCTAGTAGGGCAGGCCAACATTCAAATCCAGGAAATACAGAGAACGCTACAAAGATACTCCTCCAGAAGAGCAACTCCAAGACACATAATTGCCAGATTCAGCAAAGTTGAAATGAAGGAAAAAATCTTAAGGGCAGCCAGAGAGAAAGGTCGGGTTACCCACAAAGGGAAGCCCATCAGACTAACAGCAGATCTCTCAGCAGAAACTCTCCAAGCCAGAAGAGAGTGGGGGCCAATATTCAACATTCTTAAAGAAAAGAATTTTCAAGCCAGAATTTCATATCCAGCCAAACTAAGTTTCATAAGTGAAGGAGAAATAAAATCCTTTACAGATAAGCAAATGCTTAGAGATTTTGTCACCACTAGGCCTGCCTTACAAGAGACCCTGAAGGAAGCACTAAACATGGAAAGGAACAACCGGTACCAGCCATTGCAAAAACATGCCAAAATGTAAAGACCATCGAGGCTAGGAAGAAACTGCATCAACTAACGAGCAAAATAACCAGTTAATATCATAATGGCAGGATCAAGTTCACACATAACATTCTTAACCTTAAATGTAAATGGACTACATGCTCCAATTAAAAGACACAGACTGGCAAACTGGATAAAGCGTCAAGACCCATCAGTCTGCTGTATTCAGGAGACCCATCTCACACGCAGAGACATACATAGGCTCAAAATAAAGGGATGGAGGAAGATTTACCAAGCAAATGGAGAACAAAAAAAAGCGGGGGTTGCAATCCTAGTCTCTGATAAAACAGACTTTAAACCATCAAAGATCAAAAGAGACAAAGAAGGCCATTACATAATGGTAAAGGGATCAATTCAACAGGAAGAGCTAACTATCCTAAATATATATGCACCCAATACAGGAGCACCCAGATTCATAAAGCAAGTCCTTAGAGACTTACAAAGAGACTTAGACTCCCATACAATAATAATGGGAGACTTCAACACTCCACTGTCAACATTAGACAGATCAACGAGACAGAAAGTTAACAAGGATATCCAGGAATTGAACTCATCTCTGCAGCAAGCAGACCTAATAGACATCTATAGAACTCTCCACCCCAAATCAACAGAATATACATTCTTCTCAGCACCACATCGTACTTACTCCAAAATCGACCACGTAATTGGAAGTAAAGCACTCCTCAGCAAATGTACAAGAACAGAAATTATAACAAACTGTCTCTCAGACCACAGTGCAATCAAACTAGAACTCAGGACTAAGAAACTCAATGAAAACCGCTCAACTACATGGAAACTGAACAACCTGCTCCTGAATGACGACTGGGTACATAACGAAATGAAGGCACAAATAAAGATGTTCTTTGAAACCAATGAGAACAAAGATACAACATACCAGAATCTCTGGGACACATTTAAAGCAGTGTGTAGAGGGAAATTTATAGCAGTAAATGCCCACAAGAGAAAGCAGGAAAGATCTAAAATTGACACTCTAACATCGCAATTAAAAGAACTAGAGAAGCAAGAGCAAACACATTCGAAAGCTAGCAGAAGGCAAGAAATAACTAAGATCAGAGCAGAACTGAAGGAGATAGAGACACAAAAAACCCTCCAAAACATCAATGAATCCAGGAGTTGGTTTTTTGAAAAGATCAACAAAATTGACAGACCACTAGCAAGACTAATAAAGAAGAAAAGAGAGAAGAATCAAATTGACGCAATTAAAAATGATAAAGGGGATATCACCACCGACTCCATAGAAATACAAACTACCATCAGAGAATACTATAAACACCTCTACGCAAATAAACTGGAAAATCTAGAAAAAATGGATAATTTCCTGGACACTTACACTCTTCCAAGACTAAACCAGGAAGAAGTTGAATCCCTGAATAGACCAATAGCAGGCTCTGAAATTGAGGCAATAATTAATAGCCTACCAACCAAAAAAAGTCCAGGACCAGATGGATTCACAGCCGAATTCTACCAGAGGTACAAGGAGGAGTTGGTACCATTCCTTCTGAAACTATTCCAATCAATAGAAAAAGAGGGAATCCTCCCTAACTCATTTTATGAGGCCAACATCATCCTGATACCAAAGCCTGGCAGAGACACAACAAAAAAAGAGAATTTTAGACCAATATCCCTGATGAACATCGATGCAAAAATCCTCAATAAAATACTGGCAAACCGGATTCAGCAGCACATCAAAAAGCTTATCCACCATGATCAAGTGGGCTTCATCCCTGGGATGCAAGGCTGGTTCAACATTCGCAAATCAGTAAACATAATCCAGCATATAAACAGAACCAAAGACAAGAACCACATGATTATCTCAATAGATGCAGAAAAGGCTTTTGACAAAATTCAACAGCCCTTCATGCTAAAAACGCTCAATAAATTCGGTATTGATGGAACGTACCTCAAAATAATAAGAGCTATTTATGACAAACCCACAGCCAATATCATACTGAATGGGCAAAAACTGGAAAAATTCCCTTTGAAAACTGGCACAAGACAGGGATGCCCTCTCTCACCACTCCTATTCAACATAGTGTTGGAAGTTCTGGCTAGGGCAATTAGGCAAGAGAAAGAAATCAAGGGTACTCAGTTAGGAAAAGAAGAAGTCAAACTGTCCCTGTTTGCAGATGACATGATTGTATATTTAGAAAACACCATTGTCTCAGCCCAAAATCTCCTTAAGCTGATAAGCAACTTCAGCAAAGTCTCAGGATATAAAATTAATGTGCAAAAATCACAAGCATTCTTATACACCAGTAACAGACAAACAGAGAGCCAAATCAGGAATGAACTTCCATTCACAATTGCTTCAAAGAGAATAAAATACCTAGGAATCCAACTGACAAGGGATGTAAAGGACCTCTTCAAGGAGAACTACAAACCACTGCTCAGTGAAATAAAAGAGGACACAAACAAATGGAAGAACATACCATGCTCATGGATAGGAAGAATCAATATCGTGAAAATGGCCATACTGCCCAAGGTAATTTATAGATTAAATGCCATCCCCATCAAGCTACCAATGAGTTTCTTCACAGAATTGGAAAAAACTGCTTTAAAGTTCATATGGAACCAAAAAAGAGCCCGCATCTCCAAGACAATCCTAAGTCAAAAGAACAAAGCTGGAGGCATCACGCTACCTGACTTCAAACTATACTACAAGGCTACAGTAACCAAAACAGCATGGTACTGGTACCAAAACAGAGATATAGACCAATGGAACAGAACAGAGTCCTCAGAAATAATACCACACATCTACAGCCATCTGACCTTTGACAAACCTGAGAGAAACAAGAAATGGGGAAAGGATTCCCTATTTAATAAATGGTGCTGGGAAAATTGGCTAGCCATAAGTAGAAAGCTGAAACTGGATCCTTTCCTTACTCCTTATACGAAAATTAATTCAAGATGGATTAGAGACTTAAATGTTAGACCTAATACCATAAAAATCCTAGAGGAAAACCTAGGTGGTACCATTCAGGACATAGGCATGGGCAAAGACTTCATGTCTAAAACACCAAAAGCAACGGCAGCAAAAGCCAAAATTGACAAATGGGATCTCATTAAACTAAAGAGCTTCTGCACAGCAAAAGAAACTACCATCAGAGTGAACAGGCAACCTACAGAATGGGAGAAAATTTTTGCAATGTACTCATCAGACAAAGGGCTAATATCCAGAACCTACAAAGAACTCAAACAAATTTATGAGAAAAAAACAAACAACCCCATCCAAAAGTGGGCAAAGGATATGAACAGACATTTCTCAAAAGAAGACATTCATACAGCCAACAGACACATGAAAAAATGCTCATCATCACTGGCCATCAGAGAAATGCAAATCAAAACCACAATGAGATACCATCTCACACCAGTTAGAATGGCGATCATTAAAAAGTCAGGAAACAACAGGTGCTGGAGAGGATGTGGAGAAATAGGAACACTTTTACACTGTTGGTGGGATTGTAAACTAGTTCAACCATTATAGAAAACAGTATGGCGATTCCTCAAGGATCTAGAACTAGATGTACCATATGACCCAGCCATCCCATTACTGGGTATATACCCAAAGGATTATAAATCATGCTGCTATAAAGACACATGCACACGTATGTTTATTGCAGCACTATTCACAATAGCAAAGACTTGGAATCAACCCAAATGTCCATCAGTGACAGATTGGATTAAGAAAATGTGGCACATATACACCATGGAATACTATGCAGCCATCAAAAAGGATGAGTTTGTGTCCTTTGTAGGGACATGGATGCAGCTGGAAACCATCATTCTTAGCAAACTATCACAAGAACAGAAAACCAAACACCGCATGTTCTCACTCATAGGTGAGAACTGAACAATAAGATCACTTGGACTCAGGAAGGGGAACATCACACACAGGCTCCTATCATGGGGAGGGGGGAGGGGGGAGGGATTGCATTGGGAGTTATACCTGATGTAGATGATGAGTTGATGGGTGCAGCACACCAACATGACACAAGTATACATATGTAACAAACCTGCACGTTATGCACATGTA
The DNA here is from genome assembly GCF_049350105.2 of Macaca mulatta. Taxonomy (NCBI): domain Eukaryota; kingdom Metazoa; phylum Chordata; class Mammalia; order Primates; family Cercopithecidae; genus Macaca; species Macaca mulatta. Next base: position 58,169,795 of record NC_133426.1, on the reverse strand, counting down.
CCCTACAACTTAAAGTATAATAATAATAAATAAATTTAAAAAAAAAGTGTTTGTAAACTTGTGCAATTTCAGGTTGCATTATGTGAGATGAATTGGCACATCACAAAGCACTTTCACAGATAGTTTGTTTCCAGTTTTTCTCCTAGGATTTTCTATTTTTGTTATTGCATGTAATGGGCTCAGCAATATCCCTTTGTAGATTCTATAAAAAGTATTTTTACCCTGGTGAATCAAAACGCAAGTTCCATTCTTGGAGATGAATCCGCACATCACAATGAGTTTTCACACATAGCTTTTTATCTAGTTTTTATCACCGGATATTTAATCTTTTACGGGCCTCAATGGGCACACAAATGTCCTTAAGAAGATTCTACAAAAAGAGTGTTTTCAACTTGGTGAATAAAAACACAGATTTTATTATGTGAGATGAATCCACACATCACAAAGCATTTTCACAGACAGGTTTATTTTCTAGTTTTTATTTTGGATATTCATTTTTCACTATACACTTCAATAGGCTCAGAATTGTAGCCCCGTAGATTCTACAAAACAGTGTTTTTAACCTGTGAATCAATACACAGTTTCCATTCTGTGGGATGAATTCACACATCACAGAGCATTTTCACAAATAGCTTGTTTTTAGTTTTTATCACGGGATGCTCAACATTTTGTTATGGGTTTAAATGGGCTCAGAAATGTCCCTTTATAGATTCTATAGAAAGAGTGTTTTGAACCTGGTGCATGAAAATACATTTTACGTTCTGTGAGATGAATCCACACGTCACAAAGCATTTTCACAAATGGCTTGTTTTTAGTTATTTATTTATTTTTTTTCATGGAATATTCAGTTTTCCATATTGGCCACAATGGCCAATTGTTTCTTCGAATTTCTACAAATAAAGTGTTTCCAGCCTGGTGAATCAAAACATAGGTTTCATTCTCTGCCATGAATCCACACATAAAAAGGATTTTCACACATAGATTTTTTCTAGTTTTTATCATGGGATATTTGGTTTTGCACTATAGCCTTCAATGGGCTCAAAAATATCAATTCATAGATTATACAAAAAGAGTTTCTCCAGCCTGATGAATTAAAACGTGAATCCAAACATCAGAAAGCATTTTTGCAGATAGCATGTTTCTAGTTTTTGTGGTGTGATATTTAATTTTTTTCTTGTAGGCCACAATAGTCTCAAATGTGTCTCTTTGTAGTATCTACCAAAAGAGTGTTTCTGACCTGGTGAATCAAAAATCAGTTTCCATTCTGTGCGATAAATCCTCACATCACACAACATTTTCACAGCTTGTTTCTAGTTATTATCCTGGAATATTCAATTTTCACTATAGGCTTCAATGGGTTCAGAATTGTATGCCCGAAGATTCTACAGAAAGACTATGTTTTACCTGCTGAATCAAAACACAGGTTCCATTCTGTGACATGAAACCATACACCAAAAAGTATTTTCACAGATAGCTTCTTTCAGTTTTTTATTGCAGGATATTCGATTTTCCTTTTTGGTTACAATGGGCTCAGAAACTTCCCTTCATAGATTCTACAAAAAGAGCATTTCCAACCTGGAAACACTCCATTCTCTGAAATGGTTCTATTCTGTGAGATGGTTCCATTCTTGAGATGAATCCACCGTTAACAAAACATTCTCAGAAATAGTTTGTTTCTACTTTTTAATGGCAGAATATTCTATTTTTTTGTGTGATTCAATGGGCTCAGAAATTTCCCTTCGTATAATCAACAAAAAGAAAGAGTGTTTTTAACCTGGTGAATGAAAATATATGTTCCAGATGTCTCTATCCTTAGAATGCTAGAGGTGACCCAGATGTCTCTATTATTAGAGTCCCTAAGGTCATTCAGTTGTCTATCATTAGATCATCTGGGGTCAGCCAAGAGACTTTATTCTTAGAATGCTTGAGATCGCCCAGGTGTCTCTATCATTAGAATGCTTGTGGTAGGCCAGGAGTCTCTCCCAGTGGAATGCCTGATGTGGGCCAGAGGTCTCTGTCATTGGAATGCCTGAGGTCATGCATGTGTCTATCATTACAATGACTGGGGTCAGGCAGGAGTGTCTATCCTTAGAATGACTGAGGTCACCCAAGTATCTTTATCATTGGGATCCCTGCGGTCGGCTAGGAGACTCTTCAGTTAAAATTATGGAGTTCGATGAGACGTCTGTATTCTTAGAATGCCAGAGGTTGGGCTGGGTACACTGGCTCATGTCTGTAATTTCAGCACTTTGGGAGGCCAAGGTGGGTGGATGGCTCACGATGTCAGCAATTCGAGACCAGCCTGATAAACATGGTGAAACCCTGTCTCTACAAAAAATACAAAAATTAGCTGGACATTGTGGTGTGAGCCTGTAATCCCAGCTGCTTGGGAGGCTGAGGCAGGAGTACTGATTGAACCTGTGGGGGTGGAGGTTGCAGTGAGCCAAGATCACGCCACTGCACTCCAGCCTGGGTGACAGAGCAACATTTCAAAAAAGCAAAAAAAAAAAGAATGCTGGAGGTTGGCCAGGTGTCTCTAACATTAGAATGTCTGGGACAGGCCAGAAGTCTCTATCCTGAGAATACCTGAGATCACCCAGGTGTCTCTGTCATTAAAATTCCTGGGTTTGGCCAGGAGTCTCTTCCATTAGAATGCCTGGGGTTGGCCAGAAGTCTCTATTGGTAGAATGCTTGAGTGCGGCCAGGTGTCTCTATCATTAGAAAGCCTCGGATCAGTCAGGAGTCTCTACCTTTAGAATGCCTATGTTTACCCAGGTGTCTATCAATAGAAAGCTTGGTGTCGGCCAGGAGCCTCTATCTTTAGAATGGCTGAGGTGGGCCAGGTTTCTCTGTCATTAGAATGTCAGGGGTCAGCAAGAACACTCTGTCATTAGAATGCCTGGATTTGGACAGGAGTTTCTGTCCTTGGAATGCCTGTGTTCACTCAGGTGTGTCTATTGTTAGAATGCCTGGGGTCCGCCTGGATACTCTCCCATTAGAATGCCTCAGGTCCTTCAGATGTCTCTGTCCTTAGAATGTCTGAGGTGCGCCAGGATTGTCTCTCATTAAAATGCCTCAGGTCAGCCAGGTGTCTCTATCCTTAGAATGTCAAATGTCACCCAGGTGTCTCTGTCATTAGAATATGTGGGCTTGGCCAGGAATCTCTCTCATTAGAATTCCTGTGGTTAGCTAAATTCTCCATTTTTAGAATGCCTGAGTTTGCCAGGGGTCTCTATTGTTGCAATGCCTGGGGTCAACCACAAGTTTCTATTCTTAGAATGCCAGAGGTCACCCAAGTGTCTCTATCATTAGATTGCTTGGGATCGGCCAGGATACTCTATTGTTAGGATGCCTGTGGTTGGTCAGAAGTCTCTATCCTTAGAATGCCAGAGGTCACCAAGGTGTCTCTAACATTAGAATACCTAGAGTTGGCCAGGAGTCTCTATCCTTAAAAGGCGTGCAGTCGCCCAGTTGTCTATCATTAGAATGCCTGGGGTTGGCCAGGAGACTTTATCCATAGAATGACAGAGGTCACCCAGTTGTCGCTATCATTAGAATGCCTGGTTTGGCCAGGAGGCTCTCCCATTAGAATGCCTGGGATCAGCCAGAAGTCTCTATTCTTAGCATGCCTGAGGTCACCTAGGCATCTGATTAGAATGCCTAAGGTAAGATAGGAGTCTCAATTCTTAAAATGCTTGAGGTTGCCCAGGTGTCTCAATCATTAGAATTCCTGGGGGTTGGCCAAGACTCTTTCTGTGCAGATGCTTGGGGACAGCCAGATTTCTGTAGCCTTAGAATTTCTGGGTCAACTAGAAATCTTTTCTGATAGAATGCCTGTGGTTGTCCAGGTTATTCTATCATTAGAATGACTGGAGTTGTCCAGTAGTCTCTCCCATTAGAATGCCTAATGTCGGCCACATGTTTCTACCCTTAGAATGTGTGATATGGACCATGTGTCTCTATCATAAGAACTCCTGGGTCAACCAGGAGTCTCCATTCTTAGAATGCCTGAGGCCACCAAGGTTTCTATAATTAGAATGCCTATGATTGACCAGGAGTCTCTATTCTTAGAATGCCTGGCATCAGCCAGGTGTCTATTATTAGAATGCCTGGGGTCGGGCAGCAGTCTCTATTTTCACAATTCCTGAGTTTGCCCAGGTGTCTCTGTAATTAGAATGCCTGGGATTGGACAGGATACTTTAAAGTTTGAACGTCTGAGGTCAGCCAGATGTCCCTATTCTTAAAATGCCTGGAATGGACCAGGAGTCTCTCCCATTAGATTGCCTGAGGTTGGCAAGCTATCTCTCTCTTTAGAATGCCAAAGGTCACTGAAATGTCTGCATCATTAGAATGCCTGGGGCTCGCCAGGAGTTTCTCCCATTATAATGCCTGTTGTTGACCACAAGTCTGTATTTTTAGAATGCCTGAGGCCAGTCAGATGTATCTATAATTAGAATGCCTGGAGTTGACCAAGAGTCTCTATACTTATAATGCCTGAGATTGCCTAGATGTCTATCATTAGAATGCCTGGGCTCAGCCAGGAGTTTCTATTCTTAGTATGCCTGAGGTAACCCAGGTGTCTCTATCATTAGAATGACTGTAGTCAGCCAGGAGACTCTACCTTTAGAGTGCCTGGGGTCAGATGGTGGTCTCTATCCTTACAATGCCAAAAGTCGCCCAGGTGTCTCTATCATTAGAATGCCTGTAGTCAGCCAGGCATCTCTACCATTAGAATGCCTGTAGTTGGCCAGAAATCTCTACCATTATAATGTCTGTAGTTGGCCAGGAATCTCTATCCTGAAAATTCTTGAGGTTGGCCTGAAGTCTCTATCCTTAGTATGCCTGAGTTCAGCCAGGTGTCTCTATCATTGGAGTGCCTGGGAACGACCAGAAGTCTCTACCATTAAAATGCCAGAGGTTGCCCAGGCATCACTCATTAGAATGCTTGGGGAGGGTCTGGAGCCTCTTTTTTTAGGATGCCTGATTTTTCCTAGGTGTCTCTATCATTAGAATGCCTGAAGTCGCCCAGTTGTTTCTCTTATTAGAATGCTGGGGATCGGCCAGTAGTCTCTCTCGTTAGAATGCCTAGAATTGGCCATGAGTCTCTATCCTTAGAATGCCTGGGTTCAGCCAAGTGACTCTCATTAGAATGCCTGCTGTTGGCCAGGAGACTCTACCGTTAGAATACCTGAGGTTGGCCAGATATCTCTATCCTTAGAATGCCTGTGGTCAGCAGGAGTCTCTACTGTCAGAAAGACTGAGGTCAGCCAGTTATCTCTATCATTAGAATGCTGGAGGTCGCCCAGGTGTCTCCATTATTGGAACGACTGAGGTCAGCCAGGAGTCTATCCAAATAGAATGCCTGGGTTTTCCCAGGAATGTCTGTCCTTAGAATGCCTGTGGTCGGCCAGTTGTCTCTTTCATTAGAATGCCTGAGATCGACCAGGAGTCTCTCCAGTTAGAATGTCTTGAGTCAGTCCAGAGGAGCCTCTCCCATTAGAATGCCTGGTTTCAGCCAGGAGTCTCTCCCTTTAGAATACCAGAGGTCAGAGAGATGACTTTATTCTTAGTGTTCTGGATGTTGCCCAGGTTTCTCTATCATTAGAATGCCTGGGGTCAGCCAGGAGTCTTTATACTGAGAATGCCTGATGTCGGACTGATCTCTCTATCCTCAGAATTCCTGGAGTCAGCTAGGATGCTCTCTCATAAGAATGCCTAATGTTGGCCAGATATCTCTGTCCTTAGAATGACAGAATTTGGCCAGGTGTCTCTATTGGTAGAATGTCTGGGACTGACCAGCAGCCTCTATCCATAGAAAGCCCGAGGTTGCCCAGGTGTCTCTATCATTAGAATGCCTGCAGTAGGCCAGGAGTCTCTCCTGTTAGAATGCCTGTGTTCAGCCAGGAGACTCTGTCTTTAGAATGTCTGATGTTGGCTAGGTGTCTCTATCACAACAACACCTGGGGTTGGCCAGAAGTCTCCAGTTTTAGAATGCCTGAGGTCCCCCATGTGTCTATCATTAAAATGCCTGGTGTCAGACAGGATTCTCTATCCTTAGAATGCCTTTGGGCACCCAGGTGTCTCTATCATTAGAATGCCTGGGGCCAGCCAGAATATTCTACCATTAAAATGCCTGAGATCCAGCAAATGCTTCTATCCTTAGAATGTGAACGGCGGCCCAGGTGTGTCTATTATTAGAAGGCCTTGGGTTAACCAGGAGTATATATGATTAGAATGCCTGAGGTAGCCCAGTTTTCTCTATTATTAAATTTCCGTGGCCTGCCTGAATACTCTCTTGTTAGAATGCTTCAGGTCGGCCAGACGTTCCTGTCCTTAGGATGCCTGGGGTCGGCCAGAATTATCTCCCATAGAATGCCTGGAGTAGGCCAAGTGTCTGTATTCTTAGAATGCCAGAGGTCGCCCAGGTGTCTCTAATATTAGAAAGCGTGGGGTGGTCCAGAATACCCTCTCATTAGAATGCCTGAAGTTGGCCTGATGTCTCTATTATTAGAATGCCTGTGTTCAGCCAGGAAGCTCTCCCGCTGAAATCCCTGAGTTCGGCGAGATGTCTCTATCCTCAGAATGCCTGAGGTCGTCCAGGGGCCTTGGGTTCAGCCAGGAATCTCCATCGTTAGAATGCCTGAGGTCAGCCACGAGTCTCTCCTGTTAGAGTGACTAGTGTCAGCTAGGTGATTCTATCCTTAGAATACCTGAGGCTGCGCAGGTGTCTCCATCATTAGAATATCTTGAGTAGGCCAAGAGTCTCCATTATTACAATGTTTGTGGTCGGCCAGAAGTCTCACCTCTTAGAATGCCTTTGGTCAGCCAGATGTCTCTATCCTTAGAATGCCTGAGGTCATTCAGATGTCTCTATCTATCCTTAGAATGCCTGAGGTTGCAAAAGTGTCTCTATCATTAGAATGCCTGGGGTAAGCCAGGTGTCTCTATCATTGTAATGCTGTGGTTGGCCAGAAGTATTTCCTGTTAGAATCTCTGGGGTCAGTCAGGTGTCTCTATTCTTAGAATGCCTGAGGTTGCCCAGGTGTCTCTATCATTACAGTGCCTGTGGTCAACAAAGAGTCTCTATCATTAGAATGCCACGGGTCAGCCATGAGCCTTCCCCATTAGAAAACCTGGTTTGGCCAGGTGTTTCCACATTAGAATGACTGAGGTTGCATATGGTCTCTATCATTAGAATGCCTGGGGTGGGTAGGTAGTCTCTATCATTGGAATGCCTGGAATTGGCCAGGAATCTCTCCCGTTAGAATGCCTGGGTTGGCCAGGTGTCTCTATTCTTAAAATGCCTGAGATCATCCAGTTGTCTTTATAATTAGAATGCCTGGGGTCTGCCAGAAGTCTCCATCATTAGAATAAATGAGGTCAGCGAAAAGTCTCTCCCGTTAGAATGCCTGGGAGGGCCTGTTGTCTTTTGCTTTAGAATGACTGTGGTTGCACATATGTCTCTGTCATTAGAATTCCTTGGGAAGGCCTGGAGTCTCTATCATTGAAATTATGGGGTGTGCAAGAAGTCTCTTTCATTAGATTGTCTTGATTAAGACAGATGTCTCTATTAGAATGCCTGAGGCCACCCAAATGTCTCTTATCAATAGAATGCCTGGGGTCAGCCAAGAGCCTCTCTCCTTAGAATGCATGGGGTAGCCAGGTGTCTCTATCCTTAGCATGTCTGAGGCTACCGAGGTGTCTGTATTATTAGAATGCCTGGGGTCGGCCAGTAGTTGGCCAGTCTACCATTGGACTGCCTGGGGTTGGCCAGGACTCTCTTCCATTGAAATACCTGGGCTTGGCCACTTGTCTTCTTCAGTTAGAATGCCTGGCGTCAACCAGGTTCCTCTAGCCTTACAATGCTTGAGGTCTCACGGGTGTCTCTAACATTAGAATGCCTTGGGTTGGCCAAGAGTCTCTATCATTAGAATGCCTGGGTTTGGCCAGGTGTCTCTATTCTTAGAATGACTGATGTCACCCACGTGTCTCTATCATTAGATTGCCTGGGGTTGATGAGGAGTTTCACTCATTACAATGCCTTGGTTTGGCCAGGTGTCTCTCTTGTTAGAATGCCTGGGGTTGGCCTGGTGTCTCTATCCTTAAAATGACTGAGGTCTCACAGGGTTCTCCAGCACTAGAATACCTGTGGTAGTCCAGGAGTCTCTATCATTAGAATGTCTGCAGTCAGCCAGGAGTTCCTCCTGTTAGAATGCCTGGACTCAGCCATGTGTCCTTACCCTTAGAATGCCTGAGGTCACGCAGGTCTCTAATATTAGAATGCCTGGGGTCGGCTAAAAGTCTCAATTTTAATGAACGGGGTTGGCCAGGAGTCTCATCCAATAGAATGCTCGGAGTCAGCCAGCAGTCTCTCTGGGTAGAATGCTTGGGTTCGGCCAGGTATCTCTATCCTTAGGATGTCTGAGGTCAAACACGAGTCTCTAAAATTAGAATGCCTGTTATAGGCTACAAGTCTTTATCATTAGAATGCCTTGGGAAGGTGAGGAGTCTCTCTTGTGTTCATGCCTTTTGTCAGCCAGGTGTCTCTGTCCTTACAATTTCTGATACCACCCAAAATTCTCTCTCATTAGAATACTTTGGGTCAGCCAGGAGTCTCTCCCATTAGAATGCCTAAGGGCGGCCAGGAGTTTCTCTCTTTAGAATGCCTAAGCTCAGCCAGGTGTCTCTACCCTTATAATGCCTGAGGTCTCTCATGTGTCTCTATCATTACAATGCCTGGGGTAGGCCAGGAGTATCTTTTATTAGAATGGCTGGTTTGGGTCAGCTGTCTCTATCCTTAGGATGAATAATGTCACCCAGGTGTCTCTATTATTAGACTGCCTGAGGTGTGCCAGGAGTCTTTTCCTTTAGAATGCCTAAGGTTGGCCAGGAGTCTCCCCCACTAGAATGCCTGGGGAGAGCCAGGTGTCTCTATCCTCAGAATGCCTGAGGTCGCAGTGGTGTCTCTATCAGTAGAATATCTGGGGTAGACCAGGAGTCTCGATTATTAGAATGCCTGGGCTTGGCAAGGAGTATCTTCCATTAGAATGTCTGGTGTGGGCCAGGAGTCTCTATTCTTAGAATGCCTGATGTCACCAATGTTTCTCTATCATTAAAATGTCTGGGGTGGGCCAGGAGTCTTTCCTGTTAGAATGCCTGAGGTTGCACAGGTGTCTCTATCATTAGAATGCCTGGGGTAAGCCAGTGGTCTCTATCATTGGAATGCCTTGGGTCGTCAAAGAGTCCATCTCATTAGAATGCCTAGGTTCGGCCAGGAGTCTCTCCCATAAAAAATTCTGGAGTCGGCCAGGTTTCTCTATCCTTTGCATGTCTGCAGTCGCCCAAGTATCTCTAACATTAGAATGCAAGGTGTCAGGCAGGAGTCTCTATCATTGGAATGCCTATATTCAGCCACTAGTCTCTCTCGTTAGTATCCCTGTGATTAACCAAGTGTCTCTACCCTTAGAAAGCCTGAGGTCACCCAGGATGTCTCTATCATTACAATGCATGGGGTCAGCCAGGAGTCTCTATCATAATGTCTGGGGTCGGAAAGGAGTATCTACCATTAAAATGCCAAATGTGCACCACAGGTCTCTCCCGTTGGAATGCCAGTGGTCAGCCAAGTATCTCTATCCTTAGAATACCTGGTGTCACCCAGGTTTCTCTACCACTAGAATGACTGGGGTCTGCCAAACGTCTTTATCATTAGAATGCCTGGGGTTGACCAGAAGTCTCTCCCATTAGAATGCCAGGAGTCGGTCAGGTGTGTCTACCTCTACAATGCGTGAGGTAGCACAGGTGTCTCTATCACTAGAATGCCTAAGGTAGGCCAGGAGTCTCCATCACTAGAATGTCTGTGGTATGCCAGGATTGCCTTTTGTTAGAATTCCTGGATTATGCCTGGTGTTTCTCTCTTTAGAATGCCTTATGTTGCCCAGATAGAATGCCTTATGACACCCATTAGAATGCCTTGTGTTGGCCAGGAGTCTATGCTGTGAGAATGTCTGGGGTCGGCCATTAGTCTCTCCCATTAGAATGCCTGGGGTTGATAAGGTGTCTCTATCCTTTGAATGCCTGAGGTCGCACAGGTATCTCTATCAGTAGAATGCCTCGGGTAGACCTGAAGTCTTTATCATTAAAGAACTTGTGGTCTGCCAGGAGTCTCTTCCATTAGAATGCCTTAGGTCAGTCAGGTGTCTCTATCATTAGAATGTCTGCAGTCACCCAGATGTCTTTATCATTAGAATGCCTGGAGTCTGCCAGGAGTCTCTCCCGTTAAAGTGCATGGAATTGGCGAGGTGTCTCTATCCTTAGTATGCCTGAAGTCGCCAAGTGTCTCTATCTTTAGAATGCCAAAAGTCGGTCAGGAGTCTCTATCATTAGAATGCCTGTGGTCAGACAGGAGTCTATATTAGAATGCTTGGGGTCAGCCAGAAGTCATTCCTGTTAGAATGCCTGAAATCTGTCGTTCGACTCTATCCTTAGAATGCCTGAGGTGACACAGATGTCTCTATCAGTAGAATGTCTGGAGTAGGCCCGGAGTCCATATAATTACAATTCCTGTGGTCAGCCCTGAGTCTCTCTGGTGAAAACGCCAGGGGTTGACCATTAGTCTCTCCCATTAGAATGCCTGAAGTCAGCCAGATGTCTCTATGTTTAGAAGGCCTGAAATTGCACAGGTGTTCCTATTATTAAAATGCCTGGGGTAGGCCTGGAGTCTCTATCATTGAAAAAGCATGGGGGTCTGACAGGAGTCTCTCTTGTTATAATGCCTTGGGTAGGCCAGGTGTCTCTATCCTTAGAATACCTGAGGTCGCCAAGGTGTCTCTATTACCAGAATGTCTGGTGTAGGCCAGTAGTTTCCAACATTAGAATGACTGGGATCGGCCAGGTGTCTCTCCCATTAGAATGCCTCGGGTCAGCAAGGTGTCTCTATCCTTAGAATGCCTGAGTTTGCCCAGGTGTCTCTATAATTAGAATGCCTGTGGTTGGCCAGGAGTCTCAATTATTAGAATGCCTGGGGTTTGCCAGGATTGTCTCCTGTTAGAATGCCTGGGTTATGCCAGGTGTCTCTACCCTTAGAATGCTTGATGTCACCTAGGTGTCTTTATCATTAGAATACTTGTAGTCGGTCAGGAGTCTCTCCCTTGGGAATGCCTGGTGATGGCCATTAGTCTCTCCCGTTAGAAAGCGAGTAGTCTGCCAGGTGTCTCCATCTTAAGAATGCCTGATGCCACCCAGGTGTTTCCATCATTAGAATGCTTGGGGCTGCCCAGGAGTATCTATCACAGGAATGCCTGTTTTCGCCAATGAGCTTCTCTCATTAGAATGTCTAAGACTGGCCAGAAGTCTCTCCTATTAGAAATCCTGTGATTGACCAGGTGTATTTATCCTTAAAATGCCTGAGGTCGCTCATTTGTCTCTATCATTAGAATGCCTGGATTTGACCAGGAGTCTCTCCCGTTAGAATACCTGGTGTGGCCAGCAGTCTCTATCCTTAGAATACCTGAGCTCTCCCAGATGTCTCTATCTTTAGAATGCCTGGTGTTGGCCTGGAGTCTCTCCCATTAAAATAGATGGGATCGTCCAGAAGTCTCTCCTGTTAGAATGCCTGGGGTCAGCCAGGTGTCTCTATCTTTAGAATGCCTGAGGTCTCCCAGGCATCTCTATAATTGGAATGTCTGGGGCTGGCCAGAAGTATCTATCATTATAATGCCTGGAGTCGGTCAGGAGCCTGTTCCATTACAATGCCTGGAGTTGAGCAGGAGTCTCTCCCATTAGAATGCCTGGTATCAGACAGGAGCCCCTTTTCTTGAAATGTCTGCGTTTCTGCCAGGTGTCTTTATCCTTAGAATGCCAGAGGTCGCCCAGGTGTCTCTATCATTAGAATGCCTGTGTTTGGCCAGGAGTCTGTATTATTAGAAAGCCTGCCATTGGCAAGAGGTCTCTCCCATTAGGATGTCTGGGTTCCACCAGTGGTCTCTATCCTTAGAATGGCTGACATCACCCAGTTGTCTCTATTATTAGAATGCCTGGGGTATGCCAGGAGTCTCCATCATTAGAATGCCTAGGTTTGGACAGGAGTCTATGCCGTTAGAATGCCTAGTGTCAGCCAGGTGCCTATCTTTACAATGCCTGATGTCACCCAGGTGTCCCTATAATTAGAATGCCTGGGTTCAGCATGTAGTCTCTGTCATCAGAATGCATGGTGTCGGCCGGAGGTTTCTCCCATTAGAATGCATGCGGTTGGCCAGGAGTCTCTATTTTTAGAATGTCTGAGGTCACACAGGTGTTTCTAACATTAGAATGCCTGCAGTAATCCAGGAGTCTCTCCCTTTAAAATGTCTGGGTTCGGCCAGGTGTCTCTATTCTTAGAATGCCTGAAGTCGCACAGGGGTCTCTATCATTACAATGCCTGAGAAATGACAGTAGTGTCTATCATTAGCATGTCTGTGTCGACCACGGGTCTTTATCATTAGAATGCCTGGGGTTCGCCAGAACTTTCTTCTATTACAAGGCCTGTGGTCAGCCGTGTGTCTCTATCTTTAGAATGCTTGTGTTTGCACCAATATATTTATCATTCGATTGCCTTGGGTAGACTAGGATTCTCTACCATTACAATGTCTGGAATCAGCCAGGGGCCTCTTCCATTAGAATTCCTGAAGTCTGCTTTCTGCCTCTATCCTTAGAATGCCTGAGGTCATTTGGGTGTTTCTATTGTTAGAATGCTCGGGTTTGACCAGGGGTCTCTATCATTGGAATGCCTGTTGTCCATAATGAATCTACCTTATTAGAATGCCTAGGTTGGACAGGAGTCTCTCCCATTAGAATGCCTGGGGTCAGTCAGGTGTTTCTATCCTTAGCATGCCTGAGGTTACCCAAGGGTCTCTATTATTAGAATGCCTGGGGTTGGCCAAGTGTCTCTCCCATTAGAATGCTTGGGTTCAGCCAGCGGTCTCTCCCATTAGAATGCCTGAGGTCAGGCAGGAATCTCTCCCATTAGAATGCCTGTGATCCACCAGGTGTCTCTATCCTTAGGATGCCTGAGGTCGCCCAGGTGTCTTTATCATTAAAATGCCTAAGACATGTGAGGACTGTCTATCATTATAATAACTGGGTTTGGCCAGGGATTTCTCCCGTTAGAATGCCTGGGGTCAGCCAAAGTCTCTCTCATTAGAGTGTGTGGGATCGAGCAGGTAGCTCTGTACTTGGAATGACTGAGATTACACAGGCATCTCCGTTATTAGAATGCATGGGTTTGGCCAGGAATCTTGCTCATAGAGTCTTTCAGGTGTCTGTATTCTTAAAATGACTGAGGTCATATATTTATCTACCATTAGAATATCTGCGGTAGGTCAAAAGTCTATATTATTATAATGTCTGGGGTCGGCCAGAAGTCTCTCTCATTAGAATGCCTGGAATTGGCCAAGTGTCTCTATCCTTAAAATAGCTGAGGTCGCACAGGTGTCTCATTCATTACAATGCCTGAGGTTGGCCTGAAGTCTCTCCAGTTAGAAAGTCTTGGGCTGGGCATGTGTCTTTATCTTAGGAATGCCTGAGTTCGCCCAGGTGCCTCTATCACTAGAATGGTGGGTGTTAGCCAGGAGTCTCTAAGGTTAGAAGGCATGGGGTCAGTCGGGAGCCTCTCCTGTTAGAATGCCTGGGTCAGCCAGGTATCTTTATCCTTACAATGCCTGAGGTTACACAGATGTCTCTATCATTAGAATGCCTGGGGTCAGCCAGGAGTCTACCATTAGAATGTCTGGGGTTGGCCAGGAGTCTCTAAGGTTAGAATGCCTGGAGTCGGCCAGGTATCTGTATCCTTAGAATGCCTGAGGTCCTCCTGGTGTCTCTATTATTAGAATGCCTGGAGTCAGAGAGGAGTCTCTCTCATTAGAAGGCCTGGGATCAATCAGGACTCTCTCCCATTAGAATGCCTGGGGTCAGTCAGGTGTCTCTATCCTAAGAATGCCTGAGGTCACACAGCCATCTCTATCATTACAATGCCTGAGCCAACAAGGAGTCTCTATCATTAGAATCCCTATGATTGGTGAGGAATCTCTCCAGTTAAAATGCCTGGGGTAAAATTGCTATCTCTATCTTTAGAATGCACGATGTCGTCCAGGTGTCTCTATCATTAGAATGCCTGGGGTCTGCCAAAAGTCTCTCCAGGTAGAATGTCTGTGGTCCACCAGATGTCTCCATCCTTAGCATGCCTGAGATTGCCCAGGTGTCTTTATCATTATAATGCCTGGGTTCATTTAGGAGTCTCTGTCATTAGAATGCCTGCGTTTGGCTAGGAGTCTCTTCTGTAGAATGCCTGGGGTTGGCCAGGAACCTCTCTCATTAGAATGCCTTGGGTTGACCAGAGTCTTTATCCTTAGAATGACCAAGGTCACATGGTCTCTATCATTATAATGCCTGGAGTTGAACAGGAGTCTCTATCATTAGAAGACCTATCCTCGTCCAGGAGTCTCTCCCATTAGAATGCCTGGGGTCGGCCAAGAGTCTCTATCATTAGAATGCCTGGGAATGGCTAGGTGTCTCTATTCTTAGAATGTGGGAGGTCGTCCAGGTGTCTCAATTATTAGAATGCCTGTGGTTGGCTAGGAGTTTCTCCAGTTAGAATGCCTATGGATGGCCAGGTGTCTATTTTTAGAATGCAGGGTTTCAGCCTGGAATCTCTAACATAAGAATGGCTGGGGTCAGCCAGGAGTTTCTCCCATTAGATTGCCTGAAGTCCCCCAGGTGTTTCTATCACTATATTGCTAGAGTCAACCAGAAGTCTCATCACTTAGAATGCCTGGGGTCAGCCAGGAGTGTCTCCCTTTTCAATGCTTGGGTTTGGCCAGGTGTCTCTATCCTTAGAATGTTTGAGATCGCACAGGTATCTCTATCATTAGAGTGACTGGGTCGGCTACGAGTCTCTACAATTAGAATGCCTGGGGTCGGCCAGAAGCCTCTCCAATTAGAATGCCTCAGGTTGGCCAAGTGTCTCTACCCTTACAATGACTGAAGTCACAAAGGTCTCTCTATCATTAGAGCAACTTGGGTCAGCCAGGAGTCTCTATTATTAGAATATCTGGGGACGGGCAGGAGTCTCTCCAGTTAGAATGCCTAAGGTCGGCCAGGTGTCTCTATTTTTAGAATAACTGAGGTGACACAGAATTCTATCATTAGAATGCCAGTGATAGGCCAGGAGTCTCTATCATTAGAATGCCTGTGGTCAGCCTGGTGTCTCTCCTGCTAAAATGCCTAAGGTTAGCCAAGTGTCTCTATTCTTAGAATGGTGATATCGCCCAGGTGTCTCTATCATTAGGATGCCTGTGGTCTGCTAAGATTCTCCATCTTTAGAATGCCTGAGTCACTCCAGTAGTGTCTCCCATGATAATGCCTGGGGTCAGCCAGGTGTGTCTAGCCTTAGAATGTCGGAGGTCGCCCAGGTGTCTCTATGATAAGAATACCTGGGATTGGCCAGGAATATCTATTATTAGAATGCCTGGGGTCAGCCAGCAGTGTCTCCCATTGGAATGCCTATGCTCGGCCAGGTGTCTTTTTCCTTAGAATGCCTGAGTTCCCCAAGGTGCCTCTATCTTCAGAATGCTTGGAGTTGGCCAGGAGTCCCTATCATTAGAATGCCTGGGGTTGGCCAGGAGTCTCTCCCATTAGAATGCCTGGTTTTGGCAAGAAGCCTCTCCCATTAGAATGCCTGGGGTTGGCCACGTGTCTATATCACTAGAATACCGGGGGTTGTCTGGGAGTCTCTCCTTTTAGAATGCCTGTGGTCCACGAGGTATCACCTTTTTTAGAATGCCTGAGGTCGCCCAGGTGTGTCTATCATCAGAATGCTTGGGAGAGCCAAGCAGTCTCTATCGTTAGAATGCCTAAGTTCGACCAAAAGTCTCTCCCATTAGAATACCTGGGGTCGGCCAGGATTATCTATCCTTAGAATAACTGAGGTGAAACAGGTCTTTTGATTATTAGAATACCTGGTGTTGGCCAGGAGACTCTCCTGATGGATTGCCTGAGATCAGTCAGGAGTCTCATGTAGAATGTTTGGGGTGGGCCAGGTGTCTTTATCCTTAGAAAGATTCAGTTCTCACTGTTGTCTGTCATAAGAATGGCTGGGTGAGGCCAAGAGTCTCTATCATTATAATGTTTGGGGTCAGCCTAAATTCTCTCTCATTAAAATGTTTGGGGTCAACCAGGTGTCTCTATCCTTAAAATACCTGAGGTCACACAGGTGTCTCTATCATTAGAATGCCTGGGGATGGCCAGGAGTCTCTCCAATTAGAATGCCTTGGGTCAGCCAGGTGCCTCTTCTCTATCCATAGAATGTCTGTGGTCACCCAGGTGTCTCTACCATTAGAATGCCAGGGGTCGGCCAGGAGTCTCTACCATTAAAATGCCTGGGGTCGGCCAGGAGTCTCTCCCATTAGAATGCATGAAGTCGGCCCGGTCTCTATTCTTACAATGCCTGATGTCACCCAGATGTCATTATCATTGGAATGTCTGGGGTTGGCCAGGAATCTCCCCCATTAGAATGCCCGTAGGCCATCAGATGTCTCAATCCTTAGAATGCCTGAGGTCGCCCAGGTGTCTCTATCATTAGAATGCTTGGAATAAGTGAAGAATCTCTATTATTAAAACACCTGGGTCTGGCCAAGAGTCTCTCCCATTAGAATGCCTGGGGTCAGCCAGGTATCTCTATTCTTAGAATGCCTGAAGTAGCCCTGGTTTCTCTATCAGTGGAATGCCTGAGGTCGGTAAACAGTATTTATCTTTAGAATGGAGATAAATACTCCAGATGGCCAGGGATCTCTTCAGTTAGAATGCCTGGTGTCTACCAGCTGTCTATCTTTTGAATGCCTTAAGTCACCCAGGTGTCTCCATCTTCAGAATGCCTTGGGTTAGCCAAAAGTCTCTATTATTAGCATACCTGGGGTGGTTCAAAATGTCTCCCATTAGAATATCTGGGGTCAACCAGGTGCCTCTATCTTTAGAATACCTAAGGTTGCCCTGGTGTCTCTATCATTAGTATACCTCGGGTCTGCCAGAAGTCTTTCCCTTTAGAACGCCTAGGTTTGGCCTGCAGTCCTTCCAGTTAGAATGCCGTGGATCAGGGAGAAGTCTCTCTTGTTAGAATGCAAGGGATCAGACAGAAGTCTCTAGCTTAAAATGACTGAAGTCGCAATGGTTTCTCTATCATTAGAATGTTCACCATAGGCCAGAATTCTCTATCTTTAGAACACCTGTTGTCAGCCGGGAGTCTCTCTCTTTAAAATGCCTGTGTGTGGCCAGCTGTCTGTATCCTTAGAAGGCCTGAGGTCACCCAGGTGTCTCTATCATTACAATGCCTGGTGTCAACTGGGAGTCTCTATCTTTAGAATGAAAGGGTTTGGAAAGGAGTGTCTCACATTAGAATGCCTGGGGTCGGCCATGTGTCTCTATTTTCGGAATGACTGAGGTTGCCTAGGTGTCTCTATCATTAGAATTCCTAAGGTCGGCCAGGAGTCCCTCTGATTAGAATGTCTGAAATCAGCTAGGAGTCTCTTCTATTAAAATGCCTGCTTTTGGCCAGATATCCCTATCCTTAGAATGCCTGATGTCACCCAGATGTCTCTATCATTAGAATGCCTGGGGTGGAATAGGAGTCTCTATTATTAGAATACCTGCGGTTGGCCAGGAGACTTTCCTGTTAGAATTCCTGGAGTTGGTCAGGTGTATCTATCTATCTAGTTGTCCAGGTGTCTCTATCATTAGAATGCATAAGGTCAGTCAGGTGTCTCTCCTGTTACAACACTTGGGGTCGGCCTGGTGTCTCTATTCTGAGAATGTCTTAGATTGGACAGGTGCCTCTATCATTAGAATTCCTGTGTTAGGCTAGGAGTTTTTCCTGTTAGAATGCCTGGGTTTGTCCAAAAGTCTCTCCCGTTAGAATGCCTGGTGTCAGCCATGTGTCTCTATCTTTAGAATGCCCGAGGCCACCCAGGTGTCTCCATCATTAGAATGTCTAGGGCTGGCTAGAAGTCTCTATCATTTAAATGCCTGGGGTCAGCTAGGAGTCTCTCCCACTAAAATCCTGGGTTCAGCCAAAACTCTCTCCCTTTAGAATGCCTGGAGTCAGCAAGGTGTCTCCATCCTTAGAATGCCTGCGATTGCACAAGTGTCCTTATCATTTGAATGCATGGAGTAGTAAAGGAGTCTCTATCACTAGAATGTCTGGGGTTAGCCAGAAATCTCTCCCATTAGAATGCTTGAGGTCGGCCATGTGTCTTTATCCTTAGAATGCCTGAGGTCACCCAGCTGTCTCTATCATTAAAATACCTGGGATCGTCCAGAAGTCTCTATCATTAAGATGCCTGGGTTCAGCCAGAATCTATCCTGTTAGATTGCCTGCGGTTGGCCAGGTGTCTACATCTTAAAATGCTGGAGGTTGCCCAGGTGTGTCTATTATTAGAATGCATGGG
Source organism: Macaca mulatta (assembly GCF_049350105.2). Taxonomy (NCBI): domain Eukaryota; kingdom Metazoa; phylum Chordata; class Mammalia; order Primates; family Cercopithecidae; genus Macaca; species Macaca mulatta. The sequence goes on along the minus strand of NC_133426.1, from coordinate 58,151,325 downwards.
ATAGGTGAGGAATTTCTTTCATTAGAATGCCTGTGTTTCATCCAAAAGTCTATTTCATTAGAATGCCTGTGGTCTGCCAGGAGTCTCTCTCATTAGAATGACTGAAGTTGGCCTGGTGTCTCTATCCTTAGAATGCCTATGGTCGCCCAGGTGTCTCTATCATTAAAATGCTTGAGATCGGCCAGGATTCTGTATCATTAGAATGCCTTGGGTCGCCCAGTAATCTCTCCCATTAGAATGTCTGGGGTCAGCGTGGTGTCTCTGTCCTTAGGATGCCTGAGTTTCTGTAGGTTTCTTTTTCATTAGAATGCCTGAAGTCACACAGGAGTCTTTATCATTAGAATTCCTGTGGTCAACAAAGAGTCTTTCTCATTGGAATGCCTGGGCTCGTTCAGGTGTCTTTATCCTTAGAATGCCTGAGGTCACCAAGGTGTCTCTATCATTAGAATGCCTGGGATCAGCCAGGATTCTCTATCTTTAGAATGCCTCGGTTGGGCCAAGAGTCTTAGAATGCCTGGGTTTGGCCTGGTGTCTCTATCCTTACAATGCCTAAGGTCACACAGGCGTTTCTATCATTAAAATGTCTGGGGTGGGCCAAGAGTCTCCATCAAAGAATGCCTATGGTTGGCCAACAGTCTCTCCCATTAAAATGCCTGGGGTCAGCCAGGTGTCTTTATCCTTAGAATGCCTGATGTCACCCAGGTGTCTCTATCATGAGAATACTTGAGTTCATCCCAGAGTCTGTCTTATTAGAATGCCTGTGGTCAGCCAAATGTCTTCATCCTTAGAATGCCTGAGGTCATTCAGGTGTGTGTATGATTAAAATGCCTAAGATAATCGAGGAGTCTCTATAATTAGAATGCCTGGATCTGGCCAAGTGTCTATTCCTTTAGTATTCCTGGGTTGGCCAGGAGTCTTTTGCATTAGAATGTCTGGGGTTGGCCACGTGTCTCTATCCTTAGAAGAACTTAGGTCCCACAGATGTCTCCATGACTACAATGCCTGAGTTAGGCCAGAAGTCTCTATCATTAAATTACCTGGGATCTGCCAGGAATTTCTCCTGTTACAATGCCTTGGGTCAGCCAAGTGTCACTATTATTTAAATACCTGAGGTCACAGAGGTGTCTCTATCATTAGAAGGCCTGGGGTAGGCCTGGCGTCTCTTTAGTTAAAATTCCTGGGGTCAGCCTGGTGTCTCTATTCTGAGAATGTCTGGGTTCACCCATGTGTCTTTATCATTAAGATGTCTGAGGTCAGCCAGGAGTCTTTATCATTAGAATCCCTTGGGTTGGTCAGTAATCTCACCCGTTAGAATGACTGCGTTCAGCCTAATGTCTGTATCCTTAGATTGTCTGAGGTCCCCCAGCTGTCTTTATCATTAGAATGCCTGGGGTCGGACAGGAGTTTATATCATTAGAAGGCCTGCAGTCGATCAGTGGTCTCTCCCATTAAAATGCCTGGGATTGGCCAGTAGTATCTTCCGTTAAAATGCCTTAAGTCAGCCAGTTGTCACTATCTTTAGAATGTGTGAATTTACCCAGATGTTTCTACATTAGAATGCCTGGATTTGGCCAGGAGTCTCTTTCATGGGAAAGACTGGGATCAGTGAGGAGTCTCTCTTGTAGAATGTCTGAAGTGGGCCAGACGTCTGTATCCTTAGAATGAAATCTCACAGTTGCCTGTCATTAGAATGCTTGGGATAGGCCAGGAGTCTTTATCATTATAATGTCTAGGGTCGGCCTGGAGTTTCTCTTGTTAGAATGCCTGGGGTCAACTAGGAGTCTCTATCCTTAAAATACCTGAGGTCGCACAGGTATCTCTATCATTAGAATGCCTGGGGTCGGCCAAAAGTCTCTCTCGTTAGAATGCCTTGGGTCAGCTAGGTGTCTATTTTTAGAATGCCTGTGGTCGCCCACGTGTCTCTGTCATTAGAGTGCCTGGGGTCCGCCAGGATACTCTATCATTAAAAAGCCCATGGTCTACCAAAAGTCTCTCCTGTTAGAATGCCTATGGCTGGCTATAAGTCTCTCCCATTACAATTCCTGGGGTTTACCAAGTGTCTCTATCCTTACAATGATTGAGTTTGCACAGGTGCCTCTATGATTACAACACTTGAGGTGGGCAAAGGTATTTATCATTAGAATGTTTAAGCATGGGGGCCTGGGCAAGATGGCTGAATAGGAACAGCTCTGGTCTGCAGCTCCCCATGAGACTGGAGCAGGAGGTGGGTGATTTCTGCATTTCCAACTGAGGAACCTGGTGTATCTCATTGGAACTCGTTGGACAGTGGGTGCAGCCCACATAGGGTGAACTGAACCATGGTGGGGCATCCCCTCACCTGGGAAGTGCAAAGAGTCATGGAATATATTCTCCTAGCCAAGGGAAGCCATATACTGAAAAGAGTGGTTAACTCTGGCCCAGATACTGCACTTTTCCCAGGGTTTTCGTGACTGATAGACCAGGAGATACCATCCAGTGCCTGGCTAAGCAGGTCCCAACCCCACGAAGCTCAGCAAGATAAGATCCACTGGCTTGAAATTCTTGCTGCCAGCACAGCAGCAGTTTGTGATCAACATGGAAAGTTCGAGCTTGGTGGGGGAAGTGACATCAGCCATTGTTGGGGCTTGAGTAGGTAGTTTTATCCTCACATTGTAAACAAAGTCACTGGGAACTTCTAACTGGGTGGAGTCCATTGCAGCTCAGCAAGGTCACTGTGACCAGACTGCCAGATTTCTCCTCTTTGGGCAGGGATGTATAGGTAGAACCCGCATCTCCCTGGGACAGAGCACCTGGAGAAATGGGGCGGCTGTGGGCACAGCATCAGCAGACTTAAACATCCCTGCCTGACGTTTCTGAAGAGTGTAACAAACCTGCCAGCTCAGCGTTTGAGCTCTTCTAAGGGTCAGACTGCTTCCACAAGTGAGTCCCTGACCACTGTGCCTCCTGGGAGACAGCTCTAAGGAGGGGCAGACGGATACCTCATACAGGAGAGCTCTGGCTGGCATATGGCAGGTGACCCTCTGGAATGAAGCTTTCAGAGGAAAGAACACGCAGCAATCCTTGCTGTTCTGCAGTCTCTGCTGCTGACACCCAGGTAAACAGGGTCTGGAGTGGACCTCCAGCAAACACCAGCAGACCTACAACAAAGGGGCCTGACTATTAGAAGAAAAACTAACAAACAGAAAGGAATAGCACGTCCACTCAGAGATCCATTTGAAGGTCAGTAACATCAAAGACCAAAGGTAGATAAATCCACAAAGATGGGGAGAAACAAGCGCAAAAAGGCTAAAAATTCTAAAAGCCACAATACCTCTTCTCCACCAAAGGATCACAACTTTTTGCCAGCAAGGGAATAAAATTGGATGGAGAATAAGTTTATGAGTTGACAGAAGTAGTCTTCAGAAGGTGGGTAATAACAAATTCCTCTGAGCTAAAGGAGCATGTTCTAACCCAATGCAAAGAAGCTAGGAACATCGAAAAAAGGTTAGACAAATTGCTAACTAGAACAACCAGTTGAGAGAAGAACATAAACAACCTGATGGAGATGAAAAACACAGCATAAGAACTTCGCAAAGCATACACAAGTATTAATAGCCAAATCAATCAAGGGGAAGAAAGGATATCAGAGACTGAAGATCAACTTAATGAAATAAAGTGAGTAGACAAGATTAGAAAAAAAAGAATAAAAATGAACAAACAAAGCCTCCAAGAAATATGGAACTATGTGAAAAGACCAAATCTACATATGATTGTTGTACCTGAAAGTGACAAGGAGAATGGAACCAAGTTGAAAAACACTCTTCAGGATATTATCCAGAGGAACTTCCCTAAGCTAGCAAGACAGGCCAACATTCAAATTCAGGAAATATAGGGAACACCACAAAGATACTCCTTGAGAAGAGCAATCCCAAGACACATAATCATCAGATTCACCAAGGTTGAAATTAAGGAAAAAAATGTTAAGGGCAGTCAGAGAGAAAGGTCGGGTTATCCACAAAGGGAAGCCCATCAGACTAACAGCAGATATCTCTGCAGAAATGCCATAAGCAAGAAGAGAATGGGGGCCAATATTCAACATTTTTAAAGAAAAACTTTTCAATCCAGAGTTTCATATCCAGCCAAATTAAACTTCATAAGTGAAGGAGAAATAAAATCCTTTACAGACAAGCAAGCACTGAGAGATTTTGTCAACACCAGGCCTGTCTTACAACAGCTCCTGAAGGAAGCACTAAACATGGAAAGAAACAACTTGTACCAGCCACAGCAAAAACGTACCAAATTGTAAAGACCATTGACACTACGAAGAAACTGCATAAACTAATGGGCAAAATAACCAGGTAGTATCATAGTAACAGAATCAAATTCATGCATAACAATATTAACCTTAATGTAAACGGGCTAAATGCCCCAATTAAAAGACACAGACTGGCAAATTGAATAAAGAGTCAAGACCCAGCAGTGTGCTGTATTCAGGAGACCCATCTCATGTGCAAAGACACACATAGGCTCAAAATAAAGAGATGGAAGAATATTTACCAAGCAAATGGAAAGCAAAAAAAAGCAGGAGTTGCAATCCTAATCTCTGATGAAACAGACATTAAACCAACAAAGATCAAAAGAGACAATGAAGGTCATTACATAATGGTAAAGGGATGGATGCATCAAGAAGAGCTAACTTTTATTTTATTTTTTTTTTTTTTGAGACGGAGTCTCGCTCTGTCGCCCAGGCTGGAGTGCAGTGGCCGGATCTCAGCTCACTGCAAGCTCCGCCTCCCGGGTTCACGCCATTCTCCTGCCTTAGCCTCCCGAGTAGCTGAGACTACAGGTGCCCGCCACCTCGCCCGGCTAGCATTTTTTGTATTTTTTAGTAGAGACGGGGTTTCACCCTGTTAGCCAGGATGGTCTCGATCTCCTGACCTCGTGATCCGCCCATCTCAGCCTCCCAAAGTGCTGGGATTACAGGCTTGAGCCACCGCGCCAGGCCACTTTTATAATATATATGCATGCAATACAGAAGCAACCAGATTCATAAAACAAGTTCTTAGAGACCTACCAAGAGACTTAGACTCCAACACAATAACAGTGGGAGACTTTAACAACCCACTGTCAATATTAAACAGATCAACAAGAAGGAAAAGTAACGAGGATATTCAAGACTTGAACTCAGCTCTGGACCAAGTGGACCTAAAAGACATCTATAGAAATCTCCACCCTAAATCAGCAGAATATACATTCTTCTCAGCACCTCACCAAACTTATTATAAAATTGACCATATAATTGGAAGTAAAACACTCCTCAGCAAATGCAAAACAAGAGAAATTATAACAAACAGTCTCTCAGACCACGGTGCAATCAAATTAGAACCCAAAACTAACAAACTCACTCAAAACAGTACAACTACATGGAAACTGAAAAACCTACTCCTAAATGAATAATGAGTAAATAATGAAATAAAGGCAGAAATAAAGAAGATTTTGAAATCAATGAGAACAAATACGCAACATACCAGAATTTCTGGGACACATTTACAGCACTGTGTAGAGGGAAATTTATAGCACTAAATGCCCACAGGAGAAAGCAGGAAAGATCTAAAATCGACACCTTAATCTCAAAATTAAAAGAACTAAAGAAGCAAGAGCAAACAAATTAAAAAACTAGCAGAAGACAAGAAATAACTAAGATCAGAGCAGAACTGAAGGAGGTAGAGACATGAAAAACCTTTCTAAAAATCAATGAATCCAGGATCTGGTTTTTTGAAATGATCGACTCTCCCCATCAAGCTATCATTGACTTTCTTCACAGAATTGAAAAAAAAAAAAAAACTACTTTAAACTTCATATGGAACCACAAAAGATTCCGCATAGCCAAGACAATCCTAAACAAAAAGAACTAAGCTGGAGGCATCATGCTACCTGATCTCAAACTATACTACAAGGATACTGTAACCAAAACAGCATGGTACTCGTACACAACCAAATATTTAGTCTAATGGAACCGAACAGAGGCCTCAGAAATAACACCACACGTCTACAACCATCTGATCTTTGCAAATCTGGCACAAACAAGCAATGAAGAAAGGATTCTCTATTTAATAAATAGTGTTGGGAAAACTGGCTAGCCATATGCAGAAAACTAAAACTGGACCACTTCCTTACACCTTATACAAAAATTAACCAATGATGAATTAAAGACTTAAACTTAAGACCTAAAACCGTAAAAATCCTAGAAGAAAACCTAGGCATTACCATTCAGGACATAGGTATGGGCAAAGACTTCATGTCTAAAAATCCAGAAGCAATGTCTACAAAAGCCAAAATTGACAAATGGAATCTAATTAAACTGAAGAGCTTCTGCACAGCAAAGGAAACTATCATCAGAGTGAACAGGCAACCTACAGAATGGCAGAAAATTTCTGCAATCTATCCATCTAACAAAGGGCTAATATCCAGAATCTACAAAGAACTTAAACAAATTTACAAGAAAAAATCAAATAACCCTATCACAAAGTGGGCAAAGGATATGAACAGACACTACTCAAAAGAAGAACTTTATGCAGCCAACAAATATATGAAAAAAAGCTCATCATCTCTGGTCATTAGAGAAATGCAAATCAAAACCACAATGAGATATCATTTCATGTCAGTTAGAATTACGATCATTAAAAAGTCAGGAAACAAAAGTGCTGGTGAGGCTGTGGAGAAACAGGAAAGCTTTTACACTGTTAGTGGCAGTGTAATTAAGTTCAACCATTGTGGAAGATGGTGTGGTGATTCCTCAAGGATCTAGAACTAGCAATACCTTTTGACCTAGCAATCTTATTACTGGATATTTACCCAAAGGATTACAAATCTTTCTACTATAAAAACACATACATACGTATGTTTATTGCGACACTGTGTACAATAGCAAAGATTTGGAACTAACCTAAATGTCCATCAATGATAGAATGGATAAAGAAAATGTGGCACATATACACCATGGAATACTACGCAGCCATAAGAAATGATGAGTTCACGTCTTTGAATTGACATGAATGTAGCTGGAAACCATCTTTCTCAGTAAACTAACACAAGAACAGAAAACCAAGCACCACATGTTCTCACTCAGAAGTGGGAGTTGAACAATGAGAACACATGGACACAGGGAGGGGAACATCACACACCAGGGCCTGTTTGGGGATGGGGGGCCTAGGGGAGGGACAGTACGTGACAGGTTGATGGGTACAGCAAACCACTATGGTACTTGTATAATTATGTAACAAAACTTCACATTCTGCACATGTACATCAGAAATTAAATTAAAGAAAGATTGCAAATAGAAAAAAAGAATGACTAAGGACAGCCAGGTGTCTGTATTCATAGAATGACTGAAATCTCACGTTTGTCTTTTATTAGAAAGCCTGGGATAGGCCAGGAGTTTCTATCATTATAATGTCCGTGGTCACCCTGGAGTCTCTCTCGTTACAATGCTTGGGGTGAGCCAGTTATGTCTATTCTTAAAAATCTGAGGTTGCACAGGTGTGTCATTCATTAGAATGCCTCGTGTCAGCCAGTAGTTTCTCCCATTACAATCTTTTGGGTTGGCCAATTGTCTCTATGCTAGGAATGGCTGAGGTGGCCCCAGTGTCTCTATCATTACAATTCCAGGGCTATGTCAGGAGTCTCTCCTGTTAGAATGCCTGGGTTCAGCCAGGAGTCTCTCCTGTTTGAATGACTGGGCTGGCCAGGTGTCTTTATTTTTATATTCCTGAGGTTGCACAGGTGTCTCTATCATTAGACTACCTGGGGTCATCCATGATTCATTCCCATTAGAATGCCTGCGATTGGCCAGGTATCTCTAGTTTTTAGAATGTCTGAGGTCACACAGGCATCTCTAACGTTAGAATGCCTGGTGTCAACCAGGAGTCTCTATCATTAGGATGCCTGGGGTCGGCCAATAGTCTCCCACATTAGAATGCCTGGATTCCACCAGATGTCTCTATTCTTAGAATGCCTGAGGTCCCCTAGGTGTCTCTACAATTAGTACTCTTAAAATCAGCCAAAAGTCTCTCTCATTAGAATGCCTGTGATTGGCCAAGTTTATATACCATTAGAATTGAGGTCACACTGGTGTCTCTATCATTAGAATGCCTGGGATAGGCCATTTGTCTCTATCATTAGAACTCCTGAGGTCAGCCAGGAATCTCTCCCATTAGAATGCCTGAAATTGGCCAGGTGTTTCTATCCTTAGAATACTTGATGTACCTAATCTGTCTCTATCATTAGAATATCTGGGGTCAGCCAGGAGTCTTACCAGATATAATCCATGGGGTCGACCAGGAGTCTCTCCCATTAGAATGTCTCTATTTAGGTGTCTCTATTTTTAGAATGCCTGAAGTTGCACCACTGTCCCTATCATAAGAGTGCCTTGAGTAGGCCAGGAGGCTCTATCATTAGAATGCCTGGAGTCAACCAGGAGCCTCTCTCATTAGAATGCCTGGAGTCCATCAGGTGTTACTATCATTACAAAGCCAGATGTCTCCCAGGTGTCTAAATCATTAGAATGCCTGAAGTTGATCAGGAGTCTCTATCATTAGAATGCCTTCATTCGATCAGGGGTCTTTCCTTTTATAATGCCTGGGTTCAGACAGGAGTCTTTATCTTTAAAATGTGTGGGTTAGATAGGTGTCTCTATCATTAAAGTGCTTGATGTCGCTCAGGTGTTTCTATGATTAGACTGTTTTGGGTAAACCAGTAGTCTCTATTATTAGAATGTCTGAGGTCACACAAGAGTTTCTCCCATTATAGAATGCCTCAGGTCAGCCAAATGTCCCTATTCTTAGAATGCCAGAAGTGGAACAGGAGTCTCTATCATTAGAATGATGGATGTAGGCCAGAAGTCTCTATCACTAGAATGGCTGAGATCAACCAGGAGTTACTCCCATTAGAATGCTCCGGGTAGGCCAAGTGTTTATATTTTTAGAATACCTGAGGTCACCCAGGTGTCTCTATTATTAGAATGCCTGGGGTAGGCCAGGAGTCTTACCCGTTATAATGTCTGGGGTTGGCCATTTGTCTCTATCCTTAGAATTCCTGAGGTGACCCAGGTTTCTCTATTATTAGAATGCCTGGGGTCGACCAGGAGTATGATCCATTAGAATGAGTAGGGTAGGCCATGTATCTCTATCTTTAGAATGACTGAGATCACACAGGTGTCTCTATGATTAGAATGCCGGGATTCAGCCATGAATCTCTATCATTCCAAAGCTTGGGGTGGGCAAAAATCTCTCTGGTTAAAATGTCATGGGTCAGCCAGGTGTTTCTATCCTTAGAAATCCTGAAATAGCCCAAGTGTCTCAATCATTAGAACATCTGGGGTCAACCTGGAGACTATCCCATTAGTATTCTTACAGTACGCCATAGTCTCTCCAGCTAGAATGGCTAGTGTCGTCCAGGTGTCTCTGTCCTTAGATGCCTGAGGTTGGCCAGGTGTCTATCCTTAGAATGCCTGAGGTCGCTCAGATGTCTCTATCATTAGAATGTGGGTAAGCCACATTCTCTATCATACCTGGGGTCTCTCTCCTGTTAGAATGCCTGGGATCAGTCAGGTGTCTCTGTCCTTAAAATACCTGAGGTCATACAGGAATCTCTTTCATTAGAATGCCTGGGGTCAACAAGGAATTTCTCTGGTTAAAATTCCTGGGGTCGTCCATGAGCCACCATCATTGGAATACCTGGGTTTTGCCAGGAGTCTCTCCCATTAGAATGGCTGGGGTCTGCCAGGAGTCTCTCCAATTAGAATGCCTGGCATCAGCCAAGTGTCTCTATCTTTAAAATGACTGATGTCACACAGGTTTCTCTATCATTAGAATGCCTGTGGTAGGTCAGGAGTCTCTATCATTACAATGCCTGTGGTTGGCCAGGAGTCTCACCCGTTATAATGTCTGGGGTTGGCCAGGTGTCTCTATCCTTAGAATGACTGATGTCAAACAGGTATCTCTATAATTAGAACGCCATGGGTCAACCAGGAGTCTCTTTGGTTAGAATGCCTGGGGTCACCCAGGTTTCTTTATTCTTAGATTGCCTGAGGTCGCCCAGGTGCCTCTATCCTTAGAATGCCTCGGTTCAGTCAGATGTATTTTTCTATGGAATGCCCAAGGTCAGTCAGGTGTCTCTATTTTTAAAATACATAAGGTCGCACAAATGTCTACATCATTAGAGTATCTGGGGTCAGTCAGGAGGCTTTCCCATTAGAATGCATTGGGTCGACCAGGTGTCTCTATCCTTAGAATGCCAGAGGGCTTCCAGGTGTCTTTACCATTACAATGCCTGGGAATAGACAGAAGTCTCTCCAGTTAGAATGCCTGGGTTCAGCCAGGAGCCCTTCCCTTTAGAATGCCTGGGGTCGACCTGGTGTCTCAATCTTTAGAATGCCTGGGGTAGCACAGGTGTCTTTATCATTAGAATGCCTGGGGTAGGCCAGGAGTCTCTATCATTAAAATGCCTGGGGTCAGCCATGTATCTCTCATTTAGAATGCCTGGGGTTGGCTACATGTCTCCAGCTTTAGAATAACTGAGGTCACACAGGTGTCTTTAGTATTAGACTGCCTGTGATTGGCCAAAAGTCTTTATCATTAGAACACCTGGGGTTGGCTGGGACTCTCTTCTTAGAATATCTGCAGTGTCCCAGATATTTTTATCCTTAGAATGCATGAGGTCCTTCAGGTGTCTCTGTCATTAAAATACCTGTGATAGGCCAGGATTATCTATAATTAGAATTCCTTAGGTAGGCCCAGTGTCTTTCTCATTAGAAGGCCTGGGATTGGCCAGGAGTCTTTTATTTTACAATGCCTATTGTCAGCCTGGTGTCTCCATCCTTAGAAGGTCTGAGGAAACACAGATGTCTTTCTCAATAGAATGCCTGGAGTAGGCCAGGAGTCTCCATCATCAGAATGCCTGGGGACAGCCAGGAGTCTCTCTCATAAGAATGTGGTTGACCAGGTGTCGCTATCCTTAGAATGCCTAAGGTCGCCTAGGTGTCTCTATCATTTGAATGCTTGGGTTAGACCAAAAGTCTCTACCATTAGAATGCCTAGGGTCAGCAAGGAGTCTCTCCTATTAAAACATCTGGGGGGAAGCCATGTGTTTTTAATCTTATAATGACTGAGGTAGCACAGGTGTCTTTATCATTAGAGTGCCTGGGGTCTGCCAGAAGTTTCTATCATTAGAATGCCTGGGGTTGACAAGGAGTCTCTTCCGTTAGAATTCCTGAGGTCGGCAAGGTGTCCCTATCCTTACAATGCCCGAGGTCACCGAAGTGTCTTTAGAATGTCTGGGGTTGGCCAGGAGTATTTTCTTCTGGAATTTCTTGGGTCTAGAATGTCGTGGCTCACGTGGCTGTATCCTTAGAACGCATGAAGTCCCCCAGGTATCTTTACCATTAGAATGCCTAGGGTCATCCAAGAGTCTCTATAATTAGAATGCCTGGGGTCTGGCAGGGGTCTCTTCAGTTAGAATGTTAGGGGTCCACCAGGAACCTCTCCCTTTGGAATGCCTGGGGTTGGCCAGGTGTCTGTTTCTATGGAATGCCTGATTTCACCCAGGTGCCTCTTTCACTAGAATTCCTGTGGTCAGCCAGGAGTCTCTCCCACTGGAATGCCTGAGGTTGCCCAGGTGTTTCTATTATTAAAATGCCTGGGTCGTCCAGGAATCTTACTGCAGTACATGGGTTTGGCCAAGAGTCTCTTTTGGTAGAATTTCTGGAGTCGATCAGGTGTCTTTATCTTTAGAATGCCAGAGGTCCCATGGGTGTCTCTATTATTAGAGCACCTGGGATAAGCCAGGAGTGTCTATCATTCGAATGTCTGGTGTCGGCCTGGAGTCGCTCCCATTAGAAAGACTAGTGTGGGGCAGGTGTCACTCTTCTTAGAATACCTGAGGTCTCCCAGGTGTCTATCTTTAGAATGCCTGGGGTCACCCAGGAGTCTCTCCCTTTAGAATGCCTGTGTTCGGTCACGTGTCTCTATCCTTAGAATGCCTACAGTCACACAGGTGTCTCTATTATTAGAATGCTTTTGGTAGGCCTGGAGTCTCTATTATTAGAAAGCCTATTGTCTGCCAGAAGTGTCTCATTAGAATGTTTCGGGTCTGCCAGTTGTTTTTATTCTTAGAATGCCTGAGTAAGCCCAGTTGTCTCTATCATTAGAATGCCCAGGGTCGGCCAGAACTCTCTTCCATTAGAATGTTTGGGTCATCCTGGTGTCTCTATTTTTAGACCGTCTGAGGTCAAACAGGTGTCAATCATTAGAATGCTTGGGATATGTCAGGAGTTTACATCATTAGAATGTCTGGGGTCGATCTGGAGTCTCTCCTATTAGAATGCCTGGAGTCAGCCAGGTGTCTCTATACTTAAAATGTCTGAGGTCGCACAGGTGTCTCTATTATTAGAGTTCCTGGTCTAGTACAAGGGTCTCCATCATAAGAATGCCAGGGGTTGGCCAAGTTAGAATACCTGGGTCAGCCTGGTCTCTCTATCTTTAGGAAGCCTGAGGTTGCCCAGGTGTCTCTATCATTAGAATGCCTGGGGTCAGCCAGGAGTCTCTATCATTAGAACGCCTGGGGTTGTCAAGGGGTCTTTCCCTTTAAAATGCCTGTGTTCGGTTAGATGTCTCTATCCTTAGAATGCCCGACGTCCCACAGGTTTCTCTATCATTAGAATGAGTGAAATAGGCCAGGAGACTCTATCATTAGAATGCCCATGGTCAGCCAAGAGTCTGTCCCATTAGAATGCCTTTGTCCAACCAGGTGCCTCTACCCTTAGAATGCCTGAGGTCTCTCATGTGTCTTTATCATTAGAATGCCTGCAGTTGGCCAAGAGTCTCTCTTGTTAAAATGCTGGGAGTCAGCCAAGTATTTCTATTCTTAGAATGCTTGAGTTCACTCAGGTGTCTATATCATTAGAATGTCTGTGGTCTTCCAGTAGTCTCTCTCGTTAGAATGCCCGGGATCAGTGTGGAGTCTCTCCCATAGGGTGTTTGGGTATCCCAGGTGTATCTATTTTTAGAATGACTAAGGTTGCACAGGTGTCTATCATTGGAATGCCTGCGACAGACCAGGAATCTCTAACATTAGAATGCCTGCAGTCAACCTGGAGTCTCTTAAGTTAGAATGTCTGGGGTTGGCCAGGTGTCTCTATTCATTAAATGCCTGAGGTTTCACAGGTGTTTCTATCACTAGAGTGCCTGGGCTAGGCCTAGTGTCCCTATAATTAGAATGCCTGATGTCACCCTGGTATCTCTATTATTAGAGTGCCTGGGGTCGCCCAGGTGTCTCTATCACTAGAATGCCTGGGATCAGTCAGGACTCCCATTAGAATGCTTACGGTGGGCCTGGAGTCTCTCAAGTTAGAATGCCTGGATTTGGGCAGGTGTCCCTATTCTTAGATTGCCTGAGGTTGCCAAGGTGTCTCAATCATTAGAATGACTGAGGTCTCACAGTGTTCTCTATCATTAGAATGAACGGGGTAGCCCAGGAGTCTCTATCATTGAAATGCCTGGGCTCTGCCAAAATTGTCTCTCTTTACATTGCCTGGGGTCACCAGGTGTCTGTAACCTTAGAATGACTGAGGTCGCACAGCTGTCTTTATCACTGGCCTCGAATCTCTATTATTAGAAAGAATGGTGTAGGCCAGGAGTCTCTCCCATTAGACTGCCTTGGGTCATACAGCTGTCTCTATTAATAGAAATCCTGTGGTCAGTCAGGTATCTCAATGGCCCAGGTGTCACCCAGGTGTACTTATCATTAATGCCTGGAGCCAGGAAGGAGTCTCTCCCATTAGAATGCAAGAAGTTGGCCAGAAGTCTCTTCCGTTAGAATCCCTGGGGTCACCCATGTGTCTTTATCCTTAGAATGCATTATGTCACTCAGGTGTCTCTTTCATTAGAATGCCTGGGTCGGCCAGTTGTCTCTCCCATTAGAATGTTTGGGGTCAACCAGGATTTTCTATTCTTAGAATGCTGGAGGTGCCACACGTATCTCTGTCATTAAAGTGCTTGGAGTAGGCCAGGAGTCTCTATCATTTGAATGCCTGGGGTTGGCCAGAAGTCTTTTCTGTTAGAATGCATTGGGTTGACCAGGTGTCACTGTCCTTAAAAACATGCCTGAGTTCCCTCAGGTGTTTCTATTATTAGAATGTCTGTAGTCGGCACGGAGTCTCCATTTTTAGAATGCCTGGTGTCGGCCAGAAATCTCTTCCATTAGAATGACTGGCATCAGCCAGGTGTCTCTATTTTTAGAATGGTACTGGTAGCAAAACAGAGATATAGACCAATGGAACAGAACAGAGCCCTCAGAAACAATACCACACACCTACAGCCATGTGATCTTTGACAAACCTGAGAGAAACAAGAAATGGGGAAAGGATTCCCTATTGAATAAATGGTGCTGGGAAAATTGGCTAGCCATAAGTAGAAAGCTGAAATTGGATCCTTTCCTTACTCCTTATATGAAAATTAATTCAAGATGGATTAGAGACTTAAATGTTAGACCTAATACCATAAAAACCCTAGAGGAAAACCTAGGTAGTACCATTCAGGACATAGGCATGGGCAAAAACTTCATGTCTAAAATACCAAAAGCAACGGCAACAAAAGCCAAAATTGACAAATGGGATCTAATTAAACTAAAAAGCTTCTGCACAGCAAAAGAAACTACCATCAGAGTGAACAGGCAACCTACAGAATGGGAGAACATTTTTGCAATCTACTCATCTGACAAAGGGCTAATATCCAGAACCTACAAAGAACTCAAACAAATTTACAAGAAAAAAACAAACAACCCCATCCAAAAGTGGGCAAAGGATATGAACAGACATTTCTCAAAAGAAGACATTCATACAGCCAACAGACACATGAAAAAATGCTCATCATCACTGGCCATCAGAGAAATGCAAATCAAAACCACAATGAGATACCATCTCACACCAGTTAGAATGGCAATCATTAAAAGGTCAGGAAACAACAGGTGCTGGAGAGGATGTGGAGAAATAGGAACACTTTTACACTGTTGGTGGGATTGTAAACTAGTTCAACCATTATGGAAAACAGTATGGCGATTCCTCAAGGATCTAGAACTAGATGTACCATATGACCCAGCCATCCCATTACTGGGTATATACCCAAAGGATTATAAATCATGCTGCTATAAAGACACATGCACACGTATGTTCATTGTGGCACTAATCACAATAGCAAAGACTTGGAATCAACCCAAATGTCCATCAGTGACAGACTGGATTAAGAAAATGTGGCACACATACACCATGGAATACTATGCAGCCATCAAAAAGGATGAGTTTGTGTCCTTTGTAGGGACATGGATGCAGCTGGAAACCATCATCTTAGCAAACTATCACAAGAACAGAAAACCAAACACTGCATGTTCTCACTCATAGGTGGGAACTGAACAATGAGATCACTTGGACTCGGGAAGGGGGACATCACACACCGGGGCCTATTATGGGGAGGGTGGAGGGGGGAGGGATTGCATAGGATTTATACCTGATGTAAATGACGAGTTGATGGGTGCAGCACAGCAACATGGCACAAGTATACATATGTAACAAACCTGCACGTTATGCACATGTACCCTAGAACTTAAAGTATAATAATAATAATAATAAAAAGAGTCTCTCCAAATAAAATACCAGAAAACAGACTGGTGTCTCTCCCATTAGAATGCCTGTAGTCAGCAAGGTGTCTTTCATTCAAAATACTTTAGGTACACCACGAGTCTCCCTGTAAGAATACTTGAGGTCTACCTGGTATCTCTCCCATTTGAAAGCCTGAAGTAGGCCAGGAATATCTTTCCCTGCAATGCTTGAAGCTGGCCAGAAGACTCTCACCTTAGAGTTCCTGAGGTCAGTGAGATTTCTCACCAATTACAATGCCTGAGACCAGTCAGGTGTCTCTCCTGTTAGAATGCCTGAGGTCAGCCAGGTGTCTCTCCCATTGGAGTGCCTGAGTTTGAACAGCAGTCTCTCCCCTTTGAATGCCTGAGATCAGTCAGTTTACACCCTGTTAGAATGCCTGAGATCGACCAGGTGTCTCTCCTGTTACAATGCCTGAGGTGGACTAAGAGTCTCTCCCCTTAGAATTCACGAGGTTGGCCATGAGTCTCTTCCCTTCAAATAAGTGAGTTCGGCCAGGTTTCTCTCCCATAAGAATAAATGAGATCTGACAGAAGTCCCTCCCTTGATAATGCCTGAGATGGGCCAGAGATAGGAAACGAGTCACTATCCTTAGAATACCTGAGGTTGTCTCTTTTATTAGAATGCCTGAGTTAGGCCAAGGGTCTCGATCCTTAGCATGTCTGTGGTTGTCCAGGTAATTGGAATGCCTGGGGTCTACCAGATATCTCTATGCTTAGAATGTTGAAGGTTGCCCAGATATCTCTATCATTAGAATGCCAGGGGTTGGCCAGGGATCTCTATCCTTAGAATGCCTGACATTGTCAAGGTGTCTCTATCATAAGAATACCTGGGGGAGTCAGGAGTCTTTCTAGTTAGAATGTCTTATTTCAGTCACATGTTTCTAGTCTTAGAATGCCTGTGGTCAACCAGGAGTCTCTCCTGCTAGTATGCCTGTGGTCGGCAAGGAGTCTCTATCCTTAGAATGGCAGAGGTTGCCCAGGTGTCTCCATAATTGGAATGGCTCTGGTTGACCAGGAGTCTCTTTCATTCGAATGCCTGGGGTCAGCCAGGAATCTCTATCCTTCGAATGCCTGAGTTTGGCCAGGTGTCTATCATTAGAATGCCTGGGGTCAGCCAGCAAATTTTACTTATAGAATGCCTGAGGTCGGCCAGATATCTCTATCTCTAGAATGCCTGGGGTCGTCAGGAGTCTCTATTGTAAGAATGACTGAGGTTGACCAGTTGTTTCTATCCTTGGAATGCCTGGGATCAACTAGGATGCTCTCTTTTAAGAATGCCTGGGGTCAGCCAGATGTCTTTATCCTTAGAATGCCACATTTCAGCCAGGTGTCTCTATCATTAGGATGTCTGGGGCAGGCCAGGAGTTACCATCCTTAGAATGCCTGAGGTCACCCAGGTGTCTCCATCATTAGAATGACTGAGGTCGATCAGGAGTCTATCCCATTAGAATACCTGGGGTCAGCCAGGAATCTCTGTCCTTAGATTGCCTGAGACCAACCAGATGTCTCTATCATTAGAATTTCTGGGGTCAGCCAGGAGTCTGTCTTGTTAGAATGCCTGGAGTCAGCCAGGACTCTGTCCCATTAGAATGCTTGAGGTTGGATAGGTGACCCTATCCTTAGAATGACGGATATCGCCCAGGTTTCTCTATCATTAGAATGCCTGGGTTAGCCAGAAGTCTCTATACTTAGAATGCCTGAGGTCGGTCAGATGTATTTACCCTTAGAAAGTGGCCCAGGGGCCTCTATCATTAGAATGCCTTTGGTGGGCAAGAACACTCTCCCATTAGAATGCCTGAGGTCAACCTGCTGTCTATATCCTCAGCATGCCTGGAGTCAACCAGAATGATCTCTTTTAAGAATGCCTGAGGTCAACCAGATGTCTCTATTCTTAGAATGCCAGAGGTCAGCCAGGTGTCTCTTTTATTAGAATGTCTGGGGCAAGCCAGGAGACACTATCCTTAGAATGCCTGAGGTCGCCCAGGTGTCTTTATCATTAGAATGCCTGGGGTTGGCCAGGAACCTTTCCCATTAGAATGCCCATGGTCAGCCCAGAGACTCTATCTTTAGAAGACCTGATGTAGGCTAGGTATTTCTATCATTACATTACATGAGGTCGGCCAGGGTTCTCTGTTCTTAGAATGCCTGAGGTCACCCACATGTCTATCATTAAAATGCCTGGTGTCGACCAGGAGTCTCTATCATTAGAATGTCTGAGGATGGCCAGGTAACTTTATCATTAGAATGACTAAGATTTGGCCAGAAAACTCTACCATTAGAATGCCTGAGGTCAGCCAGATGTTTCTATCCATAGAACGAGAAGTGTCTCCCAGGTGTCTCTATCACTAGAATGTCTTGGTTTGGCCATGAGTATATATTTTTAGAATGCCTGGGTTTCCCCAGGTGTCTTTATCATTAAATGCCTGGGGTCTGCCTTGAGACTCTCCTGTTAAAATGCCTCAGGTCAGCCAGATAAGTCTGTCCTTAGAACGCCTGAGGTTGGCCTGGAGTGTCTCCCATAAGAATGCCTTAGGACGGCCAGGTGTCTCTATCCTTAGAAAGCCAGAGGTAGCCCAGGTGTCTCTATCATTAGAAGGCCTGGAGTCGACCAGCATACTATCTTGTTAGACTGCCTGAGGTCAGCCTGATGTCTCTATTCTTAGAATGCCTGGAGTTGGCCAGGAAACCCTTTCATTAGAATTCCTGAGGTCAGCGAGATGACTCTATCCTTAGAATGCCAGAGGTTGGTCAGGTGTCCCTAGCATTAGATTGTTTGGTGCTTTGTTTGGTGCTGGCCAGGGGTCATAATCCTTAGAATGACCCAGGTTGCCCAGATGTCTCTATCACTTTATTGCCTGGGGTCAACCAGCAGTCTCTCCCATTAGCATGCTTGTGGTCGGCCAGGAGTCTCTATTTTTAGAATGCCTGAGTTCAGCCAGGTGTCTCTTATTATTAGAAGACTGGGTAAATCAGGAGTCTCTATCCTTATAATGCCTGTGGTTACCCAGTTGTCTATCATTAGAATGTCTGGGGTCAGCCAGGAGTCTTTATTCTTAGAATGCTGAAGTTTGGCAGGTGTCTCTATCATGTGAATGCCTGGGGAGGGCCAGGAGTCTCTATCTTTAGAATTCCTGAGGTCACCCATAAGTGTTTATCCCTAAGAATCCTGGAGGTTGCCAAAATGTCTGTATCATTAGACTGCCTAGGGTCGGGCACAAGTCTCTATTTTTAGAATGCCTGAGGCCCCCCAGGTGTCTCTATCATTATAATGTCTCAGGTTGGCCAGGACTCTCCCCTGTTGAAATGCTTGTGGATGGCCAGGAGACTCTAGTATGCCTGAGGTCACCCAGGTGTCTATCATTGGAATGCCAGGAGTCAAGTAGGAATTTCAATCCTTAGCATGCCTGAGGTTGCCCAGGTATCTCTGCCATTAGAATGCCTGGGGCCAACCAGGAGACTCTCCCATTAAAATGCTTCTATAGGCCAGATGTCTCTATTTTTCAAATGCCTGTGGCTGGCCAGGAGCCTCTCCTGTTAGATTGCCTGATGTCCCTTACATGTCTCTATCCTTAGAATGCCTGTGATCAGCTAGAAGTCTCTCTCATTTGCATGTCTGAGGTACGCCATGTGCTTCTATTTTTAGGTTGCCAGAGGTTGCCCAGGTGTTGCTATAATTGGAATGCATGTGGTTTGCCAGGAGTCTCTTCGATTAGCATGCCTGGGGTCAGCCAGGAGACTCTGTCCTTAGAGAGCCTAAGGTTGGCCAGGTGTGTCTATCATTAGAATGCCTGGGGTAGGCCAAGAGACTCTATAATTAGAATGCCTGGGGTCTTCCAGATGTCTATTATAAGAATGCCTGTGGTCAGCCAGGAGGCCATCTTTAGAATTCAGGTGGTCAGCCAGATGTCTCTATGATTTGAATGTCTAGAGTGACTAGGGGAATCTCCTATCAAAGTGCCAGTGTTCAATCAGATATGCTTATCCTTAGAATGCCAGAGGTTGCCCAGTTGTCTGTATCATTAGAATCCTTTGGGTTGGCCAGGGGTCTCTATCCTCAGAATGCCTGAGGTTACCCAGATGTTCATCATTAGAATGCCTAAGGTTGGCCAAGGGTCTCTGTCCTTAGAATTCCTGAGGTTGCCCAGGTGTCTCTACTTTAGAATGCCTGGCATTGGCCAGGAGACTCTCTCATTAGAATGTTGAGAGCAGCAACGTGTTTCTATTTTTAGAAAGCCAAATGTCACCCAGGTGTCTCTATCATTAGAATGCCTGAAATCAGCCAAGTGTTTCTATAATTGGAATGCTTTCCCTCAGACAGAAGTTTCTATTCTTAAAATGCCTGAGGTCGGCCAAGTGTCTCTGTCATTAGAATTCCTGGGGTGAGTCAGAAGTCTCTTTTCTTAGAATTCCTGAGGTTGCCCAAGTACTTATCATTAAAATGCCTAGGGTCGGCAAAAAGTCTCTATCCTTAGAATGCCAGAGGTAATCCAGGTATCTTTATCATTAGAATGAATGGGGTTAGCCAGTAAACTCTCTGTGTAGAATGCTGATGTTGGCCAGATGTCTCTACCATAGAATGCCAGAGGTCGCCCACAATCTCTCTATCATTAGAAACCTTGTGGTCAGCCAGGAGTCTCTCCTGTTAGAATTCCTGAGGTCTGCCACATGTCTCTACCCTTAGAATGCCTGTGGTAGGCCAGTAGTCACTCCCGTTAGAATTCCTGAGGTCTGCCAGTTGTCTCTATTCTTAAAATGCCAGAGGTCACCCAGGTTTCTCTGTAATTAGAATGTCTAGAGTTGGCAGGTAGTCTCTCCCATTAGAATGCCTGGGATCGGCCAGGAGTCTCTATCTATAGAATGTGTGATGTCAGCCAGGTTTCTCTATCATTGAAATGCCTGAGGTCCCTTAGGTGTCTCTATTATTAGAATGCCTGGGGTCAGTCAGGAGACTCTCCCGTTGGAATGCCTGAATTCATTCAGGCGTCCTTATCATTAAGATGCATGTGGTCGGACAGGAGACTCTCTGGTTAGAATGCTGAAATCAGCCACATGTGTCTATCCTTAGAATGCCTGGAATCGGCCAGGAGTCTCTCCTGTTATACTTCCTGATGTCGGCCGGCCAAGTGTCTCTATTCTTAGAATGCCGGAGGTCCCCCTTGTGTCTCTATTATTAGAATTTCTGGCGCCAGCCAGGAGTCTCCCCCATTAGAATTCCTAGGATCAATCAGAAGTCTCTATCTTTAGAATGTATGAGGTTGGACAGGGGCCTATATCATTAGAATGCCTGGAATAAGCCAGGTGTCTCTATCATTAGAATGCCTAATTTTGCCCAGATGTCTATCTTGAGGTATTGAGGCCAGCCAGGTGTCTCTATTTTTAGAATGCCTCAGGTCGGCTACTTGTATCTGTCATTAGAATGGCTGGTGTTGGCCTGGATTCTCTATCTTTAGAATGCCTGAGATAGCCCAGGTGTCTATCATTAGAATGCATTATGTCAGCCAGGAGTCTTTATCCTTAGAATTCCTGATGTCACCCAGGTGTCTCTATCATTTAGATTGCGAGAGATCGCACAGATGTCTCTATCATTAGAATGCCTGGGGTCGTTCAAGAGTCTCTATCCTTAAAGTGTCTTAGGCCACCCAGCTGTCCCCGACATTAGAATGCCTGGGATCAGTGTTGAGACTCCCCTTTTAGAGTGCCTTAGGTGGACCACATGTCTCTGCTTTTAGAATGCCTGGGTTGGGCCCAGATTCTCTCCCTTCAGAATGACTGCGGTCGGCCAGGCGTCTCTATCCTTAGAATGCCACACGTTGCCTAGGTGTCTCCACTATGAGAATGCCTGGGATCGGCTAGGGTTCTCTCCCATTAGAATGCCAGGAGTTGGCCAGGAGTCTCCAGCCTTAGAATGTCTAAGGTCACTCAGGTGTATCTGTCATTAGAATACCTAGGGTCGGCCTGGAGACTGTCCCTTTAGAATGCCTCAGGTCTGTCAGATATCTCTATCCTTAGAATGCCAAATGTCGCCAAGGTGTCTCTATCATTAGAGTCCCCAGGGTCGGCCAATAGCCTCCCTTCTTAGAATGCATGAGATCACCTATGTGTCTGTCATTAGAATGACTGGGGTCTGCCAGTAGTCTATATCCTTAGAATGCCTCAGGTCAGCTGGTGTTTTTATCATTAGAATGCCTTGGGTCGGAAACAGACTCTTCTGTTAAAATGCCTGAGAGTGGCCAGATGTCTCTATCCTTAGAATGTCTGGGGTTGACCTGCAGTCTCTCCCAGTAGAATGTCTGAGGTCACCCAGGTGTCTCTATCATTAGAATGCCTGCAGTTGCCCAGGAGACTCTTCCGTTAGAATGCATGAGGTCAGCCACATGACTATTTTTAGAGTACTCCTGGTAGGCAAGGAGTATTTCCCATTGAAATGTCTGAGGTTGGCCAGGTGTCTGTATCCTTAGAATGCCAGGGGTCACCCAGGTGTTTCTACAATTAGAATGCCTGGTGTTGCCAATAAGTCTCTCCCATTCGAATGCCTGAGGTCCTCCAGGAGTCTTCATTCTTAGAATGCCTGAGGTAAGCCATGTGTTTCTATCTTTTGAATACCTGGGTTCAGTCAGAAGTCTTTATTCTTAGAATGCCTGAAGTCACACAGGTGTCTCTATCACCAGAATGACTGAAGTCAGCCAGGAGAATCTTTTGTTAGAATAACTGAGGTGGGCCAGATGTGCCTATTTTTAGAATACCAAAGGTCGGGCAGGAGACTCTATCCCTAGAATGCTTGAGGTCACCCAGCTGTCCCTATTATTAGGATGCCTGGGGCCGGCCAGGAGACTCTCTGGTTAGACTACTGAGATTGATCCCATGTATTTATTCTTAGAATACGAGGTCAGCCAGGGGATTCTATCATTAAAATGTCTTGGCTCGACAAGGAGTCTCTATTCTTAGCATGCCTAAAATCGCCCAAATGTGTATCATTAGAATGCCTGGGTTCAGCCAGGAGTCTCTATCCTTACAATGCCTGAGGTCACCCAGGTGTCTTCATCATTAGGATGACAGGATCCACCAGGAGACTCAACCATTAGAATGAATGAGGTCAACCAGATGTCTCTATCCTTGGAACGCTTGAGGTCACCCAATTATCTCTATCATTAGAATGCCTGGGATTGGCCAGGAGTCTCTATTCTTAGAATGTCTGAAGTCGCCTCGGGTCAACAAAGAGTCTTTCATTAGAATGCCTAGTGTTGGTCAGGAGTCTCTGTCCTTAGAATGTCTGAAGTCAGCCAGCTGTCCTTATTATTAAAATTCCTGGGGTTGGAGAGCAGTCTCCATGTTTAGAATGCCTGAGGTCACCCACTTGTCTATCATCAGACTGCCAGGGATTGGCCAGGAGTCTCTATCCTTAGAATGACTGAGGTTGCCAAGGTGTGTATCATTAGAATGCCTGGGGTTGGCTGGGAGTCTCTGTCTTTAGAAGGTCTAAGGTCTCTATCATTAGAATGCAGGCCAGAAGACTAAGCCATTACAATACCTGAGGTATGCCAGATGTCTCTATTTGTAGAATGCCTGA
The DNA here is from genome assembly GCF_049350105.2 of Macaca mulatta. NCBI lineage: Eukaryota > Metazoa > Chordata > Mammalia > Primates > Cercopithecidae > Macaca > Macaca mulatta. The sequence continues at coordinate 58,128,071 of NC_133426.1, read as the reverse complement.
GGTAGCCCAAGTGTCTTTGTCATTAGAATGCCTGAGTTCGGCCAGAAGTTTCTATCCTTAGAATGCCTCAGTTTGCCCAAGTGTCTACAATTAGACTCCCTGGGGTCAGCCAGGAGTGCCTATACTTAGAATGTCTGAGGTTGGCCAGGTATCCCTATCATTAGAATGCCTGAGATCAGCCACGTGTCTCTATCCTTAGAATGCCTGAGGTCTTCCAGGTGTCTGTAGCACTGGAATGCCTGTGGTCAGCCAGGAGTCTCTCCCAATGGAATGCCTGGTGTTGGCCAGGAGTCTGTATCCTTAGAATGCCTGACATCTCCAAGGTGTGTATTATTAGAATGACTAGGGTTGGCCAGGTGTCTATCTTTATAATGCCTGACATTGCCCAGGTGTCTCTATCATTAGAATTCCCGAAGTTGGCCAAGAGACTCTCCCATTAGAATGTGTGAGGTAGGCCAGATTTCTCTATCCTTAGAATGCCTGAGGTGTGCCAGGTGTCTTTATTGTTAGAATGTTGGAATTCATCTAGATGTCCTTATCATTAGATTGCCTGATATTGGCAAGGAATCTCTCCCATTAGAATGCCTGGGTTCGGCCAGGAGACTCTGTCCTTAGAATGCTTGAGGTCAGCCAGCTGTCTCTATCATTAGAATGCCTGGGTTCAATTAGGAGTCTATTTACATATAATGCCTGAGGTCCCCCAGGTGTGTATTTTTAGAATGCCTGGGGTCAGCCAGGATTCTCTCTTCTTAGAATTGCTAAGGTCACCCAACTGTCTTTATTAGTAGAATGCCTGAGGCTGGCCAGAAGACTCAACTGTTAGAATGCCTGAGATTGGCCAGATGTCTCTATTCTTAGAATGCCTAAGGTCGCCCAGATGTCTCTATCATTAGAATGAATGGAGTGGTCTGGGGTCTCTATCAGTAGAATACCTGAGGTCTCAAAGTTGTCTCTATCATTAGAATGCCTGATGTCGGCCAGGAGTCTTTCCCATTAGAATGCCTCTGGTCAGCCAAGAGTCTCTATCCCTAGAATGCCTGTGGCCCCTCAGATATTTGTCATTGGAATGCCTGAGGTCAGGCAAAAATCTATCATTAGAAAGCCTCGGGTTGACCAGGAATCTCCATCCTTAGAATGCCTGAGGTCGCCCAGGTGTCTCTGTAATTAGAAAGCCTGGGGTCAGCCAGGAGATTCTCCCACTAAAATGCCTAAGATCTGCCAGATGTCTCTATCCTTAGAATGCATGAAGTTGCAAAAAATCTCTCCACTTAGAATGTGTGAGGTTGGCTAGTTGTTTCTACCTCTGGAATGCCAGAGGTCGCCCAAGTGTCTCTATCATTAGAATGCCTGGAGTCCACCAGAAGTTTCTCCGACTACAATGCTTGTGGTCAGCCAGAAGCCTCTATTTTTAGAATGCTTGAGTTTGGCCAGGTGTCTTTATCATTAGAGGCCCTGGGGTTAGCCAGGAGTTTCTATCCTCACAATGTCTGAGGTCACCCAGATGTCTATCATTAGAATGCCTAGGGTCGACCAGGGTCCTCTATTCTTAGAATTCCTGAGGTCGTGCAGGTGTCTCTGTCATTAGAATGCCTCAGGTCTGTCAGGAGACTTTACTGTTAGAAGCCTGAGGTCGGCCAGATGTTCTATGATTAGAATGCCTGGGGTCAGCTGGGCGCGGTGGCTCATGTCTATAGTCCCAGCACTTTGGGAGGCCGAGGCGGGTGGATCACAAGATCAGGAGTTTGAAAACAGCCTGACTAGCATGGAGAAACCCCGTCTCTACTAAAAATACAGAAATTAGCCAGGCAAGGTGGTGGGGACCTACAATTTCAGCTACTTGGCAGGCTGAGGCAGAAGAATTGCTTGAACTTGGAAGGCAGAGGTGGCAGTGGCAGTGAGCCAAGATCATGCCACTGCACTCCAGTCTAGGTGACAGAGCAAGACCCTGAAAAAAACGAATGCCTGGGGTTGGCCGGAGTCTCTATTGTTAGAATGCCTGAGGTTGGCCATGTATCTATTGCCTTAGAATGCTGGCGTTTGCCCAAGTGTCTCTATCATTAGCATGCCTGGGGTCAGCCAGGAGTCTATTCCATTAGAATGCCTGGGGTTGAACAGGAATTCTCTGTTCTTAGAATGCCTGAGGTTGGCCAGCTGTCTGAATGCCTGGGTTTGGCAAGTAGATTATATCTTTAAAATGCCTGAGGTCACCAAGGTGTCTATTATTAGAATGCCTGGGCTTGGCCAGGAGTCTTTACCTTTAGAAGGCCTGAAGTCACCCAATTGTCTCTATTATTAAAATGTCTGGGTTGGCCAGAAGACTAAACCATTAGAACACCTGAGGTCTGTCAGATGTCTCTATTCTTAGAATGCCTGATGTCGCCCAGGTGTCTCTGTCATTAGAATGCCTAGGATTGCCCAGGAGTTTCCATCTTTTGAATGCCTAAGTTCACCTAGGTTTCTATCCTTAGACTGCATGGGGTCAGCCAGGAGTATCTATCATTAGAATGCCTGAGATCACCCAGGTTTCCCTATCTTTAGAATACCTAGGGTTGGACAAGAGACTCAACCATTAGAATGCCCGAGGTCGGCCAGATGTCTCTATTTTTAGAATGCTGAGACTTTCCCGGGTGTCTCTATCATTAGAATGCCTGGAGTTGGCCAGGAATGTCTATCCTTAGAATGTTTTAGTTTGCACAAGTGTGTCTAGCACTGGAATATCTGTGGTCAGCCAGGAGTCTCTCCAATTTTTATGCCTGTGATCGGCCAGGTGTCTATATCCTTAGAATGTCTGAGGTCGCCAACGTGTGTATCATTAGAATGCTTGGAGTCAGCCAGGAGTCTCCATCCTTATAATACCTGATATCACCCAGGTGTGTTTATTATTAGAATCCTTGAGGTCTGTCAGGGGAGTCTCCCGTTAGAATGCCTGAGGTAGGCCAGAATTTTCTAACCTTAATATTCCTGGGGTCAACCAGGAACCTTTCCCATTAGAATGCCTGACATTGGCCAGGTGTCTATCTTTAGAATGCCAAAAGTGCCAGCCATCTTTACCATTGGAATGCCAGGAGTCCAACCTCAAAATGCATGAGGTCGCTCAGGTGTGTATCATTAGAATGCCTGGGATTGGCCAGGAGTCTGTTTATAGAATGTCTGAGGTCACCCAGGTGTCTCTATCATTAGAATGCCTGGATTTGGCCAGAAGACTCAACCATTAGAATGCCTGACATCAGCCAGAAGTCTCTATCCTTAGAATGCTTGAAATCGCCCAGATGTCTCTATCATTGGAATGCCTGGGTTTGGCCAGGAGTCTCTATGCTTAGAGTATCTGAGGTTGCTCAGGTGTTTCTATCATTAGAATGCCTGTGTTCCACCAGAAGTCTCCCCATTAGAATGCCTCTGGTCGGCCAGGATTCTCTATACTTAGAATGCCTGCAGTCTCCAAGTAATCTAGAACAAGAATGCCTGGGGTCGGCCAGATGTCTCTCCTGTTATAATGGCTGATGTTGGACAGGTGTCTCTATTATTAGAATGGCTGTGGTTGGCCAGGAGTCTCTATCTTTAGAATGCCTGAGGCCGTTCAGCTGTCTCTATCAGTAGAATGCCTGGGGTCGGCCAGGTGTCTCTATTTTCAGAAGGCAGGAATTTGCCCAGATGTCTCTATCATTAGAATCCCTGAGGTCACCTAGGTGCCTATCATTAGAATGTCTGGGGTAGGCCAAAAGTCTCTCCCATTAGAATTCCTGTGGCAGGCCAGGAATTTCTATCCTTAGAATACATGAGTTCAGCCAGGGGTCTTTATCATTAGAATACCTAGGGTTGACCAGGAGTTTCTATTCGTAGAATGCTGAGTTCTTTCAGGTGTCTATAATTAGAACGCCTGGAATGAGTCAGGAGTCTCTATTTTTATAATGCCTGATATCACCCAGGTGTTTCTGTCATTAGACTCCCTGAGGTCCGCCAGGAGACGCTCCCATTAGAATGGCTAAGGTAGGCTAGGTGTCTCTATCCTTAGAATGCATGGGTTGACCAGGAGCCTCTCCCTTTAGAATGCTTGAGGTCTGCCAGGGTCTTTATCATTAGAAAGCTGGAAGTCGCCCAGGTGTCTCTTCCATTAGAATGTCTGAGGTCTGCCAGGAGTTTCTGTCCTTATAAGACCTGAAGTTGGCCAGCTGTCTCTATCACTAGAATTCCTGGGTTCAGCACGAGTCTTTTTCCTTGAAATGCTTGAGGTCGCCCAGGTATGTATCATTAGAATACCTGGGGTCGGACAGATATGTCTCTCCCTGGAATGCCTGAGGTCACCCAGGTGTCTCTATCATTAGAATGCCTGGGATCGGCCAGGAGACTAAAATGTTAGAGTGCCTGAGGTCAGCCAACTGTCTCCATTCCTAGAATCCCCGAGGTTGCCCAAGGGTCTGTACCATTAAAATGAATGGGTGTACCAAGAGTTTCTGTCCTTAGAATACCTGAGGTCATACAGTTTTACCTATAATTAGAAGGCCTGAGGTCGGCTAGGAGTGTCTCCCATTAGAATACCCATAGTCAACCAGGACTCTATTTCTAGAATGGCTGTGGTTGCTCAGGTACCTATTATTAGAATGCCTGGGGTCGACCAGGAGTCTATCATTAGAAAGCCCGGAGTCATGCAGGAGTTTCCATCTTTAGAATGACTGAAATCGCACAGGGGTTTCTGTAATTAGAATGCCTGGTGTAGGCTGGGTGAGGTGGCTCACACCTGTAATCCCAGCACTTTGGGAGGCCAAGGCAGGTGGATCATGAGGTCCAGAGATCGAGACCATCCTGGCTAACATGGTGAAACCCCATCTGTACTAAAAATACAAAAAATTAGCCAGGCTTGGTGGTGGACACCTGTGGTCCCAGCTACTTGGGAGGCTGAGGCAGAATAGCATGAACTCGGGAGCAGAGCTTGCAGTGAGCTGAGATCATACCACTGCACTCCAGCCTGGGCAACAGAGTGAGACTCCGTCAAAAAAAAAAAAAATGTCTGGTGTAGGCCAGGAGACTCTCCCATTAGAATGCCTGAGGCCAAGCAGATGTCTTTATTTTTAGAACACTTGAGGTCTCCCAAGTTTCACTATTATTAAAAGGCCTGGGTTCAGCCAGGATTCTTGATCTTTAGAATGTCTGAAGTCTCCCTGGTGTCTGTATCATTAGAATGCCTGTGATCGGCTAGGAGTCTCTATCTATTCTCCCCTTAGGATACCTGTGGTTGCCCAGGTATCTACTATTAGAATGCCTGGAGTTGGCCAGGAGTCTCTATCCTTAGAATGCATTATATTGGCCAGATATCTTTATTATTAGAATGTCTGTTGTCAGCCAGGAGTCTCTATTTATAATGATTGAGGTTGACCAAGTGTCTCTATTATCATAATGTCTCAGACTTGTCATAAGTCTCTATCATTAGAATGCCTGAGGTCTCCAAGATGTCTATCATTAGAATGCCTTTGTTCAACCAGGAGTCTCTAGTCTTAGAATGCCAGAGGTCCCCAATATATCTCTCATTAAAATGCCTGTGGTCAGAAAGGAGGCTCTATCTTTAGAATGCCTGAGGTTGCCAAGGTGTCTTTATCATTAGAATGCCTGAGTTTGCCTATTTGTCTCTATTATTACAATGCCTGGGATTGGACAGGAGTCTCTGCCATTAGAATGCCTGGGGTCGGCCAGGAGTCTCTATCTTTAGAATTCCTCAGGTCACCCATGTGTCTATCATTAGAATTCCTGGCATTGGCCAGCAGCCTCTACCCATGAAATGCTGGAGTTTGTTCAGGTGTCTCTATTATTAGAATGCCTGGGGTCGGCCAGTAGTCTCTGTCTTTAGAATGACTGAGTTCAGTGAGATGTCTCTTTCCTTAGTATGTCATAAGTCACCCAGGTGTCTCTATGATTAGGATGACTGAGGTCGTCCAAGAGGCTCTCACATTAAAAAGCCTGGAGTTGCCCTGGAATCTATTCTTAGAATGTCTGAGGCCTGCCAGCTGTCTCCATTATTAGATGTCTCTATCCTTAGAATGTCGGATGTTGTCCAGGTGTCTCTATCATTAGAGTGGCTGGGGTCAGCCAGAAGACCCTATTCTTAGAATGCTTGAGTTCATCCAGGTGTCTACCATTAGAATGCCTGGGGTTGGCCCAGAGTCTCTATTTTTAGAATGCCCCATGTCACCCAGGTGTCTCTATCATTAGAATGCCTGGGGTCGAGCAAGATATTCTTCCATTGGAATGCCTGAGGTCGTCCAGATGTCTCTGTCCTTAGACTGCCTGAGGTTGGCCAGGAATCTCTTTTGTTAGAATGCCTGAGGTCGCTTAGATGTATCTATCATTAAAATGCCTGAAGTTGGCCAGCAGCCTCTCTGGTGAGAATGCTGAAGTCAGTCATATGTCTCTATTGTTAGAATGTCTAGGATCAGCCAGAAGTCTCTCCAGTTGGAATGCCTGAAGTTGACTAGGTGTCTTTATTCTTAGAATGCCAGAGGCCCCCAGGTGTCTCTATAGTTAAAACGCCTGGGGTCAACCAGGAGTCTTTTTCATTAGTATGCCTGGATCAGCCAGGAGTCTCTCTACTTAGAATACATGAGATCAGCCAGGGGTCTCTATCATTAGAATACCTTGAATCAGTCAGAGTTTCTGTCCTAAGAATGCCTAAGTTTGCTCAGGTGTCTATCATTAGAATGCCTGAAGTTGAAAAGTAGTCTCTATCCTTAGAATTCCTGAGGTTGCCCATGTATCTCTTTCATTAGAATGACTGGGGTTGGCAAAGAAACTCAACAGTTAGAATGCCTGACGTTGGCCAGATGTCTTTATCCTTAAAATGCCAGACGTCACCCAGGTTTCTCTATCATTAAAATGCTTTGGGTCTGCCAGTAGTGTCTATCCTTAAAATGCCTGATGTCACCCAGGTGTCTAGCATTGGAAAGCTTGTGGTCAGCCAGGAGCCTCTCACATTAGAATGCCTGGGGTTGGCCAGGAATCTCTATCATTAAAATGCTTGAAGTTGGCCCAGTGTCTCTATAATTAGAGTGCCTGGTGTTGACCAGGAGTCTCTATTCTTAGAATGTCTGTGCTTGTCCAGGTTCTGAGACCAGCTCAGTCATGGAGACCCCAACCCAGTGACAGTAGAGGAATAAAGACACAGATTCAGTAATAGAGTACAAAGTGGGATCAGGGGGCTAACAGCCTTCAGAGCTGAGAGCCTTGAATAGAGTTTGACCCACATATTTATTGACAGTAAGCACATGCAGTTTATAGATTAATTAAAAATATTCTTACAGAGAACAAAGGGAGAGGCTCTGGTTCATTATCTGCAGCAGAAACATGTCCTTAAGGCACAGGTAGCTTATGCTATTGTTTGTGGTTTAGGAATGCCTTGAGTGGTTTTCTGCCCTGGGTGGTTCAGGTGTTCCTTGCCCTCATTCTGTTAAACCACTCACCTCCAGCGTGTGTGTTATAGCCATCACGAGCATGTCATAGTGCTGCAGAGATCTTGTTTATGGCCAATTTCTCATGGCTTGTTTATAGCCAGGCTTGGGGTCTGTTCCCAGCATGTCTCCCTTTTCGTTTTTGCAGGGAAATAAAAGCAAAGGTAGCTTTATCACAGTGAGCTACTTCTCATACTATCAGGATCCACATCTACAGACTACACAAAAACAAACAACACAGATTAATAGCACAATCATCGTAGAAATCACAGAGCCTCCAAGTGTTTTCACCCATTTCAAAGGATTTATGGCTGCCAATCCATGTGTGGCTCCTTCAAGCACTCCACTTCCTGGCATTAACGTCAGCTGTGCCTGGGATGCTTTAAATATTTGTTCTCTTAATTTTGCAACAACCGAAGACAAGTTTTTAGAGTGTCCTTCTAGATGCTATTTTATTCTTTCCTGTTGGGGTCCGTGCCGGGGGTGGTGGAGAATGAAAGAACACACAAAAGACAAAGACACACAGAGAACATGGCGGCCGCACTCAGAGCCTCTGCCTCACTTTATTTATACTCCATAAACCCCACGTCAGCAGAAAGAATGCAATGCAAAACAAACTTTCTTTTCCCACATGTAACCTTCTACTCAGTTCCTTGTTTCTATGCTCTTCCTTATCTGCCCGCCTTCTTGGCGCCTATGGGAGTTCATTAAAAGTTCAATTGGAGATACTGTCCTTGAGCCCTATCTATCCTCAGCATACTGTTTTCAAAGGCCCCTGCATTTCCCCCTTTTTGTTTTTGTTTTGCCTCAATCCTAAAAAGGTAGCCCATATTTGTTCCTGTGTTTTCTTTTGTTTTTGGAGGCGATGGAGGGAGCATCGAATCACCAAAAGAAGTAGACTCAATCCAAGTGCCCAAAGCAATATACTTCCAGAGATTGTAGAAATCCATGTTTTCATCTGGGTCCATGGGTTAAAGGCAGCAAGGCACTGACCCAGCTCTGCAGGGTTACGGTTCCAGACAACACATGTAATTGTTGTCGAAATGCTTCGGAAATGTTCTGAATGAGCTCTTGGATGTCCAAACTAATATTTTTATGGCCTACTAATAATTTTCGGATTACAGTCCAATTTTGAGAGTTGTTAAAACGTACAGGCGTTACACAAAATTGAATGGAGTTCCAATCACATTGTAATGTCATCCGAGTACTGAGTACAGTGAGCTGATCTCCAAGCCAGGTCAATGCTTGCTCCATGTTGTCCAATCTTTCAGCAAGTTGAGAGTCAATGTTTCGTTGTTGAAGCCATAACCAGTGAGACTGTTCGTGCCATTGCTGCATAAATTCAGCATTTTGTATGCTTTGATGAAGAGCGAGTCCTGCTACGGTTGCAGTGGAGGTGATGGCAGCAAGACTCATCACCGAGGCAATTATAAGTCCAAGGGCACGGCAGTTTCACTGAAGAGAAGTCCAAATATAAGTTTCAAGAGGTGATGCCCCCCATGGTCGCATAAGGTTAACAGGTAACCAAATTTCCTTACGAGCCCTGAGGATATAAATATCCCCAGTAAAGTTGTGCCACCAGGAATGATTGAGGCAAGACAAAAATGTACACATATCTGTACAATTAACAATCCCCGTATCATTATCCCATGTCAAATTCCCTGCTAATAATAGGTAGGGCTCACGGACACAAGCAATAATATATCAGGAGGTATTTTGATATAACTGAATATGAAAGGAGTTAGTTGGGTTAGAAAGATTAAGGGACATATTCCCCACAAAAGTGCTAATGGCATCGCCTGCAGCTAACAACTTCCAAAGATGACTCTGTACTTCAGGCCTCCTTCACGCCATACCAAGGTTTCATTACTGTTAGCAGCAATACTTTTATTTACCCAGTGTCATTTCAAAGGTATGTGACTAAATTTTATTTGAAAATCACTGTGCACACTCCAATCAGTTATTTACATTCCATTGTATTCTAATAAAATCCGGGGTTTAGTTCCCCGACATTGTTGTCACTCCAGCACCTCAATATTAGGAGAAACCTCTAGAATAGGACAAAAAAGCAAAGAACTAGGAATAGTTTCATTACTATATACAGTATGATTATATTAAAAACTTCTAGTTACAATAATAACAGTATTAGCAGCCACATGACTATGATTATAATGAACAGCCCAGGATTCATGCGATTTTCAGAGACAATGAGAACTATTTCCCATACATATTAGAAGTCCTTCCACTCCAAATTGATATGTGTTGTTTATAATTCCCGTTTCCCGTTCTATATTGTCCTTGTCTATATAGGGGGACGGCATCCAAGTAGTGTCATTGGTGAAAACCTTAATTTCCACCTCCCCTCAGGCGACTCCCTGATACAAGGGCGGAAAGGGAATATAAGTCCAATATTCATACAAAGCCTCACTAAGAGAAATAAGTCCCCCGCCGAGGCATATCCAACAAAGGAAGAAATGCATGCTGAATCTAGTTTTATTTTCAACAGGGTTTCAATCATCTTGTAGGAAACCACTCAGGTCCGCTCCCTGTAAGGACAAGAGCATAGCCCCATCCCTGTTTTAGAACTTGCCCTTGAACATACTTACCTTCTTCATTAGGATACCAAACCTTTAAACTGTCAGTGGGGACTATCACCGAGGGAGGTGAGGAAAGATGGGTTACGACAGCGGAATCTTGCAATTGTCTCCATTGATTCAAAAAAATTAAGGTAAAAAGAACCTTCAAAATCTGGTTTCAAAATCTGGTTTCTGGGGGGCTCATTTCCCCCTTTTTGTTTTGTTTTAATAGTTAAGTTTTTAAAGTTAAATTTGCACGCTCAATGATGGCTTGACCTTGACTGTTGCCCGGGATACCGATGATATGTTGAATATTGTATTGCTGTAAGAAAACTTGTAATTTACGAGAGACATAGGCAGGGGCATGATTAGTTTTAAGTATAAGAGGAATGCCCATGATGGCAAAACAAGATAAGACATGTGTAATAACAGAATCAGCTTTCTCAGATGGCAACGGAGTGGCCCATTGAAAATGAGGAAAGGTATCAATGGTATGATGAACATACTTTAATTTATCAATGGTATGATGAACATACTTTAATTGTTCAAAAGAAGGGACATCTCATGGATTAACCCCAGGATGGAAGGATGGCATGCTCAAAGGAGCACAGGAAGGACAAGCTCGAATAAGAGAACGAGCTTGTTTATAAGTTAAATGAAACCGTCGTTGAAGGCCAGAACTATTAGTGTGATGTAGAGTATATTTTTGTTCTGCAGCATGTAGGTGGCCTATTAAAAGTGAATCAATCTGAGTATTACCATGAACTAATGGTCCAGGAATTTGAGAATGAGAACGAAGATGAGTGATGAATAAAGGAGCTCGACGTTGGCTCAAAGTAGAAGATAACAAGGAAAAGAGTTTTTGAAGAGAAGAAGTAGCACAAAGAGGTAAAGTGGCCTGAGAAATATAAGAAGTAACATAAACAGCATATTGAGAATCACTAACAATGTTACAACCAGTAGTAGGGAAATCAAGTAAGATCATCAGAACAGCAAACAATTCTCCCTGTTGCACCAAGGGATAAGGATAAACTGTAACTCGAGATTGATGAACACTCCAATATCCAGCCTTATCACTGCTACTAGCATCAGTAAAAAAAGGTAGGACCTTGAACAGGAAATACAGAAATTGGTGAGAAAGGCAACACAGAATGTTGCCTAAAAAATGAAAAGATCGGAGACTTAGGATATTGGGTAGAAAATTGTCCAACAAAAGAAGCGCAAGCAACTTGCCAAGAATCAGAAGTTGCAAGAAGATAAGTCATCTGACTATGAGTGAATTGAGAGATAATTAAGGAAGGATCTCCTCCCCAAAGTTGTCGACAGTGATGCCGTCCTTTGATGATCAGTTCAGCTAAACGATCGACATAAGTAGCCAAGCGTTTAGATATTTTATTGGACAAAAAGATCCATATTAGTGGTCGATTAGTTTGATGAATCATTCCTGTGGGAGAAGGTAAAGTATGAAATAAACAAAAGGAAGGGCCTTTTGAAGTTGCTCTTCAACAAGCTGGAGTTCCTGTAAAGCCAAAGGAGTTAAATGGCGTGAGTTGTCCAAGTGACTGTCTCCTTCTAGAATAGAAAAAAGATGTTATAACTGATATGTTGGTATTCTTAAAACAGGACGCATCCAATTAATGTCTCCTAGAAGCTTTTGAAAATCATGTAATGTTTTTAAATGATCACGTCGAATTTGAATTTTTTTGGGTCGAATATTTTGTGCCCCCAAGGTATAACCTAAATATTGAATAAGAAAATCCAGTTAAATTTTTTCTGTGGCAATATTAAGTGAGTAGAAAGAAAGCTGAGTTTGTAATGATACAAAAGCATCTTGCTGCTTTTCTCTGGTTTTAACTTTGTGGGATAAGGGCAGGATTAGGAAGACCGGGCTGTAAACTTTCCCTAGGTTAAATGTAAACATTTATAGTTTTAAGACAAGACAAAGACGGGAATTCCATGCAGAAGTACACGGCTTTAGATTCCTCTCGGCCATTTGTTTTTTGACTTACTCTTTTAAAGTCCTAAGTATTTCTTTAAATAATGGTCACTGTTTCACCTAAATAGGAGTGGTGGCTATGAGTTTAAAGGATTGTAGCCCATTTTGAACATCATATTTTTGGCAGCTGAGGAAATATGAGGAATGTTTAAAAAAGCAGCAAATTGTTGTGGAAGATCTTGTTCCCAAAAATTAATATTGATAGGAACAATATAAAAATAAAAAAACAATTGACCTTGTTGACCTTTAGGACCGACACAGGTTAAAGGTTCTACGTCTTGATAAACCACAGAAGCAGCACCCAAGCTAGTGAGTATAACTGAAACTTGTCTTTTTTCCCATTGTATAGGCCACTAATTTAAACAAATAATAGACATATTCACCCTCGTATCAATTAACCCTTTAAAAACTATTTCATTAATGTGCAATGAACATAAGGGCTTTTGATTAGAAACTAAAGTTTCCCAAAAAACAGTTTTTTCTGTGCTACCAAACCCTCCCTATAAGGAATACGTTCCCCTGCCTCTAGGCATATAAATTGTGAGACTTGAACCATAATAAGAATTTTATTAGTAACATCATGTCCTTTTAGCAAAGGGCCACACACTCTAATAGCTAATTTATATACTCCTCTATTGGGAGACAAAGTATAAGGCTGAGTAATAGCTAAGTCAGCAGCGGCGGTCTGCTTAGTTGCCGCATAAAGCTGAGAAACTGGGGTAAGGTGTGGGATCCTTAAGGAGGACTTGAATTTATTCCTTAATGTTGTAGGCCATTGCTCACTGAATATTGTAGTAGACTTGTATTGTAATTGTTGGGGCCCCAAGCCTGTGGGCCCCGGCTCCCATTTCCCAGGAGAGGAGACAGTAAATTTCCACTTTTATCAGTTTTGGAACAACATTTATTTGTCCAATGTCGACCTTTACCACAACATTTGTACACCTCTGAAGGCAGCTTTCTGCCTTGAGGGATAAAAGTGTTCAATTTTTATGACATTCTTTTTTGAAATGTCTAGGTTTACCACACTGAAAGCAAACACCTTGTTTGTTATTTCCTTTTAAGGCTTTAAACAAAGCTCCAGCAAATAATTGAGCATTATAAATAGCCCCTCCAACACTAACACAAGTTTTAATATATTTATCTAAATTGGCCCCATTGGCCTTTAACGATTTTAACAATTTTTAACAGTCAGCATAAGCATTTTTAAAAGACAATGTTTGTAACAAAATTTTTGAAGCAAGGCCAGCACCCACAATTTTGAAGACAGCATCCTGAAGACGGGCTACGAAATATAGATATGGTTCATTTGTGCCCTGTAAAATCTTCACAGAGGAAAGGGAAGATTTTCCTGTTATCTCTACCTTATTTCAGGCCCTTAAAAACAAAATCTTTATTTGAGTAAGGGCAACATCATCTAAACCAGCCTGAGCATTAAGAGTAGCATATTGGCCCGTGCCTGTGAGTTGTTCCTCAGTGGGTCCAGGGGGATAACACATAACATTTTTCCTAGCCTGTACATGTGCCTTGTTCATTTACCAGCTGTGCAATTGTAACCACTGAGAATGATCAAGAAAAGCCTTCCCCAAAGTCTTCCAGTCTATAGGAATTATCAAATTTTCTGATGAAAAATATCAAGAAGACCAAGGATAAAAGGAGATTGAGGTCCATAGTTAGAAATGGCAGCTTTCATTTCTTTTTAAAAATTTAATTTGTAAGGCATTAAATTGGACATTATTGCCACCATTTGTAAACTGAGCATTAGGAGCAAAAGAAGCACAAATAATTGGAAACAGATCCAGCTCCTTAAATTTTTTTTTAAATTAAAAGTGTATATAATATATAACAATACTCATATCCCCAAATATAAAGAATCCCAACATATTAATAGGAAAAGGTAAATAACCCAACCAAAAGTAGCAGAACAAAGAAATGACAATAAACCTATATGTCTAACATCATTACTCACTAGGAAATATGTATATTAATACCAAATTGAGAATCATTACATACACAATACAATGGTTAAAATTTAAAAACACAGAAAATATCAAGAGGTAGTTAATGTGTTAAGCAACTTGAATACTCAACTTCTGTTTGGAGTGTAAATTGGTGGAACCTATGCACCCCTATAACATAACAATTTCCTAGCTGGGGTTATTAATACTATATTAATATTAATAGTTAATATTAATGTGCTTATTGACTATTGAAATACTCATAATATTTTAACAAACAATAAGATATACATATACACTGGTTTTGACATATTAAACAGGTGTTTAGTATAAATTTAAAGTATGTCTGATGTGAACAGGGCTTCAACTTTGCCAAACAAAGGTAAAGATAAGGAAGCCGGGGGGTTGGAGGCTCTGGAAAATCCTCTTTTAACAGGGCAGAAGGAAAAGAAACAGGGAAAGCTCGCAAAGGTTAATTAGAAGAATATATCTGTAATATTTGTTGAAGCATTTCCATAATACACTGCATGTCAGAATTTCCCTTAGAAGAAGGAAGAGCTGGCTTTTTCTCTTCTCCTCCTTTTGCTACCCCCCCATCCTCTGTTATCCTGGCACAAATGGGCTCCATTTCAGATTTATTTTTTATTTTTTTATTTTTTCCAAATCCTCAGATACCTTTCCTCCTGTGGCTACATTACCACACTCTGAATCAGTCTCAAGTAACTCTAATGTCTGAGTGATAGAGTCACACAAGGTCCACAATTTTAGAGGCATAATATCCCCTAACTGGAGAGCTCTAAGCAGAGTTTTTACTACATGTAACCATTCTCTGCGATTCAGCTGCACTTTAGTCTGATACTGAACCAGTAACAATGTTGTTCAACATGGACAAACAATCGCTTCAAAGTCTTTTTCTTTTACTTCCACTCCTATAGACAGCAACAGTCCTTGAAACAACCGTAAATATTCTGAGGCCAGAGAGATGGAATTCCCCAAAATGAAAGCTTAAGAAGGTTCCCCTTAACAATATCTGGGCCTTACCCGCCCCTAGGGGGTTCCCCTTCTTGTTCTCCCCTACTCACCCGTGCTGACCCTGCTCGCTGCGCCACTTGTTGGGGTCCGTGTCGGGGGTGGTGGAGAATGAAAGAACACACAAAAGACAAAGACACACAGAGAACATGGCGGCCGCACTCAGAGCCTCCGCCTCACTTTATTTATACTCCATAAACCCCACGTCAGCAGAAAGAATGCAATGCAAAACAAACTTTCTTTTCCCACATGTAACCTTCTACTCAGTTCCTTGTTTCTATGCTCTTCCTTATCTGCCCGCCTTCTTGGCGCCTACGGGAGTTCATTAAAAGTTCAATTGGAGATACTGTCCTTGAGCCCTATCTATCCTCAGCATACTGTTTTCAAAGGCCCCTGCACTTTCCCATTTGTGCTCTGATTCATTATAAGGGTGAGGAGTGGTACAAAAGTCAGAAGTATTCCAGTTGCATTTTAGCGGCATTCTATATTCCAAACTAGCTAGTCGATCTGCCAGCCACATGACAGTTTATCAGAGATCATTCATTTTATTAACTATCTTTGGGTCTATTTTAGTTTGAGAGTTCCACAGCAGAGTAGAATTATTTTGCCATTTATTTACAAAATCTGCTGTTTGCATTGATGAATGTAGCGCAACTCCAGTTGCCACAACAGTAGCTGTGACAGTGATCATAATAATCAAGATTAAAGTAACAATGAAATGCCGAGAGTGTCTCAGAATTTTCTGGAGAATTTCAGTAGTAATATGTACAGAGGGAGAGGATTCCCAAGGATGGGGAAACTTCACCGGTAACCATATTCCTTGAGCTCTCACTACTAGGATAGAATGATTAGTATTAAACTAGAAAGAGTTCATGCAAGAGAACAACCTATATTCCTGGCAAGTTACATGATAATTAGGGATGTCAAACTTTAGATTACCCATTACCAACAGAAAAGGAGAGAGAACACAAATTTGTATCCAATTTGTTTTGTTTCAACAAGCTGTAAAATGTAATTAGGTCTATGTTGGGATAGCATAGTATATGTTTCTTCCCAAACCTTGATCTTATCAAGAACCATTAATAGTTTCCACAAATCCCTAAGTTTAACTCCTACAGCGGGCCATATCATTTGAAGTTGAGCTGCCACTATACTGTCATGTTTCCAGATAGTAGGAACTCTTGCTATACTTCTTATCATTTCTACCATATGATCATTCTGTTTAGACCAGCTGAACATAGTGTGACTGTCGCACACAGACTGAGAGGTGCAATTCCCGCTAAACATCCCCTTAGAAGACCAATCAACAAGTATGTTCATTTCTTCTGACCAGGTCCAATCCTGTTTACAAATAGTTTTTTGAGGGTGGTATGCCTCAATTATAGGAGCAGATTCATTATGGTAAGTACTGAGACCAGAAAGCATGTGTAACTGTGCCATAGAGTGATTATATCCGGGAATTATTGCCAGCCAAGATTGACAGCAATAGGGTAGGCAACTAGTGGCCTTTAACAAACAGATAGATGGATGTTCAAATCTTAAAGAAATATTCATAACAGTTCCTTCGTCATGTGGGTGAGATGGGCCTCTATCATCTGTAGGGCTGGGTATCCAAGAGCTATCATTGGTGTATATCTCCACTGGGGGGTCCAGCAAAGTTACAGGCTGTAGAAGTGGTGGAAAAGGTAAATGTACCCAATAAGTAAAATTGTCCTCTGTCAGTCCTTGCTGAAGGAATACTCATGGCAATGGTGATCCCCACTCTCATAGCTATCATTAAATTACTCATTGTGACTGGTTGTCTCGCTTTCCTCAGGTTTTTTTTCCCGCCATTTGTAACACCTTCTTTATCTGTCCCCAGGTAGGTGGATGCATTTGATGGGTGTTGCTCGTGACAGCTGGGGTCCTTCTCAACATCAATTTGGACAATGCTGCCACTGGTGGGTCTTCAGGATCCTCCCAAAACCTCTTCCTGGGTATCTGGCTCATAGTAGGGCTTTAGATGTCTTGAGGCACCCAAATTGACTGTTGATTCAGTCTTGGAGAAACACAAGCCTAACCTCTGTCCTATGTTATTATTTTGCCTGTTTCTCAATCGTTTGTTATTGGGTCTTTCCACCAAACCTGTAGTTTCACTTCTGCCTTTGCAACTGGCTTATGTAAATGTTGTTCAGCTGCTGACAATGATCAGCCTTTATGCAGGCTCAAAAAATTTTAAGTTAATAATGCTAGATTTAGTTGCATGTGTGGAGGCTATAGTCACTGTCTCCCCCTTTCTTTTTTTTTCAACTGCTGTTTCAGGAAGAGATTCAATCTTTCCACTGTGGCTTGTCCTTGAGAACTATATGAGATACCAGTAATGTGTTTAATATTCCATGTAGAGAAAAATGTAGCTAGAGCTTGGCCAGTATAGCTTTGGGAATTATCTGCTTTAATAGAAGCTGGAATGCCCATCACTGCAAAACACTGCAAAAGGCGACATTTAACACAGGCAAAAGGCTCTCCTGATTCACATGTAACCCAGACAAATTGAGATAAGGTGTTCACACATACATGTACATAAGCTAGTCTTCCAAACGGGGGAACATGTGTGACATCCATTTGTCAAAGAGAATTAGGTTTTAGTTTTCATAGATTATGAGCAATGCACCATTTGGCAAGTTGGGCATCACTGGATAATAGTTTTAGCTTCTTTCTAGGTAATGCTGTATCTGCATTTGAGACCAGAGGCATTAACTTGGGTTAAATTGTGAAAGTGTCTAGCATTAGATATTGCAGTAGCAACTAGGCAATCAGCCATTTGATTCTCTGAAGTCAAAGGTCCTGGAAGAGATGTATGAGCCCTAATGTGAGTGATGTAAAAAGTGTGCATTCTATTCCTAACTGCTGTTTGCAATTGGGTAAATAAAGTCATCAGTTGCTCATCTGTGTGGAATCATAGCTGAGCATTTTCAACTAACTGTGTAGAACGAACCACATATGAAGAATCAGAAATCACATCAATAGGCATACTAAAAATAGTCAATACCTCAATTATTACTACAAGCTCTGCTTTTTAAGCTGAAGTAGAGGGCGTCTGAAAAACTTTACCTTTCGATCCAGAATAAGAGGCCTTACCATTACTAGACCCATCTGTGAAGACATTCTCAGCACCTTCAATTGGTTTGAATTTAGTTATTTTAGTGAGAATTCAATTAGTTAATTTCAAATATTGAAACAGTTTCATGTTAGGAAAATGGTTATTGAGAATACCCACAAAGTCATCTAAATGGGTTTGCCAAGTAAGACTATTTATAAAAGCTTGCTGTATTTGTGCCTTTGTGAAAGGGACAATAATTATTCCAGCATCATATCCATGTAATTTAACAATCTGAGTTCTCCCATTTACTATCATAGTAGCAAATTTGATCCAAATAAGGAATCAAAGTCCATGAATTCGTATATGGAAGGAAAAGTAACTCTACAAGATCTTGCTCTTGAACAATAGCACCAGCGAGTGAGTGATTTGTTGGAAAAATTAGCAAATCTAGAGTCTTCTCTGGATCTCTTCTATTTATTTGGGCCGTATGGACTTGCTTTTCAATTCGTTGCAGCTCTGTCTCAGCTTCTTTTGTTAATTGCTGAGGGCTTGTGAGACTGCGATCTCTTCTAAGGGTAGAAAATAGATCACCCATGGTGTAAGTAGGAATGCCTAGAACAGGCCATTTCCAATTAATGTCCCCTAGTAATTTTTGAAAGTCATTTAGTGTTTTCAATTGATCCCTACATATGGCTACTTTCTGTGGCACTATTGTAGTGTCATTTACTAAGTTCCCCAAGTAGGAGGAAGGAGAAATAGAATTTTGTCAGGAGCTATAATTAAACTGGCAAGATAAATCAAATTTTCCAAGTGATCATAACATTGGAGTAATATTTCCTGAGTGACAGCAGCACTAAGAATATCATCCATGTAATAAGTAATGTAGCACTGTGAAAATATTTGATGAGTAGGTTCAATTGCTTGCCCTACATGAGTCTGGCAAATTATTGGACTGTTTAACATGACTTGTGGCAACACTTTCCAATGAAAATGCTTAGCAGGCTGCAGGTTGTTTACTGTGGGAATCGTAAATGCAAACCGTTCCCAGTCTCAGCTAAGGGGATAGTAAAGAAACAGACTTTTAAATCTATGAATATTAAAGGCCAATTTTTTTGGAATCATAGCAGGAGAAGGCAGTCCTGGTTGTTATGCCCCCACAGGTTGTATAACTGAATTAATGGCCCTTAAGTCAGTTAACATTCTCCATTTACCTGATTTTTTCTTAATTACAAAAACTGGGGAAATCCAAGGGGAGAGCATTGGTGCTATATGTCTCATTTGAAGCTGTTCTTTGACTACTTCTTCTAAAACCTACAGTTTCTCTTTACTCAGTGGCCACTGTTCTATCCATATTGGCTTGTCTGTCAGCTATTTCAATGGGATAGGCTCTGGAGGCTTAAAATGGCTGCCACCAAAGTGGTATCCTAAGCCTTGGTGGGAACTTTATCTTTCCACTTGAAGCACTTCCTTCAAACCTTGCAAATTTCTCCTAGTCCCACACCAGGGACATACTCCATTTCATGCGTCATATGTTGACTTTGAGGACTGTATAATTACTAAAGAATTAGAACTTGTGCTCCCCATTCTTGTAATAAATCTCTCCCCCATAAATTTATAGGTACAGAAGCTATAATTGGTTGAATAGTCCCAGGTTGTCCATTGGGCCCTTCACAATGCAAAATATAACTATTTTGATATTCTTCAGTGGCTTTACCAACTCCAACTATGTTAAATTGAGTGGGTTGAATTGGCCATGTGGATGGCCAGTGCTGTAGAGAAATGATTGAAGTGTCCACTCCTGTGTCTACCAAATTTTCTTTCTTTTTTATTTTTTATTATACTTTAATTTCTAGGGTACATGTGCATAACATGCAGGTTTGTTACATATGTATACTTGTGCCATGTTGGTGTACTGCACCCATCAACTCGTCAGCACCCATCAACTCGTCATTTACATCAGGTATAACTCCCAATGCAATCCCTCCCCCCTCCCCTCTCCCCGTGATAGGCCCCAGTGTGTGATGTTCCCCTTCCCGAGTCCAAGTGATCTCATTGTTCAGTTCCCACCTATGAGTGAGAACATGCGGTGTTTGGTTTTCTGTTCTTGCGATAGTTTGCTGAGAATGCATGTCCCTACAAAGGACACAAATTCATCCTTTTTTATGGCTGCATAGTATTCCATGGTGTATATGTGCCACATTTTCTTAATCCAGTCTGTCACTGATGGATATTTGGGTCGATTCCAAGTCTTTGCTATTGTGAATAATGCCACAATAAACATACGTGTGCATGTGGCTTTATAGCAGCATAATTTATAATCCTTTGGGTATATACCCAGTAATGTGATGGCTGGCTCATATGGTACTTCTAGTTCTAGATCCTTGAGGAATCGCCATACTGTTTTCCATAATGGTTGAACTAGTTTACAATCCCACCAACAGTGTAAAAGTGTTCCTATTTCTCCACATCCTCTCCAACACCTGTTGTTTCCTAACTTTTTAATGATTGCCATTCTAACTCGTGTGAGATGGTATCTCATTGTGGTTTTGATTTGCATTTCTCTGATGGCCAGTGATGATGAGCATTTTTTCATGTGTGTGTTGGCTGTATGAATGTCCTCTTTTGAGAACTGTCTGTTCATATCCTTTGCCCACTTTTTGATAGGGTTGTTTGTTTTTTTCTTGTAAATTTGTTTGAGTTCTTTGTAGGTTCTGGATATTAGCCCTTTGTCAGATGAGAAGATTGCAAAAAATTTCTCCCATTCTGTGAGTTGCCTGTTCACTCTGATGGTAGTTTCTTTTGCTGTGCAGGTACCAAATCTTTCCATTTATTTCCCTGAATAGTTATTTCATAAGTAGGAAGTTTATCAGTAATTTGATTTACCCAGTAGGTGGCTTTTCCTTATTTATTTGTACTGCCCAGTCCCCCTGTTCTTTTAGTTTCACTTTTTCCTAGTCCCACATACGGTACAATCAGAAGCTGGGCTATGTGCTCTCCTGATTCTGCCTTCCAAGGAACGGAGGTAGATATAACGATTTGAATTTCCCCATTGCAATCTAAATCAGTTACTCCTATATGAACCTGCACTCTTTTAAATTTAAACTAGATCTTCCCAGAAGTAGTTTTACTGTTCCTGCTGGTAGAGGTCCACAGAGTCCTGTTGGTACTTTCTGTGGTAGTTCTCCAGGCAGGAGACTCACAGCCCTGGCACTACACAGATCTACTGTGGGATTAGTGACTGTGGTGGGGGACAAGCATTGTACAATTGTGAGGGAGTGACCTGAGCTGGGAATGCCCTAGTTTGGAATGGGGCCCGGGATGATCCCCTCATGGTGTTTCCTGAAATCAGGCTTCAGTCCTTATCAAATTTAGAATGACACTGATTGACCCAATGCTTTCCTTTTTTACACTTTGGACCCATCACAAAAGGAGAACCTGGTCCATACTGATTGATAGCCTGTTTAAACTCTTTGAGTAATTTAAAGGGAAATGGTTCATTGTGTCCATAATGTTCCCCTGTTGATCTCAGGGCAGTATCCTAACAGGGAACTGCCTGGATAGAACTGAGGGCGGTCACTGGGGGTGCTGCTCAAACAGTCACTGTGGTGACTACTTTTCACTCAATGTCCTCCAGAAAAGAAAGATCTGGAGGGTGAGGCCATTCTCTATCTTCAAGGTATTGAGGGAGTGCCGAGGGCAGGGACAAGCTTCCCCTTCTTTGGTCTCTTTAAGTGATTGAGAGATCTGTTCTTTTATCTCTTCTGCAACATTATCACACTTCCCCTCTTCTTCGTCTCCTTCCTCCTCATTATCAGTGTGAAAAGTTTCCAACGTGGAATAAATCAGAACCCACACTATCGTCAGCACAATGCCTATATGCCTTTTTCAGCGTGCTGCCTACATTTTTCCAGACCTCTACATCCTTAGTTCCTCGGTTCAGAAACCAGGGGCAATATTTCTCTACTGCACTGAAAAACTGCATAAGTCGGCTAGTGCTAACCTTCACTCCTCCTTTTCTGAGGAGCTGCTGAAGCAGACCCAAATAAATCTTGTGCCTGCTCAACCCTTGTCCCATTGTTACCCTGATGCTTCCGAGCTCTCCTTCTTACTCACCATGAGGATTATTTAAGAGTACTCAGGTGTCCTCCACCATAGTCCTTTGCTCTCCAACTGTCGCTCTGGCAACGCTTCAACCCAGGTTTGAGTCCCACGTTTGGATGCCACTTGCCGAGACCAGCTCAGTCATGGAGATCCCAACCCAGCCACACTAGAGAAATAAAGACACAGACTCAGTAATAGAGTGCAAAGTGGGATCAGGGGGCTAACAACCTTCAGAGATGGGAGCTTTGAGTAGAGTTTGACCCGCCTATTTATTGACAGTAAGCCCATGATAAACATCGTTTCTGCAGTTTATAGACTAATTAAAAGTATTCTTATGGAGAACAAAGGGAGAGGCTCTGGCTTGTTATCTGCAGCAGGAACACTCTATCCTTAGAATGCCTGATGCCGACCAGTTGTCTCTATCATTAGAATGCCTGGCATCTGCCAGGAGTCTCCATTTTCAAAATGCCTGAGGTTGCCCAGGTTTCTCTATCATTTAGAATGCCTGAGGTCAGACAGGAATCTCTCCCATTAGAGTTCCTCTTGTCAGCCAGGAGTCTCTATCCTTAAAATGCCTGAGGTCACTATGGTGTCTATTAGTCCATTTTGAGACTCTTTCGTTAGAATGCCTGAAGTTGGCCTGATGCCTCTATTTTTAGAAAGCCTGGTATCCGTCAGGAGTCTCTCCATTTAGAATGCCTGAGGTACACCAGGTGTCTCTATTTTTAGAATGCCCGATGTCACCAAGATGTCTCTATCAGACTGCCTGAAGTTGGCCAGGTGTCTCTATCATTAGAATGCCTGAGCTCATCCGGGAGTCTCCATCCTTACAATTCCTGAGGTCATGCAGGTGTCTATCATTAGAATGCCTTGGTTCAGCCAGGAGTCTCTTCCCTTAGAATGCCTAAGTTCACCCTGATGTCTCTATTATTAGAAAGCTTTGGGTTGCCTGGAAATCTCTATCTTTAGAATGACTGGTGTAGACCAGCGGTTTTTATTGTTAGAATGCCAGAGGTCACCTGGTTGTCTCTATCATTAGAATTCCTGGGGTGGGCCAGTAGTTTCCATCCTTGGAATGCCTGAGTTTACCTAGGTGTCTCTATTATTAGAATGCCTGGGATTGGCTAGGGATCTCTATCATTAGAATGTGTGAGGTCTCCCAGGTGTCTGTCATTAACATGCCTGAAGTCAGCCAGGAGTATCTATCCTTAGAATGCCTAAAGTAGCCTCATTTCTCTTTCATTACAATTCCCCAGGTCAGCCAAGAGTTTCAGTTATTAGAATGCCTGAGGTAGACTTGGTGTCTTTACCATTAGCATACCTGTGGTCAGCCAGGAGTCTCTCTCATTAGAATAACTGGGAAGTATCTATCCTTATAATGTCTGTGGTCACCCACGTGTCTATCATGAGAATGCCTGGGGTCATCCAGAAGTCTCTATTCTAATAATGTCTGAGATAGCCCAGATGTCCATCTTTAGAATGCCTAGGATCGGCCTGTAGTCTTTATTTTTAAAATGCCTGAGGCCGCCCTGGTGTCTCTATCATCAAAATGGCTGAGGTTGGCCAGGAGACTCTCTCATTAAAATGCCTGACATCGGCCAGATGTCTCTATCTGTAAAATGCCTGGGGTCAATGAGGAGTCTCTCCTGTTAGAGTACTTGAAGTCAGCCAAATGTCTCTATCCTTAGAATGCCAAAGGTCATCCAACTGTCTCTATCATTAGAATGACTGGGGATGACCATAAGTCTCACCATTAGAATGACTGGGGTCGACCAGGAGTCTCTATACTTAGAATGCTTGAGGTTGCCCAGGTATCTATAATCAGAATGCCTGGGGTCAGCCAGAAGCGTCTATTATTAGAATGTCTCAGGTCACCCAGGTGTCCCTATCATTAGAATGCCTAGGAGAATGCCTGAGTTTGGCCACATGTCTCTGTCCTTAGAATGCCTGGCGTCTGCCAAGAATCTCTCCCTTTACAATGCCTGAGGTCAGGAAAGTGTCTCTATTTTTGGAATGTCAAAGATCACACAGGTGTCTGTATCATTACAATGTCTGTGGTAGTTTACTAGACTCTATCATTTGAATGCCTGTGCTTGGCCAAGAGTCTTTCCAGTTAGAATTCCCGGGTTCAGCCAGGTGTCTCTATCATTAGAATGCCTATGATTGACCAGCAGTCTAAATCATTAGAATGCCTGACGTTGACGAGAAGTCACTGTCACTAAAATGAATGGGGTCAGCCAGGAGTTTCTCCCATTGGAATGGCTATGGTGGGCCAGGTGTGTTAAGCCTTAGAATACCTGAGGTCACACAAGTGTCTCTATGATTAAAATATCTGTGTTCGGCCAGAAGTCTCTTCTGTTAGATTGCTGGAATCAGCCAGGTGTCTTTATTTTTAGAATGCCTGTGGTCGCCCAGGTACCTCTATTATTCAAATGCCTGAGGATAGCCAGAAGTCTCTATCATTAGAATGCCTAGGGTCAGCAAGGAGTCTCTCTCATTAGAATGCTTGGGGTCAACCAGGTGTCTTTATCCTTTGAAAGATTGAGGTCACCCAAGTGTCTATTGCATTACAATGATTAAAGTCTCCCAGGAGTCTCTATCATTAGAATGTCTGGATTTGGCCAGAAGTCTCTCCTGTTAAAATGCTTGAAATCGGCCGGGTGTCTCTATCCTTAGAATGCCTGATGTTGACCAGTTGTCTCTATCATTAGAATGCCTGAAGTCAGTCAGGATTCTCTCCTGTTTGAATGCCTGAGGCTGGCCACGTGTCTCTATCTTTAGAATGACTGAGATTGTCCAGTCGTCTCTATGATTAGAATGCCTGAGGTCCACCAAAATCTGCATCATTAGAATGAGTAAGGTCAGCGATAAGTCTCTGCTACTAGAATGCCTGAGGTTGGCCAGGAGTCTCTTCCCTTAGAATGCCTGCAGAGGGCCAGTTGTCTTTTGCCTTAGAATGTCTGAGGTCACACAGGTGTCTCTATTATTGGAATGCTTTGGGTAAATGTGGAGTCTCTATCATTAAAATCCTGAAGTGTGCAAGAAGTCTCTATTGTTAGAATGTCTTGGGTTGTCCAGTTGTTTCTATCCTTAGAATGCCTGAGGTTGCTCAGGTGTCTCTATTATTAGAATGCCTGGGGTCAGCCAAGAGTCTCTCCCATTATAATGCATGGGGTAGGCCAGGTGTCTATCCTTAGAATGTCTGAGGTCTCCCAGGTGTATATTTCATTAGAATACCTGGGGTTGGCCAGGAGTTTCTATCTTTAGAATGCCTGGGGTCAGTCAGGAGCCTCTCTGTTGAAATTCCTGGTATCGGCCACATGTCTCTCCAGTTAGAATGCCTGAGGTCAGCCAGGTGTCTCTATTATTAGAATGCCTGGGCTAGGCCCAAAATCTCTATCATTAGAATGCCTGGGTTCAACCAAGAGTCTCTACTGTTAGAATGCCTGGGGTTGGCCAGCTATCTTTATTCTTAGAATACCTGATATTTCCCAGGTGTTTCTATCATTAGATTGCCTCGGGTTTGCCAGGAGTCTCTCCCATTAGAATGCCTTGGTTTGGCCAGGGGTCTCTCCTGTTAGAATGTCTGGTGCCAGCC
This sequence comes from Macaca mulatta, assembly GCF_049350105.2. Classification (NCBI taxonomy): domain Eukaryota; kingdom Metazoa; phylum Chordata; class Mammalia; order Primates; family Cercopithecidae; genus Macaca; species Macaca mulatta. The sequence goes on along the minus strand of NC_133426.1, from coordinate 58,102,304 downwards.
AGGTGTTTCTATCTTTAGAATGCTTGAGGTCACTCAGTTGTCTCTGTCATTGAAATGCCTTTGTTTGGCCAGGAGTCTCTATTATTATAACGCCTGTAAATGGGCAGGAATCTCTCCCACTAGAATGCAAGGGATCGACTAGTTGTTTCTATCCTAAGAATGACTGTGGTCACATAGGTGTCTCTATCATTAGAATGCCTGTGGTAGACCAGGAGTCCCTATCCCTAGAATGCCTGGGATCAGCCAGGGGTTTCTCCAATTACAATGTCTGGGGTAGGCCTAGTGTCTCTTGTTGAATCCCTGAGGTTGCCAAGTTGTCTCCACCATTAGAATCCCCGGGGTCAGCCAGAAGTCTCTATTATTAGAATGAATTGGGTGAGCCAAAAGTATCTCCCATTAGAATGCCTGATATTGACTAAATTTCTCCCCTGTTAGAATGTCTGAGGTTGCCCAGGTGTCTCTATCATTAGAATGCCTAAGCTCAGTCAGGACTCTTACCCATTAGAATGCCTGGGGTCAGGCAAGAGTCTCTCCCATTAGAATGTCTGGCGTCAAAAAGCGTTACTCTCATTACAATGCCTAGGTCATTCAGATGCCTCTATCCTTAGAATGACTGAGGTCACCCAGGTGTCTCTAACATTATAATGACTGGGGTTGGCCAGGGGTCTTTATTATTAGAATGCCAGGGGTTGTCAGGAGTCTCTTCCGTTTAATGCCTGGTGTCGGCAAGGAATCTCTCTTGATAGAATGCCTGGCATTGGCCAGGTGTCTCTATCCTTACAATGAGTGCAGTCGCCTAGGTGTCTCTAACATTAGAATGCTTGGGGTCGCACAGGTGTCTCTATTATTAGAATGCCTGGGTTCAACAAAAGTACTCTCTAGAATGCCTGGCGTTGGCCAGGTGTTCTGTGGCCAACTCCTGGTCAACCTCAGGCATTCTATGCTTAGAATGCCTGGTGCCACCCAGGTTCCTCTATCATTAGATTGCCTCAGGTAGGCCAGGAGTCTCTCCCATTAGAATGCCTTGGTTTGGCCAGATGTCTCTTCCATTAGAATGTCTGGGGTCAGCCAGGTGTCTCTCTATGTAAAATGACTGAGGCCAAACAGTTGTCTCTATCATTATAATGCTTGTGGTAGGCCATGAGTCTCCATGACAGAATGTCTGCTGTTGGCCAGGAGATCTCCTGTTAGAATGCCTGGGGTCGGCCAGGTGTCTTTACCCATAGAACGCCTAAGGTCGCCCAGGTGTTTCTATCATTAGAATGCCTGGGGTCAGCCAAAAGTCTCTATCATTAGAACACCTTGGGTTGGCCAGAATTCCCTCCCATTAGCATGCCTGTGGTAGGCCAGGAGCCTCTACCTTTAGAATGTCTGTGGCTGGCCAGGTGTCTCTATCATTAGATTGTCTGTGGTCCACCAGGTGTCTCTATTATTATAATGCCTGTGGTCAGCCAGGAGTCTCTATTCTTAAAATGCCTGAGGTGGCCCAGGTATCTATCATTAGAATGCCTTGGGTAAGGCAGGAGTCCCTATCTTTAGAATGCCTGAAGTAGCCCAGGTGTCTGTATCAATAGGGTGTCCAGGGTCGGCCAAGAGACTCTACCATTAGAATGCCCAAGGTCGGACAGATGCCTTTATCCTTAGAATGCCAGAGGTCACCAAGGTGTCTCTATTATTAGAATGCCTGGGGTTGGGCAGGAGATTTTATCCTTAGACTGCCTGAGGTCTCACAGGTGTTTCTATCATTAGAATGCCTAGAGTCGGCTAGGAGTCTCTCCCATTAGAATGCCTGGGTTTGTCCAGAAGTCTCTATTCTTAGAATTCCTGAGGTCGCCTATGTATTTATTATTAGAATGCCTGGGGTCAGAAGAGGCTCTATACATGGAATGCCTGTGGTCATGCAGGTGTCTTTATCATTAGCATGCCTAGGGTCAGCCAAGAGACTTTCTCATTAGAATGTCTGAAGTCAAACAGGTATCATTATCCTTAGAATGTCTAAGGTCAGCCAGGAGTCTCTCCCATTAGAATGCCTAAGTTTGCCCAGGTGTCTTTATTCTTAGAATGCTGGAGATGGCCCAAGTGTCTTTATCATTAGAATTCCTGAAATGAGCCAGGAGTCTCTTTCATCAGAATACCTAAGGTCAGACAGGAGTTTCTATCCTTAGACTGCCTGAGGTAGGCCAGATGTGTGTATTATTAGACTGCTTGGTGCCGAGCAGGAGTCTTTATTCTTAGAATGCCTGATGTCAGTCAGCTGTCTATCATTTGAATGCCTCAGTTGGCCAGGAGTGTCTCTTCTTAAAACAACTGGGGTCAGAGAGGTGTCTCTATGCTTAGAATAACTGAGGTACCCAGGTGTCTATTATTAGAATGCCTGGGGTCAGCCAGGAGTCTCTAACCACAGAATGCCTGACATCACCCAAGTGTCTCTATTGTTAGAATACCTGAGGTCCGCCAGGAGGCTCTCCCGTTAGAATGCCTGAGGTCGGCCAGATGTCTCTATTCTTAAAATGTCAGGAGTCTCTTATTTTTGAATGCCTGAGTACAGCCAGGTGTCTCTATGCTTAGAATGCTGAAGTTTGCCCATGTGCCTCTATCATCACAATGATAAAGTCAGCCAAGGGTCTCTTCCATTATAATGCCTATGGTGAACCAGTAATCTCGCTTAGAATGCCTGAGGTCAACCAGCTGTCTGTATCCTTAGAATGCCAGAGTTTGCCCAGGTGTCTCTATCATTAGAATGCCTGGGGTAGGCCAGGATTCTTTATCATTAGAATGCCTGGGACGACCAAAAGTCTCTATCTTTAGAACACCAGAAATCCCCTAGGTGTCTCTCATTAGAATGCCTGGGGTCTGCCAGCAGTCTCTATCCTTAGAATGCCTGAGGTCTCCCAGGTGTCTATTATTACAATGGCTTTGGTCTTTCAGGTGTCTCTATTATTGGAATGCCTGAGGTAGCCCATGTGTCTACCATTAGAATGTCTTGGATTGGCCAGGAGTCTCTATGTTCAGAATGCCTGAGGTCAGCCACGTCTCTCTATCATTAGAATGCCTAGGGTCTCCCAGTTTACTCTCCCATTACGATGCCTGAGGTCTGCCAAATGTCTCTATCCTTAGAATGCCTGGGTTCTGCTTGGAGTTTCTGCTTTTAGAATGCCTTTTAGACATCTGAGCCAGGTGTCTGTATGCATAGAATGTCAGAGTTTGTCCAGATGTCTCTATCATTAGAATGCCTTGGGTCAGCCAGGATTCTCTCACATTAGAATACTTGGGGTCGGCAAAGAGTCTCTATCCTTAGAATGTGTGAGTTGGACCAGGTGTCTCTACCATAAGGATGCCTGAGGTCGGCCAGGGGTCCCTATCCTTAGAATACCTGTGGTCACACAGGTGTCTCTGTCATTAGAATGCCTGACAATAGCCAAGAGTCTCAATCCTTATAATGCTTGTGTTTGCCCACTTATCTGTTATTACAGTGCCCAAGTCACTATCCTTAGAATGCCTAATGTTGTCCAGGTGTCTCTATCATTTGAATTTCTGGGGTTGCCAAGGAGAATCTCTCATTAGAATGTCTGAGGTCTGCCAGATATCTCTATCCTTAGGCTACCTGGGGTTCACCAGGATTTTCTGCCATTAGAATGCCTGAAATCTGCCAGAGGTCTCTATGCTTAGAATGCCAGAGTTCACTGAGGTGTCACTATCATTAGAATGCCTTGGGTAAGCCAAGATTCTCTCACATTAGAAAACCTGGGGTTGGCCAAGAGTCTTTACTCTTAGAATGCATGAGAACAGCCAGGTCTCTCTATTATAAGAATACCTGGGGTCAGCCAGGAATCTCTATCCTTAGAATGCCTAAGTTTGGCCAAGTGACTTCACCATTAGGGTTCCTGGGTTCGGCCAGAGGTCTCTATCCTTAGAATGCCTGTTGTCACACAACTGTTTGTTATTAGAATGTGTGGAGTCAGTCAGGAGTCTCTGTCCTTAGAATGCCTGACCTCTCCCTGGTGTCTCCACCATTAGATTGCCTGGGGTCGCCTGGAGGACTCTCCTGTAAGAACGCCTGAGGTCGGCCAAGTGTCTTTATCTTTAGAGTGCCGGGGGTCGGCCAGGAGTCTCTGCCATTAGAATACTTGAGGTTGGCCATGTGTCTTCATGGTTAGAATGCTGGAGTTTCCTCAGGTGTTTCTATCATTACCATACCTTGGAGTCGGCCAAGAGTCTTTTTCATTAGAATGGCTGTGGACAACCAGGAGTCTCTAATCTTAGAATGCCTGAGGTCGGCCATTTGTTTCTATCTTTAAAATGCCTTGGGCTGGCCAGAAGCCTCTATTTTAGAATGCCTGCCGTTGGTCAGGTGTCTCTGTCAGTAGAATGCCTGGGGTTGGCAAGAAGTGTCTACCTTTAACATGCCTGAGGTCACTGAGAGGTCTATCATTGTAATGACTAAAGTTGAACAGGTGTGTCTGTGTTTGGAATGGCAGAGTTCACCCATGTGTCTCTATCATTACAATGCCTAGGATTAGCCAGGAGTCTCCACCATTATAATGTTTGTGGTGGGCCAGGAGTCTCCATGCTTAGAATGCCAGTGGTTGGACGGGTGTCTCTATTATTAGAATGCCTAGGGTAGCCAGGAGTCTCTATCCTTAAAATGCCAGAGGCCACCCAGGTGTCTCTCATTAAAATGCCTGGGGATGGCCAGGAGTCTCTATCCCTAGAATAGATATCCCTAGAATGCCTGAGGTCACCCAGGAGTGTCTATCATTACAATGCCTGGGGTCGCCCATGTGTCTCTATAACTATAATGCCTGTGGTTAGAAAGTAGTCTCTCCAATTAGAATGCCTGGGGTGGGCTAGGAGTCTCTATCCTTAGAATTTTTTAAATCACCCATGTGTGTATTATTAGAATGCCTCGGGTTGGAGGAGCCTCTATTCATATATTGACTGAGGTCATGCAGTTGTCTCTATCATTAGAATGCTTGGGGTTGGCCAAGAGACTCTCCCACTAGAATATTTGAGGTGAAACAGATATCTCTACTTTTACAATGTCTAAGGTCAACCAGGAGTCTCTGCCATTAGAATGCCTAGGGTCAAACAAGAGTCTCTATTCTTAGAATGCCTGAAGTCAGCCAGGCGTCTCTATCATTAGAATTCCTGATGTGGGCCAGAAGTCTCTATCCTTAGAATGTCTGAGGTCACCCAGCTGTCTATTAGAATGCCTGGGGTTGGCCAGGTGTCTATTATTAGAATGCGTAGAGTCGGCCAGGAATCTCTCCCATTAGAATGCCTGAGTTTGGCCAGATGTCTCTATCATTAGAATGCCTACAGTTGGCCAAGAGTCTCCACTGTTAGAATGCCTGACGTCGGACTGGTGACTCTATTCTTAGAATGCGGATGTCGCTCAGGTGTCTCTGTCATTAGACTGTCTGGGACGAGACAGGAGTGTCTATTGTTAGAATGCCTGAGGTCACCCAGGTGTCTCTCTCATTAGAATGCCTTGGTTTGAACAGGAGTCTCTATCCTTTCAATGCCTGAGGTTAGCCAGGTGTCTCTGTTTTTCAGTAGCTGGGGTCAGCCAGGAGTCTCTAATTTTAGAATGCCTGGGGCCACCCACGTGTCGATCATTAAAATGTCTGGCATCAGTCAGGAGTCTCTTTTCGTAGAATGTTTGATATCGCCCAGGTATCTCTATCATTAGAATTCCTGGGGTCTTCCAGGAGACTCTCTTGTTAGAATGCCTGACGTTGGCCAGATGTCTCTACCCTTAAAGTGCCTGGGGTCAGACAGGAGTCTCTACCTTTTGAATTCCTGAGTTCAGCCAAGTGTCTCTATGCTTAGAATGTTGTAAGTTGCCCAGGTGTCTGTATCATTAGAATGCTTTCTGCCAGCCATCAGCCTCTCCCGTTACAATGTGTGAGGTTGCCCATGTTTCTCTATCATTAGAATGCTTTGGGTCAGCAAAAAGACTTTCCAGTTAGAACGGATGAGGTTGCCACATGTCTCTATCCTTAGAATATCTGGGGTCACCCATGAGATTCTCCCAATAGAATACTTGAGATCGACCAGGTGTCTCTATCATTAGAATGCCTGGGGTCAGGCAGGAGTCTCTAATTTTAGAATACTTGAAGTCGGCCAGGTGTCTTTATCATTAGAATGCATTGGTTCAGTTAGGAGAGTTTATTTTTAGAATGCCTGATGTCGTCCCAGTGTCTAACATTATGATGATTGAGGTTGGCCGGGTGTCTCTAAGCTTAGAATGCCAAAATTCAGCCATGAGTCTCTATCATTACAATGCCTTAGGTCAGCCAGGAGTCATTTCCATTATAATGGCTTTGTTGGGCAAAGAGTCTGTATGCTTACAATGCCTGTGGCTGGCCAGGTGCCTATCATCAGAATGCCTCGGATGGGCAAGGAGTCTTTATCATTAGAATATCTGAGGTCTCCCAGGAGTCTCTAACATTAGAATGCCTGGGATCGGCCAGGGGACTCTTCCATTGGAATGGCTGTTGTTGGCCAGATATTTCTATCCTTAGAATGCTACAGTTCACCCAGGTTTCTATATAATTTGAATGCCAGGGGTCAACCAGGAGTCTCCTTAGAATGCCTGAGGTCGCCAATGTTTCTTTATAATTAGAATAGCTTGGGTCGGCCAGGAGTCTGAATCCTTAGAATTTGTGAGGTCGTTCAGGTGTCTACCATTAGTATACCTGGGTTCAACCAGGTGTCTCTATACTTAGAATGTCTTTGGTCAGCCAGGAGTCTCTGCCATTAGAATATCTGAAGTCAGCCAGGTGTCTCTATCCTTAGAATGCTGGAGGTGGCCCGTGTGTCTCTATCATCAGAATTACTCGGGTGTGACAGGAGTCTCTGTTATTAGAATGTCTTAGGTCAGCCAGAAGTGTATCCATAAAATTCCTGAAGTCTGTCAGTTGTGTCTATCATTAGAATCCTTGGGGTAGTCCATGAGCCTCTACCCTGAAAATTTCTAGGGTTGCTTAGGTGTTTATATCATAAAAATGCCTGCGGTCAGCCAGGAGACTCTGTTGATAGAATGCCTGTTGTTGGTCCGATGTCTCTATCCTTAGAATGCTTGGGGTCGTCAAGGAGTCTCTTCCACTAGAATAACTGAGATCAGCCAACTGTCTCCATCATTAGAATGCCAGAGGATGCCTAGGTGTCTCTATCATTAGAATGTCTGTGGTTGGCCAGGAGTCTCTCTCATTAGAATGGGATCTGCCAGAAGCCTCTACCATTAGAATTCCTAAGGTCAGCCAGAGGTCTCTATTCTTAGCATACCTGTTGTTGGCCAGGTGTCTCTATCATTGGAATGCCTGAAGTTGGCCAGGAGTCTCTGCCATTGGAATGCTTGGGGTGGGTCAATAGTCTCTATACTTAGAATGCCTTAGGTCCCCCAAATGTCTATCATTAGAACCCCTGGAGCTTCTATACTTAAAATACCTTCGGTCGCCCAGGAGTCTTTATCATTAGAATGCCTGGGGTCAGCCAGGTGTCGCCTTCCTTAGGATTCCAAAGGGCACCCAGGTGTCTCTATCATTAGAATGCCTGGAGTCGACCAGGAGTCACTCCCATTAGAATGTCTTGGGTAGGCTAGGAGTCTCTATCCTGAGATCACTCGAGATCCTCAAGTTGTCCAAGTGTCTCTACATTAGAATGCCTGGGGTCGGAAAGAAGACACTCCCAATAGGTCGACCAGATGTCTCTATCCTTAGAATCTCTGAGGTTGGCCAGGTGCCTCTATCATTAGAATGACTGGGATCAGCCAGGATTCTATCCCATTAGAATGCCTACAGTAGGCCAAGAGTCTCTATCGTGAGAATGCCTGAGGTCTCCCAAGTTCTTACGTTAGAATGACTGGGTTCAGCCAGGAGTCTCTATTCTTAGAATGCCTGAGGTTGGATAGTTGTCTCTATTGTTAGAATACCTGGGGTAAACCACGAGTCTTTATCCTTTGAATGTCTGAGGTCGCCAAGTGGTCTATCATTAAAATGCCTGGGGTAGGCCAAGAGTCTCTATCCTTAGAATTCCTGAGGTGACCAAGGAATTTGTATCATTGACATACCTAGGCGTGGCAAATGGCCACTACCGTTAGAATACCTGTGGTTGGTCAGACGTCTCTATTCTCAGATTGCCAAAGTTTGCCCAGGTATCTACATCATTAGAATGCCTGGGGTTGGCCAGGAGTCTATATCTTTAGGGAGCCTGAGATCACCAATATGTCTGTATCATTAGAACGTTTGGGGTCGGCCAGGAGCCTCTCTCATTAAAATGCCTTTAGTTGTCCAGGAGTCTGTATCATGTCTCCCAGGTGTCTATCATTAGAATTCCTAATGTCGGCCAAGATTCTTTATCCTTTGAATACCTGAAGTCAGCGAGCTGTCTCTATCATTTGAATGCATGAAGTCGTCCAGGAGCCTCTATCCTTAGAATGCCTGTGGTCACTAAGGTGTCTATCATTAGAGTGGCTGGGGTTGCCCAGAAGACTCTATTCTTAGAATGTCTCAGGTCGTCTACAAGTCTTTATCATTAGAATGCCTGAGGTTGACAAGAAGCTGCACTGTTAGAATGTCTGAGGTCATTCAGGTGTCACTGTCTTCAAAATGCCTGAGGTCCCCCAACGTGTCTCTATCATTAGAATGCCTGTGGTCGACCAGAAGTCTCTCCCCTTAGAATGCCTGGGGTCAGTCAATGGTCTCCATCCTTAACATTCCTGTGGTCACCCAGGTGTCTATCATTAGTATGCTTGGAATCAGCCAGGAATCTCTACCCTTAGAATGCCTGATGTTTGTGAATTGTCTCTATCATTAGAATGCCTGGGGTCGGCCAGGAGTCTCTACTCTTAGAATGCGTGTGGTCTGCCAGGTATCTATCATTATCATGCCTCAGGTGGGCCAGGAGTCTCTATCCTTAGTATGCCTATGGCCGCCCAAGTTTCTCTATCATGAGAATGCCTGAGGTTGGCCAGTTGTCTCTATTTTCAGAATGTCGCATGTTGCCCAGGTGTGTATCATTAGAATTCCTGTGGTCAGCCAGGAGTCTCTCCTATTAAAATGTCTAGGGTTAGACAAAAGTATCTATATTTAGAATGCCTGAGGAAACCCGGGTGTCAATTATTAGAGTGCCTGGAGTCATCCAGGAGTCTCTCCCATTAGAATGCTGGGGGTTGGTCAGGAATTCCTATCATTAAATGCCAGAGGTCGTTCAGATGTCTCTGTCATTAGAATGGCTGGGGTCGGCCAGGAGTCTCTCTTGTTTGAATGCCTGAGTTTGGCCAGGTGTCTCTATACTTAGAATGTTGAAGGATGCCCAGGTGTCTCTCTCATTAGAATGCTTTGGGTCGACCAGCAGATTCTAATGTTAAAGTGCTTGATTTCCCCCAGGTTTCTCTATCATTAGAATGCCTTGCATCCACCAGGAGACTCTCCAGTTAAAATGCATGAAGTCATAAGTAGAAAGCAGAAACTGGATCCCATCATTACATCTTATACAAAAATTAATTCAAGATGGATTAGAGACTTAAATGTTAGACCTAAAACCATAAAAACCCTAGAAGAAAACCCAGGCAATACCATTCAGGACATAGGCATGGGCAAGGACTTCACATCTAAAACACCAAAAGCAACGGCAACAAAAGCCAAAATTGACAAATGGGATCTAATTAAACTAAGGAGCTTCTGCACAGCAAAAACAAACAAACAAAAAAAACTACCATCAGAGTGAACAGGCAACCTACAGAATGGGAGAAAATTTTTGCAATCTACTCATCTGACAAAGGGCTAATATCCAGAACCCACAGAGAACACAAACAAATTTACAAGCAAAAAACAAACAACCCCATCAAAAAGTGGACAAAGGATATGAACAGACACTTCTCAAAAGAAGACATTTATGCAGCCAACAGACACATGAAAAAATGCTCATAATCACTTGCCATCAGAGAAATGCAAATCACAACCACAATGAGATACCATCTCAAACCAGTTAGAATGGCGATCATTAAAGTCAGGAAACAACAGGTGCTGGAGAGGATGTGGAGAAATAGGAACACTTTTACACTGTTTGTGGGATTGTAAACTAGTTCAACCATTGTGGAAGACAGTGTGGTGATTCCTCAAGGATCTAGAACTAGAAGTACCATTTGACCCAGCCATCCCATTACTGGGTATATACCCAAAAGATTATAAATCATGCTGCTATAAAGACACATGCACATGTATGTTTATTATGGCACTATTCACAATAGCAAAGACTTGGAACCAACCCGAATGTTCATCAATGACAGACTGGATTAAGAAAATGTGGCACATATACACCATGGAATACTATGCAGCCATAAAAAAGGCTGAGTTCATGTCCTTTGTAGGGACATGGATGAAGCTGGAAACCATCATTCTCAGCAAACTATCACAAGGACAAAAAAACAAAAAACAAAAAACAAACAAACAAAAAAAACACCGCATGTTCTCACTAATAGGTTGGAAATGAACAATGAGAACACTTGGACACAGGAAGGGGAACATCACACACCAGGGCATGCTGTGGGGTGGGGGCATGGGGGAGGGATAGCATTAGGAGATATACCTAGTGTAAATGGCAAGTTATTGGGTGTAGCATACCAACATGGCACACGTATACATATGTAACAAACCTGCATGTTGTGCACATGTATCCTAGAACATAAAGTATAATAAAAAATACATGAAGTCAGCCACATGTATCTATTCTTAAAATGCCTGGACTCGCCCATGAGTCTCTCCCCAGAGAATGCCTGAGGTCCGTGTCTCTATATTTAGAATGCTGGAGGACGCTAAGCTGTCTATCATTAGAATCTGTGGGGATGGCCAGGAACCTGTCACATTAGAATGCCTGGAGACAACCAGGAGTCTCTATCGTTACAATGCCTGAGATCAACCAGGTGTCTCTGTCATTAGAACGCCTGGGTTTGGCCAGGAGGCTCCATCATTAGAATGCCTGGGGTCTGCCAGATGTCTCTATACTTAGAATGCCTGAAGTGCCTCTAGTGTTTATCATTAGAATGTCTGGGGTTGACAAGGAGTCTCTATCTTTAGAATTCCTGAGGCGGCCCAGGTGTCTCTAACATTGAAATGTCTGAGTTCGTCTAGGAGACTCTCGTTAGAATGCCTGTGATCAGTCAGATGCCTCTATTTTTGCAATGCCTGTGTTCGGCCAGAAGCCTCTCCCGTTAGAATGTTGGAGGTCACTGGGATCAGCCAAAATTCTCTACCACTAGAATGTCTCAGGTCACACAAGAGTCTATGTTCTTTGAATCTATATTCTTTGAGGTTGGAGAGTTTTCTCTATCATTAGAATGCCTGGGGTCATTCAGGAGCCTCTATCTTTAGAATGCCTGAGGTCACTCTGGTGTCTATTATTAGAATGGCTGGGGATGGCCAGATGACTCTATTCTTAGAATGCCTCAGATCTCCTAGGTGTCTCTATCATTAGAATGCCTTATGTCGACCAAAAACTGTACTATTAGAATGCCTAAAGTCAGCCGGATGTCACTATTCTTAATATGCCTGAGGTTCCCAATGTGTCTCTATGATTAGAATGTCTGTGGTCGGCCAGCATTCTCTCCCATTAGAATGCCTGGGGTAGGCCAGTGGTCTCTATCCTTAGAATGCCAGTGGTCACCCAGGTGTCTGTCATTAGTATGCCTGTGGTCAGCCAGGAGTCTCTATCCTTAGAATGCCTGAGGTTGCCCGGGAGTCTCCATCATTTAAATTCCTGAAGTCAGTCATGAGACTCTCTTATTAGAATGGCTGAGGTCAGCCAGATGTCTGGTGGCCTAGGTGTCTCTAACATTCAATTGCCTATGGTCAGCTAGGGGTCTCTATCCTTAGAATGCCTGAGGTCATCAATGTGTCTCTATCAGAATGTGTGGGGTCCGCCAGGAGTCTGTATCCTTAGAATGTAAGAGGTCCCCCAGGTTTCTAATATTATAATGTCTGGGATTAGCCAGGAGACTCTCCCAATAGAACGTCTGAGGTCGGCCAGATGTCTCTATCTTTAAAATGCCTGGAATCGCCCAGGTGTCTCTATCATTAGAATGCTTGTGGTCCGCAGGGGTCTCTCCTGATAGAATGCCTGAGGTTCGCCAGGAGTCTCTATCATTAGAATGCCTGACACTGGCCAGGAATCTCTGTCATTAGAATGCCTGGAATCAGCCAGAAGTCTCTCCTGTTAGAATGCCTGGGCTTGGCCAAGTGTCTCTCCATTTAGAATGTGTGAGGTCAGCGAGGTGTCTCTATTCTTGGAATGCCAGAGGTTTTCCAGGTGTCTCTATCATTAGAATTCCTGGGATGCGCCAGAACCCTTTCCCTTTAGAATGGCTGAGATTGGCCAGAAGTCTCTCCTGTTAGAATGCATGGGGTGAGCCAGGTGTCTCTATCCTTAAAATGTCTCTGGTTGTACAGGAGTTTCTATTAGAATATTCGAGGTAAACCAGGAGTCTGTATCTTTAGAATGCCTGGTCTTGGCTTGGAGTATCTTCCATTAGAATGCCTGGAGTCAGCCAGGTGTCTCTACTCTTAGAATGCTTGAGGTCGCCCATGTTTCTTTATCAGAATACCTGGGGTCTGAAAGGAGTCTCTCATGTTAGAATTCCTGGGGTCAGCCAAATGTATCTATGTCTAGAATGCCTATGGTCCCACAGGTGTCTCTATTATTAGAATGCATGGGATAGGCCAGGTAGTCTCTATCATTGGAACACCTGTATTCTTCCCTGCCAGGAGTCTCTTACATTTGACTACCTGGGATCCACCAGGTGTCTCTATTCTTAGAATTTCTGATGTCGCCCAGGTGTCTCTATTATTAGAATACCCGGGGTAGGCCAGGAGTCTCTCCCATTAGAATAGCAGGGGTCAGTGATGTGTCTCTATCCTTAGCATTCCTCAAGTCGCCCACGTGTCTCTATCATTAGAATGCCTGTGGTCTGACACTAGTCTCTCCGGTTAGAATCCCTGAAATTGGCTTGTTTTTCTTCCATTAGAATGCCTGAGGTTGGCCAAGTGTCTTTATCCTTAGGATACCTGAGATCACCCAGATGTGTCTGTCATTAGAATGCCAGGGGTCAGCCAGGAGTTTCTCCCATTAGAATGACTTAGGTCCAACAGGTGTCTCTATCAGTAGATTGCCTCATGTCGCCAAGGTGTCTTTATCATTAGAATTCCTGGGGATGGCCAGGAGTCTCTCATGATAAAATGCCTAGGGTCGACCAGGTGTCTTTATCCTGACAATGCCCGAGGTAGCACAGGTGTCTCTATCATTAGAATGCCTTTGGTCAGCAAGGAGTCTCTATCATTAGAAGGCCTGTGGTCAACCAGGAGTCTCTCTCATTTGAATGACTGTGGTAGGCCAGGAGTCTCTCCTTTTAGTATCTCTTGGGTTGACCAAGAATCTCTCCTGTTAGAATTCCTGGGATTGAGCGTGTGTCTCTATCCTTAGAATGCCCATGGTGGCACAGGTGTCTCTATCATTAGAATGTCTGGGGTAGATCTGGAGTCTCTATCATTAAAAAGCCTGGGGTCTACCAGGAGTCTTTTTCGTTAGAATCCCTCGGGTAAGCCAGGTATCAATATCCTTAGAATGCCTCAGGTGGCTGAGGTGTCTTTATCATTAGAATGTCTGGGGTTAGCCAGGAGTCTATCCCATTAAAGTTTGTGGGGTTGGCCAGGTGTCTCTGTAGTTAGAATGTCTGAGGTCACACAGCAGACACTATCGTTGGAATGCCTGGGGTCAGAGAGGAGTCTCTATCATTAGAATTCCTGTAGTGGGCCAGGAGTCTCTCCCATTAGAATGTCTGGTCTCAGTCAGGAGTCTCTACTCTTAGAATGCCTGGGGTCGGCCACATGTCTGTATCCTTAAAATGCCCGATGTGGAACAGATGTCTCTATCATTAGAATGCCTGGGGTTGACGAGGATTCTCTCCCATTAGAATACCTGGGTTATGGTAGGTGTCTTTCTTTTTGGAATGCCTGGTGTTGCCCAGGTGTCTCTATCATTAGAAAGCCTGGGGTTGGCCGGGAATCTCTCCTGTTAGAATGCCTGGAGTCGGCCAGTAGTCTCTATGGTTAGAATGCCTGGGGTCAACCAGGTGTCTCTGTCCTTAGAATGCCTGTGATCACCCAGGTATTTTTATCGTAAGAATGCTTGAGGTTGACCAGGAGTCTCTATCTTTAAAATGTTTGATGTCGGCAATGAGTTATTCTCATTAGAATGCCTAGGGTTAGCCAGAGGTATCTCTTGTTAGGAATTTTGGGGTCAGCAAGCTGTCCCTATCCTTAGAATTCCTGAGGTCACTCAGGTGTCTCTCTCATTAGAATGCCTGGGTTTGGCCAGTAGTCCATCTTGTTAGAATGCCTGTGGTCAACCAAGTGTTTCTATCATTAGAATGTCTAAGTTACCCAGGTGTCTGTCTCATTAGAATGCGTGTGGTCAGCCAGGCGTTTTTCCCATTTTAATGCCTGGGGCACGTGAGTTGTCTCTATCTTTAGACTGACTGAGGTCTCACAGATGTCTCTATCATTAGAATGTCTGTAGTCAACCAGGAGTCTCTCCTGTGTGAATGACTGTGGTAGGCCAGGAGTCCCTCCCGTTAGAATCCCTTCGGTTGACCAAGAGTCTCTTCTGTTAGCATTCCTGGGATTGAGCAGGTGTCTCTATCCTTAGAATGCCTGTGGTCGCACAGGTGTCTCTGTCATTAGAATGCCTGGGGTAGACTTTGAGTCTCTATCATTAAAAAGTCTGGAGTCTGCCAGGGGTCTTTTTCATTAGAATCCCTTGGGTTTGCTAGGTGTTGATGTCCTTAGAATACTTTAGATCACTGAGGTGTCTTTATCATTAGAATGTCTGGGGTCAGCCAGGAGTCTATTCCGTTAAAGTTCAGGGGGTTGGTGAGCTGTCTCTATTGTTAGAATGCCTGAGATCATTCAGGTGTTTCTATCTTTAGAATGCCAGGAGTTGGCCAGGAGTCTCTATCATTAGAATGCCTGGGGTTGGACAGGAGTCTCTAGCATTAGAATGCCTGAAATCGGCCAGGGGTCATTTCCATTAAAATGCCTGGGGTTGGTCATGTGGTTCTATTCTTAGAATGCCTGAGGTGGCACAAGTGTCTCTATCATTAGAATGCCTGGGGCCGACCAAGAGTCACTCCCATTAGAATGCCTGGGGTCGGCCAGGTGTTTCTATCCTTAGAATGCTGGAGGTAGTCCAGGTATCTCCATTATTAGAATGACTCCGGTCAGCCCAGAATCTCTATCATTAGAATGCCTGGATTTGGCCAAGAGTCTCTCCGGTTAGAATGCCTGTGTCAACCAGCTGTCTCTATCCTTAGAATGTCTGAAGTCGTTCAGTTTTCTCTTTTATTAGAATGCCTTGAATCCTGCTGGAGTCTCTCTCATTAGAATCCCTTGGGTCTCCCAAAAGTATCCCCCATTAAAATAAGTGGGGTAGGCCATGTGTCTCTAGCCTCAGAATGCCTGAGGTCAGCCAGGCGTGGTGGCTTACACCTGTAATCTCAACACTTTGGGAGACCAAGGCGGGTGGATCACCTGAGGTCAGCAGTTCGGGACCAGTCTGGCCAACATGGTGAAACTCCGTCTCCAATACAAATACAGAGATTAGTTGTGTGTGGTGGCATGTGCCTGCAATCCCAGCTCCTCAGGAGGCTGAGGCAGAAGAATCACATCAACCAGGGAGATGGAGATTGCAGTGAGCCAAGATTGCACCACTGCACTCCAGCCTGAATGACAGCGAGACTCCGTCTCAAAAAAAAAAAAAAAAAAAAAAAAAGCCTGAAATTGTACAGGTGGCTCTATCATTAGAAGACCTATGGTAGACCAGAAGTATCTATCATTAGAATGCCTGTGGTCAATCAGGTGTCTCTTTAGTTTGATTGCTTGGTGTCAGGTACATGTCTTTATCCTTAGAATCCCTCAGGTCGCCCAGATGTCTCTATAATTAGAATGCCTGGATTCAGCCATGAATCTCTCATTAGAATGCTTGGGGTGGGCAAAGATTCTCTTCTGTTAAAATGACTTGGGTCAGTCAGGTGTCCCTATTCTTAGAATGCCTGAGGTCACCCAGTTGTCTCTATTTTTATTTTTTATTATTATTATTATTTTTTAATTTATTTATTATTATTATACTTTAAGTTGTAGGGTACATGTGCATAATGTGCAGGTTTGTTACATATGTATACTTGTGCCTTGTTGGTGTGCTGCACCCATCAACTCGTCATTTACATCAGGTATAACTCCCAATGCAATCCCTCCCCCCTCCCCACTTCCCCCTCCCCATGATAGGCCCCGGTGTGTGATGTTCCCCTTCCTGAGTCCAAGTGATCTCATTGTTCAGTTCCCACCTATGAGTGAGAACATGCGGTGTTTGGTTTTCTGTTCTTGTGATAGTTTGCTAAGAATGATGGTTTCCAGCTTCATCCATGTCCCTACAAAGGACACAAACTCATCCTTTTTGATGGCTGCATAGTATTCCATGGTGTATATGTGCCACATTTTCTTAATCCAATCTGTCACTGATGGACATTTGGGTTGATTCCAAGTCTTTGCTATTGTGAATAGTGCCACAATAAACATACGTGTGCATGTGTCTTTATAGCAGCATAATTTATAATCCTTTGGGTATATACCCAGTAATGGGATGGCTGGGTCATATGGTACATCTAGTTCTAGATCCTTGAGGAATCGCCATACTGTTTTCCATAATGGTTGAACTAGTTTACAATCCCACCAACAGTGTAAAAGTGTTCCTATTTCTCCACATCCTCTCCAGCACCTGTTGTTTCCTGACTTTTTAATGATCGCCATTCTAACTGGTGTGAGATGGTATCTCATTGTGGTTTTGATTTGCATTTCTCTGATGGCCAGTGATGATGAGCATTTTTTCATGTGTCTGTTGGCTGTATGAATGTCTTCTTTTGAGAAATGTCTGTGCATATCCTTTGCCCACTTTTGGATGGGGTTGTTTGTTTTTTTCTTGTAAATTGGTTTGAGTTCTTTGTAGGTTCTGGATATTAGCCCTTTGTCAGATGAGTAGATTGCAAAAATTTTCTCCCATTCTGTAGGTTGCCTGTTCACTCTGATGGTAGTTTCTTTTGCTGTGCAGAAGCTCTTTAGTTTAATGAGATCCCATTTGTCAATTTTGGCTTTTGCTGCCGTTGCTTTTGGTGTTTTAGACATGAAGTCTTTGCCCATGCCTATGTCCTGAATGGTACTACCTAGGTTTTCCTCTAGGGTTTTTATGGTATTAGGTCTAACATTTAAGTCTCTAATCCATGTTGACTTAATTTTCATATAAGGAGTAAGGAAAGGATCCAGTTTCAGCTTTCTACTTATGGCTAGCCAATTTTCCCAGCACCATTTATTAAATAGGGAATCCTTTCCCCATTTCTTGTTTCTCTCAGGTTTGTCAAAGATCAGATGGCTGTAGATGTGTGGTCTTATTTCTGAGGACTCTGTTCTGTTCCATTGGTCTATATCTCTGTTTTGGTACCAGTACCATGCTGTTTTGGTTACTGTAGCCTTGTAGTATAATTTGAAGTCAGGTAGCGTGATGCCTCCAGCTTTGTTCTTTTGACTTAGGATTGTCTTGGAGATGCGGGCTCTTTTTTGGTTCCATATGAACTTGAAAGCAGTTTTTTCCAATTCTGTGAAGAAACTCATTGGTAGCTTGATGGGGATGACATTGAATCTATAAATTACCTTGGGCAGTATGGCCATTTTCACGATATTGATTCTTCCTATCCATGAGCATGGTATGTTCTTCCATTTGTTTGTGTCCTCTTTTATTTCACTGAGCAGTGGTTTGTAGTTCTCCTTGAAGAGGTCCTTTACATCCCTTGTCAGTTGGATTCCTAGGTATTTTATTCTCTTTGAAGCAATTGTGAATGGAAGTTCATTCCTGATTTGGCTCTCTGTTTGTCTGTTACTGGTGTATAAGAATGCTTGTGATTATTGCATATTAATTTTGTATCCTGAGACTTTGCTGAAGTTGCTTATCAGCTTAAGGAGATTTTGGGCTGAGATGATGGGGTTTTCTAAATATACAATCATGTCATCTGCAAACAGGGACAATTTGACTTCTTCTTTTCCTAACTGAATACCCTTGATTTCTTTCTCTTGCCTAATTGCCCTAGCCAGAACTTCCAACACTATGTTGAATAGGAGTGGTGAGAGAGGGCATCCCTGTCTTGTGCCAGTTTTCAAAGGGAATTTTTCCAGTTTTTGCCCATTCAGTATGATATTGGCTGTGGGTTTGTCATAGACAGCTCTTATTATTTTGAGGTACGTTCCATCAATACCGAATTTATTGAGCGTTTTTAGCATGAAGGGCTGTTGAATTTTGTCAAAAGCCTTTTCTGCATCTATTGAGATAATCATGTGGTTCTTGTCTTTGGTTCTGTTTATATGCTGGATTATGTTTATTGATTTGCAAATGTTGAACCAGCCTTGCATCCCAGGGATGAAGCCCACTTGATCATGGTGGATAAGCTTTTTGATGTGTTGCTGAATCCGGTTTGCCAGTACTTTATTGAGGATTTTTGCATCGATGTTCATCAGAGATATTGGTCTGAAATTCTCTTTTTCGTTGTGTCTCTGCCAGACGTTGGTATCAGGATGATGTTGGCCTCATAAAATGAGTTAGGGAGGATTCCCTCTTTTTCTATTGATTGGAATAGTTTCAGAAGGAATGGTACCAACTCCTCCTTGTACCTCTGGTAGAATTCAGCTGTGAATCCATCTGGTCCTGGACTTTTTTTGGTTGGTAGGCTACTAATTATTGCCTCAATTTCAGAGCC
This sequence comes from Macaca mulatta, assembly GCF_049350105.2. Classification (NCBI taxonomy): domain Eukaryota; kingdom Metazoa; phylum Chordata; class Mammalia; order Primates; family Cercopithecidae; genus Macaca; species Macaca mulatta. The sequence goes on along the minus strand of NC_133426.1, from coordinate 58,083,454 downwards.
TGCTATTGGTCTATTCAGGGATTCAACTTCTTCCTGGTTTAGTCTTGGAAGAGTGTAAGTGTCCAGGAAATTATCCATTTCTTCTAGATTTTCCAGTTTATTTGCGTAGAGGCGTTTATAGTATTCTCTGATGGTAGTTTGTATTTCTGTGGGGTCGGTGGTGATATCCCCTTTATCATTTTTAATTGCGTCGATTTGATTCTTCTCTCTTTTCTTCTTTATTAGTCTTGCTAGTGGTCTGTCAATTTTGTTGATGTTTTCAAAAAACCAACTCCTGGATTCATTGATTTTTTGGAGGGTTTTTTGTGTTTCTATCTCCTTCAGTTCTGCTCTGATCTTAGTTATTTCTTGCCTTCTGCTAGCTTTCGAATGTGTTTGCTCTTGCTTCTCTAGTTCTTTTAATTGCGATGTTAGAGTGTCAATTTTAGATCTTTCCTGCTTTCTCTTGTGGGCATTTAGTGCTATAAATTTCCCTCTACACACTGCTTTAAATGCCTCTTGTCAGCCAGGAACTTCTCCCCTTAGAATTCCTAGGGATGGCTAGAGGTCTCTATCCTTAAAATGTCTGACATTGCACAAATGTCTCCATTATAAGAATACCTGTTGTAGGCAAGGAGTTTCTCCCATTAGAATGTCTATGCTCTTCCAGGAGTCTCTCTCTTTAGAATGCCTGGTGCTGGCCAGGTGTCTTTTTTGTTAGAATGTCTGACGTCACCCAAGTGTTTCTATCATTAGAATGCCTGGGTTCAGCCAGGAATCTCTCCTGTTAAAGCGTATGAAGATGACGAGGTGTCTCTATTTTTAGAATGCCTGAGGTCATCCAGGTGTCTCTATCTTTAGAATTCCAGGAGTTGGTCAAAAGTCTCTATCATTAGAATGCCTGTGGTAAGACAGGAGTCTCTAACTTTAGAATGCCTGGAATTAACCAGAAGTCATTCCTGTTAGAAGGCCTGAATTTGGTCATATGACTCTATCCTTAGAATGCCTGAGGTAGCACAGGTGTCTCTATCAGTAGAATGGTATATGAATAGGTCAGAAGTCTGTATTATTAAAATGCCTGGGGTCGGCCAGGAGTCTAGCTTTAAAATGCCTGGGGTCAGAGAGGAGTGTCTCCCATTGGAATGCCATGAGTCAGACAGGTGTCTCTTCTGTTAGAATGCCTTAGGTCAGCCAGGTGATTCTATGCTTAGAATGCCTGAGGTAGCCCAGGTGTCTCTATTATTAGAATGCCTGTGCTATGCCAAAAGTCTCTAACATTAGAATGCCTGGAGTCAGCCAGGAGTCTCGAATGCCTGGGGTCGGGAAGGAGACTCTCTCATTAGAATGCCTGCCATCAACCAGAGTCTGCCCCGTTAGAATGCCTGTAGTTGTCCAGGAGTCTCTCCCGTTAAAATGCCTGGGGTCAGTCAGGTGTCTGTATTCTTACAATGACTGAGGTCACTGTGGTGCCTCTAACATTAGAATGCCAGAGGTCAGCCAGGAGTCTCTACTATTAGAATGCCTGGGGTTGACAGGATTCTCTACCGTTTAATGCCTGGGGTTGGCCAGGAGTCTCTCCCATTAGAATGCCTGGGGATGGCAAGTTGTCTCTATTGTTAGAATGACTAAGGTCGCCCAGGTTTCTAAATCATCAGAATGTCTGGTGATGGCCAGGACTCACTATCATTAAAATGACTAAAGTCGGCCAGGAGTCTCTCCTGTCGGAATGCCTATGATTGGTCAGGTGTCTCTATGTTTTGAATGCCTGTGGTCGCACAAGTGTCTATTATTAGAATGCCTGGGATAAACCAGGAGATTTTATCATTAGTATGCCCGTGGTCGGCCAGCAGTCTCTTCCATTAGAATGCCTGGGGTTGGCCAGGTGTCTCTGTCTTTAGAATACCTGACATCACCCAGGTTACTATATCATTAAAGTGTCCAAAGTTGGCCTGGAATCTCTATCATTGCAATGCCTGGGATCGACCAGTTGTCTCTATCCTTAGAATGCTTTAGTTTGCCCAGTTGTCTCTATCATTAGAATGCCTGGGTCAGATAGGGCTCTCTATTCTTAGAATGCCTAAGGTCACACAGATGTCTGTATCATTACGATTCTTGAGGTAGTCCACTATTCTCTGTCATTGAAATGTCTGGGCTCTGCAAGGAGTCTCTTCAGTTAGAATGCCTGAGGTTATCCAAGTGTCTCTATCATTAGATTGCCTAAGGTTGCCCATGAGTCCAGATCATCAGAATGTCTGGCGATGGCCAGGAGCCACTAGCATTAAAATGACTGGGGTCAGCCAAGAGTCTCTGCCATTGGAATGCCCATGGTCAGCCAGGTGTTTCTATTTTTTGAATGACTGAGGTTGCACAAGTGTCTCTATCATTAGAATGTCTGGGATAAATCAGGAGCCTTTACCATTACTATACCTCTGGTCGACCAGGTGTCTCTTCCATCAGAATGTCTCTATCTTTAGAATGCCTGACATCATCCAGGTTTCCATATCATTAGAGTGCCCAAAGTTGGCCTGGAGTCTCTCTAATTAGAATGCCTGGGGTCAGCCAGGTGTCTCTATCCTTAGAATGCCTGATGTCGCCCAGGAGTCTCTATCATTAGAATGCCTGTGGCTGGCCAGGAGTCTCTATAATTAGAATGCCTGGAATCAGGGAAGAGTCTCTCTAGTTAGAATTCCTGGGGTTGGCTGGGAGTTTTTATCATTAGAATGAATTGATTGGGCCAGGAGTCTCTCCCATTAGAATGCCTGGGGTTGGCCAGATGTCACTATTTTTAGAATGCCTGGGATAGGCCTGGAGTCTCTATCATGAAATAGTCTGGGGACTGCCAGGAGACTCTCCCATTAGAATTTCTTGGTTCAACCATAGGTCTCTATCTTGGAAATGCCTGAGGTCACCCAGGCATCTCTATCATTAGAATGCCTGGAATCATATAGGAGACTCTGCCGTTAAAATGCTTGAGGTTGGCCAGATATCCCTCTCCTAAGAATTCCTGAGGTTGGCCAAGAGTCATTTCCATTAGAATGCCTGATTTCAGCCAGTATCTCTTCCCTTAATATGCCATAGGTAGCCCAGGTGTCTCTATAATTAGAATGACTGAGGTCGGCCAAGAGGCTCTTACATTAGAATGCCTGAAGTCGTCCTGGATTCTCTATCTTAGAATGCCTGAGGCCTGCCAGGTGTCACCATCATTAACATGCCTGGTTTCAGCGAGAGTCTCTATATTTAGAATGCCTGAGTTCACCCAAGTGTCTATCATTAGAATGCCTGGGGTGGGTCAGGAGTCTCTCTCCTTAGAATGCCTGAGGTCCCCCAGGTGTCTATTATTAGAATCAGAGGCTTAGCCCGGGAGTCTCTATCTTTAGAATGCTTGAGGTTGCACAGGTGTCTTTATCATTAGAATGCCTAGGGTCGGTCAGGAAATACTCCTGTTAGAATGCCTGAAGTCCTCCAGATGTCTCTGTTCCTATAATGCCTGAGGTTGGCCAGCAATCTCTCTCGTTAGAATGCCTGAGGTCGTCCAGGTGTCTCTATCATTAACATGCCTGGGGTCAGCCAGAAGTCTCTTCCGTTTGAATGCCTGAGATTGGCCAGGTGTCTTTATCCTTAGAATGCCGGTGCCCACTCAGGTTTCTCCATCATAAAAATGCCTTGGCTTGGCAAAGAGTCTTTCCTATCAGCATGCCTGTGGTCTACCAGGAATCTCTCTTTTTAGAATACATGAGATTGGTCAAAGGACTTTGTCATCAGAATGCCTTGGGTCAGCCAGATGTCTCTATCCTGGGAATGCCTAGGTTAACCCAGGTGTCTATCATTAGAATGCCTGGGTCGGCCAGTACTCTCTATCCTTAGAATGCCGGAAGTCCCCTTGGTGTCTCTCACTAGAATGACTGGGGTCAGCCAGGAGTCTCAATCCTTAGAATGCCTGAGGTCAGCCAGGTGTCTCTATCATTAGAATGCCTTGGTTAGCTTGTGTGTCTCTATCATTATAATGTCTGTGGTCAGACAGGAGTCTCCTCTATTAGAATGCCTGGGATCAGCCAGAATTCTGTATTATTAGAATTCCTGAGGTTGCCTATGTGTCTATTATTAGAATGCCTGGGGTACGAGGAGCCTCTATCCATAAAATTTGTGAGGTTCTGCAGATGTCTCTATAATTAGAACGCTTGGATTCAGCCAAGAGACTCTCCCATTAGAATGCCTGAAGTCAGCCAGATATCTCTACCCTTAGAATGCCTGGGGTCAGCCAGGAGTCTCTCCCATTAGAAAGCCTGAGTTAGGCCAGCTGTCTCTATCATTAGAATGTCGGAAGCCGCCCAGGTGTCACTATCATTAGAATGCCTGAAGCCAGCCAAGAGTCTCAACCATTAGAATGCCCGGGGTCAGCCAGATGTCTCTGCCCTTAAAATGCCTGAAGTTGGCCTGCTCTCTATCATTAGAATGTCCGAAGTCAGCCAGGAGTCTCCACTGCTAGAATGCCTGGGTTGGCCAGATGCCTCCATGTTTAGAATGCCAGAGTTTGCCCATGTGTCTCCATCATTAGAATGTCTGGGATCGGTCAGGGGTCTCTCCGATTAGAATGCCTGTGGACGGCCAGGGGTTTCTATTCTTAGAATGCACGAGTTCGGCCCAGTGTCTCTATCGTTAGAATGTGTGTGGTCGGCTAGGAGTCTCTATGTTTAGAATGCCTGAGATTGGCCAGGTGTCTCTATCAGTAAAATGCCTGGGGTCGGCAAGGAGTGTCTATCCTTAAAATGCCTGAGGTCACCCAGCTGTGTATCATTTTAATGACTGAGGTCAGCAAGGTGTCTCTATGCTTAGAATGCTGGAGTTCACCCGTGTGTCTCTATCATTACAATTCCTCATGTTGACCAGGAGTATCTCTCATTAAAATGCCTATGGACGGCCAGGAGTCTCTATTCTTAGAATGCCTGAGGTCAGCCCAGTGTCTCTATCATTAGAATGCGTGTGGTCAGCCAGGAGTGTCTAATTTTAGAATGCCTGAGGTTGGCCAGGTTCCTCTATTAGTAAAATGCCTGGGGTCGGCAAGGAGTGTCTATCCTTAAAAAATGCCTGAGTTCACCCAGCTATGTATCATTTTAAAGACTGAGGTCGGCAAGGTGTCTCTATGCTTAGAATTCCAGAGTTTGCCCATGTGTCTCTATCATTACAATTCCTCATGTTGACCAGGAGTCTCTATCATTAAAATGCCTGTGGACGGCCAGGAGTCCCTATTCTTAGAATGCCTGAGGTTGGTCAGGTGTCTCTATCAGTAAAAAGTCTGGGGTTGACAGGAAGTGTCTATCCTTAAAATGCCTGAGGTCATCCAGCTGTCTATCATTTTAGTGACTGAGGTCGGCAAGGTGTTTCTAGGCTTAGAATGCCAGAGTTCACCCACGTGTCTCTTTCATTACAACTCCTGGGGTCATCGAGGACTGTCACCCATTATAATGCCTGTGGTGGGCCAGGAGTCTGTATGCTTAGAATGCCTATTGTTGGCCAGGCTTCTATATGATTAGAATGCCTGGGATGGCCGGGAGTCTCTATCCTTATAATGCCTGAGGTCACCCAGATTTCTCTCATTAGAATGCCTGGGTTCAACCAGGAGTCTCTATCCTTAGATTCCTGAGGTCACCCATGTGTCTATCATTCGAATGGCCTGGTGTTGGCAGAGCCTTTATCCATAGAATGCCTGAGGATGTGCAGGTGTCTCTATCATTAGAATGTCTAGGGTAGAGCAGGAGACTCTTGTTAGAATGCCTAAGGTCAAACAGATACCTCTTTCTTTAGAATGCATAAGGTCAGCAAGGAGTCTCTCCCATTAGGATTCCTGAGTTCAGTCAGGGATCTTTATCCTTTGAAAGCTGGAGGTCGTCCAGGTGTCTCTATCATTAGAACACCTGAGGTGGGCCAGGAGTCTCTCACATTAGAATACCTGGGGTCAGACAGGAGCCTCTTTTCTTAGAATGCCTGACATCGGCCAGGTGTCTCTATCATTAGAATGTCTGGGGTCAGCCAGGAGTCTTTACCTTCAGAATGCCTTGAGGTCTCCCAGCTGTCTATCATTTAAATGCCTGGGGTAGGCCAAAACTCTCTATCATTAGAATGCCTGAGGCCATGTAGGTGTCCCTAATATTAGAATTCCTGTGGTCTGCCAGGAATCTCTCTTGTAAGAGTGCCTGAGTTTGGCCAGATGTCTCTATCCTTAGAATGCCAGTAGTTGGCCAGGAGTCTCTCCCATTACAATGTCTGAGGTCTGACTGGTGACTCTATCCTTAGAATGCTGTATGTCACGCAGGTGTCTCTGTCATTAGAATGCCTGGGGTAGACCAGGGGACTCTCTTGTTAAAATGCCTGAGGTCGGCCAGGTGTCTCTATCCTTAAAATGCCATGAGTTGGCTAGGAGTTTCTCCCTTTTGAATGCCTGAGCTCAACCAGCTGTCTCTATCCTTAGTACATTGGAGGTTGCCCAGGTGAATTCATCATTAGAATGTTTTTGGTCAATCAGCAGCCACTCCCGTTAGAATGCTTGATGTTGCCTAGGTTTCTCTATCACTAGAATGCCTTGGGTTGTCCAGCAGACTGTCCAGTAAGAATGCATGAGGTGGCGACATGTGTCTATCCTTAGAATGTCTGGGGTCACCCATAAGTCTCTCCCAATAGGATGCCTTAAGTAGGACAGGTGTCTCAATTTTTAGAATGCTAGAGGTCGCCCATGTGTCTCTATCATTAAAATCCATGGGGACAGCCAGGAATCTCTTCCATTAGAATGCCTGGGGACAACCAGGAGTCTCTATCCTTATAATTCCTGTGATCAGCCAGGTGTGTTTATCATTAGAATGCCTGGAGGCAGCCAGGAAGTTCCATCTTTAGAATGCCTGGGGTCTGCCTGCCATCTCTGTACTTAGAATGCCTGATGTTTCTCTGGAGTCTATCATTAGAATGGCTAGGGTCAGCCAGGGGTCTCTATCCTTAGAATGGCTGATGTTCCCAAGTGTCTCTAATATTAGAATGCCTGGGGTCAGCCAGCAGTCTCTAATTTTAGAATGCCTGAGTTTGGCCAGGTGTTTTTATCATTAGAATGCATGGGATCAGCCAAAAGAGTCTTTTCTAAGAATGATTGATGTCACTCAGTTGTCTAATATTATAATGATTGAGGGCAGGCAGGTGTCTCTATGCTAAGAATGCTGAAGTTCACCCATGTGTCTCTATTGTTACAATGCCTTAGATCAGACAGGAGTCTCTCCCATTATAATGTCTGTGATGGGTGAGGAGTGTCTATGCTTAGAATGCCTGTGGTCAGCCAGGTATCTCTATAATTAGAATGCTTGGAATGGACAGAAGTCTCTATTTTTGGAATGCCAGGAGTCCCCCAGGTGTCTCTCATTAGAATGTCTGGAGTCGGCCAGGAATCTCTATCCTTAGAATGCCTGAGGTCGCCCAGGTGTCTCTATCATTAGAATCCCTGGGGTCGCTCATGTGTCTCTAACATAATAATGCCTGAAGTCAGACAAAAAGTCTCTCCCATTAGAATGCCTGGAGTAGGCCAGGAGTCTCTATCCTTAGAATTTTTGAGGTAGCTTATTTGTCTATTATTAGAATGCCTTGGGTCAGAAGAGCCTCTATCCATAGATAGCCTGAGGTCACGCAGGTGTCTCTATCGTTAGAATTATGTGGTTGGCCAGGAAATTCTCACATTAGAATGCCTGAGGTCGGCCATTTATCTTTATCCTTAGAATGCCTGGAGTCAGCCAGGAGCCTATCCCATTAGAATACTTGAATTCGGCCAGGTATCTATTGTTAGAATTCCAGAAGTCACCCAGGTGTCTCTATCATTAGAATGCCAGAAGTTGGACAACAGTCTCAAAAGTTAGAATGCCTGGTGTTGTCCAGGAGTCTCTGTTCTTAGAATGCCTGAGGTCAGTCAGCTGTCTGTATCATTAGAACGCCTGGGTTTGGCTATGATTTTCTATCCTCAGAATGCCTGAGGTTGCCGAGGTGTGTATAATTAGAATGCCTTGGGTTGGCTTGGATAATCTCTTCTTAGAATGCCTGAGGTCTCCTAGGTGTCTCTTTCCTTAGATTGTCTGGGGTTGGCCAAGAGACTCAACCTTTAGAATGCCTGAGCTCAGCCAGATGTCTCTATCCTTAGAATGCTTGAGGTAGCCCAGGTGTATCTATTATTAAAATGAATGGGGTGGGCCAGAAGTCTCTATTCTAACAATGGCTGAGGTTGCACAGTTGTCTCTATTATTAGAATGCCTGTGGTTGTCCAGGAGTTTCTCCCATTAGAATGCCTGAGGTCATCCAGGTGTCTATCATTAGAATGATTGAAGTTGGCCAGCCTTCTTTATCTTTAGAATGCCTGAGGTCACCCAGGTGTTTCTATCATTAGAATGCCTGTGGTTGGCCAGCAGTCTCTCCCATTAGAATGACTGAGGTCGTCCAGGTGTCTATCATTAGAATGATTGAAGTCGACCAGCATTGTTTATCTTTAGAATGCCTGAGGTCACCCAGGTGTCTCTATCATTAGAATGCCTAGGGTCAGCCAGGTTCTTTCCCATTAGAATTCCTGTATTCAGCCAAGAGTCTTTATCCCAAGAATGCCTGTCATCACTCAGGTATCTAATATTAAAATGCCTGGTGTGCTCCAGATGTCTATCATCACAAAGCCTGGCATTGTTCAGGAGTCTCTATTCTTAGAATGCCTGAGATCACCCAGGTGTCTTTGAAATTAGAATGCCTGGATTCAGCCAGGAGACTCTCCTGTTAGAATGCCTGAGGTCGGCCAGAGGTGTCTATGCTTAGAATTCCTGGGATCATCCAGGAGTTTTTTTTTTCTTTAAAATGCCTGTGGTCAACAATTTGTCCCTATCCTTAGAATGCTGGAGATAGCCCAAGTATCTCTATTATTAGGATGCCTGGAGTCTACCTGGAGTCTCTCCCACTAGAATGCCTGGGGTCAACCAGAAAGCTCTATTCTTAGAAGTCCTGAGTTCTGCAAGGTGTCTCTGTATTAGAATGCCTGATGTTAACCAGGAGTCTCTATCTGTAGAATGCCTGAGGTCATCCAGATGTCTATCATTAGAAAGCCTGGGGTCAACCAGGAGTCTCTATTTTTAGAGTGCCTGAGGTCACCCAGGTGTCTCTATCATTAGAATGCCTGGGGTAATTCAGGTGTCTCTATCCTTACAATGCTGGTGGTCACCCAAGTTTCTCTATCATTAGAATGCCTGGGGTTGGCCAGGAGTCTCTCCCATTAGAATGCCTTGGGTCTGCAAGAGTTTCTGTCCTTAGAATGTCTGAGGTCAGCCAGCTGTCTTCATTAGAATGTCTGCGTCAGTCAGGAGTCTATATTTTAGAATTCCTTAGGTTTCCCAAGTGTCTATTATTAGAATGTCTGGGTCCATCAGAAGTCTCAAAAATTCAAATGAATGAGATTGGCCTTATTTATCTCTGCTTTGAATGCTTGAAGTCGCCTAAGTGTCTCTTTCACTAAAATGTCTGAGGTCACCCAGGTGTCTCTACCCTTAGAATGTCTGAGGTTGCCCAGGTGTATTCAATACACTGCCTGGGGTCAGCTTGGAGTCCCTACATTTTGAATGCCTGAGGTCGCCCAAGTTTCTCTATCATTAGAATTCCTTGTTCAATCAGGAGTCTCAACTGTTAGAATGAATGATGTCAGCCAGATGTCTCTGTGCTTAGAATACTTGATGTTGCCCAGGTGTCTCTATCATTGGAATACTTGGAGTTGGTCAGGAGTCTCTAACCTTAGAACGTCTGAGGTTGCCTTGGTGTCTCTATCATTAAAATGCCTGGGGCCAGCGAAGAGTTTCCCCCACTAGAATGCCTGTAGTCAGCCACTAGTCTCTACCTCTAGAATGCCTAATATAATAATGCCTGGAGTTGGTCAGGAGTCTGTTTCCTTAGAATGCATAATATTGTGCAGTTATGTCTATCATTAGAATTCCTTGGATTGGCCAGGAGTCTCTAACTTTTAGAATGCCTGAGATTGCCCATATGTCTCTATTATTAGAATGACTTGGATTGGTCAGGATTCTCTATTCTTAGAATACATGAGGTCGCCAAGTTGTCTATTGTCAGAATGCCTGGGGTTGGCCAGGAGTCTTCATCCTTATAATGCCAGAGGTTGCCCAGATATCTCTATCATTAGAATGCCTGGGGCCAGCAAGGAATCTATATCCTTAGAATGCCTGAGGTCACCCAGCTGTCTCTATCATTATAAGGCCTGGGGTAGGCCAGGAGTCTTTTCCATTAGAATGTCTGGGGTCGGCCAGAAGTCTCTATCTTTAGAATGCCTGAGGTCACTCAAGTGTCTCTATAATTATAATACCTGGGTTGGCCAAGAGGCACTCCCTTTAAAATTCCTGAGGTCAGCTAAATGTCTCTGTCTTTAGAATGCTTAGGGTCAGCCATTTGTCTATCCCATTAGAATGCCTGAGGTTGGCCAGGTGTCTCTATTCATAGACTGCTGGAAATTGCTCAGGTGTCTCCATCTTTAGAATGCCTGGGTTTGGCTGGGAGTCTCTCCCATTAGAAAGCCTTGGGTCAACCATGAGCATCTAGGTTTAGAATGTCAAAGTTTGTCCAGGTGTCTCTATTATTACATTGTCTGTGATCAGCCAGAAGTCTCTATCCCTATGATCCCTGAGATTGCCCAGGTGTCTATCTTTAAAATGCCTGGGGTAGGGCAGGATTCTCTATAATTAGAATGCCTGTGTCACCCTGCTGTCTCTATCATTAGAATGCGTGGGATCATCCAGGAGACTCTACCTTTAGAATTTCTGAGGTCGAACAAATGCCTCTACTCTGAAAATGACAGAGGTCACCCAGGTGTCTCTAGCATTAGAATGCCTGGGGTCAGCCAGGAGTTTCTATTCTGAGAATGCCTGAGGTCATTCAGATGTTTCTATCATTAGAATGTCTGAGGTTGGCTAGGAGTCTCTTTCATTAGAATACCTAAGTTTGGCTATGATTCTCTATTAGAATGCCTGAGGTCGCCCAGGTGTCTATCATTAGAATGCCTTGGGTAGGTCAGGAGTCTCTATCTTTATAATGCCTGAGGTCTGCCATATCTCTCTATTATTGGAATGCCTGGGGACACCCAGGAGACTTTTCCATCAGAAGGCCTGAGGTCTGCCAGATGTCTCTATCCTTAAAATGCCTTGGGTCCTCTAGGAGTTCCTGCCATTAGAATGTCTTAAGTCACCCAGGTGTCTATCATTGGAGTGGCTAAGGTTGGAAAGGAGATTCTATTCTTGGGATGCCTCAGGTCACCCTGGTGTCTCTATCCTTAGAAAGCCTGCAGATGACCAGAGACTGTATAGTTAGAATGCCTGAGGTCGCCCAGGTGTCACTATACTTAAAATGCCTGTGGTTGCCAACGTGTCTCTATCATTAGAATGCATGTGGTCCCCCAGGAGTTTCTCCCATTAGAATGTCTGTAATCGCACAAGGGTCTCTATTTATAGAATGTATCTATCATTAGTATGCCTGGGGTTGGCCAGCAGTCTCTATCCTTAGAATGCCTGATGTTGGCCAGATGTCTCTATCATTAGATTGCCTCTGGCCGACCAGGACTACTTATGCTTAGAATGTCTGAGGGCTGCCAGGTGTCTATCATTAGAATGCCTAGGGTAGGCCAGGAGTCTCTATCTTTAGAATGGCTGAGTTTGCCCAGGAGTCTCTATCATTAGAATATCTGGGATCAGCCAGAAGACTCTCCCAGTAGAGTGGCTGAGGTTGGCCAGATCTCTCTATTTTTAGAATACTGGGGTTTGCCCAGGTGTCTTTGTCATTCAAATGCCTGGGGTCGATTAGCAGTCTCTATCCTTAGAATGCCTGAGGTTGTCAATGTGTTTCTATCATTAGAATGCCAGGAGGCCCCCTTTAGAATGCCTGGGGACAGCCAAGATTGTGTATCCTTAGAATGTATGAGGACACCCAGGTGTCTATCATTAGAATGCCTGGGGTCGTCCAGGTGATTCTATTATTAGAATGCCTCAGGATGGCCAGGACTCTGCCATTAGAATGCCTGAAGTTGGCCAAGTGTGTCTATCCTTAGAATGCCAGAGGTCACCTGCTGTCTCTGCCATTAGAATAAGGGGTTGGCCAGGAGTCTCTGTTGCTAGAATGCCTTGACTCAGCCATAAGTCTCTAACCATAGATTTCCTGAAGTCAGCCAGGTGTGTCTATAATTAGAATCCCTAGGATCAACCACGAGTTTCCATCTTTAAAATGCCTGAAGTCACTTAGGTGTCTCCATCATTAGAGTGCCAGGGATCAGTCAGTAGACTCTCCCGACAGAATGTCTGGGGTCGGGCAGAAGTCTCTATCCTTAGAATGCCTGGGGTTATCCAGGAGTCTCTCCCATTAGAATGACTGAGATTGGCCAGATGTCTCCATCATTAGAAAGCGGGAGGATGCCCAGGTGTATCTCTTATTAGAATGATTGGAGTCGCCCTGAGACTCCATCTTTAGAATGTGTAAGATCAGTCAGATGTCTCTATCCTTAGCATGCTTGTTGTTGGGCAGGTGTCTCTATCATTTGAATGCCTGGAGCATCCAGGAGTCTCTCCCACTGGAATGTTTGGGGCCGGTCAAGAATCTCTTTATTTAGAATGCCTGAGGTCACCCAGATGTCTATTATTAGAATGTCTGGTGTCATCCAGGAGCCTCCATCCTTAGAATGTATGAGGTCATTTAAGGGTCTACCATTAGAGTGCCTGGAGTTGGCCAGGAGACTCTATTCTTATCATGCCTCAGGTCGTCCATGTGTGTTTATCATTGGAATGCCTAGGGTCAACCAGAGACTGCACCATTAGAATGCTTGATGTAGGCCAGTAGTCACTATTTTAAAATGCCTGAGGTTCCCAATGTGTCTCTATCATTAGAATGCCTGTGATTGGCCAGGTGTCTCTCTCATTAAAATGCCTGAAGTTGGCCAGTGGTATCTATCTTTAGAAAACCTGTGGTTGCCCAGGTATATATCATTAGTGTGCCTGGGGTCAGCCAGGAGTCTCTATCCTAAGAATGTTTGATGTTGGCCAATTGCCTGTATGGTTAGAATGCCTGGAATTGGCCAGATGTCTATTATTAGAATAGCTGGGGTTGACCAGGAGTCTCTATCATTAGAATGCCTGAAGTTGCCCACGTGTCTCTATCATTAGAATGTTTGGGGTCAGCCAGAAGTCTCTGTCCTCTGAATGCCTGAGGTAGCCAAGTTGTCTATTATTAGAATACCTGAGGTCAGCCAGGAGTCTCTATCTTCAGAATTCCTGAGGGTGCCCAGAAATTTATATGATTAACATACCTGGCATTGGCCAGTAGACACTACCATTATAATGCTTGTGGTTGGCCAGATGTCTGTATCCTTAGAATGCCAGAGGTTACCCACGTGTCTATATCATTAGAATGTCTGAAGTCAGCCAGAAGTCTATATCTTTAGAGAGCCTGAGGTTGCCAATATTTCTCTATGATTAGAATCCCTGGGTAAGCCAGGAGTCTCTCTCATTAAAAGGCCTGTGATCGGCCAAGTGTCTGTAATCTTAGAATGTATGATGTCGCCCAGGTGTCTATCATTAGAATGCCTAGGGTCAGCCAGGAGTCTCTATCATTTGAATGCTTGAGGCCAACAGGATGTCTCTATCATTAGAATGCCTGAAGTCGTTTAGGAGCCTCTATCCATAGAATGCATGAGGTCATCCAAGAGTCTGTCATTAGAGTGGCTGAGGTTGGCCAGGAAACTCTAATCTTAGAATGCCTCAGGTCACACAGGTGTCTCTATCATTAGAATAATTGGAGTCAACCAGAGACTGTACCATTAGAACACTTGAGGTTGGCCAGTTGTCACTATCTTTAAAATACCTGAGGCCCCGAACGTGTCTCTATCATTAGAATGCATGTGGTCTGCCAGGAGTCTCTTCCATTAAAATACCTGGGATCTGCCAAGAGACTTTATCATTAGAATGCCTGCAGTCACCCAGGTATCAATTATATGCCTGGGTTAGGCCAGGAGTCTCTATTTTTAGAATGCTTGATGTTGGTCAATTGTCTCTATCATTAGAATGCCTGGGGTTGGCCAGGAGTCTCTATCCTCAGAACGCAGAGGTTGGCTAGGTGTCTCTAATATTAGAAGCCTAGGGTCGGAAGGAGTGTCTATCCTTAAAATTCCTGAGGTCACCCAGGTATCTATCATTATAATGAGTGGGGTTGACCAGGTGTCTCTATGCTTAGAATGCCGGAGTTTGCCCATGTGTCTCCATCATTACAATGCCTGCGGTCAGCCAGGAGTCGCTCCCATTATAATACCTGTGGTGGGCCAGGAGTCTCTATGCTTAGAATGTCTGTGGTTGGCCAGATGTCTCTGTCATTAGAATACCTGGGATGGCCAGGTGTCTCTATTCTTAAAATGTCTGTGGTCACCCAGGTGTCTCTCATTAGAATGCCTGGGGTCAGCCAGGAGTCTCTGTTCTTAAAATGCCTGAGGTCACCCAGGTGTCTATATCATTAGAATACCTGGGGTTGTCCATGTGTCTCTATAATTATAATGCCTGGGGTCAGACAGGAGTGTCTTACATTAGAATGCCTTGGGTCATCCAGGAGTCTCTATCCTTAGAATTCCAGAGGTCGCCCATTTGTCTATTATTAGAATGCCTCTTGTTGGAGGAGCCTCTATCCATATATTGCCTGAGGTCACGCAGGTGTCTCTATCATTAGAATGCCTATGGTTGGCTGGGAAGTTCTCCTGTTAGAATTCCTGAGGTTACAGAGATATCTCTACCTTTAGAATGCCTAAGGTCAGCCAGGAGTCTCTCTCATTAGAATTCCTCAGTTCAGCCAGGGGTCTGTGTTTTTAGAATGCTGGAGGTCACCCAGGTGTCTTTATCATTAGAGTGCATGAGATAGGCCAGGAGTCTCTCCTATTAGAAAGCCTGGGGTCGGACAAGAGTCTCTATACTTAGAATGCCTGAGGTTGGCTAGGGGTCCCTATCATCAGAATGCCTGATGTCAACCAGAAGTCTCTATCATTAGAATGTCTGAGGTCGCCCAGGTGTCTGTTTCATTAGAATGAATGGGGTGGGTCAGGAGTCTCTATCCTTAGAATGCTGAATGTTCCCTAAGTGTCTTTATCATTTGAATGTTTAGCACCAGACGGGAGTGTCTACCCTTAGAGTGCCTGAGGTCGCCCATGTGTCTCTATCATTGGAATGCCTGGGTTCAGTCAGAAGTCTCTATTTTTAGAATGTCTGAGGTTGGCCAGGTGTCTCTGTTTTTACAATAGCTGGGGTCAGCCAGGAGTCTCCATCCTCAGAATACCTGAGGTCGCCCTGATGTCTATCATTAAAATGGCTGTGATCAGACAGGAGTCTGTATCTGCATGTTTGACATCGCCCAGGTGTCTCTATCATTAGAATCCCTGGGGTCTGCCAGGAGACTCTTCCATTAGAAGGCCTGAGGTTGGCCAGATGTCTTTATACTTAAAATGCCTGGGGTTGGCCAGGAGTCTCTTTCATTTGAATGCCTGAGTTCCTCCAGTTGTCTCCATGTTTAGAATTTTGGAGATTGCCCAGGTGTCTATCATTAGAATGCTTTGTGTCAACCAGCAGACTCTCCCGTTAGAATGTTTGAGGTCGCCCATGTTTCTCTATCATTAGAATGCCTTGGGTCAGCAAGGAGACTTTCCAGTTAGAATGCATGAGGTTGGCACATGTATCTATTCTTAGAATGCCTTGGGTCACCCATGAGTCTCTCCTGGTAGAATGCCTGAATTCGGCCAGGTGTATGAATCCTTAGAAGTTGGAGGTCGCCCAGGTGTCTCTATCATTAGAATCCATGGGGATGGCCAAGAGTCTTTCCCATTAGAATACTTTAGGACAACCAGGAGTCTCTATCCTTATAATGCCTGAGGTCAGCCAGGTGACTCTATTAGAAAGGCTCGGGTCAGCCAGGAGTCCTAATTTTAGAGTGCCTGAGGTTGACCAGGCATCTCTGTCATTAGAATGCCTGTGGTTGGTTAGGAGTGTCTATTTTTAGAGTGCCTGGTGTCATCCAGTTTTCTCTATCTTTAAAATGCCAGGTATTGGCCAGGAACCTCTGTCATTAGAATACCTGGTGTGGTCAAAAAGTGTCTCACATTAGAATGCCTGGGGTCAACCAGATGTCTCTGTTTTTAGAATTCCTGAGATCTCCAGGGTGTCTCTATCATAAGTATGCCTCAGTTCTGCCGAGTCTAATGGGAGTCTTTCCCATTAGAATGCCTGAATTCGGTCAGCAGTCTCTCCAGTTAGAGTGCCTGAAGTCCAACAGGTGTCTCTATTTTTAGAATGCATGAGGGCATACAGGTGTCTTTATCATTAGAATGCATGCCATAGTCCACAAGTCTCTATTTTTAAAATTCCTGTGGTCGGCCAGGAGTCTGTTTTGTTAGAATGCCTGTGGTCGGTCAGGTATTTCTCTCATTAGAATGCGTGGGATGGCCAGAAGTCTCTATCCTTAAATTGTCAAAACTCCCCAAGCTGTCTCTCTTTAGTATGTCTGGGGTCAGCCAGGAGTTTCTATCCTTAGAATGGCTGAGGTCTCCCAAGTGTCTCTATTATTGGAACGTCTGGGGTCACCTGTGTGTCTCTATTATTAAAATGCCTGAGGTCAGACTGGAATCTCTTTCATTAAAATGCCTGGGGTCAGCCAGGAGTCTCTATCCTTAGAATTCCCGAGGTCACTCATATTTTTATTATTAGAATGCCTAGTGGCACAGGAAAGTCTGTCCATAGAATACCTGAGGTCACACAGATGTCTCTATTATTAGAATGTCTGGTGTTGAGCAGGAGACTCCCATGTTAGAATGCCTGAGGCCAGCCAAAGGTCTCTATCCTTAGAATGCCTGAGGTCACCCAGGAGTCTCTCCTGTGAGAATGCCTGAGTTCAGCCAGATGTCTCTATCCTTAGAATGCTGGAGGTCACCCAGGTGTCCCTATTGTTAGAATGCCTGAGATCAGCCAGAAGTCGCTTTCATTAAAATGCCCGGGGTCCGCCAGTAGTCTTTATCCATAAAATGCCTGATGTCAGCCAGGTGTCTGTCACTGAAATGCCTGGTGTTGGCCAGGAGTCTCTATCCTTAGAATGCTTGAGGTTGACCAGGTGTCTCTCTTATTAGAATTCCTGAGGTCAGCCAGGAGTTGCTCTGGTTAGAAAGCCAGAGTTTGGGCAGATATCTCTATCCTTAGAATGCCTGATGTCAACCACGGGTCTATCTCATTGGAATGACTGTGGTAAACAAGGAGCCTCTATCCTTAGAGTTCCTGAGGTCACCCACATGTCTCTATCATTAGAATGCATGGAATCGGCCAGTAGACTCTACCCTTAGAAAGCCTAATGTGGATCAGATGTCCCTATCTTTAGAATGCCTGGGGCCAGACAGTAGTCTATATCCTTAGAATGTCTGAGGTCATCCATGTGTCTCTGTCATTAGAATGCCTGTGTTCAGCCAGGATTCTCTATTATTAGAATGCCTGCAGTTGGCCAGGAGTCTCTCCTGTTAGAATGTCCTGGTTGACCAGGTGTCTCTATTGTTAGAAAGCTTGAAGTTACCTAGTTGTCTCTATAATTAGAATGCCTGGGGTATGCCAAAAGTCTCCATCATTAGAATGCCTGGAGTTAAACAGGATTCTCTAACGTTAGAATGTTTAGTGCCAGCCAGGTGTATCCTTACAATGCCTGATGTCGCCCAGGTGTCTGTATCATTAGAAGGCCTGGTGTTGGCCAGAAGTCTCCCCCATTAGAATACCTGTTGTTGGCCAGGTGACTCTAATATTATAATGCCTGAGGCTTTCCATGTGTCTCTATCAGTAGAATGCCTGGGGTCAGCCAGGACCCTCTATCATTAGAATGCCTATGTTCACAAAAGAGTCTCTCCCATTAGAATCCCTGTGGTGGGCCAGGTGTCTCTATTTTAGAATGCCTGATGTTGCCCAGGAATCTGTATCATTAGAATGCCTAGAGTTGGCCAGGAGATTCTCTCGTTAGAATGCATAAGTTTAGCCAGGAGTCTACCCCATTAGAATGTCAGGTTTTGGCTGGGTGTTTTCTATCCTTAGAATGTCTGATGTCACCCATGTGTCTTTATCATTAGAATGCCTGGGATCCACTTAAGTCTCTTCCATTAGAATGCCTGGGGTCATGCAGAAGTCTCTCCCATTAGAATGCCTGGGGTCAGAAAGAATTATCTCCCTATATAGTGTCTAGGTTTCGGCTACGTGTTGTATTTTTAGAATACCTGAGATCGCCCAGGTGTCTCTATCATTAGAATGCCTGGGGTAGACAGGAGTCTCTATTATTAGAATGCCTGCGGTCAGCCAGGAGTCTCACCTGTTAGAATGCCTGCGGCCAGTCAGGTGTTTCTATCCTTAAAATGCTTGAGGTCTCCCAGGTGTCTATATCATTAGAATGCCTGGGATCAGCCAGGTGTCTGTGCCTTTACAATGCTTGGGGTCGGCCTGCTGTCTCTATTATTAGAAAGTTTTTGAGATTGGACAGGTGTCTCTATCATTAGAATACCTGTTGCAGGCCAGGAGTCTCTCCCATTAGAATTCCTGGGATCAATCATGTGTCTCTATCCTTAAAATGCCTGTGGTTGGCCAGGAGTCTCTGTCATTAGAATGCTTGGGGTCAGCCAGAAGTCTTTCCCAACAGTATACCTGTGTTTGGACGAGTCTTTTTCGTTAGAATGCCTGGGGTTGGCCAGGTGCCTCTATCCTTAGAATTCCTGAGGTCACACAATTGTCTCTGTTATTAGACTGTCTGGGGTCGGTCAGCAGTCTCTATCATTAGAATGCCTATGGTCAGCCATGAGCCTCTCCCGTTAGAATGCCTGGGGTCGGCCAGGTGTCTCTATACTTCAAATGCCTGATGTCACCCAGGTGTCTTTATCATTACAATGCCTGTGGTTGGCCAAAAATCCCTCTCATTAGAATGCTTGTGTCCCGCTAGGTGTAGTCCACCTTTACAATGGCTGAGGTTGCCCAGGTGTCTCTATGATTAGAATGCCTGGATCTGGCCAGGAGTCTTTCCCATTATAATGCCTGGGGTTGGCCAGGTGTCTCTATTCTTAGCAAAACTGAGGTTAAACAGGTGCCGCTATTATTAGAATGCCTGGGGTTATTTAAGACTCTCTCCTGTTATAAAGTATGAAGTCGGCCAGGTGACTCTGTCTTTAGAATGCCTGACTTTGCTCAGGTGTGTCTCTATCATTAGAATGTGTGGGGTCAGCAAGGAGTCTTTATCATTAGAATGCCTGGAATTGGCCAATAATCCTTTCCTTTATAATGCCTGGAGTGAGCCTGGTGTCTCTATTTTAGAATACCTGAGGTCCCCTAAGTGTCTCTATCATTACAATGCATGGAGTTTGGCCAAGAGTCTCTGTTACTAGAAGGCCTGGAATCGGCCAGAAGTCTCTATTATTAGAATGCTTGGGGTCATCCAGGAGTATCTCCCCTAGAATGCCTGGGGTGTGCCAGGTGTCTGTACGCTTAGAATGAGTGAAGTTTCACAGTTGTTTTCCTTAGAATGCCTGAGATAGGCCAGGAGTCTCTATCATTATAATGTCTAGGGTCAGCTTGTAGTATCTTTCTTTAGAATGCCTGGGGTCAGCCAGGTGTCTCTATCCTTAAAATATCTGATGTCACACAGTTGTCTCTATCACTAGAATGCCTGGGTTTGGCCAGCAACTTTTTCTGTTGGAATGCCTTCGGTAGGTAAGGTGTCTCTATCTTTAGAATGCCTGAGGTCACCCAGGTGTTCCATCATTAGAATGTCTGCCTGGGGTCAGCCAAGTGCCTCTCCAGTTAGAATACCTAGGGTAGGCCAGGAGTTTCTCCCATTAGATTGCCTCATTGGGCCAACTGTCTCTATCCTTAGAATGGCTGAGGTGGCACAGGTGTCTCTACTATTAGAATGCCTGAAGTTGGCCAAAAGTCTTTCTCATTAGAATGCCTGTGGTCTGCCAGCTGTCTCTATCCTTAGAATGCCTGAGATCGCCCAGGTGTCTCTATCATTAGAATGCCTGCATTCAGCCAGAAGTCTCTATCATTAGAATGCTTGGTGACAGTTAGAATTCTCCAACGTGAGAATGCCTGGGTTCAGCCAGGTGTCTCTATCTTTAGAATGCCTGAGCCCCTCCCCCGCCCCAGGCGACTCTACCTTTAGAATGCCTGGAGTTGGCCAGAAGTCTTTCTCATTAGAATGTCAGGAGTTTCTGTCTTTAGAAAGCATGAGGTTACTAAGGTGTCTTTATCAGTAGAATACCTGTGGTTGGCATGTGCATCTCTCATTAAAATGTCTGAAGTTGGCCTAGTGTCAATGTTCTTAGAATGCCTGATGTCACCCAGGAGTCTCTATCACTAGATTGCCTGGGTTCAGCCAGGAGTTTCTCCCATTAGAATGCCTGTGATTGGCCACGTGTCTCTACCATTAGAATGCCTCTGATTGGCCAGGTGTTTCTATCCTTAGAATGCCTGAGATCACACAGGTGTCTCTATCATGCCTGGGTTAGGCCACTTGTCTCTATCATTAGAATGCCTGGGGTCAGCCCAGAGTCTCTCTCATTAGAATGCCTGGGATCGGCCAGGTGTTTCTATCTTTAGAATGCCTGATGTCCTCCAGGTGTCTTTATTGATAGAATGCCTGGGGTTAGGCAAGAGTCTCTCCAGATTAAATACCTGTGGTCAGACAGGAGTCTCTCCTGTTAGAATGCCTGGTTTTGGCCAAGTGTCTCTATGTTTAGAGTGCCTGAAGTTGTAAACGTGTTTCTATCATTGGAATGCCTTGGATCAGTGAGGAGTCTCTGTCATTAGAGTGCCTGTGATCAGCCAGGAGCCTCTCTCGTTAGAACGCCTAGGGTCAGCCAGGTGTTTCTATCATCACAATGCCTGAGGTCACCAAGGTGTCTCATTCATTAGAATGCCTGAGGTCGGCCAGGAGTCACTATCATTAGAATGCCTGGGATAAGCCAGGAGTCTCTACCATCATAATATCTGGTTAAGTCAGGAGTCTCTCCCCTTAGAATGCCTTTGGTCGGCCAGGTGTCTCTATCCTTGGAATGCCTGAGGTCGCCCAGGTGTCTCTATCATTAGAATTCCTGTGGTCATGCAGGTGTCTCTATTATTTGTATGTCTGAAGTAGCAGAGGTGTTTCTATCATTAGAATTCCTGGGGTAAGCCATGACTCTCTATC
This sequence comes from Macaca mulatta, assembly GCF_049350105.2. NCBI lineage: Eukaryota > Metazoa > Chordata > Mammalia > Primates > Cercopithecidae > Macaca > Macaca mulatta. The sequence goes on along the minus strand of NC_133426.1, from coordinate 58,062,214 downwards.
ATTAGAATGCCTTGGGTCCACCAGGAATCTCTCCCATTAGAATTCCTGGGGTTATCTAGGAGTCTCTCTCATTAGAAAGCTGAGCATGGAGTCTCTTCCATTAGAATGCGTAGGATAGTCCAGAAGTCACTATTGTTAGAATGCTTGTGGTAGGCTTGGAGTATCTCCTGTTTGAATGCTTGGGGTTGGCCAGGTGTTTTTATCCTGAAAGATGTCTGAGATCGCATAGGTGTCTCTAATATTAGTATGCCTGAGGAAGGCCAGGAGACTCTATCATTAGAATATCTGGTGTCGGCGAGGGTTCTCTCCTATTACAATGCCTGAGGCCAGCCAGGTGTCTCTATCCTTAGAATTCCTGAGGTTACACAGGTGTCTCTATATTAAATTGCCTGGAGTTGACCAAAGTCTCTATGATTAGAATGCCTTGGGTTGGCCAGTAATCTCTCCCATAGAATGTCTGAGGTCAGCCAGGTGTCTCTGTCCTTAGAATGTTTAGGTCCCTTAACTGTCTCTATCATTGGAATGCCTGAAGTCAGCCAGAAGATTTTATCATTAGAAGGCCTGGGAGTGGCCAGGAGTCTCTCCTGTTCAAATGTGTGGGGTCAGCCAAGAGTTTCTATCATTCAAACAGTTGGGGTCAGCCAGAAGTCTTTTCCATAGAATGCAAGAGGTCGGCCAGTTTCCTCTCCTTAGAATGACTGAGGTCGCATATTTGTCTATCATTAGAATGTCTGGGATAAGCCAGGACTCTCCATCATTAGAATGCCTGGCTTCAACCAGGTGTCTCTCCCATTGGAATGACTAGGCTCGACCAGGTGTCTCTACCTTTAGAACGATTGAGGTTCCACAGATTGCATAGATGTCTTCATCATTAGAATGCCTGCGGTAGGCCAGGAGTCTCTATTAAGAGAATGCCTGGGGTCTGGAAGGAGTCCCTCCAGTTAGAATGCCTGGGGTGGGCCAGGTGTCTCTATCGTTAGAATGCCTGAGGTCGCCCAGGAGTTTCTTTGATTAGAATGCCTTCAGTGTGCCAGGAGTCTCTATCATTGGAGTTCCTGAAGAAAATAACATGTCTCTATCATTAGAATGCTTGGGATTGGCCAGGAGTCTCTCACCTTAGAAAGTGTAGGGTCGTCCAGGAGTCTCTCTTGTTAGAATGACTGGAGTCGGCCAGGTGTCTCTATCATTAGAATCTGTGTGGTCACAAATGTGTCTATATCATTAGAATGCCTGAGGAAGGTGAGAAGTTTCTATCATTAGAAGGCCTGTGATTGGCCAGGAGTCTCTCCCATTAGAAGGCCACGAATTGGCCAAAAGTCTCTGCTGTTAGAATGCCTGGAGTCTCCCCCATTAAAATGCCTGGGTTTGGCCAGGTGTCTGTGTCTTTAGAATGTCTGTGGTTGCACAGGTATCTTTATGATTAGAATGGCATGGTTCACCCAGGAGTCTCTATCATTAGAATGCCTGGGGTAGACCAGGAGCTTTCTTGTTAGAATGCCTGGGGTCGTCCAGGTGTCTCTGTTCTTAGAATGCCCGAGGTTGCACAGTTGTGTCTATCATTAGAATGGCTGTGGAAATCCAGGAAGCCCTGTCATTGGAATGTCTGGACTTGGCCAGGAGTCTCTACAGTTACAATGCGTGGGGTCAGCCAAGGGTCTCTCCCTTTTGAATGCATGGAGCTGGCCAAGTGTATATATTTTTAGAATGCCTGAGGTAATTCAAATGTCTCTAGCATTACAATGCATGGTGTCAATTATGGGTGCCTCCCGTTAGAATGTCTGGTGTCTGCCAGAAGTCTCTATCATGAGAATGCCTGTGATCAGTCAGGAGTTCCTCCCGTTAGAATGCCTGAGGTTGGCCAGGTGTTTCTATCCTTAGAATGCCTGTCATCACCCAGAAGTCTCTATGATTAGAATGCATAGGGCCGGCCAGGAGTCTCCACCATTAGAATGCCTGGAAAGAGCAAAGTCTCTATCGTTAGAATGTCTGGCATTGGCCAGGTGTCTGTCTTGTTAGAATGCCTTAGGACGGCCAGGGGTCTCTATCCTTAGAATGCCTGAAGTCGCCCAGGTGTCTTTATCATTGGAATGCCTGGGGTTGGTTGGGATTCTCTCTTCTTAGTATTCGTTGGGTTGGCCAAGTGTGTCTATCCTTAGAATGTTGGTGTCAAGAGTGTTTTTCATTAGAATATCTGGGGTCGGCCAGAATTCTCTCCCATTAGAATGCCTGGAGTCAGACAGGTGTCTCTATCCATAGAATTCCTGAGGTCCTCCAGGTAACACTATTATTAGAATGCCTGGGTTCTGCTAAGCGTCTTTATCATTATAATTCCTGAGGTTGACCAAAAGTATCTCTTGTTAAAATGCCTGGGGTCAACCAGAAATCTCTCATGTTAGAATGCCTATGATTGGCCAGGTGTCTTTATCCTTAGAATAACTAAAGTTGCCCAGGTGTCTGTAACACTAGAATGCCTGGGGTAGGCCATTAGTCCCTATTATTAGAATGCCTGTGGTGGACCAAGAGTCTCTCTCATTAAAATGGCTGGAGTCGGCCAGGTGTCTGTATTGTTAGAATGCTGAGGTCACACAGGTGTCTCTATCATTAGAAAGCTTGGAATAGGCCAGAAGCCACTATCGTTAGAATGACTATGGTGGGCCAAAAATCTCTCCTGTTAGAATTCCTGAGGTCGAACAGGTGTCTCTATCCTTAGAATGCCTGAGGTCGTCAAGGTGGCTGTTTATTAGAATGCATGGAATTGGCCAGGGGTCTCTATCATTAGAATGCCTGTGGTCGGCCAGGACTCTCTCTTGTTGGAATGGCTGGGGACGACCAGTTGTCTGTATTCTTACAATGCCTGATTTGGCCCAGGTGTCCTTTCCATTTGAATGTCTTGAGAAGCCAGGAGTCTCTCCCGTTATAATGCCCATGGTCAGCCAGGTGTCTCTATTTTTAAGATGCCTGAGTTTACCTAGGTATCTCTATCATTAGAATGCCTAATTTTGACCAGGAGTTTCTATGATTAGAATGCCTAGGGTCAGCCAGGAGTCCTCACATTGTAATGCCTGAGCTCGGCAAGGTTTCTTCATTTGTAGAGTGCATGAGGTAACCCAGTGTATCTATCATAGAATGCCTGGGGTTGGATATGCGTGTCTATCATTAGAATGTGTGAGTTCAGCCAGTAGTCTCTCCCATTAGAAGCCTAGGGTCAGCCAGAAGTCACTCTCGTTAGAATGCCTGGGGTTGGCCAGGTGTCACTATCCTTAGAATGGCTGGGGTCGCCCAGGATTCTCTATCATTATCATGCCTGAACTTGGCCAGGAGTCTCTATCATTAGAATGCCTTGGATCAGCCAGGACTGTATTTGCAATGCCTGAGATCAGCCAGGAATATTTCCCATTAAAATGCCTGGGATTGGCCAAGTGTCTCTATCCTTAGAATGGCTGAGGTTGCACAGCTGTCTCTATCATTAGCATGCCTGGGGTCTGCCCGGAGTCTCTGTTATTAGAATGCCAGGAGTCGGCCCAGAGTTTCTTTCATTAGAATGCCTGGGAACAGCCACGCGTGGCTATCTTTAGAATGCCTGGGTTCACACAGGTGTCTCTAGCATTAGAATGCCTGAGGTTGGCCAGTAGTCTCTCCCTTTAGAATGCCTGGGGTTGGCCAGGTGACTCTACCCTAAAAATGCCTGATGTCACCCAGCTTTCTCTATTATTAGAATGCCTGGAGTCGGCCAGGAGTCTCTCACGTTAAAATGCCTGAGATTGGCTAGGTGTCTTTAACCTTAAAGATGATTGATGTCACACAGGTTTATCATTATAATGACTGTGGTCGGCCAGGAGCCTCTATCATTAGAATGCTTGGTGTCGACCAGGAGTCTCTCCCATCAGAATGCCTGGGGTCAGCCAGTTGCCTCTAATTTTTGAATGCCTGAGGTCACACTAGTGTCTCCATCATTAGAATGCCTGGGGTAGGCCAGGAGTTTTTATCATTAGAACACCTGGTGTCAGCAAGGAGTCTCTCACATTAGAATGCCTGGTTGGACAGCAGTCTCTTCCATTAGAATTCTTGGGGTTGGACAGGTGCCTGTATCCTTTGAATGCCTGAGGTCGCCCAGGTGTCTCTAGCATTAGAATGTTTGGGATTATCCAGGAGTCTCTATTATTAGAATGCCTGTGGTCAGTCAGGAGTCTCTCCTGTAGAATGCCTAAAGCCGGACAGGTGTCTCTATCTTTAGAATGACTGAGGTTGCACCGTTGTATATCATTGGAATGCCAGAAATAGGCTAGGAGTCACTATCATTAAAATGTCTGTGGTCGACCTGGAGTTTCTCCCGTTAGAATGCCTAGGTTTGGCCAGGTGTCTCTATCTTTAGCATGTCTTATGTCACCCAAGTGTCTCTATCATTAAAATTTCTGAGGACGATTAGGAGTCACTATCATTAGAACATCTGAGGTCAGCTAGGTGACTGATGTCACCCTGGTCTGTCATTAGAATGCCTGGGGCAGGCCAGTAGTCTCTATCAGTAGAGTGCCTGGGTTCATCCAGGAGTCTATCCCATCAGAATGCCTGGGTTCGGCCAGATGTCTCTGTCCTTATAATGCCTGAGGTCCCCCAGGTATGTCCATCATTAGAATGCCTGGGTTGGCCAGTAGTCTCTATCATTAAAGAGCCTGGATTTGGCGAGGAGTTTCTCCAGTTTGAATTCTTGGACTCTGCCAGATATCTCTTTCCATAGAATCCCCAAGGTCACACAGGTGCCTTTATCATTAAAATGCCTGAAGACGGCCAGGAGTCTGAATCATATGAATTGTCTCTATCATTAGCATGCCTGGCTAACCCCTGGTATCTTAATGGGAGAGACTCCAGGCCAACCACAGGCCTTCTAATGATAGAAACTCCTGGCCTTCCCCAGACATTCTAATGACATAGACACCTGTGTGACCACAGGGATTCTAATGATAGAGACATATGGCCAAGCCCAGGCGTTCTAAAGGGAGAGAGTCCTTGACAACCCTAGGTATCTAAAGGGAGAGACTTCTGGCCAACTCTAACAATAGAGACTTTTGGCTGTCCCCAAGCATTCTAATATTAGATAGAGACTCCTGGCCGACCGCAGGCATTCTAATCATAGAGACTCCTGGGGGACTTCAGACATTCTGAAGATAGACATCTGGGTGACCCCAGGCATTTTAATGATAGAGACACCTGTAGTATCTCAGTCACTCTAAGGATATAGACACCTGGCTGACCACAGGCATTTTAACAGGAGACACACCTAGCTAAGGATAGAAACACTTGGCCGACCTCAGGCTGTCTATCAGGAGAGACTCCTGGTCAACACAAGGCATTCTATTGGGAAAGACTTCTAGCAGAACTCAGGCATTTTAAGGATATTGACACCCTGCCAACCATCAGCATTATAGAGAGAGAGATTCCTGGGCGACCCCAGACATTTTAATGATAGAGACACCTGGGAGACCTCAGGTATTCTAAGGATAAAGACACTTCCCAACCCAAGCATTCTAACGGGTGAGACTGTTGCCTGACCTCAGGCTTTCTAATGATAGTGAGTTCTGTGTGAGCTCAGACTTTCTAATGACAGAGACAACTGGGTGACCTCAGGCATTCTAAAGATACAGACATCTGGGCCACCCTAGGCATGCTAACAGGAGGGACTTCTGGCCAACCTCAGGCATTCTAATGATAGAGACTCCTGGGTTGCCCCTGGATGCCAATGATAGAGACACCTGGTTTACCACAGGCGTTCTAAAGAGAGAGCTCTTGGCTGACCACAGGAATTCTTATGATAGAGACTCCTGGCCTACTCCAGGAACTCTAATGATAGGGGCACTGTCACGACTTCAGGCATTGTAAGTATAGAGATACCTGGTTGAACTCAGGCATTCTAACACTAGAGATTTTTGGCGGACTGCAGGCATTCCATCTAGAGAGACTCCTTGCTGACCTCAGGCATTCTAATAATAGAGACAACTTGGAAACATGAGGTATTCTGAGGATAGAATCACCTGGCTGATACTAGGCATTCTAATGAAAGAGACTCCTGGCCAAACCCAGGCATTCTAATGATAGAGACAATTATGCGGCCTCAGGCATTCAAAGGATAAAGATGCCTTTGAAACATGAGGTATTCTAAGGATAGAGTCACCTGGCCAATACCAGGCATTCTAATGAAAAAGACTCCTGGCCGAACCCAAGTATTCTAGTGATAGAGACAATTATGCAACCTCAGGCATTCTAAGGATAGAGACACCAGGCAAAACCCAGGCATTCTAATGGGAGGGACTTCTGGCCAAACCCATGCATTCTAATGGGAGAGACCCCAGTCATTCTAATAGGAGACACATCTGGCTGAACTCAGGCATGCTAATAATAGAAACACCTTGGTGACATCAGGCATTCTAAAGATATTGACCCCTGGTCAGCCTGAGACATTCTAACATGAGGGACTTCAGGCTTACCAAAAGCATTTTATTGATAGAGATACCTATGTGAACTCAGGCTTTTTAAAGATAGAGACTCCTGGCCGGGCCCAGGCATCTAATAATAAAGACACCTGTGTGACCTTAGGTATTCTAAGGATCAAGACAACTGCCCAACCCCAGGCATTCTAACAAAAGACTCCTGGCCACCCCATGCATTCTAATGATAGAGACTTATAGTTGACTCAAAACATCCTAAAGATAGAGACACCTGGGCGACTTCAGTCATTATAAGGATAGAGACACCTGGCCAACTCCAGGCATTCTAATGGGAGAGACTCCTGACTGAAACCAGGTATTCTAATGATAGAGACTCCTTGCCGACCCAAGGAGCTCTAATGATAAAGACATCTGTGTGACATCAAGGTATTCTAAGAATAGAGACACTTGGCCAATTTCAGGCATTCTAATGGGAGATATTCCTGATTGACTCCGGACATTCTAATAATAGAAAATCCTTGCTGACACCAGGCATTCTAATGCTAGAGACACCTGCGCAACCTCAGACCTTCTGTGGATAGAGACACCTGGCTGGCATTCTAACTAGAGAGAATTTTTGACTCTCTCCAGGAGTCTCTATCATTAGAATGCCTGGGATCAGTATACATGGTGTCAGCCTGTAGTCTCTCCTGTTAGAATGCCTGGGCTTAATAAAGTGTCTCAATCCTTAGAATGCCTTACATCCCCCAGGTGCATCTATGCATGGGGTCAGAATGCATAGGGTCAAACAAAAGTCTCTCCCATTAGAATGCCTGTTATTGGCCAGGAGTCTCTCTCATTAGAATGCTTGGGGTGGCCATGTGTCTCTATCTATAAAATATCTCTATCCATAAAATGCCTGTCATTGCCCAGGTGTCTCTATCATTAGAATGCCTGGGGTCTGTCAGGAGTCTTTATCATTAGAATGTCTTGGATCAGCCAAAAGACTGTCCCGTCAGAATGTTTGAGTTTGGCCAGGTGTCTCGATCCTTAGAATGTCTTTTGTCGCCCAAGTGTCTCTATCATTAGAATTCCTGAGGACAGTTAGGAGTCACTATCATTAGAATGTCTGAGGTCGCAGATGTGTCTTTTGTTACAAAGCCTGTAGTCGGTCAGCTATCTCTATCCTTAGAATGCCTGAGGTTGCACAGGTGTCTCTATCATGAGAATGCCTGACTTAAGCCAGGCATCTCTGTTATTAGAATGCCCGCTGTCAGCCAGGAATCTCTCCTGTTAGAATGCCTTAGGTTGGCCAGGTGTCTCTATCATTGTAATTCCTGAGGTCGCCCAGGTGTCTCTATCAGTAGAATTCCCAGGGTAGGACAGGATTATTTATCATTAGAATGCCTGGAGTCGGCCCAGACTCTCTCATGTTAGAATGCCTGTGGTTGGCCATGTGCTTTTATACTTAGAATGCCTGTGGTCACAGCAGTGTTTTTTTTTTTATTAGTATGCTTGGAGCTGGACAGGAGCCTCTCCCATTAGAATTTTTGGGGTTTGGCCAGGTGTCTCTATACTTAGAATGCCTGAGGTCACACGGGAGTCCCTATTATTACTTTGCCTTGAAACGGCTGTGAGTCTCTATCTTAAGCATGCCTTGGGTCAGCCGGTGTCTCTTCCATTATTACGCCTTAGGTCAGCCAAGTGTCTCAATTCTTAGGATGCCTGAGGTTGTCCAGGTGTCTCTGTCATTAGAATGCCTGGGGTAGGTCAGGAGTCTCTGTCATTAGAATGCCTGGTGTTGGCCAGGAGTTGCTCCCATTAGAATGCCCAAGGTCACCAAGTATCTCTATTCTTAGAATGCCAGAGGTGGCTTAGGTGTCTTTATCTTTAGAATGCTTGGGGTAGGCCAGGAGTCTCTCTGGTTAGAATCCCTGGGGTCTGCCAGATGTATCTGTTGTTAGAATGCCTTCTGCCATGCAGGAGTCCCTATCATTGGAAACCCTGAGGTCAGTAAGTAGTATCTCCTGTTAGAAGGCCTGAGGTCGGCTAGGTGTCTCCATTCTTAAAATGCCAGAGGTTGCCCAGGTGCCACTATCATTAGAGTATATGGTGTCCGTCAGGAGTCTCTATCATTAGAATGCCTGGGGTCAGCCAGGTGTCTCTCCCATCAGTATGTCTGGAGTCATCCAGGTGCCTCTATTTATAAAATGCCTGAGGTCATCCGGACGTCACAACCATTAGAGTGCTTGGGATCAACCAGGACTCTCTCCCGTTACAATGCCTGGGACCTGCCAGGTTTCTCTATCTTCAGAATGCCTGAGGTCGCCCACGTGTCTCTATCATTAAAGTCCCAAGGTTCAGAAAGAAGTCTCTATCATTAGAATGCTTGGGGTCAGTCAGTAGTTTCTCCCATTAGAATGCCTTGGGTCGGCCACGAGTCTTTCAGGTTAGAATGCCTGAGGTCGGCCAGATGTCTCTATCCTTAAAATGCCTGAGGTTGCACAGGTATCTTTATCATTAGAATGCCTAGGGTAGTCCAGGCATTTCTATCATTAGAAAGCCTGGGGTCAGCCAGGAGTCTCTCTCGTTAGAATGTCTTGTGTTGGCCAGGTGTCTCTACCATTAGAATGTCTTAGGTTGAACAAATATCTGTATCATTAGAATGCCTGTGGTAGGTGAGGAGCCTCTCCTGTTGAATATCTGGGATCCAGCAGGTGTCTCTATCCTTATAATGCCTGAGGTCACCCAGATGTCTCTATAATTAAAATGCTTCAGGTCGGCCAGAAATCTCTCTTGTTAGAATGCCTGAGGTCAGCCATGTGTCTCTAGCCTTAGAATGCCTAAGTTTGTGAAACTGTCTCAATCATTAGAATGCCTAAGTCTCAGCCAGGAGCCTCTATCATTAGAATGCCTGGGTCAGCCAAAAATGTCTTGCATACAATGCTTGGAGTTGGCCAGGGAGCCTCTATTTCTTGAATGCCGAAGGTCACTGTGGTGTCTCTATTACTAGAATGCCTAAGGTCTCCTAGAACACTCTCCTGTTAGTTGCCTGTGTTCAGCCAGAAATTTCACGCATTAGACTGCCTGGGGAAGGCCAGGAGTCTCTATCATTAGAATGCCTGTGGTCGACCAGGAGTCTGTCTGATTAGAAGGCCTGCGGTGGTCAGTTGTCTCTATCCTGACAATGCCTGAGGTCTCCCAGGTATTTCTCTCATTAGAATGCCTAATGTGGGCCAGGAGTCTCTATCACTAGAATCCCTGTGGTTGGCAAGTTATTTCTCCTGTTAGAATGTCTGTTGTTGGCCAGCTCTCTCTATTTTAAAAATGCCTCAGGTCACCCAGGTGTCTCTATCATTAGAATGCCTGATGTAATCTAGGAGTCTCTATTATTAGGATGCCTAGGGTTGGCCAGGGATCTCTATCATTAGTATGCCTGAATTTGGCCAGGAGTATCTTCTGTTAAAATGCCTGGGGTTTTGCAGGTGTCTCTATCCTTAGAATGCTTGAAGTCACACAGGTTTCTCTATCATTAGAATTAATGGGATAGGCCAGGAGTCTCTATTATTAGAATGCCTGGGTCGGCCAGGAATCTCTCTCATCAGAATGTCTGGAGCTGACCAGGTATCTCCATCCTTAGAATGCCTTATGTCAAATAGGTGTGTCTATTTTTAGAATGCCTGAAGTCACACAAGTGTCTCTATCATTAGAATGCCTGGGGTTGGCCAGGAGTCTCTTTAGCTAGAGTGCCTGAGGTTTGCCAGATGTCACTATCCTTAGAACGCCTGAGATCGCCCAGGTGTCTCTATCTTTAGAATGTCTGTGTTCACCCAAGAGTCTTTATCACTAGAATGCCTAGAGTCGGCCTGAAGTCTTTCCTGTTAGAATTCCTGGGGTTGGCCAGTGTCTCTATCTTTAGAATGACCAAGGTCACACAGTTGTCTACCACTGGAATGCCTGGGATAGGCCAGGAGTCTGTATGATTAGAATACCTAAAATCAGCTTGGAATCTCTCCCATTAGAATGCCTGGGTTTGGCCGGGTTTCTTTATTTTAGATCTGCCTGAGGTCACAGAGGTGTCTCTATCATTAGAATGCCTTGAGTCAATCAGGAGTTTCTATCGGAATGCCTGTGGTCTGCCAGAAGTTTCTTCCCTTAGAATACCTGGAGTTGGCCAAGTGTCTCATTCCTTAGGATACCTTAAGTCACACACTTTTCTCTATCATTTGATTGGCTGAGGATAGGCCATAAGTCTCTCCCATTAGATTGCCTAGGGTCAGACATATGTCTCTCTCCTAAGAATGCCTGAGGTCCCTCAGATGTCTCTCTTAGAGCTCCTGTGGTGGTAGGCTAGGAGCATCAATCATATGAATGCATGGGGTTGGCCAAGGATCTCTCCTGTTAGAGAGCCTCAAGCAGGCCAGGTGTCTCTATTCTTAGAATTCCTGAAGTCACACAGGTGTCCCTTTAATTAGAATACCTGGGGTAGACCTGGAGTCTCTGTGATTAGAAAGCCTGGTGTCAGACAACTCTTTCCCGTTAGAATGCTTTGTATCTGCTATGTGTCTCTATCCTTACAATGCCTGATGTCCCACAGGTGATTTTATCATTATTGTGCCTGGGGTAGGGCAGAAGTCTCTCATTTGAATGTGTGGGGTCAGCCAGGAGTCTCTCCCATTAGAATGCCTGGAGTCGGCCAGGTGTCTCTATTATTTGAATGCATGATATCACCCAGGTGTCTCTATTATAATGCCTGGGGTCAGCATGGAGTCTCTACCGTTAAAAAGCCTGTGTTCAGACAGTAGTCTCTTCTGTTAGAATGCCTGGGGTTGGTCAGGTGTCTCTATGTTTAGAACGCCTGAGGTCCCACAGGTTTCTCTAACATTAAAGAGCCTGGGGTAGTCCAGGAGTCACTATTATTTGAATGCCTGGGTTGGCCAAGAATCTCTACCTCTAGAATGCCTGTGTCCCCCCAAGTTTCACTAGGATTAGAATGTCTGAGGTCGACCAGGTGTCTATATCATTAGAATGTCTGGGTTTGTTCAGTATTTTCTATCATTAGAATGCCTGTGATCAGCCAGGAATCTCTCCAATTAAAATTCCTTTGGTTGGCCAATAGTTTCTCAGATTAGAATGCTTGGATTTTATCAGGTGTCTTTATTCTTAGAATGCCTAAAGTCCCACATGTGTCTCTATTATTAGAAAGCCTGGGGTAGGCCAGGAGTCTCTATCATTTGAATGTCTGTGGTCAGCGAAAAGTCTCTCTCATTAGAATGCCTGGGTTCGGCCAGGTGTATCTATATTTAGAATTCCTTATGTCACACAGATGTCTCTATCATTAGAATGCCTGAAATAAGCCAGGAGTCTCTATCATTAGAATACTTGTGGTTGGCCCAGAGACTCTCCACTTAGAATGTCTGTGGTCAGCCAGGGGTCGCTATTGTTAGAATGTCTGATGTCACCCAGGTATCTCTATCATAAGGATGCCTTGGGTCAGCCAGGAGTCTCTCTCATTAGAAAGCCTGGGCTTGGCCAGGAGTCTCTTTCATTAAAATACCTGGGATCGGCCAGGTGTCTTCATTCTTAGAATGAATGAGGTCTTTCTGGTGTCTCTATGATTAGATAACCTGGGCTAGGCCAGGAGACTCTATCATTCAAATGTCTCTTTTCTGCCAGGAGCCTCTCCCGTTGGAGTGCCTGGGTTTGGCCAGGTGTCTCTATCCTTAGAATACCTGAGGTCACCCTCAGGTGTCGTCTCTATTATTACAATGCCAGGATCGTCCAGGTGTCTCTATCATTAGAATGCCTGTGGTCAGCCAGGAGTCTTTATTGTTAGAATGCTTGAAGTCAGCCAAGTATCTCTATCCTTAGAATGCATGAGGTCACACAAGTGTCTTTATCTTTAGAATGCATGGGGTCATAGAGGAGTCTGTATCATTAGAGTGCCTGAGGTTCGCCAAAAGTCTCTGCCCTTAGAATGCCGATGATTCTCCAGGAGGCTTTCCTGTTAGAATCTCTTAATCAGCCAGGTGTCTCTAACCTTAAAATGTCAGAAGTCACCCATTTGTTTATATCATTAGAATGCCTAGCGTCGGCCAGGATTCCTTTCAGTTAGAATGCCTGGGTTCAGCCAGGAGTCTCTCCAGTTTGAATGCCTGGGTTCAGCAAAGTATCTCTATCCTTAGAATGCCTGAGGTCACCCTGGTTTCTCTATCATTAGAATGTCTGGGGTCGCCTAGGGGTCTCTGTTATTACCATGCCTGGTGTGGGCCAAAAGTCCCTTTTGTTAGAATATCTGGGTTCAGCCAGTCATCTCTGTCTTTACAATTTTTGAGGTCTCACAAGTGTCTCTATCACTGGAATGCCTGGTGTAGGCCAGGAGTCTCTCCAACTAGAATGCCTAGGGTTGTCCAGGTGTTCCTACCCTTAGGATGCCGTAAGTGGCACAAATGTCTTTATCATTAGAATGTCTGGGGTCGGTGAAGAATCTCTCCCTCTAGAATGCCTAGGGTTGGCCAGGTGTCTCTATCATTAAAATGCCTGAGGGTAGTCCTGGTGTCTTTATCACTACAATGCCTGGAGTGAGTCATGAATCCCTATAATTAGAATGCCTGGGGTTGACAATGAGTCTCTGTCATTAGAATCCCTGGGGTCGGTAAGGTATTTCTATATTTCAAATTCTTGAAGTCACGCAGGTGTCTCTATTATTATAATTCTGGAGGACCTCCAGGAGTGACTATCATTAGAATGCCTGAGGTCGGCCAGGAGTCTTTCCCATTAGAATGTCTGAGGTCAGTCAGGTGTCTATATTCTTAGAATGACTGAGGTCCCACAGGTGTCTCTATCATTAGAAGCCTGAAATAGGCCAGGAGTCTCTAACATTCGAATTGCTGGGGTCTACCAGTAGTCTTTATCATTAAAATACCTGAGGTAGGACAGGCATCTTTATCAGCAGAATGCCTGTGGTTGCCGGGAGTCTCTCTCATTAGAATGCCTGGGGTTGGCTAGGAGTCTCTCCCGTTGAAATGCCAGGGCTCAGCGAGGTGTTTCTATTTTCAGAATGCATGAGGTTGGCCAAAATTCTCTCTCAGTAGAATGTCTGTGGCCCTCCAGATTTCTCCACCCTTACAGTGCCTGAGGTTCCCCAGGTGTCTCTATCATTAGAATGCCTGGGTTTGGCCAGGAGTCTCTATCAGTAGAATCCCTGTGGTTGGCCAATAGTCTCTCCTGTTAGAATACCTTGAGTTGACCAGGTGTCTCCATCCTTAGAATGCCTGAGGTCACCCAGGTTTCTCTATCATTAGAAAACCTTAAGTTGGCCAGAAGTATCTAACATTAGAATGTCGTGGGTCATCCATGAGTCTCTCCCGTTAGAATTCCATGGGTCAGTCAGGTGTCTCTACCTTAAAATGACTGAAGTCACAAAGGTGTCTCTATCATTAGAATGTCTGGTATAGGCCAGGAGTCTCTATCAGTAGAAAGCCTGGGGTCATCCAGGAGCCTCTCCCATTAGACTGGCTGGAGTCAGCCAGGTGTCTAAATTTTAAGAATGCCTGAGATCATCCAGTTATCTTTATGATTAAAATGTCTGGGGTCAGCCAGAAGTCTCCATCATTAGAATGAATGGGTCCAGCCAGGACACTCTCTTGTTAGAATGCCTAGGGTCGGCCAGGAATATCTCCAGTTGGAATGCCTAGGTTAGGCCAGGTGTCTCTATCCTTAGAATGTCTGAGGTCTCCCAGGTATCTCCATCTTTAGAATGCCTGTGGTTGCCCACCTGTCTATCATAAGAATGCCTGGGGTTGACCAAAATTCTTTCCCATTAAAATGGCCGGCATCAGCCAGGCGTCCTTATCTTAAGAATGCCTAAGGTCGCCCAGAGGTGTCTCTATCATTAAAATGCCTGGAGCTGGCCCGGAGTGTCTATCATTAGAATGCCTGCAGTCAGCCAGGATTCTCTCCCATTAAAATGCCTGGGGTTGGCCAGGTGTCTGTATCCTAAGAATGCCTTCAGTCATCCAGGAATCTCTATCATTACAATGCCTGAGGTTGGCCCAGAGACTCTATCATTAGAAAGTTTTGGGTCAGCCAAAAGTTTCTCCTGTTAGAATGCTTGGGGTTGGCAAGGTGGCTCTATCCTTAGAATGCCTGAGGTGGAACTGGTGTCTTTATCATTAGAATGCTTGGGTTATGCCAGGTGTCTCTATCATTAGAATGCCTGGGTTCACTCAGGATTCTCTCCCATTAGAATGCCTGAAGTTGGCCTAATGTCTCTATCTTAGAATTCTTTAGTTTGCCCAAGTGTGTCTATCATTAGAATGCCTGGGATCGACCAAAACTCTCTATCATTAGAATGCCTGGAGTTGTCCAGGAGTCTGTCCCATTAGTATGCCTGGGTTTGGACAAGTGTTTCTATCTTTAGAATGTGTGAGATTTCACATGTGTCACTAAAATTAGAATGCCTGGGGTAGGCGAGGAGTTTCTATCTTTAGAATGTCTCTCTTCAGCCAGGAGTCTCTCCCATTAGAATGCCTGGAGTAAGCCAGCTGTCTCTGTCTTTAGAATGCCTGGGTTCAGTCAGGAGTCTCTTCCCTTTGAAAACCTGGGTTTGGCCTGGTGTCTTCATTCTTCAATGTCTGAAGTCATCCAGATGTCTCTATCATTAGCATGCCTGGGTTTGGCCAGGAGTCACTTTCATTATAATGCCTGGGGTCAGACAGGAGTCTTTATCCTTAGAATGCCTGAGGTCTAACAGCTGTCTTTATTATTAGACTGGCTGGGGTAAGCCGAAAGTCTCTTACATTAGGATTATTGGACTTGGCCAGGAGTCTCTTCAGTTAAAATGCCTGTGGTAGGCCAGGTGTCTCTATCCTTAGAAGTCTGAGGTCACCTAGGTGTCTCTATCATTAGAATTCCTGGAGTGGGCCAAGTGTCTCTATCCTTACAATGCCTGAGGTTGCACAGGTGTCTCTATCTTTAGAATGCTTGGGTTCGGTTGGGAGTCTCTATTATTAGAATGCCTCCGGTCAGCCAGAAGTCTCTTGGTAAAATGTGTGTGGTCAGCCAGGAGTCTCTCCCATTAGAATGCTTGTGGTCAACCAGTTGTCTCTATCCTTAGAACTCCAGATGTCACCCAGGTGTCTCTATCAAATGCCTGGTTTCAGTCAAGAGTCACTCTTGTTAGAATGTCTTGGGTCAGTCAGGAGTCTCTTTCAATAGAATGCCTGGGGTCCACCAGGTTAGAATGCCTGAGTTCGCCCAATTGTCTATATCATTCGAGTGCACAAACTCGGCCAGGAGTCTTTATCATTAGAATGCCTGGTGTCAACTAGGAGTCTCTCCTTTTAGAATGCCTGGGGTGAGCCAGGTGTCTCTATCCTTAGAATGTCCAAGGTCATCCAGTTGTTTCTATTATTAGAATATCTAGAGTCCACTAGGAATCACTATTATTAGAAAACCTGTGGTGAGCCAGGAGTTTCTATAATTAGAATGCCAGGGTTTGGCCAAGGGTCTCTCCAGTTAGAATCCCTGGGGTCAGCAAGGAGTCTCTATCATTAGAATGAATTGGTTGGGCCCAGAGTCTCTCCTATTATAATGCCTGAAGTCAGCCACAAGTCTTTCCTGTTAGAATGCCTGCGTTTTCCAGGAGTCTCTATCCTTAGAATGCCTGAGGTCACCCACATTTCTCTATCATTAGATTGCCTGGGGTAGGCCAGGAGTCTCTAACATTACAATGCCTGGGTGGACCAGAAATCTCTCCAATAACAATGTCTACCATCAGTCAGGGTTTCTACCACAAGAATGGCTAAAATCAGCCAGGAGTTTCTCCTGTTAGATGCCTGGGGTCAGCCAAGGGTCTCTATCCTTAGAATGCCTGAGGTCGCAGAGGTGTCTCTATCATTAGAATGCCTGTGGTAGGCCTGGAGTCTCTATCATTCAAAAGACTTGAGTCACTCAGGAGTCTCTCCCATTAAAATGCCTTGGGTCCTCCAGTTGTCTCTGTCTTTAGAATGCTTGAAGTCACCCAGGTGTCTCTATCATCAGAATGTCTGTGGTTGGCCAAGTGTTTCTCACGTTAGAATGTTTGGTTTCGGCCAGGTGTCTCTATCCTTAGAATGCCTCAGGTAGCCCAAGTGTCTGTATCATTAGAATGCCTGTGGTAGTTCAGGAGTTTCCATCATTAGAATTCCGGGGGTAAGCCAGAAGTCTCACACCTTAGAATGCCTGTTGTCAGCCATTTGTCTCTGTCCTTAGAATGGCTGAGATCCCACAGATGACTCTTTCATTACAACACCTGGGGTAGCCCAGAAGGCACTATCATTAGAATGCCTTGGATGAACAAGGAGTCACTCACATTAGAATGCCTGGGGTCAACCAGGTGTCTCTATTTTTAGAATGCCTGAGTTTGGTCAGGTGTCTCTATCCTTAGAATGACTAAGGTTGCACAGATGTCACTATCATTAAAATGCCTGGGGTAGGCCAGGAGTGTTTATCATCAGAATACCTTGTGTCAGACAGGAGTCCCTCCTATAGCATTTCTGGGTTTAACAGTGTGTCTCTATTCATACAATGCCTGATATCACCCAGGTGTCTCTATCACTAGAATGTTTTGGGTTTGTCAAAAATCATCTCATAGAATGCCTGTTGTCAGTCAGGTGTCTCTCTCCTAAGAATGACTAATGTGTACCAGGTCTCTTAATCATTGGAATGCCTGGGTTCATCCTGATGTCTTTATTTTTACAATGCCTGAGGTCTCCAAGATGTCTCTATCATTAGACTGCCAGGAGTAGGCCAGTAGTCTCTCCCGTAGAATGCTTGGTGTTGCCCAGGTGTCTCCAACATTAGAATGCCTGTGATTAGCCAAGTGTTTCTATCATTAGAATACCTAGGGTTGGCCAGGTGTCTTTCCCATTAGAATGCCTTGGGTTGGTGAGGAGACTATTCCATTAGAATGCCTATGGTTGGCCAGGTGTCTCAGCCAGGTGCCTCTATCCTTAGAGGGTCTGATATCATTTAGGTGCCTCTATCATTAGAATGCCTGTGTTCATCCAGCAGTCTCTCCCGTAATAATTCCTGGGGTTGGCCAGGTGTCTTTATTCTTAGAATGCTTGAGGTTGCCCAGGTGTCTGTATTATTAGAGTTCCCAGAGTCTGCCAGGAGTCTCTATCATTAGAAGTCCTGGGGTCAACCAGGAGTCTCTCCCGTTAGAATGTTTGGTGTCTGCCAAGTGTCTATCCTTAGAGTGCCTGAGGTCACCCAGTTGTCTCTATCATTAGAATGCCTGGGGTTAGCAAAAAGTCTCTATCATTAGAATGCCTGTGCTGGGCCAGGAGTCTCTATAATTAGAGTGCCTGGGATCAGCCAAGAGTCTATACACTTAGAATCCTTGACGTCACACAGAAGTCTCTATCATTACAATGAATCGGGGTGACCCAGAGTCTCACCTGTTAGAATGCCTGAGGTTGGCCAAAAGTCTCCCCCATTAGAATGTCTGCAGTCATCCAAGTGTCTCTATCCTTAGAATGTCTGAGGTCTCCCAGATTTGTCTATCATTAGAATGCCTGGAGAATGCTGACGTCTCTAATATTAGAATGCTTGGGTTCTGCCAGGAGTCTCTCCCATTAAAATGCCTAGGGTCAGGCAGAATTCTTTCTCATCAGAATGCCTGGTGACAGCCAGGGTCTCTCCCTTTATAATTCCTGGGTTTGGCCAGGAGTCTACTGTTAGAATACATGGGGTCAGCCAGGTATCCCTATCCTGACAATACCTGAGGTTGCACAGGTGTCTCTATTATTAGAATGCCAGTGGCAAGCCTAAAGTCTCTATCCCTAAAAAGCCTGGGGTCTGCCAGGGGTCTCTTCCCTTAGAATGCCTTGGGTGGGCCAGGTGTCTCTATCCTCAGAATGCCTGAGGTTGCCCAGGTGTCATTATCATTGGAATGCCTGGGGTTGACAAGGAGTTTCTGTTTAGAATTCCTGGGGTAGGTCAGGTATCTCTATCATTTGAATGCCTTGGGTTGGCCAGCTGTCTATCTTGTTAGTCAACCTGGGGTCAGCCAGATGTCTTCATTCTTAGAATTGCTGATATTCCTCTAGTGTCTTTATCATTAGAATGACTGTGGTTAGCCAGGAGTCTCCATCATTAGAATGACATGAATCCTCAGAGGTTTCTCTCATTTAATACCTGGGGTTGACCAAAATCTTCCCTGTTAGAATTCCTGTGGTGGACCATGTGTCTCTATCCTTAGAATGACTGAGGTGGCCCAGGTGTCTCTAACATTAGAATGCCTGGAGTAGCCCATTAGTCTTTATTATTAGAATGTTTTTGGTGGACCAGGACTCTCTCTGGTTACAATGCCTGGGGTCGGCCTGGGGTCTGTATTCTTAGAACACCTGAGTTTGCACAAGTGTCTATATCATTAGAATGCCAGAGGTAATCTACTAGTCTCTCTGATTAGAATGTGTGGGCTTGGCCAGGAATCTCTCCGTTAGAATGCCTGGGGTCAGCCAGGTGTCTCTATCATTAGAATTCCTAAGGGTGCCTAGGAGTCTCTAACATTAGAATGCCTGACATAGACCAAGAGTCTTTAGCATTAAAATGACTGGAGTCGAGCAGAGGTCTCTCCTGTTGGAGTGTATAAGGTCAGCCAGATGTCTCTATTTTTAAAATGCCTGAGGTAGCACAGGTATCTCTGTCTTTAGAATGCCTGATGTTGCCCAGGTGCCTCTGTTATTAGAATGCCTGTGGTCAGCTAGAAGCCTTTATCCTTAGAATGCCTGTGGTCGCCCACTTGTCTCTATCCTTAGAATACCTGAGGTCACCCAGGTACCTCAATGATTAGAATGCCTGAGGTATGCCAGGAGTCTCTATCATTAGAATGTCTGTGTTTGGCCATGTGTCTCTGTACTTAGAATGACTGGAGTCAGCCAGGTGTCTCTATCCTTAGAATGCCTGAGGTCCCACAGTTGTCTCTATCATTAGATTGCCTGTGGATGGCCAGTAGTCTCTATTACTAGAATGCCTGGGATAGGCCAGGTGTCTTTATCTTTAAAAATGCCTATTGTAGCACAGGTGTCTCTATTATTAGAATGCCTGGTGTAGGCGAGGAGTCTCTATTACTAGAATGCCTGGTTTCCACCAGGAATGTCTACCTTTATAATGCCTGGGGTCAGCCAGGTGTTAATATCCTTAAAATGTTGAGTTTGTCCAGGTGTCTCTATCATTAGGATTTCTGGGGACAGCCAGGTGCCTCTATCATTAAAAGGGCTGGTGTCGGCCAGGAGTCTCTCCCATTAGACTGACTAGGGTAGCCCAGTTGCCTATATCATTACAATCCTGGAGTCGGCAGTAGTGTCTATAAATACAATGCCTGGGGTTGGCCAGGCATCTCTCCTATTAGAATGCCTGGGGTCGGCCAGGAGTCTCTCCAGTTAGAAAGCCTGGGGTCAGCCAGTTGTCTCGATCCTTAAAATGCCAGAGGTCACACAGGTGTCTCTAACATTAGAATGCTTGTGGTCAGCCAGGAGTCTCTATAATTAGAATGCCGGGGGTAGGCCAGATATCTCTATTGTGAGAATGCCTGAAGTTGCCCAGGGGTCTTTGCCATTATAATGCCTTTGGGTGGCCAGGTGTCTCTATTATTAGAATGCCTGAGGTCAGCGAGATGTCTCTCCCATTAAAATGCTTGGGGTAGGCCAGGAATCTTTCTCCTTAAAATGCCTGTGTGTTGCCGGGAGTCTCTATCCTTAGAATGCCTGAAGTCACACAGGTGTCTCTAACATTCGAATGCCTGAAGTAGGCCAGGAATCTCAACCATTAGAATGTCTGTGGTCAGCCAATGGTCTCTCCCCTTAGAATAAAGGGGGTTGGCCAGGTGTCTCAATTCTTAGAATGCCTGAGTTCAGCAAGGTGTCTTTTTTATTAGAATGACTGTGGTTGGCCAGGAGTCTCTATCATAAGAATGTATGGTGTGGGCCTGGAGTCTCTTTCATTAGAACGTCCAAGGTCACCTAGGTGTCTTTATTTTCAGAATGCCTGATGTTGCCCAGGTGTTTTTACCGTTAAAGTGCATGGAGTCAGCCATGAGTCTCTATAATTTAAAAGTCTGTCTTTGACCAGGAGTCTCTCCCATTAGAATGCCTTGTGTAGGCCAGGTGTCTCTATCCTTAGAACACCTGAGGCTGCACAGGTGTCTGTATCGAGAATGCCTGGTATTGGCAATGAATCTCTCCCGGTAGAATGTCTGGGGTTGGCCAGGTGTTTCTATCCTTAGAATGCCTGTGGTCACCCAGTTGTCTCTATCATTAGAATGCCTGGGGTAGGCCAGGAGTCTTTGTTATTAGAAAGCCTTGAAACAGCCAGGAATCTCTCCCATTAGAATGCCTGGGTTCAGTTAAGTTTCTTTATCCTTAAAATGACAGGGGTCGCCCAGGTGTCTCTACATTAGAATGGCTGGGGTAGGCCATTAGTCTCTCTCATTAAAATGCCTGTGGTGGGCTAGGAGTCTTTCCCACTAGAATGCTTTGGGTCAGCCAGGTGGCACTCTCTTTAGAATGCCTGAGGTTGCAAAGATGTCTTCGTCATTAAAGTGCCTGGGATAGTCCAGGACCCTCTGTTATTGGAATGCCTGGGCTCAGCAAATAGTCTCTTTTGTTAGAATGCCTGGAATCGGCTAGGCATCTCTATCCTTAGAATGCCTGAGTTTGTTAAGCTGTCTCTATCATTAGAATGCCTGGGGTCAACCAGGTGTCTCTATCATTAGAATGACTAGGGTCGGCCAGGAATCTTTTCTGTTGGAATGCTTGGTACCAGCCAGGCATCTCTATCCTTTTATTCTCTGATGTCTGCCAGGTTTCTCTATTATGAGAATGCCTGGGGGCGGCTAGGAGTCTCTCCCATTACAATGTCTGGGATTGGCCAGGTGTCTCTATATTTAGAATGCCTGAGGTCACACCAGTGTCTCTATGATTAGAATGCCTGGGATAGTTCTGGAGTCTCTATCATTAAAAAGCCTAGGTATACCAGGATTCTCTCCCCTGAGAATGTCTTGGGTTGGCCAGGTGTCTCTTTTTCAGAATGCCTTAGGTCACCCAGGTTTCTTTATTATCAGAATGTCTGGTGTCATCAAAAAGTCTCTCCCATTAGAATGTCTAGGGACAGTCAGAAGTCTATCCTGTTAGTATTCCTGGCATTGGCCAGGTGTCATTTTTATTAGAATGGTGGGGTCACCAAGAAGTCTCTCTTGTTAAAAACGACTAGGGTTGGGCAGGAGTCTCTCCCCTTAGAAAGCCTGGGTTCAGTCAGGTGACTGTACCCTTAGAATGTCTGATGTCACCCAGGTGTCTTTATCATTAGAACGCCTTTGATCAGCCAGGGGTCTCTATTATTAGAATGCCTGTGGTCGGCCAGAAGTCTCTCTTATGAGAATGCTTGGGGTCTGCCAGGTCTATCCTTTGAATGACTGAGGAAGCACAGGTTTCTCTATCATTCAAATGCCTGTGTTAGGCTAGGAGTCTATCACTACAATGCCTAGAGTGGGGCAGGTGTTTCTATTTTTAGAATGACTGAGGTCACACAAGTGTCTCTATCTATAGAATGCCTCTGTTAGTTTCGGAGTCTCTATCATTGGAATTCCTAGACTTGGCCAGGAGTCTTTCCCGTTAAAATGGCTTGGATTGGCCAGGTTTCTCTATCCTTAGAATGCCTAAGGTCACACAGGTGTCCATATAATTAAATTGCCTGGGGTCAGCCAGGAGCCTTTTTCGTTAGAATACCTGGGGCGGCCATGTGTTTCCATCTTTGGAATCCCTGAGCTCCCACAGGTGTCTCTATCATTAGAATGCCTGGGGTCAGCCAGGAATTTTATCATTAGGATGCCTAGGGTTGGCCAGGAGCTCTCCCGTTAGAATGCCTGGGGTCAGTCAGGAGTCTCTACAGTCAGAGTGCATAAGGTTGGCCTGTGATGTCTATCTTTAGAATGCCTCAGGTCACTAGGTGTCTCTATCATTACAATGCATGAACTTGGCCAGTGATGTCTCCCATTAGAATGCCTGGTGTCTGCAAGGACTCTCTCCCATTAGATGGGCTGGGGTCAGCCAGTTGTCTCTATCCTTAAAATGCCTGAGGTTGCACAGGTGTCTCTATCATTATAATGCCTTGGGTAAACCACAATTCTTTACCATTAAAATATCTGGGGTTGGCCTGGATTCTCTCCTCTTAGAATGCCTTGGGTTGGCCAGGTGTCTCTATCCTTAGAAACTCTGAGGTCCACAGGTGCCTCTATCATTAGAATGCCTGGGGTAGGGCAGGAGACTCTAGCATTAGAATGCAATGGGTTGGCTAAGAGTCTCTCATGTTAGAATGCCTGGGACCAGCCAGGTAATTCTATCCTAAGAATTTCTTATGTCACCCAGGTGTCTCTATCAATAGAATTCCTGGAGTAGGCCAGGAGTCTTCATCTTTAAAATGCCTGAAGTTGCACAGGTGTCTTTATCATTACAATGCGTGGGGTAGGCCAGGAATCTCTATCATTAGAATACTTGGGGTGAGCCAGTAGTCTCTCCCGTTAGAATACTTGGGGTAGGCCAAGTGCGTCTGTGCTTAGAATGCCTGATGTCTCCCAGCTGTCTCTATCATTAGAATACTGTGGTTGGCCAGGTTTTCTCCCATTAGCATGCTTGAGGTAGGTTTGAAGTGTCTCCCATTAAAATGCCTGGTATCAGACAGGTGTCTCTATCTTTAGAATGCCTGATGTCACCGAGATGTAAAATGCCTGAGATCAACCAGCAGACTCTATCATCAGAATGCCTGGGCTTGGCCAGGTGTCTCTATTATTAGGATGCCTGGGTTCATCCAGGAGTCTATCCCATTAGAATTCCTCGGCTCGACCTGAGGTTCCCCAGGTATCTCTGTCATTAGAGTGTCTAGGGTTGTCCAGAAGTCTCTATCATTAGAATGCCTGTGTTTGGACAAGAGTCTCTCTATTTATAATTCCTGGAGTAAGCCATAAGTCTCTATCCTGGGATGCCAGAAATCCCACAGGTGTCTCTATCATTAGAATGCCAGAGGTAAGCTAGGAGTTTCAATCATTAAAATGTCTATAATATGCTAGGAGTGTCTATCATTAGAATGCCTGGGCTAGGCCAGGAGTCTCTATCATTACAATGCCTGGGATCAACCAGAAGTCTCTCTGGTTAGAATGCCTGGGTTTGGCCAGGAGTCTCTCCTGTTAGAATGTATTGGGTAGGCCAGGAGTCTTTATCTTTAGAATGCCAAAAGTCTCTCCTGTTAGAATGCCTGGGGTTGGCCAGGAGACTCTCCCATTAGAATGGCTTGGGTCTGCCAGGTTTCTCTATTATTAGAATGCCTGAGGTCACACAGGAGTCATTATCATTAAATAGTCTGGAGTCGACCAGGAGTCTCATTCATTAGAATGCCTTGGGTTGTCTAAGTGTCTTCATTCTTAGAATGCCTGAGGTAGCCCAGATGTCTGTATCATTAGAATTCCCGTGGTTGGTCAGGAGTCTGTCTCATTAAAATGGGTGTGGTCTGCGAGTTGTCTATCCTTAGAATGCCTGAGGTCACCCAGATGTCTCTATTGTTAGAACGCCTGGGGTCAGCCAGGAGTCTCTATCATTAGAATGCCTGGAGTCACATAAAAGTCTTTCCCAGTAGTATGCCATGGGTGGGCCACATGTCTCTCTTGTTAGACTGCCTGGTGTCGGCCACATGTCTCTATCCTTAGAATGACTGATGTCGCCCTGGCATCTCTGTTATTAGAATCCCTAGGATGGGACAGTAGTCTCTATTATTAGAATGCCTGGGAGTGGTCAAAAGTCCGTACCATTAGAATGCCTGGCCTCAGTCAACTGTCTCAGTCCATAGAATGTCTGAGGTCCCTCCAGGTATCTCTATTACTAAAATGACTGAGGTTGGCCAGTAGTCTCTGTCATTAGAATGCCTGGGTTCAGCCAGGAGTCTCTCCTATTAGAATTCCTGGACTTGGCCAATAGTCTCTCACCTTAGACTGCCTGTGGTCCCCTGGGTGTCTCTAACATTCGAATGCCTGTGGTCAGCCAGAAGCCTCAATCATTAGAATGCCTGTGGTATGCCAGGAGTCTCTATCATTAGCATGCCTGGGCTGGGCCAGGAGTCTCTATTATTAGAATGCATACGGCTGACGAGGAGTGTCTCTGGTTAGAATCCCTGGGGTCGGCCAGGAGTCTCTACCTTTAGAATGCCTGTGGTCAGCCAGGTGTCCCTATTCTTAGAATGCCTGAGGCTACAAAAATGTTTCTATCATTAGAAAGCCTGGCATAGGCCTGGAGTCTCTATCATTAGAAAGGCTGGGTCCATCAAAGACTGTCTCTGGTTAGAATGTGTGGGGTCGCCCAGTTATTTTTTATCCTTAGAATGCCTGGGGTCACCTAGGTGTCTCTAGAATTAAAATGCCTGGAGTCAGCCATAAGTCCCTATACTTAGAATGCCTGGGGTCAGCCAGGAATCTCTCTTGTTAGAATGGCTGGGGTTTGCCAGGTGTCTTTATGGGTAGAATGACTGAGTTCCCCCGATGTCTCTATCATTACAATGCAGGGATTCAGTCGAGAGTATCTATTATTAGAATGCCTAGGGTCAGCCAAGAGTCTCTATCATTAGAATGTTTTTCATCAGCCTGTTATCTCTCTCATTGGAAAGCCTGAATTCAGCCTGATTTCTCTATACTTAGAATGCCTGAGTTCTCCCAGGTGCCTCTATCATTAGAATGTCTGGAGATGGCCAGGATTCTCTATCATTAGAATGCCTGGGTTCAGGCAGAAGTCTTTCCCATAGAATGCCTGGGGTTGGCCCGGTGTCTGTATCCTTAGAATGACTGAGGTCTGAAAGTTGTCTATTATTAAAATGCCTGGGATAGGCCAGGAGTTTCTATCATTATCATGTCTGGGGTCAGCCTGGAGTCTCTGTCATTAGAGTGCCTTGTATCTGCCAAGAGTCTCTTTCGTTACAATGCCTGGGGTCAGCCAGGTGTCTATATTCTTAAAATGCCTGAGATTGCCCAGGTTTCTCTCTCATTAGAATGCCTGTGGTCAGCCATAAGTCTCTATTATTAGAATGCCTGGGGTCAGCCAGGTGTCTCTAAGGTTGGATTGCCTAGGGTTGCCCAGGTGTCTCTATTCTTAGAATGCCTGATGTCTAGGAAGTGTTTCTATCATTAGAATGCCTGAGGTCGGCCAGCAGTCTCTTTCAGTAGAATGCCTTGGGTGGGCTAGGAGTCTCTATCCTCAGAAAACCAGAGGTCACAAAGGTGTCTCTATTATTAGAATGCCTGGGGTCAGCCAGTATCCTTTACCATTAGAATGCCTGTTGTCAGCCAGGTGTCTCTATTTTTAGAATGCCTGATGTTGTCAGGCATCTCTATCATTAGAATGCCTGGGATTGGCCAGGGGTATCTCCCATTAGAATGACTGGGTGGCCAGATGCCTCTAACCTTAGAATGAGATCATCCAGGTGTCTGCATCATTAGAATGCCTGGGGTCATCCAGGAGTCTCTATTGTTAGAATGCCTAGATTTGGCCAGGGGTCTCTCCCTTTAAAATGCTTGAGTTAGGCCAGAAATTGATTCAGTTTGAATGCCTGAAGTCCCTCTGGTGTCTCTATTCTTCAATGCCTGGAGTCGCAAAGGTGTCTCTATCATTAGAATGCATAAGGTAGGCCAGAAGTCTCTCCTGTTAGAATGCCTGGGGTCGGCAAGGCATCTCTATTTTTAGAATGACTAAGGTTGCACAGGTGTCTCTATCCTTAGAATGCCTGAGGTCGATCAGGAGTCTATCATTAGAATACCTGGTGTTGGTAGGTGTCTGTCCCATTAGAATGCCTGGGATTGGCCAGGTGTTTCTATGCATAGAATGCCTAAGGTCGTCCAGGTGTTTCTATTATTAGAACGACTGGGGTCATCCAGCAGCTTCTCCAGTTAGAATGCCTGTGGTTGGCCAGGTGTCTCTCCTGTTAGAATACCTAGGATCGACCAGGTGTTTTTATCAATCTTAGAATGCCTAATGTTTCCCAGGTGTTTCTATCATTAGAATGCTTGTAGTTGGCCAGCAGTCTCTATCATTTGAATGCCTGGGGTTGGCCAGGAGACACTGCTGTTGGAATGCCTGGTCTCAGCGAGGTGTCTTTATTCTTATAAAGGCTTAGGTCTTTTATGTTTCTCTATCATTAGAATGCCTGGGATTGGCCAGGAGTCACTATCAGTAGAATGCCTGTGGTTGGCCAGAAGTCTCTCCTCTTAGAATGCCTAGGTTTGGCCAACAGTCTCTCCTGTTAGATTCCATGAGTTCAAGAAAGTGTCCCTATCCTTAGAATGCCTGAAGTAACACAGGTGTTTCTAAAATTAGAATGCCTGAGGTCAGCCAGGAGTCTCTATCCTTATCCTGAAATTTCATTTTATCACATTTATCTCATTAGAAATCCTGTGGTCTTCCAGGTGTCTCTAACCTTAGAATGCCTGCAGTCGCCCACATTTCTCTATCATTAGAATGCCTGAGGTCATCCAGGAGTATTTATCATTAGAACGCTAAAATTTGGTCAAGAGTTTCCTGTCAGAATACCTGGGGTCAACCAGGAGTCTCTCTCATTAGAATGCCTTGGGTTGGCAAGGTATCTGTATCCTTAGAATGAATGAGATCACACGGGTGTCTCTATCATTAGAATGCCTGAGGTAGGCCAAGAGTCTCCATCATTAGAATTCCTGGGGTCGGCCAGGAGTCTGTCTCGTTAGAATTCCTGTGGTCGTCCAGCTGTCTCTATCCTTAGAATGACTGAGGACAAATAATTGTCCCTATTATCTGAATGCCTGGGGTCAGCCAGGGGTCACTATCATGCCTGAGGTCGCCCAGGTGTCTCTATCATTAGAAGGCCAATGTTCAGCCAGGAGTTTCTATCATTAAAATGTCTGTGGTCAGCCAAGAATCTCTTCTGTTAGAAAGCCTGGGGTTGGCCATGTGTCTCTATCCTCAGAGTGCCTGCGATCACCCAGGAGTCTGTATCAGTAAAATGTCTGAAGATGGCCAGCAGTCTCCTCCATTAGAATGTCTGAGTCACTCTCACCACCTGGGTTCATCCAGGATTCTCTACACTAGAACTCGTGGAGTCTGCCAGGTGTCACTATTGTTAGAATGCCTGAGGTCGCCCAGCTTTGTGTATCATTAGAATGTCTGGGGCAGCCAGGAGTCTCTCCCATTAGAATGCATGGAGTCGGCCAGGTTTCTCTATTATTAGAATGACTGAGGTCACACAGGTGTCTATCTTTAGAATGCCTCAGGCCAGGAATCTCTATCCTTAGATTGCCTGGGGTCACTCAGGTTTCACTATCATTAGAAATTTTGGGTTCAGCCGGGAGTCCCTATTATTAGAATCCCTTGGGTTGGACAGGGGTCTCTCCCATTAAAATGCCTGGCGTCGAACATGAGTCTCTCCCATTAGAATGTCTGAAGTCAGCCAGGAATCTTTATCATTAGACTGCATGGGGTCAGCCAGAGGTCTCTACCATTAAAATGTCTGGGGTTGGCCAGGTGTCTCTATCCTTAGAATGTCAGAGGCTGCACAGGTGTCTCTATCATTAGAGTGCCTAGAGTAGACCAGGAGTCTCTTATCATTGGAATGCCTGGGATCGGCCAGAAGTCTCTCTCATTAGAAAGTCAGGGGTTGGCCAGGTGTCTCTATCCTTAGAATGACTGAGGTTGCACAGGTCAACCTATCATTAAAATGCTCAAGTTTAGCCAGGAGTATCTATCATTAAAATGCCTGAGTTCCGCCAGAGGTCTCTCCCTTTAGAATGCCTGGGGTCAGCCAGGTGTCCCTATTTTTAGAATTCCTGGAGTCTCCAAGGTGTCTCTATTATTAGTATGCCTGGGACCAGCCCAGAGTTTCTATCATTAGAATATCCTTGGTCGGCCAGTAGTCTCTCCTGCTAGAATGCCTGGGGTAAGCCAGATGTCTTTATCCATAGAATGCCTGAGGTTCCCCAGGTGTCTCTATCATTATCATGCCTGGGGTCAGCCAGGAGTCTCTATAATTAGAAGACCTAGGCTCGACCAGGAGTTTTTCTTGTTAGAATACATGGAATCAGCCAGGAGTCTCTACCATTATAATGCTTTGAGTCAAACGGGTGTCTCTATTTTTTTTTTTGATGGAGTCTGACTCTGTCGCCCAGGCTGGAGTGCAGTGGTGTGATCTCGGCTCACTGCAAACTCTGCCTCCCAGGTTCACGCCATTATTCTGCCTCAGCGTCCCAAGTAGCTGGGACTACAGGAGTCCTCCACCAAGCCTGGCTAATTTTTTTGTATTTTTTAGTAGAGACGGGGATTCACCATATTAGCCAGGATGGTCTTGATCTCCTGACCTCGTAATCCGCCTGCCTCAGCCGCCCAAAGTGCTGGAATTACAGGCATGATCCAATGCACCTGGCCAGGTGTCTCTATTTTTTTTTTTTTTTAAATGCCTTGGGCCACACAGGTGTCATCAATCATTAGTATACCTTCGGTACATTAGGAATCTCAGTCATTAGAATGCCTAGCATAAGCAAGCAGTCTGTCCAGTAGAATGCCTGGCATCGGCCAGGTGTCTCCATCCTTAGAATGCCTGAGGTTGCCCAAGTGTCTCCATCCTCAGAATGCCTGGGGTCAGCCAGGAGTCTCTTTTGTTAGAATGCCTGAAGTCAGCCAGAAGTCTCTCTCATTAGAATGTGTGGTGTGTATCAGGTGTCTATAACCTTAGATTGCCTTAGGTCATCCAGGTGTCTCTATCATTAGAATGCCTGACTTCAGCCAGGAGTCTCTACCATAAGAATGCCTGGGTTTGTCCAGAAGTCTCTCTCATTAGAAAGCCTGGGTTGGCTGGCCGAGCATAGTGGCTCACACCTGTAATCCTAGCACTTTGGGAGGCCGAGGTGGGTGGATCATGAGGTCAGGAGTTTGGGACCAGCCTGGCCAACATGGTGAAACTCTGTGTCTACTAAAAATACAAAAATTAGCTGGGTGCAATGGCGGATGCCTGTAGTTCTAGCTATTTGGGAGGCTGAATCAGGTGAATCGCCTGAACCTGGGAGGCAGAGTTTGCAGTGAGTGGAGATCACACCAGTGCACTCTAGCCTGGGTGAGACACTGGGAAAAAAAAAAGAAAAAGAAAAAAAAAAGAAAGCCTGGGTTGGCCAGGTGCTTCTGTCCTTAGATTGCCTGAGTTTGCACAGTTGTTTCTATCATTAAAAAGTCTGCATTTGGCCACGAGTCTCTGTCATTGGAATGCCTTGGGTGGGACAAGAGTCTCTCCCATTAGCATTCCTGGGATTGGCCAGTTGTCCCTATCCTTAGAATGACTGAGGTTGCACAGGTGTCTCTATCATTAGAATTCCTGGGGTCAGCCAGGAGTCTCTCTTGTTAGAACGCCTGGGGTCAGCAAGGTGTCTCTATATTTAAAATACTTGAGGTCCCACAGATGTCTCTATCATTAGAGAGCCTGTGGTAGGCCAGAATTCCCTATTATTTTACTTCCTGGGGTTGGTCAGGAGTCTCTCCTGTTAGAGTGCCTGGGATCAGCCAGATGCCTCTATCTTTAGAATGCCTGCGGTCACACAGTGTCTCCCTCATCAGAATGCCTGGGGTCAGCCAGGAGTCTCTGCTGGTTGAAATGCCTGGAGTTAGCCAGGAGTCTCTCCCATTTGAAAGCCTGCATTGTTCAGTTGTCTCTCTTCTTAAAATGCCTAAAGTTGCCCAGGTGTCTTTATCTTTACAATTCCTGGGGAATTATCATTAGAGGGCCTGGGGTGGCCCACAAGTCTCTCCTGTTAAAATACATGGAATCCACCAGGTGGCTCTATTCTTAGATTGCATAGGTCCCCTAGATGTTTCTATCATTAGAATGTCTGGGTTCAGTGAGGAGTCTCTATCATTAGAATGTCTGAGGTTGGACAGAAGTCTTCACAGTTGGAATTCCTGGGGTCGGTAAGGTGTCTATTTTTAAAATAACTGAGGTTGCACAGGTATTTCTATCATTAGAATGCTTGGGGTCAGTCAGGAGTTCCTCCCATTAGAATGCCCGGGTTCCACCAGGAGGCTGTCTCGCTAGAATGCCTGGAATCGGCCAGGTGACTTTATTTTTTGAATGCCATAGATCGCCCCAGTGTCTATATCATTAGAATGCCTGGTGTTGACCGGGATTCTCTTTTGTTAGGATATCTGGAGTAGCCCAGGTGTCTCTATCCTTAGATTGCCTGAGATCGCAAGGTTGTGTCTATCATTAGAATGTCTGGAGTCGGACAAGAGTCTCTCATTAGAATGCCTTGGCTCAGCCAGGAGTCTCTCTTGTTAGAATGCCTGGGATGGGCCGAAAATCTGTCCCGTTAGAATGCCACGGTTTGCTAGGTGTCTCTATCCTTAGAATGTCTGATGTCCCCCAGGTGTCTTTATTATTAGAATGCCTGAGGTCAGCCAGGAGTATCTCTCATTAGAATGCCTGGGGTTGGCCAGGTGTCTCTATCATTAGAATGCCTGGAGTCTTCCAGTAGTCTCTATCATTACAATACCTGGGTACATCCAGGAGTCCTTCCTGTTAGAATGCTTGGGGTCGACCAGGAGTCTCTTCTGTAAAAATACCTTTTGTTGGCCAAGTGTCTCTATTTTTAGAATGCCTGAGGTCGCACAAGTGTCTCTATCAATAGAATGCCTGGGGTAGGCCAGGAGTCTCTATCATTAGCATGCCTGGGCTCAGTCAGAGTTTCTCTACAGTCAGAATGCCTGGGGTCAGCCAGATGCCTCTATCCATAGAATGGCTGAGGTCACCCAGATGTCTCCACTATTAGAATGCCTGGCGTCAGCCAGGAGTCTCTCCCATTAGAATGCCTTGGATCGGCCAGCTGTCTCTTTCCTTAGAAAGAGGTCCAACATGTGTCTCACTCATTAGAATGTCTATGGTAAGGCAGAAGTCTCTATCTCCTGTTAGAATGCCTGGAGAATGCTTGGGCTCAGCCAGTAGTCTCTCTCGTTAAAATGCCTGGAGTCCGCCAAGTGTCTCTATCCTTAGAATACCTGAGATACCACCGCTGTCTCTATTATTAGAACGCCTGTGGAAGGCCGTGAGTCTCTATCATTTGAACGCCTGGGTTTTTCCAGTAGTCTCTCCACTAGAATTCCTGGGGTCCACCAGGTATCACTATCCTTAGAATGCCTGAGGTTGCCCAGGTGTCTGTATCATTACAACGTCTGGGGCAGCCAGGAGTTTCTCCCATTACAATGTATGGAGTCAACAAAGTATCTCTATTTTTAGAATGACTGAGGCCCCACAGGTTTCTATCATTAGAATACTGGAATTGGTCAGAAGCCTGTAACATTAGAATACCTGGAGTTGGCCTGGAGTCTCTCTCATTAGAATGCCTGGTGTCAGTGAGGAGTCTCTTCCTTTGGAAAGCCTGGGTGGGCCAAATGTCTCTATCCTTAGATTGCCTGAGCTCACTTATGTGTCTCTTTCATTAGAATTCCTGGGTTCAGCCAAGAGTCTCTATCATTAGAATGTCTGGGTTTGGTCAGTGTTCTCTCCCTTTATAATGCCCTGGATCAGTCGAATGTCTATCTTTAGAATGCCAGAGGTCCCCCAGGTGTCTCTATCATTAGAATGCCTGGGACCAGACAGAAGTCTCTCTCATTAGAATGCCTGGGGTCGAACATGAGTCTCTCCTGTTAGAATTCCTGAGGTAGGCCAAGAATCTCTATCATTAGAATGCCTGTGTCAGCCAGGAGTTTCTCTCATTAGAATGCCTAAGGTTGGCCAGGTGTCTGTATCTTCAGAATGCCTGAGATTGCAAAGGTGTTTCTATCATTAGAATGCCTAGGGTAGCCCAGTAGTCTCTATTATTGGAATGCCTGGGGTCTGCCAGGAATCTCTGTAATTTGAATGCCTGGGGTCTTCCAGGAGTCTCTCTCTTGAGATTACCTTAGGTCGATCAGGTGTCTCTATTTTTAGAATGACTGATGTCGCACAGGTGAATCTATCTTTAGAGTGTCTGGGGTCAAACAGGAATCTCCGTCATTAAAAAGGCTGAGTTCTTCCAAAAGGCTCTGCAATTAGAGTGCCTGGGGTCAGCCAGCTGTCTCTATCCTTAGAATGCCTGAGGTCGCCAGGGTGTCACTGTCATTAATATTCCTGGGGCCAGCCAGAAGTCTCTATCAGAATTCCTTGGGTAGGCCAGGAATCTCTCACACTAGAAAGCCTGGGGTTGTCCAGGTGTCTTTATCCCTAGAATGTGTGAGGTCCCCCAGATGTCTCTATCATTAGAATGCCAGGGTTCTGCCAGGAGTCTGTATTATTAGAAGGCCTGGAGTTGGCTATGAGTCTCTCCAGTTAGAATGCCTGGAGTCATTCAGGAGTCTCTATCCTTAAAATGCCTTAGGTCACACAGGTTTCCCTATTATTAGAATGCCTGGGGTATGCAATAAGCCCGAATCATTATCGTGCCTGGGGTCAGCAAGTAGTCTCTCTCATTAGAATGCTGGGGTCAGCCAGGTGTCACTATCTTTAGAATGCCTGATGTTGCCTAGGTGTCTCTATCATTAGAATGCCTGGTGTGGCCATGGGTTTCTCCCATTAGAAGTCCTGAGATCTGCCAGGAGTCATTCCTGCTTGAACACCTGGGGTCAGCCAGGTGTCTTTATCTTTAGAATGCTTTAGGTCCCCCAGGTGTCTCTAACATTAGAATGCCTTGGGTCGGCAAGGAGTCTCCCTCATTAGAATGCTCGGGGTTTACCAAGAGTCTCTTC
Organism: Macaca mulatta; assembly: GCF_049350105.2. Lineage (NCBI taxonomy): Eukaryota > Metazoa > Chordata > Mammalia > Primates > Cercopithecidae > Macaca > Macaca mulatta. The sequence continues at coordinate 58,028,991 of NC_133426.1, read as the reverse complement.
GTTAGAATGTCTGGGGTTGGTAAACTGTCTCTAGCCTTCAAATACCTTAGATCACACAGATGTCTCTATTATTAAAATGCCTAGGGGAGGCCAGGACTCTGTCTCATTAGAAAGCCTGGGGTCGACCAGGTATCTATCCTGTTAGAATGCCTGGGGTTTGCCAGGAGTCCCTCACATTAAAATTATCGGTGTTGGCCAGGTGTCTCTCTCCTTTGAATACCTGGGGTCATCCAGAAGTGTCCCTGTTAGAATGCTTTGAGTTTGCCAGAAGTTTCTCTTGTCAGAATGCTTGGGGTGGACTAGGTGTCTATATACTTAGATCTCCTAAGGTCACCCATTTGTTTCTATCATTAGAATGCCTGGGTTTGGCCAGGAGTCTCTATCATTAGAATGCTTAAAGTTGGCCAGGAGTCTCTCCCATTAGAATGCCTGGGGTTAACCAGATGTCTCTATTTTTAGAATGACTGAGTTCACACAGGTGTCTCTATCATTCAAATGCCTGGGGTATGTCAGGTGTCTCCATTCTTAGAATGCTAGAATGCCTGGATTTGGCCAGGTGTCTCTATCCTTAGAATACTTTAGTTCCCCCAGGTGTCTATCATTAGAATGCTTTGGGACTGCCAGGAGTCTCTCTCATTAGAATGCCTGTGGCCAACCAGGAGTCTTTTTTTGTTAGAATGCCTTAGGATGGCCAGGAGTCTCTCTCTTTAGAATGTCATAGGTAAACCAAAAATATTTCCCATTAAAATTCTTGGGGTTGGCCAGGAATCTCTTCTGTTACAATGCCTGGGGTCGACCAGGTGTCTTTAGCATTAGAATGCCTTGGGTCAGCCAGGAGCCTTATCATCAAAATGCCTGGATTCAGCGAGGAGTCTCTCCCGTTATAGTGCCTGGGGACGGCCAGGTGACACTATCATTAGAATGACTGAGGTCTCACAGGTGTCTATCATTAGAATGCCTGATATAGGCCAGCAGTCTATATAATTAGTATGCTTGAGGTTGGCCTGGAGTCTCTCTGGTTAAAATGTCTGAGGTCAGCCATTTTGATTCTAAAAATGCCTGAGGTCGCACAGGTGTCTTTATCATTAGAATGCCTGGGCTAGGCTAGGAGTCTTTATTATTAGAATACCTGGGGTCAGCCAAGAGCCTCTCCTATTAGAATATCTGGGGTTAGCCGGCAGTTCCAAAAAGGTCAAATAGGAACAGCTCCAGTCTACAGCTCCCAGAGTGAGCAATGCAGAAGACAGGTGATTTCTGCATTTCCAACTGAAGTACCAGGTTCATCTCACTGGGACTTGTCAGACGGTGGGTGTAGGACAGAGGGTGCAGCCCACTGAGCATGAGATGAAGCAGGGCGAGGCATCGCCTCACCCAGGAAGTGTAAGAGGTCTGGGAATTCCCTTTCCTAGCCAAGGAAAGTTGTGACAGATGGCACCTGGAAAATTGGGTAACTCTCACCCAAATACTGTGCTTTTCCAACAGTCTTGGCAAATGGCACACCAGGAGATTATATCCTGCACCTGGCTTGGAGGGTTCTATGCCCACGGAGCCTCATGCATTGCTAGCACAGCAGTCTGAGATCAAACTGCAAGGTGGTAGTGAGGCTGGGGGAGGGGCGCCTGCAATTTCTGAGGCTTGAGTAGGTAAACAAAGCTGCCAGGAAACTCAAACTGGGTGGAGCCCACTGCAGCTGAAGGAGGTGAGCCTCTCCCAGTCCAAAGGAACACAGCTCCGTGCCAACAGTGAAACAAAGCTGGACAAAGAATGACTTTGATGAGCTGAGAGAAGAAGGCTTCAGAAGATCATACTTCTCCGAGGTAAAGGAGGAAGTTCAAACCCATCGCAAAGAAGCTAAAAGCATTGAAAAAAGATTAGATGAATAGCTAACTAGAATAACCTGTGTAGAGAAGTCCTTAAATGACCTGATGGAGCTAAAAATCATGGCACGAGAAATACGTGATGAATGCACAAGCTTCAGTAGCCGATTTGATCAACTGGAAGAAAGGGTATCAGTGATTGAAAATCAAATGAATAAAATGAAGCGAGAAGAGAAGTTTAGAGAAAAAAAAAAAGAGTAAAAAGAAATGAGCAAAGTCTCCAAGAAATATGGGACTGTGTGAAAACACCAAATCTATGTTTCATGGGGAGAATGGAACCAAGTTGGAAAACACTCTGCAGGATATTATCCAGGAGAATTTCCCCAACCTAGCAAGGCAGGCCAACATTCAAATTCAGGAAATACAGAGAATGCCACAAAGATACTCCTCGAGAAGAGCAACTCTAAGACACATAATTGTCAGATTCACCAAAGTTGAAATGAAGGAAAAAAGTTAAGGGCAGCCACAGAGAAAGGTAGGGTTACCCACAATCGGAAGCCCATCAGACTAACAGTGGATCTCTTGGCAGAAACTCTCCAAGCCAGAAGAAAGTGGGTGCCAATATTCAAAGTTCTAAAAGAAAATAATTTTCAACCCAGAATTTCATATCCAGCCAAACTAGGTTTCACAAGTGAAGGAGAAATAAAATCCTTTAAAGACAAGCAAATGCTGAGAGATTTTATAACAACCAGGCCTGCCCTACAAGAGCTCCCGAAGGAAGACCACTAAACATGGAAAGGAACAACCAATACCAGCCATTGCAAAAACGTGCCAAATTGTAAAGACCATCAATGGAAGGAAGAAACTGCATCAACTAATGAGCAAAATAACGAGCTAAAATCATAATGACAGGAACAAGTTCACACATAACAATAATATCCTTAAATGTAAATGGGATAAATGCTCCAATTAAAAGACACAGACTGGAAAATTGGATAAAGAGTTAAGACCTATCAGTTTGCTATATTCAGGAGACCCATCTAATGTGCAGAGACACACATAGGCTCAAAATAAGGGACGGAGGAAGATCTACCAAGCAAATGGAAAACAAGAAAAGGCAGCAGTTGCAATCCTAGTCTCTGACTAAACAGACTTTAAACCATCAAAAGAGACAAAGAAAGCTATTACAAAATGGTAAAGGGATCAATTCAACAAGAAGAGCTAACTCTCCTAAATATATATGCACCCAATACAGGAGCACCTAGATTCATAAAGCATGTCCTTAGAGACTAACAAAGAGACTTAGACTCCCATACAATAATAATGGAAGACTTTAACACCCCACCGTCAACTTTAGACAGATCAACGAGACAGAAAGTTAACAAGGATATCCAGGAATTGAACTCAACTCGGCACTAAGTGGACCAAATAGACATCTACAGAACTCTCCACCCCAAATCAACAGAATATACATTCGTCTCAGCACAACACCGCACTTATTCCAATCGACCACATAGTTGGAAGTAAAGCACTCCTCAGCAAATGTAAAAGAACAGAAATAATAACAAACTGTCTCTCAGACCACAGTGCAATCAAACTAGAACTCAGGACTAGGAAACTCAATCAAAACCGCTCAATTACATGGAAACTGAACAACCTGCTCCTGAATGACTACTGGGTACATAACAAAATGAAGGCAGAAATAAAGATGTTCTTTGAAACCAATGAGAACCAAGACACAACATACGAGAATCTCTGGGACACATTTAAAGCAGTGCATAGAGGGAAATTTGTAGCAATTAATGACCACAAAAGAAAGCAGGAAAGATCTAAAATTGACACTCTAACATCACAATTAAAAGAACTAGAGAAGCAAGAGCAAACCCATTCGAAAGCTAGCAGAAGGCAAGAAATAACTAAGATCAGAGAAGAACTGAAGGAGATAGAGACACAAAAAACCTCCAAAAAATCAATGAATCTAGGAGCTGGTTTTCTGAAAAGATCAACAAAATTGATAGACCGCTAGCAAGACTAATAAAGAAGAAAAAAAGAAGAATCAAATAGACGCCATAAAAAATGTTAAAGGGGATATCACCACCGACCCTACAGAAATACAAACTATCATCAGAGAATACTATAAACACCTCAATGCAAGTAAACTGGAAAACCTATAAGAAATGGATAATTTCCTGGACACTTACACTCTCCCAAGACTAAACTAGGAAGAAGTTGAATCTCTGAATAGACCAACAGCAGGCTCTGAAATTGAGGCAATAATTAATAGCCTACCAACCGAAAAAAGTCCAGGACCAGAAGGATTCACAGCTGAATTCTATCAGAGGTAGAAGGAGGAGCTGATACCATTCTTTCTGAAACTATTCCGATCAAGAGAGAAAGAGGGAATCCTCCCTGACTCATTTTGCGAGGCCAACATCATCCTGTTACCAAAGCCTGACAGAGATACAATAAAAAAAGCAACTTTTAGAGCAATATACCTGATGAACATCAATGCAAAAATCCTCAATAAAATACTGGCAAACTGGATCCAGCAGCACATCACAAAGCTTATCCACCATGATCAAGTGGGCTTCATCTCTGGGTTGCAAGGCTGATTCAACATACGCAAATCAATAAATGTAATCCAGCATATAAACAAAACCAAAGCCAAAAACCACATGATTATTTCAATAGATGCAGAAAAGGCCTTTGACAAAATTCAAGAGCCCGTCATACTAAAAATTCTCAATGCATTAGGTATTGATGGGACGTTTCTCAAAATAATAAGAGCTATTTATGACAAACCCACAGCAAATATTATACCGAATGGGCAAAAATTCGAAGCATTCCCTTTGGAAAGTGGCACAAGACAGGGATGCCCTCTCTCACCACTCCTAGTCACCATAGTGTTGGAAGTTCTGGCTAGGGCAATCAGGCAGGAGAGAGAAATAAACCGTATTCAATTAGGAAAAGAGGAAGTCAAATTGTCCCTGTTTGCAGATGACATGATTGTATATTTAGAAAACCCCATCATCTCAGCCCAAAATCTCCTTAAGCTAATAAGCAACTTCATCAAAATCTTAGGATACAAAGCCAATATGCAAAAATTACAAACATTCCTCTACACCAATAGCAGACAAACAGAGAGCCAAATCATTAGTGAACTCCAATTCACAATTGCTTCAAAGAGAATAAAATACCTAAGAATCCAACTTACAAGATATGTGAAGGATCTCCTCAAGAAGAACTATAAACCATTGCTCAACTAAATAAAAGGGGACACAAACAAATGGAAGAACATACCATGCTCATGGATAGGAAGAATCAATATCGTGAAAATCGCCATACTGCCCAAGGTGATTTATAGATTCAATGCCATCCCCACCAAGCTACCAATGAATTTCTTCACAGAATTGGAATCAACTACTTTAAAGTTCATATGGAACCAAAAAAGAGCCCGCATTGCCAAGACAATGCTAAGCCAAGAGAACAAAGCTCGAGGCATCATGTTACCTGACTTCAAACTATACTACAAGGCTACAGTAACCAAAACAGTATGGTACTGGTACCAAAACAGAGATATAGACAAATGGAACAGAACAGAGCCCTCAGAAATAATACCACACATCTACAACCATCTGATCTTTGACAAACCTGACAAAAGCAAGAAATGGGGAAAGGATTCCCTATTTAATAAATGGTGCTAGGAAAATTGGCTAGCCATAAGTAGAAAGCTGAAACTGGTTCCCATCCTTACACCTTATACAAAAATTAATTCAAGATGGATTAAAGACTTAAATGTTAGACCTAAAACTGCAAAAACCCTAGAAGAAAAGCTAGGTAATACCACTCAGGACATAAGCATGGGCAAGGACTTCATGTCTAAAACATCAAAAGCAATGGCAACAAAAGCCAAAATTGACAAATGGGATCCAGTTAAATTAAGGAGCTTCTGAACAGCAAAAGAAGCTACCATCAGAGTGAAAAGACAACCTACAGAATGGGTGAAAACTTTTGCAATCTACTCATCTGACAAAGGGCTAGTATCCAGAATCTAGAAAGAACTCAGATGAATTTACCAAAAAAATAAAAAATAAAAAAAATAATAAACAACCCCATTGAAAAGTGGGCAAAGGATATGAACAGACACTGCTCAAAAGAAGACATTTATGCAGTCAACAGACACATGAAAAATGCTCATCATCACTGACCATCAGAGAAATGCAAATCATACCGCAATGAGATACCATCTCACACCAGTTAGAATAGCAATCATTAAATAGTCAGGAAACACCAGGTGCTGGAGAGGATGTGGAGATATAGGAACACTTTTACACTGTAGGTGGGACTGTAATATAGTTCAACCATTGTGGAGGACAGTATGGCGATTCCTTAAGGATCTAGAACTAGAAACACCATTTGACCCAGCCATTCCATTACTGTGTATAAATCATGCTACTATAAAGGATTATAAAGCATGCTACTATAAAGACACATGCACATGTCTGTTTATTGCAACACTATTCACAGTAGCAAAGACTTGGAACCAACCCAAATGTCCATCAATGATAGACTGGATTAAGGAAATGTGGCACACATACACCATGGAATACTATCCATCTGTAAAAAAGGATGAGTTCATGTTCTCTGTAGGGACATGGATGATGCTGGAAACCATCATTGTCAACAAACTATTGCAAGTACAAAAATCCAAACACCGCATGTTCTCACTCATAGGTGGGATTTGAACAATGAAATCACTTGGACACAGGAAGGGGAACATCACACACCTAGACCTATCATGGGGTGGGGGTTGGGGGGAGGCAGAGCATTAGGAGATATACCTAATGTAAATGATGAATTAATGGGTGCAGTACACCAACATGGCACATGTATACATATGTAGCAAAATGGCATGGTGTGCACATGTACCCTAGAACTTAAAATACAATAATAAAAAAAAGAAAACCTGTGGTTAGCCAGGTGTCTCTATAGTTAGAATGGTCAGGACCCCAGGTGTCTCCATTATTAGAATGCCTGGTGTTCGCCAGGAGTCTCTCTCATTAGAATGCCTTGGGTCAACCAGGAGTCTCCCACATTAGAATGCCTGGGGTCAGTCAGGTGTCTAGATCCTTAAAACACCTTTGGTCACACATAGATCTCTATCATTAGAAAGCCTTCTTTTGGCCAGGAGTCTCTTTCGTTAGAATGCCTGGGGTCAGACAGGTGTTTCTAGATTTAGAATGCCTGAGGTCGCCCAGTGTCTCTATCATTAGAATGCCTGGGATTGACCAGGAGTCTCTCCCATTAGAATACTTTATTTGGTCCAGGTGTCTCCATCCTTAGAATGACTGAGGTCGCCAAAATGTCTCTATCATTCTAATACCATTAGAATGCCTTTGGTCATCAAGGAGTCTTTATTATTAGAATTCCTAGGTTCATCTTGGAGTCTTTCTCATTAGAATGTCTGGGTTGAGTCAGGAATATCTCCCATTAGAGAACCTATGGCAGGGCCGGTGTCTCTATCTTTAGAATGCCTGATGTTGCACAGGTGTCTCTCTCATTAGAATGCCTGGGGTAGGCCAGTAGTGTCTATAATTGGAATGACTGCTGTTGGTTAGAAGTCTTTCCCGTCAGAATGCCTGTTTATGGCCAGATGTCTCTATCCTTAGACTGACTGTGGTCACACAGGTGAATCTATCATTAGAATGCCTGGGGTCGTCCAGGAGTCTCTATCCTTAGATTTCCTGAGGTCCCACCGGTGTCCCTAACATTAGAATGCATGAGGTCAGCCAGGAGTCTCTCATTAGAATGCCTGAAGTTGACCAGAAATATTTCCTGTTACAGTGTCTTGTATTGGCCAGATGTCTCTATCCTTAGAATGCCTAAAATCACAGAGGTGTCTCTGTCATTAGAATGCCTGGGGTAGGCCTGGAATCTCTATGTTTAGAAAACTTATTGTCAGCCAGGAGTCTCTCCTGTTAGAATGTCTCAGGTCGGCCAGGTTTCTCTATCCTTAGAATGACTGAAGTCACACAGGTGTCTGTCATTACAATGCCCAGAGTAGGCCAGGAGTCTTTATCATTAGAATGCCTAGGGTCAGTCTAACGTTTCTTTTGTTAGAATTCCTGCGGTCAGCCAGTTGGCTTTATCCTAAAAATGCCTGAGGTCGCACAGGTGTATCTATTATTAGAATGCCTGGGCTAGTCCAAAGTCTCTGTCATTAGAACACCTGGGGTCGACCAGGAGTCTCTCCCATTAGAATGACTGGGGTCAGCCAGTTGTGACTATTTTTAGAATGCCTGAGTTCACCCAGATATCTATCATTAGAATGCCTTGTATAGGCCAGGAGTCTCTATCCTTAGAATGCCTGAGGTCAAAAAGATTTCTTTATCATTAGAATAAATGAGACATTATGCCTGGGTCGTCCAGTTGTCTCTATCTTTAGAATGCCTGAGGTCACATCAGTGTATCTACCACTGGAATGTCTGGGGCAGGTCTGTAGTCTCTATCACTACAAAGCCTTTTGTTGGCCAGTAGTCCCTCCAATTAGAATGCCTTTGATCAGTCAGGTGTCTCTATCCTTAGAATGCCTGCAGTCTCCCAGGTGTCTCCATCATTAGAATGCCTGAAGTTAGTCAGGAGTCTCTCCCATTAGAATGCCTGGGGTCAACAAGGTATCTCTATTATTAGAATGCCAGGGTTTGGCCAGGAGACTTGCCAGTTATAATGCCTGGAGTAGGTCGGGTGTCTATTCTCAGAATGCCTGAGGTCACCCAGGTTTCTCTATCATTAGAATGCCTGGAGTGAGCAAGGAGCCTTTATCAGTCTAATGCCTTGGTTCAGCAAGTAGTCTCTCCCATTAGAATGGCTTGGGTTTCCCAGTTGCCTCTATTATTTAATTCTTGAGGTCCCCCAGTTTTCTCTGTCATCAGAATGCATGGAGTTGGCAAGGCGTCTCTATTATTATTATTATTATTATTTATTTTTTATTATACTTTAAGTTATAGGGTACATGTGCACAACGTGCAGGTTTGTTACATATGTATACATGTGCCATGTTGGTGTGCTGCACCCATTAAGTCGTCATTTACATTAGGCATATCTCCTAATGCTATCCCTCCCCCCTCCTCCCACCCCATGACAGGCCCCGGTGTGTGATATTCCCAAGGCATCTCTATTATTAGATAACCTGGATCAGCCAGGAGTCTTTCCTGTGAGAATACCTATTGTTGGCCAAGTCTTTTTCGTTGGAATGGCTGGGGTCAGCCACGTGTATCCATTTTTAGAATATCTTAGGTCACAGAGGTTTCTCTATCATTAGAATACCTGGGGTAAGCCTGGAGCCCCCTAGAATGCCTGGGGACGACAAAGAGTCTCTCCAGTTTAATGCTTGTGGCCAACCAGGTGTCACTATCCTTAGAATGCCTTAGGTAGGCATGGAGTCTCTCCTATTAGAACGGCTGGAATCGGCCAATAATCTGTATCCTTAGAATGCCTGAAGTCGCACAGGTGTCTCTTTCATTAGAATTCCTGGCATTGGCTAGGAGTCTCTATCATTGGAATGCCTGGGGTCGGCCAGGAGCCTCTCCCATTAGTATGCCTGCGGTTGGCTAGGTGACTATCTTTAAAATGATTTTGCACAGGTGAATCTATCATTGGAATGCCTGGTTCAGCCGGCAGTGTCTATCATTAGAATGCCTGGGATCAGCCTGAAGTCTCTCCCATTAGAATGTGGTGGGTCGGCCAGGTGTCTCTGTCCTTGGAGTGTCTGCGGTCACCCAGGTGTCTTCATCATTAGAATGCCTGAGGTCAGAAAGGAGCCTCTATCAGAAGGCCTGGGGTGGGCCACAAATCTCTCCTGTTGGAATGCCTTGGGGTGGCCAGGTGTCTGTATCCTTAAAATGCCTTAGATCACGAAGCTCTCTTTATCATTAGAATGCCTTGGGTAGGCCAGAAGTCTCTATCCTTAGAATGCCTGTGGTCAGTTAGAATGCCTGTGGTCAGCCAGGTGTGTCTATTGTTAAAATGCCTGATGTCCCCCAGGTGTCTCTATCATTAGAATGCCTGGGTTTGGCAAGGAGTCTCTATCATTAGAGTATCTAAGGTCAGCAAAGAGTCTCTTCTGATAAAATGCCCAGAGTCGACCAGGTGTCTATATCCTTAGAATGACCGAGGTCGCACCAGTGTATGTATCATTAGGATGGTTGGGGTCAGCCAGGAGTCTCTATTATTAAAATATCTCAGATTGGCCAGGAGTCTCTCCCAGTAGAATGCCTGGGGTCAGCCAGTTGTCTCTATTTTTAGAATGCCTGAGGTCGTTCAGGTGTCTATCATTATAATGACTGAGGTCAACCAGGAGTCTCTCCCATTAAAATGCCTGGGGTCAGTCAGGTGTCTCTACCCTTAGAGTGTCTGAGGTCGCACAGGTGTCTCTATCATTAGAGTGCCTGGGGTGGTTCAGGAGTATCTATCATTAGAATATGTGGGGTCAGCCAGGGGTCTCTTTTGTTAGAATGCCTGAGTTGGCCAGGTGTCACTATCCTTAGAATGTCTGAAATCGCCCAGGAGTCTCTATAATTAGAATGCTTGTGCTAGGTAAGACAGGAGTCACTATCATTAGAATGCCTGGGTTCGGCCAGGAGCCTCTTTCATTATAATGCTTGGCGTCAGTCAATTGTCTCTATCCTTAGAATGAATGAGGTCACACAGTTGTCTATCATTAGAATTACTGGGTTAGGCCAGAAGTTTCTATTATTAAGATAGCTGTGGTTGGCCTGGAGTCTGTTCCATTAGAATGCCTGGGGTCAGCCAGTGGTCTCTATCTTTAAAATGGCTGAGGTCACACAGGTGTCTCTATTATTAGAATGCCTCAGCTAAGCCAGAATTCTCTATCATTAAAATGCTTGGAGTTGGCCAGGAGTCTCTTCTGTTAAATTGCCTGAAGTCGTTCAGGTGTCTCTATCAATAGAAAGCCTGAGGTCGGCCAGGAGTCTCTTCCATTGGAATGCCTGGGATAGGCCAGGAGTCTTTATTCTTAGAAACCCTGAGGTTTCCCAGGTGTCTCTATCATTAGAATGCCTGGGGTCTGCCAGGAATCTCTATCATTAGAATGTCCAGGGTCAACCAGTTGTCTCTATCATTAGAATGCCTTGGGTGGGCCAGTAGTCTTTTCCATTAGAATGCCTTTGGTCAGCCAGGTGTCTCTATCATTAGAATGCCTGTCGTTGCTTAGGTTTCTCTATCATTAGAATGCCTGAGCTCAGCCAGGATTCTCTTTTATTAGAATGCCTGTCGTCGGCCAAAAATCTCTACCGTTAGGATGCCTGGGGTCAGCCAGGTATCTCTATTCTTTGAATGCATGAGGTTGCATGGGTATCTTTATCCCCAGAATGACTGGAGTCATCCAGTTGTCTCCATCATTAGAATGCCTAAGGTCCCCCAAGAGTCTTTCCCCTTAGAATGCCAATGGTCCACCAAAAGTCTCTCCCATTGGAATACCTGGGGTTGACCAGTCATCTCCATCCTTAGAATGCCCGAGGCTGCACAGGTGTCTCTATCATTGGAATGCCTGGGGTAGGTCTGGAGGGTCTGTGTTTAAAAAGCTTGGTGTTGTGCAGGAGTCTCTCCGATTAAAACGTCTTGGGTTGGCCAGGTGCTTCTATTCTTAGAATGCCTCAATTCACCCAGGTGTCTTTATTATTAGAATGCCTGGCTTCCTCCAAGGGTCTCTCCCATTAGAATGGCAAGGGTCGGCAAGCAGTTTTTCCCATTAGAAAGCCTGTGTCAGCCAGGTGTTCCTATCCTCAGAATGCCTGAGTTTGCTCAGGTGTCTCTATCATTAGAATCCCTGGTGAAGGCCATTAGTCTCCTCCATTAGAATGTCTGGGATCTGCCACGTTTTTCTAATGTTATAATGCCTGATGTTGCCCAGGTGTCTCTATCATTAGAACACCTATGGGTTGGCCAGAAGTCTCTCCTGTTAAAATGTCCTGTGTCAGCCAGGTGTCTCTATTCTTAGAATGCCTGAGATCCCCTAGGTGTCTCTATCATTAGCATGCCTGGGTTCAGCCAGAATTCTATCATTACAATGCCTGGCATTGGCCAGGAATCTCTCTTGTTAGAATGCCTGGGGTCAGCCAGGTCTCTCTATCCTCAGAATGACTGAGGTCACACAAGTGTCTATTATTAGAACGGCTGGGATATGCCTGGAGTATCTATCATTAGAATGCATATCGTCAGCCCAGAGTCTCAAGTTAGAATGCCTGGGGTTGGCCAGGTGTCTTTATCCTAAAAACGTCTGAGGTTGCACAGGTGTATCTATCATTAGAATGCCTGCGCTAGTCCAGGAGTCTTTATCGCTAGAATGCCTGGGGTCAGCCAGGAATCTCTATCCTTAGATTGCCTGAGGTCTCCCAGGTGTCTCTATTACTAGAATGCCTTGGGTCAGCCAGGAGTATCTTTGGTTAGAATTCCTGGGTTCAGCCAGGTGTCTCTATTCTTAAAGTGACTGATGTTGCACTGGTTTATCTATCATTAGAATCCCTGTGGTCAGGCAGAAGTCTCTCATTAGAATTTCTGTCTTTGGCCAGGGGTCTCTTCCCTTAGAATGCCTGAATTCACCCAAGTGTCTCTATCATTTGAATGCCTGGGGTTGGCCAAGAGTCTCTATCATAAGAATGCCTGGGGTTGGCCAGGAGTTTCTTTTGTTAGAATGCCTGGATGCGGCCAGATGTTTCTATTATTAGAATGCCTGGAGTCGGCCCAAAGTCTCTCCCATTAGAATGGCTCTGGTTGGCCAATAGTCTCTCCTTTAGATTGCCTGGGGTAAGCCAGTCATGTCTATCCTTAGAATGCCTGAAATCACCCAGGTGTCTCTACCATTAGAAAGCCAGTGGTGAACAGGAGTCTTACTCATTAGAATGCCTGGAAACAGCCAGGAGTCTCACCTATTAGAATGCCTGGGTCAGCCAGATGTCTCTATGCTTAGAATGCCTGAGGTCGCCCAGGTCTCACTGTCATTAGAATACCTGGGGTAGGCCAGGAGTCTGTATCATTAGAATGCTTGGGTTTGGCCAGAAGTCTCCCAGGTTAGACTGCCTGGAGTCAGCCAGGTGTCTCTATTTTTAGGATGCCTGACGTCTCCCAAGTGTCTCTATCATTTGAACGCCTGGGGTCGATGAAGAGTTTCTTTCCTTAGAATGCATGGGTTCCCCAGGAGTCTCTCTTTTTAGAATGCCTCGGGTCGGCCAGGAATCTCTTCCATTAGAAGGCCTGTGGTCGACCAGGTGTCTCTATCATTAGAATGCCTGGGGTTGGCCATGAGTCTCTTTGCTAGAATGCCTGAGGTCATCGAGGTGTCTCAATCCTTAGAATGAGGTAGCAAAGGTGTTTCTAATATTAGAATGACTTGAATTGTCCAGGTGTCTCTATCTTTAGAATGTCTGAGGTCCACTAGGTGTCTCTATCATTAGAATTCCAAGGGTCGCCCAGGAATCCCTCCCATTAGAATGCCTAGGTTCGACCCGATGTCTCTATCCTTAAAAATGAGGTGACACAGGTGTCTATCATTAGAATGCCTGGGATAGGCCAGGAGTCTCTATCCTTAGAATGCCTGGGGTCACCCAGGAGTCTCTCATGCTGAAATCCTTGTGGTCACCCAGTAGTTTCTCCCATTAGAACCCCTGGAGTTGGCCAGGCATCTCTGTGTTTGTAATGCCTGAGGTCGCACAGGTGTCTCTATCATTGGAATGCCTGGGGTTTCCCTGGAGTCTCTATCATTAAAAAGCCTGGGGATTGCCAGGTGTTTCTCCCATAAGAATGCTTTAAGTTGGCCAGGTGACTTTATCCTTAGAATGCCAGAGGTCACCCATGTGCCTCTGTCATTAGAATGCTTTGAGTCAACCAGGAGTCTCTCTCGTTAAAGTGTATGGATTGGTGAGGTGTCTCCATTTTTAGATTGCCTGAGGTGGCCCAGGTGTCTCTGTCATTAGAATGCCTGTGGTCAGCCAGAGGTCTCTCCCATTAGCATGCCTGGGGTCAACTAAGTGTCTCTATCCTTCAAATGCCTGTGGTCACATAGATGTCACTATCAACAGAATGCCTGGGGTAGATCAGGAGTTTCTATCATTAGAATGCCTCAGGTAGGCCAGCAGTCTCTCCCTTTAGAATGCCTGATGTTGGCCAAATGTCTCTATAGAATGACTGAGGTCGCTCATGTGTCTCTAACCTTAGAATGCTTGGGGAGGCCATTAGTCTGTATCATTAGAATGCCTGTGGTTTTCCAAGACTCTCTCCTATTAGAATGCATTTAGTCGGCCAGGTGTCTGTATACTTAGAATGCCTAAGTTTGCACTGGTGTCTCTATCATTAAAATGCCTGAAGTCTTCCAAAAGTCTCTGTCATTGAAGTGCCTGGGCTTGCCCAGGAGTCTGTCTCATTAGAGTGACTGAGGTCAGCCAGGTTTCTCTCTCATTAGAATGCCTAAGATTGCCCATGTGTCTCTATCATTAAAATGCCTAGGGTTGGCCAGCAATCTCTCCCATTAGAATGCATGGGGTCGGCCAGGTGTCTCTATTCTTAGAACACCTTGGGTAGGCCAGGAATGCCTGAGGTCGCATAGGTATCTCTATCATTAGAATGCCTGGGATAGGCCAGGGGTCTCCAACATTAGAATTCCTGGAGTTGGCCAGGAATTTCTACCATTAGAATGTCTTGGGTCAGCCAGGTGTCTCTATCCTTAGAATGCGTTAGGTCACCCAGGTGTCTCTATCATTAGAATGAATGGGGTTGGCCAGGAATCTCTCATTAGAATGTGTGGGTTTGGCCAGGTGTTTCTATCCTTATAATGCCTGAGGTCACCCGGGTGCCTCTATCATTAGAATGCTTGGAGTATGCCAAAAGTCTTTATAATTAGAATGCCTGAGGTCGGTCAGAAGTCTCTCCAGTTAGAATGCCTTTAATCAACCAGGTGTCTATATCCTTCAATTGCTTGAAGTCGCCCAGGTGTCTCCACCATTAGAGTGCCTGTGGTCGACCAGGTGTCTCTATTATTAGAATGCCCAGGGTCGTCCAGGAGTCCCTCCCATCAGAATGCCTGGGATCAGTCAGGTGTCTCTATTCTTAGAATGCTTGAGGTCGCCCAGGTGTCTCTATCATTAGAATGCTTGAGATCGGCAAGGAGTCCCTCCTGTTGGAATGCCTGAGGAATGCCTGGTTACTCCATCCTTAGAATGCCTGAAGCCTCCCAGGTGTCTCCATCATTAGAATGCCAAGGTTCAGCCAGGAGTCTTTATCATTAGAATGTTTGGGCTTGGCCAGGAGTCTCTTGAGTTAGAATGTCTGAGGTCAGTTAGGTTTATTTCCCCTTAGAATTCCTGATGTCAGCCAGGTGTCTCTTCCATTAGAATGCCAGAGGTTGGCCAGGAGTCTCTCCCCTTAGAATGCCTGAGGTCCTCTTGGGCTGTCTCCAGTTAGAATGAATAAAGTTGGCCAGGTGTCTCTCCCCTCAGAGTGCCTGAGGTTGGCAACGTGTCTCTCCCCTGAGAATGCCTGAAGTTGGCCAGATGTCTCTCTGCTTATAATGCCTTAGTTGGGCCAGGGGAGTCTCCCTATAGAATGCATGAGTGCAGCCAGGGGTCTGTCCCTTTAGAATCCCTGAGGTTGGTCAGGCGTCTCTTTTCTTAGAATGCTTGAAGTCGTCCAGGTGTCTCTCCCAACAGAATGCCTAACGTCTGCCCGAGGCCTATGCCCTTAGAATGCCTGAGGTCCGCCAGGTGTCTCTCCTGTCAGAATGAATAAGTACAGCCAGGTGTCTCTCTCATTAGGATGCCCAAAGTCGGCCACATGTCTCTCCCCTTAGAATTCCTGAGGTAGGCCAGGAATCTCTCCATTTAGAATGCCTGCGGTCAGCATGGTGTCTTTCCACTTCGAATGCCTGAGGTAGGTCAGATGTCTCTCCCATTAGAATGCCAGAGATCAGCCAGATGTCTCTCCTTTCAGAATGCCTGAAGTCAGCTAGGGGTCTTTCCGTTTAGAATGCCTGAGGTCAGCCAGGTGTCTCTCCTGTTAGAATGCCTGAGGTTGGCCAGGTTTCTCTCCCCTCAGAATGCCTGAGGTCAGCTTGATGTCCCTCCTGTTAGAATGAATGAAGTCAGACAGGCATCTCTCAGGGGAGAATGCCTGAGTTTGGCCATGTAAATCTCCCCTTAGAATGCCTGAGTTTGGTCAGGAGACAATCCCTGTAAAATGACTGAGGACGCCCAGGAGTCTCTCCCCTTAGAATGACGAGGTCGGTCAGGAGTCTCTCCTTTGTGGAATGCCTGTGGCCGGCCCGTAATCTCTCCCCTTGAAATGCCTGAGGTCGCCCAGCTGACTCTTTCATTAGAATGCCTGAGGTCGGTCAAGTGTCTCTCCCTTCAGAATGCCTGAAGTCAATCAGAAGTCTCTACCCTAAGAATTCCTGAGGTTGGCCAGTAGTCTCTCCCCTTAGAATGTCTTAAGTCTGCCAGGTGTCTCTTATCTTAGAATGCCTGAGGTCAACCAGGTGTTTCTTCCCTTAGACTGCCTGGGGTCGGCTAGGACACTCTCCTCTTAGAATGCCTGAGGTTGGCCAGGAGTCTCTCCACTTAGAATGCCTGAGTTCAACCAGGTGTCTCCTCTGTTAGAATGAATGCCTGAGGTCGGCCATATGGCTCTCCCTTCAGAATGCCTGAGGACAGCCAGGAGTCTCTCCAATTAGAATGCCTGAGGTTGTCCAGGTGTCTCTTTCATTAGAATGTATGAGGTCGGCAAGGAGTCTCTCCCTTTAGAATACCTGAGGTCCACCAGGTGTCTCTCCCATCAGAATGCCTGCATTCAGCCAGGAGTCTGCCCTGTAGAAAGCCTGAGGTTGGCCAGGTGTCTATCATGTTAGAATTCCTGAGGTCAGCCAGGTGTCTCTTCTGATAGAATTCATGAGGTCAGCCAGGTGTCTCTCCCCTTAGAATGCCTGATACCATAAAGTGTCTCGCCACTCAGAATGCCTGTGGTCTACCGGGAGTCTCTCCCCTTCAAATGCCTGAGGTCGGCCAGGAGACTTCCCTTAGAATGCCTGCAGTTGGCCTGGTGTCTCTCCTGTAGAATGAATGATGATTTCGAGGTGTCTCTCTCTTTTGAATGCCTGAGGTCGACCAGTTGTCTCTCTTCTTATAATGCCTGTGATTGGCCAGATGTATCACCCCTTAGAATGGCTGAGGTTGGCCAGGTATCTCTCCCATTAGAATGCCTGAGGTCAGCCAGTTGTCTCTCCCATTAGAATACCTGAGGTCAGCAAGGAGTCTCTCCCCCACAGAATGCCTAAGGTTGGACAAGATTCTCTTCCCTTGCAATTCCTGAGGTCATTCAGGTGTCTCTCCCTTTAGAATGCCTGAAGTCAGAAAGGGTCACTCCCCTTAGAATACCTGAGGTCTGGGAGTGCACTCTCCTCTTAGAAAGCCTGAGGTCGGCCAGGTGACTCTCCCTTTACAATGCCTGAGGTCGGCCTACTGTCTCTCCCCTTAGAATGCCTGAAGCTGCCCAGGTGTATCTCTTGTTAGAATGTCTGATGTTGGCCAGGAGTCTCACCACTTAGAATGCCTGAGGTCAGCAAGGTGTCTCTCCCTTTAAAATGCCAGAGGTCAACCAGGAGTCTCTCTCCATAGAGAGTGTGAAGCAGGCCAGGACTCTTCCCTTAGAATGCCTGAGGTCAGCTAGGAATCTCTCCCTTTAGAATGCCTGAGGTCAGTCAGGTGTGTCTCCCCTTAGAATGCCAGAGGTTGGCCAGGTGTCTCTTCCCTAAGAATGCCTGAGGTTGTCCAGGAGTCTCTCCCCATACTGAGGTTGGCCAGGTGTCTATTCCCTCAGAATGCCTGAGGTCAACCAAAAGTCTCTTCTCTTAGAATGCCTGATGTCACAGGGTGTCTCATCCCTAAGAATGCCTGTGGTCTATCAGAAGTCTTTTCCCTTAGAATGCCTAAGGTCTGCCAAGAGACTCTCGTTAGAATGTCTGCGGTCAGGCTGCTGTCTCTCCCGTTAGAATGAATGAAGTCTTCCAGGTGTCTCTCTCATTCGAATGCCTGAAGTCGGCCAGGTGTCACTCCCCTTAGAATGCCTGAGGTCAGTGACATGTCTCACACCTTAGAATGCCTGAGATCAGCCAGGAGACTCTCCTGTTAGAATTTCTATGTTTGGCCAGGTGTCTCTGCCTTTATAATGAATGAGGTTGCCAAGGTGTTTCTCTCATTATAATGCCTGAGGTCTGCCCCTTGTCTCTCTTCTTAGAATGTCTGAGGTCGTCCAGTAGACTATCCCCTTAAAATGTCTTATGTTGGCCAGGAGTCTCTCCCATTGGAATGCCTGAGGTCGGTCATGTGTCTCTAGCATTAGAATGCCTGAAGTCAGCCAAGTGTCACTCCCCTTAGAATACCTGAAGTCAGTGAGGTGTCCCTTCCAATAGTATGCAAGACATGGGCCAGTATGCTCTTTCCTTAGAATTCCAGAGGTCATCCAGGAGACTCTCCCTTTAGAATGCCTGAGGTTGGCCAGGAGTCTCTGTCCTTAGAATGCCTGGGGTCAGCCAGGTGTCTCTCCTGTTGGAGTGCCAGAAGTCTGCCAGGATTCTCTCTTTTTAGAATGCCTGAAGTTGGCCAGGAGACTCTCCCTTTAGGAAACCTGAGGTCAGGCAGGAGTCTTTCCCCTTAGAATGTCTGAGTTTGGACAGATGTCTCTCCCTTTTGAATGCCAGAGGATGGCCAGGTTTCTCTCCCCTAAGAGTGTCTGAAGTCGGCCATGAATCCCCCCTCATAGAATGTCTGAGGTCGGCCAGAAGATTCTTCCCTTAGAATTCCTGAGATTGGCCAGGTGTCTCTTCCGTTAGAATGTCTGAGGTTGGTCAGGTGTCTCTCTTCTTAGAATGCCTGAGGTCAGGTAGGTGCCTCTCTTCTTAGAATGCCTGCGGTTGGCCAGGAGACCTCTCTCCTTAGAATGTCTGAGGTCTACCAGTAATCTCTCTCCTTAGAATGTCTGAGGTCGGCGAATTGTCTGTCTCATTATAATGCCTGAGGTTGGCCAAGTTTCACTCACTTAGAATGCTAGAATGCCTGAGGTCAATGAGGAGTCTCTTCCCTTAGAATGCCCAAGGTCAGAATGGAGACTCTTGCTTAGAATGCTGGAGTTTGGCCAGGGGTCTTTCTTGTTAGATTGCCTAGGGTGGCCATGAGTCTCTTGCCTTAGAATTCCTGAGGTTGGCTAGGTGTCTGTCCCATTAGAATGCTTGAGGTTGGCCAGGTGTCTTTCTCATTAGAATGCTTTAGATTGACCAGGAGGCTCCCATTAGAATACCGGAAGTTGGCAAGGTGTCTCTCCCATTAGAATGAATACGGTTGGCCAGCTGTCTCTCCTGTTAGGAGAAGTCGGCCAGGGGTCTCTTCTCTTAGAATGCCTGAGATCGGCCAGGAGACTCTCCCCTTAGATTGCCTGAGATCAGCCAGTATATTCTCCCCATAGAATGCATGAAGTTGGCTAAGTGTCTCTCCTGTTAGAATGTCTGAGGTTGGCCAGGAGTCTCTCCACTTAGAATGCCTGAGGTCAGTCAAGATACTCGCTCCTTAGAATGCCTGATCTTGGCCTTGTGTCTCTCCCATTAGAATGAATGAGGTCGGCTAGATGTCTCTCGTTAGAATGCCTGAGGTCACCAGGAGTCTCTCCACTTAGGTGCCTGCTGTTAGACAGGAGACTCTCCCCTTAGAATGCCTGAGGTCAGCCTGGTGTCTCTCCTGTTAGAATGAATGAAGTTGGCTCAGTGTCTCTCTCCTTTGAATGCCAGAGATTGGCCAGACGATGCTCCCCTTAGAATGCCTGAGGTCGGCCACGTGTCTTTCCCTTAGAATGCCTGCAGTCTTCCAGGAGACTCTCTTTTAGAATGCCTGAGGGTGGCCATGAATTTCTCCCCTTAGAATGCCTTAGGGCAGCCAGAAAACTCTCCGCTTAGAATGCCTGATGTTGGCCAGGTATGCATTCCTTCAGAATGCCTGAGGTCGGCCAGGTGTCTTGCCCGTGAGAGTGAATGAGGTCTGCCCAGTTTCAGTCCCCTTGGAATGCCTGACGTCAGAAAGGTGTGTCTCCCAATAGAATGCCTGAGGTCATCCACATGTCTCTCTCCTCGGAATGTCTGAGGCTGGCCAGGAGTCTCTCCTCAAAGAATTCCGGTCACCAGGTGTCTCTCTCATTAGAATGAACAAGGTTGGCCCAGTTTATCTGCTTTTAGAATGCCTGAGTTGGCCAGGAGTCTCTTCAAATAAAATGCCTGTGGTCAGCCAGGAGAGTCTCCCTTTAGAGTGCTAATGTTGGCCAGGTGTCTCTCCCCTTAGACTGTCTGATATCGGCCAGTTGTCTCTCCCCTTAGAATGCCTGAGGTTGGCCAGGTGTCTCTTCCCTTATAATGTCTGAGGTCTGCCAGGTGTCTCTCCCGTTAGAATGTCTGAGGTTGGCCAGGTTTCTCTCACCTCAGAATTTTTGAGGTGGGACAGGACTCTCTTCCCTTAGAATGCCTGAGGTCAGCCAGCTGTCACTCTGCTTAAAATGTCTAAAGTTGGCCAGGTGTCTCTCATGTTAGAATGAATGTGGTCAGCCAGGAGTCTCTCCCCTTAGAATGCCTGAGGTTGGCTAGGTGTCTCTCCTGTTAGAATGCCTGAAGTCTGCCAGGAGTCTCTCCCCTTAGAATGCCTTAGGTTGGATAGGTGTCTCTCCCATTAGAATGAATGAGGTCGGCCATGTGTCTCTCTCCGTAGAAGGCCTGAGTTTGTCACGTGTCTCTACCCTTAAAATGGCTGAGGTATTTCAGGAATCAATTCTATTAGAATGCCTCGAGTCAGCTAGGTGTCTCTCTCCTTAAAATGCATGAGTTTGGCCAAGTGTCTCTTCCCTTAGAATGCCTGAGTTCAGCAAGGATATCCTCACATTAAAACGCCTGAGTTCACCTGGGAGATTCTCCTAGACTGCCTGAAGTCAGCCCTGTGTGTCTTTTCTTAGGATGCCTGAGGTCGGCCAGGAGACCCTCCTTCTAGTATGTCAGAAGGTGGGCAGGAGTCTCTTCTATTAGAATAAATGAGTTCGTCTAGGTGTCCTTTAGTTAGAATGTCTGAATTCAGCCAGATGTCTCCCCTCTTAAAAATGTGTGAAGTTGTCCAGGTGTCTTTCCCCTTAAAAATGACTGAGGTCAGCCAGGTGTCTCTCCTGTTACAATGAATGAGGTTGACCAGGTGTCTCTCTTGTTAGAATGCCTGAGGTCGTTCAGTTGTCTTTCTCATTAGAATGAATGATGTCAGCCAGCTGTCTCTCCCCTAGAATGCTTTAGGTTGGCCAGGAATCCCTCCCCTTAGAATGCCTGAGGTCAGTCAGGTGACTCTCTGCCTAGAATGCCTGAGATTGGCCAGGAGTCCGTTCCTGTAAAATGCCTGAGTTCAACCAGGAGACTCCTCCTAAAATGTCTGAGGCAGACCAGGAGACTTTCCAGTTAGAATGCCTGAGGTTGGCCAAGTGTCTCTCCTCTTAGAATTCCTGAGGTCAGCCAAATGTTTCTCCCCTTACATGCCTGTGGTAGACCAAGTGTTTCTCCCCTTACAATGCCTGGGCTTGGACAGGTGTCTCTCTCATTAGAATGCCCGAGGTAAGCCAACTTTCTCTCCCCTTAGAATGCCAGAGATTGGCCAGGTGTCATTCTCATTACCAAGTCTGAGGTCTATAAGAAGTCTCCCACTTACAATGTATAAGGCCAGCTAGAAATCGACCAAGTGTCTCTACCCATACAATGCTTGAGGTGGACCAGCAGTCTCTTCCATTACAATGCCTGAGGTTGACCAGAAGTCTATGCCTTAAACAATGCTTGAGGTCAACCAGAACTCTCCAGAAACAAGCTATCTGTGAAAATGCTTTGCAATATGTGGATTCATTACACAAAATGGAACCTGTGAGTTGATTCAACAAGTTGGAATCACTCTTTTTGTACAATCTATGAAGGGACATTTCTGAGCCCATTGAGACCCATAAGGAAAATTATCCCACAATAAAAACTGGACACAAGCTATCTGTGAAAACACTTTGTGATATGTGGATTCAACTAACAGAATGGAACCTGTGTTTTGATTCACCAAGTTGGACACACTCTTTTTGTAGAATTTAGGAAGAAACATTTCTTAAGCCATAGAGGCATATAGTAAAAAATAGGGTATACTGTGATAAAAATTAGAAACAAGCTATCTGTGAAAATGTTTTGTGATACGTAGATTCATCTCAGAGAATGGAGCCTACATTTTGATTCTCCAGGTTGGAAACATTCTTTTTGTAGAATCTACGAAGGGATGTTTCTGAGCCAATTGAGGCCCATAAAGAAAAGTTGAATATACTGTGATAAAAACTAAAAACAAGCTATGCGTTAAAATGCTTTGTGATGTATGGAATAATCTCACAGAATGGAATCTGTGTTTGGATTCATCAGGTTAAAAGCACACTTTTTGTAGAAACTACAAAGGAGCATTTCTGAGCCCATTGAGGCATATAGTGAAAAATCAAATATCCTGTGATAAAAATTACAAAGAAGCTATGTGAGAAAATGCTTCGTGATGTGTGGATCCATCTCACAGAATGGAAACTTTGTTTAGATTCTACAGGTGGGAAACTCTCTTTTTGTAGAATTCACAAAGGGATATTTCTGAGCCCATTGAAGCCAGTAAGAAAAAATTGAATTTCCGGAAATGAAAACTAGAAACAAGCTATCTGTGAAAATGCTTTGTGATGTGTGGATTCATCTCAAGGAATGCAACCTATATTTTGATTCTCCAGCTTGGAAACACTCTGTAGAATCTATGAAGGAATATTTCAGAGTCCATCGAAACCCAAAAGGAAAAGTTGAATATAATGTGTTAAAAACTAGAAACAAAGTATCTGTGATAATGCTTTATGATGTGTGGATTCATCTCACAGAATTAACCTATGCTTTGAAACTCCAGGATGGAAACACTCTTTTTGTAAAATCAATGAAGGAACAATTCTTAGCCGATTGAGGTGTATAAGAGAAAATTCAATATTCAGTGATTAGAAACTAGAAACAAGCTACCTGTTGAAAGGCTTTGTGATGTGTGGATTCATCTCACAGAATGGAACCTGTATCTTAATTCGGCAGGCTGGAAAGACTCTTTTTGAGGAATCTACGAAGGGATACTTCTGAGCCCATTGAAGATTATAAGGAAAACTGAATATTCAGCGACAAAAACTAGAAAGAAGTTATCTGTGAAAATGCTTTATGATGTGCAGACTCATATTACAGAATGGAAAACGTGATTTGATTCAGCAGGTTGGCAATACTGTTTTTGTGGAAACTATGAAGGGACATTTCTGAGCTCATTGATACATATAAGAAAAATTTGAATATCCAGTAATAAAAACTAGAAACAGGCTATCTGTGGAGATGCTTTGTGATGTGTGGATTCAACGCAAAGAGTGGAAAATTTGTTTGATTTAGGGGGTTGGAAACATTCTGTTTGAAGAATCTACAAAGGAATAATTCTGAGACCATTGAGGCCTACTAAACAAAAAAACCAGAATGACCAGTGATAAAAATATAAAGAAGCTTTCTGTGAAAATGCTTTGTGATGTGTCTGTTGATACAACAGAATAATTCAGGCCCTTAAGGAAAATCCGAATATCCAGCAATAAAAGTTGGCAAGAGGCTATCTGTGAAACTGCTTTGTAATGTGAGTTACATTGAATTTGGATTCATCTCAGAGAATGTAACACGTGTGTTGATTTAGCAGTTTGAAACACTGTTTATGTGGAATCTACGAAGGCACATTTCTGAGCCCATTGAGGCCTCTGAGAAAAAAAAGAATATCCAGAGATAAAAACTAGAAGCAAGCTATGTATGAAAATTCTTTGTGATGTGCAGATTCATTGCGCTAAAATGGAACTTGTGTTTAGATTCAGCAGGTTGGAAACACTCTTTTTGGAGAATCTACAAAAGGACATTTCTGAGCCCTTTGATGCCTCTAAAGAAATACTGAATATCCAGTGATAAAAATTAGAAACAAGCGCACTGTGAAAATACTTTGTGATATGTGGATTCTTCTCACAGAATGAAACCTTTGTTTTGATTCAGCGGGTTGAAAACTCTCTTTTTGTAGAATCTATGAGGGGACATTTCTGAACCCATTGAGGCCTTTAAGAAGAAAGGGAATATCCAACAATAAAAACTAGAAATGGGCTATCTGTGAAATTGCTTTGCTATGTGTGGATTCATCTCACAGAATGGAATCTGTCTTTGGTTCAGATTTGGTTCAGGTTGGAAACACTCTTTTTGTAGAATCTATGAGGGGACATTTCTGAGCGCATTTAGACCTCTAAGGTAAAACTGAATATCCAGCGATAAACACTAGAAAAAAATTATCACTGAAAATGTATTGTGATGTGGGGATTCATCTCAAGGAAAGGTGCATGTATTTTGATACAGCAGGTTTTAAAAACTCTTTTTGTGGAACCAACGAAGGGACATTTCTCATCCCAATGAGGCCTCTAATTGAAATCGAATACACAATGATAAAAACTAGGAAGAAGCTATCTGTGATAATGTCTTGGGATTGTGGATTCTTCTGACAGAAGGAAAAATTTGTTTTTATTCAGCAGGTTGGAAACACTCTTTTTGTAAAAGCAATGAAGGGACATTTCTGATCCCATGAAGGCCTCTGAGGAA
Source organism: Macaca mulatta (assembly GCF_049350105.2). Lineage (NCBI taxonomy): Eukaryota > Metazoa > Chordata > Mammalia > Primates > Cercopithecidae > Macaca > Macaca mulatta. The sequence goes on along the minus strand of NC_133426.1, from coordinate 58,004,418 downwards.
AAACCAAATGTTCAGAGATTAAAAACTAGAGCAAAGGAATCTGTCAAAATGCCTGGTGATGTGTGGATTCAACTCACAATATGGAAGGTGTGTTTTGATACACCAGGTTGGAAACAACCTTTTGGTGGAATCCACAAAGGGACAATTCTGAGCCCATTGTGGCCTATAAGATAAAAGGGAATATTCAGAGAAAAAACTAAAAACCAGCTATTTGTGGCAATGCTTTGTGATATGTGGATTAATCTTACAGAATGGAATCTGAGTTTTGATTCAGCAGATTGGAAAAACTCTTTTCGTAGAATCTATGAAGAGACACTTTTGAATGCACTAAGGCCTATAAATAAAAACAGAATATCCAGCAATAAAAATTAGAAATATGCTTTTTGGGGCAGAGCAAGATGGCCGAATAGGAACAGCTCCAGTCTCCAACTCCCAGCGCGAGCGACACAGAAGACCGGTGATTTCTGCATTTTCAACTGAGGTACTGGGTTCATCTCACTAGGGAGTGCTGGACAATCGGTGCTGGTCAGCTGCTGCAGCCCGACCAGCGAGAGCTGAAGCAGGACAAGGCATCGCCTCACCTGGGAAGCGCAAGGGGAAAGGGAATCCCTTTTCCTAGCCAGGGGAACAGAGACACACAACACCTGGAAAATCGGGTAACTCCCACCCCAATACTGCGCTTTAAGGAAACGGGCACACCAGGAGATTATATCCCACACATGGCCGGGAAGGTCCCACGCCCACGGAGCCTCCCTCATTGCTAGCACAGCAGTCTGTGATCTACGAGCAAGGCAGCAGCGAGGCTGGGGGAGGGGAGCCTGCCATTGCTGAGGCTTAACTAGGTAAACAAAGCTGCTGGGAAGCTCGAACTGGGTGGAGCTCACAGCAACTCAAGGAAACCTGACTGTCTCTGTAGACTCCACCTCTGGGGACAGGGCACAGTAAACAATAACAAACACAGCAGAAACCTCTGCAGACGCAAACGACTCTGTCTGACAGCTTTGAAGACAGCAGTGGATCTCCCAACATGGAGATTGAGATCTGAGAAGGGGCAGACTGCCTGCTCAAGTGGGTCCCTGACCCCTGAGTAGCATAACTGGGAGACATCTCACACTAGGGGCAGTCTGACACCCCACACCTCACAGGGTGGAGTAACCCCCTGAGAGGAAGCTTCCAAAGCAAGAATCAGACAGGTACACTCGCTGTTCAGCAATATTCTATCTTCTGCAGCCTCTGCTGCTGATACCCAGGCAAACAGGGTCTGGAGTGGACCTCAAGCAATCTCCAACAGACCTACAGCTGAGAGTCCTGACTGTTAGAAGGAAAACTAACAAACAGGAAGGGCACCTACACCAAAACCCCATCAGTACATCACCATCATCAAAGACCAGAGGCAGATAAAACCACAAAGATGGGGAAAAAGCAGGGCAGAAAAGCTGGAAATTCAAATAATAAGAGCACATCTCCCCCGGCAAAGGAGTGCAGCTCATCACCAGCAACGGATCAAAGCTGGACGGAGAATGACTTTGACGAGATGAGAGAAGAAGGCTTCAGTCCATCAAACTTCTCAGAGCTAAAGGAGGAATTACATACCCAGCGCAAAGAAACTAAAAATCTTGAAAAAAAAGTGGAAGAATTGATGGCTAGAGTAATTAATGCAGAGAAGGTCATAAACGAAATGAAAGAGATGAAAACCATGACACGAGAAATACGTGACAAATGCACAAGCTTCAGTAACCGACTCGATCAACTGGAAGAAAGAGTATCAGTGATTGAAGATCAAATGAACGAAATGAAGCAAGAAGAGAAACCAAAATAAAAGAAGAAAAAGAAATGAACAAAGCCTGCAAGAAGTATGGGATTATGTAAAAAGACCAAATCTACGTCTGATTGGGGTGCCTGAAAGTGAGGGGGAAAATGGAACCAAGTTGGAAAACACTCTTCAGGATATCATCCAGGAGAACTTCCCCAACCTAGTAGGGCAGGCCAACATTCAAATCCAGGAAATATAGAGAATGCCACAAAGATAATCCTCGAGAAGAGCAACTCCAAGACACATAATTGCCAGATTCACCAAAGTTGAAATGAAGGAAAAAATCTTAAGGGCAGCCAGAGAGAAAGGTCGGGTTACCCACAAAGGGAAGCCCATCAGACTAACAGCAGATCTCTCGGCAGAAACTCTACAAGCCAGAAGAGAGTGGGGGCCAATATTCAACATTCTTAAAGAAAAGAATTTTCAACCCAGAATTTCATATCCAGCCAAACTAAGTTTCATAAGTGAAGGAGAAATAAAATCCTTTACAGATAAGCAAATGCTTAGAGATTTTGTCACCACTAGGCCTGCCTTACAAGAGACCCTGAAGGAAGCACTCAACATGGAAAGGAACAACCAGTACCAGCCATTGCAAAAACATGCCAAACTGTAAAGACCATCAAGGCTAGGAAGAAACTGCATCAACTAACGAGCAAAATAACCAGTTAATATCATAATGGCAGGACCAAGTTCACACATAACAATCTTAACCTTAAATGTAAATGGACTAAATGCTCCAATTAAAAGACACAGACTGGCAAACTGGATAAAGAGTCAAGACCCATCAGTCTGCTGTATTCAGGAGACCCATCTCACATGCAGAGACAAACATAGGCTTAAAATAAAGGGATGGAGGAAGATTTACGAAGCAAATGGAGAACAAAAAAAAGCGGGGATTGCAATACTAGTCTCTGATAAAACAGATTTTAAACCACCAAAGATCAAAAGAGACAAAGAAGGCCATTACATAATGGTAAAGGGATCAATTCAACAGGAAGACCTAACTATTCTAAATATATATGCACCCAATACAGGAGTACCCAGTTTCACAAAGCAAGTCCTTAGAGACTTACAAAGAGACTTAGACTCCCATACAATAATAATGGGAGACTTCAACACTCCACTGTCAACATTAGACAGATCAACGAGACAGAAAGTTAACAAGGATATCCAGGAATTGAACTCATCTCTGCAGCAAGCAGACCTAATAGACATCTATAGAACTCTCCACCCCAAATCAACAGAATATACATTCTTCTCAGCACCACATCACACTTACTCCAAAATGGACCCTGTAATTGGAAGTAAAGCACTCCTCAGCAAATGTACAAGAACAGAAATTATAACAAACTGTCTCTCAGACCACACTGCAATCAAACTAGAACTCAGGACTAAGAAACTCAATCAAAACCGCTCAACTACATGGAAACTGAACAACCTGCTCCTGAATGACTACTGGGTACATACGAAATGAAGGCAGAAATAAAGATGTTCTTTGAAACCAATGAGAACAAAGATACAACATACCAGAATCTCTGGGACACATTTAAAGTAGTGTGTAGAGGGAAATTTATAGCACTAAATGCCCACAAGAGAAAGCAGGAAAGATCTAAAATTGACACTCTAACATCACAATTAAAAGAACTAGAGAAGCAAAAGCAAACCCATTCGAAAGCTAGCAAAAGGCAAGAAATAACTAAGATCAGAGCAGAACTGAAGGAGATAGACAAACAAAAAACCCTCCAAAAAATTAATGAATCCAGGAGTTGGTTTTTTGAAAAGATCAACAAAATTGACAGACCGCTAGCCAGACTAATAAAGAAGAAAAGAGAGAAGAATCAAATAGACACAATTAAAAATGATAAAGGGGATATCACCACCGACCCCACAGAAATACAAACTACCATCAGAGAATACTATAAACACCTCTATGCAAATAAACTGGAAAGTCTAGAAGAAATGGATAATTTCCTGGACACTTACACTCTTCTAAGACTAAACCAGGAAGAAGTTGAATCCCTGAATAGACCAATAGCAGGCTCTGAAATTGAGGCAAAAATTAATAGCCTACCAACCAAAAAAAGTCCAGGACCAGATGGATTCACAGCTGAATTCTACCAGAGGTACAAGGAGGAGCTGGTACCATTCCTTCTGAAACTATTCCAATCAATAGAAAAAGAGGGAATCCTCCCTAACTCATTTTATGAGGCCAACATCATCCTGATACCAAAGCCTGGCAGAGACACAACAAAAAAAAGAGAATTTTAGACCAATATCCCTGATGAACATCGATGCAAAAATCCTCAATAAAATACTGGCAAACCGGATTCAGCAACACATCAAAAAGCTTATCCACCATGATCAAGTGGGCTTCATCCCTGGGATGCAAGGCTGGTTCAACATTCACAAATCAATAAACATAATCCAGCATATAAACAGAACCAAACACAACAACCACATGATTATCTCAATTGATGCAGAAAAGGCTTTTAACAAAATTCAACAGCCCTTCATGCTAAAAACACTCAATAAATTCGGTATTGACGGAACGTACCTCAAAATAATAAGAGCTATTTATGACACACCTACAGCCAATATCATACTGAATGGGCAAAAACTGGAAAAATTCCCTTTGAAAACTGACACAAGACAGGGATGCCCTCTCTCACCACTCCTATTCAACATAGTGTTGGAAGTTCTGGCTAGGGCAATCAGGCAAGAGAAAGAAATCAAGGGTATTCAGTTAGGAAAAGAAGAAGTCAAATTGTCCCTCTTTGCAGATGACATGATTGTATATTTAGAAAATCCCATTGTTTCAGCCCAAAATCTCCTTAAGCTGATAAGCAACTTCAGCAAAGTCTCAAGATACAAAATTAATGTGCAAAAATCACAAACATTCTTATACACCAGTAACAGACAAACAGAGAGCCAAATCATGAATGAACTTCCATTCACAATTGCTCCAAAGAGAATAAAATACCTAGGAATCCAACTTACAACAGATGTAAAGGACCTCTTCAAGGAGAACTACAAACCACTGCTCAGTGAAATAAAAGAGGACACAAACAAATGGAAGAACATACCATGCTCATGGATAGGAAGAATCAATATCGTGAAAATGGCCCTACTGCCCAAGGTAATTTATAGATTCAATGCCATCCCCATCAAGCTACCAATGAGTTTCTTCACAGAATTGGAAAAAACTGCTTTAAAGTTCATATGGAACCAAAAAAGAGCCCACATCTGCAAGACAATCCTAAGTCAAAAGAACAAAGCTGGAGGCATCACGCTACCTGACTTCAAACTCTACTACAAGGCTACAGTAACCAAAACAGCATGGTACTGGTACCAAAACAGAGATATAGACCAATGGAACAGAACAGAGTCCTCAGAAATAATACCACACATCTACAGCCATCTGATCTTTGACAAACTTGAGAGAAACAAGAAATGGGGAAAGGATTCCCTATTTAATAAATGGTGCTGGGAAAATTGGCTAGCCGTAAGTAGAAAGCTGAAACTGGATCCTTTCCTTACTCCTTATACGAAAATTAATTCAGGATCGATTAGAGACTTAAATGTTAGACCTAATACCATAAAAATCCTAGAGGAAAACCTAGGTAGTACCATTCAGGACATAGGCATGGGCAAAGACTTCATGTCTAAAACACCAAAAGCAACGGCAGCAAAAGCCAAAATTGACAAATAGGATCTCATTAAACTAAAGAGCTTCTGCACAGCAAAAGAAACTACCATCAGAGTGAACAGGAAACCTACAGAATGGGAGAAAATTTTTGCAATCTACTCATCTGACAAAGGGCTAGTATCCAGAACCTACAAAGAACTCAAACAAATTTACAAGAAAAAAACAAACAACCCCATCAAAAAGTGGGTAAAGGATATGAACAGACATTTCTCAAAAGAAGACATTCATACAGCCAACAGACACATGAAAAAATGCTCATCATCACTGGCCATCAGAGAAATGCAAATCAAAACCACAATGAGATACCATCTCACACCAGTTAGAATGGCGATCATTAAAAAGTCAGGAAACAACAGGTGCTGGAGAGGATGTGGAGAAATAGGAACACTTTTACACTGTTGGTGGGATTGTAAACTAGTTCAACCATTATGGAAAACAGTATGGCGATTCCTCAAGGATCTAGAACTAGATGTACCATATGACCCAGCCATCCCATTACTGGGGATATACCCAAAGGATTATAAATCATGCTGCTATAAAGACACATGCACACGTATGTTTATTGCGGCACTATTCACAATAGCAAAGACTTGGAATCAACCCCAATGTCCATCAGTGACAGAGTGGATTAAGAAAATGTGGCACATATACACCATGGAATACTATGCAGCCATAAAAAAGGATGAGTTTGTGTCCTTTGTAGGGACATGGATGCAGCTGGAAACCACCATTCTTAGCAAACTATCACAAGAACAGAAAACCAAACACCGCATGTTCTCACTCATAGGTGGGAACTGAACAATGAGATCACTTCACTCGGGAAGGGGAACATCACACACTGGGGCCTATCATGGGGAGGGGGGAGAGGGGAGGGATTGTATTGGGAGTTATACCTGATGTAAATGAAGAGTTGATGGGTGCTGACGAGTTGATGGCTGCAGCACAGCAACATGGCACAGGTATACATGTGTAACAAACCTGCACGTTATGCACATGTACCCTAGAACTCAAAGTATAATAATAAAAAAAATGAAAAAAAATACAATTAAACCATCATGAAAAAAAAAAAAGAAATAAGCTTTTTGTGAAAATGCTTTGTGATGTCTCTATTCACATCACAGAATGGAAAATGTGTTTTGATTAACCAGGTGAAAACACTCTTTTTGTAGAACCTATGAAGGGACATTTCTGAGTTCATTCAGGCCCTTAAGTAAGATCCGAATATCCAGCAATAAAAACTAACAACAGCCCATCCGTGCAAACACTTTGTGATGTGTGGATTCATTTCACAGCATGGAACCTGTGTGATTATTAAGAACACTCATTTTGTAGAAATACAAAGATGAGTTTCTGAGCCCATTGAGGCCTCTAAGGAAAAACTGAATATCCAACGGTAAAAACTAGAAACAAACTATGTATGAAAATGCTTTGTGATGTGTGTATTCATCTCACAGAATGGAACCTGTGTTTTGATTCAGTGGGTTGAAACCACTCTTTTTGTAGGATCTAAGAAAGAACATTTCTGAACCCTTAAGGCCTCTAAGGAAATACCAAATATTCAGTGATAAAAATTAGTAAAAAGTTTACTGTGAAAATGCATTGTGATGTAGTATTCATCTCATAGAATGGAACCTGTGTTTTGATTTGGCAGAATGGAAACAGGTTTTTTGTGAAATCTACGAAGGAACATTTCTGAGCCCATTGAGGCCTATGAGAAAGTATGAAATATCCAGCAATAAAAACTAGAAACAAGCTATCGGTGAGAATGCTTTGTGATGTGTGGATTCATTTCACAGGCTCAAAACAGTGTTTTTATTCAGCAGTTTGGGAAAAATTTGTTTTTGAAATGTATGAAGGGGCATTTCTGAAACCATTGAGGCCTATAAGGAAAACAGAATATCCAGGGAAAAAGTCTAGAAACAAGTTATCTGTGAACATGCTTTGTGATGTGAGGATTTACCTTACAGCGTGGAACCCGTGTTTTGATTCAGCAGGTTGGAAACACTCTTTTTGTGGAATCTCTGAAGGGACATTTTTAAACATACTACAGCCCATAAATAAAAACTGAATATCCAGCAAAAAAAGAAAAAAAAAGAAATAAAAAAGAAGTAGAAACAAGCTCTCTGTGAAAATGCCTTGTGATGTGTGGAATTATCTCACAAAATGGATCCTGCATTTTGATTCAGCAGGTTGGAAACACTATTTTTGTAGAATATACAGAGAAACCTTTCTGAGCCCATTGAGGTCGATAAGAAAAAAATCCAATATTCAACAATAAAAACTTGAAACAAGGTATTTGTGAAAGTGGATAGTGATGTGTGGATTTATCTGAAAGAATGAAACCTGTGTTTTGATTTAACAGTTTGGAAACATTGTTTTTGTAGAATATACAAATGGACATTTTTGTGTGCACTTAGGCCGGTAAAAAATCCAAATAACCAGAGATAAAATTTAAAAACAAGCTTTATGTGAAAATGCTTTGTGATTGTCTATTCATATCACAGAATAGAAATTTATTTTGATTCAGCAGGTTGAAAACACTCTTTTTGTAGAACCTATGAAAGGACATTTCTGAGCTCATTCAGGCCCTTAAATAAGATTCATGTATCAGGCAATAAGAACTAGCAACAGGCTATCTGTGGAATTGCTTTGTGATATGTGGATTAATCTCACAACATGGAATGTGTGTGTTTATTAAGAAGGTTGGGAACACTCTTTTTGTAGAAATATAAAGGAGCATTTATGACCCAATTGAAGCCTGTAAGGAAAACCTGAATATCCAGTGATAAAAACTAGAAACAAGCTATCTATAAAAATGCTTTGTGATGTGTGGATTCATCACACAGAATGAAATCTATGTTTTGCTTCAGCAGGTTGGAAACACTCCTTTTGTTGAGTCTATGAGGGGACATTTCTGAGCCCATTGAGGCTGATAAAAAAAAACAAAATATGTAGCGATAAAAAGTAAAAACAAGCTATCAGTGAAAATACATTATGATGTGTGTATTTATCTTACAAGATAGAAACATTATTTTGATGAAGCAGTTTGGGAACTATTTTTTTGTTGAATCTACGAAGAGATATTTCTGAAACCATTGAGGCCTACAAGGGAAAACAGAATATTCAGGGAAAAAAATAAAACTAGAAACAAGCTATCTGTGAAAATGCCTTGTGATCTGTGGATTCACCTCACAAAGTGAAACCTGTGTTTTGATTCAGCAGGTTGGAAACACACTTTTTGTAGAATCTCCGAAGGGATATTTTTAAGTGCACTAAGGCCTATATGAAAAAAAATAAAATCCAGAAAAAAACTAGAAACAAGCTACCTGTGAAAATGCATTTTGATCTGTGGAATCATCTCACAGAATGGAATCTGTATGTTGATTTAGTGTGTTTGAAACAGTCTTTTTGTAGTATCTATGAAGGGAAATTTCTGAGCTCACTGAAGCCTCTAAGGGAAACTGAATATACAGCAATAAAAGCTGGAAAAAAAGCTGTCTGTATAAATGTCTTGTGATATGTGGAATCATCTCTCAGAATGGAACCTGTGTTTTGATTCAACTGGTTGGAAACACTCTTTGTTGAATCATGAAGGGACATTTCTGAGCCCTCAGCCAATTGAGGTTTATAAGAGAAAAGGGAATATCCAGTGATAAAAACTAGAAACAACCTATCTGTGAAAATGCTTTGTGATGTGCGGATTCATTTAATTGAATGAAACCTTTATTTTGATTTAGTCTGTTTCAAACACTCTTTTTATAGAATCTATGAAGGAATATTTCTGAGCCTGTTGAGACCTCTAAGGAAAAACAGAGTATCCAGGGATAAAAACTAGAAAGAAGCTATCTGTAAAAATGTTTTGTGATGTGTGGATTCATCTCACAGAATGGAATCTTTGTTTTCATTCAGCAGGTTGGAAACACAATTTTTGTAAAATATACAAAGATACATTTCTGAGCTCCTGAGTTCCTTAAAGAAAATCAGAATATCCAGCGATAAAAGTTAGCAACAGGCTATCTGTGAAAATGCTTTGTGATGTGTGGATTCACCTCACAGAATGGAACCTGCATTATGATTGAGCAGGTTGGAAACATTCTTTTAATAGAATCTACAAAGGGGCATTTCTCAAACCATTGTAGCCTCTAGGGAAAAACCGAATATCCAGCAGTAAAAACTAGAAACAATCTATCAGTAAAAATGCTTTGTGATGAGTGAATTCATCTCATAGGACGGAAACTTTGGAAACAACTTTTTTTTTCAAATATACCTTGGGACATTTCCGAAAAAAAATTGAGACTTGAAAATGAAAACCAAATATCCAGCCAAAAAAAAAAAAAAAAAAAGAAAACTGGAAAAAAGATACCTGTGGAAATGCTTTGTGATGTATGGATTTAGTGAACAGGGTGGAAACTGTGTTTTGATTCAACAGGTTGGAAACTCTCTCTTTGTAGAACTTATGAAGTTACATTTCTGAGCCTATTGAGGCTTATAAAAAAAAAAGTACCCAGCAATAAAATCTAAAAACAAGGAATGTTGGAAATGATTCTCGATGTGTGGATTCATCTTACAAAGTGGAACTGTGTTCTGATTCAGCAGGTTGGAAATACTCTTTTTGTAGAATCTACAAAGGAACATTTCTGAGCCCCTTGTGGCCTATAAGGAAAAATGCAATATTCAGCGATAAAAACTAGAAAGAAACTATTGTGAAAATGCTTAGTGTTATGTGAATTAATCTGAAATAAGAGAACCTGTGCTTTGATTCACCATGTTGGAAAGACTGGTTTTATAGAATCTGTGAAGTGAAATTTCTGAGCCCATTGAGGCCTCTAAGGAAATGCCAAATATCCAGATATAAAAAATTAAATACAAGCTTACTGTGCAAATGCTTTCCGATGTGTGGATTCATCGAATAGAATGGAGCCTGTATTTTTATTCAGCAGGTTGGAAACATTGCTATTTGTAGGATTTACAAAGGAACAATTCTGTGCCCATTGAGGTCTCTAAGGAAAAACCAAATATACAGTGGTAAAAACTAGAAAAAAAGCTATCTGTGAAATAGCCTTTTGATGTGTGGATTCATCTCACAGAATGTAACCTGAGACTTGATTCAACAGGTTGGACACACTCTTTTCGTAGAATCTATGAAGGGACATTTCTGATATTATTGGGCCCTCTAAGGAACAACCGTATATCCAGTGATAAAAACTAGCAACAGGCCATCTGTGAAAATGCTTTGTGATGTGTGTGTTTATCTCCCAGAATAGAACCTTTATTTTGATTCAGCAGGGTGGGAACACTCTTTTTATAGAATCTACAAAGGGACATTTCTGAGCCTAATAAAAAGTATAATGAAAAACCAAATATCCAGTGATAAAAACTAGAAACAACTATCTGTGAAAATGCTTTGTGATGTGTAGATTCACCTTACAGGTTGGAAATTGTGTTTTGATTCAGTTGTTTAGAAAGATTCTTTTTTTTTTTTTTTTGAGACAGAGTCTCACTCTGATGCCAGGCTGGATTCCAGTGACACGATCTCAGCTCACTGCAACCTCCACCTCCTGGGTTCAAGTGATTCTCCTGCCTCAACCTCCTGGGTAGCTGGGACTACAGGCGTGCACCACCATGCCCAGCTAATTTTTGTATTTTTAGTAGAGATGGGTTTTCACCATGTTGGCCAGTATGGTCTCAATATCTTGACCTCGTGTTCTGCTCATCTTGGCCTCCCAAAGTGCTGGGATTACAGGCCTGACACCACACCTGGCCTAGAAAAAAAAATCTTTTTTTAATCTAATGTACAAAGGAACATTTCTGAAAACTTTGAGGCCTATTAAAATATATAAATAAATAAAGAGTATCCAGGGATATAAAATAGAAAAAAGCTATCTGTGAAAATGCTTTGTTATTTGTGCATTCATTTTACAAAATGGAACATGTCTTTTGATTCAACAGGTTGGAAACACTTTTTTTGTAGAATATAAGAAGGGACATTTTTGAGTCCATTGAGGCCTATAAGTAAAAACCGAATATCCAGAGATAAAAATTAGAAACAATTTTTTGTGAAAATGCTTTGTGATGTGTGGATTCATCTCACAGAATGGAAACTATGTTTTCATTCAGCAGGTAGGAAACACTCTTTTTGTAGAATCTTCAAAGGGATATTTCTGAGCCCCTTTAGCCTTCTAAGGAAAAACCGAATATCCACAGGAGAAAACAAAAAATAAGAACAACAGAAAAACTAAAAACAATCTATGGGTGAAAATGCTTTGTGATGTGTGGATTCGTCTCACTGAATGGAACCTATGTTTTCATACAGCAGGTTGGAAATCACTGGTAGAATCTACGTAGGGACATTTCTGAGCCCATTGATTCCTATAAGGAAAAACCAAACACCCAGCGATAAAAACTAGAAACAAGTTATCTGTGAAAATGCTTTGTGACTTGTGGATCATTTCACAGAATGGAAAATATGTTTTGATTCAGCAGGTTGGAAACACTCTTTTTGTACAAACTATGAAGGGACATTTTTGAGTTCATCAAGCTTCTTAAGGAAACTCCGAATATATAGTGTTAAAAACTAGCAACAGGCTATCTGTGAAAATACTTTCTCATGCATGGGTTCATCTAACAGTATGAAAACTGTGTTTGAATTTAGTACGTTCCTAAACACTCTTTTTGTAGAATCTACAATGGGACATTTCTGAGCTTATTGAGGCCTATGAGGTAAAAACAAATATTAAGCTATAAAAACTAGAAATAATGTATCTGAGAAAATGCCTAATGATATGTGGATTCATCTGAAAGAATGGAACCAGTGTTTTGATCCAACAGGTTGAAAACACTCATTTTGTAGAAAATATGAAGGGACATTTCTTAGCTCATTGAAGCCCTAAGGGGAAATCCGAATATACAGTGACAAAAACTAGCAACAAGCTATCTGTAAACATGCTTTGTGATGTGTAGATTCAAGTCACAGAGTGGAACCTGTGTTTTGATTCACCAGGTTGAAAACACTCTTCATAGAATCTATGAAGGAACATTTCTGAGCCCATTGAGGCCTAGAGTGAAAAGGTGAACATCCAACAATAAAACTAGAAACAAGCTGTCTGTGAAAACTTCATGATCTGTGGATTCATCTCATAGAATGGAACCTCCATTTTGATTTAGCAAGTTGGAAAAACCCTTTTTGTAAACTTTACAAAGGGACACATCTGAGCCCATTGAGGCTTATAAGGAAAAATCAAATACCCAACTTTATAAACCAGAAATGAGTTCTCTGTGAAAATGTTTTGTGATGTGTGGATTCATCTCACAAGATGGAAACTGTGTTTTGATTCAGCAAGTTGGAAAGAGTCTTCTTTTAGAATTAACAAAGGGTTATTTTTGAGCCCATTGAGACCCATATGAAAAACTGAATATCCAGCAACAAAAACTAGAAACAAGCACTCTGGGGAAAGGATTTGTGATGTGTGGATTTTTCTCACTGAATAGAACCTGAGTTTTGATTCAGCAGCTTGGAAACACTCTTTTAGTGGAATCAAAGAAGGGATGCTTTTTAGTCCATTGAGGCCTATAAGGCAAAACAGAATATCCAGCAATAAAAATTAGAAACAAGTTATCTGTAAAAATGCTTTGTGATGTGTGGATTTATCTCACAGAATGAAAAATGTTTTTTAATTCAGCAGGTTGGATATACTCTTTTTGTAGAATCTACAAAGGGACATTTCTGAACCCATTGAGACTTACAAGGAAAAACCTAATATCCAACAACAAAAACTAGAAACATGCTATCTGCGAAAATTCTTTGTAATGTGTGGATTGATTTCACAGAATGGAACCTGTGTTTTGATTCATCTGGTTGGAAACAATCTTTCTGTAGAATAGGCTTATAAGAAAAAACTGAATATCCAGTTAAAAAAAAACCTAGAAAGAAGATATCTTTTGATTCACGTGGTTGGAAACAACCTCATTGTATAATATACAAAGGGAGATTTCTGAGGCCATTGAAATGTATAAAGAAAAATGGACTATCCAGAGATAAAAACCAGAAAAAAGCTATCTGTGAAAATGCTTTGTGATGTTTGCATTCTTCTCGCAGAATGGAACATACGTTTTGATTCAGCAGTTTGGAAGCACTCTTTTTGTAAAATCTAAAAAGGGACAATTCTAAGCCTAATAATGCCTACAAGAAAAAACAGAATATCCAGTGACCAAAACTAAAAAGAAAGCTATCTTTGAAAATACTTCGTGATGTGTATATTCATCTCAAAGAATGAAAGCTGTGTTTCAATTCAGCAAATTGGAAATTTATTTTTGTAGAATCTATGAAGGGATGTTTCTGAGACCATTGAAGGGTATAATGAATAACTGAATATTCATTTATTTCTTTAACTTTATTAACTAACTATATTAACTTTATAAACTAGAAGAAATTCTCTATGTGAAAATTCTTGTGATGTGTTGACTCATCACACAAGATGGAAACTGTTTTTATTAGCAGTTGGAAAGAATCTTCTTGTAAAATCCACAAAGAAATATTTCTGAGCTCATTGAGGCCTATAAGGAAAAAACAAATATCCAGTGATAAAAACTGGAAACAAGCTATCTGTAAAAATGCTTTGTGATGTGTGGATTCATCTCACAGAGTGGAACCTGTATTTGATTCACCAGGTTGGAAACACTTTTATTGTAGTATTTACAAAGGGACCTTTCAGAGCAAATTGAGCTGTATGAGGATGGTGGGGTGAGGAATAATATGTAGTGATGAAAACTAGAAACAAGCTATCTGGGAAAATGCTTTATGATGTGTGGATGCAACTCACAAAATGGAACCTGTTTTTTAATTCAACAGTTTAGAAACACTCTTATCGTAGAATCTATGAAAATATGTTTCTGAATCCAATGAGGATATAAGAAAATACAGAATATCCAGGGATTAAAACTAAAACAAGCTATCTTTGGAAATGCTTTGTGATGTTTGGATTCATCTCACAGAGTGGAACGTGTTTTTTTCAGCACTTTATAAACACTCTTTTTTGTAGAATCTATGAAGGGACATCTCAGAGCACAATAAGGCTTATAAGACAAAATGGAATATTTAGCACTTAAAACTAGAAATCAACTATCTGTGAAAATGCTTTGTGATGTGTGGATTCATCTCATGAAATGGAACCTGTGTTTTGATACACCTGTATAGGAACACTCTTATTGTAGGTTTTACGAAGAGATGTTTCTTAGCCCATTGAAGCTATAAGAAAAAAACAGAATATCCAGCAATAAAATCTAGAAACAAGCTATCTGTGAAAATGCATGCAATGTGTGGATTCAGTTCACAGGATGGAAACTGTGTTTTGATTCAGCATGTTGGAAGCACACTTTTCAAAAAAACTATGAAGGTACATTTTTGAGCTCATTGAGGTTTAAAAGAAAAAAACAAATATCCAGCGATAGAATCTAGAAATAAGCTGTGAAAACGCTTTGTGATATGTGGAATAATCTCACAGAATGAAACCTGTGTTTTGATTTACAGAATTGGAAATTATTTTATTGTAGAATCTCCAAAGAGACATTTCTGAGTCCATTGAGGCCTACAAGGAAAAAAAAAAAAAATCCAGCGATAAAACTAGAAATAAGCAATCTGTGAAAATGCTTTGTGATGTGTGGATTTATCTCACAGAATGGAACATGAGTTGTGATTCAGCATGTTGAAAACAATCTTATTGTCGAATCTATAAAGGAACATTTCTGAGCACTTTGAGTCCTTTAAGGAAAAATCAAATATAAAGTGATAAAAACTAAAAGCAAGCGATCTGTGAAAATGGTTTGTGACATATGGATTTATGTCACAGAATGGAACATGTGTTTTAATTAGACATGTTGGACATACTCTTATTGTAGAATTTACAAAGAGCCATTGCTAAGCCCATTAAGGTCTATAAGGAGAAACCGAATATCCAGCAATAAAAACTACAAAATAGCTATTTGTGAAAATACTTTGTGATGTGTGGATTCATCTCACAGAACAGAACATGCCTTTTGATTCACAAGTTTGGAAACACTCTTTGCAGAATCCAGGAAGGGACACTTCTGAGCCAAGCAAAGCCTATAATGATAAACCAAATATAAAACAATTAAAAAATAGAAACATGCTATCTGTGCAATAGAATAGATTTTTGTAGAATCTAGGAAGGGACATTTCTGAGCTCCTTGAAGCCTTTGAGGAAAAATCAAGTATCCAGTGATAAAAATTAGAAATGAGTTATTTGTGAAAATGCTTTGTGATGTGTGGATACATCTCACAGAATGAAGCCTGTGTTTTGATTCACGGTGCTGGAAACACTGTTTCATAGAGTCTATGATGGGACATTTCTGAGCCCATTGAATTCTGTTAGGAAAAATCAAATATTCAATGATAAAAACTGGAAGAAACCTATCTGTGAGAATGAATGTGATGCCTGGATTCATCTCACAAATGAAACTTTTGTTTTAATTCACCTGGTTTGAAATTCTCTTTTTGTAGAATCTACGATGGGACTTTTCTCAGTCCATTGAGGTCTACAGGAAAAAATCCAATATTTAGCACTAAAAGATAAAAACAACCTATCTGTTTAAATGCTTTGATTTTTGTGGATTTATCTCACAGAATGGAACTTGGGCTTTGATTCACGGTGCTGGAAACACTCTTTTTGTAAAATCTATGAACGGACATAGCCTATTGTGGTGTATGAGGAAAAATAGAATATCCAGTGACAAAAAACAGAAACAAATTATCTGTGGACAGGCTTTGTGATGTGTGGATTCACCTCACAGAATAGAACCTGTGGTTTGATAGACCAGGTTGGAAACGCTCTTATTGAAGAATCTACAAAGGGACATTTCAGAGCCCATTGAGACATATAAAGGAAAACCGAATATTCAGCGATATAAACCAGACAGAAGATATCTGTGAAAATGCTTTGTGATGTGTGACTTCATCTCACAGAATGGAATCTCTGTTTTGATTCAGCAGATTGGAAACACATTTTTTAGTACCTTGGAAGAGACATTTCTGAGCCCATTGATGCCTATAAGGAAAAAAATATATGCAGCAAAAAAAGCTAAAAATAATCCATCTGTGAAAATGCTTCGTGATTTGTGGATTTATCTCACAGAATGGAACCTTTATGTAAGATCAAAGGAGGGGCATTTCTGAGCCTATTGAAGTCTATAAGGAAAATTTGAATATTCAGCTGTAAAACTAGAAAAAAATCTATTTGTGAAAATGCATTGTGATACCTGGATTGACGTCACAGAGTGGAATCTGTGTTTTGATTGACCGGGTTAGAAAGACTGTTTTTGTAGAATCTATGACTGTATGTTTCTGAGCCCAATTGGGCATATAAAAAACCCCCTGCATATCCAGTGATAAAACTAGAAACAGCTACCTATGGAAATACTTTGTGATGTGTGGATTCATTTCACAGAATAGATTCTCTCTTTTGATTCACCAGTTTGGATACACTCTTCTTGTAGAATTTATGAAGAAACATTTCTGAGCCAATTGAAGCCTGTAAGGAGAAACCAAATATCCAGCAATAACAACTGGAAACAAGCTATTTGTGAAAATACTTTTTGATTTTATTTACCTTCTTCTTTTTATTTTTATTTTTTTCTGGGATACATGTATAAAATGTGCAGATTTATTACATAGTTATATATGTGCCATGGCAGTTTGCTGCACCCATCAACTCATCATCTATATTAGGTATTTCTACTAATGCTATCCCACCCCCTGACAGGCCCTGGTGTGTGATGTTCCCCTCCCTGTGCCGATATGTTCTCATTGTTCAACTCCCACTTAAGAGTAAGAACATGTGGTGTTTACTTTTCTGTTCCTGTGTTAGTTTGCTGAGAATGATGGTTTCCAGATTCATCCATGTCCCTGCAAATAACATGAACTCATTCATTTTTATGGCTGCATAATATTCCATTGTGTATATGTGCCACATTTTCTTTAGTCTATCATTGATGGGCATTTGGGTTGGTTCCAAGTCTTTGCTATTGTGAATAGTGCTGCAATAAACATACATGTGCAAGTGTCTTTATAGTAGCATGATTTATAATTCTTTGGGTATATACCCAGTAATGGAATTGTTTGGTCAAATGCTATTTCTAGTTCTAGACCCTTGAGGAATCACCATACTGTCATCCACAATGGTTGAACTAATTTACGCTCCCACCAACAGTGTAAAAGCATTCCAATTCCTGCACATTATCTCCAGCATCCGTTGTTCCCTGACTTTTTAATAATTGCCATTCTAACTGGCGTGAGATGGTATCTCATTGTGGTGTTGATTTGCATTTCTCGGTGCAATGATGAGCTTTCTTTCACATGCTTGCTCACTGCATAAATGTCTTCTGTTAGAGCAGAACTGAAGGAGTCTGGATTCTTCTCACAGAGTGGAATCTGTGTTTTGATTCAGAAGGTTGAAAACACTCTTTTCCTAGAATCTACAAAGGTACGTTTCTGAGTCCACTAAGGTGTATAAGGAAAAACAAAATATCTAGGGAAAATATTAGAAACAAGCTATCTGTGAAGATGCTTTGTGATGTGTGCATTCACTTCAGAGAATGGAACCTGTGTTTTCATTGACCAGGTTGGAAACACTTTTTTTCATAGAATTTACATAGAAACCTTTCTGAGCCCATTGAGGGTTATAAGGAAAATTGTTGTATCCAGCAATAAGAACTAGAAACAAGCTATCTGTAAAAATGCTTTGTGATGTGTCAATACATCCCACTGAATAAACCTGTGTTCTGAATGGCTTGGTTGGAAACACTCCTTTTGTAGAATCAACGAAGAGACATTCCTGAGCCCATTGAGGCCTTTAAGGAAAAAGTGAACATTGAGCAACAAAAAGTGGAAAGAAGCTCTCTGTGAAAATGCTTTGTGATATGTGGATTCAATTCACAGAACGGAACCTGTGTTTTGATCGACCAGAGATTGGAAACACTCTTTTGATAGAATCGATGAAGGGACATTTCTGATCTGTCAAGGCCTATAAGGAAAAATCAAATATCCAGTAATAAAAACTAGAGACATAGTATTTGTGATAATGCTTTGTGTGTGGATTCGTCTTACAGAATGGAACGTGTGTTTTGATTGACCACGTTGGAAGCAGTCTTATTGTTGAATCTACGAAGGGACATTTCTGAGTCCATTGTCGCCTGTAAGGAAACAAAAAACAAAAACTACAACAACAACAACCACAACAACAAAAACTAATAAACAGCTGTAAAAACTAGAAACAAGCTATCTGTGAAAAAGCTTTGTTATGTGTGGATTCATTTCACAGAATGAAACTTGTATTTTGATTTACCAGGTTGGAAACACTTTTCTTGTAGTATCTACAAAGGGACATCTCTGAGCCTATCAAGGCCCACAAAGAAAAGCTGAATATCCAGCAATGTAAACTAGAAACAAGCTATCTTTGAAAATGCTTTGTGATTTGTGGATTCAACTCATAATGAAACCTGTGTTTTCATCAACCAGAGATTTTAAACACTATTTTTGTAGCATCTACAAAGAGATATTTCTGATCTGTCAAGGCCTATAAGGAAAAATCAAAATCCAGCGACAAAAAATAGAAACAAGGTATCTGTGATAATGCTTTACAATGTGTGGATTTATCTCACAGAATGAAACCTGGGTTTTGATTCAGCAGGTTCAAAACACTCTTTTTGTTTAATCTACGAAGGGACATTTCTGAGTCCATTGTAGCCTGTAAGGAAAAATTGAATATACAGCAATAACAACTATCAACAAGCTATCTTCCAAAATGTTTTGTTGTGTGTGGATTCATTTCATAGAATGGAACTTGTGTTTTGATTCAGCATGTGGGAAAATGTTTTTTGGAAAAAGTTGGAAAAAGGATCTATGAAGGAACATTTCTAAGCCTATTGCGGCCCATAAGATAAAACTGAATATCTAGCGATATAAACTAGAAACAAGCTATCTGTGAAAATGCTTTGTGATGTGTGGATTCAACTCACAGAGTGGAACTTGTATTTGCCTTAACCAGATTGGAAACACTTTTTTTGTAGGATCTACTATGGGACATTTCTTACCTGTTGAGGACTATGAGGAAAAATTGAATATTCAGAGATAAAAACTATAATCAAGGTATCTGTGATAATGGTTTGTGATGTGTGGATTCATCTCACAGAATGGAACCTGTAATTTGGTTTAGCAGTTTGGAAACACTCTTGTTGTAGGATGTAGAAATGGGGCATTTCTGAGCCCATTGAAACCTATAAGAAAAAACTGAATATCCAACAATAAAAACTAGAAACAAGCTATCTGTCAAAATGGTTTGGGATGTGTGGATTCATCTTAAAGAGTGGAACTTGTATTTTGATTCAGCAGGCTGAATAAACTCTTTTATTGCAGGATCTATGAAGAGACATTTCTGAACCCATTGAGTACTATAAGGAGAAGCCAAATATCCAGGGATAAAAGTGAGAAACAAGCTATCTGTGAATATGCTTTGTGATGTGTGTATTTATTTCATGCAATCTAACTTGCTTTTTACTAAAACAGCTTGGTACTGACATAAATAGCAGACACAGGGACCAAGGGAATAGAACGCAGAAATCAAAAACAAATCCCCACACCTACAGTAAACTGTAAACTCATTGAATATATAGTTGCTAATAACATACATTGTGGGGGGCGTGCCCAAGATGGCCAAATAGGAGCAGCTCCAACCTCCAGCTCCCAGAGTGAGTGACACAGAAGATGGGTGATTTCTGCATTTTCAACTGAGGTACGAGGTTCATGTCACTGGGGCGTGTCAGACAGTTGGCTCTGGTCTGTGGGTGCAGCCCGAACAGCGAGAGCTGAAGCAGTGTGAGGCATCACCTCACCTGGGAAATACAAGGGGGAAGGGAATTCCTTTCCCTAGCCAAAGGAAATTGAGGTACCCAACCACTGGAAAATTGGGTAACTCACACCCTCATACTGTGCTTTATCAAGGGTCTTGGCAAATGGCACACCAGGAGATTATATCCCACACATGGTCCAGAGGGTCCCAGGCCGACTGAGCATCTCTCATTGCTAGCACAGCAGTCTGAGATCTAACTGCAAGGTGGCAGCGAGGCTGGGAGAGGGGTGCCCACAACTGCTGAGGCTTAAGTAGGCAAACAAAGCTACCAGGAAACTCGAATTGGGTGGAGTACAACTCAGTTCGAGGAGGTTGGCCTGCCTCTGTAGATTTCACCACTAGGGACAGGGCATAGCTAAACAAAAAGCAGCAGAAACCTCGGCAGAGGTAAATGTCCCTGTCTGACAGCGTTGAAGAGAGCAGTGGATCTCCCAACATGGAGGTTGAGGTCTGAGAATGGACAGACTGCCTGCTCAAGTGGGTCCCTGACCCCTGAGTAGCCTAACTGGGAGACATCCACCACTAGGTGCAGATTGACACCTCACACCTCACACAGCAGGGTTCAGCCCTGAGACAAAGCTTCCAAAGCAAGAATCAGACAGCAACACTTGCTGTTCAGCAATATTCTATCTTCTGCTGCCTCCACTGCTGATACCCAGGCAAACAGGGTCTGGAGTAGACCTCAAGCAAACTCCAACAGACCTACAGCTGAGGGTCCGGACTGTTAGAAGGAAAACTAACAAACAGAAAGGACACCCACACTAAACCCCAATAGTACGTCACCAGCATCAAAGACCAAAGACAGATAAAACCACAAAGATGGGGAAAAAGCAGTGCAGAAAAGCTGGAAATTCAAAAAGTCTGAGCACATCTCCCCCTCCAAAGGAATGCAGCTCATCACCAGCAATGGAACAAAGCTGGAGGGAGGACGACTTTGACGCGTTGAGAGAAGAAGGCTTCAGTCAATCAAACTTCTCAGAGCTAAAGGAAGAACTACGTAACCAGTGCAAAGAAACTAAAATCCTTGAAAAAAGAAAGGATGAATGGAAAGCTAGAATAACCAATGGAGAGAAGGCATTAAAAGAACTGATACAGATGAAAACCATAACAAGAGAACTATGTAACAAATGCACAACCTTCAGTAACCGACTCAATCAACTGGAAGAAACAGTATCAGCGACTGAAGATCAAATAAATGAAATGAAGTGAGAAGAGAAGTCTAGAGAAAAAAGAGAAAAAGAAATGAACAAAGCCTCCAAGAAATATGGGTTTATGTGAAAAGACCAAATCTACGTCTCATTGATGTGCCTGAAAGTGACAGGGAAAATGGAACCAAGTTGGAAAACACTCTTCAGGATATCATCCAGGAGAACTTCTCCAATCTAGTAAGGCAGGCAAACATTCAAATTCATGAAATACAGAGAACACCACGAAGATACTCCTCGAGAAGAGCAACTCCAAGACACATAATTGTCAGATTCACCAAAGTTAAAATGAAGGAAAAAATGTTAAGGGCAGCAAGAAAGAAAAGTCGGGTTACACACAAAGGGAAGCCCATCAGACTAACAGTGGATCTCTTAGCAGAAACTCTCCAAGCCAGAAGAAAGTGGCGCCAATATTCAACATTCTTAAAGAACAGAATTTTCAACCCAGAATTTCATATCCAGCCAAAATAAGTTTCATAAGTGAAGGAGAAATAAAATCTTTACAGACAAGCATATGCTTAGAGATTTTTGTCACCACCAGGCTTGCCCTACAAGAGATCCTGAAGGAAGCACTAAACATAGAAAGGAACAACCGTTACCAGCCATTGCAAAAACATGTCAAAATGTAAAGTCCATCAATGCTAGGAAGAAACTGTATCAACTAGCGAGCAAACTAACCAGCTAATATCATAATGACAGGATCAAGTTCACATAACAATATTAACCTTAAATGTAAATGGACTAAATGATTGAATTGAAATATACAGACTGGCAAATTGGATGAAGAGTCAAGACCCATCAGTTTGCTGTATTCAGGAGACCCATCTCACATGCAGAGACACACATAAGCACAAAATAAAGGGATGGAAGAAGATCGACCAAGCTAATGGAAACTAAACAAAACAAAACAAAACAAAAACCGGGGTTGCAATCCTAGTCTCTGAAAACTCAGACTTTAAACCATCAAAGATCAAAAGAGACAGAGAAGGCCATTACATAATGGTAAAGGGATCAATTCATGAGGAAGAGCTAACTCTCCTAAATATATATGCACTCAATACAGGAGCACCCAGATTCATAAAACGAGTCCTTAGAGACTTACAAAGAGACTTAGACACCCATGCAGTAATAATGGGAGACTTTAACACCCCACTGTCAACATTAGACAGATCAACGAGACAGAAAATTAACAAGGATATCCAGGAATTGAACTCAACTCTGCACCAAGCAGACCCAATAGACATCTACAGAACTCTTCACCCCAAATCAACAGAACATACATTCTTCTCAGCACCACATAGCACTTATTCCAAAATTGACCACGTAGTTGGAAGTAAAGCACTCTTCAGCAAATGCAAAAGAACAGAAATTATAACAAACTGTCTCTCAGACCACAGTGCATTCAAACTAGAACTCAGGACTAAGAAAATCAATCAAAGCCACTAAACTACATGGTAACGGAACAACCTGCTCCTAAATGACTACTGGGTACATAACAAAATGAAGACAGAAATAAAGACGTCCTTTGAAACCAATGAGAACAAAGATACAACATACCAGAATCTCTGGGACACCTTTAAAGCAGTGTGTAGAGGGAAATTTATAGCACTAAATGCCCACAAGAGAACACAGGAAAGTTCTAAAATTGACACCCTAACATCACAATTAAAAGAACTAAAGAAGCAAGAGCAAACACATTCAAAAGTTAGCAGAAAGCAAGAAATAACTAAGAACGAGCCGAACTGAAGGAGACAGAGACAAAAACACCCTCCAAAAAATCAATGAATCCACGAGCTACTTTTTTGAAAAGATCAACAAAATTGATGGACCGCTAGCAAGACTAATAAAGAACAAAAGAGACAAGAATAAAATAGATGCCATAAAAAATGATAAAGGAAATATCATCATCGACCCCAAAGAAATACAAACTACCCAAATGATTATAAATTATGCTGCTATAAAGACACATGCACACGTATGTTTATTGCAGCACTATTCACAATAGCAAAGACTTGGAATCAACCCAAATGTCCATCAGTGACAGAGTGGATTAAGAAAATGTGGCACATATACACCATGGAATACTATGCAGCCATAAAAAAGGATGAGTTTGTGTCCTTTGTAGGGACATGGATGCAGCTGGAAATCATCATTCTTAGCAAACTATCACAAGAACAGAAAACCAAACACCGCATGTTCTCACTCATAGGTGGGAACTGAACAATAAGATCACTTGGACTCTGGAAGGGAAACATCACACACCGGGGCCTATCATGGGGAGGGGGGAGGGGGGAGGGATTGCATTGGGAGTTATACCTGATGTAAATGATGAGTTGATGGGTGCAGCACACCAACATGGCACAAGTATACATATGTAACAAACCTGCACGTTATGCACATGTACCCTACAACTTAAAGTATAATAATAATAAATAAATTAAAAAAAGAAAAAGAAAAAGAAATACAAACTACCATCAGAGAATATTATAAACAGCTCTATGCAAAAAAAAAAAAAAAACTAGAAAATCTAGAAGAAATGGATAATTTCCTGGACATGTACACTCTCCCTAGATTAAACCAGGAAGAAGTTGAATCCCTGAATAGACCAATGGGAGGCTCTGAAATTGAGGCAATAATTAATAGCCTACCAACCATAAAAAGTCCAGGACCAGACGGATTCACAGACGAATTCTACCAGAGGTACAAGAAGGAGTTGGTACCATTCCTTCTGAAACTATTCCAAACAATAGAAAAAGAGGGAATCCTCCCTAATTCATTTCACGAGGCCAAAATCATGCTGATACCAAAGGCTGGCAGAGATACAACAAAAAAAGAGAATTTTAGACCAATAGCCCTGTTGAACATCGATGCAAAAATCCTCAATAAAATGCTGGCAAACCAAACTCAGCACATGATTATATCAATAGATGCAGAAAAGGCCTTTGACAAAATTCAACAGCCCTTCATCCTAAAAACTCTCAATAAATTCGGTAGTGATGGAACGTCTCTCAAAATAATGAGAGCTATTTATGACAAACCCACAGCCAATATCATACTGAATGGGCAAAAACTGAAAACATTCCCTTTGAAATCTGGCACAAGACAGGGATGTCCTCTCTCAACACTCCTACTCAACATAGTGTTAGAAGTTCTGGCTAGGGCAATAAGGCAAGAGAAAGAAATCAAGTATATTCAGTTAGGAAAAGAAGAAGTCAAATTGTCCCTGTTTGCAGATGACATAATTGTATATTTGGAAAACCCCACTGTCTCAGCCCAAAATCTCCTTAAGCTGATAAGCAACTTCAGCAAAGTCTCAGGATACAAAATCAATGTGCAAAAATCACAAGCATTCTTATACACCAGTAACAGACAAACAGAGAGCCAAATCATGAATGAAGTCCCATTCGCAATAGCGTCAAAGAGAAAAAAAATACCTAGGAATCCAACTTACAAGGGTTGTAAAGAACCTCTTCAAGGAGAACTACAAACCACTGCTCAGTGAAATAAAAGAGGACACAAACAAATGGAAGAACATACTATGCTCATGGATAGGAAGAATCAATATTGTGAAGATGGCCATAGTGCCCAAGGTAATTTACAGATTCAATGCCGTCCCCATTAAGCTACCAATGACTTTCTTCACAGAATTGGAAAAAAACTGCTGTAAAGTTCATATGGAACCAAAAAAGAGCCCACATTGTGAAGACAATCCTAAGTCAAAAGAACAAAGCTGGAGGCATCACGTTACCTGACTTAAAACCATACTACAAGGCTACAGTAACCAAAACAGCATGGTACTGGTACCAAAACAGAGATATAGACCAATGGAACAGAACAAAGCCCTGAGAAATAATACCACACCTCTACAGCCATCTGATCTTTGACAAACCTGACAAAAACTAGAAATGGGGAAAGGATTCCCTATTTAATAAATGGTGCTGGGAAAATTGGCTAGCCATAAGTAGAAAGCTGAAACTGGACCCTTTCCTTACCCCTTATATGAAAATTAATTCGAGATGGATTAGAGACTTAAATATTAAACCTAAAACCATAAAAACCCTAGAAGAAAACCTAGGTAATACCATTCAGGACATAGGCATGGGCAAAGACTTCATGTCTAAAACACCAAAAGGAACGGCAACACAGGCCAAAATTGACGAATATGATCTAGTTAAACTAAAGAGTTTCTGCACAGCAAAAGAAACTACCATCAGAGTGAACAGGCAACCTACAGAATGGGAGAACATTTTTGCAATCTACTCATCTGACAAAGGCCTAATATCCAGAACCCATAAAGAACTCAATGAAATTTACAGGAAAAAAAACCAACAACCCCATCAAAAAGTGGACAAAGGATATGAACAGACATTTCTCAAAAGAAGACATTCATAGAGACAACAGACACGTGAAAAAATGTTCATCATCACTGGCCATCAGAGAAATGCAAATAAAAAACACAATGAGATACCATCTCACACCAATTAGAATGGCAATCATTAAAAAATCAGGAAACAACAGGTGCTGGAGAGGATGTGGAGAAATAGGAACACTTTTACACTGTTGGTGGGATTGTAAACCAGTTCAACCATTGTGGAAAACAGTATGGCGATTCCTCAAGGATCTAGAACTAGAAATACCATTTGACCCAGCCATCCCATTACTGGAGATATACCCAAAGGATTAGAAGTCATGCTGCTATAAAGACACATGCACACATATGTTTATTGCAGCACTATTCACAATAGCAAAGACTTGGAATTAACCCAAATGTCCATCAGTGACAGACTGGATTAAGAAAATGTGGCACATATACACCATG
This sequence comes from Macaca mulatta, assembly GCF_049350105.2. Lineage (NCBI taxonomy): Eukaryota > Metazoa > Chordata > Mammalia > Primates > Cercopithecidae > Macaca > Macaca mulatta. The sequence continues at coordinate 57,977,957 of NC_133426.1, read as the reverse complement.
GAATACTATGCAGCCATAAAAAGGATGAGTTCATGTCCTTTGTAGGGACATGGATGCAGCTGGAAACCATCATTCTCAGCAAACTTTCGCAAGAACAGAAAACAAAATACCGCATGTTCTCACTCATAGGTGGGAACTGAACAATGAGATCACTTGGACACAGGAAGGGGATCATCACCCACCAGATCCTATTGTGGGGAGGGGGAGTGAGAGATAGCATTAGGAGACATACCTATTGTAAATGACGAGTTAATGAGTGCAGCACACCGACATGGCACATGTATACATATGTAACAAACCTTTACATTTTGCACATGTACCCTAGAACTTAAAGTATAATAATAATAATAAAAATACACTGCCAAAACGTGTTTCTCTTTGAAAAACAGTGCTGGGCAAATGAATATCTATATTCAAAAAATGAAACTAGACCTGTATCTCTCACTATATGCAAAAATGAAATCAAAATACACTAAAGACTTAAACACAACATTTCAAACCATGAAACGATTACAAGAAAACTTTTGGGAAACTCTCCAGGACGTTTGTCTGGGCAAAAATTTTTGATGATTCCCCCACAAGCACGGGCAACTAAAGTAAAAATGAATAAAAGGGATTACATCAAGTTAAAATGGTGCTTCACATCAAAGGCACCTATCAACAAAGTGAAAATATAACCAACAAAATGGGATAAAATATTTGGAAAGTACACATCTGACAAGGGATTTATAACCAGAATATATAAGGAACACAAACAACTTTACTGAATAAAATCTAATAATGTGATTTTAAAATGTGCAAAAGATTTGAACAAAAATTTCTCGAAAGAAGACATACAAGTAACAAACAGGTATATGAAAATGTGACCAACATTAGAGATTGACAGAGAAATTCAAATGGAAACAACAATGAGATATCCTCTCATCTCAGTTAAAACAGCTTATATCCGAAAGACAGAAATTAACAAATGTTTACAAAGATGTGGAGAAAGGGGAACCCTTGTACACTATTGCTGGGAATTTAAATTAGGACACTCGCCATGCAGTACAGTTTGGAGGTTTCTCAACAAAATAAAAATTGAGCTACCATTCAATTCAGCAACACCAGTCCTAGATAAATAACCCCCAAAAAAGAAGTCAGGAAGTCAGTATATTGAAAGAATATCTGCACGCCGATGGTTTTTGCAAGCACTGTTAACAATAACCAAGAATTAGAAACAACCTAAGTGTCTATCAAAAGATAAATACCGAATCTACAAGAAACACAAATCACCAAGAAAAAAATAAATAGTACCACAAAAACATGGGCAAAAAAACATGAATAGGATATTTTACAAAAGTGACAAAAACAAACAGTGGGAAAAAATATTTTTTATTTAATAAATAGTGCTGGGATGACTATCTAGCCATATGCAGAAGATTAAAATTGGACCCCTTTCTTACACCATATACAAAAAGTAACTCACGATAGATTCAAGACTTAAATGTAAAACCCAGAAATGTAAAAGCCCTGGAAGACAGCCTAGGTGATACCACTGAAGACATAAGCACAAAGATTTCATGTTGAAGATGCCAAAATCAATTTCAACAAAAGCAAAAATTGACAAAAGAGATTTAACTATATTAAAGAGCTTCTGCATAGCAAAAGAAACTAACAGATAAAATAAACAACCTACAGAATGGGAGAAAATATTTGTAAGCTGTACTTTTGACAAAGGTCTAATATCTGGCATCTATAAGCATCATAAACAAATTTACATAAAAACAAATGGACAACCCCATAAAAAGTGGGCAAAGGACATCAACAGACACTTTTCAAAAGAAGACATACATGTGGCCAACAGTCACATGAAAAAAAGCTCAATGTCACTGATCATTATAGAAACGCAAATTCAAAGCACAATGAGATACCATCTGACACCAGTTAGAATGGCTATTATTAAAAAGCCAAAAATACAACAGATGCTGGTGAGGTTGTGGAGAAAACGGAATGCTTATACACTGTTGGTGGGAATGTAAATTAGTTCAACCATTGTGGAAAATAGTTTGGTGATTCCTCTAGGAGCTAAAAGTAGAACTATCATTCAGTGCAGCAATCCCATTACTGGATATATACCCAGAGGAATAGAAATTATTCTACCATAAATATACATGCGTACAAATGTTCATTGCAGCAGTATTCACAATAGCAAAGACATGGAATCAACCTAAACGCCCATGAAGGGTAGACTGGATAAAAAGTGGTACATATACACTATGGAACACTATGCAATCATATAAAAGAATGGGAGTCATCCTGACTAACACGGTGAAACCCCATCTCTACTAAAAATACACTCACAAAAAAATAGCCAGGTGTGGTGGTGGTGGGTGCCTGTAGCCCCAGCTCCTTGGGAGGCTGAGGAAGGAGAATGGCGTGAACTTGGGAGGCAGAGCTTGCAGTGAGTCGAGATCATGCCACTGCACTCCATCCTGGGCGACAGGGTGAGACTTCATCTCAAAATAATAATAATAATAAAAAACCATTAAAAACAAAAGACCAAGAGTATGTCCTTTGCAGGGACATTGATGCAGCTAGAGACCATTATCCTTAGCAAACTAACACAGAAACAATCAAACAAAAAAAATACCATGTGTTCTCACTTTTTAGTGGAAGCTAAGTGATGACAACATGTGAACACATAGAGGGGAACAACACACAATGGGGCTTATCAGAGGGTGGGAGGTGGGACCAGGGAGAGGATAAGAAAACATAACTAATGGGTACTAGGCTTAATACATGGCTGATGAAATAATCTGTACAAAAAAAACCCATGACACAAGTTTACTTATGTAACAAACCTGCACATGTACCCTTGAACTTAAGATAAAAGTTAAAGAATGAAATGAATAGATATTTATTGAAAGAAGTTATATAAATGGCCACCAAACATGGAAAAATGCTCAGCATCACTAATCCTCAGGGAAATGTAAATTAAAACCACTGTGAAACACTACCTTACTCCTACAAGAATGGCCATTATTAAAAAGTCAAGGAACAATAAATGTTGGTGTGGATGTCAGGAATAGGAAACACTTATACATTGCTGGTGGTAATGTAAATTAGTAAAGCGTCTATGAAGAACATTATGGAGATTCTTTAAAGAGCTAAAAGTAGATCTACCATTTGATCCTGCAATCCCACTATTGTGTATCTACTCAAAGGTAAAGAAGTCATTACATGAAAAACACACTTACACACACATGTTTACAGAAGCACAATTCAAAATTGCAAAGACAGTGAATTAAACTAAGTGCCCATTGACTAATGGGTGAATAAAGCAATTGTGGTATATATGAACCATGTAATACTACTCAACCATAAAGAGACATAAAATAATGTATTTTACAGGAACTTGAATGGAGTTGGAGGTCATTATTCTAAGTGAAGTAACACAGGAGTGGACACCAAAAAACTGTATTTTCTCTCTTTTAAGCATAAGCTAAGCTATGAGTATGCAAAGGCATACAGAGTAATATAGTGGACTTTAGACACAGAACAAGGGAGTTTGGGAGGGAGACCAGTGATAAAAACTACATATTAGGTACAGTGTACACTGCTTGCATTATAGGTGCACTAAAATCTCAGAATTCACCACTACATAATTCATCCATGCAATAAACAACCACTGATATCCCCAAAGCCATTGAAATAAAAATTTCAAAAATATGAATGGTACATGTACACAATGGAATACTATGCAGTAATTTAAAAAGAATGCTATCCTGACATACGCAAAAACATGAATGGAACTGGAGTCAATTCTGTTAAGTGAAATATGCCAGACACAGCAAGGCAAACTTTGCATGTTTTCATTTGTTTGTGAGAGCTAAAAATTAAAACAATTAAATTAATGAAGACAGGGTGTAAAAGGATGGTTACCAGACACTGGGAAGGGTATTTGATGGTGTTGGGAGAACTGAAGATGGTTAGTATGTACAAAAAGTAGTCAGAAATAATGAGCAACACCTAGTATTTGATTGCACAATGGGGTGACTAGAGTAGAAACAAAATAGTTGTTCATTCAAAAATAACTGAGAGGGTATAACTTGGTTGTTCATGACAGAAGGGATAAATTATTGAGGGGATGGATACAACATTACCACATTACCCTGATGTGATTATTATGCATTGCATGCCTGTATCAAAGTGTCTTATGTACCTCATAAATATGTACACCTACAATGTACCCGCAAAAATAAAAAATAAAAAAAGGAAAAAACATTTTTCTCAAGCTTTTTTTATGAGGGCCCTAAATTCATCTATGACGGCTCCACCCTTATGACTTAATCTCCTATAAGCCCTATCATTTAACACTATAACATTGGCGGTTAAGGTTCAACATATGAATTTTGAGGGACACATTTAGACTACAGCATACAATCAACTAATCTTCAGCAAAGACATCAAGAATACACACTGGGAAAAGAACAGTATTTTTAATATCTGATGTTGGAAAATCTGATATTTACATACAAAAATCCAGTTACAAGAATTAACTCAAAATGGATTAAAGATTTATATAAAAGACTGGGAATTCTGAAACTCCTGGAAATACACATAGTGGAAAAACTCCTTGACATTGGCCTTGGCAATAGTCCTTCAGATGTGACACCAAAATTGTAGGCAATGAAAGCAAAACTAAACAAGTGAGACTACATCAAACCAAAAAGTTTCTTCACAGTAGAGAAAACAATCCACAAAATCAAAAGCCAATCTATAGAAAGGGAGGACATCTTTGTAAACCATATACCCAATAAGAGATTTAGGTCCAAAATATGTAAGGGATTCCAAGAAGTAAACAGCTAAATAAATAAATAAGCCTGATTAAAAAATGGGCAAAGAACCTAAATACACATATTTTTTCAAGAAAGATATAAATGACCAATAAGTATATGGAAATGTACTCAACACCACCAATCATCAGGGAAAGGCAAATTAAAACCAAAATGAGACACGAACTCACATGTGCTGGATGGCTATTATCTAAAAGTTAAAAAAAATTAAAAATGTGTTGATGAGGAAATCTCACTTCTGAGTTTATAAACAAAGAAATTTTAATCACCATATTTAAGTGATATCTTCACCCCCTTGTTTGTGGCAAAATTATTCATAATAGCCAAAATATAAAAACAAAGTGTGTCCATATTAGTAGTATTACTAATATTAATTAGTATGAGCTAATTAAAATATTTAACACACACAGCAGAATTATTCAGTCTGAAAAAAGGAAAAAGCTCTCCCATATGCATGTGGGGTTTTATGCTAATGGAAAAAACACACAGAAAGACAAAGGCTGAATGATCTCACTTACATGTGAAATCTAAAATAGTCAAATTCATAGAAGCAGAGAGTAAAATGGTGGTTGCAGAAGGTAGAGGTAGGAGAGAATGGGGTGATGTTAGTTAAGAGTACAAAATGATAATTATAAAAATGAATATGTTAGGAGATCTAATGTATATTGTAATAACTATAGTTAGCAACACATCATTGAGCACTTAAAATTTTTAAGAGGGAGTATCTCATGCTACGTGTTTTTAACACACACAAAATGTAGTGGAACAGAATAAAAGTTTTGGAGGTTATCAATATATTTATTACCTTGAATATGGTGATGGTATCATGGGTGTGTGCATATGTCCTTACTCAATGAATTGTATACATTAAATGTGTGCAATTTTCTGTATATCAATTTTAATTCAAACTCTATTTTTTGACATGGAGTCTCACTCTGTTGCCCAGGCTGGAGTACAGTGGCATTATCTCAGCCTGATACAAACATCTTTATGTCTCCCTTCTTCACTGATATGATTAAACTCTTGTTTTGTGTACAAAGGGGGAATCCACTTTTGGGTCCATGTGACTGAGTGTTGGTTGTGGTGTTGTTGGCTTGTTGGGTGGAACTGAACTCAGGTCCTGGGGAAAGTGGTCAGGTCCAAGAAATGTTGGAGTAAGCCAGGTAGTTCCTCAGTTCCCAGGCCCCTCGATGGTTTACTAGGCAGCACGTATGAGTGCCGAATGGACTAAACTAGGATTGGACTAGACCAGAGTTCAGATGCTGCCGAGACCAGCTTGGTCATGGAGACCCTAACCCAGTGGTGCTACAGGAATTAAAGACACATACACAGAAATGTAGAGTGTTGAGTGGGGATTGGGAGCTGACAGCCTTCAGAAATGAAAGCCCCAAAACAGAGATTTAACCACGTATTTATTGACAGTAAGCCAGTGATAAGCATTGTTTCTATAGATTATAGATTAACTAAAAGTATTCCTTACAGGAAACAAAGGAATGGGCTGAAACAAAGGGATGAGCTCTGGCTAGTTATCTGCATCAGGAACATGTCCTTAAGGCACAGATCACTCATGCCATTGTTTACGGTTTAGGAATGCCTTTAAGCAGTTTTCCACCCTGGGTGGGCCAAGTGTTCCTTGCCCTTACTCTGGTAAACCCACAACCTTTGGTGTGGGTGTCATGGCCATCATGAACATGTCACAGTGCTGCAGAGATTTTGTTTATTGCCAGTTTGGGGGCTAGTTTATGGCCAGATATGGGGGCCTGTTCCCAACAGATGCTGTTGTGATGGGAAAGGATGGGCTGGCCTTTTGGTCACTGGCAGACTTCTCAGATGGGGGCAGGCAGCTCAGGTGGTAGAAGCCCAAGGAAAGATTACAGCCCAGGAAAGTTGTATTCTCAGAAAAATTGTGGCTCATATATTCTCAGAAGAATGCTGGGCCCCATGTTCAAGAGGAGGCAAGGAAGTTGTACTTTTCACTGAGGAGGAAAGGACTCTTCAGTTGGGTTCATGGAGACTGGTGGCTCCTGGTCATGTAGCATGCTCACAATTCCATCCCATATGAATAATGCTGGATTTCACTGTGGGAGGCATGTAAGGGTGCCAAATCTTCTCACTCCCATGCTAGCCTGGGGGTGGTAGGCATGAAGGTGTTTATAGTATCAACTAGAAAATGCTTCTTGCTGGCTTCAGGGAATTGGACCCTCAATTGAACTGAGCCATGTTTGGAATATTTATATGAGGGTGGGAAGGTTGCATTGGGGTGCAAGTTAGTGATCTCCATTTTGGCAAGGAATAGCAGAGGAAAGGAGTCATTAGTTGCACATTCTATCTACTTTTGCCAAATATTTTATATTTTGGCTGCAGCATCCACACTGAAGACCCATGAAGGTGTCCAGCCTACTTGATCCCTTTATGGTCTGGGAGAGGCTGGGGCAGAGACAGTGGCAGCAACTATCACAAAAGTCCTGTAAGCTACCTCTGGGAGCTATGCACTCAGTGCACAGCCACAACTGCTATGTTCAGGGCAGTTGTGGGTGTGCTGGGAGTTGTAAGATGGCAAGCCTCGTTTATCAGTGAATAGTGGAGGAAGGGTGTTGCAAGGCGTGCAATCTGCTCTCTGCTCCACCATATTCTTAGCTGTGGCATACATGCTGGAGGTACTTGGAAGTGTCAGCCTTCTCAGTCCCTCTTTAACCATGGGTGGCAGCTGCATAGGGAGTGGTAGAGGCAATTGCAAAGGGCTTAATCATCTACTTATGGCAGTTTTGTTCCCAGAAGAATGCAGAATCAGCCATGTCTGGCTGCAGTTTCCAGGTGGTTGTGAGGCAGTTGCACTGGGAGCCTAATTAGGTGAGCCCTTCATGGCAAAGGTTAGGGGAGGTGAGGAGTTGCACAGTACACTGTCAGGCTGCTCCTCAGTACCATGGCTGTGGGACCTATCCTAGGGACTTGCAAAACCACCTCACTTCCCTTTTTGGTGGGGTGATGGCAGCTGGCACCAGGCTGTTCAGGGACATGCCCATGGGGTTCCATGTAAGCTTGATTAGTGACTCTGCACAAACCCCTGATAGCTCTCTGTGCCAGTTTGAAGGACTGGGGAAATCAAGGGGGTTTTTTAATGCCCAGGATTGCAAGGGCCTATGGTGGAAGCGTGAATCCTTTAAAGACTCTCACTCACTCAATCTTTCCCCACATATGGAACTTTTCCAGACTCCTTACCAATCCTCAGTGTACAGCTGTCTGGCTTCACTTCTCTCTGGTGTCCCTGAGTCCTGTTGCTTCCTTGGTGAATTTGAGTGCTTTCTTAGACGATCCACTTGAAGAACTAGTATTTACTTGATACTTTGCTTCCTCTCCTTGAGCCTGGGAGCACTATGGGAGACTGGGGATTATTTCATCCCTTATCTACAACCATAAAAGACAGACATTCCCAGAGCGACCATTTCAGAGACCTGCCCCTAGGAACACATTCTCTTTATCAGGGCTGTTCCTTGCTGAGAAAAAGAATTCAGCGATATTTCTCCTATTTGTTTTTGAAAGAAGAGAAATATGGCTCTGTTCTGCCCAGCTCTCAGGCAGCCAGACCTAATGATTATCTCCCTTGTTCCCTGAACATCGCTGTTATCTTGTTCTTTTTCCAAGGTGCCCAGATTTCATATTGTTTAAACAATTTGTGCAGTTAATGCAATCATCACAGGGTCCTGAGGCGACGTAGATCTTCAGCTTAGGAAGATGACAGGATTAAGAGATTAAACTAAAGACAGGCATAAGAAATCACAATAGTATTGAGTGGGGAAGTGATAAATGTCCATGAAATCTTCACGATTTATGTTCAGAGATTGCAGTAAAGACAGGGGTAAGAAATTATAAAAGTATTAATTTGGGGAACTAATAAATGTCCATGAAATCTTCACAATTTATGTTCTTCTGCCATGGCTTCAGCTGGTCCCTCCATTCAGGGTCCCTGACTTCCTGCAACACCTGGCCACAGAAAGCAATCCAGAGATAGAAATAAAAGACATCTAAATAAGAAGAGAGAAAGTCAAACTCTCTCTGTTTGCAGATAACATGATTCTATTACTCGAAAACTCTATAGTCTCTTCTCAAAACCTCCTTGGCCTGATAAACAACTTCAGCAAAGTTTCAGAATACAAAATTAATGTACAAAAATCAGCAGTATTCCTATACACCAACAACTTCAAAGCTACAAGCCAAATCAGGAATGCAATTCTATTCACACTAGAAGAATAAACTGTCTGAAGATCTCAGCAGTAAGAATTACAAAACACTATTCAAAGAAATCAGGGATGACACAAAGAAATATGAATCATTTTGTGTTTACAGATAGGAATAATCAATGTCATTAAAATTGCCATACTGCTCAAAGCAATGTACATATTCAATGCTATTACTATCAAATTACCAACGACATTCCTGACTGAATTAGAGAAACTATTTTGATATTGACATGGAACCAAAAAAGGCTTGACTAGCCAGGAAAATCCTAAGTACATAGAACAAAGCTAAAAGCATCATGTTACTTGACTTCAAACTATGTTACTATGCTACAGTAATTATAACAGCATGATACTAATACAAAAACAGATCCATTGACCAATGGAATAGAATGGAGAGCTCAGAAATTATGCCACACACCTACAACCATCTGATATTCAGCAAAGCCAACAAAAAGAAGCAAGGGGAAAAGGACTCTTTTTAAGATAAATGGTTTGGAGATAACTGGCTAGCCATATGCAGGAGATTGAAACTGGACCCTTTTCATACAGGATACAGAAAAATCAACCCAAGATGGATTAAAGACCCAAATATAAAACCTAAAACTATAAAAACCCAGGAAGATGACCTAGAAAATACCACTCTGGACATAGAACCTGGCAAGCTTTTCATGGCAAAGATCTAAAAGCAATTGAAAAAAAAATTTGACAAATGGGACCTAATTAAAGAGCTCCTGCACAACCAAAGAAACTATGGACAGAGTATCAGACAAAGTATATAATAGAATAAAATATTTATGAACTATACATATGACAAGGTCTAACATCAATAATCTATGAGGAACTTAAAGAAATTTAGAAGAAAAAATAGAAATCCCATTAAAAAGAGGGCAAATAACATATCTTGATAACTGTTCTCAAAAGAAGACATACACGCAGCCAATAAGGACATTTTAAAAATACTTAATATGAATTTTCATTAGAGAAATGGAAATCTTGCCTGATTGCCCTAGCCAGAACTTCCAACACTATGTTGAATAGGAGTGGTGAGAGAGGGCATCCCTGCCTTGTGCCAGATTTCAAAGGGAATTTTTCCAGTTTTTGCCCATTCAGTATGATATTGGCTGTGGGTTTGTCATAAATAGCTCTTATTATTATGAGATACGTTCCATCAATACCGAATTTATTGAGCATTTTTAGCATGAAGGGCTGTTGAATTTTGTCAAAAGCCTTTTCTGCATCTATTGAGATAATCATGTGGTTCCTGTCTTTGGTTCTGTTTATATGCTGGATTATGTTTATTGATTTGCAAATGTTGAACTAGCTTTGCATCCCAGGGATGAAGCCCACTTGATCATGGTGGATAAGCTTTTTGATGTGCTGCTGAATCCGGTTCAAGGGTATTCAGTTAGGAAAAGAAGAAGTCAAATTGTCCCTCTTTGCAGATGACATGATTGTATATTTAGAAAATCCCATTGTCTCAGCCCAAAATCTCCTTAAGCTGATAAGCAACTTCAGCAAAGTCTCAGGATACAAAATTAATGTGCAAAAATCACAAGCATTCTTACACACCAGTAACAGACAACCAGAGAGCCAAATCAGGAATGAACTTCCATTCACAATTGCTTCAAAGAGAATAAAATACCTAGGAATCCAACTTACAAGGGATGTAAAGGACCTCTTCAAGGAGAACTACAAACCACTGCTCAGTGAAATAAAAGAGGACACAAACAAATGGAAGAACATATCATGCTCATGGATAGGAAGAATCAATATCATGAAAATGGCCATATTGCCCAAGGTAATTTATAGATTCAATGCCATCCCCATCAAGCTACCAACGAGTTTCTTCACAGAATTGGAAACAACTGCTTTAAAGTTCATATGGAACCAAAAAAGAGCCCGCATCTCCAAGACAATCCTAAGTCAAAAGAACAAAGCTGGAGGCATCACACTACCTGACTTCAAACTATACTACAAGGCTACAGTAACCAAAACAGCATGGTACTGGTACCAAAACAGAGATATAGACCAATGGAACAGAACAGAGTCCTCAGAAATAATACCACACATCTACAGCCATTTGATCTTTGACAAACCTGAGAGAAACAAGAAATGGGGAAAGGATTCCCTATTTAATAAATGGTGCTGGGAAAATTGGCTAGCCATAAGTAGAAAGCTGAAACTGGATCCTTTCCTTACTCCTTATACGAAAATTAATTCAAGATGGATTAGAGACTTAAATGTTAGACCTAATACCATAAAAATCCTGGAGGAAAACCTAGGTAGTACCATTCAGGACATAGGCATGGGCAAAGACTTCATGTCTAAAACACCAAAAGCAACGGCAGCAAAAGCCAAAATTGACAAATGGGATCTCATTAAATTAAAGAGCTTCTGCACAGCAAAAGAAACTACCATCAGAGTGAACAGGCAACCTACAGAATGGGAGAAAATTTTTGCAATCTACTCATCTGACAAAGGGCTAATATCCAGAACCTACAAAGAACTCAAACCAATTTACAAGAAAAAAACAAACAACCCCATCAAAAAGTGGGCAAAGGATATGAACAGACATTTCTCAAAAGAAGACATTCATACAGCCAACAGACACATGAAAAAATGCTCATCATCACTGGCCATCAGAGAAATGCAAATCAAAACCACAATGAGATACCATCTCACACCAGTTAGAATGGCGATCTTTAAAAAGTCAGGAAACAACAGGTGCTGGAGAGGATGTGGAGAAATAGGAACACTTTTACACTGCTGGTGGGATTGTAAACTAGTTCAACCATTATGGAAAACAGTATGGCGATTCCTCAAGGATCTAGAACTAGATGTACCATATGACCCAGCCATCCCATTACTGGGGATATACCCAAAGGATTATAAATTATGCTGCTATAAAGACACATGCACACGTATGTTCATTGTGGCATTATTCACAATAGCAAAGACTTGGAATCAACCCAAATGTCCATCAGTGATAGACTGGATTAAGAAAATGTGGCACATATACACCATGGAATACTATGCAGCCATCAAAAAGGATGAGTTTGTGTCCTTTGTAGGGACATGGATGCAGCTGGAAACCATCATTCGCAGCAAACTATCACAAGAACAGAAAACCAAACACCGCATGTTTTCACTCATAGGTGGGAACTGAACAATGAGATCACTTGGACTCGGGAAGGGGGACATCACACACTGGGGCCTATCATGGGGAGGGGGAGGGGGGAGGGGTTGCATTGGGAGTTATACCTGATGTAAATGACGAGTTGTTGGGTGCTGACGAGTTGATGGGTGCAGCACAGCAACATGGCACAAGTATACATATGTAACAAACCTGCACGTTATGCACATGTACCCTACAACTTAAAGTATAATAATAATTTAAAAAAAAAAGAGAGAAATGGAAATCAAAACCATGAGATAACATCCTATACCAATGAGAATGGCTGTTATTAAAAAGTAAAAAAAAAAAAAAAAAAAAAAAAAGCAGATGCCAGTGAGGTTTCAGATAAAAGGGAACACTTATAGACTGCTACTGGGAGTGTAAGTTAATTCAGCCATTATGGAAAACAGTGTGGCAATTTCTCAAACAACTTGAACTACAATTACCATTTGAACCAGCAATCCCATTATTGGGGATATATCTAAAATAATATAATCACTCTACCATAAGGACACATGTACATGTATATTCATTGCAGCACCATTGACAATAGTGAAGACATGGAATCAACATAAATGCCCATCGGTGGTAGAATGGATAAAGCAAATATGGTATATACACACCAAGGAATACTATACAGCCATAAAAACAAAAATATATTTTTCTGTGCAGCAATGATGGATGGATCTTGATGCCTTTATCATAAGCAAACTATTGCAGGAACAGAAAACCAAATACCATATATTATAACTTATAAGTGGTAGCTTAGCAAGGAGTGCACATGGAGAGAGAGAAGGGATAAACAGACACTGCAGCCTACTTTGGTTGGAGGGTGGGACGATGGAGAGTCTCAGATTAAATACCTATTCAGTAAAATTCTTATTACCCGGGTTACAAAATAATCTGTATTTCAAACCCCTGGGGCATGCAGTTTATCTATATAACAAACATGCACATGTACACCTGAACCTAAATTGAAAGTTATAATTAAAAAAAGAAATGTTACTGTATATGATTATTTGTTCCAACAGCTTTTTCTCAAGGTTTTTAGGTATTTCTGTATATTTCTGTATACAAAACTATGTTTTCTACAAAGAAGGACTTTTTTCTTTCTGATTTGGATGATTTACATTTTATTTTATTTTATTTTTATTATTTTCTAGTCTAATTTCTCTGATTAGGCTTCTAATACTATTCATGAGAATAGATATTCTTGCATTTTTCACTATCTAGGAAAAAATCTTTTTTATTTTTCACTGTCTAGTATATTGGCTTGGACCTATTCATATATAACCTTTATAATATTTAGGTAATGTTCTTTTCTTCTTCATTTGCTAAGAGTTTTTTTTCTGAAATGGTGTTAAATTTTTAAATGCATTTTTTTTTGCATCTATGAAGACAATAGTGACTTTAATCCTTTATTCTGTCAATATAGAATACTGCATTAATTAATTTTTCATTTTAGACTATTTTTATATCCCAGTGATAAATCTCACTTGGTTATAGTGTATTACTCTTATTTTGTGTTGTTGGATTCTGTTTGCTAGTATTTTGTTGAAGGTTTTTACATTTATATTCATTAGAGATATTGGTCTATAGTTGTTTTTTCTTCCAGTGCCTTTTTGGCATTTGTGAAATCAGTTGAGAAGTATTCCCTCCTCTACAAATCTTTGGAAGTGTTTGAAAAGGGTTGACGTTAATACTTTTTAAATTTTTGGTAGAATTCACCAGTGAAGACATCTGGTCCTGAACTTCTCTTTGTTTTTGAATACTAAATCAATCTCACACTAATTATAGGTCTGTTCAGACTTTCTATTTCATCATGATTTAGTCTTATCAAGTTGTATGATTTTAAATATTTTCCATTTTTTCAGGTTATCAGTTTCTTAAATGTAAAGTTGTTCATAGTAGGTTTTTTGTTTGTTCTGTTTTGTTTTTTGAGACAGAGTTTTAGTCTTGTTGTCCAGGCTGGAGTGTAATGGCGTGATCTTGGCTCACTGAAACCCCTGCCTCCTGGGTTCAAGCGATTCTCCTGCCTCAGTCTCCTGAGTAGCTGAGATTAGAGGCATGTGTCACCATGTTTGGCTAATTTTGTGTTTTTAGCAGAGACGGATTTTCTCCATGTTGGTCAGGCTGGTCTTGAACTGTTGGCCTCAGGTGATCCACCTGCCTCAGGCCCCCAAAGTGCTGGGATTACAGGTGTGAGCCACCATGCCTGGCCTGTTCATAGTAGTTTTTATGACCCTTTTTTATTCCTTTGACATTAGTTGTACTGTTTCTTCTTTCATTTATGATTTTGAGTCTTCTCTCTTTTATATTTATTCATCTAGCAAAGTTTTATAAATTTTATTTGTTCAAAAAATACTTCTTAGTTTTGTAATTATTTTTTTACCAGTTTCTGTTATTTATGTCATCTAATCTTTTTCATTTCCTTCATTTTGCTAAATCTGGGTTTTCTTTTTATGTTTAATTCTAGCTAATTGAGGAGTAGAGTTAGATTTTTTATTCAAAGTTTTCTTATTTTAAATGTAGCCATTTCTCATTATAAACTTCCTTATAGTGCTGCCTTTGCTGCACTCCTTAAATTTTAGTATGCAATATTTTTTCATTATTTTCCTCAGTGTACTTTTAAATTTTCTTTTGCATTTTTTTTTTTTTGGCCTACTGGTTGCTCAAGTGTAAGTTGATTGATTTTCACATATTTTGAATTCTTCAGTTTTTAATGTATGTGCTATTTATTTCTAATTTAATTCCATTATTGTCAGGAAAAATGTTTGGTATGATTTTAGTCTTACAATTTTTATGACATGTTTTATGGGCTAACATGATTTATCCCAGAGAAAGATCTGTGTGTGCTTGTGAAGAATGTCTATATATCTGCTATTGGGTGAAGTGTTTCCTATATGTTTGTCCATTTTGTCTACAGTGTTGCTTAAGTCCTCTGTTTCCTTACTGGTCTTCTATTGCGTATTCTATCTATTACTGAAAGTGGTTTATTAAAGCATCCTGCTATTATTGCATTCTGTCTATTTCTCCCTTAAGTTCTGCCATGTGTACTTGCTATATTTATTTTTTATGATGTTGCAGAGAATAAAAATACACATGTGTTCTCCTGATAGATGGAATCTTTTATCAATTTAAAATATCCTCCTGATTGTTTTTGATTAACAGTATATTTTGTTTAGCATATTATAGCCACCCTATTACTCTTCGTTGTCCTTTGCATAGAATACCTTTGTTCAATCACTTAACTTTTAGCCTACATTTGTCCTTAAATCTAAATTTATTGTAGATAAGATATATGTGGTCTTCTATTTAAAATCCATTTAGTCTTTCTATGTCTTTTGATTTAGAATTCATTTCACTTAAATTTAAAGTAGTTATTAATAAAAATTTGTTATTGACATTTTGTTAGTTGTTTTACATAAGTTTTGTAATTCTTTTTACAGTTTCTCTGTTATCATCTTCCTTTTTGTTTTGTTGATATTTTGTAATCATATGCTTTAATTTCTTTGTCTTTTTCTTTTCTGTAACTTCTATAGTTTTTGTACATATTATAGTTTTAAACGTTGGTTTCATGCTAATGATAACTTAACTTCAATTGTGTTGGAAAAACATATTATATTAGCATCTTACTATCCTACACACACTTTTCTATATTGTCAGCTGCATTTATTTATGCTATATATAGTAACACACTTTACTTATAGTTATTTTAATAATTTTGTATATTAAAATTTATAATATAATTAAAAATGATTTATTCAACATCATTACAATAATACCATATTTTTATTTGTCTGTATATTTACTTTGATGAAAATATTTTGTACTTTCTTATTTTGTTTTGTTTAATATTCTTCAGTTTAAACTTGAAGAATTACCTTTAACGTTTCTTTTTTTTTAAAATTTATTTATTATTATTATACTTTAAGTTGTAGGGTACATGTGCATAACGTGCAGGTTTGTTACATATGTATACTTGTGCCATGTTGGTGTGCTGCACCCATCAACTCATCATTTACATCAGGTATAACTCCCAAAGAAATCCTTCCCCCTCCCCCCTCCCCATGATAGGCCCCTGTGTGTGATGTTCCCCTTCCTGAGTCCAAGTGATCTCATTGTTCAGTTCCCACCTATGAGTGAGAACATGCGGTGTTTGGTTTTCTGTTCTTGTGATAGTTTGCTAAGAATGGTGGTTTCCAGCTGCATCCATGTCCCTACAAAGGACGCAAACTCATCCTTTTTGATGGCTGCATAGTATTCCATGGTGTATATGTGCCACAGTTTCTTAATCCAATCTGTCACTGATGGACATTTGGGTTGATTCCAAGTCTTTGCTATTGTGAATAGTGCCACAATAAACATACGTGTGCATGTGTCTTTATAGCAGCATAATTTATAATCCTTTGGGTATATACCCAGTAATGGGATGGCTGGGTCATATGGTACATCTAGTTCTAGATCCTTGAGGAATCGCCATACTGTTTTCCATAATGGTTGAACTAGTTTACAATCCCACCAACAGTGTAAAAGTGTTCCTATTTCTCCACATCCTCTCCAGCACCTGTTGTTTCCTGACTTTTGAATGATCGCCATTCTAACTGGTGTGAGATGGTATCTCATTGTGGTTTTGATTTGCATTTCTCTGATGGCCAGTGATGATGAGCATTTTTTCATGTGTCTGTTGGCTGTATGAATGTCTTCTTTTGAGAAATGTCTGTGCATATCCTTTGCCCACTTTTTGATGGGGTTGTTTGTTTTTTTCTTGTAAATTGGTTTGAGTTTTCGTAGGTTCTGGATATTAGCCCTTTGTCAGATGAGTAGATTGCAAAAATGTTCTCCCATTCTGTAGGTTGCCTGTTCACTCTGATGGTAGTTTCTTTTGCTGTGCAGAAGCTCTTTAATTTAATGAGATCCCATTTGTCAATTTTGGCTTTTGCTGCCATTGCTTTTGGTGTTTTAGACATGAAGTCTTTGCCCATGCCTATGTCCTGTATGGTACTACTTAGGTTTTCCTCTAGGATTTTTATGGTATTAGGTCTAACATTTAAGTCTCTAATCCATCTTGAATTAATTTTCATATAAGGAGTAAGGAAAGGATCCAGTTTCAGCTTTCTACTTATGGCTAGCCAATTTTCCCAGCACCATTTATTAAATAGGGAATCCTTTCCCCATTTCTTATTTCTCTCAGGTTTGTCAAAGATCAAATGGCTGTCGATGTGTGGTATTATTTCTGAGGACTCTGTTCTGTTCCATTGGTCTATATCTCTGTTTTGGTACCAGTACCATGCTGTTTTGGTTACTGTAGCCTTGTAGTATAGTTTGAAGTCAGGTAGTGTGATGCCTCCAGCTTTGTTCTTTTGACTTAGGATTGTCTTGGAGATGCGGGCTCTTTTTTGGTTCCATATGAACTTTAAAGCAGTTGTTTCCAATTCTGTGAGGAAACTCATTGGTAGCTTGATGGGGATGGCATTGAATCTATAAATTACCTTGGGCAGTATGGCCATTTTCACGATATTGATTCTTCCTATCCATGAGCATGGTATGTTCTTCCATTTGTTTGTGTCCTCTTTTATTTCACTGAGCAGTGGTTTGCAGTTCTCCTTGAAGAGGTCCTTTTCATCCCTTGTAAGTTGGATTCCTAGGTATTTTATTCTCTTTGGAGCAATTGTGAATGGAAGTTCATTCATGATTTGGCTCTCTGTTTGTCTGTTACTGGTGTATAAGAATGTTTGTGATTTTTGCACATTAATTTTGTATCTTGAGACTTTGCTGAAGTTGCTTATCAGCTTAAGGAGATTTTGGACTGAAACAATGGGATTTTCTAAATATACAATCCTGTCATCTGCAAACAGGGACCATTTGACTTTTTCTTTTCCTAACTGAATACCCTTGATTTCTTTCTCTTGCCTGATTGCCCTAGCCAGAACTTCCAACACTATGTTGAATAGGAGTGGTGAGAGAGGGCATCCCTGTCTTGTGCCAGTTTTCAAAGGGAATTTTTCCAGTTTTTGCCCATTCAGTATGATATTGGCTGTGGGTTTGTCATAAATAGCTCTTATTATTTTGAGGTACGTTCCATCAATACCGAATTTATTGAGCGTTTTTAGCATGAAGGGCTGTTGAATTTTGTCAAAAGCCTTTTCTGCATCTATTGAGATAATCATGTGGTTCTTGTCTTTGGTTCTGTTTATATGCTGGATTATGTTTATTGATTTGCGAATGTTGAACCAGCCTTGCATCCCAGGGATAAAGCCCACTTGATCATGGTGGATAAGCTTTTTGATGTGTTGCTGAATCCGGTTTGCCAGTATTTTATTGAGGATTTTTGCATCGATGTTCATCAGGGATATTGGTATAAAATTCCCTTTTTTTGTTGTGTCTCTGCCAGGCTTTGGTATCAGGATGATGTTGGCCTCATAAAATGAGTTAGGGAGGATTCCCTCTTTTTCTATTGATTGGAATAGTTTCAGAAGGAATGGTACCAACTCCTCCTTGTACCTCTGGTAGAATTCAGCTGTGAATCCATCTGGTCCTGGACTTTTTTTGGTTGGTAGGCTATTAATGATTGCCTGAATTTCAGAGCCTGCTATTGGTCTATTCAGGGATTCAACTTCTTCCTGGTTTAGTCTTGGAAGAGTGTAAGTGTCCAGGAAATTATCCATTTCTTCTAGATTTTCCAGTTTATTTGCGTAGAGGTGTTTATAGTATTCTCTGATGGTAGTTTGTATTTCTGTGGGGTCGGTGGTGATATCCCCTTTATCATTTTTAATTGCGTCGATTTGATTCTTCTCTCTTTTCTTCTTTATTAGTCTTGCTAGGGGTCTGTCAATTTTGTTGATCTTTTCAAAAAACCAACTCCTGGATTCATTGATTTTTTGGAGAGTTTTTTTGTGTCTCTATCTCCTTCGGTTCTGCTCTGATCTTAGTTATTTCTTGCCTTCTGCTAGCTTTCGAATGTGTTTGCTCTTGCTTCTCTAGTTCTTTTAATTGTGATGTTAGAGTGTCAATTTTAGATCTTTCCAGCTTTCTCTTGTGGGCATTTAGTGCTATAAATTTCCCTCTACACACTGCTTTAAATGTGTCTCAGAGATTCTGCTATGTTGTATCTTTGTTCTCATTGGTTTCAAAGAACATCTTTATTTCTGCCTTCATTTCGTTATGTACCCAGTAGTCATTCAGGAGCAGGTTGTTCAGTTTCCATGTAGTTGAGCGGTTTTGATTGAGTTTCTTAGTCCTGAGTTCTAGTTTGATTGCACTGTGGTCTGAGAGACAGTTTGTTATAATTTCTGTTCTTGTACATTTGCTGAGGAGTGCTTTACTTCCAATTATGTGGTCGATTATGGAGTAAGCACGATGTCATGCTGAGAAGAAGGTATATTCTGTTGATTTGGTGTGGAGAGTTCTATAGATGTCTATTAGGTCTGCTTGCTGCAGAGATGAGTTCAATTCCTGAATATCCTTGTTAACTTTCTGTCTCGTTGATCTGTCTAATGTTGACAGTGGAGTGTTGAAGTCTCCCATTATTATTGTATGGGAGTCTAAGTCTCCTTGTAAGTCTCTAAGGACTTGCTTTATGAATCTGGGTGCTCCTGTATTGGGTGCATATATATTTAGGATAATTAGCTCTTCCTGTTGAATTGATCCCTTTACCATTATGTAATGGCCTTCTTTGTCTCTTTTGATCTTTGATGGTTTAAAGTCTGTTTTATCAGAGACTAGGATTGCAACCCCCGCTTTTTTGTTCTCCATTTGCTTGGTAAATCTTCCTCCATCCCTTTATTTTGAGCCTATGTATGTGTCTGCGTGTGAGATGGGTCTCCTGAATACAGCAGACTGATGGGTCTTGACTCTTGATCCAATTTGCCAGTCTGTGTCTTTCAATTGGAGCATTTAGTCCATTTACATTTAAGGTTAAGGTTGTTATGTGTGAACTTGATCCTGCCATTATGGTATTAATTGGCTATTTTGCTCGTTAGTTGATGCAGTTTCTTCCTAGCCTCGATGGTCTTTACATTTTGGCATGTTTTTGCAATGGCTGGTTCCGGTTGTTCCTTTCCATGTTGAGTGCTTCCTTCAGGGTATTTTGTAAGGCAGGCCTAGTGGTGACAAAATCTCTAAGCATTTGCTTATCTGTAAAGGATTTTATTTCTCCTTCACTTATGAAACTTAGTTTGGCTGGATATGAAATTCTGGCTTGAAAATTCTTTTCTTTAAGAATGTTGAATATTGGCCCCCACTCTCTTCTGGCTTGGAGAGTTTCTGCCGAGAGATCTGCTGTTAGTCTGATGGGCTTCCTTTTGTGGGTAACCCGACCTTTCTGTCTGGCTGCCCTTAAGATTTTTTCCTTCATTTCAACTTTGGTGAATCTGGCAATTATGTGTCTTGGAGTTGCTCTTCTCGAGGAGTATCTTTGTGGCGTTCTCTGTATTTCCTGGATTTGAATGTTGGCCTGCCCTACTAGGTTGGGGAAGTTCTCCTGGATGATATCCTGAAGAGTGTTTTCCAACTTGGTTCCATTTTCCCCCTCACTTTCAGGCACCCCAATCAGACGTAGATTTGGTCTTTTTACATAATCCCATACTTCTGTCAGGCTTTGTCCATTTCTTTTTCTTCTTTTTTCTTTTGGTTTCTCTTCTCGCTTCATTTCATTCATTTGATCCTCAATCGCTGATACTCTTTCTTCCAGTTGATCGAGTTGGTTACTGAAGCTTGTGCATTTGTCACGTATTTCTCGTGTCATGGTTTTCATCTCTTTCATTTCGTTTATGACCTTCTCTGCATTAATTACTCTAGCCATCAATTCTTTCACTTTTTTTTTTTCAAGATTTTTAGTTTCTTTGCGCTGGGTACGTAATTCCTCCTTTAGCTCTGAGAAATTAGATGGAATGAAGCCTTCTTCTCTCATCTCGTCAAAGTCATTCTCCGTCCAGCTTTGATCCGTTGCTGGCGATGAGCTGCGCTCCTTTGCCGGGGGAGATGCACTCTTATTTTATGAATTTCCAGCTTTTCTGCCCTGCTTTTTCCCCATCTTTGTGGTTTTATCTGCCTCTGGTCTTTGATGATGGTGACGTACTGATGAGGTTTTGGTGTAGGTGTCCTTCCTGTTTGATAGTTTTCCTTCTAACAGTCAGGACCCTCAGCTGTAGGTCTGTTGGAGATTGCTTGAGGTCCACTCCAGACCCTGTTTGCCTGGGTATCAGCAGCAGAGACTGCAGAAGATAGAATATTGCTGAACAGCGAGTGTACCTGTCTGATTCTTGCTTTGGAAGCTTCCTCTCAGGGGTGTAGTCCACCCTGTGAGGTGTGGGGTGTCAGACTGCCCCTAGTGGGGGATGTCTCCCAGTTAGGCTACTCAGGGGTCAGGGACCCACTTGAGCAGGGAGTCTGTCCCTTCTCAGATCTCAACCTCCGTGTTAGGAGATCCACTGCTCTCTTCAAAGCTGTCAGACAGAGTCGTTTGCGTCTGCAGAGGTTTCGGCTGCGTTTGTTATTGCCCTGTCCCCAGAGGTGGAGTCTACAGAGACAGGCAGGTTTCCTTGAGCTGCTGTGAGCTCCACCCACTTCGAGCTTCCCAGCAGCTTTGTTTACCTACTTAAGCCTCAGCAATGGCGGGCGCCCCTCCCCCAGCCTCGCTGCTGCCTTGCCGGTAGATCACAGACTGCTGTGCTAGCAATGAGGGAGGCTCCGTGGGTGTGGGACCCTCCTGGCCAGGTGTGGGATATGATCTCCTGGTGTGCCTGTTTGTTTAAAGCGCAGTATTGGGGTGGCAGTTACCTGATTTTCCAGGTGTTGTGTGTCTCAGTTCCCCTGGCTAGGAAAAGGGATTCCCTTCCCCCTTGCGCTTCCCAGGTGAGGCAATGCCTCGCCCTGCTTCAGCTCTCGCTGGTCGGGCTGCAGCAGCTGACGAGCACTGATCGTCCGGCACTCCCCAGTGAGATGAACCCAGTACCTCAGTTGAAAATGCAGAAATCACCGATCTTCTGTGTCGCTCGCACTGGGAGTTGGAGACTGGAGCTGTTCCTATTCGGCCATCTTGCTCCGCCCCTCTCTTTTTCAAGGTTTTTATAGATCTCTAGAGTCCCTGGAGATTCCAAAAGAATTTGACAATGGGCTTGTCTATTTTTTTAAAAGTTATTATTATTTTGATAAACAAGTTATAATTGTATACATTTATAGAAACAAAGTCATGTTTTGATAAATGTGTACAAAGTGGAATGACTAGAGAAAGCTAACATATTAAGCACTTAGCTTACCTATAATTTTTGTGACTAGTTATTTAAAATTTACTGTTTGTTGTTTTGAAATATACAATAAATTATTGCTGATTATAGTCATGATTCTATGCCAGAGATCTTAAACCATATTTCTCCTGTCTATCTGAAATTTTGTATATTGTGATCAACAACTCCATGTTTCCTTCCTTCCCACCATATCTTTTCTGATAACCATCATTCTACTTTCTGCTTCTGTGAGTTCAACTTTATTAGATGCTATGTATAAGTCAAATCATTCAGTATTCATTTTTCTGTGCCTGACTTGTTTTACTTTATCTAATATCCACATTCATCCACATTTTTGCAAATGACAAGATTTCTGTCCCTTTTAAGGCCGAATAGTAATCCGTTGTGTAAATACATCACATTTTCTTTATCAATTTATCCTTTGATGAACATTTACGCTAATATTTTATGTTGGTTATTGTGAATAATGCTAAAATAAACATAAGAATGCAGCTAGCATTCCAAAATATTCATTTCATTTCTTTTTATTTATTCTTTTCAGTTCTTTACTTCAGGCCATATTTTGGTGTGTGCTCAAATGTGGGATTATTGTATCATATGGTAACTATATTTTTAGAGGTTTTTTTGTTTTTTGTTTTTTTGAGATGGAGTTTCACACTTGTTACTCAGGCTGGAGTGCAATGGCATGATCTCGGCTCACCACAACCTCCACCTCCCAGGTTCAAGCGATTCTCCTGCCTCAGCCTCCTCAGGAGCTGGGATTACAGGCATTCACCACCACGCCCGGCTAATTTTGTATTTTTAGTAGAGACAGGGTTTCTCCATGTTGGTCAGGCTGGTCTTGAACTCCCGACCTTAGGTGATCCGCCCGCCTCGGCTTCCCAAAGTGCTGGGATAACAGACATGAGCCACTGAGCTCGGCCTATATTTTTACTTTTTAAAGGAACCTCTATACCATATACCATAATGGCTGATCTAATAATTCATCCTCCAACCAAGAATTTATAAGAGTTCCCATATTCTCCAAAGTGTCTCCAACATTTTTAAATCTTTTTATCTTCTTGATAACGTACTTTAACATGTGGGAGGTCATATCTCATTGCCGTTTTTCATTTGCATCACCCCAATAATTAGTGATTCTGAGAAATTTGTATGTACTTATTAGCCATTTGTATGTTTTAGGTTTTTTATTTTTTCTTTTTCTTAAGAAATTTCTGTTCAGGTTCTTTGCCCATTTTTAATCAAGTTATAAGTTTTATTGCTATTGAGATGTTTGCTTTCTTTATGTATTTGAATATTAGCCTCTTATCAGAGGTATGATTTACAAATATTTTCTCCCAGTCTATATAACGTCTCTTCACTTTGTTCACTTTATTTCCTTTGCTGTGCAGAAGCTATTAGTTTAGTTTTATCTAATTTCTTTATTTTTTGTTGTCGTTGCCTGTGCTTTTGGGTCATAGCCAAAAAAAAAAAAACAAAAAAACAAAAACAAAAACCAAAACCACAACTATTTAGATTAATTTGATGGAGATTATTTCCTATATTTTAATACTAATTTTAGGGGTTCTGGTCTTATATGTAAGTAGTTAATCCACTTTGAGCTTATTTTGTTGGGGTAAGATAATGATCTAACTTTATTTTTGTACACATAGACATCTAGTTCTCCCAAGATTGTTTTTTATTATTGGAAAGACTTTCCTTTTCCCACTGTGTGTTGTTGAAACCTTTGTCAAATGTCAATTGATTACCAATGTGTAGAATTATTTCTGGATTTTCTGTTCTGTTCCACTGGCCATTGTCTCTGTTTCTATACCAGCACCACGCTTATTGTTTTGTATTATGATTTGGATTCAGGGTGTATTGTGCTTCAAACTCTGTTCTTTTCAACCAAGATTGTTTTGGCTGTTGGAGCTCTTTGCTGGTTCCATATAAATTTATCAATCTTTTGAATTCCTATTTTCATGAAAAATTACATTATAATTTTGACAGGGATTATATTGAACTTATACATTACTTTGGGTAGGATAGACATTTCCACAGTATCAATTCTTGCAATCCATAAAGACACAATATTGTTTTACTTATTGTGTTATATTTTATTTATTTTATCAGTGTTTTATAGTTTTCAGTAAACAAGTCTTTTACATTGACTAATTTTACATCAAGGTATTTATTTTTTGTTACTTTTGTTTTTTCAGATAATTTCTTATGAATATACAGATATGATACAGAGCTTGTTTCATGTTTAAACATTTATGATTGACAAATAATAATTGCACATATTTATGGAGTAAAATGGGAAATTTTGATATGTGTACATATCATGTAATGATCCAATCAGGGTAATTAGCATATTTATCATCTTAAGCAATTATCATGTATTGTTATGAGGCCATTCAAATACCTATTTTCTAGCCATTTTGAAATACGTAATACATTTTATTTTATTTATTTATTTATTTATTTAGTGACAGAGTCTCACTCTGTCGCCCAGGCTGGAGTGCAGTGGCATGATCTTGGCTCACTGCAACCTCCACCTACTAGCTTCAAATGACTCTCCTGCCTCAGTCTCATGAGTAGCTGGGATTACAGGCTTGCACCACCATGCCTGGCTAATTTTTGTATTTTTAGTAGAGATGGGGTTTCACCATGTTGGTCAGGCTGGTCTCAAACTCCTGACCTCGTGATCTGCCCACCTCAGACTTCCAAAGTGCTGAGATTACAGGTGTGGGCCACAGCACCCGACCCTGTAATACATTATTATTAACTTTAGTCATCTTACTATCTTACTGCACAAACCAAAAATGTTATTTCTCCTAACTGTAGTTTTGTATTCATTTCCAATTTCTAACTATCCCCTCCTAAGCCTTACTTTCCCTATCTTCTGGTAATCAATATTCTACTTTCTACTTCTATGAGAACAACTTTTTAGATTGCTCAAATGAGTGAAATCATGGGGTATTTCTCTTTCCATGCCTGGCCTTATTCACCTAATGTCCTCCAAGATCATTCACGTTGCTTCAAACAATAAGATTTTACTCTTTCTTATCAGTAAATAGTATTTCATTGTGTATAAATATTGGATTTATTCATTTATCCATTAATTGATATTAGGTTGATTCAAATCTTGGCTACTGGGAATACTGCTGCAATTAACATAGAAGTGCCAATATCTTTTCAACATGTTGATTTCATTTTCTCGGGATATAAATTTATTGCTAATACCGCTAGATTCTATGCTAGTTCTATTTTGAATTATTTGAAGAACCTCCACACTGCTTTTCACAAATGCTGTACCAATTTGCATTTCAAACAGCAATGTAAAGGAGTTTTCTTTTCTCTTCATCCTCATCAATGTTTGTAATCTTTTGATATTTTGAAAGTAGCCATTTTGACTAGTGTGACATGATAACTCATTTTAGTTCTAAGTTGCATTTTCTTTATGATTAATGACGTTGAGAATTTTTTTCTGTCTCTGTTGGTCATTTGCATCTCTTTTTTTGAAAAATGTCTATTCGTGTATTTTACCCATTTTTAAATTGAGTTATTTTGTTGTTCTTGTAGTTTTTCTGTTGTTTGAGTTTCTAAATTAGCTTTAGCCCCTTATCAGATATATAATTTGCAAATTTATTTTTTCACACTGTTGTATGAGGAAAAAGAGTATGCTATCTCTTTGCTGTTGTTTCCTTTGCTTTTCAGAAGGTTTATAGTTTGATGTAATATCATTTGATTATGTTTGCCTTTGTTGTCTGTACTTTTGTGGGTGTATTTAAAAAACACCTAGATTAATGTCAGAAAGATTGCTGTTTCCTCCTAGTAGTTTCACAGATTTGGCTCTTAAGTTTAAGTATTTAATCTATTTAGAGTTAATTTTTATGTGGTGAAAGATAAGAAGCTAGCTTTATTCTTATGTATATGGATATCTAGTTTTATCAGCACCATTTAATGAAGAGGCTGTTGTGTGTATTTGGCACCATTGTCAAAAACAAGTTGCCTGTAGATGTGTGAGATTATTTCTGGGCTTTCTATTCTGTTTCATTTGACTATGTGTTTGTTTTTACACCACTACCATACCTTCTAAATAAAATAATAAAACAGCTAGTAACTTTGCAGTATGTTTTGAAGTCAATTAGTGTGATATCACCAGCTTTGTTGTTTTTGCTCAAGATTTATTTGGCTTTCAGGGCATCATGTGGCTCCATACAAACTTTAGAATTGTTTTTTATATTTCTGGGGAGAATGTCATTGGTATATTTATAAAGATTGCATTGAGTCTGTAGATAGCCTTGGGTACTATAGATATTTTAACAATATTAATTTTCTAATTTATGTATACAAGATATGTTTCAGTTTTGTGTGTGCTCTTTAATTCTTTTATTAATGTTTTATAATTTTTATTGTAGAGATATTTCACCTTTTAGTGAAATTTATACCTATATTTTATTTTTTATAGTATTATAAAAGGAATTGCTTTTGTAATTTCTTTTTCAGATAACTTACCTTTGGGAAATGCTACATATCTGTGAGTTGATCTTATTCTGAAGCTATACTCAATTTGTTTATAAGTTCTAATGGTTTTTTTGGTGGAGTCTTATGACTTTCATATGTTAAATTATGGCATAATCAAACAGAAAACAAATACTTCTTCCTTTTCTATTAGGATTCCTTTTATTTCTTTCTTGATGAATCTCTCTGGCTAGAAATTCTAATACTATGTTGAAAAGAAGTGGTGATAATGGGCATCCTTGTCTTGTCTTGTATCTTAGAGGAAAAGTCTTTAACTTTTCAATTTTGAGCATGCTATTCACTGTAGGTTTGTCATAGATGACCTTTATTATATTAAGGTATATTTCCTCTATACCTGATATGTGGAGAGGTTTTATGATAAAAGGGTGTTAAATTTTGTCAACTGCTTTTTTTGCATCTATTGAAACAACAAAATAATTTTATCATTCATTTTTTAATATTGTGTGTTATTACATTTAGTGATTTGTTTGTAATGAAACATCTTTGCGTCTCTGAAGTGGATCCTACTTTATTATAGTAAATAATTATTTTAAAATACTGTTAAACTCATCTGGCTAGTATGTTGCTGAGGATTTTTGCATCGAATATTGGCCTGCACATTTTTCTGTAGTGTCTTTGTCTGGCTTTGGTATTAGGGTAATGCTGGCCTAGTAAAATGAGCTTGGAAACATTACCTTCACTTTGAGTTTTGAAAGAGGTTGAAAAAAACAGTATTATGTCTCTTGAAATGTTTGGTAGAATTCAGTTGTAAAGCCATCCAGTCATGGATTTTCACGAATGGGAAACTTTGTATTACCGATTTAATCTTCTTACTCATTTCTTGTCATTTATTATTATCTACTTTTACATAATTCATGATTGAAACTCTTGCAGGTTGTCCGTGTCTAGAAATTCATTCATTTATTTCAGATTATTTGATTTGATGATGTATTATTGCTTATTGTATTTTCTTATGATCCTTTGTTCCTAATAGTTACCCATCATAATGTTTTCTCTTTCATGTCTGATCTTATTTTTGTCCTCTCCTGTATTTTCTTTTATTTTTATTATTATACTTTGAGTTCTAGGGTACATGTGCATAATGTGCAGGTTTGTTACATATGTATACTTGTGCCATGTTGGTGTGCTGCAGCCATCAACTCATCAGCACCCATCAACTCGTCATTTACATCATGTATAACTCCCAGTGCAATCCCTCTCCCCTCCCCCCTCCCCATGATAGGCCCCGGTGTGTGATGTTCCCCTTCCCGAGTCCAAGTGATCTCATTGTTCAGTTCCCACCTGTGAGTGAGAATATGCGGTATTTGGTTTTCTGTTCTTGTGATAGTTTGCTAAGAATGATGGTTTCCAGCTGCATCCATGTCCCTACAAAGGACACAAACTCATCCTTTTTGATGGCTGCATAGTATTCCATGGTGGATATGTGCCACATTTTCTTAATCCAGTCTGTCACTGATGGACATTTGGGTAGATTCCAAGTCTTTGCTATTGTGAATAGTGCCGCAATAAACATACGTGTGCATGTGTCTTTATAGCAGCATGATTTATAATCCTTTGGGTATATCCCCAGTAATGGGATGGCTGGGTCATATGGTACATCTAGTTCTAGATCCTTGAGGAATCGCCATACTGTTTTCCATAATGGTTGAACTAGTTTACAATCCCACCAACAGTGTAAAAGTGTTCCTGTTTCTCCACATCCTCTCCAGCACCTGTTGCTTCCTGACTTTTTAATGATCGCCATTCTAACTGGTGTGAGATGGTATCTCATTGTGGTTTTGATTTGCATTTCTCTGATGGCCAGTGATGATGAGCATTTTTTCATGTGTCTGTTGGCTGTATGAATCTCTCCTGTATTTTCTAGTGATTCTAGCTAAGGGTGTGTCCACGTTAATTTTTTCAAAAATCAACTGTTATTTTTGTTCATTTTTAATATTACTTTTCTTGTCTCTATTTCATATATTTCTGCTGTCACCATTGTTGTCGCATTCTTCTTTTAACTTTGGGCTTACTTTGTTTTTTTTTTTAGTTCTTGGCAGTGCAATGTTAGATTTTTGATATGAGATTTTATTGCTTTTTTATATACATGAATTTGTCACTACAAAATTTCTCTGTTTCTGCTTTGGCCAAATCCCATACATTTTGGTATTTTTTGTATCAATTATTGTTCATTTCAAGGTATTTTTTATTTTATTTTATTTTATTATTATACTTTAAGTTCTAGGGTACATGTGCATAACGTGCAGGTTTGTTACATATGTATACTTGTGTGATGTTGGCGTGCTGCACCCATCAACTCGTCAGCACCCAGTCCATCAGTGATAGACTGGATTTCAAGGTACTTTTATATTAATTTATCTGTGAGCCATTGGTGGTTTCACAGCATGTTTTTAAATTTCCACATATTTATGTATTTTACAGGATTTCTCCTCCTATTGATTTCTATTTTTATGTCATTTTGATGCAACAAGATACTATATGTAATTTCAGTACTCTTACACTTGTTAAGATTTATTGTAGGGCCTAACATATTATCTAACCTGAATAATGTTTTACACGTGTTTGAGAAAATGTTTTTTTTTTTTTATTTTTCTGCTGCTGGGTAGAATTTTCTGTAGATGTCTCTTAGACTCATTTGATCTAGAGAGTAATACAAGTACAATGCATTTTCTTCTTTATGTTCTCTTTAGATAATCTGTTCATTGTTGAAATTGGGTTGCTGAATTTCCTTACAATTACAATGTATAGTCTATGTCTCCTTTAGGATCACTTAATAATTCCTTTATGCATTTAGGTGCTCCCATGTAGACTGCATATTTATTTAAAGTTATGTGCTCTTGGCTGATTGAATTAACACCTTTAACATTATGTAATGACCTTCTCTGCCTCTTTTTATATGTTTGAACTTAAAGTAGAGCGTGTCTAGTATAATATAGCTACCTTTCTCTTTTTAGGTTTCTGTATGCATGGGATATCTTTTTCCATTCCTTCACTTTCAGCCTATGTGTGTCCTTACTATTAAGAGTAAAGTGAGTCTCTTGCAGGCAGCATATTGTTAGATCTTTTTTGTTAATGATTTCAGCCATTTGAAGTTTTCTAATTCTATAATAAGTTCATTTACCTTCAAGGTAATAGTATGTAAGAACTTGCTACTGCCATTTCACATTTTTTCCTCACGTTTTGAAGGTCTTTCCTTCTTCTCTTCTTCTTTTGCTGTTTTCATTTGTGTTTTCATGGTTTTCAGCTTTAGTATACCATGAATCCTATCATTTTATATTCCACTCTATGTTTTCTGATTCTATAATGAATTAATTTACTTTCAAGGTAATTGTTAATATGTAAGAACTTGCTACTGCCATTTCATAATTTGTTTCCCAAGTTTTTGAAATTCTTTTGCTCCTCTCTTCTTCTTTTGCTGTTCTCTTTGTGGTTTGATGGTTTTCAGTGGTAGTATACTATGAATTATTTTCTTTTACATTTTGTGAAACTACCATATGTCTATAGTTTGTGGTTATTATAAGGTTTACATAAAACACATTTAACAGGCTACTTTAAGCTGATAACTTAACTTTAACTGCATCCAAAACTCAATATTTTCACTTTGTACTCCATTTATTATGGTTTTAATGTCAGAATTTACACATTAACATGTGTATACCTTAATTACTTATTGCATTTAAATTTGATTTTAATAGGTTTTTTAGTTTTATAATTGGAATAAAATATTTTATATACCACATTTACAGTTTTAGAGAATTCTGAATATGACTATGTATTTTTAAATAAATCATTAAATGGTATGATTTGAACAGCATTCATATTTTATTTTCTTTCTTCACTTAACTGCATTTAATTTTTGTTTTTATCTTGTGTTGTAATCATAAAGATTGCAACTCTGACCAAAGGTGGAATAAATATTACTGAGAATGAAATTTAACAATAGTGTGGAAGAAAACTAGAACTTCTAAGAAAATTGACCTTAAACATAGACAATGATTCCACATATTTAAAAGAATAAACACTCTCTCGAGGACAGCAGACAGTTGGGTCTTCCTTCTTCATCCAAGTAGCCTCTCTATGCCTTTTAAGTGGGACATTTGACCCATTTACATTTAAGGACAATATTGATGTGTGAGGTTTTGATACTGTTAGAATGTTGTAGGCTGGTTTTTTTGTTGACTTGATTGTATAGATGTTTTATGGGGTCAACAGGATATATGCTTAAGTGTGGTTTTGTGGTGGCAAGTATCATTCTTTCATTTTTATGTCTAATATTCCATTTAGAAGATCTTATAAGGAAGGTCTACTGGTAATGAGCACCATTAGCATTTACTTTTCTGAGAAACATTTCTCCTTCTCTTACAAAGCTCAGTTTGGCAGTATATAAGATTTTTGGTTAAAACTTTATTTATTTAATAATGCTGAATATAGGCCACCAATATTTTCTGGCTTGTAAGATTTCTTCTAAGATGTCCAAAGTTAGCATAATGGGATTCACTTTGTAAGTGACATGACACTTTTCTCTAACTGCCTTTAAATTATTTTTTCTTCCATATTGACCTCAGAGCATATGATGCCTATGTGTCTTAAGAATGGCAATTATGCATCTCAGTATCTCATGAGGTTTGTCTCAGTTTACTGAATTTGCATGTCAGCCTCTCTAGCAAGATTGAAAAATCATTTCTTGGGCTGTATCCTCAAGTATATTTTCCAAGTTGTTTGCTGTCTCTCCCTTTCATTCTGGGATGGCAATGAGTCATACTTTTATCTAATCATATTATCCCTAGATATTTTATTTCTTTTTTTTTTTAATTTTTGTCTACCTGTGTTGCTTCAGTGGAGTTTTTTGCAAGCTCTTGGATTGTTTCCTCAGCTTAAATTATTTTTTTGTTTCTGATTCAAGTTTTATTTTAAAATTTCTGCATTAAATTTTTATTTCCAGAAGTGCAGTTTTGTTCTTTCTTAAGACATTTATGTCATCTTTCAACTCTTTGATTGTTTCCTTGTTTGTCTTAGATTAGGTTTTGAGCTTCTCTTGTATCTGGATGAGCTTTTGAATTCTATGTTTTATATTCAAACCATTTCAATCTGGTTAGGATCCCTTGCTGGGGAGCTAGTGTAATTGTCTGGTAATAATAAGACAGTCTGACTTTTAGAGTTCTCAGGATTTCTGCACTAGTTCTGTTTCACTTCTGAGGGCTGATGTTTTCTAATCTTTAGAAGTTGTTGTCTTTTGAATTGGACTTTTTGTTTTATGATCTTCATTGTCATTGATGCTTTGACTGTGGTGCAAGTTGAGGATGCAATAAATGGCTTCATTTCTGTATGCTTCTAGAAGGCAAGTCTCAGTTTCACATTCATGAGCTATATGCTCTAACCATAAGGAACTGTAACCTTTTGCCAAACTTTGTCCTCTGGTCCCTCAAGGTCAACCCACAGCTGAGTTTGAAGAGTCAAGAAGCTCCCTGTGCCAGTAGGGCACAGTGAAGGAAACACTCAAATAGAAGAGTGGGCAACTCTACCCATCCCCACCTCTTTTAGATAGGTAGCACACACATGATAGAGCTTCCAGTCCATGCTAGCAGTAGAACTTAAGCAAAACCCAATAAGCTAGAAAAAAATTAGGAGCCTGTTTTCAGCATTGTTATACAAAAGAATTTCCAACCAAGAATATAACTTGCCAAATTAAGTTTTATAAGCAATTGAGAAATAAAACTTTTCTCAGCCAACCAAGAACGAGGCAGATTTCTTACCACCATTAAAGGCTCTATCTATCATCCCCCCTGCAAGGGCATCAATTTTACAACTATCTACACAAAAGAACGCACCTTCATAAGGAACAAAAATTGGGTGAGCACTCACAGTATCTAGTTTTAACTCCATATTACTGGAAGTGGCAATCAAGAGGTACAAAAAACAGTCTTAAATTGCTGACACCAACCCCCAATCCCTAGGCAGTAGCCACACAGCATGCAGAGAGAATATGTGTATTTGGGAGAGGGAGGGTGCAGCAATTGTGAGACATGTAATAGAACTCACTGTTGCGCTGTTAGAGCAGACAGAAAACTTGAGCAAACTCAGCTGACAAAAAACCCATGGAGGGAGTATTTAAGCCAACCTTAGCCAGAGGGGAATCACCTATCCTGGCAGTCAGAACTTGAGTTCCAGTAGGACTTGTCATCTCAGACTGGAGAGCTCTGGAGTTCTGTACTAACTTGAAAAGCAGTCTAGGCCACAAGGACTGCAATTCCTAGGTGAGTCTTAGTGTTGAAATAAGCTCACAGTCAGTGAATGAAGGGGGTAAGTGACCTACAGAAACAAAAGTTGGTACGGCTAGAGAGGTACTGGTGCCTCTGCACCCCTAACCCTAGGGTGCACAGCTTGTCCTTCAACTAAAGTAGAGGAGAGGGCAAAGTGGGGAGGACTTTGTCTTGCTTCTTGGATACTAGTTCAGCCACAGCAAATTAGAACACCAGACAAAGTTGTGAGGCCCCTTTTCAAGGTTCTACCTCATGAATGGGATTTATAGACACAACTTGGGCCACAAGGAAACCCATTGCTTGAGGGAAAGGACGTAGTTTTGACACTATTCATCATCTGCTTACTGAAGAGCTCTTGGGTCCTGGATAACCAGTAGTGATACCCAGGCAGTATGTCATTAGGCTTGAGTGAGATTCTGTGATATGTTTAGGCTGTGTCCCCACCCAAATCTCATCTTGAACTGTAATCCCCACGATTCTCATGTGTCTAGAGAGAGATCTGGTGGGAGATTGGATCATGGGGGCTGTTCTCATATTATTGAGTGAGTTCTCATGAGATCTGATGGTTTATTAAGGGCCTCTTCCCCTTTACTCTGCACTCCTCTCTCCTCCTGCCATAAGGTAAAGGTACTTGTTTCCCTTTCACCTTCTACCATAATTCTAAGTCTCCCCAGTGATGTGGAACTGTGAGTCAATTAAACTTCTGTCTTTTATAAATTACCCAGTCTTGGGTATTTCTAATAGCAGTGTGAAAATGGACTAATATACTCTGAGAAGTGCTGGCTTCACATGAGACTCAGCAAATTTCCAGATGTGCTGGTTATAGGGAGAGGCATCTTTTGGTTGAGAAAAGTGGATGAAAAAGTAAAGGGGACATCATATTGCACCTTAGGTACCAGCTCAGCCACAGGGGTTAGTTAGAGCATTATATGGGATTTTTTGGGTCCTTGATTCCAGGTATTGGATCTTGAACATTTGGGGGAGCCCACTTCTCTGAAGGGTGACTTCCAGGCCAGGCAGAGTTCAACACAAGCTGACTGAAGAGCCCCTGTGCCTTAGGGGACATCAGTCACAGGTAGCAGTATGCTCGATGGGACTGTGGTGCTGATCACCATGGACTGAAGTTCTTCTGTCTTTGGAAAGGTGATAGAAGAATGAGAAGTACTGCATTTTGTGGTTTAGGTGCCAGCATCGCTACAATACCATATGACACCAGAATGAATTGTAAATGTTTTGAGTCTAATTTCTTGTTCTCAAAAGCAACATCTGGACATGCCAGGAGATTTGAGGGAACTCACCACACTGAAGGGAATGACATAGGCCTGGCTGGGTTTGCCACCTGCTGAATGTAGAGCCTCAGGGCCTTGAGCAAACACATGTGTGAGTCAGGGAGTGTTTGCAGCACACAATGGGTGAAACCTAGAGCTGTACTGGCTTCAGGTCTGAAGCAATGTGGTCCTAGTGATGGTGGACACATATGTGCTTATGTCATTCCACCCCAGATCCAAATGACTAAGAACATACAGAAAGACTTCATTAGTTTGAGTGAAAGAAAGAGAACATAACAAAAATCTCTGATGGGTAATTCAGAGAATTTTTCCAGATGTTTTCCAAGATTATCAGGAAGTACCTCTATGAGTCTTCAAGAACCATAGCATTGGTGGGATTAGGGTGCACTCTACTGCACGTATAGTTTAGATTACAACACACAAGTCCTTTTTAATAATTGGAAAGCTTTCCCAAGAAGTACAGGTTCAAATAAGCTCAGACTGTAGAGACTACAATAAATACATATGTTTTCAATGCTGACAAACAGACAAATATCTACAAGTATCAAAATCATTCAGGAAGATGTGACCTCAAAAAATAAATTAAGAGGGCAGAGCAAGATGGTCAAATAGGAACAGCTCCAGTCACTAGCTCCCAGTGCGAGTAACACAGAAGACGGATAATTTCTGCATTTTCAACTGAGGAATGCAGCTCATCGCCAGCAACGGATCAAAGCTGGACGGAGAAAGACTTTGACGAGTTGAGAGAAGATTTCAGTCCATCAAAATTCTCAGAGCTAAAGGAGGAATTACGTACCCAGCACAAAGAAACTAAAAATCTTGAAAAAAGAATGGAAGAATGGATAACTAGAATAATCAATGCAGAGAAGGCCATAAACGAACTGACAGAGATAAAAACCATGACATGAGAAATACGGGACAAATGCACAAGCTTCAGTAACTGACTTGATCGACTAGAAGAAAGAGTATCAGTGATTGAGGATCAAATGAATGAAATGAGGGGAGAAGAGAAGTCTAAAGAAAAAAGAGGAAAAAGAAATGAACAAAGCCTTCAAGAAGTATGGAATAATGTGAAAAGACCAAATCTACGTCTGATTGGGGTGCCTGAAAGTGAGCGGGAAAAGGGAAGCAAGTTGGAAAACACTCCTCAGGATATCATCCAGGAGAACTTCCCCAACCTGGTAAGGCAGGCCAACATTCAAGTTCAGGAAATACAGAGAATGCCACAAAGATACCCTTTGAGAAGAGCAACTCCAAGACACATAATTGTCAGGCTCAGCAAAGTTGAAATGAAGGAAAAAATCTTAAGGGCAGCCAGAGAGAAAGATCGGGGTACCCACAAAGGGAAGCCCATAAGAATAAGAGCAGATTTCTCGGCAGAAACTCTACAAGCCAGAAGAGAGTGGGGGCCAATTTCAACATTCTTAAAGAAAAGAATTTTCAAGCCAGAATTTCATATCCAGCCAAACTAAGTTTCATAAGTGAAGGAAAAATAAAATCCTTTACAGATAAGCAAATGCTTAGAGATTTTGTCACCACCAGGCCTGCCTCACAAGAGACCCTGAAGGAAGCAATCAACATGGAAAGGAGCAACCAGAACCAGCCATTGCAAAAACATGCCAAAATGTAAAGACTATCGATGCTAGGAAGAAACTGCATCAACTAATGAGCAAACCAGTTAATATCATAATGACAGGATCAAGTTCACAAACAAAAATATTAATCTTAATTGTAAATGGACTAAATGGTCCAATTAAAAGACACAAATTGGCAAACTGGATAAAGCGTCAAGACCTATCAGTGTGCTGTATTCAGGTGACCCTTCTCACACGCAGAGACACACATTGGCTCAAAATAAGGGGATGGAGGAAAATATACCAAGCAAATGGAGAACAAAAAAAAAGCAGGGGTTGCAATCCTACTCTCTGATAAAACAGATTTTAGACCATCAAAGATCAAAAGAGACAAAGAAGGCCATTACATAATGGTAAAGGGATCAATTCAACAGGAAGAGCTAACAATCCCAAATATATATGCACCCAATACAGGAGTACCCAGATTCATAAAGCAAGTCCTTAGAGACTTACAAAGAGAATTAGACTCCCATACAATAATAATGGGAGACTCCAACACCCCACTGTCAACATTAGACAGATAAACAAGACAGAAAGCTAAAAAGGATATCCAGGAATTGAACTCAGCTCTGCACCAAGAGAACCTAATAGACATCTATAGAACTCTCCAACCCAATTCAACAGAATATACATTCTTCTGAGCACCACATCACACTTATTCCAAAATTGACCACATAATTGGAAGTAAAGCACTCCTCAGCAAATGTACAAGAACAGCAATTATAACAAACTGTCTCTTAGACCACAGTGCAATCAAACTAGAGTTCAGGACTAAGAAACTCAATCAAAACCGCCCAACTAAATGGAAACTGAACAACTTGCTCCAGAATGACTACTGGGTACATAACGAAATGAAGGCAGAAATAAAGATGTTCTTTGAAACCAATGAGCACAAAGATGCAACATACCAGAATCTCTGGGACACATTTAAAGCAGTGTGTAGAGAGAAATTTATAGCACTAAATGCCCACAAGAGAAAGCTGGAAAGATCTAAAATTAACAATCTAACAGCACAATTAAAAGAACCAGAGAAGCAAGAGCAAACAGATTCAAAAGCTAGCAGAAGGCAAGAAATAACTAAGATCAAAGCAGAACTGAAGGAGAGAAAGACACAAAAAACTCTGTAAAAAATCCATGAATACAGGAGCTGGTTTTTTGAAAAGATCAACAAAATTGATAGACTGCTAGCAAGACTAATAAAGAAGAAAAGAGAGAAGAATCAAATAGATGCAATAAAAAATGATAAAGGGGATATCACCACCGACCGCACAGAAATACAAAGTACCATCAGAGAATATTATAAACATCTCTACACAAATCAACTAGAAAACGTAGAAGAAATGGATAATTTACTGGACACTTACCCTCTCCCAAGATTAAACCAGGAAGAGGGTGAATCCCTGAATAGACCAATAGCAGACTCTGAAATTGAGGCAATAATTAATAGCCTACCAACCAAAAATGTCATGGACCAGATGGATTAACAGCTGAATTCTACCAGAGGTACAAGGGGGAGCTGGTACCATTCCTTCTGAAATTATTCCAATCAATAGAAAAAGAGGGAATTCTCCCTAACTCATTTTTTGAGGCCAACATCATCCTGATACCAAAGCCTGGCAGAGACACAACCAAAAAAGAGAATTTAGACCAATATCCCTGATGAACATCGATGCAAAAATCCTCAATAAAATACTGGTAAACCAAATACAGCAGCACATCAAAAAGCTTATCCACCGTGATCAAGTGGGCTTTATCCCTGGGATGTAAGGCTGGTGCAACATATGTAAATCAATAAACATAATCCAGTATATAAACAGAACCAAAGACAAAAACATGATTATCTCAATAGATGCAGAAAAGGCTTTTGACAAAATTCAACAGCCCTTCATGCTAAAAACTCTCAATAAACTCGGTATTGATGGAACGTATCTCAAATTAATAAGAGCTATTTATGACAAACCCACAACCAATACCATACTGAATGGGCACAAACTGGAAGCATTCCCTTTGAAAACTGGCACAAGACAGGAATGCCCTCTCTGACCACTACTATTCAACATAGTGTTGGAAGTTCTGGTTAGGGCAATCAGACAAGAGAAAGAAATCAAGGGTATTCAGTTAGGAAAAGAAGAAGTCAAATGGTCCCTGTTTGCAGATGACATGATTGTATATTTACAAAACCCCATCTTCTCAGCCCCAAATCTCCTTAAGCTGATAAGCCACTTCAGCAAAGTCTCAGGATACAAAATTAACGTGCAAAAATCACAAGCATTCGTATACACCAGTAACAGACAAGCAGAGAGCAAAATCATGAATGAATTTCGGTTCACAATAGCTTCAAAGTGAATAAAATACCTAAGAATCCAATTTACAAGGGATGTAAAGGACCTCTTCAAGGAGGTCCTTCAACTACAAAGCACTGCTCAGTGAAATAAAAGAGGATACAAACAAATGGAAGAGCATACCATGCTCATGGATAGGAAGAATCAATATTGTGAAAATGGCCATACTGCCCAAGGTAATTTATGGATTCAATGCCATCCCCATCAAGCTACCAATGACTTTCTTCACAGAATTGGAAAAAACTGCTTTAAAGTTCATATGGAACCAAAAAAGAGCCCACATTGCCAAGACAATCCTCAGTCAAAAGAACAAAGCTGGAGGCATCACGCTATCTGACTTCAAACTATACTACAAGGCTACAGTAACCAAAACTGCATGGTACTGGTACCAAAACAGAGATATAGACCAATGGAACAGAACAGAGTCCTCAGAAATAATACCACACATCTACAGCCATCGGATCTTTGACAAACCTGAGAGAAACAAGAAATGGGGAAAGGATTCCCTATTTAATAAATGGTGCTGGGAAAATTGGCTAGCCATAAGTAGAAAGCTGAAACTGGATCCTTTCCTTTCTCCTTATACGAATATTAATTCAAGATGGATTAGAGACTTAAATGTTAGACCTAATACCATAAAAACCCTAGAAGAAAACCTAGGTAATACCATTCAGGACATAGGCATGGGCAAGGACTTCATGTCTAAAACACCAAAAGCAATGGCAACCAAAGCCAAAATTGACAAATGGGATCTAATTAAACTAAAGAGCTTCTGCACAGCAGAAGAAACTACCATCAGAGTGAACAGGAAACCTACAGAATGGGAGAACATTTTTGCATTCTGCTCATCTGACAAAGGGCTAATATCCAGTACCTACAAAGAACTGAAACGAATTTACAAGAAAAAAACAAGCAACCCCATCCAAAAGTGGGCAAGGGATATGAATAGACATTTCTCAAAAGAAGACATGCATACAGCCAACAGACACATGAAAAAATGCTCGTCATCACTGGCCATCAGAGAAATGCAAATCAGAACCACAATGAGATATCATGTCACATCAGTTAGAATGGCAATCATTCAAAAGTCAGGAAACAACAGGTGCTGGAGAGGATGTGGAGAAATAGGAACACTTTTACACTGTTGATGGAATTGTAAACTAGTTCAATCATTATGGAAAACAGTATGGCGATTCCTCAAGGATCTAGAACTAGAAGTACCATATGACCCAGCCATCCCATTACTGGGGATATACCCAAAGGATTATAAATCATGCTGCTATAAAGACACATGCACACGTATGTTCATTGCGGCACTATTCACAATAGCAAAGACTTGGAATCAACCCAAATGTCCATCAGTGACAGACTGGATTAAGAAAATGTGGCACATATACACCATGGAATACTATGCATCCATAAAAAAAGATGAGTTTGTGTCCTTTGTAGGGGCATGGATGCAACTGGAAACCATCATTCTCACAAACTATCGCAAGAACAGAAAACCAAACACCGCATGTTCTCACTCATAGGTGATAACTGAACAATGAGATCACTTGGACTCGGGAAGGGGAACATCACACCCCGGGGCCTATCATGGGGAGGGGAAATGGGGGAGGGATTGCACTGGGAGTTATACGTGATATAAATGACGAGTTGATGGGTGCTGACGAGTTGATGGCTGCAGCACACCAACATGGTACAAGTATACATATGTAACAACCTCCACGTTATGCACATGTGCCCTAGAACTTAAAGTATAATTAAAAAAAAAAAAAAAGAACGGGTATTTGAAAACACAATGTCAGAAGAGAGAAGGAAAGAGAAAAATGTTGAAGCACATTTACAAGCTGTAGGAAATAGCCTCAATAGGGAAAATTTAGGAGTGACTACCCTTAAAGAGAAAGTAGAGAAAGAAATCAGCGTAGAAAGTGTATCCAAAGAGGTAACAACAGAGAACCTCTCAAACCTAGAGAAAGGTATCAATATCCAAGTACAAAAAGGTTGTAGAACACCAAGCAGATTTAACCCAAAGAACACTACCTCAAAGAACTTAATCACTAAATTTTTAAAGGTCAAAAATAAGGAAAAGATACTAAAAGCAACAAGATAAAAGAAACTAATATGCAAAGTAGCTCCAATATTTCTAGCATTAGATATTTCTCTGGAAACCTCACAGGCCAGCAAAGAGTGACATGACATATTTAAGTGTTGAAGAAACAAAACATTTTACCCTGGAATAGTATATCTGATGAAAATATAACTTGAATTTATAAAAAGATAAAAACTTTCACAAACAAAAGCTGAAGGATTCAATCAAAACCAGTCAATCCTACAAGAAATGCTAAAAGTGTACTTTGATCAGAAAAAATAACATTAATGAGCAATAAGAAATCATCTGAAGGAACAAAACTCACTGGCAGTACAGAAGTACAGAAGAAAAAATATTATAACACTGTATCTCTGGTGTGTTAACTACTTTTATATTAAGTAGAAGCACTAAATGAAGAGCTAGTCAAAAATAACAACTAACATACTTTTCAGGAAATATACAGAATGATAAAGTATAAATAGAACAAATATTAAAATATATAAGGACAAATGAGTGTTTTTATAAGGTTTTTTGCTTGTTCTTTTATTTATGCAAAAAATGTTAACTTGCTAGCCAGTTAGTATAATGGGTTATAAGACAGTATTTGCAAGCCTTATGTTAACTTCAAATCAAGAAGCATACAACAGTTACACACAGAGTAAAAAGCAAAAAATTAAGCCATCACCAGAGAATTTCACCTTCACTAAAAAGTAGAATAAGGAAAAAAAAAAAAAAAGAAAAAGAGAGAAGACCACAAAACAAGCAAAATAAACCCAAATGATCTGTTGCCTATTAGAAACATAGTTGACCTATAAAGACACATATAGATTGAAAACAAATGAATGGAAAAAGGTATTCCATGACAACAAAAACCAAAGTATCAGAAATAGCTATACTTATATAAGACAAAACAGATTTCAAGCAGAAAATATTTAGAGAGATAAAGAATGTCACTATGAAATGGTGAAGGGGTCCATTCAGCAAGAAGATATTTTAAAAAAGTAAATATGCATGCATCCACTATTGGAGCACCCAGATATATAAAATAAACGTTATTAAAGCTATATATAGAGAGATAGACCCAAATACAGTAATAACTAGAGACTTTAACACTGAATTTAAGCCCTCAGACTTAATCTACACTATACACTGTACAACACATGGATCTAATAGATATTTAGGGAACGTGTCATTCAGAAGCTGCAGTAAACACATTTTTTTTCTCAATGCATGGATCATTATCAAGGACAATGTATTAGGTTACATAACAGTCTTAAAACATTAAAAATTTGAGAAAATAATGAACACCTCTGATAGTAATAAAACTTGAAATCAATAACAACAGCAATTTTGGAAAATATACAAATACATGGAAATTAAACAATATGCTCCTGAATGGCTGGTGATCAATAAAGAAATTAGGAAGAAAATTGAAAATTTTATTGAAGCACATTATAAGGGCAGTATAATATATCAAATTCTACAAAATGCAGTGAAAGCAGTACTACTTGATAAGTTTATAGCTATAAGTTCCTACATCAAAGAGAAAAAAAATGAAATAATAAATTTAATGATGCATATTGAAGGACTACAAAAGCAAACTAAACTCAAAATTAGAAGAAAATAAATCATAAAGATCATAGCAAAAATAAATAATATTGAAATAAAACAATACAAAAGATCAATGAAACAAATAGTTGGTACTTTTGAAAGTTAAACAAAATGGACAAACTTCTGGCCAGACCAAAAAAAAAAAAAAAAAAAATGAGAGAGAAGACCCAAACAAAGAAAATCAGAGATAAAAAAGTGAACATTATAACTTATACCACCAAAATTCAAAGGATCATTAGTTGCTACGATGAGCAACTATTTTTCAATAAATTAAAAAATCTGGAAAAATTGATCAATTCCTAAACACACACAACCTACCAAGACTGAAACAGGAAGAAATCCAAAATTCAAACAGACCAATAACAAGTAATGAGATCCAGACCAAAGAAACAAACAAAATACAGGATTCCAACAAAGAAAATCCCAGGAACCAATGGCTTCACTGCTAAATTCTACCAAGCATTTAAAAAACTAATATGAATGCCACTTAAACTATTCTGAACAATAGAAGATAAACAGTGTATTAGTCAATTTTCATACTGCTATCCAGAACTACCTGAGAATGGGTAATTTTTGAAAAAAACGTCCAATTGATTGACAGATCTGCAGGCTTAACAGGAAGCATGACTGGGAGGCCTCAGAAAACTTACAATCATGGCAGAAGGTGAAGAGAAAGCAGGTACATCTTACCATGGTAGAGCAGGAAAGAGAGAGGAAGCAAGGGGGGGGGAACTGACACATATTTTTAAACCCTCAGATCTAATGAGAACTCACTCACTGTCATGAGAACAGCACGGGGGAAACTGCCCCCTTGGCCTAATCACCTCCCATTATGTCCCTCCCCCAACATTTGGGGATTTGACAGTTCAACATGAGATTTAGGTGGGTACGCAGCACCAAACATGTCAAGCAGGGAGTATTCCCAAACTCATTCTACAAGTTCAGTATTACCCTGATACCAAAAACAGATGAAGACACACCAAGAAAAAATCTATAGACCAATATCACTGAAGAATATTTAAGCCAAAATCTTTAACAAAACATTTGTACACAAAATTTAACAACACATAGAAATATCATTCATCATGACCAAGTGGGATTCATCCTACAGATGCAAGGATGGTTCAATATATGAAAACCAATCAATGTGAAACGTCTTATCAACAGAACATAAAACAAAAACCATATAATTGTTTCAATTCATACCAAAAAAGCATCTGATAAAATTCAACATTTCTGCATAATAAAAATCCTCGAAACAGTTGGTATAAAAGAATCATACCTAAACATAATAATAGCTATATATGACAGATCCACAGCTAGTATTATACTGAGTGAATAAAAATTGAAAGCCTTTTCTCTAATACCTGGAACACTACAAGAATGTCTCCTGTCACCTCAGTTACTCAACATAGTACTGGAAGCCCTGGCTAGTGCAATCAGATAAGAGAAAGACATAAAGTTCATCTAAATTGAAAAGGAAGAAGTCAAATTATCCTTGTTTGCAGATGATATAATCCTATATTTGGAAGAACCTAAAGACTTCGCCAGAAAACTATTAACACTGATAAATCGAGTAAAGTTGCAGGATACAAAATTAACATACAAACATTATAGCATTTCTATATGCCAACAGTGAGGAATATGAATAAGAAATAAACAAAGTTATCTCCTTTACAATAGCTAAAAATAAAATACTTAGGAATTAACTTTACCAAAAAGTATAAGATCTCTACAATGAAAACTATAAAACACTGAAGTGAGTAATTGAATAGGGCACAAAATAATGAAAAGGTATCCTATGTTCTTTGATTGGAAAAATAAATATTGCTAAAATGTTTACACTATCCTAAGCAATCTACAGATTCAATAGAATCTCTGCTGAAATACCAATAACATTCTTCACAGAAATAGAAA
Source organism: Macaca mulatta (assembly GCF_049350105.2). NCBI lineage: Eukaryota > Metazoa > Chordata > Mammalia > Primates > Cercopithecidae > Macaca > Macaca mulatta. The sequence goes on along the minus strand of NC_133426.1, from coordinate 57,933,790 downwards.
ATACAATGCTAACATTTATATGAAAACAAAAAAGATCCAGAATAGCCAAAGCTCTTCTAAACAAAAAGAACAAAAATGAAAGAATAATATTACCTGACTTCAAATTATGCTACAGATCTATAGTAACCAAATGGTATGGTACTGGCATAAAAACAAACACACTGACTAATTAAACAGAATAGAGAACACAGAAATAAACCCATAAATCTACAGTGAACTAATTTCCAAAAACTGTTCCAAGAACATATTGGAACATTTATTGGGGGCAAGTTTAGTTTCTTCAAAAATGGTGCTGGAAAACCTGGAAACCTATATGTAGAATTATGAAACTAGACCGCCATCTCTCACCACATGCAAAAATAAATCCAAATGGATAAAGACTTTAGTCTAAGACTTCAAACTATGAAACTACTAAAAGAAAACATTGGGAAAATTCTCCAGGCCATTGAAGAGGGTAAAGATTAATTGAACAAAACCCCACAAGCACTGGCAACCAGACAAAAATTAACAGATTAGATCACATCAAGTTAAAATGCTTCTGCATAACAAAGCAAACAATAACTAAAGTGTCAACTCATAGAATGAGAGAAAATACTTGTGAGCTACCAACTTGACAAGAGATTAATATCCAGAATATATAAGAAATTCAAACAACTCTATAGAAATAAATCTAATCTGATTTTACAGTGGGCAAAGAATTGCATAGACATTTCTCAAAAGAAGACACACAAATGGTGAACAGGTATATGAAAGGGTGCTAAACATCACTGATCATCAGAGAAATGTAAATTCAAAGTGCAATGAGATGTCATCTCATCCCAGTTAAAATGGCTTTTCCAAAAGTCAGGCAAGAACAAATGCTGGAGAGGATGTGAAGAAAAAATAATGCTTTTATCCTTTTGGTGAGAATTTAAACTAGTACAACCATTATGAAGAACAGCTTGAAGGTTCCTCAAAAAACTAAAAATAGAGATACTATAAAATCCAACATTCTGACTTATAGAGATATATTCAAAATAACGAAAATTAGTATATCATAGAGATATCTGCACTTCTATGTTTATTGCAGTAGTATTCACACTATCAAAGATTTGGAAACAACCTAAGTGTCCATCAACAGATAAAAATAATACCTAATGTAAATGACGTGTTAATGGGTGCAGCACACCAACATGGAATATGTATACATATGTAACAAACCTGTGGGCTGTGCACATGTATCCTAGAAATGACCAATGGAAAAATAAGCAAAGCACATAATGAGAGAAAATATTTGCAAACTATGCATCTGACAAAGGATTCTCACCTAGCACCTACAATGTACTCAACAAGGCAAAAACATACAACCCATCAAAGAATGGGAAAAAACACGAACAGACACTTCTCAAAAGAGAACACAGAAGCAGGGAATAGACATGAAAAGATGTTCAAAATTCCTAATCATCACAGAAATGCAAATGAAAACCACAACGAGATACCGTCTCACATTAGTCAGATGACTACTATTACAAAGTCAAAACCAATAGCTGTTATTGAGGATGTGGAGGAAAGGGAATGCTTATACACGTTTGGTAGAAATGCACGTTATTGCAACTTCTATGGACAATAGAGCAGAGATTTCTCAAAAAAGATGATAAAGATGGAACTTAAACATATCAGTACAGGTGTCTACACAAAGGAAAAAATATTATTACATCTAAAAGACACTTGTACTCATATGTTTATCACAGATCACAGCGTTATTCATTATAAAGCATCATGAATCACCCTAAGTGTTCATCAATAGATAATTGAATAGAATAAGTATAAATTACAATGCACCATAAAATATTATGCAGCAATGAAAAGGAACAAAATTATGCTTTTTTTGTAGCAACATAGATGGATCTGGAGGGCAGTATCTTAAGTAAAATAAAGGAGAAAGAGAAAATCAAATACCATATTTTCTCACTTATAAATGAGTGCTAAACAATGGGTATACATGGACATACAGTGGCAAGCAATAGATAATGGAAACTTCAAAAGTGAAGAGGGTAGAATGGATGTGAGACTCGGATAACTACCTAACAAGTACAATGTTCACTATTTGGGTGCTGGACACACTAGAATTTTACACCTCACCATTACACAACATATTCACATACCACACATGCACATGCACCCCTTGAATCCATAAAAATAAAACAATTTCAAAAATATAAAAAAACCCTTCTTATCACACAAAATGGAACAGCATAATCATTGGACGTTCTTCTCTATTTACATCCAACCATACTCATTAGCCCTATGCAACAAATAGTTTTGATGTAAAGACTATTTAATCTAAGTGCCGCTTCTTCTACTCTGTTTTTGATTTCCATTTGCATAGAATACATTTTTCCAACATTTCACTTTTAGTATACGTTTATCTTTTAATTTTGTCTTACTTTTAATATTTTTCAGCCACTTTTCGTTTTTTCATTGGAGAAGTTGGACAATTTACATTCAGTGTTATTATTGATATAGAAGTGTTACTCCCGCCATTTTGTTACTTGTGTTCTGGTTGTTTTTAAGTACTCTTTTTTCATTTCTCAAGTTCTTCCTTTGTAGTAAAGTGATTTTCCTTGGTAATGTGTTTAATTTTCTGCTGTTTATTTTTAATATATCAATTACAGTCTTTTGCTTTGGAATTACTCTGAAGCTTACCAGAAATATGTTAATAACAAAAGTTTTTTAAAAAGTTTCATTTCAATAGTTTTTGGGGAACAGGTAGTATTTGGTTACATGGGTAAGTTCTTTAGTGGTGATTTCTGAGACTTTGGTGTACCCATCACTCGGGCAGTGTACACTGTACCTAATGTGTGGTATTTTATTTCTCACCTCTCTCCAAACCTTGCCCCAGAGGCCCCAGAGTCCATCATATCATTCTTATGCCTTTGCATCCTCATAGCTTAACTCCCACTTATAACTGAGAACTCCCACTTATAACCGAGAAAATATAATGTTTGGTTTTCCATTCCTAAGTTACTTCACTTAGAAGTGTCTTCAGCTCCATCCAGGTTGCTGCAAATGCCATTATTTTGTTTCTTTTTATGACTCAGTGATATTCCATGGTATATATGTATATGTATGTGTGTATATACACATGTATATATACACAATGCATATATATATGAATATGTGTGTGTGTATATATGTATACATTTTTCTTTATCATATACCATTTTTCTTTGTCCACTCTTTGGTTGAGGGGTATTTAGGCTGATTCTATATTTTTGCAATTGCGAATTGTGCTGCTGTAAACATGGGAGGGCAACTGTTTTTTCCATATAATGATTTATTTTCCTTTGGGTGTACACCCAGTGGTGGGATTGCTGGATCACATGGCAGTTCTACAGTTAGTTCTTTAAGGAATCTCCATACTGTTTTTTATAGTGGTTTACTATCCCACCAGCAATGTAAAAATTGTTCCCATTTCACCACATCACACCAACATGTATTTTTTTTTTTTTTTAATTACGGCCATTCTTGCAGAGGTAGGTGGTATCTCATTGTGATTTTGATATACATTTTCCTGATAATCAGTGACATTTAGCATTATTTCCTGTATATTGGTCATTTGTATATCTTCTTTTGAGAATTGTCTATCCATGTCCTTAGCCCACAATTGATGACATTATTTGTTTTTCTCTTGTTGATTTGTTTAAGTTTTTTATAGATTCTGAATATTAGTCCCTTGTCGGATGCATAGTTTGCTTACATTTTCTTCACTTTGTTGGTTACCTGTTTACTCTGCTGATTATTTCTTTTGCTGTGCGGAAGCTTTTTATTTTAACTAAGTTCCATCTTTTTTTGTTTGTTTGTTTTTTGTTGCATTTGCTTTTGGGTTCTTGGTTATGAACTGTTTGCCTAAGTCAATGTCTAGAAGAGTTGCTCTGATGTTATCTTCTAGAATTTTTATGATTTCAGGTCTTGGTTTAAGTATTTGATCCATCAGTAGTTTATTTTTGTGTAAGGCGAGAGATGGAAATCCGGCTCCATTCTTCTACATGTGGCTTGCCAATCATTCCAGAACCATTTGTTGAATAGGGTGTCCTTTCTCTACTTTGTCTATCTTTACTTTGTTGAAAATCAGTTGGCTATAAGCATTTGGCTTTATTTTGGGGTTCTGTATTTCATTCCATTTGTCTATGTGCATATTTTTACACCAGAACAATGTTGTTTTGGAAACTATAGCCTTGTAGTACAGTTTAAAATCGAGCAATGTGTGATGCTTCCAGATGTGTTCTTTTTGCTTAGTCTTACTTTGGCTATGCAGGCTCTTTTATGGTTCCATGTGGATTTTAGGATTCCTTTTTTCATTTCTGTGAAGAATGATGGTAGTATTTAGATGGGAATTGCATTGAATTTTAGATTGCTATTGATAGTATGATCATGTTCACTACATTAATTCTACCCATCCATGAGCATGGGATGTGCTTCCATTTGTTTGTGTCATCTGTGATTTCTTTTACCAGTGTTTTGTAGCTTTTCTTGTAGAAATCTTTCACCTCCTTGGTTTGGTATATTCCTACATATATATATATATATATATATTTGCAACTGTTGTAAAAGGAATTGAGTTCTTGATTTGATTCTCAGCTCAATCACTCTTGGTGTACAGCAGTGCTACTGATTTACGTACACTGATTTTGTGTCCTGAAACTTTGCTGAATTCATTTATCAGATTTAGGAGCTTTTTGGAAGAGTCTTTAGGGTTTTCTAGTTATATGATTTTATCATTGACAAACGGTGAGAGTTTGACTCCGCTTTACCTATTTGGCAGCCGTTTATTTATTTTTCTTGTCTAATAGCTCTAAGACTTAAAGTGCTATATTCAATCAAAGTGTTGAAAGTGGACATCCTTGTCTTGTTCTAGTTCTCAGGGTAGTGTTTTCAACTTTTACCCATTCAATATAATGTTGGCTGTGGAACTGTTGTAGACGGCTTTTAGTTTTATACTGATGATGATCTAACTTTGCTCAAATTTAAAAAAGAAAAATTAAAGAACTCTAAACTTTAAATTTGTTCCACCCATTATAACTTTTTGTTGTCTCATTACATCTATTTATATTTTATATCTCTCAAAAAATTGTATATGAATTATTCTTTTTTGATAGTTTTTCCTGTAATATTCATACAAAATTTAGAGTGGTTTACAAACCGCAATTACAGTAGTGCAGTATTTTGAATTTACCCTGTAATTAATTCTCTAGTTAAGTTTTCAACTTCAGATGTTTTCTCACTGCATGTTAGCATCCTTCTTGTTTGAGATTGAAAGACTCACTTTACCATTTCTTATAAGTCATATCTTGTGGTGACTACTTCTCTCAGTTTTATTCCTCTGGGAAAGGCTTTGTCTTATTTTCAGGGTACACCCCGAGACGAAGCTTCTGGAGCAAGAATCAGACAGCAACACTCACTCTTCAGCAATATTCTATCTTCTGCAGCCTCCACTGCTGATACCCAGGCAAACAGGGTCTGGAGTGGACCTCAAGCAAACTCCAACAGACCTACAGCTGAGGGTCCTGACTGTTAGAAGGAAAACTAACAAACAGAAAGGACACCCACACCGAACCCCCTCAGTATCTAACCATCATCAAAGACCAAAGGCAGATAAAACCACAAAGATGGGGAAAAAGCAGTGCAGAGAAGCTGGAAATTCGAAAAATCAGAGCGCATCTCCCCCTCCAAAGGAACGCAACTCATTGCCAGCAATGGAACAAAGCTGGATGGAGAATGACTTTGACCAGTTGACAGAAGAAGACTTCAGTCAATCAAACTTCTCAGAGGTAAAGGAGGAACTACATAACCGGCACAAAAAAAAACTAAAAACCTTGAAAAAAGGATGAATGAATGGATAACTAGAATAACCAATGCAGAGAAGACCTTAAAATAACTGACAGAGATGAAAACCATAACACGAGAACTACGTGACAAATGCACAAGCTTCAGTAACTGACTCGACCAACTGGAAGAAAGAGTATCAGCGATTGAAGATCAAATGAACGAAATTAAGTGAGAATACAAGTGTGGAGATAAAAGAGTAAAAAGAAATTTAAAAAGCCTCCAACAAGTATGGGATTATGTGAAAAGTCCAAATCTACATCTGATTGGTGTGCCTGAAATTGACGAGGAAAATGGAACCAAGTTGGAAAACATTCTGCAGGATATCATCCAGGAGAACTTCCCCAACCTAGTACGGTAGGCCAACATTCAAATTCAGGAAATACAGAGAACGTCCTTGAGAAGAGCAACTCCAAGACACATAATTGCCAGATTCACCAAAGTTGAAATGAAGGAAAAAATCTTAAGGGCAGCCAGAGAGAAAGGTCGGGTTACACACAAAGGGAAGCCCATCAGACTAACAGCAGATCTCTTGGCAGAAATTCTCCAAACCAGGAGAGACTGTGGGCCAATATTCAACATTCATAAAGAAAAGAGTATTCAACCCAGAATTTCATATCCAGCCAAACTAAGTTTCATAAGAAAAGGAGAAATAAAATACTTTACAGAGAAGCAAGTGCTTAGGGATTTTGTCACCACCAGGCCTGCCCTACAAGATATCCTGAAGGAAGCACTAAACATGGAAAGGAACACCAGGACCAGCCATTGCAAAAACATGTCAAAATGTAAAGTCCATCGATGCCAGGAAGCAACTGCATCAACTAATGAGCAAAATAACCAGTTAATATCATAATGACAGGAGCAAGTTCACACATAACAATATTAAACTTAAATGTAAATGGACTCAATGCTCCAATTAAAAGATACAGACTGGCAAATTGGATAAAGGGTCAAGACGCATCAGTTTGCTGTATGCAGGAGACCCATCTCACATGCAGAGACACACATGGGCACAAAATAAAGGGATGGAGGAAGATCTACCAAGCAAATGGAAAACAAAACAAAGCAGGTGTTGCAATCCTAGTCTCTGATAAAACAGACTTTAAACCATCAAAGATCAAAAGAGACAAAGAAGGCCATTACATAATAGTAAAGGGATCAATTCAAAAGGAAGAGTTAACTATCCTTAATATATATGCACACAACACAAGAGCACCCAGATTCATAAAGCAACTCCTTAGAGACATACAAAGAGACTAAGACACCCATACAATAATAATGGGAGACTTTAACACCCCACCGTTGACATTAGACAGATCAACAAGACAGAAAGTTAACAAGGATATCCAGGAATTGAACTCAACTCAACACCAAGCGGACCTAATAGACATCTACAGAACTCTCCACCCCAAATCAACAGAATATACATTCGTCTCAGCAAGATACTGCACTTATTACAAAATTGACCACATAGTTGGAAGTAAAGCACTCCTCAGCAAATGTACAAGAGCTGAAATTATAACAAACTGTCTCTCAGACCACAGTGAAATTAAACTAGAACTCAGGATTAGGAAACTCAATCAAAACCTCTCAATTACATGGAAACTGAGCAACCTGCTCCTGAATGACTACTGGGTACATAACGAAATGAAGGCAGAAATAAAGATGTTCTTTGAAACCAATGAGAACAAAGATACAACATACCACAAGAGAAAGCAGGAAAGATCTCAAATTGACACTCTAACATTACAATTAAAAGAACTAGAGAAGCAAGAGCAAACACATTCAAAAGCTAGCAGAAGGCAAGAAATAACTAAGATCAGAGCAGAACTGAAGGAGAGAGAGAGACACAAAAAACCCTCCAAAAAATCAATGAAACCAGGAGCTGGTTTTCTGAAAAGAGAAACAAAATTGATAGACCACTAGCAAGACTAATAAAGAAAAGAGAGAAGAATCAAATGCATGCCATAAAAAATGATAAAGGGGATATCACCACCGACCCCACAGAAATACAAACTATCATCAGAGAATACTATAAACACCTCGATGCAAGTAAACTCGAAAACCTATAAGAAATGGATAATTTCCTGGACACTTACACTCTCCCAAGACTAAGCCAGGAAGAAGTTTAATCTCTGAATAGACCATTAGCAGGCTTTGAAATTGAGGCAATAATTAATAGCCTATCAACAAAAAAAGTCCAGGACCAGAGGGATTCACAGTCAAATTCTACCATAGGTAGAAGGAGGAGCTTCTGAAACTATTCCAATCAAGAGAGAAAGAGGGAATCCTCCCTGACTCATTTTGCGAGGCCAACATCATCCTGTTACCAAAGCCTGACAGAGATACAACAACAAAAAAGAGAATTTTAGACCAATACCCCTGATGAGCATCGATGCAAAAATCCTCAATAAAATACTGGCAAACCGAATGCAGCAGCACATCAAAAAGCTTATCCACCATGATCAAGTGGGCTTCATCCCTGGGATGCAAGTCTAGTTCAACATATGCAAATCAATAAATGTAATCTAGCATGTAAACAGAACCAAAGACAAAAACACATGATTATCTCAATAGATGCAGAAAAGGCTTTTGACAAAATTCAACAGCCCTTCATGCTAAAAACTCTCAATAAATTCAGTATTGATGGAACACTTCTCAAAATCATAAGAGCTATTTATGACAAACCCACAGTCAATATCATACTGAATGGGCACAAACTGGAAGCATTCCCTTTGAAACCTGGCACAAGACAGGGATGCCCTCTCTCATCACTCCTATTCAATATAGTGTTGGAAGTTCTGGTCAGGGCAATCAGGCAAGAGAAAGAAATCAATGGTATTCAGTTAGGAAAAGAAGAAGTCAAATGGTCCCTGTTTGCAGATGACATGATAGTATATTTAGAAAACCCTATTGTCTCAGCCCAAAATCTCCTTAAGCTGATAAGCAACTTCAGCAAAGTCTCAGGATACAAAATTAACGTGCAAAAATCACAAGCATTCCTATACACCTGAAACAGACAAGCAGAGAGCAAAATCATGAATGAACTTCCATTCACAATTGCTCCAAAGAGAATAAAATACCTAGGAATCCAACTTACAAGGGATGTAAAGGACCTCTTCAAGGAGAACTACAAACCACTGCTCAGTGAAATAAAAGAGGACACAAACAAATGGAAGAGCATACCATGCTCATGGATAGGAAGAATCAATATTGTGAAAATGGCCATACTGCCCAAGGTAATTCATGAATTCAATGCCATCCCCATCAAGCTACCAATGACTTTCTTCACAGAATTGGAGAAATCTGCTTTAAAGTTCATATGGACCCACAAAAGAGCCCGCATTGCCAAGAAAATCCTAAGTCAAAAGAACAAAGCTGGAGGCATCACACTACCTGACTTCAAACTATACTACAAGGCTACAGTAACCAAAACAGCATGGTACTGGTACCAAAACAGAGATATAGACCAATGGAACAGAACAGAGGCCTCAGAAATAATACCACACATCTACAGTCATCTGATCTTTGACAAACCTCAGAAAAACAAGAAATGGGTAAAGGATTCCCTATTTAATAAATGGTGCTGGGAAAATTGGCTAGCCATAAGTAGAAAGCTGAAACTGGATCCTTTCCTTACTCCTTATATGAAAATTAATTCAAGATGGATTAGAGACTTAAATGTTAGACCTAAAACCATAAAAACCCTAGAAGGAAACCTAGGTAATACCGTTCAGGATATAGGCACGGGCAAGGACTCCATGTCTAAAACACCAAAAGCAACAGCAACAAAAGCCAAAATTGACAAATGGGATCTAATTAAACTAAAGAGTTTCTGCACAGCAAAAGAAACTACCATCAGAGTGAACAGGCAACCTACAGAATGGGAGAAAATTTTTTTAATCTACTCATCTGACAAAGGGCTAATATCCAGAACCTATAAAGATCTCAACCAAATTTACAAGAAAAAATCAAACACCCCATCAAAAAGCGGGCAAAGGATACGAACAGACACTTCTCAAAAGAAGACAATCATGCAGCCAACAGACACATGAAAAAATGCTCATCATCACTTACCATCAGAGAAATGCAAATCAAAACCACAATGAGATATCATCTCACACAAATTAGAATGACAATCATTCAAAAGTCAGGAAACAACAGGTGCTGGAGAGGATGTGGAGAAATAGGAACACTTTTACACTGTTGGTGGGACTGCAAACTAGTTCAACCATTATGGAAAACAGTGTGGTGATTCCTCAAGGATCTAGAACTAGAAATATCATTTGACCCAGCCATCCCATTACTGGAGATATACCCAAAGGATTAGAAGTCATGCTGCTATAAAGACACATGCACATCTATGTTTCTTGTGGCACTATTCACAATAGCAAAGTCTTGGAATCAACCCAAATGTCCATCAGTGACAGACTGGATTAAGAAAATGTGGCACATGTACACCATGGAATACTATGCATCCATAACAGTGGATGAGTTCGTGTCCATTGTAGGGTCATGGATGCAGCTGGAAATCATCATTCTCAGCAAACTGTCGCAATAACAGAAAACCAAATACCGCATGTTCTCACTCATAGGTGGGAACTGAACAATGAGATCACTTGGACACAGGAAGGGGAGCATCACACAATGGGTCCTATTGTGGGGAGGGGATAGAGGGGAGGGATAGCATTAGGAGATATACCTGATGTAAATGACGAGTTAATGGGTACAGCACACCAACATGGCACATGTATACATATGTAAGAAACCCGCACGTTATGCACATGTACCATAGAACTTAAAGCATAATAAAAAATAAATAAACAAAACAAAATAAAATAAAATAATAGTTAGCTGTCCTTGATGCAGTATTTTCAGTTGGTGTGTTTTCTAAAAAAAATTTCTTCAGCAGTTTTGGTATGTTATTCCATTCCCTTTTGACTTACAGGTGTTTCCTGAGAAGTCTGTTGCCACATGGATAAGAGCTTCTTTACATGTTATTATCTTCTTTTCTTTTGTGGCTTTTAGAATTGATATTTTTTGACCTTTGATAGTTTGATTATTATATTTCTTGAGTTTTTATCTGTTTAGTAATCTTTGACCTTTCTCTCCTTGAATATTTATATCTTTCTGTGAATGTGGCAAGTTCTTTGTTTGACTAAGGTTTATTTAACTTCCTCTTTCTTTAGTTTTTTTTTTTTTTGAAGGAAAATAACTTTCTGTACATCTCATATGCATTATTTGTTCCTTTTTATTCTATTTTATTTTTATTATCTTATTATGCATTTTCAAATACCCTCATCTAGCTCAGTAATTCTCTTTTATGCTTGATTGGTTCTGCTGTTGAGGACCATTAATGCATTTTTTTTTAAAAAAATTTGAGTCATTGTATTTTCTAGCTCCAGGACTTCTGTTCGACTTTTTAAAAATGATTTAAATCTCTTTGTTGAGTTTTTCTGATAAATTTCCGAGTATCTTTTCATTGCTACCTTCTATTGTGTGTTAAACTGCTGTTTTGAATTCTTGATTTTAGAGCTGACAAACCACTATGTCATTGAGTTTGTCAGTGACGCTTCTTTTTTTCCATTTTTGTGGGTTGAGATCCCCATTTGCTTTTTTATGACTGTGTGTCTATGTATTTGCATTGAGGGATTAGGTATTTATTCCAGTCTTCACTGTCTCCTTGTTTTGGTCTTTCTAGAAAATGTCTGTCTACAGGTCCTTTGTAGAATGACTGTTGCTTTTCCTTTGCTGAGATTGTTGCCTTATTTTGACACTAGAAAATGCCCTATGCTCAAATTTGCCTTTACTTCCACCAGAGTTTAGAGTGCTATTTATTTCATATTGGATTTCCCAAAGGGGATACCCCCACACTGTTGGAGAAGGCTGAATAGACGTTCATGGCCGAAGGATGCAGAGAGCATGCCTCTTTCATTGTGTTACTGAAGAGTATCCTCTCTTATTTGTTGTGTAATTTAGTTGAATAAAAAAAAATTGAGTTTCATGTACTGAGTGTTGTAGTTCCCCCTCTATCCATTGTTTCTAGCTGCCCTCAGGAATTTTCAGCTTACAGGCATTCATGATGCTTCCTGTGGGTTGAGGAAAAATTGGTTTTCTTGTGAAATATATTCAGACAGTGGGGATGCTGGCTGTCTATCTCCATTTTACCTTTTTCAATGTAGAAAATGAGTACAGAGACTCATCTATGTGGTGCCTTTCAGCTTGTTGAAGGAAATCACAGTTAGAGGAGTTAGTTCCTTTTACCTTATGCTCTGGCTCTTTTACTTCTCTGTGGCCTTAGTAATTCTCATAGCCTGGTTTAAGATCTGGAATATTCCTGGTGATAATCTTGGCAAAAAATTGTTGTTTTTGTTTTCTGTGAAGAAGAGTGGAAACAGATTGCTCCTATTCTACCATTTAAGGGATGCCACTTTTTCAAAATACAACTGCCTTTTGATTGCTGATTTTGTACTCTGAAAGTTTGCTGAATTTGATTATTAGTGCTAACTTTCTGTCGGATTTCTTAGTGAAACATTTGCGCTGTTCTAAAGACAAGATTATTTCATCTCTGAATATAATTTCATTTATTATTTCTCAATCTGTATACTATTTTTGCTGCTTAATTACTCTTGTTAGGACTTTCAGTAGTTTGTTAAACAGAGGGCTCAAGAACAGGTATCCAGGGGATCTGGCAAGATGGCCAAATACGAAGAGCTCCAGTCTGCAGCTTCCAGTGAGATCAATGCAGAAGGCATGTGATTCCTTTATTTCCAACTGGAGTACACTGTTCATCTCATTGGGACTGGTTATGCAGTGGGTGCAGCCCATGGAGGGTGAGCAGAAGGAAGGTAGGGCATTGTCTCATCTGGGAAGTGCAAGGAGCAGAGGCCTCCCTTTCCCAGCCAAGAGAAGCCTTGATGGACTGTGCTATCCAGCCCAGATACTATGCTTTTCCCACAGTTTTTGCCATCTGCAGACCAGGAGATTCCCTCCTGTGCCGATACCACCAGCACCCTGGGTTTCAAGGACAAAACTGGGCAGCTGTTCCAGTAGACAACAAGCTAGCTGCAAGACTTTTTTTTTTTTCCCCATACTGCAGTGGTACCTGGAACTCCAGAGAGACAGAACTGTTCACCCCTCTGGAAAGGGGGCTGAAGCCAGGGAGACAAGTCATCTCCTTCAGTGGGTCCCGCTCCCATTTACCCCAGCAAGCTAAGAACCACTGGCTTGAAATTCTTGCTGCCAGCACTGCAGTCTGAAGTAGACCTGGGACTTTTGAGCTTGGTGGGGGAAGGGGCATCCACAATTACTGAGGCTTGAATAAGCAGGTTTCCCATGATAGTGCTAAGGACTGGGTGGACCTCAACACAGTGCAGCAAAGCAGCTGTGGCGAGACTGCCTCTCTAGATTCCTCTTTGCTGGGCAGGGCTGCTCTGAAAGAAAGACAGCAGTCCCAGTCAGTGGCTTAAAGATAAAACTCCCATCTCCGAGGGACAGAGCACCTGGAGGATGCGGTGTCTGTGGTTGCAGCTTAAGTGGACTTAAACGTTCTTGCCCACCAGCTTGGAAGAGAGCAGCAAACCCTGACAAGGAGGGTTCTCCCAGAACAGCACTCAGGCTCTGCTAAAGGACAGACTGCCTCCACAAGTGGGTCCCTGACTCCCGTGCATCCTGACTGGAAGAGACCTCCCAACGGTGGTTGACAGACACCTCATATGGGGGAGCCCTGGGTGGCATCAGGCCAGTGATCCTCTGGGATGAAGATTCCAGAGGAAGGAGCAGGCAGCAATCTTTGTTGTCCTGCAGCCCTTGCTGGTGATACCCAGGCAAATAGGGTCTGGAGTGGATCTCCAGCACACTGCAGCAGACTTGCAGAAGAGGGGTCTGACTGTTAGAAGAAAAACAAACAAACATAAAGCAATAATATCAATGTCAACACAAAGGATCATCCCACACAAAAATCCCATATAAAGGTTATCATCATCAAAGATCAAAGGTAGGTAAATCCATGAAGATGTGGAATAACCAGGGCAAAAATTCCAAAACGAGAATATTTATTCTCCTCCAAGTGATCACAACTCCTCTCCAGCAAGGGCACAAAACTGGAAAGAGAATGAGTCTGATGAATTCACAGAATTGGGCTTGAGAAGGTGGGTAATAACAAACTCCTCTGAGCTACAGGGGCATGTTCTAACCCAAAGCAAGAAAGCTAAGAACATTGACAAAAGGTGCCAGGAACTGCTACCTAAAATAACCAGTTTAGAGAAGAACATAAATAACCTGATGGAGCTGAAAAACAGCACAAGAACTTTGTGAAGCACACACAAGTATCAATAGCTGAAGCAATCAAGCAGAAGAAAGGATATCAGAGGTTGAAGATCAGCTTACTGAAATAAGGAATGAAGACAAGATTAGAGGGAAAAAAGGGAATAAACAAAGCCTTCAAGAAATATAGGACTATATGAAAAGGCCAAACCTACAGTTGATTGGGATCCCTGAAAGTGATGGGAACAATGGAAACAGTTGAAAAGCACACTTCAGGATATTATCCAGGAGAACTTTCCCAATGTAGAAAGACAGGCCAATATTGAAATTCAGGAAATGCAGAGAAGACCACTAAGATATTCCTGGAGAAGAGCAACCCCAAGATACCTAATTGTCAGATACTCCAAGTTTGAAACAAAAGAAAAAACGTTAAGGGCAGCCAGAGAGAAAGGTCAGGTTACCTACAAGGGGAATCTCATTAGACTAACAGTGGATCTCTCTGCAGAAACCTACAAGTCAGAAGAGAGTGGGGGCCAATATTCAACCTTCTTAAAGAAAAGAATTTTATACCCAGAATTTCATATCCAGCCAAACTAGGTTTCATAAGCAAAGGAGAAATAAAATTCTTTACAGAGAAGCAAATCCTGAGAGATTTTGTCACCACCAGACCTGCCTCACAAGAGCTCCTGAAGGAAGTACTAAATATGGAAAGAAAAAGCCAGTAACAACCACTGCAAAAACACATAAAATATAAAGGCTACTAACACTATGAAGAAACTGTATCAACTAACGTGCAAAATGACCAGTTATCATCATGATGTCAAGATCAAATTCACACATAACAACATTAGCTTTAAATGTAAATGGGCTAAATGCCCAAATTAAAAGACACAGTCTGGCAAATTAGGTAAAGAATCAAGACCCATCAGTGTGCTGTATTCAGGAGACCCATCTCACATGCAAAGACACACATAGGCTCAAAATAAAGAAATGGAAGAGTGCTTACCAAGCAAATGGAAAGCAAAATAAGCAGGGCTTGCAATCCTAGTCTATGATAAAACAGACTTTAAACAAACAAAGATTTAAAAAAATGAATGGCATTACATAATGGTAAAGGGATCAATGCAATGATAAGAGCTAACTATTCTAAATATATGTGCACCCAATACAGGAGCACCCAGATTCAAAAACAAGTTCTGAGAGACCTACAAAGAGACTTAGACTCCCACACAATAACAGTAGGAGACTTTAACACCCCACTATCAATATTAGACAGATCAATGAGACAAAAAATTAACAAGGATATTCAGGACTTGAACTCAGTTCTGGACCAAGCGGACCTAATAGATATCTACAGATGTCTCCACCACAATTCACACAATATACATTATCAGCACCACATAGCACTTATTCTAAAATTGTCCACATAATGGGAAGTAAAACACTCCTTGGAAAATGCAAAAGAATAGAAATCCTAACAAACAGCTTTTCAGGCCACAGTGCAATCAAATTAGAACTCAAGATTAATAAACTAACTCAAAACTGCACAACTACATGGAAACCGAACAACAAGATCCTGAATGACTACTGGGTAAATAACTAAATTAAGGCGGAAAAAAACAAAGTTCTTGAAACCAATGAGAACAAAGAGACAGCATACAATAATCTCTGGGACACAACTAAAGTAGTGTTTAGAGGGAAATTTATAGCGCTAAATGCCCACTTTGGAAAGTGGAAAATATCTAAAATCCACACACTAACATCACAATTAGAAGAAGTAGAGCAGCAAGAGCAAACAAAGTCAAAAGCTATCAGAAGACAAGATATAACTAATGTCAGGGCAGAACTGAGGGAGATAGAGACATGAAAAACCCTTCAAAAAATTAATGAATCCTGGAGCTGGTTTTTTGAAAAGAATAACATAATAGATACACCACTAGCTAGACTAATAAAGAGGAAAAGAGAGAAGAATCAAATAGACACAATAAAAAATAATAAAGGGGATATCACCACTGATCACACAGAAATTCAAACTACCATCAGAGAATATTGTAAAAACCTTTACACAACTAAACTAAAAAATATAGAATAAATAAATAAATTCCTGTGCACCCTCTCAAGACTAAAACAGGAAGAAGTCAAATCCCTGAGTAGACTAATAACAAGTTCTGAAATTGAAGCAGTGATTAATAGCTTACCAACGAAAAAAATCCCAGGACCAGATGGATTTGCAGCTGAATTATATGAGAGATACAATGAGAGCTGGTACCATTCCTTTTAAAACTATTCCAAACAAAAGAAAACGAGGGACTCCTCCCTAACTTATTTTATGAGGTCAGTATCATCCTGATACCAAAACCTGGCAGAGACACAACAACAACAACAACAACAAAATTCAGGCCGGCCAATATCCCTGATGAACATCAATGCGAAAATTCTCCATAAAATACGGGCAAACCAAATCCAGCAGCACATCAGAAAGCTTATCCACCTTGATCAAGTCGACTTCATCCCTGGGATGCAAGACTGATTCAACATACACAAATAAATAAATGTAAACTAATATATAAACAGAACTACTGACAAAAGCCACATGATTATCTCTATAGATGCAAAAAAGGCCTATGATAAAATTCAACACCCCTTCATGCTAAAAACTCTCAATAAACTAAGTACTGATGGAACATATCTCAGTAATAAGAGCTATTTATGACAAGGTCATAGCGAATATCATACAGAATGGACAAAAACTGGAAGCATTTCCTTTGAAAACCAGCACAAGACAAGGATGCCCTCTCTTACCACTCTTATTCAACATAGTATTGGAAGTTCTAGCCAGAGCACTCAGGCAGGAGAAGAAAACAAAGTATATTCAAATAAGAAGAGAGGAAGTAAAATTGTCTCCGTTTGCAGACGACATGATTGTACATTTAGAAAACCCCATCGTCTCAGCCCCAAATCTCCTTATGCTCATAAGCAACTTCATCAAACTCTCAGGACACAAAATCAATGTGCAAAAATCAAGCATTCTTATACACAAATAATAGAGAAGCAGAGATCCAAATAATAAGTGAACTCCCAATCACAATTGGTACAAAGAAAATAAAATACCTAGGAATACAATTTACAGGGTACATGAAGGACCTCTCCAAGGAGAACTACAAGCCACTGCTAAAGGAAACTAGACAGGACACAAATAAATGGAAAAAAATTCCATGCTTATGGATAGGAAGAATCAATATTGTGAAAATTGCCATACTGCCCAAAGTAATCTATAAATTCAAACCTATTGCCATCAAGCTACCATTGACTTTCTTCACAGAACTCGAAAAATCTACTTTAAATTTCACATTAAACCAAAAAGGAACTGGTATAGCAAAAAGAATAAAGCTGGAGACATCACACTACCTGTCTTCAAACTATACTACAAGGCTACAGTAAACAAAACAGCATGATACTGGTGTCAAAACAGACATATAGACCAACAGAACAGAACAGAGGCCTCAGAAATGATGCTACACGTCTACCATCATCTGATCTTTGACAAACTTGACAAACACAAGTAATGGGGAAAGGATTTCCTGTCTAATAAATGGTGCTGGGAAAACTGGCTACCCATTTGCAAACAGAAACTGATCCCCTTCCTTACACCTTATAAAAAATTAACTCAAGATGAATTAAAGACTTAAACATAAAACCTAAAACCATAAAAACACTGGAAGAAAAAGGCAATATCATTCAGGATGTAGGCATCGGCAAAGACTTTATGACTAAAGCAACAAAAGCAATGGCAACAAAAGCCAAAATTAACAAATGGGATCCAATTAAACTAAAGAGCTTCTGCACAGCAAAAGAAACTATCATCAGAATGCACAAGCAATCTACAGAATGGAAGAAAATTCTTGCAATCTATCCATCTAACTACGGTCTAATAACCAGAATCTACGAGGAACTTAAACAAAGTTACCAGAAAAAAACAAACAACCCCATCAAAAAGTGGGTGAGGGATATGAACAGACACTTCTCAAAAGAAGCTATTTATGTGGCCAATAAACATATGAAAAAATGCTCATCATCACTGGTCATTAGAGAAATGGAAATCAAAACCACAATGAGATACCATCTCACTCCAGTTAGAATGGCAATAATTAAAAAGTCAGTAAATGACAAATTCTGGCGAGGATGTGCAGAAATAGGAATGCTTTTACACTGTTGGTGGGAATGTAAATTAATTCACCCATTGTTGAAGACAGTGTGGTGATTCCTCAAGGAAGTAGAACCAAAATACCATTTGACCCAGCAATCCCATTACTGGGTATAACCCGAATGATTATAAATCATTCTATTATAAAGATACATGCACACTTATGTTTATTGCAGCACTATTTACAATAGCAAACTTTGGAACCAGTCCAAATGCTCATCAATGATAGACTGGATAAAGAAAATGTGGCACATATACACCATGGAATACTATGCAGCCATAAAAAAGAATGCGTTCATGTCCTTTACAGGGACATGGACAAAGCTGGAAACCATCATTCTCAGCAAACTAATACATGATCAGAAAACCAAACATCGCATGTTCTCACTCATAAGTGGGAATTGAACAATGAGAACACATGGACACAAGGAGGGGAACATCACACACTAGGGCCTGTTGCGGGTGAGGGAAAGGGGAGGGAGAGCATTAGGACAAATATGTAATGCATGCAGGGCTTAAAACCTAGATGTTGGGTTGATAGTTGCAGCAAACCACCATAGCACATGCATACCTATGTAAAAAACCTGCATGTTCAGCACTTGTATCACACAACTTAAAGTTAAAAAAAAAATTGTCTAAAAAAATTGTCTTAAAAAAGGACAGGAGGTATGTTGGTCATGTTCTGGAGCTAAATATTAAAGGAAAGCTTTCAGACTTTCACCATTGAGTATATTAACAATAAGCTTTTAATATAACTTTATTATGTTAATGTAATTTACTTCTATTCACAGTTTGCTGAGTGATTTTTTAATTACAAAAGGATGTTAAATAAGACCACATGCTTGTAACACATCTGTTGAAAGTATTATCTGTTTTTTGTCCCTCATTCTGTTAATGTGGTACATCAGGTTGATTTTTACATGTTGAATTATCTGTGCATTTTAGTAACAAATTCTACTTGGTCATAATGTATAATCCTCCCAATGTGCTGTGAAATTATTTTTTTACTATCTCATTGAGAATATTTGCCTTAATAGTAATCAGTAATATTTTTTCTCTAGTTTTCTTGTAGCTTTATTTTCTGCCTTTGATATTAATGTAGTGCTGGCTAGACTCAAAAGCAAAGCTCAAAAATGTTCCCTTCCCTAATTTTTTGAAAGGTTTGGGAGTGTTTGTGGTAGTTCTTTAAATTTTGGTGAGATTATTCAGTTAAACCATGTGGTTTTTGGCTTTTCTTTGCTGAAAGTTCTTTGATAACTGAATCAGTATATTTTAAATATTTACTTGCCCATTCAGATTTTCTATTTGTGCATAATTCATTCTTGGTAGATTGTGTGTTTTTAGAAGTATATCTATATTTTCTAAGTTATAAATTTTTTTTAAATAGAAATGTTCATGTTAACTTACTATGTTTTTAGTTCTGTGGCATTGGTAACAATGACCCATATTTTCTTTTCCTAGTTTCTATTTCTTATTTGAGGACTCTATTTCTTTTTTTTTCTTAATTAGTATAGCCAGTGGTTTGCTAATTTTGCAAAATTTTTAAAATCAACTTTTAGTTTTATTGAGTTTTGGTAGTGTTTTTCTATTCTCTATTTTATTCATCACTGGTATATTATTTGTTATTTCATTCCTCTGCTCTTTTTTATTCCGTTTCTGCTTCTTTTTCCAGTTATTTGAGGTGTAAAGTTGTAGGTTTGAGGGTGTTTTTTCTCACTCTGTTGCCCAGGCTACAGTGCAATTTTAGCTCACTGCAACCTCCACTTCCCAAGCTCAAGCAATTCTCGTGCCTCAGCCTCCTGAGTAGCTGGGACTACGGGTGTGCACATCTGGCTAATTTTTGTATTTTTTAGTAAAGACAGGGTTTCCTCTATGCTGGCTAGGCTGGTCTTGAATTTTTGGCCTTAAGTTATTCGCACACCTTAGCCTTCCAATATGCTATGACTACAGGAGTCAGCCACCACTCCCAGCAGGCTTTATTCTATTAAATGTAAGCATTTGCAGCTATAAACTTTTTAAGGTCTGCTTTTGCTACATCTCATATATTTTGGTATGTTATATTTTTATTTTGATTTGTCTCATAATATTTCTTAATTGCAATTTCTTCATTAATTAATTGGTTAAATTAGACTTTTTTTCACATATCTGTGGACTCTGTAGTGTTAATTTTGGTATTGATACATTTTTTATTCCAGAGAAATAGAAAAAGATACTACAATTTCAATAATCTTGAATTTATTAAAAATTGTTTATACACTAACATGTGGTGTCATCCAGAGAATATATCATATGCACTTGAGAACAATAAATATTCAGACATTGGAGGATAGCATTCCTGTATCTTTTTATTAGGTCCAATTATTTTACACTGTATTTCAAGTCTTCTCTTTTCTCACTCATCTGTTATGCCCTATCTAATACTGGAATTGAGATGTTGATATATCTTTTTTTTTTTTTTCTGCAAAACATTTTTACTAAGAGCAAGATCTAAGAATTAAACACGAATAAGATACAGTTTTAAATTACATTCACTATATAACCTTAAGATGTCTACATCAAATGAGAAACATTTGTCTACATCAAATGAGAAACGTTTGAATTTTCCCTTTTTATGGCATAAATGCTGTTGAGTAAATGTAATTAAAAATAAAAGTTACTCCAAACCTAGAAAACCTCTCTGCAAATGTAGAAGTAAAAGAAAACAACTTTTATAACTGAATAGGTATCAAAACAGAATGTGATGTTCATCACAGATAATCTGCTAAGGGAATGCAAAGACAGGAATAAATATTATCATTTTGTATAGTGAAGCAGATCTAATCCATTGCATATGAGTTCTCAAGATAAACAATAACTAGTGCTCAAATAAGAGCCCCCGACAGCACCATTTAACACACAAAGGTCATTCTATAATCAACAGGTCATTAAAGTAGCCATCTGTGTTTATGAATTGGCTAATCCAAAATTAATAAATAAATCAGAGATGTTGATATATCTTAATATTAATTTATTTCTGTCTCTTTTTCTTTTTTATTATGTCAATGTTTCTTTCATATATTTATGAGGTCTCTAGTTTGGTTCATAAATCATTATAATTGCTAAATCTTCTTGGTGAATTGACACTTTTACCATTGTATAGTGCCCTTCATTGTCTATTCAAACAGGTTTTTACTATAAGTCTACTTTGTCTGTTATTCGTTTAGTTATCCTTCGGTGTTTTGGTTTCCATTTGAATGCAAAATTTTTTTCCATGCTTTCACTTTAAGTCTCTGTTTCCTTTGATATAAAATGTGACTGTTATACAATGTAAAACTGTAAAGAGAAGACAGCAGCAATCTACACGTCATAAAGATAAATAACTTCAACATTAAACCAACGATGCTTATACCTTAGTCTTGGAATTCTGGCCTTCAGAAGTTTGGAAAGCCTTGTTGTTTGAGCCTGCTTGATGCATTTGTGCTGCAACAACAAAATACTACAGGCCAGATAATTTACAAACAATAAAAATTTACTTGTCACAGCTTTGAAGGCTGAGAAGTTCCAGATCAAGTTTCCAGAAGATTTAGTGTCTCCTGAAAGCTCCACTTTCTGCTTTCAATATGGCTTTCATTGGTATCTCCTCCAGAGGGAATGAACACTGTGTCTTCATATAATAAAGGTAGAGAAGGAAAAGGAAAGAAACACTAGGTTCCTTCTGCACTTTTTTAAGGTCTCTAATCTGATTCATGAGAACTCTCGTCTCATCATTAAATTACTTCCTAAAGTCCCCAAATCTGAATACTATTATAATAATGGTTATGTTTCAAGATAATACTTTAAAGAAGGAACACTTAAATGATAACAAAACACACACACACATATATATATATAATGTGTGTGTATATATATTATATATATATTTACGGTGTGTGCATATAGGCTTTGTTTTACATATATAGGCTTTGCTATCATTTGTTATATTCTATATATAGTGTGTATATATCTAGAGAGAAAATCTGTTGTAGGCAACATGTATTTGAATTCTGTTTGTTAAAACATTAGCCAATATATGTTTTTGATTGTAGATTTCACTCAATTTATATGTAAATTATTTGCTAATAAGGAAGGGTTTACTGTTGCTATTTTGTGAACTATTTTCTGTTTATTTAGTAATGTAATGTTTTTTTCTTTTCTCTTTTATTACCTTGTTTTGTGTTTCATTCATTTTATAGGAATATGTTTTAATTTCTTTCTTATTTCTATTTTGTGAATTCTGAAGACACTTTCTTTGTGGTTACTATTGCAATTCTACAAAATACTTCAATGTTTATCATTCCCTTAATGTGATAACAATTTTAAATCGATCACATACAAAGAGATCTTGAACTCCTTTGCAACTAATACTTTTGTTACCAATGCCACAAACTAAATCTTTACATATTGTATTTACTATAATATCCAATTATTATCGCTAATGTTTTTAAATAAAAATCTATGTATCAAAAATTTTAAAGCATAGTTTACTATATATTTGTCCTTGTATTTATCTTTTCTGGATCACCTTATATTTCAGTATGTTTTAGTATTGATGTCCACAATCGTTACATTTTGCCTTGATGGATGTTCTTTATATTGCATATTCTAGATCAATTATATTCATGAATACCTTCTTCAGTGTTTGTTTACCTGAAAGATTCTTAAGTTATCATTCATTTTTGAAGGGTTGTTTTATGATATCTAGTATTCTTGGTAGACAGTGTTTTCTTCTAAGAGAATTTTAAACACATCATCTCATTTGCTTCTTTCCTGCAAGGTTTCTGCTGGGAGTTCACTATAAAAAAAAATGACATAAAGTAATACATAGTCATGTTCAGATTACTCTAACACTGAAATGGTGTGTGTAAAGTCATTTTACCTCTAAATTATGAGTTTTAAGACAGAGTTATTTTAAAATAATAGCAGCAATAGATGATTAAAGGATGTGAATTTTAAAAGACACAAATTTTGATGTTAAAATTATGAAAAGGTGGGCAGGTCTAAAAGTGCAATTTTTTTAAGTGATTAAAGTCAATTTGTTAGTGTTTTAAAGTAGCTTATTATAAGTACAAGAAGCTTCATATAAGCTTCACGATAAGCATAAACAAATACCAATAGTGGTTGTGAAAAATATCAAAAGAAATAATTCAAAGCATACCACTAAAGAATATGAATTTACACAAGAATACAGCAAGCAAGAAAGAAGGCAATAAAGAATCCACAAAACACACAAAACAAATTACAAAATGTGAGTAGGAAGTAATTACCTACAAATAACTATTGTGACTGTAAATGGACTAAATGTTCCAATAAGTAACATAGAGTAATTAAATGGATCAAGAAACAAGATTCAGAAGGTTTTGTCAAGATGGTGGACTAGAAGCACCTCATGTGTGCTGTTATCACAGAGAGAAAATGAAAGAACTGGTGAACACTGATGATGCATGCCAATCATCTAAGAAATTAGGTCAGAATCCATCAAGGAAGCAGGGGTACACAGAGAGAAGAGAGGAACAAGGCTGGGTACTAGCCTGTCTGGGTTCATCACAGAGCAAAGTAAAGCATTCCAATGTGAAAAAAGGTGAGTGAGAGCTCCCTGGAAAATTTATGCTTTCCATAAGGACTTGTGCAAGACTGGAAACAAGAAAATCCCTCCTGACCATCCAACATCTATCCACTACACTTTTAAACTGAGGCAGAAAGCCACCCAGATATTTTGCTGAGGCAATTTTCAAGTTCATGAGCACCTCTACAAGCCTTGGGCCCTGGAACAGACCAGTATCAGTTCCATAGTCCCATTGGAAGCTGCAGTCATGGTGCCAGGAAACAGTAAGATTACTCCATCTCCCCTCATCAGACAAGTGTCAGCACAAGCTTGTGGTCTAGTGGTCCTGCTTCTGGTTGAAGTCAGACAGCAACTGCACCATCCCGTTGCCCTGAGAGGGACCTGGATGGCAGAGTAGGTTACCCCATCCACTCCTACCACTGGTAGCCAGTTAGGCAATGTCTGCTTGCACTTCCAGCCCAGTAGTGACACTTCTGCCTGAACTAAGCTGGTGGGCACAGCCTCCTGCTGTCCCAGAAAGAAGCCATATGGCAGAGTGACTGGCCCCACCCAGCTCTGGCACTGGTAGCCAGGTGAGCAACACCTGTAAAAGCTTCAGCCCAACAGTCTTGCCTTTGTGTAAACTTAGCCAGTAAGTGCAGCCTCCTGTTATATTGGGAAGCACCTAGATGGCAAGGAGGGTGGCTCTGCCCACCTCCATCACTGGTAGCCAGGCAGGTCATGCCTGCCAGAGCTTCCAGCACAACAGTCCCACTTCTGTGTGAATGTGGCCTGTGGGCACAGCCTTCTGTTTTTCCAGGAAGCACACAGAAAGCAGGGTAGGTGACTCCACCTACCACCATCACTGGCAGCTAGGTGGGAAATGCCTGCTAGAGCATTTGGGCCAGTAGTCCCACTTACGTGTAAACTCAGACAGCAGGTGCATCTTCCTGTTGTTCTGGGAAACACTCTAAGAGTAAGGTGGGTAATACCACCCACCTCCACCTCTGGAAGCCAGATAGAGAACACCTGCTAGGGCTTCTGGCCCAGTAGTCTCACTTCTGGCTGACCTCTGTGGGCTGACACAACCACATGCTCCTCTAAGAAACACTTGAACACTAGATTAGGTGACTCTACTTAACCTCACATCTCCTAGCCAAGTGAGAATTGTTGGATTGGGCAATGTCCAAGCAGGGAAAAACCCTAATTATCAGACCACAGAGAGAGTTGAGAATCCCAGTTTCACAGAATGGTAGAGAAGCAGGATGTGCCTCCCTCCACATGGCTGACCTGGCAAGAATATGGTCTGTCTGTCAAATGTGGGCCCTTCCTGAGAGAACACCCAACAAAAGAAATGTGAGCATGAAACCAGTAATTGGAGGGGGATTCTTCATGAACCATTAGTGTATTAGCTGATAGGGTCTTCTCTGTCCTCACCAAAGAACAGTATTCCTAACTGCAAAAAACACAAAAGAACCATGTAGTACAGCAAAAGCCTATATGCGGGCTAACACTCTTAAGTACCACCTACTGGATTGTAGCCCCAAATACAACAAAATATTTTGCCAATGTATAGAACCTTTGAAAACTAAAGCAAAAGCTCTCAGCAGTGCCTCACTCCAGCCAACATAGGAGTGTAGCACACACCTGCACCCTGCTGTACTTCTGAGACTGCTGGTATGTGCAGGTAAGCATGGATCCCACTGCTACCTCCCCAAGGAAGTTCTTTGGCCAGTATCTCCATGGAAGTGCTGATGTCTTTCCCTTTGAAACCTTGGCCCTTCCAGCACAAGAGATCAGAGAACAAAAACGAGGTCCAAGTATTAAATCCCAAGAGTTAAAACACACATCCCAAGAGTGTTAAGCTGAGTTTTAGCCATCTGAAATATTCCAGAATCAAAGCCAGTTGACTGAACAAAGTTTTTACCACAATCAAACTCAACGAATCAAAGAAGATAAAAGCAAAAAAAAAAAAAAAAAAAAAAAAAACAGAAAAAAAGAAAAAGAAAAAAACTCCATGCAAAGTAGAGCAACATCAAAGATTGAAGGAACATACACCCACAAAGATGAAAAAGATATAGCACAAGAGCTCTGGCAACTCAAAAACCCATAGTGGCTTCTTACCTCCAAATGACTGCACTGGTTTTCCAGAAATAATTCTTAACCAGGGTTAAATGGTTGAAATGACAAAGATGTAATTCAGAATATGGATAGAAACAAAGATAGTTGATATTCAGTATAAAATTAAAATCCAACCGAAGTAATATTAGGAATACAATACAAAAATCTAAGAGACAAATGGAAGAAATGTCATTTTAAAACATTCTAAGGTAGCTATATATATACTATTCATATATATATATATATATATATATATAGTATATATATATACTATTCAGCCATAAAAGAAACAAAATGATGGCATTTTCAGCAACCTTGTTGGGGTTGGAGTTGGAGACCATTATTCTAACTCGGGAATGGAAAATCTAACATCATATGTACTCTAATAAGTGGGAGATAAGCTAAGAGAACACAAAGGCATAAGAATGATATAATGAACTCTGGAGCCTGGATGGGAAGGTTAGGAGGGGCGTGAGGAATAAAATACTACACATTGGGTACAGTGTACACTGCTTGAGTGATAGGTACACCAAAATGTCAGAAATCACCACTAAAGAACTTATTCATTTAGCCAAACACCATCTGTTCCTCAAAAACTATTAAAATAAATAAAAAGAAAAGAAGAATGAACAATCCCTTCCACAAAATATGGCATTATGTAAAGAAACTAAATCTATGACTTGCTGGCATCCCTGAAAGAGAGGAAGAGAAAGCAAGCAACTTGGAAAACATATTTGAAGCTATCATCGTTGGAAATGATTCCAACCTTTCTAGAGAGGCCAATATTTAAATCCAAGAAATGCGAACCCCTGGAAGATACAAGAGGACCATTCACAAGACACACCCATCAAGTTTTACAAGGTCAAAATAAAAGAAAAAATGTTAAAGACAGCCAGAAGAAGGGACATGTCACCTACCAAGGGAAACCCATCAGAATAACAGTGGATTTTTCAGCAGTAACTCTACAATCCAGAAGAGCTTGGGGGACCAAATTCAGCATCTTTAAAGAAAAAGAAATTCCAACAATTAGCACAACTAATCTTCATTAAAAAAGGAGAAATATGATACTTTTATGATATGCAAATGTTAAGGAAATTTGTTATCAACAGACCTTCCTTAAAAGAGGTGCTTAAGGGAGTGCTGAATATGGAAAGAAAAAAACCATAACTGACCACCACATAAACATACTTCAATACATAGACCACTGACAGCATAAAGCAACCACACGATCAAGTCTTCATAATAACTAGTTCATAACACAATGACAGAATCAAATCAAAGCATACATATCAATATTAATCTTGAATGTAAACAGACTAAATGCTCAAATTAAATAGCACAAAGTGACAGTTTAGATAAACAAGCGAGACCCAATTGCCTGTTCACTCTGATGGTAGTTTCTCTTGCTGTGCTGAAGCTCTTTAGTTTAATTAGTTCCAATTTGTCAATTTTGGCTTTGTTGTCATTGCTTTTGGTGTTTTAATCATGAAGTCTTTGCACATGCTTATGTTCTGAATGGTATTGCCTAGGTTTTCTTCTAGGGTTTTTATGGTTGTAGGACTTGCATCTAAGTCTTTAATCCATCTTGAGTTTATTTTTGTATAAGGTGCAAGGAAAAGGTCCAGTTTCTGTGTTTTGCATATGGCTAGCCAGTTTTCCCAACACCATTCATTAAATAGGGAATCCTTTACCTATTGATTGTTTCAGTCAGGTTTGTCAAAAACCAGATTGTTGTGTATGTGTGGCACTATTTCTGAGGCCTCTGTTCTGTTCCATTGGTCTATATATCTGTTTTGGTACCAGTACCATGGTGTTTCGGTTACTGTAGCCTTCTATTATAGTTTGAGGTCAGGTAGCATAATGTCTTCAGCTTCGTTTTTTTCGTTTATGGTTTTCTTGGCTATATGGGCTCCTTTTTGGTTCCATATGTAACTTAAGGTAGTTTTTTTTCTAATTCTGTGAAGAAAGTCAATGGTAGCTTGATGGGGATAGCACTGAATCTATAAATTACTTTGGATAGTATGGCCATTTTCACGATACTGATTCTTCTTATCCATGAGCATGGAATGTTTTCCCATTTGTTTGTGTCATCTTTTATTTCCTTGAGCAGTCGTTTGTAGTTCTCCTTGAAGACGTCCTTTACATCCCTTGTAAGTTATATTCCTAGGTATTTTATTCTCTTTGTAGCAATTTTGAATGGGAGGTAACTCATGATTTGGCTCTCTGTTTTTCTATTATTTGTGTTTAGGAATTCCTGTGATTTTTGCACATTGATTTTGTATCCTGTGACTTTGATGAAGTTGCTTATCAGCTTTGGAAGATTTTGGGCTGAGGCAATGGGGTTTTCTAAATATACAATCATGTCATCTGCAAAGTGAGACAATTTGACTTCGTCTCTTCCTATTTGAATACTCTTTATTTCTTTCTCTTGCCTAATTGCCTTAGTCAGAATTTCCAATATTATGTTGAATAGGAGTGGTGAGAGAAGGCTTCCTTGTTTTGTGCCAGTTTTCAAAGGGAATTCTTCCAGTTTTTGCCCATTCAGTATGATATTGGCTGTGGGTTTGTCATAAATAGCTCTTATTAATTTGAAATATTTTTCATCAATACCTCATTTATTGAGTTTTTAGCATGAAGTTGTGTTGAATTTTATCAAAGGACTTTTCTGCATCTATTGAGATAATTACGTCTTTTTTGTCATTGATTCTGCTTATGTAGTGGATTATGTTTACTGACTTGTGTATGTTTAACCATCCTTGCATCCCAGGGATGAAGCCAACTTGATTGTGGTGAATAAGCTTTTTGATGTGTTGCTGGATTCAGTTTGCCAGTATTTTATTGAGGATTTTTACATCGATGTTCATCAGGGGTATTGGCCTGAAATTTTATTTTTTGTTTTGCCTCTGCCAGGTTATGGTATGGGGATGATGCTGTCCTCATAAAATTAGTTAGGGAGTAGTCTCTCCTTTTCTATTGTCTGGAATAGTTTCAGAAGGAATGATACCAGCTCCTTTTTGTACCTCTGGTAGAATTCAGCTGTGAATCCATCTGGTTTTGGGGTTTTTTATTGGTAGGCTATTAATTACTGCCTCAATTCCAGAACTTGTTATTTGTCTATTCAGGGATTTGACTTCATGCTGGCTTAGTCTTGGGAGGGCGTATGTGTCCAAGAATTTATCCATTTCTCCTAGATTTTCTAGTTTATTTGCATAGAGATGTTGATAGTATTCTCTGACGGTAGTTTTATATTTCTGTGGGATCAGTAGTGACATCCGTTTTATGATTTTTTATTGTGTCTATTTGATTCTTCTCTCTTTTTTTCTTTATTAGTCTGATTAGCAGTGTATCTATTTTTTTAATTTTTTCAAAACACCAGCTTCTTGATTCCTTGATTTTTTGAAGGGTTTTTTGTGTATCTATCTCCTTCAATTCTGCTCTGATTTTAGTTATTTCTTGTCTTCTGCTAGCTTTTGAATTTGTTTTTCTTGTTGTTCTTCTAATTGTGATGGTAGGGTGTTGATTTCAGATCTTTTTCTGCTTTCCCCTCTGGGCATTTACTGCTCTAAATTTCCCTCTAAACACTGCTTTAGCTGTATCTCAGATATTCTCATACATTGTGTCTTTGTTCTAATTGGTTTCAAAAAAACTTATTTATTTCTGCCTTAATTTTGTTATTTATCAAGTAGTCATTCAGGAGCAGGTTGTTCATTTTCCATGTATTTGTGCAGTTTTGAGTGAGTTAATCCTGAGTTGTAGTCTTAATCCTGTAATCTTAGTCCTGAGTTGTAACTTGTTTGCTTGGTTGTCTGAGAGACTGTTTGTTAAGATTTACATTATTTTGCATTTGCTGAGGAGTGTTTTAATTCCAAACATGTGGTCAATTTTAGAATACGTGGAATATGGAGCTGAGAAGAATGTATGTTCTCTTGATTTGTGGTGCAGAGTTCTGTAGATGTCTATTAGGTCTGCTTGGTTCAGAGCTGAGTTCAAGTCCTGAATATCCTTGTTAATTTTCTTTCTCGTTGATTTGTCTAATATTGACAGTGTGGCATTAAAGTTTCCCACTATTATTGCACTTTTATTGTATCGGAGTCTAAGTCTCTTTGATAGTCTCTAAGAACTTTCTTTATGAATCTAGGTGCTCCTGTATTGAGTGTACATATATTTAGGACAGTTAGCTCTTCTTCTTGCATTGATTCCTTTACCATTATGTAATGTGTTTCTTTATCTTTTTGATCTTTGTTGGTTTAAAGTCTGTTTTATCAGAGACTAGGATAACAACTCCTGCTTTTTTTTCTCTTTTTTTTTTTTATTTTTGGGTTTCCATTTGCTTGGTAAATATTCCTCCATCCCTTTATTTTGAGCTTATTTGTGTCTTTGCACATGAGATGGGTCTCCTGAATATAGCACACTGATGGTTCTTAACTCTTTATCCAATTTGCCAGTCTGTGTCTTTTAGTTAGGGCATTTAGTTTGTTTACATTTAAGGCTAATATTGTTATGTGTGAACTTGATCCTATAATTCTAATGATAGCTGGTTATTTTACCCACTAGTTGATGCAGTTTCTTCATAGTGTCAATGGTCTTTACAATTTGGTATATATTTTCAGTGGCTGGTGCTAGTTTTTCCTTTTCATATTTGTGCTTCCTTCAGGAACTCTTGTAAGGCAGACTTTGTGGTGACAAAATCTCAGCATTTGCTTGCTTTTAAGGATTTTTTTTTTCTTTTTTGCTTATGAAGCTTAGTTTAGCTGGAGATGACATTATCGGTTGAAAATATTTTTCCTTAAGAATGTTGAATACTGGCCGCCACTCTCTTCTGGCTTTTAGGGTTTCTGCAGAGAGATTTGTGGTTAGTCTGATGGGCTTCCCTTTGTGAGTAACCCGTCCTTTCTTTCTGGCTGCCCTTAACATTTTTTCCTTCATTTCAACCTTGGTGAATCTGACAATTATGTGTCTTGGGGTTGCTCTTCTCAAGGAGCATCTTTGTGGTGTTCTCTGTATTTCCTGAATTTGAATGTTGGTCTGCTTTTTTTCCTACTTGGTTCCACTCTCCCTGTAACTTTCAAGTATACCAATCAAACGTAGGTTGGTCTTTTCACCTGGTCCCATATTCCTTAGAAGCTTTGTTCAGTTTTTTCTTTTTTCTGTAATCTTGTCATGCTTTATTTTATTAAGTTGATCTTCAATCTCTAATATCTTTTCTTCAACTTGATCGATTCAGCTACTGATACTTGTGTATGCTTCACGAAGTTCTTGTGCTGTGTTTTTCCACTCCATCAGGTCATTTATTTTCTTCTGTGAACTGGTTATTCTAGCTTGCAATTCCTCGATTTTTTTTCAAGGTTCTTTGCTTTCTTCCATTGCATTAGAACATGCGCCTTTAGCATGGAGAAGTTTGTTATTACCCACCTTCTGAAGCCTACTTCTGTCAATTTGTCAAACTCATTCTCCATCCCATTTTGTTCCCTTGCTGGTGAGGAGTTGTGATCCTTTGGAGGAGAAGACATATTCTGGTTTTTGGAATTTTCAGCCTATTTGCATTCCTCCTTGTGGATTTATCTACCTTTGGTCTTTGATGTTAGTGACCTTTGGATGACGTTTCCGTGTAGACATCCTGTTTGTTGATGTTGACTGTATTCCTTTCTGTTCTTTAGTTTTCCTTCTATTAGTCAGGTCCTTCTGCTACAGGTCTGCTGGAGTTTGCTGGAGGTCCACTCCAGACTCTGTTCGCTTGGGTATCACCAGCAGAGACTGCATAACAACAGAGATTGTTGCCTGTTTATTCCTCTGGTACCTATGTTCCAGAACTGTGTTCCAGCACCCGCTAGATGCCAGCTGGAGCTCTCCTGTGTGAGGTGTCTGTCGACCCCTGCTGGGAGGTGTCTCCCAGTCAGGAGGCAGAGGGATCATGGACCCACTTGAGGAGGCAGTCTTTCCCTCAGCAGAGCTTGAGCACTGTGCTGGGAGATCCACTGCTCTCTTCAGAGCTGGCAGGCAGGAACATTTAAGTCTGCCGAAGCTGCACCCACAGGCACCCCTACCCCCGGGTGCTCTGTCCCAGAGAGATGAGAGTTTTATCTATAAGTCGCTGACTGGGGCTGTTGCCTTTCTTTCAGAGATGCCCTGCCTAGAAAGGTAGAATCTAGAGATGAAGTCTGGCTACAGTAGCTTTGCAGAGCTGTGATGGACTCTGCCCAGTTCAAACTTCCCCATGACTTTGTTTAAACTGTGAGGGGAAAACCGCCTACTCAATCCTCAGTAATAGTGGATGCAGATACCAGGTCAACTTCAGACTGCTGTGCTGGCAGCGATAATTTCAAACCAGTGGATCTTAGCTTGCTTGACTCTGTGGGGGTGGGATCTGCTGAGCTAGACCACTTGGCTCCCTGGCTTCAGCCCCCTTTCCAGGGGAGTAAATAGTTCTGCCTCGCTGGCATTCCCAGCACCATTGAGGCATGAAAAAAAAAAAAAAGAATTTTGCAGCTAGCTCGGTGTCTGCCCGAAAGACCGCTAAGTTTTGTGCTTGAAACCCAGGGCCCTGGTGGCATTGTCACCCGGGGGAATTTCCTGGTCTGTGGGTTGCAAAGACCATGGGAAAAGGGTAGTATCTGGGCTGGAGTGCACTGTCCCTCATGGCACAGTCCCTTACGGTTTCCCTTGGCTAGGGGAGAGAGTTCCCTGACCCTTTGCGCTTTCTGGGTGAGGCAAAACCCCACCCTGCTTTGGCTCATCCTCGCTTATAAGTGGGGGCTAAATGATGAGAACTTATAAACGCTAAGAAAAAAAGAACAGACACTGGAGTCTACTTGAGCATGGATAATGGGAGGAAGAAGAGGAACAGAAAAAATAACTATTGGGTACTGGGAATAATAACGGGTGTTAAAATAATCTGTACAACAAACTCCTGTGACACAAGTTTACCTATGTAACAAATCCTCACATGTACCCTTGAACATAAAATAAAAACTATTTTTTTTAAAAAGAAAATACTAGTAAACCTAGTCCAGCAGCACATGAACGAGTTAATTCACCACAATCAAGTAGGCTTCATTCTAGGGATACAAGTTTGGTTCAACATGTGCAAATCAATAAATATAATCCACAACATAAACAGGATTAAAAATAAAAATCAAATTATTATTTCAACAGATGCAACAAAGCTTTTGACAAGTCCAACATCTCCACATGATAAAAGCTGTCCACAAAGTAGACATTAAGGGAATGTTACTCAAAATAAGAGTTGTTTATGACAATCACACAGTCAATTTCATGCTGAAGGAATAAAAGCTGGAAGCATTCCCCTTAATAATTAAAAAAGACAAGAATGCTCATGTTCACCATTTCTATGCAACATCATGCTTGAAGTCCTAGCCAGAGAAATAGGCAAGAGAAATAAAAGCATCCAAATATGAAAACAAGTAAAACAAATAAACATGCCTCTCTTAATTGACATTATAATTCTCTACATACAAGACACTAGAGACTCTGTCAAAGGGATCCTAGATCTAATAAATGACCTCTGTAAAGTTTCAGAATAGAAAATCGACGTATAAAAATTAATAGCATTTCTATACATCCATAACGTTCAAACAGAGAGCCAAATCAAGAATAAAATCCCAATTAGAGTACCTGCAAAAAAATTAAAATACCTAGGAATACATCTAATAAAAAAAGTGAAGGATCTCTAGATAACAGAACAAATGGAAAAAACATTACATGTTCATGTATTGGAAGAATCGATATCATTATAATGTTAACACAGCTCAAAGCATCTATTGATTCAATGATATTCCTATTGAACGACCAACGTCACTTTTCACATAATTAGAAAAAACTACCTTGAAAATGACGTGAAACCAAAAAAAGCCCAAATATTCAAAGCAATCCTGAGCAAAAGCAAAACAAAACAAAAAACACAAAGTTGGTGGCATCACATTACTCAGCTACAACTGTAAAAGTCAATAGTACACAAAACAGCATGGTACTGAAAGAAAAACAGACACTTAGGCCAAATAAACATAATGGAAAACCCCAAATAAAACCCAAACTTACAACCAACTGATCTTTGACAAAGTCAACAAAAATAATCAACCAGAAAAATATCTCCTTATTCAAAAAATGGCTCTCTTATAACTGGCTATCCATACAAAGAGGAATAAAACTCAATTCCTGTCTTTCACCACATTCAAAAATTTACTCAAGATGGATTTAATACTTAAATGTAAGACTTACAACTATAATAATTCTAGAAGAAATCATTGGGAGCATGCTTCTGAACATCACCCTTGCCAAAAAAATTTTCACCAAATTCTCAAAAGTAATTGTAACAAAAATAAAAATTGTCAAGTGGAAACTAACTAAACTAAAGCACTTCTGCATGGCAAAAGAAACTATCAACAGAGTAAACAGACAACCTACAAGATAAGAGAAACATTTACAAACTGTGCATCTGACAAAGTTCTAATAACCAGAATCTATAAGAAAGATAAAAAATCAAGAAATGAGACAAATAATCACATTAAAAAGTGAGCAAGGGACCTGAAAAGAAACTTAACAAAATAAGACCTACGATTGGCAAAAAAACATGAAAAAATGTTCAACATCCTTAATAATAAGAGAAATGTGTAGGGAAACCACAATGAGAATTTTTTTAAATTAATTAATTTATTTTTATTTACTTATTTAGTTTATTTATTTATTCATTATTATACTTTAAGTTCTAGGGTACATGTGCATAACGTGCAGGTTTGTTACATATGTATACTTGTGCCATGTTGCTGTGCTGCACCCATCAACTCATCAGCACCCATCAACTCGTCATTTACATCAGGTATAACTCCCAATGCAACCCCTCCCCCCTCCCCATGATAGGCCCCGGTGTGTGATGTCCCCCTTCCCGAGTCCAAGTGATCTCATTGTTCAGTTCCCACCTATGAGTGAGAACATGCGGTGTTTGGTTTTCTGTTCTTGTGATAGTTTGCTAAGAATGATGGTTTCCAGCTGCATCCATGTCCCTACAAAGGACACAAACTCATCCTTTTTTGTGGCTGCATAGTATTCCATGGTGTATATGTGCCACATTTTCTTAATCCAGTCTGTCACTGATGGACATTTGGGTTGATTCCAAGTCTTTGCTATTGTGAATAGTGCCGCAATAAACATACATGTGCATGTGTCTTTATAGCAGCATGATTTATAATCCTTTGGGTATATACCCAGTAATGGGATGGCTGGGTCATATTGTACATCTAGTTCTAGATCCTTGAGGAATCGCCATACTGTTTTCCATAATGGTTGAACTAGTTTACAATCCCACCAACAGTGTAAAAGTGTTCCTATTTCTCCACATCCTCTCCAGCACCTGTTGTTTCCTGACTTTTTAATTAGAATTTAAAAAAAGATGGCCAAATACAATCCTTTAGTGATCATACCCCCATCCACAAGAATAACAAGTTGAACAGCTATCCACACTAGGAAGCAACTTCATGAGAACCAGAAATCAGATGAGTGATCACAGTATCTGGTGTTAACCTTATTTCAGAAAAGGAGACACTAAAGAGCATAAAAATGAAATTCTAAAATTGATGACACCACCCCTCCTCAATCCATGGCAGTGGACACATGGTAAAGAGAAAAAATCTGTGTATTTGGTGGAGGGATTGCACAGGGATTGTGGGACTTTTTACTGGAACACAGTGCTGCTTGTCACAGTGAAAAGCAGCACAAGGCAGTTCAGCTGGTGTCCATGGAGGGGGCATTTAGACCAGCACTATTCAGAGGGGAATCATCCATTCCAGCAGTCAGAACTTGAGTTCCAGCTAACCGGAGCATCATGTTCTAAAGCACTCTGGGGTCATAAGTAAACTTGAAAAGCAGTATAAGCTGCAAGTACTGCAAATGCTGGATAAGTCGAGGTGATATGCTGCACTAGAAGCCAGTGGACTTCTGGCACATGTAACTTAGTGAGACATCAGCTGGGGCACCAAAAAGAGTGCTTGCATCACCCCTCACCCAACTCCAGCCAGTAAAACTCACAGATCTGTGAAGAGAGAAAATAGTATAGAGAATTTTTCATCCAACTTGGGTACCAGCTCCGCCAAAATAGGATAGGGCACAAGGCAGAGTCTTGAGGCCCCCCTTCAAATTCCTAGTTCCTGCCCATTTCTAGACACACTCTAGGTCACAAGAGAATCTGCTGTCTTGAAGGGAAGGACTCAGTTCTGGCAGAATCTATTACATGCTAATGAAAGGGCCCATGGGCCTTTAAGAACAATCATCAGAAGCCAGGCAGTACTCACCCCAGGCCTTGGTTGAGACCACGTGCTGTGCTGGCTTCAGATTTGACCCAGCACATTCCCAACTGTGATGCCCATGGGGAAATCTCCTTTTACTTGAGGAGAGGAGAGGAAAAAGTAAAGGGGACCTTGTCTTGCAGCTTTGATACAAGCTCATCCACAGTGGCATAGAAAAACAAGCAGGCTCCTGGGGATCCCAATTATAGATTGTGGCTTCTAGATGTCATTTCTTGAGTCAGCCTGGTCCCAAGGCGAACCAACTGTCATAAAAAGAGAGATCTGAGTTGGTAGCATTTACCACAAGTTGAATGAAGAGTTCTTGAGACTTGAGTAAACATCAGCAAGAAAAAGGCAGTACTCACCATGAGCCTGGGGCCATGATAATCATGGGAAGAAATTACTTCTGCATGAGGAGAGGAGAAAGAAGAGTGAGAAGAACTGTCTTGCAGGTTGGGTGTCAGCCACAGTAAAACAGTACCAAGTAGATACCTAAGTTTCTTGACTTCAGACCCTGGCTTCCAGATGGCTTTTCTGAATCCACCTAGGATCAGAGAAGAGCTCACTGTTCTGAAAGGAAGGACAGAAGCCTGGCTGGAGTCATCACCTGCTGACTGAAAAGCCCTTGGACCTTGAGTGAGCTTAGGTAGTAGCCAGACAGTGGAGACCACAGACCTTGGACAAAATCCAGTGTTGTGTTGGTTTCAAATCTGACCCAGTGCAGTCCCAATAGTGGTGGCCACAGGTGATCTTGTGTCATTCCTTCCCAGCTCTAGGAAGCTCAGCAGGGAAATAAAGACTTGTTTTGGGAGGGGAAGTAAAGAAAGAAAGTAATCATCCCTGCACATAGGGCTGCAGTGACTAAAGACTTTGATCACAATACTCAATTCCCTTTGAAAATTTGGAAAGCCTTTCCAAGAAAAATGAATACAAACAATCACAGACTGTGAAGACTACAATACATACCTAACTCGATGAATACAAACAAGCACAGACTGTGAAGACTACAATAAATAAATACCTAACTCTTCA
The DNA here is from genome assembly GCF_049350105.2 of Macaca mulatta. NCBI lineage: Eukaryota > Metazoa > Chordata > Mammalia > Primates > Cercopithecidae > Macaca > Macaca mulatta. The sequence continues at coordinate 57,896,448 of NC_133426.1, read as the reverse complement.
AAGCCCAGACATCAGTGAACATCCACAAGCATCAAGGCCATCCAGGAAACCATGGCCTAACCCAATTATATAAAATATTAAAATAAATTAAATATATTATTATATATTATATTATGTTTTATTATTATATTTATATAATATTTTATAAATATAAAATAAATATACTTATTTTATAAACATATAAAATATATTTTAAAATGGGCAAAAGATGTAAATAGATGTTTCTAAAAAGAAGACATATAAATGGAAATATGTATATGAAAATTTGCTCGGCATCATTGATCATCAGAGAAATGCAAATCAAAACTATAATGAGATGTCATATAATCCCAGTTAAAAAGGGTTTTATCCCAAAGACAGGCAATAATGAATGCTGGTGAGGAGGTGGAGAAAAAAAAAGAACTTTATACACTGTTGGTGGGAATATAAATTTTTACAGCCACTATCGAGAACAGCATGGATGTTTCTCAAAATCTAAAAATACAATTGTCATATGATCCAGCAATACCACTTCTAGGTATATATCCAAAAGAAAGAAAATGGTATACCTAAAAAATAACTACACTTCAATGTTTAATGCAGCACTGCTGACAATTACCAAGATTTGAAATCATCCTAAGTGTCCATTAGCAGACACATGGATTTAAGAAAATGGATTAACACACAATGGAGTACTGTTTCACCATAAAAAATGAGATCCTGTAATTTTCAAAAACCCAGATGGAAGTGGAGGTCAATCTGTGAAGTAAAATAAGTCAGGCACAGAAAAACACATGTCACATGTGTTCACTCATTTGTTGGAGCTAAAAATTAAAACAATTGAACTCATTGAAATAGAGAGTAGAATGCTGGTTACCAGAGATTGGAAACCGGGGTGGGGGGGAGTGGTGGTGGGGGGGAAGTTGTAATGGTTAATGGGTAAAAAATATACTTAGGTAGAGTAAGCATTTGTTGATAGTGTAACATGGTAATTACATTTAACCATAATTTATTGTACATTTGTAAATAACCAGAAGCAGGCCAACTACCAGAGGTAGAACAAGATGGCTGAATAAAAGGCTGCACCAATTGTTCCTTGCAAGAACACCAATTTAATAACTATCTACCCAGAAAAATCACCTTCATAGGAATCAAATATGTTTAGCACTTATAATACCTGGTATTAACTTTGTAACACTGAAGGAAGTAATGAAGAAATAGGAAATGAAAAAAATCTTAAATCACCAACTCCACCTGTCTTCCATTCCCCAACAGTGACTGCATGGTGTGGAGAGCATCTCCAGCTTCTGGGTGAGGAATAACCTAAGTCTGAGGCCTTGTGTCAGTGTTGCCCTGTTAAAAGGGAAAGGTAAACCAGGCCCATCTCAGCTGATACCTGCCCATGGAGGGAGCATTTAAACCAGCCCTAGAAAGAGGGGATCACTGATTCTAGTAGTCCAAACCTGAGTTCCCTCAAACCTTGCTATAAAGGGTGAAAGTACTCTGTATTCACAGTAAAATTGAAAGGCAGTCTACCTTAGGAAGAAAAATGGTGGATAGGAGAAAGGATTAACTTGCAGCTCCCACTTGGGTGGACAGATCAGCATGTGGAGACTCACATCATGAAAACTTGTTCCAAGAACTACTGCCAGAACATACCAGAAAGTAGAGAATCCACAGACCCTTTGAAGGAAATAGCTTGCTGCTGCAGGCTCCTTGAGACAGCTGAAAAACTGTGAGTGCCCAATGTATGAAAAGATGAACATCTCACCCCAAACACACATCCATCCAGGGGAACTTGAAGGTCTAGATAACAGTAAAACAATTTGAACTTACCTGGATCTGAGATAAATTTAGAGAGCAAAGTGAAATACAGGGATAGAAGGAAGAAGTGGAAAGAGCCCTGTGGGCACTCTTGGCCCCAGGGAAACAACTTCTGACTTTGTCTCACAGGGTTCCTTGAGGGGGACAGCAAGTTAAATTGGGGAAAGACCATAAGAGAAGGAAAGGTCCAGATAAACTTTGCAACAATTTCAACCAAATACAAAGTTCCTTGGACCGAATCTGGGGGAGGAGGTGAATGGGGACTGCAGATCCAAGCACAGAAGCCATGGCAGGGGAGGACGCACAAAACCTGAAAGCCCTAATGGCTTTCTCAGTGGGGCTGCTTGTAGCGTGGGGCAAGTTCTCAGATCTGCTCACCAGCTGCCTGGAAACAAACTTGGTTCTGTTAGGGAGGCATGGTGGGAATGAGACCAGCTTTTCAAGCTTTGTGGAAGCTGGGTGAGGCCTATCACAACCAGCTTTTCCCCACTTCCCTTGGGACCTGTATGATGCAGCAGAGCAGCCATAATCTCCCTGAGAACATTATTCCATTGGCCTGTGAACCACTCCCCAATTCCCCACAGCAGCCACAGTTGCTGAGAGTCAAAGAGAGTCAGAGCTCAGACACACCTAACCCTGCCTCCATATGAGGGTCTTTCTCTATATGCCCTGGTAGCCAAAGACAGAAAACAAACCACATAATCTCTTGGAAGGATTATGGCCCAGCCCACCACCTGAAAAACCTGTATATTTATTCGGGTAACCTAATAGCAAGCTTGTTTCTTCCCTATACTACCACAGTTGATGCTCTCTTGAAAATGTCACCTCTTGGCAGGAGGTCAACCTACACAAAACCAGCACACTAAACAAAAATACAAGTAAGGACCCTCAAGGAGTCTACTTTATTTCCTTGCTACTTCCAACAGAGAAGGTGCTGAGAGACCTGAAGAGAAATCACACCACAGGATTCTCTGCAGACACTCCTTGCTACCAGTCCAGAGCCTGGTAGCTCCCCTGGGTGGCTAGACCCAGAAAAGAAATAATTACTGCAGTTCGGCTCTCAGGAAGCCCCATCCCTAGGGTATGGAGGAGGCACCACATGAAGAGAGAACCTTGTGGGAAAAAAGAATCTTAAGAGAAGCCCTTGAGCCCCAGATCTTCTCTCTGACATAGTCTACCCAAATGATAACAAACCTAAAAACCAAATCTGGTAAAATGAAAAAACGAGGTTCTTTAACAACCCCAAAAGATCACACTAGCTCACCAGCAATGAATCAAAACCAAGAATAAATCACTGAATTGCCAAAAAAAAAAAAGTCAGGAGGTTGATTATCAAGCTACTCAAGGAGGCACCAGAGAAAGGCAAATATCAACTTAAAAAAATTTAATAAAGTTACAAGATATGGATAGATACATCTCTGGAGAAACAGCATAAAAAAATTTCAACTTCTGCAAATGAAGGACACACTTTAAAAATGCAAAATACACTGGAAAGTCTCAACAGTAGAAATAAGTAGAAGAAATCACTTCAGAGCTCAAAGTTGAAACTTTTGAATTTATCCAATCCAAAAATCATGAAAAAAAAGAAAAAAAACAATACACAAAGCCTCCAAGAAGTTTGGGATTATGTTAAATTACCAAACCTAAGAATAATTGGTGTTCTCAAGAAAGAAGCTATATCGAAAAGTTTGAAAAATATATTTCAGGGAATAATCGAGGAAAATTTTCCTGGCCTTGTTAGACATTCAAATACTAGAAGCGAATAGAACACCCGGGAATTTCATTGTAAAATGATCATTGCCTAGGGACATAGTCATAAAGTTATCTAAAATCAAGTTGAAGGAAATAATCTTAAGAGCAGTAACATAAAAGCATCAGATAGTCTATTTAAAAAAAAAAAAAAAAAAAACCTATCAAATTAACTGCAGATTTCTCAGCAGAAACCCTACAAGCTAGAGGGAATTGGGGTCCTATTTTTAACCTCATTAAGAAAAACAATTATCATCCACAAATTTTTATCCGGTGAAATAGAGCTTCATAAAAGAAGGAAAGACAGTCTTTTTCAGAAAAGCAGATGCTTAGAGGATTCACGACTACCAACCCAGACCTACAAGAACTATTAAAAGAAGCTCCAAATCTTGAAACAAATCCTCAAAATACACCAAAATAGAACTTCCTTAAAGCACAAATCTCACAGGATCTATGAAACAATAAGACAATTGAGAAAAAAGAAAAATATATAATCAGCAAATAGCACAATAAATAAAATAGTACCCCACATCTCAATGCTAATGTTGAGTATAAATGGCCTAAATGCTCCACTTAAAAGATACAGAATGACAGAAATGATAAAAATCCACCAACCAAGTATATGTTGTCTTCAAGAGACTCGCTTGACACATAAAGACTCAAATAAACTTAAGGTAAAGAGGTGGAAAAATATATTCGATGCAAATGGACACCAAAAGCATGTAGGAGCAGCTATTCCTATATTGGACAAAATAAACCTTAAAGCAACAGCAGTTAAAAGAGACAAAGAGGGACATTATATAATAATAAAAAAACTAGTTCAACAGGAAAATATTGCAATCCCAAATAAATATTCACCTAGCACTGGAGCTCCCAAATGTATAAAACAATGTCTACTAGACCTAAGAAATGAGGCAGATAGCAACATAATAATAGTAGAGCACTTTCATACTCCACTGACAGCACTAGACAGGTCATTAATACAGAAAGTTAACAATGAAACAAAGGACTTAAACTGTACCCTAGAACAAATTGCCTTAATAGATATTTACAGAACATTCTGCCCAACAACTGCAGAATATACATTGCGTTCATCAGCATGTAGAGCATTCTCCAAGATAGGCCATGTGATAGAACACAAAACAAGTTTCAACAAATTTAAGAAAATCGAAATTATATCAAGTACTCGCTTAGACCACAGTGGAGTGAAATTGGAAATCAATTCCAAAGGAAAGCTTCAAATACAAGTAGCTCAAAGCGCACCCTGGAAATTCATTCCAAAAGATTATTGCCTAGACAGATAGTTACAAGCTTATCTAAAGTCAAGATTTAAAAAAAAAAGAATCTTAAGAGCTGTGAGGCAAAACACTAGGTAAACTATAAGGGAAAACCTGTCAGATTAATAGCAGATTTCTCAGCAGATATTGTACAAACTGGAAAGGATAGGGGTCCTATCTCTTCGCTCATTAAGCAAAACAATTATCATCCATGAATTTTGCGTTCAGCAAAACTAAGCTGGATACTTAGCTGTTTCCCTCACAACCATGCAAATACATGGAAATTAAATAATCTGCTTCTGAACAATAATTGAGTCAACAATAAAATCAAGACAGAAATTGAAAAATCCTTTGAACTGAATGAAAATAGTGACACAATTCATCAAAACCTCCCCAATACAGCAAAAGTGATGCTAAAAGAAAAGTTTATAGCATTAAGTACCAACATCACCCTAATACCAAAACTGGGAAAGGACATAACACAAAAATAAAACCACAAACCAATATCCCTGATAAATAAATGCAAAATTATTCAACAAAATACTAGCTAACCAAATCCAACAGCATATCAAAAATATAATCTATAATGATCAAGTAGGTTTCATAATACAGCAATGGTTTACTATATGCAAGTCAATAAATGTGCTAACCACATAAACAGAATTAAAGAGAACAATTACATGACCACCTCAATATATGCAGAAGAAAGAATTTGACAAAATCTAGCATACCATTATGAGTAAAACCAACAGCACAATTCACGTAGAGAGACATACCTCAAGGTAATAAAAGCTATCTATGACAAACTGACAGCCAACATTATACTGAACAGAGAAAAGTTGAAAGCATTCTCACTGAGAACTGGAACAAGACGAGGATGCCCACTTTCACCACTTGTATTCAACAGAAGACTGGAAATCCTAGTCAAAGCAATCAACAAGATAAAAAAATGAAGGGCATCCAAGTCAGTAAAGAGGAAGTCAAACTGATGCTGTTTGCCAATGATATCATTGTATAACTAGAAAATCCTAAAGACTCATCCAAAAAGTTCACAGAACAGATAAATGAATTCTGTAAATTTTCAGAATACTGAATTAATGTACACAAATCAGTAGCACTCTTATACACCAACAGTGACCAAGCTGAGAATCAAATTAAGAACTCAACCCCTTTTAAAATTGCTGCAAAAATTAAACATTTAGCAATATACCTAACGAAGGAAGTGAAAGTGAAAGAACTCTACAATAGAAACTACAATATACTGCTGAAAGGAATTACAGACTACACAAACAAATGGAAACACATCCCATGCGCTTGGATGGGTAGAATGAATATTGTGAAAATGACCACATTTCCATACGCAATCTACAAATTCAATACAATTCTCATAAAGTACCATGATCATTCTTCATAGAACTAGGAAAAAACAATCCCCAAATTCACATGGAACCCAAAAAGAGCCCACATAGCCAAAGCAAGACTAAGCAAAAAGGACGAATCTGTAGGCATCACGTTACCCAACCTCAAACTATACTACAAGGCTATAGTTTCCAAAAAAAAATGTGGTACTGGTATATGAATAGGCCCATAAACCAGTGAAACAGAATAGATAACCCAGAAATAAAGGCAAATACATACAGCCAACTGATCTTTGATAAACCAAAAACAAATGATGCTGGGATAATTGGCAAGCCACATATAAAGAATAAAACTGAATCCTCATCTCTCACCTTATACAAAAATAAACTCAAGGTGGATCAAAGACTTAATTCTAAGACTGGAAGCCATAAAAATTTTAGAATATAACATTGGAAAAACCCTTCTAGACATTGGCTTAGTCGAAGACTTCATAACCAGAACCCTAAAGCAAATGCAACAAAAACAAAGTAAATAGATGAGTCTTAAGTAAACTAAAAAGTTTCTGCACAGCAAAATAAATAATCAGCAGAGTATACAGACAACCCACAGACTGGGAGAGAATCTTTACAATTTATACATACAAAAAAGGACTAACATCCAGAATCTACAAGAAACTCAAACAAATCAGCAAGAAAAAACAAGCAATCCCTTCAAAAGGTGGATAAATACATGAATACACTATTCTCAAAAGATGTAAGATGCCCCAGTATGTGTTGTTCCCATATCTGTGTCCACGTGTTTTCATTGTTCAACTCCCACTTATATGTGAGAACATGTGGTATTTGGTTTTCTGTCCCTGTGTTAGTTTTCTGAGAATAATGGCTTCAAGCTCCATCCATGTCCCTGCTAAGGACATAATCTCATTCTTTTTTATGACTTCATAGTATTCCGTGGTGTATATGTACCACATTTTCTTTACCCATTCTATCACTGATAAGCATTTTGGTTGGTTCCATGTCTTTGCTATTCTGAATAGTGCTGCAATGAACATACAAGTGCATGTTTATTTATAATAGAATGATTTATTATAAATTTAAGAAATTTGGAGGGTATATACCCAGTAATGGGATTGCTGGGTCAAATTATATATTTTATTCTTAAGCTTTGAGAAATCACCACATTGTCTTCCACATGGTTGAACTAATTTGCATTCTCACTAACAGTGTAAAAGCATTTCTATTTCTCCACAGCCTCACCAGCATCTGTTGTTTCTGGACTTTTCAATAATTGCCATTCTGACTGGTGTGAGATGTTATCTAATTGTGGTTTCAATTTGCATTTCCCTAGTGATCAGTAATGTTGAGCTTTTAAAAATATATTTGTTGGCTGCATAAATGTTTCCTTTGGAGTAATGTCTGTGTTCTTTTGCCCACTTTTTAATTGGGTTGCTTTTTTTTTCTCTCATACATTTGTTTAAGTTTCCTGTAGATTCTTGATATTAGACATTTGTCAGGTGGATAGCTGGGGAGGGAGAATATCAGGATAAAACACTAATATATATGGAACTTAATACCTAGGGGATGGTTTGATAGGTGCAGCAACCTACGAGGACACACGTTTGCCTATGTAGCAAACATGCACAGTATGCACATGCTATCCTGAACTTTAAAATAATTTTTTAAAAAGATATACAAATGTCCAACAAACATTTGAAAAAATGCTCCACATCACTAATTATCAAGGAAATGCAAATTGAAACCACAATGTATTACTCCCTCACTCATGGAAGAATAACCATAATCAAAAAATCAAAAACTAATAGAAATTGGCATTGATGTGGTGAAAGGGAACACTTTTACACCTCAGGTGGGAATGTAAACTAATACAACAATGGAAAAAAGTGTAGCGATTCCTTAAAGAACTAAAAGTATATATATATACTTTTATGTGTGTGTGTGTGTGTGTGTGTGTGTGTGTGTGTGTATACCCATCCCACTTTTAGGTATCTACCCAGAGGAAAATAAGTCATTACCAAAAGAAGATACTTGCACATGAAAGTTTGTAGCAGCACAATTTTCAACTGCAAAAATATGGAGCCAGTCCACATGCTCATCAATAAACAAGTGAATAAAGAAAATGTGTTGTATAAAGCATGGAATCCTACTCGGTCATAAAAAGGAACAAAATAATGGCATTTTCAGCAACCTGAATAAAACTGGAGAGACCATTATTGTAAGTGAAATAGCTCATAAATGAAAAATCAAACACATTTTTTAAAATAATCGCCATTCTGACTGGTGTGAGATGGTATCTCATTGTGGTTTTGATTCGAATTTCTCTGATGATCAGTGATGTTGAGCTTTTCTTCATATGCTTGCTGGCTGCATAAATGTCTTCTTTTGAGAAGTGTCTGTTCATATCCTTTGCCCATTTTTTGATGGGGTTGGTTTTTTTTTTCTTCTTGTAAATTTGTTTAAGTTCCTTGTAAATTCTGGATATTAGACCTTTGTCCGATGGGTAGATTGCAAAAATGTTCCCCCATTCTGTAGGTTTCCTGTTTACTCTGATGATAGTTTCTTTCACTCTGCAGAAGCGCTTTCATTTAATTAGATCTCATTTGTCAATTTTGATTTTGTTGCAATTGCTTTTGGCATTTTTGTCTTGAAGTCTTTGCCCATGCCTGTGTCCTGAATGGCATTGCTTAGGTTTTCTTCTAGGGTTTTTTTTTTTTTTTTTTTTTTTTGAGACCGAGTCTCACTCTGTCACCCAGGCTGGAGTGCAGTGGCACAATCTCGGCTCACTGCAAGCTCCGCCTCCTGGGTTCACGCCATTCTCCTGTCTCAGCCTCCCAAGTTGGGACTACAGGTGCACGCTGCCACCCCTGGCTAATTTTTCGTATTTTTAGTAGAGATGGAGTTTCACCATGTTATCCAGGATTGTCTCGAACTCCTGACCTCGTGATCTGCCAGCTTCGGCCTCCCAAAGTGCTGGGATTACAGACCTGAGCCACCGCGCCCGGCTCTTCTAGGGTTTTTATCATTTGGAGTATTACATTTAAGTCTTTAGTCCATCACAATAGATGCTGGTGAGGCTGTGCAGAAATAGGAACGCTTTTATACAGTTGGTGGAAATGTAAATTAGTTTAACCCATTGTGGAAGACAGTATGGCAAGTCCTTGAGGATCTAGAACCGGAAATACCATTTGACCCAGCAATCCCATTAGTTGGTATATACCCAAAACAATATAAATTATTCTACTATAAAGACACATGCACACATATGTTTATTGCAGCACTATTTACAATAGCAAAGACATGGAACCAATCCAAATGTTCATAAATAATAGACTGGATAAAGAAAATGTTGTACATATGCTACATGGAGTACTATGCAGCCATAAAAAGGAATGAGATCATGTCCTTTGCAGGGACCTGGACAAAGCTGGAAACCATCATTCTCAGCAAACTAACACAGGAACAGAAAACCAAACACCACATGTTCTCACTCATAAGTGGGAGTTGAACAATGAGAACCCATGGACACAGAGAGGGAAAACTCACAGCAGGGCTTGTTGGGGGAGTGGGGGAGTGAGGGGAGGGAACTTATAGGATTGGTCAATAGGTGCAGCAAATCACCATGGCACACGTATATCTACGTAACAAACCTGCATGTTCTGCACATGTATCCAGTTTTTTTTTTTTTTTAAAGAAGAAATAAAAGAAAACCACACACACACACACGCAGTATGTTCCTACTAAGAAGTGGGAGCTAAGCTATAAGGACACAAATGAATTAGAATAATACAATGCATTTTGGGGGCTCAGGGGAAAGGGTGGGAGGGGGTGAATGAGAAAAGATTCCACATTGGGTACAGTGTACACAACTCGGGTAATGGGAGCACCAAAATCTCAGAAATCGCCAGTAAGTAACTTATCCATGTAACCAAACACCATTTGTTCCCCCAAAAACCTATTGAAATTAAAAAATAATAATAAAATAAAAATAAATAAAATCTCTTTGGGGAGGGTTTCAAAATAAAATAAAGGCTGTCCAAGCTGTAAGGACTGAAACCCTTAGGCAAGACTTGATGCTTAACTAGGCTAGGACACCAGCTGGGATGGCTATGGGAGTGCTGGCATTACCCTTTCCCTAATACCAAGTTGCAGTTTACAGCTCCCAATGAAACACATTATTCTGTTTGAGGAGAAGAAAGGAACAAGTGGAAAAGATTTTGTCTTGCACTTTGTATACCCAGCTCAGCCACAGCAGGATAGGGCAGCAGTCAGAGTCATGAGGGCCCCATTTAATACCCTAGTTTCTACATGAAATTTCTAGACACACCCTGGGCTAGAAGAAAACCTGCTGCCTTAACAAAAACAACAACAACAGCAACAGTGCTGGCAGCATTTCTCATCTGCTCACTGTAAAGCCCTTCAGCCCTGAATAACCAGCACCAATAAACAGGGACTACATTAGGTACCACTTGCTAACTTGAGGTACCAGCATAGCCACAGGTGTGTGGAGCACCAAGGACTCTTGAGGTTTCCAATTCTAGAACTTGACTCTTGGATAACACTTTTGAACCACCCTGGGCCTAGGGGGAGTCCAATTCCCTGAAATGTGAGTTATAGGCCAAGCAACATTCATCATAAGCTGACTTAAAAGCCCTTTAGCCTTAAAGGAAAATCAACGGTAGTCTGGCAGTATTCCTCATGGTCTGAAGAGGCAGTGGTTATGAGGTAAGCTTCCTCTGCCTTTGCAAAGGGAAGGGAATGGTGGGAAGAACTGTGTCTTGTGGTCTGAATGCCAGCTTAGCCATGGTACAATAGAATACCAGGTTTTTGACTCTAGTTCCTGATTCACATATGGCACCTTTGGAACCACTCAAGGCCTAGAAAACCTCAGTGCCCAAAAGGGAAGGTCATAGGCCTCGCTGGCATTACCACCAGCTGATTGTGGAGCCCTAGGGCCTTGAGCAAACATAGGTAGTAGCCAGGGAGTGGTTACTACAGGCCTTACCTAATACTCAGTCCAGTGGTGGCTTCAGGTCTAACCAAAAACTATCATACTGTTGGTGACCACAGGGATGCTTATGTCCCTCCACCCCAAGGTTTAGGTGACTCAGAAAAAAAGTGAGAGAGTGACTATGCTTATTTAGGAGAAATTAAGAGAAGAAAACAAGAGTCTCTGCTTGGTAATCCAGAGAAATCTCCAAGATCTTGCCCAATAACATCAAGGTGGTAATTCAACCAGATTGCAAAAACCTCAGCATTACTGGGCTTTGAGTGCACCCAAAAGCAGATACAGCTTAGATCACAATACCTGAGTCCTTTCAAATCTCTGGAGAGCCTTCCCAAGAAGGATGGGTGAAAATAAAGCACAGACAGTAAAGACTATAATAAATACTAAACTGTTCAATGCACAGACAGCAAAGAGCATCTACTAGCATCAAAACCATACAAGGAAACATGACTTCATCAAATAAGTTAAATAAGTCAGAAGAAACGAATGCCTCAGAAACAGAGATATGTGACCTTTCAGACAGAAAATTCAAAGTACCTGTGTTGAGGAAACTCAAATATGACATAACACAGAAAAGAAATTCAAAATTTTATAAAATAAATTTTTAAAAAAGATTGAAATAATTTAAAGGAATCAAATGTAAATTTTCCAGCTAAAAATGCAAGTGGCATATTGCAGAATGCATCAGAATCCTTTGATAGCAGAATTGATCAAGCAGAAAAAAGAATTAGTGAGCTTGAAGACAGGTTATTTGAAAATACACAATTATGGAAAACAAAAATATATATAAAACAATGAAGCATGCCTACAGGATCCAACAATAGCCTCGAAGGGCAAGTCCATCAGTTATTGGGTCTTAAAGAGAAAGTAGAGAAAAAGATAGAGGTACAAAGTTTATTTAAGGGTATAATAATACATAACTTCCCAAACCTAAACAACAACAACAACAAAAAGTCAATATCCAAGAAGGTTGCAGAACACTGAGCAGATGTAATCCAATGGCAACTGCCTCAAAGAATTTAAATAAAATTCCCAAATGTTGAGAATATATTAAAAATTATAAAAGTAACAAAAAAGAAACAAATAACATAAAATGAAACTCTAATATGTCTGTCACCAGACTTTTCAGTGGAAACCTTACAGGCTGGGAGACAGTGGAATGACATACTAAAGTGCTGAAGGAAAAAAAAAAAAAAAAAAAAAAAAAAAAAAAAAAAAAAAGCTTTTTACTCAAAAATAGTATATTTGGAGAAAATGGTCTTCAAATCTAAATGAGAAGCAAGGACTTCCCCAAATAGAAGCTAATGGATTTCATCAAAACCAGTCCTGTCCTATAAGAAATGGTAAAGGGAACACTTCAATCAGATAAAAAAGCATTGATGGGCAATTAATGTCCAGTAATCTGTACCGTAAAGGTACAAAACTTACTGGTAATAGTAACTACATAGAAAGTCACAAAATACTTTAACACTGTAACTGTGGTTTTTCAACTACTCTTATCCTAAGTAGAGAGACTAAATAATTAAACAATGAAGACCAGAAACAGAAAAACAGAGAGGCAAATCATGAAAGAACTTCCATTCACAATTCCTTCAAAGAGAATAAAATACCTAGGAATCCAACTTACAAGGGATGTAAAGGACCTCTTCAAGGAGAACTACAAACCACTGTTCAGTGAAATAAGAGAGGACACAAACAAATGGAAGAACATACCATGCTCATGGATAGGAAGAATCAATATCGTGAAAATGGCCATACTGCCCAAGATAATTTATAGATTCAATGCCATTCCCATCAAGCTACCAATGAGTTTCTTCATTGAATTGGAAAAAACTGCTTTGAAGTTCATATGGAGCCAAAAAAGAGCCTGCATCTCCAAGACAATCCTAAGTCAAAAGAACAAAGCTGGAGGCATCACGCTACCTGACTTCAAATTATACTACAAGGCTACAGTAACCAAAACAGCATGGTACTGGTACCAAAACAGAGATATAGACCAATGGAACAGAACAGAGTCCTCAGAAATAATACCACACATCTACAGCCATCTGATCTTTGACAAACCTGAGAACAAGAAATGGGGAAAGAATTCCCTATTTGATAAATGGTGCTGGGAAAATTGGCTAGCCATAAGTAGAAAGCTGAAACTGGATCCTTTCCTTACTCCTTATACGAAAATTAATTCAAGATGGATTAGAGACTTAGATGTTAGACCTAATACCATAAAAATCCTAGAGGAAAACCTAGGTAGTACCATTCAGGACATAGGCATGGACAAAGACTTCATGTCTAAAACACCAAAAGCAACAGCAGCAAAAGCCAAAATTGACAAATGGGATCTAATTAAACTAAAGAGCTTCTGCACAGCAAAAGAAACTACCATCAGAGTGAACAGGCAACCTACAGAATGGGAGAAAATTTTTGCAATCTACTCATCTGACAAAGGACCAATATCCAGAACCTACAAAGAACTCAAACAAATTTACAAGAAAAAAACAAACAACCCCATCCAAAAGTGGGCAAAGGATATGAACAGACATTTCTCAAAAGAAGACATTCATACAGCCAACAGACACATGAAAAAATGCTCATCATCACTGGCCATCAGAGAAATGCAAATCAAAACCACAATGAGATACCATCTCACACCAGTTAGAATGGCGATCATTCAAAAGTCAGGAAACAACAGGTGCTGGAGAGGATGTGGAGAAATAGGAACACTTTTACACTGTTGGTGGGATTGTAAACTGGTTCAAGCATTGTGGAAAACAGTATGGCGATTCCTCAAGGATCTAGAACTAGATGTAACATATGACCCAGCCATTCCATTACTGGCTATACACCCAAAGAATTATAAATCATGCTGCTATAAAGACACATGCACACGTATGTTTATTGTGGCACTATTCACAATAGCAAAGACTTGGAATCAACCCAAATGTCCATCAGTGACAGACTGGATTAAGAAAATGTGGCACATATACACCATGGAATACTATGCAGCCATAAAAAAGGATGAGTTTGTGTCCTTTGTAGGGACATGGATGCAGCTGGAAACCATCATTCTTAGCAAACTATTACAAGAACAGAAAACCAAACACCGCATGTTCTCACTCATAGGTGGGAACTGAACAATGAGATGATTTGGACTCGGGAAGGGGGACATCACACACCGGGGCCTATTATGGGGAGGGAGGATGGGGGAGGGATTGCACTGGGAGTTATACCTGATGTAAATGATGAGTTGATGGGTGCTGACGAGTTGATGATTGCAGCACACGAACATGGCACAAGTATACATATGTAACAAACCTGCACGTTATGCACGTGTACCCTAGAACTTAAAGTATATTAATAATAAAAAATAAATAAATAAAAAGAAAGGTATAGAAACATTTTCAAGTAAATTTTAATACCTTAAAAAATAAACATGGCATTTTTAAAGTAAAAAAATAAAAATAAAAAAAAATGAAGTTCATATGGAACCGAAAAAGAGCCTCCATTGTCAAGACAATTCTAAGTCAAAACTACAAAGCTGGAGGCATCACGCTACCTGACTTCAAACTATAATACAAGGCTATGGTAACCAAAACAGCATGGTACTGGTACCAAAACAGAGATATAGACCTATGGAACAGAACAGAGTCCTCAGAAATAATACCACACATCTACAGCCATCTGATCTTTGACAAACCTCAGAAAAACAACAAATGGGGAAAGGTTCCCTATTTAATAAATGGTGCTGGGAAAATTGGCTAGCCATAAGTAGAAAGCTGAAACTGGATCCTTTCCTTACTCTTACTCCTTATACGAAAATTAATTCAAGATGGATTAGAGACTTAAATGTTAGACCTAATACCACAAAAACCCCAGAAGAAAACCTAGGTAATACCATTCAGGACATAGGCGTGTGCAAGGACTCCATGTCTAAATCATCAAAAGCAACAGCAACAAAAGCCAAAATTGACAAATGGGATCTCATTAAACTAAACAGCTTCTGCACAGCAAAAGAAACTACCACCAGAGTGAACAGGCAACCTACAGAATGAGAGAAAATTTTTGCAATCTACTCATCTGACAAAGGGCTAATATCCAGAACTTACAAAGAACTCAAACAAATTTACAAGAGAAAAACAAACAACCCCATTGAAAAGTGGGCAAAGAATATGAACAGACATTTCTCAAAAGAAGACATGCAATCGCCGGAGCAAGATGGCCGAATAGGAACAGCTCCAGTATCCAACTCCCAGCGCGAGTGACACAGAAGACAGGTGATTTCTGCATTTTCAACTGAGGTACTGGGTTCATCTCACTGGGGATTGCCGGACGATCAGTGCTGGTCAGCTGCTGCAGCCCGACCAGCGAGAGCTGAAGCAGGGCGAGGCATCGCCTCATCTGGGAAGCGCAAGGGGAAGGGAATCCCTTTACCTAGCCAGGGGAACTGACACACAACACCTGGAAAATCGGGTAACTCCCACCCCAATACTGCACTTTAAGCAAACAGGCACACTAGGAGAGTATATCCCACACCTAGCCGGGAGGGTCCCACGCCCACGGAGCCTCCCTCATTGCTAGCACAGCAGTCTGTGATTTACCGGCAAGGCAGCAGCGAGGCTGGGGGAGGGGCGCCCGCCATTGCTGAGGCTTAAGTAGGTAAACAAAGACGCTGGAAAGCTCGAACTGGGTGGAGCTCACAGCAGCTCAAGGAAACCTGCCTGTCTCTGTAGAATCCACCTCTGGGGACAGGGCACAGTAAACAGTAACAAAAGCAGCAGACACCTCTGCAGACGCAAACGACTCTGTCTGACAGCTTTGAAGAGAGCAGTGGATCTCCCAACACGGAGGCTGAGATCTGAAAAGGGACAGACTGCCTGCTCAAGTGGGTCCCTGACCCCTGAGTAGCCTAACTGGGAGACATCCCCCACTAGGGGCAGTCTGACACCCCACACCTCACAGGGTGGACTACACCCCTGAGAGGAAGCTTCCAAAGCAAGAATCAGACAGGTACACTCGCTGTTCAGCAATATACTATCTTCTGCAGGCTCTGCTGCTGACACCCAGGCAAACAGGGTCTGGAGTGGACCTCAAGCAATCTCCAACAGACCTACAGCTGAGGGACCTGATGGTTAGAAGGAAAACTATCAAACAGGAAGGACACCTACACCAAAACCTCATCAGTACGTCACCATCATCAAAGACCAGAGGCAGATAAAACCACAAAGATGGGGAAAAAGCAGGCAGAAAAGCTGGAAATTCAAAAAATAAGAGCGCATCTCCCCCGGCAAAGGAGCGCAGCTCATCGCCAGCAACGGATCAAAGCTGGACGGAGAATGACTTTGACGAGATGAGAGAAGAAGGCTTCAGTCCATCAAATTTCTCAGAGCTTAAGGAGGAATTACGTACCCAGCACAAAGAAACTAAAAATCTTGAAAAAAAAGTGGAAGAATTGATGGCTAGAGTAATTAATGCAGAGAAGGTCATAAACGAAATGAAAGAGATGAAAACCATGACACGAGAAATACGTGACAAATGCACAAGCTTCATTAACCGACTCAATCAACTGGAAGAAAGAGTATCAGCGATTGAGGATCAAATGAATGAAATGAAGCGAGAAGAGAAACCAAAAGAAAAAAGAAGAAAAAGAAATGAACAAAGCCTGACAGAAGTATGGGATTATGTAAAAAGACCAAATCTACGTCTGATTGGGGTGCCTGAAAGTGAGGGGGAAAATGGAACCAAGTTGGAAAACACTCTTCAGGATATCATCCAGGAAAACTTCCCCAACCTAGTAGGCCAGGCCAACATTCAAATCCAGGAAATACAGAGAACGCCACAAAGATACTCCTCGAGAAGAGCAACTCCAAGACACATAATTGCCAGATTCATCAAAGATGAAATGAAGGAGAAAATGTTAAGGGCAGCCAGACAGAAAGGTCAGGTTACCCACAAAGGGAAGCCCATCAGACTAACAGCAGATCTCTTGGCAGAAACTCTCCAAGCCAGAAGAGAGTGGGGGCCACTATTCAACATTCTTAAAGAAAATAATTTTAAACCCAGAATTTCATATCCAGCCAAACTAAGTTTCATAAGTGAAGGAGAAATAAAATCTTTTACAGATAAGCAAATACTTAGAGATTTTGTCACCACTAGGCCTGCCTTACAAGAGACCCTGAAGGAAGCACTCAACATGGAAAGGAACAACCGGTACCAGCCACTGCAAAAGCATGCCAAACTGTAAAGACCATCGAGGCTAGGAAGAAACTGCATCAACTAACGAGCAAAATAACTAGTTAATATGATAATGGCAGGATCAAGTTCACACATAACAATAATAACCTTAAATGTAAATGGACTAAATGCTCCAATTAAAAGACACAGACTGGCAAACTAGATAAAGAGTCAAGACCCATCAGTCTGCTGTATTCAGGAGACCCATCTCACATGCAGAGACATACATAGGCTCAAAATAAAGGGATGGAGGAAGATTTACCAAGCAAATGGAGAACAAAAAAAAGCAGGGGTTGCAATCCTAGTCTCTGATAAAACAGACTTTAAACCATCAAAGATCAAAAGAGACAAAGAAGGCCATTACATAATGGTAAAGAGATCAATTCAATAGGAAGAGCTAACAATCCTAAATATATATGCACCCAATACAGGAGCACTCAGATTCATAAAGCAAGTCCTTAGAGACTTACAAAGAGACTTAGACTCCCATACAATAATAATGGGAGACTTCAACACTCCACTGTCAACATTAGATAGATCAACGACACAGAAAGTTAAAAAGGATATCCAGGAATTGAACTCATCTCTGCACCAAGCAGACCTAATAGACATCTATAGAACTCTCCACCCCAAATCAACAGAATATACATTCTTCTCAGCACCACATCGTACTTACTCCAAACTTGACCACATAATTGGAAGTAAAGCACTCCTCAGCATATGTACAAGAACAGAAATTATAACAAACTGTCTCTCAGACCACAGTGCAATCAAACTAGAACTCAGCATTAAGACACTCAATCAAAACCGCTCAACTGCATGGAAACTGAACAACCTGCTCCTGAATGACTACTGGGTACATAACGAAATGAAGGCAGAAATAAAGATGTTCTTTGAAACCAATGAGAACAAAGATACAACATACCAGAATCTCTGGGACACATTTAAAGCAGTGTGTAGAGGGAAATTTAGGGCACTAAATGCCCACAAGAGAAAGCAGGAAAGATCTAAAATTGATACTCTAACATCACAATTAAAAAAACGAGAGAAGCAAGAGCAAACCCATTCGAAAGCTAGCAGAAGGCAAGAAATAACTAAGATCAGAGCAGAACTGAAGGAGATAGAGACACAAAAACTCTCCAAAAAATCAATGAATCCAGGAGTTGGTTTTTTGAAAAGATCAACAAAATTGACAGACCACTAGCAAGACTAATGAAGAAGAAAAGAGAGAAGAATCAAATAGATGCAATAAAAAATGTTAAGGGGATATCACCACTGACCCCACAGAAATACAAAATACCATCAGAGAATACTAAAAACACCTCTACGCCAATAAACTAGAAAATCTAGAAGAAATGGATAATTTCCTGGACACTTACCCTCTTCCAAGACTAAACCAGGAAGAAGTTTAATCCCTGAATAGACCAATAGCAGGCTCTGAAATTGAGGCAATAATTAATAGCCTACCAACCAAAAAAAGTCCAGGACCAGATGGATTCACAGCTGAATTCTACCAGAGGTACAAGGAGGAGCTGGTACCATTCCTTCTGAAACTATTCCAATCATTAGAAAAAGAGGGAATCCTCCCTAGCTCATTTTATGAGGCCAACATCATCCTGATACCAAAGCCTGGCAGAGACGCAACACAAAAAGAGAATTTTAGACCAATATCCCTGATGAACAACGATGCAAAAATCCTCAGTAAAATACTGGCAAACCGGATTCAGCAGCACATCAAAACTCTTATCCACCATGATCAAGTGGGTTTCATCCCTGGGATGCAAGGCTGGTTCAACATTCGCAAATCAATAAACATAATCCAGCATATAAACAGAACCAAAGACAAGAACCACATGATTATCTCAATAGATGCAGAAAAGGCTTTTGACAAAATTCAACAGCCCTTCATGCTAAAAACGCTCAATAAATTCGGTATTGATGGAACGTATCTCAAAATAATAAGAGCTATTTATGACAAACCCACAGCCAATATCATACTGAATGGGCAAAAACTGGAAACATTCCCTTTGAAAACTGGCACAAGACAGGGATGCCCTCTCTCACCACTCCTGTTCAACATAGTGTTGGAAGTTCTGGCTAGGGCAATCAGGAAAGAGAAAGAAATCAAGGGTATTCAGTTAGGAAAAGAAGAAGTCAAATTGTCCCTGTTTGCAGATGACATGATTGTATATTTAGAAAACCCCATTGTCTCAGCCCAAAATCTCCTTAAGCTGATAAGCAACTTCAGCAAAGTCTCAGGATACAAAATTAATGTGCAAATATTACAAGCATTCTTATACACCAGTAACAGACAAACAGAGAGCCAAATCAGGAATGAACTTCCATTCACAATTCCTTCAAAGAGAATAAAATACCTAGGAATCCAACTTACAAGGGATGTAAAGGACCTCTTCAAGGAGAACTACAAACCACTGCTCAGTGAAATAAAAGAGGACACAAACAAATGGAAGAACATACCATGCTCATGGATAGGAAGAACCAATATCGTGAAAATGGCCATATTGCCCAAGGTTATTTATAGATTCAATGCCATCCCCATCAAGCTACCAATGACTTTCTTCACAGAATTGGAAAAAACTGCTTTAAAGTTCATATGGAACCAAAAAAGAGCCCGCATCTCCAAGACAATCCTAAGTCAAAAGAACAAAGCTGGAGGCATCACGCTACCTGACTTCAAACTATACTACAAGGCTACAGTAACCAAAACAGCATGGTACTGGTACCAAAACAGAGATATAGACCAATGGAACAGAACAGAGTCCTCAGAAATAATACCACACATCTACAGCCATCTGATCTTTGACAAACCTGAGAGAAACAAGAAATGGGGAAAAGATTCCCTATTTAATAAATGGTGCTGGGAAAATTGGCTAGCCGTAAGTAGAAAGCTGAAACTGGATCCTTTCCTTACTCCTTATACGAAAATTAATTCAAGATGGATTAGAGACTTAAATGTTAGACCTAATACCATAAAAATCCTAGAGGAAAACCTAGGTAGTACCATTCAGAACATAGGCATGGACAAAGACTTCATGTCTAAAACACCAAAAGCAACGGCAGCAAAAGCCAAAATTGACAAATGGGATCTAATTAAACTAAAGAGCTTCTGCACAGTAAAAGAAACTACCATCAGAGTGAACAGGCAACCTACAGAATGGAAGAAAATTTTTGCAATCTATTCATCTGACAAAGGACCAATATCCAGAACCTACAAAGAACTCAAACAAATTTACAAGAAAAAAATAAACAACCCCATCAAAAAGTGGGCAAAGGATATGAACAGACATTTCTCAAAAGAAGACATTCATACAGCCAACAGACACATGAAAAAATGCTCATCATCACTGGCCATCAGAGAAATGCAAATCAAAACCACAATGAGATACCATCTCACACCAGTTAGAATGGCGATCATTAAAAAGTCAGGAAACAACAGGTGCTGGAGAGGATGTGGAGAAATAGGAACACTTTTACACTGTTGGTGGGATTGTAAACTAGTTCAACCATTATGGAAAACAGTATGGCGATTCCTCAAGGATCTAGAACTAGAAGTACCATGTGACCCAGCCATCCTATTACTGGGTATATACCCAAAGGATTATAAATCATGCTGCTGTAAAGACACATGCACATGTATGCTTATTGCGATACTATTCACAATGGCAGACTTGGAATCAACCTAAATGTCCATCAGTGACAGACTGGATTAAGAAATTGTGACAAATATACACCATGTAATACTATGCAGCCATAAAAAAGGATGAGTTTGTGTCCTTTGTGGGGACATGGATGCTGGAAACCATCATTCTCAGCAAACTATCGCAGGAACAGAAAACCAAACACCACATGTTCTCATTCATAGGTGGACACTGAACAATGAGATCACTCAGACTCGGGAAGGGAAACATCATCACACACTGGAGCCTATTATGGGGAGGGGGTGGGGGGAAAGATGGCTTTGGGAGTCATACTTGATGTAAATGATGAGTTGATGGGTGCTGACGAGTTGATGGGTGCAACAAACAACATGGCACAAGTATACATATGTAACAAACCTGCACGTTGTGCACATGTACCCTCGAACTTAAAGTATAATTTAAAAAAAGAAAAATACTAACTACAACTTTTTCATATAGTTTAATAAGATGTAAACGGAAACAAAGAAAGTTAAAAAGCAGGGTGATAAAATTAAGGCATACAGTTTTTATTAGTTTTGTCTTTCCTTGTTATTTAGTTATGCAAAGATTGTTAAGTTGTGATCATTTAAAAATAATAGATTATAAGATAATATATGCAAGCCTATGATAACCTCAAACTAGAAAACATATAAGGGTAAACAGAAAAGAAAAGGCAAAAATCTATATATACTACCAGGAGAAATCAACCCACTATCAATATTAGACAGATGAATGAGACAGAAAATTAACAAGGACATCCAGGACTTGAAGTCAGCTCTTGACCAAGTGGACCTAATAAATATCTACAGAACTCTCTACCACAAATCAACAGAATATACATTCTTCTCAGCACCACATTGCACTTATTCTGAAATTGACCAAATAATTGGTAATAAAACACTCCTCAGCAAACGAAAAATAATGTAAATCATAACAAACAGTCTCTCAGACCGCAGTGCAATCAAATTAGAACTCAAGATTAAGAAACTCACTCAAAACCTCATATAAGTATATGGAAACTGAACAACGTGCTCCTGAAAGACTGCTGGGTAAATAACAAAATGAAGGCAGAAATAAACATGTTTTTTGAACCAATGAGAAAAAAAGACACAGCATAACAGAATCTCTGGGACACATTTAAAGCAATGCGTTGAGGGAAATTTATAGCACTAAATGCCCACAAGAGAACACAGGAAAGATCTAAAATCAACACCCTAATATCACAATGAAAAGAACTAGAGAGGCAAGAGCAAAAAAATTTAAAAGCTAGCAGAAGACAAAAAATAACTAAGATCAGAGCAGAACTGAAGGAGATAGAGACATGAAAAATGCTTGAAACAAATCAATGAATGCAGGCTCTGTTTTTTTTTTTTTTAATGAACAACCAAATATATAGACCACTAGCCAGACTAATAAAAAAAAGAGAGAAGAATCAAATAGACGCAGTAAAAAATGATAAAGGGGATATCACCACCAATCCCACAGAAATACAAATGAAAAGAGAATACTGTAAACATATCTATGGAAATAAACTATAAAATCTAGAATAAATGGATAAATTCCTGGACACATATACCCTCCCAAGACTGAACCAGGAAGAACTCGAATCCTTGAATAGACTAATAACAAGATCTGAAAATGAGGTAGTAATTAATACCTTACCAACCAAAAAAAGTTCAGGACCAGACAGATTTACAGCCAAATTCTACCAGAGGTACAAAGAGGAGCTGGTAGGTCGGGCGCGGTGGCTCAAGCCTGTAATCCCAGCACTTGGGAGGCCGAGACGGGCGGATCACAAGGTCAGGAGATCGAGACCAGCCTGGCTAATACGGTGAAACCCCGTCTCTACTAAAAAATACAAAAAACTAGCCGGGTGAGGTGGCGGGCGCCTGTAGTCCCAGCTACTCGGGAGGCTGAGGCAGGAGAATGGCGTAGACCCGGGAGGCGGAGCTTGCAGTGAGCTGAGATGCGGCCACTGCACTCCAGCCGGGACGACAGAGCAAGACTCCGTCTCAAAAAAAAAAAAAAAAAAAAAAAAAAAAAAGAGGAGCTGGTATCATCCCTTCTGAAACTATTCCTAACAATAGAAAAAGAGGGAATCCTCCTTAACTCATTTTATGAGCCCAACATCATCCTAATACCAAAACCTGACAGAGAAGCAACAAAAAAAGAAAATTTCAGGCCAATATCCCTGATGAGCATCAAAGCAAAAATCCTCAATAAAATACAGGCAAACCGAATCCTGCAGCACATCAAAAAGCTTATCCACCACGATCAGGTTGACTTCATCCTTGAGAGGCAAGACTGGTTCAACATATAGAAATCAATAAACATAATCATCACATAAACAGAACCAATGACAAAAACCACATCATTATCTCAAAAGATTCAGAAAAGGCCTTCAACAAAATTCAATAATACTTCATGCTAAAAACTCTCAATAATTAAGTGTTGATGGAACGTGTATCAAAATAATAAGAGCTATTTATGACAAACCCACAGCCCATATCATACTGAGTGGGCAAAACCTGGAAGCATTATCTTTGAAAACCAGCAGAAGAAAATGACACCCTCCTTCACCAGTCCTATTCTACATAGAATTGGAAGTTCTTGCCAGGGCAATCAGGCAATAGAAAGAAATAACGGGTATTCAATTAGGAAAAGAGAAAGTCAAATTGTCTCAGTTTTAAGATGACATGATTGTATATTTAGAAAACCCCATCGTCTCAGCCCAAAATCTCCTTAAGCTGATAAGCAACTACATCAAAGTCTCAGGATACAAAAATCAATGTCCAAAAGTCACAAGAATTCCTATACACCAATAAGAGACATACAGAGAACCAAATTATGAGTGAACTCTCATTCACAATAGCCACAAAGAAAATAAAACAACTAGGAAGACAACTTACAAGAGATGTGAAGGACATCTTCAAGGACAACTACAAACCACTGCTCAAGGAAATAAGAGAAGACACAAACAGATGGAAAATTGTTCCATGCTCATGGATAGAAAGAATCAATATTGCAAAAAATGGCCATACTGCCCAAAGTAATTTATAGACTCAATGCTGTCCCCATCAAGCTATCGTTGATTTTCTTCACAAATTGGAGAAAACCACTTTAAATTTAATATGGAACGAAAAAAAAAGCCCGTAGAGCCAAGACAATCCTAAGCAAAAAGAACAAAACTAGAGGCATCATGCTACCTGACTTCAAAATATACTACGATACTATAGTAGCAAAAACAGCATGGTCAGCATGGTACCGGTACCAAAACAGTCCACAGAGACTAATGGAACCGAAAAGAGGCCTCAGAAATAACACCACACATCTACAACCATCTGATTTTTGACCAACCTGACAAATACAGAAAAGGATTCCCTACTTAATAAATGGTATTGGGAAAACTGGCTAGCTATATGCTGAAAATTGAAACTGGATCCCTTCCTTACACTTTATACAAAAATTAACTCAAGATGGATTAAAGACTTAAACATAAGACCTGAAACCACTAAAACCCCAGAAGAAAACCTAGGCAATACCATTCAGGACATAGGCATGGGCAAAGACTTCATGACTAAAACACCAAAAGCAATGGCAACAAAAGCCAAAATTGACAAATGAGATCTAATTACACTAAAGAGCTACTGCACAGCAAACGAAACTATCATCAGAGTGAACAGGCAGCCTACAGAATGAGAGATAATTTTTGTAATCTACCCATCTGACAAAGGGCTAGTATCCAGAATCTACAAAGAACTTAAATTTACAAGAAAAAAACAAACAACCCCACCAAAATGTGGGCAACGGATATGAACAGACACTTCTCAAAACAAGACACTTCTGCAGCCAACAAACACATGAAAAAAGCTCATCATCACTGGTCATTAGAGAAATGCAAATAAAAAAAACAATGAGATACCATCTCACACCAGTTAGAACGGCGATCATTAAAATGTCAGGAAACGACAGATGCTGGAGAGGATGTGGAGAAATTGGAAAGCTTTAACACTGTTGGTGAGAGTGCAAATTAGTTCAACCATTGTGGAAGACAGTGTGGCAATTCCTCAAGGATCTAGAGCTAGAAATAACATTTGACCCAGCAATCCCATTGCTGGGTATATACCCGAAGGATTATAAGTTATTATAGTATAAAGACACATGAACACGTGTTTATTGCAGCACTGTTCACAATAGCAAAGACTTGGAACCAACACAAATGTCCATTAATGATAGATTGCATAAAGAAAATTTTGCACATGTGCACCCTGGGATGCTGTGCAGCCATAAAAAAAAAAATGAGTTCATGTACCTTGCAGGGACATGGTTGAAGCTGGAAACCATCATTCTGAGCAAACTAACACAAGAACAGAAAACCAAACACTGCATTTTCTCACTCATAAATGGGAGTTGAACAATGAGAATACATGTATACAGGGAGGGGAACATCACACACTGTGGCCTTTCAGGGAGTGGGGGGCTGGAGGAGGGATAGCATTAGAGAAATACCTAATGCAGATGACGGGTTAATAGGTGCAGCAAACCACCATGGCACATGTATACCTATGTAACAAAACTGGACATTCTGCACATGTACCACAGAACTGAAAGCATAATAATAATAATAATAATAATAATAATAATACTCATCATCATCATCACTACAGGCCATTATCGCTGATGAATATTGTTGCAAAAAATCCTCAACAAAATACTAGGAAACCGACTCAAAAATATATTACAAAAATAATTCATCTTGGCCAATGAGATTCATCTCTGAGATAAAAGAATGCTTCAATATATGAAAACCAATCAGTGTGAAACATCACATCAACATAATAAAGAATAAAACCATATGATCATTTCAATTGATTCTTAAAAAGCATTTGAGAGTGGGCGGAGCAAGATGGCCGAATAGGAACAGCTTCAGTCTCCAACTCCCAGCACGAGCGACACAGAAGACCGGTGATTTCTGCATTTTCAACTGAGGTACTGGGTTCATCTCACTGGGGAGTGCCGGACAATCGGTGCTGGTCAGCTGCTGCAGCCCGACCAGTGAGAGCTGAAGCAGGGCGAGGCATTGCCTCACACGGGAAGCGCAAGGGGGAAGGGAATCCCTTTTCCTAGCCAGGGGAACTGAGACACACAACACCTGGAAAATCGGGTAACTCCCACCCCAATACTGCGCTTTAAGCAAACAGGCACACCAGGAGATCATATCCCACACCTGGCCGGGAGGGTCCCACACCCACGGAGCCTCCCTCATTGCTAGCACAGCAGTCTGTGATCTACCGGCAAGGCAGTAGCGAGGCTGGGGGAGGGGTGCCCGCCATTGCTGAGGCTTAAGTAGGTAAACAAAGCTGCTGGGAAGCTCGAACTGGGTGGAGCTCACAGCAGCTCAAGGAAACCTGCCTGTCTCTGTAGACTCCACCTCTGGGGACAGGGCACAGTAAACAATAACAAATGCAGCGAAACCTCTGCAGACGCAAACGACTCTGTCTGACAGCTTTGAAGAGAGCAATGGATCTCCCAACACGGAGGTTGAGATATGAGAAGGGACAGACTGCCTGCTCAAGTGGGTCCCTGACCCCTGAGTAGCCTAACTGGGAGACATCCCCCACTAGGGGCAGTCTGACACCCCATACCTCACAGGGTGGACTACACCCCTGAGAGGAAGCTTCCAAAGCAAGAATCAGACAGGTACACTCGCTGTTCAGCAGTATTCTATCTTCTGCAGCCTCTGCTGCTGATACCCAGGCAAACTGGGTCTGGAGTGGACCTCAAGCAATCTCCAACAGACATACAGCTGAGGGTCCTGACTGTTAGAAGGAAAACTATCAAACAGGAAGGACACCTACACCAAAACCTCATCAGTACGTCACCATCATCAAAGACCAGAGGCAGATAAAACCACAAAGATGGGGAAAAAGCAGGGCAGAAAAGCTGGAAATTCAAAAAATAAGAGCGCACCTTTCCCGGCAAAGGAGTGCAGCTCATAGCCAGCAACGGATCAAAGCTGGACGGAGAATGACTTTGACGAGATGAGAGAAGAAGGCTTCAGTCCATCAAATTTCTCAGAGCTAAAGGAGGAATTACGTACCCAGCACAAAGAAACTAAAAATCTTGAAAAAAAAGTGGAAGAATTGATGGCTAGAGTAATTAATGCAGAGAAGGTCCTAAACGAAAAGAAAGAGATGAAAACCATGACACGATAAATACGTGACAAATGCACAAGCTTCAGTAACCGACTCGATCAACTGGAAGAAAGAGTATCAGCGATTGAGGATCAAATGCATGAAATGAAGCAAGAAGAGAAACCAAAAGAAAAAAGAAGAAAAAGAAATGAACAAAGCCTGACAGAAGTATGGGATTATGTAAAAAGACCAAATCTACGTCTGATTGGGGTGCCTGAAAGTGAGGGGGAAAATGGAACCAAGTTGGAAAACACTCTTCAGGATATCATCCAGGAGAACTTCCCCAACCTAGTAGGGCAGGCCAACATTCAAATCCAGGAAATACAGAGAACGCCACAAAGATACTCCTCGAGAAGAGCGACTCCAAGACACATAATTGCCAGATTCACCAAAGTTGAAATGAAGGAAAAAATCTTAAGGGCAGCCAGAGAGAAAGGTCGGGTTACCACAAAAGGAAGCCCATCAGACTAACAGCAGATCTCTTGGCAGAAACTCTCCAAGCCAGAAGAGAGTTGGGGCCACTATTCAACATTCTTAAAGAAAATAATTTTAAACCCAGAATTTCATATCCAGCCAAACTAAGTTTCATAAGTGAAGGAGAAATAAAATCCTTTACAGATAAGCAAATGCTTAGAGATTTTGTCACCACTAGGCCTGCCTTACAAGAGACCCTGAAGGAAGCACTCAACATGGAAAGGAACAACCGGTACCAGCCATTTCAAAAACATGCCAAAATGTAAAGACCATCGAGGCTAGGAAGAAACTGCATCAACTAACGAGCAAAATAACCAGTTAATATCAAAAAGGCAGGATCAAGTTCACACATACCAATCTTAACCTTAATTGTAAATGGACTAAATGCTCCAATTAAAAGACACAGACTGGCAAACTGGATAAAGAGTCAAGACCCATCAGTCTGCTGTATTCAGGAGACCCATCTCACACGCAGAGACATACATAGGCTCAAAATAAAGGGATGGAGGAAGATTTACCAAGCAAATGGAGAACAAAAAAAAGCAGGGGTTGCAATCCTAGTCTCTGATAAAACAGACTTTAAACCATCAAAGATCAAAAGAGACAAAGAAGGCCATTACATAATGGTAAAGGGATCAATTCAACAGGAAGAGCTAACTATCCTAAATATATATGCACCCAATACAGGAGCACCCAGATTCATAAAGCAAGTCCTTAGAGACTTACAAAGAGACTTAGACTCCCATACAATAATAATAGGAGACTTCAACACTCCACTTTCAATATTAGACAGATCAACGAGACAGAAAGTTAACAAGGATATCCAGGAATTGAACTCATCTCTGCAGCAAGCAGACCTAATAGACATCTATAGAACTCTCCACCCCAAATCAACAGAATATACATTCTTCTCAGCACCACATCGTACTTACTCCAAAATGGACCCTGTAATTGGAAGTAAAGCACTCCTCAGCAAATGTAGAAGAACAGAAATTATAACAAACTGTCTCTCAGACCACACTGCAATCAAACTAGAACTCAGGACTAAGAAACTCAATCAAAACCGCTCAACTACATGGAAACTGAACAACCTGCTCCTCAATGACTACTGTGTACATAACGAAATGAAGGCAGAAATAAAGATGTTCTTTGAAACCAATGAGAACAAAGATACAACATACCAGAATCTCTGGGACACATTTAAAGCAGTGTGTAGAGGGAAACTTATAGCACTAAATGCCCACAAGAGAAAGCAGGAAAGATCTAAAATTGACACTCTAACATCGCAATTAAAAGAACTAGAGAAGCAAGAGCAAACCCATTCGAAAGCTAGCAGAAGGCAAGAAATAACTAAGATCAGAGCAGAACTGAAGGAGATAGACAAACAAAAAACCCTCCAAAAAATCAATGAATCCAGGAGTTGGTTTTTTGAAAAGATCAACAAAATTGACAGACCACTAGCCAGACTAATAAAGAAGAAAAGAGAGAAGAATCAAATCGACGCAATAAAAAATGATAAAGGGGATATCACCACCGACCCCACAGAAATACAAACTACCATCAGAGAATACTATAAACACCTATATGCAAATAAACTGGAAAATCTAGAAGAAATGGATAATTTCCTGGACACTTACCCTCTTCCAAGACTAAACCAGGAAGAAGTTGAATCCTTCAATAGACCAATAGCAGGCTCTGAAATTGAGGCAGTAATTAATAGTCTACCAACCAAAAAAAGTCCAGGACCAGATGGATTCACAGCTGAATTCTACCAGAGGTACAAGGAGGAGCAGGTACCATTCCTTCTGAAACTATCCCAATCAATAGAAAAAGAGGGAATCTTCCCTAACTCATTTTATGAGGCCAACATCATCCTGATACCAAAGCCTGGCAGAGACACAACAAAAAAAGAGAATTTTAGACCAATATCCCTGATGCAAAAATCCTCAATAAAATACTGGCAGAACGGATTCAGCAACACATCAAAAAGCTTATCCACCATGATCAAGTGGGCTTCATCCCTGGGATGCAAGGCTGGTTCAACATTCGCAAATCAATAAACATAATCCAGCATATAAACAGAACCAAAGACAAGAACCACATGATTATCTCAATAGATGCAGAAAAGGCTTTTGACAAAATTCAACAGCCCTTCATGCTAAAAACGCTCAATAAATTCGGTATTGATGGAACGTAACTCAAAATCATAAGAGCTATTTATGACAAACCCACAGCCAATATCATACTGAATGGGCAAAAACTGGAAAAATTCCCTTTGAAAACTGGCACAAGACAGGGATGCCCTCTCTCACCACTCCTATTCAACATAGTGTTGGAAGTTCTGGCTAGGGCAATCAGGCAAGAGAAAGAAATCAAGGGTATTCAGTCAGGAAAAGAAGAAGTCAGATTGTCCCTGTTTGCAGATGACATGATTCTATATTTAGAAAACTCCATTGGCTCAGCCCAAAATCTCCTTAAGCTGATAAGCAACTTCAGCAAAATCTCCGGATACAAAATTAATGTGCAAAAATCACAAACATTCTTATACACCAGTAACAGACAAACAGAGAGCCAAATCAGGAATGAACTTCCATTCACAATTGCTTCAAAGAGAATCAAATACCTAGGAATCCAACTTACAAGGGATGTAAAGGACCTCTTCAAGG
Source organism: Macaca mulatta (assembly GCF_049350105.2). NCBI lineage: Eukaryota > Metazoa > Chordata > Mammalia > Primates > Cercopithecidae > Macaca > Macaca mulatta. The sequence continues at coordinate 57,865,978 of NC_133426.1, read as the reverse complement.
AGAACTACAAACCACTGCTCAGTGAAATCAAAGAGGACACAAACAAATGGAAGAACATACCATGCTCATGGATAGGAAGAATCAATATCGTGAAAATGGCCATACTGCCCAAGGTAATTTATAGATTCAATGCCATCCCCATCAAGCTACCAATGAGTTTCCTCACAGAATTGGAAAAAACTGCTTTAAAGTTCATATGGAACCAAAAAAGAGCCCGCATCTCCAGGACAATCCTATGTCAAAATAACAAAGCTGGAGGCATCATGCTACCTGACTTCAAACTATACTACAAGGCTACAGTAACCAAAACAGCATGGTACTGGTACCAAAACAGAGATATAGACCAATGGAACAGAACAGAGTCCTCAGAAATAATACCACACATCTACAGCCATCCGATCTTTGACAAACCTGAGAGAAACAAGAAATGGGGAAAGGATTCCCTATTTAATAAATGGTGCTGGGAAAATTGGCTAGCCATAAGTAGAAAGCTGAAACTGGATCCTTTCCTTACTCCTTATATGAAAATTAAGTCAACATGGATTAGATACTTAAATGTTAGACATAATACCCTAAAAATCCTAGAGGAAAACCTAGGTAGTACCATTCAGGACATAGGCATGGGCAAAGACTTCATGTCTAAAACACCAAAAGCAACAGCAGCAAAAGCCAAAATTGACAAATGGGATCTAATTAAACTAAAGAGCTTCTGCACAGCAAAAGAAACTACCATCAGAGTGAACAGGCAACCTACAGAATGGGAGAAAATTTTTGCAATCTACTCATCTAACAAAGGGCTAATATCCAGAACCTACAAAGAACTCAAACAAATTTACAAGAAAAAAACAAACAACCCCATCCAAAAGTGGGCAAAGGATATGAACAGACATTTCTCAAAAGAAGACATTCATACAGCCAACAGACACATGAAAAAATGCTCATCATCACTGGCCATCAGAGAAATGCAAATCAAAACCACAATGAGATACCATCTCACACCAGTTAGAATGGCGATCATTCAGAAGTCAGGAAACAACACTTGCTGGAGAAGATGTGGAGAAATAGGTACACTTTTACACTGTTGGTGGGATGGTAAACTAGTTCAACCACTATGGAAAACAGTGTGGCGATTCCTCAAGGATCTAGAACTAGATGTACCATATGACCCAGCCATCCCATTACTGGGTATATACCCAAAGGATTATAAATTATGCTGCTATAAAGACACATGCACACGTATGTTTATTACAGCACTATTCACAATAGCAAAGACTTGGAATCAACCCAAATATCCATCAGTGACAGATTGGATTAAGAAAATGTGGCACATATACACCATGGAATACTATGCAGCCATAAAAAAGGATGAGTTTGTGTCCTTTGTAGAGACATGGATGCAGCTGGAAACCATCATTCTTAGCAAACTATCACAAAAACAGAAAACCAAACACCACATGTTCTCACTCATAGGTGGGAACTGAACAGTGAGATCACTTGGACTCTGGAAGGGTAACACCACACACCGGGGCCTATCATGGGGAGGGGGAAGAGGGGAGGGATTGCATTTTGAGTTATACCTGATGTAAATGACGAGTTGATGGGTGCAGCACACCAATATGGCACATGTATACATATGTAACAAACATGCACGTTATGCACATGTACCCTACAAGTTAAAGTATAATAATAATGAATAAATTTTAAAAAAAAAGCATTTGATAAAGTTCAGTATTTCTTCATAAAAAAAATGTTTAAAAGCGTTCCTATTTCTCCACATCCTCTCCAGCACCTGTTGTTTCCTGACTTTTTAATGATCGCCATTCTAACTGGTGTGAGATGGTATCTCATTGTGGTTTTGATTTGCATTTCTCTGATGGCCAGTGATGATGAGCATTTTTCCATGTGTCTGTTGGCTGTATGAATGTCTTCTTTTGAGAAATGTCTGTTCATATCCTTTGCCCACTTTTTGATGGGGTTGTTTGTTTTTTTTCTTGTAAATTTGTTTGAGTTCTTTGTAGGTTCTGGATATTAGCCCTTTGTCAGATGAGTAGATTGCAAAAATTTTCTCCCATTCTGTAGGTTGCCTGTTCACTCTGATGGTAGTTTCTTTTGCTGTGCAGAAGCTCTTTAGTTTAATTAGATCCCATTTGTCAATTTTGGCTTTTGCTGCTGTTGCTTTTGGTGTTTTAGACATGAAGTCTTTGCCCATGCCTATGTCCTGAATGGTACTACCTAGGTTTTCCTCTAGGATTTTTATGGTATTAGGTCTAACATTTAAGTCTCTAATCCATCTTGAATTAATTTTCGTATAAGGAGTAAGGAAAGGATCCAGGTTCAGCTTTCTACTTATGGCTAGCCAATTTTCCCAGCACCATTTATTAAATAGGGAATCCTTTCCTCATTTCTTGTTTCTCTCAGGTTTGTCAAAGATCGATGGCTGTAGATGTGTGGTATTATTTCTGAGGACTCTGTTCTGTTCCATTGGTCTATGTCTCTGTTTTGGTACCAGTACCATGCTGTTTTGGTTACTGTAGCCTTGTAGTAGAGTTTGAAGACAGGTAGCGTGATGCCTCCAGCTTTGTTCTTTTGACTTAGGATTGTCTTGGAGATGTGGGCTCTTTTTTGGTTCCATATGAACTTTAAAGCAGTTTTTTCCAATTCTATGAAGAAACTCATTGGTAGCTTGATGGGGATGGCATTGAATCTATAAATTACCTTGGGCAGTATGGCTATTTTCACGATATTGATTCTTCCTATCCATGAGCATGGTATGTTCTTCCATTTGTTTGTGTCCTCTTTTATTTCACTGAGCAGTGGTTTGTAGTTCTCCTTGAAGAGGTCCTTTACATCCTTTGTCAGCTGGATTCCTAGGTATTTTATTCTCTTTGAAGCAATTGTGAATGGAAGTTCATTCCTGATTTGGCTCTCTGTTTGTCTGTTACTGGTGTATAAGAATGCTTGTGATTTTTGCACATTAATTTTGTATCCGGAGATTTTGCTGAAGTTGCTTATCAGCTTAAGGAGATTTTGGGCTGAGACAATGGGGTTTTCTAAATATACAATCATGTCATCTGCAAACAGGGACAATTTGACTTCTTCTTTTCCTAACTGAATACCCTTGATTTCTTTCTCTTGCCTAATTGCCCTAGTCAGAACTTCCAACACTATGTTGAATAGGAGTGGTGAGAGAGGGCATCCCTGACTGTTGGTGGGATTGTAAACTAGTTCAACCATTATGGAAAACAGTATGGCGATTCCTCAGGGATCTAGAACTAGAAACACCATATGACCCAGCCATCCCATTACTGGGTATATACCCAAAGGATTATAAATTATGCTGCTATAAAGACACATACACACGTATGTTTATTGCAGCACTATTCACAATAGCAAAGACTTGGAATCAACCCAAATGTCCATCAGTGACAGATTGGATTAAGAAAATGTGGCACATATATACCATGGAATACTATGCAGCCATAAAGAAGGATGAGTTTGTGTCCTTTGTAGGGACATGGATGCAGCTGGAAACCATCATTCTTAGCATACTGTCACAAGAACAGAAAACCAAACACCGCATGTTCTCACTCATAGGTGGGAACTGAACAATGAGATCACTTGAACTCAGGAAGGGGAACATCACACACCGGGGCCTATCATGGGGAGGTGGGAGGGGGGAGGGATTGCATTGGGAGTTATTCCTGATGTAAATGACGAGTTGATGGGTGCAGCACACCAACATGGCACAAGTATACATATGTAACAAACCTGCACGTTATGCACATGTACCCTACAACTTAAAGTATAATAATAATAAATAAATTTAAAAAAAATAAATAAAAATATTTAAAGAAAAACCTAAGTAGAGAAGGAATATATCTCAACATAATACAAGTCATTTACCACCGATGCACAGCTAGTATCATATTGAATGGGGAAATACTGAAACCCTTTCCTATAAGATCTGGAACACAACAAGGATGTCCCCTATTACCGCTGCTGTTCAAATAGTATTGTAAGATCTAGCTAGAGCAATCAGACAAGAGAAAGAAACCAATGATTTCTAAAGTATAAAGGAAGAATTCAAATTATCATTGTTTGCAGTTGACATAATCTTATATTTGGAAAAACCTAATGATGTAACTAGAAAATATTAGAACTTGTGAGCACATTCACTATAGTGGCAAGATACAAAATCAACATACATCAATAAGTAACATTTGTATATGATAAAAGTGAACAATATGAAAAACAAGTAAAAAGTAATCTCATTTACAATAGCCATGCATAAAATTAGATACCTGAAAATTAAGGAAAGAAGTGAAGAATCTCTATAAGGAAAAGTGTAAAACAGTGATGAAAAAATTGAAGAAGAATCAAAAAAATTTTAGAAATATATATTTTATGTTCATAAATTGGAAGAATCAATATTGTTAATATGTTGGTACTGTCCAAGGAAATCTGTAGATTGAATGCAATTCTTTTCAAAATACCAATGACGTTCTTCACAGAACTAAAAAAAACTGTCTTAAAATTTTGATAGAACCACAAAAGACGCAGAATAGTCAAAGCTATTCTAAGCAAAAAGAATAAAACTGGAAGAATCACTTTACCTGACTTGAAATTACACAGCACAGCTGCTGTAATCAAAATAGCATGGTACTGGCATAAAAACAGACACTTACACCCACAGAAAAGAATAGAGAACCCAGAAACAAATCTATACACCTACAGTAAACTCCTTTTTGACAAAGTTGCCATAAACATAAACTTGGAAAAATACACTCTTTTCGATAAATGGTGCTGGGAAACTTGATATATAGCAGAAGAGAAATTGGATGCCTATTCCTCACCATATGAAGAAATCAAATCAAAATGATTAAAATCTTAAATCTAAGACCTCAACTATGAAACTACTACAATAAAACTTTGAAGATATTCAGGACATTTGTGTGGGCAAAATTTTCTTGAGCTATAACCCACAAGCACAGGCAACCAAAGCAAAAATTGACAAATGAGATCACATCAGCTTAAAAGCTTCTGTAAAGCAAAGAAAACAATCAACAAAGAGAAGAAACAACCCACAGAATAGGAGAACATATTTGCAAACTACCCCTCTGACAAGGTATTAATAACCAGAATATATAAGGAACTCAAACAACTCTATATGAGGAAATTTAACAATCCAATCAAAAAATGGTCAAAACATTTGAGTAGATATTTCCCAGAAGAAGACATACAAATGGCAAACAGACATATAAAAAGATGCTCTGCATCATTGATTATCAGAGAAATGCAAATCAAAATTACAATGAGATATTATCTCACCCCAGTTCAAATGATGCATATTCAAAGCCAGGCATAAGAAATGCAGGTGAGGTTGTGGAGTAAAGGGAACCTTCATACATCGTGGGTGGAAAGCCCATGTACCCTGATGTTATTATCATGCATTGTATGCCCTTTATCAAAATATTTCATGTCTCCAATAAACATATACATCAACCATGTGCACATAAAAATTAAAAACTAAAAAATGAATGAGACAAATGTAGTACCACCATTAGGAAGGATTCTTTAGATGTTTCTCAAAAAACTAAAAACATAGCTAACATATGACCCAGCAATTCCACTGCTAGGTATTTTCTTGCTCCAAAAGAAAGAAAATCATTACATTGAAGAGATGTCTGTACTCCTATGTTGTTGCAGCACTGTTTACAATAGCTAAGATTTGAAAGCAACATAAGTGTCCATCAATAGATAAATCGATTAAAAACTGTGGTACATATGCACAATGGAGTACTATTCACCCATAAAAAGAATGAGATCTAGTGATTTGCAATAACTTGGGTAGAACTGGAGATTATTATGTTAAGTGAAATAAGCTAGGCACATAAAAACAAATATCAGTGTTCTAACTATCTATTGAGGTCAAAATCAAAATAATTAAGCTCACTGACACAGAGAGCAGGATGGTTGCCAGAGGCTGGGAAGGGTAGTGGGGGAGGGTAAAAGGGGTGTTGGGGATAGCTAATGGGTACAAGAAATAGAAAGAATGAAAAAGACCTACTATTTGATATCACAGCAGAGTTACTATTGTCAGTAATAATTGTACATTTTGAAAAAAGAGAGTATAACTGAAGTTTTTGTAACACAAAGAATAAATGTTTGAGAGGATGGATACCGAATTTATCATGATGTGCTTATTTTATAATGCATGCCTGTATGAAAATGTCTCAGGTATTCAATAAATATATACATCTACTAGTACCAATAAAAATTAAATATTAAAAAATAAAAAATATAAATAACCAAGAGTATAATTGGAATGTTTGTAATACAAAAAAAAAATGCTTTGCAAGTGATAGATACCCCATTTATGTTACTATCATGCATTGTATACCCTTTATCAAAATATCTCATGTCTCCAATAAACATATGTCTACCACGTACCCATAAAAATTAAAAATTAAAAAATAAATGAGACAAATTTAATACACAATGAGATACAATCTCATATCATTCAGAGTGGTATTATTAAAAATTCAAGAAACAACAGATGTTTCTGAGGCTGTGGTGAAGACAGACACAATAGACACTGGGAAATACAAGGGGCAGGAGGGAGGGAGGGAAACAAGGGTTTTCAAACTTCCTGATCCTGGGGCCACCCAAGATGACTGAATAGGTACAATTCTAGACTCCAGCTCCCAGCGTGAGTGACACAGAAGACGGGTGATTACTGCATTTTCAACTGAAGTACCAGGTTCATCTCACCAGGCATGTCGGACAGTCAGTGCTGGTCAGCGGGTGCAGCCCAACCAGCAAGAGATGAAGCAGGGCAAGGCATCCCCTCACCTGCAAAGCGCAAGGGGGAAGGGAATTCCTTCTCCTAGCCAAGGGAAACTAAGACACACAACACATTACCCTGGAAAATCGGGTAACTCCCACCCTAATACTGTGCTTTACCAAGGGACTTAGCAAACAGCACATCAGGAGATTATATCCCACAACTGTCCGGGAGGGTCCCACACCCATGGAGCCTCCCTCATTGCTAACACAGCAGTCTGAGATCTAACTGCAAAGTGGCAACCAGGCTGGGGAAGGGGCACCCGCCATTGCTGAGGATTAAGTAGGTAAACAAAGCCGCCAGGAAGCTCGAATTGGGTGGAGCCCAACACAACTCAAGGAGATCTGCCTGCCTCGGTAGACTCTGCTTCTGGGGACAGGACATAGCTAAACAAAAAGCAGCAGAAACCTCGGCAGATGTAAACGTCCCTCTCTGACAGATTTGAAGAGAGCAGTGGTTCTCCCAGCACAGAGGTTGAGATCTGAGAATGGACAGACTGCCTGCTCAAGTGGGTCCCTGACCCCTGACTAGCCTAACTGGGAGACATTCCCCACTAGGTGCAGACACCTCACACCTCAAATGGCTGGGTACACCTCTGAGATGAAGCTTCCAGAGCAAGAATCAGACAACAACACTCACTCTTCAGCAATATTCTATATTCTGCAGCCTCCACTGTTGATACCCACGCAAACAGCGTCTGGAGTGGACCTCAAGCAAACTCCAACAGACCTGCAGCTGAGGGCCCTGACTATTAGAAGGAAAACTAACAAACAGAAAGGACACCCACACCAAAACCCCATCAGTACGTCACCATCATCAAAGACCAAAGGCAGATAAAACCACAAAGTTGGAGAAAAAGCAGTGCAGAAAAGCTGGATATTCAAAAAATCAGAGTGCATCTCCCCTTCCAAAGGAAGAGCTCATCACCAGCAAAGGAAAAAAGCTGGATGGAGAATGACTTTGAAGCATTGAGAGAAGGATTCAGCTGATCAAACTTCTCAGAGCTAAAGGAGGAACTACGCACCCAGCACAAAGAAACTAGAATAATCAATGCAGAGAAGGCCATAAAAGAACTGATAGAGATGAAAACCATGACACGAGAACTATGTGACAAATGCACAAGCTTCAGTAATTGACTCAATCAACTGGAAGAAAGAGTATCAATGATTGAAAATCAAATGAATGAAATGAAGCAAGAAGAGAAGTGTAGAGAAAAAAGAGCAAAAAAAAAAAAAAAATCAACAAGTCCTCCAAGAAATATGGGATTATGTGAAAAGATCAAATCTACGTCTGATTGGTATGTCTGAAAGTGAAGGAGAAAATGGAACCAAATTGGAAAACACTCTGCAGGATGTCATCCAGGAGAACTTCCCCATCCTAGTAAGGCAGGCCAACAATCAAATTCAGGACATACAGAGAACGCCACAAAGATACTCCTCAAGAAGAGCAAATCCATAATACATAATTGTCAGATTCACCAAAGTTGAAGTGAAAGAAAAAATGTTAAGGACAGCCAGAGAGAAAGGTCAGGTTACCCACAAAGGGAAGCCCATCAGACAAACAGAAGATCTCTTGGCAGAAACTCTACAAGCCAAAAGAGAGTGGGGGCCAATATTCAACATTCTTGAAGAAAAGAATTTTCAACTCAGAATTTTATATCCAGCCAAATTAAGTTTCATAAGTGAAGGAGAAATAAAATCCTTTACAGACAAGCAAACGCTTAGAGATTTTGTCACCATCAGGCCTGCCCTACAAGAGATCCTGAAGGAAGCACTAAACATGGAAAGGAACAACCGTTACCAGCCATTGCAAAAACGTGCCAAAATGTAAAGACCATCGACGCTAGGAAGAAACTGCATCAATTAAAGAGCAAAATAACCAGCTCATATCAAAATGACAGTATCAAGTTCACACATAACAATATTAACCTTAAATGTAAATGGACTAAACGGTCCAATTAAAAGACACAGACTGGCAAATTGGATAGAGTCAAGACTCATCATTCTACTGTATTCAGGAGACCCATCTCTCATGCAGAGACACACATAGACTCAAAATAAAGGGAGGGAGGAAGATATACGAAGCTAATGGAAAAAAAAAAAAGGTGGGGTTGCAGTCTTAGTCTCTGATAAAACAGACTTTAAATAATCAAAGAATAAAGAGACAAAGAATGCCATTACATAATGGTAAAGAGATCAATTCATTAGGAAGAGCTAACTATTCTAAAGATATATGCACCCAATACAGGAGCACCCAGATTCATAAAGCAAGTCCGTAGGGACTTACAAAGAGACTTAGACTCCCATACAATAATAATGGGAGACTTTAACACCCCACTGTCAACTTTAGACAGATCAACGAGACAGAAAGTTAAAAAGGATATCCAGGAATTGAACTCTTCTCTGCACCAAGCAGACCTAATAGACATCTACAGAACTCTCCACCCCAAATCAACAGAATATACATTCTTCTCAGCACCACATCGCACTTATTCCAAAATTGACCACATAGTTGGAATTAAAGCACTCCTCAGCAAATGTAAAACAACAGAAATTATAACAAACTGTCTCTCAGACCACAGTGCAATCAAACTAGAATTCAGGACTAAGAAACTCAATCAAAACCTCACAACTACATGGAAGCTGAACAACCTGCTCCCGAATGACTACTGGGTACATGTCGAAATGAAGGCAGAAAAAAAGATGTTCTTTGAAACCAGTGAGAACAAAGATACAACATACCAGAATCTCTGGGACACATTTAAAGCAGCGTGTAGAGGGATATTTGTAGCACTAAATGTCCACAAGAGAAAGCAGGAAAGATCTAAAATTGACACCCTAACATCACAATTAAAAGAACTAGAGAAGCAAGAGCAAACACATTAAAAAGCTAGCAGAAGGCAAGAAATAACTAAGATTAGAGCAGAAATGAAGGAGAGAGAGACACAAAAACCCCTCCAAAAAATCAATGAAACCAGGAGTTGGTTTTTTCAAAAGATCAACAAAATTGATAGACCACTAGCAAGACTAATAAAAAAGAAAAGAGAGAAGAATCAAATAGATGCCATAAAAAATAATAAAGGGGATATCACTACTGACTCCACAGAAATACAAACTACTATAAGAGAATACTATAAATACCTCTACACAAATCAACTAGAAAACCTACAAGAAATGGATAATTTCCTGGACACTTACACTCTCCCAAGACTAAACCAGGAAGAAGTTGAATCCCTGAATAGACCAATAGCAGGCTCTGAAATTGAGGCAATAATTAATAGCCTACCAACCAAAAAAAGTCCACGACCAGAGGGATTCACAGCTGAATTCTACCAGAGGTACAAGGAGGAGCTGGTACCATTCCTTCTGAAACTATTCCAGTAAATAGAAAAGAGGGAATCCTTCCCAGATCATTTTATGAGGCCAACATCATCCTGATACCAAAGCCTGGCAGAGACACAACAAAAAAAGAGAATTTTAGACCAATATCCTTGATGAACATTGATGTAAAAATCCTCAATAAATCCTCAATAAAATACTGGCAAACCGAATCCAGCAGCACATTAAAAAGCTTATCCACCATGATCAAGTGGGCTTCATCCCTGGGATGCAAGGTTGGTTCAACATATGTAAATCAATAAACGTAATCCAGCATATAAACAGAACCAAAGACAAAAACCACATGATTATCTCAATAGATGCAGAAAAGGCCTTTGACAAAATTCAACAGCCCTTCATGCTAAAAATGCTCAATAAATTCGGTATTGATGGAACGTATCTCAAAATAATAAGAGCTATTTATGACAAACCCACAGCCAATATCATACTGAATGGGCAATGACTGGAAACATTCCCTTTGAAAACTGGCACAAGACAGGGATGTCCTCTCTCATCACTCCTATTCAACATAGTGTTGGAAGTTCTGGCTAGGGCAATTAGGCAAGAGAAAGAAATCAAGGGTATTCAGTTAGGAAAAGAAGAAGTCAAATTGTCCCTCTTTGCAGATGACATGACTGTATATTTAGAAAACCACATTGTCTCAGCCCAAAATCTCCTTAAGCTGATAAGAAACTTCAGCAAAATCTCAGTATACAAAATTAATGTGCAAAAATCACAAGCATTCTTATACACCAGTAACAGACAAACAGAGAGCCAAATCATGAATGAACTTCCATTCACAATTGCTTCAAAGAGAATAAAATACCTAGGAATCCAACTGACAAGGGATGAAAAGGACCTCTTCAAGGAGAACTACAAACCACTGCTCAGTGAAATCAAAGAGGACACAAACAAATGGAAGAACATACCATGCTCATGGATAAGAAGAATCAATATTGTGAAAATGGCCATACTGCCCAGGGTAATTTATAGATTCAATGCCATCCCCATCAAGCTACCAATGACTTTCTTCACAGAATTGGAAAAAACTGCTTTAAAGTTCATATAGAACCAAAAAAGAGCCTGCATTGCCAAAACAATCCTAAGTCAAAAGAACAAAGCTGGAGGCATCACGCTACCTGACTTCAAACTATACTACAAGGCTACAGTAACCAAAACAGCATGGCACTGGTACCAAAAGAGAGATATAGACCAATGGAACAGAACAGAGCCCTCCGAAATAATACCACACATCATGTTCTCACTCATAGGTGGGAATTGAATCATGGGATCACTTGGACACAGGAAGGGAAACATCACACACTGGTCCTATTGTGGAGAGGGGGGAGGGGGGAGGGATAGCATTAGGAAATATACCTAACGTAAATGACAAGTTAATGGGGGCCGTACACCAACATGGCACATGTGTACATTGTAACAAACCTGCACTTTGTGAACATGTACCCTAGAACTTAAAATATAATAATAATAATAATATAAACAAAACTTCCTTATAAGGTACAATGCTCACTACCTAGCAGATGGGTTGAATAGTACCCCAAATCTCAGCAACATACAATATACCTTGGTAACAAACTTACATGCTGTAATCCCTGAATTTAAAATAAAAGTTGGCCAGGTGCAGTGGTTCACGCCTTTAATCACAGCACTTTGAGGGAGGCTGAGTTGGGCAGATCACGAGGTCAGGAGATAGAGACCATGGTGGCTGACACAGTGAAACCTCGTCTGTACTAAAAATACAAAAAAATTAGTCAGGCATGCTGGCACGCATCTGTAGTCCCAGCCACTCAGGAGGCTGAGGCAGGATAATGACATGAACCTGTGAGGCACATATTGCAGTGAGCAGAGATTGTACCACTGGACTCCAGCCTGGGCGACAGAGAGAGACTCCATCTCAAAATAAATAAATAAATAATAAATAAATAAAATAAAAGTAGAACGTTTTTAAGAAAAAATATGGATTGTTTTATAGACACCTATATTCCACCTGCTGTGGTTTGAATATTTGTCCCGTTCAACACAACATGTTGAAATGTAGTCCCCAATGTGGTAGTATTGAGATGTTCGGCCTTTAAGAGGTGATTGAATCATAAGGGCCCTGCCTTCATGGATGGACTAATCCCTTTGTAGATTAATTAATTAATGAATTAATAGATTAATAGAATATTGAGTTATCATGAGAGAAGAATTTGTAGCTTTATTGTCAAAGGAGAGACCTGAGCTAGCATGATAGCCTGTTAGCATGTTAATCCCCCTCAACATATGATGCCCTGCATAGCCCTGTGACTCTTCAGAAAATCCTCACCATTAAGTATTCTGTCACCAAATGAATCCCCTTTATGTTGGACTTTACAGCCTCTGTAACTGTAAGAAATCATATTTCCTTTAAAGATTACTTACTTTCATGTAATGTGTTATAAGTAACAGAAATGGACTACTACAAGAAATCAGTACAGAGTAGTGGGATATTGCTGATAATTAATATCTGAAAATGTAAAAGCATTTTTGGAACTGGGTCATGGACAGGACCTGGAAGAATTTGGAGGATTAGGAGATTTAAGAAGCCTAGATTGTGGTGAGAGCTTAGAAGACAAGTTTAAGGAACATTTTGAACTCCTTAGGGATTGGTTAAGTGGTCATGTCTAGACATCTGATAGAAATATGAGTATATAGAATTGGGAAACAAGGTAAAGGCCATACATGTTATCAATTATCAAAGTTCTTGGCACATTTGTGTCTATGCCCAAGAGCTTTGTGAAAGGCTAAATTGAGAGTGATGAACTAGGGTATCTGGCAGAAAAAAAAAAAATTCAAGCAGCAAAGCATTCAGACTGTTGCATGACTACTTTTAACTGCTTATGTTAAGCTATGAGACATAAAAAGCAATTGGAAGCCTAAATTTATAATCAAAAGAGAAGCAAAGCAGGAATTTTTGAAAAAAAAAAATAATTTCAGCCTTGCCATGTAAAAAGCGGGAAACTGTGCTTGGAAAAGGAAACCGAGGGTGTGACTCAGTGACCTTTTGCTAAGAAGATTAGTACTGAGAAAATGGATCATCGAGATAGTGGATGAAAGACTCGAAAGGAATTTCAGAGTTATTTTAGGTTGCTTCTGTTATCACAGGCACAGAGCCTCGGAAGGCAGAATAATTGCAATGGACAGGCCTGTGGTGTTCTCCGTGGTCTTACTGCTCAGGGCCACCTTGGAATTCTACTCCCCACATTCTGCACCCCCTTCATGTATCAAGCAGCCCCAGGTGTGGCTGCTGCTGCAGTACCAGATGGTACATGTTTTAAACCTCGGTGGTGCTCACGTGGTGCTAATTTGGCAGGTTTGCAGAAAGCAAGAGCTTGGAAGGCTTAGCAGACTCCACCTGGACTTCCAAGAATGTTGTTGACAGCCTAGGGGCCCAAGAAGAGACTTTTCACAGTGGTGGAGCCACTACAGGCAGCCTTCACTAGAGCAATATTAAGCAGAAATTTAGAGTTAGAGCTGCCAAAGGGCTAGACATAGTGAAACTGGGGGAGTGGGACTGCCATAAAGACCCCAGAACTATAGTGCTACAAGCATGCAACATAAGTCTTAGACAGCTGTGTTTGATGAGTTAGCCAAGCCATAGAGGTGGAGATGCTTGAGGTCTTGGGGGCCCAGCCTCCATACCACTGTGCAGAGGATGCTGGACACAGAGTAAAATGATATTTTTCTGGAGTCTTAAAACGCAATATCTGCTCTCTTGAGTTTCGGACTTACTTGCAGTTGGTTACCTCTTTCTTCTTGCCTATTTCTCCCTTTTGGAATTGTAATGTTTACCTTATGCCTGCCTACCATCACTGTATCTTGCAAGAAGAAAAAATGGAATTCTAAACTCCTCGAATGACCACCATTGTATCTTGTAAGAAGAAAAAATAGAATTCTATACACTTTGAATGTTCACTCTATTGGCCAAGGGAACCCCAGAGAAACCCAAAAAACCAAGTTCCTAGCCAGGATAAGATGGGAAGTCTGACATACCTCATTACACCTTCTCCCTTTTGTGGTTAGACAAAACAACTGACCAGCATTAATGTTAAAATACAGACTTCAACACTGATAGAACAGACTCTTAACGGGAATAAAGTGCCAAATTATAAATGGGACCTAAAGCCATGTCAGGCAAAGATTAAGTCAAACGCCCCTACACTTAAAGGATAAAATATGTTCTAATTGCCACAAGTTTATTTTTCTTTTTTTCTCTAGCAGCTAAATAAGCTCTGGTCTTGAGATAAGCAATGTTGAAGCAATTGCAGATAAACCATTACCAGATACTAACTAACCAAGTCTCCCTCTTCCACAGCCATAACTATAGCTTTGATTAGACAAGAAACTGATTTCTGTAACTTTATCCTGACAAGAGACCACCAATTATGGTGGTTGTTTACAGACCACCAACCATGGTGGTAGTTCTGGCCTGTTTACAGAGGCTGCATACTTGAGTGTCTTATCCCTGTTTCACCTTTTGACATAAAAAGCCTAATTGTAATGCGTTTAAATATTAAGTCTCCACCCCAAAGTAAACATGAGATTCATATAATCTGCATGTTTGTTCAGCACACTTGCAGCAAAATCCTGTTCATAAATATTCATAGTTCCTCTATAACCTGTTGAATATGCTTAGTCAATCAGTCCAGCATAAATCCCTTTTCCATCCTCCTCTCCCTTTGAGTGTCTGCTAATGGTGTATGCCAGAGACTGTGCTTTTGGGCCTGTCAGAATGGCCGCATCAGAGGTTGTAACTTTTTGTCAGAAATAAGGTATCCTTTCTAAATTTATGGATCTCTTTATTTTTAAATTGACACTTGAAAGTAGATAACTTCTTTTGATTTCATAGGCTCATAGATGAGACTCTAAACAGTGAAATGGGAGGGGTTCCCTTATCCCCCTTGCAGGGTGTGCGGCAGGGGTGTCAGACTCTCCTCCAACATCCCCCGACTGAATTCCACATCCTCTATACTATTGCTATTAGGAGTCCTGCCACTGATGGCCTGTCAACATCTGCTGGTGTCTGTCAGTGTGCTCTTCTGCCCCTCTGTTCCTCTCAACATCCAGTCTCTTGTGTCTGGGTCCCCTAAGGTCTCTCAGGTTTTTATGGAAACAGGATGGGAGTGTGTCGAGCCAGAGTGGTCTTGGAAAATGCAACATTTGGGCACAAAACAGGAGTGCCTGTTCTCATTTAGGTCCAGGGGTACAGACCTGAGGGTGGAGCATTTGACAGGAACCCTGTCCTTCTCAACCCAGCACTTTCCTGCCCTCCTCCTGAATCAATTGGACTTTTTATTTGATGCTGGATGGAGTTAAGGCTTTGGAATTGTGGAGTTGGAATGAATGTGTTTATGTGGAATAGGGACATGAGTTTTAAGGGGCCACTGGTAAAATGTTATTATTTGAATATTTGTTCCCTTCAAAAGCCATGTTGAAGATTAATCTTTAATGTGGCAGTATTGAGTGGTGGTGCCATTAAGAAGTGGGTTCATGAGGGCCCTGCCCTCATTAGTTTATTAATCCATTCATTGATTAATCGATTATTATGGGAAGACAGCTAGTGGCTTTATAAGAAGAGGAAGAGACGCCTTAGGTAGCTTGGTAACATGTTAGCCAACTTAGTCCCTTTGCCATGTTATACCCTGCACAGACTCAGGACCCTTCAGAGACTGCACCAGTAAGAAGGCTATCATGATATACTTCCTCTTGATCTTGTACAGCCCAGTCTTCATAACTGTAAGAAATAAACTCTGTCTCCCATCAAAGTAAAGCCCAGTAACAAATATCTTCACAACTGAATTCTACAAGTATTTAAAGAAGAATTAACAGCAATTATTCTCACACCCTTCCAAAAACATTGAAGTGGAGAGAATAATTCTGTAAAATTAAATTGTTTGGTCCAAACCTGCCTCCATATATAGTATACTTTTGACCTAAAGATTTATTCATACATAATAAACTGTAACCAAACTGGATGTGTAAATAGACTCCATTCCATTTTGTAACAAGTATCTGAGTTTCTGCCAATCACAGAAGCCATGCAGTGACAAATGACAGGTGACCAACTGTTCTAACTCTTCATAAAGGAAAAATGCCAAACCATAATCAATCCAGCTCTTTCTGTACCTCATTTCTCTTTTCCATCCATCATTTTATATTTTTGGTCTATAAATGCTATATAACCATGTTACAGCCCTAAAATCTCACTGAATCTGTCCTAGTTCTGGGGGCTTCTCACTTCATAAATTATTCTTTGCCCAATTAAACTGTTACATTTTATCTAAAGATTTATTTTTTTATCAGATTGTTGTCAGAAGTAGGATTTGAAATCAAAGTCCAGCAACCTGCCAGAACACCAGGTGATCGGGCATGGTACCAGCAGAAACTATTGTGTTTACTGTTCTCTTGTTTGTAACTGGAAATTTTGGGTGAGTTTGCCCTTTGATGCTAAGTTTCATGGACATGTATTTAGAGTTCTTCAAGTTTATGTGAGCATTTTTTAAAATTCAGACTTGCTTCAGAGTTGTGACCGGAACTGGAAAGTCCAGGATTGGATTAAATCAGATAATTACCTGGATTGGATACAGTTAGAGACCTCAGATGTCTTAGTGGGTCAGACAAAAACTTGTAGTATATGGCAATTACTACAGGGAATGTAAACTCTGGCTTTTGGAAATCTGCAGCTATTCTGTGTTTTATATTCTATTTCTTTTTCATTTTGTGTGCTTAAGTATGGGGAAATCATTGGAAAATATTTAGAAAATGGCAAAATCTTACTAAAAATAATTTAGAATTTTGATGGCCATATGTTAAATGTTCCATTTATATTAGCAACACTACACTTTTTTCTGTTGTTTCTTATTGTTCTATTTTTAATAGTTTTATTTTATTTTATTTTATTTTACTTTATTTTATTTTGTGTTTACAATTTACAGATTGATTACCTGGGTATATTGTGTGATTGTGCTGTTTGGGGTATAATTGATCGCATCATCCATATACTGAACATAGTACCCAAAGTCAGTTTTTCAACCTTTGCCCCCTCCCTCTGTACTCCATCTTCTATTCCCTGGTGTCTATTACTCACATAATTATGTCTATGAGTACCCATTGTTCAGCTATTACTTACAAATGAGAATATATGGTATTTGATTTTCTGTTCCTGCATTAATTTGCTTAGGATAGTGGCCTCCAGCTGCATCCATGTTGCTGCAGAGAACATGATTTCATTCCTTTTAATGGCTGCATAGTATTTCATGTTGTATATGCACCACATTTTCTTTATCCAATCCACCATTGACAGGCACCTAGGCTGAGTCCATGTCTTTGCTATTATTACTACATTTTAAAACATTCATTGAAAATTGAGGGCTTACAAATTAGGCTCGCCCAGGGATACCTACTGATGTGCAGAAGCTTCTAAAATATTTTTTAAATGTTTATTGCCTCCACTACAAGAGTGTATGAAAAGCAAACAAAAAGCTTATATGACTAATTAATAAGAAAGTTGAGCCTACTTTTGCTTAGTTGGTAGGTGAAGAAAAAGATGGATACATAATGTACAAATGTTTAAAATGATTTATAAATAGGCCCACAGGTCAAGCTATGTTGCTTCTTGTTCAGAGCTATTCATGCTAAACTCAGGCATAGAAAGTGATTTATTTGTTCTATTCATTCATGGGATTCACCCTAAAACCTATAATCTAATTAAGAAATAAGCTAAATTTAAAAAAAAAAAACTACCTTCCAAATCAATTCAGTCTTCAACATAGTATTTTCTTGCATTTAATAATGTTTTTTAAAAGTCCTCTGTAAAAATTCACAACCATAAAAAAAATCATTAGAAATTCTCACAATGTGAGAGAACATTATTCTAAATAAGTCCCATTATTAATCATTCTGTCTTGGCTGGGCTTCATGACTGCAACTTTTTGTTGTTGTTGTTGCTATAAGCAAGTAGTGGTGTTAAGGACTGAGTTATAAGTTCTGTGCATTTTGTATATAAATTTTCTATCCTGTTTTACTTAAACCATCTATTTGAAAATAGAAATATAGGATAAGAAATTTTTGTTGGTTATTTAAAATGGCATAAGTAAAACAAAACACAGAAAGGTTAAGTCTATCAAAGTTTAAATGGATCAGAGAGACCCCTGCAAGTTTCTCTCTGATCCATTCAAATTTTGATAGATTTTCAAAGCTTTTTCTTCAAACATTGTAGGGCTACAAACCAGTCAGCTATATTTACCTCAGTTTGGAGAAATTTAGAAACTCAGAAGGCAGAACTTACAAAAAACAACATAACTAATAATTGCTTAAGGCAATGATTGAACAGGTCAATCGAGAAAAGGACAATGGTCTTTTGACTCAACCCCTTGCTTAAATAGGATAAATGTTTATAAATGTCATTATTTCAACATCAGTGTTTTGTAACTTAAAGTCACTTTAAATTAACTAGTAGATACTCATTAAACATCTGTCTGCACCTAGTGGGGGAGAAACTACCATCAGAGTGAACAGGCAACCTACAGAATGGGAGAAAATTTTTGCAATCTACTCATCTGACAAAGGGCTAATATCCAGAACTTACAAAGAACTCAAACAAATTTATGAGAAAAAAACAACTCCATCAAAAAGTGGGCAAAGGATATGAACAGACATTTCTCAAAAGAAGACATGCATGCAGCCAATAGACACATGAAAAAATGCTTGTCATCACTGGCCATCAGAGAAATGCAAATCAAAACCACAATGAGATACCATCTCACACCAGTTAGAATGGCAATCATTCAAAAGTCAGGAAACAACAGGTGCTGGAGAGGATGTGGAGAAATAGGAACACTTTTACACTGTTGGTGGGATTGTAAACTGGTTCAAGCATTGTGGAAAACAGTATGGCGATTCCTCAAGGATCTAGAACTAGAAACACCATATGACCCAGCCATCCCATTACTGGGTATATACCCAAAGGATTATAAATCATGCTGCTATAAAGACACATGCACATGTATGTTTATTGCGGCACTATTCACAATAGCGAAGACTTGGAATTAACCCAAATGTCCATCAGTGGCAGACTGGATTAAGAAAATGTGGCACATATACACCATGGAATATTATGCAGCTATAAAAAAGGATGAGTTCGTGTCCTTTGTAGGGACACGGATGCAGCTGGAAACCATCATTCTCAGCAAACTATTGTAAGAACAGAAAACCAAACACTGCATATTCTCACTCAAAGGTGGGAATGGAAAAATGAGATTACTTGGACTCTGGAAGGGGAACATCACACATCGGTGCCTATTATGGGGATGAGGGTGGGGGAAGGGATGGCATTGGGAGTTATACCTGATGTAAATGACGAGTTGATGGGTGCTGACAAGTTGATGGGTGCAGCACACCAACATGCCACAAGTATACATATGTAACAAACCTGCACGTTGTGCACATGTACCCTAGGACTTAAAGTATAATAAAAAAATAGAAAAATATATATATATAAATGTCTGAGTCATTTCTAAGTTAAATAATAAAACATTAATTACTGAACATAACTTTAGAGTATCTATTCCTTGGCATCTTCTTTTATATGACACAGAGAAGCTAACTATGCTTGGGGCTGTTAATAAATATAAAATAATGTGCTATGAGAAAATATGTTTCTAAAAATTGTGAAGTTGTTCTCATCTTCAAAATGTTTGTATAAAATGTCACAAAATGGCTTACTTTCCAGGCTTTCACTAGAAATTAAGGCTGTTATATTATAATGAGGCTGTTATATATAAGTAAGGCTGTTTGTAATATTGCCAATTCTTTTTTAAGTTTTATTTTACAGAGTCAAGGAAGTTTTTTTCCTTTTAAGCTATATAAAAATTACATAAATTTGGTACATTATACATTTGAACAAAATTAGAAATATTTTTTTCTTACCATATCCCTCCAGAATTCAGATGCTATTTTTGAGTATGCATTTTTATGTCAATAAGAATATTTTCTTATAACAGGACACAATTGGAAACACTGACTATATTACCAAGGTTTCGACTCGAATGATATATTTTCATATATGACTAGATAATCTTAGTGAACTGAGATTTATATTAAGGACAAATAAAAATCCCTGGAAAAATTATCCTGGTATCCTGAATCCATAATTCTCATGGTTGCCATACAGATGGGTAAGGAATGTCACTTCCTGGCATGGCCTGGAACCTCAGGATGTTTTGGAGACCTTGAGAAGAGAGAAATTCACCCAAATAATACAGGTATTACAGGGAAATTTAGATGATGAGACCTTAGATTGGCTTTCTATTTTTGAGAAGATTATAAATGTCCAATGCAAGATTTCTTATTAAAAGTTCAGCAGAGCAGACTTAAAAGAACCTGTAAAATCAGTCACTATCCTTGCTACAATGTAGATAATCAGGTCAAGTTTAATAAGGTTAAACTTATGTTTTATATAAATTGATGTTACTGTAATTATCCCTAATAAGAAGTAAGGTAACTGCAGAGCAAAAATATTATGTTTCAGAAGAAAAAAAATTTAGTACGCCTGTTATTAGACTGTAGCCCCCCTCACTGTTTTCAAGTTTTTATTATATACTGATAGACTTGATTAGATCCTAAATTTTTCTAGTTTTCTCCAATATCTTGCTACAGTTCTCCAACTAAGACAAGGACTACTTGTTCCAAAAGCCCTATAACCTGAAGGTGGACAACTTGATGTAAATTTCAAGGGAAAAGTTTAATTTCTAATGGGTGGACCACAAATGGTTCAAAAAATGTCCAAGGCCATAACCAGGAACATTAAAACTGCAAACCAGGATTAAAAATTGACAATTTCATGCTGTAGACAAGTTTTTCCAAAATGTTGGAATGTGATTTCCTATCATATAAGGACGCTACTCTTCTTGATTTTTTTTTTTTTTTTGGGGTGATGTCAACATGGCATTTTTAATTAACTATGAGAACTTGTAATCTAGCTGGGGTGACAGAACTTCATGGAACATTCAGGGATCACCACAAAAAAAAAAGAAGAAAAAAAAAAAAAAAACGAAGTGCAAGTTTATAAGAAAACTAGATAGAGCAAACTGAATATGCAAATCACTCAGTGGGCTTACACAGGAAGGGAGTGTTTCTGACCTGATGGGTGAAAGAGTTTCTAGGGGGTAGAAATTTTAAAAATAAGTGAAAAACTCTGATGGACATTTAACAAAAGAGAATATTTTTTATTCCTTTAAAACAGACAATAATGCACAGGTTTCAGAGTACCAAGAAACCTAAAGACCAAAGAAATAATTTGACTGAGGCCTAAGTTATTCTCAATCCAAACAATATTACACAGCCGATGCTTCTATATTGGTTTCAGCTCTCTGATTATCAGAATATTTGCCCTATAAATGTTTAGCAGATATAAACCACCGTACCTCTTGAAAGTAGGCAAGAGGTGGGGGAGGTCAAAGAAAGGTTTTGCCTGAAGTTGATGACACCTTTGAAGGGGGAACACATGTTTCTTTAAAACTCTCACGGTGAAAAGATGTTTGAAAGTGAAGACAGCCATCATAACTCAATTTCCTCACGTGAAACATTCCCATAAGCAGAGATTTCTGCATTCTTTACTAAAAATATGCAAGCATATAGCCAGGCACAGTGGTGTGTGCCTGTAATCCCAGCTACTAAGGAGGCTGAAGCAAGAGGACCGTTTTGGCCTAGGAGTTCAAGACCAGCCTGGGCAACATGGCGAGACTGTCATCTCCAAAAAAAGAAGAAATATGAAAGTACAAGCCAACAGTTTTTAGTTGGATATTTCTTTCAGAAATTTTCCAAACATTATATGCTCCGTTTGTTGCAAAATGTATAAATTATCTTTTGAAAAGGCTCCTAATAGTGTCACACAAATCTAAATTATTTCTCATAAGAAAGAGCAAATTATTAACTTACAGTGAGTTTGTGGGGAAAATTTTTCCATGGATCTCCAGAAATAGGGTCAAAGATATGCTGAGAGGAAGCAAAAGGGGATTTCAGAGCAGCCCCCCAAAAAACAGAATAAGAAACTTTCTGTAAATTTACAAACTTTAGCAAAGAATATGTCAAACCTCAAGCAAGGAACTTTATTCTCTGTAAAATAAAAGAGAGGTAATCTATTGGGAAACCTAATTATGACATAGAGAAAAGCCTCAACTAGGGAATAATTTGTCTAGAGTTTGGATTTAATAATTTCAAGTACAAGATAAAAAAACGACCATGAAAAACACATGAGTAAAATTACAATAGATTTTCAAAAATGTATAATTCATTATACTGTGATAAGTATATAAGAATTTATATCACTAAAGCAAGAAAGTAACAGCATGTTGTAAAAATGCCTAATTTCATAAATCACGTGGTTTTGAAAATATTGAATTTTTTCATACTTCTGAGTGAAATGTGGAAATTGCAGTTTTAAAAAATTCAATCAAAAATGAGGGTTTTAATGCCAGATAGACTGAGTTTTATTTTAATTTTAACTCTGTCATTTACTATGTTACTTCAGCATTTTCCTTATCTGTAATAATACCTGCTGTGGAAATTTCTTTTATTATTATTATTATTGTATTTTAAGTTCTAGGGTATATGTGCACAATGTACATGTATGTTACATATGTATACATGAGCCATGTTGGTGTGCTGCACCCATTAACTCATCATTTACATGAGGTATATCTCCTAATGCTAACCCTCCCCCATTCCCTCACCCCACAACAGGCCATGGTGTGTTCTCATTGTTCAATTCCCACGTATGAGTGAGAACATGCAGTGTTTCGTTTTCTGTTCTTGTGATAGTTTGCTCAGAATGATGGTTTCCAGCTGCATCCATGTCCATACAAAGGACATGAACTCATCTTGTTTAAGGCTGCATAGTATTCCATGGTGTATATGTCCCACATTTTCTTAATCCAGTCTATCACTGATGGACATTTGGGTTGGTTCAAAGTCTTTGCCATTGTGATTAGTGCTGCAATAATCATACATGGGCATGGATCTTTGTAGCAGCATGGTTTCTAATCCTTTGGATATATATCCAGTAATGGGATGGCTGGGTAAGATGGTATCAGTAGTTCTAGATCCTTGAGGAATCACCACACTGTCTTCCACAAAGGTAGAACTAGTTTACAGTCCCACCAAAAGTGTAAAAGTGTTCCTATTTCTCCACATCCTCTCCAGCACCTGTTGTTTCCTGACTTTTGAATGATCACCATTCTAACTGGTGTGACATGGTATCTCATTGTGGTGTTGATTTGCATTTCTCTGATGGCCAGTATTGATGAGCATTTTTTCATGTGTCTGTTGGTTGCATAAATGTCTTCTTTTGAGAAATGTCTGTTCATAACCTTTGCCCACTTTTTGATGGGGTTGTTTGTTTTTTTCTTGTAAATTTGTTTAAGTTCTTTGTAGATTCTGGATATTAGCCCTTTGTCAGATGGGTAGATTGTAAAAATTTTCTCCAATTCTGTAGGTTACCTGTTCACTCTGATGATAGTTTCTTTGCCGTACAGAAACTCTTTGGCTTAATTAGATCCCATTTGTCAATTTTGGCTTTTGTTGCTGTGGCTTTTGGTGTTTTAGTCATGAAGTCCTTGCCCATGCCTATGTCCTGAATGGTATTGCCTAGGTTTTCTTCTAGGGTTTTTATGGTTTTAGGTCTAACATTTAAGTCTTTAATCCTTCTCGAATTAATTTTTATATAAGGTGCAAGAAGGGATCCATTTTCATCTTTCTACATATGGCTAGCCAGTTTTCCCAGCACCATTTATTAAATCGGGAATCCTTTCCCAATTTCTTGTTTTTGTCAGGTTTGTCAAAGATTGGATGGTTGTAGATGTATGGTATTATTTCTGAGGGCTCTGTTCTGTTCCATTGCTCTATATCTCTGTTTTGGTAGCAGTACCATGCTGTTCTGGTTACGTAGCCTTTAGTATAGTTTGAAGTCAGGTAGCGTGATGCCTCCAGCTTTGTTCTTTTGACTTAGGATTGTCTTGGAGATGCGGGCTCTTTTTTGGTTCCATATGAACTTTAAAGCAGTTTTTTCCAATTCTGTGAAGAAACTCATTGGTAGCTTGATGGGAATGGCATTGAATCTATAAATTACCTTGGGCAGTATGGTCATTTTCACGATACTGATTCTTCCTATCCATGAGCATGGTATGTTCTTCCATTTGTTTATGTCCTCTTTTATTTCACTGAGCAGTGGTTTGTAGTTCTCCTTGAAGAGGTCCTTTTCATCCCTTGTCAGTTGGATTCCTAGGTATTTTATTCTCTTTGAAGCAATTTTGAATGGAAGTTCATTCATGATTTGGCTCTCTGTTTGTCTATTATTGGTATATAGGAATGTTTGTGATTTTTGCACATTGATTTTGTATCCTGAGACTTTGCTGAAGTTGCTTATCAGCTTAAGGAGATTTTGAGCTGAGGTGATAGGGTTTTCTAAATATACAATCTTGTCATCTGCAAACAGGGACAATTTGACTTCCTCTTTTCCTAATTAAATACCCTTTATTTCTTTCTCTTGCCTGATTGCCCTGGACAGAAATTCCAACACTATGTTGAGTAGGAGTGGTGAGAGAGGGCATGTCTTGTGCCACTTTTCAAAGGCAGTACTTCCAGTTTTTGCCCATTCAGTATGATATTGGCTGTGGGTTTGTCATAAATTGCTCTGATTATTTTGAGATATGTCCCATGAATACCTAGTTTATTGAGAGTTTTTAACATGAAGCGCTGTTGAATTTGGTCGAAGGTCTTTTCTGCATCTATTGAAATAATCACGTGGTTTTTGTCTTTGGTTCTGTTTATATGATGGATTACATTTATTGATTTGTATATGTTGAACCAGCCTTGCATCCCAGGGATGAAGCCAACTTGATCGTGGTGGATAAACTTTTCGATGTAGTGCTGGATTCAGTTTGCCAGTATTTTATTGAGGATTTTTGCTTCAATGTTCATCAGGAATATTGGTCTAATATTCTCTTTTTTTTTTTTTTTTTGTCATGTATTTGCCTGGCTGTGGTGACAGGATGATGCTGGCCTCATAAAATGATTTAGGGAGGATTCCATCTTTTTCTGTTGATTGTGATAGTTTCAAAAGGAAAGGTACTAGCTCCTCTTTGTACCTCTGGTAGAATGCAGCTGTGAATCCATCTGGTCCTGGATGTTTTTTGGTTGGTTGGCAATTAATTGTTGCCTCAATTTCAGAGACTGTTATTGTTCTATTTGGGGATTCAACTTCTTCCTGGTTTAGTCTTGGGAGGGTGTATGTGTCCAGGAATTTATCCATTTCTTCTAGATTTTCTAGTTTATTTGCATAGAGGTGTTTTTATTATTCTCTGATGGTAGTTTGTATTTCTGTCGGATTGGTGGTGATATCCCCTTTATCGTTTTTTTTTTATTTTGTCTCCTTGATTCTTCTCGCTTTTCTTCTTTATCAGTCTTACCTGTGGTCTATCAATTTTGCTGATCTTTTCAAAGAAACAGCTCCTGGATTCATTGATTTTTTGAAGGGATTTTTGTGTCTCTATCTCCTTCATTTCTGCTCTGATCTTAGTTATTTCTTGCCTTCTGCTAGCTTTTGAATGTGTTTGCTCTTGCTTCTCTAGTTCTTTTAATTGTGATGTGAGAGTGTCAATTTTAGATCTTTCCTGCTTTCTCTTGTGGACATTTAGTGCTACAAATTTCCCTCTACACACTACTTTAAATGTGTCCCAGAGATTCTGGTATGTTGCATCTTTGTTCTCATTGGTTTCAAAGAACATCTTAATTTCTGCCTTCATTTCGTTATGTACCCAGTAGTCATTCAAGAGCAGGTTGTTCACTTTACATGTAGTTGAGCGGTTTTGATTGAGTTTCTTAGTCCTGAATTCTAGTTTGATTGCACTGTGGTCTGAGAGACAGTTTGTTATAATTTCTGTTGTTTTACATTTGCTGAGGAGTGCTTTAATTCCAACTATGTGGTCAATTTTGGAATAAGTGCGATGTGGTGCTGAGAAGAATGTATATTCTGTTGATTTGGGGTGGAGAGTTCTGTAGATGTCTATTAGGTCTGCTTGGTGCAGAGCTGAGTTTAATTTCTGGATATCCTTTTTAACTTTCTGTCTCATTGATTAGTCTAACGTGGGCAGTGGTGTGTTAATGTCTCCCATTATTATTGTGTTGGAGTCTAAGCCTGCTTTTAGGTCTTTAATGGTTTGCTTTTTGAATCTGGGTACTTCTGTATTGGATGCCTATATATTTAGGGTAGTTAGCTCTTCTTGTTGAATTGATCCCTTTACCGTTATATAATGGCCTTCCTTGTCTCTTTTGATCTTTGTTGGTTTAAAGTCTGTTTTATCAGAGACTAGGATTGCAACCCCTGCCTTTCTTTGTTTTCCATTTCCTTGGTAGATTTTCTTCCATCCCTTCATGTGTGTCTCTGTCTGTGACATGGGTCTCCTGAATACAGTACACTGATGGGTCTTGACTCTTTATCCAATTTTCCAGTCTGTGTCTTTTAATTGAAGCATTTAGCCAATTTACATTTGCATTTAATATTGTCATGTGTGAATTTGATCCTGTCATTATGATTTTAGCTGGTTATTTGGCTCATTAGTTGATGCAGTTTCTTCCCAGTATTGATTGTCTTTACAATTTGTCATGTTTTTGCAGTGACTGGTACTGGCTGTTCCTTTCCATGTTTAGTGCTTCCTTCAGGATCTCTTGTAAGGCAGGCCTGGTTGTGACAAAATCTCTAAGCATTTGTTTGTCTATAATGGATTTTATTTCTCCTTCACTTATGAATCTTTGTTTGGCTGGATATGAAATTCTGGGTTGAAAATTCTTTTCTTTAAGAATGTTGAATATTGGCCCCCACTCTCTTCTGGCTTGTAGAGTTTCTGCCAAGAGATCTGCTCTTATTCTGATGGGTTTCCCTTTGTGGGTAACCTGACCTTTCTCTCTGGCTGTCTTTAACATTTTTTCCTTCATTTCAACTTTGGTGAGCCTGACAATTATGTTTCTCTGAGTTGCTCTTCTCGAGGAGTATCTTTGTGGTGTTCTCTGCATGTCCTGAATTTGAATGTTGGCTTGCCTTGCTAGGTTGGGGAAGTCCTCTTGGATAATATCCTGAAGTGTGTTTTCCAACTTGGTTCCATTTTCCCCATCACTTTCAGGCACACCAATCAGAGGTAGATTTGGTCTTTTCAGATAATCCCACATTTCTTGGAGGTTTTGTTCATTTCTTTTTACTATTTTTTCTCTAAACTTCTCTTACCCCCTTCAATTCATTCATTTGATCTTCAATAACTGATACCCTTTCTTCCACTTGATTGAATCAGCTACTGAAACTTGTGTGTACGTCATGTAGCTCTAGTGCCATGGTTTTCAGCTCCATCAGGTCTTTTAAGGTCTTCTCTACACTGTTTATTCTAGTTAGCCTTTCATCTAATCTTTTTTTAAAGTGTTTGGCTTCTTTGCGATTGTTTCAAACATCCTTCTTTAGCTCAGAGAAGTTCGTTTTTACTGATCGCCTGAAGCCTTCTTCTCTCAACTTGTCAAAGTCATTCTCCATCCAGGTTTGTTCTGTTGCTGGCAAGGAGCTGCATTCCTTTGGAGGAGAAGACACACTCTGATTTTTAGAATTTTCAGCTTTTCTGCTCTGGTTTCTCCCCATCATTGTGGTTTTATCTACCTTTGGTCTATGATGATGGTGACGTACAGATGGGGTTTTGGTGTGGTTGTCCTTTCTGTTTGTTAGTTTTCCTTCTAACAGTCAGGACCCTCAGTTGCAGGTCTGTTGGAGTTTCCTGGAAGTGCATTGCACATGCTTTTTGCCTGGGTATCACCAGCGGAGGCTGTAGAACAGCAAATATTGCACAACAGCAAATGTTACCGTCTGATCATTCCTCTGGAAGTTTTGTCTCAGAGGAGCACCCGGCTGTATGAGGTGTCAGTCAGCCCCTACTGGGAGGTGTCTCCAAGTTTAGGCTACTCGGGGATCAGGGACCCACTTGAGGAGGCAGTCTGTCCATTCTCAGAACTCAAACTCTGTGCTGGGAGAATCAAAGCTGTCAGACAGGGGCGTTTAAGTCTGGAGAAGTTTCTGCTGCCTTTTTTTCAGCTATGCCCTACCCTCCGAGGTGGAGTCTATCGTTGCAGGTAGGCCTCCTGGAGCTGCGGTGGGCTCCATCCAGTTCGAGCTTATGGGTCACTTTGTTTACCTACTCAAGCATCAGCAATGGCGGGAGACCCTCCCCCAGCCTCCCTGTTGCCTTGCAGTTCTATCTCAGACCGCTGTGCTAGCAGTGAGTGAGGCTCCATGGGCATGGGACCCTCCCAGCCAGGCACACGATATAATCTCCTCGTGTACCATTTGCTAAGACCATTGGAAATGTGTAGTATTAGGGTAGGAGTGTCCCGATTTTCCAGGTAGCATCTGTCACGGCTTCCTTTGGCTAGTAAAGGGAATTCCCCATCTCCTTGGGCTTCCTGGTTGAGGTGATGCCCCGCCCTGCTCCGTGGGCTGCACCCACTGTCCGACAAGCCCCAGTGAAATGAACCTGGTACTTCAGTTGGAAATGCGGAAATCACCCGTCTTCTGCATTGCTCAGGCTGGGAGCTGTAGACTTCAGCTGTTCCTATTTGACCATCTTGGAACATCCTCACCCTTCTTAACATTTTCTTGCTTATGCCTACCTTACTTGCATGACAGAATAGTAATGGAATTAGACTTCTGTGGGTAACTTGATGACACATTAGATTTATCATTCCAAACCCAGATCTTTGCATGATTGATAGATGCTTTCGTTCACCAAGTGGGTAACTTTAGCAACATTCCTAATGCAACTGGTGTTCACATTGTCAGATATCTAGATCCACTTGTTCTCACTCCCTGATTTTGTTTAACCTAGTTCTGAATTCTAGATTATAGAATTGCTGCTTTAACTAGCTGAACAGAGAATAAAATTTGTGCAATTGTTAGAACTTGTTTCATGTGGATTAATATATTGGGTATTGTGGAAACTCAGTTGTGAACAATTAATAAACAGGCTTCTTGGTTAAGACTGGCAAACTCTTTGTGTGACTCATTCATTGATATATTTTATTGTGGTGGAGTTGGTTCATAAGGGCTCTGCAATAGTAGTAGTCTCTTGTGTATCGTATCTTCTCAAAAGTTTTAAATGTTTGTGTGCAGTTATCTGCAGAACATCAAATTATTTCTTGTTCACTGGAACAACAAAAACTAAAATGCATAATAGTGAGGACACTAAAACCTATGAATAATGTGTTGAGACTGGAAACTCTAAATGTTGGTAACTGAGAAGAGTTCTTGTGCCCAAAGTTTTGGTCACATTCTCAGATAGAAGAAAACCTGACAAAAAGGCAAAAATTTGCAAATGAAATTATGGAAGGCCATTGTTTTGAACTAAGCTCCTGCACTAATCCCTTACAGACCAGATCAAACCAAAATGGAGTTTCTCATGTTAAATGTCATGTAATCATACTGAAATTTAGCAAAACAGATCCCATAACAGACCTTTTTTTCTTAAAACAGGAGATTCAAATCTACCTAAGTCAGAATTACTAAAGGAGTCTCCTCTGTTTTTATCCTTGCAGGAATGTGGCCTGAGATAGCATAATCTTGACCAAAATATTTTTATGTTATTCTTTTTCTATATTCCCATTTTTAAAAAGTCATTGCTTTGTTATTATTCAGTGGAAACTCAGACAAAATAAGACTCAAAAAATTTCATACTGAGATCCAATAAGTTCATTTACAATGGTGACAGAGAGTGAACAGAGAGTGAACAACCACCTCTACAGGTTGACTAAAAAGTTGGGCACTGATTCCACTCTCTGTCACCACTGTAAAGGGGGAAAATGGTTAAACTGAATTAAATTTGGTCTAAAGTTTCCTACAAACACATTTGAAGTTTTACCTGCAGGTTTCTTCATTCATAGTGAACTCTAGCCTAGCTGATGAGGAAACAGCCTGCAATCAATTCTTATAATAAGTAGTTGAATCTCAGCCAAACACAGAGGCCATGCTTCAATCAATCACAAGTGGCCAACCATTCAACCATGTTCAATCATTCTCCCATTTTCTGTAAATGACTTTCTTCTCTCTATATAAATGTTATCCAATCATGTTACAGCCCTAGAGTCTCACTAAATTAGCTCTCTTTCTAGGAGCTACCAAATTTGTGAATCAATCCTTGCTTCAATAAACTTTGCTAAATTAAAAATGTCTAAAGTTTTTCTTTCAAAATATTCAAACTCATTTTATTAGGCCAGCATTATTTAGATATAAAAGCCAGAAAAGTATACTACAAGAAAATAAAATTCTAGACTAATATCTCTGATGAATAACTATGCAAAAATTCTCAACAAGATATTAGCAAGCCAAATTTAACAACACATTAAAATATTATTCACCATGATCAAGTTGGATTTATCTCTGGGATGCAAAGATGGCTTAAGATATGCAAATCAATTCATTTGATACACTGCATTACATATGGAATCAAAGAAGACCCTGTATAAAAGAGACAATCCCAAGCAATAAAGAACAAACGTGGAGTCATATCCCTACCTGGCCTTATACTACAGGACTACAGTAACCAAAACAGCATGGTACTGGTACCAAAACAGATATATAGATCAATGGAACATAACAGAGACCTCAGAAATAACATCACACACCCACAACCATCTGATCTTTGACAAACCTGACAAAAACAAACAATGGGGAAAGGATCTCTTATTCAATAAATAGTGCTGGGAAAACTGGCTAGTCATATTCAGAAAACTGAAACGACCCCTTCCTTACACCTTATGACAAAAATTAACTCAAGATGGATTAAAAACTTAAATGTAAAACCCCAAACCATAAAAACCCTAGAAGAAAACCTAGACAATAACATTCAGGACATGGGCCTGGGGAAAGACTTCATGTCAAAAACACCAAAAGCAATTGCAACAAAAGCCAAAGTTGACAAATGGGATCTAATTGAACTAAAGAGCTTTTGCAAGGCAAAAGAAGCTATCATCAGAGTGAACAGACATCCTACAGAATGGGAGAAATTTTTGCAATCTACCCATAGGACAAAGGTCTAATATTCAGAATGTACAAGGAACTTAAACAAATGTACAAGAAAAAAACAACCCCATCAAAAAGTGGGCAAAGGATATGAACAGACATTTCTCAAAAAAGACATTTATATGGGCAAAAAGCATGTGGGAAAAAAAAAGAAAAAGCTCAACATCACCAATCATTAGAGAAATGCAAATAAAAACCACAATGAGATACAATTTCACACCAGTCAGAATGGTGATTATTAAAAAGTCAGGAAAAAATAGATGTTGATGAGACTGTGGAAAAATAGGAATGATTTTACACTGTTGGTGGGAATGTAAATAAGTTGAATCATTGTGGAAGATATTATGGTGATTTCTCCAAGATCTAGAACCAGAAATGCCATTTGACCCATCAATCCTATTACTTGGTATATACCCAAAGGAATATAAATTATTCTACTATAAAGACACATGCACACATATGTGTATTGCAGCACTATTTAAAATAGCAGTGACATGGAACCATCCCATTAATGATAGGCTGGATAAAGAAAATGTGGTACATGTACACCATGGAATACTATGCAGCCATAAAAAGGAATGAGATCATGTCCTTTGCAGGGACTTGGATGAAACTGGAAGCCATCATCCTCAGCAAACTAACACAGGAACAGAAAATCAAACACCACATGTTCTCATTCATAAGTGGGAGTTTAACGATAAGAACACATTGACACAGGGAGTGAAACAACACAACCAAGGGTCTGTTGGGGGTTAGGGGTGAGAGGAGAAAACTTAGAGGACGGGTCAATAGATGTAACAAGCCACCATGGCACATGTATTCCTATGTAACACAACTGCACGTTCTACACACGTATACTGGAACTAAAGGTAAAATTTAAAAAGTAAAATGCCTATTAATTATTGCCTCAATTTCAGAGCCTGTTATTGGTCTATTCATGGATTCAAGTATTTCTGGTTTAGTCTTGGGAGGGTGTATGTGTCCAGGAATTTATCCATTTTTTTCTAGATATTCTAGTTTATTTGCATAGAGGTGTTTATAGTATTCTCTGATGGTAGTTTGAATTTCGGTGGGATCGGTGGTGATATCTCCTTTATCATTTTTTGTTACATCTATTTGATTCTTCTCTTTTCTTCTTTAGTCTTTCTAGCGGTCTATCAATTTTATTGATCTTTTCAAAGAAACAGCTCCTGGATTCATTGATTTTTTGAAGAGATTTTTGTGTCTCTGTCTCCTTCAGTTCTGCTCTGATCTTAGTTATTTCTTGCCTTCTGCTAGATTTTGAATGTGTTTGCTCTTGCTTCTCTAGTTCTTTTAATTGTGACATTAGGGTGTCAATTTGAGATGTTTCCTGCTTTCTCTTGTGGACATTTAGTGCTATAAATTTCCTTCTACACACTGATTTAAATGTGTCCCAGAGATTCTGGTATGCTGTATCTTTGTTCTCATTGGTTTCAAAGAACATCTTAATTTCTGCCTTCATTTCGTTATGTAGTCATTCAGGAGCAGGTTGTTCAGTTTCCATGTAGTTGCGTGGTTTTGAGTGAGTTTCTTAGTCCTGAATTCTAGTTTGATTGCACTGTGGTCTGAGAGACAGTTTGTTATAATTTCTGTTCTACATTTGCGCAGAAGAGTTTTACTTCCAACTATGTGGACAAATTTGGAATAAGTGTGATGTGGTGCTGAGAAGAATGTATATTCTGTTGATTTGGGGTGGAGAGTTCTGTGGATGTCTATTAGGTCTGCTTGGTGCAGAGCTGAGTTTAATTCCTGGATATCCTGTTCAACTTTCTGTCTTGTTGGTCTGTCTAAAGTTGACATTGGGGTGTTAAAGTCTCCCATTATTATTGTGTGGGAGTCTAAGTTTCTGTATAGATCTCTAAGGACTTGCATTGTGAATCTGGGTGTTCCTGTATTGGATGCATATATATTTAGGATAGTTAGCTCTTCTTGTTGAATTGATCCCTTTACCATTCTGTAATGGCCTTCTTTGTTTCTTTTGATCTTTGTTGGTTTAAAGACTGTTTTATGAGAGACTAGGATTGCAACACCTGCATTTTGTTTTGTTTTGTTTTCCATTTCCTTGGCAGATCTTCCTCCATCCCTTTATTTTGAGTCTATGTGTGTCTCTGCACATGAGATGTGTCTCCTGAATACAGTACACTGATGGGCCTTGACACTTTAGCCAATTTTCTAGTCAGTGTCTTTCAATTGGAGCATTTAGCTCACTTACATTTAAGTTTAATATTGTTATGTGTGAATTTGATGCTGTCATTATGATGTTAGCTAGTTATTTTCCTCGTTAGTTGATGCAGTTTCTTCTTAGCTTCAATGGTTTTTACAATTGGGCATGTTTTTGCAGTGGCTGATACCGGTTGTTCCTTTCCATGTTTAATGCTAGCCTACCAACCAAAAAAAGTCCAAACCAGAGGGATTCACAGCCAAATTCTACCAGAGGTACAAGGAGGAGCTGGTACCATTCCTTCTGAAACTATTCTAATCAGTAGAAAAAGAAGGAATCCTCCCTAACTCATTTTATGAGACCAGCATCATCCTGATACCACAGCCTGGCAGAAGCACAACAAAAAAGAGAATTTTAGACCAATGTCCCTGATGAGCATCGATGCAATATTCCTCCATAAAATGCTGGCAAACAAAAACCAGCAGCACATCAAAAAGCTTATCCACCATGATCAAGTGGGCTTCATCCCTGGGATGCAAGGCTGGTTCAACATATGCAAATCAGTATATGTAATCCAGCATATAAACAGAAACAAAGACAAAACCACATGATTATCTCAGTAGATACAGAAGAGGTCTTTGACAAAACTCAACAGCCCTTCATGATAAAAAAAAAAAAAATCTCTCAATAAATTAGGTATTCATGGGATGTAACTCAAAATAATAAGAACCATTTATGACAAACCCACAGCCAATATCATACTGAATGGGCAAAAACTGGAAGCATTCACCTTGAAAACTGGCACAAGGCAGGGATGCCCTCTCTCACCACTCCTATTCAACATAGTGTTGGAATTTCTGGCCAGGGCAATCAGGCAGGAGAAAGAAATAAAGGTTATTCAGTTAGGGAAAGAGGAAGTCAAATTGTCCCTGTTGGCAGATGACATGATTGTATATTTAGAAAACCCCATCGTCTCAGCCCAAAATCTCCTTAAGCTGATAAGCAACTTTAGCAAAGTCTCAGGATACAAAATCAATGTGCAAAAACCACAAGCATTCCTATATACCAATAACAGACACACAGAGAGACAAATGATGAGTGAACTCCCATTTACAATTGCTTCAAAGAGAATAAAATACCTAGGAATCCAACTTACAAGGGATGTGAAGGACCTCTTCAAGGAGAACTACAAACCACTGCTCAATGAAATAAAAGAGGACACAAACAAATGGAAGAACATTCCATGCTCATGCATAGGAAGATTCAATATCATGAAAATGGCCATACTGCCCAAGGTAATTTATAGATTCAATGCCATCCCCATCAAGCTACCAATGACTTTCTTCACAGAATTGGAAAAAGCTACTTTAATGCTCATATGGAACCAAAAGAGAGACCGCGCTGCCAAGTCAATCCTAAGCCAAAAGAACCAAGCTGGAGGCATCACGCAACCTGACTTCAAAGTGTACTACAAGGCTACAGTAACCAAAACAGCATGGTTCTAGTTCCAAAACAGAGATATAGACCAATGGAACAGAACAGAGCCCTCAGAAATAATACCACACATCTACCACCTTCCGATCTTTGACAAAACTGGCAAAAACAAGAGATGGGGAAAGGATTTCCTATTTAATAAATGGTGCTGGGAAAACTGGCTAGCCATAAGTAGAAAGATGAAACTGTATCCGTTCCTTACACCTTATACAAAAATTAATTCAAGATGGATTAAAGACTTAAATGTTAGACCTAAAACCATAAAAACCCTAGAAGAAAACCTAGGCAATACCTAGGACATAGGCATGAGCAAGGACTTCATGTCTAAAACACCAAAAGTAATGGCAACAAAAGCCAAAATTGACAAAGGGGATCTAATTAAACTAAAGAGCTTCTGCACAGCAAAAGTAACTACCATCAGAGTGAACAGGCAACCTAAAGAATGAGAGAAAATTTTTACAATCTACCCATCTGACAAAGGGCTAATATCCAGAATCTACAAAGAACTCAAATGAATTTCCAAGAAAAAAACAAACAACCCCAACAAAAAGTGGGTAAAGTATATGAACAGACACTTCTCAAAAGAAGACATTTATGCAGCCAACAAACACATGAAAAAATGCTCACCATTGCTGGCCATGAGAGAAACGCAAATCAAAACCACAATGAGAAACCATTTCACACCCATTAGAATGGCAATCATTAAAAAGTAAGGAAACAACAGTTGCTGGAGAGGATCTGGAGAAATAAGAACATTTTTACACTGTTGGTGGGACTGTAAACTAGTTCAACCATTGTGGAAGACAGTGTGGCGATTCCTCAAGGATCTAGAACTAGAAATACCATTTGACCCAGCCATCCCATTACTGGGTATATACTGAAGGGATTAGAAATCATGCTGCTAAAAAGACACATGCACATATATGTTTATTGTGGCACTATTCACAGCAAAGACTTGGAACCAACCCAAATGTCCATCAATGACAGACTGGATTAAGAAAATGTAGCACGTATTCACCATGGAATACTATGCAGCCATTAAAAAGGATGAGTTCATGTCCTTTGTAGGGACATGGATGCAGCTGGTAACCATCATTCTCAGCAAACTATCACAGGGACAACCATCAAAACACTGTGTGTTCTCACTCATAGGTTGGAATTGAACAATGAGAACGCTTGAGCACAGGAAGGGGAGCATCACACATGGGCCTGTCATGGGGTGGGGGGAGGGGGGAGGGATGGCATTAGGAGAAATACCTAATGTAAATGATGAGTTAATGGGTGCAGCGAGCCACCATGACACATGTATACATATGTAACAAACCTGCACGTTGTGTACATGCACTCTAGAACTTAAAGTATAATAAAAAACATGCCTTCAGGCCTTTTTTTCATTGTCTCAGCTACCAGAAATTGCCTCCATTTTGTTATGCAATTTTTTTCTAGCAAGTGGTAGCTCAGCAGCCTGCTTGAATTCTTCTCCTAAAAATTGGATTTTATTTTTTCACCATGTGGTCAGGCTACAAATTTTCCAAATTTTTATGGTGGCTTTCCCTTTAACTATAGCTTCCAACTTCAAGTCATTCCTTTGCTACCACATCTGAGATTGGCTGTTCAAAGCATCCACGCCATATCTTGAATGCTTTGTTGCTTAGAAATTTCTTCTGCCAGATACTCTACATCATTATTCTTGAGTTAAAACTACCACAGATTTCTAAGTTATAAACACAATGCAGCCAAACCTTTTGCTAAGGCATAACATGCATGACCTTTTTTACAGTTCCCAATAAGTTCTTCATTTCTATCTGAGACCTCATCAGCCTGGACTTCACTGTTCTTATTGTTATCAGCATTTTGCTCACAGCCATTTTCCTGGTCCGTAAGAAGTTCCAAACTTTTTCTTATCTTATCAAAGTTTTTTCTTTGCCCTCCAAACTCTTTCAATATTTACAGCCACACAGTTCCAAAGCCTTTTCCACCTTTTCAGTTGTCTTTATAGCAATGCCTCACTCAGTACTAGTTTTCTGTGTTAGGTCATTCTTGCATCTTTATAAAAAATACCTGACACTGTGTAGTTTATAAAGAAAAGATGTTTAATTGGCTCATAGTTCTGCAAGTTGTACAGGAAGCCTGAAACAGAGCATTTACTTGGCTTCTGATTTGGCCTCAGGAAGTTGACAATCACAGCAGAATGGAAAAAGGGAAATGGCACATAATATGCAAAAGCACCAGCAAACATGAGAGATAGTTGTGGAGGGAAGTGCTACACACTTTTAAATGACCAGATCTCATAAGAACTCACTAACTATCACAAGGACAACATGAAGAGTTTAGTGCTAAACCATTCCTGAGAAATCTGCCACCACGATCCAATAGCAGCGCCCCCCAACCACACCCTGCATATTAGTCCATTTTTAAGCTGCTGATAAAGACATACCTGAAACTGGGAAGAAAGGAAGGTCTAATTTGACTTACAGTTCTGCATGGCTGGGGAGGTCTCATAATCATGGTGGAGGCCAAAAGGCACTTCTTACATGACAGCAGCAAGTGAGACTGAAGAAAAAGCAAAAGCGGAAACCCCTGACAGGCCCATCAGATCTCCTGAGACTTACTCATTATCATGAGAATAGCATGGGAAAGACCAGCCCCCATGATTCAATTACCTCCCCCTGAGTCACTACCACAACACTTGGGAATTCTGGGAGATACAACTGAAAATGAGATTTGAACAGGGACACAGCCAAACCATATGACCCCGCCTCCAACCTGGGAATTAAAATTTGAAATTAGATTAGATTAGGACACAGATCCAAATCATATCATATTTATAGTTTTGTCTCCAAATAATACTGAATCAGATTAAAAATGAATTACCAAAAGATAACAGAAAATTCTCTAAATGCTTAGAAATTAAACAACATTCTTCAAAATAACCCATGGGCAAAGACGGAAATCTGAAAAAATAAAAATAAAAAATAGAGCGAACTAAATTTAAATGGAAATACATACCAAATTTCTGAAAAACACTTAAAACAGTCCTTAGAGAAATATTTATCATAAAAAATACAGATACAAGGAAAAACAAAATGTCTTCTATTAACATCTAATTTTCCACCAAAGCAAAATACAAAACCTGTAAATCTAAATAGGCAGAAGAGATAAAAATGATAAAAATAAAAACACATTAATAATTAATAAAATTGAAAAAGGCAATGAAGCAAAGAGCTGATTATTTTTTTTAGCTTCATTAATGTATAACTGACAAATAAAAATTATATACATACAGGTTTACAATGTGATATTTTGATATATATGTCTATTGTAAAATGATTATTACAATCAAGCTAATTAACATATTAATCACCCCCAAGCTTACCTTTTTCTGTTATAAGAATACTTAACTACAAATTTTCAGTATACAATACGGTATTATTAACTACAGCCACCATGCTGTATATTAGATTTCCAAAACTTATTCATGTTATAAATGAAAATTTGTACCCTTTGACCAACATCTCCCCATTTCCCCCATGCCCTAAATCCTGGAAACCACTCTTCCGCCCTGTTTCTATGAGTTCAACTTCTAAAATTTTTGCATGTAAGTAAAATCATTCAGTATTTGTCTTTCAATGCCTGGCTTATTTCACTTAGTGTAATATCCTTCAGGTCCATACCTGCTGTCACAAATGGCAAGGTGTCCTAGGTTTTATTTCATATTTAACTTATTATTATTTTTCTTACTTTTGTTTTACATTCATGGGTAAATGTCCAGGTTTGTTATATAAGTCAACTCATGTCATGGGGGTTTGTTGTATAAGTTATTTTGTCACTCAGGTAGTAAGCCTAACACCCAATAGTTATTTTTTCTATTCTTTTCTCCCTCCCTCCAGCAGGCTCCAGTGTCTGTTATTCCCTTTGTTGTGTCCATGAGTTCTCCTCATTTAGTTCCCACTTGTAAATGAGAACATGCTGTATTTAGTTTTCTGTCCCTACATAAGTTTGCTAATAATAATGGCCTGCGGCTTCATCCATGTTCCTGCAAAAGAAATAATCATGTTCTTTTTTATGGATGCATAGTATTCCATAACCACATTTTCTATAGCCGAGCTGTTATTGATGGGCATTTACACGGATTCCATGTATTTGCTATTGTGAATAAGACTGCAATGAACATTCACTTGCATGTGTCTTTATGCTAGAATGATTTATACTCCCCTGGGTACATACTTAGTAATGGGAGTGCTGGGTCAAATGGTAGTTCAGGTTTTAGCTCTTTGAGGAATCATCACATTTCTTTCCACAATGGTTGAAATAATTTACACCCTCAACAACAGTATGTAAGTGTTTCCCTTTCTCTGCAACCTTGCCAGCATCATTTATTTTTTGACGTTTAGTAATAGCCAACCTGACTGGTGTGAGATGGTATCTCATTGTGGTTTTGAGTTACACTTCTTTAATGATCAGTATTACTATACTTTTTAAAAATATGCTTGTTGGCCACATGTATGTCTTCTTTTAAAAAGTGTGTGTTCATGTCCTTTGCCCACTTTTAAATGGGATCAGTAATTTTTTTCTTGTGAATTTGTTTATGTTCTCTGTGGATGCTACATACTAGACCATTGTCAGATGCATAGTTTGCAAATATTTTCTCCCATTCTGTAGGTTGTGTTTTTACTCTGTTGGGTTTTTTTTTTTTTTTTTTTTTTTTTTTTTGCTGTGCAGAAGGTTTTAAGTTTAATTAGAACTCATTTATTACTTTTTGCTTTTGTTGCAATTGTTTTTGGTGTCATCTTCATAAAATCTTTGCCTGTTCTTGTGTCCAGAATGGTATTGCCTTGGTTGTCTTTCAGGATTTTTATAATTTGGGGTTTTATATTTAAGTCTTAAATCTTTCTTGAATTAATTTTTGTATATAGTGAAAGGAAGAGATCCAGTTTCAATCTTCTGCATATAGCTGGGCAGTTATCCCAGTATCATTTATAAAATAGGAAATTCTTTTGCCATTTCTTGTTTTCGTCAACTTTGTCAAAGATCAGATGGTTGCAGATGTGTAGTATTATTTCTGGACTTTCTATTCTCTTCGCTTAGTCTTTGTCTGTGTTTGCCTTAGTACCATGCTGCTTTTGTTACTGCATTCCTGTAGTATAGTTTGAGGTTAGGTAACATGATGCCTTTAGCTTTGTTCTTTTTGCAAAGGATTGCCTTGATTATTCAGACTTTTTGATATAAGTTTTCAAACAAGTTTTTTGACTTCTGTGTAAAATGTAAGTGGAAGTTTGATAAAAATAGTATTGAATATGTGATTTGCTTTGAGCAGTATGGCCATTTTATTAATGTATTTTTTTATCAAAGAGCATGGAATGTTATTTTACTTGTTTGCATTATCTCTGAATTCTTTGACCAGTGTTTTGTAATTCTCATTGGAGAGATTTTTCACCTCTCTGTATAGTTGTATTTCTAGCTATTTCATTGTTTTTTTGTTTTTGTTTTTGTTTTGTTTTGTTTTTTTTTGCTGTTGTGAATAAGATTGCATTCCTGATTTGGCTCTCAGCTTGCGTGTTATAGTATATAAGGATGCTAGCAATTTTCCTGTTAATTTTGTATTCTGAAACTTTGCTGAAGTTGTATGTCAGCTAAAAGTGTTCTTGGGCCAAGAAGATGGAGTTTTCTAGATACAGAATCATGTTGTCTGAAAGCAGGGTTAGTTTGACTTCTTCTCTTTCATTGGATGCCTTGTATTTTTTCCTCTTGGCTGATTGCTCTGGCCAAGACTTCCAGTACTATGTTGAATAGGCATGGTGAGAGGAGAGCATCCTTGTCTTCTGCTTGTTTTCAAGGGGAATGAATTACAATGTTGGCTGTGGGATTGTCATAGATGACTTATTATTTTGAAATATGTTTCCTCAATACCTAGCTTATTGAGAATTTTTTACATGAAGGGATGTTGAATGTCATTGAAAGCGGTTTCTTCATGTATTGAGATAATCATGTGGTTTTTGTCTTATTTCTGTTTATGTGATGAATCACATTTATTGATTTGCATATGTTGAACCAACCTTGCATTTTAGTGATAAAGTCTAGTTAATTGTGATGGATTCACTTTTTGATGTGCTGCTGGATTTTGCTTTCTTGTATTTTATTGAGGATTCTTGAATTAATGTTATCAAAAATATTGGCCTAAAGTTGTCTTTTTTTGAAGTTTTTGGTTTTTGTTTGTTTTTCTATGCCAGCATTTGGTGTCAGGATGATTCTGACCTCATAGAATGAGTTAGGGAGGAGTCCCTTCTCTTCTGTTTTTTGGAGTCATTTTA
Organism: Macaca mulatta; assembly: GCF_049350105.2. Taxonomy (NCBI): domain Eukaryota; kingdom Metazoa; phylum Chordata; class Mammalia; order Primates; family Cercopithecidae; genus Macaca; species Macaca mulatta. Next base: position 57,824,631 of record NC_133426.1, on the reverse strand, counting down.
GGAGGAATAGTACCAAATCTTTATTGAACATCTTTCAGAATTCAGCTCTGAATCCATCTGGTCCTAGGCTTTTTGTTTTTGTTTCTGTTTTTGTTTTTGTTTTTCATTTGTTTGTTTTTTGGTCTGTATGCTATTTATTACTGATTCAATTTCAGAGTTCATTCTTGGTATGTTTGGAGAATCAATTTTTTCCTTATTTATTCTTGGCAGGGTGTTTGTGTCCAACAATTTATCTCTTCTAGGGTTTTTAATTCATGTGCATAGAGGCGATTATAGTAGTTACTTATGTTTATTTTTATTTCGGCAGGGTGAGTGGTAACATCCCCTTTGTCATTTCTAATTGTGTTTATTCGGATTTTGTCTCTTTTTTTGTTAGTCTAGCTTGTGGCCTGTTTATCTGATTAATTTGTTTCAAAAAACCAACTCCTGAATTTCTTTATGTTTTGATTTTTTAAAATTTATTTATTATTATTATACTTTAAGTTGTAGGGTACATGTGCATAACGTGCAGGTTTGTTACATATGTATACTTGTGCCATGTTGCTGTGCTGCACCCATCAACTCGTCATTTACATCAGGTATAACTCCCAATGCAATCCCTCCCCCATCCCCCCTCCCCATGATAGGCCCCGGTGTGTGATGTTCCCCTTCCGGAGTCCGAGTGATCTCATTGTTCAGTTCCCACCTATGAGTGAGAACATGCGGTGTTTGGTTTTCTGTTCTTGTGATAGTTTGCTAAGAATGATGGATTCCAGCTGCATCCAAGTCCCTACAAAGGACTCAAACTCATCCTTTTTTATGGCTGCATAGTATTCCATGGTGTATATGTGCCACATTTTCTTAATCCAATCTGTCACTGATGGACATTTGGGTTGATTCCAAGTCTTTGCTATTGTGAATAGTGCTGCAATAAACATACGTGTGCATGTGTCTTTATAGCAGCATAATTTATAATCCTTTGGGTATATACCCAGTAATGGGATGGCTGGGTCATATGGTACATCTAGCTCTAGATCCTTGAGGAATCGCCATATTGTTTTCCATAATGGTTGAACTAGTTTACAATCCCACCAACAGTGTAAAACTGTTCCTATTTCTCCACATCCTCTCCAGCACCTGTTGTTTCCTGACTTTTGAATGATTGCCATTCTAACTGGTGTGAGATGGCATCTCACTGTGATTTTGATTTGCATTTCTCTGATGGCCAGTGATGATGAGCATTTTTTCATGTGTCTGTTGGCTGTATGAATGTCTTCTTTTGAGAAATGTCTGTTCATATACTTTGCCCACTTTTTGATGGGGTTGTTTGTTTTTTTCTTGTAAATTTGTTTGAGTTCTTTGTAGGTTCTGGATATTAGCCCTTTGTCAGATGAGTAGATTGCAAAAATATTCTCCCATTCTGTAGGTTTCCTGTTCACTCTGATGGTAGTTTCTTTTGCTGTGCAGAAGCTCTTTAGTTTAATGAGATCCCATTTGTCAATTTTGGCTTTTGCTGCCGTTGCTTTTGGTGATTTAGACATGAAGTCTTTGCCCATGCCTATGTCCTGAATGGTACTACCTAGGTTTTCCTCTAGGATTTTTAAGGTATTAGGTCTAACATTTAAGTCTCTAATCCATCCTGAATTAATTTTCGTATATGGAGTAAGGAAAGGATCCAGTTTCAGCTTTCTACTTATGGCTAGCCAATTTTCCCAGCACCATTTATTAAATAGGGAATCCTTTCCCCATTTCTTGTTTCTCTCAGGTTTGTCAAAGATCAGATGGCTGTAGATGTGTGGTATTATTTCTGAGGACTCTGTTCTGTTCCATTGGTCTATATCTCTGTTTTGGTACCAGTACCATGCTGTTTTGGTTACTGTAGCCTTGTAGTATAGTTTGAAGTCAGGTAGCGTGATGCCTCCAGCTTTGTTCTTTTGACTTAGGATTGTCTTGGAGATGTGGGCTCTTTTTTGGTTCCATATGAACTTTAAAGCAGTTTTTTCCAATTCTGTGAAGAAACTCATTGGTAGCTTGATGGGGATGGCATTGAATCTATAAATTACCTTGGGCAGTATGGCCATTTTCACGATATTGATTCTTCCTATCCATGAGCATGGTATGTTCTTCCATTTGTTTGTGTCCTCTTTATTTCACTGAGCAGTGGTTTGTAGTTCTCCTTGAAGAGGTCCTTTACATCCCTTGTAAGTTGGATTCCTAGGTATTTTATTCTCTTTGAAGCAATTGTGAATGGAAGTTCATTCCTGATTTGGCTCTCTGTTTGTCTGTTACTGGTGTACAAGAATGCTTGTGATTTTTGCACATTAATTTTGTATCCTGAGACTTTGCTGAAGTTGTTTATCAGCTTAAGGAGATTTTGGGCTGAGACAATGGGGTTTTCTAAATATACAATCATGTCATCTGCAAACAGGGACAATTTGACTTCTTCTTTTCCTAACTGAATACCCTTGATTTCTTTCTCTTGCCTGATTGCCCTAGCCAGAACTTCCAACACCTTTGTTGAATAGGAGTGGTGAGAGAGGGCATCCCTGTCTTGTGCCAGTTTTCAAAGGGAATTTTTCCAGTTTTTGCCCATTCAGTATGATATTGGCTGTGGGTTTGTCATAAATAGCTCTTATTATTTTGAGGTACGTTCCATCAATACCGAATTTATTGAGCGTTTTTAGCATGAAGGGCTGTTGAATTTTGTCAAAAGCCTTTTCTGCATCTATTGAGATAATCATGTGGTTCTTGTCTTTGGTTCTGTTTATATGCTGGATTATGTTTATTGATTTGCGAATGTTGAACCAGCCTTGCATCCCAGGGATGAAGCCCACTTGATCATGTTGGATAAGCTTTTTGATGTGTTGCTGAATCCGGTTTGCCAGTATTTTTTTGAGTATTTTTGCATCGATGTTCATCAGGGATATTGGTCTAAAATTCTCTTTTTTTGTTGTGTCTCTGCCAGGCTTTGGTATCAGGATGATATTGGCCTCATAAAATGAGTTAGGGAGGATTCCCTCTTTTTCTATTGATTGGAATAGTTTCAGAAGGAATGGTACCTGCTCCTCCTTGTACCTCTGGTAGAATTCAGCTGTGAATCCATCTGGTCCTGGACTTTTTTTAGTTGATAGGCTATTAATTGTTGCCTCAATTTCAGAGCCTGCTATTGGTCTATTGAAGGATTCAACTTCTTCCAGATTTAGTCTTGGAAGAGTGTAAGTGTCCAGGAAATTATCCATTTCTTCTAGATTTTCCAGTTTATTTGCATATAGGTGTTTATAGTATTCTCTGATGGTAGTTTGTATTTCTGTGGGGTCGGTGGTGATATCCCCTTTATCATTTTTTATTGCCTCGATTTGATTCTTCTCTCTTTTCTTCTTTATTAGTCTGGCTAGTGGTCTGTCAATTTTGTTGATCTTTTCAAAAAACCAACTCCTGGATTCATTGATTTTTTGGAGGGTTTTTTGTGTCTCTATCACCTTCAGTTCTGCTCTGATCTTAGTTATTTCTAACCTTCTGCTAGCTTTCGAATGGGTTTGCTCTTGCTTCTCTAGTTCTTTTAACTGCGATGTTAGAGTGTCAATTTTAGATCTTTCCTGCTTTCTCTTGTGGGCATTTAGTGCTATAAATTTCCCTCTACACACTGCTTTAAATGTGTCCCAGAGATTCTGGTATGTTGTATCTTTGTTCTCATTGGTTTCAAAGAACATCTTTATTTCTGCCTTCATTTCGTTATGTACCCAGTAGTCATTCAGGAGCAGGTTGTTCAGTTTCCATGTAGTTGAGCGGTTTTGATTGAGTTTCTTAGTCCTGAGTTCTAGTTTGATTGCACTGTGGTCTGAGAGACGGTTTGTTATAATTTCTGTTCTTGTACATTTGCTGAGGAGTGCTTTACTTCCAATTACGTGGTCAATTTTGGAGTAAGTATGATGTGGTGCTGAGAAGAATGTATATTCTGTTGATTTGGTGTGGAGAGTTCTATAGATGTCTATTAGGTCTGCTTGCTGCAGAGATGAGTTCAATTCCTGGATATCCTTGTTAACTTTCTGTCTCGTTGATCTGTCTAATGTTGACAGTGGAGTGTTGAAGTCTCCCATTATTATTGTATGGGAGTCTAAGTCTCTTTGTAAGTCTCTAAGGACTTGCTTGATGAATCTGGGTGCTCCTGTATTGGGTGCATATATATTTAGGATAGTTAGCTCTTCCTGTTGAATTGATCCCTTTACCATTATGTAATGGCCTTCTTTGTCTCTTTTGATCTTTGATGGTTTAAAGTCTGTTTTATCAGAGACTAGTATTGCAACCCCCGCTTTTTTTTGTTCTCCATTTGCTTGGTAAATCTTCCTCCATCCCTTTATTTTGAGCCTATGTATGTCTCTGCGTGTGAGATGGGTCTCCTGAATACAGCAGACTGATGGGTCTTGACTCTTTATTCAGTTTGCCAGTCTGTGTCTTTTAATTGGAGCATGTAGTCCATTTACATTTAAGGTTAAGATTGTTATGTGTGAACTTGATCCTGCCATTATGATATTAACTGGTTATTTTGCTCGTTAGTTGATGCAGTTTCTTCCTAGCCTCAATGGTCTTTACATTTTGGCATGTTTTTGCAATGGCTGGTACCGGTTGTTCCTTTCCATGTTTAGTGCTTCCTTCAGGGTCTCTTGTAAGGCAGGCCTAGTGGTGACAAAATCTCTAAGCATTTGCTTATCTGTAAAGGATTTTATTTCTCCTTCACTTATGAAACTTAGTTTGGCTGGATATGAAATTCTGGCTTGAAAATTCTTTTCTTTAAGAATGTTGAATATTGGCCCCCACTCTCTTCTGGCTTGGAGAGTTTCTGCCGAGAGATCTGCTGTTAGTCTGATGGGCTTCCCTTTTTGGGTAACCCGACCTTTCTCTCTGGCTGCCCTTAAGATTTTTTCCTTCATTTCAACTTTGGTGAATCTGGCAATTATGTGTCTTGGAGTTGCTCTTCTCGAGGAGCATCTTTGTGGTGTTCTCTGTATTTCCTGGATTTGAATATTGGCCTGCCCTACTAGGTTGGGGAAGTTCTCCTGGATGATATCCTGAAGAGTGTTTTCCAACTTAGTTCCATTTTCCCCCTCACTTTCAGGCACCCCAATCAGACGTAGATTTGGTCTTTTTACATAATCCCATACTTCTTGCAAGCTTTGTTCATTTCTTTTTCTTCTTTTTTCTTTTGGTTTCTCTTCTCGCTTCATTTCATTCATTTGATCCTCAATTGCTAATACTCTTTCTTCCAGTTGGTCGAGTCGGTTACTGAAGCTTGTGCATTTGTCACGTATTTCTCGTGTCATGGTTTTCATCTCTTTCATTTCGTTTAGGACCTTCTCTGCATTAATTACTCTAGCCATCAATTCTTCCACTTTTTTTTCAAGATTTTTAGTTTCTTTGTGCTGGGTACGTAATTCCTCCTTTAGCTCTGAGAAATTTGATGGACTGAAGCCTTCTTCTCTCATCTCGTCAAAGTCATTCTCCGTCCAGCTTTGATCCGTTGCTGGCGATGAGCTGCGTTCCTTTGGAGGGGGAAGATGCGCTCTTATTTTTTGAATTTCCAGCTTTTCTGCCCTGCTTTTTCCCCATCTTTGTGGTTTTATCTGCCTCTGGTCTTTGATGATGGTGATGTACTGATGGGGTTTTGGTGTAGGTGTTCTTCCTGTTTGATAGTTTTCCTTCTAACAGTCAGGACCCTCAGCTGTAGGTCTGTTGGAGATTGCTTGAGGTCCACTCCAGACCCTGTTTGCCTGGGTGTCAGCAGCAGAGGCTGCAGAAGATAGAATATTTCTGAACAGCGAATGTACCTGTCTGATTCTTGCTTTGGAAGCTTCCTCTCAGGGGTGTACTCCACCCTGTGAGTTGTGGGGTTTCAGACTGCCCCTAGTGGGGGATGTCTCCCAGTTAGGCTACTCAGGGGTCAGGGACCTACTTGAACAGGCAGTCTGTCCCTTTTCAGATCTCAGCCTCCGTGTTGGGAGATCCACTGCTCTCTTCAAAGCTGTCAGACAGAGTTGTTTGCGTCTGCAGACGTGTCAGCTGCGTTTGTTTAGTTTACTGTGCCCTGTCCCCAGAGGTGGAGTCTACAGAGACAGGCAGGTTTCCTTGAGCTGCTGTGAGCTCCACCCAGTTCGAGCTTCCCAGCAGGTTTGTTTACCTACTTAAGCCTCAGCAATGGCGGGCGCCCCTCCCCCAGCCTCACTGCTGCCTTGCCAGTGGATCACAGACTGCTGCGCTAGCAATGACGGAGGCTCCGTGGGTGTGGGACCCTCCCGGCCAGGTGTGGGATATGATCTCCTGGTGTGCCTGTTTGCTTAAAGCGCAGTATTGGGGTGGGAGTTACCCGATTTTCCAGGTGATGTGTGTCTCAGTTCCCCTGGCTAGGAAAAGGGACTCCCTTCCCCCTTGCACTTCCCAGGTGAGGCAATGCCTCGCCCTGCTTCAGCTCTCGCTGTTCGGGCTGCAGCAGCTGACCAGCACCGATCGTCCGGCACTCCCCAGTGAGATGAACCCAGTACCTCAGTTGAAAATGCAGAAATCACCGGTCTTCTGTGTCGCTCGCACTGGGAGTTGGAGACTGGAGCTGCTCCTATTCGGCCATCTTGCTCCGCCCCCCCTTGATTTTTTTAATGTCTTGATTTCTTTCAGTTAAACTCTGATTTTGAGTATTTCTTGTCTTTGGCTAACTTTGGTGTTGGTTTGCTATTCTAGTCTAATTCTATCTCTTGTAATGTTAGGTTGTTAATTTATAATCTTTCTCACTTTTTGAGGTGGGCATTTTGTGCCATTAACTTCCCTCTTAACACTGTCTTAGCTGTGTTTTAGAGATTCTAGTATGTTGTAACTTTGTTCTCATTAGTTTCAAATAACTTCTTGATTTTTGCCTTAATTTCATATTTTTTCTAAAAGTCATTCTGGAGCCGGTTGTTTAATTACTATGCAATTACATGGTTTTGAGCAATTTTCTTAGTCTTAACTTTTATTTTTCGTACTTTGCTGTGCTCCAAGAGTGTGTTTGGTATGCTTTTGGTTCTTTTGCATTTGCTTAGGATGGTTATATATCAATTTTGTGGTCGATTTTAGAGTATGTGTCATGTGTTGATGAGGAAAATGTATATTTTGTTGTTTTGGGTTGAGAAGTACTGTAGAGGTCTATCAGATACATTTGGTTCAATGTTGAGTTCATATACTGAATATCATTGTTCGTTTTCTGGCTTTATTATCTGTCTAATACTGTCAGCGGAGTGTTGAAGTCTCCCACTGTTATTGTGTGGGAGTATAAGTCTCTTTGTATGTCTCTAAGAACTAATTTTGTCAATCTGGATGCTTCTGTGTTGCATGCATATATATTACGTAATGCCCATTTTAGTATTTTTTTTTTTTATTTTGTTGGTTGAAAGTGTTTTAACTGAAATTAGAATTGCAACCTCTGCATTTTTCTGATTTCCATTTGCTTGATATATTTTTCTCCATCCTTTTTTGTTTGAGGCTATGGATATTATTAGGTGTGAGATGGGTTCCTTTAAGACAGAATACCATTGGGTCTTGGTTCTTTATGCAACTTGCAATTCTGTGCCTTTTACGTGGGGCATTTACTCATTTACCTTAAGGTTAGTGTTGATATGTGTGAATTTGACCCTTTCTTCATGTTGTTAGCTGGATGTTATGGCAGCTTGTTTGTAGTTGTTTTATACTCTCACTGGTCTGTGTATTTAAGTTTGATTGGTAAATCTTTCCTTTCTATATTTAGTGCTCTTTTCAAGGGTCTCTTGTAAGGCAGGTTTGATGATATCAAACTCCTATAACATTGGCTTATCTGAAAGAAATCTTATTTCTCTTTTACTTAAGAAGCTTAGTTTGGCTGGATATAAAATTCTTGATTGAAAAAATTTTTTTAAGAACGTTCAATATAGGCTCCTAATCCCTTCTTGCTCATAGGGTTTCTGCTGGAAGTTCTAGTGGTAGCGTGACAACGCTCATTTGTGTGAAACTTACCCTTTCTCTCTATCTGTCTTTATAATTTTTCATTTATTTTTGACTTTAGAAATCTGATGACCGTGTGTCTTGAGATACATATATATATAATCTTCTTGCAGGAGTTCTGCATATTTTCTGAAATTGACTGTTGGCTTCTTTTGTCAGGCTGTGGAAGTTTTCATGGACAACATCCTGAAATATGTTTTCCAAGTTGTTTGCTTAATTCCCATCTCTTTCAGGGATGTCAAAGATTCATAGATTTGGCCTCTTTACATAATCCTAAAGTTTTCAGAGATGTTTTAATTTATTTTTATCATTTTCTGTTTATTTTTATTTTATAATTTTATATTTATATTTATTTCAGAGAGCCAGTTTTCAATTTCTGAGATTTTTTTTTCCCCCTCAACTGGACCTATTCTGCTGTTAATACTTGCATGTGCATTCTGGAATTCTTGTAGTGTGTTTTTCAGCTGTATCAGATCCATTAGGTTCTTTTATATACTGGCTATTTCATTTTTCATTTTCCATATTATTTTACCGTGATTCCTAGTTTCCTAGGATTGAGTTTTGCAATACTGCTGAATCTCAATGATATTTGTTTCTGTCCATATTCAGAATTCTGTTTCTGTCATTTCAGCCAACTCAGTCTGATTAAGAAACATTGGTGGGGAACTACCGTTGCTTTTTGGAGGACATAAGACACTCTGACCATTAGAGTTACTGGAGTTCTTGTGTTGGTTCTTTCTCGTCTGTGTGGGCGTTCCTTTAACTTAAGTGTAGATTGAGTAAAATCAATAGGCTTCTTTCCTAGATGTTTTCAGAAGTCCAAGGTTTTGTGCAGGGTATTTATTTTTAGGTGATTTCTTGTCTTTGGTTGCAGATAGGGGTTATATTAGCAAGATATTTTTGGTGTTGAAGCTTTGGGGCACAATCCAGTAGGTGGGAATTAGGCATAGTTGTCAGTTAGTTGGCTCTTGCTCAGTAGTATCTCACTTATATTTCCTCACAGTTGCAGCCATGCTTCCTCTCTATGCTCTGAAAGTGGGGCTTCTCCCCTACTTGAGTACTGGCTGTAGATTGCTGCTTGACACTTCTGGGCTGCTCACTGCAACTCTGTAAAGATCTCAGGGTTTCTATTTCCTTCCCAACTCAGAGGCAGCATAAGAAGCAACCTTAGTGGTGGTTGTGGCAGAGGGTCTTCTGCTTGTCTTCTGGGGACACCACCCTAGAGAGATGCAGGTCAGGAATTACTCAGTGCAATCAGCACAGACTGGAGGGTCTGTACTGTGGGGTTCCTTGCCTTGCAACAAGCCAAGGGTTTCTCACTTCATAACAAGGAGTGGGTGAGTGGAACCCATGGGAGATAGAGTTGCTTCCATTTATTGGGTTGACTTCAACTTGTTGAAGGTGTAAATAAGGCACTTAGCGCCTTTGCTCATTCATTAGCCCAAGGGTAGCAAGGGCAGTTCCACTGCAGAGGCAGTGGCAAAGGGACTTTTGGTTGCTTCTGGGTCTCTACCTCTGAGAAAAGCAGAGCTTCTGCTATTGGGAGTGTTCAGCCAGTGGAACAGGACTGCTGCACTGCTGGTGTGAGCTTGGGGTTTTGATTGTTAGGGAAGTTTAAGGTTCACCATGAGGAAAGGCTGATCTCCTCTCTATATGGTGAATGCGGCATGCTATAAGTTCGAGTGTAGCCCTCAGTTTCTTTGTTTCTTTCCCAGAGCAAGGGCAGCCTAGGGATAGAACCGTTGCTGTGGCAGTGGCAGAGGGGCTGTCATATGCCTCTGGGAGCCTCTTTGCAGGTAAACTCTTGGATGCTACAAGTAGGTATTCCCAGCCATGGGTAGAGTGACCATTCTTCATTCATGAGCCAGGAGCCCTGCTTCGTTAAGAGTTGGGGGGTTGGTTCCCAAGGAAAAGGGCTGGACTTCTCTCCATATGGTGCTGGCATATGTATGATGTGCTGGCAGTGTCAACATACTGACTAGGCCCTTTGTTCCTTCCCCAGCCCGAGGATTGTTAGGACTGTAACTCTGTACATATAGTGCTGTAGAGGTTTTGGATTGACTCTGATTTTCTCCTCAGAGAAATGCTAAACTATCTCTGATTTTAGAGATCAGATGGAGGCAGGGTGCTTGTGCTGGAGTCTCAGGTCAGGTGGTCCTGCACAGTGAGGAGACAAGAATACAGTATTTCTGTGGAGAACAGTCTGGCTACTTTGCTATAAGGTCATTGCTTTGTGTTGGGAATCGACCTGCCGCTGGTCCTTGCAGACTCTCCTGAGCACGGAGACAGTAAGGGCAATGGCTGTGAGACAGCAAAGATGGCGATCCACCCCTCCCCATGGAAGCTCTGTCCAAAGAGTTGCAGAGCTGCTATTGGTTTGATAACCCTAGCAAGGTGTGGCTGGAGACCCAGGCCTGGAGGACCTGCCCACTGAGGAGATATGGGAATGGGAACCCACATAATAGTCTGGCTATTTTTGTGTGTGTGTATGGCTGCTGCAATATGCTGGAGTTCCTATCCTGTCCTTAGTCACCTTGGATTTTCCAAATACCTGAAGTTATCAACAGTGAAGGCTGTGAAACAGCAAAGGTGGTGACCTATCCCTTTCTCTGGGAGCTCCTTCCCAGGAAGGTACAGATCTGTTGTCAGCCTGAATGCACCTGCAGGAAGTGGTTGGTGACAACAGTGAGGAGATCCCACCCATTGAAGAGGAGTGGGATTGATAATGTACTTTAAAATGCAGCCTGGCCACCTTTTCATAGAGAACTTTGCTGTACCAGAGTTCTGCTCCAGCCTTCAGTCGCCTTAGACTCTCCAACACCCCAAGGCAAGTACAGCTAAGGCGGCCAAACAGGAAAGATGGTGGCCCAACCCCACCTCTGGGAACTCCATCCCACAGCAGTTTGAAACTGCTGCTGGCCAGAAAACACTGGTTGGGGTGACTGGAGACGCCACTAAGGAGATTCCACCAAGTGAAGAGAAAAGGAATTCAGGATTCACATGAATAAGCATTCTGACCACTTCTCCTTAGAGCTGCTGGGCTCCAACAGCTGGGGCACTCTTCCAGTCTTTAGTTGCCTCAGACTCACTGGATTCCTAAGGCAACAATGGCTAAGACTGATAAACAGCAAAGACTATGGTCCAACCTTCCCCCTTGAAGCTTCATCTCTGAGAGGTGTAATGCTGCTACTGATCGCTGACTGGAGTTCAAAGTCAGTGGGTCTTATTTGAGGTGCCATGAAAGCAGGACCTGCAGCCCATTACTGCTCAGCCATCTGGATTCAGCCCCTTTCCTAGGGGTATAAATAGGGACTAACCTCTTACTTTTCTGGAGTTGCAGCTGCTTTTGCTGGGATGCCTGAGTATCTATGGCTCCTGAAGCTCCATGTGTGCCTGAATAGCTCCTTTGCCAATAATCCACACAGCTCTATGTGTCATACTGAAGGCCCTGGGGGGAGGGGGTCGGTTCACAAGGGAATCTTCTGACCCGAGGTTTTCAAAGATCCCTGAGAGAAGCATGGGTTCTTGGGATTACTCACTCACTCTCTGCTTCCCTGGGTGAGGAATGTCACCCTCGCTCTGTGTCACTTCTGGTTGAGAAATAATCCTGCCTTGTATTTCTGTTCTCTATGGGTCGAATTGTTTCCTTGATTAGTCCCAATGCATGTACACAGATGTTTCAGTAAATGGTGTTGTATTTAATCATCCCTTCCACTTTCCTCTGTGAGAGTGGTGCACACTAGTCACTTAGTCAGCCATTGTGGCCAAGCCCTCTAATTATTTAAATAAACCCGTAAAATATATAAATGTTTGACCTTCTATCAGGATTTTGTGCTTTCAAGAGTGCATCACTTGTGGTCCTATAGAGAGGATGTAAAATTGCCCTAGGGACACTTAGTTAAGTATTCAGGTTTTTCAGGTGGTGGGCAGGGCCATAGAGCTCCAAAGAGATTATGACCTTTGCCTTTGTCTACCAGAGCTGGTAGAGAAAGACCACCAGGTGGGGTCAAGGATAGGTGTGTCTGAGCTCTGCCTTTCCTTGGGTCGGCTTGCTATGGTTGCTTTCAGGGATGGGGCTGTGGTTCCCAGTTAACAAGACTGAAAAATCGAAAAAGAGAAGAGAGAAAATATATTAATTGAAACAGGTAACTTCCCCACAAACTTTGCAGTCATGAACAGATAATGAAGGAATACTCTCAAAAATTTTACACACAGGGCACTGGAATTAAGAAGGCAGATAGGAGGCAGAACTAGCTTGCAACTCATGCTCAGATGAACAAAGCATCAAGTGGAGACACACATCATAAACTTTTTCTTCAAGAACTACTGCAAGACCATACATGGAAAGACAAGGTAATCCATAGAACCTTTGAAAAAACTGGATCACCACTGCAGGCTGACTGTGATGTCAAAAAACTGAGTCTGCTTCCTTTCTTACCAGGGAAACTCATGGTCTGGGGCAAGTTCTTGGCCCTGGTGACTGGCTGCCTGGAAATAAACTCCATGCTGTTGGAAAAACACAGTGAAAGTGAGACTGGCCTTTAGGACTGTAGGCTGCATGGGAGAAGGGTGAGGCCTGTAATGGCTGGCATTCTCCCACTTCCCTGCTGACCTGTATGACTCAGGAAAGACAACTATAATCCTTCTGGGAATATAACTCCATTGGACCTGGAACCACAGCCCCATCTCCCACAGCAGCGACGCAAACCCCACCCAAGGAAAGACAGAGCTCAGACACACCTATCCCTGACCTCACCTGTTGGTCTTTCTCTACACGCTCTGGTAGCCAAAGACGAAGGTTACAGTCTCTTAGGAGCTCTATGGCCCTGCCCATCACCTGAGAAACCTGAATACTTAGCTAAGTGTCCCTAGGGCAATTTCACATCCTCCCTATAGGAGCACAGCTGATGCACTTTTGAAAGTGCAACCTCATGGTTGAAGGCCAACCAATGCAAGACCAGTGCACTAAACAAAAGCACAACGAAGGACCCTCACAGAGTCTACTTCACTCCCCTGCTACCTTCACCAGAGTAGGTGATGGTATCCATGACTGCAAGACCTAAAGACAGATCACATTAATGGACTCTTTGCAGACACTCCCCAGTACCAGCCCAGAGCTTGGTAGCTCTATTGGGTGGGAAAACCTAGAAGAGAGAGAGACAAAAATGACTACAGTTTATCTCTCAGAAAGCCCCATTCCTAGGGGAAGGAGGAGAACACCACATCAAGGTAGCACCGCATTGGACAAAAGAATCTGAACAGCAGTTTTTGAATGCCAGATCTTCCCTCTGACATAGTCTACCCAAATGAGCCAGAAGAACAATTTCAGTAACATGACAAAACAAGGTTATTTAATAACCCCTAAAAATCACACTAGCTCACCAGCAATGAATCCAGACCAAGAAGAAATCTCCAAATTACAAGAACAAGAAGTCGGAAGGTGAATCATTAAGTTAATCAAGGAGGAACCAGTGAAAGATGAAGACCAACTAATATCAAAAACATGATATAGAATATAAAAATATAGAAAATAGAAATCGAAAACATGATATAGAATATAAACAGAAAATTTTCAATTAATAAAAAGCATAAATAAAAAACAATAACAACTTCTAGAAATCAAAGACACACTTAGATAAATGCAAAATGCACTGGAAAGTCTCAGCAATAAAATCGAACAAGCAGAAGAAAGAACTTCAGAGCTTGAAGACAAGGCTTTTAAATTAACCCAATTCATCAAAGACAAAGAAAAAAAGAATTTAAAAAGTGAACAAAGCCTTCAATAAGTCTGAGACTATATTAAACATCTAAACCTATGAATAATTGGTGTTGCTGAGAAAGAAGAGAAATCTAAAAGCTTAGAAAACATATTTGAGGGTATAATTGAGGAAACATTTCTGGCCTTGCTAGAGATCTAGATAGCCAAATACAAAAAGTGCAAAGAAGACCTAGAAAATTCGTTGCCTAGGCACATGGTCATCAGGTTATCTAAAGTCAAGACAAAACAAAGAATCTTAAGAGCTGTGAGGCAAAAGCATCAGGTAACCTATAAAGAAACACCTATGATATTAAAAGAATATTTCTCAGCAGAAACCCTGCAACTAGAAGGTATTGAGGTCCTATTTTTAACCTCCTTAAAACAATTATCAGCCAAAAATTTTGTATCCAGTGAAACTAAGCTTCACAAATGAAGGAAAGATACAGTTTTTTCCAGACAAATAAATGCTGAAGGAATTCTCCACTACCAAGCCAGCACTAGAATAACTGCTGAAATGAACTGTAAATCTTGAAACAAATTCTCAAAATACACCAAAATAGAACATTCTTAAAGTATAAATCTCACAAGGCCTACATAACAATAACACAGACACAAGAAACAAAGTATTCAGGCAACAAATAGCATGATGAATAGAATAGTAGCTCACAGCTCAATACTAACTTTGAATGTAAATTGGCTAAATGCTCCACTTAAAAGATACAGAATGGCAGATTGATAAGAATCCACCAATTAAATTTCTAATGTCTTCAGGCGACTCACCTAACAGTAAGGACTCACATAAACTTAAGGTAAAGAAGTGGAAAATCATATTCCATGCAAATAGACACCAAAAGCAAGCAGGAGTAGCTATTCTTAATCAGACAGAACAAACTTTAAAGCAACAGCAGTTTAAAAAGACAAAGATGGACATTATATAATGGCAAAAGGACTAGTCCACCAGAAAAGTATTACAATCTTAGATATATATTCACCTAACACTGGAGATCCAAAATTTATAAAACAATTCCTACTAGACCTAAGAAATTAAGATAGACAGCAATGCAATAATGATGGGGGACTTCAATGTTCCACTGACAGCACTAGATGAGTCATCAAGACAGAAAGCATACAAAGATATAATGGACTTAAACTGTACCCTAGGACAAATGGACTTAACAGATATTTGCAGAACATTCTACCCAAAAACTGCAAAACATACATTCTATTCATCAACACATGGAACATTCTCCAAGATAGACCATATGAGAGACCACAAAACAAGTCTCAGTACAATTAAGAAAATCTAAATGGTATCAAGTATTCTCTCAGACAACAGTGGAATAAAATTGGAAATCAACTCGACTCCTCAAAACGGTGCTAATACATGGAAATTAAATAACCTACTCCCGAATGATCGTTGGGTCAACAATAAAATCAAGATTCAAATTCAAAAATTCTTTGAATTGGACAATAGTAGTGACACAATCTATAAAAACATCTGGGATACAGCAAAAGTGGTGCTAAGAGAAAACTTCATTGCATAAAATGCCTACATCAAAAAGTCTGAAAGAGCACAGACTACCCAAGGTCGCACCTCATGGAACAGGAGTAACAAGAAAAATCCAAATATAAACCCAGCAGGAGACCAGAAAAAAATGAAAGTCAGAGCACAACTACATAAAATCAAAACAAAAAAAAATACAAAAAATAGATGAAACAAAATCTGGTTATTTGAGAAGATGAATAAGCTTGATAGACCATTAGCAATATTAACCAAGAAAAGAAGAGATCGAAATAAGCTCAATTAGAAACAAAACAAGAGATATTACAACTAACACCCCTGAAATACAAAAGATAATTCAAGACTATGAACACTGTTACACATGCATAAAGTAGAAAACTTGGAGGAGGTGAACAAATTCCTGGAAATATACAACCCTTCTACATTAAACCAGAAGATATGGAGTCACTGAACAGACCAATAACAAGCAGCATGATTAATATGGTAATAAAAAAATTGCAAATGACAAAAAGCCCAAATCCAGACAGATTCACAGCTGAATTATATCAGAGATTCAAAGAAGAATTGGTACCAATGCTATTGACAGTATTCTACAAGATAAAGAGGTAATCCTCCCTAAATCATTCTATGAAGCCAGTTTTACCCTAATACTAAAACCAGGGAGGGACATAACAAAAAAAGAAAACTACAAACCAATATTCCTGACTAACATAGATGCAAAAATCCTCAACAAAATACTAGCAAACCAAATGCAACACCATATCAAAAAGATAATCCACTCTAATCAAATGAGTTTCACACCAGAGATGAGGGGCTGGTTTAACATACGTAAGTCAATAAATGTAATACACCACATAAACAGAATTAAAAACAAAAATTACATGATCATCTCAATAGATGCACAAAAAAAGGCATTTGAAAAAAATCCAGCATCCCTTTATGATTAAAACTTTCAGCAAAATCGCACAGAAAGGACATACTTTAAGGTAATAAAAGACATCTATAACAAACCCACAGCCAACATTGTACTGAATGGGGGGAAGTTGAAAGCATTCCCCCTGGAAACTGGAACAAGATAAAAATGTCCACTTTCACCACTTCTATTTAATACAGTACTGGAAGTCCTAGCCTGGGCAATCAGACAAGAGAAATACATAAAGTGCATCCAAATTGGTAAAGAGGAAGTCAAACTCTTCCTATTTGCTGATTATACGATTTTATACATAGAAAATTTTAAACACTCATCCAAAGTTCTCCTAGAACTGGTTAACAAATTCAACAAAGTTTTAGAATACAAAATTAATGTACACAAATCAGTAGCTCTGCTATACACCAAAAGGAACCAAATCAAAAATCAAATCAAGAACTCAACCCCTTTTACAATAGCTGAAAAACAAAACTATACTTAACTGAACTAAAGAATACAGCTAACCAAGGACACGAAGTTCCTGTACAAGGAAAACTACAAAACACTGCTGAAAGAAATAATAAACAACACAAACAAATGGAAACACATCCCATGCTCATCGATGGGTAGAATCAGCATTGTGAAAATCACCATACTGTCAAAACTGATCTACAAATGCAGTGCAATTCCCATCAAAATACTGCCATTATTCTTCACAGAAGTAGAAAAAACAATGATAAAATTAATATGAAACAAAAAAGGAGGCCACATACCCAAAGCAAAACTAAGCAAAAAGGTCAGATATGAAGACACTACATTGCCCATCTTCTAATTATACTATAAGGCCATAATCACCAAAAGAGCATGGTACTGGTGTAAAGACAGGCACACAGACCAATAAAACGGAATAGAGAACCCAGAAATAAGCTGAAATACTTACAGCCAAGTTATCTTTGACAAAGCAAACAAAAACATAAAGTGAGAAAATGACACCTTATTCAACAAATAATGCTGTGATAATTGGCAAGCCACAGGTAGGATAATGACACTGCATCCTTGTCTCTCACCTTATACAAAAATCAACTCAAGATGGATCAAAGACTTAAATCTAAGTCCTAAAAACTTAAAGATTCTAGAATATAACATTGGAAAACCGCTTCTAGACATTGGTTTAGGCAAGGACTTCATGACCCAAAACCCTAAAGCAAATGCAAAAACAAACACACAAACACACAAACAAAAAACAAAGATAAGTAGATGGGACTTAATTAAACTAAAAAGCAGAAGCTTGCTAAAAAGCAAAATAAATAATCAGCAGAGTAAACAGACAACACATGGAGTGGGAGAAAACCTTCAGAATACGTACATTTAACAAAAACTAGTATCCAGAACTTACAAAAAACCATAAACAATTCAGCAAGACAAAAGCAAATAATTCCATCAAAATGTGGGCTGATGACATGAATAAATTCTCAAAAGAAAATACGCAATTTGCCAACAAACGTATGAAAAAAATGCTCACCATCATTAATTTTCATGAAAATGCAAATCAAAACCACAATGCAATACCCCCTACTCCTGTAAGAATGGCCATAATCAAAAAATAAAAAAAAAAAAAAACCTAATAGTTGTCGGCATGGATGGGTTAAAAATGAAACATCTTTATGCTGTTAGTGGGAATGTAAATTAGTACAACCACTGTGGAAATGAGTGTGGAGATTCCTTAAAGAACTAACAATAAATCTACCATTTAATCCCACTACCAGGTATCTATTCGGAAGAAAAGAAGTAATTATACGAAAAACATACTTGCACATGCATGTTTATAGCAGCACAATTTGCAACTGCAAAATATGGAAGCAGCCCAAATTCCCATCAATCAGTGAGTGGATAAAAAATATATTGTATATACACGTCATGATATAATACTCAGCCACAAAAAGAAATGAAATAATGGCATTTTCCGCAACCAGAATGGAATTGA
Organism: Macaca mulatta; assembly: GCF_049350105.2. Lineage (NCBI taxonomy): Eukaryota > Metazoa > Chordata > Mammalia > Primates > Cercopithecidae > Macaca > Macaca mulatta. Next base: position 57,806,483 of record NC_133426.1, on the reverse strand, counting down.
AGACTACTGTTCTAAGTGAAGTAACTCGGGAATGGAAAACCAAACATCTTATGTTCTTCCTCACATGTGGGAGCTAAGCTATGAGGACGCAAAGGCATAAGAATGCTACATTGGACTTTGGAGACTCAAGGGAAAGGGTGGGGGGTGGCAAGGGATAAAAGACTACATATTGGGTACCATGTACACAGCTTCGGTGATGGGTGCACCCCATCTCAGAATCTCAGAAATCTCAGAAATCACCACGAAATAACTTATTAATGTAACCAAACACCACCTGTTCCCCAAAACCTATTAAAATAAAACAAAATCAGAAATACATATTTAAAAAAATCTCCACAAATATATTTTACAATTTTAATTTTGCATTAATTTTTACAATTTTGAGGGTACATGGTAAGCGTATGAGGTATTTTGAAACAGTCATGCAATGTGAAATAAGCACACCAAGTAGAATGGGGTATCCATTTCCTCAAGCAGTTATTCTTTTGGTTACAAACAATCCAATAACATTCTTTAAATTATTTTAAAATATGCAATAAAATTATCATTGACTATAATCACTCTATTGTGATACCAAATAGGTTTTATTTATTCTTTCTAATTTTTGATACCCATTAACCATTTGACCTCCCCCTCAACCCCACATTACTGTTCCCAGCCTCATAACCATCGTTCTACTCTCTATGTCCATGAGTCCAACTCATTTGATTTTTACATCCCACAAATATGTGAAAGCATGTGATGTTTGTCTTTCTGTGCCTGGCTTATTTCACTTAACATGATACTCTTCAGATGCATCCATGAATCTAATTCTTTGTTACCACTGAATAGTATTCCATTGTGTATATGTACCATATTTTCTTCATTTATTCATCTGTTGATAGACACTTAGGTTGCTTCCGAATCTCAGCTATTGAAAACAGTTCTGCAACAAACATAGGAGTGCAGATGTCTCTTCAGTAAAATAATTTCCTTTCTTTGGGGTATACGCACAGCATTGGAATTGCTGGATCATATGACAGATAAATTTTTAGGTTTTTGAGAAATTTTGAACCCGTTTTTTATAATGGGTGTACTAGTTTACATTCCCACCAAAGGTTCATGAGAATTCTCTTTTCTCCACATCCTCACTAGCATTTGTTATTGTTTAGCTTTGGATATGAACTATTTTAAGTGGGATGAGATGATACCTCATTATAGTTTTGATTTGCATTTCTCTGATGATTAATAATGTTGAGCACCTTTTCATATGCCTGTTTTCCACTTGCATGTCTTCTTTTGAGAAATGTTTATTCAAATATTTTACCCACTTTTTTGGTGGGATTATTAAAGTTTCTCCTCTAGAGTTGTTTGAGATCCTTATATATCCTGGTTATTATTCCTTTTCAGAGAGGTAGATTGCAAAGGGTTTCTATCATTCTTTGGGTTTCCTTTTCTCTTTGTTGATAATATCCTTTGTGGTGCAGAAGTTTTTTTAATTTGTTGAGATCCCATTTGTCCATGTTTGTTTTGGTTGCCGGTGCTTGTTGTGTCTGACTCAAAAACTTTTTGCCTACACAAATGCCCTGAAGATTTTTTCCAATGTTTTATTGCGGTAGTTTCATAGTTTGAGGTCTTAGACTGAAGTCTATAATCCATTTTGATTCTTTTATATGGCAAGAGATAGGAATCTAGTTTCATTTTAGCACCATTTATAAAAGAGACAGTGCTTTCTCCAAAGTAGGTTCTTGGCAACTTTGTCAGAAATGAGTTCAGTGCAGATGTATGAATTTGTTTTTGGGTTCTCCATTCTGTTTCATTGGTCTATGTGTCTGATTTTATGCCATCAAATACCATGCTGTTTTGGTTACTATAGCACTGTAGTATAATTTCAAGTCAGGTAGTGTGATTCCTTCAGTTGTTTGTTTTTCTAAGAATAGCTTTGGCTATGCTGGGTCTTTTGTGGTTTCATACAAATTTTAAGATTATTTTTTACATTTTGGTTAAGAATGTCATTGGTATTTTGATGGGAATTGCATTCAATCTGTAGATTGCTTTGAGTAGTTTGGAAATGTTAACAATATTGACTCTTTGAATTTATGACCATGGAATATTTTTACTAGTTTTTGGTGTACTCTTCAATTTTCTTTATCTCTGCATTACAATTTTCATCATAGAAACATCATTGCTTAAGTTAATTGCAAGGTATTTAATTTTATGTGTGGCTACAGTAAATGAAATTACTTTTTAAGTTCCATTTCACATTGTTCACTGTTGGCATATAGAAATGATACTAATTTTTTATTATACTTCAAGTTCTGTGATACATGTTCTGTTTATGTGATGGACTATGTTTATTGATTTGTGTATGCTGAACCAGCCTTGCATCCCAGGGTTGAAGTTGACTTGATTGTGCCACCACAATCAAGCGGATAAGCTTTTTGATGTGCTGCTGGATTCGGTTTGTCAGTATTTTATCGAGAATATTTGCTTCAATGTTCATCAGGAATATTGGCCTAAAATTTTCTTTTTTTGTTGTGTCTCTGCCAGGTTTTGTTATCAGGATAATGCTGGCCTCATAAAACGAGTTAGGGAGGATTGTCTGTTTTTCTACTGTTTGGAATAGTTTCAGAAGGAATGATAGCAGATCCTCAAGTACGTCTGGTAGAATTCGGCAGTGAATCCTTCTGGTCCTGGACTTTTTTGTTTTTGTTTTTGTTTTTTTGGTTGGTAGGCTGCTAATTACTGCCCCACTTTCAGAACTTGTTGTTGGTCTATTCAGGGATTTGACTTTTTCCTGCTTTAGTCTTGGGGGGATGTCTGTGTCCAGGAATTTATTCATCTCTTTTAGATTTTCTAGTTTAGTTGCATAGAGGTAGTTTGTATTTCTGTGAGATCGATGGTAATATCCCCTTTATTATTTTGTATTGCATCTATTGATTCTTCTCTCTTTTCTTCTTTATTAGTCTGGGTAGCAGTGTATCTATTTTGTTGATCTTTTCAAAAAACCAGCTGCTGGATTCATTGATTTTTTAAGGGACTTTTTTTATGTGTATCTCCTTCAGTTCTGCTCTGATCTTAGTTATTTCTTGCCTTCTGCTAGCTTTTGAATTTGTTTGTTCTTTCTTCTCTAGTTCTTTTCATTGCATTGTTAGGGTGTCAATTTTAGATCTTTCCTGCTTTCTCTTGTGGGAATTTAGTGCTATAAATTTCCCTATACACATTGCTTTAAATGTATCCCAGAGATTCTGGTACGTTGTGTCTTTGTTCTCATTGGTTTCAAAGATTTATTTCTGCCTTCATTTCCTTATTCACCCAGTAATCACTCAGGAGCATATTGTTCATTTTACATGTCATTGTGCGGTTTTGAGTGAGTTTCTTAATCCTGAGTTCTAATTTGATTGCACTGTGGTCTGAGAGACTGTATGTTATGATTTCTGTTCTTTTGCATTTGCTGAGGAGTATTTTACTTTGAATTATGTGGTCAATTTTAGAACAAGTGAGCTGTGGTTCTGAGAAGAATGCATATTCTGTTGATTTGTGGTGGAGGGTTCTGTAGATATTTATTAAGTCCACTTGGTCCAGAGCTGAGTTCAAGTCCTGGATATCTCTGTTAATTTTCTGTCTTGCTGTTCTGTCTAATACTGACAGTGGGGTGTTAAAATCTCCCACTATTATTGTGAGGGAGTCTAAGTCTCTTTATAGGCCTCTAAGAACTGGCTTTATGAATATGGGTGCTCCTGTATTGGGTACATACATATTTAGGATATTTAGCTCTTCTTGTGGCATTGATCCCTTTATCACTATGTAATGTCCTTGTCTCTTTTGATTTTTGTTTGGTTAAAGTCTGTTTTATCAGAGAGTAAGATTGCAAGCCCTGCTTTTTTTTCTTTTCATTTGCTTGGTCAATATTCCTGCATCCCTTTATTTTAAGCCTATTTTTCATCTTTGCACATGAGATGGGTCTCCTGAATACAGCAAACTGATGGGTCTTGACTCTTTATCCAATTTGCCACTCTGTGTCTTTTAATTGGGGAATTTGTCCCATTTACATTATTATTGTTATGTGTGCATTTGATCCTGTCATTATGATGCTAGCTGATTATTTTGACCATTAGTTGAAGCAGTTTCTTCATAGCATCGATGGCGTTTACAATTTGGTATGTTTTTGCAGTGGCTGGTTCCAGTTGTTCCTTTCCATGTTTAGTGCTTCCTGCAGGAGCTCTTGTAAGGTAGGCCTGGTGGTGACAAAATCTCTCAGCATTTGCTTGTCTGTAAAGGATTTTATGTCTCCTTTGTTCATGAAGTTTAGTTTAGTCAGATATGAAATTCTGGGTATAAAATTCTTTTCTTTAAGAATGTTGAATATTGGTCCCCACTCTCTTCTGGCTTTTAGGGTTTCTGCAGAGAGATCCACTGTTAGTCTGATGGGCTTCCCTTTGTGGGTAACTCGAACTTTCTCTCTGGTTGCCCTTAATATTTTTTTCTTCATTTCAACCTTTGGGAATCTGATGATTATGTGTCTCAGAGTTGCTCTTCTCAAGGAATATCTTTGTGGTTTTCTCTATATTTCCTGAATTTGAATATTGGCCTGCCTTGCTAGGTTGGTGAAGTTCTCCTGGATAATATCCTGAAGAGTGTTTTCCAACTTGGTTCCATTTTTCCCATCACATTCAGATACACCAATCAAATGTAGATTTGTTTTTTTCACATAGTCACATATTTCTTGGAGGCTTTGTTTGTTTCTTTTCACTCTTTTAGCTCTAATCTTGCCTTCTCACTTTATTTCATTGAGTTGAACTTCAATCCCTGATATTCTTTCTTCTGCTTGATTGATTCAGCTATTGATACTTGTGCATGCTTCCTGAAGATCTCATGCTGTGTTTTTAGCTCCATCATATCATTTATGTTTTTCTCTAAGCTGGTTATTCTAGCTAGTAATACTTCTAACCTTTTTTCAAAGTTCTTAGCATCCTTACATTGGGTTAGAACATGCTCCTTCAGTTCAGAGGAGTTTGTTATCACCCATCTTCTGAAGCATACTTCTGTCAATTAGACAAACTCATTCTCTGTTCAGTTTTCTTCCTTTGCTGACAAGGAGTTGTGATCCTTTGCAGGAGAAGAAGCATTCTGGTTTTTGGAATTTTCAGCCTTTTTGCACTGGTTTCTCCCCATCTTCGTGGATGCATCCACCTTTGGTCTTTGATGTTGATGACCTTCAGATGGGGTCTCTGGGTGGACGTCCTTTTTGTTGATGTTGATACTATTCCTTTCCATTTGTTAGTTTTCCTTCTGACAGGTCCCTTTGCTACAGGTCTGCTGGAGTTTGCTGGAGGACCACTCCTGACACTGTTTTCCTGGGTCTCACCAGTGGAGGCTGCAGAACAGCAAAGATTGCTGCCTGTTCCTTCCTCTGGAAACTTCATCCCAGAGGGGTACCTGACAGATGCCAGCCAGAGCTTTCCTGTGTGAGGTGTCTTTCGGCCTCTACTGAGAGGTGTCTCCCAGTCAGGGTACACGGGAGTCAGAGACTCACTTGAGAAAGCAGTCTGTCCCTTATCAGAGCTTGACCACTTTGCTGGGAAATCTGCTGCTCTCTTCAAAGTTGCCAGGTAGAGACGTTTAAGTCTGCTGAAGCTGTGCCCACAGCCAACTCTTGCCCCAGTTGCTCTCTGTCTTAGGGAGATGGGAGTTTTATCTATAAGTCCCTGACTGGGGCTGCTGCATTTTTTTTCAGTGATGACCTGCCCAGAGGGGAGGAATCTTGAGAGGAATTCTGGCCACAGTGGCCTTGCTGAGCTGTGGTGGGTTCTGCCCAGTTTGAACTTCTCTGTGGCTTTGTTTAAACTGTGAGGGTAAAACCGCCCACTTAAGCCTCAGCAATGGCAGAAGCCCCACCAAGCTCAGTGTCCCAGGTCAACCTCAGGCTGCTGTGTTGGCAGTGAGAATTTCACACCAGTGGATCTTAGCTTGCTGGGCTCTATGTGAGTGGAAATCACTGAGCCAGACCACTTGGATCCCTGGCATCAGCCTCCTTTCCAGAGGAGTGAATGGTTATCTCTCTGGCATTCCAGGTGCCACTGGGGTATGGGAAAAAACAAAACAAAACAAAACAAAACAAAACCTCCTGCAGATAGCTTGGTGTCTGCCCAAATGGCTGCCCAGTTTTGTGCTTGAAACCCAGGGTCCTGGTGGTGTAGGCACAGGAGGGAATCTCCCAGTCTGTCAGTTGCGAAGACCATGGAAAAAGTGCAGTATCTGGGACAGAGTGCACCATTACTCCTGGTACAGTCTCTCACGGCTTCTCTTGGCTAGGGGAGGGAAATCACCTGACCCCTTGCACATCCCAGGTGAGGCGACACCCCACCCTCCTTTGGCTCACACTCCATGGGGTGCACCCACAGTCCAACCAGACCCAATGAGATGAACCAGGTACCTCAGTTTTAAATGCAGAAATCACCCACCCTCTGCATCGATCTCGCTGGGAGCTGCTTATCAGAGCTGTTCCTATTCAGCCATTTTGCAGCAAATCCCCTTCTTCTATTTTCTAATTTTAAGTTTGGTTTGCTTTTGCTTTTCTTTTTCAAGATGCATCATTAGGTTGTTCATTTGAAGTTTTTCCTCTTTTTTATGCAGGCTCCGATAGCTATAAATATCCCTATTTGTATTGCTTTTGCTGTATCTCATAGGCTTTGGTATGTTGTGTTTCTGCTATTATTTGCTTCAAAACATTTGTGTATTTTTTAATTTCTTCAAGAACCCACTGGTTATTCCTTAATTTTCATGCATTTGTATAGTTTTCAAAATTCCTCTTTATTAACTTATAGTTTTATTCCATTGTTGTCAAAAAAGTTGTTTAGTGTTACTTTAATTTTTTTGAATTTTATTTTAATTTAATTTAATTTATTTTTTGAGATGGAGTCTTTACTGTCACCAAGGCTGAAGTGCAGTGGTGTGGTCTTGGCTCACTGCAACCTCTAGCTCCCAGGTTCAAGTGATTCTTGTGCCACAGCCTCCTGAGTAGCTGGAACTAAAGGCGCATGCCACATCACCTGGCTAATTTTTGTATTTTTAGTAGCAATGGGGTTTCACCATGTTGGTCAGGTTGGTCTCAAACTTCTGACGTCAAGAGATCCACCCACCTCGGCCTCCCAAAATGCTGGGATTACAGTGCCTGGCCTTTTTTGAATGTTTTAAGATACGTTTTGTAACCTAACATACAGTCTATACTTGAGAATGATCCATGTGCTGAGAAAATAATATGTATTTTAAAGCTCTTAGATGAAATCCTCTGTAAATATACACTTGATTTATTTGGTCTATCACGGAAATTAAGTCTGAGGTTTCTTTGTTACTTTTCTGTCTGGGAGATATGTCCAGTGCTGACAGTGGAATGTTGATGTCTCCAGTTATTGTATTGGAGCCTATCTCTCTCTTTAGCTCTAATAATATTTTCTTCATATATCTGGGTGCTCTTGTGTTGGGTGAACATATATTTCAAACTGTTATATTCTTTTGCTGAATTGATCCCTTTATTATTATATAGTGACCTTCTTTGTCTCTTCTTATAGGTTTTGTCTTGAAATCTATATTGTCTGATATAGGTAAAGAGACTTCTGTTCTTTGGTTTTCATCCTTTTGTTTCTGGCCTATGTGTGTCTTTATAGGTGAAGTGTGTTTCTTGTAGGCAATACCTCCATAGGTCTTAATTTTTCTTCCATTCAGGTAGTCTATATCTTTTGATTAGAGAGTTTAGTCCATTTACATGCAATGTCATTATTGATAAGTAAGGACGTACCCCTGCCATCTTGTTATTTGTTATCTGGTTGTTTTATATCTTCTCTTCTTTCTTTTTTATTCCTGTCTTCAGGAATGAAGGAAGACTCCATTTTCAAGTGAAAATAATTTTCTCTGGTGATATGATTGCGTTTCTTACTTTTTCTTTTTCTGTATCTGCGTTGCATGTATTTTAGTTTGAAGTTACCATGAAATTTGCAAATACTACTTTATAACCCATTATTTTAATATAACTACTTAACACTATTTGCATAAACAAATTTCAAAAACAAGCAAAAAGAAAATGAATAAAATATTACTTTAACTTTATTTGCATACCTTTTAATGTTTTGTTTTTTTTGTTTTTTTTTGTTTTTTTTTTCTTTTTTAAATTTATTTATTATTATTATACTTTAAGTTGTAGGGTACATGTGCATAACGTGCAGGTTTGTTACATATGTATACTTGTGCCATGTTGCTGTGCTGCACCCATCAACTCGTCATTTACATCAGGTATAACTCCCAATGCAATCCCTCCCCCCTCCCCTCTCCCCATGATAGGCCCCGGTGTGTGATGTTCCCCTTCCTGAGTCCAAGTGATCTTATTGTTCAGTTCCCACCTATGAGTGAGAACATGCGGTGTTTGGTTTTCTGTTCTTGTGATACTTTGCTAAGAATGATGGTTTCCAGCTGCATCCATGTCCCTACAAAGGACACAAACTCATCCTTTTTTATGGCTGCATAGTATTCCATGGTGTATATGTGCCACATTTTCTTAATCCAGTCTGTCACTGATGGACATTTGGGTTGATTCCAAGTCTTTGCTATTGTGAATGGTGCTGCAATATCTTATTGTACTCAATATGCTTTGAAAAGTTGTAGTAGTTATTATTTTTGATTTAGTCTTTCTACTTAGGATAAGAGTACTTTACACACCACAGTTATATTCTGTGTTTTTCTGTGTACTTACTATTACCAGTGAGTTCTGTACCTTCAGGTAATTATTTATTGCTCATTAATGTACTTTTTTTCTTTTTAATTAAAGTACTTCCTTTAACATTTCTTGTACGATGGGTCTGGTATAATGAAATTCCCCAACTTTTGTGATCTGGGAAGATCTTTATATTTGCTTTATATTTGAAGAATATTTTCACTCAATATAGCATCCTGGGGCAAGTTTCTTTTCTTTCAATACTTTAAATATCTCATGCCACTTTCTTCTGGACTGTAAAGTTTCAACTGAAAGTCTGCTGCTAGAAATATTGGAGCTTCATTTTATGTTATTTTCATTTTCTTGCTACTTTTAGAATGTTTTCTTTCTTCTTGACCTTTGGAAGTTTTACTATTAAATGTCAAGATGTAGTCTTGTTTGTGTTAAGTCTGCTTGATGTTCTTTAACCCTCATGTACTTGGATATTGATATTTTTCTCTAGGTTTGGGAAGTTATCTGTTATTATCACTTTGAATACACTTTCTATCCCTATCTCTTTCTTTACCTCAATTTTAAAGCCAACAACTCTTAGATTTGCCTCTTCGAGACGATTTTCTATATCTAGTGGATGTACTTTACTGTTTTTTATTCTTTTTTGTGTGTGTCTCCTCTGACTGTGTATTTATAAATATCTTGTCTTCGAGTTCACTATTTTTTTTTTCTTTTTCTCAGTTTATTCTGCTGTCAAAGGACTCGGATGCATTCTTCTTTATGTCCATTTCATTTTTCCATTCCAGAATTTCTGCTCGATTTTTTTTCTATTATTTCAATACCTTTGTTAAATTTATCAGATAAAATTCTAAATTAATTCTGTGGTATCAAATTTCTTTGAGTTTCCTAAACAGTTATTTTAAATTCTTTGTCTGAATGATCAGGTATCTCTGTTTCTCTAGAATTGATCACTGGTGCTTTATTTAGTTCATTTGGTGAAGGCATAACTTCCTGGATAATGTTGATTCTAGTAGATATTCTTCAGTGTCCAGGCATTGAAGAGTTAAGTTTTCATTGTAGCCTTCACTGTCTGGGCTTATTTGTAGTCATCCTTCTTGGGAAGGCTTTCCAGATATTTGAAAAGACTTGAGTGTTGTGATTTAAGCTGTTTCTGCTTTAAAGTTATCCCAAACTCTCAGTCAAGCTGTGGGTTTTGCAAACTGGTAGAGTTACTACATTGTTGGTCTCAGACAATATCCAGGAGAATGATCTGGATTACCAGGCAGAGACTCTTATTCTTTACCCTTACTTTTTCCCAAACAAACTAAGTTTCTGTCCCTGTTCTGAGCCACTTAAAGCTGGAGGTGAAGTGACACCAGCACCCTTGTGTCCACCACAACTAGGACCCTGCTGGATCAGACCTTAAGCTAACCCAGTGCTGGGTCTCATCCAAGGCCTCCTGTAACCACTTTCTAGCTACTGCCTATGTTTTCTCAATGCCATGAGGCTCTGTAATCAGCAAGTGGCAAAGCCAACTAAGCCTGCGTTCTTTCCTTCAGGGAAATGAGGTTCCCAGGCCTTGGGTGAGTTCAGTAGTGCCATCTAAAAGTCAGGGACTACAGTCCAAAACTTTAGATGTCTTCCTGGTATTTTATCATATTGTGGCTGAGCTGGCATTCAAACCACAAGATGCAGTCCTTCCCACCCCTTTCAAAGGCAGAGGGATTTTCTCCCATAGCCACTGCCAGCCCTGGCCATGAGGAGTACTGCCAGACTACCATCAGTGTTCCCTTAAGGCTCAAGGTTTCTTAAGTCCCAGGCCAGGAAGCTTTATGATGAATGCTGCCTAGCTGGGACTCACCCTTTAGGGCAGAGGAATCCTCTCTGGCCCAGTACAGGTCCATAAATGCCATCCGAGAGTCAAGTCCTGAAATTGGGAACCCAACAGTTTGCTTGGTGCTTTACCCTCTGTGGTGGTGTCAGTATTTATGGTTCAAGACAAAGTCCCCTTTAATTTTTTTTTATTTCTTTCCTGCAGAAGGAGTTTTTCCCCATAGCAACCAGAGCTGGTAATATGCTGAATCTCACCTGAAGCCAGCAAGTCTCAGAGGCTCACCAAGGCCCTTGATGTAGTACCTGGTTATAACTACTGGTTATGCAGTGCCCCAGGGTACTTCAGTTAGCAGGTAATAAATGCTGGCAGGACTGGGTTCTTGCTTCCAAGGTAGCTGGTTTTCTTCCAGCCCAGCGTGTTTCTAGAAATGTTTTCTGGGAAATAGGGCCTGGAATGGAGGCTTCATGATTGTGAGTGGTGTCCTTTCCAGCTGTGGCTCAGCTGGTATCCAAGATTCAAAACAAAGTTGTTCCCACTCTTCCCTCTCCTCTCTTCAGGAGGAAGGTAGGGGTCTCCTTTGGAGCCCTGAGCTGTGCATCCTGTGACTAGGAGAGAGGTAATGCCAGCACTCCCTTGGCTGCCCCAACTGGTGTCTCAAGTCTCAGTATGCTGCATGCTCCCCCGACCCCATGACCAAATCCACTGTCTGTGGGCCTAGTTCATTCCTAGACCTCGCCATGAGTTACTATCCTCATGGCCTATACTGCTTTTAACGTTTATTTAAAGGTTGAAAGCACTTTGGCTCTTGATGGTGAGGTTTGTGGGCACTCAAGTTGGGACTGTTGATGTTGGTGATTCACCTCTGGCTAAGACTAATTTAAATGCTTCCTACATGACCAGGCTTCAGCTGAGGTGGTTCTGGTTTTCCTTTCTGGTCTAACAGGACAACACTGTGTTCAGTGCCTCACTGTTGCTGTTAAACCTCCCCCAGTGCCCAGAGACACTCTGCACCACACTGCTGATGCCCGAGCTACAGGGGTGGCATCAATGATCCAGGTCTGCTTTTTCTATCTCTTCAGTGCCTCTTTTAGCGATATGAAATTAGAACCAGGTACAGTGATTGCTCACCTGATTTTACAAAGGTTCTTAGTTTGCAGAAGACAATAAATAATCAAAATCAGAACTAAACTGAAGAAGACAGAGACATAAAAAAAACCTTCAAAAGATCAATGAATCCAGAGCTGTTTTTTTGAAAAATAAAATAGACCACCAGCTAGACTAATAAAAAAAAGAGAGAAGATTGAAATAAACACTATCAGAAATCATAAGGGGAATATTACCTTTCACCTCACAGAAAGACAAATTACCATCAAACAGCATTATAAATACCTCTATATACATAAGCTAGAAAATCTAGAAGACATAGGTATATTCCTGGACACATACACCCTTCAAAGACTGAACCAGGAAGAAATTGGATCCATGAATAGACAAATAACAAGCTCTGAAATTGAGGCAGTAATAAATAGCATACCAACCAAAAAAAGAAAACCCAGGACCAGATGGATTCACAACTGAACTCTACCAGAATTACATAGGAAAGCTGATACCATACTTACTAAAACTATTCCAAAAAATTGAGGAGGAGGGACTCCTCTGTAACTCATTTTATGAGGTCAGCATCATGCTGATACTAAAACCTGGCAGAGATACAACAAAAAAGGAAAACTTCAGTCCAATATCCAAGAAAAACATTGATGCAAAAATCCTCATTTAAAATACTGGCAAACTGAATCTACCAGCACATCAAAAAGTTTATCCACCACGATCAAGTAGGCTTTATCCCTGGGATTCAAGGTTGATTTAACATGTGCAAATCAATAAATATGATTCATTACATGAACAGAACTAAAGACATAAACCACATAATTATCTCAATAGATGCAGAAAAAGCCTTTGATAAAATTCAACATGACTTCATGTTAAAAACTTTCAATAAGCTAGGTACTGAAGGGACATATGTCAAAACAATAAGAGCCATATTTGACAAACCCACAACCAATATCATAATGAATGGTCAAAAGCTGGAAGAATTGCCCTTGAAAACTGGCACAAGACAAGTTTGCACTCTCTCAACACTCCTATTCATCATACTATTGGAAGTTCTGGCTAGTGCAATCAGGCATAAGAAAGAAATAAAGCGTATTCAAATAGCAAGAGATGAAGTTAAACTATCTTTGATTGCAGATGGCATAATCCTATGTCTAGAAAACCCTGCGATCTCAACCCAAAAGCTTCTTAAGCTGATAAGCAACTTTAGAAAACTCTCAGGATACAAAGTTGATGCGCAAATATGTTGTCATTTTTATACACCACCAACAGGCAAACCGAGAGCCAAATCTCAAATGAAGTCCCATTCATAATTGCAACAAAAGGAATAAAATATCTAAGAATACAGCTAACAAGAGAAGTGAATCACCTTTTCAAGGAGAACTACAAACCACTGCTCAAAGATATCAGAGATAACACAAACCAATGAGAAATCATCCCATGCTCATGGATAGGAAAAATCAATATCATGAAAATGGACATATTGCTCAAAGCAGTTTATAGATTCAATGCTATTCCCAGTAAACCACCATTGATATTCTTCACGGAATTAGAGAAAACTATTTTTAAATTCATATGAAAGAAGACCCCGAATAGCCAAGACAATCCTAAGCATAAAGCACAAAGACAGAGGCATCACACTACCTGTCTTCAAACTATACTACAAAATTACAGTAATTAAAACAGCATGGTACTTGCACAAGAACAGATACATAGACCAATGAAACAGAATAGAGAACCCAGAATTGAGATTGCACAACTGCGACCATCTGATCTTTGACAAACTTCATGAAAACAAGCAATGCAAAAAGAATATCCTATTTAATAAATGCTACTGGGAGAACAGGCCAGTCATATGCAGAAAATTGAAACTGGACCCCTTCCTTACACCATACACAAAAATCAACTCGGGATAAATTGAAGACTTAAATGTAAAACCCAAATTTATAAAAACCTTGGAAGAAAATCTAGACAATATAATTTATTACATAGTCATAAGAAAAGATTTTATGACAGAGATGCCAAAAGCAATTGTGTCAAAAGCAAAAATTGATAAATAGGATCTGATTAAACTAAAGAGCTTCTGCACAACAAAAGAAACTATCAGCAGAGTAAATAGACAATCTGCAGAATGCATACAATTTTTCAATCTATCAATCAGACAGAGGTCTAATATCCAGCATCTGTAAGGAACTTATACAAATTTACAAGAACAAAAGGACTTCATTAAAATGTAGGCAAAGAACATGATCAAACATTTCTCAAAAGAAGGCACACATGAGGCAAAAAAACATATGAAAAAAGCTTAACATCACTGATCATTAGAGTAAAGCAAATCAAAGTCACAATGAGATACCATCTCACACCAGTCAAATGGTTATTACTAAAAAGTCAAAAAACAAATGCTGGCGAGGTTGTGGATAAAAGCGAATGCTTTTTACACTGTTGGTGACAGGGTAAGTTAGTTCAACCATTTTGGAAGATAGTGTGGTGATGTTTTAAAGACCTAGAGGCAGAAATACCATTCAACCCAGAAATTCCATTTCTGGGTGTATACCCAAAAGAATATAAATCATTCTCTTATAAAGAAGCATGCAAGTTTATGCTCATTGCAGCACTATCCACCAGAGTAAACACATGGAATCAACCTAAATGCCCAGCAATGATACCCTCGATAAAGTAAATATGGTACATATACACCATGGAATACTATGCAGCCATAAAAAGAAATGAGATAATGTTCTTTGCAGAAACATGGATGGAGGTGGAGGCCATTATTCTTAGCAAACTAAGAATAATATTAATAGGCTAAATAATTAAATCCCATTCTAAAATAAATTTGTGCAGAAAAGAAGCATTGAGCAAAATTCAACACTTTTTTTTTTATAATAACTCTCATAAAAAATAGAGAGTAACCACTACATGGTGCCTTATTCCCTGGGGAACAAGTTGCTACTGAGCCTTGTTAGATCAGGCTATCAAGTTGAAGCAGTAAACTTCTTTCCAGGTGCAAACCTCCAGAGAGCCCCTTCATCTCTGAAGTATCATGAATTTTGTGTTCTGTCCCCTAGGAATAGATCCACAGCTACAATCCACCCCTGGGCCTGAGCTGCTAAAAAGTGCCTCAGAGTTACAGATTGTGGCACTGTGGACAACCTAAATCTAATAATGCCACAGAGACAAAACTTACAAACCAACATCCAGGTGCCAAAGTAGGTTCAGAAGACCCCAAGCCTAGGATCCCAACCTTACGACTGCTCTGATCACTGCACCTGGAATAAAGCACTGCTGAAGTAGCTTGTAGGCCATGTAAGACCTGACACTAAAATGAGTCCCCTTGTGTGACAGGATCTTTAAGGTGTCAATTTTCTGCTCACAATCCTCTGTGGCTGGTGGTGCCTTGGCCCAAGTTTTTGTCTGCATCCAGGAAGACTGAAGCATGCAGACAAGTGAAGGGTAAACAAGACTAAGAGGAGGTTTTTTAAGTGTTGGAACAGCTCAGAGGAGACCCACAGTGTGTAACTCCTCTCTATAAGCAGATCATCCCATCAAGTATTCAGCTTTCAGCAGAGAGGAGGCATTGGAGATGGTAGATACTCTCTGCTACTGGTCAAATCAACATCTGCTGCTCTCAGCAAAGAGGAGACCCTGGAGAGGGTTGCTTCTCTCTGCAGCTCGTAGTCCCCATGTCTCTGCAGTTCTCTGAAGTTCTCAGTAGAGAGGGTAGCTCCTCTCTGCAGTTGATCGTTCCATTGTCTCTCCATCCTTTCTGTCCTCTCAGTCCTCTGCACTGCTTAGGCTGAGCCTAGGGCATTTATGAACCTCAGAAGGGAGGAAGTGCATGCCTATTTGTACATCAGTGGCCACTGGCAGGTCCAGAAAAAAAGCACCATAAAGTCCCCCCTCTGGTCGACAGGACTGGCAGCCTGGCCTGAAGGTGAGTCTTCACTGGAGACCCTCCCCTTTCCACTCAGGAGCCTGTCTGCCTCCTGCAATCATCCATGGTGCCCAGGCTGCTGACACAAAGGGGCACCTGCAGGCAAGTGCCCAGCCCCCCTCAGCTTCCCACTTAGCTTCCCATCTCATGCTCATTGGGGCCTAAATTCCGGAGGGTGACAAGAGGGCAGGGAGACAGCATGTCAATATTTCCCTGAGCATGTGCACACCTGCCAGGCTGTGACAGTGCCCTGTTTTGACCTCAACCCCACACTCAGATAAGAGCAGGTCCTGGGAGCAGAGAGAGACCAAGCAGCAGGAGAAGATACCCCCAAGCCTTTTGGAATACGGGTTGGGGCCTTTCCAGGCCATGAGGATTCACCAGGTTGTGCATCTGGGATGAAAGCTGCAGCTGCACCTGGGTAGCTCCCACCCTGCCAACTGGGAAATGGTGGGGCTTCTGTTCATCCCAACTCCTGCCTGCTTAGTGGAGCAGGAGACCTAGGTCTGCAGCTGTGGGTTGAACAAATGGACCTGAACCCAAGGGGCAGAGAGTCTGCCTACTCCTGGGCCCCACCAATAGCACAGGGAGGCTTGGATCTGCAGCCACAACTTGGATAGCTGCAGCCCAACCCAGGAGGCAGGGGTTTTTTGCCTGCTCCATGGAGTGAGGTGCCTGGGTTTGCAGCCATGGTTTGGGTGGCTGCAGCTGAACCTGGGGAGCTCCCATCCCAACTCAGAAGGGGCAAAGCTACCGCTGGTCCTTGGCTTCCACTGGCTCCATGGAGTATGCAACCTCAGCCATGCCTCCCTGCTGCAGCCAGCACGATGGCAGTGACTGCTGCCATCACTTGGTTGATTCTCCTCATTTTGGGAAAAAACAGAATAAGAGGAACTCAAGTGCTCTTACCAACAAGGACATTAACAAACTATGCTGCTGCTGCTGTTGCTGCTGCTGCTGCTGCTATAAACTTCTACAGCCCCAGCCACCAAGGCAATCACAGTTATTGTCAAACTGAACACAGCTGAAGAAACTGCATGAAGAGTATACCAATGAATCTACCATTAAACAGAGTAACTGCACCCTTCCCTACTGGCTCACTAAAACCCCCAAAATGTGGAATTATTTCTCTCTGAAAGACACTTTTAAAATTTTGGAAATACAATTGTCCTATCAGTTTCACAAACATCAATGCAAACACACAAGAAACAAACAGAAAAACAAACAAACAAAAAAACAAGAAATAAGACACCAACAAAGAAACACTGTTACTCTCCAATAACATACTGCTATAAAAGGGAAATCTACAAATTGCCAGAGAAAGAACTCAAAACAAGAATATTAAAGTAATTTCACAAGATGCAAGAAAGTACAGTGAGAAAATTCAACAAAATCAGGAAAACAATTTACAATATAAACAGGAACTTTTTCAAAAAATAAATACTATAAAAAAGAAGAAGACAGAAATCTTACATCTGAAGAATTTAATGAACAAAATAAAATCACAACAGGAAGGAGAGCTTCAATGGAAGATCAAGATGAGAAAAAAGAACCTTTGAACTACAAAGTTGGTTATTAGAAATTACCCAGTCAGAGGGAAAAAAAGAATTGAAAATAAAAAAGAGTGAAGAGAGACTGCAAAATTTATGCGACACCATTAGTGAACAACTATTTGTATGACAGGAGTTTCAGAAAAAGAAGGGATAGGAAAAGGCATAGAAAACACATTTAGTAAGTGAATAGCTGAAAAATTTCCAAGTTGTGAGGGAGATATAAACATTTAGATCCAGGAAGCTCAAAGATTCCAAAACATATTCAACCCAAGAATCTGTTCTCAGGGGTAATACTATGGTCAAATTGTCAGAAGTCAAAAGACTAAGAGATAATTATTAAAACAGCAAGATAAAAAACAATCACATGCAAGAATATTCTCATTAGAATAATCTCAGATTTCTTGGCAGAAATCTTAAAAGCCAATAGAGAATAAGTTAATACATTCAGACTGTGGAAAGAAAAAAAAACTGTCAGCCAAGAATACTATACCCAGCCAGGACATCCTGCAATATTAAAAGAGAAAGATAATCTTTCCCATATAAGCAAAAACTAAGGCATTCTCCACCAATAGGTCTGCCTTACAAAAAATTCTTGAGAGAGTCTTACATCTGGAAACAAAAGGACAATATGTACCATTACAAAAACACAGAAGTGTGAAAGTTACTGGTAGAACAGACACACAAATAAGAAAGAGAAAGGATGCAAATGTTACCACTACAGAAAACCACCAAACTGCAATGATGATAAGAGAGGAAGAAAGGGATAAATGATATGCAAAACACCCAAAAGACAATGAAATAACAATATTAAGTCATCTTCATCACAGCATTAAGTATAAATGGATTAAATTGCTCACTTAATAATACTGACTGGAAAAATGAATAAAACTAAAATCATGGCTACAATATCAGCTGCCTAAAAAGGAACCTTTAATGACACACATAGAATAAAAGTGAAGGGATGGAAAAAGATATTTCACACAACAGAAATAAAAAGCAAGCAACAATAGCTATGTTTATATCAGATAAAACAGACTTTAAGGCAAAAACTGTAAAAAGAGATAAATACAGTTAATATATATAATAATGTGATCAATTAAGAAAGCAGATATAACAATGGTAAATATATATGCAATCAACACCAGAACTTCCAGTTATATAAACCATGCATTATTAGATCTTATTAGATCTAAATGGAGAAAGATATTTTACTACAATAATGATTGGAAGCCTGGGCAAAATAATGAGACCATGTCTTTACAAAAAATTTAAAAAAAAAAAGCTCAGCATATTTATGCACACCTGTATGCCCAGCTATTTGGGAGGCTGAGGCTGGAGCATGACTTGAGCCTCTGAAGTCAAGACTGCAGTGAGCCATGACTGTGCCACTGCACTCCAGCCTGGGCTACAGAGTAAGACCCTGTCTCTAAGTAAATAAATAAAAATAATGACTGGAGAACTTAGCACTCAACTATTAGCATTGGACAAATCATCTGGGCAGAAAATACACAAAGAAAGATTAGATTTAAACTGCCCTTTAAACCAAATGCACCTAGGTGATATTTACAAAATTTTTTATCCAACAGCTACAGAATACACATTATTCTCATCAGTGTATGAAACATTCTCCAGTATACATTACATGTTGAGCCAAAAACAAGCCTCAACAAATTTTAAAGAATTGAAATAATTTCAAGTACAAAATTGAATAAAACTAAAAACTAATAACAAAAGGAATATTCAAAACTATACAAATACATGGAAATTAAATAAAATATTCCTGAGCAACAAATGAATCAGTGAATAAAGTAGAAAAAAATTAAAATTCTCTTAAAGATATGAAAAAACATGACATACCAAGAAAAATGGGATACAACAAAAGCAGTGTAAAGCAGAAGGTTTATAGTAATAAACATCTACATGAATGTAAAAAAAACTCAAATACACAATTTAATATTGCATGTCAAGGAATTATAAAATTAGGATTGAATCAAATGCAAAATAAGTAAAAGAAAAGATTTTTTTTTTGAGCCAGTTGGGGTTTTCTTTTGGAAAAAAGTAAGAAAGAAAGAAAAAAAGAAAGAAAGACAGAAAGAAAGAAAGACAGAAAGAAAGAAAGAAAGAAAGAAAGAAAGAAAGAAAGAAAGAAAGAAAGAAAGAGAAAGAAAGAGAAAGGAAAGAAAAGAAAAGAAAGAAAGAGAAAGAAAGAAAGAAGAAAGGAAGAAAGAAAGAGAAAGAAAAGAAACAAAGAAAGAAAGAGAAAGAAAAAGAAAGGAAAATAGAATACAACATACCAAAATCTCTGGGACACATTTAAAGCAGTGTGTAGAGGGAAATTTATAGCACTAAATGCTCGCAAGAGAAAGCAGGAAAGAACTAAAATTGACACTCTAACATCACAATTAAAAGAACTAGAGAAGCAAGAGCAAACGCATTCAAAAGCTAGCAGAAGGCAAGAAATATCTAAGATCAGGGCAGAACTGAAGGAGATAGAGACACAAAAAACCCTCCAAAAAATCAATGAATCCAGGAGTTGGTTTTTGGAAAAGATCAACAAAATTGACAGACCGCTAGCAAGACTAATAAAGAAGAAAAGAGAGAAGAATCAAATCGACACAATTAAAAATGATAAAGGGGATATCACCACCGACCCAACAGAAATACAAACTACCATCAGAGAATACAATAAACACCTCTACGCAAATAAACTAGAAAATCTAGAAGAAATGGATAATTACCTGGACACTTACACTCTTCCAAGACTAAACCAGGAAGAAGTTGAATCCCTGAATAGACCAATAGCAGGCTCTGAAATTGAGGCAATAATTAATAGCCTACCAACCAAAAAAAGTCCAGGACCAGATGGATTCACAGCTGAATTCTACCAGAGGTACAAGGAGGAGCTGGTACCATTCCTTCTGAAACTATTCCAATCAATAGAAAAAGAGGGAATCCTCCCTAACTCATTTTATGAGGCCAACATCATCCTGACACCAAAGCCTGGCACAGACACAACAAAAAAAGAGAGTTTTAGACCAATATCCCTGATGAACATCGATGCAAAAATCCTCAATAAAATACTGGCAAACCAGATTCAGCAGCACATCAAAAAGCTTATCCACCATGATCAAGTGGGCTTCATCCCTGGGATGCAAGGCTGGTTCAACATTCACAAATGAATAAACATAATCCAGCATATAAACAGAACCAAAGACAAGAACCACATGATTATCTCCGTTGATGCAGAAAAGGCTTTTGACAAAATTCAACAGCCCTTCATGGTAAAAACGCTCAATAAATTTGGTATTGCTGGAACGTACCTCAAAATAATAAGAGCTATTTATGACAAACCCACAGCCAATATCATACTGAATGGGCAAAAACTGGAAAAATTCCCTTTGAAAACTGGCACAAGACAGGGATGCCCTCTCTCACCACTCCTATTCAACATAGTGTTGGAAGTTCTGGCTAGGGCAATCAGGCAAGAGAAAGAAATCAAGGGTATTCAGTTAGGAAAAGAAGAAGTCAAATTGTCCCTGTTTGCAGATGACATGATTGTATATTTAGAAAACCCCATTGTCTCAGCCCAAAAGCTCCTTAAGTTGATAAGCAACTTCAGCAAAGTCTCAGGATACAAAATTAATGTGCAAAAATCACAAGCATTCTTATACACCAGTAAGAGACAAACAGAGAGCCAAATCATGAATGAACTTCCATTCACAATTGCTTCAAAGAGAATAAAATACCTAGGAATCCAATTTACAAGGGATGTAAAGGACCTCTTCAAGGAGAACTACAAACCACTGCTCAGTGAAATCAAAGAGGACACAAACAAATGGAAGAACATACCATGCTCATGGATAGGAAGAATCAATATCGTGAAAATGGCCATACTGCCCAAGGTTATTTATAGATTCAATGCCATCCCCATCAAGCTACCAACGAGTTTCTTCACAGAATTGGAAAAAAACTGTTTTAAAGTTCATATGGAACCGAAAAAGAGCCCGCATCTCCAAGACAATCCTAAGTCAAAAGAACAAAGCTGGAGGCATCACGCTACCTGACTTCAAACTAAACTACAAGGCTACAGTAACCAAAACAGCATGGTAGTGGTATCAAAACAGAGATATAGACCAATGGAACAGAACAGAGTCCTCAGAAATAATACCACACATCTACAGCCATCTGATCTTTGACAAACCTGAGAGAAACAAGAAATGGGGAAAGGATTCCCTATTTAATAAATGGTGCTGGGAAAATTGGCTAGCCATAAGTAGAAAGCTGAAACTGGATCCTTTCCTTACTCCTTATACGAAAATTAATTCAAGATGGAATAGAGACTTAAATGTTAGACCTAATACCATAAAAACCCTAGAGGAAAACCTAGGTAATACCATTCAGGACATAGGCATGGGCAAAGACTTCATGTCTAAAACACCAAAAGCAACAGCAGCAAAAGCCAAAATTGACAAATGGGATCTAATTAAACTAAAGAGCTTCTGCACAGCAAAAGAAACTACCATCAGAGTGAACAGGCAACCTACAGAGTGGGAGAAAATTTTTGCAATCTACTCATCTGAAAAAGGGCTAATATCCAGAACCTACAAAGAACTCAAACACATTTACAAGAAAAAAACAAACAACCCCATCAAAAAGTGGGTAAAGGATATGAACAGACATTTCTCAAAAGAAGACATTCATACAGCCAACAGACACAGGAAAAAATGCTCATCATCACTGGCCATCAGAGAAATGCAAATCAAAACCACAATGAGATACCATCTCACACCAGTTAGAATGGCGATCATTCAAAAGTCAGGAAACAACAGGTGCTGGAGAGGCTGTGGAGAAATAGGAACACTTTTACACTGTTGGTGGGATTGTAAACTAGTTCAACCATTAGGGAAAACAGTATGGCGATTCCTCAGGGATCTAGAACTAGAAGTACCATATGACCCAGCCATCCCATTATGGGGGATATACCCAAAGGATTAGAAATCATGCTGCTATAAAGACACATGCACACGTATGTTTATTGTGGCACTATTCACAATAGCAAAGACTTGGAATCAACCCCAATGTCCATCAGTGACAGACTGGATTAAGAAACTGTGGCACATATACACCATGGAATACTATGCAGCCATAAAAAAGGATGAGTTTGTGTCCTTTGTAGGGACATGGATGCAGCTGGAAACCATCATTCTTAGCAAACTATCACAAGAACAGAAAACCAAACATCGCATGTTCTCACTCATAGGTGGGAACTGAACAATGAGATCATTTGGACTCGGGAAGGGGAACATCACACACCGGGGCCTATCATGGGGAGGGGGAGGGGGGAGGGATTGCATTGGGAGTTATACCTGATGTAAATGACGTGTTGATGGGTGCTGACGAGTTGATGGGTGCAGCACAGCAACATGGCACAAGTATACATTGTAACAAACCTGCACGTTATGCACATGTACCCTAGAACTTAAAGTATAATAATAATAAAAAATAAATTAAAAAAATAGTTAGAACTTCAAAAAAATAAAAAAGAGAGACCTGTCAGTAGAAAAAGTTAAATGCATGAAAAGTGATTACATCTGAAAAGGGAGATTCAGGTGGTAAGAAGAGTGAAATGGGAGACTGACGTTTATCATTGTAAGTCCTACAAATATTTTTGAAAATTCAAACCATATGAATGTTTAAATTTGACAAAAATTAAAAAGTTTAAAAATAAAATTATTGTTTCATTTGAAAAAAAATAAATAAATTGACATACACACATTTACAAGTTGTGAAATATAATTTCAGAGAGAAATACATTCAATATGCTTGAATTGGCAGAAATTCATACAGCAAAAGACAATTTGGCCATGAAAACCTTACTTCTATTTGTTCCCTGTCTTTATAAAAATCTCTGATATAAAACCATCTGTTTAAAAGTTATAAAAATAGTCTGCCAATGCATGTAATTCTAAGCATCATAAATTACTTGAGTACTAAAAGTCTGAAGTGCTGTGCTGATACAGATAATTCTTGATGATGAATGAATATACAGAAAGACAAAGCATGTCCGTTGTGAGTGAATAATTGTATATCATTAGTGTTTTATGTACAAATCATCCCACCCTCTCATTTCTACTCTAATGTACAATAATCGTTTGGGCTTATATCAGAATTGTGGGCTTTTAACAACGATAAGTATCATTCTGTTTGCAACCCAAAATATGCTAATGTCAATAAAAATTTTAAAAACCACTATCCCTGAGAAAATAAATTTTACCTAATACATTGTTCGGTTAAATATTTTTTCACATCAACACAACATGCTAGATTAATAGTATAATCACAACAAATGACTCAAGAACCGTAACATTTTATTTTATTTTATTTTATTTTATTTTATTTTATTTTATTTATTTTTCTGAGACACAGTCTCACTCTATCACCCAGGCTGGTGTGCAGTGGCGCGATCTCAGCTCACTGCAAGCTCCTCCTCCTGGGTTGACTCCATTCTCCTGCCTCAGCCTCCCCAGTAGCTGGGACTACAGGTGCTCGCCACCGTGCCCGGCCAATTTTTTATATTTTTAGTAGAGATAGGGTTTCACCATGTTAGCCAGGATGGTCTTGATCTCCCGACCTCGTGATCCACCTTCCTCGGCCTCCCAAAGTGCTGGGATTACAGGAGTGAGCCACCGCGCCCAGCCGACTCTTTATTTTAAAAAAGGAAATTTTTATATTATAAAAAAATTTAGCCAAAAAAAGTCAAAGTGCTTAGCAAAATTCTCTAAAGGCTGAGGTGCTTAGCAAAAATCTCTAAATAACTCACCTACATAACAGCAATGTAATATATAACTAATAACTCACCTACCTAGATGTTAGATGTTTGACACTTTGAATAATAAACACAATAAGAATACAGATATTTGTAATTAGGATTTCTGAAAAGCCCAAGCACCAGTTATACATGTTCATGATGAAAGCTAATCTGTGTTACTTCAGAGAAAAAAAAAAAAAAAAAATCCGGGTCATATACTGTCATCCTTTACTGAGAGACAGAATGGCCTCATGGTGTCCTATGTGGCCGCTGAGTTGAATCTTGGCTCTTCCGTCTTCTAGTTGTGTGTTCTTGCCTAATTATCCAGGCTCTCCCGTCTTCATTGGAGAAATGGAGATTACATTCTATCATCTTTATAGGGCTACTGGATAAATTAAATTAGTTAATGTAAAAATGAGGAAAAAAAAAGAAAAATAGAAAAAAGAAAAAGAAGAGAGAAAGAAGGAAGAAAGAAAAAAGAAAGAAGGAAAGAAAAAAGAAAGAAAGAGAAAGAAAGTAAGAAAGAAAGAAAGAGAAAGAAAGAAAGAAAGAAAGAAAGAAAGAAAAAGAAAGAAAGAAAGAAAGAAAGAAAAAGAAAGAAAGAAAGAAAGAAAGAAAGAAAGAAAGAAAGAAAGAAAGAAAGAAAGAAAGAAAGAAAGAAAGAAAGAAAGAAAGCCATTGAATTGTTTTGTAGCTTGAGGCATAGGCAAGGGGGGTCCCCAGGCCGCAACCTCCCCCGCGGGTGGGCTGAATGCTAGGGTTGAGGCTCAGGTGGGTCTCGTGTTCCCTGTGCTTCCCTGCACAGCAGCCTGCCTCCAAGTTCTAGGGCAGCGGCAGGAGGGGCAGGCTGGGAGTGGCTGCCGCTGCTGTTCACTTGGGCAGGACGTCAGAGGACTCGGACACCAGCTTCCCATCCCGGGTCTCAATCTTCGCAATCACGGCCTTGGTGGAGCTGATGTGGCTGAAGGAGCTGGAGCCAGCACCAGAGCCAAAGTTGGAGCCCAGGCTGTAGCTGAGGCTGGGCTTGTGAGGCCCCTATAGGCGAAGCTTAGACCACCTGCATAGCCACTGGTGGTCTTCATATGGATACTCATGTTCTGCATCCCAGACTCCAGCCGGCTCCCCTCGCCCTCCAGCAGCTTCCTGTAGGTGGCAATATCGATGTCCTGGGCCAGTTTGAAGTTCATCAACTCCTGGTACTCACGCAGCTGCAGCACTGTGTCCTGCTTGGCCTGCTGCAGGGCGGCCTCCAGCTCGGATAGCTTGGCCTTGGCATCCTTAATGGCCAGCTCCCCACGCTGTTCCGCATCTGCTATGGTGGCCTCCAGAGAAGCCCTCTGGCCTTTGAGGCCCTCAATCTCAGCCTGGAGCCAGCTGATGTTCCGGTTTATGGTGGAGATCTCAGTCTTTGTACTACGTAGGTCATCCTCATGCTCCCCAGCCAGTGTCTGCAGTTCCTCATACTTGATCTGGTACATTCTCTCAGCCTCAGCCCAGCTGTGGTTAGTGATCTCCTCGTACTGCACCTTGACCTCAGCAATGATGCTGTCCATGTCCAGGGAGTAGCTGTTGTCCATGGACAGCACCACAGGCATGTCCATGATCTGGGACTGCAGCTGCCTGATCTCCTGTTCATACAGCTTCCTGAGGAAGTTGATCTCATCAGTCAGCCCTTCCAGGTGAGACTCCAGCTCTACCTTGCTCATGTAAGCTTCATCCACATCCTTCTTGATGAGGACAAATTCATTCTCCATCTCTGTATGCTTATCGATCTCATCCTCATATTTGTTCTTGAAGTCCTCCACAAGCTCCTGCATGTTGCCAAGCTCTACCTCCAACTACAGCTTCTTCTGGCCCAGAGTCTTCAGCTGTCACCTAAGGTTGTTGATGTAGCTCTCGAACATGTTGTCTAGGTTGCTCTGAGTCATCTTCTGCTGTTGCAGGAGACTCCACTTGTTCTCCAGCATCCTGTTCTGCTGCTCCAGGAACTGCACCTTGTCGATGAAAGAGGCAAACTTGTTGACGGTCTTGATCTGCTCCTTCTCCTGGGTGCACATAGCCTGGATGTTGGGGTCCATCTCCAGGTTAATGGGACTCAGCAGGCTCTGGTTGACCATTATGGTGGTGATGCCTTCCATGCTGCTGGCCCCACCATAGCCTCTGCCCAGGCCACCCTGGAAGCTGCTGCTGCCCACTCCGGAGAAGCTAAAGGAGCTGATGTGGGCACCAAACCCAACTGAGTAGGAGCAGCTGCTGAAGACCTAGGGGTCAGAGGTGGACACCTTGTAGGACTTCTGGTTCACCCTGATGAACATGGTGGAGGCAGGAGTGGAGGCAAGTGGCTAAACCAGGTGGAGATTCCAGAAGGAGTGGAGAAGCTGCTTCTTGGTCAAGAAAATAAAAATTTTAAAATAGACAAAAATAAACAAAATTGACACTGAAATAGCAATAACAAAATCAATGAAACAAAAAGCTGTTTTTTAAAAAAATAAAACAAAATTGACAAAGCATAAACTAGACTAATCAGGAAATAAATAAAATCAGAAATAGAAAAAGAAGACCTTACACTTGATACCACAAAAATTAAAAGGTTCATTCGATGTCGGGTATGGTGGCTCATGCCTGTAATCCCAGCACTTTGGGAGGCCAAGGCGGGTGGATCATGAGGTCAGGAGATCGAGACCATCATGGCTAACATGGTGAAATCCCGTCTCTACCAAAAAATACAAAACAAACAAACAAACAAAAAAAAACCGATTAGCCAGGAATGGTGGTGGGTGCCTGTAGTCCCAGCTACTTGGGAGGCTGAGGGAGGAGAATGGCGTGAACCCAGGAGGTGGAGCTTGCAGTGAGCCGAGATCTCACCACTGCACTCCAGCCTGGGTGACAGAGCGAGACTCCATCAAAAAAAAAAAAAAAAAAAAAAGATCATTAGAGTCTATTACAGACAACTGTAAGAGAATACAAGAATATCCTCATTAGAATAATCTGAGATAAATTAAGAGAACAAATTAGAAAACCAGAAAAAATAAATTTCTGGACACAAAAGGCTATCAAGATTGAACCAAGGAAAAATAGAAAGCCTGAGCATACAATTATGAGTGAGGAGATTAAAATAATAAGAAAAAAATCTCCCGTTAAAGAAAAGTCCAGGAACTGACAGTTTCACTAGTGAATCCTGCCGATCATTTTAAGGAAAACAGTATTAACTTTTCTCAAAATTCTTTAAAAAATTAAATAAGGAGGAAATTCACCCAAACTAATTCTATGAGACCAGCATTATACTGATACCAAAGCCAGAAAGAACACAACAATGAAAACTGTAGTCTAATGTCCCTGTTGAATATAGATGCAAAAATCTTCGACAACTGAATTGAGAAGCACATTAAAAAGATCATTCACAATAATCAGGTGAGTTTATCCCAGAGGTGAAAAGATGGTTTAACATACACAAATCAATAAATGTGATACATCACATAAGCAGAATGTAGAACACACATTATATAATCACCTCAATAGACAAAGAGGAAGTATTTGATAACATGAGGCATTCTTCAGATAAAAAATAAAGTAGGTATAGAAGGAAGGCCACCTCAATACGATACAGGACAAATTTTCACAAGCAGACATCTAACAACATACTGTGTGAGGCAAAGCTGAAAGCTTTCCTCTAATATCAGGAAGAACACAAAAATATCTGCTTTTACGCCTTTATTAAACAAAAATATTTGAAGTACTACACAGAGCAATTAGGCAACAGAAATGAATAAAAAGCATTCAAATTGGAAAGAGGGAATTCAAATTGTCCTTGTTGGCAGATGACATAATATCAAATGTAAAAAAAAAACCCTAAAAGTTCCATAACACAACACGTAAAACTAATTAACAAATTAGGTGAAATCACAAGATATGAAATCAACATATAAAAATCTATAACATTTCTATACAGTAACAATAAACTAGTAGAAAAAAGCAATAAAGAAAGCAAACGCATTTATAATAACAACAACAAATGAATATATCAAGAAATAAATTTAACCAAAGAGGTGAGAAAACTTTGCAATAACTACTATAAAACACTGATGAAAGTAATTTAAGAAAAAATAGTAAAAGGGAATTTCATGATGATTGATTGGAAGAATTAGTATTATGAAAATGAGTATATACCAAAAATGATCCACAGATTTAATGCAAATACCAAAAAAATTCTTCACAGAAACAGAAAAAAAAAAAAAGTAAAATTGTTATGGCACCACAAAATACTACAAAAGGCCAAAACAATACTGAGCGATAAAAAGCTACAGGCACTACACTACCTGACATCAAAATATACCACAAAGCTATAGTAACGAAAACACAATGGACCTGGCATAAAATCAGATACATAAAACAATGGAAAAGAATAGAGAACTCAGATATAAATCAATGAATTCATTGGCAACTCATTTTTGGCAAAAGCACCTAAAATGTAAATTGAGGAAAGAACAGTCTCTTCAATAAATGGTGCTAGATAAAGTGAGTATTTATATGCAGTAGAATAAATCTAGGCCCCAATTTCACTATATACAAAAATCAAAATAAATACTTACAAATTGCCAACATGTATATGAAAAAAATGCTTAACATCCCTAATAATGAAGAGCAAGAAAGTAAAAACCACAATGAAATATACTACTCCTTTAGAATGAATATTATTAAAAAGACAAAATAATAAATGCTGATGAGGTTGTGGAGAAAGAGGAACTTTTATACACTATTAGTGGGAACATAAGTGTTAGTGCCATTATTATGAAACACAATATTAAGATTGCTCAAAAAACTATAACTAAATCTACCATATGATGCAGCAACCACACTACTCTTACTACTGGGTAACTATTCAAAGGAAAGGAAATGAGTGTGTTAAAGAGATATCTGCAATTTCATGTTTATTACAACACTATTCACAACAACCAACATGTAAAATCAACCTAAGTGTTCAACAACAAATGAATGGATAAATAAAACGTGCTACATATATGTAATGGAATACTATTCAGCCATTGAGAAGAAAGACATCCTGTCATTAATGTCAACATGGATGAGCTAAAGAGAACATTACAGAGAGATGGGAATAATATACACTGAGGACTCCAAAAGGGGAAAAGGAAGAAATAGGCAAGCATTGAAAATTTGCCTATTGGGTAATATGTTCAATATCTGCATGATGGGTCTAATAGGAGCTCAAATCTTACCATCGTGCAATATGTCCAAGTAACAAATTTGCACGTGTATTCCTGAATCCAAAGTAAACAAATGAATAATTATATAAGAAAATAAAGCAAAAAAACTCTATCATGAAACAACAGTACAAATAAAGCATTATGTTGATGCAAAAGTAATTGCGATTTTTGCCATTAAAAATAACAGCAAGCAGGACAATCCTAAGCAAAAAGGACAAAGCTAGATGCATTGCGCTACGCAACTTCAAACTAAACTACAGGGCTACACTAACCAAAACAGCATGATACTGGTACAAAAACAGGCACAAACAGCAATGGAACAAAATAGAAAACTCAGAAATAAAACCACACATCTACAACCATTGCACCTTTGACAAACCTGACCAAAAAAATAAATAAATAAAAAGCAATGGGAAAAGGATTCCCTATTTAATAACCAATTCTGGAAGAACAGGCTATTCATATACAGAAAATTGAAACTGGACCCCTTTCTTATATCTCACACAAAAATTAACTCAAGATGAATTAAAGACTTAAATGTAAAACTCAAAACTACAAAAACCCTAGGAGAAAATCTAGGAAATACCATTCAGGACATAGGCATGGGCAAAGATTTTATGATGACATCACCAAAAGCAATTGCAACAAAAGTCAAAATTGACAAATGGGATCTAACTAAACTAAAGATCTGCACAGCAAAATAAACTATCATCGGAGTGAACAGACAACCTACGGAATGGGAGAAAATTGTTGCAATCTATCTATCTGACAATGATCTAATATCCAGAATCTACCAGGAACTTAAGCAAATTTACAAGAAAAAAAAACACATTAAAAAGTGGGCAAAGGAAATGAACAGACACTTTTCAAAAGAAGACATATGTGCAGCCAACAAACATAAAAAAAGCTCAACATCACTGATCATTAGAGAAGTGCAAATCAAAACTACAGTGAGATACCATCTCATGCCAGTCAGAATGGTGGTTATTAACAGGTCAAGAAAGAACAGATGCTGGCAAGGTTGTGAAGAAATAGGAACAATTTTATACTGTTGGAAGGAATGTAAACTAGTTCAACCACTGTGGAAGACAGTGTGGTGAATTCTCAAAGATTTAGAACCAGAAATACCACTGGACCCAGCAATCCCATTACTGGGTCTATACCCAAATGAACATTTTTTTTTCTATTATAAAGATACATGCACACATATGATCATTGCAGCACTGTTCACAGTAGCAAAGACTTGGGTTCAACCCACATGCCCATCAATGATAGACTGGACAAAGAAAATGTGGTACATATACACCATGGAATAGGACGTAGCCATAAAAAGGAATGAGACCATGTCATTTGCAGGGACATGGATGAAGCTGGAAGCCATTATCCTCAGGGAGGGGAATAACGCACACTTGGCCCTGTTGGGAATGCAGAGGGGGAAGATCCTTCGGGAAAAGAGCTAAAGTATGCCGGGCTTAATACCTAAGTGAAGGGTTGTTCGGTGCAGTAAATTACCATGAAAAACATTTACCTATTGTAACAAACCTGCACATCCTGCATATGTATCCTGAAGCTTAAAAAAATAAATAAAATATAATGGCAAGAAAACTGCAATTACTTTTGCACCAACTTAATAAAATATTTTTTGACACTAAAAATATTAAGCAAGCACAATTCAAGAATAGGAGAAGAGGAGCACCCAGATTCATAAAGCAAGTCCTTAGAGACTTACAAAGAGACTTAGACTACCATACAATAATAATGGGAGACTTTAACACCCCACTGTCAACATTAGACAGATCAACGAGACAGAAAGTTAACAAGAATATCCAGGAATTGAACTCACCTCTGCAGCAAGCAGACCTAATCGACATCTATAGAACTCTCCACCCCAAATCAACAGAATATACATTCTTCTCAGGACCACATCACACTTATTCCAAAATTCACCACATAGTTGGAAGTAAAGCACTCCTCAGAAAATGTACAAGAACAGAAATTATAACAAACTGTCTCTCAGACCACAGTGCAATCAAACTAGAACTCAGGACTAAGAAACTCAATCAAAACCACGCAACTACATGGAAACTGAATAACCTGCCCCTGAGTGACTACCAGGTACATAACGAAATGAACGCAGAAATAAAGAAGTTCTTTGAAACCAAGGAGAACAAAGATACAACATACCAGAATCTCTGGGACACATTTAAAGCAGTGTGTAGAGGGAAATTTATAGCACTAAATGCCCACAAGAGAAAGCTGGAAAGATCTAAAATTGACGCTCTAACATCACAATTAAAAGAACTAGAGAAGCAAGAGCAAACACATTCAAAAGTTAGCAGAAGGCAAGAAATATCTAAGATCAGGGCAGAACTGAAGGAGATAGAGACACAAAAAACCCTCCAAAAAATCAATGAATCCAGGAGTTGGTTTTTGGAAAAGATCAACAAAATTGACAGACCACTAGCAAGACTAATAAAGAAGAAAAGAGAGAAGAATCAAATAGATGCAATAAAAAATCATAAAGGGGATATCACCACCTACCCCAGAGAAATACAAACTACCATCAGAGAATACTATAAACACCTCTATGCAAATAAACAAGAAAATCTAGAAGAAACGAATAATTTCCTGGACACTAACAATCTCCCAACACTAAACCAGGAAGAAGCTGAATCCCTGAATAGAACAATAGCAGGTTCTGAAATTGAGGCAATAATTAATAGCCTACCAACCAAAAAAAGGCCAGGACCAGATGGATTCACAGCTGAGTTCTACCAGAGGTACAAGGAGGAGCAGGTACCATTCCTTCTGAAACTATTCTAATCAATAGAAAAAGAGGGAATCCTCCCTAACTTATTTTATGAGGCCAACATCATCCTGATACCAAAGCCTGGCAGAGACACAACCAAAAAAGAGAATTTTAGACCAATATCCCTGATAAACATCGATGTAAAAACCCTCAATAAAATATTGGCAAACCAGATCCAGCAGCACATCAAACAGCTTATCCACCATGATCAAGTGGGCTTCATCCCTGGGATGCAAGGCTGCTTCAACATGTGTAAATCAATAAACGTAATCCAGAATATAAACAGAACCAAAGACAAAAACCACATGATTATCTCAATGGATGCAGAAAAGGCCTTTGACAAAATTCAACAGCCCTTCATGCTAAAAACTCTCAATAGATTCGGTATTGATGGAACATATCTCAAAATAATAAGAGCAATTTTGGGCAAACGCACAGCCAATATCATACTGAATGGGCAAAAAGTGGAAGCATTCCCTTTGAAAACTGGCACAAGACAGGGATGCCCTCTCTCACCACTCTTATTCAACATAGTGTTGGAAGTTCTGGCTAAGGCAATCAGGCAAGAGAAAGAAATAAGGGGTATTCAGTTAGGAAAAGAAGAAGTCAAATTGTCCCTGTTTGCAGATGACATCATTGTATATTTAGAAAATCCCATCATCTCAGCCCAAAAGCTCCTTAAGCTGATAAGAAACTTCAGCAAAGTCTCAGGATACAAAATTAATGTGCAAAAATCACAAGCATTCTTATACACCAGTAACAGACAAACAGAGAGCCAAATCATGAATGAACTTCCATTCACAATTGCTCCAAAGAGAATAAAATACCTAGGAATCCAACTTACAAGGGATGTAAAGAACCTCTTCAAGGAGAACTACAAACCACTGCTCAGTGAAATAAAAGAGGACACAAACAAATGGAAGAACATACTATGCTCATGGATAGGAAGAATCAATATCATGAAACTGGCCATACTGCCCAAGGTAATTTATAGATTCAATGCCATTCCCATCAAGCTACCAATGAGTTTCTTCACAGAATTGGAAAAAACTGCTTTAAAGTTCATATGAAACCAAAAAAGAGCCTGCATCTCCAAGACGATCCTAAGTCAAAAGAACAAAGCTGGAGGCATCACGATACCTGACTTCAAACTATACTACAAGGCTACAGTAACCAAAACAGCATGGTACTGGTACCAAAACAGAGATATAGACCAATGGAACAGAACAGAGTCCTCAGAAATAATACCACACAACTACAGCCATCTGATCTTTGATAATCCTGAGAAAAACAAGAAATGGGGAAAAGATTCCCTATTTAATAAATGGTGCTGGGAAAATTGGCTAGCCATAAGTAGAAAGCTGAAACTGGATCCTTTCCTTACTCCTTATATGAAAATTAATTCAAGATGGATTAGAGATTTAAATGTTAGACCTAATACCATAAAAACCCTAGAAGAAAACCTAGGTAATACCATTCAGGACATAGGCATGGGCAAGGACTTCATGTCTAAAACACCAAAAGCAACGGCAACAAAAGCCAAAATTGACAAATGGGATCTAATTAAACTAAAGAGCTTCTGCACAGCAAAAGAAACTACCATCAGAGTGAACAGGCAACCTACAGAATAGGAGAAAATTTTTGCAATCTACTCATCTGACAAAGGGCTAATATCCAGAACCTACAAAGAACTCAAACAAATTTACAAGAAAAAAACAAACAGCCCCATCAAAAAGTGGGCAAAGTATATGAACAGACATTTCTCGAAAGAAGAAATTCATACAGCCAACAGACACAGGAAAAAATGCTCATCATCACGGGCCATCAGAGAAATGCAAATCAAAACCACAATGAGATACCATCTCACACCAGTTAGAATGGCGATCATTCAAAAGTCAGGAAACAACAGGTGCTGGAGAGGATGTGGAGAAATAGGAACACTTTTACACTGTTGGTGGGATTGTAAACTAGTTCAACCATTATGGAAAACAGTATGGTGACTCCTCAAGGATCTAGAACTAGATGTACCATATGACCCAGCCATCCCATTACTGGGTATATACCCAAAGGATTATAAATCATGTTGCTATAAAGACACATGCACACGTATGTTTATTGTGGCACTATTCACAATAGCAAAGACTTGGAATCAACCCAAATGTCCATCAGTGACAGACTGGATTAAGAAACTGTGGCACATATACACCATGGAATACTATGCAGCCATAAAAAAGGATGAGTTTGTGTCCTTTGTAGGGACATGGATGCAGCTGGAAACCATCATTCTTAGCAAACTATCACAAGAACAGAAAACCAAATACCGCATGTTCTCACTCATAGGTGGGAACTGAACAATGAGATCATTTGGACTTGGGAAGGGGAACATCACACACCAGGGCCTATCATGGGGGGGGGGGTGGCGGGAGGGATTTCATTGGGAGTTATACCTGATGTAAATGACGAGTTGATGGGTGCTGAGGAGTTGATGGGTGCAGCACACCAACAGGGCACAAGTATACATATGTAACAAACCTGCACATTATGCACATGTACCCTAGAACTTAAAGTATAATAATAATAATAAAAGAATACTAGAAGAAAAGAAATAATTATGATCAAAGATCTTAAAAAGGGAAAAAGTAATATCAATGAAATGAAATAGATTTTAAGGTGTTTTTTTTTGAAAAATAAGCAGAATTGACAAACCAGTAGCTAAACTTAGAAAAAACAAAAAAAGTCCTAAATGAATTAAATTTTAAATGAAAAACTAGGCATTAGAATAATACCACATAAATACAAAAACCTGTATATACCATTATAAACAAATTGAAAAGTTAGATAAAATGCAAAAATTCCTGAACACAGGTCACATACAAAGATTTATCTAAAAATAAATAGGAAACCTAAACAGACCAAGAACATGTAACGAGATTGAATAAATAACGAAATGTCTTTCAACAAAGAAAAATCTAGGAATGGACAGCTTTACTGCTGAATTCCATCATCACTTAAGAAA
The DNA here is from genome assembly GCF_049350105.2 of Macaca mulatta. Lineage (NCBI taxonomy): Eukaryota > Metazoa > Chordata > Mammalia > Primates > Cercopithecidae > Macaca > Macaca mulatta. Next base: position 57,771,517 of record NC_133426.1, on the reverse strand, counting down.
AGCTAGTGCTGACTATCCTCAAACTATTCAAAAAATTGAAGAGAAGGAAATTCCCCTTCACTCATTTTACAATGCCAGCATTACCATAATATCAGAACTAAACAAAGACACCACAAGAAAACTACAGTCCGTTATTCCTGATAAACAAAGTTGCAAAAATTCTCATGAAAACACTAGCTAATAAAATCCAACAACACATCAAAAAAGACAATGCACGTCAAAAGTTGCAAAAATTCTCATCAAAACACTAGCAAATAAAATCCAACAACATCAAAAAAGACAATTATGATTAATTAATTATGATTAATTAAGATAATTAAGTGGTATTTATTCCAGGGGTACAAGGATAGTTCAACATATGTAAATCTACAAATGTGACATATCACATCAACAAAAGTAAGGAGCAAACACATAGGATCATCTAAATATAAGAAGAACTTTATATAATTCAACATTGTTTATTTAAAAACTCTCAACAAATTAGGTATAGAAGAAACTTCCCACAACATTAAAAGCCATGTATGACTAATGCACAGCTAACATCATACAGAATGGGAAAAAATAAACCTCAAAGCTTTTCCTCTAAGGACTTGAACCAGACAAGGATGCCCACTTTCACCATTACTCTACAACATATTGTTGTAATTCCTAGCCAGATGAAATAGATAAGAAAAAAAGAAAAAAAAATCTAGCTGCATCCATGTCCCTACAAAGGACACAAACTCATCCTTTTTTATGGCTGCATAGTATTCCATGGTGTATATGTGCCACATTTTCTTAATCCAATCTGTCACTGATGGACATTTGGGTTGATTCCAAGTCTTTGCTATTGTGAATAGTGCTGCAATAAACATACGTGTGCATGTGTCTTTATAGCAGCATAATTTATAATCCTTTGGGTATATACCCAGTAATAGGATGGCTGGGTCGTATGGTACATCTAGTTCTAGATCCTTGAGGAATCGCCATACTGTTTTCCATAATGGTTGAACTAGTTTACAATCCCACCAACAGTGTAAAAGTGTTCCTATTTCTCCACATCCTCTCCAGCACCTGTTGTTTCCTGACTTTTGAATGATCGCCATTCTAACTGGTGTGAGATGGTATCGCATTGTGGTTTTGATTTGCATTTCTCTGATGGCCAGTGATGATGAGCATGCTGCTGGAAACCATCATTCTTAGCAAACTATCACAAGAACAGAAAACCAAACACCGCATGTTCTCACTCATAGGTGGGAACTGAACAATGAGATCACTTGGACTCAGGAAGGGGAACATCACACACAGGGGCCTATCATGGGGAGGGGGGAGGGGGGAGGGGGGAGGGGGGAGGGATTGCATTGGGAGTTATACCTGATGTAAATGACGAGTTGATGGGTGCATCACACCAACATGGCACAAGTATACATATGTAACAAACCTGCACGTTATGCACATGTACCCTACAACTTAAAGTATAATAATAATAAATAAATTAAAAAAAAAAAAAGAAATAGGATTGCCATTTGACCCAGCAATCTCACTTCTTGGGTATATACCTAAAGAAAAATAATTCATTCTATCAAAAAGAGACAAGCACCTATATGTTCATTGCACTACTATTCATTATAACAAAGAAATGGAATCAACTCAGGTACCCATCAAAGGTAGATTGGATAAAGAAAATGTGGTACATATACACCATGGAATATTACACAGCCATAAAAAGAATGAAATCATGTCCTTTAAAAAGAATGATATCATGTCCTTTGCAGTAACATGGATGGAGTTGGAGACCATTATCCTAAGTGAACTAACATAAGAACAGCAAACCAAATACTGCATGTTCTCACTTATAAGTAGGAGCTAAACATTGAATACACATGAATGTAAAGATAGCAACAATAGACACTGGGGACCACTAGACAGTGGAGGGTGGGACAGGAGTGTAGACTGAAGAACTATCTGTTGGGTACTATGCTTACTTTCTGGGAGATGAAATCACTGGGACTCCAAGCTTCAGCATCATGCAATTTGCCTATGTAATAAACCTGCATGTGTACCCTATAATTTATAATAAAAATTGAAATTATTAAAAAAAAAAGAAAAAAATCCAAATCAGAAAAGAAGTCAAATTGTCTCTCTTTCCTTATATAATGTCATATTTATATAGACCCATAGATTCTATCAAAAAGCTAACAGACTTGTTTAACAAATTCAGTAAAGTTGCAGGATACAAAATCAACATATAAAAATTAGTAGTTTTGTTTGTTTGTTTCCAAGATTAGAGACTTTTAGCATGCTTCAGGCACTAGGAAATAGCAAGATATTGCATAAAGAGCAACTCTGTGGGTTTTTTTTTTATATATATACTTTAAGTTCTAGGGTACATGTGCATAACGTGCAAGTTTGTTACATATGTATACTTGTGCCATGTTGCTGTGCTGCACCCATCAACTCCTCAGCACCCATCAACTCGTCATTTACATCAGGTATAACTCCCAATGCAATCCCTCCTCCCTCCCCTCTCCCCATGATAGGCCCTGGTGTGTGATGTTCCCCTTCCCGAATCCAAGTGATCTCATTGTTCAGTTCCCACCTATGAGTGAGAACATGCGGTGTTTGGTTTTCTGTTCTTGTGATAGATTGCTAAGAATGATGGTTTCCAGCTGCATCCATGTCCCTACAAAGGACACAAACTCATCCTTTTTTATGGCTGCATAGTATTCCATGGTGTATATGTGCCATATTTTCTTTTTTTTTTTTTTTTGGGACGGAGTCTCGCTCTGTCACCCAGGCTGGAGTACAGTGGCCGGATCTCAGCTCACTGCAAGCTCTGCCTCCCGGGTTCACGCCATTCTCCTGCCTCAGCCTCCGGAATAGCTGGGACTACAGGCGCCCGCCACCTCGCCCGGCTAGTTTTTTTTTTTTTTATTTTTTAGTAGAGACGGGGTTTCACCGGGTTAGCCAGGATGGTCTCGATCTCCTGACCTCGTGATCCGCCCGTCTCGGCCTCCCAAAGTGCTAGGATTACAGGCTTGAGCCACCGCGCCCGGCTATGTGCCATATTTTCTTAATCCAGTCTGTCACTGATGGACATTTGGGTTGATTCCAAGTCTTTGTTATTGTGAATAGTGCCGCAATAAACATAAGTGTGCATGTGTCTTTATAGCAGCATGATTTGTAATCCTTTGGGTATATACCTAGTAATGGGATGGCTGGGTCATATGGTACATCTAGTTCTAGATCCTTGAGGAATCGCCATACTGTTTTCCATAATGGTTGAACTAGTTTACAATCTCACCAACAGTGTAAAAGTGTTCCTATTTCTCCACATCCTCTCCAGCACCTGTTGTTTCCTGACTTTTTAATGATCGCCATTCTTTTTTTTTTTATTCCCCTTATTTAATAATATATTGTGTATCAGATTTTGCTAAGGGAGGATCCAAGGTGCACAGTTAAGCAGGCATACTATAGTATAACAGATTTCCAGATTTGTTTTAGAATCAGTTTAAAAATAGGAACCTTCATCTCAGAAAAATGCAGAGGAGGTTATGCTTAAAGTTCAGGGGTTTATGTTTTCCCATGTGTCTACTTTTGCTTTTGTTACCTGTGCTTTCAGTGTCATAACCATAAAATCATTGCCAGGACCAATGTCATGGAGATTTTCCCTATGCTTTCTTCAGGGAGTTTCATAGTTTAGGTCTTACATTAAGTGTAATCCATTTTGAGTTGATTTTTGCTTATGGTGTAAGATAAGGGTCCACTATGATTATTTTACATGTGGATACATGGATGTTCTAATACCATATGTTGAAGAGATTATCTTTTCTCTATTGTGTATTTTTGACACCCTTGTCAAAGATCAGTTGTTCATATTCATGTGGGTTGATTTTTGAGCTCGCTCTTCTGTTGCATTGGTGTATATGTTTGCCTTTATGCCCATACCACACTATTTTCATTGCTGTCATTGAGAATATATTTTGAAATGAGAAATTGTGATGCTTCGAGCTTTTTTCTTCCTTCAAAGATTGATTTGGTTATTCAGGGTCCTTTGTGGTTCCATATCTGTGAGTTATTTATTTATTTATTTATTTTATTATTATACTTTAAGTTCTAGGGTACATGTGCATAATGTGCAGGTTTGTTACATATGTATACTTGTGCCATGTTGCTGGGCTGCACCCATCAACTCGTCAGCACCCATCAACTCGTCATTTACATCAGGTATAACTCCCAATGCAATCCCTCCCCCCCCCTCCCCATGATAGGCCCCGGTGTGTGATGTTCCCCTTCCCGAATCCAAGTGATCTCATTGTTCAGTTCCCACTTGTGAATGAGAACATGTGGTGTTTGGTTTTCTGTTCTTGTGATAGTTTGCTAAGAATGATGGTTTCCAGCTGCATCCATGTCCCTACAAAGGACACAAACTCATCCTTTTTTATGGCTGCATAGTATTCCATGGTGTATATGTGCCACATTTTCTTAATCCAGTCTGTCACTGATGGACATTTGGGTTGATTCCAAGTCTTTGCTATTGTGAATAGTGCCGCAATAAACATACATGTGCATGTGTCTTTATAGCAGCATGATTTATAATCCTTTGGGTATATACTCAGTAATGGGATGACTGGGTCATATGGTACATCTAGTTCTAGATCCCTGAGGAATCGCCATACTGTTTTCCATAATGGTTGAACTAGCTTACAATCCCACCAACAGTGTAAAAGTGTTCCTATTTCTCCACATCCTCTCCAGCACCTGTTGTTTCCTGACTTTTGAATGATTGCCATTCTAACTGGTGTGAGATGGTATCTCATTGTGGTTTTGATTTGCATTTCTCTGATGGTCAGTGATGATGAGCATTTTTTCATGTGTCTGTTGGCTGTATGAATGTCTTCTTTTGAGAAATGTCTGTTCATATCCTTTGCCCACTTTTTGATGGGGCTGTTTGTTTTTTTCTTGTAAATTTGTTTGTGTTCTTTGTAGGTTCTGGATATTAGCCCTTTTTCAGATGAGTAGATTGCAAAAATTTTCTCCCATTCTGTAGGTTGCCTGTTCACTCTGATGGTAGTTTTAATTTAGGAAATAAAATGGGAATCCACTGGAATTGTGAAGGATACCCCGGATCCTAGGGAGAAGATGTCTGACAAAAGAGAGTGCAATGCAATGTGAGACAGGCAGAGAGTATTCCTCTGTGACTTACTTTTTCACTGGGGATCTGAGCAACCCAGGCTATTGGAGAGGACTTTTTTTCTTCTAAGCCTGAGCTAACTTGGGGAGATGGTTGGAGATGCAGAGAGGGAAAAATTACTGGGGAAAGATGCAGACATTTTTCCCAGACCCAGAGAGAGAGCAAGATGTTTTTAATCCAAGTATATACAAAGTCAATCATCTTTTGGCGACACGGCTGTGTGTCAGTGCAAGCATTTTAGTCTAGGGCCAAAGATTTGAATGCTTCCTGTGGCATGGGGTAGGTGCGTCCACAGTGAGAATTGTGGAAAGCACCTCAGAATTAGGCGCTGGAATTGTGCTCTATTCCACTGCAGGCCTGGGGCAGGAAAAGAGTTGTTACAGTTATAGTTTCTCCTGGGCAATGTGACTTGCAAAAAGGGCCAGCTTCACAACATGGAGCTAATCTGTATGTATCATTGTGAGGTGCTCCAGCATGCTCCTCTGAGATCATGGTGCAGTGAGGCCCTCTCATCTCCACTCACAGCTAGACCATGCATTCAAAGCACCTGCTTGCCTGAATTGGCATCTTGAGTTGCCACACCTGCCTGCAAAGAGGTTGTGGTGTATCAAGCCCCGCTCCACTCCATGCCCAAGTGGACCTCCAGACATTGAGAGAATATACTCTATTGGATTACTATCCTGAGTCATCCCACCCTTCTTGTACAGAGATCCGGGTGCAAGGGGGGCACCTCTGCTTCACAGACAGTTGGAGCACCTGCTCACCTGAATCAGCAACCTGAGCCACCCTACCCAGCCCATGCAAACACCACGGTGAAGCTGGGCCCTTGCTCTGCCACACTCAGACAGATATTCAGGCATTAGGAGCACCCGCTCTCTTTGATCAGCAGCCTGAGTCACCTCACCCTTCCTATGCAGAGACCATGGTGCAGCCAGGTCATCTCTGGTCCACACCAAGGCAGATCTCCAGACATGTGGAGCACCCACACTCATAGATTAAGAGTTTAAACTCCCTTCCCTGTACAGAAAATGTGGGGCTGAAAAGGTTTCCCAGCTCCATTTCTGGGCACACCTCTGGGCACTTGCTGGCTACCCACTGGATTCTCCCTCTGTGTTGGTGCTTGTGCCAGCCATCAGGAACATGTATGTTGGCCTGGCCATCTCAGGATCCCCAATCTTGCTTCATATCCCTCAAGGCAGAGCAGGAAGCTCAGACCGCTGTGTACTTCATGATTCAGCCAGTTGGCTGAAACAAACAGAGAGCATCTCCCAATAAACAATAATCAAATATATATGCCACCCCATTGACTGATTTCTTACCCATAAGTGCACCATCTACCATCTTTTAGGTCAAACTTCACAGCCAAATATAAAAACTGCCATCAGAAGTGCATAGAGTTATATAGAAGCAAAGCCAAAAGACCCAACCCAAAATTCCCTACAGTCACATCTTCTGGAGACAGGAGAAAAGGAAAAGGTAAAAAATCCCAATAATACTATAGGAAAGGAAGGAAAAAATCCCAGCCCACAAGAAAATAATGACAAAAATTGGAAGTGCCAACATCTCTAGATGAGAAAAAATAGCACAATAATTTGGGCACCATAAAAAACTTTAATGTAGTGACACCACCAAAGGATCACAGTAGCTCTCCAACTATGGTCCTCAACAAAAAGAGAAACTCAGAAATAGAAAAGGAATTCAAAGCATAGATTGCAATGAAGCTCAATGGAATCCAAGACATGTTTGAAAACCAGCACAAAGAAACTTCTACAGCAATCCAAGAATTGAAGGAAGAGATAAACACCTTAAAAAAATCAATTATAGCTCTTAGAACAAAAGAACTCAGGTAAAAATTTACAAAATAAAATGAAAACTTTTGTAAATATATGAGACAAAGCAGAAACATATTAGAGCTTTAACACCAGTATTTTTTTCTAATATATTTAAATTATTTATTTATTTATTTATTTATTTATTTATTTTATTATACTTTATGTTCTAGGGTACATGTGCACAACATGCAGGTTTCTTACATATGTATATATGTGCCATGTTGTTATGCTGCACCCATTTACATTAAGTATATCTCCTAATGCTATCCCTCCCCCATCCCCCAACCCCACAACAGGCCCCTGTGTGTGATGTTCCGCTTCCTGTGTCCAAGTGTTCTCACTGTTCAACATGTGGTGTTTGGTTTCATGTTCTTGTGATAGTTTCCTGAGAATGATGGTTTCCAGCTGCATCCATATCCCTACAAAGGACATTAACTCATCCTTTTTTGTGTGTATATGTGCCACATTTTCTTAATCCAGTCTGTCATAGATGGACATGTGGATTGGTTCCAAGTCTTTGCTATTGTGAATAGTGCCACAATAAACATATGTGTGCATGTGTCTTTATAGCAGCATGACTTATAATCCTTTGAGTATATAACCAGTAATGGGATGGCTGGGTCACATGGTATTTCTAGTTCTAGGTCCTTGAGGAATCGCGACACTGTTTTCCACAATGGTTGAACTAGTTTACAGTCCCACCAACAATGTAAAAGTGTTCCTATTTCTTCACATCCTCTCCAGCACCTGGTGTTTCCTGACTTTTGAATGATTGCCATTCTAACTGGTGTGAGACGGTAACTCATTGTGGTTTTGATTTGCATTTCTCTGATGGCGAGTGATATGAGCACTTATTCTTGCTTCTGCTGACTGCATAAATGTCTTCTTTTGAGAACTGTCGGTTCATATACTTTGCCTAGTTTTTGATGGGGTTGTTTGTTTTTTTTTTATAAATTTGTTTGAGTTCTTTGAAAGTTCTGGATATTAGTCATTTGTCAGATGAGTAGATTGCAAAACTTTTCTCCCATTCTGTAGGTTTCCTGTTCACTCTGATGGTACTTTCATTTGCTGTGCAGAAGTTCTTTAGTTTAATTAGATCCCATTTGTCAATTTTGGCTTTTGTCGCCATTGCTTTTGGTGCTTCACACATGAAATTCTTGCCCACGCCTATGTCCTGAATGGTATTACCTAGGTTTTCTTCTAGGGTTTTTATGGTTTTAGGTCTAACATTTAAGTCTCTAATCCATCTTGAATTAATTTTCGTATAAGGAGTAAGGTAAGGATCCAGTTTTGGCTTTCTACTTATGGCTAACCAATTTTCCCAGCAGCATTTATTAAGTATGGAATCCTTTCCCCATTTCTTGTTTCTCTCAGGTTTGTCAAAGATCAGATGGCTGTAGATGTGTGGTATTATTTCTGAGGACTCTGTTCTGTTCCATTGGTCTATATCTCTGTTTTGGTACCAGTACCATGCTGTTTTGGTTACTGTAGCCTTGTAGTATAGTTTGAAGTCAGGTAGCATGATGAATCCAACTTTGTTCTTTTGACTTAGGATTGTCTTGGAGATGCGGGCTCTTTTTTGGTTCCATATGTATTTTAAAGTAGTTGTTTCCAATTCTGTGGAGAAAGTCATTGGTAGCTTAATGGGGATGGCATTGAATCTATAAATTACCTTGGGCAGTATGGCCATTTTCACAATATTGATTCTTCCTATCCATGAGCATGGTATGTTCTTCCATTTGTTTGTGTCCTCTTTTATTTCACTAATCAGTGCTTTGTAGTTCTCCTTAAAGAGGTCCTCTACATCTCTTGTATGTTGGATTCATAGGTATTTTATTCTCTTTGAGGGAATTGTGAATGGAAGTTCATTCATGATTTGGCTCTCTGTTTGTCTGTTACTGGTGTATAAGAATGCTTGTGATTTTTGCAAATAGATTTTGTATCCTGAGACTTTCCTGAAGTTGCTTATCAGCTTAAGGAGCTTTTGGGCTGAGATGATGGGATTTTCTAAATATACAATGATGTCATCTGCAAACAGGGACAATTTGACTTCTTCTTTTCCTAACTGAATACCCTTGATTTCTTTCTCTTGCCTGATTGCCCTCACCAGCATTTCCAACACTATGTTGAATAGGAGTGGTGAGAGAGGGTATCCCTGTCTTGTGCCAGTTTTCAAAGGGAATGCTTCCACTTTTTGCCCAATCAGTATGATATTGGCTGTGCGTTTGCCCAAAATTGCTCTTATTATTTTGAGATACGTTCCATCAATACCGAATCTATTGAGAGTTTTTAGCATGAAGGGCTGTTGAATTTTGTCAAAGGCCTTTTCTGCATCTATTGAGATAATCATGTGGTTTTGGTCTTTGGTTCTGTTTATATGCTGGATTTCATTTATTAATTTGCATATGTTGAACCAGCCTTGCATCCCAGGGATGAAGCCCACTTGATCATGGTGGATAAGCTTTTTGATGTGCTGCTGGATTCGGTTTGCTAGTATTTTATTGAGGATTTTTGCATCGATGTTCATCAGGGATGTTGGCCTAAAATTCTCTTTTTTTGTTGTGTCTCTGCCAGGCTTTGGTATCAGGATGATGTTGGCCTCATAAAATGAGTTAGGGAGGATTCCCTCTTTTGCTACTGATTGGAATACTGTCAGAAGGAATGGTACCAACTCCTCCTTGAACCTCTGGTAGAATTCGGCTGTGGATCCATCTGGTCCTGGACTTTTTTGGTTGGTAGGCTATTAATTATTGCCTCAATTTCAGAGCTTGCTATTGGTGTATTCAGGTATTCAACTTCTTCCTGGTTTAGTCTTGGGAGAGTGTAAGTGTCCATGAAATTATCCATTTCTTCTAGGGTTTCTAGTTAGTTTGCATAGAGGTGTTTATAGTATTCTCTGATGGTAGTTTGTATTTCTGTGGGGTTGGTGGTGATATGCCCTTTATGATTTTTTATTGCATCTATTTGATTCTTCTCTCTTTTCTTCTTTATTATTCTTGCTAGTGGTCTATCAATTTTGTTGATCTTTTCAGGAAAGTAGCTCCTGGATTCAACGATTTTTTGGAGGGTTTTTTGTGTCTCTATCTCCTTCAGTTCTGCTCTGGTCTTGTTATCTCTTGCCTTCTGCTAGCTTTTGAATGTGTTTCCTCTTGCTTCTCTAGTTCTTTTAATTGTGATGTTAGGGTGTCAATTTTAGATATTTCCAGCTTTCTGTTGTGGTCATTTAGTACTATAAATTTCCCTCTACACACTGCTTTAAATGTGTCCCAGAGATTCTGCTATGTTGTATCTTTGTTCTCATTGGTTGCAAATAACATCTTTATTTCTGTCTTCATTTCCATATCTACCCAGTAGTCATTCAGGAGCAGGTTGTTCTGTTAATATATAGTTGTGCGATTTTGATTGATTTTCTTAGTCCTGAATTCTAGTTTGATGCACTGTGGTTTGAGAGACAGTTTGTTATAATTTCTGTTCTTTTACATTTGCTGAGGAGTGCTTTACTTCCAACTATGTGGTCAATTTTGGAATAAGTGCAATGTGGTGCTAAGAAGAATGTATATTCTGTTGATTTGGGGTGAAGAGTTCTGTAGATGTCTATTAGGTCCATTTGGTGCAGAGTTGAGTTCAATTCCTGGATATCCTTGTTAACTTTCTGTCTCGTTGATCTGTCTAATGTTGATAGTGGGGTGTTGAAGTCTTCTATTATTATTGTATGCATGTCTAAGTCTCTTTGTAAGTCTCTAAGGTCTTGTTTATGAATCTGGTTGCTCCTGTATTGGGTGCATGTATGTTTAGGATAGTTAGCTCTTTCTGATGAATTGACCCCTTTACCATTATGTAATGGCCTTCTTTGTCTCTTTTAATCTTTGATGGTTTCAACTCTGTTTTATCAGAGACTAGGATTGCAACCTCTGCTTTTTTTTTTTGTTCTCCATTTGCTTGGTAGATCTTCCTCCATCCCTTTATTTTGAGCCTACATGTGTCTCTGCATGTGAGATGGGTCTCCTGAATTCAGTAAACTGATGGGTCTTGACTCTTTATCCCATTTGCCAGTGTGTGTCTTTTAATTGGATCATTTAGTCCATTTACATTTAAGGTTAATATTGTTATGCGTGAACATGATCCTGTCATTATGATGTTAGCTGGTTATTTCCTCATTAATTGATGCAGTTTCTTTCTAGCATTGATGGTCTTTACATTTTTGCATGTTTTTGCAATGGCTGGTAACAGTTGTTCCTTTCCATGTTTGATGCTTCATTCAGGATCTCTTGTAGCGCAGGCCTGGTGGTGACAAAATCTCTAAGCATTTGCTTGTCTGTAAAGGATTTTATTTCTCTTTCCCTGATGAAACTTAGTTTGGCTGGATATGAAATTCTGGGTTGAAAATTCTTTTCTTTAAGAATGTTGAATATTGGCCCCCACTCTTTTCTGGCTTGTAGAGTTTCTGCTGAGAGATCTGGTGTTAGTCTGATGGGCTTCCCTTTGTGTGTAACCCAATATTTCTCTCTGGCTGCCCTTAACATTTTTTCCTTCATTTAACTTTGGTGAATCTGACAATTATGTTTCTTGGAGTTGCTCTTCTCAAGGAATATCTTTGTGGCATTCTTTGTATTTCCTGAATTTGAATGTTGGCGTGCCTTGTTAGGTTGGGGAAGTTCTCCTGGATGATATTCTGAACAGCTTTTTCCAACTTGGTTCCATTTTCCTCATCACTTTCAGGCACCCCAATCAGACGTAGGTTTGGTCTTTTCACATAATCCCATATTTCTTGGAGGTTTTGTTCATTTCTTTTTCCTTTTTTTTCTCTAGACTTCTCTTCTCACTTCATTTCATTCATTTGATCTTCAATCATTGATAATCTTTCTTCCAGTTGATCGAGTTGGTAACTGAAGCTTGTGCATTTGTCACATTTTTCTCGTGTCATGGTTTTTATCTCTGTCAGTTCGTTTATGGCCTTCTCTGCATTAATTATTCTAGTTATCCATCCTTCCATTCTTTTTTCAAGATTTTCAGTTTCTTTGCTCTGGGTGCATAGTTCCTCCTTTAGCTCTGAGAAGTTTGATCCACCTAAGCCTTCTTCTCTCAACTCATCAAAGTCATTCTTTGTCCAGCTTTGATCCATTGCTGGTGATGAGCTGCGTTCCTTTGGAGGGGGAGATGTACTCTGATTTTTTGAATTTCTAGCTTTTCTGCCCTGCTTTTTCCCCATCTTTGTGGTTTTATCTGCCTTTGGTCTTTGATGATGGTGACGTACTGATGGGGTTTTGGTGTGGGTGTCCTTTCTGTTTGTTAATTTTCCTTCTAATAGTCAGGACCCTCAGCTGTAGTTCTGTTGGAGAGTGCTTGAGGTCCACTCCAGATCCTGTTTGCCTGGATATCAGCAGCGGAGTCTGCAGAAGATAGAATATTGCTGAACAGCAAGTGCTACTGTCTGATTCTTGTTCTGGAAACTTTGTCTCAGGGGTGTACCCCACCGTGTGAGGTGTGATGTGTTGATCTGCACCTAGTGGGGGATGTCTCCCAGTTAGGCTACTCAGGGGTCAGGGACCCACTTCAGCAGGCAGTCTGTCCATTTTCAGATCTCAACCTCTGTGCTGGGAGATCCACTGCTCTCTTCAAAGCTATAAGACAGGGTCATTAACATCTGCAGAGGTTTCTGCTGCTTTTTGTTTAGCTATTCCCTGTCCCCAGAGGTGGAGTCTACAGAGTCAGGCAGGTGTCCTTGAGCTGCAGTGGGCTCCACCCAGTTTGAGCTTCCCAGAGGCTTTGTTTACCTACTTAAGCCTCAGCAATGGTGGGTGTCCCTCCCCCAGCCTCTCTGCTGCCTTGCAGTTAGATCTCAGACTGCTGTGCTAGCACTGGGGGAGGCTCTGTGTGCAAGGGTTCCTCCCAGCCAGGTATGGGATATAATCTCCTTGTGTGCCATTTGCTAAGACCCTTGGTAAAGTGCAGTATTAGGGTGGGAGTTACCCAATCTTCCAGGTGTTATGTGTCTCAGTTTTTCTTAGCTAGGAAAAGGGATTCCCTTCCCCCTTGCATTTTCCAGGTGAGGCGATGCCTCGCCCTGCTTCAGCTCTTACTGGTCGGGCTGCACCAGCTGACCAGCACCAACTGTCTGGCTCTTCCCAGTGAGATGAACCTGGTACCTTGGTTGAAAATGCAGAAGTCACCCGTCTTCTGTGTCTCTCACACTGGGAGCTGGAGGCTGGAGCTGTTCCTATTCGGTCATCTTGCTCCGGGGTTTTGAATTAATATTTTTATAAGGTTTGAGGAAAGGATCCAGTTTTAGCTTTCTACTTATGGCTAGCCAGTTTTTCCAGCAGCATTTATTAAATAGGGAATCCTTTCCCCATTTCTTGTTTCTCTCAGGTTTGTCAAACATCAGATGATTGTAGATGTGTGGTATTACTTCTGAGGGCTCTGTTCTGTTCTATTGGTCTATATCTCTGTTTAGGTATCAGTACTGTGCTGTTTTGATTACTGTAGCCTTGTAGTATTGTTTGACGTCAGGTAGCATGATGCCTCCAGGTTTGTTCTTTTGGCTTAGGATTGTCTTAGCAATGCGGGCTCTTTTTTGGTTCCATATGAACTTTAAAGTAGTTTTTTCCAATTCTGTGAAGAAAGTCATTGGTAGCTTAATTCAGATGGCATTGGATCTATAAATTACCTTGAGCAGTATGGCCATTTTCACGATATTGATTCTTCCTATCCATGAGCATGGAATGTTCTTCCATTTGTTTGTGTCCTCTTTTGTTTCATTGATCAGTGCTTTGTAGTTCTCCATGAAGAGGTCCTTCACATCTCTTTTACGTTGGATTCCTAAGTATTTTATTCTCTTTGAAATAAATGTGAATGCGAGTTCACTCATGATTTGGCTCTTTGTTTGTCTGTTGTTGGTGCATAAGAATGCTTGTGATTTTTGCACATTTATTTTGTATTCTAGTCAATAGAACAAAATTTAAAAAAATAAAACAGAGTAAAATCTTCAAAAATATGAAATTATGCAAAGTTACCAAACCTGTGGTTTATTTGCCTTCCTGAGAGAGAAGGAGAAAAAGTAAACCACCTAGAAAACATAATTGATGGAATAACTCAAGAAAATCTATCTAATCTGTTAGACAGGTGGACATCCTGCACATGTATATTTCCTGAACCTAAAATAGGGGTTGAAAAAACATTGAAATTTATTAATTAAAAGTTTAAATTATAAAACAATTAAAATATAGTTAAGAGATGCAATATTGGAAATATTTTTCCATATTGATGTTGCCTCTTAACATATAATAATTATTACATAATTTTAATCATTTAGCTCAGGATCAATAAGCCTCACATAAATTTTGAATGACCAGTTTTATTACATTCTGTGACACGTTTTACAATCCACTAAATTTCCAATTTACTTCTGAATTTGAATGAGATAAGTGGTTCTTCTATTTATCTATCTGTAGAGTACAATAAGTTTTCTCATAGACTAAACATACACCAACATAGAAATTCTAATCCTGTAAAAGGCATGTAAAATTTATTTAAATATAAGAATACACTTTTATCTTTTTAAAATATTTATATAAGCCCAGATTGGTAAATATTTATTTTGAATATAAAATATGTACATAGGACTACGTGAACTATTTTGAATTGTTTTAAAATTGCTAAATATGTTACCAAAAACTCCTATCGAAAATTGTAATAATATTTAATGTTAAACTCATCTTTGTAAATTAAAAAAATAGCAAGTTGAATTCACAGCACACTGAAAATATAATACACCATGATCAAACAGGATTCACTCCAGGGATGCAAGGATCCTTAAGCATATGCAAATCAGAAAACTGATCTGAGTAATAATAAAATTCTCGTCTCCTACACAGAGCGTTCTGTGTGAATTACTCTTTCTCTATTGTATTTCCCCTGTTTTGATAAATGGGTTCTGACTAGGCAGTGTGTAAGGTGAACCCCTTGGGTGGTTACAAATTTGGGAGCTTGTCTGAGATTGCCCTTCTGGCTGTGTGCCCAGGATTCAGTAGTCCCTCTCTGGTGATGAAGTCAGAGAGTCCAGAGGCCAGCCTAAATGGCCACCTAGTTCTCTTGGACTTGGAGATGACGCTGGTACTTTCTCTACCAATGGGGATCTGCTGATTCAATGTGCAGGGATTTAATTGCAACAGAAAAATAGTCCTGGGGAGACATCCTATAACTGTAGCTCCATGGCCGGGCATCTGTCTATATCCCCATTGCAAGATGTCTGTCTGTAGCTCCAGCACAAGGTGTCTGTAACTGTAGCCCTACCGCATTTTGGCAATGTGACTGGAATTCTATTTTGTGATATTCTGCGTTTTAAACCTTTTATATCTTAAAAAAATTTTTTTGAAATCAAATTATAAAGTATTTCTATTTCTGACCTAATTAATCATTTATATATTAGGTTTCCTATCATCCAAAAATGATGTATTTGACTTATTTGGTAGAGCAATCATACAGGAAGCATTGCCAAATGTGAAATAGTGTTTAGGTTTCTTTGGGCTGTTTTGTATAAATATATTCCAAAATTATGGAAAACTTCTATAAATATGATATAATTTAGTGTACTTTATTAATAATTATAATTTTTATGTAAAATTGTTGTATGCCACAGAAATAACTAAAATTCTTAGTCAATTCTAGCTTTAGTAATGGCTATCTTAACTTTTTTCCTTCCTAGACAATTGTTCCCTTGTTCATAATGACATAGTGAACTCTGATGGTACTAAGGAATGCAGGTCTCTGATACATATAGAAATTGTACTATTGGGTTAGAGAGAATAAAGCAAACTTCTAGGACTCTCATTGAGAGCTGATGTGTTAAACATTGCTAACTTTTGGTGTTTTAGAGTCAAGAAAACTTTTTCTTTTAAATTGTTTACAATATTTAGCAACTGAGTAATGTATACTCCTATGAATAAAATTTGGAGCATATTGATTTCTCTCTACTTGATTTTTCCAGAATTTAGAAACTATTTGTAAGTATTGGTTCTTGACCTGTGGTGAGTAAAGAATGTCACTTTCTGACAGGCCCAGGAGCTCCAAGTTATGTTGAGATATCAAGGTGAGAAACTCATAGGTATTTGAGGGTATAAACCCATGGCCTAGCTTTAAGGCTTTAAAAAGTACAATCTGATATTCCTTATAGATAAAAGTTCCAACACAGCCAATTTTTAAAAAGACTAAAAGGTATTTTTCAGGTAAATTTGAACTACTATAATTTATCTTTAATAAAATTGGAGACTGGAGAGGGAAAAATTATGTTTCAAAAACAACTATAGTACACCTATTGTTAGTTATTCTTAAGTATTTTTTCATGAAATTTGAATTAAATCCTAAATTCTTTGTGGGCTACAAGTCACCAAACTAATGCTTTTCAATCTTTACTTTTAAAACTAGGAATTGCACTCCTTATCCTAGAACTCATTATTTACCTAGTAGTACGCTGTTCTCTTAAATGCTGTACTAAAACTACTAATGAGAATACTAATGCCTTTGTCATACAAGCTTTGGAACCCCAACCAAGCCTGCAATAGTATGTTCATATGCTCAAAACAGTTGCAAAGTGGTTCCACTCCTCTCACTTGGGGATTAACACCTACCCCCACTGTACCCCTGGTCTACAGAAAGAAGTTAGAGTGGTTGTCACCCTTTTCTTGTCTTCATTAGCCAAAACCTTGATTAAGGTGCTATAAAGCCCAAATGGAGGGATTGAAACCGTCATTGCATAATAACTGAGACAGTGAAAGAGATCTGACCTAACCAACTCCACCTTGCTTCTAACCTCTAAACTGTCCTTGTTTATTCCTGGATGTAGGTTGAAGTAACTTCGGGAAGAACTTATTACAGTTTATAGTCTTAAACAAAGACAATAACAGCCCTTTCCCAAAAGAAACCTCCTTCTTGCCTGGGAGCTAGACTGCCTTTTTAGGACTAACAAATTAGCCACAAGACTAGAAATTATGGTTTAGGAGTTATTCAGCTGGAGGCTACAAGATTCTGACCTACTCCAAATTGCTCCTGGGGATAACATCACCATTTTAAAACCATAGATCAGTGCTTCAGATATTTTGCAGACCCTGCACTTGATGGATCAGCTGCCACCACCCAGATTGATAAACTGGCTCATCTGATCTGGGGGACTCCACCCAGAAACTGACTCAGCTCAAGAAGACAACTTTGACTCCCTGTGATTTTATCTCTGACACAACCAATTAGCACTTCCAACTCACTGCCCCCCACACCAAATTATCCTTTAAAATTCTGATTCCTGGATGCTTGGGAAGACTGATTTGAGTGATAATAAAACTCTAGTCTCCAACACAAAGAAACAAGCAAATCAATAAACATGATACATCACATCAATAAATGAAAGACAAAAACTATATGTTCATCTTAATCGATGAAGAAAAACTATTTTATAAAATTCAGCACTCCTTAATGACAAAAACTCTCAAAACACTAGTCACAGAAATAATATAACTCGAAATAAAAAAGATCCTATATTACCAATCCATGGCTAACAAAATACTGTATGGGCAAAAGCTGAAAGCCTTTCCTGTAAAAGCTGGAACAAGACAAGTATGCCCACTTTCACCATTCCTATTCAACATACTACTGGACGTGCTAGCCAGAGCAATCAGGCAAGAGAAAGAAATAAAAAGCATCCAAATTGGAAAATAGGAATTCAAATTGTTCTTCTTTGTACTTTAAATCATCTTATATTTGGAAAACTTAAAAACTATACTGTAAAAACCTCTTAGAGCTGATAAACAAATTTAGTAAAGTTACAAGACACAAAATGAACATACAAGTATCACTGTTTTTAATACACTAATAATAACTAGCTAAAAAAAATGAACAAGGCAATCCCATTTACAATAGCTACAATAACATAAAAGATGTAGGCATAAATTTAACCAGGAGATAAAAGACCTCAACAAGGAAGACAAATGGAAAGACATTTCGTGTTCATGAATTAATATTGGAATGAATATTTTTAAAATGATAATGCTCAGGAATTAACATTGTTAAAATGATTATACTATCCAAAGGAATCTATGCATTCAGTAATATCCCTATCAAAATATTAATGCCTTTTTTTTAATAGAATTAGACAAAAACAACCCTAGTATTAGTATGGAACCAAAGAAAAAACAAAAAGCAAAACATCCAAATACCAAAAATAAATCTGAGCGAAAAGAAGAAATTTAAAGGCATCATAATATCGAACAGAACAACAAGGTTATAGTAACCAAAACAGCATGGTATTGGTAGAAAACTAGACAGAAAGGCTAATGGAACAGATAGAGAACCCAGAAATTCAATCAAGTATTTACAGCCAACTAATTTTCAACAACGGCACCAAGAACATGTATTTGAAAAGTGAAATCTTTTTTTATAATTTATGCTAGGAAATTTGACTATTCATATGCAGAAAAATAAAACTACTCCCCCCATTTCTCACCATATCAAAAAATTCAGCTAAAATGCACTAAAGACTCAAACATAATGCAAAAATCTATAAAAGTACTAAAAAAAAAAATACGAGAAACACTCCAGAACACCAGTAGGCAAAGATATTATGGCTAAGAATGCAAAACCTCAGGCAATAAAAACAAAATAGAAAAATAAAACTAAGTCAAACTAAACACTTCTGCACAGCAAAGGAAAAAATCTACAAAATGAAAAGACATCCTGCTGAATGAGAGAAAGTATTTACAAACTTTATCTAACAAGAGATTAATATCCAGAATATATGAGAAACTGAAGCAACACAACAGCAAAAATAAATTCACTTAACAATTGAGAAAAGACTAAATTCTACCAGATGTATAAAAAAGAGCTAGTAACAGTACTATTGAAGCTATTTATTTATTTATTCCAAATAAATTGAGAAGAAGGGACTCTTCCTTAACTTGTTCTGTAAGGCCAGCAACATCCTGATACCAGAACCTGGCAAAGACATAGCACAAAAAGAAAACTTCAGGCCAATATCCTTGATGAGTAAACATCCTCAACAAAAAACTAGCGAACTGGACCCAGCAGCATATCAAGTAGGCTTCATTTCTGGGACACAAGGTTGATTCAACATATGCCAATCAATAAATATGATTCATCACATAAACAGAATTAAAAACAACAACTACATGATCATCTCAATAGATGTAAAGAATATATCAGTTAAAGCCAACATCCCTTCAAGACAAAAAATTCAAAATCTAAGCATGAAAGGAACATATCCCAAAATTATAAGTGCCTTCCGTGGCAAATCAGCAGCCGATATCAAGAAAATGATGTCCTTTCTCACTATTCAACATAGTACTGGAAGTCATGGCCAGAAGAATTGGGCGAGACAAAAAATAAAAAGCATCCAAATAGTAAGAGAAAAAGTCAAACTATACCTTTTTCACCTGACACGACTCTATACCTAGAAAAACTCATAATCTCTTCTCAGAAGCTCCTCGACCTAATAAACAACTTCAGCAACATCTCAGGTAACAAAATTAGGGTACAAAAATCAGTAACACTTTTTTTTACAACAGTATCCAAGCTGAGAGCCAAATCAGAAATACAATTCCATTCATAATACCCACACACAAAAATAAATACCTAGGAATAATGTTAGCAAGAGAATTGAAAGTTTTCTACAATGAGAATTACAAAACACTGCTCAAAGAATTCAGAGATGACACAAACAAATAGAAAAATATTCCATATTCATGAATAGGAAGAATGGATATCATTCGAATGACCCTACAGCTCAAAGCAATTTACAGATTCAAATCTATTCCTCGGCTGGACATGGTGACTCACACCAGTAATCCCAGCACTTTGGGAGGCCGAGGCAAGCAGATAACCTGAGGTCAGGAGTTCAAGACCAGTCTGGCGAACATTGTGAAACCCCATCTCTACAAAAAAACAAAATCTAGCCAGCCGTGATGGCAGGAGCCTGTAATCCCAGCTACTCAGGAGGCTGAGGTGGGAGAGTCACTTTAACTCAGGAGGTGGAGATTGCAGTGAGCCGAGATGGGGCCATTTGCACTGCAGCATGGGTGACAGAGCAAGACTCCATCAAAAAATAAAAAAATAAAATAAAGCTATTTTTATTAAACCACTGAAGACATTCTTCACAAAACTAGAATAATTCATAGGCAACAACAACAAAAAAAAGACCAAATAGACAAAACAAGCCTAATCTAAAGGAACAAAGCTTTAGGCATCACATTGCCTAACTTTAAACCATATTACAAGCTAGAGTAAACAATACAGCATGACACTGGTAAAGAGGCATAGACAAACCATCTGATCTTGACAAAGCTGACAGAAACAACCAATGGGGAAAGTACTCACTGTTAAAAAACAGGTGCTGAAATAACAGCCTAGATATCTGCAGAAGACTGAAACTGAACAGCTTCCTTACACTATATACAAAAATTTACTCAATATGGATTAACAACTTAAATTTTAAACCCCAAATTATAAAAACTCTGGGGAGAAACCTAGGAAATACAATTCAGAACATAGAATCTAACAAAGATTTTATGACAAAGACGCCAAAAGCAATTACAAGAAAACCAAATATTGACAAATGGAAACTAATCAAACTAAAGGGCTTCTGCACAGCAAAATAAACTATCAACAGAGTAAACAGACAACCTACAGAAGGGGAGAAAATATTAGCAAACTATGCATCCCGCAAATGTTTAATATCCAGAATTTATAAGTTAACTATTTACAAGTCAAAAACAATAACATTAAAAAGTGGGCAAAGGATGGAAACACTTTTCCAAAGAAGACATACATGTGGCCAGCAGTCATACAAAATAAGATGCTTAACATTACTAACCATTTGAGAAATGCAAATCAAAACGATGGTGAGATACCATCTCACATCAGTCAGAATGGCTGTGATCAAAAAGTCAAAAAATAACAGATTCTGGTAAAGTTTCAGACAAAAGGGAATGCATATGCACTGCTGGTGGCTGTGTAAATCAGTTCAAACTATGTGTAAAATATTGTGGTAATTCCTCAAAGAACTTGAAACATAATTACCATTGGACCTAGAAATTTCATCACTGGGTATATACTCAAAAGAGTATAAATCATTGAGCAGTGGTTTGTAGTTCTCCTTGAAAAGGTTCTTTACATCTCTTGTAAGTTGGATTCCTAGGTATTTTATTCTCTTTGAAGTAATTGTGAATGGAAGTTCATTCATGATTTGGCTCTCTGTTTGTCTGTTACTGGTGTATACGAATGCTTGTGATTTTTGCACATTAATTTTGTATCCTGAGACTTTGCTGAAGTTTCTTATCAGCTTAAGGAGATTTTGGGCTGAGACAATGGGATTTTCTAAATATACAATCATGTCATCTGCAAACAGGGACAATTTGACTTCTTCTTTTCCTAACTGAATACCCTTGATTTCTTTCTCTTGCCTGATTGCCCTAGCCAGAACTTCCAACACTATGTTGAATAGGAGTGGTGAGAGAGGGCATCCCTGTCTTGTGCCAGTTTTCAAAGGGAATTTTTCCAGTTTTTGCCCATTCAGTATGATATTGGCTGTGGGTTTGTCATAAATAGCTCTTATTATTTTGAGATACATTCCATCAATACTGAATTTATTGAGCGTTTTTACCATGAAGGGCTGTTGAATTTTGTCAAAAGCCTTTTCTGCATCTATTGAGATAATCATGTGGTTCCTGTCTTTGGTTCTGTTTATATGCTGGATTATGTTTATTGATTTGCGAATGTTGAACCAGCCTTGCATCCCAGGGATGAAGCCGACTTGATAATGGTGGATAAGCTTTTTGATGTGTTGCTGAATCCTGTTTGCCAGTATTTTATTGAGGATTTTTGCATCGATGTTCATCAGGGATATTGGTCTAAAATTCTTTTTTTGTTGTGCCTCTGCCAGGCTTTGGTATCAGGATGATGTTGGCCTCATAAAATGAGTTAGGGAGGATTCCCTCTTTTTCTACTGATTGGAATAGTTTCAGAAGGAATGGTACCAGCTCCTCCTTGTACCTCTGGTAGAATTCAGCTGTGAATCCATCTGGTCCTGGACTTTTTTTGGTTGGTAGGCTATTAATTATTGCCTCAATTTCAGAGCCTGCTATTGATCTATTCAGGGATTCAACTTCTTCCTGATTTAGTCTTGGAAGAGTGTAAGTGTCCAGGAAATTATCCATTTCTTCTAGATTTTCTAGTTTATTTGCATACAGGTGTTTATAGTATTCTCTGATGGCAGTTTGTATTTCTGTGGGGTAGGTGGTGATATCCCCTTTATCATTTTTTATGGCGTCTATTTGATTATTCTCTCTTTTCTTCTTTATTAGTCTTGCTAGCGGTCTGTCAATTTTGTTGATCTTTTCAAAAAACCAACTCCTGGATTCATTGATTTTTTGGAGGGTTTTTTGTGTCTCTACCTCCTTCAGTTCTGCTCTGATCTTAGTTATTTCTTGCCTTCTGCTAGTTCTTGAATGCTTTTGCTTTTGCTTCTCTAGTTCTTTTAATTGTGATGTTAGAGTGTCAATTTTAGATCTTTCCAGCTTTCTCTTGTGGGCATTTAGCGCTATAAATTTCCCTCTACAAACTGCTTTAAATGTGTCCCAGAGATTCTGGTATGTTGTATCTTTGTCCTCATTGGTTTCAAAGAACTTCTTTATTTCTGCCTCCTTTTGTTATGTACCCAGTAGTCATTCAGGAGCAGGTTGTTCAGTTTCCATGTAGTAGAGCGGTTTTGATTGCCACTGCTCAGTGAAATAAAAGAGGACACAAACAAATGGAAGAACATACCATGCTCATGGATAGAAAGAATCAGTATTGTGAAAATGGCGATACTGCCCAAGGTTATTTATAGATTCAATGCCATCCCCATCAAGCTACCAATGAGTTTCTTCACAGAATTGGAAAAAACTGCTTTAAAGTTCATATGGAACCAAAAAAGAACCCGCATCTCCAAGACAATCCTAAGTCAAAAGAACAAAGCTGGAGGCATCACGCTACCTGACTTCAAACTATACTACAAGGCTACAGTAACCAAAACAGCATGGTACTGGTACCAAAACAGAGATATAGACCAATGGAACAGAACAGAGTCCTCAGAAATAATACCACACATCTACAGCCATCTGATCTTTGACAAACCTGAGAGAAACAAGAAATGGGGATAGGATTCCCTATTTAATAAATGGTGCTGGGAAAATTGGCTAGCCATAAGTAGAAAGCTGAAACTGGATCCTTTCCTTACTCCTTATACGAAAATTAATTCAAGATGGATTAGAGATTTAATGTTAGACCTAATACCATAAATACCCTAGAGGAAAACCTAGGTAGTACCATTCAGGACATAGGCATGGGCAAAGACTTCATGTCTAAAACACCAAAAGCAACGGCAGCAAAAGCCAAAATTGACAAATGGGATCTAATTAAACTAAAGAGCTTCTGCACAGCAAAAGAAACTACCATCAGAGTGAACAGGAAACCTTCAGAATGGGAGAAAATTTTTGCAATCTACTCATCTGACAAAGGGCTAATATCCAGAACCTACAAAGAACTCAAACAAATTTACAAGCAAAAAACAAACAACCCCATCAAAAAGTGGGCAAAGGATATGAACAGACAGTTCTCAAAAGAAGACATTCATACAGCCAAAAGGCACATGAAAAAATGCTCATCATCACTGGCCATCAGAGAAATGCAAATCAAAACCACAATGAGATACCATCTCACACCAGTTAGAATGGCGATCATTCAAAAGTCAGGAAACAACAGGTGCTGGAGAGGGTGTGGAGAAATAGGAACACTTTTACACTGTTGGTGGGATTGTAAACTAGTTCAACCATTGTGGAAAACAGTTTGGCGATTCCTCAAGGATCTAGAACTAGAAATACCATATGACCCAGCCATCCCATTACTGGGTATATACCCAAAGGATTATAAATCATGCTGCTATAAAGACACATGCACACGTATGTTTATTGTGGCACTATTCACAATAGCAAAGACTTGGAATCAACCCCAATGTCCATCAGTGACAGACTGGATTAAGAAACTGTGGCACATATACACCATGGAATACTATGCAGCCATAAAAAAGGATGAGTTTGTGTCCTTTGTAGGGACATGGATGCAGCTGGAAACCATCATTCTTAGCAATCTATCACAAGAACAGAAAACCAAACACCACATGTTCTCACTCATAGGTGGGAACTGAACAATGAGATCACTTGGACTCGGGAAGGGGAGCATCACACACCGGGGCCTATCATGGGGAGGGGGAGGGGGGAGGGATTGCATTGGGAGTTATACCTGATGTAAATGACGAGTTGATGGGTGCTGACGAGTTGATGGGTGTAGCACAGCAACATGGCACAAGTATACATATGTAACAAACCTGCACGTTATGCACATGTAGCCTAGAACTTAAAGTATAATAATAATAAAAAATAAATAAATAAATAAAAGAATAAAAAGAAATATAACCAGAAAAAAAGAGTATAAATCATTTAACCATAACAACACATGCCACACATATGTTCATTGAAACACTAGTCACAATAGCAACGAGATAGAATCATCTTAAATGCCCATCAACAGTAGACTAGATAGATAAAGAAAATGTGGGACACAAACACCATGGATTACTATACAGTCATAAAAAAGAATGAGTTTATGTCCTTTAAGGCATCATGAATGGAGCTGGAGACTATTATCCCAAGCAAACTAGTGCAGAAACGGAAAACCAAATATCATACATTCTCACTTATCAGAGGGAGCTAAACAATGAGAACACATGGACAGCAAGAGGGGAATAACAGACACCAGGACCTACTTGAGTGTGAAGGGTGGAGGTAGGAAGGAAATAAAAAATATACCTATTGGGTACTATTCTTATTAACTGGGTGACTAAATAATCTGTACACCAAACCCTCATGACATGCAGTTTACCTGTATAACAGTCCTGCACATGTACCCCTAAACCTAAAATAAATGTTAATGAAATAAGTAAATAAATAATTGGGTAAACATATGGATAGACATTTATCAAAGGAAGACATTCAAACAGCCAACAAATATATGAAGAGATGTCCAATATTATGAATCATTACAACCACAATAAAATATCACCTTACCCATTAGAAAGGCCATTATTAAAATGTCAAAAAATAACAGATGCTGGCAAGGATGAAAGGAAAATTGAAGTATTACACTATAGGAGGTAATGTAAATTATTACAACCATTATGGAAAACAGTGTGGAGATTTCTCACAAAACTACAACTATATGATCTAGGAATCCCACTAATGGGTTTATATTCAAAGGAAAGAAAATCAGTTTATAAAAGGAGTACCCACATTCTCATGTTTATTGCAGAACTATTCCCAGTAGTAAAGCAATGGAATAAATTTAAGTGTCCATCAAGAGATAAACAGATAAAGAAACATGGTATATATACATAACGAACCATGAATCACCAAAAAAATTGAAATTTTGTCATTTTCAGCAACGTGGATGGAACTGAAGGTCATTATGTTAAGTGAAATAAGCCATACACAGAAATACAAATGTCACATGTCTCACTCATATGTAGGGCCTTTAAAAAAATTGATCTCATAGAAGTAGCCAATAGAATGATAGTTACTAGAAGTTGGGAAGGACAAGTGTGTGAAAGGGGATAAAGACAGGTTGGTTAATGGGCACAAATATACCCATTTGTAGATAGAAGGAACATGTTCTAATTTTTACAGTGATGTACACATATTCCAAATGGCTAGAAGAGAGGACTTAAACTATTTTCAGCACATAGAAATAATACATACTTGAGGTGATGAATACCCTAAGTACCTTGATTTGACCATTACACATTCAATATATATATAAAAAACACATGTACCACATAAATATGTACAAATATTAAGTCAAAAAAAATTAAAAGTAATAAAGAATAAAATATATTAGGCATGCAGAAAACAAATGAAATGTCAGATTGAATCTCTTCAGAAATAACTAAATGTAAATGAATTTAATACTTCCATCAAAAATAATATATTGGCAAAATTGACATAACGTGATCCATGGTAAATGTTATGTTATGTGATTTTATTACAATAAAAATTAAAATGTTAGCCAATTATATTCTTTTAAGAAGAGACACTCTTTAGAGTAAAATACACAAATAATTTAAAGTAAAATAATGGAAAAGTTATACACTGCAAGCAGCAACTATAAGATAGTTAAGCAGCTATAATATCACCAGATAAAATAAACATTAAAAGAAAAATTGTTACTAGTGACTATGAAGCATATTTAATGATGACATAAATATAAATTCTTCAAGAAAATGTAATAATTATAAATCTGTGTACACAAAATAATATAACCTCATAATACCTAAATCAAAACTAACAGAATTGAGGGAGATATTTTAAAAATTGCACAATAGTAGTTGGAGTCATCAAAATGACAGGTGATAGTTAATATAATAACTAATCAGAAGATTATCAAAGATAGAACAACAGTGTAATCTAGACAAACTAGACCTAACATACATCTGTAGAGCACAGGACCCCCAAAAAGCAGAATACATACTCTTCTCAAGTGCTGTTACAGAAAAATGTTTAAAATACTTTAGAATATGTCTAAAAAATAGAACAGTGTTTACTTACCTCATTCTATGATGCCAGTACTACCTTGATCCCCAAAATAATTAAATACATTACATGAAGAGAAAATTACAGAACAGTGTCCTTTGTAGCTGCAGACACAAACAAACCTGACCAAAAAACTAGCAACATAATCCAGCAACATGTAAGGAATATTATACTTCATGACCATATGGGATTTATCATGATCAGTTTAACATATGAAAACCAATAAATAAACTTGATAGAATAAAGTATGAATACCACAAGATTATGTCAATCAATGCAGAAAAAGCATTTCACAAAACCCAATACCTTGTCTTTTATAGGCACAGGCAAAGATATCATTATGAAGATGCAAAAAACAATTGCAACAAAAGTGAATATTGACAAATAGAATCTATTTAAACTAAGGAGCTTCTGTACAGCAAAATAAACTATCAACAGTGTAAACAGACAACCTACTAAATGAGAGAAAATATTTGCAAATTATGCATTCAACAAAGGGCTAATATCCAGCACCTATAAGAAACTTAAACAAATTTAAAAGAAAAAAACAACCCCATAAAAAAGCGAGCAAAGGATATGGACTTTTCAAAAGTAGCATACATGTGGTCAACAATCATATGAAAAAAAAAGCTTAACATCACTGAGCGTTAGAGAAATGTGAACCAAAACCATAATAAACCATTAATGGCTATTATTAGAAAATAAAAAATAACAGATAGTAGTGAGTTTGTGGAGAAAAGGGAAAACTTATACACTGTTGGTGGGAGTGTAAATTAGTTCAGCCATTGTGGAAGACAGTGTGGCAATTCCTCAAAGACCAAAAGACAGAAATACCATTCAATCCTGCAATCACATAACTGGGTATACACCCAAAGGAATATAAATGCTTCTATTATAAAGACACATGCACATGTATGTTTATTGCAGCACTATTCACAAGAGCAAATACATGAAATCAACATAAATACCCATTAATGATAGACTGGACAAAGAAAATGTGGTATATATACACCATGGAATAAGATGCACCCATAAAAAAGAAGAAGATCATGTCATTTGCAGGGATATGGAGGTAGTTGGAGGTCTTTATGCTCAGCTAAGTAACATGGGAACAAGAAACAAATACTGCATGCTCTCACTAATAAGTGGAAGCTAATTGATAAAAACACATGGATGCATAGAAGGGAACAACATACACTGGGGTCTTTTGGAGGTTGGAGGGTGGGAGAAGGAAGAGGAATGGGGAAAATAATTAATGGGTACTAGTGTTAATACCTGGGTGATGAATAATCTGCACAACAAACCTTCATGGCACAAGTTTGTCTATGTAACAAACCTGCACTTGTACCCTGAACTTAACATTTAAAAAAAAATACTCAAAAACTAGAAATAGAAGGAAACTTCTCCAGCCTGATAAAGGACATTTATACACATAAACAGTAAACATCATTCTTAATTGCAAAACACTGAATGCTTTCCTCCTGAGATCAAATAAAACAAACCAAATTCAAATAAAACGAACAGGACAGGTATGTCTGCTCTCACCATTTCTATTTAACATTATCCCAGATGTTCTATCAAGAACAATTAGACAAGGAATTCAACTGAAGGGATCTGGACAAAGGAAGAGGTAAAATGATCTCTATTGGCAGATTACATAACCTTGTTTAAAAAAATCAAAGGATCCACTAAAAAAATTAGAATGAATAAAATTACAGGATGGGGATATAAGATCAATAGAAAAATCAATCATATCTATACATTAGCAATGAACAATCTGCAGATGAAATTGGCTGCTCTGCCTATGTAGTAGCCATTCTTTTATTCCTTTACTTTCTTAATAAACTTGTTTTCACTTTCAGAATGTGCCTCAAATACTTTCTTGCATGAGATCCAAGAATGATCTCTTGGGATCTGGATAATAGTCCCTTTCTGGTAACACCTTCTTGGTGAATCATGAAAGGATGATACTGAGGAGACCCCTGATCCAAAGGAAATGGACAGAAATACCAAATGGCTGACTTTGTATAAAGTGGTGGAGTACTTGTGTAAAGGATGGAATTGAGTTAGTGGCCCAATTTAGGGGAGTTGGAGCCTCTCCTAACACAGAGTGGGTTAAAGGTTTCTCTTAATAAAAAGCAAGGACACAATCAAACTTGGATTTGAGGCCCAACTTAGGAAGGTACAGCCTTTTCTAAGACTTAATGGGTTAGAGGCCTCTCTGTAAAGTCTCTCCTAGGTAAAAATAGATTACCCACTACAGATGTTAAATGCTATTCTCTTTGAATTAATCTGCACTCTTTGCTGATGGCCATGAGTGACAGGATTAGACATGTACAGGATCACGGGACATGGGGAGCTTTGCTCTCCCCAAAAGGGGAAGCTTGAGAGCTGATGGGACTACTGAAAAGATCCCTTTACTACTGACAAGTGTCCAAGTGAACTTTTGATTCAGAATTCCTGGGATGGGTGGGCCTTTCTCTGGCCTCCATGTGCTCCTCCAAGTCCCTGCCCCACCACTGGCAATGCTTTTCTCCCTTCCCTTTCCTTTCTCTCTGTGAAAACTGGTGGAATGAATGGTAAAAATCACTGTTTATCTCCTCTGTAAAGTTTTGATTAATCAGAAATGAGATTTGTGAGGCTAGTCTTAAGTTGTAGAGAATCTGTTGGACTTTGTGCTATGAATTTGTTCTTCTATATCTTTCAGTCAGACAGAGGGGTACTACCTTAAGATAGAACATGGGCTTCTGACTCCATAAGACTGCTGTTCAAGATGGCCCAGCAAACTAATCTGTTATATCCTTGGGAGCTTGACTTCATAATGATGTGGTGGTACTTTCTTTTGGGCTCTACCTTCCAGGAAATAGTATTTTGTGGGTTCATGTCATAGTTATCCCTCAATGTTATCTTGAGCAATTAAAAGCTTTTATGAGCTCAAAATTGCCAGCACTAGGATCCTTCATAAGGGCAGTGGAAATCGTCCAATGCTATAGCTCAACAAATAAGGTTTTGCCATTTTACATCGGCAGTCTAGGTTCAATTATCAGCTTAGGGAATGAATTCTTTATGGTTTGATATCTGTGTAACCTTTAGCATTTGTTGATTCTCTTCCCTTCCATGAACCATCTTGAATTTTCCTTTATCTGAGCACAGAAACATTTGCCATTTGCCCTGGCTAAAGTCAGGTAATAAGAGATTTAAAAAGGTGTTCTAAAAAGAGCACTCTGGTTAAAAGTCAGCTTAATTAAAAGTGAATATTCAAGCTCTAACAGCCTGGGACTCCTTGGAAAAAACCAGGTTTTTCTTAGAGCACCAATCTGTTCTTTAACAAAAATTTGTGAAGGGTTATAAAAAGTTTATAAGAATCTTACCTTATGGTCAATCTGATTAAGATTGAATACATTTGTCTATAAGGTTATATTAAGAATTGGGCTTGCCATCAGTAGTCACTAATGCAAAGGTGAAACTTGGCTTTCTTTCTTGAACAAGACTTTCATCTAATTTTTAAGAAAGAAAAATTTTTTGTAAGCATTTTGAATAAACTGTAGGAAAACAAAAGGAAAGAAAAGAAAAGATTGTTTGGAGAGCAAAGTCTTCCCTCTATTAATGAGTAAAGGTTTTTTTGCCTTTTTAAAGTTTTGGAGTTATTATTTGAGCTAAATGAATGACTTTTGGTAACCTGGAACTCTATTAAAACCTTTGATATTTGACAAATTTTCCAAAACCAAATTATAAATGATGTTTTATTCTGACCTAATTTTTTAGATATTAGGTCCCCTAAAGTATAAAAATGACATATTTGGTTTATTTGGTATAAAAATCATACAACAATCATTTTCAAACATAAAATAGTGTTCAGCTTTCTTTGGGCTACATTTGTAAAACTACGTTATTGGTATCTGTTCCAAAATAATGGGAAACTCCTATGATTCTGATGTGACTTTGTGTATGTTATTAATAGTTACAATTGTTAATTAAAATTGGTGTATGCCACAGAAGTCACCAAAATTCCTAGTCAATTGTGGCTTTAATGCTGGCTGTCGTAGGACTTTTTGTCATCCACAGAAAATTGTTGTCTTGTTTTGATCCCCTTCAACGGTGGTTTATAATCAGCTATAGGATTTACAGGTGCTCTTGAATGCAGGTTTCTGATAACTTTGGAAATTGTGATATCAGAATAGAGGAAATAACTTTCAGGGCTCTTGTAAAGAGCTGAAGTGTTCATGAATATCAAGAAGAACAAGTGTTAACTGCATGGACTTGACAAGTAGAAGACTGAAGTAATCTTTTGACTTTTTGCTTAAAATGTTTCTGATTCTTTGTTTTCTTTTTCATAGTCAGGGAAACTTTTCTTTTGAGCTATTGACAGCTTTCATCAATTGAGTAAAGTATACATATGTGAACAAACTTTGGAGCATATTTGTTTCTCTTTACCCAATTTCTCCAGAATTTGGAGACTATTTGTGAGTATTCTAAACTTGTGGCAATAGAAATTTGCATAAGTGCAATAAGAATCTGTTTCTTTTGTAACAAGACATAATTGGAGAACCTGGTTACTTTACCAAGGGTTTGACTGGAACAGCATGCTTTCCTTTAAGGAATCAAACTTGATTTATAGAGTGCCAATAAAAGCCCTTTGGGAAAACTGGCCCCATTCCTTGTCTACATAGTCCCTGTTCAGGGTTCATGACCTGTGGTAAGTAAAAAAATGTTACTTCCTGACAGGCCCAGAAGCCTCAAGTTATCTTGGGACCTCATGAGGAGAGGAATTTACCCAACAAATACAGGTATTTGACAGTACAAACGCATGGCTGCACTCAGCTTTTTTAAAAAAAGTCTTATCTGAGATTCCTTATGGAACAGAGTTCCATCAAAGCCAATGTGAAAAATAATTAGAAGTATAAATAGACTTTTTCACATAGAGTTTTTATACAGGCTTTGATGGAACTCTGTTCCATAAGGAATCTCAGAGATGGCTTTTGCTGCACTTTATACAAATAATCAGGCCAAGTATAGTTAGGCAAATCGGTCTTATCATGATTTGTCTTTAGTAAAAAATGGGAGACTCAAGAGAGAAAATATTGTTTCAATAATTATGGTACACTTGTTATTAGCTTCTAGTCTCATTAGTTGTTTTGAACTTTTCATTTAGTGCAATTTAGACTAACCCTACTTACTCCTGTGAACCAACCAGTAATCTCTGACTGCTGCTCAGAAAAAAAAACAAGAAGAATGGGTAATGTAAAAATCTGAATCAATATTCTAATTCTGGGAAGGTATTGAAATCAGCTAGCAACCTCATATCAGCTTGGAGTAGATGCCCAGTTCATGGGAAGCTTTTTAGATTTGTTTACTTTGGATAGTTTAACTCATTTTGCTTTACTCTTGTGAAATATATTGCTGTTGCACACTATATGTAGGAAGGCAGGATAAACTTAATGTTCTCTTAATTTGAACACTTATTAATCTTCCAAATATCATCTTTTGTCAGAACTCAGAGTTATTAATGACCCTCAACAAACCAATGCTTTCTGACTAAACTCCTTGCTGTACTAAATATAAGAGACCTTAATAGTTAAGCAGGAATATCATCATCCCTAATCAGCCTGGAGAAGTTACAGAAGGATGGAACTTCATGTCTCTACAACCCTCAGAATTAGGTTTCTCTTATAAAAGGGAGGGAGAAAATATGTCAGTGATGTTTGAACCAGAGTGACTTCATCTTGAATACGGGCTGAATAAAATAAGGCTGAGACCTACTGGGCTGCATTCACAGGAGTTTAAGGCATTGTAATTCATGGATGAGATAGGATGTCTGCACAAAATACAGGCCACAAAGACCTTGCTGATGAAACAGCATGTGATAAAGAAGCCAGCCAAAACATACCAAAACCAAGATAGCAACAAAAGTGACCTGTGGTTGTCCTCATTGCTGAATATCACTAATTATAATGCATTAGCATGCTAAAAGACACTCCCACCACTGCCATAACAGTTTATAAATGCCACGGCAATGTCAGAAAGTTTCCCTATGTGGTCTAAAAAAAGGAGAAACCCTTAGTTCTGAGAATTGTTCATCCCTTGTTTAGCATATAATCAAGAAGTAATGGTAAGTAACCTTAGTCCAGCAGGCCACTGGTGGCCATTCTTACTTTCTTAGTAAGCGTGTTTTCCCTTTAAAAAAAAGAAAGTGAAATTAAGAAAATAATTTTATTAAAAAATTGCATAATATTACAATAATAAGAAATAATTATAAAAGAAATGCAAGGCTTATACACTGAACACTACAAAATACTTTAGAAATAAATTGAAAAGATCTAAATGAATTGGAAGACATCACATATTAATTGATTGGAAAGAAGACTCTGTAATGGACCAAAAATTGATCTACGTATTTAAAACAATCTCTGTCAAAATATCATTTTTGCCGAAATGAACAGATGAGTCTAAATTTTATATCCAGTTGCAAATGTTTTGTTTGTTTGTTTGTTAAGACAAGGTCTCACTCCGTCCTCCCAGGCTGGAGTGTAGTGGTGTGATCTTGGCTCACTGCAACTTTCACTTCCCAGATTCAAGTAATTCTCATCCCTCACCCTACCAAGCAGCTGGGATTACAGGTGTGCACCACCATGCCCAGTTAATTTTTGTATTATTAATATAGGTGGGATTTTGCCATGTTGGACAGACTGGTCTCGAACTCCTAGTCTCAGGTGATCCACCCACCTCAGCCTCCCAAAGTGCTGGGATTACAGGCATAAGCCACCATGCCCGGGCCTCCAGTTGCAAATGATTCAGAATATTCATAGCAATCTTGAATGAAAAGAGCAAAGTTGGATAAAGCACATTTCTTTATTTCAAACCTTACTACAAAACTATTGCTTTCAAGACAGAGTGACACTGGCATAAGTATAGGCAACTATATCAATGGAATATAGCTGAAAGCCCAGAAGTAGACTGCCACGTCTGTAGTCAATTGACTTTCAAGAAGATTGATGAAGGAATTTAATGAAAAAATAGTAGTCATTTCAACAAATAGTGTTGGGGCAAGTGAGTATTCACATGTGATGACTCCTACTTACTACTGTACAGAAAAATTAACTCAAAGTGTATTATAGACCTCAATGAGAAAGCTAAAATAATAACACTTTAAAAAGAATAGCAAATTAGTAAATCATTGTTGCCCTGTGCTAGTTAATTATTCCTTAGATATGACACCCACAACACAAGCAACAATAATATAATTTGACTAAATAATAACTAACAAATTGTTATGAAAAAATATATCAAAAATAAATTTAAAAAATGGAAGAAGTGTTTGAAAATCATGAATCTGTCAAAGGCTTGCATGCAGAATATGTTTTTTAAAAAAACCTCTTACAACACAATAAAAAAATACAATTAATAACCAAATTAACACAATTAAAAATTAGACAAAAGATCTGGATATTTCCCAAAATAATATATAGTAACAGCCAATAAGCACATGAAAAGGTGCTCAACATTATTAGTTATGAGGGAAATGTAAATCAAAGTCAATCAAAGTCACAATGAGATAATACTTCACACATCCTAAAATGGCTAGAGTTAAAAAGACTGACAATAAGAAGTGTTTGTGAGGATGGGGAGAAATTGGAACCTTCAAGTACTACTGGCAATAATATAAGATGATACAGCCACTTTTGAAAACATTTTGGCAGTATTCGTGTTGTTCATCACAGAGTTGTGATGTGTCCAACAATTTTACTCCTAATTATATATTCAAGAGAAATGAAAGCATATATCCCTATAGAAACCTGTACTGTATATAAATGTTCTTAGCAGAATTTTTCTTGATGGTGAAAGTGTGGAAACAACTAATATTCATCAATTGATGAATGGGTAAGGGAAATATGCAGTCTTACACATTCTTTTAATGCAACATCAAGGATTGAAATATGGTAATACTGATTAATCTTGAAATTAGATTAAAACATGTGTAAAAACATTGAGCTAGTGAGCTGAGATCATGCCACTGCACTCCAGCCTGGGCAACAGTGTGAGACTCTGTAAAAAAAAAAAAAAAAAAAAAAAAAAAAAAGCATTGAACTGTACACTTTAAATAGGTGAATTTTAAGTAGGTGAATTATGTCTGTGTGAAGTGGTAACAAAAATAATTGCTTCTAGTCATTTTTTGGAGGGACTGCCATCAGGCAGTTAATACAATCTATCTTGTTTGTCCAAACCATCCGTTATTGGCATTTTTTCCCCATGAATTAATTAAGAATGGGAATCAGAAAGACCTCTGGAAGTGTTTTATATGGGAGATGTAGAAGTTGGAATGCTCCCTTCCTGCTTCTGAAATAATTATTGATAAAGTTAAGGAGAATGATGATCAAAATGTTGTAAGAGCATATCAGGAGAGGAATAGCAGAAAGGGAAGTTAGTTAAATCTGAGACACTTGTAAGTTTGAAAGCTACACCATGGTGGGGTTTTTTGGTGATGAACTTTTGTCTGTGAATCGGTATAGAATTGCTGTTGTTGTGCAGGGATATGAGTGGGTTACATCTTATTCCACCATATTGCTATTGTCACTTCCCAGTGTTTAAGATTTTTTTCAAGATGAATTTGTCTCTCTTGCACTTGACTCTACAGAATGAAAGATCTTGGTGTGAGTAGAAAAGGGTAATTTTGAAAGACATAAGTGTAGTAACATCCCTTTTTCTCCCTGTATCTTCAGGGATTTAAGGTATTCTCTCTCCAGATGCTGAGTTGCCCCTCTCTTTTCACCTCTATAGAATTTGGATGTCACTTTCCAGTAACTATAACTCCAACTTTTTCCCAATCATTCTCTACTCACACCAACATCTTTCATTCTGTAGAGTCAAGTGCAAGAGAAAAAAATTCATCTTGAAAAAATCTTAAACACTGCGAAGTGACAATAGCAATATGGTAGAATAAGAAGTAGCCTACTCATATCCCTGCACAACAACAACAATTCTACACCGATTCACAGAAAAAAGTTTCTCAGTAGAAGCCTCAGGATTCAAGTAGGATGTTGTGAAACCCCACTGGACCCCAAGGTTTAGGAGGATCATTTTGAGAGTGCACAGTTACATCCACATAGCTAATCCCCAGACTGTGCTTCTTAGTTAAAGATCAGAAATAACCCAGTTTCCCAAGGGGATTGGCTACATCCCTGATTGACCTTGAGCCTACAACCAAAACCATCTGCCAAGTAGTGCAGAAAGAATCACACACACTAGTGCTTGGGTGAGAAGCTTGTCTGCCTGCTAACATCAGTCTGGAAAATGAACATGAATGTTTCCCTGTGGCTCAGCTTCAGACCCCCGTTGCTTAGAGTTCAGTCCAGAAGTGCTCCAACAAGGACCTGGTAGGAGAATCGCCCATATCTCACAGTTTGGGAGTCTGCCCATTTTTATGGGCTTACGAAACTCAGTCCCACAGCAGATCTTTTAAATTTTTTTCTCTTATTATTATTTTTAATTGACACATAATAATTGTAAATATTTGTGGGGTACAGTGTGATATTCTGATGCTAGTATACAATGTGAAGTAATCAAATTAGAGTAATTAGCCATCACTACAAATGCTTATAATTTATTTTTGTTTGGAATGTTCAAAATCCACCCTTTTACCTGTTTGAAAATGTACAACAAATTGTTGTTGATTATAGTACCCTATGGTGCTATAGAATATTAAAATTTATTTCTCCTTTCTAGTTATAATTTTATATTTGTTAACCAACCTCTGAGTATCCCCTCCCACTTCCCAGCCTCCACTAAACACTACTGGACTCTCTACTTCTACAAGATCTACTATTTTAGCTTTTACATACAAGTGATACAAGGCAGTATCTCACTGTATCTGGCTTATTTTACTTAACATAATGTCTTTCAATTCAATTGATGTTGCTGAAAATAACAGAATTTCATTATTTGTTATGGCTTGATAGTATTCCATTGTGCCTGTATACCACATTTTCTCTATTCATTCCTCTGTTGATGAATGTTTGGGTCAATTCCATATATTTGCTTTTGTAAATAGTACTGCAATAACTATGTAAGTGCAGTTTTCTGTTGACATACTGATTTCCTTTATTTTAGATATACACCCAGTAGTGGGGTTGTTGTATCTCACGGTAGTTCTATTTTTAGTTTTCTGAGGAACCTCTGTAGTGTTTAGTAAATATAAGAGTTTCCTAATCTCACACAGCTCCAGTACCCTACGTATGTCTTCCCCAGGTCTATTCATCCCTTAGAGCTGCATCAAACTCATAGCCCTCCTGAGGCTCATGGGGAGCCTGGGCTTAGTGGTCTCTTTAGTGCTGAGAAAATTGTAGTGTCAAGGCTCTACAGTTAGTCTGCTTAGAATCTCTGCAAGGTTCTCTGAAAGACAGTCACAAAAAAAAAAAAGTCAGACTGTGGAGATTGAAACCAATACCTGATCCCTCAATATACATACATTGTCACATACCCACCAACATCAAGAACATTCAGGGAAATATGGCCTATTCAAAAGGACAAAATAAGATGCCAGAAACTGACCCTAAATTGATAGACATATGTGATGTCTCAGATATTAAATTCAAAATAGTTGTTTTAAAGAGGAACAATAAACTTTAATAAAGCTCAGAAAATTAATTCAAAAATTTATCACACAAATCTAACACAGAGATTGAAATAATAAAAAAAAAATCAAACAGAAACTCTGGAACCAAAAAGAACAAGAAAAGAAAGAAAAAAGCAATAGAGAGCATCGGTAGAAGAATTAATCAAACAGAGGAAAGAATAAATGAGCTTGAAGCAGGCTGTTTGAAAATATGCAGACAGAGGAGAAATAAGAAATAAAAATAAAAACAATTAAGAGAGCTGACAGGATGTATAGGAAAGCATCAAAAGAGCAAATATTTAGTTTATTAGAATTAAAGAAAAAATTGAGGGAAAAAGTACAAGGGCCTTTCAAAAAGTAATAACAGAAATTTTTTGAAAGAGGAGAAGCACATAAATATGCATATGCAGGAAGATAAAAAGTCACTAATCTGATTCCACCCAAATACGACAATTCCATCACATATTATAATCAGACTCTGAAAGTTCTAACAAAGAGAGGATTCTGAAAGCAGCAAGAGATAGGAAGGAAATAACATGCAATGGAGATCAAACATGACTGGTAGCAGACTTCTCTGCAGAAACTTTAGAGGACGGGAGAAGTGAGACAATGTATTCAGAGTGCAAAGGAAGAAAACTGTCAACCAAGAATACTTTACCCAGTAAAACTATCCTTCAGAAATAAAGAAGAGATAATGACTTTTACAGGCAAACAATAGCTGAGGACATTTACACTAACAGACACGTACTATAAGAAATGTTACACCAAAACACCATCAGTACGTCACCATCCTCAAAAACCGAAGGTAGATAAAACCACAAAGAAGGGGAAAAAGCAGTACAGAAAAGCTGGTAATTTTAAAAATCAGAGTGCCTCTCCCCCTCCAAAGGAATGCAGCTCTTTGCCAGCAATGGAGTAAAGCTGGACAAAGAATGACTTTGATGAGTTGAGAGAAGACTTCAGACAACAA
The DNA here is from genome assembly GCF_049350105.2 of Macaca mulatta. Classification (NCBI taxonomy): domain Eukaryota; kingdom Metazoa; phylum Chordata; class Mammalia; order Primates; family Cercopithecidae; genus Macaca; species Macaca mulatta. Next base: position 57,733,254 of record NC_133426.1, on the reverse strand, counting down.
ACTCCGAGCTAAATGAAGAATTATGAACCCAGCGGAAAGAAACTAAAAACATTGAAAAAAGATTTAACGAACAGCTAACTAGAATAACTAATGTAGAGAAGTCTATAATCGAACTGATAGAGATGAAAACCATGACACGAGAACTACATGACAAAAGCACAAGTTTCAGTAACTGACTCAATCAACTGGAAGAAAGGATATCAGTGATTGAAGGTCAAATGAATGAAAGAAAGCAAGAAGAGAAGCTTAGAGAAAAAAGAGTAAAAAGAAATGAACAAAATCTCCAAGAAATACGGGACTATGTGAAAAGACCAAATCTACGTCTGATTGGTGTACCTGAAAGTGACGGCGAGAATGGAACCAAGTTGGAAAAACTCTGCAGGATATTATCCAGGAGAACTTCTGCAACCTAACAAGGCACGCCAACATTCAAAGTCAGGAACTACAGGGAATGCCACAAAGATACTCCTTGAGAGGAGCAACTCCAAGACACATAACTGTCAGATTGACCAAAGTTGAAATGAAGGAAAAAATGTTAAGGGAAGCCAGAGAGAAGGGTCGAGTTACCCACAAAGGGAAGCCCATCAGACTAACAGCAGATCTCTCGGCAGAAACTCTACAAGCCAGAAGAGAGTGGGGGCCAATATTCAACTTTCTTAAAGAAAAGAATTTTCAACCCAGAATTTCATATCCAGCCAAACTAAGTTTCATCAGTGAAGGAGAAATAAAATCCTTTACAGACAAGCAAACACTTAGAGATTTTGTCACCACCAGGCCTGCCCTACAAGAGATCCTGAAGGAAGCACTAAACATGGAAAGGAACAACCAGTACCAGCCACTGCAAACACATGATAAAATGTAAAGACCATCGATGCTAGTAAGAAACTGCATGAACTAAGAGCAAAATAATCAACGAACATTATAATGACAGGATCAAGTTCTCACATAACAATATTAACCTTAAATGTAAATGGGAAAAATGGTCCAATTAAAAGACACAGGCTGGCAAATTGATAAAGAGTCAAGACCCATCAGTTTGCTGTATTCAGGAGACCCATCTCACATGCAGAGACACACATAGGCTCAAACTAAAAGGATGGAGGAAGATCTACCAAGGAAATGGAAAACAAAAAAAAAGGCAGTGGTTGCAATCCTAGTATCTGATGAAACAGACTTTAAACCAACAAAGATCAAAAGAGACAAAGAAGGCCATTACATAATGATAAAGGGATCAACTCAACAAGAAGAGCTAACTATCCTAAATACATATGCACCTAATATAGGAGGACCCAGATTCATAAAGCAAGTCCTTAGAGACCTACCAAGAGACTTAAATTCTGACACAATAATAATGGGAGACTTTAAAACCCTACTGTCAACATTAGACAGATCAACAAGACAGAAAGTAAACAAGAATATCCAGGAATTGAACTCAGCTCTGCACCAAGCAGACCTAATAGACATCGACAGAACTCTCCACCCCAAATCAACAGAATATACAATCTTCTCAGCACCACATCACATGTATTCCAAAATTGACCATATAGTTGGAAGTACAGCACTCCTCAGCAAATGTAAAAGAACAGAAATTATAAGAAACTGTCTCTCAGACCACAGTGCAATCAAACTAGAATTCAGGATTAAGAAACTCACTCAAAACCACTCAAATATGTGGAAACGGAACAACCTGCTCATGAATGATTACTGGGTACATAATGAAATGAAGGCAAAAATAAAGATGTTCTTTGAAACCAGTGAAAAACAAGATACAACATACCAGAATCTCTGGGACACATTTAAAGCAGTGAGTAGAGAGAAATTTATAGCACCAAATGTCCACAACAGAAAGCAGGAAAGATCTAAAATTGAAACCCTAACATCACAGTCAAAAGAACTAGAGAAGCAAGAGCAAACACATTGAAAAACTAGCAGAAGGCAAGAAATAGCTAAGATCAGAGTAGAACTGAAGGAGATAGAGACACAAAAAACCATTCAAAAAATCAATGAACACAGGAGCTGGTTTTTTTGAAAAGATCAACAATATGGATAGACCGCTAGCAAGACTAACAAATAAGAAAAGAGAGAAGAATCAAATAGATGCAATAAAAAATGATAAAGGGGATATCACTACTGACACCACAGAAATAAAAACTACCATCAGAGAATACTATACACACCGCTATGCAAATAAACTAGAAATTCTAGAAGAAATGGATAAATTCCTGAACAGAGACCCTCTCCCAAGACTAAACCAAGAAGAAGTTAAAACCCTGAATAGACCAATAACAGACTCTGAAACTGAGGCAATAATTAATAGACTAACAACCAAAAAAAGTCCAGGACCAGATGGATTCACAGCCGAATTCTACCAGAGGTACAAGGAGGAGCTGGTACCATTCCTTCTGAAACTATCCCAATCAATAGAAAAAGAGGGAATCCTCCCTAACTCATTTTATGAGGCCAACATCCTCCTGATACCAAAGCCTGGCAGAGACACAACCAAAAAAGAGAATTTTAGACCAATATCCTTGATGAACATCGATGCACTAATCCTCAATAAAATACTGGCAAACCAAATCCAGCAGCACATCAAAATCTTATCCACCACGATCAAGTTAGCTTTAACCCTGGGATGCAAGTGTGGTTCAACATACACAAATCAATAAATGTAATCCAGCATATAAACAGAACCAAAGAAAAAACAACATGATTATCTCAATAGATGCAGAAAAGGCCTTTGACAAAATTCAACAGAACTTCATGGTAAAAACTCTCAAAAAATTCGATATCGATAGAACATATCTCAAAATAATAAGAGCTATTTATGACAAACCCACAGCCAATATCATACTAAATGGGCAAAACTGGAAGCATTCCCTTTGAAAACTGGCACAAGACAGGGATGCCCTCTCTCACCACTCCTAGTCAACATAGTGTTGGAAGTTCTGGCCAGGGCAATCAGGCAAGAGAAAGAAATAAATGGTATTCAATTAGGAAAAGAAGAAGTCAAATTGTTCCTGTTTGAAGATGGCATGATTGTCGACTTAGAAAACCCCATCATCTCAGCCCAAAATCTCCTTAAGCTGTTAAGCAACTTCAGCAAAGTCTCAGGATACAAAATCAATGTGCTAAAGTCACTAGCATTCTTATACACCAATAACAGACAAACAGAGAGCCAAATCATTAGCAAACTCGCATTCAAAATTGTTTCAAAGAGAATAGAATATCAAGAAATCCAACTTAAAAGGGATGTGAAGAACATCTTCAAGGAGAACTACAAACCTCTGCTTAATGAAATTAAAGAGGACACAAACAAATAGAAGAACATTCCATGCTCATGGATAGGAAGAATCAATATTGTGAAAATGACTATACTGCCCAAGGTGATTTATGGATTCAATGCCATCCCCATCAAGCTACCAATGGCTTTCTGCACAGAATTGGAAACAACTATGTTAAAGTTCATACAGAACCAAAAAAGAGCCCACATTGCCAAGACAATCCTAAGACAAAAGAACAAAGCTATACTATACTACAAGGCTACAGTAACCAAGAGAACATGGTACTGGTACCAAAACAGAGATATAGACCAAGAGAACAGAACAGAGCCCTCAGAGGTAAAACCATACATCTACAACCATCTGATCCTTGACAAACCTGATAAAAACAAGAAATGAGGAAATGACTCCTTATTTAATAAATGGTGCTGAGAAAACTGGCTAGCCATAAGTATAAAGCTTAAACTGGATCCCTTCCTCACATTTTATAAAAAAATTAATTCAAGATGGATTAGAGACTTAAATGTTAGACCTCAACCCATAAAAACCCTAGAAGAAAACCTAGGCAATACCACTCAGGACATAGTCATGGGCAAGGACTTCATGTCTAAAACACCAAAAGCAAGGGTAACAAAAGTCAAAATTGACAAATGGAATCTAATTAAACTAAAGAGCTTCTGCACAGCAAAAGAAACTACTATCAGAGTGAACAGGCAACCTACAGAATGAGAGAAAATTTTTGCAATCTATTTATCTGAAAAAGAGCTAATATTCAGAACCTACAAAGAACTCAAACAAATTTCCAGAAAAAAACAAACAACCCCATCAAAAAGTGGGCAAAGGATATGAACAGACACTTCTCAAAAGAAGACATGTATGCATCCAACAGACACATGAAAAAATACTCATCACTAGCCATCAGAGAAATGAAAATCAAAACCACCATCAGATACCATCTCACACCATTCAGAGTGGCAATCATTAAAAAGTCAGGAAACAACAGATGCTAGAGAGGATATGGAGAAATAGGAACACTTTTACACTGTTGGTGGGACTGTAAATTAGTTCAGCCATTGTGGAAAACAGTATGGCAATTCCTCACGGATCTAGAACTAGAAATACCATGTGACTCAGCCATCCCATTATGGGGTATATACCCAAAGGATGATAAATCATGCTGCTATAAAGGCACATGCACACATATGTATATTGCAGCACTATTCACAATAGCAAAGACTTGGAATCAACCCAAATGTCCATCAGTGACAGACTGGATTAAGAAAATGTGGAACATATAGCCCATGGAATACTATGCAGCCATAAAAAAGGATGAGTTCATGTCCTTCATAGGGACATGGATGCAGCTGGAAACCATCATTCTCAGCAAACTATCACAAGAACAGGAAACCAAACACTGCATGTTCTCACTCACAGGTGGGGATTAAACAATGAGAACACTTGGACACAGGAAGGGGAACATCACACAACGGGTCCTGTTGTGTGGTTTGGGGAGGGGTGAGAGATAGCATAAGGAGACACACCTAATGTAAATGACGAGTTAATGGGTGCAGCACACCAACATGGCGCATGTATACATATGTAACAAACCTGTACGTTGTGCACATGTATCCTACAACTTAAAGTATAGTAAAAAAGAAAAAAAAATTTAAGGGCAGTTTCTCAAACCAAAAGAAAAGAATGTTACATAATTTTAATTCTACTACTGAAATTGTGGGATGTAAACCACCTAAAACTCTAGTATGGAGAGAGAAGAATCAAATAGATGCAATTAAAAAATGATAAAGGGGATATCACCAACAATCCCACAGAAACACAAACTACCATCAGAGAATACTACAAACACCTCTATGCAAATAAACTAGAAAACTTAGAAGACATGGATAAATTTCTGGACACATACACTCTCCTAAGACTAAAGCAGGAAGAAGCTGAATCTCTGAATAGACCAATAGCAGGCTGTGGAATTTAGGCAATAATTAATAGGTTACCAACCAAAAAAAGTCCAGGACCAGATGGATTCACAGCTGAATTCTACCAGAGGTACAAGGAGGAGCTGGTACCATTCCTTCTGAAACTATCCCAATGAATAGAAAAAGAGGAAATCCTCCCTAACTCATTTTATGAGGCCAACATCATCCTGATACCAAAGCCTGGCAGAGACACAACAAAAAAAGAGAATTTTAGACGAATATCCCTGATGAACATCGATGCAAAAATCCTCAATAAAATACTGGCAAACAGAATGCAGCAGCACATCAAAAAGCTTATCCACCATGATCAAGTGGGCTACATCCCTGGGATGCAAGGCTGGTTCAACATACGCAAATCAAACATGTAATCCGGCATACAAACAGAACCAAAGACAAAAACCACGTGATTATCTCAATAGATGCAGAAAAGACTTTTGACAAAATTCAACAGACCTTCACGCTAAATACTCTCAAAAAATTCGGTATTGACGGAACATATCTCAAAATAATAAGAGCTATTTATGACGAACCCACAGCCAATGAGCAAAGACTGGAAGCATTCCCCTTAAAAACTGGCACAAGACAGGGATGCCCTCTCTCACCACTCCAAGTCAACATAGTGTTGGAAGTTCTGGCCAGGGCAATCAGGGAAGAGAAAGAAATAAAGGGTATTCAATTAGGAAAAGATGCAGTCAAATTGTTCCTATTTGCAGATGACATCATTGTCTACTTAGAAAACACCATCGTCTCAGACCAAAATCTCCTTAAGCTGATAAGCAACTACAGCAAAGTCTCAGGATACAAAATTAATGTGCAAAAATCACAAGCATCCTTGTACACCAATAACAGACAGAGAGCCAAATCATGAATGAATTCCCATTCACAATTGCCGCAAAAAGAATAAAATACCTAGGAATCAAACTTACAAGGGATGTGAAGGACATCTTCAAGGAGAAATACAAACCTCTGCTCATTGAAATAAAAGAGAACACAAACAAATGGAAGAACATTCCATGCTCATAGATAGGAAAAATCAATATCGTGGAAATGGCCACACTGCCCAAGGTAATTTATAGATTCAATGCCATCCCCATTAAGCTACCAATGACTTTCTTCACAGAATTGGAAACACCTACTTTAAAGTTCATATGGAACCAAAAAAGAGCCCGCATTGCCAAGACAATCCTATGTCAAAAGAACAAAGCTGGATGCATCACGCTACAGTAACCAAAATATACTACAAGGCTACAGTAACCAAAACAAAATGGTACTGGTACCAAAACAGAGATATAGACCAATGGAACATTACAGAACCCTCAGAAATAATACCACACATCTACAGCCATCTGATCTTTGATAAACCTGATGAAAACAAGAAATGGGGAAAGGAATCCCTATTTAATAAATGCTGCTGGGAATCCTGGCTAGCCATAAGTAGAAAGCTGAAACTGGATTCCTTCCTTACTCCTTATACAAAAATTAATCCAAGATGGATTAGAGACTTAACTGTGAGACCTAAAACCATAAAAACCCTAGAAGAAAACCTAGGTAGTACCATTCAGGACATAGGCATGGGCAAGGACTTCAGGTCTAAAACACCAAAAGCAATGGCAACAAAAGCCAAAAATGGCAAATGGGATCTAATTAAACTAAAGTGTTTCTGCAAAGCAAAAGGAACTACCATCAGAGTGAACAGCCAACCTACAGAAAGGGAGAAAATTTTTGCAAGCTACTCATCTGGCAGTCGGCTAATATCTAGAACCTAGAAAGAACTCAAACAAATTTACAAGGAAAAAACAAACAATCCCATCAAAAAGTGGGCAAAGGATATGAACAGACACTTCTCAAAAGAAGACATTTATTCAGTCAACAGACACTTGAACAAATGCTCATCATCACTAGCCATCAGAGAAATGCAAATCAAGACCTCAATGAGATACCATCTCACACCAGTTAGAATGGGATTGTAAACTAGTTCAACCATTATGGAAAACAGTATGGCGATTCCTCAAGGATCTGGAACTAGATGTACCATATGACCCAGCCATCCCATTACTGGGTATATACCCAAAGGATTATAAATCATGCTGCTATAAAGACACATGCACACGTATGTTTATTGCAGCACTAATCACAATAGCAAAGACTTGGAATCAACCCAAATGTCCATCAGTGACAGACTGGATTAAGAAAATGTGGCACATATACACCATGGAATACTATGCAGCCATAAAAAAGGATGAGTTTGTGTCCTTTGTAGGGACATGGATGCAGCTGGAAACCATCATTCTTAGCAAACTATCACAAGATCGGAAAACCAAACACCACATGTTCTCACTCATAGGTGGGAACTGAACAATGAGATCACTTGGACTCGGGAAGGGGAACATCACACACCGGGGCCTATCATGGGGAGGGGGGAGGGGGGAGGGATTGCATTGGGAGATATACCTGATGTAAATGACGAGTTGATGGGTGCTGACGAGTTGATTGCAGCACAGCAACATGGTACAAGTATACATATGTAACAAACCTGCACATTATGCACATGTACCCTAGAACTTAAAGTATAATAATAATAAATAAATTTAAATAATAATAATAAGAAGAAGAAGAATGGCAATCATTAAAAAGTCAGGAAACAACAGGTGCTGGAGAGAATGTGGAGAAATAGGCACACTTTTACACTGTTGGTGGGACTGTAAACTAGTTCTACCATTGTGGATGACAGTGTGGCGATTCCTCAAGGACCTAAAACTAGAAATACCATGTGAGCCAGCCACCCCATTACTGGGTATATACCCAAAGGATGATAAATCATGCTGCTATAAAGACACATGCACACGTATGTTTATTGTGGCAGTATTCACAATAGCAAAGACTTGGAATCAACCCAAATGTCCATCAGTGACAGACTGGATTAAGAAAATGTGGCACATATACACCATGGAATACTATGCAGCCATAAAAAAGGATGAGTTCATGTCCTTTGTGGGGACATGGATGCAGCTGGAAACCATCATTCTCAGCAAACTATCGCAAGATCGGAAACCCAAACACGACATGTTCTCACCATAGGTGGGAATTGAACAATGAGATCACTTGGACACAGGTAGGGGAACATCACACACTGGTGCCTGTTGTGGGATGGGGTAGGGGGGAGGGATAGCATTAGGAGATATACCTAATGTAAATGATGAGTTAATGGGTGCAGCATACCAACATGGCACGTGTATACATATGTAACAAACCTGCACATTGTGCACATGTACCCTAGAACATAAAGTATAATTTAAAAAGAAGAAAAAAATAGAAACCATTAAAAACAATAATATTACTACAGTAATTTGTTGAGAAAGGTAATATAAACATGGAAATCTTAATATCAAATTCAAAACATGTTGGGGAGAATGGAGTCAAAATGTATAGCATTTTTGTTTTTTTCTTTTATTTGTGATAAGAAAAGAAAGCTATTCCTCAGTGATGTTGTTCTGTGACAGTTTTTCTTCTGTGATGTTGTTATTAATTTAAAATAACTGCTTATAAGACATTGTTTGTAAGCCTCGTGGTAACTATGAAGCAAAAGCTATAGTAATGACACCAAAAATAAAATGCAAGAAATCAAAACATACTATTAAAAGAAAGCATTTAACCACAAATAAAAATCATAAGAGAAAAAGAAATAACCTACAAAACAAATAGAAAACAACAAAATGGCAGTAGTAAGCCCTTACTTATCAATAATTAGCTTGAATATGAATTAATGAAATTCTCCAATTAAAAGACATGGAGTGGCTGAATTGGGAAAAAAGTAAAAACAGGACCCAGGACCCAAATATATACTGCTACAAGAGCCTGACTTCATGTGTAAGAAAATGCACAGACTAAAGGTGAAAGGATGAAAGTAAATATTCCATGCAAATAGAAACCAAGAAAAGAGTAGGAGTAGCTATATTTATGTCAGATTAAATAGCCCTTAACCAAAAAGCTGTAGAAGGAAACAAAAAAGGGCATTATAGAATGATAAAGATGTCAATAGAGCAGGAGGATATAACAATTACAAATATATATGCACCCCAAATAAAAGGAGCTGAATTTATAAAGCAAATATTAATAGACTTAAAGGCAGAGATGTACTTTATATGATAATAGTAGGCGCTTTCAACACTTCCACATTCAGCAATGAACACTATTTGTTTTGTTCAAGTTTTCAAAGAAATAACCTAGCATTGTACTTCAAGGAGCTAGAAAAGCAAACAAAAGAAAAACTAAGGCAAAAGTGAGCAAAAGGAAGAAATAATAAGGATCAGAACAGAAATTTTAAAAAGTAGAGACTAAAGAAAACATACAAAAGATCAACAAGAAGAACAGTTCTTTTTTTGAAAATATAACATAATTTTAAAAATCCTTTAGCTACACTAAAATAGAAATAAAGAAATAAAATCAGAGATGAAGGACACACCATAACTAATATCACAGAAATAAAAAGCATCATTAGAGACTATAGGCCAACAAACTAGAAAACCCTGAAGAAATGAATTCCTAGAAGCACGCAACCTACCAAGATTTACTTATGAAGAAATAGAAAACCTGAAGAAAACTATAATGAGTACTAACATTGAATCAGTAACAAAAAGTCTCTCATTAGAGAAAAGCCGAGTACCTGATTGTTTCACTACTAAATTCTACCAAATATTTATGCAGAAACTAATCCCAATTCTTTTTAAACTGTTTTAAACAATTGATGTGGAGGAAAATTTTCTAAACTCATGCTCCAATTACAGCATCATCCTCTTAACCAAACTCATCAAAAACACAGCAAAAACTACATGCCAATATCCTCGATGAATATAGATGCAAAAATCCTCATGAAAACACCATAAAAGCAAATTTAACATCACATCAAAAAGTAATTCACCATGACCATATAGTATTCATCCCAAGGATGTAAGGATAGTTTAACATATGCAAATCAATAAACATGATGCATTACATTAATAGAATGAAGGGAAAAATCATGATGTTCTCAATAGATACAGAAAGAACATTCAATATAAATTTATATCCCGTTACAAGAAAAATACAAAACAAGTTAGTTCTAGAAAGAACAGGCCGGGCGCGGTGGCTCAAGCCTGTAATCCCAGCACTTTGGGAGGCCGAGACGGGCGGATCACGAGGTCAGGAGATCGAGACCATCCTGGGTAACACAGTGAAACCCCGTCTCTACTAAAAATACAAAAACTTAGCCAGGCGAGGTGGTGGGCGCCTGTAGTCCCAGCTACTCGGGAGGCTGAGGCAGGAGAATGGCGTGAACCCGGGAGGCGGAGCTTGCAGTGAGCCGAGATCGCGCCACTGCACTCCAGCCTGGGTGACAGAGCGAGACTCCGTCTCAAAAAAAAAAAAAAAAAAAAAAAAAAAAAAAAATTAAATTAGAAAGAACATACTTCATTGCAGTAAAGGCAATAAATGACAAAGCCAGAGGCATGGCTAAGATGATGGATAAGAAGCACCTCATTTGTGCCACTGTTATGGAAAGAAAAAAAAAAAAAGCGCTAGTGCATATAGACTTTGCAGGCCGCTCATCTAAGAAACTATGTCAGGATCCATCAGGGCAGCACGGGAACACAGACAATAGAGAGGAGTAAAGCTGGACACCAGCCTGTCTGGGCTCAGTAGAGAGCCAAAGGAACCTCTCCAACATGGGAATGAATGAGTGAGAGCCCCCAGGGGGATTCACGCTCTCCACAGGGACTGTGAAAGACTGGGAAAAGGAGAATAACCGTGAACCCCGTGTCCCCCCACAGCCACACTTCTAGACTCAGGCAGAGACCCACCCTAACATTTTAAGGAGGCAATTCCCAAGTCCAAGGGGATGCCCACAAGCCTTATATGCTGGTCCCAGAGCAGACCAGCATAAGTGCCACAGCCACAATAAAGGCTCCAGTTGCAGTACTGGAGAGCACTGACATTGCTCCAACACTGCTTCCTGGCCAGGTCTCAGTGCCAGTTTCTGGACCAGCAGTCCTGATTCAGCATGAATTCATCCAGCCACGACTTCCACCTCTGGCACTGGTAGCCAGCCAGCCAGCAGTCCCACATTTGTGTGAACTCAGCTGGAGGGCACAACTTCTTGTTGCCATGGGAAACATACCCTGGACAGCAGAACCTAAGACCCTAGCCACTCCTGCCATTGGTAACCTGGTGGCTGGTGTCTGTTAAAGCCTCTGGCCAAGCAGCTCCACTGCTGTGTGAGCCCACCTGGAGGATTCAGCTTCCTGTTTTTTGCAAGAAACACCCAGATGGCAGAGCATGAGACCCCATCCACCCTCACCACTGGTATGCAGGTGGGCAAAGCCTACTAGACCCTCTGGCCCAGTGGACCTGCTGCTGTGTGAGCTCAGCTGGAGGTCATAGCTTCCTGTCGTAACAGGAAGCACCTGGGCAACAAAGCACAAGACTACTTGCCCCTGCCCCTGGTAGCCAGTGGGGGCAATGCCTGCTAGACCTTCTGGTCGAGCAGCCTTGCTTCTATGTGAGCTCAGCTGGAGGGAGCAGCTTCCTGTTGTCATGGGAAAAGCCTGGAGATCAGAGCACATGACCTCACTTGTGCCTGCCACTTGTAGCCAGGCTGGCAGGCCTGGTAGAGTCTCTAGCACAGCTTGCCTGTTTCTGTGTGAATTCAGCAGGAGGGTGCAGTTTCCTGTGTCACAGGAAACACCACATGGCAGAGGAAGAGACCTCACACACTCCCACCACTATCAGCCAGGCAGGCAATTCCTGCTACAGCTTCCAGCCCAGTGGCCTTGCTTCTTTGTGAACTCAACTGGAGGGTGCAGCTTCCTATTGTTTGGGCTCAGCAGGGAGCAGAGCAGAGCAAGTGACCCCACCTGCCCCCACTACTGATAGCCAGGTAGGCAATGCCTGCTAAAGCTTCTAGCCAAGCAGCCTTGTTTCTGTGTGAACTCAGCTGGTGGAGGTGTGGGGGTGCAGCTTCCTGTTGTCACCGTAAACATCCCAAAATCAGCACAAGATGCCACCCACCTCCACCACTGATAGCCAGACAGATAACATCTGCTAGAATATCTACCCCAGAAGCCTTGTTTGGTGGGTGCTCAGCTGCAAGGTGCAGCTTTCTGTGTTTCCAGGAAACACTCAGAAAATGGAGCACAAGTTTCCACCTCTGGTAGCCAGGAGGGGAACATTTGCTGCAGCTTCCCACCAAATGGCCCCAATTCTGCATGAACTCAGGCAGGGGACATGGTCTCCTGTTATTCTGGGAAACATCTGGATGGCAGGGTGGATGACCCTTCCCACTCCTGCCACTGATAGCCAAGCAGGCAAAAACTGTTAGAGCTTCTAGCCCAGCAGTCTGCTTAATTTGCCAAAGGGCACTGTCTCCTGTTGCCCTGGAAATATACAGACAGCAGGACTGGCAACCCCACCCACCCCATCCCCTGTAGCCAGATGGATCACACTCTCTAGAATATCCAACCCAGCAGTCCCGCTACCACCTGAACTCCATGGATGGATGCAACCCTATACTTCCCCAGAAAGCACACAGACAGCAGATTAGGGCTGACCTGGTGAGGACACATCTTCTTGGCCAACTGCAGCCTCAGCCTAAGGGAGCCTTGTGGACCAGAATACTCAGTAAAATAAACATGGATACAAAGACAGTAATTTGAGGGTGCTTCTCCAAGACCCAGGAGAAGACTAGAATCGTAGCCAGTCAACAAAACCCACCTTATACCATAATCAAACGCCAAGGGCATCAAATAAGAAAGAAGCAAAACAATCCATCTAAAGGACAGCAGTTTCAAAGACTGAAGAAGCATCAGTCCACAGAGATGAAGGGAAATAAAAGCAGCACAAAAACTCTGGCAACTCAAAAAGACAGAGTACCTACTCTTCTCCGAATGTTCCCACTAATTCTCCAACGAGGCTTCGTAACTGGGCTGATACAACTAAAATGACAGAAATATAATTCAGAATATGGATAGGAACAAAGATTATCAAGATTCAGAACATTAAAAGGCAGCCTGAGGAAGCTAAGAATCACAATAAAAGGATACAAGAGCTGATAGGCAAAACAACCATTAGAGAAAAGAAAATAACTGACCTGATAGAGCTGAAAAAACACGACAAAAATTTCATTATGCAACCACAAGTATTATCAGCAGGATAGACCAGGCTGAATAAAGGCTCTCAGAGCTTGAAGACTGGTTTTCTGATACATGACAGTCAGATAAGAATAAAGAAAAAAGAAAGAAAAGGAATTAACAAAACTTTCAAGAAATACAGAAGTATGTATAGAGACCAAATACATGAACCATTGGCATTGCTGAAAGAGATGGGGATAACGGTAGCAACTTTGAATATATATTTCAGGACATCATCTATGAGAACTTTCCCAACCTAAATAAAGAGGACAACATTCAAATTCAGGAAATGCAGAGAACTCCCACAAGATACATCACAAAAAGATCATTCCCAAGACACATAATCACCATATTCTCCAAATTAGAAATTTTTAAAAAATGTTAAAGGCAGATAGAGACAAACGAAAGTTTACCTACAAAGCCCATCAGACTAACAGTGGACCTCTCAGCAAAAACATTACAGGCCATAAGAGATTGAGGGCCTATATTGAACATTCCTAACTGAAATAAATTTCAAGCAAGAATTTCTTATGTAGCCAAACTAAGCTTCATGACTGAAGGCGAAATAAGATCCTTTTTAGGCAAGCAAATGTTGAGGGAATTCGTTACCATCAGAGCTGTACTATAAGAGCTCCTGAAAGTCTAAATGTGGAAAGGAAAGACCATTACCAGCCACTACATAAACACACTTAAGTACACAGACCAGAGACACTATAAAGTAATCATCCAAACAAATCTGCATAAGAAGAAGCTAACAACATGATGACAGGATCAAATCCATGCATATCAATACTAACCTTGAATAAAAATGGGCCAAATGTCCTAATTAAAAGGCACAGAGCATCAAGCCAAATAAAGAAGCAATACCCAATTATATGCTGTCTTCAAAAGACCCATCTCATATGCAGTGACACCCATAAGCTCAAAATAAAGAGATACAGAAAAATCTACCAAACAAATGGATAACAGAAAAAAAAAAAAAAAACAGGGGTTGCAATCTTAATTTCAGACCAAACAGATTTGAAACCAACAAAGATTATAAAAGGCAAATAAGGGCTATATATATATATATATCCGACACAGGTGTACCCAGATTCGTAAAACAAGCTCTTTGGGATCTATGAAGAGACTTAGATTCACACACAATACAATAATAATGGGAGACTTCAACACCCCACAGACAGTAATTGGCAGATCATTGAGACAGAAAATTAACGAAGAGATTCAGGACCTGAACTTAACACTTGACCAAATGGACCTGATAGACACATACAGAAATATCTTTAAAGACAACAGAATATACATTCTCTTCATGGCAACATGGTATATACTCTAAAATCCGCCATGCAATTGGACATAAGACAATTCTCAGCAAGCTAAAAAACAAACAAAAAATCAAATCATACCAACCACACTGTCGGATCGCAGTGCAATGAAAATAAAAATCAAGGCCAAAAGTAAGATAAAAATCATACAATTACATGGAAATTAAGCAACCTGCTCCTGAACAACTCAGGTAAATAATGAAAGTAAGGTGGAAATCAAGATGTTCTTTGAAAGTAATGAGAACAAAGGCACAACAGACCAGAATCTCTGGGACACAGCTAAAGCAGTGTTAAGATGTAAATTTATAGCACTAAATGCCCACATCAAAAATTTAGAAAGATCTCAAGTTCACAACTTAATATCACAGCTAGCAGAACTAGAGAACAAGAGCAAACCAACCCCAAAGTCAGCAAAAGACAAGAAATAACCAAAATCAGAGCTGAACTAAAGGAGACAGAGATATGAAAAACTATACAAAAGAGCAATGAATCCAACGGTTGGTGTTTTTGAAAAAAATAATGAAATAAATGGCCACTAGCTGGCCTAATAAAGAAGAATAGAGAAGATTCAAATAAACACAATTAAAATTTACAAAGGCGACATTACCACTGACCCCACAGATGTACAGATAAACACCAGAGACTATAATAAACACCTCTATGCACACAAACTAGAAAATCTAGAAGAAATGTATACATTTCTGGACATATATATCCTCCCAATACTGAAACCAGGAAGAAACTGAATCCCTGAACAGACCAAGAATGACCTCTGACATTGATTCAGTAATAAATAGCCTATCAACCAAAAAAAAAAAAAAAAGCCCAGGACCAAATAGATACACAGCCAAATTCTACCACATGTACAAAGAAGAGCTCATAACATTCCTACTGAAGCTATTCAAAATAATTTTGAGGAGAAGGGACTCCTCCCCAACTCATTCTATGAGGCCAGCATCATCCTGATACCAAAACCAGATAGAGACACAACAAAAAAGACAACTTCAGGCTGACAATCTTGATGAATATAGATGCAAAACTCTTCAACATAATGCTAGCAACTGAATCTAGCAGTGAATCAGAAAGCTAATCCACCATAATCAGGTAGTTTTCATCCCTGCGCATGCAAGATTGGTTCACCATATACACATCAATAAATGTGATTCATCACACAAACAGGACTAAAAACAAAGCCAGATGATTATCTCAATAGATTCAGAAAAGGCTTTTGATAAAAATTCAACATCCATTCATATTCAAAAGCCCTCAATAAACTAAGCATTGAAGGAGCATACTCTAAAATAATAAGAGCCGTCTACAACAAACGCACAGCAAACATCATACCGAATGGGGAAAAGTTGGAAGTGTTTTCCTTGAAAACTGGAACAAGACAAGGATGCCTACTCCCATCACTCCTATTCAACATCGTATTGGATTTCCTGGCTTGAGCAATTAGGCATGAGAGAGAAACAATAGGCATCCAAACAAGAAGAGAGAAGGTCAAACTATCCCTGTTTGCAGACAATGTGATTTTGTATCTAGAAAACTCCATAGCCTCTGCCCCAAAACTCCTTGAGTTGATAATCAACTTCAGCAAAGTTTCAGGATACAAGATAAATGTACAAAAATTAGTAGCATTTCTATACACTAACAGTACCCAAGCCAAGAGGCAAATCAGGAACACAATCCCACTCACAATTGCCACAAAATAATAAAAGACTTAGGAATACAGCTAACTAGATAGGTGAAAGATCTCTACTATGAGAATTGAAAAACACTCCTCAAAGAAATCAGAGATGAGCCAAACAATTGGAAGAACATTCCATGCTCATGGAAGGGAAGAATCAATATTGTTCAATTGGCCATACATCTCAAAGCAATTTACAGATTCAATTTTATTCCTATCAAACTACCAGTGATATTTTTCACAGAAATGGAAAGAACTATTCAAAAATTCATATGGAGCTAATAAAAGAGCCTGAATACACAAGGCAATCCTTCCTAGGCAAAAAGAGCAAAGCTGAAGGAATCACATTGACCGACTTCAAATTGTACTACAAGGATACAGTAATCAAAACAGCATGGAACTGATACCAAAACAGACACATAGACCAATGGAACAGAATAGTGAGCCCAGAAATAAAGCCACACACCTACAACCATTGGATCTTTGACAAATCTGACAGAAAAAAGCAAGAGGGAAAAGACTCCCTATTAAATTAATGGTTCTGGGATAACTGGTTAGCCATATGAAGAAGACTGAAATTAGACTTATGCCATATATAAAATCTATATGCCAGGAAGCTGAGGCAGGAGAATCACTTGAACCTGGGAGGCGGGGTTTGCAGTGAGCCAAGATCGCACCACTGCACTCCAGCCTAGCAACAGAGTGAGACTCCGTCTCAAAAACAAACAAACAAACAAACAAATATATAAATATCAACTCAAGGTGGATTAAAGACCAAAATGTAAAACTCTAAAACTATAAAAATCCTGGAAGATACCCTAGGAAATATCATTTTGGACATAGGAACTGGCAAAGGTTTTTTTGAAAAAAACACTAAAAGCAAAAGTTGAAAAATAAGACCTAATTAAACCTAAGAACTTCTGCATAGCAAAAGAAACTATCAACAGAGTAAATAGGCAACCTGCAGAATGGAAGAAAATATTTACAAACTATATGTGTGACAATGGCCTAATATACAAAATCTACAAGGAACTTAAACAAACGTACAAGCAAAAATCAAACAACCAACCTCACTAAAAAGTGGGAAAAGGACATAAACAGACACATTTCGAAAGAAGACATACATACGGCCAACAAGCATATGAAAAAATGCTCATCATGACTAATCACTAGAGAAATGCATATCAAAGCAACAATGAGATACCATCTCACACTAGTCAGAATAGCTATTATTAAACAGTTAAAAAATAACAGATGCTGGTGAGGTTGTAGACAAAAGGGAACACTTATACACTGCTGGTGGGAGTGTAAATTAGTTCAACCACTGTGAAAAGCAGTGTCGTGATTCCTCAAAGAATGAAAAACAGAACTACCATTTGACCCAGCAATCCCACTATTGGATATAAACCCAAATATATATAAATCTTTCTACCACGAAGACACATACAAGCATGTGTTCATTGTAGCACTATTCACAATAGGAAAGGCATGAAATCAGCCAAAATGCTCATCTACTGCAGACTGGATAAAGAAAATGTGGTATATATACATGATGGAAAACTAAACATTCATTTAAAAAAAGTGAAATCATGTCCTTTTCAGGAACATAAATGGAATCAGAGGCCATTATCCTTAACAAATTAACACAGGAACAGAAAACCAAACCTACATTTTCACTTATAATTGGGAGCTAAATAATGATAACCCATGGGCAGAAAGAGGGGAACAACACACCCTGAGGCCTGCTTGAAGGAGGAGGGTGGGAGGAGAAAGAGGCCCAGAGAAAAAAATCTTTGGGTACTGTGCTTAGTACCCAGGCGACAAAATAATCTGTACACCAAAACTCCAAGTCACGAGTTTACCTGTATAAAAAACCTGAACCTAAAACAAAAATTAAAATATTCAAATATAAATAAGTAAATAAATAAAATGACAAACAAACAGCTAACATCATGTTGAATGAGGAAAAGTTGAATGCTTTTTTTCTAAAATCCAAGAGAAGGCAAAGATGGCCATTCTCGCCACTTCTACTCAACATGGTACTGGGAGCCATAGGTAGAACAATTACACAAGAGAAAGAAATAAAGGGCATTCAAATCGGACAGGAGGAAGTCTTTTTTTGCAATAACGTGATCTTATATGTATAAAATCCTATAGACTCCATGAAAGAAAAATAATTGGTAGTATTGATAAATTAATTCAGTAAAACCTCAAGTTACAAATTTAATGTACAATAATTAGTAGTGTTTCTATACAGCAACAGCAAACTATCTGAAAAAGAAATCTGTGCCTTTTACAATAGCTACAAAAATTTCAAAACATTTTCAAAAAATACCTAGAAATAAATTTAACCAAGGAGGTGAAAGATCTCTACAGTAAAAAATAATAAAACATGGATGAAAGAAATTGAAGAGGATACTAATAAATGTAAAGTTAACTCATGCTCATCGATTTGTAGAATTAATGTTGTTAAAATGTCCATACTACCGAAAGCGATGTACAGATGCAATGCAATCTCTATCAAAATACTAAGGACTTTCTTCACAGAAGTAAAACATATATATTTTTTATATAAATATATATATTATATGTATATTATGTATTATAAGTAATATATATAATATATTATATATACCATATTATATATATATTTATATTTTGCATATATAGTATATATACAAATATATATCTATTTGTATATAATCTATATGCAAATATATAAATATATTTGTATAGTAAATAAATACATATTTATATATAATATATAATAATATAGTATATATAATATATGTATAAAATATATATATCCTAAATTTGTAAAGAACCACATGATTCCGAACAGCAAAAACACTCTCGAGCACAAAGAACAAAGCTAAATGCATTACACTACCTGGCTTTTAAATTTTCTACAAAGCAATAGTAAACAAAATAGCATAGTACTGACATGAAAACAGATCCATAGACTGATGGAGGATAATAGGGACCCCAAAAATGAATCCATACAATGATAGCCAACTAGTTTTTGACATATGTACCAAGAACACATATTGGGGAATGGAAAGTCTCTGCAATAAACGGTGCTGGAAAAACCGAATATCCACAAGCAGAAGAAAGAAACTAGGTGCCTATCTCTCCCAACATATAAAAATTAACTCAAAATGAATTAAAGACTTGAATATAAAACAGGAAACTAAGAAGATACTAGAAGAAAACACAGGGGAAACAATTCATGATATTGGTTTGGGAAAGAATTTTTCAAATAAGACCTCAAAAGCACAAGCAACCAAAGCTAAAATAGTAGATGAATGGGATAACATCAAGCCAAAAAGCTTTTACATGTTAAAGGAAACAATCAGTAGAATGAAGAAATAACCTATAGAATGAAGAAATATTCACGAGCTATGCATCTGACAAGAGATTAATATGAACCTATGTAATCAATTCAAGCAACTCAATAGGAAGCACATCAATAATCAAGTAAAAACATGGGCAAAAGATTCGAAGAGACATTTCTTAAAAGGAGTCACACAAATGGGCAGTAAGTATATGAAAAAAGGCTCAACATCTCTAAGCACCAGGGAAATGCAAATCAACACCACAGTGAGCTATCCCCTCATCCCAGTTAGAACAGTTATTATTTAAAAAATAAAATTAAAAGACAAGAAATTGGCCTGTCATGGTGGCTCATGCCTGTAATCCCAGCATTTTGGGAGGCCAAGGAGGGCAGATCACTTAATGCCAGGAGTTCAAGAACAGCCTGGCCAACATGATGAAACCCCGTCTCTACTAACAATACAAAAAATTAGCTGGGCATGGTGGCGCATGCCTCTGGTCCCAGCTACTCAGGAGGCTGAGGCACAAGAATTGCTTGAACCGGGGAGGCAGATGTTGCAGTAAGCCGAGGTTGCACCACTGCACTCCAGCCTGGGTGCCAGAGCAAGGCTCTGCCAAAAAGAAAAAAAAAAAAAAAAAGACAAGAAATAACATATGCTGGTGAGGATGTGGAGAAAAGCGAACTGTTATACACTGCTATACACTTGGTGTACTACTATATTATCCAACAATCCCACTGCTAGATCCCCCCCAAAAAAATGATCAACATATCAAAGAGTTCAGATCCCCATGTTTATTGCAACACTATTTGCAATAGCTGAAATATGGAATCAACTTAAGTGCTCATCAACAGATGAAACAGGAATGAAAACATGGTATATATACACAATGGAATGCTATTCAATCTTTAAAAAGAATGAAACCCTGTCATTTGCAACAATGTGGACAAACCTAGAGGATTTTATGTTAAGTGAAGTAATCCAAGCACAGAACGAGAACTACCACATGATCTCAGGCATATGCGGCATCTAAAAAAGTTGACCTCAGAGAGAGTTTAGTAGTGGCTATCAGAAACTGAGGAGACTAGTGGCAAGGGGGAGGGGAACAGGTTGCTCAACAGCTACAAAGTTACACTTATATAGGATAAATAATTTCTGATGATCTACTGCACAGTAAGTTGAGTATAGTCAACAATAATGTATCGTGTACTTTAAAAGAGCTAGAAGAGAGGATTTTGGATGTTCTCACCACCAAGAAATGAAACATGCTTCAGGTGATAGATATATGCTAATTATGCTGATTTGATCATTACATTACATATATGTATCAAAACATCACACTGTATCCCATTAATATGTGCAATTATACATCAATTTAAAACAAAATAAAATGTATTTTATCAAAATTTTAGAACTTCAACCAGCAAGTTTGAATCCCCTATTCCCACTTTTGGTCAGCCCTACAGTGTATACCGACCAGGCTGGCCTGGGGCTGCTGTTAGAGGAAAGAAAGAAACATCCGGACTTGGAATGAACAGATCTGGAAGGAATCCTAAATTTTCCAATAAAGTCTCTGTATTCCTTTCATCCTGGTCCCTACCAAGGAAGCAGTCTAGAGGAGATGATCCTTTTCTAAGAACAGCAACATTCAGTAAATAAACTGCCTTACTACTGTGTGTGGATCAAGAGATGGTGAGAGAAGTAGAGTCAGTAATATTTTTGAATCAATTATGAGAAGGCCACCATGCTATTGCTCAGTAATATTAGATGCCCATGGACAGTAAGACTCATCTTTATTATTAGGTCATTACTGAGTGGCTTTTGCAATAACATACACCATTGGCAGAATAAAAATATTCTCTAACGCAAAAACATAACATGGATTACTTTTAAGGGGCACAATAATGTGCTTGATCAGACTGGAATAGCAACATTGTAATCTGAAAAAAGCTCAACAGTGGTGAGGCATATTCAAAAGCCCCAAGAGGAGAGTCAACAGTCAGATCAATCAGAGTTGAGAGGTTGCCACAACTTATATAATGTCTCCACGCCATGAAACACATGTGTCAGCTTTTGTCAGGAGTCACAGATCTGGCATGCAGCAGGAGATTCTGCATTGGATATATAAAGTCAGGCTCAATCTTCCCCTTGATTAGTCTCATCGGAGAATGAGCCCTTGCCATGGGTCTGTATATGAGGAATCCAGGCAGTTCAATAAGTAGTCAAGATTTGTTTCCACATGCCGTGGTCCCAAAAAAAGAGTCTTTAATCTGCCAGACTAGTTTTCCAAGTGACATACCAAAAGGCTGGACCTTTGGCAGTGTCCCAAGAATTGGGTTCTGACCATTGAGCAGAGAAACCAAGTCCTCTTTTTATTTCTGCATAGCTGGTTCAGAGGCTGAACAGACACAAGAGCAAGTGAACACCATCCTTTTTCAACTTAGCCAATCCTTCACTGAGGCAAGCCCAGATATTTAGGGAAACCTCGGTAAACAGGGTCCAATTGAACTAGTGGTGTTGTTTCAAGCAGGAGAGTAAAAGGTTAAGTTTCCCCCAGAGAGATAGTTGCCACTCTAACATATAAAGCAGAGATGCTGAAGAAATTCGAGTTGATGCCATCGCCCACCCACCAACCCACTCCCGCATTTCTGACCTGGGGCTAGGATCGCAGCGCCAGGGACCCAGACCCTGGGATTGATCGCACAGAGCCATGATCCGGAGAGTGCATTGGGGATGAGACGGAATCTCGGGGCCACTCGAGAGCTTGAACCATGCATCCACAGTCCATCGTGACTGCATGTGGAGCGGTTATTTGGCCTGGGAACAGCTGGAGAGAGCGGGGAGCGACTGGCTCTTCACTGGCGCGCCCTGGGGGAACCCGCCCAAGTTGCCCTCCTCCCCCAGACTACCCTCCCAGCCTCGAAGACGGCAACCCAGCGCCCGCTGCTCCCTGGACTCTGGGCAAAGCCAAGACTCAGGCCTGCTTCAGGTTTGAGAGCCCAAACGACTCAGAGGGTGAGGAAACTGACCTTGTGACAGTAGAGAAGAGGCAGAGTGGGTATACAGAAGTTGATCACCATCGTGGTTCGAGTCGACAGTCTGAACCCCTGCATGAAACACTTCCACACCTCCATCTACCAGCAACAACACAACAGCGCTGCCCGTGTTTCTCCAGAAAGCTGCTCCCAAGAAGAGGCTCCAGAGAGGGGTCTCCAAGAAGAGGCTCTGGAGGGAGATGCTCCAGGGAAAAGGGAAGACAAGGAGGATGAGGGGATTGTGAGCCCCTCGCCTATAGAAAGCAAGGCTGCCCAGTCCTGCCAGTTCTGACACTGAGGATGTGACCAAGAGGAAGGGCCACAACTTCCTGCAGCGCAAGAGGTGGAATGACCTGCGCATTCTCAGTTCTTGGCCCTGAGGGACCAGGTACCCACCTTGGCCAGCTGCTCTAAGGTCCCCACGGTAGTGATCCTAAGCAAGGCCTTGAGATACTTGCAAGACCTAGCATGAGCTGAGAAAAAGATGTCTATGGAGAAAACGCAGCTCCGACGCCAGCAACAGCAATTGCAGAAATGAATTGCATACCTCACTGGCTACTAACTGACCAAAAAGCCTGACTGTTCTATCTTACAAAGACACAAGTTTATTTTTTGACCTCCCTTTCCCCTTTAGTAATTTTCACATTTTTGTTATGACGGGACAGTCTGTGCAGTAGGTCCCAGAATGCATTGCAGCCGGTACACACACAATAAGGGCTTGCATTCTTGGAAACCTTGAAACGCAGCTCTTTCTCTCCCCTGACTCATGCTGTGTCTTCTCTGGCGCCTTTGGCTTCTCAGCAGGTAGCTTAATGAGGAGATGTGGGGTCTGTTTACCTCACCAGTTTCGAAGGAAAGGCTGACAGATATTATGCAACACGTGGTGTATGTTGTCGGGGGTTCCAGCCTGCATGAAATCTTACACTCGGCATGAGCCTTAGGCTAGGACAGAATGCTCCCTGGTATCTCTGGTGTGATGCAAGAATGCTCCCTGGTATCTCTGGGATGATGCAAGAATGCTCCCTGGTATCTCTGGGGTGATGCAAAGACAGCTGGGCCTGGACAGCGCTCTGCCTGTGACTTTTTTTTTCCAGGAGACACACAAGCTGTCTTGGGTGATGACAAGCTTGAAGATTTGATCAACATGACCATTGCTTCACTGTCAGACACTTTACAGTATCTGAGGAGTTGGAAACTTTTAACATATATATTGTGATATTAGCTGACACCTCTCCTTCCACTTTCAATGCTGAGACCCTGAGAACATTTAAAGAGCTGGCACTCCAAGTTCGTTGTCTCAGAGCTCTCTGGGCCTTCTCCTCTGATGAAGGGACCTTTCTATACTCATGAGAGACTTTTCTTTCATTTTGCCTTTGTTGTGCAATGGATTTTACAGCATCCTTTCCCACAGGTTGTTAGAAATATTTCCCAAAGTTACAGGGAAGTGGGGATCCTAGCCTGGGGCCTGGGGAAATCTTGGAGTCCTGGTTCCTGAACTTGTTCCCTGTCCAAGTGTTTTCTGAGGGGCACTTGAGGCCACCCATCTTATAATCTCTTCTCAAGGCAGATGTAAAGGTACCTCAGAAGGGAGTACTGTACTGCTTCCTCTTTCCCATGAAGCTCTCATCTCAATCTTTGACTGATGAGTGTGAAATTCTACCGGAACCATGCAAACACGTCCACCTTGTGCATCCCCAAGGAACTTGTGGGGTCTGCAGCCATACTTGGGCCCCCACCAGCCTGCCATGAGTCATATTTCTTTTCTAGAAGGTGGACTTGCTTCCTGGTAGGTTTTAAAGGAGCCTCCAGGAGCTCTGCTTAGCCAACCATGATGGATTTTTGATCCAGCTGGATTCTGCATGTCCAAGGAGAATCCAGGTGCAGCCTCCAATCTGGGAAAGACATCCAGCACAGCAGTTGTCACGTGAGTAACCTCAGGAACCCCTAACCCTATCCTGGAAAAAGGACAAGCCCCTCCAGAACTCTGTCCAAAATAGCAGATGCTTGATGGTTCTGAATCTGGAAAGAATGGGGGGTGATAAGTACTATCTGTGGCTCTGGAAAACCAGCTGCTACATTCAAATCTGTTTTCCATAATGGTTTCTTTCTGAGGTTGCTTCGTGGCCTCAGAGAATCCCGGAGTATGTTTTGAAATAGCCTCTCTACCCTTCAGGATCATGGTGGTTTACAGGAACCAACTGACTTCTGGAACTGTCTATGGAGTGAGATCAGGCCAGGTGTAGGTTACTAATGTCTCACATGAATAGCTTGGATTTTTTTTTTCAGCTTTTAAACAACTAAGTTAATTTATGCAAAAATATAAGCCAATTGGCATACACATATTAGGTAAATTACAGTAGAGGTGGTACATAGATATGACAAGAATCAAGATGATATGCATGACTTTAGGCTGGTAAACACTGGCAGAAGTTGCTTTATCAAATATTTCTGAAAGAGGTGAAGTTTGAACTGCAATTCAGAGCAGTGCTTTCAAACGCTGGACTGAAAAACATGTGGGGCTTGCTGAGAGCTTGTGGAAAATAGAGATTCTAGGTCCCTGCCTAGAGACTTTATCTCAGGAGATCTATGAGAGATATCTGGTCACTCTGTTATAGCCACTTGTGGGAACCTTGCAGATGGGAGTCATACTTCCTTGGGCTTGAAGATCAGTAGTTCTTGGTAATTAAACTTATGTTAAATATTTGCTGTCTGTGAAGTCTTTTAACTGTTCTTGATTGTCACAGCATGGCTTTGAAAACTTCTAATTTTTAAACTGGGCTGCTGGGTGTCAACACTGGGTTCAAGTGTGTAAATTAAAATATACACAAGTGAGGACACTATATCCTGGTCAAAAACACTTTTTTTTTTTATTATACTTTAAGTTCTCGGGTACATGTGCACAACGTGCAGGTTTGTTACATATGTATACATGTGCCATGTTGGTGTGCTGCACCCATTAACTCATCATTTACATTAGGCATATTTCCTAATGCTATCCCTCCCCCCTCCTCCCACTCCACAACAGGCCCTGGTGTGTGATGTTCCCCTTCCTGTGTCCAAGTGTTCTCATTGTTCAATTCCCACCTATGAGTGAGAACATGTGGTGTTTGGATTTTTCTCCTTGCGATACCTTGCTGAGAATGATGGTTTCCAGCTTCATCCATGTCCCTACAAAGGACATGAACTAACCCTTTTTTATGGCTGCATAGTATTCCATGGTGTATATGTGCCACATTTTCTTAATCCAGTCTATCATTGATGGATGTTTGTGTTAGTTCCAAGACTCTGCTATTGTGAATAGTGCCGCAATAAACATACGTGTGCATGTGTCTTTGTAGCAGGATGATTTATCATCCTTTGGGTATATACCCAGTAATGGGATGGCTTGGTTAAATGGTATTTCTAGTTCTAGATCCTTGAGGAATCGCCACACTGTCTTCCACAATGGTTGAACTAGTTTACAATCCCACCAACAGTGTAAAAGTGTTCCTATTTCTCCACATCCTCTCCAGCACCTGTTGTTTCCTGACTTTTTAATGATCACCATTCTACCTGGTCTAAGATGGTATCCCATTGGGGTGTTGATTTGCATTTCTCTGATGGCCAGTGATGATGAGCATTTTTTCATGTGTTTGTTGGCTGCATAAATGTCTTCTTTTGAGAAGTGTCTGCTCATTTCCTTTGACCACTTTTTGATGGAGTTGTTTGCTTTTGTCTTGTAAATTTGTTTGAGTTCTTTGTAGATTCTGGATATTAGCCCTTTGTCAGATGAATAGATTCCAAAAATTTTCTCCCATTCTGTTCACTGTGATGGTAGTTTCTTTTGCTTTGCAGAAACCAGTTTAATTAGATCCCATTTGCCAATTTTGGCTTTTGTTGCCATTGCTTTTGGTGTTTTAGACATGATGTCCTTGCCCATGCCTATGTCCTGAATGATATTACCTAGGTTTTCTTC
Source organism: Macaca mulatta (assembly GCF_049350105.2). NCBI lineage: Eukaryota > Metazoa > Chordata > Mammalia > Primates > Cercopithecidae > Macaca > Macaca mulatta. The sequence goes on along the minus strand of NC_133426.1, from coordinate 57,706,492 downwards.
TAGGGTTTTTATGGGTTTAGGTCTAACATTTAAGTCTCTAATCCATCTTGAATTAATTTTTGTATAAGGTGTAAGGAAGGGATCCAGTTTCAGCTTTCTACTTATGGATAGTCAGTTTTCCCAGCACCATTTATTAAATAGGGAATCCTTTCCCCATTTCTTGTTTTTGTCAGGTTTGTCAAAGATCAGATGGTTGTAGATGTGTGGTATTATTTCTGAGGGCTCTGTTCTGTTCCATTGGTCTGTATCTCTGTTTTCGTACCAGTACCATGCTGTTTTGGTTACTGTAGCCTTGTAGTATAATTTGAAGTCAGGTAGCGTGATGCCTCCAGCTTTGTTCTTTTGGCTTAGGATTGACTTGGCAATGCGAGCTCTCTTTTGGTTCCGTATGAACTTTAAAGTAGTTTTTCCAGTTCTGTGAAGAATGTTATTGGTAGCTTGATGGGGATGGCATTGAATCTATAAATTACCTTGGGCAGTATGGCCATTTTCATGATACTGATTCTTCCTATCCATGAGCATGGAATATTCTTCCATTTGTTTGTGTCCTCTTTTATTTCGTTGAGCAGTGGTTTGTAGCTCTCCTTGAAGAGGTCCTTCACATCCCTTGTAAGTTGGATTCCTAGGTATTTTAGTCTCTTTGAAGCAATTGTGAATGGAAGTTCACTCATGATTTGGCTTCCTGTTTATCTGTTAATGGTGTAGAGGAATGCTTGTGATTTTTGCACATTGATTCTGTATCCTGAGACTTTGCTGAAGTTGCTTATCAGCTTAAAGAGATTTTGAGCTGAGACTATGTGGTTTTCTAAATATACAATCATGTCATCTGCAAACAGAGACAATTTGACTTCCTCTTTTCCTAATTGAATACCCTTTATTTCTTTCTCCTTCCTGATTGCCCTGGCCAGAACTTCCAACACTATGTTGACTTGGAGTGGTGAGAGAGGGCATCCCTGTCTTGTGCCAGTTGTTAAGGGAAATGCTTCCAGTTTTTGCTTATTCAGTATGAATTGGCTATGGGTTTGTCATAAATAGCTCTTATTATTTTGAGATACATTCCCTCAATACCTAATTTATTGAGAGTTCTTAGCATGAAGGGTTGTTGAATTTTGTCAAAAGCCTTTTCTGCTTCTATTGAGATAATCACGTGGTTTTTGTCTTTGGTTCTGTTTATATGCCGGATCATGTCTTTGATTTGCATATGTTGAACCAGCCTTGCATCCCAGGGATGAAGCCCACTTGATCGTGGTGGATAAACTTTTTGATGTGCTGCTGAATCTGGTTTGCTAGTATTTTATTGAGGATTTTTGCATTGATGTACATCAGGGATGTTGGTCTAAAATTCTCTTTTTTTGCTGTGTCTCTGCCAGGCTTTGGTATCAGGATGATGTTGGCCTCATAAAATGAGTTAGGGAGGATTCCCTCTTTTTCTATCGATTGGAATAGTTTCAGAAGGAACGGTACCAGCTCCTCCTTGTACCTCTGGTAGAATTCAGCTGTGAATCCGTCTGGTCCTGGACTTTTTTTGGTTAGTAGGCTATTAACTATTGCCTCAATTTCAGAGCCTGTTATTGGTCTGTTCAGGGATTCAACTTCTTCCTGGTTTAGTTGATTTTTTTTTTTTTTTTTTTTTTTTTTTTTTTTTTTTTGAGATGGAGTCTCACTCTGTGCCCCAGGCTGGAGTGCAGTGGCACGATCTTGGCTCACTGTAAGCTCCACCTTCCAGGTTCACGCCATTCTCCTGCCTCAGCCTCCTGAGTAGCTGGGACTACAGGCACCCGCCACCACGCCTGGCTAATTTTTTGTATTTTTAGTAGAGATGGAGTTTCACCGTGGTCTCGATCTCCTGACCTTGTGATCCACCCGCCTCGGCCTCCCAAAGTGCTGGGATTATAGGAGTAAGCCACCACGCCGGCCCTGGTTTAGGCTTTGGAGAGTGTCTGTTTCTAGGAATTTGTCCATTTCTCTAGATTTTCTAGTTTATTTGTGTAGAGGTGTTTATAGTATTCTCTGATGGTAGTTTATATTTCTGTAGGATAGGTGGTGATATCCCCTTTATCATTTTTTATTACATCTATTTGATTCTTCTCTCTTTTCTCTTTTATTAGTCTTGCAGTCTATCAATTTTGCTGATCTTCTCAAAAAACCAGCTCCTGGATTCACTGATTTTTTGGAGGGTTTTTGTGTCTTTATCTCCTTCAGTTCTGCTCTGATCTCAGTTATTTCTTGCCTTCTGCCAACTTTTGAATGTGTTTGCTCTTGCTTCTCTAGTTCTTTTAATTGTGATGTTAAGGTGTCAATTTTAGATCTTTCCTGCTTTCTCTTGTGGGCATTTAGTGCTATAAATTTCCCTCTACACACTGCCTTGAATGTGTCCCAGAGATTCTGGTATGTTGTATCTTGGTTCTCATTGGTTTCAAAGAACATCTTTATTTCTGCCTTCATTTCATTATGTACGCAGTAACCATTCATGAGCAGGTTGTTCCATTTCCACATATTTGAGTGGTTTTGAGTGAGTTGCTTAATCCTGAATTCTAGTTTGATTGCACTGTGGTCTGAGAGACAGTTTCTTATAATTTCTGTTCTTTTACGTTTGCTGAGGAGTGCTTTACTTTCAACTATGTGGTCAGTTTTGGAATACATGTGATGTGGTGCTGAGAAGAATGTATATTCTGTTGATTTGGGTGGAGAGTTCTGTAGATGTCTATTAGGTTCACTTGGTGCAGACCTGAGTTCAATTCCTGGATATCCTTGTTAATTTTCTGTCTCGTTGATCTGTCTAATGTTGACAGTGGGGTTTTAAAGTCTCCCATTATTATTGTGTGAGAATCTGAGTCTCTTTGTAAGTCCCTAAGGACTTTCTTTATGAATCTAGGTGCTCCTGTATTGGGTGCATATATATTTAGGATAGTTAGCTCTTCTTGTTTAATTGATCCCTTTACCATTATGTAATGGTCTTCTTTGTCTCTTTTGATATTTGTTGGTTTAAAGTCTGTTTTATCAGAGACTAGGATTGCAATTGTTGCCTTTTTTTTTTGTTTTGTTTTCCGTTTGCTTGGTAGATCTTCCTCCATCCCTTTATTTTGAGCCTGTGTTTGTCTCTGCATGTAAGATGGGTCTCCTGAATACAGCAAATTGATGGGTCTTGACTCTTTATCCAATTTCCAAGTCTGTGTCTTTTAATTGGACCATTTAGTCCATTTACATTTAAGTTTAATATTGTTATGTTTGAAGTTGCTCCTGTCATTATGATATTAGCTGGTTATTTTGCTCGTTAGTTGATGCAGTTTCTTCCTAGTATCAATGGTCTTTGCATTTTGGCATGTTTTTGCAATGGTTGGTACCGGTTGTTCCTTTCCATGTTTAGTGCTTCCTTCAGGATCTCTTGTAGGGCAGGCCTGGTGGTGACAAAATCTCTAAGCATTTGCTTGTCTGTAAAGGATTTTACTTCTCTTTCACTTATGAAACATAGCTTGGCTGGATATGAAATTCTGGGTTGAAAATTCTTTTCTTTAAGAATGTTGAATATTGGCCCCCACTCTCTTCTGGCTTGGAGAGTTTCTGCAGAGAGATCCACTGTTAGCCTGATGGGCTTCCCTTTGTGGGTAACCCGACCTTTCTCTCTGGCTTCCCTTAACATCTTTTCCTTCATATCAACTTTGGTGAATCTGACAATTATGTGTCTTGGATTTGCTCTTCTCGAGGCTTATCTTCGTGACCTTCTCTGTATTTCCTGAAATTGTATGTTGGCATGCCTTGCTAGGTTGGGGAAGTTCTCCTGGATAATATCCGCAGAGTGTTTTCCAACTTGGTTCTATTCTTCCCTTCACTTTCAGGTACACCAATCAGATGTAGATTTGGTCTTTTCACATAGTCCCATATTTCTTGGAGGATTTGTTCATTTCTTTTTACTCTTTTTTCCTCTAAGCATCTCTTCTCAGCCAGGCGTGGTGGCTCTAGCCTGTAATCCCTGCATTTTGGGAGGCCAAGACGGGCAAATCACGAGGTCAGGAGATCGAGACCATCCTGGCTAACATGGTGAAACCCCATCTCTACTAAAAAAAATACAAAAAACTAGCCGGGTGCAGTGGCGGGCACCTGTAGTCCTGGCTACTCGGGAGGCTGAGGCAGGAGAATGGTGTAAACCCGGGAGGCGGAGCTTGCAGTGAGCTAAGATCTGGCCACTGCTCTCCAGCCTGGGCGACAGAGCGAGACTCCGTCTCAAAAAAAACAAAAAACAAAAAACAAAAAACCTTCTCTTCTCACTTCATTTCATTCATTTGATCTTCAGTCATTGATACCCTTTCTTCCACTTGATCGAATTGGCTACTTAAGCTTGTGCATTTGTCACATAGTTCTCATGCCATGGATTTCAGCTCCATCACGTCATTTAAGGACTTCTCTACACTGGTTTTTCTAGTTAGCCATTTGTCTAATCTTTTTTCAAGATTTTTAGCTTCTTTCGATGGGTTCGAACTTCCTCCTTTAGCTTGGAGAAGTTTGATCATCTGAAGCCTTCTCTCAACTCGCCAAAGTCATTTTCCGTCCAGCTTTGTTCCATTGCTGGCAAGGAGCTGTGTTCCTTTGGAGGGGGAGAGGCACTCTGATTTTTAGAATTTTCAGCTTTTCTGCTCTGTTTTTTCCCCATCTTTGTGGTTTTATCTACCTTTGGTTTTTGATGATGGTGACGTACACATGGGGTTTTGGTATGGATATCCTTTCTATTTGTTAGTTTTCCTTGTAACAGTCAGGACCCTCAGCTGCAGGTCTGTTGGAGTTTGCCGGAGATTCACTCCAGATCCTGTTTGCCTGGGTATCGGCAGCGGAGGCTGCAGAACAGCTAATATTGTTTAACAGCAAATGTTGCTGCCTGATCATTCCTCTGGAAGCTTCATCTCAGAGGAGTACCCGGCCGTGTGAGGTGTCATCCGCCCCTACTGGGGAGTGCCTCCCAGTTAGGCTACTCAGGGGTCAGGGACCCACTTGAGGAGGCAGTCTCTCCATTCTCATATCTCAAACTCCATCCTGGGAGAACCACTACTCTCTTTAAAGCTGTCAGACAGGGACATTTAAGTCTGCAGAGGTTTCTGCTGCCTTTTTTCTGCTGTGCCCTGCCTCCCAAGGTGGGGTCTACAGAGGCGGGCTCGCCTCCTTGAGCTGCAGTGGGCTCCACCCAGTTCAAGCTTCTTGGCCTGTTTGTTTACCTACTCAAGCCTCAGCAATGGCAGGCACCCCTCCCCCAGTCTTGCTGTCACCTTTGCAGTTCGATCTCAGATTGCTGTGTTAGCAATGAGTGAGACTTGGTGGGCGTGGGACCCTCCCAGCCAGGCACAGGATATAACCTCCTGGTGTGCCATTTGCTAAGACCATTGGAGAAGCACAGTATTAGGGTGGGAGTGACCCGATTTTGCAGGTGCCATCTGTCACAGCTTCCCTTGGCTAGGAAAGGGAATTCCCTGACCCCTTGTGCTTCCCAGGTGAGGTGATGCCTCGCCCTGCTTCAGCTCATGCTCACTAAGCTGCACCCGCTGTCCTGTACCCTCTGTTCGACAAGCCCCAGTGAGATGAACCCAGTACCTCATTTGGAAATGCAGAAATCACCCATCTTCTGTGTCGCTCATGCCAGGAGCTGTAGACTAGAGCTGTTCCTATTTGGCCGTCTTGGAACCACTCCATAGTTTGAATTTATAAGCTGCTGATGGGTATTATGTTGGGGCAGTCTTTTTAATATATTGTAATTTTGTACGCATTTTGCAAAGTGGAGGTAACTGTATTGTAAAAGGAAAAAAAACCCCTTGGGTGCTTCTTCTGTTTCAAGGGTCTGATTTACTTTGAAAGGCAAGTTTATCTGAAATTTTGTATTATTGATTGTCCAATTTTAAAATGTTGCCTTCTGGGACATCCTGACATAAAATATTACTCAAACATGAATAAAATAAATATAATAAAATAAAAAAGCAATGTCTGTGGGATCAGATGACTGTTCTTGATTTTACCGTTTCCATTTGATAAGCCAAGCTTATTGACCCCTTCCTACCTCCTAGTCATTGAGTCTGAGTTGACCAACTCAAAGATGGAAATATCGAGCCAGATGGTCACAAATCCTCCATGAATTAATTGTTCAGTTTTGACAGAATCCCAATTGCAAGCCATTAGCTGCTTTTCAAAAGAGATGTACCCTGTAGCCATATAAGGGAGGCAACAAGTCCAGTTCCCCAAGGGATCTTTCTGGGTGTTGACTGCTTCCCTTTGCCAGCTGCCCCCATCAGCAAAATCATCAGTCACACAGATTTGTCCTGTATGTAATATCCAAGGAGTTGATTGAGGTTCTGAGCCTCTTTTTCGGTGGCAGGTTGTATGAAGAGACGTCAATTATTTCCTGTCAGAATGATCAAATGTTGTGAATGTGCCCACTTTGTCCCAAGAGATTACTTGGCAAGCAGGCCCCTGTATTTGGGAGCATAAATCAGCCACCCTTGCTGACAGATATGTAATAACACTGCATTGAGGAACCTTGAGATGAGACTTCTAGCCGGCCCATTATTTATATAGTGAAAATGTTGAATATTAGAAGGTAGAGACAGTAATGCTAAATCCTGAGCCAACCACTGGTGACAAATCTCATTGGAGTTTGTTCCACTAACACTTCCTTCTACCTCTGTCTCTCTGTGATGGGGAGGACTTTATCTGAGACCTGTAGAATGAGAAATTACAAGCATATGACCCATCAAATCCTGCCATTTATATGTAGAAGCAACAAGAACAGTTTATTCAACTTTCCCAAAGGTGCCCCCATACAAAGTCATATTGGCTTCCAAACCCCACTGTGAACCATGCCCATACCCCATCAATTGCTTTTCTGGACTTTTTTCCCTTAAATGAACTCAGACCTAGAGTTCACTATGGGCATTTCAGGGATTACAACAAGTGCTGTTAGGGGATTTTCCTATGTCCGGGTCAGAATGTAGGGATTGCAGGGGAGTCTCAGGATGAGGTGGGGGGCGGGGACTGTAAGCCTTTTTTGTAATCCCTCTGGTTCTTTGCCCCAGGTTGCATGCTAAATCCTCTCCTGTGTACCTCCATTTGTGCAGAACTGTATGGGCTCAGGGATTCTTCCATTCTGTCCCTTTATTTCCCCAGCAACTCTGCTCCACAGTCTTGATGCTTTCATCTACCTCGTATCTATTACCCCCTTCCTCCCACTCCCCAGAAAATCAGATAAGATAGTGTCATGGGAGATTATATCTAACATCTCTGTGAACATATGTGTCCCTCCCTTTCCTGAAGTGCCCTACCATGTATATGCCTTTTAGTCTCTCTTGAGGACAGAGAGGCTTCAGGCTCACCACTAATCATCTTTCTTCTTATAGCACCTGAAGTGAGAAAAGGAAGAGAACCAGGAGTTAGGAAATGCAGAGAGAGAGAGAGAGAGAGAGAAAGAGAGAGAGAGAGAGAAAAAAAAAGACTCTGTCTATACTAGTAATCAAGGCATGTTTGCATTTGGTTTCCAGTAGCCAACAGTGTGGTTCAACCAAACAAACTTCAGATGGTTTTGTTCCACTGAAAACTCTATAGCTTCACTGCTGACACCATTTATTCAGGTTTAACAAGTCATTGACTCAGCAACATGACACCATCCCTTCTTCCTCCCACCCAGAGGAGAGTGAACAACAACTAAACCATGATTCAAACAGCTTGTTTTAATTCTGCATCCTGCCCCTCAGCTTCATTAATAGGTAGGAGAGTGAGCAGGGAAGGGCCCATACTGCACTTAGTGCCAATCCGTTTGAGAAAAAGCATTTGCTCTCCAATCCTGAGGAGTCTTCTCATATCCTCTAACCAGGCCAGTGAAGTACCCTTGTTTTATCAATTTCCAGAACGCTATGTTTCATCTTCATTACCAAAATTGGCAAGAAATATGAAGAGTTTGAGACTGTACCCTACTTGCTAGCTCATAAACCAGCATACCTCAGTTTCATAGATGTTGGCAGAATATATGAGATTCTTGAGTCAGAGTTTGTTTTGGTTCATGTTTGCATTAGTTCCCCTTGCTCCCTGCCCCAAATCCCACAGGAGAAATGAGGAGCAGCCAGTCAAATGTTGACATACGAGTATTCTTCAAACTATAGTTAGAGACAAAAGCTGTTACAATAAATGTAGAAAGGCCATGGAGAATTATCTTAACAATATCTGACCATTGTTTCTCCACTATCTTGGCTCCTGACAAAGTTTGCAATTAAGTATGTGTGGTGATTTTCTGGATGTCAGGTTTGAGCAAGAAAAAAGTTATGACCATGAGATGGCAGTAGCACACAACATGCTTTATTTGGGTGGCCCTTTGAAAGGTTTCAGGAGAGTGGAACTTCCCTCACAGCAGGAGACCTTCCAGAGGAGCAGCAAGAGGCCATCACCCAGAAGAGGAAGAGTTCAAGGAAACTTTCAAGGGAGAGAAGAATTGGACAGGAGGCTTGCATGTCTATGGAATGTTACTCAGCAGCCAGGTGTGGAGTGTCTGTGTCAGAGAGCTCCCATGGGCATCAGAGACTTGGGGCTTTTTTCCAGTCCCAGTGTGTCCTATCTATGGCTAGCAGATGTTGTGCCTAGTTTTACAGAGGGTGCAATGTGGGTGGGCTCTAAATGACTAAATAAGTGCTTATTGAGGGCCCTATTTAAAGCAATTGGATGTGTAAACATTTGATTTTGGTTCCAATGAGCTTTGAGCTAATGGTTTTAGCTTTCTCTGAATATAGGGAACAAGATACACGGCACCTTCTAAAGATATTAACCCATTTATTTAACAGTCCATGCCTTGGCCCCATGTTGTTCTACAATCCAAGTTGTATGCTATTTCATGGAGTATCAGTTGGGAGCCAGTGATGAAGCGACCTCAAGACCCAGAACGCTATAAGGCTACAAATTAGGATTTTAAAGCCAGTTCTCAGCCAGTATGCCCACTTGGGCAGCCAGTAGAATAGATTCAAAAAGGAGACAATTTTGTTTTGACCAATCTGTTTAGTCAATAGAGTGGCATTTATATCCCCTTTGGTACATGACCCCAGATATCTGTAAAACTTGGTGTTATCTACACATATGCAGCAAGACAATTTTAGCAAGCACACAGCCCCTGGGCCCTCCGACCCCTCCAGCAGCCTGACCTAGGGCTATGCAGTTATCTCACACCATGACCCTTAAAGTACAGTGAGATTCAGCAAAGAATTTCAGTCTTTGGACTGTTTATCTAAGTTGTGTGGGTGATTCCTGCAACATGGCTATGTGTTTCTCTTAATTGTGGTGTGCTGTTCCACACATATGCTGTTCCTACTGTCTCCAAAATTAGTGATCCTAGGGAAGTTAGTACCATGCGGAACTATTTGGAAAGCTCATTTGTGGCATCGGGGAGTCGCAGCTAGTGTGGTTTGGTGGTGGCACGTACTTGGGGAAGGGGTTCCACTGTTGAATAAAATTCTACTGGAATTTTGCACCAATCCCAAGTGCAGGAAATATTCTTCAGGGTTGGATGAGGAGAAGATTATGATAGGGAAGCCATTTTATTCCTTTACAGGACCACCAAGCTCCCTCTGCTGCCTATGTTCTCTGTGTTCCACTGAAGGGAAGTTCAAGTGGCTTCGTGAAGTTCCAGAAGTTCCAGATTGTGTTAATAGGAGCAGAAAATGGTATGGTCAAACAAGCACGAGTTATCCACCTTGCATTCAGCACCTGGGTTAACTAAATTTGTTGTGGGTTCAGCCTACCATGGTCTATACATTGACATGAGATAAGCCTCTGGATAAGGTTGTTGAATGTCAGTGGTTAGGGGAATAGGCTCATCTAAATAAGTGAAGTATATGATGCAGCGTTTCCAGGGAAGAACTATTACACTATGTTTTCTAAAATCAGGATGGCAGAAGCAAGCCCTGCACTAGGTTAGATTTACCATTTTATATGTTGCTGTGGCTAAGGCTGTAGGCAAGTTTGGTGTAGTCGGCAATTGTATATTCCTCCTTGCTGTGACTGTTATGTGTTGTGCTTGTTTCCTGCTGATTGCCAATAGTAAATAGCACTGATGTGTTCCCATGAGTGTGGGATAGGTTTTGCAGGTGGTCCTGACAGTACAAGAAGAAAGTTGTTAGTCTAGCCACACACCAAATTAGATCCTGAATTATGAGGCACTCACATATGAGTGAACAAAACAGGTGAACCAAGTACTTTTTAAAAAATATGTATCGGCCGGGCACAGTGGCTCATGCCTGTAATTCCAGCACTTTGGGAGGCTGAGGTGGGCAGATGACGAGGTCAGGAGTTCCAGACCAGCCTGGCCAATATGGTGAAACCCCGTCTCTACTAAAAATACACACACACACAGACACACACACACACACAAATTAGCCGGGTGTGGTGGCACTCTCCTGTAGTCCCAGCTACTTGGGAGGTTGAGGCAGGAGAATCACTTGAACCCAGGAAGCAGAGGTTTCAGTGAGCCAAGATCGCGCCACTGCACTCCAGCCTGGGTGACAGATCAAGACTCCATCTCAAAAAAAAAAAAAAAAAAAAAAAAAAAAAAAAAGATATCAATTGTATCAAGACATAGGTCCCATTTATGTTCCCTTGTATTGCAACATTATTGTGTTGTGTTTCAGTGGGGGACCAAATGCTTTATGGACTCCATTTTAGGGGAAACTTTCATAGGGAAAAGGTTTGTATACCTTTAATAACCTCAGGAGTGGCCCCTTGGGAGGTGGCAGTGTAACTACACCAATAAATTTCCTCCCAAGTACTCATGGACGTAAAGTGTCTATTGAGACACTGGAGACTACTAGAGGGGACTGGGGAGGGGAGCAAGGGTTGAAAAACAAACTGTTCGATACTATGCTCAATACCTGGGTGATGGGATCATTTGTACCCCAAACCTCAGCATCATGCAATATATCCGGGTAACAAACCTGCACATGTGCCCAGTGAATCTAAATTAAAGTTGAAAAAGAAATGACAAGGCATAAAAATGTGTTAATGAAAATGAAAACATTCCTCCCAAGTTAGTTTCATTACATGTCTTCTCATTATCGTTTATATCTTCTGTTGGTTTGGAGTGTGTAGGGATTTTCAAGGAGCCCTCAGAAAACTAACATTGGGCAACAATTGCCCTCAAATATTTTCTAAGTTTTTAATAATTGTGGTTTTGGACAAATTTCATAATAGCTATAAGGAAATCGTTATCAATGTGGGTGGAGAAACTTCCATGCGAACAGTAGTTAGATTTCTCCCTGAGATCAAATACGGTTTTTCTAAGAATTTTCTGTGCTATGACACCCACGAGCTATGATTCGTTCACTGTAGGTAGCCAGCATTGCAATTGCTGTAGAGTCCACTTCCACGAGTGTTATGTAAAACTTGCAGTTAGTATATTGAGATTAGGTTAGGGAAGAATTCCCAAGCTGGTTGTAGTGACTCTGTGTGTGTGTGTGTGTGTGTGTGTGTGTGTGTGTGTGTGTGTGTGTGTCTGTGATTTTTTTTAAGAAATGTCTTGGCCCAGGTAATGTCATGTAGTATGCTTTGCCTTCCTTGTATGCATTGATTAGCAACCAGGGAGGAGGTCCATGGTAAGGTTCACTTGGCCGCTTGGCTAATACACTTTCTTTCCATCTCAATAGTGGGGATTCTAACGGAGGGAGAGAAAGATCATTATAATTAATATGAAAAGAAACCAATAACTGTAAAGGTATACACTGTGGGTGTTGATTGCACTTATTATAATTCCAGGGATAAGAAAAAGCTATCATTTTATCTATTCAATCCCTTAGGGCTTGTGGGTATTGTATCTGGATTATAGCATTAATAACAGCACCAATCACAAGCATCCTGGTTGTAATATTTGGTGCATACTATCTCTGGGCATTCCTTAAATGAGGCTCCATAGGTAGTGGCCCATTACTTCATTTGTTTAATGGCACATGAGTTAATAATAGCGGGTTTCATCTGATGTGAAGGAAAAGGTGGCCCACAGAGTTTAGAAGGCATCTATGAGTCACAAGTGAAATTGTAGAATCTGACTTAGCTGGAAGGATGTTACTAAGTGGTAGTAGAGAGAGAAGGAGAAGTGCTAACCTCAGTGCTGATGTCTGTGGACTGACCCAGTGAAATGGGAGCATGTTTCCCTTGGTTCCCAGTCTGACCTGTGTTGGGTCTCCCTGTGGGGTGTATGTGGCATGCTGTTTCCATACATACTTTGCCAGCAGTAGGGTGTGGATTACCACGGATATGGTGATCTACCAATCAAGGTATAATTGACATTGATGAGGGTAGGAACTTTCTCAGGTAAGGAAGGTTAGAGCAACAGCATAGGCGTAAATGTTGGAGGTCATTTGCAGTCAGCAGTAGGGAATCTGATTGTCCTCTGGGAGTCACCCAAATGGTGTTACCGGTTACAAGAGTTGTTGGTTCAATCTCCTGGGTGTCCAGAGCAGGTCAACGTTTGTTCCATAGTGCCCTTAGTGGAGCAAAGTACATGGGCAGAAAATGAGGATTCTTCCCTCTCCAGATAGTGGTGGGTGGTTTGCTAGGTTTATGCCGGGTAATGAACAGACTAAGACTGAGAATGCACCCAGAGTGAGTGGTCCATGCCAGGTCCTTGTCAGGATTGAGGGGAAATGAAATGACCAGGCTCTGGATTTTCTATGAGGAAGAAGGAAGAGGTGAAAGAGCCAAGTTCCTTTGCTGTGGGTGGTCACTTCAGGGCCCCATGTTCATGAATACTGGTAAATCATGTTGTGTCCAGTGGGTACATACATCAGCAGAGGTTGCAGAATCTCTGTTGGTGGTCTCCTCTTTTGCTGTGAATTAAAATATGGTGTGCTTATGCCAGAGAGGTATGAATTTAATGTAAGCATGACTGTGGCAGTATTTTTGGCTACTGGGAGTACTACTGTCCTGCAGGTTCTTTCAATATCCCTTGTTTTAAAAAACTCATTGGGTCATTCTGTGATACCTGCTACTGTAGGACCAGAGAATAAATGAGAAATCCAAGCAGTGTTCTTTGGTAATGCCTACGGTTGAATCTTCTTTGCAGAGAAGTGAGAGTCTTGATCTGACTGGATAACTTTGTGTAACTTTTGTACTCCCAAAGGCCATACAAACTATTTTATCAGTTCCTCAATAACATTAGCAGAGATTGGTGTGTTTTGTGGGTAAGCCAAGAGTAAGCCTGTGTAGGTATTACTACACTGTTGTGGCATATGTAGTAGTTCCTGCTGCTTCAGAGAGAGGCCCAATGAAATTGACTGGATTTGCCAGCTCTGATATAGCCCTTCTCCTCCTGTGCAGTAGGTCCAAGTCTCTAGATTTCTGGACTGTGGTACAGTCCCTAATGGCTTTGTGTAAATGTCTCTCTGCTGGGTAAATTTATCATTAGCAGTTGATTTTCATGATCTCATGATGCCCAAATGCCCTCCTGTGTAGGGTGTGGGGTAGCTCTTACCAAAGTTCTGGTGTCTCCCCTCTTTTCAAAAGGATTAACTGCTTTAGTAGTTTAGCTAGTTTGTCAGCTTCCAGGTTGTATTGTTTGTTGTGAGCTGAGGTATGGTGTACAAAGATGCGCAGAGTGGAGGCCAATGTGCTGATATTTTTCCCCACATCTCCTTACCCACAATGTCTCAGCCTGGTATGTTCCAGCCCTGATTTTGCCCAAGTCCCAACCCAATAGCCCATTAGCCACTGACCAGGAGTTGCCAAAAATGTGAAGCTTAGAAAAATGTTTGTCGAAGGCCTTCTCTATTTCTAGGGGTGTTGCACATAGCCTGGCTCCTTGGGCACTTTGGCCCATCCCCACTGGAAGTTGGAGTATTTGAATAAGGGTGGTAGGATGTTGCTGTTCTTTGTCTGACTCCCTTATACCCTGTGCTCACTCCATTGCTAAAGAAAAACATTAATTTTCTTGTTTTAAGACTGCTGGCCATCCTCCCTCCATTCCCCAATGAGCAAGAGCCAGGGACATTTCCAAGGGTTTTGGCAAGTTAACTTCACCTCACTGACAGAGTATGTGGCCATTTCCTCACACAGTAGTAATACTCCAGGAGGGCCAGGTGTAGTTTGATCCTGTAGATACCATTTTCATTTTAATAAAGAAGCTTCTGTTGCTGATCCAATTTTACAGGCAGCTCTGTCCATTACCCAGGGCATAATGGAATCTCGGTCCATAGGGTAATTGTTTCTGCCCCACCAGGGCTTCAGTTTTGATATGTGCCCTGTATGCTGCAAGTGGGTGCCTGTCTAGTGAATACTTTAGGCTGAGGCTGAGAGCTGCTTACACCAAAAGCCCATGGGTAGGCATTTACCTGTCCATTTGGTCCAGAGGTTCCAGGAAGCAAATTTGGGAGGAGTGGAAACTTATAATTGCAAGTCTTGTCCTTGGGAGCACTAGAGGGAAAGCCAAAGTATTAGCCTCCTTTAACTCACCCAGTGCCTGTTGTTGCTTAGGTCCCTACTGAAAAAGGGAAGCATTACAGGTGTCGCGATAGACAATTCAGCAAGGGTCAGCAAATATTGGAGGTGAAGAATGCATTGTGCTATCATTCCTAATGAATGTTGGGGGTTCTTTACTGATGTGGGCAGTTTAAGCATGAGGAGCTTGTCTTTTATCACATTAGTCTGAACACTATTTCTGTCCTGCCAAAGTGTAGAGATCTTATTGCTAGATTTAGACTGCCCTTATGAATCAGCTCAGATAATGGGCCAGCGTTTGTGGTACAGAAAATAGCAAAGGTATTGAGGATCACATGGAAACTGCATGCTGCCTACCGGCCTCAAATTTCCGGAAAGGTGACCAAGTGTGGATCAACGACTGAAACATAGCCCCTTTGCATGCACGGTGGAAAGGACCCCAGCCTGTCGTCCTGACCACTCCCACTGCTGTGAAGTTAGAAGGAATCCCAGCCTGGATCCACCACAGCCGTGTAAAACCTGCAGTGCCTGAAACTTAGGAGGCAAGACCAAGACTGGATAACTCAGGCTGCGCTCCCCCTGTTGGATAGTAAATCCCAGGTAACGTACCTGCTGTAGGCAGATCTAGGCTTTCTTCTTGGACACCTTATACCCACAGTCCTCCAGGTGCCAAAGTAGGACATCCGTTCCCTTGGCAAACCCGACTGCCATGGGGTGTCCTAGCAGAAAGTCATCGATGTACTGGAGCAACATGCAGCCTAGGTCTCTGGCAGGAAACTTCTGGAAGTCCCGAACCAGTCCTTCCTCGAAGACGGTGGGGGAGTTCTTGAACCTTTGGGGAAACCGGGTTCAAGTATACTGAGTGGTGACACCTGACCCCGGATCTTCCCACTGAAAGGCAAACAGCTTCTGGCTCTCAGGGGCCAGTCTGATGCTAAAGAAAGAGTCTTTCAGGTCCAAGCAGATGAACCAGCTATCCTCAGCTGACAGCAACCCTAACAACGTGTACGGTTAGGTACTGTTGGATGTAAAGTCACTGTAGCTTGATTGACCAAGCACAAGTCCTGTATTGGCCTGTAGTACTTGGTCCTTGGCTTGGGAACAGGCAGAGGGGGAGTGTAGTATTCTGAAGTCTGAACAGTCAGAGTGGAAAAACACCCTTCCGAGTTCCTAGTGTAGCCCTCAAATTTTACAGACTTATACCTTACATGGTATAATTGCCAATCCACTCTCAGTGAGAGGTGGCTTACTGAGGGTCGTGATGAACTGTGAAACAGAGTCTTGGTCAGGTTCTGTGAGGAGGATGTCACCGATATAATGCCAAAGCATAGTTTCTGGTGAATTGTGGGGCAGGTTTCTACGTCCTGTTGGCAATGACTGTGCAATTGGAAGGCTATTTAAGTAACCCCCAAAAAGCTAGCATCACAATGAAGACAAGGGGAAACAAATACCCCAAAAGCAAGTGGGTGAAGGTGTACTATTGTTTCTCAAAGGTGGAAGTGAAATCTGTTTGACTCAACTGTGAAATTTTTACTAAATAGAACATGTTAGCCAAGTCTATAACTCCAGATTCAAATTCTGGGGACCTTAGATGCCCTGGATTAATATAAGCTTACCACTGATATTTTGAATGACACCCATTAAGACAACAATGTCCTATAGAGGTGCTCTAATAAAGGGAACAGCCCTGTTGAATTCTCTATGGTCTATAGTCTCTACTCATTAGTAGTGTCTCTTAGTGCAGGCGATATGGGGAATTGATAGGTGAGGTAGTAGGAGTCTGTGCTCCTTGTTTATCTATGTCACCTGTGACAAGCCATAATCCTTCAGTATCCTGCCTCAGCTTCTGCTGTGGTGTATGAACCACCGGAACCAGGAGGGGCAGGTTAACTGGTTCCCACCAGGAAGTACTCACCAGTAGCATAAAAACCTTAGTCTTGTGTCATGAGTTTATCTGCTGCCTCAGAAGGTCTGTTCCAATAATGGGGAAACAGATAATCTTGGAGGGGAGGCAAGCAGGACAGAAGCATATTTTCAGCAAAACTGAGCCAATTTTAGTAGTTAAGAGGGAAATTATCCCTTTAATTAATTCCTTTAATTAACCCCCTCCCAAGCAGATAACCTACTTGGGGGGAGGGGGTTCCTTTTAAAGCATGTGTGTGTCTTGCCATTAGGGAGATTTGGGCACCCCTGACTGACATAGTTAGCCAGTGTTGTTTGTCAGAGCCCAAGCCACAGTTAATATGGTAAAAGGGCAACTGTCTGTCAGAAGGGGCCTTCTGACACTGCAGGATCCCTATGTGAGAGAAGATTCTTAGCCATTTGACAGGCATCAGAGACAGGTGTGGAAGATAAGGTTGCCTCCAAAGGGAAAGCCAGCTGGGGTCAGGGGTGGGGTCATAATCTAATCCTAGTAAGTATTGCAATTGCTCCAAGATTCACCAGAGATCATCCAACTTGGGACTTTCTTGTGCCTTAGGGTCTAACATAACCTCTTTTGTTTATCTTATGGTTGATGCATACATGGGAGCCTGGCCATAGGCAGTTTGTTTGGCCCAGGAGGGGGCAGCCTGAGTGTTGATAGTAACTTTGATTTAGGCCAGGTAGGGTATTGTAGTGTTAGCAGGCAACACCTGACTCTGAGTTTGTCTTTCATGAGTTTCTATTAAATCCAGTGCAGCTATGGCCTCTTGAATTGTTTTAGCACTAGCCACCATGCCCAGTGAAGAAGATTTTCCCAGGAGCCCCATACCCCGAGAAACAATTGAGTGGACTCAGGACTCAATTCAGACTCCTCTAGTCTTGTCAAGCCATCCTGCTCCACCTCATTTGTTGCCTCCACTCCAAAATGTCCAACTGGTAGAGGAGATCTTTGGCCTTGGCTAACCTTTTCCCTGGACAGTCTTCCCAGGCCATTATGAGGTCTAATGTAGGGTGGGCAGCCTTCTAATCCACAAAAATACACATCAGCAATACAGATGTGAACAGAGGTCCAATGCCTCTGTGTGGCTTCTTCCCAAATTCTACTCTAATTATACAGGATACTTTAGTAGGGACACAATTTTTCCATCATGTACTATCGCCCCCAATTGTTTAATTTAATTCCCCATTAGGTAGAATCTGTTCCCTGCCAGATAGATTCTATAGAGCCAAGCAGCCCTTTGTTTATTTGGTTATTGGCCTGGGTACTTAAGGAGAGACTGGGGCTCGGGTAAGAGAGAGGAAGGGACTCCTCCTCTGAGCCAGAACTGATTCTTCCTTCTTGGCTCTCCCTTTTTGTCTTTTCCATTTTTATTACTTTCTGGGTGGCTATAGACAGAGCAGAGGATAAATTATCCCAGTCCCTGCATGGTGACACTGTGCTGCCTTTTCTTCTGGAGAGCACCTATTCTCCTCTCCAGGGACCTCTTGTCCAAACTGTCTCTCCCAGGAGTTTGGGCTCTTACATCTTCTCCGGGTGGCATCCTGGTGATACATTGCTGCCAGCAAGGTCAGCACATGCCTCATGGTTAGGAATGCCTGTTCAACCTGACAGCAACCTCCTGTAGAGTTCTGGGAGAGGTAGGAATATAAACATTTTGCCTTCAGTCACTTTAAGTAACACTAGCTAGCTCAGCCCAAAGGTTGAGATATTAATATTCTTCTGGAGAGGGGATAGCATGATCACAACTGCAACATCATAACTGAGTGTAACAACAGTAGAGGCATGCTACCTGCTTTCAAAGGCCTCTCCACCAGCTGCCCTTAGGAGACCAACCTTGGCCCGATGTCTCTGCCTTATTGGTTCATTTACTTGCCTAGCTGTCTCTGGGGAGGAGGACATCCTCACATCTCAGACTACCCCAAATCCTCAACCCAGCCACAAGGAGCATTTCCCACCATAGCCTGTTATGCAGTACAGGGTGGCTCACCCTTGTTCGAGGCATGCACGCCCTCTCTTTTTCTATTCAGGTGTACAGGTACACAATGTCCAGTGTCAACTGAGGGGGGGACCCAGGCCAGTGGGCTGACCTCCTTCCCCAGTACCTTGGCATCTCAAACCCCAAATCCAGTTCTAATGGTGTGGGTTCACTCAACCACTGGTGCTACCTCTAGGCCAGGTCAATGAGGTATAGAAGAAGACTGCAAAAAGTATATTGTTGCAGTACAGCAATGAGCGATGCTGCGCAAAACTGCTACAGAGGCATTCTAAATGTAGAGTCTGAGCACTTTAGGCTGCCTAGGACTGATTTTTCAATTGATTGTCCTACTGACTGGGTAAACACTATGCCAATTTCTTGTTCACGAAAATCCCATCCTCCTCACCATTTGCAGTGAGTGCCACGATTTCTTGGCTGATCAATGAAGAAGACCTGACCACGAGATGGCAGTAGCGCCCAAGAACCTTTTGTTGTTGTTGTTTGTTTTTGTTTTTGAGAAGGGAGAAGGAGTCTCACTCTGTTGCCCAAGCTGGAATACAGTGGCGGGACCTCCGTTCATTGCAACCACTGCCTCCCGGGTTCGAGTGATTCTCCAGCCTCAGCCTCCCATGTAGCTGGGATTACAGGTGCCTGCCGCAATGCCCGGCTAATTTTTGTATTTTTTAGTAGAGATGAGGTTTCACCCTGTTGGCCAGGCTGGTCTCGAACACCTGACCTCAGGTGATCCACCCGCCTCAGCCTCCCAAAGTGCTGGGATTACAGGCGTGAGCCACCGTGCCCAGTCAAGAAGCTTTTTATTTCGGCGGTGCTTTGACAGGTTGCCAGAGAGGGGAAGTCTTTCACATCAGACCTTCCAGAGGCAGTAGCAGACTACCACTGCCCAGAAGGGGAAGAGGGCAAGGCAACTCCTGGGGTAGAGGAGAATAGGAGAGGGCCTTATGTGTCTGGGCTATATGACTCAGCAGCAGGAGAGGGAGTCTCTGGGTCAGAGACCTCTGGAGGCAAGCAGTGGCATGGAGTCTTTTATAGCCTCTGTGTTTGCCTTAACTGTGGCTAGCAGATGTCAGTGCAGTTTTGTGGGGCATGCAAGGCAGGCAAGCCCTAAGTGGCTACATATATGCTTACCTGAGCTACATTTAAAGCAATTGCATGTGTAAAAAAATGTTGAGTGTGGTGTTGGCAGGCTTTCAGCCTGCTGTGAGGAAGTATAATGGTAATATAGAGGCCACTATATGGAGGTCATGTTTAACCCACTGATATAATAACATGCCACTTAGTCAGCCACTCTGATTAATCTGACTGGCGTAGTCTGAGATCAAATCCATTCAATCTGTACTATCAACAGGACTCTAAGCAGCAAGGTGAGATCAATCTGCAATGTTATCCCGAACTTAAAACGTTAAGCGCACACGTACAGTACTACTGCTCCTGAGATTTTGTTTAAGGGAAATGAAAGCATAGATCCACATAAAGACTTGTACATGAATGTTTAGAGCAGCTTCATTTGTACTAGTGAAAACCTGGAAACAATCCAAACTACCATAAAATGAAATACTATACTATGACAAATACTAATGAACTATTGATAGAAATAACAGCATGGGTGAATCTGAACATAACTATGCTGATTGTAAGAAGACAAAGAAGAGTATACAGTGTACAATTCTATTTATATAGAATTCTATAAAACTCAAACTAATCTATAGAGAGAGCAAGCAGATCAGTGGTTGCCTAGGGACAGGGATGGGGATGGGTAGGGAGGTAAGCAACATAAAGAGGCATGCGAAAGCCTTTGGAAGTGATGAAAATGATTGTCATTTTGAATGTGGTAAGGGCTTATGATTATTGGTAAGGAGTTATGCTTATAAAATATAAATAATTTGTATTTTATAAATTATATAAATTACATATAATTTCATTTAGTTTTAAATTTAAGGAATGGCAACATGTCTTGAGTCAAAGAACCCTCAAAACAACACCTTAAGTACTGCAAAGTCTTTGACGATGTATTTGCCAGTTAACTTATCTTTAAACATCAATAATAAAAATTATCAAGACTTACTTGTTTCTATTTGTTTATTTTAGTGTGCTGATGCTTTTTCACATTCTGGGTCATATTTTCACTGATTCTTCTTCACATTCTGGGTCATATTTTCAAAATATTGTTTCACATTGTGTAAATGTGTTTTTTTTTTCACAATTGGTAAAGAGCATCTCAAGCAAGGTCCTGCTTTCTACTATGACGGTATAGGAGCATGTTTTACTCAGATATGAACCACTTCTGGGCAGCGTTATGGGTGAGAAATCTGATAGTTAAGGAACACTCTGGATTAGTTTCCCACTGGTGAGAAAATAAAAAAGCAATGAGCACTTTTTCCAAATACCACGTGATTAATCAAGTACTCAAAACATGCTAATTGGGTTTAGACTATTCTATTACCAAAATATTCCATTCAATTCCTATGGACAGTTTGTAAACTGTCATTCCCAATGTCTCCTCATCCTTCAAGGTCCCAATCAAAGGTTTCATAGCTTGTCAGACCTTTGGGGAAGTGCTTTTATTTTTTAATTAAAAGTTAAGTCATGTGCGGGGCAGAGTGATGCAAAATACAGCCAGTGGTCAGGACCTAAAGATCTCTCCTCCACCTGGGCCTTGAGAGTTTGGGAGAAGCTCAGGAAGAAAAGCCAACAATCTGAGTCCACTAGGCTTTGAGGCGGGGGTTTTGCATCTGTACATGTGGGATAAATGATGTGAAAACCATTAACTCTGTTGCTGATCCAGCTGCAGGGAAAAGCTTTTCCTCTGATCAAGGTGATTATCTGGCTGGTGGACCTCATTTTGCACCAGGTCCTGATCCCTGAGCAGAGCCTGAGTCCACAGTTCACCTGATGGAGAACTCAGAGTCAAAGCCCAGGCCCAAGTCAGGCTGTCTGACTGCTGCTTGAGGGCCTAGGGACAACACTCCCGGAGTCAGGAGGGTGGAGGTGAGGATGACAGTGAAATGGCCAGAAGGTGAAGATACATGTGAATATTCTCTCTTCATTAGGTCACATGGATGAAAGGAAATAGAAAGGTAGCACATACATTTTCAAGAAGTTAAAGCTGATAGTCAGAACACAAAGATGGTTGATTGTTCCACAGACGTGGAAGGCAGGGGCTCAAGACCTGTAAAATCCCCCACTGAGCAGATAACTGAGACAGTACTTCCCAGTGATGCACTCTGCTGGCAGACAGTGTGAAATTTTCCTGGAGAAGGCTCAGGCCATCAGTCCCTGGTCCATCTTCCGGCCCCACAGAGATGCTGATCAGAACACCCTCCACAGGGAGAGCATTGCGCAAGTGATTCCCTTTTTAGAAATTCTTCTAAGCCAGTCAGAAGATGACAAGCTTGCAGATGGAAGGGAATCAGAACCTGGGCGATGTCTTTAGTGGCCGAGCGATCCCTGCATGTGGTTCAGAGTGTTTTCACTAAGACAAAACAGTGGGAGAAGGAAAATCCCTGCATCCATACAAACTTTGAGGGAATACTGGAGCTTAATGTAACAGAGACTGGTCATGCTAGGAAATTTTATTACATTTTCTGGAGGGGTCGCAGGGCTTTGTGTTTGGGCTGCTTTCCGTGGTGCAGTCAAGCTCGCCAAAAGTGTGACAGAATCACAGAATTACCCTTGGCAGAAATGCGGAATTACTCCTAACCCCTACTCTCATCCTCCACCAGGACCAGAGAGAGAAACAACTACTTGAGTTTTCAGAAACTACCAAACCTTGGCTCTAGCTCGGCATCCTTAGCCAGAGCATGGAAGATTGGGGTGAGGGGCATGGTGAACAAAAACTGCATCCTTGAGCTGCTCACACTTCCTCTTTCCCCCTTTTGATCTTGTGTGTGGGGTCAGAGGTTACCAGGCAGGGGTCACTAAGGTTGTCAGTGGGAGGATGTGACCCCTGGTGGGTTCCTCCCAGACAGCTCAACATGGGAGGCTCCCAATTCCCCTTTCTCCTGCAAGGAAAGACACCACAGCTGTGTCACCCTCCTTCAGAGACTGCAGATTGGAGGTCTGTTTTCCACAAAATCTAGTTCTAAGCCATGTCTAGCAAGTGAGAGTGACTGATTGGAAGCCTAGTGGTGACAGTTGCCCAGGTGGCAGGCTTAAATAGCAACACCTCCTGGTAGTGAATGAATTTCAAATTTCACACAAGAAAAGCAAAACCATGGGCTATTTTCTCCCATGAATTTTTGCCTATTTTGGGCCCTAAATCAAATTGAAAAAAGCACGACTAAAACACTCAAACTGAAAATATAGTTAGAGTTATACAGTTTGTGAGACTAACTCGGGAAACTACTGCCCTGCTTCTGCAAGGATAGGGCTCTGTAAGGCATGACTTGGAATGAAATCCAAGCACCTTTTATCTGTTTAACTCTGGTGCAGGAGAACAGAGCAGCATTTAAGGTGTAAACTAAATTAGTCTATTCCTGAAGAGAACATTTGCTACTCACATTTATGGTGGAAGAAGCAATCTCACAACACAACAAATCTCTCCTTGTGAGTGGAGCAGGCCAATCCTAGGTAGGGCCAGACTACAGGGCTTACAGGTTCTATGCTCTAAGCTACTGATGCCCCTTTGTGCCAGAGGCTGGGTTTTGCAGCAAACTCAGTTCAGGCCTGGGAACACTGGGCCCACCAAGAATCCTAAATAGTCAACTAAAACCCCTGAAATAGCCAGGCCTGTTCCTTTAAACATTAGTATTATTTGTATACCTTTAGGAGGTACAAGTCCAGTTTTGTCACATGGATATATTAGCCAGTGGTGAAGTCTAGGCTCACCAGAGCAACAACAGGGTGGTAGATAATCTCCCTTGTGCAGTCAATAACCATAACTCTGGCAGATAGGGTGCCTACTATTCATACCGACTACAGAGAGTATGGATGCCTCTAACCTGAAAAAGGATATGAAAGTAGTTATCAATTTATTACCTGTTAGCTCCAAATTCACCCTTCAATGTATATTCTTTGATAATAGGGTGATTCTTAGCAAAGACTTGGAATCAACCCAAATGTCCATCAGTGACAGACTGGATTAAGAAAATGTGGCACATATACACCATGGAATACTATGCAGCCATCAAAAAGGATGAGTTTGTGTCCTTTGTAGGGACATGGATGCAGCTGGAAACCATCATTCTTAGCAAACTATCCCAAGAACAGAAAACCAAACACCGCATGTTCTCACTCATAGGTGGGAACTGAACAATGAGATCACTTGGACTCGGGAAGGGGAACATCACACACCGGGGCCTATCATGGGGAGAGGGGAGGGGGGAGGGATTGCATTGGGAGTTATACCTGATGTAAATGACGAGTTGATGGGTGCTGACGAGTTGATGGTTGCAGCACAGCAACATGGCACAAGTATACATATGTAACAAACCTGCACGTTATGCACATGTACCCTAGAACTTAAAGTATAATAATAATAATAAAAATAATAAAGTAACATCAAAAAGCACGATGTTACACTTACTTAATAGAGGGCTCTAGAGGGCCAGACACTGAAAAAGGAATTGGTACTTCTATGATTTCCGGCTTTCAGAGGTGTGGAGGTAAGGACATTCAGTATGCTTTGTCCTAGGCCTGGGCCCAGAACAACTGTCCCTCAGCAAATCTGCAGTCCTGGTGTGCCCTGATGATCAGCTTCTTGTGGCCTTCTTGATAGGGACATCCTGTACTCCAAGTCATCTGCCCACTGCTTCCCTCTGCTCACTTGCTCCACAGCTACACAAACACACACACACACGACCAGGTTCATGTAGTCCTTTCAATACTGCAGCCCTCTCAACACCGAGCCCCCACCCTGATCCTGTGCAAGGGGCATTGTTTACTCCAGGCCTCCAACTGAGACAGGACTCCCCACTCCTACTTCACACCACATTCTAGCCACCAGCTATGGCTTGTCCACACTACCATGCTCCAAAGGGTGCCTTCTTGTTTCCTTTGAGACCATGGACCAGTTCTGCCTCTGTACACCAGCTTAGGTACTGGCAAACCAGTGGAACTTCTCTGCCATCCAGTAGGTCTTCTCCAATGTGATATGAAATCCAGCCTTGGGGAGAAGCTTTCATTCTAAGCTTGTCTTTCCTTGGGTACTCTCCCCCAGCCCCAGAAAACCCCACATAGAGTTGTCTTGTATCCTATATAAGATCTTTTATCATCGGTTAATGATTCTTTATATTAAATTTTCCCCTTCTAGATCACTGTGTGTTTCTATCTCCTGATAGAATCCATATTGCTACAGAACACAACATATACAGCAAGCATCATTCTTAACGGAGAATCACTGAAAGCTTCCTCTTCAAGATCTGCATCAAGTAAGGATGTCCACTATCACCACTTCTATGCAATAGTTTACTGGGGGTGGGGGTGGGGTCCCAGACAGTGCAGTAGGGAAAGAAAAAGGAATAAGATATTTGGAAAGGAAAAAGAAAGACTGGCACTATTTTCAGATGATATGACAGTATATATAAAATTCTACAAAGTATTACAGACAAATTATTAGAATTGATAAGAAGAGATTATATGCTTGTAGGATAAAATCTTAACAAACAAAAGCCAATTGCATCCTATTTAGAGCTATACATTTAGACAATAAAAATTTCAAACATACGATTTGCAAGACATGAAATGCCTAGGATAAAAAACTTGCCTCGTGGGAAAAATATAAAATATTATTTGGGCACATTAAAGGTGATCTTATTAAAAGAAGAGATTGACCATAACCATGAATCGAACATTCAATATTGAGAAGTCAAATCTAAAATATCAGCACAATCCGAATTAGAACCCCAAACTAGCTGTTAGTTGAAGTTTGCATGATTAGTTTATAATTTAAATGGAATTGAAATGGACCAAAAGTAGCCAAGACACTTTTGAAGAACAAGGTAGAATTGAGTTGCCTAATCCAAATATCAGAATTGACTATGGATCAGTAGTAATTAAGACAGTGTGGTATTTCAAATGGACAAGTGCTTAATAGAGAGTATAGGAACTAACCCACATATGTGTAGATACTTGATTTATGGCACTGTAAATCAATTGGCAAAAGGCAGACTTTTCAATAAGTGGTTCACTGAGAAAACTGGATATTCACTTACATACATACAAACATGCATAAATGGAACGCTACATAACACAACACACAAACATCAATTGCAGGCAGATTAAGACCTGACTATGAAGGGCAATAGCATACATATTTTAGAAGAAAATATAGAGAATGCTTTCATGTCCCAGGTTTCCTTGAAACAGAAAATATTTCTTAAAACACAAAAGCACTAACCATCAGGAAAAGATTGATGAAGTTGACTATATTATAACTAATAGCTTCTGTTCACAAAACAGAGGACAAACAAGTGAAAATACAAACAGAGCAAGGGAGTGTTTTGGCCACAGGTATGGACGAGTATTTAAAATATTTAACAGACTCATTAAGTCAGTATCAGATGAACAATAGAATAGAAACATGGGTTAAAAGAGGTAAATTTGAATAGATCTTCCTCGAAATAGAAACTCCAAAAGGCTCATTATCACGAAAATGTGCTAAAACTTAATAGTAATTTGGGTATTGTACACCAGTAGACCGGCAAAATTTAAATTCTGGCAGTACTTTGTGTAGGTGAAGATGTGGATCAGGAAGGACACTCTGTGCTGCTGGTGGGATTGACAACTGTCCCAATCACTACAGAGAACAATTTGGCATCATCTAGTAAAGCTCAGGATATCCATTCCCTATGGCCCTGTGATTCTATTCTTGGATATATACCCTAAAGAGATTTTTACACATGTGTCCAATTAGAAATGTGCAAGAATGTTCATAATAATCATTGAAAAGTAGAAGCAATCCTAATCTCCATCTGCTGTAGAATGGAGTAGTATAATCATACCATAATCACTTTGCTATAAGCATATGCTGGAATGACAGTCGATGGAGACAAAGGATCTACTTACTTATAGCTATTATGAACAACATGGATGAGTCTCTCAAGTATAATACACCGTGAAAAAAGGAAGCTATAAAAGGAAGGATGCTGTATGATTCCATTTATACAATTTTGTATCAACTCTATTGTTTAGGGATGCGTACAAAAGTGATAAAGCTATAAAGGAAAGCAGTGAAATGATTATTAAAAAGTCAGAGCAATGACTATATCCATATAGGAGAGTGTGGGTTGTCATTGGGAGGAGTACAGCGACTGTATTCTGGAAGGCTGGCAGTCATCTATTGCTTGACCTTGGTCCTGGTTACATAGGTGTCTGCTTTTGTAAAATAATCTAAACCATACAGATAAGTTTTATGCACTCTTCAAATTTCAGATTTGAAAAATTCTTGCTCCAGAAAAGGTAACAGAAAGAAAAGTATGTGGAGTAGAAATTTTGATGAGGTTCAAATAGTTATGGATGAAAAACTCGATCCTCCAGTCAAGAGACCAAGTGTCCACTGTCATTAAAAGAGGGCGAGAGAGCTGGGAGTCTTTAAACAACAGGTTACACCTCCCCCCCACCCACCACCAATCTATTCATCACTCTAAGCCTTCTCATCTCAGATATTTCACCCTATATTTGTGTCAATTCCAAACTCATTCGTGACAGACAAATTGGAGGATTGTCGTCATCATTAATAAGGTCATTAGGCACCACAGGCCCAGCAAGACTGGGCCACCACACTTAAATGCTAGCAGGTACACCAGGGTGATTGGACAAGATCTGTGCACCTTACTTGGCAGAGTCCATTTCAGTGACTGAGGGTTTAACCTTAACACATTTAACTGGAATTCCTGCTCAGAGAATGTGCTGGAGAATGCAGAATAAAGTGAGGAATGCCCTCAATGTGCTATGAGAGTGGACATGAAATTTATTATGGTACAACCGATGGCGGAAGGGCAAAGAGTTGGTTTAGGTTGTGCACTGTATAGGGAGAAGCCAGGAGTGGGTTGGGTTTTTTCCAGATTTCAATATAAATTGTTTCATCCTCCAGACTTTGCATTTCTAGGCTGAACAATGCTGATCTGTTTTGGCCACATCTCTCACTCATTCTGACCTCTGTATCAGCAGACAAAAATTGAACTATGTGGCAAATTGTACCGAGGACTTTGCTCAAGACAATTGTGAGTATGGAAGTTGTCCCGCGGGGAGGTGGGAAGGGGAAGGACATTTTTGGCAGAAATGCCAGCACTATGGTCGTTTAATGCTGACACAGAGACAGTTTATTCTCTCAGGAATTGTCTTTCATCCATCAATCCAGGCAGGCAGCCAGCCGGTAAACAAATTTTAACACACAAAAAGTACCAAGCAACTTGTCTAACACTGGGAGGGGCTCGGGTGTGTTTATTCGGGTATATACAATGAGTCACGGATTAAAATTGCTTTTAGCGGATAGAGGCCTAGGTGTTCCACAGCATTACTGAACAAGCTGTCGTCATTTCCCCATCACCTCAGAAGACCTCCTTAATTACTTACGTATATTAACCGTAGAACGTATTTATGCATACCAGGCTCTACCTCTGGGCTTTCTATTCTGTTCCAGAGACCCAGTACCAGAATATTTAAATCACTGTGGCGTTAAATACGTTTTAATATCTGATAGGGCCAGTTTCACCGCATTGCACTTTTTTTCCCCCTTTTAGGAACCTGTTCAGACCCGCGGCAGGGGGCGGGGTCGCGCCTCCTCCTGGGCTCTGGTTCCAGCCCAGCCTCTGGGACACAGAGATGGAAATCCCGAAGCTGCTCCCGGCTCGCGGGACACTACAGGGCGGCGGCGGCGGTATCCCCGCGGGTGGCGGCCGGGTCCACCGAGGCCCTGACCCGCCGGCTGGCCAGGTCTCCACGCGCCGCCTCCTGCTGCTCCGGGACCTCCAAGATGGCGGGCCCGGGCGGCGGCGCAAGGAGGCCCGCAGGGCCTCACGAGGCCCCGGCCCAAGCCTGTTGGCGCCGATGCCCGATCAACCTAGCGGCGACGGCGGCGACGACTTCCTCCTGGTGCTGCTTGACCCGGTGGGTGGCGACGTGGAGACAGTGCGCTCGTGTCAGGCCGCAGGGCCTGTGTTGAGGGAGGAGGCCGAGGCAGGCCCGGGGCTCCAGGGGGACTACAGCGGCGCGAACCCCGCGGGCTGCTCTGCGCGGGGCCCCAGCTTTCTGTCCGCGATTCCCATTCAGGCCCCGATCTCTGCCCCCAGCCCCGCCGCGGCCTTCACCGGCACAGTCACTATCCACAACCAGGACCTGCTGTTGCGCTTTGAGAACGGCCTCCTCACCCTGACCACGCCCCCATCACACTCCTGGAAGCCCGGGGCCGCTCCTGCCCAGAAGCCCCCCAGGTGTCTGATGGCCCCCCAAGCCGGGTTCCCGCGTGCCGCGGAGCCGAGTGACTGCCCAGAGCTGCCGCCAGACCTCCTGCTAGCCCAGCCGGCCGAACCCGCGCCAGCTCCGGCGCCCCAGGAGGAGGCGGAGGGCCCGGCCGCCGCCCTGGGCCCCCGCGGACCGCTGGGCTCGGGCCCAGGCGTAGTGCTGTACCTGTGCCCCGAGGCGCTGTGCGGGCAATCCTTCGCCAAGAAGCACCAGCTGAAGGTGCACCTGCTGACGCACAGCAGCAGCCAGGGCCAGAGGCCCTTCAAATGCCCCCTGGGTGACTGCAGGTGGACCTTCACCACCTCTTACAAGCTCAAGAGGCACCTGCAGTCTCACGACAAACTGCGGCCCTTTGGCTGCTCGGCGGAGGGCTGTGGCAAGAGCTTCACCACCGTGTACAACCTCAAGGCGCACATGAAGGGCCATGAGCAGGAGAACTCATTCAAATGCGAGGTGTGCGAGGAGAGCTTCCCCACGCAGGCCAAACTCAGCGCCCACCAGCGCAGCCACTTCG
This sequence comes from Macaca mulatta, assembly GCF_049350105.2. Lineage (NCBI taxonomy): Eukaryota > Metazoa > Chordata > Mammalia > Primates > Cercopithecidae > Macaca > Macaca mulatta. Next base: position 57,677,227 of record NC_133426.1, on the reverse strand, counting down.
AACCCGAGAGGCCTTACCAGTGCGCGTTTTCTGGCTGCAAGAAGACATTTATCACAGTGAGTGCTCTCTTTTCCCATAACCGCGCCCATTTCAGGGAACAGGAACTGTTTTCCTGCTCTTTTCCTGGCTGCAGCAAACAATATGACAAGGCTTGTAGGCTGAAAATTCACCTGCGGAGTCACACCGGCGAGAGACCTTTCCTTTGTGACTTTGATGGCTGTGGCTGGAACTTCACCAGCATGTCCAAACTCTTAAGGCACAAAAGGAAGCACGACGATGACCGGAGGTTCATGTGCCCTGTGGAAGGCTGTGGGAAATCTTTCACGAGAGCTGAACATCTGAAAGGCCACAGCATAACCCACTTGGGCACAAAGCCTTTCGTGTGTCCTGTGGAAGGCTGCTGTGCCAGGTTCTCTGCTCGCAGTAGCCTCTACATTCACTCCAAGAAACACCTGCAGGATGTGGACACTTGGAAAAGCCGTTGCCCCATCTCCACTTGTAATAAACTCTTCACATCCAAGCACAGCATGAAGACGCACATGACCAAAAGGCACAAGGTGGGCCAGGATCTCTTAGCTCAGTTAGAAGCAGCAAATTCTCTTACACCCAGCAGTGAACTTACCAGCCAGGGACAGGATGATCTCAGAGATGCAGAGATAGTGTCTCTGTTTTCTGATGTACCAGACAGTACTTCTGCTGCAGTGCTGGACACAGCATTGGTGAACTCTGGAATCTTGACTATTGATGTGGCTTCTGTGAGCTCGACTCTGGCAGGGCACCTCCCTGCTAATAATAATAATTCCGTAGGGCAGGCTGTGGACCCTCTGGCCTTGAAGGCCACCAGCGACCCTCCTCAAAATCTGGATACATCTCTCTTTTTTGGAACGGCGGCCACTGGTTTTCAGCAGAGCCCCTTAGATATGGATGAGGTCTCAAGTGTAAGTGTGGGGCCATTGGGATCTCTGGGCTCTTTGGCCATGAAAAACTCCAGTCCAGAGCCTCAGGCTTTAACACCCAGCAGTAAGCTAACAGTGGAGACAGATGCTCTGACTCCTTCAAGCACCCTTTGTGAAAACAGTGTCTCAGAACTACTGACACCAACCAAAGCGGAGTGGAACGTACATCCTGACTTCTTTGGACAGGAGGGAGAAACCCAGTTTGGATTCCCCAGTGCAGCAGGAAACCATGGTTCTCAGAAAGAAAGAAATGTTATCACTGTGACTGGCAGCTCATTTTTGGTATGAACCAACTCTATTTGTTCCTTGCCATGTGGCTTACTTTTATTACAGTCAATTTTGAGGATGTTCTGGACTAAATGTTTAAGTGCAGTCATTTCTCTTTGGTTTACAAAAAGAGCACAGCCCTGGACTACAAGTTTGGAGATCTAAATTCTGATCTTGAGTCTGTAACTGACAAGTTGTGTGACCCTGAGCAAGTCACTTAACCTATCTGAGCCTTAATTTCCTTATTTATGAATTGTGGTGGTTTGAACTCATTGCTCATAAGGTCTTTTCAGTTTTTTGTGTGTGTGTGTGTGATTTTGTGCTTTTTCTTGAAAAAATTTCGGGCGTTTTGCAATTATTAATCATTGTTTGTACTTGTAATGAAAAGCGGTTTGAGCCCTGTAGCACTAAATAATGAAAGATTGAGGAACTGGTGTTTTACATTAAAAATTTAATGGAAATTTTACACAGTACGAAAATCTAATGATAGAACTCAAAAAAAAAAAAGAGCTAAAAATAGGGATTGGTTCTTCTTAGCTGTTTATCATTCTAACCTTTTTCTTATGATGAAGGTATGTTTTTGTTGTGGAAAATACAAGGGCTTTTGTTATCACTCAGACCCAGGGTGAAATGTTTGCTTTGTGGTTTTGAATAAGTTGGCCTTTAATAAGTTAGTCTCTCTTAGCCTCAGTTTTCTATCTGTAAAATGGTCATAGCAATGTGAACATATGTGTTACATCCTAGACTTATTTTTTCTACCCCAGTAGGTTGTATTGAAAGGAAATGTTACGTATGTTTCAGCATATTTTGGTGAATCTTCATTCCCTTTCCTGCCCCTTGTTTTCCCTCCTCAAAGGGGAGAAATTAGCACAAATTAATATCAGGATGGTGCACGAAATAAACATTTGTGAAGGTTAAGAAAGAGGAAAAGAAAGTTATTTCTTCAACAGATTAAGAAGGATTTTTCTCCACACTGTTCTTTTGTGGCATTGGCCACATGTCCATTAGATCAATTTCATAGTATCTTTGGTCTGCATTCAAAGCAAGCTGATGCAATGAGTATTCAGTCTATTCTTCCAAGACAATCTGGACATAGACCAGAGGGAGATTTTTCTCCCCTCTGTGCCCTAGAGAGCTCATTGCTGGCTCACTCTTAGAGTTGAAATGAGAGAGTTTTGTCTGCATTTTGAGTAGATACCATCTATCTTACATGAGTATAGCATTTTACAGTTTAGCACTTTCACAACTATTATATTTGATCCTCACAATCCTGTGAGGTAATATGGCAAAGTCAGAACTACAATTCTTATTAAAATTTACCTAGCTCAGATTACAAATATATTTAACTTAGTAACTATTAATTGTGTGTGTAGCTCAAAACAGAGAGGAAATATTTCCCATTCTGCCATTTGACTCTTGAGTTTCACGACTATTTTGTTTATAACTGTTTGCTGCCTCCCAACTTAATTGATTTCTCTTACATTCTTCGTACTCCACCCTATTTCCTTGTAGGTGTACACCAGTCCTTGCCATGAATCTCTTTTATTTATGTTTAAATTAGACAGGTCTCTTTCATGGTCACCATCTCTCAGCCATTCTTCTTATGGCCCATTTTTCAGTCACAGTATTGCTGCAAGTATGTGTGTACATTGAGAAGTTATTTTCTTGATTTAGATGGCAATGTGTTTATACATGAATCAGATAATAATGGAGATATTTTATATAAGGCGTTAGTGAGAAGTAGTTCTACTTTTCCTTTTCTAAAATGTGGTCATGGTAGCAAACACTATTGGTTGATTTCAACCATTGTAACCCAGTACTGTTTACATGTAGATACTTGGGGATAACAATTATTATGGCACTTTAACAGTACACTTTAATATTTACCACCTTGATATTATACATCTTTACTGTCTTTATAATTTTTAAGTTGGTTGTACTTATTCAATGAAAAAGCAAAAAATACACATACATTTTTGATTCAAAGAAATAGAATTTTGTGTCTAACCGTTTAACAGTTCTCCCTTAGTATTTTAGAAAGATTTTAAGCCCATTTTAGAAATGTGTTGTCATTAGTTAAGTCCTCTTAAATAGATTATTTTTATTTTCCTATAGAAAGTGCAGAGGCCTGAGGTGAACTCAAGGGTCATAGGCATCCATTAAGATATATAACCATATAGATATTTTAAAACTCTGTCACATTGTTTCCTTAATCCCTTAGACCTATTTCTTCCCATGAAAACTATCATAAGCTATGCTTTTGTTATGGTCTATAGAATTTTCAAAGGACAAATTGTTGTTTTTTTTTTAAGATAAAAATCTTGTGATTGTCCGTGAGCTCACATGGTTTCTTTTGTTCAATTTTTTCAAAAGATTTCTCTTTCAATGCTGTTGTCCCAGCATGATAGTTGACATGGCATGTAATTACAGACAGAAGTGTGACTGTAAATATATTCGTGTTTCTGTTAGTGTTGGCATAAGCTTGCCTTTTTGTTTAAACAATGGGACATGATTTAATTTTATCTCGTTTGCCTTTTGTTCATCTTCAGTCCTTGATTTATTAACATTTTGCCAATTGAAAACACAATAAAAAATGCCTTGCAAGAAGGTTTGATTCTGGGGGATCCTGATGAGCATATTTATCATTAGTTTAAATATGTTAATCTTGACATTTTTACCAGTTATCTCATTATAGTGTTACATAATTGAAAGCCTTAAATAGTAAAAGTGAAACTTGTTAGAATACGAAGATCATCTTTCTCTGTGGATTAAATGCTTCATATTCCCATCCAGGAAAAATAAGATAAGACATTAGTATAACAGAGTATTTTTGACTGTTCCTTGATTCCACATAAAGCAATGATTAATTTCCTGATGGAAATATTCATAATCCCTTGGTAATTATTGGTATCAAACAGATCCACTTGATAACTTCATGATGATAAAAACTAAATTAAATGCAACTCACTCAAAATATGTGACAATTGAAATGTAAGGCCTAACTAAAATGTATATATATATATCTGAAATTTGTATATATTTTATATGTAACTGAAATTTATATATTTACTTATTTATATATATATATATGTAACTTTTTTGAAAGATTTGCTTAATAATTTTTTAAAAAGCAAATTGGATGCTAGGGTTTAAAGCAGGAGTCCCCAGCCCCCAGGCCACGGACAGGTACTAGTCCATGGCATGTTAGAAACTGGTCCGCGGCCGGGCGCGGTGGCTCAAGCCTGTAATCCCAGCACTTTGGGAGGCCGAGACGGGTGGATCACGAGGTCAGGAGATCGAGACCATCCTGGCTAACGCGGTGAAACCCCGTCTCTACTAAAAAATACAAAAAACTAGCGGGGCGAGGTGGCGGACGCCTGTAGTCCCGGCTACTCGGGAGGCTGAGGCAGGAGAATGGCGGGAACCCAGGAGGCGGAGCTTGCAGTGAGCTGAAATCCGGCCACTGCACTCCAGCCTGGGCTACAGAGCGAGACTCTGTCTCAAAAAAAAGAAACTGGTCCGCACAGCAGGAGGTGAGTGGCAGCCAGGGAGCGAAAGTGAGCTCCACCTCTTGTCAGATCAGCAGTGGCATTAGATTCTCATATAGGAGCACAAACTCTATTGTGAACTGCACATGGGAGGGAACTAGATTGCACACTCCTTATGAGAATCTAATTCCTAATGATGTATCGCTGTATCCCATCACCCCAAAATGGGACCATCTAGTTGCAGGAAAACAAGCTCAGAGCTCCCACTGATTCTACATTATGGTGAATATGTAATAATAATATAAAGTGCACAATAAATGTCATGTGCCTGAATCATTCAAAACTATCCCCCCATCCGTGGAAAAATTGTCTTCCACTAAACTGGTCTCTGGTGCCCAAATGGCTAGGGACCAAGTGTTTAGAGAACAGATTGTTTAAGCACAAAACAACCTATAAAAAGCAATCATTAAAAATGAATCTTATATGTTTATGCAATCTAAATAGATGGGACCTTTGGTAACAATATTTAAGCTATGGTCCCCTCTGTATATTTCAAGTTAATTTACTGACTCCTTACAGAATGCAAGGTAGAATACTAGGGATATAGATAACAAGAGTAAAATATGAGCCGTATCTTAATTTTGGAGAGGACATAAAAATTCACCTATTAGCCATTTTACAACTAAACAAAATCAACAAACATGTTTTCAGGCACCAAATGAATGGCTTGGAGTGAAAGGAGGGGCAGGAGCTGGAGTTTAATGGGTGGTTACTTTTAGTTATATGAAGAAGAGTGTTGGTGAATTCCAGCCTGGGAGAAAAGCACAAAGAAAGAACTCAAAATGGAATTAGCCACACAACACTGTGAAAAACAGCCTAACTCAAATTCAGGGCTCATATTTGGTAAGTGCTGGGTGTTAGAGTTAGACTGCCAGTATGGAGCCAAATTCTGGAAGGCAATACAAACCAGTCAGAGTAGACAAGACTTTATTATGGATATGATTGAAAGCCAGTGAAGATATTTGAGAAGGGAAGTCAAATGTGATTATATAAAAATATTAATATAGTGGACATGCATAATATGGATTTGATGGGGGAAATAGTGCAATCACTTAGGAATCTGTTGTAGTAATTCCGGAGTGTTGTGATGAAGGCTTGGACTGGAGTGGTGACGAAAAGAAACAGAGATATAGGAGATGTGTCCTAATTGAGGAAATGAATATGATTTGGTAACTTATTGAATATATAGGACACCCATCAGAAAGAGAAAGGAAGATTAAAAATGTTCCTAAGGATTTCTTGGATGCTATAAAAATTACACTTGATTAATATGAACAAAGTCGTGTAATAAAATATTTTCAGGAATATTTATGGAAAGATGATTAGGATATGCTTAATTTATCAGGAAGTGATAAACTATGGCTATCTCTGAATAAATCATGCTTATTCTAGATTATCCACACTATTAGACAGTGACATGACTTTATCTTGTTTGGCTCCCTCACTTGTTCTTAGATTCACATTTGATGTTTATAATGTTATTTCCCTTTGAGAATTTGCAGGACTCTTCAACCTTGTACAATATAAGCCCAGATCACTCTGTATCAAAATGAACTATGTCATCTCTGGCTTCCATTTCTTTCTTACTACTACTTTTTGCTACTACAGATATTCAACAGGTATTTTTTATTTGGTGCTTATTAATATAACAAATCAGATCTCCATAATTTGGAGGATACTCCTTAGTCGTTAATTTCAATCGTTTCTCATGATAAACTGTGTTAGATTGAGTTTTAACTGTATTTCTCTTAAACTGGAAGAGACAGGACTAAGATTGTCCAAAAACCAACTTTGGTGTGATACTTGGGGCTTCTTACTCATAATCCTCTCTTTCATTAGCTAACATGGCAAGTGATGGTGTATGGAAACTCAGTCACAGAAGTCACATCCTCTTTTCTCTTTACACCCTAATGTAACACATTTTATAGTTACCCTGACTACTAATGGTGATAACTCAATGAGCATGGAGTGCAAAAAAATAGAGTAAATAAATAGTATAATTACCTAACAATTACATTTTGTTTGATGGTGACTTTGCTGTCCTGCATTGTCAACAGAACAATACATCTCATTCTAGTTTTCTGCTGACATTTATGCACATGCAAAACACATTAAACATCATTCTGCCTATGGAAAATATCTTAACTCAGTATTTTAAACAAAGGAGATAATTATTCTTATGAGCACTAACTGTGAATCCTTACACTATGTCTTATCATTACCAGCTTATTAAGCAGCTGGTGGTTATTGAGTGCCTACTCTGTGAGGCACTATGAAGTATAACACAAAAGTATGTTGCATTACTTTATTCAAACAAACATTTTTAGCACATATTTGACCAATTCTGCCCTTTACGCACACACATTACAAGCTAGACAGAAACAAAAATTCGGCAAGCAATGAAAAATAATATATAATCAATTTCTAGATGGTTATATATTAGAATTATACAGATTCAAATATAACGGTGGTTGTTATTTTCACAGTATGGACAGAAAATTGTAATGAGGAGTATTTCAATGTGCAGATTATCAAAAGTTTTTTCAAAAAGTTCTAAGAATCTAAAATTTAAGCTGCAATACAGCAATTAGGATAAACTGTCCTAAATTTAAATTTAAACAGAATTGTGACTGGTAGCTTTAATTATAGCAAAATACTATGGGAAATAATTTGTAAATTATGTTATATTTTGATTTGTTCTAGATTGTAATCCTGGATATATTAAGTATAAAACCTGAGAGTGATCTTTTGAAAATTATATAAAACAAACATTTTGTTTCCAAATGAGAAAACCATAGCATATAAATAAATGATTTTACACCTGTAATTTTTGAAATAATTTTTACTTTCCTATACTGGACACACAAGCAAATTTTAATTTTCTGAAACAAAAAAAGACTTTAATTAGAAGGTAATTATTTTATATAGGTATGCTAGCTGAAAATAAGGCTATAAAGACTTCATTTGATACTTGGGAATGACAACTACTGGAGTTTAACATGAAGAATCCTGAAACTTCACCAATCATGTAGTGAGGTATAGGGTTAATCATCAAGCAAGTATCTCACATTCTGAATAAAGTATAACTAACTGAATACATTTGGAAAGGAAACAAAGCCTATTATAAAAAAATAAAGCTCACTATAGTGATAAATAATATTTTGTGTTCTCACTACAAAAAGTAAATATAAGAGGTAATGCATGTGTTAATTAACTCTATCTAGTCATTCCACAGTGTTATACATATTTTCAAACATATTGTACATGATAAATATACACAATTTTTGTCAGTTTAAAAAATAAATACATTTAACAATAAAAATTAGAAATGGTAGCCAAAATGAAAATATTTCAATTCTAAGCCAGTCTTTCCTTGGAATAAAGTCAAGAAATGATTAATCTTTGTCAAGACTTATTTCCCTTTCCTGTGTACACAGTAGAGGGATATAACTGTAGTGTGAAACAACGTAATACTGCATGTGGAAGAAGGAAGCTTCTCTCATGTCTATTTGTAGGGAAATTAGCCAGATTAGAGAGCTAAATGGAAATTCCACAGGCAATGACTCAGTGAATAGAGTAGCAGTTCATTCCAGGCGAGGTCCAATTTTAGAATGTGCTGCTAGGCAGAGTGAGAACTATTTTTCCTCCCAATTTGTGTTGGCATTAGTTGGTTAATGCTAAACTTGGCCCTTGATATTTCCAAAGAGATGCAACAGCTTCCCCTTCAAAGTCATTTTATGTTCTTGTGCTTTCTGGAGCTTATTTTATTTTAAATTATTAATAATAATAGGAATTGCATCAAATGTTATGACATGCTAGGGGAAGAGGGAATAAGCCAATATTCATTATTTTTGCCTCACTTCCTAAAATATTGTTGATTAAGTAAAACTTGCTTTTCTTTTTTTTATGTGCAGGCTCATTTTGCCATTTGGGTATGTCACTTTTATTTATGTACTTAGGAAGCAATAGGATTTAAGAACATTGTTAAAATAAGTGTTTATAACTTTAGAAATGTGGCTACTTTGAAAATGGAGAAACCTGGACTAGCTGTACTACTTTTTTAGATAACAGGGAAGACTTATCGAAATGAATGAAAGGCAAATTCAATTGGAAAAAGGAGATTAATTTTTTATTAATTCTGTATTTATAAATTTTGCTGATAAATCCACTCTTGTATATTATTCAGCATATTTTTATTCAGTTCATTTTTAGAATAGTTTATCTAGAGCAGTAAGTCTTATGTGAAATCTAAAAATTTGACTAACTTGCATTATATTTCATTTTTACAGTAGGCACTGGATAGTCATTTTCACTGCTAAATCTATGTACCAAATCTACTGAATATTGCAAAAACACACTGGATAGAAAATTATTTGCAAAGTGATTCTTGTTGTCCTTCACCATAGATTCTTTAAAAAATTCTTAAAGATAAAATGTTGTCTATATTTATAAAAATTATTGAGGATTCTTCCCAAAAATAGAAATGAGAAAATAAAATTCAAACAATCAAATAGTTAAGTTTGATCTCTAGCCAAGTGTTTCAGTCTAAGTGTCTTTGGTTGAAAACATCTGGATAAAAGCACAATGACAATTTTGAAGCATGTCCAGAATTTTCCAGTTACAGTTAGACATAAAAAAAATCAAAGAGCCATTATTGCAACATTGGTAATCTGTCTGTCTAATACAATCTATCTTTTGAAAGTTTCTTGAAGACAGTAAAAAGTAAGAAGAAAAGTTACAAATTTGGGCCCTGACTATAAAATGCCAAAATGTTATCAAATTGGAGGCTATTGATTATTTTACATAATAATTTTAGTAGTTGGTGTTTTTAAGTATTTACACTCCAAGTATTTTTTAAAGTATTTTTAAACTAAATGAGAATCTTTGATTCATGTCTTTAAAATTGCTAATTGATTTTTATTTTCAAGATTATTGAATTATCCAATACACCTCCAGATAACAACCTATAGATTGTTAGTTGTGAGGCTATATTGTGTATTTTAATCATGCCTTGATGTAATTTTAAGTTACCATGTATTGAATTCTAACTGGCCCTAAAACATTTTTTAATTTGTAAGTTTTATTTTTATAACTTTTATTGAAATATAACATACTTTAAAAATATAACTTACATTACAAAATTGCTTTATTAATTTTCAAAAAATGAATACACCTATAAAGCCACTACTCAGATGAAAGGATTACCAGAACCTCATATCTCCCTCATATCCTCTGCTAGTCACTGCCACCCTGTACCAAAATAAATAACTTGATTTTCAAACCAAAAATTAGATGTTTTTTATTTGCTTGTTTCTCTTCATTTATTATTATTATTGAGATAAAATTAACATAATATAAAATTCACCATTTTAAAATATACAAGTCAAGTCATTTTTAAAACGTTAATAATGTTGCTGAGTCATCACAACTGGATAATTCCGGAACACCTCTGCCACTCTGAAAAGAAATCCCATAATCATTCTCCATTCTGTCATCTCCAGGAAACCACTAATTTACTTTCTGTCTCTATGGATTTGTCTATTATGCATATTTCATATGAATGGAATTGTACAATATATGCTTTTGTATCTGGCTTTTCTTAGTATGATGTTATTAAAGTTCATCCATGTTTTAGCACATATCAGTACTTTACTCTTTTCATGGCTGAAATATATAGCATTATATAAACATACTGCACTTTATTTGTTAACTAATTAATGGACATTTGAGTTGTTTCCACCTTTAGATATGATTAGTTTTTTCTATCAATATTTGTGTACAAGTTTTTGTGTTAATATATTAAAACTACAGATTAGTTTTATTTTTAAACTTTATGGAAAGTTTATATTCTTTTTGTTTTTGACTTCTTTTACTCAACATTTTGTTTGTGAACTTCAGCCATGATTTAGTATGTATAAACAATTCATTTATTCATTTTTATTTTAAGAGAGAAGGTCTCTCTTTGTCATCCAGGCTAGAATGCAATGGCACTATCATAGCTCATTGCAGCCTTGATCTTCTGCACTCAAGGTATCCTCCCACCTAGTATCTGGGACTACAGGCATAGGACACCACACCTGGCTTGTTCATTTATTTTTGTTGTAGAATTATAGTGTATCCCTCACCCATAATTTTTTAGCTTCCACTTATAGGCATTTATATTGTTTCCATTTATTGGCAAGTGCTAATTATGCTGCTATGAACAATCTAATAAATAAATGGGAGTGTAACTAGGTATGTTAAATTTTAGTAAGTACTGCCAAACAGTTTTCCAGGGTATTTGTACTAATTTACACATTCACCATCAGATACGAGAGTTCTTATGAGTGAAAATGTGAAATATTTGTCTTTCTGTGTCTGACTTGTTTGACTTAAGATAATGATACCCAGTTTCATCCATGTTGCTACAAAAAATGTGATTTCATTCTTTTTAGGCTGAATAGTATTTCATTGTGTATGCATACCACATTTTCTTTATCCAGTCATCTATTGATGAACACTTAGGTTTATTCTATATTTTTGCTATTGTGAATAGAGCTGAAATAAACATACAAGTGCAGCTATCTTTTTAATATAATGATTTTTTTTCCTTTGGGTAGATATCCAGTAGTGAGATTGCTGGATCAAGTGGTAGTTCTATTTTTAGTTCTTCAGAAAATCTCCATACTTCGTTTTTCATAAAGGTTGTACTAATTTAAATTCTTATCAACAATGTATAAAAGTTCCCTTTTCTCCATATCCTTGTCAACATTTGTTATTCTTTGACTTTTTAATTATGCCATTCTGACTGGGGTAAGATAATATCTCATTGTGATTTTAATTTGCATTTTTTTCTGATGACTAGTGATGTTGCATACTTTTTTCACATATCTGTTGGGCATTTGTAGGTCTTTTGAAAAATCTCCATACATGTCATTTATCCATTTTTTGATGAGATTTTCTTTCTTTGTTGAGTTGGTTGAATTCGTTGTATACTCTGAATACTAGTACCCTGTTGGATGTATACTTTACACATATTTGCTCCCATTCTACAGGTTGTCTGTTCACTTTGTGTATTATTTCCTGTGCTGTGCAGAAGCTTTTTAGTTGAAGTCTCATTTGTCTATTTCAGTTTTTGTTGCCTGTGCCTTTGAGATCTTAGTCATAAATTATTGACATAAACGGAGGCCCAAAAGAGTTTTCCCTAGGTTTTGTTCTAGAATATTTGTTTCAGACTTACATTTAAATCTTCAATCCAGCTTGAGTTGATTTTTGTGTATGGTAAGAGACAGGTATCCAGTTACATTCCCATGCTTATGAAAATCAATTTTTCCCAGCACCATTTGCTGAAAGTGTTGTTTCTCCAATGTGTGTTCTTTTTGATATTTTCAAAGATAACTTGGCTGTAAATATATGGCTTTTTGTTTTGGGTTCTCTATCCTGTCCCATTGATCCATGTGTCTATTTTAATAAGAGTACCATGCTGTTTGGGTTACTATAGCCTTCTAGTATACTTTTAAGTAAGGTAAAGTGATGTCTCCAGCTTTGTTCTTTTTGCTAGAATTGCTTTTGCTTTTCAGATTTTTTTTGGGGGGTCTCATATGAAATTTGGGATTATGTTTGCTAATTCTGTTAAAAATGACATTGTCATTTTGATAGGGATTGCATTGAATCTGTAGACTGTTTTAGGCAGTATGGTAATTTTAATGCTATTGGTTCTTGAAATCTGTGAGCATGGAATGTTTTTCTATTTGTGTCATCTTCAATTTCTTTCATCAGTGTTTTGTAGGGGTTTTTTTTGTAGAGATCATTTGCTTCTTTCTAAAATGTATTCCTAGGTACTTTTTTGTAGCTATTGTAAATGAGATTGCCTTATTGTTTTTTTCTCAGCTAGATCATTATTGATGTATAGAAAAGTTACTGATTTTTGTATGTTGATTTTGCATCCTGCAATTCTTCTAAATTCATTTATAAAGCGTAAGAGTTTTGGGGGTGGAATCTTTAGGTTTGCCTAGATATGCAATCATGTCATCAGAAAACAGGGATCATTTAACTTCCTCTTTTCCAATTTGGCTGCCTTTTATTTCTTTCCCTTGCCTGATTGCTCTGTCTAGGGTTTCTAGTACTATGCTGAATAGGAGTGTTGAGAGTGGGCATCCTTCTCTTGTTCCAGTTCCAGATGAAATGTTTCAACTTTTCCCCATTCAGTATGATGTTAGCTATGGGTTTGTCACATATGGCCATTATTATTTTGAAGTATGTTCCTTCTATGCCTAGTTCATTAACAGTTTTTTTTTTTTATCATGAAGAGATGCTGAATTTTATTGAATGCTTTTTTTTTACTTTATTGAGATTATTATAGGTATTTTGTCCTTAATTATGTTTATGTGATATATCACATTTATTGATTTGCATAGGTTGAACCATCCTTGCATCCCTGGTATAAAACCCATTTTTAAAATGGTGTTTCATCTTAATGATGTGCTGTTGGATTCAGTTTGCTATTATTTTGTTGATAATTTGTGTGTTTGTATTAATCAGGGATATTGGTCTGCAGTTTAATCTTTTTTCTTCTGTTTTTGTCTGGTTTTGGTGTCAGGGTGATATGGGCCTTGTGGAATGAGTTAAGGAGAATTTTTTGGAACTGTTTCAGGAGAATTGGTGATAATTATTCTTTGTATATTTGGTAGTATTCAACTGTTAATTCATACAGTCTTTGGCTTTTCCTTGGTGGGATATGTTTTATTGGAGATTCATTCTTCCTAGTTGTTATTGGTCTGTTCAGGCTTTTTATCCTTCATTCTTGGAAGGTTGTATGTGTCTAGAAATGTATCCATTTCCTATAAATTTTATAGTTTGTGAGTATATAGTTGTTCATAATAGTCTCTAATGACCTATTTTATTTCTATGTTATCAATTGTAATGTCTTCTTTTTCATATCAGACTTTATTTGGATCTTCTCTCTTCTTTTCATGGCCATTCTAGATAGTGGTTTATCAATTTTATCTTTTTGAAGACCCAACTATTCATATCGTTGATCTTCTCTTTTTTTGTGTTTGTGTGTGTGTGTGTGTGTGTGTGTGTGTGTGTTTTTCTCTCGTTCGGTTCTCCTTTGATCTTCTTTGATCTTCATTATTTCTTTTCTTCTGCTTATTTTGGTTTTGGTTTGTTCTTGCTTTTCTCATTCTTTGTGGTATGATGTTAGGTTGTTGATTTGAGATATTTCTATATTTTTGATGTAGACCATTAATGCTATAAACTTCCATCTTAACACTGCCTTTTCTATATCCCACAGGTTTTGTTATCTTGGGTTTCCATATTCGTTTGTTTCAAAATTTTTAATTTTTGTCTTCATTTCTTCATTGATCAAATGACCATTCAGGAACACTTTGTTTAATTTCTATGACTTGTATAGTTCCTCTTGGTATTTTTATTTTATTTTTATTTTACTGTGGTCTGAAAAGATAGTTGATATTCATTTTAGTACTTTAAAATTTGTTGAGATGTGTTTTGTGGCCTAACGTGATCTATCTTGGAGAATGTTCTGTGTGCTAATGAAAAAAAATGTACATTCTGCAGGTGTTGGGTAGAATGTCCTGTACGTGTCTGTTAAGTCCATTTGGTCAAAAGTCTGATTTAAGTCTAGTGTTTCTTCATTAATTTTCTGTCTGGATGATCTGTCTAATGCTGAAAGTAAAGTGTTAAAGTCTCCAGTATTATTGTATTGCTGTGTATATCTGTCCTGATGTCTAGTAATTGTTTTATGAATCTCAGTGGTCCAGTGTTGGATATGTTTAGAATTGTTATATCCTCTTGCTGAACTGATCCACTTATCATTTATGATGATATTTTTTGTCTTTTTTTTTTTTTACCATTTTTCATTGAAAGTCTGTTTTAATCTATGAAAGTCTAACTATTTCTGCTCACTTTCAGTTTCTGTTTGTGTTGAATATTTTATCCACTTCTTTATTTTCAGTCTATATGTGTCTTTATGGGCAAGGCAAGTTTCTTTTAGGCAGCATTTTTAAAATTCATTCTGCTGATCTGTATCTTTTATGCAAAGGACATAATCCATTTACATTCAAGGTTAAAATTGATGTGTAAGGCTTTGTTCCCACCATATTGTTGTTTTCAAATACTTGTTTTTTAAATTTTTCTCTTCTTGTCTTGGTGATTTGATGAAATTCTGTCATGTTGCCATTTGATTCCTTTCTCTTCTTCCTTTGTGTGGTTGTTTTATAAGACTTGAGTTTTATATTTCCATATATTTTCATGATAGTGACTACTGAACTTTCACTTCTGTGTTTAATATTCCTTTCAGCACTTGCTGTAGGGCTGATCCAGTGGTGATGGATTCCCTCAGCTTTTGCTTGTCTGGGAATGTCTTTATTACTCTCTCATTTATGAAGTGTGTTCTGCGAAGACATAAACATTTTTGCTGACTTTTTTTCTTCCAGCACTTTGTAAATACCATCTTATTCTCTTCTGGCTCATAAGGTTTCTGCTTTAAAGTCCACTGTTAATCTGATGGGGTTTCTTTTATAGGTGATTAGATGCTTTTATCTTGCTAATTTTAAAATTCTTTTGTTCACATTGACTTTAGACATTCTAGATATAATATGCCATGATGAAATACTTTTTGCAATCTATTTGCCTTAGGGGATCACTTGGTTTCCTATAACTTCATGTCTAACTCCCTTGCTAGACTTGGGACATTTTTACCCATTATTAACCTAAATATATTTTCTAAAGTTTTAATTTTTCTTCTCCCTTGGGAATACAGATAATTTGCAAGCTTGGTCATTTTATGTAGGTTCAAACATCTTAAAAACTTTGTTTGTTATTTTTTTATTCTTTTTTTTTAAAAAAAATGTTGTCTAACTGCATTATTTCAAAAGGCCTGTCTTCAAGCTCTGAGATTCCTCTGCTTGGTTCAGTCTGTTTTTGAAGCTTTTAAATGTATTTTGTATTTTCTTCAATTAATTTTTGTTTCCAGAATTTCTGCTTGTTTTTTTTTAAGATCTCTATCTCTTTGGTAAATTTCTCATTTATATCCTGAATTTTATGTCTAATTTCTTTATATTTGATTTCAGATTTCTCTTGCATCTTATTGAGCTTCTTTAAAATCGCTATTTTGAATTCTTTATCTGGCATTTTGAAGAATTATTTTTTATTGGTATCTATTGCTAGGCAATTATTGTGTTTCTTTGGTGGATCATGATAAAACAGTACAGGAGCAGACAGCCAGAATAGCCAGAATAGGGAGGAACCTAAATGACCTGATAGAGCTGAAGAATGCAGTACAAGAACCTCACAGTGCAATTACAAGTATTGATACCAGAATAGACCAAGCAGAGGAAAGTCTCAGAGCTTGAAGACTGTCTTTTTGAAATAAGACAGACAGACAAGAATAGAGAAAAAGCAATGAAAAGGGATCCACAAAAGCTCCAAGAAATATGAGATTATGTAAAGAGACAAAACCTAAGACTGACTGGGGTACCTGAAAAGATGGGGAGAATGGAACCAATTTGGAAAACATATTTCAGGATATTATCCAGGAGAACTTTTTCAACTCAGCTAGACAGGCCAACATTCAAATTCAGGAAAGGCAGAGAATCCCAGTAAGATACGCCAAGAGTAGATCATCACTGAGACACATAATCATCAGATTATCCAAGGTCTAGATGAAACAAAAAATGTAAAGGACAGTCAGAGAGAAAGCCCAGGTAACCTGCAAAGGGAAGCCCATCATAGTGACAATGAACCTCTCTGTGGAAACTCTACAAGCCAGAAAAGATTGGGAGCCAATATTCAACATTTTTATAAGACTTTTTTCAACCCAGAATTTCACATCTGGCTAAAGTAAGCTTCATATGTGAAGGAGAAAGAAGATTCTTTACAGAAAAGCAAATGCTGAGGGAAGTAGTTACCACCAGACTTGCCTTACCAGAACTACTGAAGGAAACACTGAATATGGAAAGAAAAAAAAAGATGACCAGCCACTACAAAAACACACTTAAGTACAAAGACTGGTGACACTATGAAGCAACTACCTAAACAAGTCTGCAAAAATAACCAACATCATGATGACAGGATCAAATCCACATACTAACCTTAAATGTAAGTGGGCTAAATGCCCCAATTAAAGGACACAGAATAGCAAGCCAGACACAGAACCAAGACCCATCTGTATGCGGTCTTCAAGATACCCATCTCACATAGGCTCAAAATAAAGGGATTCCATTTACTATGCAAATGAAAAATGGAAAAAGGCAGGGGTTGCAATCCTAGTTTCTGACAAAACAGACTTTAAACCAACAAAGATCAAAGACAAAGAACGGCATTACATAATGGTAAAGTTCAATTCAACAAGAAGAGCTAACTATCCTAAATATATATGCACCCAATACAAGAGCACACACATTTATAAAGCAAGTTCTTAGGATCATTGAGTCAAAAAATTAACAAAGATATGCAGGACCTGAACTCAGCTCTTGATCAAGTGGATCTGATAGATATCTACAAAAGAATCCATGTAAAAACAACAGAATATACATTCTTCTCATCACCACATGGCACTTACTCAAATATTGGTCCCATAATCGGAAGTAAGACACACCTGAGCAAATACAACAGAACTGAAATCACAACAGACAGTATCTCAGACCACAGCAAAATCAAATTAGAGCTCAAGATTAAGAAGTTCACTTGAAACCATGCAACTACATGGAAACTGAACACGTGCTCCTAAATTACTTTTGGGTAAACAATGAAATTTAGGTAGAATTCAAATTCTTTGAAACTAATAAGAACAAAGATACAATATACCAGGATCTCTGGGACACAGCTGCAGCAGTGTTAAGAAGGAAATTTATAGCACTAAATGACCACATCAAAAAGGTAGAAAGATCCCAAGTTAACAACCTTACATCAAATTAAAAGAACTAGAGAACCAGGAGCAAACAAACCCCAAAGCTAGCAGTAGACAAGAAGTAACCAAGATCAGATCTGAACTGAAGGAGCTAGAGACATGAAAATCTTTCAAAAAGTCAATGAATCTAGGAGATGATTTTTTAATAAAATAATAAAATAGATAGACCACTAGCTAGACTAATAGAGGAAAAGAGATAAGAGTCAAATAAATACAATCAGAAATGATAAGGGAGTATGTCACCACTGACCCCACAGAAATACAAAACACCATGAGAAAATATTATGAACACCTCTATGCACATAAACTAGAAAATCTAGATGAAATGGATAAATTCCTGGAAACATACATCTTCCCGAGACTGAACCACAAAGAATTTCAATCACTGAATACATCAATAACAAATTCTGAAATTGAAGCAGTAATAATAGTCTATCATCCAAAGAAAAAAAAAAAAAGCTCAGGACCAGAAGGATTCACAGCTGAATTCTACCAGAGGTACAAAAAAGAGCTGGTACCATTTCTACTGAAACTATTCCAAACAATTGAAAAGGAATGACTTCTCTCTAACTCATTCTGAGGCCATGCATCATCCTCATACCAAAACCTGGAGAGATAAAAGAAAAAAGAAAGAGAGAGAGAGAGAGAGAGAGAGAGAGAGAGAGAGAGAGAGAGAGAA
The DNA here is from genome assembly GCF_049350105.2 of Macaca mulatta. NCBI lineage: Eukaryota > Metazoa > Chordata > Mammalia > Primates > Cercopithecidae > Macaca > Macaca mulatta. Next base: position 57,658,867 of record NC_133426.1, on the reverse strand, counting down.
AGAAAGAGAAAGAAAGAAAGAAAGAAAAAAGAAAGAAAGAAAGAAAGAAAGAAAGAAAGAAAGAAAGAAAGAAATCAGTATTTTATTCTTGATGAACATCAATGCAAAAATCCTTAGCAAAATACTGGTAAACCAAGTCCAGCAGCACATTATAAAGCTCATCCACCATGATCAAGTAGTCTTCAGCCCCAGATGCAAGGTTGGTTCAACATACACCCATCAATAAATGTGTTTCATCACATAAACATATCTAAAGACAAAAACCACATGATTATTTCAATAGATGCAGAAAAGGCCTTGGATAAAATTCAACACCCTTCATTTTAAAAACTCTCAGTAAACTATGTATTGAAGGAACACACCTCAAATAAAGAGCCATGTATAACAAACTACAGCCAATATCATACTGAATGGGCAAAAGCTGGAAGCATCCCCCTTGAAAACTGACGCAAGATAAACTTGCCCTCTCTTACCACTCCTGTTCAACATAGTACTGGAAGTTCTGGCCAGGGCAGTGAGGCAAGAGAAAGAAAGAAAGGTATTCAAATAGGAAGAGAGGAAGTCAAACTATCATTGTTTGCAGATGACATGATCCTATATCTAGTAAACCCTGCTGTCTCAGCCCAAAAGCTTCTTAAGCTGATAAGCAACTACAGCAAAGTCTCAGGATACAAAGTCATTGTGTAAAAATCACTAGCATTTCTATACACAGAAAACAGGCAAGCGAAGAGCCAAATCACAAATGAACTTCCATTGATAATTGCTACAAAAGGAATAAAATATCTAGGAATACAACTAACAAGGGAAGTAAAGGACCTTTTCAAGGAAAGCTACAAACCACTGCTCAAGAAATCAGAGATTACACAAACAAATGGAAAAACATTCCATGCTTACAGATAGGAAGAAGCTCACAGATAGGAAGACCATTACAATGGTCATACTGCCAAAAGTAATTTATAGATTCAATGTGATTTCCATTAAATTACCATTGATATTCTTCACAGAATTAGAAAAACCTATTTTAAAATTTATATGGAACCAAAGAAGAGCCTGAATAGCCAAGACAATACTAAGCAAACTGAACAAAGCTGCATGCATCATGCTAGTCGACTTCAAACTATGCTCCATGGCTACAGTAACCAAAACAGCATGGTACTGGCCCCAAAACAGACACATAGACCAATGGAACAGAATACAGAACCCAGAAATAAGACTGTATACCTAGAGCCATCTGACCTTTGACAAAGCTGACAAAAACAAGCAACAGGGAAAGGATTCCCTATTTAATAACCAATGCTGGGAGAACTGGCTAGGAATATGCAGAAAATTGAAACTGGAACCTTTCCTTGCACCTTATACAAAAATCATCTCAAGATGGATTTAAAAAATGTGAAACCTAAAACTATAAAAACCCTAGAAGAAAACCTGGGAAACACCATTTAGAATATAGGCATAGGCAAAGATTTCATGATGAAGACACCAAAAGCAATCTCGACAAAAGGAGACGTTAACAAATGGGATCTAATTAAACTAAAGAGCTGCTGCAAAAGAAACTCTCAAAAGAGTAAACAGACAACCTACAGAATGGGAGAAAATATTTGTAAACTCTGCATCTGACAAAGGTCTAATGTTCAGCATCTGTAAGGAACTTAAATAAACTTACAAGAAAAAAACACCATTAAAAAGTGGGCAAAGGACATGAACAGACATTTTTCAAAGGAAGACATACATGTGGTCAACAATCATGAAAAAAATGCTTAACATCATTAACCATTTGAGAAATGCAAATAAAAACCGTGATGAGGTATCATTTCACATCAGTCAGAATGGCTATCATTAAAATGTCAAAAAAGTTACAGATGCTGGTGGGGTTGTGGAGAAAAGGGAGCACGTACACACTGCTGGTGAAATTGTAAATTAGTTCAACCATTGTGGAGGACAGTGTGGTGATTCCTCAAAGACCTAAAGACAGAAATATCATTCCACCCAGCAATCCTATTACTGGGTATATACCCAAAGGAACATAAATCATTCAGTTATAAAGACACATGCATGTTTATGCTCATTGCAGCACTATCCACAATAGCAAAGACATGGAATCAACCTAAATGACCATCAGTGATAGACTGGATAAAGTAAATGTGGTACATATACACCATGGAATATTACGCAGACATAAAAAGAACAAGATAATATCCTTTGCATAGATATGGATGGAGCTGGAGGCCATTATCCTTAGCAAACGAATGCAGGAACAGAAAAACAAATGCTGAATGTTTTCATTCATAAGTGGGAGCTAAATGATGAGAACACATGGACACATTGGGGGCAACAACACACACTGGGGTCTGTCAAGGGCAGGGGTGTGAAGAAGGAGAATATCAGGAAGAATAGTTAATGGATGCTGGGCTTAATACCTCGGTGATGGTATGATCTGTGATGGTATGATCTGTACAGTAAACCACTGTGGCACACATTTACCTATGTAACAAACTTGCACATCCTGCACATGTACCCCTGAACTTAAAAGTTGGAAATTCAAAAAAAAAAAAGAAAGAAAGAAAGAAAGAAAGAAAGAAAGAAAGAAAGAAAGACCCTTGAAAATTAAAAAAAAAAAAAAAGTAATCATTCTAACTTCTTGATTTAGGCATTTAGCACTATAAACTTTCCATATAATTCCACAGGTTTTGGTATGTTGTGTCTCTGTTTTTATTAACAAAGTTGTTTTTTTTTTAAATTTCTGTCTGAATTTTATTGCTTACTCAAAGGTCATACAGCAGTAAGTTGCTTAATTTCCATGTTATAGTGTGGTTTCTTTTTGGTTGATTTTTATTGTTATTGCACTTTGGTCTGAGAGTATAGTTTGTATGACTTTGATTTTATTTATTGATATGTGGTTTATTTCCAAGTGTGCACTCAATCTCAGAGTATGTTTGGTATGTAGATAAGAAGAATGTGCATTACGTTGTTATTGGATGGAGTATTCTGTAGATATCCATTAGGTTTGATTTGTTCATTGTCCCATTTTTGTCCAGAATTTTTTGTTAGTGTTCTACCTTGATAATCTTTCCAACATTGTCAGTGTTGTGTTGAACTTCCCCACTATTATGTGGCTGTCTAAATCTTTTTGTAGGTCTGACAACATTTCTTTTATGAATCTTTGTTTTACAATATTGGGTACATATATTTAGGGTAGTTAATTGTTCTTATTTAATTGAACCATCTATCAGTATGTAATGACTTTCTTTTTTTTTCCCTCAATGTTGCTTCACTAGCCTATAGCATTAGGAATGATGTGTATTTTTTTTTTAAATTTTAAGTTCAGGGGTACATGTACAGGATGTGCAGGCTTATTATATAGGTAAAAGTTTGCCATGTTGGTTTGCTGCACAGATCATTCAGTCACCCAGGTATTAAGCCCAGCATTCATTAGCTATTCTTTATGATGGTCTTTCTCTTCATCCTCCGCCCTCTGACAGGCCCCAGTGTGTGTTGTTCCCCTCTGTGAGTCCATGTGTTCTCGTCATTCAGCTCCCACTTTTACATGAAAATGTGCGGTATTTGATTTTTGTTCCTGCATTAATTTGCTGAGGATAATCGCCTGTAGCTCCATCTATGTCCTTGCAATAGACAGGATCTTGTTCCTTATTATGGCTGCATAGTATTCCATGGTGTATATCTACCACATTTTGTAATTCAGTCTATCATTGATGGGATTTAGGTTGATTCCATGTCTTTGCTATTGTGAATAGTGCTGCAAGGAAGATACATGTACATGTATCTTTATAATAAAATGATTTATATTACTTTGGGTATATACTCAGTAATGGGATTGCTGGGTCAAATGGTATTTCTGCATCGAGGTATTTGAGGAGTCACCACAGTCTCTTCCACAATGATTGAACTAATTTACATTTCCACCAACAGTGTAAAAGCATTCCTTTTTATCCACAACATCGCTAGCATCTGTTGTTTTTTTTCACTCTTTAATAGCCATTCTGACTGGTATGAGATGGTATCTCATTGTAGTTTTGACTTGTATTTCTCTAATGATCAGTGATGTTGACCTTTTTTTCGTATGTGTGTTGGCCTCGTGTATGTCTTCTTCAAGAAGTGTCTGTTTATGTCCTTTGCCCACTTTTAAATGGGGTTGTGTGTGGTTTCTTTGTAAATTTGTTTAAGTTCCTTGTAGATGCTGGTTATTAGACCTTTGTCAAATGGATAGATGGCAAAATTTTTCTCTTGTTCTGTAGATTGTCTTTTCACTCTAATGATTTTCTAACTAACCCAGGTGGTAGCCCTCCCCTCCCCCAGGCACTCTATCCCGAGAGAGAGGTCAGAGTTCTGTCCCTAATATGTGCCGGCAGATGTGGCTGGAGGGTCCAGCTGGAGGTCCCACCCAATGAGGAGGAATAGATCGGGGCCCTGCTTAAAGAAGCAATCTGGCCATGATCTGGAAAAGCCACTGTGTTGCACTGCTGGGGAGTCCCTTCCTTGTCCAGACCATTTCGATTCTCTGAAGCCCAAGGATGGAACATCTGAGTCAACCAACAGCAAAGATTGTCCTTGCCCCTCATTCCATCTGGTCTCTCCATCCTGTTGCCAGTGGCTGGCTGGAATTCCAAGCCAGTGGGTCTTTTCTTGTGAGGTTTCTTAGAAGTGGGGCTTGCAGAAGGACGCTGCTTGGCTTCCTGGAGTCCACCCTCTTCCTGTGGGTATGTGCAGACCTCCTGCCTTGCCTGAGTTGCAGACAAATTTGTTGGGGGATCCCGGGCTCTAATGACTTTTTTTTTTTTTTTTTGACGTTTTTGATTGTTGTTGGTTTAAAGATTGTTTTATTTGATACAAGGATCATGGCCTCTGCTTTTTAAAAATTTTCTATTTCCTGGAGAGATCTGTCTCCATTTTTTCACTTTGAGCCTGTGAGGTTTTTTTGTTTTGTTTTGTTTTGTTTTTGGGATGAAGTCTCGCTCTGTCACCTGGCTGGAGTGCAGTGGCGAGATCTTGGCTCACTGCAACCTCCGCCTCCTGAGTTCCAGCGATTCGCCTGCCTCAGTCTCCTGAGTAGCTGGGACTACAGGCATGCGCCACCATGCACGGCTAATGTTTGAATTTTTTAGTAGAGATGGGGTTTCACCATATTGGTCACAGTGGTCTCGAACTCCTGACCTCGTGATCTGCCCGCCTTGGCCTCCCAAAGTGCTGGGATTACAGACATGAGCCACCGTGCCTGGCCCATCTTTTAACTCTTTGATAATTTTTCTGGCCTTTTGAGATTGAGTTTCAACTTCTTCGTGAATCTTGATCTTTCTTGCCTTCCAGATTCTGAGTTCGATTTTATTTCAGTCATTTCAATCTGGTTATGAACCATTGCTGGGGAACTAGGGTGATTGAGGGTTTTTGAATTGCCAGAGTTTGTGTGCTAATTTTTTTCTCATCTGAGAGGGCTGCTGTCCTTTTATTTTATTTTATTTTTTTTTTTTGAAGTTGTTGCTGTTTGGATGGGGCTTTTACTTTTTATATTTTTTTATTTCCCTGGAGGATTTGACTGTGGTGGATGTTAAGTATACTTGATTGGCTTCATTTCTGAGTGCCTTCAGATGGCCAAGGCTCTGTGCAGGATCTTTATTTGTGGCTAGTTCCTTCATTGGGTTTTACTGGCCAAGTGTGCTGAGATAATTTTTTGGACGTGGGGAAATTCAGGCTGCAATCCTGAATTTCCTTAACAAGTGAGGTCTGATAGAAATGTTGTTACTCAGCCATGCACCTCTTTTGTATTTCAGTGCATTTATAGTAGTGCTCTGGGATGCAAGAGATTGGTGAGGGAGAGATGATCCCTCACCAGGTCCATTCCCAGGCCTTGATGGAGCCCCCTCCAGTTGCTGGTGTCATGCCTTTGTTTTAGACCCAAGAGGGGCCTCGAAGGCTGCACTTCCCCCTTGCTTAGGAGCAGTTCCAACTGAAGGTTAGATCAACAGGAGACACAAGTCACCTGTGACTCACTGGTTCTTTGTAATTGGCAGAGTTAGAGTGGGTTGTGGGGTATGGGTATGTCTGTGGGTGATCTGTTGATGCAGTGGGGCAAGAGTGGAGGATTACTGAATGGGGTGGTGTTGCCATGGGTGTGGAACTGGTGTAGTACCCATGCTTCCGAGGTTTTTATGTTTGTTTTTAATTTGTTTATTTATTTATTTATTTACTTTTTGCCCAGCAGACTGCTTTGGGGGCCCCCAGCTCATGTTCCCGTAACTTGGCGGTTCTTTCTCTGTCATCTGCCCTGGGAGCAGGCCCAGTCAGTTTTTTCCTTTAACCACTTAGGGTCAAGTGCTGGCTGTTCTGGTGGGGGCAAAATCCTCCCAGGCTGCCAGCAAAGAACTCAGGCGGGGCAGTCAGTGGAGGCTGTAATTTGTGCCTGCTCTCGAAGTAGCAGGCAGCATGGCCTTGAGAGGGGCCAGAGGGCAGGCGGGTGGAATTCAGATCAGATGCACTCTAGTTTCATGGGAAAGACAGTCTTTCTCTGTCCTGGCCTAGCAGTTAGCAGGGGCAAAAGCCACTCAGAGCAAAATAGAGAGCCTTGGGAGACGGGCATCTATGGTTACATTTTGCTGCAGCTGTTCTGTGCTCCAACCTTCTGGGCTCGAATTCTGCCTCTGCCTACTTTCCAGGCTGTTCCCCTTGCCAATTCAAATGCCTATGGGGACATGGGATCTATAGTAGTCAGGATCCCAGAGGACCATGGCAGGAGTATGTTGCCCTGAAGTTCCTTCACTCATCTCTTCCTTAGTACCTGTTCAAGGCCAGGAGCTAGTCCTCACACTTGGCAACTTTTCTAGGTGCAAGGTTTCTAGCTTCCTACCTCTTCTGCCTTGGTGTCTGTGTCAATTCTTTATCGTATTTCAGTGTTTTCTCTCAAAATACATTTTTGAAGTGTGATAGGTTACTCAATATTTTGGTTTCTCCCAGTTAGAGAGGTGCTTCCTGGCTGTGTCTAGTCAGCCATCTTGTCTCCCTTCTCTATATTTTGATGTAAGCATTTATTGCTATAAAATTCCCCCTTAACACTGCTTTTGCTGCATTCTGTGGCTTTTGCTATATTTTGTTTCTATTTTTATTTGTTTTAATACAATTTTAAATTTTCTTTTTAATTTCTTTGTTGATCCATTGGTAGTTCAGAAGCATGTTGTTTTATTTTCATGTATTTGTACAGTTTTAAACACCTCATGTTACTGATTTCTAGTTTTATTCCATTTTGTTCAGAAAGGTACTTGCTGTGTTTTCATTTAAAAACATATGTTCACACTCGTTTTGTCATCTAACATTTGGTTTATCTTGAAGACTGTTTCATGTGCTGATGAAAATAATGTGTATCCTATACCTGTTAGATGAAATGCTAAAAATGTCCTGTAAATGTCTGTTAGGATTCTTTAGACCACATTTCTGTTTAAATCCAATGTTTTATAGTGTTTTTTTTTTTTTTTTTTTTTTTTTTGTCTAGATAATCTGTCCAATGTTCAGAATGGGGTGTAAGGCCCCCAACTACTATTGTATTGAAGTTTATCTTTCCCTTTAGATCTCTAATATTTTTTATATGTCTTACTCTTCCTGTGTTGGGTGCATATATATTTAAAATTAATAGGTTCTCTTACTGAATTAAGTTCATTGTCATTATATAATAACATTTCTTTTTATAGTTTTTAACTTAAAATTTGTTTTATGTGCTATAAGTATAGCTACTTCTGCTTGCATTTACTTTGTGTTTGTATGGAATATCTTTTTCCATCTTTTCAGTTTCAATCTATATGTGTCTTTACAGGTCAAGTGAGTTTCTTGTGAGCAGCATATAGTTGGATCATGTTTTTTAATTCATTAATCCAGTCTATATCTTTTAACTGGGGAATATAATACATTAACATTCAAGGTTATTATTGATAGGATAGGACTTATTTCTATCATTTTATAAATTTTTTTGTCTGTTTTTTTTTTTTTTGGTATATTTTTTGTTTGGTCCTCCCTTACTGTTTGTGATTATGGTTTAGTGGTTTTCTATAGTGATAAGGTTTGTTTCTTTTTCTCCTTTGTGTATCTGTTCTATGAGTGAGTTTTATACCTTATCATATTTTCATGGTGATGATTATCATTTTTTCAATTCCATATGCAAGACTCACTTGAGCATTTATTTTAAGGCCAGTTGAGTTATGATCTATTCTCTCAGGTTTTACTTATCATTAAATAACAATTTATCTCTCATATAGTAAGGATACCCAGGCCAGATATAGTATTGTTGAATGCCTTTTTTTCTTTGATTTATTTGAATATATTATCCCATTCTCTTCTGCCATACAAGGGTTCTGCTCAGAAAGCCACTATTAGTCTGATGGGGATTCTCTCATATGTGACTTGACATTTTTCTCTTTCTGTTTTTAGAACTATCTCTTTGTCTTTTACTTTTGACATTTTGAAAACAATGTGCTTCAGGGAGGGACTTTTTTTGGTTGAATCAATTTCACAATGATTAAGCTTCTTGGATGTGGATGCTTATATCTCTTCCCAGACATGGGACATTTTCATATATTATTTTATAAAATTAGTTTTCTATGCCCTTTTTCATCTCTTATTCCTCTGGAATGCTCATAATATAAAACATTTGTTCACTTAATTGTGTCCCATAATTTTGTAGCTTTTCTTCATTCTTTCCTATTCCCGTTTCTTTTAAATCCCTAACTAGGTAATTTCAAACAATCTATCTTCAAGTTCAGAGATTCTTTCTTCTATTTAAGTCCGAAGTTGAATCTCGCAATTGCATTTTTACTTCATTCATTGAATTATTCAGCTGTGGGATGTGTTTGATTCTTTCTCATGATATCTATCTCTGTGTTTAATTTCTCACTTATGTTTTGAATTGTCCTGATTTTGTTGAAGTATATTCATTTTTTGTATCTCATTGAGTTTCCTTAAGATTATTATTTTCAAATTTTTTTCTGGCAATTTGTTTACTTTTCATTGAGGTCTGTTACTACAGCATTATTTTTCCATTGATGATATCATATTTTATTGCTGTTTTATCTTGTGCCCCTGCATTGATACCTGTGCATCTGGTGGAATAATTGCCTCTTCCAAGATTTCTAGGGTTGCTTTTATAGACAGAGACTTTCACCTGCAGTTGAGTCTTTGTGTACTATTTGGGAAGTGTTGGTGACTTTGTTTTTGGGTAGGTGCAGTGGTATGGTCCCCATGCAGGTTCTTTGGCTGTGTTCAATGTCAGCAATAATTTTGTATTCAGTGGCCTAAGCTATATGTGATTTTGATAGTGGCAGTGTTTCTGTAGATTGTTAATTTTTTTGGTGGCAAAGAACTTTGGGGTACTCTTGTTCTAATTTTTCACACAATGGGAGACTTAGTTGAGTGGATCTTTCTTGGTATTAGGTCTGACATGGCCTACATGTAGGTATCTCATAACTGGGTTCAGATGCAGATGCTTGTGGCAGCCTGTGGGATTAGGTTCTAGGCTCAGGGTCTCCTGAACATATTGTGGCACCTGGATCTTAGAGTTCAAGTTTTCTCTCTGTGGCAGGGTTGTATGTAGGTTGACCACAGAACCAAGATCTGTGACTCTGAGGCACACCCTAGTGGCTTGGATCTAGAAGGTTGGGTTTTAGCTGTAATTTCACACCTGGGGGCAGGGCACAGCTCTGGTCTGACTCTATAGAAAAAAGGGTGCTCTGGAGGTTTGAGCCTGGGACACAGGATACAGCTATATTCAGGAGTCTGGGCCAATAGGACTCAGGGCAACTCAGGTACTTGAGGATGAGGCACCATGTAGGGTGCTGTAGACCCTGGAATGGTAAGACTTGACAACATACTGAATTGTAAGTCCAAATGCAGCCTCAGCAAGTAACCCAGACTGGCTGAGAATGGTTGTCATTTGGGCCTTTGGGAGTAGGGAACAATATAGAGATGATCCCACTCCTCAGAGAGAGGGGTGTTTCAGTAGCTTACACTCTACAGGGCTACTTCAGCTCCAGTGAAGCAGAGTACTAGAATTGTTTGGCCTGTACAATGGGGTGTCTCTGCTCAGACACTACTCACTTTTCCTGAGATGTGGGGTACTATGTCAGCCCAGCCTGGGGATGCACAACTGCTCATCTTGGCTTACATCTAATTACCCAGGGGGGTGTTGTGCTGCTTCAGTTTAGTCTCAGCTGTGTAACTGTTCTGGAAATCCCAGACATTGTTTTTCAGTGAAGCAGGACTTTGTCAAATTACCATATCCTTTGGTGCTATAGACCCTGGGATGGTGAGACTTGACAATGTACTAAATTGTAAGGCCAAATTCAGCAGTATAGCTTTTGGTGGCAATGCAAAATTTCTGTTCAGGCACCTAGGTTCAAAATTCAGCTATGACTGAGAGGGGTCGATTGAGTTGTTCTGTCAAAGCACTGTTTTCATAGGAGGGAGTGAAAATTTTAGCTTTGGTCTGAGTGGGGAGAAGAAACATAGGTTGAGCAGTTCCACCATTGTTTGGTCCTACTGGGAAAAGGGTAATGGTTGCTTGCACCTCAGCTTGGGGATGTTAGGCCATCAGGCAGGGATGGCTTAATGATGATTTAGCTTCAAAATGTAGCACTGCTGTGATTACTTATCTCTAGAGCAATAGACACTCCAGAATATGTTCTAGTTCCTACCTGACATAGTAGCTGTGTAGACAAGGTGCAAGGCACAGCATTGGCTCATTCTCTGGGGTAGGGACAGCTGTGTAGCCTATAGGCAACTCTCTTTGTTGGACATAGTGTCTGTGAGGATTACAGAGGATCCCAGTAGTAAGGATTGGAGTTTCCAAGTTCTCCTGATGGGGCAAAATGAGAGGTAGGTGAAACAGTTTTACTTCTGCTTGGTCTCATGGAGAAGGGTGAAGCATCTCCCAGCAGCGTGGCTTGGGAATGTCAGACCACCAAGTGGGGGTGGTTTGGCAGTGGCTTAGCTGCAAGGATAAGGGGTGCCATGGCTACTTGCCCCAAGAGCAAGACACACTTTTTCAGTACTTTCAGTTTTAGTATGCTATAGTACAGTAGCCACATGGGTCACAGGTGGAAGAATAGTTTCAGCTTCTTCTCTGGGGAGAGCTCAGCTGTGTGGTCTCTAGGCAGCATCTTCAGCTGGTCTTAGTGCCTGTGAGGACTGCAAGGGATCCCAGTAGTGATAAGTGTAGGTGTCCAAGGTGTTGGTTGCAGCTGCTGCGATCCTTTTGCCTGGCATTTTGGCATAGAGAGAAATTCCTTCTGATTCTTGGCTGATACCATTTCAGGGATGGGGTGGTGAACTCCCCATGTTTCCTACCATTCTAGCTACCCTAAGTTTATGTGCCCACTAAGGTTTCTGATACACTTTTAACGTATTCCAGCACTCTTGTTTGGTTATTTACATTAACACTTAGTTGTTTATTTGTTGTTTTGGCTGCCTTTGTAGAAAGTATGAGCACTAGTGGCTGCTATTTGGTCATATTGCTGACATGTTGTGGTTCTTTTTAGTGATAAATATATATTCAGAACCTTTGCCTATTTATATTTGATGACTATTATTACTGAGTTGTTTGAGTTTTTATGCATTCAGGTTATTAATACCTTCTTGGGTGGATAGTTTGTGAATATTTTTAACAATGCTTTAGGTTTGTCTCTTCACTTATTGATTGTTTTCTTTGCCTTGCAGAATCTTTGTAGCTTGATGTAATCCCATTTGTCTTTCTTTTTTTTTTTTTCCTTCTTTTTTTTGGATTGTGCTTTTATTTGCCTAGTTTTAGAGTTTCAGGTATTACATTTAAGTCATTAATTCATTTTTATCTTTTTTCTGTATATGGTGAGAGATAGGGTTCTAATTTTATTCTTCTGTATGTGGACATTCAGTTTTCACAAAATTATTTATTGAAGAGACTGTTCTTTCCCCAATGTATGTTTCTGGTTCCTTTGTCAAAAATGAATTTTTTATAAATATATGGATTTATTTATGTGTTCTCTATTCTATTCCATTGGACTATGTGTATGTTTTTATGCCAGCACCATGATGCTTTGTTTACTATGGATTTGTAGAGTATTTTGAAGTTAGGTAGTGTGATGCTTCCAGCTTTCTTCTTTTTCTCAGGATTGCTTTGGCCATCTGGGATCTTTTGTGGTTCCATACATATTAGAGGATTCTTTATTCTTTTCTTGTGAAGAATGCTATTGATATTTTGATAGGAATTATATTGAATCTATAGATTCCTTCTGGTAGTATGGTTATTTTAATAACATTATTTCAATCTTTGAGCATGGGATATCTTACCATATTTTATTTAGACCTCAGTTTTTTCATTAATGTTATATAATTTTCTTTGTGTAGATCATTTAATTCCTTGGTTAAATTTGTTCTTAGGTATTTTATTTTATCTGGCAGCCATTGCAAATGGAATGGTTTCTTGATTTCTTTTTGAGATTTTCTCTTTTGATGGAACATAAATACCACCAGATTTTGTTTTGATTTTGTATCCTGCAACTTTAATGAATTTATCAGTCCTGAATGTTTTTTGGTTGAGTCTTTAGGGTTTTCTAAATATAAGATTATGCCATTTGTGAACAAGGATAATTTGATTTATTTCTTTTCACTCTGGATGCTCTTTTTTTCTGTTGCTGAATCACTCTGGATAGGACTTCTAATACTGTGTTGAATAAAAGTGGTGAAAGTGGGCATTCTTGTCTTTTACCTGATCTTAGAGGAAAGGCTTTCAATTTTTTCCCATACAGTAGGCTATTAGCTGTGGGGTTGCCGTATATAGCCTTTATTGTTTTGCAGTATGTTCCTTCTATTACTGGTTTGTTAAGAGTTTGGATCATAAAGGAATGTTACGTTTTATCATGTGGTTTTTCATCATATTGAAATTTATATGGTATGATTTTTGTCCTTGATTGTATTAATGTGATACATCATGTTTATTGATTTGCATATGTTGAACCACCCTTGTACCCATAGGACGAATTTCACTGCACCACGGTGAATGAATTTTTCATGTGTCATTAGTTTCAGTTTGGAAGCATTTTACTGAAGATTTTTGTGTGTATGTTCATCAGGGATATTAGCCTGTAATTTTTTGTTGTGTTCTTGTTTTGTTATACTGGTAATGCTGACATGTAGAATGAGTTTTAAAGTATTATTTTGTTTTCAGTTATTTGAAATAGTTGAGTTGAAATGGGATTGGTACTTTTTTAATGTGTGGAAAAATTCAGGAATGAAACCATCTGGTTCTAAGTTTTTCTTCAATGGGAAAATGATTATTACTGTTTCAATGTTATTACTTGTTATTGGTTTATTCTGGCCTACTATTTCTTCATGGTTCAATCTTGGTAGGTTGTATGTGTGTAGGGATTTATTCATATTTTCTAGGTTTTCCAATTTATTGGCATACAGTTGTTCATAATAGTCCCTAATAATACTTTACGTTTATTTGGTATTAATAATAATGTCTCATTTATTATTTCTAATTTTATTTATTTGGATCTTCTCTCATTTTCTTAATTAGTCTAGCTAATAGTTTGTTAATTTTATTTATATTTTTAAAGAAAACAACATTTTTCTTTAATCTTTTGTATTATTTTTACTGTTTCATTTATTTCTGCTCTGAAATTTATTATTTATTTTCTACTAATTTAGGATTCATTTGCTTTTGCTTTTCTACTTTTTGGAGGTGCATCCCTTTTATTTATATTTTTTATTTATATTTTTTTATTATACTTTAAGTTGTAGGGTACATGTGCATAACGTGCAGGTTTGTTACATATGTATACTTGTGCCATGTTGTTGTGCTGCACCCATCAACTCATCAGCACCCATCAACTCGTCGTTTACATCAGGTATAACTCCCAATGCAATCCCTCCCCCCACCCCCTCTCCGTGATAGGCCCCGGTGTGTGATGTTCCCCTTCCTGAGTCCAACTGATCTCATTGTTCAGTTCCCACCTATGAGTGAGAACATGCGGTGTTTGGTTTTCTGTTCTTGGTATAGTTTGCTGAGAATGATGGTTTCCAGCTGCATCCATGTCCCTACAAAGGACATGAACTCAGCCTTTTTGATGGCTGCATAGTATTCCATGGTGTATATGTGCCACATTTTCTTTCTTTCTTTTTTTTTTTTTAATATTTTCTAAAGTAGTCTTTTTTTTAAAATTTATTTATTATTATTATTATACTTTAAGTTGTAGGGTACATGTGCATAACGTGCAGGTTTGTTACATATGTATACTTGTGCCATGTTGGTGTGCTGCACCCATCAACTCGTCATTTACATCAGGTATAACTCCCAGTGCAATCCCTCCCCCCTCCCCCCTCCCCATGATAGGCCCCGGTGTGTGATGTTCGCCTTCCTGAGTCCAAGTGATCTCATTGTTCAGTTCCCACCTATGAGTGAGAACATGCGGTGTTTGGTTTTCTGTTCTTGTGATAGTTTGCTAAGAACGATGGTTTCCAGCTGCATCCATGTCCCTACAAAGGACACAAACTCATCCTTTTTGATGGCTGCATAGTATTCCATGGTGTATATGTGCCACATTTTCTTAATCCAGTCTGTCACTGATGGACATTTGGGTTGATTCCAAGTCTTTGCTATTGTGAATAGTGCTGCAATAAACATACGTGTGCATGTGTCTTTATAGCAGCATGATTTATAATCCTTTGGGTATATACCCAGTAATGGGATGGCTGGGTCACATGGTACATCTAGTTCTAGATCCTTGAGGAATCGCCATACTGTTTTCCATAATGGTTGAACTAGTTTACAATCCCACCAACAGTGTAAAAGTGTTCCTATTTCTCCACATCCTCTCCAGCACCTGTTGTTTCCTGACTTTTTGATGATTGCCATTCTAACTGGTGTGAGATGGTATCTCATTGTGGTTTTGATTTGCATTTCTCTGATGGCCAGTGATGATGAACATTTTTTCATGTGTCTGTTGGCTGTATGAATGTCCTCTTTTGAGAAATGTCTATTCATATCCTTTGCCCACTTTTTGATGGGGTTGTTTTTTTCTTGTAAATTTGTTTGAGTTCTTTGTAGGTTCTGGATATTAGCCCTTTGTCTGATGAGTACATTGCAAAAATTGTCTCCCATTCTGTAGGTTGCCTGTTCATTCTGATGGTAGTTTCTTTTGCTGTGCAGAAGCTCTTTAGGTTAATGAGATCCCATTTTTCAGTTTTAGCTTTTGTTGCTGCTGCTATGGGTGTTTTAGACATGAAGTCCTTGCCCATGCCTATGTCCTGAATGGTATTACTTAGGTTTTCTTCTAGGGTTTTTCTGGTATTACGTCTAACATTTAAGTCTCTAATCCATCTTGAATTAATTTTCATATAAGGAGTAAGGAAAGGATCCAGTTTCAGCTTTCTACTTATGGCTAGCCAATTATCCCCACACCATTTATTAAATAGGGAATCCTTTCCCCATTTCTTGTTTTTGTCAGGTTTGTCAAAGATCGGATGGCTGTAGATGTGTGGTATTATTTCTGAGGACTCTGTTCTGTTCCATTGGTCTATATCTCTGTTTTGGTACCAGTACCATGCTGTTTTGGTTACTGTAGCCTTGTAGTATAGTTTGAAGTCAGGTAACGTGACGCCTCCAGCTTTGATCTTTTGAATTAGGATTGTCTTGGAGATGCAGGCTCTTTTTTGGTTCCATATGAACTTGAAAGCAGTTTTTTCCAATTCTGTGAAGAAACTCATTGGTATCTTGATGGGAATACCATTGAATCTATAAATTATCTTGGGAAGTATGGCCATTTTCATGACATTGATTATTCCTATCCATGAGGATGGTATGTTATTCCATTTGTTTATGTCCTCTTTTATTTCACTGAGCAGTGGTTTGTAGTTCTCCTTGAAGAGGTTTTTTACATCCCTTGTAAGTTGGATTCCTAGGTATTTTATTCTCTTTGAAGCAATTGTGAATGGAAGTTCATTCCTGATTTGGCTCTCTGTTTGTCTGTTACTGGTGTATAAGAATGCTTGTGATTTTTGCACATTAATTTTGTATCCTGAGACTTTGCTGAAGTTTCTTATCAGCTTAAGGAGAATTTGGGCTGAGACAATGGGGTTTTCTAAATATACAATCATGTCATCTGCAAAGAGGGACAATTTGACTTCTTCTTTTCCTAACTGAATACCCTTGATTTCTTCCAATTGCCTGATTGCCCTAGCCAGAACTTCCAACAGTTTGTTGAATAGGAGTGGTGAGAGAGGGCATCCCTGTCTTGTGCCAGTTTTCAAAGGGAATTATTCCAATTTTTGCCCATTCAGTATGATATTGGCTGTGGGTTTGTCATAAATAGCTCTTATGATTTTGAGATACGTTCCATCAATACCGAATTTATTGAGTGTTTTTAGCATGAAGGGCGGTTGAATTTTGTCAATGGCGTTTTCTGCATCTATTGAGATAATCATGTGGTTTTTGTCTTTGGTCCTGTTTATATGCTGGATTACGTTTATTGATTTGCGAATGTTGAACCAGCCTTGCATCCCAGGGATGAAGCCCACTTGATCATGGTGGATAAGCTGTTTGATGTGCTGCTGAATCCGATTTGCCAGTATTTTATTGAGGATTTTTGCATCGATGTTCATCAGGGATATTGGTCTAAAATTCTCTTTTTTTGTTGTGTCTCTGCCAGGCTTTGGTATCAGGATGATGTTGGCCTCATAAAATGAGTTGGGGAGGATTCCCTCTTTATCTATTGATTGGAATAGTTTCAGAAGGAATGGTACCAGCTCCTCCTTGTACCTCTGGTAGAATTCAGATGTGAATCCATCTGGTCCTGGACTTTTCTTGGTTGGTAGGCTATTAATTATTGCCTCAATTTCAGAGCCTGCTGTTGGTCTATTCAGGGATTCAACTTCTTCCTGGTTTAGTCTTGGGAGAGTGTAAGTGTCCAGGAAATTATCCATTTCTTCTAGATTTTCTAGTTTATTTGTGTAGAAGTGTTTATAGTATTCTCTGATGGTAGTTTGTATTTCTGTGGGGTCGGTGGTGATATCCCCTTTATCGTTTTTTTATTGCATCTATTTGATTCTTCTCTCCTTTCTTCTTTATTAGTCTTGCTAGCAGTCTATCAATTTTGTTGCTCTTTTCAAAAAACCAACTCCTAGATTCATTGATTTTTTGGAGGGTTTTTGGTGTCTCTATCTCCTTCAGTTCTGCTCTGATCTTAGTTATTTCTTGCCTTCTTTTAGCTTTCGAATGTGTTTGCTTTTGCTTCTCTCGTTCTTTTAATTGTGATGTTAGAGTGTCAATTTTAGATCTTTCCTGCTTTCTCTTGTGGGCATTTAGTGCTACAAATTTCCCTCTACACACTGCTTTAAATGTGTCCCAGAGATTCTGGTATGTTGTATCTTTGTTCTCATTGGTTTCAAAGAACATCTTTATTTCTGCCTTCATTTCGTTG
Organism: Macaca mulatta; assembly: GCF_049350105.2. NCBI lineage: Eukaryota > Metazoa > Chordata > Mammalia > Primates > Cercopithecidae > Macaca > Macaca mulatta. The sequence goes on along the minus strand of NC_133426.1, from coordinate 57,641,423 downwards.
TGTACCCAGTAGTCACTCAGGAGCAGGTTATTCCGTTTCCGTGTAGTTGAGCGGTTTTGATTGAGTTTCTTAGTCCTGAGTTCTAGTTTGATTGCACTGTGGTCTGAGAGATGGTTTTTTATAATTTCTATTCTTTTACATTTGCTGAGGAGTGCTTTACTTCCAATTATGTGGTCAATTTTGGAATAAGTGCGATGTGGTGCTGAGAAGAATGTATATTCTATTGATTTGGGGTGGAGAGTTCTATAGATGTCTATTAGGTCTGCTTGCTGCAGAGCTGTGTTCAATTCCTGGATATCCTTGTTAACTTTCTGTCTTGTTGATCTGTCTAATGTTGACAGTTGGGTGTTGAAGTCTCCCATTATTATTGTATGGGAGTCTAAGACTCTTTTTAAGTCTCTAAGGACTTGCTTTATGAATCTGGGTGCTCCTGTATTGGGTGCATCTATATTTAGGATGGTTAGCTCTTCCTGTTGAATTGATCCCTTTACCATTATGTAATGGCCTTCTTTGTCTCTTTTGATCTTTGATGGTTTAAAGTCTGTTTTATCAGAGACTAGGATTGCAACCCCTGCTTTTTTTTGTTCTCCATTTGCTTGGTAGATCTTCCTCCATCCCTTTATTTTGAGCTATGTGTGTCTCTGCATGTGAGATGGGTCTCCTGAATACAGCAGACTGATGGGTCTAGACTCTTTATCCAGTTTGCCAGTCTGTGTCTTTTAATTGGAGCATTTAGTCCATTTACATTTAAGGTTAATATTGTTATGTGTGAACTTGTTCCTGCCATTATGATATTAACTGGTTATTTTGCTCATTAGTTGATGCAGTTTCTTCCTAGCCTCGATGGTCTTTACATTTTGGCATGTTTTTGCAATGGCTGGTACTGGTTGTTCCTTTCCATGTTTAGTGCTTCCTTCAGGGTCTGTTGTAAGGCAGGCCTGGTGGTGACAAAATCTCTAAGCATTTGCTTATCTGTAAAAGATTTTATTTCTGCTTCATTTATGAAACTTAGTTTGGCTGGATAGGAAATTCTGGGTTTAAAATTCTTTTCTTTCAGAATGTTGAATATTGGCCCCCACTCTCTTCTGGCTTGTAGCGTTTCTGCCAAGAGATCTGCTGTTAGTCTGATGGGCTTTCCTTTGTGGGTAACCCGACCTTTCTCTCTGGCTGCCCTTAAGATTTTTTCCTTCATTTCAACTTTGCTGAATCTGGCAATTATGTGTCTTGGAGTTGCTCTTCTTGAGGATTATCTTTGTGGCGTTCTCTGTATTACCTGAATTTGAATTTTGGCCTGCCCTACTAGGTTGGGGAAGTTCTCCTGGATGATATCCTGAAGAGTGTTTTCCAACTTGGTTCCATTTTCCCCCTCACTTTCAGGCACCCCAATCAGACGTAGATTTGGTCTTTTTACATAATCCCATACTTCTTGCAAGCTTTGTTCATTTCTTTTTCTTCTTTTTTCTTTAGGTTTCTCTTCTCGTTTCATTTCATTCATTTGATCCTCAATCGCCTATACTCTTTCTTCCAGTTGATCGAGTTGGTTACTGAAGCTTGTGCATTTGTCACGTATTTCTCGTGTCATGGTTTTCATCACTTTCCGTTCGTTTATGACCTTCTCTGCTTTAATTATTCTAGTTATCAATTCTTCCACTCTTTTTTCAAGATTTTTAGTTTCTTTGCGCTGGGTACGTAATTCCTCCTTTAGCTCTGAGAAGTTTGATGGACTGGAGCCTTCTTCTCTCATCTCGTCAAAGTCATTCTCTGTCCAGCTTTGATCCGTTGCTGGCGATGAGCTGTGTTCCTTTGCAGGGGGCGTTGTGCTCTTATTTTTTGAATTTCCAGCTTTTCTGCCCTGCTTTTTCCCCATCTTTGTGGTTTTATCTGCCTCAGGTCTTTGATAGTGGTGATGTACTGATGGGGTTTTGGTGTAGGTGTCCTTCCTTTTTGTTAGTTTTCCTTCTAACAGTCAGGACCCTCAGCTATAGGTCTGTTGGAGATTGCTTGAGGTCCACTCCAGACCCTGTTTGCCTGGGTATCAGCAGCAGAGGCTATAGAAGATAGAATATTGCTGAACAGTGAGTGTATCTGTTGATTCTTGCTTTGGAAGCTTCCTCTCTGGGGTGTACTCCACCGTGTGAGGAGTGGGGTGTCGTTCTGCCCCTAGTGGAGGATGTCTCCCAGTATGGCTACTCAGGGGTCAGGGACCCACTTGAGCAGGCAGTCTGTCCGTTCTCAGATCTCAACCTCCGTGTTGGGAGATCCACTGCTCTCTTCAAAGCTGTCAGACAGAGTTGCTTGAGTCTGCAGAGGTTTCTGCTTTGTTGTTGTTGTTGTTGTTATTGCTTAGCTGTGCCCTGTCCCCAGAGGTGGAGTCTACAGAGACTGGCAGGCCTCCTTGAGCTGCTGTGATCTCCACCCAGTTCGATCTTCCCAGAGCTTTGTTTACCTACTTAAGCCTCAGCAATTGTGGGCACCCCTCCCCCAGCCTTGCTGCTGCCTTGCGGTTAGATCCCAGACTGCTGTGCTAGCAATGAGGAAGGCTTCATGGACGTGGGACACTCCCGGCCAGGTGTGGGATATAATCTCCTGGTGTGCCCGTTTGCTTAAAGCGCAGTATTGGGGTGGGAGTTAACCGATTTTCCAGGTGTTGTGTGTCTCTGTTCCCCTGGCTAGGAAAAGGGATTCCTTTCCCCCTTGTGCTTCCCAGGTGAGGCGATGCCTCGCCCTGCTTCAGCTCTCGCTGGTGGGGCTGCAACAGCTGACCAGCACCAACTGTCTGGCACTCCCCTGTGAGATGAACCCAGTACCTCGGTTGATAATGCAGATATCATCTGTCTTCTGTGTCACTCGCCCTGGGAGCTGGAGACTGGAGCTGTTCCTATTCAGCCATCTTGCTCCGCCCCCCCGGAGATGCATTCTTAGGTTGTTCATTTAAAAGTGTTTTAGTTTGTAATGTAATCTTTTTTTTTTTTTTTTTTTTTGCTAGGGAGTACCCTTTTTAATACTTTTACTGTATCCCATAGAATTTGTTGTTTTCATTTTTATTTTTTTCAAAACATTTTAAGTTTTCTTCTTAATTTATTCATTAATTCCTTTGTCATTTGCAAGTGTGTTATGCAATTTTCATGTATTTGTTGTGAATCAAAGTGTATATTATTAACTTCTTGTATTTGTCCGTTGTATTCACAAAAGACACTGATATAATTTTAAATGTTTTGAATTTGTTCAGACTTGTTCTTTGGCTTAATATATTACCTATCTTGGAGAATGTCCCATGTACTGATGAGAAGAATGTATTTTTTGATCCACACGCACACAAAAATGAAAAGCAAGAAACTAAATCATATCACTAGAGAAAATTACCTTCACTAGAGGAAGACAGGAAGGAAAGAAACCAGGAGAAGGCCACAAAAGAACCAGAAAAGAAGCAACCAAATGGCAGGGATAAGTCTTAACTTATCAATAATAACATTGAATGTAAATGGACTAACCTCTTTAATTTAAAAACATAGACTGGCTGAATGGATGTAAAAGAAAAACCCATTGATCTGCTGCCTAACCCAAACACACTTTACCTATAAAGACATACATAGACTGAAAATAAAGAGGTGAAAATCATACTACATGCCAATGGAAACCAAAAAAGGTCAGAAGTCACTATACTTATATTGGACAAAACATGTTTTAAGACAAAAAATACAAGAACAGGCAAATAAGTTCACTATATAATAGTTCACTATATAAAGGGTCAATTAAGCAAGAGAATATAGCAATTTTAAATATGTATGCACCAAATACTGGAGCACCCAGATATATAAAGGAAGTATTATTAGCACTAAAAAGAGAGATAGGCCCCAACACAATAATAGCTGGAAACTTCAATGCCCCATTATCAGCACTAGACAAATCTTCTAGATAGAAAATCAACAAAGAAATGTGAGACATAATCTGCAGTATAGACTAACTGGAGTTAAAGGTATTTACAGAACATTTTATCTAAGAGCTGCAGAATGCACATTTTTTCTCTTGGCATATGGATTATTCTCAAGGATAGACCATGTGTTATGTCACAAAAGAAGTCTTAAAACATCTCTGACTGTAATAGAATAAAACTATAAGTAAATAACAGAGGAATGTTGGAAACTATAAAAATACATGGATATTAAACAATGTGCTCTTGAATGACCAGTGGCTCAATGAATAAATTAAGAAGGAAATTTTAAAATTCCTTGAAACAAATGATAATGGAAGTACAACACACCAAAACCTAGGGAATACAGAAAACCCTATACTCAGATGGAAGTTATGGCTACAAGTGCCTACATCAAAAAGGAAGAAAAACTGCAAATAAACAATGTAGTAATGCATCATAAAGAATTAGAAAAACAAGAGCAACCAAACCCAAGACTAGTATACAATAAATAATAAAGAGCAGAGCAGAGAAAAATGAAATTGAAATTTTAAAACATACAGAGCAATCAAACCCAAAACTAGTATATGACAAATAATAAATATCAGAGCAGAGAAAATATGAAATTGTAATTTAAAAATACAAAAAGTCAATGAAACTAAAAGATTTTTTTGAAAAGTTAAACAAAATTGACAAACCTTTAGCCAGACTAAGAACAAAAGAGAAAAGATTCAAATGAAAAAGGAAACATTACAAATAAGATGACAGAAATTCAAAGGATCATTAGTAGCTACTAAGAGAAGCTATTTGACAATAAATTGAAAAATCTAAAAGAAGTGGACAAATTTTTAGATACATACAACCTACTAAGTTTGAACCAGGAATAAATCTAAAACCTAAACAGACCAATAACAAATAATATGATCAAAGCCATTATCAAAAGTCTTCCAGTAAAGAAAAGCCCGAGATCTGATGGATTCATGGCTAATTCTACCAAACATTAAAAAAGAACTAATACCAATCCTATTCAAACTATTCTGAAAAATGGAGAAAGAGAGAAAATTTCCATACTATTTCTACAAGGTCAGTGTTACCCAGATGCCAAAACCAAAGACGTATATATATAAAAAAAGAGAAAACTGCAGGCCAATATTTCTGATCAATATTGATTTTTAAAAACTCCTTAATGAAATACTAGCAAACTGAATAAAATAATACATTAAAATGATCAATCATCATGACAAAGTGGGATTTATTCCTGGGATGCAAGGGTGGTTCCCCATACACAAATCAATTAACATGATACATTATATCAACAGAATGAAGAATAAAATACATATAATTATTTCAATTGATGCTTAAAAAACTTTGATAAAATTCAACATCCCTTCATGATAAAAGCACTCAAAAAACTGTGTATAGGAGGAACATACCTCAACATAATAAAAGCCATATATGACAGACACACAGCTAGTATTATACTGAATGGTAAAGAAACCCTGTTTTCTAAGATCTGGAATATAAGAAGGATGCCCCCTGTTACCTCTTTAATATTGAACTGGAAATTTTAGCTAGAGCAATTAGACAAGAGAATGATACAAAGGGCATCCAAATTGGAAAGGAAGACGTTCAAATTATATTTGTTTGCAGATGATGTTATCTTATATTTGGATAAACCTAAAGACTTCAGGAAAAACTATTAAAACTGATAACCAAATTCAGTAAAGTTTCAGGATACCAAATCAACGTACAAAAATCAGTAGCATTTCTATGTAAAAACAGTGAACAATATGAAAAAGAAATTTAAAATCCCATTTACAATATCTGCCCATAAAACTAAACACCTAGGAATTAACCAAAGAATTGGAAGATCTCTATAATCAAAATTGTAAAACACTGATGAAGGAAACGGAAGAGGACACCAAAACATGGAAAGATATTCCATGTTCATGGATTGGAAGAATCAATATTGTTAAAATATTTATACTACCCAAAGCAATCTACAGATTGAATGCAATCTTTATCAAAATACCAATGATATTCTTCACAGAAATAGAGAAGGTATCCTAAGATGTGCATGGAACCAGAAAAGACCCAGAATAGCCAAAGCTATTTTAAACAAAAAGAACAAAACTGGAAGAATTACATTACCTGATTTCAAATTATACTACAGAGCTATAGTAACTAAAACAGCATGATAGTGATGTAAAAAAGACATATAGACCAATGGAAGGGAATAGAGAACTCAGAAAAAATTTCACACACCTACAGTGAACTCACTTTTGACAAAGGTACCAAGAACATACACTGGGGAAAAGACAATCTCTTCAATAAATGGTGCTGGGAAAACTGAATATCCTAAGCAAAACAAAAAAAGAAGAAAAAATGTGAAATGAAAGTAGACCCTTCTTGTCATATACAAAAATCAAAATGGATTAAACACTTAAATCTAAGATCTTAAACAATGAATCTATTACTACATTGGGGACAATCTCTAGGATATTGGTTTTGGGCAAATATTTCTTGAGCAATATCCCAAAAGCACAGGCAACTAAAGCAAAAATGGACAAATTGGATGACATTAAGTTTAAAAGCTTCTGCATAGCAAAAGATACAATGAACAAAGTGAAGAAACAACTTACAGAATGGGAGAAAATATTTGCAAACTACCAATCTGACATGAGATTAACCAGAGTATATAAGGAGCTCAAACAACTCTATAGGAAAAAAAATATAACAATCCAATCAAAAACTGGGCAAAAGATTTTAATAGACATTTCTCATAAGAAGACATACAAGTGGCGCAGCAGGCATTTGAAAAGATGCTCAGCATCATTGATTATCAGAGTAATGCAAATCAAAACTACAATGAGATATCATCTCAACCCAGTTAAAATGGTGTGTATTTAAAAGACAGGCAATAACAAATGCTGTTGAAGATATGGAGAAAAAAGAACCCTTGTACACTGTTGGTGGTAATGCAAAGTAGTGCAAACAGTATGGAGAACAATTTGGAGGTTCCTCAAAGAACTTAAAATTTAACTGACATATGGTCCAGCAATCTCACTGTGGGGTATATACCCAAAAGAAAGAAACTCAGTATAGTAAAGAGACATTTGCACTCCAATGTTTGTTGCAGCACTGTTTACAATACCTAAGATTTGGAAGCAACCTAACTTTCCATCAACAGATGAATGGATAAAGAAAATGTGGTACACATACACAATGGAATATTATTTAGCCATAAAAAATGAGATCCAATTATTTGCAACAACATGGATGGAACTGGAGATCATGTTAAGTGAAATAAGCCAGGTACAGAAAGACAAACATTGCATTGTCTCACTTGTTTGTGGGATCTAAAAATCAATGCAGTTGGACTTAGGGATAGTGAGTAGAAGGATGGTTACCAGAAGCTGGGAGTGGTAGTGTGAGACTGGAAGGGAGGTGGAGGTGGTTAGTGGGTACAAAAATAAATAAATAAATAAATGAGACCTACTATTTGATAGCACAATAGGGTGACTGTAGTCAATAATAACTTAATTGTATATTTTTAAATAACTCAAATAATGTAATTGGCTTGTTGGTATCTTACAGGATAAATGCTTGAGGGGATAGATACCCCATTCCCCATGATGTGCTTTATTTCAGATTGCATGCATGTATCAATATATCTCATGTACCCCATAAATGTATACACCTATGTATCCCTCAAAATTTAAAAAAAAAATACAGAAAGTGTTTTCTGCAGCAGTTGGATAAAATGTTCTGTAAATGTCAGTTAGGTCTGTTTCATTTACAGTGTAGCTTACCTTCCACATTTTTTTTTTTTTTTTTTTTTTTTGCTGATTTTTTTGTCTGAATTATCTTTCCATGATTTGAGTGGAGAGTCTCTCCCTATTGATGGAGGAACTGAGACTACTGGTATGCTTGCAACAGATCTTCAGAGGGAAGGCACTGAGAGTGAATGGAGGGAAGTCACAGAAGCTTGGCTGATGGAGAAGAAAGTTGGGAACCCTTAATGGGCTCCAGGACTTAATTTTTTAACTACACCTCCAAAGAAATGGGCAATTTTAACTGGGAAGGAGCAACCCACTCTTGCCAGGGGCCTCTGGAACCCCAAAAGGGGGAACCCCTTGACTACCAGGGACACTTGAGGTGATAGAGCTGTTTAGAGAAGTGGTGAGGCAGCAAACCAGCTTACTTGGAGCTAAGAGGCTGTGTGGTGCAGGAGCATCTGTAGTGAAGCATGCCCAGGGATGGTGATTCCCCTAGGCTCAACTTACTTCCATAAGATACCTTAGCCCTAGGTTAAGGTTAGACCTGTTAGACCTGATCTGTGCAGGGTGATCTTGCACTTCAGACACAGCTAGTCATACCTGAGTACCCTTTGGTCTGATGGCGTCTTCTGGGTCCCAGCCTGGTAATGTGTGCTTACAGGCCAGTCTCTGGTGCTGTGGAGGCCCACACCATAGCTTCTGCACTGGAAGACTGTGTCTGATCAGTGGAGAGCTCTAACAAGGCAGCCCCTATAGCCATGCACCAGCTCACAGGCTCACTCCCCATACTGCAGCTTTCCCTGGGCCCAGAGCAACACTCCCACATTACTTTGCTACCACATGTCTGCATGGGCAGGTTTTGCTTTACTTGTTCTGCCAGCGCACAGGAGAACAGTTCGCCCCCATTGTCATGCAAGAACAGATATTGCATATGAAGCCTTCGCCAGCACAGAGCCAGCAAGCCCTAGCCCCGCCAGTCCTCCATCCTTGTGCTAACATCACACAGAGAATAATGGATCCTCCCACACCCTGAGTGATCACCCCTGCTTGCGGGGCACAGAAAAGGCACCCAGATCTGCACAAGCCAGCACTCTACCCAAAGCCAGCACCATCTTGAGTGCAACTGTGCATTCTCCAGCAGGGGACCCCCACCTGCCCTAGCTGCATTGCCTCTGCCACTGTGGTGAACGCCTGCAGGGAAACATGCACCCCTGCTTCCTGTAGCAGATAACATGATCCTATATTTAGAAAGTCCTATAGTATCAGCCCAAAAGCTTCTTAAGCTGATAAACAACTTCAAGAAAGTCTCATGATACAAAATCAATGTGCCAAAATCAATAACATTTCTATACACCAAAAACACGCAAGCCAAGAGCCAAATCAGGAAATTACTCCCATTCAAAATTTCCACAAAATGAATAAAATACCTAGGAATAAACCTAACTGTAGAGGTGAAAGATCTCTACCAGGAGAACTACAAAACACTGCTCAAATGAATCAGAGATGACACAAACAAATGGAAAAATATTCCATGCTCATGGATAGGAAGAAGCAATATTGTTACAATGGCCATATTGTCCAAAACAATTTATAGATTCAACAGTATTTCTATTAAATATTGATATCCTTCACAGAAGTAGAAAAACACTATTTTTAAATTAATATAAAACCAAAACAGTGCCTGAATAGCCAATACAATACTAAGCAAAAATAACAAAGCTGGAGGCATCACACTACCCAACTGCAAACTGTACTTCAGAACTACAACAACTAAAACAGCACGGTACTGGTACAAAAATAGACACATACGCCAACAGAACAGAATAGAGAATCCAGAAATAACACTGCACACTTACAGCTATCTGATCTTTGACAAAGCTGACAAAAACAAGCAATGGGGAAAGCATTTACTATTCAATAAATAGCACGGAGATAATTGGCTAGTCATATTCAGAAAATTGAAACTAGACTCTTTCCTTACACCATATACAAAAGTTAACTCAAGATGGATTAAAGGCTTAAATATAAAACCCCAAAGTATAAAAACCCTGGAAAACAACCTAGGTGATACCCATTCAGGACGTAGGCACAGCCATGTATTTCATGATGAAGATGCCAAAAGCAATTGCAACAAAAGCAAAGATTAACAAATGGGATCTAGTTAAACTAAAAAGCTGCTACAAAAGTAACTCCCAAAAGAGTAAACAGAAAACCTACAGAATGGGAAAAAATATTTGCAAACTATGCATCTGACAAAGGTCTAATATCCAGCATCTATAAGAAACTTAAACAAATTTACAAGAAAAAAACAACACCATTAAAAAGCGGGCAGAGAGTTCCGGCTTTGGCCTCCGCCACTGCTGCCACCACTACTACAGCCACTGCCACCACCGCTGTCACCGTGGCTTGTTATTCCTAAAATAGAACCACTAGACCTGGTAAAGTGTGTGGAGATAGCGCGGCTGTACAAGTACCTGCCAGAGAATGACATGAAGCGGCTATGTGACTATGTTTGTGACCTCCACTTAGACGAGTCGAATGTTCAGCCAGTATCAGCACAACTAACAGTGTGTGGAGTTATACATGGATAGTTTTATGACCTTTGTGAACTATTCAGAACTGAAGGTCAGGTTCCTGACACAAACTGCATATTTATGGGTGATTTTCTAGACAGAGGTTACTGCAGTTTGGAGACTTTCACTTACCTTCTTGCATTAAAGGTTAAACGACCTGATCATATTACACTTTTGCAATGAAATCATGAGAGTAGACAGATAACACAGGTTTATGGATTTTATGATGAGTGCCAAGCCAAATATGGAAATGCCTAGAGATACTGTACCAAAGTTTTTGACATGCTCACAGTAGCAACTTTAATAGATGAGCAGATTTTTTGTGTCCGTGGTGGTTTATCTCCTGATTTCAAAACGCTGGATCAAATTCGAACCATCGCATGGAATCAGGAAATTCTTCATAAAGGAGCATTTTGTGATCTGGTTTGGTCAGATCCTGAAGATATGGATACTTGGGCTATCAGTCCCCGAAGAGCGATGTTTTTCTATCAATTTTCCCCCATCCCATCCCCACCCTGGACTCATTTGAGAAGACTTGAGAAAAGATCAATACAATTATCTTAATGTACAAAGTCATAAGCTGTAGCAGTTTCTAACTAAAATTTCAAAACACAAAAAGGAGAGCAGCCATTTAGACTAATTTATTTTATATCCATTTAAGATATCATCCAACAAAGGACAATGAAGTTTACATCTGCGACAGGTATACATAACTTGAGGCATCTAGAGTCCATCGTGCCCACCAAAAAACAACTTCACTGCTGAAATTTCTTAAAACTTACCAAACTAAAACAAAAGGCTGAATGATACAAAAGGAGGAGTATTTAGGTGTAATCTGTCAATTGGCTTTTTTTTTCTTTATTATTATTATTATTATTATTATTATTATTATTATTATACTTTAAGTTCTAGGGTACATGTGCATAACGTGCAGGTTTGTTACATATGTATACTTGTGCCATGTTGCTGTGCTGCACCCATCAACTCGTCAGCAAGCATCAACTCGTCATTTACATCAGGTATAACTCCCAATGCAATCCCTCCCCTCTCCCTCCTCCCCATGATAGGCCCCGGTGTGTGATGTTCTCCTTCCTGAGTCCAAGTGATCTCATTGTTCAGTTCCCACCTATGAGTGAGAACATGCGGTGTTTGGTTTTCTGTTCTTGGTATAGTTTGCTGAGAATGATGGTTTCCAGCTGCATCCATGTCCCTACAAAGGACATGAACTCATCCTTTTTTATGGCTGCATAGTATTCCATGGTGTATATGTGCCACATTTTCTTAATCCAGTCTGTCACTGATGGACATTTGGGTTGATTCCAAGTCTTTGCTATTGTGAATAGTGCCGCAATAAACATACATGTGCATGTGTCCTTATAGCAGCATGATTTATAATCCTTTGGGTATATACCCAATAATAGGATGGCTGGGTCATATGGTACTTCTAGTTCTAGATCCTTGAGGAATTGCCATACTGTTTTCCATAATGGTTGAACTAGTTTACAATCCCACCAACAGTGTAAAAGTGTTCCTATTTCTCCACATCCTCTCCAGCACCTGTTGTTTCCTGACTTTTTAATGATTGCCAGTCTAACTGGTGTGAGATGGTATCTCATTGTGGTTTTGATTTGCATTTCTCTGATGGCCAGTGATGATGAGCATTTTTTCATGTGTCTGTTGGCTGTATGAATGTCCTCTTTTGAGAAATGTCTGTTCATATCCTTTGCCCACTTTTGGATGGGGTTGTTTGTTTTTTTCTTGTAAATTTGTTTGAGTTCTTTGTAGGTTCTGGATATTAGCCCTTTGTCAGATGAGTACATTGCAAAAATTTTCTCCCATTCTGTAGCTTTCCTGTTCACTCTGATGGTAGTTTCTTTTGCTGTGCAGAAGCTCTTTAGTTTCATTAGATCCCATTTGTCAATTTTGGCTTTTGTTGCCGTTGCTTTTGGTGTTTTAGACATGAAGTCCTTGCCCATGCCTATGTCCTGAATGATATTACCTAGGTTTTCTTCTAGGGTTTTTATGGTATTAGGTCTAACATTTAAGTCTCTAATCCATCTTGAATTAATTTTCATATAAGGAGTAAGGAAAGGATCCAGGTTCAGCTTTCTACTTATGGCTAGCCAATTTTCCCAGCACCGTTTGTTAAATAGGGAATCCTTTCCCCATTTCTTGTTTTTCTCAGGTTTGTCAAAGATCAGATGGCTGTAGATGTGTGGTATTATTTCTGAGGACTCTGTTCTATTCCATTGGTCTATATCTCTGTTTTGGTACCAGTACCATGCTGTTTTGGTTACTGTAGCCTTGTAGTATAGTTTGAAGTCAGGTAGCGTGATGCCTCCAGCTTTGTTCTTTTGACTTAGGATTGTCTTGGCAATGCGGGCTCTTTTTTGGTTCCATATGAACTTTAAAGCAGTTTTTCCCAATTCTGTGAAGAAACTCATTGGTAGCTTAATGGGGATGGCATTGAGTCTATAAATAACCTTGGGCAGTATGGCCATTTTCACTATATTGATTCTTCCTATCCATGAGCATGGTATGTTCTTCCATTTGTTTGTGTCCTCTTTTATTTCACTGAGCAGTGGTTTGTAGTTCTCCTTGAAGAAGTCCTTTACATCCCTTACAAGTTGGATTCCTAGGTATTTTATTCTCTTTGAAGCAATTGTGAATGGAAGTTCATTCATGATTTGGCTCTCTGTTTGTCTGTTACCGGTGTATAAGAATGCTTGTGATTTTTGCACATTAATTTTGTGTCCTGAGAGTTTGCTGAAGCTTCTTATCAGCTTAAGGAGATTTTGGGCTGAGAAAATGGGGTTTTCTAAATATACAATCATGTCATCTTCAAAGAGGGACAATTTGACTTCTTCTTTTCCTTACTGAATACCCTTTATTTCTTTCTTTTGCCTGATTGCCCTAGCCAGAACTTCCAACACTATGTTGAGTAGGAGTGGTGAGAGAGGGCATCCCTGTCTTGTGCCAGTTTTCAAAGGGAATGCTTCTGGTTTTTGCCCATTCAATATGATATTGGCTGTGGGTTTGTCATAAATAGCTCTTATGATTTTGAGATACGTTCTATCAATACCGAATTTATTGAGCATTTTTAGCATGAAGGGCTGTTGAATTTTGTCAAAGGCCTTTTCTGCATCTATTGAGATAATCATGTGGTTTTTGTCTTTGGTTTTGTTTATATGCTGGATTACGTTTGTTGATTTGCATATGTTGAACCAGCCTTGCATCCCAGGGATGAAGCCCACTTGATCATGGTGGATAAGCTGTTTGATGCGCTGCTGGATTCAGTCTGCCAGTATTTTATTGAGGATTTTTGCATCAATGTTCATCAGGGATATTGGTCTAAAATTCTCTTTTTTTGTTGTGTCTCTGCCAGGCTTTGGTATCAGGATGATGTTGGCCTCATAAAATGAGTTAGGGGGGATTCCCTCTTTTTCTATTGATTGGAATAGTTTCAGAAGGAATGGTACCAGCTCCTCCTTGTACCTCTGGTAGAATTCAGCTGTGAATCCATCTGGTCCTGGACTTTTTTTGGTTGGTAGGCTATTAATTATTGCCTCATTTTCAGAGCCTGCTATTGGTCTATTCTTGGCTTTTTTTTAAAAAAAGAAACATATCCTGTTCCCAGACCAGTAAATAAGCAAGAGCTACATGCAGCAGTGTGAGTATTAACATTTCTCAAGTGTTTCAAATGAGTCCAGTGTGGGGATGGGATGGGGGGAAAATTGATAGAAAAACTTTGCTCTAGACACTACAACAAACAATAAATTTAGATAATTTAAAATATAAAAAAGGCAAGAGGCAGCATTTCAGCAGCAAAGTGCTCAATAAAAAATATATTGTAGAGTAATACAAGAAAGCTGGAGTAAGAAGAGGGCAGAAAAATGGGTCAGCAGGATGGGCAAAGGCCTCAAAGGAAATACAGCATTCGTCATTCTAGGAGGAATAACACATTCTCAATCTGGAACTGCCCGGAATAACATTGGTTCTCTTGTATTTACACCTTTGAAGACCATGATCGAACCAATACTTCCACAATGATAGCAGTAATTAGGAGCAGAGCATACTGTCACCAGCTTCTCATCAAACACAAAATTATAGCCTTCATGAACGAGTAGATGTGCTCTGGAGATGAGTTTTAAATTGTTGATATGACCAGACTCATTTGGGACCTTTGCTCCAAAAAGCCAACACAGTCTTCGGGGCTGATAGCTCAAGTATCCGTATCTTCAGGATCTGGCCAAACCAGATCACAAAATGCTCCTTCATGAAGAATTTCCTGATTCCGTTTAATGTTTCAAGTTTGGTTTTTGTCCTTGGTTCCGTTTATGTGATGGATTACATTTATTGATTTGCGTATGTTGAACCAGTGTTGCATCCCAAGGATGAAGCCTACTTGTTCGTGGTAAGTGCACTTCTTCATGTTGTGCTGCTCGATTTGGTTTTCCAGTGTTGCATTGAGGATTTCCACATCGATGTTCATCAGGGATATTGGTCTGAATTTTTTTTATTATTATTATACTTTAAGTTCTAGGGTACATGTGCACAACGTGCAGGATTGTTACATATGTATACATGTGCCATGTTGGTGTGCTGCACCCATTAACTCGTCATTTACATTAGGTATATCTCCTAATGCTATCCCTCCACACCCTCCCCATAATAGGACCCGATGTTCGATGATCCATTTCCAGAGTCCAAGTGATCTCATTGTTCAGTTCCCACCTATGAGTGAGAACATGCAGCATGCAGTATTTGGTTTTCTGTTCTTGCGATTGTTTGCTGAGATTGATGGTTTCCAGCAGCATCCATGTCTGTACAAAGCACACGAACTCATCCTTTTTTATGGCTGCATAGTATTCCATGGTGTATATGTGCCACATTTTCTTAATCCAGTATGTCACTGATGGACATTTGGGTTGATTCCAAGTCTTTGCTATTGTGAATAGTGCCACAATAAACATACGTGTGCATGTGTCTTTATAGCAGCATGACTTATAATCCTTTGGGTATATCCCCAGTAGTGGGATGGCAGGGTCAAATGGTATTTCTAGTTCTAGATCCTTGCGGAATTGCCACACTGTGTTCCACAATGATTGGACTAGTTTACAGTCCCACCAACAGTGTAAAACTGTTCCTATTTCTCCACATCCTCTCCAGCACCTGTTGTTTCCTGATTTTTGAATGATTGCCACTCCAACTAGTGTGAGATGGTATCTCATTGTGGTTTGCACTTGCATTTCTCTAATGGTAACTGATGATAAGCATTTTTTCATGTGTCTGTTGGCTGTATGAATGTCTTCTTTTGAGAAGTAACTGTTCATATACTTTGCCCACTTTTTGATGGGGTTGTTTGTTTTTTTCTTGTAAATTTGATTGAGTTCTTTATAGGTTCTGGATATTAGCCCTTTGTCAGATGAGTAGATTGCAAAAATTGTCTCCCATTTTGTAGGTCACCTGTTCACTCTGATGGTAGTTTCTTTTGCTGTGCAGAAGCTCTTTAGTTTCATTAGATCCCATTTGTCAATTTTGGCTTTTGTTGCTGCTGCTATGGGTGTTTTAGACATGAAGTCCTTGCCCATGCCTATGTCCTGAATGGTATTACCTAGGTTTTCTTCTAGAGTTTTTATGGTTTTAGGTCTAACATTTAAGTCTCTAATCCATCTTGAATTAATTTTCGTATAAGGAGTAAGGAAAGGATCCAGTTGCAGCTTTGTACTTTAGGCTAGTCAATTTTCCCAGCACCATTTATTAAATAGGGAATCCTTTCCCCATTTCTTGTTTTTGTCAGGTTTGTCAAAGATCAGATGGCTGCAGATATGTGGTATTATATCTGAGGGCTCTGTTCTGTTCCATTGGTCTATATCTCTGTTTTGGTACGAGTACCATGCTGTTTTGGTTACTGTAGCCTTGTAGTTTAGTTTGAAGTCAGGTAGTGTGATGCCTCCAGCTTTGTTCTTTTGGCTTAGGATTGTCTTGGCAATGCGGGGTCTTTTTTTGGTTCCATATGAACTTTAAAGCACATTTTTCCAATTCTGTGAAAAAGTCATTGGTAGCTTAATGGGGATGGCATTGAATTTATAAATTACCTTGGGTAGTATGGCCATTTTCGCAATATTGATTTGCAGATTACATGATTGTATATTTACAAAACCCCATTGTCTCAGCTCAAAATCTCCTTAAGCTGATAAACAATTTCAGCAAAGTCTCAGGATACAAAATCCATGTGCAAAAACAACAAGCATTCTTATACACCAGTAACAGGCATACAGAGAGCCAAATCATGAATGAACTCCCATTCACGATAGCTACAAAGACAATAAAATACCTAGAAATCCAACTTACAAGGGATGTAAAGGAACTCTTCAAGGAGAAATACAAATCACTGCTCAGTGAAATAAAAGAGGACACAAACAAATGGAATAACATACCATGCTCATGGATAGGAAGAATCAATATTGTGAAAATGGTCTGAATTTTTGTTCTTGTTGTTGTGTCTCTGCCAAGTTTGGAATCAGGATGATGCTGACCTCATAAAATGAGTTAGGGAGGAGTCCCTCTTTTTTTTATTGTTGGAAATAGTTTCAGAAGAAATGGTACCAGCTCCTAATATTCCTTCTGAAACTATTCCAATCAATAGAAAAAGAGAGAATCCTCCCTAACTCATTTTATGAGGCCAACATCATCCTGATACCAAAGCCTGGCAGAGATACAACAAAAAAAGAATTTTAGACTAATATCCCTGATGAACATTAATGCAAAAATCCTCAATAAAATACTGGCAAACCGAATCCAGCAGCACATCAGAAATCTTATCCACCATGATCAAGTGGGCTTCATCCCTGGGATGCAAGGCTGGTTCAACATATGCAGATCAGTAAATGTAATCCAGCATATAAACAGAACCAAAGACAAAAAACACATGATTATCTCCATAGATGCAGAAAAGGCCTTTGACAAAATTCAACAGCCCTTCATGCTAACAACGCTCAATAAACTAGGTATTGATGGAACGTATCTCAAAATCATAAGACCTTTTTATGACAAACCCACAGCCAATATCATACTGAATGGGCAAAAACTGGAAGCATTCCCTTTGAAAACTGGCACAAGACAAGGATGCCCTCTCTCTCCACTCCTATTCAACATAGTGTTGGAAGTTCTGGCTAGGGCAATCAGGCAAGAGAAAGAAATAAAGGATATTCAGTTAGGAAAAGAAGTCAAATTGTCTCTGTTTGCAGATGACCTGATTGTATACTTAGAAAACCCCATTGTCTCAGACCAAAATCTCCTTAAGCTCATAAACTACAGCAAAGTCTCAGGATACAAAATCAATGTGCAAAAATCACAAGCACCCTTTTACACCAGTAACACACAAGCAGAGAGCCATATCATGAATGAATTCCCATTCACAATAGCTTCAAAGAGAATAAAAAACCTAGGAACCCAACTTGCAAGGGATGTGAAGGACCTCTTCAAGGAGAACTACAAACCACTACTCAGTGAAATAAAAGAAGACACAAACAAATGGAAGAACATACCATGCTCATGGATAGGAAGAATCAATATCGTGAAAATGGCCATACTGCCCAAGGTAATTTATAGATTCAATGCCATCCCCATTAAGCTACCAATGAGTTTCTTCACAGAATTGGAAAAAACTGCTCTAAAGTTCGTATGGAACCAGAAAAGAGCCCGCATCTCCAAGACAATCCTAAGTCAAAAGAACAAAGCTGGAGGCATCACGCTACCTGACTTCAAACTATACTACAAGGCTACAGTAACCAAAACAGCATGGTACTGGTACCAAAACAGAGATATAGACCAATGGAATAGAACAGAGCCCTCAGAAATAATACCACACATCTACAGCCATCTGATCTTTGACAAACCTGACAAAAACAAGAAATGGAGAAAGGATTCCCTATTCAGTAAATGGTGCTGGGAAAATTGGCTAGCCATAAGTAGAAAGCTGAAACTGGATCCTTTCCTTACTCCTTATACAAAAGTTAATTCAAGATGGACTTAAATTTTAGACTTAAAACCATAAAAACCCTAGAAGAAAACCTAGGTAATACCATTCAGGACATAGGCATGGGCAAGGACTTCATGTCGAAAACACCAAAAGCAATGACAACAAAAGCCAAAACTGACAAATGGGATCTAATTAAACTAAAGGGGAACATCACACACTGGGGTCTATTGTGGGGAGCGTTAGTGGGGAGGGATAGCATTAGGAGATATACCTAATGTAAATGACGAGTTAATGGGTGTAGCATAGCAACATGGCACATGTGTACATATGTAACAAACCTGCACGTTGTGCACATGTACTCTAGAACTTAAAGTATAATAAAAATTTAAAAAATTATACAATCATATTTGTCAGCCAGGCCTGGAAGAAAAATATGTATTATATTTCTTTTAGTTCTATGCGATGAATAACAATGATAAAATTGTGAATCATCTTTTGATGATTTATTATTTATGCCTTTGGCTGTTAGATGCAAAACACTGCGAACTAGTTCATTCAATTACAAGCTTTCTTCATTTATTTTTCTTTTCTCTCCTCAATATAAAGAATCTCAAAGATTGGAAAGATAGAATATAAAGAATCTTCTAACATAGGAATAAACATTTTTGATCAGCTTTTAACCACAAGGCTCTGTGCGAAAAACTGCAGATGTAAAGATACAATATCTGCCCTCATAGAGTTTATGGTGCACCCGATGAAATAACTAAATACCTGAAAATACAAATAAAAATACAAGACAGTATAAAAGTAGCAAAAAGAAAGAAAGAAAGAAAAGGAAGGAAGGAGGGAGGGAGGGAGGGAGGGAGGGAAGGAAGGAAGGAAGGAAGGAAGGAAGGAAGGAAGGAAGGAAGGAAGGAAGGAAGGAAGGAAGGAAGGAAGAAAGGAAGGAAAGAAGGGTACCAGCTCCTCTTTGTACCTCTGGTAGAATTTGGCTGTGAATTTGTCTGATCCTGGGCTGTTTTTCATTGGTAGGCTGTTAATTACTGCCTCAATCTCAGAACTTGTTATTGGTCTATCCTGGGATTTGACTTCTTCCTGGTTTTGAAATGGGAGGATGTATGCATTCAGGAATTTATCCATTTCTTCTAGATTTTCTAGTGTATTTGCATAGAGGTGTTTAGAATGTTCTCTCATGGTAGTTTGTATTTCTGTGAGCTCAGTGGTGATATCCCCTTTATCATTTTTATTGTGTCTGATTCTTTTCTCTTTTTTCCTTTATTCATCTGGCTAGCAGTCTATTTTGCTAATCTTTCTAAAAACAGCTCCTGGATTCATTAACTGTTTGAAGGGTGTTTCTTGTCTCTATCTCCTTCAGTCCTTCAGTTCTGCTCTGATCTTAGTTATTTCTTTTCTTCTGGTAGCTTTTGAATTTGTTTGCTCTTGCTTCTCTAGTTCTTTTAATTGTGATGTTAGGATGTCGATTTTAGATCTTTCCTGCTTTCTCCTGTGGGCATTTAGTGCTATTAATTTCCCTCTAAACAGTGCTATAGCTGTGTCCCAGCAATTCTGGCATGTTGTGTCTTTGTTCTCATTGGTTTCAAATAAGTTATTTATTTCTGCCTTCATTTTGTTATTGACCCAGTAGCCATTCAGGAGCAGGTTGTTCTGGTTCCATGTAGTTGTGCAGTTTTGAGTGAGTTTCTTAAGAAGAGTATATATTCTATTGATTCGGGGTGGAGAGTTCTGTAGATGTCTATTAGGTCTGCTTTGTCCGGAGCTGAGTTCAAATCCTGAATATCCTTGTTAATTTTCTTTCTCGTTGATTTGTCTAATATTGACAGTGGGGTGTTAAAGTCCCCCACTATTATTGTGTGGGAGTCTAAGTCTCTTTGTAAGTCTCTAAGAGCTTGCTTTATGAATCTGTGTGCTCCTGTATTGAGTGCATATATATTTGGTATGGTTAGTTCTTCTTGTTGCATTGATACCTTACCATTATGTAATGCCCTTCTTTGTCTTTTTTGAATTTGTTGGTTTAAAGTCTGTTTTATCAGAGACTAGGATTGCAACCCCTGCTTTTTTTTCTTTCTATTTGCCTCGTAAATATTTTTCCATCTCTTTATTTTGAGCCTTTGTGTGTCTTTGCATGTGAGATGGGTCTCCTGAATACAGCTTACCAATGAGCCTTGACTCTTTTTCCAATTTGCCAGTCTGTGTCTTTTAATTGTAGCGTTTAGCCCATTTGCATTTAAGGTTATTACTGTTATGTGTGAATTTGATCCAGTCATTATGATGCTAGTTGATTATTTTTGCCTGTTAGTTGATGCAGTTTCTTCATAGTATCAATGGTATTTACAATTCGGTATGTTATTGCTGTGGCTGGTACTGTTTTTTCCTTTCCATATTTAGTGTTTCCTTCAGGAGCTCTTGTAAGACAGTCCTGGTGGTGACAAAATCTCTAAGCATTTGACTGTCTGTAAAGGATTTTATTTCTCCTTCACTTTTGAAGCTTAGTTTGGCTGGATATGAAATTCTGAGTTGAAAATTCTTGTGTTTAAGAATGTTGAATATTGGCCCCCACTCTCTTCTGGCTTGTAGGGTTTCTGCAGAGAGGTCTGCTGTTAGTCTGATGGGCTTCCCCTTGTGGGCATTCCGACCTTTCTCTCTGGCTGCCCTTAACATTTTTTCCTTCATTTCAACCTTGGTGAATCTGATGATTATGTGTCTTGGGGTTGCTCTTCTCGAGGAGTAACTTTGTGGTGTTCATTGTATTTCCTGAATCTGAATGTCAGCCTGTCCTGCTAGGTTGGGGAAGTTCTCCTGGTTAATATCCCAAAGAGTGTTTTCCAGCTTTGTTCTATTTTTCTTGTCACTTTCAGGTACACCAATCAAATGTAGATTTGGTCTTTTCACATAGTCCCATATTTCTTGGAGGATTTGTTTGTTCCTTTTCATTCTTTTTTATCTAATCTTTTTTTCACACTTTATTTCGTTAAAGTGGTTTTCAATCTCTGCTATGCTGTCTTTTGCTTGATCGATTTGGCTATTGATACTTGTGTATACTTCACGAAGTTCTCGTGCTGTGTTTTTCAGTTTCATCAGGCCATTTATATTCTTCTCTTAACTGGTTATCTAGTTAGAAATTCCTCTAATTTTAAGGTTCTGAGCTTCCTTTCTTTGGGTTAGAACATGTTCTTTTAGCTCAGAGGAGTTTGTTTTTACCCACCTTCTGAAGTTTACTCTTGTCAATTTGTCAAACTCATTCTCTGTCCAGTTTTGCTCCAGTGTTGGTGAGGAACTGTGATCCTTTGGAGGAGAATAGACATTCTGGTTTTTGAAATGTTCAGCCTTTTTGCACTGGTTTTTCCTCGTCTTCATAGATTTATCTACCTTTGGTCGTTGATGGTGGTGACATTTGAATAGGGTTTCTATGTGGACATGCTTTTCGTTGCTGTTGATGCTACCCCCTTCTATTTGTTAGTTTTTCTTCTAACAGTCAGGGCCCTCTGTTGCAGGTCTGCTGGAGTTTGCTGGAGGTCCACTCAAGACCCTGGCTTCCTGGGTATCAGCAGCGGAGGCTGCAGAGCAGCAAAGATTGCTTCCTTTTCCTTCCTCTAGAAGCTTTGTCCCAGAGGAGCACCTGCCAGATGCCAGCTGGAGCTCTCCTTTATGAGGTGTCTCTTGGCCCCTGCTGGGAGATGTTTCCCAGTCAGGAGGCACAGGGGTCAGGGACCCACCTGAGGAGGCAATTTGTGCCTTAGCAGAGCTCGAGCACTGTGCTGGGAGATTCGCTGCTCTCTTCAGAGCTGGAAGGCAGGAACGTTTAAGTCTGCTGAAACTGCACCCACAGCTGCCCCTTCCCTTAGGTGCTCTGTCCCAGGGAGTTGGGAGTTTTATCTATAAGCCCCTGACTGGGGCTGCTGCCTTTCTTTCAGGGAGGCCCTGCCCAGAGAGGAGGAATCTAGAGAGGCAGTCTGGCTATCGCTGCTTTGCCAAGCTGCAGTGGGCTCCGCCCCATAGTATAGTTTAAAGTCAGATAGTGTGATGCCTCAAACTTTGTTCTTTTTGCTTAGGATTGCTTTGGCTATTAAGACTCTTATGGTATTTATATTAATTTTATAATAATTTTGTCTAATTGTCTAAAAATGTCATTGGTAATTTGATAGGAATAGCACTGAATCTGTAAACTGTTTTGGGCAGTGTGGCCATTCTCATGATATTGAGTCTTCCTATTCATGAGCATGAAGTGTTGTTGTTGTTGTTGTTTGTTTGTTTGTTTTTAAGACAGAGTTTCACTCTGTCACCCAGGCTGGAGTACATTGGCACAATCTCAACTGACTGCAACCTCTGCCTCCTGTGTTCAAGTGATTCTTCTGCCTCAGCCTCCCAAGTAGTTGGGACTACAGGCACACACCACCACACCCAGCTAATTTTTGTATTTTTAGTAGAGATGGGGTTTCACCATATTGGCCAGGCTGGTCTCTAACTCCTGACCTCATGATCTGCCCGCCTCGCCCTCCTAAAGTACTGGGATTACAGGTGTAAGCCACCACGCCCAGCTGCTTTGTATGTGTGTGTGTGTATGTGTTATCTCTGATTTCCTTCAACAGTATCTTGTCATTCTATTTGTTGAAGTCTCTCAGCTCCCTTGTTATCTGTATTCCTAGATATTTTATTTATATTGTGGCTATTATAATTGGGATTATGCTATTGATTTGACTCTCAGCTTGAATGTTATTGGTGTATAGACATGCTACTTATTTTGTGTATTGATTTTGTTTCCTAAAATTTCACTAAAGTCTTTGCCAGTTCTAGGACTCTTTCGGTACAGTCTTTAGGGTTTTGTATGTATAGAATCATATTGTTAGCAAAAAGAGATGGTTTGGCTTCCTTTCCAATTTGGATGGCTTTTATTTCTTTCTCTTGCATGATTACTCTGGCTAGGACTTCCAATACTATATTTAGTAGGAGTGGTGAGGGTGGGCATCCTTGTCTTCTTCCAGTTGGCAGTATGTTTAATGCTGTGCTTTTTATTTTTAGTGTATCTTTTATAGGTTTTTGCTTTGTGATTACCATGATATAGGAAACATCTTATAGATGAAGGCATTGAGTGTGGACAGAGGGAAGACACAGATGCTGGGATGAAGGCGGAGGAAGTTTGGACCCTTCATCAGTCTACTGTGCACGAAGACTCATTCCTGGCCCCGAACAGCTCCTTAAGAGGGGGTGAGTTGAGCAAGCTTGTGGTGGCCTAGTTTCACCAAAATCCTCTGGAATCCTGTCAGCAAGAGACCCCATGACCCCCACAGAAAATTGAGCTGGCAGAGAGAGCTGTTTGGAGAGGTGGTGTGGGCAGAACTCCATCTGGTGCAGAACCTGGGGAGTTTGGTGTAGGACAGTGTGTGGTGGAGCATGGCCAGGAATGCCCATCCTCCAAGGCTCATCTTGCTCCCTTAAGAGACTTTAGCTTTAGGGGAACTGTCGGACCTGCATAGTTCAGGGCGATCTTTCCCATGAGATGGGGCTGCTCTGATCTGATTGCCCTCCTGTCTGCTAGTCCCTCCCAGGGCACCAGTCTGGCCATTATGGCTTGCAGTGCAGCCTCAGATCTGCAGTTGTGGTGCCTCACAGAGACCCACATGATAGCTTCAGCACTGGCAGACTGTGCCTGATCATTGGAAAGCTCCAGCCAAATGACCTCCACACACCAGCCCACCCATGCCCTTGCCCCACTGCTGCTTCCCCTATGCTGCCTTGCTGGCATGCACTGGCCCACAGTCACCCTCCACATTAATTTACTGGTACGCATACACATGGGTGGACTTCAGTTCTCTTTCCCTGCTGGCGCACACGTGCATGTGCATTGCACTAAGCCACTGCTGCTGGCATAAGCACACCCTGCCCTGCCCCCAGTTGTGCCACCATTGCCAATGTAAAGGTGCATAAGGAAACCAGAAGCTTCACCTGCCCTTTGCCACCATCATCACTGACAAATTAATGCATACAGAGACTGTCAGCTCCATGCCCATCAGTGCCCTGCTCCCATGCTGATACTGCCACAGGCATTAATCTGTGCACAGAGACCAGCAGCCCCATGCCTCATCCTGTGTGACTGCTGCTACTGGCATGAACATGGGCACAGAGGTTGCTATCCCCGTGTTCTCCAGTGCCCTGCTCCATGCTGACACCCCCACTGGTGCAAATGCAAACGTAGATGCCTACAGTCCCCTATGCTCCACACCTCCACCACGGTGCTGCCATTATTGCCACTGCAAACATCCACATGGTGGCCAGCAAACCTGTGCACACCAATGCCCCACCACAGCCAATGAGCAATCACACCACCACATTGCCATTGCTGCTGGTACATGAAAATGAGCATGGATCTAGATAACACCACATGACAAGGCAATCTGCCTGGCACCACCCATCGGAGTGTTGTGAACAGTGATCCAGGAACACCTGGGTCCCTCCCGCACAGCAGGTTCCTAACCTCAAGAGACCAGAAAGCAAAGCCAATGGCTTGACATTAGCGGCCCTAGAGTTAAAGCATGCATTCCAGGCATCCTGAGCTCAGCTTTGGTGTCCTAAAATTTTCCAGAAATGTAGCCAGTTGACTAAACCCACCTTATATTACAATCAAACTCCCAAGGACATTAAAGAGGTCAGAAGAACAAAAATCCCATCCAAAGGACAGCAAATTCACAGACTGAAAGAATACCAACCCACAAAGATGAGAAAGAACCATGACAAAAACTCTAGTAACTCAAAAAGCCAGAGTGTCTTCTTAACTCTAAATGGCTCAACTTGTTCCCCAACAATGGTTCTTAACCAGGCTGAAATGGCTGAAATGACAGATAAAGAATGTCAGTAGAAATGAACATTATTCATACCCAGGAGAACATCAAAACCCAGTCCAAGGTTTCTGAGGAATAAAATAAGATGAAGGAAATCAAAGGTGAACTGGAAATTATAAGAAAAAAACCTGATAAGATAGAACTAAAACACTCATTTCAAGGATTTCATTATATAATCACAATATTAGCAGCAGAATTGACCAAGCTGAGGAAGGAATCTCAGAACTAGAAGACTGGCTCTCTGAAATAACTCAGACAAAAATAAAGAAAAAAGAAGAAAGAACGAAGAACAAAACCTGAGAAATATGGGATTTTGTAAAGAGACCAAATTTATGACTCATTAGTGTCTCTGAAAGAGGAAACAAAGCAAGCAATTTGGAAAACACATTTTAGGATATTGTCCATGAAATGTTTCTCTGCTAGATAGGACAACATTCAAAGTTAGGAAATGCAGGGAACTTCTATGAGATACTACAAAAGACAGCCACCCCCAAGACACATAATCATCAGATTCTCCAAGGTCTAAATAAAAGAAAAAAATGTAAAGGCAACTGAAAAGGTGGTTTACCTACAGACGGAACCTCATCAGGCTAACAGTGGACCTTTCAGCAGAAATCTTACAAACCAGAAGGGATTAGGGGCCTATATTTAGCATTCTTAAAGAAAGGAATTTTCAACTGAGAATTTCTTATCCAGACAAACTAAGCTTCATAAGCAAAGGAGAAATGAGATCCATCTCAAACAAACGAATGCTGAGGGAATGCATTTCCACAAGACAAACCTTACAAGAGGTCCCGAAGTGAGTGCTAAATATGGAAAGGAAACACCATTATTGGGCACTACAAAAACTCACTTAAGTACATAGACCAGTGGCACTATAAAACAACCACACAAACAAGTCTGCATAATAACCAGTTAACAACATGTTGACAGGATCAAATTTGCACATATGAATACTAACCTTGATTGTAAATTATCTAAATGCCCCAATTAAAAGGCACAGAATGGCAACTTGGATAAAGAAGCAAAACCCAATATTCTGTAATTAAGAGACTCATCTCACAATCAATGAAATGCATAGATTCAAAGTAAAGGGATGTAGAAAATTCTGCCAAGCAAATGAAAAACAAAACAAAACAAAAAGCAGGGGTTGCTATTCTAATTCTAGGCAAACCAGACCTTCAAACAACAAAGATCATAAAAGACAAAAGGAGGCAGGGCAAGATAGTGGAACTGATGGCTACACAAATTGTATTTCTATAAGGACACCAATTTACAACTATCTACACAGAGAAAGCCCCTTCATGAGAACCAAAAATCAGGTGAGCCTGTGTAACACCTGATTTTAACTTCATATCACTGAAAGAGGTAAAGAAAAGATAGAAAAAACGTCTTAAGTTGCCAATGCCACCTCTCCCCAACCCCATTCTCCTGCCCCGGCAGTAGCAGCATGGTATAGAGATCATCTCTGGGTGCTGAGGGAGGGAGAACAGCAATTGTGAGGCATTGAACTCAGTGCTGTCCTGTTAGAGCAGAAAGGAAAACCAGACCAAACTCAGCCGACACTCACACACAGAAGTAGTATTTAAACCAGCCCTCGCCAGTCCTGTGCTGGCTTCAGGTCTGACGCAGCATAGTCATAGTGTTGGTGGCCACAGGGGTGCTAATATGACTCCACCCTCAGTTTTTGGAGGTTCAAAACTGAGAGAGATTCTCCGTTTCTTTGGGAAAAATTCAGGCTAGAGAACAAGATATCTGCCTGGTAATCCAGAGAATTCTTCATCTTTTTCAAAACCATCAAGTTAATAACTCTATGAGTCTGCAAGAACTACAGTTTTATTAGGCTTGAGGTGCTTCTTAAAGCAGATGCTGCTTAGCTCTTGATACCCAAGTCCTTTCAAATATCTGGAAAGCCTTCTCAAAAATGATGGATACAAACAAGACAAGATATAGAAGACTACAATAAATAACAAATTCTTCAATGCCCAGACACTGAAGAATGTCTACTGGCATCAACACCATCCAGGAAAACATGACCTCATCCAATGAACTAAATAGGTAGCCAGGGACTAATCCTGGATAAACAGAGATATGTGACCTTTCAGAAAGAGAATTTGGAACAGCTGGGTTCAGGGAACTCAGAGAAATTCAAGATAGCACAGGAAAAGTCAGAATTCCACAGATAAATTTAATAAGAGAATGAAATAATTGAAAAGAATCTAGCTGAAATTCTGGAGCTGAAGAAATGCAATTTACGTATTTAAGAATGCATCAGAGTCTTTTTTAATTATACTTTAAGTTCTAGGGTACATGTGCAGATTGTGCAGGTTTGTTGCATAGGTATACATGTGCCATGGTGATTTGCTGCACCCATCAACCTGTCATCTACATTAGGTATTTCTCCTAATGCTATCCCTCCCCGAGCCCTCACACCCTGACAGACCCCAGTGTGTGATGTTCCCCTCCCTGTGTCCATGTGTTCTCATTGTTCAACTCCAACTTATGAGTGAGAACATGCAGTGTTTGGTTTTCTGTTATGGTGTTAGTTTGCTGAGAATGATGGTTTCCAGCTTCATCCATGTTCCTACAAAGGACATGTCCCTCCAAAGGACACCTAGCTCTGTGTCCTTTCATTCGGGGCAGTGAGTTCTCCCATGTCCTGTGTGAGTCCAGAAGTGCTGTTTGGGTATCATGGACTACAGTCAAAAACCTTAGAGATCTTACTGGTGTTCTATTTTTTATGGCTGCATAGTATTTCATGGTGTATGTGTGCCACATTTTCTTTATCCAGTCTATTATTCCTGGGCATTTCGGTTGGTTCCAAGTTTGTGCTATTGTGAACAGTGCCACAATAAACATACGTATGCACGTGTTTTTATAGTAGAATGATTTATAATCCTTTTGATATACACCCAGTAATGGGATTGTTGCATCAAATGGTATTTCTGGTTCTAGACCCTTGAAGAATCGCCAGTGTCTTCTACAATGGTTGAACTAATTTACACTCCCACCAACAGTGTAAATGTGTTCTTATTTCTCCACATCCTCTCCAGCATCTATTGTTTCCTGACTTTTTAATGATCACCATTCTAACTGGTATGAGATGTAATCTCATTGTGGATTTGATTTGCATTTCTCTAATGACCAGTGATGATGAACTTTTTTTTTTTTTTTTTTTTTTTTTTTTTATTTCTTGGCAGGATAGATGTCTTCTTTTGAGAAGTATCTGTTCATACCCTTCACCCACTTTTTGATGGGGTTCTTTGTTTTTTTCTTGTACATTTGCTTAAGTTCTTTGTAGATTCTGGAACTTCCCCAACCTAGTAAGGCAGGCCAACATTCAAATTCAGGAAATACACGAACGCCACAAAGATACTCCTCGAGAAGAGCAACTCCAAGACACATAACTGTCAGATTCACCAAAGTTGAAATGAAGGAAAAAATGTTAAGGGCAGCCAGAGAGAAAGGTCAGGTTACCCACAAAGGGAAGCCCATCAGATTAAGAGCAGATCTCTCGGCAGAAACTCTACAAGCCAGAAGAGAGTGGGGGCCAATATTCAACATTCTGAAAGAAAAGAATTTTAAACCCAGAATTTCATATCCAGCCAAACTAAGTTTCATAAGGGAAGGAGAAATAAAATCCTTTACAGACAAGCAAATGCTTAGAGATTTTGTCACCACCAGGCCTGCCCTACAACAGATCCTGAAGGAAGCACTAAACATGGAAAGGAACAAGTACCAGCCATTGCAAAAACATGCCAAAATGTAAAGTCCATTGATGCTAGGAAGAAACTGCATCAACTAACGAGCAAAATACCCAGCTAATATCATAATGACAGGAGCAACTTCAAACATAACAATATTAACCTTAAATGTAAATGGACTCAATGGTCCAATTAAAGGACACAGACTTGGAAATTGGATAAAGAGTCAAAACCCATCAGTTTGCTGTATTCAGGAGACCCATCTCACATGCAGAGACACACATAGGCTCAAAATAAAGGGATGGAAGAAGATCTACCAAGCAAATGGAGAATAAAAAAAAAGCAGGGGTTGCAATTCTAGTCTCTGATAAAACAGATTTTAAATCATCAAAGATCAAAAGAGACACAGAAGGCCATTACATAATGGTAAAGGGATCAATTCAACAGGAAGAGCTAACTATCCTAAATATATATGCACCCAATACAGGAGCACCCAGATTCGTAAAGCAAGTCCTTAGAGAATTACAAAGAGACTTAGACTCCCATACAATAATAATGGGAGACTTCAACACCCCACTGTCAACATTAGACAGATCAACAAGACAGAAAGTTCACAAGGATATCCAGGAATTGAACTCAACTCTGCATCAAGCGGACCTGATAGACATCTACAGAACTCTGCACCCCAAATGAATAGAATATACATACATTCTTCTCAGCAAAACATTGCACTTATTCCAAAATTCACCACATAGTTGGAAGTAAAGCACTCCTCAGCAAATGTAGAAGAACAGAAATTATAACAAACTGTCTCTCAGACCACAGTGCAATCAAACTAGAACTCAGGACTAACGAAATCAATCAAAACCGCTCAACTACATGGAAACTGAACAATCTGCTCCTGAATGACTACTGGGTACATAACAAAATGAGGGCAGAAATAAAGATGTTCTTTGAAACCAATGAGAACAAAGATACAACATACCAGAATCTCTGGGACACATTTAAAGCAGTGTGTAGAGGGAAATTTATAGCACTAAATGCCCACAAGAGAAAGCTGGAAAAATCTAAAATTGACACCCTGACATCACAATTAAAAGAACTAGAGAAGCAAGAGCAAACACATTCAAAAGTTAGCAGAAGGCAAGAAATAACTGAGATCAGAGCAGAACTGAAGGAGATAGAGACACAAAAAACCCTCCAAAAATCAATGAATGAGGAGCTGTTTTTTTTTTTTGAAAAGATCGGCAAAGTTCATAGACCACTAGCAAGACTAATAAAGGAGAAAAGAGAGAAGAATCAAATCGACGCAATTAAAAATGATAAAGGGGATATCACCACCGACCCCACAGAAATACAAACTACCATCAGAGAATACTATAAACACCTCTATGCAAATAAACTAGAAAACCTAGAAGAAACGGATAATTTCCTGGACACTTACACTCTCCCAAGACTAAACCAGGAAGAAGTTGAATCCCTGAATAGACCAATAGCAGGCTCTGAAAATGAGGCAATAATTAATAGCCTGCCAACCAAAAAAAGTCCAGGACCAGACGGATTCACAGTTGAATTCTACCAGAGGTACAAGGCGGAGTTGGTACCATTCCTTCTGAAACTATTCCAATCAATAGAAAAAGAGGGAATCCTCCCTAACTCATTTTATGAGGCCAACATCATCCTGATAACAGAGCCTGACAGAGACACAACAAAAAAAGAGAATTTTAGACCAATATCCCTGATAAACATCGATGCAAAAATCCTCAATAAAATACTGGCAGACTGAATCCAGCAGCGCATCAAACAGCTTATCCACCATGATCAAGTGGGCTTCATCCCTGGGATGCAAGGCTGGTTCAACATATGCAAATCAATAAACGTAATCCAACATATAAACAGAACAAAAGGCAAAAACTATATGATTATCTCAATAGATGCAGAAAAGGCCTTTGATAAAATTCAATAGCCCTTCCTGCTAAAAACTCTCAATAAATTCGGTATTGACGGAACGTATCTTGAAATAGTAAGAGCTATTTATGACAAACCCACAGCCAACGTCATACTGAATGGGCAAAAACTGGAAGCATTCTCTTTGAAAACTGGCACAAGACAGGATGCCCTCTCTCACCACTCCTATTCAACATAGTGTTGGAAGTTCTGTCTAGGGAAATCAGGCAAGAGAAAGAAATAATGGGTATTCAGTCAGGAAAAGAAGAAGTCAAATTGTCCCTGTTTGCAGATGACATGATTGTATATTTAGGGAACCCCATTATCTCAGTCCAATATCTCCTTAAGCTGATAAGCAACTTCAGCAAAGTCTCAGGATACAAAATCAATGTGCAAAAATCACAAGCATTCTTATACACCAGTAACCAAAACAGCATGGTACTGGTACCAAAACAGAGATATAGACCAATGGAATAGAACAGAGTCCTCAGAAATAATACCACACATCTACAGCCATCTAATCTTTGACAAACCTGACAAAAACAAGAAATGGGGAAAGGATTCCCTATTTCATAAATGGTGCTGGGAAAATTGACTAGCCATGAGTAGAAAGCTGAAACTGGATCCTTTCCTTATTCCTTATATGAAAATTAAGTCAACATGGATTAGAGATTTAAATGTTAGACCTAAAACCATAAAAACCCTAGAAGAAAACCAAGGTAGTACCATTCAGGACAGAGGCATGGGCAAGGACTTCATGTCTAAAACACCAAAAACAATGGCAACAAAAGCCAAAATTGACAAATGGGATCTAATTAAATTAAAGAGCTTCTGCACAGCAAAATAAACTACCATAGAGTGAACAGGCAACCTACAGAATGGGAGACAATTTTTACAATCTACTCATCTGACAAAGGGCTAATATCCAGAACCTACAAAGAACTCAGTCAAATTTACAAGAAAAAAATCAAACAACCCCATCAAAAAGTGGGCAAAGGATATGAACAGACAGTTCTCAAAAGAAGACATTCATACAGCCAACAGACACATGAAAAAATGCTCATCATCACTGGCCATCAGAGAAATGCAAATCAAAACCACAATGAGATACCATCTCACACCAGTTAGAATGGCAATCATTAAAAAGTCAGGAAACAACAGGTGCTGGAGAGGATGTGGAGAAATAGGAACACTTTTCCACTGTTGGTGGGATTGTAAACTAGTTCAACCACTATGGAAAACAGTATGGCGATTCCTCAAGGACCTAGAACTAGAAGTACCATATCACCCAGCCATCCCATTACTGGGTATATACCCAAAGGATTATAAATCATGCTGCTATAAAGACACATGCACACGTATGTTTATTGCAGCACTATTCACAATAGCAAAGACTTGGAATCAACCCAAATGTCCATCAGTGACAGACTTGATTAAGAAAATGTGGCACATATACACCATGGAATACTATGCAGCCATCAAAAAGGATGAGTTTGTGTCCTTTGTAGGGACATGGACGCAGCTGGAAACCATCATTCTTAGCAAAGTATCCCAAGAACAGAAAACGAAACACCGCATGTTCTCACTCATAGGTGGGAACTGAACAATGAGATCAGTTGGACTCGGGAAGGGGAACATCACACACCGGGGCCTATAACGGGGAGGGGGGAGGGGGGAGGGATTGCATTGGGAGTTATACCTGATGTAAATGACGAGTTGATGGGTGCTGATGAGTTGATGGGTGCAGCACACCAACATGGCACAAGTATACATATGTAACAAACCTGCACCTTATGCACATGTACCCTAGAAGTTAAAGTATAATAATAATAATAATTAATAAATAAATTTAAAAAAAGAAAGAAAAAAAAAGAATGGCAATCATTAAAAAATAAGGAAACAACAGGTGCTGGAGAGGATGTGGAGAATAAGGAACACTTTTACACTGTTGGTGGTACTGTAAACTAGTTCAACCATTGTGGAAAACAGTGTGGCAATTCCTCAAGGATCTAGAACTAGAAATACCATTTAAACCAACCATCCCTGGCCGGGCGCGGTGGCTCAAGCCTGTAATCCCAGCACTTTGGGAGGCTGAGATGGGCGGATCAGGAGGTCAGGAGATCGAGACCATCCTGGCTAACACGGTGAAACCCTGTCTCTACTAAAAAATACAAAAGACTAGCCGGGCGAGGTGGCGGGCACCTGTAGTCCCAGCTACTCGGGAGGCTGAGGCAGGAGAATGGCAGGAACCCGGGGGGCGGAGCTTGCAGTGAGCTGAGATCCGGCCACAGCACTCCAGCCTGGGCGACAGAGCGAGACTCTGTCTCAAAAATAAATAAATAAATAAATAAATAAATAAATAAATAAACCAACCATCCCATTACTGGGGATATACCCAAAGGTTTATAAGTCATGCTGCTGTAAAGACACATGCCCACATATGTTCATTGCGGCACTATTCACAGCAACAAAGACCTGAAATCCACCCAAATGTCCATCAGTGACAGACTTGGTTAGGAAAATGTGGCACATATACACCATGGAATACTATGCACCCATAAAAAATGATGAGTTCATGTCCTTTGTAGGGATATGGATGCAGCCGGAAGCCATCATTCTCAGCAAACTATCGCAAGAACAGAAATCCCAATACTGCGTGTTCTCACTCATAGCTGGGAATTGAACAATGAGATCACTTGGACACAGGAAGGGGAACATCACACACTGGGTCCTATTGTGGAAGGAGGGGTAGGGATATCATTAGGAGATATACCTAATGTAAATGACGAGTTAATGGGTGCAGCACACCAACATGGCACATGTATGCATATGTAACAAACCTGCACATTGTGCACATGTACCCTAGAACTTAAAGTATAATAATAATAAAAAAAGGAAAACTGAAGGTTTTTCATTAATGCCTTGTGATTTTTATATGTGAGTTGCTGTAAAGGTAAACTGAGTCAATTTCAGAGCACTCCTTAGTGGAAGAGCATAACAAAGAGTCTATGTATTGAATGAGAGTAGAATTTTGATGAAACAGTAGTGTCATTAATTCCTGATGCAATGTTTGGGAAAAATATGAAGGGGCTTCGGTAAACACTTGTGTCATTACGGTTCTGGTATACTGCTGATTTTTCCAAGTAAGGGCAAACAAGTATTGACTCTCTTTATGAAATGGAATGTCAAAGAAGGCAGAGCAGAAATCTATACTGTGAACCACTTGAAATCAGTGGGTACATTAGATAAGAAAGCATGTGGATTTCAGACCCCAGGAAATCTTGGTATCATATATTTTTTAATTTCCCATAAGTCTCAAACAAATCTCCAACCTCATCTATTTGGTTTTTTAATTGGTAAGATTGGAGTATTGCAAGGGATGGTGCATGGGATTATGAATCCTTGTTTAATTAAATCATCTACAATTGACGAGAGCCTTTGAATTGCTTCAGGTTTTAGTGAATATTGGTTTAATTTAGACAACAGTTTAGAATGATCTATTTGGGCTTTTATAGGTTCCATACTTTTAATCTTTCCGATGTCATTTGAGAAACAGACCCATTAACATTTAGGTATTTTTGAATGATCAGGGGTATTATAGGTATGAGTTTTGATTGTATCACTTTCTACCTGTAGACAACATAACAATTCTGGCTCAGGAGACTTGGGAAACTCTAAGATCATACCTCTCTCTGAGGAAAATTTTATGTGCCCTTTTACTTTCAAGTAAATCTTGCCCTAACAAGTTTTCTGGAGCAATATCACATCGTACAAAAAAAGAAAAGATGTGTTTTTCTGAAAAGAGCCCCGAAGTTTTGTAAATGTTCAGAGGTGGGGACCTCTTGAACTTGATTTGAAACCCCCACCACAGAAATGATCTTTTTACCCTGAGGGATTTGTTGGCTTATTAAAGTGGTACTTATGACAGATACAGTAGTTCAGATATCCACCAGGACTGTTCATGACTTCCCATTTATTTTATCTCTGTCTTTCCATGTTCGTTTAAAGATATTACAGGGAGCAATTTACAGGAGTATCGTTTAGAACCTCCTTGATTTTTATTATTATCAGGAGGCCTAAGGTCTCTTGGGCTCTCTTTAGTGGTGAAAGAGCTCAGCCTAAAGGGAAGCTTATTGGTGGACCAATATAAAAGCAGACAATTTTCCAGACACTGGAAATTTCTTTTCCAGTGTTGGGGTCTGCGTGTTTCCTAAACAAAGGAATGAACACACAAGACAACACAAGACAAGACAAACATGGCGGCCGCCTCGAATGGCGTGCTCTGCTTTATTTTATACAGTCGTTTGTGGAATGTTGCCAAGTCACAAGACACGTTGTTTTTCTGACCTTTCCCTGACTTTCTGGATTTTCAAGATGTTTACACATAAAGAAGCCCCCAACGCCCTGCTTCGTTTGCAAGAGCAGGACTTATCAGGAACGCCCTGCTTCGTTTGCGAGAGCAGGACTTATCGGGAACGCCCTGCTTCGTTTGCAAGAGCAGGACTTATGGGGAACACCCTGTTTGCGAGCACGTAGTCCTCTACATTTCCCCTTTCCTTATTTACAAGTTTGAATTTCTTTTAAAACCATCATTACACGTTGGGCTCGCTGGGATTCAGTGTTTGCCCTTTGGCGCCGTCTCCAGCAGACTGTGAGAATGACAAAGGCAAGAACAACAATCAATACATTACTAGAAACAGAGGTCAGCAAAGTTTTTACAGGGCTCATAGGGTTCAAAGACGTCAAACTTTGTGCAATACCAGTCATCAAATCTGCACCAGTCAGCAATGGTAAC
The DNA here is from genome assembly GCF_049350105.2 of Macaca mulatta. Taxonomy (NCBI): domain Eukaryota; kingdom Metazoa; phylum Chordata; class Mammalia; order Primates; family Cercopithecidae; genus Macaca; species Macaca mulatta. Next base: position 57,605,877 of record NC_133426.1, on the reverse strand, counting down.
TGATTGCGAAATGTTTCAGAAATGTTCTGTGTTAATTCTTGTATTTCTAGGGAAATATTATTATGACCAATTAAAAGTCTCTTTATCTCAGTCCAATTATGTACAGTGCTGTTAAAAGGAACAGGAGTAATACAAAATTGGGTAGTGTTCCAATCACATATCAACATAGCTCGGGTATTCAACACTGTTAGCTGATCTCCCAACCAAGAAACCACTTGCTCCAGATTATCCACTCGTTCAGTCAAATGAGCATCTATGTCTCGTTACTGCTGCCACAACAAATGTGATTGTTCATGCCATTGTTGCACAAATTCTGCATTTTGTATACTGCATTTTGTAGAGCTAATCTAGCAACAGCGGCGGTGGAAGCAATTGCTACAAGTCCTATCACGTGACCACGGTCACGACGATTCCAACCATCCTCTGACTGCGGTGGACAAGATCTTGCATAACCTTGTAAATTTGAGTAACCCCAGCAGATTCACTCCAAGTACATGTTAAGTTTACAGGTAGCCAGGTTTCTTTTCTGGCTCTTAGTATATATAAATCGGAATGAGACTCATTCCAATTATTATTCCACCAAGTAGTATTTATACAACTTAAGAATGTACAATTGTTTGTACAGTTAACTACCCCTGTATTATTATCCCATTTAAAAATTTCTGTCAACAACAAGTAAGGCTTTCTTACACATGCAATAACATATCTAGAACTATTTCGATGCAAAGATGTATGGAAAGGGTTAGCAATATTAGTAAGATTTAAGGACATGTTTCCTGTGAAAGTGAACATTGGTTTACCAGCAGCTAGCAACTTCCAAATATGACCTTGTATTTGTGAGGTATTAGCCAAATGTGGCATAGGGGGTGATAGACCACCATCATGCCAAATAATAGTTTTATTGCCATCTGCAGAAATGCTGTGATTACCTTTATGCCAATGCAGGTTGACATGGCTGAATTTAGTCTGAAAATCTCCATGTACACTCCAATCTGTAACAAGGTATTTATGACTCTTCCCTTTTACTTCTAACAACAATCGTGGCTCACTACTTCTACATCTAGTCCACTCTAGTTGGGAAACACCTCCGGACACATCAGGGATAGGGCATAAAGATAATGTACTTGACAGAGTTTCATTAACTACTGCAGTATGATTATACTTAAAACTTTGAGCCACAATAATCATAGTAAAGGCAGAGATATGACTATGGTTATAGCGAACAGCCCAAGCCTCATGAGAAAGATGCAGACAATGTGGACTACCCCCAAGACATATAGGTAACCCTTCAACCCCAAATTGATATGAACTATTTACTGTGCCAGTGTTTAATTCAGGATCCTGGTTTAAAAAAGGCGATGGAAACGGCCGGGCGCGGTGGCTCACGCCTGTAATCCCAGCACTTTGGGAGGCCGAGGCGGGCGGATCACAAGGTCAGGAGATCGAGACCACGGTGAAACCCCGTCTCTACTAAAAATTACAAAAAATTAGCCGGGCGCGGTTGTGGGCGCCTGTAGTCCCAGCTACTCGGGAGGCTGAGGCAGGAGAATGGCGTGAACCCGGGAGGCGGAGCTTGCAGTGAGCCGAGATCGTGCCACTGCACTCCAGCCTGGGCTGGGCGACAGAGCGAGACTCCGTCTCAAAAAAAAAAAAAAAAAAAAAAAAAAAAGGTGATGGCATGCAAGCAGTATCATTAGTAAATACTGGGACTTCTGTGTCTCCCCAGGTCACACCTTGATATAAGGGTGGAAAAGGAATATAAGCCCAGTATGTAAATTCTCCAGCTGTTACCTGACAATTTACTACGGCCAGCATAGCCAGGAATAAAATCAGTGGGGTTTTGGGCTGCCCAGCTTGTTGAACAACCCCTTCAGCTTCTTAACCTTTTCAGTTGTCCCCATGTCGGGGGCTCCGCACGTTGAGTTCTGAAGGTGAATGTTCTCTGAGCGCTCAGATTTAGCTCCTGGAATTCCTTCAGGAGCTCTTCCGATTGGCTCCTCTTCGCCATGGCACTGTTTCAACCGTTGAGATGGAAACCACTCGTCTCCGGCACCTGTACGGACAAGAGCATAGCCTCGGCCCCATTGTAAAACTTTTCCTTTTAAATATTTCCCTTGTAATAAAGGATAATACACCCACAGATTACTGTTTTGTGGCTTTTCTAAAGGCTGTTGAAAATGTTTCACTGCTGCAGACTGCTGTAATTGGCGCCAATGGTTGAGAAAATTTAAAGTAAAAAGGGCTTTCAGAATTTGATGTTTTGGGGAATCTCGCCCATCTCCCCCTTTTAGTTTTAAAAGTTGTAATTTTAAGGTAGCATTGGCTCTTTCAATAATTGCTTGACTTTGACTGTTAAATGGAATACCAGTGGAATGATGAATATGGTATAAAGAGACGAAGGCAGCCAATTTGCGAGAGCAATAAGCAGGGGCATTATCAGTTTTTAATTCAGCAGGGACTCCCATAACTGCAAAGCAAGTAAGTAAATGAGCAATAACAGAGTCAGCCTTTTCAGAGGGTAATGGCGTAGCCCACTGGAAATGTGACCACGTATCAATAGTATGATGAACATATTTTAAACGACCAAAGGAAGGAACATAGTTACATCCATTTGCCAAATGTGACTTTGTTGAGTGCCTCGAGGATTAATACCTGGACTTTAAAAAGGTGCAATAATAGGAGCACAAGATGGGCAGGCTCTGACAATAGCTCGGGCTTGATGGCATGTTATAGAAAATCACCGTTGTAATCCTAAACTATTAGTATGATGTAGTTGGTGCTCATCCTGAGCCCGTGGGACACTCCCAATAAGTAAAGAATCAATCTGACTATTGCCAAAAGATAAAGGTCCTGGCAAAGCTGAATGAGAACGAATATGAGTGATAAAAAAGGGGGGCAGTGCAGGAAGTAAGAGTTACAAATAATAAAAGGAGTTTGAGGAAATAATGGTAAAGAAGTCTGAGAAATATATTTAGTTACATATAGGCCAGTCTTTTAGAACCATAAGAATGGCAAAAAGTTCTCCTTGTTGTACTGATTTAAATGGATAGTGAGAAATTTTTGAATTGTCTGAAGTCCAGTATCCAGCCTTTTCATTGCTTGAAGCATCAGTAAGAAAGGTGGGACCTTTAACTGGAGTGTAAGAGATAGGATTATATGGCAGTAAAGAATATTGTTGCAGAAAAGCAAATAATTTATTTTGAGAAAAAGAACCAGTATACTCAGCGCAAGCCACTTGTCAACCCTTATGAATTTCCAACAGAGATTCAATGTATTGATTAGATAATCGGGTAATAATTTTTATAGGGTCAGCACCAAGCAACTGACGAACTCCATGTCATCCTTTAATAATTAATTTAGCCAATTTATCAATATATGGGTGAATTTTCTTAATGGCTTTATTAGCCAAAAACAGCCACTCCAGAATATTATTATCTTGGTGTAAAACAGCCGTTGGCCAATGGGGAGTATGAAAAAGACACAACGAAAATGGAAGATTGGGTGCAATATAATCAAGGTGAGCTTCACTAATTCTATTTTCTACAAATGACAATTCTTCTTCTGCTACAGGGGATAAAGTCCCCATAGGTTGAATACAAGTATTTACAGCTCTAAGATCAGTTAATAAGTGCCATTTTCTTTTTTTCTTTTTTTTGACGAGACAAACACTGGGGAATTCCATGCAGAAGTACTTGGTTCAATATGAGCCTCAGCCAATTGTTCCTTAACTAAATTCTTTAAAGCCTTAAGTTTTTCTTTAGATAATGGCCACTGTTCCACCCAAACAGGAGTTGTAGTTTTCCACTTTAATTGTAAAGCTTGAGGCTTGTGGACAGTGGCTAAGAGTTTAAAGCATTGTAGCCCATTTTGAACATCATATTTTTGGCAGCTGAAGAAATATGCGGAATGCTTAAAAAGGCACCAAATTGTAAAAGATTACGGCCCCAAAGGTTAATATTAATGGGAACAATATAAAAAGACACTTTTCCTTGTTGTCCTTCAGGTCCTACACAGCTCAGGGGCTTGACACTTTGGTAGATTATAGAAGCAGTACCTAGGCCCGATAGAGTAACCGATACTTGTTTCTTTTTCCAATGATCAGGCCATTGAGCCAAACATATAATAGATACAACCACTCCTGTGTTGACTAATCCCTCAAAAAGTATCCCATTAATTTGCAATGGACATAAAGGTTTTTGATCAGAAACTAAAGTTTCCCAGGAAACAGTTTTCCCAGTACTACCGAAACCTCCTTGACGAGACACATCTCTAGATAAGAAAGGAAAAAAAAGGCAATAAAAGCAATTGTGCAATACGTTCCCCTTCCTCTAGGTGCATAAATTGTGAGACTTGTACCATAATAAGGATTTCATCAGTAAAATCAGGATCAATAATTCCTGGGACCCACATTAACCCCCGCATAGCGCTGCTGCTTCGACCTAGTAAAAGTCCTACATGTCCCTTTGGCAAAGGACCACACACTCCGGTAGCCAACTTATATATTCCTCCATTAGGAGATAAAGTATAAGGTTGGACAATAGCTAGGTCAGCAGCGGCACTCTACTTAGTGGCAGCATAAAGCTGAGAAACTGGGGTAGGGTTAAGATGTCTTTAAGGAGGACTCGAGGTCATTCCTTGATGTTGTAAGCCACTGCTCACTGGGTACTGGGGGAGGCCTGCATTGTAGTTGTTGGGGCCCTGAGCCTGCGGGCCCCGGCTCCCGTTTCCCAAGAGGGGTGACAATACATTCCCACTTTTATCAGTTTTTGAGCGGCATTCATTGGTCCAATGTCGACCCTTGCCACATTGTTTACACATATCAGATGGTAAGCTTTTTTCTTTTAGAGCAGAAGAGCCTAATTTTTTCGCCATTCCTTTTTAAAATGACTGGGTTTCCCACATTGATAGCATATACCTTGTTTAGAATTGCCTTTTAAAGCCTTAGAAAGTGCCCCAGCAAACAATTGAGCATTGTAAATAGCTCCTCCAACACCTGCACAAGCCCGAATGTATTCAGCTAAATCAGCTCCACTAGCTTTTAGAGGACGCAGATTAGCACTCTCAAAAGCCAGAGTATCCAAAAGAATTTTAGCAGCAGGGCCTGAACCTACAGTCTTTAATACAGCATCTTGAAGACGGGCTAAAAAATCTGGATACAGCTCAGTGGCTCCTTGTAGGATCTTTACAAAAGATAAAGAAGTTTTACCCGCTATTTCAACCTTAGTCCATGCTTTTATAAACAAGGCTTTAATCTGAGTGAGAGCAATATTATCTAGGCCTGCCTGAGCATTAAGAGTAACATATTGTCCTGAACCCGTAAGCTGCTCTTCAGTAGGTCCTGGGGGATTTCGGGTAGCATTTTTTCTAGCTTGTACTCTTGCTTCCTCCCACCACCAACTTTTTAATTGAAGCCATTGCGAACGATCAAGGACAGCCTGTCCCAACGTTTCCCAGTCAATAGGAATCATCATATGTTCTGAAGAGAAGGAATCAAGAAGGCCAAGAATAAACGGTGACTGAGGTCCATAATTAGAAATTGCAGCTTTCATTTCTTTCAAAAATTTAAATTGTAGGGCTATAAAAGTCACATTCTGGCCACCGTTTGGGAACTGAGCATTGGGGCCGAAAGCAGACCGTGTTATTGGGAATAAATCTAATTCCTCGAAATCATCGTTTTCCTTCAATTCCTTCTTTTCTCCTACAGGAGGAAGAGGCACAGAGTTAAGGCTCGTGGCGGAGAGATAGGAGAAACAAGAGCAGCAGTACCTTGCAATTTTAACAACTGTTGTAACATCTCTAAAATGCGCTGCAAATCAGAATTTCCTCCAGATGAAGGAGGCATTAGCTCTTTTTCCAATTCCTTGTCCTCAACAACCAGGGCGTAAATATGTTCCTCTCTAGGATCATTCCTCTCTAAAGCTTCAGATGCCTCACCTCCTGTGGCAGTATCACCATGCTCTGAGTCAGTTTCAAGTAACTCTAATGCCTGAGTAATGGAACTACACAAAGTCCACAAAGTCAGAGGCATCGTTTGCCCTCGCTGATGAGCTCGACGCAGGACTTTAACCACTTGTAACCATTCCTTTTGATTTAACTGCACTTTGGTTTGATATTGAAACCAATAACAATGTTGTTCAACATGGGCAAACAATCGTTTCAAAGTATTATGTTCCTTAACTAACTTCTACTCCTATAGACATCAACAGTCCCTGGAGTAACCGCAAATATTCAGAGGCCAGAGAGGTGGAATTCCCCATAATTTTCCCGTGGGTCCCCCTTCCTTTATTTACCTGCCCGGGGTGCTCCCCCTCCGGTTCCTTGCTCTCATGGAGCCACGGACCCTGCTTGCTGTGCCAGATGTTGGGGTCTACGTGTTTCCTAAACAAAGGAATGAACACACAAGACAAGACAAACATGGCGGCCACCTCGAATGGCGTGCTCTGTTTATTTTATACAGTCGTTTGTGGAATGTTGCCAAGTCACAAGATACATTGTTGTTTTTCTGACTTTTCCCTGACTTTCTGGATTTTCAAGATGTTTACACATAAAGAAGCCCCCAACGCCCTGCTTCGTTTGCAAGAGCAGGACTTATCAGGAATGCCTTGCTTCGTTTGCGAGAGCAGGACTTATGGGGGAACACCCTGTTTGCAAGCAGGTAGTCCTCTACATCCAGTGTCCTGGTTGTTTGCAATAAGGGCGGGCATCTTGGGAAGAATTTCTTCTTTCACAACCTCTTGGTCGTGATTTAAAATGAGAACAAGAAGGTGCCTGTGGTCTTGACCCCTGTAACTGTTGCAATTGAAGGGTCCTAAGCCTTTTAGCCTTTTGAGTGTTTTCTTGATCCAGGGTTCCCTCAAAATGTTCAGCAAAGGCCACCAATTCAGTCACTTCCCATCTCAGCTTATGTTTTTTAATTAAACTGCTAAGTTCACGATGGAGTCCATTTATAAATAGAAAAGCTAATGCCATTTCAGTCCCTGCAAGAAATTCTCCTTGCTGTACTTTGAGCCCAGAATATTTCACAATGTTTGTAAGTGAGTTCTGTAATCTAAGATTGGTTCATCTTTTCTTTGTTTACAACATTGTATGATGAACCAATCAATTTTTTTGTAGAAAAAAATAGGAATTGAATTTAAGAGGTTTTTAGCAAATTTTCTAGCTACCTTTGGTTCTTCTCATGAGGAACTTTTGGAGGGGTTTTTAATATTCTCTAAGGTTTGTCCCATTCTGCTGCTCCCATTTATTTCTGAGATTCATCATATCCTAATATCATGTAAATAAATTACCAAAGGTCAGAAACTCCTAGATCATAAGCTCCTAAGGAGATTCTAAATTCCTCAGGAAATTTTTGAGAATTTTTCCTTGAACCAGGGAAGTCCTTCACAATGGCTATAAGCACAGTCTTAGACCACAGAGTGAACATGGTTACAGAAGGCAGGACTAACTGACTAGAACATCTCACTTTGTAAGGCATATGTCTAATTTCTTTTTGTTTTTGCCATAATCTTTAGGGCAAAAGGGTAATTTAGCAAAAAAAAAAAAAAAAAAAAAATGGTTAGTGGACTCAGTGTCTAGGTGGAGATGGATAAAGAAAAGGAAGAGTTGGGATTAGTTGAGTCAGAGTACAGTCCTCTTTTGTCATGTCCTTAGTCTGTTGCTTAAGATTTTCATTTGCTTTTTGCAAAAAATCTTTTAAAAAGGTGATTTTTGATTAATTTAGCCTTTTAGAAGCTTATGAATACCAATAAAATAATATGTTTCACTGTTTTGTGAGGGTTTTGATCCCCCTTTTTAATATGACTCGAAGATAAACAATCTTACCCAAATTAAAACTTCTCCATTGCAGCCATCTGAATTCTAAGTTTTATTTAATGAGTTTAACCCATTTTTTGAAAAATACACACACCTGAGCCCATAATTTTTACACACAAAATTAGCTGAAGTCCTGGAAGTTGGATTCCCAGACTCTGAGTTGAAATGATCCCATTATTAAAAATAAGGTACCTGATCAGGGCAATCAGAAAGGAAAAGAAATAAAGGGTATTAAATTAGGAAAAGAGGCAGTCAAATTGTCCCTGTTTGCAGATGACATGATTGTATATTTAGAAAACCCCATCATCTCAGCTCAAAGTCCCCTTAAGCTGATAAGCAACTTCAGCAAAGTCCCAGGATACAAAATCAATGTACAAAAATCACAAGCATTTCTATACACCAATAACAGACAGAGAGCCAAATCATGAGTGAACTCCCATTTACAATTGCTTCAAAGAGAATAAGATACCTAGGAATCCAACTTACAAGGGTTGTAAAGAACCTCTTCAAGGAGAACTACAAACCACTGCTCAGTGAAATAAAAGAGGACACAAACAAATGGAAGAACATTCCATGCTCATGGATAGGAAGAATCAATATAGTGAAAACGACCATACTGCTGAAGGTAATTTGTAGATTCAATGCCATCCCCATCAAGCTACCACTGACTTTCTTCACAGAATTGGAAAAAACTACTTTAAAGTTCATATGGAACCAAAAAAGAGACTGTATTGTCAAGACAATCCTAAGCCAAAAGAACAAAACTGGAGACCTCACACTACCTGACTTCAAACTATACTACCAGGCTGCAGTAACCAAAACAACATGGTACTGGTACCAAAAGAGAGATGGAAGACCAATGGAACAGAACAGAGCCCTCAGAAATAATGCCACGCATCCACAACCATCAGATCTTTGACAAACCTGACAAAAACAAGAAATGGGGAAAGGATTCCCTATTTAATAAATGGTGCTGGGAAAACTGGCTAGGCATATGTAGAAAGCTGAAACTGGATCCCTTCCTTACATCTTATACAAAAATTAATTCAAGATGGATTAAAGACTTAAATGTTAGACCTAAAACCATAAAACCCCTAGAATAAAACCTAGGCAATACCATTCATGACATAAGCATGGGCAAGGACTTCATGACTAAAACACCAAAAGCAATGGCAACAAAAGCCAAAATTGACAAATGGGATCTAAATAAACTAAAGAGCTTTTGCACAACGAAAGAAACTACCATCAGAGCGAACAGGCAACCTGCAGAATGGGAGAAAATTTTTACAATCTACCCATCTGACAAAGGGCTAATATCCAGAATCTACAAAGAATTTAAACACATTTACAAGAAAAAAATCAGACAGCCCCATTAAAAAGTGGGCAAAGGATATGAACAGACACTTCTCAAAAGAAGACGTTTATGCAGAAAACAGACATATGAAAAAAATGCTCATCAACACTGGTCATCAGAGAAATGCAAATCAAAACCACAATGAGATACCATCTCACACATGTTAGAATGGCAATCATTAAAAAGTCAGGAAACAACAGTTGCCTGAGAGGATGTGGAGAAATAGGAACACTCTTACACTATTGGAGGGAGTGTGTATATTAGTTCAACCATTGTGGAAGACAATGTGGCAATTCCTCAAGGATCTAGAAATAGAAATATCATTTGACCCAGCCATCCCATTACTGGGGATATACCCAAAGGATTCTAAATCATGCTACTATAAAGACACATGCACACGTATGTTTATTGTGGCACTATTCACCACAGCAAAGACTTGGAACCAACCCAAATATCCATCAATGATAGACTGGATTAAGAAAATGTGGCACATATACACCATGGAATACTATGCAGCCAGAAAAAAAGGATGAGTTCATGTCCTTTGTAGGGACATGGATGAAGCTGGAAACCATCATTCTCAGCAATCTATCACAAGGACAGAAAACCAAACACCCCATGTTCTCACTCATAGGTGGGAATTGAACAATGAGATCACTTGGACACAGGGTGGGGAACATCACACACTGGGGTCTGTTGTGGGGGGGTAACATTAGGAGGAATACCTAATGTAAATGATGAGTTAATGGGTGCAGCACACCAATCTGGCACATGTATACATATGTAACAAACTTGCACGTTGTGCACATGTACCCTAGAACTTAAAGTATAATAATTTAAAATAAAGGAAAAAAATAAAGTAAGGTACCTTCACAAGGTCTGACCCCTCTAACTGAATCCAATCCATTTAATTATCAAGTCCAATTTGATCCTGGATGCAGTCCAGTCTAAATATTGCTCAAATAACCTCAGAGAGCTCACAACACATGTTAGCGAAGCTCCAAATCTGAGAGAAAGCTCACCCACGACCTTCAGTTACAATCAAGAGAGCAATGAGCACAACTGGTTCCACAGTCACCTCACCTGGTCGACTGGTGTTCCTGGGGTCCACACAGTTTTCTTCAAATCCAACTTCTGATAACAGATCTACTAAAAGAAAACTTCTGACAAATTAACTGTAACAGAGTTTAATTGAACTAGAAAAAAGAAAAGATTCATAAATTGGGCACCTTCCAGAGTCACAGTAGATTCAGAGAGATTCCAGGGATGCCTCATGGTCACAACAAATTTATAGACAAAAAACAAAAAGGAAAGTGACGTACAGAAATCAGAAATGAGGTCCAGAAACAGCTGGATTGGTTACAGGTTGGTATTTGCCTTATTTGGAGACAGTTTAAACACTCAGCATTGTATGAGTGGTTGAAGTATGGCTGCTGGGATTGGCCAAGACTCAGCTTTTGTTAGAGACACATACTCCTAAGTTAAGTTTTCAATCTTGTCTACCTATTAAGTTAGGTTATGGTTTGTCCACAAGGACTCAAATATAGAAGTACTAAATATTGTCCCTCTTAGGCCATATTTAGTTTGCTTTAGCATCACTTAAAAGAGGGAGCTAACCTATGAATATGCAAAGCACACAGAGTGATACAATGGACTCTAAAATATCAAAAGGGAGAATGTAGGAGAGCCAGGATATAAAACTACACATTAGGTACAACGCACACTACACAGGTGATGGGTACACTAGAATCTCAGAATTCACCATTATATAATTTATCCACATAAATAAAATCCACCTGTATCCCAAGAGCTATTAACATAATTAAAAATTTTCCAGACATCATGGATAATGAACAAGGATGGCATTGTTCATTGTGTAAAGGGAAAGATGTCTTTCCCTTTACTCTTGAAATAGGTGTTCAATAAACCTTTCACTGTCTTTACTCACCTCAGGCTCCAGGCCTCACAGAGTACCACAATGTCTAACTGAAACAAGGTCACATTCTCTTAGATAGAATACAGCATATTTTAATTGTCAGTCAAGCATTATGAGTAAATTTTATTAAAGAGTCTGACTTTATTTTTGATGTTTGATAACTGACATCTTTCAGGTCTCACATATCCCTGTTTCTCTCTTCCCACACATCTGGGCAAAACAGCAAGAAGCCTGGGTGCTCAGTTCATTGGGCACCTGGGGTCACGTTAAGCCATGAAAAGTCCTGATTGATTCCTGTGAAATAAATATTCACATTTTACCTTAATATGTGATCTTGCCTTTTTCCCTGAAGTTAATAATTGTCTTAATATTTAATTGCTATATTTTCTATGTACCTACCATAAGTTTATCCCCAAGCCCTTGAGTGTACTAAAATGAATTGCAATACTTTCAACTATATGAGATGAGCTATGATCTATTTTCTTTTGAAAAGTCTCTTTGAGACCTTAATTTGTTGCTCCAATCTGAACTAATTTTTCTCCAGACTTGAATTGAAGCACAGCTGATGCCTAGGGCTTTCCCATCTCCTCAGTCTAAAAATGCCTTTCTTTTTCTTTCTCTTTTCTCAATTCTAGGCAGCCTCCCTTAAGGTTAGAGACATTCCCAAAAGGTGTGGCTTTTGCTTAAACATATAGTACACTGCAGACAATTGCAAACGTTTCTTCTTAATACATTTTATAAACTCTTTCCAATAGTTTTAGTATATTTTATTATTTTTCATTTGAGTATATATTTATTTAAAATGCAGCAGTAACAAAATGATAATAAATTGTCATTTACAAATATGTACAAAGAAGCACATACTCTTTGATATGTTTTCTTTACATGTAATTTAAGTATAGCATTATTATTATTTGGTACCAGAGTCAGAGATGCTATTTAGATTCTTGAGCTTTGGCACATTTAGTAACATCAAAATGATTTTCTAGTCAGACAAAGAAAAGAACTTCAAAACTAGTTTATTGTCCAATACTTCAGAAGTAGTTCCTTTGCAGTAAGATCCATCTCCTTACATGAGAAATCATTAATAGGGAGAACTTAAACTTCCAGGTCTCATTCTTGATTATCACAGCAGAGCAGCAGATCATCAGGAATACGATAAGAGCTGCCATTAGAGGTAACACCCAGGGACACAAACTCACCCTCTGGTGTTTCAAACCAAATATCTCTGACAGTCAGAGATCGCTTTCATGGTAGACATTGCACTGGATAGTATTCAAGCTTTGATGACAGCAGCATCATGCTGCTGCAGGCATGATGAATTCTCCCTGAGCCAACTGTCATCTATCAGAGCTTCATAAACACTAATTTCCTTTTCTTGCAATTTCTCCTTGGCATGGTTGACATATGGATACTGAATTGAGGAATTGTCCCTCTAGATAATGACATTCTTTACATTTTCAGCAGTCACACAAAGTTTAAGAGTGATTTGAGCTTCATCTCGGTTGTGATTCAAATGAATCAATCAACTGAAGTTCTCCTTGGGGATAGATGGAGCTGACATGAAGAAAATCAGGCAGTTGGTATTAACTGGATTTTCCATTATGATAAATTTAACTAACATCTTGGTATATTTCTTCAAGGCTGCATCTTGGCATTTGAAGATATTCACATGTGCTTTAAGTAAATCTTTCTTCTCCATGCCTTCCCTTCTTGGCACGGAGACCACAAGAATTGTCACATCCAAGTCTTTGAAGACCAGCTCTTCTTTGTCAGCTGCAATGACATCTTTCCAAAGGGAAAGCGCACAGTCTTGCAGTTTCATTAGGACACCATCCAGGACACTAATCATAGGGGTGATACACATCAGCAAAAGAATTGTAGGCTGGTTTTTATCAAAGACTCATCCATTTCCAATACTGTACAGCACTGAATATGCAATTTGATCAGCTGCTTCTTTCACAAGGACCCTGATTGGTTCAGACATAACTGGGAACATTGGGTACAAATTCAGCACCTGCAAAATGAGCCTCATTGATAGAGATGACTTGACTCCCTTTGTGGGAGGAAGTCAGGTCACTTCTACCATGGAATCAACTCCCATTTTTATGACATCACTGCCTAATGATTCTATTAAATAGATTTTGTCAATGTACAGAAAAATGTAATACAATGTGACTTTTTTCAATGGTAGTTATAACATGTTTTCTGACAATAGTTCTCCCTCCCTGCCTACCAAATGTAAAAAAGCTATCATCAACATATGACTAAAGTAAAAAGAACAATAAAGTAAGAGATTCACATTTGCTAAAAAGCATTTCAGAATTAGGTTGCCTTTTCATGGACATATTATACAAAGCATCAAGTAGTCACAATTGAGTGGAAATTCTGAAGATGCTCAAACACCACAGAGGAGTGCCTACAATATATAGACCATGCATACTTTTATTTTGTTCAATTAAATTATTATTATTTTAACATTATAATGTACATTATTTAGAAAATCAAACAGTCCTACAGAATTATAATGAGAAAGAGCAGCCCCATGCCTCACTACTGCCTACACTGAAATGTCACTCCCTAGAAACAACCACAGTCCACTATTTAAGCATATTTTGTTATGTGCCCAAAACATATCCTTATACCCCTCTTCATTATTCACTTTTAGGACAAGAGGAGATAGTAACAGGTAGTGGATAAATTCTTACTTGTTTATTCCTTTTGTGTCTCTGTTTCCTTTTCTGTAAAATGGAGACAAGAATACAGCACAGGTTTATTTGAGGATTCAGTGATTTGACGCTTCTATAACACTTAGAAAAACACAAAGTCACAATAATCATTGTTTACTCAATCTCAAGTTTTGTCATTTATTTACAGTTAATTAACATAATGTTTGAATTCTTATGGTACCCCTTTTCCCACTGTCTTAGTCCGTTTGTACTACAGTAAGAAAATACCTAATACTGGATAATTAATAGAGAATATAAATATATTTCTTATAATTCTTGATGCCAGAAAGTCCAAGATTAAAGTGCCAGCAGTTTTGGTGTCTGGTGAGGCAGCTCTCTGCTTCCAAGATAATGCCTTTTTGCTGCATCATCCAGAGAACATTCAAACTATGTCCTCACATGGTCAAGAGCAAAAGTAGCAAAAGTGCTAAGCAAATATTTGAAGCCTCTTTTTTAAGTGCATTAATCCCATTAACAAGGGCAGAGCCCATGTGACTTAATCATTTTCCAAAAGACCCCACATTGTAATACCATCTCCTTGGAGTTTAAATTCCAACGTTTGAATTTTGGAGGGACAGTTGCATTCAAACCATAGTACTCATCTACACACACGCAAACATACTTATTCTCTCATATTTCCAATATAAATATATATTTGTTTGTATTTAAATTTGTACTAATTGTTTACAATATTTTTCCTACAATGAGACATGGAGAAAATTGGGGCTGGGTGTGGTGGCACACGCCTGTAATCCTAGCAGTTTGGGAGGCTGAGGCAGGCGGATCACTTGAGGTCAGGAGTTCGAGACCAGTCTGGCCAACATGGCAAAACCTTGTTTCTACAGAAAAATACAAAAGTTAGCCAGGCCTGATGGCACATGCCTGTAATCCCAGCTACTCAGAAGGCTGAGGCATGAAAATTACTTGAACCTGGGAGGCGGAGGTCACAGTGAGCTGAGATTGTGCAACTGCATTCTAGCCTGGGTGACAGAGCGAGACTTTGTCTCAACAAAAAAGAAAGAAAGTAAAAGACAAAAAACAAAAAAAAAAAAAAAAAAAGAAAAGAAAGAAAAAATGTGGACAACATTGCTTTTTTGCCAATAATTCGTTTTTCCTAATAAAATGCATTTTTAGTTCATTTGCTTAGCGTTCTCTGAGCACTCTCCTCAGTAATGCCAATTGTCTGCCACACATCGTGTAAACATCATCTCAAAACAATCAAATACATCTCCTGTCTCTTCATGTTCATTTCTTCCCACAATAAATATCCCTTGAAGAAACTTCTGTCTTCCTACTCCAATTTGTAAGAGTTTCAGTAGGCCTACTGTTGTCCTAGGATTTCTTTTTTCACACATCTCGGGTTTCCTTTCACCTCTACTAATGGTCCCTAATTCCCTGTTGTTCTTTTCCTTGGCGTGTTCACAATTGTTAGAATGACACTGAATGTCTCAGTTCATTCCTTCTGCTATAAAAAATACCACAAACTGGGTAATTTATAAATAATAGAAATGTATTTATCACATTTCTGGAGCTGGGAAGTCTAAGATCAAGAGACCAGCAGATTTAATGTCTCTTAAGGACTTCCTCTGCAACTAATATTGTGCCTTCATTCTGCGTCTTCCAGAGGGGATACATAATGTGTCCTCTCATGGTGGAAGGGCAATAAAGGAATAGGCCACTCCCTTCAACCTCTTTTATAAAAGCACTAGTCTCACTCATAACAATGGATACCTTATTACTTAATCACTTCTCCTAAATCCCCACCTCTTAATATTATCACATTGGATATTAGGTCCCAATATATGAATTTTGTAGCAAAATATCTATTTAAATCATAGCATTCTACCCTGTCCCCCTAAATGTGTGTCTTTTTTATATTCAAAATACAGTCAATACATCCCACTAGTCTTCCAAAATTGACACTTTCTCTAGCACTAACTCAAAAGTCTAAAGTCCACAGCCTCGTATAAATATTATCTAAATCAGTTATGAAACTCAAAGGTGTATTTTATCCTGAGACAAATTGTCCTTCACTTGTGAGCCTGTGAAACAAAACAAGCTGTGGGCTTCCCAGATTACAAGATGGGAAAGACAGGATGAACATTCTCATTCCAAAAGGAGGAAATAGGAAAGGAGAAAGGGATAACAGCTCCCAAGTAAGTCCAAAATCCAACAGTACAAAAAACATTAAATCTTAGGCTGGAGAAAAATCTTCTTAGACCCTATGTCTTGCCTTCTGGACATACTTGGGTAGGTATTAGTTGGGCCTCCAAGCCTTTAGGAAGCCCAAACATAATGGCTTTGCTGGGAGCAGCCCAACCAGCAGCTCCTAGGGGTTAGATTTGGGTGCCTACAACTTTCCCATGCTGTGGTAACTCCCATGCACATCGGTGACTCTATAGTTCTGGAGTTTCAGAAGCAACCCTGCCCCCCATAACTCCACTAAGCACTGCCCCATTAGGGATTTTCTGCAGTGGTCATGATTCTCTGGCTCTGCTGGGCATTGCCCTAGAAGAGACCCTCTGTGATGGCATCACTCCCATAGTTCCACTAGAAATTGCCCTAGCAGGGAATATCTGTGGAAGTCCTGCCCTTGTGGAAGTTCTCTGCCTGAACCTTGAGAGTCTCTGATGCATTCTTTGAAATCTGGATGGAGGTAGCCTAGATGCCTCCAGAGTTCTTATGCTTCATGTGCCTGTAGGATTTCTATGTTACAGTTTTAATTTAGACATCCTTATTGTCTGAGAAACTTTAGTTTTTGCTCTTAAGACGTTAAACTTACTGAATGAAGCCCACTCATATTATGGAGGGTAATCTGATTTATTGAAAGCCAATTGATTTTTAACGTTAATTACCTCTACAAAATACCTCCACAGCAACATCTAGAATACTGTTTGTGCCAGAAAAATGGGCTCCATATTCAAGCCAATTTAAAACATAAAATTACCTATTACTGTCTATGGCCATGCTACCCTGAACGTGTCTGACCTTGTCTAATCTCGGAAAATTACCCATCACACTTTCATACTAGCACTATGCAACCATATACTAGTCCTGTACTAGCCTCATACTGGTGTTTTCATGGGCAAAAAAGTAGCTGATCTGATGAATTCTGATCACTGTTGTATGCATCAAACACCTAACAGGTTCTGAAATGTCTCTGTCCTTTAGCCTCTTGGGCTTGCCTATCTCCAGGCAGAGACAGGAAAAAAAAAAAAAAAAAAAAAAAAAAAAACTACCAGTCTCTGCCCTTTTTATTCCATCCTTTTGGATAGAAGCTACATGGGTAATCTTATCAGCTGCAAACATCAGGACAGGCTCTATTATTTTCATGGAGCAAGAATTGCTAAGCTCCATGTTGTTTTGGTGTCTAAATTACTTGCTCATTAAAGCCTTACATTATAAAAAACTGATAATATTTTATCCCCATCTGAGTTAGACCAACAAACAGATTGTGTTTTGAAATGTGAGAATGTGAGATTTGGGAGGGACCATGGGTGGAATGATATTGTTTTGCCGTGTCCACACACAAATTTATCTTGAATTGTAGTTACCATAATCCCCACGTCGTGGGAGGAACCTGGTTGGAGGTAATTGAATCATGGGAGCAGTTACCCTCATGCTGTTCTTGTGACAGTGAGTGAGTTCTCATGGTCCTGATGTTTCTCTAAGGGGGTTTCTGCTCCCCCACTTTGCTCAGCACTTCTCTCTCCAGCTGCCATGTGAAAAAGAAAGTGTTTGTTTCCCCTTCTGTCATGAATGTAAGTTTCCTGAGGCCTCCCAATCCATGCTGAACTGAGAATCAATCAAACCTCTTTCCTTTATAAATTACCCAGTCTTGGGTATGTCTTTATTACCAGTGTGAGAATGGACTAATGCGGATATCTATTCAGCAATTATTTTAGTCTCTCTCTCTCTCACCCCCACACACACACTCAGAGAGAACATGCACAAAGACACACACATAATGATATTTACTAGATGACATAATTAGAGCAAACAAGGAGTGCAATATATTTGTAGATATACAATCCATCATCTATTTTAAAACATAATTTTATATGTTTTTTAAAACTTTGACTATTACTAAAAAGTAAACCTTTTTTTTTCAGGCCACCGTATGTATTCAATTAATATGTAGGAGTTCTAGGAAGAAAGATAAAATGTTCCAACTTAAGTCCAACACATTAACCACATAAAAGTCCAACATTAACTGTAAAAATGAGCAGTCCTGTATTTTAGTACATGTAGAATGCCACGATAATAATTAGACAATTTCTTATTTTATATGCCAAAACAGTGGCACCTAGACTTTGCTTGAAATAACCATAGTTGTGTGGTTGTGGACAAGATGGGCACATGGCTCAGAAAAATCTGGATGTCTTTTATACACATGATCATAAAATAACATTTAATTGGTATTTTATATGTATCTTTTTTGTTCAGCTTTATTAATGTATGATTGACATAAAGTACACGTTTAGGGAGTACAATATGATGTTTTGATAGATGTATACATTGTACATATTTAGGGAGTACAGCGTACAATTTAGGGAGTACAATATATTGTACATATTTAGGGAGTACAAAATGATGTTTTGGTAGTTGTATACATTGTGTTCTGAAATGATTACCACAATCATGCTAATTAACATAATCCTAATAATGCTAATTAACATAATCCATCACCTCACATGTGAGTGTGTGTGTCTGTGTGAATCTGTGTGTGTGTGGTAAAAACACCTGAAATCTACTCTCTTAGGAAATTTTAGATATAAAATACAGTATTGTTAACTATAGTCACTATGCTGTATATTAGGTCTCCAGGGCTTATTCATCTGATAACAGGAGAACCACTATCTATTATATTGTTTTTATTATTTTTTTGAGATGGAGTCTCACTCTGTTACCCAGGCTGGAGTGCAGTGACACAATCTCAGCTCATTGCAACCTCTGCCTCCTGGGTTCAAACGATTCTCCTGCCTGAGCCTCCAGAGTAGCTGGTACTATAGGTGCGCTCCACCACGCCTGGCTAATTTTTGTATTTTTACTAAAGATGGGGTTTCGCCACATTGATCAGGCTGGTCTTTAACTCCTGACCTCAGGTGATACACCTGCCTCAGCCTCCCAAAGTGCTGGGATTACAAGGGTGAGCCACCGTGCCCTGTCTATTTTTTCCCAGCCACCGGTCATCAAGTAAAAATTAGACTAATATGTCATTCTGAGCTAGATTCTTTAGATTTCTCATATAAATGAGATCATAAAATATTTGTCTTTCTGTATCTGGCTTCTTTCAGTTATTCTAATGTACCCAAGGTTCATGCATGTTGTTGCAAATGGCAGGATTTTCTTTTTTAATGTCTGAATAATACTTTATTATATATATAGCTATATATGTATATGCATCATGGACACTTACATTGTTTTTATATTGTGATCATTGTGAATAATGTTGCAACAAACAAGAGAGTACAAATACCTCCTAAGATATTGATTTTGTTTACTTTGAATAGATACCCAGAAGTATGTTGCTAGATCTTATGGTAGGTCTATTTTTAATATTTTTAGTGTTTTGAGTAATCACCATGCTATTTCCCATAATGGTTGAACCAATTTACATTCCCCCAAGCACTGTATAAGAGTTCTCTTTCTTTTACCATTTTGACAACACTCTTTCCTTTTTGAGAATAGCTATTCTAACAGGTGTGAGGTGATATCCCATTGTGGTTTTGACTTTCATATGCCTGATCATTAGTAATTT
The DNA here is from genome assembly GCF_049350105.2 of Macaca mulatta. Classification (NCBI taxonomy): domain Eukaryota; kingdom Metazoa; phylum Chordata; class Mammalia; order Primates; family Cercopithecidae; genus Macaca; species Macaca mulatta. The sequence continues at coordinate 57,586,285 of NC_133426.1, read as the reverse complement.
TGAGCACCTTTTCATATACCTGTCAGCCATTTGTATGCCTTTGGAAAAGCTTATTTATGTCCTTTGCACATTTTAAAATCAGGTTATTTTAATTTTGTTCTTTTTAGCCAATATGAGTTACATATGTATTGGATATTGCCCATTATCAGATATGGGCTTTACAAGTATTTTTCTCTAGTCTGTAAATTGCCTTTTCATTATGTTGAGTTTCTTTTGCTGTGCAGACACGTACTAGTTTGAAGTGGTCCCATTTGCTTATTTTATTCTTTTTTGTCTCTGCATTCAGTGTGAAATTTTTAAAAATCATTGCTGAGACCAACGACAAAGAGGTTTCCTTGTAAGTCTTTTTTTTACAAGTTTTATTGTTTCAAGTATATTTTTTAAGTTAACACATTTAAATTGATTTTTATATAGTTTATAAAAACTGTTCAATTTCATCCATTTGCATGTGGTATCATGTTTCCCACCACCACTTATTACAGAAAATATCATTTACCCATTATATATTATCAATGGTCTTGTCAAAGAATAGCTTATCATATGTTTCCACACTCTGTTCTGATCTATTGGCCTATGTGCCTGTTTTTATACCAGTACTATACTGTTGTGATTTATAGTTTCATAATATAGTTTGAAATTGAAAATTGTGATGCATCCAGATTCATTCTTTTTGAGCATGATTGGTTTACCTACATTTAAAAATCTTTTATTTTAATTTAGGTCTTACATAGCATATATGTTTATGGGTACATGGGATGTTTTGATACAAGCATGCGATACATAATTATCACATCATGTAAAATGAGGCACCTATCCTTCCAAGCATTTATCCTTTGTGTTAAGAACAATCCAATTATACTCTTTTAGTAATTTTTAAATGTACAATACAATTGTTATTAACTGTAGTCACCCTATTGAGTTGCTATTAAATATTAGGTCTTATACATTCTTTCAATTTTTTTCCTACTCATTAAGCATCCTCACCTCAAGCTACCCTCATATTACCCTTCCCAGCATCTGGTAACTATTCTTCTATACTCTTATCTCAATGGGTTTAGTTGCTTTGATTGTTAGATCCCAGAAGTAAATGAAAGCATGTAATGGTAATCCTTCACTGCCTGTCTTATTTCACTTAGCATAATGACCCAGTTCCATCCATGTTGTTGCAAATGACAGAATCTCATTTTTTATGGCTAAATAGTACTTCACTGTGTATATGTGCCACATTTTCTTTAGCCATTTATCTGTTGATGGACACTTAGGTTGCTCCAAATCTTTGCTATTGTAAACAGTGTTGCCAAAATCATAGGAGTGGACATAGCTCTTCAATATACTGATTTTCATTGTTTTGGATATATACCCAGAGGTGGGATTGCTAGATCACAGGGTACCTCAATTTTTAGTGTTTTGAGGAAACCTCCAAACTGTTCTTTATAATGGTTGTACTAATATACATTCCCATTAACAGTGTATGAGGGTTTCTTTATCTCCACATCCTCACCAACATTTGTTATTGCGTGAGTTTTGGATAAAAGCCATTTGAAATGTTTGACTTGTATTTCTCTGATTATAAATCATGTTGAGCATTTTTCACATGCCTATTTGCCATTTGTATGTCTTTTTTGAGAAATGCCTCTTCAAATATTTTTTTCATTTTTAATCTGATTATTAATTTTTAAATACAGTGTTTGATATCCTCATATATTCTGATTATTAATCCCTTGACAGATGGGCAGTTTTCAAACATATTCTTTCATTCTGTGGGTTGTCTCTTCACTTTGCTGATTGTTTTCTTTTGCTGCACAGTAGCTTTTTAACTTGATTTGATCACATTTGTCTATTTTTGTTTTGATTTCCTGTGCTTGTGGTGTATTGCTCGAAAAATTTTTGTCCAAACCAATGTCCTGGAGATTTTCCCCAATGTTTTATTGTAAGAATTTCATAGTTTAAGGTTTTAGATGTATGTCTTGAATCCATTTTGGTGTGATTTTTGTATATGGCAAAAGACAGGATTCCAGTTTTATTATTCTGGATATATCATTTTCCTAGCACCATTTATTGAAAAGAGTGTCTTTTTTCTAGTGTATGTTATTGTCACCTTAGTTGAACATTAGTGCACTGTAGGTGTGTGGATTTGTTTCTGGGTTCTCTATTCTGTTCCATTGGTCTACGTGTCTGTTTTTATGCCAGTACCATGCTATTTTGATTTCTATTCCTCTGAAGTTAATTTGAAGTCGGGTAATACGATTCCTCTAGTTTTCTTTCTTTTGCTCAGGATAGTTTTGGCTATTCTGCATCTTGTATGGCTTTATATAAATTTTAGAATATTTAAAATATTTTTGTGAAGACTGTCATTGATATTTTGATAGGTATTGCATTCAATCTTTATATTGCTTTGGGCATTATAAGCATTTTAACAAGATCAATACTTCCAATCCATAAACAAAATATTTTTCTATTTTTCCACTTCAATTTATTTTCTCAGTGTTTTATGATTTTTATTGTGCATGTCTTCCACTTATTTGGTTGAGTTAATTCCTAAGTATCTAACATTAGTTGTGGCTATTGCAAATGGGATTGCCTTTTTACTTTTTCACATTGTTGACTGTTGGCACATAAAAATGCTACTAATTTTGTGTATTGATTTTGTATCCTGCAACTTTTTGGAATTTGGTTAATAGCTCTAATACTTTTTTTTTGTGAAGTCCTTAGATTTTTCCAAATACAATCTCATATCATCAACAAGCAAGGACACTTTGACTTCTTCCATTTCAATTTTGATGCCCTTTATTTTTCTTGTCTGATTGCTCTATCAAAGACTCCCAGTACTATGTTGAACAACACCGGTCAAGTGAGCATCCTTGTTGTGTTCCAGACCTTAGAGGAGAGGCTTTCAGTTTTCCCCCATTTAGTATGATACCAGTGTGAGTCTATCATATATGGCTTTTATTGTATTGAAATATGTTCCTTCTGTACCCAGATTTTTGAGGGTTTTTATCAGGAAGAGATGTTGGATTTTATCAAATGCTTTTTCAACATTAGTTGAAATGATTGTATCGTTTTCATTCTTCATTTTGTTGATGTGATATACCACATTGATTTATTTGTGTATGTTGAACCATCCTTGCATTCTAGGGATAAATCCCACTTGGTCATGATAAGTGATCTTTTTAATGTATTGTTGAATTTAGTTAGCTAATATTTTGTTGGGGATTTTTGCATTAATATTCATCAGCAATATTGGCCTTTAGTTTTCTTTTTTGGGATATTTCTTTGTCTAGTTTTGGTGTCACAGTAATACTGGCCTTGTAGAATGAGTTTTGAAGTATTTTCTTCTCTATTTTTAGAGATAGTTTGAGTAGGATCAATATTAATTCTTTTTTAAATGTTTGGTTGAAATCAACAGTGAAGCCATTGGGTTGCAGGCTTTTCTTTAGAGAGATTTTTTTTTATTATGGTTTTGATCTCGTTATTTGTTATTGGTCTCTTCAGGTTTTGGGTTTCTTCCTGGTTCAATTTTGGTAGTATTTTTGTATTAGGAATTTGTTCATTTCTTCTAGATTTTCCAATTTATTTACATATGGTTTCTCATAGTAGCTACTAATAATCCTTTGAATTTCTGCAGTACCAGTTGTAATGTCTCCTTTTTAATATCTGATTTTATTTATTTGGATCTTCTATCTTTTTTCTTAGTCTGCTTAAAGGTGTGTCAATTTTTTTTTAACTTTTCTAAAAGCAACTTTTTGTTTTATTGATTTTTGTAGTACTTTATTCATTTCAATTTCATTTATTGCTGCTTTGACTTTTATTATGTCTTTTCTTCTACTAATTTTGTGTTTCATTTGCTATCGCTATTCTAGTTCTTTAAGCTGTATCATCAGGTTGTTTATTTGAAGAATTCTTATTATTTTCCAATGTAGGCACTTTTGGCTATAAACTTCCCTCTTAGTACTGCTTTTGTAGTATTCCCTAGGTTTTGGTATGTTGTGTTTCTATTATCATTTGTTTCCCACAATTTTACAATTTACTTCTTAATTGTTTTTATTGATTCACTGGTCATTTAAGACTATATTGTTTAATTTCCATGTATTTGCATAGTTTCCAAAATTCTTCTTGTTATTGATTTCTAGTTTTATTATATTGTGATCAGATAAGATGTTCATAATATTTCTTTTTTGAATGTTTAAAGATGTGTTTTGTGACCTAATATATGATCTATCCTCAAAAATAATCCATGTACTAAGGAACACTGTGTGTATTCTGCAGCCATTGAATGAAATGTTCTGTAAATATCTATTAGATCCATTTCTCCTCTAGTCCAGATTGAATATGATGATTCTTTGTTAATTTTCTGTCTGAAAGATCTGTCCAATGCTGAAAGCAGAGTGTTGAAGTCTCAGCTATTATTGTATTGGAGCCTATGTCTCTCCTTAGCTCGAATAACAGTTCTTTTACACATCTGGCTGTTCCAGTGTTGGGTGCATATATATTTAAATTTTTTATGTTCTTTTGCTTAGTTGACCCCTTTATCATTAGATAGTGACCTTCTTTGTGTGTTTTTATAGTCTTTGTCTTGAAATATGTTTTTTCTGATATAAGTATAGCTACTTCTTCTCTTTTATTTTGATTTTCATTGTAATGTAATATCCTTTCCCTTGCCTTTATTTTCAGTTCATGTGTGTCTTTATAGGTGAAGTGTGTTTCTTGTAGGCAACAGATCAATGCATCTTGTTTGTTTTTTCATCCATCGAGTCACTTTATGTCATTTGATTGGTGAGTTTAGTGTATTTACATTTAATGTTTTTTTTGATAAGTAAGGATTCACTCCTACCATTTTGTTATTTATTTTCTTGTTGTTTTGTCATCTCTTTCTTCTTTCCTTACTTCCTGTCTTCCTTTTTGGGGAAGTCATTTTCTCTGGTTATATGGCTTTGTTTCTTGCTTTTTATTATTTTTGTGTCCATTTGATGTTTTTTGATTTGAGGTTACCATGAGAATCGCAAATGCTATCTTATAACCCATTATTTTAAGCTGATAACAATTCAACATTGTTTGCATAAGCAAACAAGCTAAAAAAATGAATAAGGACTCTGTGCCTTAAATTTGTCTCCTAGTTTTAATTTATTATTGTTACTACTTATATGTTATATTCCCATCTTTGTTTTAAATGCTTGTTGTAGTTATTTTTTTTTATTGGTTCATCATTTAGTCTTTCTACTTAGAATAAGAGTAGTTTACACAACAGTTAGAGTGCTGTAATATTCTGTGTATTTCTGTGCACTTACTATTTCCAGTGAGTTTTGGAACTTCAGATTATTGCTTATTGTTCATCTTTTCTTTCTTACTGATGTACCTCCTTTAGCATTTCTTGTAGGTGATGTCTGGTGTTGATGAAATACCACAGCTTTTGTTTTCCTGAGAGAGTCTTTATCTTTCCTTCATGTGTGAAAGACATTTTTGCCAGATATACTACTACAGGGGAAAAGGATTTTTTATTTCAGAAGTTTAAGTATGTCATGTCATTCTCTCCTGACCTGTAAGGTTTCATCTGAAGAGTGTGCTGCCAGACATATTGGAGATCCATTTTATATTACTTGTTTCTTTTCTCTTGTTGCTTTCAGGAGCCTTCCTTTTCTTTGACCTTTCAGAGTTTAATTATTAAATGCCTTGAATTAGTCTTATTTGGGTTAAATCTGCTTGGCATTCTATATCCTTCTTGTACTTGGATATTGATATCTTTCTCTAGGTTTAGAATGTCACCTTTACTATTCCTGTGAATAAACTATCTACCTTAATCTCTTTCTCTACCTCCTCTTTAAGGCCAATAACTCTTAGTTTTGCCCTTTTGAGTTATTTTCTTAATCCAGTAGGCATGATTCATTGTTTTTTATTCTTTTTTCTTTTGTCTTCTCTTACTGTGTATTTTCAAATAAACTGTCTTCAAGTTCACTAATTCTTTATTCTGCTAGATTCTGCTATTAAAAGACTCTAATGTATTATTCAGTATGGAAATTGGATTTTTTCAGTTCCAGAATTTCTGCTTAATTCTTTTTAATTATTTCAATCTCTTTGTTAAATTTATCTGATAAAGTTCTGAAACTTTCTCTGTGTTATCTCGAAATTCTTTGAGTTTCCTCAACATAGTTATTTTGAATTATCTGTCTGAAAGGTCACATGTCTCTGCTTTTTCAGGATTTGTCTCTGGTGACTAATTTAGTTCATTAGGTGAGTTTCTGATTTCCTGTATGATTTTGATACTTGTAGATATTTTCTAGTTCCTGGGCATTAAATAGCTATCCATTTATTGCAGTTTTTGCAGTCTGGGTTTGCTTGTGCCTGTCCTTCCTGAGATGACTTTCCAGATATTTTAAAGGACTTAGGTGTTGTAATCTAAGTTGTGTCTGCTTTAGGGGGCACTTCAACCCCAGTGATGTTGTGGTTCTTGCAGTACCACTCTGATGGTCTTGGACAAGTCCAGATGAATTATTTATATTACCAGGCAGAGACTCTTGCCCTCTTTTTTTACTTTCTCCCAAATGGATAGAGTCTCTCTTTTTCTTCTGAGCCACCTGGAGCTGGGAGTGGTGTTACAGACACAGGTACCCTTGTGGCCACCACCAGTATTACGGATGGTTCAGACCTGAAGCCTGCACATCACAGGGTCTCACCTGAGGCCTGCTGAAACACTTTCTGGCTACTGCTTATGTTAGCTCAAAGTCCTGAGGCTCTACAATCACCAAGTGGCAAAATCAGCCAGGCCTGTGTCTTTCTGTTTAGTGTGACAGGTTTCCCCTTACCCTGGACATGTCCTGAGGTGCCATTCAGGTGTCATGAATTAGTCAACAAACTTAGAAAGTTACCTGATGTTCTATTGTACTGTGGCTGAACTGGAACTCAAACCACAAGATAGTTCTTTCCAGTCTTCTCTCCCCTTTCCAAAGGCAGAGGAACCTCACTCCATGACCACTTCCACCACAGGCCCATGAGGCTATCACTGACTTTCCCTGAAGACCCAAGGTCTCTTCAGTCAGCTTGTAGTGAATGCTGCCCTGCCTGGGACCCACTCTACAAGACAATGGGCTCCCCTGTGGTGGTGCTGTATTCCCCTGTAAACAAGTTGGTACCTAATGTGCAAGACAATGTCCCCTTGCTTTTTCCTCTACTTCTCTGAGGTGAGTGGAGTTTTGCTCCATAGCCACCATTGTTTGAAGTGTGTTGAGTTTCATCTAAAACCTGCAAGTCTGTGGGCCTCACTCAAGGTTCTCAACAAGGTACCTGGGCATTGCTACTAGCCATTCAGGGACCAAGAGTTCTTCAGTTAGAAGTTAATAAATCCTGCCCGGACTGGATCTTTCTCTTCAGGGCAGCACGTTCCCTTCTGGTCAAACCTGTGACTAGAAATGTCAACCAGGATCTAGGTCTTGGAAAATTTCCTCATGTCTCTGACCAGTGACATATCCTACTGTTACTGTGTTGGTATTCAACTGTTACTGAGTTGGTATCCAAGATGAAAGACAACGTCATCCCCACTCTTCCCTCTCCTCTCCTCATATGGAGAGATGGGGTCCTTTTGGAGCCTTAAGCTGTGCACCCTGGAATTAGGTGAGGAGTGATGCCAGCACTCCCTTAGCTGCCATGTGTCCCCTTCAGTCCACTGTCTCAGTTCCCAGTTCAACACTGGGACTCACCTAGGATTTTCAGTCCTTGTGGCTTTAACTTCCTTTCAAGTTTATTTGTGGCTCCAGTGCATTTTAGCCTGTGGTGGTAAGACTTGCAGAAACTTAAGTTCAGATTTCTGGTATCACCAATTCCTCTCTGGCTAGGGATAGTTTAAATGCTCCCTCCGTGGGCAGCCATAAGCTACTTTTGGTCCAGTTTTGTTTTCTGTTATATTAGGGCAGAAATGAGTTCAATGCCTCACAAATACTGTGATCTCTTCTCTGCACACAGAAACGCTCTATGCACCCCCCCACTGCTGCTGGGGGATGACAGAAGTGTTGCATTGGCCATTCAACGGTGTTTTTTCTATCTCGTTAGTGTTTCTTTCAGTGATATGAAGTGAAAACCAGGTACTGTGAGTGCTCACCTGAGTTCTGGTTCTTTGTGTAGATAGTGGTTAAATTGGTGTCCTTGAGAGGGGAAAATTAGTGGAGCCTTCTATTATGCCATCTTGCACCACTCTGCAGCTGGCTTTCTTAGTTATTTGTGGTTTCATATGAATTCTAAGATTTTTTTTTCTGTGGCAAATGGCATTGAAATTTTGAAAGGTGTTGCGTTCAATCTGGAGATGGCTTTGGCTAGTATGGACATTTAACACAATATTAATTTTTCTTATACATGAACACAGGTATATTTCTATTTATTTGTATCTACTACAATTTTTTCAACCAATGTTTTATAGCTTGCGGTGTATGGATCTTTCGCCTCCTTGGTTAACTTTAGGTTAAGCATTTAGGTTCTGTTATGCTGTTCTAAATTAGATAATTTTAGGAAACATGCTATCATTTGTCTTTTGATTATTTTTTATTTGTATAAATTTAAATTATACAAGTGAAGCTTGTTACATGTATATATTGTATAGAGGCGAAGTATTTTAGTGTAACAATCACTTGAATAATGTACATTGTATCCATTAAGTTATCTATTATCTCTCTCTCTCACTCTTCCGCTCTTACAATATCTATGATTCACACTTTGTTTCCATATATACACATTATTTTGCTGTCATTTATAAGTGAAAAAGTGGAATTTGACTTTCTATGTCTGAATTGTTTCACTTAAGATAATGGCCTCCACGTCAATCCATGTTGTTGCAAAAGAAATGATTTAAATTTTTATGGCTGAATAGTATTTCATTATTTGTATATGTAATATTTTCTTTATCCATTCATTCATTGACACACTTAGGTTGATTCAGTATCTTTGCTATTGTTAATGTGCCGCAATAAACATATGAGTGCAGGTGTCTGTTTATATAATTGGTTTTTTTTGTTTGTTTTTTATTTATTTTAAGGGTGTGGATATCCAGTAGTGGAATTGTTGACTCAAATGACAATTCTATTTTTAGACCTTTGAGAAATTTCTATGCTATTTTACATAAAGGCTGTACTAATTTGCATTTGCATCAACATTAAATATGCATTCCTTCTTCTCTGCATGCTTGCCAACATCTGTTATTTATTCAATGTTAATAATAACTATTCTGAAAGAAAATTGCAGGGGGGGCGGAGCAAGATGGCCAATAGGAACAGCTCCAGTCTCCAACTCCCAGCGTGAGCCACACAGAAGACCGGTGATTTCTGCATTTTCAAATGAGGTACTGGGTTCATCTCACTGGGGAGTGCCGGACGATCAGTGCTGGTCAGCTGCTGCAGCCCGACCAGCGAGAGCTGAAGCAGGGCGAGGCATTGCCTCACCTGGGAAGCCCAAGGGGGAAGGGAATCCCTTTTCCTAGCCAGGGGAACTGAGACACACAACACCTAGAAAATCGGGTAACTCCCACCCCAATACTGCGCTTTAAGCAAACAGGCACACCAGGAGATCATATCCCACACCTGGCTGGGAGGGTCCCACACCCACAGAGCCTCCCTCATTGCTAGCACAGCAGTCTGTGATCTACCAGCAAGGCAGCAGCGAGGCTGGGGGAGGGGCGCCCGCCATTGCTGAGGCTTAAGTAGGTAAACAAAGCTGCTGGGAAGCTCGAACTGGGTGGAGCTCACAGCAGCTCAAGGAAACCTGCCTGTCTCTGTAGACTCCACCTCTGGGGACAGGGCAATAACAAACACAGCCGAAACCTCTGCAGACGCAAACGACTCTGTCTGACAGCTTTGAAGAGAGCAGTGGATCTCCCAACACGGAGGTTGAGATCTGAGAAGGGACAGACTCCCTGCTCAAGTGGGTCCCTGACCCCTGAGTAGCCTAACAGGGAGACATCCACCACTAGGGGCAGTCTGACACCCCACACCTCACAGGGTGGACTACACCCCTGAGAGGAAGCTTCCAAAGCAAGAATCAGACAGGTACACTCGCTGTTCAGCAATATTCTATCTTCTGCAGCCTCTGCTGCTGATACCCAGGCAAACAGGGTCTGGAGTGGACCTCAAGCAATCTCCAACAGACCTACAGCTGAGGGTCCTGACTGTTAGAAGGAAAACTATCAAACAGGAAGGACACCTATACCAAAACCCCATCAGAACATCACCATCATCAAAGACCAGAGGCAGATAAAACCACAAAGATGGGGAAAAAGCAGGGCAGAAAAGCTGGAAATTCAAAAAATAAGAGTGCATCTCCCCCGGCAAAGGAGTGCAGCTCATCGCCAGCAACGGATCAAAGCTGGACGGAGAATGACTTTGACGAGATGAGAGAAAAAGGCTTCAGTCCATCAAATTTCTCAGAGCTAAAGGAGGAATTACGTACCCAGCGCAAAGAAACTAAAAATCTTGAAAAAAAAGTGGAAGAAATGATGGCTAGAGTAATTAATGCAGAGAAGGTCATAAACGAAATGAAAGAGATGAAAACCATGACACGAGAAATACGTGACAAGTGCACAAGCTTCAGTAACCGACTCGATCAACTGGAAGAAAGAGTATCTGCGATTGAGGATCAAATGAATGAAATGAAGTGAGAAGAGAAACCAAAAGAAAAAAGAAGAAAAAGAAATGAACAAAGCCTACAAGAAGTATGGGATGATGTAAAAAGACCAAATCTACGTCTGATTGGGGTGCCTGAAAGTGAGGGGGAAAATGGAACCAAGTTGGAAAACACTCTTCAGGATATCATCCAGGAGAACTTCCCCAACCTAGTAGGGCAGGCCAACATTCAAATCCAGGAAATACAGAGAACGCCACAAAGATACTCCTCCAGAAGAGCAACTCCAAGACACATAATTGCCAGATTCACCAAAGTTGAAATGAAGGAAAAAATCTTAAGGGCAGCCAGAGAGAAAGGTCGGGTTACCCACAAAGGGAAGCCCATCAGACTAACAGCAGATCTCTCGGCAGAAACTCTACAAGCCAGAAGAGAGTGGGGGCCAATATTCAACAACTTTAAAGAAAAGAATTTTCAAAACAGAATTTCCTATCCAGCCAAACTAAGTTTCATAAGCGAAGGAGAAATAAAATCCTTTACAGATAAGCAAATGCTTAGAGATTTTGTCACCACTAGGCCTGCCTTACAAGAGACCCTGAAGGAAGCACTCAACATGGAAAGGAACAACCGGTACCAGCCATTGCAAAAACATGCCAAAATGTAAAGACCATCGAGGCTAGGAAGAAACTGCATCAACTAACGAGCAAAATAACCACTTAATATCATAATGGCACAATCAAGTTCACACATAACAATCTTAACCTTCAATGTAAATGGACTAAATGCTCCAATTAAAAGACACAGACTGGCAAACTGGGTAAAGAGTCAAGACCCATCAGTCTGCTGTATTCAGGAGACCCATCTCACACTCAGAGACATACATAGGCTCAAAATAAAGGGATGGAGGAAGATTTACCAAGCAAATGGAGAACAAAAAAAAGCGGGGGTTGCAATACTAGTCTCTGATAAAACAGACTTTAAACCATCAAAGATCAAAAGAGACAAAGAAGGCCATTACATAATGGTAAAGGGATCAATTCAACAGGAAGAGCTAACTATCCTAAATATAGATGCACCCAATACAGGAGCACCCAGATTCATAAAGCAAGTCCTTAGAGACTTACAAAGAGACTTAGACTCCCATACAATAATAATGGGAGACTTCAACACTCCACTGTCAACATTAGACAGATCAACGAGACAGAAAGTTAACAAGGATATCCAGGAATTGAACTCATCTCTGCAGCAAGCAGACCTAATAGACATCTATAGAACTCTCCACCCCAAATCAACAGAATATACATTCTTCTCAGCACCACATCATACTTACTCCAAAATCGACCACGTAATTGGAAGTAAAGCACTCCTCAGCAGATGTACAAGAACAGAAATTATAACAAACTGTCTCTCAGACCACAGTGCAATCAAACTAGAACTCAGGACTAAGAAACTCAATCAAAACCGCTCAACTACATGGAAACTGAACAACCTGCTCCTGAATGAATACTGGGTACATAACGAAATGAAGGCAGAAATAAAGATGTTCTTTGAAACCAATGAGAACAAAGATACAACATACCAGAATCTCTGGGACACATTTAAAGCAGTGTGTAGAGGGAAATTTATAGCACTAAATTATAGCGTGATGCCTCCAGCTTTGTTCTTTTGACTTAGGATTGTCTTGGAGATGCGGGTTCTTTTTTGTTCCATATGAACTTTAAAGCAGTTTTTTCCAATTCTGTGAAGAAACTCATTGGTAGCTTGATGGGGATGGCATTGAATCTACAAATTACGTTGGACAGTATGGCCATTTTCATGATATTGATTCTTCCTATCCCATGAGCATTCTTCCATTTGTTTGTGAACTCTTTTATTTCCTTGAGTAGTGGTTTGTAGTTCTCCTTGAAAAGGCCCTTCACATCCCTTATAAGTTGCATTCCTAGGTATTTTATTCCATTTGTAGCAATTGTGAATGGGAATTCATTCATGATTTGGTTCTCTGTCTGTTATTAGTGTTTAGGAATGCCTGTGACTTTTGTACATTGATTTGGTATCCTGAGACGTTGCTGAATTTCTTTATCAGCTTAAGGAGATTTGGGGCTGAGACAATGGGGTTTTCTATACATACTATCATGCCACCTGCAAACAGAGACAATGTGACTTCCTCTTTTCATAATTGAATACCCTTTATTTACTTCTCTTGCCTGTTTGCCCTGGCCAGAACTTCCAATACTATGTTGAATAAGAGTGGTGAGTGAGGGCATCCTTGTCTTGTGCCAGTTTTCAAAGGGAATGCTTCCAGTTTTTGCCCATTCAGCATGATATTGTCTATGGGTTTGTCATAAATAACTCATTATTTTGAGATACGCTCCATCAATACTTAGTTTATTGAGAGTTTGTGGTATGAAGAGCTGTTAAATTTTGTTGAAGGCCTTTTCTGCATCTATTGAGGTAATCATGTGGTTTTTTTCATTGGTTCTGCTTATGTGATGGATTACATTTATTGATTTGCATATGTTGAACCAGCCTTGCATTCCAGGGATGAAGCCAAATTGATTGTGGTCGATAAGCTTTTTGAAGTGCTGCTGGATTTGGTTTGCCAGTATTTTATTGAGGATTTTTGTGTCAATGTTCATCAGGGATATTGGCCTAAAATTCTATTTTTTTGGTTGTGTCTCTACCAGGTTTTGGTGTCAGGATGATGCAGGCCTCATAAAATGAATTAGGGAGGAGTCCTTCTTTTTCTGTTGATTGGAATCATTTCAGAAGGAATGGTACCAGCTCCTCGTTGTACCTCTTGTAGAATTCGGCTACCAATCCATCTGGACATGGACTATTTTTGGTTTGTAGGCTATTAATTATCACCTCAATTTCAGAACCTGTTACTGGTCAATTCAGAGATTCAAATTCTTCCTGGATTAGTCTCAGGAGGGTGTATGTGTCCAGGAATTGATCCATTTCTTCTAGATATTCTAGTTTATTTTTGTAGAGGTGTTTATAGTATTTTCTGATGGCAGTTTGTATTTCTGTGGGATCGGTGGTGATATCCCCTTTATCATTTTTTATTGTGTCTATTTGACTCTTCTCTCTTTTCTTCTTTATTAGTCTTGCTAGTGGTCTATTAATTTTGTTGATCTTTTCAAAAAACCAGCTCCCAGATTCATTGATTTTTTTGAAGGGTTTTTTGTGTCTCTATCTCCTTCAGTTATGCTCTGATTTTAGTTATTTCTTGTCTTCTCCTAGCTTTTGAATTTGTTTGTTCTTGCTTCTCTAGTTCTTTTAATTGTGATGTTAGGGTGTCGATTTTACATCTTTCCTGCTTTCTCTTGTGGACATTTAGTGCTATAAATTTTCCTCTACACACTGCTTTAAATGTGTCCCAGAGATTCTGGTACGTTGTGTCTGTGTTCTCATTGATTTCAAAGAACATCTTTATTTCTGCCTGAATTTCGTTATTTACCAAGTTGTCATTTATGAGCAGATTGTTCAGTTTCCATGTATTTGTGCAGTTTTGAGTGAGTTTCTTAATCCTGAGTTCTAATTTGATTACACTGTGGTCTGAAAGACAGTTTGCTGTGATTTCTGTTCTTTTACATTTGCTGAGGAATGTTTTACTTCCAATCATGTGGTCAATTTTAGAATAAGTGCAATGTGATGTTGAGAAGAATGTATATTCTGTTGATTTGGGGTGGACGGTTTTGTTTATGTCTTTTAAGTATGCTAAGTCCAGAGCTGAATTCAAGTCCCGGATATCCTTGGTAATGTTCTGTCTCATTGATTTGTCTAATATTGATAGTGGGGTGTTAAAGTCTCCCACTATTATTGTGTATGTGTCTATGTCTCTTTGTAGGTCCCCAAGAGCTCGCTTTATGAATCTGGGTGCTCCTGTATTGGATACATATATATTTAGGATAATTAGCTCTTCATGTTGCATTAATTCCATTACCATTATGTAATGCCCTTTTTTGTTCCTTTTGAACTTTGTTGGTTTGAAGTCTGTTTTATTAGAGACTAGGATTGCAACTCCTGCTTTTTTTTTTCTGCTTTCTGTTTTCCTGGTAGATTTTTCTCCATCTCTTTATTTTGAGCCTATGTGTGTCTTTCCAAGTGAGATGGGTCTCCTGAATACAGCACACTCATGGGTCTTGACTTTTTATCCAATTTGCCAGTCTGTGTCTTTTAATTGGTGCATTTAGCCCATTTATATTTAGGGTTAATATTGTTATGTGTGAATTCGATCCTGTCATTATGATGCTAGCTGGTTATTTTGCCCATTAGTTGGTGCAGCTTCTTCATAGCATCAGTGGTCTTTACAATTTGGGATGTTTTTGCAGTGGCTGCTACTGGTTTTTCCTTTCGATGTTAGGGGCTTCTTTCATGAGCTCTTGTAAGGCAAGCCTGATGGCAACAAAATCTCTCAGGATTTGCTTGTTCATACAGGATTTTATTTCTCCTTTGCTTATGAAGCTTAGTTTGGCTTGATATGAAATTCTGGATTGAAAATTATTTTCTTTAAGAAAGTTGAATATTGGCCCCCACTCTCTTCTAGTTTGTAGAGTTTCTGTCAAGAGATCCACTGTTAGTCTGATAGGTTTCCCTTTGTAGGTAACCCTACCTTTCTCTCGGGCTGCCCTTAGCATTTTTTCTTTCATTGCAACCTTGGTGAATCTGATGATTATGTGTCTTGGGGTTGCTCTTCTTGAGGAATATCTTTGTGGTGTTCTCTGTATTTCCTGAATCTGAATGTTTGCCTGCCTTCTAGGCTGAGGAAGTTCTCCTGGATAATATTCTGAAGAGTGTTTTCCAACTTGGGTTCATTCTCCCCAACACTTTCAAGTACACCAGTTAAATGTAGAGTTGTTCTTTTCACATAGTCTCATATTTCTTGGAGGCTTTGTTCATTTTTTTTTTCACTCTTTTTTTCTCTAAACTTGTCTTCTTGTTTTATTTCATAAAGTTGATCTTCAATCACTGATATCCTTTTTTCTGCTTGATTGATTCAGCTATTGAGGCTTACGTATACTTCATAAAGTTCTTGTGCTGCATTTTTCAGGTCCGTTAGGTCATTTATGTTCTTCTCTACACTGATTATTCTAGTTAGCAATTCATCCTACCTTTTTTCAAGGTTCTTAGCTTCCTTGCATTGGGTTTGAACATGCTCCTTTAGCTCAGAGGAGTTTATTATTATTACCCACCTTCTGAAACCTACTTCTGTCAATTCATCCAACTCATTCTCTGTTCAGTTTTGTTCCCTTGCTGGTGAGGAGTTGTGATCATTTGGAGGAGAAGAGGTGTTCTGTGTTTTGGAATTTTCAGCCTTTCTGAGCTGTTTTCTCCCCGTCTTTGTGGTTTTTATCTACTTTTGTTATTTGATGTTGGTGACCTATGGATGGGATTTTGGTGTGGATGTCCTTTTTGTTGATGTTGATGCTGTTGCTTTCTGTTTGTTAGTTTCCTTTCTAACATTCAAGCCCCTCAGCTGCAGGTCTGTTGGAGTTTGTTGGAGCTCCATTCCAGATCCTTTTTGCCTGGGTATCACCAGCAGAGGCTGCAGAATAGCAAAGATTGCTGCCTGACCCTTCCTCTGGAGGCTTCGTCCCAGAGGGGCACCTGCCAGATGCCAGCCAGAGTTCTCATGTATGAGGTATCTGTTGGCCCCTACTGGGAGGTTTCTCCCAGTCAGGCTACATGGGGGTCAGGGACCCATTTGAGGAAGCAGTCTGTCAGTTATCAGAGATCGAATGCTATGCTGGGAGAACCACTGCTCTCTTCAGAGTTGTCAGGTAGGGATGTTTAAGTCTGCTGAAGCTATGCCCACAACTGCCCCTTCCCCCAAGTGTTCTGTCCTAGGCACATTTGGGTTTTAGCTATAAATCCCAGACTGGGGCTGCTGTCTTTTGTTCAGGGATGCCCTGCCCACAGAGGTGGAATCTAGAGAGGCAGTTGGCCTTGCTGAGCTGTGGTGGGCTCCACCCAGTTTGAACTTCCCGGTGGGTTTGTTTTCACTGTGAGCATAAAACCTCCTACTCAAGCCTAAGCAATGGCAGACGCCTCTCCTGCTGCCAAGCTCCAGCGTCCCAGGTCAATCTCAGACTGCTGCACTAGCAGCAAGAATTTCAAGCCAATGATCTTATCTTGCTGGGCTCTGTGGATGTGGGACCCACCGAGCCAGGCACTGGAGGGAATCTCCTGGTCTGCTGGTTGCGAAGACTGTGGGAAAAGTGCAGTATCTGGGCAGAAGTGTACCTTTCCTTCTATTACAGTCTCCCATGGCTTCCCTTGACTAGGAAATGGAAATCCCCTGACCCCTTGCACTTCCTGGGTGAGAAGATGCCCTGCCCTGCTTTGGCTCACCCTCCATGGGCTGCACTTGCTGTTCTACCAGTCCCAATGAGATGAACCAGGTATCTGCATTAGAAATGCAGAAATCACCCATCTTCTGCATTGATCTCACTGGGAGCTGCAGACTGGAGCTGTTCCTATTCAGTCATCTTGCCAGAAATATCCGCTTTTTATCATTTTTATGTCTTATTTTTAAAAAAATGCCTATTCATCTTCTTTCCCCACTTTCTAATGGAGTTATGTTCTTGATTTATTTTTTAAATAGGATACTGATTTTTGTATGTTAATATGGTATCCCACAACTCTACTACAGTTGTTTGTTAGTAGCAACATATTTTTGGTATAGCCTTTAGGTTTTTTCTATATAGAAGATCATGTTGTTTGCAAACAGAGACAATTTTCTTTTCTTTCTTTTTTCCAATTTGGATACTTTTGCTTCATTTGCCACATTGCACTAGCTGGGACTTCAAGTATTTTGTTTAACAGAAGTGGGGAGAGTGGGCATCCTTGTCTTTTTCTGGATTTTAGAAGAAAAGCTTTCCATTTTTCATCATTGAATATGATGTGTTGCATTAGTTCGTTCTCGTGTTGCTATAAAGACCTACCTGAGGTGGGGTAATTTATGGAGAAAAGAGGTTTAATTAACTCACAGCTCCACAACCTGTATAGGAGGCATAGCTGGGAGACCTCAGGAAGCTACAATCATGGCAGAAGGCAAAGGGGAAGTAAGCACATCATAACATGGCAGAGCAGGAAAGAAAGCACAAAGAGGAAGTGTTACACACTTTTTTACAACCAGATCTCATGAGAACTCACTCACTATCATGAGAACAGCAAGAGAAAAATCTGCTCCCATGATCTGATCACCTCCCACCAGGACCCTTCCCAAACATTGGGAATTACAATTTTGACATGAGATTTGGTTGGGGAAACAGAGCCAAACCATATTATTTGTCATATATAATACATATTAATGTTGGTTATATTCCTTCTATACCCAATTAATTAAGAGTTTTTATCATTCAAATATATTGAGTTCTACATAATGCTTTTTGTGCATTGAGATGCTCATATAATTTATTCTTTATTCTATTAATGTGGTATATCACATTTATTGATTTGTGTGTGTTGAACGTTCTCTATATCCCAGTGATATATCCCACTTGATCATGATGTATGATCCCTTTAATGTACTCTTGATTTTGGTTTGTGAATATTTGCTGAAAATTTTTACACCTACAATCATCAGTGATATTAGCCTAAAAAATCATTGCCTCATAGTATCCTTATATGCCTTTGGTATGAGTGTAATGCTGGCCCCAGAAAACATGTTTGGAAGTGTTTCCCTCTTCAATTTTGTTAAAGACATTGAAAAGGATCATCACAAATGTTTCTCTGAATGTTTTGAAGAATGCAAATGTGAAGCCATATGGTTCTGGGGTTCCCTTTGTTGGGAGTTTTTTTTTTTAATAACTAATTCAATCTTTTCACCAATTATTGGTCTTTTAAAATTTTCTATTTCTTAATGATTCAATCTTGGTAGGCTATATGGTTCTAGGAATTTACCCATTTTTTCTAAGTTAACCAATTTTGTGGTGTATAATTATAATTTTCTCAAGTAACCTTTGACAAGGGCACCAAAAATATACAATAGGAAAAGAAGAATATCTTCAATAAGTGCTGTTGGGGAAACTATGTATAAAAAATTAATTGAACCTTTATTTTATACCATATGCAAATATTAACTTCAAATATGTTAAAAACTTAAATGTAAGGGCTAAAACCATAAACTCCTAGAAGACAGCATATGGAAAAAACTCCTCAGCATTGATTTTGGCAGTGGCTTTTTATATAACACCAGAAGCACAGGCCATCAAAACAAAAATAAACAAAGTGGGACTCCATCAAATTAAGAAGCCTTTGTATAGTGACATAAGCTACTAACAAAGTAAAAAGGCAACCTACAGATTGGGAGAAAGTAAGTGGAAGTCATCTATCTAATAAGGGTTTAATATCCAAAATATGTAAAGTTTAATATCCAAAATATGTAATATCCAAAATGTGTAAAAAGAACTTATACAAAGCAATAGCAAACACATAGGCACAGAAACACACACACACACACACACACACACACACACACAATCTAATTACAATAAACAAAGAAATTGGATGGAATTTTTCCCAAACAATACAGAAAAATGACCAACAGTTATATGCAAAGGTGTTCAGCATTACTAATTGAAAAAGAAAAGGAGCAATGGAGCCAGATTGCAGAAAAGGAGATTCTTACACTTGTTCTCTCTCAGATACATCAATTCAAACCACTCCACATATATAAAAATACCTTCACAAGGGCTAAGAAAACCAGGTGAGACATCACTGTATCTGGGTGTAGCAAAGAAATAAGAAAAAATCTAGTAAAGATAGTAAGAAATACAGTTTTACTTAATCTACTTTACCTGTCTCCCATCCCCAAGCAGCACAGCATGGAGAGAGATACCCTCTGTTTGGGGAAAAAAAAGTTAAGTGATCCCTGGTCTTTGCTACGATTCAAACAACAGACCTGCCACAGTAAAACACTAGGCTGCCACGGCCTCTGACTCCAGACTTGTACCTGTTGTCTGAGCCTCCAAGCCCACACTCATCACAGGATGGTTCCTGAAACCCTGGGAAACTCAGTCTCCATGCTAACCCCAGTGCCAGGCCAACCTCAGCATCCCCAGCTCAATACTAATTCCAGTGCCAGGGCAGCCTCAATGGCTCCAGATGTCAGGCCCATCCCAGGACAAGGCTGGTCTTGGCAGCTCCAGGCTTTGAGCCTACCTAAGTGCAAGTTGCACCCTGGCACCACTGAGCTTCAGATTTTCTTCACCATCATGACAGCCCTAGCAGCCCCAGGCTTCAGGATTACCCAAGCAACACCAATCTTCAGGACCACCACAATGCCAATCTAGCCCCAGCAACACTGAACTTCAAGTCCTCCCCACCATTAGGCCATCCCCCAAAGCCCTAGGCTTTAGAGACACCCTACCAATCCCAGACTTCAGAGTCACCTCTGTTCCAGGGCAGTCCAAACCCCCAGGTTTCAGGCCCACCCTAACATGAGTCCAACCACAGCAGCACAGGGCTCTGAGCCTTCTCCACTATCAGACTGTCCCCAGTAACCCCAGACTCCAGACACCAAGAAGTAGGCTGAATCCAGTATCAAGCCAAGCCCCACAGACTATTGTATCTAGGCACATACCAGAACAAGGCTGGCCCTAGAAGCCTCAGGCTCCAAAGCACTCTCAGCAAAATGTCAGCCTACACAACCCTAGTCATCAGACTGGCACTTATGGGCCCAGCCTCCAGGCAAGGCCCTGTACATACATGCTCAAGACTTGCCTAGCATCAGGCCAGTCCCTGCAGCACCAGGCTCTGGGCATGCCCAAGGTTCTAGACCAGCACACAACTAGATTGGCACACATAGCCCCAGGCCTCAGACTCATCCCAATGCCAGGTCAGCACACAGGCTTTAGGCCTGACCAGTGTGAAGCCAATCCCTGTGGCCCTAACCTCCAGGCTGGCTCCTGCAATCCTATGCTTCAACAGACACAGGATCTAAGCTAGTCACAGTATATGTTGTACTGGGTAATCCCCATGATCCCAGGCTCCAAGACTGATCACAAGGCTGCAAGATTTAGGCCAGTCTTTTAGATTTAGCCTCCAACACAATACCTGAGCACCCTGCCTTCAGACCAGCCCTAGTGGGCTTATAAGAAAAAATGTATAAATTCCTATAAGCATAACACCTATCAAGAGTGAATCAGAAAAAAAAAAGAAAGAGAGAAGTATAATCAGAGCAATGAATAAAAAAATAAGAAAGTCTCCCATAAACTTAAGTGCAGAATCAGGTGACTTCTTGGCTTAATTTGATTAAACATTCCAGGAAGCAATACAAATCAACTTCCAACACCTTCCAAAGTTGAAGAAAAAAGCAACATTAAAAAAATTATTTTATAAAGCCGGCACTAATACCAAAGCCAAAAAGTTACACTACAAAAAAAGATAATAACAGGCCAATATCCCTGATAAACATAAATGCAAAAATCCTCAATAAAATACTGGAAAATCAAATTAAATGTACCATTAAAAGAAGCACAAACTATGACCAAGTGGGATTTGTTCTGGGGATGCAAGAATGTGTCAACATATGCAAATTAATAATTGTGATAAATCACATTAATATAATGAATGACAAAAAACATAATTATCCCAGTAGATGATATAGCATTTGACAAATTTAACACCCTTCTGTGCTAAAAATTCTCAATAAATAAAGTACAAAATAAGTGCACCTCAGCACAATAAACACTATGGCATGTCCACAACTAACATTACACTCAACAATGAAAACATGAAAGCTCATTCTCTAAGATCAGGAAGAAGACAATGATACCTATTCTCTCCACCTTCATTTATCATAGTACAAGAATTCCTACACAAAGTGGATAGGCAAATAATAATAACAATAATAAATAAAAGACATCCAAATAGGAAATAAAAAATTAAAATTGTTTATGTTTGAAGATGAGATGATATAGAAAATCCTACAAACTACATCAAAAAACTATTGCACCTAATAAACGAATTCATTAAAACTTCAGGATACAAAATTAACTTTGTAGGTTAGTAGCATTTCTATACACTAACAACACTCCATTTACAACAGTGTTAAAAAGAGTAAAATATTCAGGGATAAATTTAACCAAGGATGTGAATAATCTATACATTGAAAACAACAAAATATTAATAATCTGCTCAGTTCTGAATTTTAAAAAAGAAAAATGTTAATAAAACAAATAGGGGAATATTCAAATAAATTGAAATATATCTTCCATATATGGATTAGAAAATTTAATATGATTTAAATGCTCATGAATAATATCTATCAATATTCTAATAGTTTTCACAGAAATAGAAAACAAATTATAAAATTTGTCTGAAACCATAAAGGACTCTGAATAGCCAGAGCAATCTTTAACAAAAATTACAAAACTGGAGGCCTTGCAGTTCCTGATTTCAAAATATAAAACAAATCTATAATAATCAGAACAATACAGTACCGGTATAAAAATAGACTTGTCAACAAATTGAACAGAATAGAAATCCAGAAATAAACTCATGCATTTATGATGAGCTGATTCTTCACAAGGAAGAATAGAGAAGAATGAAATAGGACCATTATCTCACACAATACACAAAAATCAACTCAAAGTGGATAAAATATTTAAACATAAGACACGAAACTGTAGAACTTCTAGAAGAAAACAGAGGGGAAATGTTCCATAACATTGGTCTGGACAAATTTTTTTTTATATATTATCCCAAAGGCAAAGGCAAAAAATAGAAGAATGGCATTGCCTCGAGCTAAAAAGCTCTACATAGTAAAGGAAACAATTAACAAAGTGAGGACATAACCCATGGTTTGGGAGAAAATATTTGCAAATCACATATCTGAAAAGAGGTTAATATCCAAAATATATATAAAAAACTAAAACAACTCAATAGCAAGGAAACAAATAACCCAGTTTTATGGTAGTCATTTTAATAATATGAGGTAATATCTCATAGGGGCTTTAATTTGCACTTCTTTATTAGTGATGATGATTATTAGTGATGTTTTAAATATACCTGTTGGCCAATTGTATATCTTCTTTTGAGAAATATCTGTTTGAGTTATTTGCCCATTTTCAAAACCAGACGTGTCCATTACTATTGGAACTTTGGTTCCAATTAAAGGGATCACATGGTCATCCTGGTCTGCTTGGTGTTCTGTAACATTCTTGTACTTAAATGTTGATAACTTTCTAGTTCTAGATCCTTGAGGAATCGCTATACTGTTTTCCATAATGGTTGAACTAGTTTACAATACCACCAACAGTGTAAAAGTGTTCGTATTTCTCCACATCCTCTCCAGCACCTGTTGTTTCCTGACTTTTTAATGATCGCCATTCTAACTGATGTGAGATGGTATCTCATTGCGGTTTTGATTTGCATTTCTCTGATGGCCAGTGATGATGAGCATTTTTTCATGTGTCTGTTGGCTGTATGAATGTCTTCTTTTGACCCAGCCATCCCATTACTGGGTATATACCCAAAGGCTTATAAATCATGCTGCTATAAAGACACATGCACACGTATGTTTATTGCGGCACTATTCACAATAGCAAAGACTTGGAATCAACCCAAATGCCCATCAGTGACAGACTGGATTAAGAAAATGTGGCACATATACACCATGGAATACTATGCAACCATAAAAAAGGTTGAGTTTGTGTCCTTTGTAGGGACATGGATGCAGCTGGAAACCATCATTCTTAGCAAACTATCACAAGAACAGAAAACCAAACACCGCATGTTCTCACTCATAGGTGGGAACTGAACAATGAGATCACTTGGACTCGGGAAGGGGAACATCACACACCAGGGCCTATCATGGGGAGGGGGGCGGGGGGAGAGATTGCATTGGGAGTGATACCTGATGTAAATGACGAGTTGATGGGTGCTGACGAGTTGATGGTTGCAGCACACCAACATGGCCCAAGTATACATATGTAACAAACCTGCACGTTATGCACATGTACCCTAGAACTCAAAGTATAATAATAATAAAAAAAAATGTTGATAGCTTTCTCTGAATTTGGGAAGTTCTCTAATACCATCCCTTTGAATAAACTTTCTACCCCTAACTCTTACTTGTCTCCTCTTCAAGGTCAGCAACTCTTAGATTTAACCTTTTGAGGTTTGTTTTCTATTACATACCTTGTGGCCATGCACTTTTTCTTTTGTCTCCTCTGACTATGTGTTTTCAAATAACCTGTCTTCCAGCTCACTAATTCTTTCTTCTGTTTTATCAATTCTGCTACTAAGAGACACTGATTTATTCTTTAGCATGTCAATTGCATTTTCTACTCTAGAATTTCTGCTTGATTTTTTAAATTACTTCAATCTCTTTTTAAAATTTATCTGATAAAATTCTGAATTTCTTTTCTGTGTTTATCCTGATTTCTTTGAGTTTCCTCAACACAGGTATTTTGAATTCTCTGTCTGAAAAGTCACATATCTCTGTTCCTCCAGGACTGATCTCTGGTGCCTTATTTCATTTGGTGAGGTCATGTTTTCCTGGATGATGTTGATGTTTGCAGATATTTCCTGGTGTCTGAACATTGAAGAATTTTTATTGGGTATTTTTTGTAGGTATTTATTGTAGTCTACACAATCTGGGTTTGTTCATGCCTTTCCCTTCTGGGAAGGCTTTCAAAATATTTGAAGGGACTTAGGCACAAAGCTTAGTAATGCTTTAGTTTTTGCAGACTCATAGAGGTACTGCCTTGGTGGTTTTGGATAAAACTTGGAAGAATTTTCTGGATTGCCAGGCAAAGATTCTTGTACTTTTTACTTACTTTTTTATAAAAAAATGGAATCTCCCTCTCTGTGCTGAACCACCTGGAACTGGAGAAATGGTGCTGCAAGTTTTGTGGCCACCATGACTAGGACAGCACAGGACACACCTGAAGCCAGCACTACACTGAATCTTGACCAAGGTCCTTTCTTTCATGA
Source organism: Macaca mulatta (assembly GCF_049350105.2). Taxonomy (NCBI): domain Eukaryota; kingdom Metazoa; phylum Chordata; class Mammalia; order Primates; family Cercopithecidae; genus Macaca; species Macaca mulatta. The sequence continues at coordinate 57,561,748 of NC_133426.1, read as the reverse complement.
TAGCAAGTTCCCTCAGGCCCAGGCATGTCCAGCAATACTGTCTGGGGGCCAGCCGTTTGAGTCAAAATCATTAGCAGTTTGCTTAATATCTGCTGCAAGTAATCTGGCCCTAAAACCACAATACAAAATAAATCTTTCCTGCTCTCTTCTCTTTCCTTTCCTTTTTTTTTTTTCCTTTTTTTAACAGAGTCTGGCTCTGTCACCCAGGCTGAAGTGAAGTGGCATGATCTTGGCTCACGGCAACCTCCACCTCCTGGATTCAAGCAATTCTTCTGCCTTAGCCTCCCACGTAGCTGGGACTACAGGTGTGTGCCAACATGGCCAGCTAATTTTTGTATTTTCAGTAGACACGGGGTTTCACCATATTGGTCAGGCTGGTCTTGAACTCCTGACCTCATGATCTGTCCTCCTTGGCCTCCCAAAGTGCTGGGATTACAGATGTGTGCCACCACACCCAGCCTTCTCCTCTTTCTACAGGCAGAGAAGCCTCTCCCTGTGGCCACCAACACCACCAGTCTATGGGAGGGGTTCTGCCTGGTCACCACTGACGTCCACTTAAAAACCAAGGGCTCTTCCATCAGCTTGTGGTGAATGCTTTCAGGCCTGGGATACACCATTCAGAGCAGTGGTCTCTCCTCTGGCCCAGGGTAGGTCCAGAAATTCTGTCCAAGAGGCTAGGTCTGAACTTGGGAACTCCAAGTATCCGCTTGTTGCTCTACCTCACTTTGAACAAGCTGGTACCTAAGGTGCAATACAAAGTCAGTTTTACTATTTCCTCTTCTTTTCTCAAAGAGAAAGAGAGTCTTTCACTACAGCTACCGCAGCTGGGAATGTGCTGGGTTTCCCTTGAAGCCAGGATGTCTCAGAGCCCAAGGCCCGTGGTGTACCACTTGTGTATTGCTGTTGGTTTTTTAGGGCACAAAGGGTCTTTAGTCATCAAGTGATGAATCCTGCCAGGACTGGGTGCTTCCCTTTAATGCAGCAGATTCCCTTTTGGCCCAAAGTGTGTCTAGAAATGTCATCTGAGAGCTAGAGCCTCATTACTCTGCTTGGTACTCCATCCTACTGTAGTTGATCTGATAGTCAAGATGCAAAACTAAATCCTCTTTAATATTTGTTCTCATCTCCTCAAATAGTAAGAAGGAGTCACTTTCATTGTTGGGAGCTGCACAGTCTGGAATTGAGGAAGGGAAGGCCCAAGGACCCCTTCAGCCTTGTCAGCTGGTGTCATGTGCCACGTTAGTTCACTGATACTAAACCCAACCTAGCACTTGGAGTTGCCTAAGAATTGTAGTCCTTGTGTCCTAGACTGCCTTTTAAGTTTACCTAGGACTCTAGAGCACTTCAGCCTGCGGTGGCAAGGCTTGCCAAGAAACTCAAGTTCTGACTGCTGGAATAGGTGATTCCCTTCTGGTTAGCCTGGTCTAAATGCTCCCTCCATGGATGTGTGCTGTTTGAACCTAGCACAGCTTTATTCTCTGCAGTGACAGGGTAGCACCGAGTTCATTGTAATATCCCCCAGTCACTAAATTCTCCCTCCTCAAAATGCACAGACTCTCTCTTTTGCTGCATGGTCACTGCCAGGGAATGGGGCTGGAGTTGCTTCAGCGATTCAAGACTGTATCTCCTGCCATCCTCAATCCCTCTTTCAGTGATATGAAGTTAAAACCAGATACTGTGGTTGCTCACCTGATTTTTGTTTCTTTTGATGGTGTTTTTCTGTGGGCTGGTAGTTGTTAAAATTTTGATTTCCAGTAGGTAGTATGAATGGTGGTAAGCTTCTATTCCATCATCTTGCTCTGGCCTCTCCTTAAAATACTTTTTAAAAGAGAAATTCTATTATTTAAAACAATATAGATGAACATGCAGGAGATTGCCTTAAGTAAAATAAGCCAGATACAGAAAAACAAGAAGCACATAATCTCACTTGAATGTGAAATTTAAAAAAAAAATGGAACTCATACAAACAGAGAGTAGAATGGTAGTTCCCATAGGCTGAGGATTGCCAGGGGAATGAGGAGATACTAGACAAAAAACATAAAAATTCAGTTAGACAAAATGAATAAATTTAAGAGATTTATTTTACATTATTTTGACTACAGTTAATCACAATATATTGTATACTTGAAAATTGTTTAGAGAGTAAACTTTAAGTGTTCTAACCACAAAAAAGATAAGTATAAGAAGTAATGTACATATTAATTAGCTTGATTTAGTCTTTCTACAGTATACACATATATCAAAACATCATGTTGTATACCATAAGTACGTAAAATATCTTCCAATTTAAAACATTGCATTATAGACCACAAATATATGCAATTATTAAGTTTCAATTAAAAATAAAATTTTAAAAATAAGAAATTGTATGTTCTTAGAAATTTGCCAATGTCCTGCTGCTCATAATATTTCTATTGTTGCCTTGCCTAATATTAGACAATATCATAATGCTATAAATTTATTAGTCATAATTCATTATTTTTTAAATGTATGCCATAAAAACAACCAATTTTTTATCAAACAAATTTCCATCAGATCTTTAACTACGGCCATTTTAAGCCTTTCATCACCCAGAGCTAATTGATGTTTCAATCTGACGCTTCCCTAAAAGCCCTTGCAAACAGTTACAGCCAAAAAGAGATTGAAGTATTCTGGGGTATATGCTTCTGATGGTATTGCTTAGACAGCATACTACTGAACTGAGTCACAATTGCTAGAACTTTAGTGGGCAAGCTGATGATTTCATTGAACTGCCAACCTGAGATCAAGCAGAACAATAATTAATTACATGAGACTAAATAAACTGATAAAAACATATACATTGTGTTTGGAATATTGCTGATGTTTTAATGCTCAATGTTCTGAATATAAGGAACTATTTTCTCTTTTCTCTTTTGCCATCTATAACTCATAACAGTTTAGTAGCTTTTGTTTTCATAAACAGAAATAAAACATTCCTTTTTTTCTTTCTACCTGATCCTTCAAGAACTCAGGAACTCTTATTGAGTGTTATTTTTGTGGCAATATAATTATTACAAAGGTTCAATAAAAATCTGTCCTTCTTGTAACAGGAAAAAGGTTCATATTAAATAATGAAATGATTCACATTAAAATGATAGCTAAACAACCCTGCTGATTGCACTGTTTGGGATAATGTGATACAGAGTCAGGTAATCAAGCAAATGAGAACTTCCCCAACCTAGTAGGGCAGGCCAACATTGAAATCCAGGAAATACAGAGAATGCCACAAAGATACTCCTCGAGAAGAGCAAGTCCAAGACACATAATTGCCAGATTCACCAAAGTTGATATGAAGGAAAAAATGTTAAGGGCAGCCAGAGAGAAGGTCAAGTTACCCACAAAGGGAAGCCCATCAGACTAACAGCAGATCTCTCGGCAGAAACTCTACAAGCCAGAAGAGAGTGGGGGCCAATATTCAACAACTTTAAAGAAAAGAATTTTCAAAACAGAATTTCCTATCCAGCCAAACTAAGTTTCATAAGCGAAGGAGAAATAAAATCCTTTACAGATAAGCAAATGCTTAGAGATTTTGTCACCATCAGGCCTGCCTTACAAGAGACCCTGAAGGAAGCACTAAACATGGAAAGGAACAACTGGTACCAGCCATTGCATAAATATGCCAAAATGTAAAGACCATCGAGGCTAGGAAGAAACTGCATCAACTAACGAGCAAAATAACCAGTTAATATCATAACGGCAGGATCAAGTTCACACATAACAATATTAACCTTAAATGTAAATGGAATAAATGCTCCAATTAAAAGACACAGACTGGCAAACTGGATAAAGAATCAAGACCCATCATTTTGCTGTATTCAGGAGACCCATCTCACATGCAGAGACATACATAGACACAAAATAAAGGGATGGAGGAAGGTCTACCAAGCAAATGGAGAACAAAAAAAGCAGGGTTTGCAATACCAGTCACTGATAAAAACAGACTTTAAACCATCAAAGATCAAAAGAGACAAAGAAGGCCATTACATAATGGTAAAGGGATCAATTCAACAGGAAGAGCTAACTATCCTAAAGATATATGAACCCAATACAGGAGCACACAGATTCATAAAGCAAGTCCTTAAAGACTTACAAAGAGACTTAGATTCCTATACAATAATAATGGGAGACTTCAACACCCCACTGTCAACATTAGACAGATCAACGAGACAGAAAGTTAACAAGGATATCCAGGAATTGAACTCATCTCTGCAGCAAGCAGACCTAATCGACATCTACAGAACTCTCCACCCCAAATCAACAGAATATACATTCTTCTCAGCACCACATCACACTTATTCCAAAATTGACCACATAATTGGAAGTAAAGCACTCCTCAGCAAATGTACAAGAACAGAAATTATAAGAAACTGTCTCTCAGACCACACTGCAATCAAACTAGAACTCAGGACTAAGAAACTCAATCAAAACCGCTCAACTACATGGAAACGGAATAACCTGCTCCTGAATGACTACTGGGTACATAACGAAATGAAGGCAGAAATAAAGATGTTCTTTGAAACCAATGAGAACAAAGATACAACGTACCAGAATCTCTGGGACACATTTAAAGCAGTGTGTAGAGGGAAATTTATAGCACTAAATGCCCACTAGAGAAACCAGGAAAGACCTAAAATTGACACTCTCACATCACAATTAAAAGAACTAGAGAAGCAAGAGCAAACACATTCAAAAGCTAGCAGAAGGCTAGAAATAACTGAGATCAGAGCAGAACTGAAGGAGATAGAGACACAAAAAACCCTCCAAAAAATCAACGAATCCAGGAGTTGGTTTTTTGAAAGATCAACAAAATTGATAGACCGCTAGCAAGACTAATAAAGAAGAAAAGAGAGAAGAATCAAATAGACACAATAAAAAATGATAAAGGGGATATCACCACCAACCCCACAGAAATACAAACTACCATCAGAGAATACTATAAACACCTCTATGCAAATAAACTAGAAAATCTAGAAGAAATGGATAATTTCCTGGACACTTACACTCTTCCAAGACTAAACCAGGAAGAAGCTGAATTCCTGAATAGACCAATAGCAGGCTCTGAAATTGAGGCAATAATTAATAGCCTACCAATGAAAAAAAGTCCAGGACCAGATGGATTCACAGCTGAATTCTACCAGAGATACAAGGAGGAGCTGGTACCATTCCTTCTGAAACTATTCCAATCAATAGAAAAAGAGGGAATCCTCCCTAACTCATTTGATGAGGCCAACATCATCCTGATACCAAAGCCTGGCAGAGACACAACAAAAAAAGAGAATTTTAGACCAATATCCCTGATGAACATCGATGCAAAAATCCTCAATAAAATACTGGCAAACCGGATTCAGCAGCACATCAAAAAGCTTATCCACCATGATCAAGTGGGCTTCATCCCTGGGATGCAAGGCTGGTTCAACATTCGCAAATCAATAAACATAATCCAGCATATAAACAGAACCAAAGACAAAAACCACATGATTATCTCAATAGATGCAGAAAAGACTTTTGACAAAATTCAACAGCCCTTCATGCTAAAAACGCTCAACAAATTCAGTATTGATGGAACGTACCTCAAAATAATAAGAGCTATTTATGACAAACCCACAGCCAATATCATAGTGAATGGGCAAAAACTGGAAAAATTCCCTTTGAAAACTGGCACAAGACAGGGATGTCCTCTCTCATCACTCCTATTCAACATAATGTTGGAAGTTCTGGCTAGGGCAATCAGGCAAGAGAAAGAAATCAAGGGTATTCAGTTAGGAAAAGAAGAAGTCAAATTGTCCCTCTTTGCAGATGACATGATTGTATATTTAGAAAACCCCATTGTCTCAGCCCAAAATCTCCTTAAGCTGATAAGCAACTTCAGCAAAGTCTCAGGATATAAAATTAATGTGTAAAAATCACAAGCATTCTTATACACCAGTAACAGACAAACACAGAGCCAAATCATGAATGAACTTCCATTCACAATTGCTTCAAAGAGAATAAAATACCTAGGAATCCAACTTACAAGGGATGTAAAGGACCTCTTCAAGGAGAACTACAAACCACTGCTCAGTGAAATCAAAGAGGACACAAACAAATGGAAGAACATGCCATGCTCATGGATAGGAAGAATCAATATCTTGAAAATGGCCATACTGCCCAAGGTAATTTATAGATTCAATGCCATCCCCATCAAGCTACCAATGAGTTTCTTCACAGAATTGGAAACAACTGCTTTAAAGTTCATATGGAACCAAAAAGAGCCTCCATTGCCAAGACAATCCTAAGTCAAAAGAACAAAGCTTCCAGCTTTGTGTCCAGGCATCACGCTACCTGACTTCAAACTATACTACAAGGCTATGGTATACAAAACAGCAGAGTACTGGTACCAAAACAGAGATATAGACCAATGGAACAGAACAGAGTCCTCAGAAATAATACCACACATCTACAGTCATCTGATCTTTGACAAACCTCAGAAAAACAAGAAATGCGGAAAGGATTCCCTATTTAATAAATGGTGCTGGGATAATTGGCTAGCCGTAAGTAGAAAGCTGAAACTGGATCCTTTCCTTACTCCTTATACGGAAATTAATTCAAGATGGATTAGAGACTTAAATGTTAGACCTAATACCATAAAAACCCTAGAAGAAAACCTAGGTAATACCATTCAGGACATAGGCATGGGCAAGGACTTCATGTCTAAAACACCAAAAGCAACAGCAACAAAAGCCCAAGTTGACAAATGGGATCTAAGTATACTAAAGAGCTTCTGCACAGCAAAAGAAACTACCATCAGAGTGAACAGGAAACCTACAGAATGGGATAAATTTTTGCAATCTACTCATCTGACAAAGGGCTAATATCCAGAACCTTCAAAGGACTGAAACAAATTTACAAGAAAAAAACAAACAACCCCATCAAAAAGTGGGCAAAGGATATGAACAGACAGTTCTTAAGAGAAGACATTCATACAGCCAACAGACACAGGAAGAAATGCTCATCATCACTGGCCATCAGAGAAATGCAATTCAAAACCACAATGAGATACCATCTCACACCAGTTAGAATGGCAATCATCAAAAAGTCAGGAAACAACAGGTGCTGGAGAGGATGTGGAGAAATAGGAACACTTTTACACTGTTGGTGGGATTGTAAACTAGTTCAACCATTATGGAAAACAGTATGGCTATTCCTCAAGGATCTAGAACTAGAAGTACCATATGACCCAGCCATCCCATTACTGGGTATATACCCAAAGGTTTATAAATCATGCTGCTATAAAGACACATGCACACGTATGTTTATTGTGGCACTATTCACAATAGCAAAGACTTAGAATCAACCCAAATATCCATCAGTGACAGACTGGATTAAGACAATGTGGCACATATACACCATGGAATACTATGCAGCCATCAAAAAGGATGAGTTTGTGTCCTTTGTAGGGACATGGATGCAGCTGGAAACCATCATTCTCAGCAAACTACCACAAGAACAGAAAACCAAACACCGCATGTTCTCACTCATAGGTGGGAACTGAACAATGAGATCACTTGGACTCGGGAAGGGGAACATCACACTCCGGGGCCTATCATGGGAAGGGGGGTGGGGGGAGGGATTGCATTGGGAGTTATTCCTGATGTAAATGACGAGTTGATGGGTGCTGTTGAGTTGATGGGTGCAGCACGCCAACATGGCACAAGTATACATATGTAACAAACCTGCACGTTATCCACATGTACCCTAGAACTTAAAGTATAATAAAAAAAAAAAAAAGACGATGTTTTCCTTATGATTATGCTGGGCTAATGAGTTTTGAGGAGGAAGAACACACATGTAAACTGTTATTTTCAAACATTATATCAAGGGTGCATACTATCTACTTGACTTATGAATGTTGAAGTCAATCTTGATCCCTTGGCTGAGGTACTCTTTTTTACTCCTCTTTTCCATACTCAGCCATATTGGGCTCAATATCCGTGTAAATTATTTGAAATTCTTCTACTTGGGAGATTTGACTCTTCTCCCTTAATTATTTATTATATCACTATTGACTCATGGATATTTATTTTATATTTTTTATTACAAGCCATTGCTACTTTATTTTGTTGCGTAAATTATCCCGAGTTTGGCCAAAGGTAGCTCTTTTAGTTGGTTCCTCTGTCCCCTTGATATACAACCAATCAATGAGTGTCTTGTTGATGTTGTTGTTGAGCATTTCCTTACTTTTTGGCATTGTAAGTTTCTCCAGGCTGATCTTGAATATTGCTTGCTCTGGTCCATGGAATCAGCCATTTCTTTTAAGGTTCCTTTTATTGGGGAATTGTATTAGAAAGCAAGATCTAAGTGTTGGTGTACTCATTACCACTGGAGTGTTGTTGCTTTTAGGACCTTACAGCTGACAGAAAACAGAAAGTGATTTGCGCATACTAATTTGTGTATATACAAAAATATTTAAATATTTTATTTGTAACCATCTGTAACCATATAATATATTGATCTAAACGTGTTAATATTGATGTCTCAAAATTTATTCCATTACAACATACATAATTCTAGCTTCCTTCTGTGGCTTACCTATAATTTTTATGCCAAGAGTGAGAAACATGGGTTCTGTCATTTGCCATTAATTTAATAAATTGTTCAATCCCAATATAAAAGTATAGTGGTGTCAGAATTGTTAACCCATTCCTTCTGTGGGAAAAGATTTTGTCAACTACAATGTAATTTTTATGTGTGGCTCTTCTTACCTTTAATCCTATAGTCTTCACTTATTTCCAATGTCGCTTAGGTTTGCAACTTTTTATCCTCCACCTCTTTCAATTTTAGATATATATGAGTTAATGTTTCTTATCACAGACTGCATTTCTTACTGAGATCCTCCAAATAACTAGATGATTACTTAAAATTTGCATGCATTAATAAATATCCTTTGTGATATCAAGTTCTATGGATTTTGACAGATGCATAATGACATAATAATATCCACCATTACAGTATCATATACAGAATAGTTTTAACACCCCAAAATGTTTATTTTGCCTCATCTATTTAACCTGTTATTCCTCCTCTTGAACTCCTGACAGCCACGGATTTTTTTAGTTACTAGTTTTGCCTTTTCTAGAATGGCATATAATTTGAATCATGCAGTGTGTAGGCTTCCAGACTGTTTTTCTCACTTAGCAATATGAATTTAAGGCCTACACATTTTTTCATGATTTCATAGCTCAGGATTTCTGTTTTTATCAAAAAACAATTCAAATGTATAATTATAACATATTTTGTTTATTTATTCACCTACTGGAAGACACCTTGGTTGCTTCCAGTTTTTGGTAACTAATAATAAAGTGGACATAAAACATTAACATATAGATTTTTGCATGGACATAGTTTTCAAATCGATTAGTAAAAACTCAGGAGAATGATGAATTGTATGGTAAGACTATGATTAGATTTGTAAGAAACTGAAAAACTCACTTCTAAAGTAGCTGTACTATTTTGCATTTCCACCAGCAATGGATGAGTGTTCCTGTTTCTCTGCATTCTCACCAGCATTTGAGATTGTCAGCTTTTAAAATTTTAATAATTTTAATAGGAGTTTAGCGGTACTTGGTTGTTTTAAGTTACAATTATTTAAAGACAAATAATATTGAATTTCATTTATGCTTATTTGAAATCTGTATACCTTTCTTGGTGAGGTGTCTATTTGGGTCTTTTGCCAAGTTATTATTTGCATTGTTTATTTTCTTATTGTTGAGTTTTAAGAGTTATTTGTATATTTTGGATACAAGTCCTCTATCTGGTAAGTCTTTTATAAATATTTTCTCCTAGTCTGTGCCTTGTCTTTTCATCCTGCTAACAATGACTTCCACAGGGCTGTTTTTAACTTCAGTAAAGTCCAACTTATTAATTTTTTTCTTTCTTGAAATGTACTTTAGTGATGTATCTAAAACTCATCACCAAACCTATGACCAATCACATTTTTGCTTGTTTGTATTCTGTAGTTTTATAATTTTGCATTTAACATTTAGGTATATGATTTATTTTAACTTAATTTGTGTGAACATTGTAATGTATCCGCTGAAATTCATTTTTTTTGTAACTTGAATGTCCAGTTCTTTCAAAACCACTTGTTGGAAAAACTATTCTTTTTTTATTAAGTTTTCTTTTCTTTTCTGTCATAGATCAGTTTACTATGTTTGTGTGAGTTACATGTATATCTGAGCTCTGTATTCTGTTCCATGGATCTATGTGTTTACTCTTTCACCAATACAACACTTTGTTAATTACTTCAGTTTTATAGTAAGTCTAGAAGTTGAGAAGCTTAAGTCTTCTAAATTAGGCTTCCTTTAGTATTTTGTTGACTGTCTAGATCTTTGATGTTTCCATATAAACTTTAGAATAAGTCTAATAACATCTACAAAATACCTTGCTGAATTTTGATTGAAATTTTGTTCAATGTAAAATAAAGTGGGAAAAGTTAGCAATTAGCAATATTGAATCTTTCAATATATAAACATGGCCCTTTTAAAATATTATTTTTTGATTGATAAATCGTAATTGTATACATATTTGTGGTACAATGTGATGTTATATGTATACAATGTAGAATAACAAAATCAAGTTAATTAGCATAATCACCTCACTTACCTATCATTTTTGTTTTATGGTGAGGCATTTGAAATGTACTCTCTTAGTAATTTTAAAATACACAATACATTATCTTTTATTATAGTCATAATGATATGTAATGCATCTCAAAACTTTTCCACTTATCTGAATCTTTGTACCCTTGGTTCAAAAGCCCCCTATTATTGTCACTCCCCATGCACTCTCTCAACACCCTCAATATCAACCACTAACAAGTATGTAGTTATATCTCATTGTCATTTTGGTTTACATTTCTCCAGTAATTAGTAATTCTGAGCATTTATTAATATGTCTGTTGGATATTTGCATGTCTTTTAAAAAAGATGTATTCAAGTCTTTTGTCTATGATTTAGTTAATTATTTTCTTGCTATTGAGAGTTTTTGTATGCATTTTGGATAATTAACTCATTGTTGGATGTATAGTTTGCAAATATGTTTTCTCATTCTCTGAGTTGTCTTTTCACTTTGTTCATTGTTTCCTTTGCTGTGCAGAAGCTTTGTATAGTGACATAATTCTATGTGTCTATTTTTGCTTTTGTTGTCTATGCTTTTGGGGTCATACAAAAAAGCTATTACCTAGACCAACATCATGGGGTTTTTTTTCTTTGTTTTCTCCTAGTAGTTTTTTACTATTTCAAATATTATATTTAAGTATTTACTCCATTTTGAGTTGGTTTTTGTATATGATGTGAGACAAGTTTCCAGTTTTATACTTCTGCATGTGGACGTCCAGTTTTTCCAACACAATTTATTGAAGACACTATTTTCTCCATTGTGTGATATTGGCAGCTTCATTAAAAATTTACTGACTGTAAATATGTGGGTTTGTTCCTGGGCTCTCTCTTCTCTTTCTATGATCAGCGTGTTTGTTTTTAATGCCAGTATCATGGTTTTTTGAATACAACTGATTTAAAATATGTCTTGAAATCAGGAAGTGTGAAACCTTCATCTTTGCTCCCTTTGCTCAAGGTTGTTTTGGCTACTCTGGCTCTTTGGTGAGTTCCATATAAACAGAATAATTATTTTTGCTCTTTCTGTGAAAAAGTGACATTAGAACTTTGATACTGATTGCATTGAATCTGTAGGTTAATTGGTTAGTATGGACACTTTAACAATATTCATTCTTCCAATTCATTAACATGTGATATATTTTTATTTACTTGTATTTTCTTCAATTTCTTTCATCCTTATTTTATAGTTTTCAGTATATGTGTCTTTTATACTCTTGGTATATTTACACCTAGGTATGTATTTCTTGTCAGTATTGTAAATTTGTTTGTTTTCTTAATTTCCTTTTTGGATGATTCATGATTACTATATAGAAATGACACTGATGTTTATACGCTGAATTTGTACTGTGCAACTTTACTCAATTCTCTTATCAATTCAAACAGGTTTTTTTTTTTGGTTGAGTCTTTATGGTATTCTTTGTATAAGATCATGTTGACAGAAAATAGAGACAATTTTGCTTCTTTATATTTTATTACAATAAATTTTATTTCTGATAACACAGAAATACAAATGACCATAAGAAACTACTATAAGCAATTATGTGTCAATAAATTGTATAACCTAGAAAAAATTGATATATTTCTAAAAACATAAAACCTACCAAGACTAAACCATGAACAAATAGAAAGTCTAAACAGATCAATACTGAGTAAAACAATTGAATTAGTTTCATCAAAGAAAAGCCTAGGACTGGTTGAATTCTATAAAACATGTATTTGGGTTTTATTTATTTATTTATTTATTTATTTATTTTTTTTTTTTTGAGATAGAGTCTCACTCTGTCACGCAGGCTGGAGTGCACTGGCATGATCTCAGCTCACTGCAACTTCCATCTCCTAGGGTTCATAAGATCCTCCTGCCTCAGCCTCCTGAGTAGCTGGGATGCACCACCACACTCGGACAGTTTTTGTATTTTTTGCAGAGATGGGGTTTCACCATGTTGGCCAGGCTGGTCTCAAACTCCTGAACTCAAGTGGTCCACCTGCCTTGGCCTCCCAAAGTTCTGGGATTACAGGCGTGAGCCACACACCTGGCCTTTTTTGTTTGTTTGTTTATTTGTTTGGTGGAAATTCTATAAAACATTTAAAGAAGAACTAATATCAATTCTTCTCAAACTCTTCCAAAAAAATTAAAGTAGAAAGAACCCTCCCAAACTTGGTTTATGAGGCCAGAATTACCCTGATACTAAAGCCAGACAAGGATGCTATAAGAAGATAAAATTACAGGATAATATCTCTGATAGACATAGTTGCAAAAATCCTCAACAAAATATTCACACACCAAATTCTACAACACGTTAAAAGGGTTATGCAACGTGATCAAGTAGGAATTTTTTTCTCTGGAATGCAGGGATAGTTCAACATAGGCAAATCAATAAATGTAGTACACACCACATTAACAGAATGAAGGACAAACATTTTATGATCATCTCCATAGATACAGAAAAAGCATTTGAAAAAGTTCAGTATCCTTTCATGATAAAAAAAAAACCCTCAACAAATTTGGTATAGAAAAAATTTACCTTAACACAATAAAGGCCATATATGACAAACCCATATTGAACATCTATCTCAAAAGTGAAAAGTTGAAAGCTTTTTCTCTAAGATCACAAACAAGACAAGGATGTCCACTCTCACCACTTTTTGACATAGTACTGAAAATCCTAGCCAGAGCAATTAGGTAAGAGAAATAAATAAAAGGTCTCATATCTTTTGATCCTCTGTAAAGGATACAAATAGTTGAATTATTATGTCTTATCAGATAATTGATCATGTTATCATTAGGTTGTGTTGCTTTTTATTCCCAATATTTTTCCTTATTGTGACATATGCTTTGTTTGAAATTAATATATCTACTCTGGCTTTTTAAAAAATAGTGTTAGCATAATGCATATTTCTCTATTGTTTTACTTTTAATCTCTCTAAATATTCATATTAATGTGGAATTTTCATAGATTGCATATTGCTGAGTTTGTTTTTGTTAATCCACTAAGACAATTTTATTCTTTTAATTTGCGTATTTTGAACATTCACATATAGAAAGACTATTGTTATAGTTGGATTGATATTAACTATGTTTGTTACTATTTTCTACTCTTTGCACTTGTTTTCTTCCCTCCCATTTTTTTTCCTTTACTGGTTTAATTGAACATTTTTATGACTCCTTTGTTTATCTTCTTTTACCATATAAATAATATTTATTTGTAGAGTTTTTAGAGTCTATTTCTGAAGTTTGCATTTTCCTTCAGACTTTAATTGTTCTTACATTTTTGCATGCCTTGTAATGTTTTGGTTGAATGTTGTACATTATTTACTGGGTAATAGAAACTGAGGAATGCACACAAAAATTATTTGTTTTTGTATTCAGTAAGAGTGAACTATCCAAAACAAATTTTTTAATCCCATTTTCAAAAATAAAAAAAAAAATACTTAGAAGCAAATTACATCGAGGAGGTACAAGACCTTTATACTGAAAACTATAAACATTGATGAAAGACATTGAAGGAGATGCAAATAAATCAAAAAAGATTATTATTCTTAAAATGTCCATGCTACAAAAAGTTATATACAAATTGAATGCAATACCTATAAAAATTGAATACAATACCTATAAAAATTCCAATAGACTATTTCACAGAAATAGAAGACACAATTCTAAATTTAGTATAAAACTTCAAAATACCGTGAGTAGCCAAATAATTCTTGAGAAAAAGAAGAATTCTTGAAGGCATTACACTTCCTGGTCTCATAATATGTAACAAAGCTTCTGCAATCTGAAAGTGAAGTGCCACCACAAAAACAGAGAAATAGACAAATGAAACAGAATAGAAAAACCAGAAATAAACTGACACATATACAGGTCACTAATTCTGACAAGGGTACCAAGAATACACAATGGGGAAAGAAACTCTCTCAACAAATTGTTGGGAAAACTGGATCTCCACAAACAACATAATGGAATTAGAATATTATCTTATACCATATGTAAAATCACCTCTAATGAACCAAAGACTTAAATATAAAACCTAAAACTGACAAAATCCAGGGGGAAGCCTGGGACATCGGTCAATGATATTTTTTAGTACGACCCCAAAAGCAAAGAAGACAAAAGCAAAATACAAGTGGGACTACATTAAACTAAAAGGCTTCTGCACATAAAAAGAAACAATCAACAAATAAAAAAGACAATCTACATTTGGGATAATATATTTTTAAAGCATATGTATGATAAGAAGTGAATATCCAAAATATATAAGGAACACATACAATTCAATAACAATAAAGTTAACCCAGTGAAAAAATGAACATAGGATCTAAAAAACATTTTCCCAAGGAAGATATAGAAGTAACTCATACCTAAGTTTCTTTGAGTCTGAGTCTTCTGGGCTGCTCTTCTTACTTTGGCCTAAGTAAACTCTAAATAATACTTTAGGCCTCAGTCTCTTCCTTTTAGGTTTACATTTCTGGCCCTGTGAGCAGGATTCAGAGTAACTTCTCCCGACCACCGAGTGTTTCTCTCTGAAAGTGATGCTCTGTATCAGCATAAACACATTGCATTCTCTCCATCTTCAGAAGTCCCATTAAGTGTTTCAAGTGAGTGCTCCTGAATTTAGATCTCCCACTCCGTGATTGAAGGTCTAGGCTTTATTTGGGATATTTTCCAACTCCCTTTTTTCCACCCTCAAGAGTGAAAACTTCTGTCTTTGTCTTTGAACAAAAGATTTGGGTAAGGAGATCTGCAGAGAACTGCCTTTTTCTGCCTCTGTCTCACAGCAGGAGGCTGAGGTCAAAGGATTGGTACTTAGGCAATGTTGGTTTTGTTTCACACAGCATACTTTTAACATTGCAACTGTTTCCTATTGCTTAAAAATTTAGACTTAGTTTTTTTATTTGTGACTAATTCCTATTAGTTCTTAATTGAAATATGGTGAGTTCTCTTGCCCCAAAGAAAACAGGGTGAGTTCTCTTTTCCCAAAGAAAAGAGGTGATTTGCTCACTCTGACCCATTTGAGTGCTCCAAGTGACTGGAGACTTTGCAGACGTGTCTGAGTCATTACCCATGATGTGACACAGTCTCATAGGGACCTTACCACTGGAAGAACATTTTTAAGGGATGACTCTTCTGTTCCTCCAGATGGGTATGAGGAACTGACCCACAACTCCCCATAATATGAGCACTCTGCTGTCACTTGGCACTTAGAGGCAGTCCAAGACACATATGCAAGTGATTTATGATACTTGGGTAAAACCTAGAGGAGTGACACTCATAAGCAGCACACTTTTTACCCACACATATTCCTGACTTTGGCCACTTTTGAAAAGCTCCTAGATTATAAAAAAAATCAAGCTTCAAAATTCAAGCAGTCTTTTACAAAACAACCACCATTAGAAACACCAGCTAGATTTATGTATGACACTTATGGGACAACTCCTTGTAAATATCTAGAAGAGTGGACTCACCTAACCCAGAATAGTCATAAGCAACAATGACCAGAATTATGATCTTTTGAAATGATTAACAATTTATTTACTTGCACAACTGGAAAAAGATAGTTTGAATAGGAGAGTTACTTCTAATGGCACTTAAAAACTTGTAAAAGAAATCTTGAGAGAAAAAAAATTACATTCAAGGCATAAGTAAAAGGATATTTGAAAGTATTTAAAAATATTTTCAAGACTTTTTTCTTATTGCCTTCAACTGCTCCTTCTCCTTCTATCCTTGTGATCTGAACTCATTCCTTTCTGCTTGCTCCTTTGGCTCCCATATATATCTTAGGCAGATTTTTTTTTTCCCTTTGGAATTCCACAATGCACACATTTTCTTCTTTTAGAGAGAAGAAAATGCATTTAAATTTGGAATAAAGTAAACAAATGAAAAAACTATAGAATGAGAATAACACTACTGAGATTACAAAAATACAGATCCAACAAATTATTTTCTAAACCAGAGGTAATGAATGGAATTGATGATTTATTGACTGTTTATCAGACAATACCCTTTAAATGCCCTGCACTCCTTTGGAGATGTAAATCTTTTAATGTATTTGAAATGCTAACATCCAGGGAATTAACTAAGCCGCATTCCATTTGAAATAAGATCTGAAACAAGTTAAAATATGTCAAATGCTCAAAAGACCTGCTTTGGATGTCCTGCAGGATTAAAAACAACAACAGCAGCAACAACAAACGGGCAGATCACTTGAGGTCAGGAGTTTGAGACCAGCCTGGCCAATATGGTGAAACCCCATCTCTATTAAAAACATAAAAGTTAGCCAGGCATTGTGGCGTGCACCTGTAATCCCAGCTACTGGGGAGGCTGAGGCAGGAAAATCGCTTGAACCCGGGAGGCAGAGGTTGCAGTGAGCTGAGATTGTGCTACAGCACTCCAGCCTGGGCGACAGAGTGAGACTCTGTATTAAAACAAACAAACAAACAATAAAAACCTATATTATTTATAACCCAATCTGTGTAGAGTCAGGTGTTAACTTTTTGTCCATTGTCACTGCCATGTGTATTTGCTGAGCTATTCTTTATGTTTTGTTGCAATTATGTTATCTGTTAATTATAAAGGCTGAGCATGGTGGCACATGCCTGTAATCCTAGCACTTTGGGATGTCAAGGCAGGCAGATCACTTCAAGTCAGGAATTTGAGACCAGCCTGGCCAGCGTGGTGAAACCCTATCTCTACTAAAAATACAAAAATTAGCCAGGCGTGGTGGCGGGTGCCCATGGTCCCAGCTGCTCAGGAGGCTGAGGCGGGAGAATTGCTTGGACCTGGGAGGCGGAGGTTACAGTGAGCAGAGATCACACCACTGCACTCCAGTCTGGACAGCAGAGTGAAACTGTCTCAAAAATAAATAAGTAAATAAGGATAAAATGAGATAAGTCTTGCCCTGTTGCCCAGATGGGAGTGCAGTGGCACAATCAAGGCTCACTGAAGCTTCAACCTCCCAGGCTCAAGCGATCCTCCCATCTCAGCCTCTTGGGTGACTGGGACTGTGGGCGCACACCAACACCCCCTGCTAACTTATTTTTTGTGGAGACAGAGGTCTCACTATGTTACCCAGGCTGGGAATTTGTTCTTGAAGAAGCAGGGTAGATGGTGAGAGTATCCTTGTTCATGGCATAGAGGGGACTGGGTTGAGACAGGAATGCTGAGGCACCATCCCTTTCCATTCCTCCCTTAATTCTCATCAGAGTTCCCAAGTGGGACGAGACGGTGTCTTCTGCGCAGCTGGACTTCAACCTGCAGGCTCTTCTGGAACAGCTCAGCCAGGATGAGTTGAGCAAGTTCAAGTCTCTGATCAGGACCGTATCCCTGGGAAATGAGTTACAAAAGATTCCCCCAGACATAGGTAGACAAGGCTGATGGGAAGCAACTGGAAGAAATCCTCACTAGCCATTGCCACAGCTACTGGATGGAGATGGAGACCATCCAGGTCTTTGAAAAAATGCACCAAGCAGATCTGTCTGAGAAAGTAAAGGATGAACTCAGAGAAGCCGCTTTGAAATCAAACCTGCATCATTAGGGAAAACACGGAAAGAAGAGCCAAAACCTGTAGACCTGAAAGAAATGCCGGAACGTTTCGAAGCAGAAGCACTAGAGTTTTTAGAAACAAAGGAAGATGACACCAGCCTGAGAGAAGCTAAACAAGCATTGAAAGGAGAAAAGCCAGGTAAAGAGGATAGGTACAGAAGTATATTGAAAACAAAGTTCCGGGAAATGTGGAAAACCTGGCCTGGAGACAGCAAAGTGGTCCGTATTGTGGCTCAGAGATACAAGATGCTGATCCCGTTCAGCAATTCCAGGGTGCTTCCTGCGCCCTGCCCACACACGTGTGCTGCATGGTTCTGCGGGCCTTGGGAAAACCACGCTGGCCAAGAAATTAATGCTGGACTGGACAGAGGACAACCTCAGCCAGAAATTCAGATAGGCTTTCTACCTCACCTGCAAGGAGCTCGTCTGCCTGGGCCCATGCAGTTTTGCAGAGCTGGTCTTCAGGGACTGGCCTGAATTGCAGGATGACATTCCAAACATCCTAGCCCAAGCACAGAAAATCCTGTTCGTGGTCGAAGGCTTTGATGAGCTGGGAGTCCCACCTGGGGCGCTGATCCAGGACATCTGCGGGGACTGGGAGAAGCAGAAGCCGGTGCCGGTCTTCCTGGGGAAGTTGCTGAAGAGGAAGATGTTATCCAAGGCCGCCCTGCTGGTCACCACGTGGCCTGGGAGCCCTGAGAGACCTCCGGCTCCTGGTAAGGGTGGAGGGGTTCCTGGAGGAGGACAGGAGGGCATATTTCCTGAGACACTTTAGAGACGAGGACCAAGCCATGCATGCCTTTGAGCTGACGAGAAGAAACGCGGTCCTGTTCCAGCCTGTCTCGGTGCCCACGGTGTGCTGGATCATGTGCACGAGTCTGAAGCTGCAGAGGTAGGAGGGGAAGACCACCCCCCCAACTCGCCCCACCCGCACGGGGCTGTTCCTGCACTTCCTTGCCGCGGTTCCGCAGTGCACACAGCTCTGCGGCGCGCTGCGGGCGCTGAGCCTCCTGGCTGCTGAGGGCAAATGGGCGCAGATGTCCGTGTTCCGTGGAGAGGACTTGGCAAGGCTCGGGATGCAGGAGTCCGACATCGGCCCGTCCCTGGACAGAGGCATCCTCCGCCAGGACAGAGTCTCTAAAGGCTGCGACTCCTCCATCCACCTCAGCTTCCAGCAGTTTTTCACTACGCTGTTCTGCACCCTGGAGAAGGAGGAGGAGGAGGACAAGGACGGCCACGCCTGAGACATTGGGGACGTGCAGAAGCTGCTTTCCAGAGAAGAAAGACTCAAGAACCCCGACCTGATCCAAGCAGGGCACTTCTTATTCGGCTTCGCCAACGAGAAGAGAGCCAAGGATTTGGAGACCACTTTTGGCTGCCTGATGTCACCGGAGATCAAACAGGAATTACTGTGATGAGGCATAAATTGTGAAAAGGATGAACACTCAACAATGACGAACCTGAAGGAGCTGTTGTGCTGTCTGTACGAGTCTCAGGAGGAGGAGCTGGTGAAGGGGTTGAGGGCGCCGTTCAAAGAAATATCCCTGCACTTAAATGCAGTAGACATTATGCTGTTTTCATTCTGCCTCAAGCATTGTCGAAACTTGCAGAAAATGCCACTGCAGGTAATAAAGGCAAAGCTCTCGGAGAATGTCACTGTGTCTGAATCAGATGCTGAAGTTGAGAGATCCCAGGATGATCAACACATGCTTCCTTTCTGGACCGACCTTTGTTCCATATTTGGCTCAAATAAGGATCTGATCGTTGTAGAAATCAATAATAGCTTTCTTAGTGCCTCACTAGTAAGAATCCTGTGTGAACAAATAGCATCTGACACCTGTCGTCTCTGGAGAGTGGTGTTCAAAAACATTTCCCCAGCTGATGCTTATCGGAACCTCTTCCTAGCTCTTTGAGGTCACAAAACTGTAACATATCTGGCCCTTCAAGGCAATGACCAGAATGATGTGCTTCCTGCATTGTGTGAGGTCTTCAGACACTCAAAATGTAACCTGCAATATCTCCGGTTGGTGTCTTGTTCTGCCACCACTAAGCAATGGGCTGAACGCTCCTTGGCCCTTGAAGTCAACCAGTTCCTGACATGTGTAAACCTCTCCCACAATGAGCTCTTGGATGAGGGTGCCAAGTTGCTGTACACAACTTTGAGACACCCAAAATGCTTCCTGCAGAGGCTGTTGTTGGAAAACTGTCACTTTACAGAAGCCAATTGCAAGAACTTTGCTGCTGTTTTGGTTGTCAGCCAGGAGCTGACACACCTGTTCTTGGCCAAGAACCCCCCCTTGGGGATACAGGGGTGACATTTCTGTGTAAGGGCTTGAGTTACCCCGAGTGTAAACTCCAGACCCTGGTGCTGTGGGACTGCAATATAACTGCAATAGCTGCTGTTATCTCGCAGTGGTTCTCCAAGAAAAATGAAGCCTAACGTGCTTGGATCTGGGACTGAATCACATAGGAGTTACCGGAGTGAAGCTCCTATGTGAGGCTTTGAAGAAACCACTGTGTAACTTGAGATGTCTGTGATTGTGGTGGTGTTCTATCCCTCCATTCAGTTGTGAGGACCTCTGCTCTGTGCTCAGCTGCAACCAGAGCCTCGTCACTCTGGACCTGAGCCAGATCCCTTGGAGTCTAGTGGAATCTTTGCTGTTTGAAACCTTAACACATCCAAATTGCACCCTGAAGACACTCAGGTTGAAAATAGATGACTTTAATGATGAACTTGATAAGCCGCTGGAAGAAATAGAAGAAAACAACCCACAACTGCCTGTTGATACTGATAAACATGATCCCTGCTGGGGTGGGGAGGGGGAAGCTTCCTTCTCATTACTTCATTATCTGAATCCACCTAGAGTCATTCATTCTCAATGAAGTCATGGATTTTCCAGGTGTTGATGAACCACCTGTGGCTCCTCCCCTCCCCCACCCCCACTTCTCAGGGATAATGAGTTGATTGCCGGGCTAGATGTTTTAACCATGGTTCTGCCTCTGTTTTACCTAGAATGTGCGCATGTCCTTAACCTTGTTATGTATGAAATATATGTATCATGGGTATATTGAGAGAAATAAAGGTGAGAGCATTCACAAAAAAAAAAAAAAAAAAAAAAAAAAAAAAAAAAAACTCCATCTTTTGGCAAGAATTCCAGACTTTCATTGCCAACACCCAGATTCCATTTCCGGTCAGAAAACCAATCCCATTTGTATAATTTTTGACCTTTTGGGGTACTCATTTGTTATTGATTATTTTCCCTTCCATTGATCCTTTTTGATTTCCTGTCTTTTTTCATCTATGGGGCATATGGAGAGTTTGGACCTTCATACTTGAGTGCTCACTGAGAAGCATAGGTGCTAGAAAATATGACCAGATGGAAATGTGAGTTGTAATCCACTTAGAGCTCGTGAAACTTCCCTTTTTTGAGCTATCTTATCAGTGGTTCTGAGTCTTGTGAAGGCTGCTTTGCACTTCTTTGGAGTGTGAAAGGAAAATAAATTTTGAAGCCCCAAACTCACTAAGCCAAAGGAAAACGTCAAGCAGGGAACTGGGTCATGCAAACATGCCTCCCACTTTTGTTCCTAGATGAGATGGATACAAAGATGAAAAGCTACATACTTCCTTCACATTTTGCCCACAAGGACATTTTTTTGTGAGCTCCAAGATCTTTACTGTAAAGCATTTCTGTTAAAGTTCACCATGGCAATGTAAATTGATAACTTATCTTCACAGGTATGGAGGACATAGGACAGAACTAAAAGTCATCCCTCTACCCACCTAAGACAAACACATATCTGATTGTTTTCTCTGTTCTATTGTCTATGTTATCTTATGTCAAAAGGCAGATTCACTGAGCCAGACAAATATATAAATGACTATTTTCCCATCCTACCTTTTCACATGAAAATTGTGTGTTTCTCAAATATTGCACCCTTTCTCCTTTAAATTTGAAGCCCTCATAATCATCTTGGAAGACAGGCATACACCAGTGTTCCAGGCATACATACTTAACTTTGGCAAATAAACTTCTTAAAATAATGGAGGTTTGCCTCTGTCATTGTCTTTGATTGATGTCTGGTAACCACAGAGGGATCCTGAGTGAAGGTTGCCAAGACCTGAAGCAGCTCTCCTATTGAGGCAGGAGAATAGGGGCTGGAGACAGGGAACCTAAGGACTTCCCAGAACTAAATCAGATGGAAAAACCCCAACTTTCTAAGACCAAGTAAATAACTTTGTAGCTCTACTTCAGCTATGGCAGAAAACATCCGCTTCATTTGCATTGGGTCTACATCAAGTATACAACTTTATAACCTCACTTTATCCTCTTAGTTTGTATAGGGTGTACACCAAGTAAATAACTTTGAAACTTCACTGCAGCCTCTTCATTTACGTAGGGTGTGTACCAAGTAACAAATGGGAAACCTCTAGGGAATATTTAAACCCCAGAAAATTCTGTAATTGGGTCCTTGAGCTGCTTGCTCAGGCCACTCCCATCCTGTAAAGTGTTCTTTGGTTTTCAATAAATTTCTGCTTCTGTTTCTTCATTTTTTCCTAGTTTTGTTTGTGCATTTTGTCCAATTCTTTGTTCAAAGCACCAAGAACCTGGACACCCTCCACAGGTGACATATTTTGGTGAGCCAGCCAGGCAGTAAGCCCAAAGTTTGGGATTCATTTTTCTCCTTTTACTTTCTCCTCCATACAGGGGAATCTCTGTCTCTCTTTTCCTTTCCAACTCAGGACCCTTGGTGGGCAGCACCTAAACACAGATGTAACTGCAGGTTTCTGACCAGGGCCACGTTCCTGTGTTGCCTGAAGGCTGAGGAGTGAATGGAGAAGTTGCTCTGCCCAGAAAGGGGAAGGACTCTTTTCTATCTTTTCTGTTTGTGGTTCCTGATCTCTACATGTGGCACAGCTCCTCCGGGTGAACCTGCATCCATTTCAGGTCATTTAAATCCTCGTTTGTTATGCTGAATTCTTCTCTTCCTCTACTTGACTAAGTGTTGCGGGAAGTCAGGGACCCCGAATGGAGGGACCGGCTGGAGCCGTGGTGGAGGAACATAAATTGTAAAGATTTCATCTTAATATGGACATTTATCCGTTCTCAAATAATACTTTTATAATTTCTTATGCCTGTCTTTACTTTAATGTCTTAATCCTGTTATCTTCATAAGCTGAGGATGTGCATCACATCAGGACCACAGTGATAATTGTGTTAACTGTACAAATTGACTGTAAAACATGTGTGTTTGAACAATATGAAATCACCTTGAAAAAGAACAGAATAACAGCGATTTTTATGGAACGGGGAAAGACAACCATAAGGTCTGACTGCCTGCGGGGTCAGGCAAAAAGAGCCGTATTTTTCTTCTTGCAGAGAGCCTATAAATGAATGTTCAAGTAGGAAAGATATCACTAAATTCTTTTCCTAGCAAGGAATATTAATATTAATACCCTGGGAAAGGAATGCATTCCTGGGGGGAGATCTATAAACGGCCGCCCTGGGAATGTCTGTCTTGTTCAATTGAGATAAGGGCTAAGATACACCCTGGTTTCCTGCAGAGCCCTCAGGCTTACTGGGGTGGGGAAAAACTCTGCCCTGGTAAATTTGTGGTCAGACCAGTTCTCTGCTCTTGAACCTTGTTTTCTGTTGTTTTAGATGTTTATCAAGACAATACGTGTACCACAGAACATAGACCCTTATCAGTGGTTCTGCTTTTGCCCTTTGCCCTGTGATCTTTGTTGGACCCTTATCAATGGTTCTGCTTTTGACCTTTGTCCTGTTCCATAAGAAGCATGTGATCTTTGTTAAACCCTTATTAGTGGTTCTGTTTTTTTCCCTTTGAAGCATGTGATCTTTGTACCTACTCCCTGTTCTTACAAGCCTTCCCCTTTTGAAACCCTTAATATAAACCTGCTGGTCTGAGACTCAGGTGGGCATCATGGTCCTACTGATATGTGATGTCATCCCCAGCAGCCCAGCTGTAAAATTCCTCTTTGTACTGTCTCTCTTTATTTCTCAGCTGGCTGACACTTACTGAAAACAGAAAGAACCTATGTTGAAATATTGGGGGATGGTTCCCCCAATAGCTAAGAAAAAAAAAAGAAACCCACTCAGCCTCCAGTTCCTATCATTACAGTTCATGGCTATCACTGTAGTAAAACAGGAAGCATGGGAAAGCATGGCCTTATCAAAGTATAAGGATGCTAAAAGTCAGAGATTATACCCAGGAACCAAAGGAAAGCTCATAGAAAGTAATTGCCTCTGAAGGGAAAACAAAAAATGCGGTACCGGTGCCCACATAAGGTCAGAGATTTCTGACACTTTAAGACTGGACCCCAAAAGGGGATGCCCCTGGGGGATCCAACTCCAGACCTTCACCTCTCCAAAGGGGATGCCCTAGGTAGAGGTTCTGAGGTCCAGTACTAAGCCCTTTCTAAAATTTTCTCTCACAGATCACAATGGCAACTTTGGTGATGCTGTTTGGCACCAATATTGTTTGGAATCTGGAGTTTGCTGTTGAGTGGAAAAGTGGGATGAAGTTGCATGTATCTAGGCTTTTGTGCTGCTCTTCTAAGCAAAGGATTGGCCCCCGTGTTCTTTAGAGTCTGAGGAGGTTTGGCCTTTAAAATTGAAACTGCCGTGAAGACTGCTTTACCCAAAACTTTGGTTCACAGCCTTTATTGGATTATCTATTGGGGCAAACAAAGTAAAAGCAGCGAGTTTGTCTTACTATCTCATGGCTAGAGTTACAAGGTAAAAGTTATTAGATCTTCATTTCTGTGTGCGTATACATGTCTAGATGTGTTTATTTGTGTGTATACTTATTGTTATATATTGTGTCTACCAAATTGGCTTATAAGTAAAAGAGAGCTCATAAATCAAATAAGTCCAAGCAATTTTCAAGTTCATGTGACTTAAGTATAACTTTACTAAATGAACTGGTTTTAAAATTATTGATAATGATTGGTTAAATTAAAATAGAAATGCCTTCAGAAATGACAGCATAAATTTTTTTCTGTATTTTATATTGGTCTTTGCCAGATATTTTGAGGTGTTAGGGTTTAGCATAAAAGTTTATAAAACTATAAATCTAGCCAAAACAAAATGATCTTGGTTTGCATGCCTTCATTTTTTTTTTTTTTTTTTTTGGACAAATGAGAGTAATTTAATGTTTTTAGCTAAATCTTCTGAGTTATTGGCAAAAATGCCTATGAATTTAACTTTGAGGCTCTTAGTTAGGTTTAGGTGAGCATCTGATGTTCATTGGCTATTCATAACATGGTTAACAAGAAAGTAACTTTAAATGATAGTGTCTAATATCTCAGTTTACAGAAATAATCTAGATAAACTGTTCAAATTAAAATAATTGAGTATGGTGAATGGGATAAAAGTTTTAGGTAAGCTTTTTCTGTAAATCAAAATCTTAAAATTATTTTTGATGCTCATTTATTATCTGGATAATTTCCAATTAAGAAAGGGCTCTGACATGAGGAACAATGCTTCTAAAATTGTAAAATTGTTCTTATATATAAATGCTCATATCTAATACTTCAGGATTTATTGCTTTTTAGGGTTTCACTAAAGTTTTAGGTTACTAATGATAAGATACCATCTCACACCAGTTAGAATGGCAATCATCAAAAAGTCAGGAAACAACAGGTGCTGGAGAGGATGTGGAGAAATAGGAACACTTTTACACTGTTGGTGGGATTGTAAACTAGTTCAACCATTATGGAAAACAGTATGGCGATTCCTCAAGGATCTAGAACTACAAGTACCATATGACCCAGCCATCCCATTTCTGGGTATATACCCAAAGGATTACAAATCATGATGCTATAAAGACACATGCACACGTATGTTTATTGCGGCACTATTCACAATAGCAAAGACTTGGAATCAACCCAAATGTCCATCAGTGACAGACTGGATTAAGAAAATGTGGCACATATACACCATGGAATACTATGCAGCCATAAAGAAGGATGAGTTTGTGTCCTTCGTAGGGACATGGATGAAGCTGGAAACCATCATTCTCAGCAAACTATCACAAGAACAGAAAATCAAACACCGCGTGTTCTCACTCATAGGTGGGAACTGAACAATGAGATCACTTGGACTTGGGAAGGGGAACATCAGACACCGGGGCCTATCATGGGGAGGGGGGAGGGGGAGGGATTGCATTGGGAGTTATACCTGATGTAAATGACGAGTTGATGGGTGCTGACGAGTTGATGGTTGCAGCACACCAACATGGCCCAAGTATACCTATGTAACAAACCTGCACGTTATGCACATGTACCTTAGAACTTAAAGTATAATAATAAGAAAAAAAAGAATTCTAGTTAACACATAATTCTGTATGCAAAACGTGCCATAAAGAGTTGTGTTATTAGTGAGAAAAAGAATATTTTTTCTAATTCAGAAATTATCTAAAAGTTTGTTCAAATTACAGATTTGAAAAGGTTATTTATGAAACAATGTAGTAAGGAACCAGTAAGAGAGAAAGATGTGAAAAAAGTTTAGATAATAAAATATTCTTAAAATCTGATATAGTTGGAGAAATTTGGCTAATTAACATTTTCATAGTTGTAGCTTTTAGTCTTGATTAAAGTCAAATAAAAATATTGTAAAGAAATGTATCAGCAGTTTTTTAATATAGTTAAGCATAAAGCCTGATATAATGTGGAGTCAAATTTCACATACATACTTGTATTCTTTCACACTGTGTTCACTGCTTTTTTGTTGTTGTTTTGTTTTGTTTTTGTTTTGTTTTGTTTTTGAGATGGAGTCTTGCTCTGTCACCCATGCTGGAGTGCAGTGAAGCAATCTCAGCTCACTGCAAACTCTGCCTCCCAGGTTCACACCATTCTCTTGGCTCAGCCTCCCCAGCAACTGGGACTACAGGCACACGCCACCATGTCTGGCTATTATTTTTGTATTTTTAGTAGAGATGGGGTTTCACCATGTTAGCCAGGATGGTCTCGATCTCCTGACCTCGTGATCTGCCTGCCAAAGTGCTGGGATTACAGGCGTGAGCCAATGCGCCCAGCTTATGTTCACTGTTTTGCACAGATATTGATAACCCTGGAGTACTTATTGGTCACATGCCTAGAGTGAATTTCTTGATTTCACAGGATGTATGGTGATATTGGTTGACTTAAGAATATTGAATTGTAGGCCGGGCGCGGTGGCTCAAGCCTGTAATCCCAGCACTTTGGGAGGCCGAGACGGGCGGATCACAAGGTCAGGAGATCGAGACCATCCTGGCTAACATGGTGAAACCCCGTCTCTACTAAAAATACAAAAAACTAGCCGGGCGAGGTGGCGGGCGCCTGTAGTCCCAGCTACTCGGGAGGCTGAGGCAGGAGAATGGTGTCAACCCGGGAGGCGGAGCTTGCAGTGAGCTGAGATCTGGCCACTGCACTCCAGCCTGGGCGACAGAGCGAGACGCCATCTCAAAAAAAAAAAAAAAAAAAAAAAAAAAGAATATTGAATTGTGTATCAGGAATAAAATACTCATTAAGTGGGTTTGAGGATCCTTGGGTAACAGTGTAAGCCCCAGGGTAGATTGAGTAAAAAAAAAAAAAAATTAGGATTGGTTTCCTGTTTATTTGTTTTTGCTTCTAACTTTTATTTGTTTGCTGCTTATTCTCCTCTGGGTTTTGCTTGTGTATCCATATATATATAAAACAATGGATTTTTTGTTTTGTTTTGTTTTTTATTTCTAGTGGAAGTCTTCTGTTTGGTTCTGTGAATAGTTATTTTATTTCTTATGCATTTCTAGCAAGTCGCCATTCCTTCCATTTATCTGGAATTCCTAGGCTACCTTTGTCATGCCTGCAGGAATTGGAGCACGTCAGCTTTTTAACCTTAAAGTAACTCGTTAGATACTAGGCTCCCTGATACTTTAAGTGTATTGAGTATATTTTCACAAAGAGAATTTGAGTCATATTTCTCTCTCTGTGCTTAATTTCTCCAAAATTTTAGTACTTGTGAATGTTCTTAATACATGGCAATGTGTTTGTTGGCATAGTGTCAAGCAGGATCATTAGGGGTGCTCAAGGAAGGACAACGCAGAAACCTGACATGCTGGCAAAGAGATAAGAATTTCTTACCAGTTGGACTTCTGGCCTCTCTCTGTCTCTGTGCAAACTGGTTGAATGAATGGTAAAAATTACTGTTTCATCTCATCTGTAAAATTTTGATTAATGTGAAAAGAAATTCTGAGGCTAGTCTTAAGCTGCAGCAAATTTGGTATATTTTGTGCTATAAATTTGTCTTTCTGTGTTGTTCTGTCACAAAGAGGAGTACCTTAGGAAAGAATATGGTCTTAGGACCCCATAAGCTCACTGCTCAATATGACCCAGCAGGCTAGTCAGTAACAAACTTTGCTGCAGGTCACTGAAACAAAAATATCTGGATGAGGTCTCCATCTTGTTTTGTGTTCCCAGGAGGTTGACCTTGTAACCATGTGGCAGTACTTTCTCTTAGTCTCTGCCATCCAGAAGAAGAATTCTGGGGTTCATGTCATAGTTAGCTCTAAAAATTGTCTTCAGTAGTTGGAAGCCTTTACAAGCTTATAATGAACTACTCTAGACTCCTTCTCTGAGGGACAGTGGAAAATGCCCAGGGTTGTGGCTCAGAAGCTGGGGCTTTGTCATTTTACAGTGGTGGCCCAGGTTCAATCCTGGCTTCGGGAATGAGTCCTTTCTGGTCACAGATGTGTGACTTTTACTGTTTGTTGTTTCTCTTTCCCTCCATGAACTGTCTTGAAATTGTCGTTCTCTGAGCACCTTGGACATTACCTTAGGTA
Source organism: Macaca mulatta (assembly GCF_049350105.2). NCBI lineage: Eukaryota > Metazoa > Chordata > Mammalia > Primates > Cercopithecidae > Macaca > Macaca mulatta. The sequence goes on along the minus strand of NC_133426.1, from coordinate 57,532,717 downwards.
ATATTCAAAAGACAGAAATATTGGCCACTTAGTGTGGCTAAAGTTGGGTAATAAGAGACTTAAAAGAGGTTTTTTTTTTTTTTTTTTTTTTTTTTTTTTGAGTGCTATGGTTAAAGTCAGCTTAATTAAAAGTGGATATCCAAGCTACAGGTATATTTGAAAAAAGTTTTTTCCCTTCTTGAATCTTGTTTTTTTGGGAAATTTTTTTTCTCAGTCAACTGAATTACTTTCTTTCATTTTATCTTGTCACTCTTAATGCACACATTTGAGGCCCTAAGATAACTTCTGGTAGCCTGGGACTCCTTGAGAAAAACAGATGAGGTGCCATAAGACCCCATTTTTGAAAAACCTCTGTTTTTTCTGTTTTCCTCATGAAACCCTAGTAATTAAAAGTGGATAGATCCCTCTCAAAATCTAAGGCTCTGTTCTGTTATGCATTGTGTTATCACATGATTTTGAGTTTGTTGGGGAGTATCCGAAATTACTTCTCATTATGAGAGAGCTTTGCTGTGTAATAATTACGTAGGAAATACACTTTTGAGGATGGCTAATGGCAGTTATCTGGGTGATACTCAGCTCTTTGCACATTTGGATTAGAGAAGCATGCTCTTGACCACCTAGAAGTTATGGAAATTTCTCCACTCCCCTCTGAGAGATAAGACTCCCAGGGGAGATGGCTGATTGCTTCTTTTTATGATCCAGTGTCTGGTATAAAATTGGGACCCTTAATTTTGGGGATCTGTATTTTACATCCAGCTGTGCCTGCTTATTAAACCCTAGAAACTACATGTTTTCCTAGCCCTGTTTTTTGAAGGGCTCTACCCTGAGGCCAGTAATCCAATTAAAAAACAGGCAAATGAAAAATCTTACAATTGTTAGATCTCCTGTCTATGTAGTTATATATGTGTTTTGTGTGTAATGTTTATATAAAAGAGCTCTAAGTAATTGGCTTAAAGAAAAGTAAGCACTTAGATCAAAATTTTGAAAGAAAAATAAAAGCTGTAATGCCTTTTAGTTCACATGACTTTAGTAATCTTTGGGAATTGAAAACAGTTTTAAAGCTTATTGGTAAAATAAAGACATTTGATCGAAAGTAGGCTGGTCGAATATTAAGTTTGCTAAATGCTTTAAGGTCACATAAACTGCTTCTTTGGGCTTTTAAAAATTGTTTGACTTGCCTGCTTTACAGGTACATAAGGACTGGAGACATGTGAACTTGGTCATGCCCCTAGCTATGATGGAAATAGCCAGAACTTATAGGCACCTCGTACATATTTAATGACTTACCAGGTTTTTCACCAAAATTAAAAGATAATGAAAGATTTTTCTTTGCCTTTTGAATAAACTACCAAAAAAAAAAAGTGGGGGTAGGGTGGGGGGAAGATAAGAGACAGATTGTTTGGAAAACTAAGATTTCCTTCTATCAGTTAGTAAACGTTTTTGCCTTTTAAAATTTTTGAGTCATCATTTTGGCTAAATGAATGGCTTATTATAATATGAAATTCTATTTCATAATATCAAGTGTTTTAAACGTTTAATATATTTGATAGTCTTCCCAAAATCAAATTTCAGCTTTGAAATTGTCTTTTCTGACCTCTAACATTGAGATGCTATAGAGGTCCCCTGAAGCATGAAAAAGGAGGTAAACAAGATTATTTGACATGTTTAGTTATGTGGAAACATTGTTAAAATAAAAAATAATGTTTAATCTTCTTCAGGTTATATTTTTGTGAATGATATTAATATTGAATACCAATAAAATACTTTGTCAGGTTTTCATTTAAATCAACTGATACTAAAATTTTTGGATATATAATCTGAATAAACTCCTTGTTCTAAGTCAAATTACTTATGCTAACTCATTAGTTATCAGTGCTATGTACCTAAATTGGAGAAACCACTAGTATTCAAGAGGACATAAGTCTAATGTTAAGCATGGACTCATGGGGAATCAGGATGGCATCTTTGTCTTTTCTGAGTCTTAAAAGCTTTTGTTATTAAAGGTAACGCATTCCATTATTCACCATGGAAAAGATAAAATGATCCCAATTAAATATATTTTGATGTGCTTACTGATGAATTCCTAAAACAGTTTATAATCAATGTGTAGCTTGTCAAATCCATATTTCTGGGTAGACGATCAAAGCTTTGGGTACATTTGACTACCTGATGGGCCATTTGAACATCTCAATTTTCATTTTCACTGCATGTTTTCTGGTTGTATAAAAGCTTTCTCATGCAAGAGCTTTCATACACAAGTGAGAACCTGACCAAAAAGGGAGAATTTTTTTAAACAAAAATATGGGAGGACATTGTTTTGGACTGAGCTCATGTGCTAGGCCCCAACAGATCAAACCGAACTGAAATAGAGTCGCTCATGCTAAGACATTAAGGAAACACGTATATCCCAGAACAGACCAGGATTTTTCTCCTGCAAATCTCTATAAGAAACATTCCTGACAGCATACGTATCCACCCTCTGAAGTTCCCCTTAAATATTTTAACGAAATTCATTTCCTCTCGCCTAGAGACCATCAAGCTTCAGATGATCATGTGACGAGAGTTACAGCCAGTTCCAAGTAAAGATATCACCCTTGGTTATCAAGAAGCTACCCTATCTTCACTAGAAAGATCAGGACAAGAGTTCCATGATCCCCAATAGGTAAAGACTATGCTCCAAGCCAGCATGAAGCAGTTCCAGAAGAAAGACCACTGGTCCCTCTGCCTCCCATAATTGTAGGCATCACGTCTTTCCAGGGAGAAGATGAGGCAGAGATTAGGGTCTCAAAGCAGGGAACCTAAGGACTTCCTAGAACTAAATCAAATGGAAAACCCCCAACTTTATAAGACCAAGTATATAACTTTGTGACTCTACTTCAGATATGAAAGGAAACATCCTCTTCATTTGCATAGGATGTGCATCAAGTAAATAACTTTGTAACCTTACTTCATCCTTGTCATTTTCATAGAGCGTACACAAAGTGAATAACTTTGTAAATTCACTTCAGCCTCTTCATTACATAGAGAATGCATCAAATAACCAGTGGGAAACCTTTAGAGGATATTTAAACTCCCTAAAGTTCTGTAACTGGACCCTTATGGCACTTGTTCAGGCTCACTCCCACTCTGTGGAGTGTGCTTTCATTTTCAATAAATCTCTGCTTTTTTTTTGCCTCATTCTTTCCTTGCTTTGTTTGTGTGCTTTGTTTAATTCTTTGTTCAAAACAGCAAGAAGCTGAACGTCCTCCATCAGTAACATTATTGGTGCTTGATACTGGCTTTGGGCTCTTTATAGCTCAAAATGATAAAACAATTTGCTGAGGTCTGGGACCTCCTTTCTCACAAGATCCCTGAACTTTTGACATTTTTTAGTTTGGGGATTGAGGTTTAATTTTCTGCCAAAAAAAAAATTATGTTTTCCTGAGAGTTTCTGCTTGCTTCTGTTGATGAAAATAGTTAAACTCTGTAAAATATTTAAAGATATTATTTCTGAACCATATATGAGTGACCATGACCCTCAGGAGGTCCTGGAAACATGTGCCTAATGTGGTCAAATACATGAAAAAAAAAAAACACTTCGATTTAGTCCAGAAATGTGGGACACCTCAAAATGGAAGGAGGGGTGCTTCCAGGTTATAGGTAGATTTAAAAGTTTTCTGGCTGACAACTCTTTGAGTTTATCCAAATACCTGGGATCAACAGAAAAAAAAATTCTGGGTTGTTATAAGTGATTGTGGAGACCACAGTTTTATCATGTAGATAAAGCCTCTAGGTAGCATTTTAAAAAGGAGCTGAAAAGGGGACAGAGTGAGAAGGTAATATTCCCCTGAAGTCTAGCCATCTCTGGCCAAATTCTTCTCCGAAGTTATGCCATTAAGCTGTCCCTCTGAAGTCAAGCTGCTTCTCTCTGATGTCCAGCCATAGTCTCTGATGTCCAGCTGCTTCTCATTTCTCTGCTGGCTGATCCTGAGGTTTTTATAAGCAGAAAATGGGAGGTGAGGTGGGCCATGCATGGTTTTGGAAAAGGCAACATTCAAGCAGAAAAACAGGCATGTTAAGTTTTCACTTTAGGCCCTGGTTTCAGGCTATTCAGCTTAAACGTTGGGCCCTTGACAGGGATCTGTTCTTTTCTGCCCAGAATTTCTCTGCCTCCTGTTCATATCACTGATACACTGTGCCAGGTAGCTGTGACATGGGTGGACCAACAGGTTCAGGGAGTAATGGCTGGAAAAACTAGGTCTGCAAGTGGCACACTTTGGGCCCAACACACTCCCTCACTTGGTCAAATCTGAAAGAGAACTCTAAATTACGGAGAACTAGGCCTCTAAGTTGGCTAAAACCCCTGCATCTCGGGAATGTAAAGTTCTACCCTTCGAAACTCTGGTAAGACATATGCAAAATACTTCTGGTGAATTGTCATGTAAATATTTAATTAAGTAGATGATTATAACCAAAGCAGATCCTAAGTTACAATGGCGTAGATGAGGATTTTTTTGAGACGCCCGGTTAAATGTACCTGAGAATTAGAATGGAAAATGCTGACACAAAAGCTAAACAAACAAAATGTGAGAGCTGCTTTCAATGGTACCTAGAGAGTAGCAAAAAACAGGGGAGAAAGACCACCTCATCATCAAGGATGCCAACAAACAACTTAGAAATGCTAACCAATAACTCTCAAGTGTTTTATCTCTTTCAAATAAATCTTCATAATTTCCTTTTTTCTAATTTAATTTTTTTTTAAGTTCCAGGATACATGTGCAGGATTTGCATGTTTGTTACATAGGTAAATTTGTGTCATGGTGATTTGGTGCACCTATCAACCCATCACCTAGATATTAAACACAGCATGCATTAGCTATTTATTCTGATGTTCTGCCTTCCCCACCCTCCCAGCAGGTGCTAGTGTGTGTCATTCCCTTCCCTGTGTCCATGTGTTCCCAATGTTCAGCTCCCACTTATAAGTGAGAACATGCAATGTTTGGTTTTCTGCTCCTGTGTTAGTTTGCTGAAGATAATGGATTCCAGCTCCATGCATGTTTCTGCAAAGGATATGATCCTGTTCCTTTTTATGGCTGCACAATATTCCATAGTATTCCATAGTATTCCATGGTGTATATATGAATGGGAGTTAATTCATGATTTGGCTCTCTGCTTGTCTAATTGTTGGTGGGTAGGAATACTTGTAATTTTTGCACATTGATTTTGATCTTGAGACTTTGCTGAAGGCGCTTATTAGTTTAAGAAGCTTTTGGGCTGAGTTTATGGGACTTTCTAGATATAGGATTAGGTCATCTGCATCTGCATATGTACCACATTTTTTTACCCATCTATTGGTGGGCATTTGTGTTGATTCCATGTCTTTGCTATTGTGAATAGTGTTGCAATGAACATACATGTGCATGTATTTTCCCAATAGAATGATTTATATTCCTTTGGGTATATATCCAGTAATAGGATTGCTGGGTTAAATGGTATTTCTGGTTTTAGGTCTTTAAGAAAGCACCACACTATCTGCCACACTGGCTGAATTAATTTACATTCCCACCAACCGGGTAAAAGCATTTCTATATCTCCACAGCCTTACCAGCATCTGTTGTTTTTTTGACTTTTTAACAATGGCCATTCTGTCTGGCATGAGATGGTATCTCATCATGGTTTTGATTTGCATTTCTCTAATGATCAGTGGGGTTGAGCTTTATGTAATATGTTTCTTGGATGCATAAATGTGTTGTTTTGAGAAGGGTCTGTTCGTAACCTTTGCCTCCTCTTTAATGGGGTTGTGTTTTTCTGGTAAATTTGTTTAGATTTCTTGTAGACTCTGAATATTAGACCCTTGCCAGATGGATAGATTGCAAAAATTTTCTCCTATTCTGTAGGCTTTCTTTTTGCTCTGATGATAGTTCCTTTTGCTGTGCAGAAACTCTTTAGTTTAATTAGATCCCATTTGTCAGTTTTTGCTTTTGTTGCAATTGTTTTTGACATTTTTGTCATAAAATATGTGACTGTACCTATGTCCTGAATGGTATTGCCTAGATTTTCTTCTAGGGTTTTTATAGTTTTGGTTTATAAATTTAAATCTTTGATTCATCTTGAGTAAATTTTTGTATAAGATGTGAGGAAGGGGTCCAGTTTCAGTTTTCTGCATATGGGTAAACAGTTTTCCAAGCCCTATTTATTAACTAGGAAATCATTTTCTCGTTGTTTGTTTCTGTCAGGTTTGTTGAAGCTCAGACGGTTGTAGATGTGTGGTCTTGTTTCTGAGATCTCTATTCTGTTCCATTGGCCTATGTTTCTCATTTTGTACCAGTACCCTGCTGTTTTGGTTACTCTAACCTGGTAGTATAGTTTGAAGTCAAGTAGCCTGATGCCTCCAGCTTTTTTCTTTTTGCTTAAGATTGTTTTGGCTATACAGGGTCTCTTTTGGTTCCATATAAATTTTAAATTAGTTTGTTTCTGATTCTGTGAAGAATGTCAGTGGTAGTTTAATGGGATTACCATTGAATCTATAAACTTTAATTAGTTTTGGACAGTATATCCATTTTCATGATATTGATTCTTCCTATCCATGAGCATAAAATGTTTGGTTTGTGTCCTCTCTGATTTCCTTGAGTAGTGGTTTGTAGTTCTCCTTGAAGAGTTTTTTCACTTTCCTTGCTAGCTGTATTTGTATTTTATTTTCTTTGTGGCAATTCTGAATGGGACTTGATTCATTATATAGCTCTCTGCTTGTCTATTGTTGGTATACAGGTATATTTGTAATTTTTGCACATTGATTTTCTATCCTGAGACTTCGCTGAAGTTCCTTATTAGTTTAAGAAGATTTTGGGCTGAATTGATGGGATTTTCTAGATATAGGATTATGTCATCTGCAAAAAGAGACAATTTTACTTTCTTTCCTCCTATTTGAATACCATTTATTTCCTTCTCTTGCCTGAATGCCCTGACCAGAATTTCCAATACCATTTTAAATGTAAGTGGTGAGAGAAGGGATCCTTATCTTGTGCTAGTTTTCAAAGGCAATGCTTCCAGCTTTTGCACATTCAGCATGATACTGGCTGTTGGTTTGTCATAAATGGCTCTTTTTATTTTGAAATATGTTCCATCAATACTTAGTTTATTGAGAATTTTTAACATGAAGGTATGTTGAATTTTTTTATCAAATGCTTTTTCTACATCTATTGATAATCATGTAATTTTAGTCTTCAGTTCTGTTTATGTAATGAATTACATTTATTTATTTGTGTATGTTGAACCAGCTTACATCCCACAGAAGAAGCCAACTGGATTGTGGTGGATAAGCTTTTTGATGTGCTGCTGGATTTGGTCTGCCTGCATTTTACTGAGGATTTTTGAATCAATGTCCATCATGCATATTGGCCTGAAGTGTCCTTTGTTTGTTATAGCTCTGCCAGGTTCTGATATCAGGATAATGCTGACCTCATAAAATGAGTTAGGAAAGAGTCCCTCCTTTTCAGTTGTTTGAAATAGTTTTAGAGGAAATGATACCAGTTGCTCTTTGTACCTCTGGTAGAATTCAGTTGTAAATTTGTCTGGTCCTGGGCTTTGTTTCTTTTTTTTGTTTGTTTGTTTTTTGTTTTTTGTTTTTTTTGGTTGGTAGGCTACTTATTACTGCCTCCATTTTAGAACTTGTTACTGGTCTATTCGGGGATTCAAATTCTTTCTGGTTCAGTCTTGGGGAGGGGGGTGTATTTGTCCAGGAATTTATCCATTTCTTCTAGATTTTCTAATTTATTTGCAAAGAGGTGTTTATAGTATTTTCTGATGGTTGTTTGTATTTCTGTGGGGTCTGTGGGGATATCTTTTTTATTATGTTTTATTGTGTTTATTTGAAATTTCTCAGAATTTCTTACTTCCCATTTGGTGCCCCCCACACCTCCACCTCCACTCTCACTTTACTCTGATCTTTCTGAACTTCCTTGACCAGATCCGTTTTCTCTTTCTCCTGCTTGTTCCAATCTACCATCTTTCCCTCTTTGTCTGCCACTCACTCAAGAGAAGTCAGAAGAGAGCCTATCTTCCACGACTCTACCTCCTGCTGATTCCCTGATATCCCTGGTGGCAACTTCTCATCTGGGAGATGAAGGAAACGGGGACCCTGCAAGAACATCTTATATGATTATTCTTTTTCAGGAACAACTGGTGCAGGTAAGGAAACCCCATTGATTGTCTATCAACCCTGGTCAAAGGCTGAGTTGTGGGGAATAGTTCAAGAATTTTCTGATCCCCATAAATATCCAATTGGGTTGCCTAAGAATTTGAGCTCATTACCAGAACCTATGACCTAGGTCATTCAGACCTTTAGCAACTGTTCTGCATTTTGGTCTCAGAATTAACACTAAGGAACAGATAGAAAAAGCACACCAGTCAGGCCCTATAGCTCACTTAATCCCTGAAAGCCCAGTAGTGCCACAATAACCAGCCCCCAAACATCCAGAAGACAAGCACAAAGATACATGGAAATGAGTGACTGCTCTGTTAAATATCATTCTATCATTATTCTAAAGAGTTGTGGGTTGGAATAAAATTCAGTAATGTTGCCAGAACCCAAGTGAATCAGCTTTAGTTTACTGTACACATTTTAGTAAAACTTTGAGACAATATTGTGGGATGTCAGCTGATTGCTTTGAAAATAATAAGAATGATACATTATTAAACACAAGTTTCTTAAACAGATTAGAATACAATTTAGCTGGCCTTGTAAAATGCCATAGGTCAAACTGGGGCACAACCAGAACTAATGAAGTAGTTAACTTAGTTGACCAATTATCTCACACTATGATAAAAAAAGAAAACCAAAAGACTCTTTGAATCATGCAGTTACAGTTAAAGCAATTAACTTCTCAAACCTCTCAGCCTCAAAAATATATTAAGCCCTCTTAATCTGAGGACTCTTCCTTTTCAGTCTGTTACTACTGTACCTCAGAAGGGACTGCCTGAGACTGAAATGGAAGCAACAGCAGGAAGGTACAACTGAGGAAGACTAGGGGTGCTCTGAGAAAGTTAAAGGGTTTCATCTCTGCAAATATTCTATCCTAAAAAATTGAGAGAGATTAACATAATAATAAACCATGAGTGCTCATCTGCCTTAATTGACACAGGAGCAAATATTATAACTTTTATAAATCCTACCTTATTTAGAAACCCCATTCCTCAGAGTGATAAAAGGGTTAACATGGTTGATGTGTCTAATCAAACTATCTCATGTCTTAAATCCATATCTATAACTTATACTTTAATTGGATTGAACTTTCCCCTTGAGGGCTCTAAATGTGACACACTTAGTTGGTCCCATGTGTTTCTAATAAACTGTGGGGCCTTCATCAATGTTCTGGACTGTGATATCCTCAACATCCATAATGCCCATATCTCTTTTTCATCAAATGGTAAACATTTTTTAAGAATTCGAGACAGGAGACAAAAAATTCCAAATTAAAAACCATTCAGACAATGTACCAGGATTTAGTACTAATGATGTTAAAACACTACCTTGTGACTGGGAATATGAAATAGAGACAGAAAATAAAATATTACAAGAGAAGAGAGAACACTGGAATAAAGGGCAGAGAATGGTAAACTTTTTTATTTATTTATTTATTTATTTATTTATTTATTTATTTATTTAATATTATTATACTTTAAGTTATAGGGTACATGTGCATAACGTGCAGGTTTGTTACATATGTATACTTGTGCCATGTTGGTGTGCTGCACCCATCAACTCATCATTTACATCAGGTATAACTCCCAATGCAATCCTTCCACCCTCCCCCCTCCCCATGATAGGCCCCTGTGTGTGAGGTTCCCCTTCCTGAGTCCAAGTGATCTCATTGTTCAGTTCCCACCTATGAGTGAGAACATGCAGTGTTTGGTTTTCTGTTCTTGTGATAGTTTGCTAAGAATGATGGTTTCAAGCTGCATCCATGTCCCTACAAAGGACGCAAACTCATCCTTTTTGATGGCTGCATAGTATTCCATGGTGTATATGTGCCACATTTTCTTAATCCAATCTGTCACTGATGGACATTTGGGTTGATTCCAAGTCTTTGCTATTGTGAATAGTGCTGCAATAAACATACGTGTGCATGTGTCTTTAGAGCAGCATAATTTATAATCCTTTGGGTATATACCCAGTAATGGGGTGGCTGGGTCATATGGTACATCTAGTTCTAGATCCTTGAGGAATAGCCATACTGTTTTCCATAATGGTTGAACTAGTTTACAATCCCACCAACAGTGTAAAAGTGTTCCTATTTCTCCACATCCTCTCCAGCACCTGTTGTTTCCTGACTTTTTAATGATCGCCATTCTAACTGGTGTGAGATGGTATCTCATTGTGGTTTTGATTTGCATTTCTCTGATGGCCAGTGATGATGAGCATTTTTTCATGTGTCTGTTGGCTGTATGAATGTCTTCTTTTGAGAAATGTCTGTTCATATCCTTTGCCCACTTTTGGATGGGGTTGTTTGTTTTTTTCTTGTAAATTTGTTTGAGTTCTTTGTAGGTTCTGGATATTAGCCCTTTGTCAGATGAGTAGATTGCAAAAATGTTCTCCCATTCTGTAGGTTGCCTGTTCACTCTGATGGTAGTTTCTTTTGCTGTGCAGAAGCACTTTAATTTAATGAGATCCCATTTGTCAATTTTGGCTTTTGCTGCCGTTGCTTTTGATGTTTTAGACATGAAGTCTTTGCCCATGCCTATGTCCTGAATGGTACTACCTAGGTTTTCCTCTAGGATTTTTATGGTATTAGGTCTAACATTTAAGTCTCTAATGCATCTTGAATTAATTTTTGTATAAGGAGTAAGGAAAGGATCCAGTTTCAGCTTTCTACTTATGGCTAGCCAATTTTCCCAGCACCATTTATGAAATAGGGAATCCTTTCCCCATTTCTTGTTTCTCTCAGGTTTGTCAAAGATCAGATGGCTGTAGATGTGTGGTATTATTCTGAGGACTCTGTTCTGTTCCATTGGTCTATATCTCTGTTTTGGTACCAGTACCATGCTGTTTTGGTTACTGTAGCCTTGTAGTATAGTTTGAAGTCAGGTAGCGTGATGCCTCCAGCTTTGTTCTTTTGACTTAGGATTGTCTTGGAGATGCGGGCTCTTTTTTGGTTCCATATGAACTTTAAAGCAGTTGTTTCCAATTCTGTGAAGAAACTCATTGGTAGCTTGATGGGGATGGCATTGAATCTATAAATTACCTTGGGCAGTATGGCCATTTTCACTATATTGATTCTTCCTATCCATGAGCATGGTATGTTCTTCCATTTGTTTGTGTCCTCTTTGATTTCACTGAGCAGTGGTTTGTAGTTCTCCTTGAAGAGGTCCTTTACATCCCTTGTCAGTTGGATTCCTAGGTATTTTATTCTCTTTGAAGCAATTGTGAATGGAAGTTCATTCCTGATTTGGCTCTCTGTTTGTCTGTTACTGGTATATAAGAATGCTTGTGATTTTTGCACATTAATTTTGTATCCTGAGACTTTGCTGAAGTTGCTTATCACCTTAAGGAGATTTTGGGCTGAGACAATGGGGTTTTCTAAATATACAATCATGTCATCTGCAAACAGGGACAGTTTGACTTCTTCTTTTCCTAACTGAATACCCTTGATTTCTTTCTCTTGCCTGATTGCCCTAGCCAGAACTTCCAACAGTTTGTTGAATAGGAGTGGTGAGAGAGGGCATCCCTGTCTTGTGCCAGTTTTCAAAGGGAATTTTTCCAGTTTTTGCCCATTCAGTATGATATTGGCTGTGGGTTTGTCATAAATAGCTCTTATTATTTTGAGGTACGTTCCATCAATACCGAATTTATTGAGCGTTTTTAGCATGAAGGGCTGTTGAATTTTGTCAAAAGCCTTTTCTGCATCTATTGAGATAATCATGTGGTTCTTGTCTTTGGTTCTGTTTATATGCTGGATTATGTTTATTGATTTGCGAATGTTGAACCAGCCTTGCATCCCAGGGATGAAGCCCACTTGATCATGGTGGATAAGCTTTTTGATGTGTTGCTGAATCCGGTTTGCCAGTATTTTATTGAGGATTTTTGCATCGATGTTCATCAGGGATATTGGTCTAAAATTCTCTTTTTATGTTGTGTCTCTGCCAGGCTTTGGTATCAGGATGATGTTGGCCTCATAAAATGAGTTAGGGAGGATTCCCTCTTTTTCTATTGATTGGAATAGTTTCAGAAGGAATGGTACCAACTCCTCCTTGTACCTCTGGTAGAATTCAGCTGTGAATCCATCTGGTCCTGGACTTTTTTTGGTTGGTAGGCTATTAATTATTGCCTCAATTTCAGAGCCTGCTATTGGTCTATTCAGGGATTCAACTTCTTCCTGGTTTAGTCTTGGAAGAGTGTAAGTGTCCAGGAAATTATCCATTTCTTCTAGATTTTCCAGTTTATTTGCGTAGAGGTGTTTATAGCATTCTCTGATGGTAGTTTGTATTTCTGTGGGGTCGGTGGTGATATCCCCTTTATCATTTTTAATTGCGTCGATTTGATTCTTCTCTCTTTTCTTCTGTATTAGTCTTGCTAGTGGTCTGTCAATTTTGTTGATCTTTTCAAAAAACCAACTCCTGGATTCATTGATTTTTTGGAGAGTTTTTTGTGTCTCTGTCTCCTTCAGTTCTGCTCTGATCTTAGTTATTTCTAGCCTTCTGCTAGCTATCGAATGTGTTTGCTCTTGCTTCTCTAATTCTTTTAATTGCGATGTTAGAGTGTCAATTTTAGATCTTTCCTGCTTTCTCTTGTGGGCATTTAGTGCTATAAATTTCCCTCTACACACTGCTTTAAATGTGTCCCAGAGATTCTGGTATGTTGTATCTTTGTTCTCATTGGTTTCAAAGAACATCTTTATTTCTGCCTTCATTTCGTTATGTACCCAGTAGTCATTCAGGAGCAGGTTGTTCAGTTTCCATGTAGTTGAGCGGTTTTGATTGAGTTTCTTAGTCCTGAGTTCTAGTTTGATTGCACTGTGGTCTGAGAGACAGTTTGTTATAATTTCTGTTCTTGTACATTTGCTGAGGAGTGCTTTACTTCCAATTACGTGGTCGATTTTGGAGTAAGTACGATGTGGTGCTGAGAAGAATGTATATTCTGTTGATTTGGAGTGGAGAGTTCTATAGATGTCTATTAGGTCTGCTTGCTGCAGAGATGAGTTCAATTCCTGGATATCCTTGTTAACTTTCTGTCTCGTTGATCTGTCTAATGTTGACAGTGGAGTGTTGAAGTCTCCCATTATTATTGTATGGGAGTCTAAGTCTCTTTGTAAGTCTCTAAGGACTTGCTTTATGAATCTGGGTGCTCCTGTATTGGGTGCATATATATTTAGGATAGTTAGCTCTTCCTGTTGAATTGATCCCTTTACCGTTATGTAATGGCCTTCTTTGTCTCTTTTGATCTTTGATGGTTTAAAGTCTGTTTTATCAGAGACTAGGATTGCAACCCCCGCTTTTTTTGTTCTCCATTTGCTTGGTAAATCTTCCTCCATCCCTTTATTTTGAGCCTATGTATGTCTCTGAGTGTGAGATGGGTCTCCTGAATACAGCAGACTGATGGGTCTTGACTCTTTATCCAGTTTGCCAGTCTGTGTCTTTTAATTGGAGCATTTAGTCCATTTACATTTAAGGTTAAGATTGTTATGTGTGAACTTGATCCTGCCATTATGATATTAAGTGGTTATTTTGCTCGTTAGTTGATGCAGTTTCTTCCTAGCCTCGATGGTCTTTACATTTTGGCATGCTTTTGCAATGGCTGGTACTGGTTGTTCCTTTCCATGTTGAGTGCTTCCTTCAGGGTCTCTTGTAAGGCAGGCCTAGTGGTGACAAAATCTCTAAGCATTTGCTTATCTGTAAAGGATTTTATTTCTCCTTCACTTATGAAACTTAGTTTGGCTGGATATGAAATTCTGGGTTTAAAATTCTTTTCTTTAAGAATGTTGAATATTGGCCCCCACTCTCTTCTGGCTTGGAGAGTTTCTGCCGAGAGGTCTGCTGTTAGTCTGATGGGCTTCCCTTTGTGGGTAACCCGACCTTTCTCTCTGGCTGCCCTTAAGATTTTTTCCTTCATTTCAACTTTGCTGAATCTGGCAATTATGTGTCTTGGAGTTGGTCTTCTGGAGGAGTATCTTTGTGGCGTTCTCTGTATTTCCTGGATTTGAATGTTGGCCTGCCCTACTAGGTTGGGGAAGTTCTCCTGGATGATATCCTGAAGAGTGTTTTCCAACTTGGTTCCATTTTCCCCCTCACTTTCAGGCACCCCAATCAGACGTAGATTTGGTCTTTTTACATAATCCCATACTTCTTGTAGGCTTTGTTCATTTCTTTTTCTTCTTTTTTCTTTTGGTTTCTCTTCTCACTTCATTTCATTCATTTGATCCTCAATCGCTGATACTCTTTCTTCCACTTGATCGAGTCGGTTACTGAAGCTTGTGCATTTGTCACGTATTTCTCGTGTCATGGTTTTCATCTCTTTCATTTCGTTTAGGACCTTCTCTGCAGTAATTACTCTAGCCATCAATTCTTCCACTTTTTTTTCAAGATTTTTAGTTTCTTTGCGCTGGGTACGTAATTCCTCCTTTAGCTCTGAGAAATTTGGTGGACTGAAGCCTTCTTCTCTCATCTCGTCAAAGTCATTCTCCATCCAGCTTTGATCCGTTGCTGGCGATGAGCTGCGCTCCTTTGCCGGGGGAGATGCGCTCTTATTTTTTGTATTTCCAGCTTTTCTGCCCTGCTTTTTCCCCATCTTTGTGGTTTTATCTGCCTCTGGTCTTTGATGATGGTGATGTACTGATGGGGTTTTGGTGTAGGTGTCCTTCCTGTTTGATAGTTTTCCTTCTAACAGTCAGGACCCTCAGCTGTAGGTCTGTTGGAGATTGCTTGAGGTCCACTCCAGACCCTGTTTGCCTGGGTATCAGCAGCAGAGGCTGCAGAAGATTGAATATTTCTGAACAGCCAGTGTACCTGTCTGATTCTTGCTTTGGAATCTTCCTCTCAGGGGTGTACTCCACCCTGTGAGGTGTGGGGTGTCAGACTGCCCCTAGTGGGGGATGTCTCCCAGTTAGGCTACTCAGGGGTCAGGGACCCACTTGAGCAGGGAGTCTGTCCCTTCTCAGATCTCAACCTCCGTGTTGGGAGATCCACTGCTCTCTTCAAAGCTGTCAGACAGAGTCCTTTGCGTCTGCAGAGGTTTCGGCTGTGTTTGTTATTGCCCTGTCCCCAGAGGTGGAGTCTACAGAGACAGGCAGGTTTCCTTGAGCTGCTGTGAGCTCCACCCAGTTCGAGCTTCCCAGCAGCTTTGTTTACCTACTTAAGCCTCAGCAATGGCGGGCGCCCCTCCCCCAGCCTCGCTGCTGCCTTGCCGGTAGATCACAGACTGCTGTGCTAGCAATGAGGGAGGCTCCGTGGGTGTGGGACCCTCCCGGCCAGGTGTGGGATATGATCTCCTGGTGTGCCTGTTTGCTTAAAGCGCTGTATTGGGGTGGGAGTTACCCGATTTTCCAGGTGTTGTGTGTCTCAGTTCCCCTGGCTAGGAAAAGGGATTCCCTTCCCCCTTGCGCTTCCCAGGTGAGGCAATGCCTCGCCCTGCTTCAGCTCTCGCTGGTCGGGCTGCAGCAGCTGACCAGCACCAATCGTCCGGCACTCCCCAGTGAGATGAACCCAGTACCTCAGTTGAAAATGCAGAAATCACCGGTCTTCTGTGTCGCTAGCGCTGGGAGTTGGAGACTGGAGCTGTTCCTATTCGGTCATCTTGCTCCGCCCTCGGTAAACTTTTTTTTTAACCTCCCGAATATTTCTGTTAACTCCAGAAGCAGAGCATTTGCTTAAGAGTATTCCCTCCAACTTAAGGTCCCAGTCAAATACAAACATAAAGAAAATATTTTCAGGCATATCAATAAAAGGTTGAGATACACTCAAAGAAACCACTACCCAACTGTAAACAATATCCTCTATGACAGAAAGCCATAGATGGAATTACCTCATCATACATTAACTCAAAAAGGAGCTCATTATTCTTTGTACTTGTCCCTGAAAAAGTCCTATATTCTCTGTAAAACAAAAACAAAACAAGTGGGAGAGGATGATAATTTTTACAGGACTTGAGGGCAGTAAACAATGTCATAATACCCAGACACCCAGTAGTCCCCAACCCTCATACCCTTCTATCAGCTATACCGACTATCAGCCAACATTCCTCAGTTATGGATCCCTTCAGTGCCTCCTTTAGAATTCCTGTAGATCCAGAGAGCCAATATTGCTTGCCTTTACCTGGAAAGAATGACAATGTACATGGACTGTAATGCCCCAAGCGTATGCAGAAAATACCACTTATTTTTCTCAAATGTTAATGGTTGATTTAGAGGATTTATTTTTTCCCCAGGATGCAACAGTCATCCAGTATGTGGATGACCTTCTCACTTGTTCAGACACGTATCTACTTTTCAGGAAGATACCTAGATGTACTCAAAAAGCCACCAAGAGATACAAAGTGTCTAAACATAGACTTCAGCTATGCCTGCCACAAGTTAAGTATTTGGGGGCATATTATCTCAGTGAAAGGACTTAGTATTAACCCTGATAGAGTGAAAGGAATTTAACCTTTTCCAATGCCTATTACTGAAAAACAACTTAGAGAATTTTTGGAACTGGCTGGCTACTGCAGGAATTGGATTCTGAATTTCTCTCTTATGGCTCAACCTCCGTATGCATACCTATAAAAATGAACAATCTGACTCCATCATGTGGACTCCAGAGGGACAATCAACTGTACAATGATTAAAGAAAACCCTTCTAAAATTTCATCATATTCAAAACCTGTCTGCCAACTAGCTGACCTCTTATAAAGTTTCACTTTTATCATCTCCAAATATTACCATTTCCTTCTGTAATAATCTTAATCTGAGCACTCTCTTTCTGGGCCCTTTTGACAAAACTTCTCATGACTGTGTTCTCATGATTGTCCAACTTCTCACCCCAAAGACAGACATACAAGAGATACTATGGATAATGCTGTGATAGGTTGGTACATACATGGGTCTTATTTAAGAGAAGAGCATGGAAATTTTAGGGCAAGATATGCTATGGTTTTCTTACTAGAGGTCATTCAAACCAGTCATCTTTCCTAAGCTCAAATTACCGAATTGACTGCCCTGACTTGAGCTTGTCAATTGGCAAAAGACAAGGCTGTGAACATATCCACTGACTGTCACTGTGCATTTGGGGTTGCTCATGACATTCGGATGCTATGGAAGAAGAGAGAATATTTAACCTAAAGAAAATCCATTTAAAAAAAAAAAACCAAAAAACAGAAAACAAGTATCAGTATCAAAGCTCTTAGGAACTATTCTAAACCCAGACCTTTTGGCAATTATAAAAATCCCAGGTCACTCTAAATTGAACATCACTGAAAGTTGGGGTAACCAATTTACTGATGCTAAGCTTAAAGAGCAGGATTCGAGCCACCGGCCTCAATCTGGGAAATGGACAAAAAATCCAAAGCAGTTAAGAGCATGTTGAAGGAAACGCAAAGCATTGCCCCAACTAAAGAGATATCTACTTGGAAACAGAAGGAAGCCTAACTCCTGAAACTGAAATATGGTGTAGACCTAGTAATAATCCCATTATTCCAATGGGATGTCAAGTGCCCCTTAAGGAATATGTTCATAATCTGATCCTTGGAATCCATATAAAATGATATTCTGATGTAAACAATATTACTGAAAACTGAAACTGAAACTGAAATATGGTATAGACCTAACAATAACCACATTATGGGATGTCAAGTGCCCCTTATGAAATATACTCATAATCTGACCCTTTGGAATCCATATAAAATGATATCCTGGTGTAAACAATGTTACTGAAAACCATCCTCCATGATGGCACAAACTGTTTACTCCCAATGGATTATTTGGCTCAAATATAACCCATGGAATTTCCTCCATGGGGCCCAGGGTCATTTTCCTCTTCCAGCTGACCTTTTGAAGTATGGCAGCTTGATTTTACTCAGCTGATATCATCTCAGGGTTACAGATATGTTTTAGTAATGGTCTGTGTGTTTTCCCATTGGGTTGAAGCTTTTCCCTGCAGGCAAGCAACAATAATGGCAGTTAGAAAAATTCTATTAGAAAAAAGTTATTCCATTATCGGGAGTCCTCTGTAAACTTCACAGTGTTACTGTGAAGTTTTACTGGCAAGGTTATTCAAAATATTTGTAAAATTTGATCCATACTTTAATATTTTCATTGTGCCTATTATTCCATTCTTCATGACTGGTGGAAACGGCCAATGGAATAATTAAAACACAATTGGCTAAGTTCATACAGGCATTTCACCTCCCCTGGCCCAAAGCACTCCCCCTGGTGCTGCTTACATTCCAATCCACCCCTTTTAGAAAACATCAATGATCCTCTTATGAAATTATAATGGGAAGGCCTTTGTGTATGGAAAGCAAAATAACCAACCCAACTTTTTTAAATGGAGGTATATCACAATGTTGTAAGGGAGTCATTCATCATTGTTTTTAAAAAAGCCAAGATTTGGCTAATTTGAACTTGTAAATTCCTTTCACAGTTGACTACCTGAAGACAGGGTACCTGGTCATAGTCTGTAGCCTGGATACTTTGGCTTTTAGAAGAAACATTTAATAAAGGACTCCCTTCAATGGAAGAGCCCATACCAGGCACTATTGACTAATCCATGTGCCACAAAAATAGTGGGTATAGGCTCATGGAATCACTGCTGTCATCTCCTGAGTGGACTGTAACTTTCAGCAAAGATCTTCAACTCCAGTTTACTAAACACTGATATTCTATCCAGGATGAGAATGAAATGACACATGTTGTAGACTGCTTAAATCCAAGACACAGGACTAGGCCTATATACCAAAGAACACCTGTGGTTATAGTACAATAGGCACTACAATTATTGTCCAAGAGATACTGGCAATTGCTACCTTATGCAAAACAGGGCACTTGCCTTTTCTTATTTAATATCCTTTTGTAGTTAAAAAGAATTTCAAAACCTTGCTTCTATTTATCTTATCTTTCTATGTATTCTTGTCATTGCCACCCACTGTTGCCCATAAAAGAAACGTGTTTCTACAATCGGATCAGGATTATGCAGACAGATTACAAAAGGATGCCTGCTGGATATGTGAACTTGTGACTCTTTCCACTAGATCTAGCCTGCTATGGTGGGCATCTCCTTTTCAAAGTGAGGACTGGATAAAATACCATAAAGTTATTATTACACAGAAATGGTCTGGTATACTTAGTGGCTAATATAAGAAAAGATGGTGTATATAATTGCTCATTCAAAACATTCTTAAGAACAAGGCCCATGGAAAAAGTTTCTCAACAGAAAGGACAAGCTCACTAGCTCTAACTTTAGCAACACTCATACCAAAAAGAGAAGGAAATAACCACGCCCCACCTCAAACAATGGCCCACTTTCAAAATGGCATAATGCAACTTTGGAATTGGTTCATCTGGCTCACCCCTTCATTTGGCCAACTCAGCCAAAATGCTTCTTTATGCTGGGGAACAAGGAAACTACACCAAAGACCAGTTGCCAAAACAGTTCAAGAGATATGGGGTGAATACCTGGAGAACTTTGTTATCTTATTATCATATTATAATACACTGACTGGCATGCCGCTGATTGGGTACAGCAGCCAGGTATTTATTAGTTATTTCCAAATGGGACATTTTGGCTATGTGACACTAACTTGTGGCTGTGATTATTGCCAAGATGGTTCAGACAATGTTCTCTAGTTTATGCTTGGTCACAAGTACAAGTAATTCGGACGCTGCCAAAACCAACAAACCTTTTTCATTTACAATCTCACTGGACACAATCTGTATTTCAATGGTGTTGATACAGAGCTTTTGCTGCTTAGTTCAGCTAAATCCAGGTTCTTTTATCATGATGAGGAAAAATTAGTCACATTGACACATTGAAGGATGAGGAGAGCAGAATTTCTTGGGCAAAAAGAAAAAAAAAAAAAAGAAAAACTCTTAGGAAAGTGAGGGAAAGTCCTGCCAGTATGCTCCCACTTCACATATTTAATACCAGACCACCACACATGAGCTAAAGAGTTCAGGCTGCTCCCCACTGTACAAAGCATGAACTTCCCATGATTCTACCCTATCCTCCCAGTGCACAGATGGGTCCCCAGTCCATTGAGGGCATGCATATACAAAACTCTGGGCAGGTTCCCTCATTTGCACAAAAGTGTATGACATAAACACTTGTGGGGTGGATTGAAGATTCTCCAGTGATCTCCCTTATCTGCCTCTTGTATCTATTATTCCCTCTCTAAAGAAGTACATCTAAGTGCCATTAGAATAAGGATAATGATGAGTACAAAAACCAATCTTAACTGCTTTCTGCTAGCAGGGTGTGCTGCTTTTGAAAAACAGCAGTCATGTCTGCCTCCAAGGCCTATCTAAGGGTCTCTGGCAAAAAGGGGTCATAATTTGAGGCTCCAGTTGCATGACCATTTGGAGTTTGATGGCCTGAAGGCGAGAAGAGACAAACCAGGTTATTAGAAAACATGTATTAAAATGAAACTTTTAAGTTGGGGGAGGGGGTGGTAAGGACAGCTCAAAAATCCTGAGACCTTTTACTGGTTTGCACAGAGAGAGGGAGGGCAAAAGCCCAACTGGTAAAAAAATTTTTACCCTTTTGCTGACATGTCAGGTTTCTGGTTTCCCTTCTCCTGAGCCCAATCCTAAGCCAACCAGTTTAAGGTCTGGAAAATTAACTTTTCCCAGCTTGAAGGATGTATCCAAGGGGAGCGTCCCACAGTACAGAGACACACTTATGTATCAGTAAAGAGAGGACAGAGAAGAAAAAAAAAAAGAAAGAAGGCATTTTTCAAAGGTGCCCCAGGGGTTCAGGATGCATCTGAAAGTGGTACAGAATAAAGATGAATGGCTACTCATTTAGAAAGAGGGAAGTAAAATATCCCAGGTTCCCTACCCATGTACACCCTATATACCCTGCTGTCAGTTGCCTTCAAATTTGCTAGACCTCATTTATGCCATGGATACTACCATGACTTTTATCCATGAAACAAGAAACTTGGGTTAATCAGCAGGAATCAGTCATGCTCACCTGCACTGTGCCTTTTAACTTCCGTTATTGTCTGCCTCTGGATTCATCAGATCCAGCTTTCTTTTCTAAGACTTCAACATGAAGCTTAGAATTCAGTTTATGACAAAAAAGTGTGTCTCATGGGGGCTTTCATGGGCTCCTTATTACAAGCCACATACTAAGGTGAAGCTGCAGAATCAACTCCTCCTCCAATTAGAAAGAGAAAATAATGTCTTGTGGCATGACCAGATAACTTGTGGCTATAGTTACGCTTGCCAAGATTTGGGTTCATGGTGCTTGGCTTTGGTTAGCTCCCTTGGCTTTACTTTCCCAATAAGGAAACCTCCAGGTGATAGGCATCTTATTTATTTCCATCACCTGGCAGGATCTGCAGATAATTGCTCAGAACTAGAATATTAATGCATATTTTTACATTACCCATCCTTTTGTGTTCCTTTTGAGCTGTAGCCAGAGATTGCTGGTTGGTTTACAGAAATAAGCAAGGTTAGTCTAAAATGTAGGAAAAAATTTAAAAACCTCTAATGAGTCTAGCCTTTAATGACAAATGTGTGATAAATTTTGAAACATAAATTCTCTTTCCCCAGTCCTCATTTTCATTAAAAACAAATCGTGATAGGACTAAGTTGATTGCAAAATAGAGTTTAGTCTTATACTTGGCCTGATTATTTGCATAAAGTGCAGCAAGAATAATTACTTTTACGTAGGACATTTAGGTTAACTTTGATAACAGTTTGCTCCACCCAGAATCTCAGATAGGAATTTCTAAAGCCCAGCCCAGCCATGGGTTTATACCCTCAAATACCTGTGAGTTGGGTAAACTCCTCTGTTTTTGAGGGCCCAAGAACATGACGTTCCTTGGCCTGTTAGAAAAATAACATTCTTTACTCACTGCAGATTAGGAACGCTGCACAGGGACAGTATAGACAAGGTAAGATGCCAGTTTTCCCAAGGGGTTTTTGTCAGCTCTGCAAGTCAAGCTTGATTCCTTAAAGAGAAGCATACCTTTCCAGTCAAAGCCTTGGTAAAACAGCCAGTTTCTCCAATTACATCCTGTTGCAGACAAAAACAGACTCTTTTTTTTTAAATTTTTTTTTTTTAATATGCTTTAAGATCCAGGGTATATGTGCATAATGTGCAGGTTTCTTACATATGTATACTTGTGCCATCTTGGCGTGCTGAACCCATCAACTCGTCAGCACGCATCAACTCGTCATTTACATCGGGTATAACTCCCAATGCAATCCCTCCCCTCTCCCCATGGTAGGCCCCAGTGTATGATGTTCCCCTTCCCAAGTCCAAGTGATCTCATTGTTCAGTTCCCACCTATGAGTGAGAACATGTGGTGTTTGGTTTTCTGTTCTTGCAATAGTTTGCTGAGAATGATGGTTTCAAGCTGCATCCATGTCCCTACAAAGGACACAAACTCATCCTTTTTTATGGCTGCATAGTATTCCATTGTGTATATGTGCCACATTTTCTTAATCTAGTCTGTCACTGATGGACATTTGGGTTGATTCCAAGTCTTTGCTATTGTGAATAGTGCCACAATAAACATACGTGTGCATGTGTCTTTATAGCAGCATGATTTATAATCCATTGGGTATATACCCAGTAATGGGATGGCTGGGTCATATGGTACTTCTAGTTCTAGGTGCTTGAGGAATCGCCATACTGTTTTCCATAATGGTTGAACTAGTTTACAATCCCACCAACAGTGTAAAAGTGTTTCTATTTCTCCACACCCTCTCCAGCACCTGTTGTTTCCTGACTTTTTAATGATTGCCAGTCTAACTGGTGTGAGATGGTATCTCATTGTGGTTTTGATTTGCATTTCTCTGATGGCCAGTGATGATGAGCATTTTTTCATGTGTCTGTTGGCTGTATGAATGTCTTCTTTTGAGAAATGTCTGCTCATATCCTTTGCCCATTTTGGATGGGGTGGTTTGTTTTTTTCTTGTAAATTTGTTTGAATTCTTTGTAGGTTCTGGATATTAGCCCTTAGTCAGATGAGTAGATTGCAAAAATTTTCTCCCATTCTGTAGGTTGCCTGTTCACTCTGATGGTAGTTTCTTTTGCTGTGCAGAAGCTCTTTAGTTTAATGAGATCCCATTTGTCAATTTTGGCTTTTCTTGGCATTGCTTTTGGTGTTTTAGACATGAAGTCCTTGCCCATGTCTATGTCCTCAATAGTATTACCTAGGATTTCTTCTAGGGTTTTTATGGCATTAGGTCTAACATTTAAGTCTCTAATCCATCTTGAATTAATTTTCATATAAGGAGTAAGGAAAGGATCCAGTTTCAGCTTTCTACTTAGGGCTAGCCAATTTTCCCAGCACCATTTATGAAATAGGGAATCCTTTCCCCATTTCCTGTTTCTCTCAGGTTCGTCAAAGATCAGATGGCTGTAGATGTGTGGTATTATTTCTGAGGACTCTGTTCTGTTCCATTGGTCTATATCTCTGTTTTGGTACCAGTACCATGCTGTTTTGGTTACTGTAGCCTTGTAGTATAGTTTGAAGTCAGGTAGTGTGATGCCTCCAGCTTTGTTCTTTTGACTTAGGATTGTCTTGGAGATGCGGGCTCTTTTTTGGTTCCATATGAACTTTAAAGCAGTTGTTTCCAATTCTGTGAAGAAACTCATTGGTAGCTTGATGGGGATGGCATTGAATCTATAAATTACCTTGGGCAGTATGGCCATTTTCACGATATTGATTCTTCCTATCCATGAGCATGGTATGTTCTTCCATTTGTTTGTGTCCTCTTTGATTTCACTGAGCAGTGGTTTGTAGTTCTCCTTGAAGAGGTCCTTTACATCCCTTGTCAGTTGGATTCCTAGGTATTTTATTCTCTTTGAAGCAATTGTGAATGGAAGTTCATTCCTGATTTGGCTCTCTGTTTGTCTGTTACTGGTGTATAAGAATGCTTGTGATTTTTGCACATTAATTTTGTATCCTGAGACTTTGCTGAAGTTGCTTATCAGCTTAAGGAGATTTTGGGCTGAGACAATGGGGTTTTCTAAATATACAATCATGTCATCTGCAAACAGGGACAATTTGACTCCTTCTTTTCCTAACTGAATACCCTTGATTTCTTTCTCTTGCCTGATTGCCCTAGCCAGAACTTCCAACACTATGTTGAATAGGAGTGGTGAGAGAGGGCATCCCTGTCTTGTGCCAGTTTTCAAAGGGAATTTTTCCAGTTTTTGCCCATTCAGTATGATATTGGCTGTGGGTTTGTCATAAATAGCTCTTATTATTTTGAGATATGTTTCATCAATACCAAATTTGTTGAGCATTTTTAGCATGAAGGGCTGTTGAATTTTGTCAAAAGCCTTTTCTGCATCTATTGAGATAATCATGTGGTTCTTGTCTTTGGTTCTGTTTATATGCTGGATTATGTTTATTGATTTGCATATGTTGAACCAGCCTTGCATCCCAGGAACGAAGCCCACTTGATCGTGGTAGATAAGCTTTGTGATGTGCTGCTGAATCCGGTTTGCCAGTATTTTATTGAGGATTTTTGCATTGATATTCATCAGGGATATTGGTCTAAAATTATCTTTTTTTTGTTGTGTCTCTGCCAGGCTTTGGTATCAGGATGATGTTGGCTCATAAAATGAGTTAGGAAGGATTCCCTCTTTTTCTATTGATTGGAATAGTTTCAGAAGGAATGGTATCAGCTCCTCCTTGTACCTCTGGTAGAATTCAGCTGTGAATCCATCTCGTCCTGGACTTTTTTTGGTTGGTAGGCTATTAATTATTGCCTCAATTTCAGAGCCTGATATTGGTCTATTCAGGAATTCAGCTTCTTCCTGGTTTAGTCTTGGGAAAGTGTAAGTGTCCTGGAAATTATCCATTTCTTCTAGGGTTTCTAGTTTATTTGCGTAGAGGTGTTTATAGTATTCTCTGATGGTAGTTTGTATTTCTGTGGGGTTGGTGGTGATATCCCCTTTATCATTTTTTATTGTGTCTATTTGATTCTTCTCTCTTTTCTTCTTTATTAGTCTTGCTAGCGGTCTGTCAGTTTTGTTGATCTTTTCAAAAAACCAACTCCTGGATTCATTGATTTTTTGGAGGGTTTTTTGTGTCTCTATCTCCTTCAGTTCTGCTCTGATCTTAGTTATTTCTTGCCTTCTGCTAGCTTTCGAATGTGTTTGCTCTTGCTTCTCTAGTTCTTTTAATTGTGATGTTAGAGTGTCAATTTTAGATCTTTCCTGCTTTCTCTTGTGGGCATTTAGTGCTATAAATTTCCCTCTACACACTGCTTTAAATGTGTCCCAGAGATTCTGGTATGTTGTATCTTTGTTCTCCTTGGTTTCAAAGAACATATTTATTTCTGCCTTCCTTTTGTATGTACCCAGTAGTCATTCAGGAGCAGGTTATTCAGTTTCCATGTAGTTGAGCAGTTTTGATTGAGTTTCTTAGTCCTGAGTTCTAGTTTGATTGCACTATGGTCTGAGAGACAGTTTGTTATAATTTCTGTTCTTGTATATTTTCTGAGGAGTGCTTTACTGCTTGCTGCAGAGATGAGTTCAATTCCTGGATATCCTTGTTAACTTTCTGTCTCGTTGATCTGTCTAATGTTGACAGTGGGGTGTTGAAATCTCCCGTTATTATTGTATGGGAGTCTAAGTCTCTTTGTAAGTCTCTAAGGACTTGCTTTATGAATCTGGGTGCTCCTGTATTGGGTGCATATATATGTAGGATAGTTAGCTCTTCCTGTTGAATTGATCCCTTTACCGTTATGTAATGGCCTTATTTGTCTCTTTTGATCTTTGATGGTTTATAGTCTGTTTTTTCAGAGACTAAGATTGCAACCCCTGCTTTTTTTTGTTCTCCATTTGCTTGGTAGATCTTCCTCCGTCCCTTTATTTTGAGCCTATGTATGTCTCTGCATGTGAGATGGGTCTCCTGAATACAGCAGACTGATGGGTCTTGACTCTTTATCCAGTTTGCCAGTCTGTGTCTTTTAATTGGAGCATTTAGTCCATTTACATTTAAGGTTAAGATTGTTATGTGTGAACTTGATCCTGCCATTATGATATTAACTGGTTATTTTGCTCGTTAGTTGATGCAGTTTCTTCCTAGCCTCGATGGTCTTTACATTTTGGCATGGTTTTGCAATGGCTGGTACCAGTTGTTCCTTTCCATGTTGAGTGCTTCCTTCAGGGTCTCTTGTAAGGCAGGCCTGGTAGTGACAAAATCTCTAAGCATTTGCTTATCTGTAAAGGATTTTATTTCTCCTTCGCTTATGAAATTTAGTTTGGCTGGATAGGAAATTCTGTTTTGAAAATTCTTTTCTTTAAGAATGTTGAATATTGGCCCCCACTCTCTTCTGGCTTGGAGAGTTTCTGCTGAGAGATCTGCTGTTAGTCTGATGGGCTTCCCTTTGTGGGTAACCCGACCTTTCTCTCTGGCTGCCCTTAACATTTTTTCCTTCATTTCAACTTTGGTGAATCTGGCAATTGTGTGTCTTGGAGTTGCTCTTCTCGAGGAGTATCTTTGTGGCGTTCTCTGTATTTCCTGAATTTCAATGTTGGCCTGCCCTACTAGGTTGGGGAATTTCTCCTGGTTGATATCCTGAAGAGTGTTTTCCAACTTGGTTCCATTTTCCCCCTCACTTTCAGGCACCCCAATGAGACGTAGATTTGGTCTTTTTACATAATCCCATACTTCTTGCAGGCTTTGTTCATTTCTTTTTCTTCTTTTTTCTTTAGATTTCTCCTCTCCCTTCATTTCATTCATTTGATCCTCAGTCGCTGATACTCTTTCTTCCAGTTGATCGAGTCGGTTACTGAAGCTTGTGCATTTGTCACGTATTTCTCGTGTCATGGTTTTCATCTCTGTCAGTTCGTGTATGGCCTTCTCTGCATTAATTATTCTGGTTATCAATTCTTCTACTCTTTTTTCAAGATTTTTAGTTTCTTTGCACTGGGTACATAATTCCTCCATTAGCTCTGAGAAGTTTGATGGACAGAAGTCTTCTTCTCTCATCTTGTCAAAGTCATTCTCCATCCATCTTTGATCCATTGCTGGTGATGAGCTGCGTTCTTTTGGAAGGGGAGATGTGCTCTTATTTTTTGAATTTCCAGTTTTTCTGCCCTGCTTTTTCCCCATCTTTGTGGTTTTATCTGCCTCTGGTCTTTCATGATGGTGACATACTGATGGGGTTTTGGTGTGGGTGTCCTTCCTGTTTGTTTATTTTCCTTCTAACAGTCAGGACCCTCAGCTGTAGGTCTGTTGGAGATTGCTTGATGTCCACTCCAGACCCTGTTTGCCTGGGTATCAGCAGCAGAGGCTGCAGGAGATAGAATATTGCTGCACAGCGAGTATACCTGTCTGATTCTTGCTTTGGAAGCTTCCTCTCAGGGGTGTACTCCACCGTGTGAGGAGTGGGATGTCGGTCTGCCCCTAGTGGGGGATGTCTCCCAGTTAGGTTACTCAGGGGTCAGGGACCCACTTGAGCAGGCAGTCTGTCTGTTCTCAGATCTCAACCTCCGTGTTGGGAGATCCACTGCTCTCTTCAAAGCTGTCAGACAGAATCGTTTGTGTCTGCAGACATTTCAGCTGCTTTGTTGTTGTTGTTGTTGTTGTTGTTTAGCTGTGCCCTGTCCCCAGAGGTGGAGTTTACAGAGACAGGCAGGACTCCTTGAGCTGCTGTGAGCTCCGCCCAGTTGGAGCTTCCCATCTGCTTTGTTTATCTACTTAAGCCTCAGCAATGGCGGGTGCCCCTCCCCCAGCCTCACTGCTGCCTTGCTGCGAGATGGCAGACTGCTGTGCTAGCAATGAGGGAGGCTCCGTGGGCGTGAGACCCTCCGGGCCAGGTGTGGGATATAATCTCCTAGTGTGCCCGTTTGCTAAGATCCTTGGTAGAGTGCAGTATTGGGGTGGGAGTTACCCGATTTTCCAGGTGTTGTGTGTCTCAGTTCCCCTGGCTAGGAAAAAGGATTCCCTTCCCCCTTGCGCTTCCCAAGTGAGGGGATGCCTTGCCCTGCTTCACCTCTCGCTGGTCGGGCTGCAGCAGCTGACCAGCACCGACTGTCCCGCACTCCCTAGTGAGATGAACCCAGTACCTCAGTTGAAAATGCAGAAATCACCTGTCTTTTTTTTTTTTTTTTTATTATACTTTAAGTTCTAGGGTACATGTGCATAACGTGCAGGTTTGTTACATATGTATACTTGTGCCATGTTGGTGTGCTGCACCCATCAACTCGTCAGCACCCATCAACTCGTCATTTACATCAGGTATAACTCCCAATGCAATCCCTCCCCCTTCCCCCCCGCCATGATAGGCCCTGGTGTGTGATGTTCCCCTTCCCGAGTCCAAGTGATCTCTTGCTCGCGCTGGGAGTTGGAGACTGGAGCTGTTCCTCTTAGGCCATCTTGCTCTGCCCTCCGAAAACAGACTCTTAATGCAGGGAGGCAAACAACTATATTGCCATAAGTTAAGAATACTCACAATTAGTTTCCAGATTCTAGAGAAGCCAGGAAGAGTGAGAGAGACAAATATACTTAAAATTTTATTCACAGAAGTATATATTACTGAATTATTAAAGGTTGTAAGTAGCTAAAAATAGGTTTCTTTGACTCTGAAAAACAAAACAAGAATCAACAATGTTCCAAGAAAAAGTTCAAAAAATTATTTCAGTTTTCTATTACTTCAGACCATTGAGTTAACTGTTATTTTCCTTGATATTTTTGAACATTTTAGCTCTTCATGAATCCTGTACATTTTTCCTTCATTCCAATGTTATGATCTCCAAAGTTCTTAGCAACCTGCATTTGAGAGCACCTGTCAAAGATTGTTTTTTGTTTGTTTGTTTGTTTTTTGAGACAGAGTCTCACTCTGTCAACCAGGCTGGAGTGCAGTGGTGTAATCTTGGCTCACTGCAACTTCCACATCCTGGGTTCAAGTGATTCTCCTGCTTCAGCCTCCCTAATATCTGGGTCTACAAGCACACACCACCATGTCCAGCTAATTTTTGTATTTCTTTAGTAGGGATGGGGTTGCACCATGTTTTCCAGGCTGTTCTCAAACACATGACATCAAGTGATCTGATGACTCAGCCTCCCAAAGTGTTGGGATTACAGGTGTGAGCCACTATAACTGGTCAAAATTTCTATAGTTGGTTATAAACCATATTTTGAAAAGGATTAACACAAGACAACAATTGTCTATCAATACAGTCTGAAATGATTGACAGATAAATTTTATTATCTCCTTGGTTTACAATAACTTAACATAACCTTGATTGTGATTGATAGCATATACTCAGACATTAGAATTTTAGACATTTCAAACAATTTTGGAGCATATATTAATATTATTCCCTAAAATATAACCTGAAGATTAAACATTATTTTGGCAATCCCATATACCTAGACATGTTAACTAATCCTGTTTACCTGCCTTCTGGATGCTCCAGGGGCCCTCTGTAGCATCCAAAAGCCAGGCATCATGAAAGACAATTTTTAAACTGAAGTTTGATTTTTGGAAACCTGTTAAATGTTAGAGATTTAAAACACTTGATGCTATGAAATGGAATTACAGATTACCATAAATTATTTATTTTGCCAAAATGATGACTCAGACATTTAAAAAAACAAAAACCTTGTATAACCTTTTGAAGATATCACTGAAGAGCAGATTAATGCCTTAAGGGTACCTTGTGCTTTTATTTCAGTGATCAATTTACAAAAAAAAAAAAAAAAAAAAAAACCCACTTAATACCTTTTTGAATGTAGCCAATATGTTCATACACAGAATTTCTTTTGCAAGTATAACTTTTACAATCCCTCCACAACTTGTTTGAACTTTTAGCTTTATCTTAGCTAATTTAAAACAATCTTTTAATCCTAGGCAAAAATTTACACATTGACTACATTTGCACTTTACCAGTAATTTTTAAGGCTGTTTTTCTTTATAAAAGAATAAAGTCACATGAACTAAAAGGTACAACAGCTTTTATCTTCTCTTTTAAAAATATTTGATGCAAGTGCTTATTCTTCTTGAAGTTAATTAATCAGAGATTTTTTTTATAGCCATCACACACACAACACTTATATAACTACACAGTGAGGCAGAAAAGAATCCAGTAACTATAATATTTTTCATTTGCCAAACTCCTAATTGGATTATTGGCCTCTGGGTGGAGCCCTTTAAGAGCAAGACTAGGAAAACATATGGTTTCTATGGTATAATAAACAGGTATAGCTGGAAGACAAAAACAAATTTTGAAAGGGATTTAGCTACCTCTGATTCCTGAGGTTCCATAAGGAAAACAGAGGTCTTTTCCCTCTCAGGCCTGCATTAAGAGTGGCAAGGCAAAATGGAGAAAAATAATTCAGTCAACTGAGTAAAAACGTTTTTCCAGAAAAACAAGATCCAAGAAGAGAAAAACATCAAGGTCTATTAATTATGCCTATAACTTGGATATTAACTTTTAATTAAGCTGAGAGTTCTTCAAGAAAATCCATTTAAATCATTTGTTACCCCCACTTTAGCTGTGCCAAGCAGCCAATATTTCTAGTTTTCAAACTTTACTAAAAGCTCAGAAAAAGGAATATTCAAGGTGGTTCATGGAGGGGCAGAGAATCAACAAATGGCAAAGGTCACACAGATTTCAAACCAGAAAGGACTCCTTATGCCAGGATTCAACCTGGGCCACCATTGTAAAATGGTGGAGGCTAAAACAAAGCACTGCTATGTGCTTACAGATCACACTCTCAAGAATGTAAAACAAGATGGAAGCCCTTAGTAAAGTTTGCTACTGACCATACAGAAAGACTTGCAAAGCACACTGGATTGGCTACAGCTTAAGACAAACCTCAGAAATATTTTTTTCATAAATAAAACTTTACAGAGAAAATTAACAGTGATAGTTGGGGTTGTGGTTTAGTAAAATGTTTGCTAAAAGTAAAACAAAACTATTGCTTGAAAGTTAACTCTTGATCTAGTAGAGAAAAGAAAAATAGCTTAAACTACAGGGCTGTGCTAACTGCTGACAGGGTAGAGAAAAGGGACAAAAAAAGCTTAAAATGCAGGGTTGGAAAGATGCCTGGGGAAAGAACCTCTTATTCTTATGCAAATAGATTTCTCCAATGGGAAGAGAAACTTAATTACTGTCAGATGGAGATGGACCCCTGGCTGGGGGAGGGGAGGACTCCATGTATGCATGTGGGGAACTCTGGCCAGCCTGCCATGTGGGGCCCAGGGCAGTGGCTCATTCCCACCCTTCATGGCCATTGGATGCCACACACCCATGCAGCCGACATGGCCTTGTGCCACAGCTGGGAGAAAAGAGGGGTGGGAAGCTGCCATTTGCCTGTCCATTCCACACACATTTCTGTGGCTGTTGAGATGGGGTTGTACTCAGTTTCCCTTACCCTCAGAAGAAGTCTAAAGAAAAAAAGTCTCAAGAATGAGAGGGAAGAGGATTTTTTGGTTCACATCTTACCCTTTCTCATGTCCCCATACAGGCCACCAAAATGATGCAGAATTTTTACTCCTTAGTTTAACTAAACCCAGGTTCTTTTATCACAACCGGGAAAAATTAGGCACATGGACACATTGAAGGATGAGGAGAGCAGAATTTATTGGGAGAAAATGAAAAAAAAGAAACACTCAGTAAATCTAGAGGAAGTCCTGCCAATGAGCTCCCACCTCACTAATTGAATACCAGGCCACCACATATGAGCTGAAGAGGCCAGGATCCAACCCCTTGGCCAAGGCACAAACTTCTGTGGCTCTACCCCTTTGTCCCAGTGCACAGGTGGATCTCCAGTCTGTTGTGGGCATTCACAGACAAGACCCTGGACAGTTTCCCTTATCTTCACAAAAGCATCTCATGTAAACACTCATGTAAACACCAGTGCCCCACTTATCTGCCTCCTGCATCTATCATTATGATCATTTAGCTTTAATATTCATACCACAAATAGATATTGAAGATGTTATATGGCATATACGGCATTAACAAATTATACACAAAAGGTATACACAAAATGATATCCACATGAGTATCTCTTTGCTAAACAATGAGGTGTCACTCATGAGGAAAGCAGTGTTGCAAAATTGTATGGCCCTAGATATACTTACTGAAGCCCAAAAGGGAACCCGCACCATTATAAAAGCCAAATGTGTTTATTTTTAGGAGGTCATGTCTCTTAAATTTGTATCTGTTTTCTCTGCCCTATTGTCTACACTATTTTATGTTAAAAGGTAGATTCACTGAGCCAAACAAAGGCATAAATGACTATCTTCCCCTCACAAAAAAAAAAAAAAAAAAAATGTGTATTTCTCAATATTCCACCCTTTCCCCTTTAAATTTTAAGCCCTCAAAATCACCTTGGCAGAAAGGTATAGACCTGTGTCCCAGATGTGCATCCTTAACTATGGTAAATAAACCTTCTAAAATGATGGAGATTTGCCTCAGTCATTTTCCTTGACTGACAGGAGACACCTTGTGTATCCTTGGTTAAGTCATAATCATGATTAAGGATTACTGGTTTTGGTGATTAAGTCTTAATCAAGATAATGGGAGGGTACCTTTGGTAAAAATAAGTTTTTGAAATATCAGCTGTTTGTCACAGCTAAAATCTAATCATAAAAAAAATTCAAAAGATGTATTTTTTTAAACCATAAAGCTTTATGGTCAGAAGTAAACTTTATTAAAAGCTGATATTAAAGCTATTCCTTCCTCTTTTCTGTCTTCAGTACAACATAAAAGTGATACAGGTAGTTAGGTCTGAGTGGTGCAGGAAAGGGCTCTCCCCCACCCGTTAGAAATGTTGGGTGATAAGGCCGGGCGCGGTGGCTCACGCCTGTAATCCCAGCACTTTGGGAGGCCGAGACGGGTGGATCACGAGGTCAGGAGTTCGAGACCATCCTGGCTAACACGGTGAAACCCCGTCTCTACTAAAAAATACAAAAAACTAGCCGGGCGAGGTGGCGGGCGCCTATAGTCCCAGCTACTCGGGAGGCTGAGGCAGGAGAATGGCGTGAACCCGGGAGGCGGAGCTTGCAGTGAGCTGAGATCCGGCCACCGCACTCCAGCCTGGGTGACAGAGCGAGACTCCGTCTCAAAAAAAAAAAAAAAAAAAAAAAAAGAAATGTTGGGTGATGGTACAGCAATTATTGCATTGCCTCCCTAAAAAATGATAATTTGGTAGTGCCAGGGAGAAACCATTTCCTGGGTCTACACCTGTTAACAACAAAATATTAATTGAATGGAGACCCCAAGAGAAGCAACTTCCTGGGCATGCATGTTAAGAGACAAAAATGAAGTGTTATCTTCTGGTGGTACACTCCATCAGGAAAGGGAAGAAAGCCTCAGTTGGTGATGCTTATAACTTCCTAAACACACTGTGCAGGCTCAAATTCCAAAGGCTAAGGAAAACACTGGGCATGTGAAAAGCCCACCCTAAGGGAAGAATCTTGGGAAAGAGTTGAACTTATTAAAGTTCTTGAATCATGGTTAAATGAGGCACTTGACCTTCTCTCTTTAACCTTCACGTGCCCATTTGAGTTTCTTCCAAGTGCACCTTCTTCTTTTTCTTGTTTTAAGGTCTTTTTAAATAAACTTTCATTTCTGCTCTGGAACTTGCCTCCGTCTCATTTTCTGCTTTATGTTCCTCAGTCGAATTCTTCTGAGTAGGCATGGACTGAAGTTGCTATGTACCCGTAAGGATAGGCCACTGGTAACTCGGGATGACTCAGATCTCCTCCAATATTATTTGTAACAAAAGTATCTAGAGTGGATTTCTAATTACTCAGACCCCTTAAAACCACAGAATAAGGCACTACTCACACACTTTTTGGAGTCCTCCCTGTTGCTCTAGTGTATGAAAAGGCTTTCATGCTTTAGTCATGGAAAGGTTCCTCACAGGTCTAATGCTCGGCTCTTTTTTGTATTCTGTTACATGATATATTTGGCTCTTGGTGGTACTGGAGGTTACATTGTACTGTGAGAGAACACTTGACCTTTGTACGTGTTATGGCTGGTGAGTTGACGGTGAGAGTTGCAGTTTTGGAGGTGGCTTACAGCAGTTGTTTATAGCGAATATTTATTACTACAGGGGACTACTCCTATCTTTACGTGTTAGGTTGAGGACTAAACTTTGACATCTTTTCTTCTCTTGCCCAAATTTCCTCCATCTAATGGGGGTGGGGAGTTATGCCATACAAATCATAAAGTCCCATCAGAGAGCTTTTATTTTTCCCTGTATAACATGACTTACTTTTCAACCTGACACTGGCATAACATCACAAGACAGATAGATAGATAGATGATAGATAGATAGATAGATAGATAGATAGATAGATAGATAGATACATACATACATACATAGACAGATAGATAAATATATAGATAGATAAATATATATGTGTATTAACCCAAAATATGTTTATTTTCCATATCTTGAAAGAGCCCTGCCAAGTTGTCTCTCATGGGGAAAAATCTACATTCTGTGGAGAGTCCTCTTTCCTTTTATCAGTACTTCTTCCTGATCTAAGAATCAACTAAGAGTCTGACACCTTTTTAAGTTTGATAAGAAACATTTACAATCTATTTTCTCTGAAGCCTGGTACCTGAAGCCTTGATCTGCACGAGAACCTTGGTCTCCACCATCCCTTATCTTAACCCAGACCTTGTCATTCTATTAATTCCAAGTCTTTAGACAAATTTTTTCAACCAGTTGCCAATCAGAAAATCTTTGAATCTGCCTATAACCTGGAGACCCCTACTTCCAGTTGTCCTGCCTTGCCAGACTGAATCAATGTACCCCTTACATGTATTGACTGATGTCTTACGGCCCCCTAAAATGTATAAAACCAAGTTGTTGCCTGACCACCTTGGGCATATGTTCTCAGGGTTTACTTAAGGCTGTATCATGGGCCATGGTCGCTCATATTTGGCTCAGAATATACCTCTTTAGATGTTTTACAAAGTTTGACTCTTTTCACCAACAAGTTAAGAAAGGCACAGTTTAAAAACTTAGAAAAATATTTTGTAGTGAGGTGCACTGTGAAAGTTTGGCCTAATCTTGTGGTACTTTTTTTCCTTTGGGGGACCCAGGATTCAAAGAAGTGGGATCCTTCATTTTTAAAAATCTAAATTTGCTGCTTTCCAGTTGTACCTTCTCCTCAAGCAATTAAATATTAGACCATGAAAACTGCAAATATTTTCTTTGTCCTGTTCATTAAAGGCCTCCATCCAGAAATATGTAATCTATTCAAGAAGCAAGCTAAGTTGAAAAGACCACTATCTAACTGTACTGATCTCTAAAATATGACTTTCTTTTTTTTACTGCATAAATATATAAAAGAGCTCTACTTAATTGCTTAAAGAAAAATTAAATGCCCAAATTAAATACTTGGTCAGAAAAGTAGAAAGTAACTCAAACGTCTTTAAGTTCTCATGACTTGGGTAATTAACTAGACAAGACTAGTTAATATTTTTGGTTTAATAAAAACAGCTGTGCCTTATGAACAGCAAAACACTTAAGTACCCTTGACTTCTTGCTTAAGTGGCTACAGCCTAACATTTATACAATACAAATGGTTAACAGGAAAATAACTAAAGATGATGGCTAGCTTTGTTCAATGTCTTATAAAATTTTATGAATAGTTTAAACATGATTGAGTGAAATAAATTAGGCATAAATGTTTCATGAAATGTTGGTATGTGGTGAATATTTAAAATTACTTACATTCTAGGTTTACACAAAAACTAAGGTTACTGAAATTTTAAACTACATATGTTAAAATTCTAATTAATATGTAATTAAAACTACCAAAATAAGGAAAATAATTTTTTTAAAAAATGTTGTGGGTACATAGTAGGTATACATTTTTATGGTTTACATGAAATATTTTGACACAAGCATGCAATACTTATTAATTGCATCAGAATAAATGCAGTATCCATCCACTCAAGCATTTATTCTCTGTGTTACAAACAATCCAGTTATATTTTAGTTATTTTAGAAATGTACATTAAATTATTTTTGACCACCAACATCTTTCTATTTTTTTTAATCCATTAACCATCCCAGTTTCCCCTCATCCCTCCACTACCCTTTTCGGCCTCTATTAACCACCTTCTGCTCTCTATCTCCATGAGTTAAATTATTTTAATACTTAGCTCCCATAGTGAAAATATGTGATATTTGTCTTTCTGTACCTGGTTTATTTCATTGAATATAATGACTTCCACTTCCATCTGAGTTATCACAAATGAAAGAATGTCATTTTTTTTTATGACTTGCTAGCACTCCAAAGTGTATATGTACATTTTCTTTATCCATTCATCCATTGATGAACACTTAGATTGCTTTCAAATTTTGCTAATGTATAGTGCTGTAATAAACATTAAGAGTAGATATCTCTTTAATATACTAATTTTCTTTCATTTGGGTATACGTTCAGGAGGGGGACAGCTAGATCATATGGCAGGTCTAGTTTTAGTTTTTTGAGGAACTGCCAAGTTTTTCTCCCTAGTAGCTGTACTAATGTACATTCCCACCAACAGTGTACAAGGGTTCCATTTTCTCCACATTCTTTCAGCATTTGTTATTACCTGACTTTTGAATGAAAGATGTTTTTACTGGGGTGACATGAGTTCTTATTATAGTTTTGATATATATTTATTTGATGATCAATGATGTTGAGCACCTTTTCACATATCTGTTTACCATTTGCATGTCTTTTTTTAGAGCAATGTCTGTACAAATGTTTGGCCCATTTTTATTTTTTAAATCAGATTATTATATTTTTTTTCCTATACAGTCGTTTGAACCTCTTATATATTCAGGCTATTAATCTCTTGTCATATAGGTAGTGTTCAAAAGTTTTCTTTCATTCTGTTGGTTGTCTCTTCACTTTGTTTTTTGTTTTCCTTGCTGTGTAACAGCTTTTTAACTTGATGTTATCCATTTGTCCATGTTTGCTTTGGTTACCTGTGCTTGTGTGATATTACTCAGGAAATCTTTGCCCAGTCCAATGTCCTGGAGAGTTTCCCCAATGTTTTCTTTCAGTAGCTTCATAGTTTGAGGTCTTGGATTTAAATCCTTAGTTCACTTTTATTTGATTTTGTATATGGTGAGAGATAGGGGTCTAGTTTCATTCTTTTGCATATGGCTATCCAGCTTTCTCAACACTATCAGTTAAACCGATTGTTCTTTCCACAATGTATGTTCATGGCACCATTGTCAAAAATGAGTTCACTGCCAATATATGAATTTATTTCTAGATTCTCTATTCTATTCCATTGTTTATGTGTCTGTTTTTATGATAATACCATGCTGTGTTAGTTACCATTGCTCTGTATTATTGTCCCATTGAGCTTGGAAGTATTTCTTTTTAACAGAGTTTGAGTAAAATTAGTATTAGTTCCCCCCCCCTCCCCGGGAGACTTTTTATTAGGACTTCAGTCTTATTATTTGTTATTGGTCTGTTCAGGTTTTGGACTTCCTCATGGTTCAATGTTGGTGGGTTGTATGTGTTTGGGAATTTATACATTTCTTCCAGATTTTCTAATTTATTGGCATATATTTGCTCATAGTAGCCACTAATGATTCTTTGAAGTATCAGTTGTAATGTCTCCTTTTTCATCTCTCATTTGGTTTATTTGATCTTTTTCTATTTTTCTTAGTCTAGTTAAAGTTCTGTCAATTTTTTATTTTCTTCAAAAAAATCAACTTTTTAATCTACTGATTTTTGTATAGTTTTTAAATTTCAATTTTTATTTATTCTGGTCTGATCTTTATTATTTCTTTTCTCCTACTAATTTTTGGTATGGTTTGTTCTTACTGTTTTACTTTTTAAAGATGCGTCATGATGTTGTTTATTTGAATTTGTTGTTGTTTTTGTTATTATGTAGGAATATATAGCCATAAACATGCATCTTAGAAATGCTTTTCCTGTGTCACATAGATTTGGGTATGCTGTGTTTCTATCATTTATTTCACAAAATTTTTCAATTTCCTTCTTAATTTTCTCATTGACTCACTGGTCATTCAGGAGTACCTTGTTTAATTTCCTTGTATTCACACAATTTCCAAAATTTCTCTCATATTTGATTTCTAGTTTTATTCCACTGCGGTCAGAGAAGATGTTTGATGTTATTTAAATTTTTTAGATGTTTTAAGACTTAAATGTTTTGTGACCTAACTTGTGTTTTAAATGTTTTGTGACCTCATCTATGATCTATCCTTGAGAATGATCCATGTACTGAGGGAAAGAATGTGTACTTTGCAGTCTTTCAATAAAATGTTCTGTAAATATCTATTAGGTCCATTTGTTCTATAGTGCAGACTGAATCCAGTGTTTCATTGTTGACTTTCTTTCTGTAAGATGTGCTCAATGCTGAAAGTGCAGTGTTGAAACCTCCAACTATTATTGTGTTAAGATCTGGCTCTCTCTTTAGATCTAATAGTATTTGCTTTATATGAGTATGTGCTCCAGTGTTGGGTGCAAACATATCTTAAATTATTGTATATTTTAAATAGACCTTTTGTTATTATATAGTAACCTTCTTTTTATCTTCTTATAGTTTTGTCTTGAAATCTATTTTTTTCTGATATAAGTATAGCTACTCCTGCTTTTTTGTTTTGCTTTGTTTTCATTGGCATGGAGTATCTTTTTCCATCCCTTTATATTTATTCTATGTGTCTATTTGCAGATGAAGTGCATATTTTATGAGCAGCAAATCATTGGGTCTTATTTTTTAAAATTATTCAGCAATTCTATGTCTTTTGGTTGAAAATTTTATTCTATTTATATTCAGTGTTTTTATTGATAAGTAAGGACTTACTCCTGCCATTTTGTTATCTTTTCTCTTGTTGTTTTGTGGTTTCTCTTTATTTTTTCCTTCCTTCCTGTCTTCCTTTTAGTGATGGTAATTTACTCTGATGGTGTAATTTAATTTCTTACTTTTAGTTTTTGTGTATCTGTTTTATGCTTTTTATTTGAGATTATCATGAGACTCAGAGATACTATCTTATGATCTTTTTTAAAAAAAATTTATAATCTATTATTTTAAGCTGATATCAACTTAACAGGTTTTGCAAAAACAACAAAATAAACCAGCAAAAAGAAGACTAATAAAAACTCTACATCTTTAACTACATTTCCCTGATGTATAACTTTCTGTTGTTTTTATTTACATCTCATTGTACAATGTCTTGAAAAGTTGTTGTAGTTGTTATTTTTGTTTGATTCATCTTCTAGTCTTTCTACTAAAGAGTAGTTTACACACCACAGATACAGTGTTATAACAAGTTGTTTTTTCTGTATACTTACTATTATCAGTGAGTTTTGTACCTTCAAATGATTCTTTATTGCTCACTAATGTTCGTTTCTTTCTGATTGAAGTACTCTCTTCAGCAATTTTTAAGGACAGGCCTGGTATTGATGAAATTCCTCAGCTTTTGTTTGTCTGGGAAAGTTTTATTTCTCCTTCATGTTTAAAGGGTATTCTTTTGTAAGATATACTATTATACAGTAAAAGTTTTGTTTGTTTGTTTGTTTTGAAAAAAGGTCTCACTCCAGTTTCCCAGGCTGAAGTGCAATGGTGCAATCATGGCTCACTACAGCCTCAACCTCCCAGGCTCAGGTGATTCACCATCTCAGCTACCTGAGTAGGTGAAACTACAAGCGCATGCCACCACCCCTGGCTACCTTTTTTTTTGTTGTTTGTTTTTTGTTTTGGCTGAGTCTCGCTCTGTTGCCCAGGCTGGAGTGCAGTGCAGTGGCACGATCTCGGCTCACTGCAAGCTCCGTCTCCTGGGTTCACACCATTCTCCTGCCTCAGCCTCCTGAGTAGCTGGGACTATAGGTGCCTGCCACCACGCCCAGCTTATTTTTTGTATTTTTAGTAGAGGTGGGGTTTCACTGTGTTAGCCAGGATCGTCTCGATCTCCTGACCTCGTGATCCACCCGCCACGGCCTCCCAAAGTGCTGGGATTACAGGCATGAGCCACCGCACCTCTGGCTACTTTTTAATAATTTCTGTAAGGATGGAGTTTAATCATCATGCTCAGGGTGGTCTTGAACTCCTGAAATCAAGCAATCTGCCCACTTCAGCCTCCCAAATGTTGGGATTACAGACATTAGCCACCACACCTGGCAGGGTAAAAGTTTTTTTTTTTTCTTCAACACATTAAATATGTCATGCCACTCTCTCCTTGCCTACAAGATTTCCAGTGAAAACTTTGCTGCCAGATGTATTAGAGATCCATTTTATGTTATTTTTTTATTTTCTATTTTTAGTGTTTTTTCTTTATCCTTGACATTTGGGAGTGTGGCTATTAAAATCTTTGAGATAGACTTCTTTGGGTTAAATCTGCTTGAGATTCTACAATCTTGTTGTACTTAGATATTGATAGGTTTCTCTATGTTTAGGAGAAATTCTCTGATATTATTCCTTTTGAATAAACTTTTTCACCCCTATTTCTTTTTCGACCTCCTCTTCAAGATCAATATCTCTTAGATTTGTCCTTTTGGTAATATTTTCCAGATTTTGTGGGTGTGCTTCATGGTGTTATATCATCTTTTTTTTGTCTCCTCTGATAGTGTATTTTCAAATCACCCTTATTCAAGCTCAATTCTTTTTTCTGCTTGATCAGTTCTGCTATTGAGAGACTCTGATGCATTCTTCAGGATGTCAATCATATTTTTCAAATCTAGAATTTCTTTTTGATTCTGTTTATTTCAATATCTTTGTTAAATTTATCCGATAGAATTCTGAATTTGTTTTCTGTGTTATCTTAAATTTCTTTGAGTTCCCTTAAAACAGCTATTTTGACTTATCTGTCTGAAATATCACATATATCTATTCCTCCATGATTGGTTTCTGTTGCCTTAGTTAGTTCATTTGAGAAATCGTATTTTCCTGGATGGTCTTAATGGTTGTGGATGTTTGTCTTTGTCTGGACATTGAAGAGTTAGGTATTTATCATGGTCTTTGCAGTCTGAGCTTGTTTGTACATGTCCTTCTTGTGAAGAGTTTCCAGGTATTCAAAAAGACCTGGATTTTTCAAATCTAAGTTGTATCTTCATTAAGGAACACCTGAAGCCCAGTATTGATCTGGTTTTTGAATACTCATAGAGGTACTGATCTGATGGTCTTGAATGATATCTGGAAGAATTCTCTGGGTTACCAGGGATAGACTCTGTATTAGTCCATTTTCACACTCCTGATAAAGACATACCTGAGACTGGGCAATTTAAAAAAGAAAGAGGTTTAGTTTGACTTATAGTTCCACGTGACTGGGGAAGTCTCACAATCATGGCAGAAGGCAAGGAAGAACAAGTCCCATCTTACATGGATGGCAGCAGGCAAAGGGAAAATGAGGAAGATGCAAAAGCAGAAACCCCTGATAAAACCATCAGCTCTCATGAGACTTATTCACCACCACAAGAACAGTATGGGGGAAACTGCCCCGTGATTTAATTACCTCCAATGGGGTCCTGCCCACAACACGTGGTAATTATGGGAGTACAATTCAAAATGACATTTATGTGGAGACACAGAGCCAAACCATATCATTCCACCCCAGGCCCCTGGCAAATCTCATGTCCTCACATTTCAAAAGCAATCATACCTTCCCAACAGTCCCGGAAAGTCTTAATTCATTTCGGCATTAGCTCAAAAGTCCACAGTCCAAAGTATCATCTGAGACAAGGCAAGTCCCTTCCGCCTGTGAGTCTGTAAAATCAAAAGCAAACAAGTTATATCATAGATACAACAGGGGTAATGACATTAAGTAAATAAAACCATTCCAAATGGGAGAAATAGCCAAAACAAAGGGGCTACAGGGCCCATACGAGTTTGAAGTCCAGCGGGGCAGTCAAATCTTAAAGCTCCAAAATTATCTCCTTTTACTCCAATATCACATTCAGGTTACAGAGATGGGTTCCCATGGTCTTGTGGCAACTCCATCTCTGTGGCTTTGCAGGGTACAGCCTCCCTTCTTGCTGCTTTCATGGGCTAATGCGGCGTGTCTGTGGCTTTTCCAGGCAGACAGTGAAAACTGTTGGTGGATCTACCATACTGGGGTCTGGAGGATGGTGGCCTCTTCTGACAGATCCACTAGGTGGTGCCCTAGTAAAAACTATGTGTGGGAGCTCTGGCCCCACATTTCCCTTCTGTACTGCCCTAGCAGAAGTTCACCATGAGAGCCCTGTCCTTGCTGCAAACTTCTGCCTGGGAAACCAGACATTTCCATACGTCTTCTGAAATCTAGGCAGAGGTTACCAAATTTCAATTCCTGACTTCTGTGGACGCGCAGACTAAACACCACTTGGAAGTTTCCAAGGCTTGGGGCTTGCAGCATCTGAAGCCACGGCTCAAGCTCCACATTGGCCCCTTTCAGCCACAGCTGGAGCAGCTGGGAGGCAGGGCAACAAGTCCCTAGGCTGTGCATAGCTCAGGGACCCTGGGCTCAGCCCATAAAACTATTTTTTCCTCCTAGGCATTGTGGCCTGTGATGGGAGAGGCTGCCATGAAGACCTCTGACATGCCCTGGAGACATTTTACCTATTGTCTTGGGGATTAACATTTGGCTCTTTGTTACTTATGCAAATTTCTATAGCTGGCTTGAATTTCCCCTCAAAAAAATGGGATTTTCTTTTCTATTACATTGTCAGGCTGCAAATTTTTCAAACTTTTATGCTGTTTCCTTTTAAAAACTGAATACTTTTGACAGCACCCAAGTCAACTGTTTAATGCTTTGCTGCTTAGAAATTTCTTCTGCCAGATACCCTAAATCATCTCTCTCAAGTTCAAAGTTCAACAAATCTTTAGTGCAGGGGCAAAATCCCACCAGTTTCTTTGCTAAAACATAACAAGAGTTACCTTTGCCTCAGTTCCCCGCAAGTTCCTCATCTCTATCTGAGAATACCTCGTTCTGGACCTTATTGTCCATATCGCTATCAGCATTTTGGACAAAACTATTCAACAAGTCTCTAGGATGTTCCAAACTTTTCCAAATTTTTCAGTCTTCTGAGCCCTCCAAACTGTTCCAGTCTCTGCCTGTTTCCCAATTCCAAAGTTGCTTCCACATTTTTGTGTATCTTTTCAGCAACACCCCATTCTACTGGTATTAATTTAGTGTATTAGCCCATTTTCATACTGCTGATAAAGACATACCAAGACTGCACAATTTACAGAATAAAGAGGCTTAATTTGACTTACAGTTCCACATGTCTGGGGAAGCCTCACAATCATGGCAGAAGGCAAAGAGGAGCAAGTCCCATCTTACATGGATGGCAGCAGGCAAAGAGAGAATCAGGAAGATGCAAAAGCAGAAACCCCTGATAAAACCATCAGATATCATGAGTCTTATTCACTATTATGAGAACAGTATGGGGAAACCGCCTCCATGATTCAATTATCTCCCACTGGGTCCCTCCCACTCCATGTGGGAATTATGGGAGTAAGAGTCAAAATGAAATTTGGGTGGGGACACAGAGCCAAACCATATCAGACTTTTTTTTTCTTTTCTACTTTATT
Organism: Macaca mulatta; assembly: GCF_049350105.2. Taxonomy (NCBI): domain Eukaryota; kingdom Metazoa; phylum Chordata; class Mammalia; order Primates; family Cercopithecidae; genus Macaca; species Macaca mulatta. The sequence goes on along the minus strand of NC_133426.1, from coordinate 57,489,070 downwards.
TCAAGCAGAGTCTCTGTCTCTATTCTGAGCTGTCTGGAGCATGAGGTGACACAAGCAGTTTTGTGGTACTGTGCTTAGTCAGTCCAAAAGCCAGCAAGGCACTGGGTCTCATTCAAGGCCCACTGTGACCACTACCTGACTATCAACTTTGTTTGTTTAAGGCTTTAGGCTGAAGGCATTAGGTTTTTGAAAGATTTGAATGATCACTATGGCTATATGCAAAATTATTATTTTACAGTGACTTGTGATCCTACTTTAATAAAGTATTTTACACCTTTCATATTTGACATGCTTCTCAAAATTAAATTTCAAATTCTAAAATTCAGCCTTTGGAACTGTGAAAGTTCAAGAGAGGCTTATTAGGCTTATTTGGTATGTTAAAATTATGTAGGCAGAATTGTCAAATCAGAAACATTGTTTAACTCTCTGAGTTATATCTGTATAAATGTGTTATCAACATGTGTTCCAAAAGTTTACAAGGTTTCTAAAATTCTGATAGCTTAGTGTATGTTATCACCAATAATTATGAGTTTTATGGAGTTTTTTAAACTTTAAGTTCTGACATATATGTGCAGAACGTGCAGGTTTGTTACACAGTTATACATGTGCCATGATGGTTTGCTGCACCAATCAACCCATCATCTAGGTTATAAGCCTTGCATGCATTAAGTATTTGTCCAAATGCTCTTGTTCCCATTGCCCCTACCCCCAAAAAAGCCCCAGTGTGTGATGATCCCCTCCCTGTGTCCACGTGTTCTCATTGTTCAACCTCCACTTAGGAGTGAGAACATGCTGTGTTTGGTTTTCTGTTCCTGTGCTAGTTTGCTGAGAATTATGATTTCAAGCTTCATCCATGTCCCTGCAAAGGACATGAACTCATTCTTTTTTTATGGCTGCATAGTATTCCACAGTGTATATGTGTTACATTTTCTTTATCCAGTCTAACATTGATGGGCATTTGGGTTGTTTCCAAGTCTTTGCTATTTTAAATAGTGCTGCAATAAACATATGTGTGCATGTGTCTTTTTAGTTGAATGATTTATAATTCTTTAGGTATATACCCAGCAATGGGATTGCTGGGTCAAATGGTATTTCTGGTCCTAGATCCTTGAGAAATTTCCACACTGTCTTACACAATAGTTGAACTAACTGATACTCCCACAAACAGTATAAAAGTTTTCCTATTTCTCCACAGCCTCATCAGCATCTATTTTTTCCTGACTTTTTAATGATTGCCATTTTAACTGTTGTGAGATGGTATCACATTGTGGTTTTGATTTGCATTCCTCTAATGACCAATGATTACGAGCTTTTTTCAAATATTTGTTGGCCACATACATGTCTTCTTTTGAGAAATTTCTGCTCATATCCTTTGCCCACTTTTTGATGGGGTTGTTTGTTTTTTTCATGTAAATTTGTTTAAGTTCCTTATAGATTCTGGATATTTGCCCTTTGTTAGATGGATAAATTGCAAAACTTCTCTCTCATTCTGCAGGTTGCTTGTTCACTCTGATGATAGTTTCTTTTGCTGTGCAGAAGCTCTTTAGTTTAATTAGATCCCATTTGTCAATTTTGACTTTTGTTGCCATTGCTTTTGGTGTTTTAGTCATGAAGTCTTTGCCCATGCCTATGTCCTGAATGGTATTGCCTAGGTTTTCTTCTAGAGTTTTTAGGGTTTTAGGTTTTATATTTAAGTCTTTAATCCATCTTGAGCTAATTTTTATATAAGGTGTAAGAAAAGTGTCCAGTTCCTCTTTTCTGCATATGGCTAGCCAATTTCCCCAGCAGCATTTTTTAAATAGGGAATTCTTTACCCATTCCTTGTTTTTGTCACGTTGGTCGAAGATCAGATGATTGTAGATGTGTGATGTTTTTTCTGAGGCCCCTTTTCTGTTCCCTTGGTCTATATATCTGTTTTGGTATCAGAACCATGGTATCTTGGTTACTGTAACCTTATAGTATAGTTTGAAGTCAGATAACATGATGTTTCCAGCTTTGTTCTATTGCTTAGGATTGTCTTGGCTATACGGGCTCTTTTTTTGGTTCCATATAAAATTTAAAGTAGTTTTTTCTAATTCTGTGAAGAAAATCAATGGTAGTCTGATGGGAATAGCATTGAATCTGTAAACTACTTTGGCCAGTATAATCATTTTCATGATATTGATTCTTCCTATCCATTAGCATGGAAATTATTTCCATTTGTTTGTGTCTTCTCTTATTTCCTTGAACTGTGATTTGTAGTTCTCCTTGAGGAGGTCCTTCATGTCCTTTGTAAGTTGTATTCCTAGATATTTTATTCTCTTTGTAGCAATTGTGAATGAGTGTTCACTCATGATTTCGCTCTCTGTTTGTCTGTTATTGGCATATAGGAATGCTTGTGATTTTTGCACATTGGTTTTGTATACTGAGACTTTGCTGAAGTTGCTTATCAGTTTAACGAGTTTTGGGGTAGAGACGATGGGGTTTTCTAAATATACAATCATGTCATCTGCAAACAGGGACAATTTGACTGCCTCTTTTCCTAATTAAATAGCTTTTATTTCTTTCTCCTGCCTGATTGCCCTGGCCAGAACTTTCAACACTATGTTGAATAGGAGTGGTGAGAGAGGGCATCCCTGTGTTGTGCCAGTTTTCAAAGGGAATGTTTCCAGCTTTTGCCCATTCAATATGATATTGGCTATAGGATTGTCATAAATACCTCTTATTATTTTGAAGTGTGTTCCATCAATACCTAGTTTATTGTGAGTTTTTAGCATGAAGGGGAGTTGAATTTTATCAAAGGCCTTTTCTGCATCTGTTGAGATAATCATTTGGTTTTTGTCTCTGGTTCTGCTTATGTGGTGGATTATGTTTATTGATTTGTGTATGTTGAACCAGCATTACATCAAGATGAAGCTGACTTGACCATGGTGGAGAAGCTTTTTGATGTGCTGCTGGATTTGGTCTGCCAGTGTTTTATTAAGGATTATTGCATTGATGTTCAACAGAGTTATTGGCCTGAAATTTTCTTGTTTTGTTTTTGTGTCTCTGATAGGATTTTGTGTCAGGTTGATGGTGGCCTCATAAAATGAGTTAGGGAAGAGTCCCTCCTTTTTGATTTTTTGGAATAGTTTCAGAAGAAATGTTACCAGCTCCTCTTGGTACCTCTGGTCAAATTTAGCTGTGAATCCATCTGGTCCTGGCCAGTTTTTTTTTTTTTTTTTTTTTTTTTTTGGTTGGTAGGCTATTAATTACTGCCTCAATTTCAGAGTAATCCCTTGTTATTCTGGGATTGCACTTCTTCCTGGTTCAGTCTTGGAAGGGTGTATGTGTCCGGGAATATATTCATTTCTTCTAGATTTTCTGGTTTATTTGTGTAGAGGTGTTTATGATATTCTCTAGTTTGTATTTTTGGGGGATCAGTGGTGATATCTCCTTTATCATTTTTTATTCTGTCTATTTAATTCTTCTCTATTTTCTTCTTTATTCATATGACTAGTGGTCTATCTATTTTGTTAATCTTTTAAAAAAACCAGCTCCTCTATTTATTGATTTTTTAAAGGTTTTCTGTGTTTATATCTCCTTCAGTTATGCTCTGATCTTAGTTATTTCTTGTCTTCTGCTAGCTTTTGAATTTGTTTGCTCTTGCTTCCCTAGTTTTTTTTTTTTTTTTTTTTTTTTTTTTTTAATTTTGATGTTAGGGTGTTGATGTTAGATATTTCCCACTTTCTGATGTGGGCATTTAATGCTATAAATTTCTCTCTTAACACTGCTTTGTGTCTCAGAGATTCTAATATGTTGCCTGTTTGTTGTCATTGGTTTCCAAAAACTTCTTTATGACTGCCTTAATTTCATTATTTACCCAGTAATCATTCAGGAGCAAGTTGTTTAATTTCCATTGTTGTGCAGTTTGAGTGAGTTTCCTAATTCTGAGTTCTAATTTGATCATGTTGTGGTCTGAGAGACTGTTTGTTATGATTTCCATTCTTTTGCATTTGCTGAGGGGTGTTTTACTTCACATTATGTGGTCAATTTTAGAATACATTTTATATCGTGCTGAGAAGGATGTATATTCTACTGATTTGGGGTGGAGAGTTTTGCAGATGTCTGTTATGTTCACTTGGTCCAGAGATAAAATCAAGTACTAAATATTCTTGTTAATTTTCTGTCTCTTTGGTCTGTCTAATATTGACAGTGGGGTGTTAAGTCTCCCACTATTATTGTGCGGGAGCCTAAGTCTCTCTGTAGGTCTCTAAGTACTTGTTTTATGAATCTGGGTGCTGCTGTATTGGATGTATATATATATTTAGGATAGTTAGCTCTTCTTGCTGCATTGATTCCTTTACTTTTCTGTAATACCCTACTTTGTCTTTTTAATCTTTCTTGGTTTAAAGTCGGTTTTATCAGAGACTAGTATTGCAAACCCTGCTTTTCTTTGCTTTCCTTTTGCTTGGTAAATATTCCTCCCTTCCTTTACTTTGAGCCATTGTGTGTCTTTGCATGTGAGATGAGTCTCCTGAAAACAGCACACCTATGGCTCTTGCTTATTTATCTAATTTGCCAGTCTGTGTCTTTTAATTAGGGCATTTAGTGCATTTACATTTAAGGTTAATATTGGGCATTTAGTCCATTTACATTTAAGGTTAATATTGTTACGTGTGAATTTGATCCTGTCATCATGATGCTAGCTGGTCATTTTTCACATTAGTTGATGCGGTTTTTCTGTATAGTGTAATTGGTCTTTATATTTTGGTGTATTTTTGCAGTGGCTGGTACTGCTTTTTCCTTTCCATATTTAGTGCTACCTTCAGGAGATCTTGTAAGGCAGGCCTGGTGGTGAGAAAATCCCTCAGCATTTGCTTGTCTGTAAAGAATTTTATTTCTCCTTTGCTTATGCAGCTTAGTTTGGCTGGATATGAAATTCTGGGTTGAAAATTCTTTTCTTTAAGAATGTTGAATATTGGCCCCCACTCTTTTCTGGCTTGTAGGGTTTCTCCAGGCAGATCTGATGTTAGTCTTGGAGAATCTGATGATTATGTATCTTGGGGTTTCTCTTTTCAAGGAGTATCTTAGTGATGTTCTTGGTATTTTCTGAATTTGAATGTTGGTCTGTCTTGCTAGATTAGGAAAACTCTCCTGGGTAATATCCTGAAGTGTGTTTTCCAACTTGGTTCCACTCTCCCCATCACTTTCAGGTACACCAATCAATTATAAGATTGGTCTTTTTACATAGTTCCATATTTCTTGGAGGCTTTTTTCATTCCTTTTCATTCTTTTTTCTCTAATCCTGTCTTCGCACCTTATTTCAGTAAGTTCTTATTCAATCTCTGATATCCTTTCTTCCACATGATTGATTTGGTTATTGATACATGTGTATGCTTCATGAAGTTCTCATGCTGTGTTTTCTTTTTAGACCCATCAGCTCATTTATGTTCTTCTCTAAACAGTTTATCCTAGTTAGCAGTTCCTGTAACCTTTAATCAAGGTTCTCAGCTTCCTTGCATTGGGTTAGGTCATGCTCCTTTAGCTCAGAGGAGTTTGTCATTACCCATCTTCTGAAGCCTGCTTCTGTCAATTTATCAAATTCATTCTCCATCCAGTTTAGTGTCTTTGGTGGAAAGCAATTGTGATCATTTGGAGGAGGAGGCATTCTAGTTTTTCAAATTTTCAGCATTTTTGCACTGGTTTTATCTCATCTTCGTGGATTTATCTCCCTTTGATCTTTGAGGCTGACGACTTTTGGATGGGGTTTTTTGCATGGGAATCCTTTTTGTTGAAATTGATGTTATTGCTCTCTGTTTGTTACTTTTTCTTCTAACAGTCAGGCCCCTGTTCTGTATGTCTGCTGGAGTTTGCTGGAAGTCCACTCCAGACCCTCTTTGCCTGAGTATCACCAGTGGAGGCTGGAAAACAGCAGAGATTTCTGCCTGCTCCTTCCTCTGGAAGCTTTATCCCAGAGGAGAACCCACCTGATGCCAGACAGAGCTCTCCTGTGTGAAGTGTCTGTCAAAACCCTGCTCGGAGGTCTCTCTCAGTCAGGAGGCACAGGGATCAGGGACCCACTTGAAGAGGCAGTCTGTCCCTTAGCAGAGCTCAAGCACTATGCTGGGTGAAACCACCTTGTCAGAATCCACTGCTTACTTCAGAGCCAGCAGGCAGGAACGCTTAAGTCCTCTGAAGCTGTGCCCACAGCTGCCCATTCCCCCAGGTGCTCTGTCCCAGGGAGATGGGAGGGTTTTGTTTTGTTTTGTTTTGTTTTTGTTTTTTTATAACCTCCTGACTGGGGCTACTGCCTTTCATTTAGAGATACTCTGCAAAATGAGGAGGAATCTAGAAAGGCAGTCTGGCCACAGCTCCTTTGCCACACTGTGGTGAGATCTGCTCACTCTGAACTTCCTGGCCTCCTTAGCACTGTCAGGAGAAAACCACTTACTCAAGCCTCAGTAATGGCAGATGCCCCTCCCCCAACCAAGCTGGATCTTCACAGGTCAACTTCAGACTGCTGTGCTGGCGGGGAGCATTTCAAGCCACTGGTTCTTAGCTTGCTGGGCTCTGTGGGAGTGGGACCCACTAAGGAGGACCCCTTTGCTCCCTGACTTCAGCACCCCTTCCAAGGGTGTGAATAGGTCTGTCTCACTGGGGTTCCAGGCACCAGTCAGTTTAAAATGCAGAAATCACCCACCTTCTGTGTTGCTTTTGCTGGGACCTGTAGACCCAAGCCTTTCCTATTCAGCCATTTTGCCAGATCCCTCAGTAATTTTTTTTTTTTTCCAGCTTTTAGAGCTGCCTGCATTCCTTGGTTCATGGCCCTGCACACTCTAACCTTGGCTTCTGTTGTCCATCCCCTCTAGATTTTTATGTTAAACTGCTGCATTCCACAGAAATAATCATATTTCCTCATCAACTTCATTTTTAATCATGGCTATTCTCAGCCTTTTGTTATCCACAGATTATTATTTTACCTTGATTCTTCTCAAGAAGTGATTTATAATCACCTACAGCCCCAAATTTGCTGCTTCCTCAAGGGAAATTCATGAAAATGACCTTTACAAGCACTCTTGAATACAGGTTTTCCTGATTATGTTGAAGATCATACTATTGGACTAAGTAAAATCTTCCAAAACTCTAATTTAAAAGCTTATGCATTCATGCAGATTACTAACTCAACAAGTGGAATAAAAGTTAATTACATGGAACCACACTAATAGAGGATTAAATTTTTTTTAAAATTTATTTATTATTATTATACTTTAAGTTGTAGGGTACATGTGCATAACGTGCAGGTTTGTTACATATGTATACTTGTGCCATGTTGGTGTGCTGCACCCATCAACTCGTCATTTACATCAGGTATAACTCCCAATGCAATCCCTCCCCCCTCTCCCCTCCCCATGACAGGCGCCTGTGTGTGATGTTCCCCTTCCTGAGTCCAAGTGATCTCATTGTTCCGTTCCCACCTATGAGTGAGAACATGTGGTGTTTGGTTTTCTGTTCTTGTGATAGATTGCTAAGAATGATGGTTTCCAGCTGCATCCATGTCCCTACAAAGGACACAAACTCATCCTTTTTGATGGCTGCATAGTATTCCATGGTGTATGTGTGCCACATTTTCTTAATCCAATCTGTCACTGATGGACATTTGGGTTGATTCCAAGTCTTTGCTATTGTGAATAGTGCTGCAATAAACATACGAGTGCATGTGTCTTTATAGCAGCATAATTTATAATCCTTTGGGTATATCCCCAGTAATGGGATGGCTGGGTCATATGGTACATCTAGTTCTAGATCCTTGAGGAATCGCCATACTGTTTTCCATAATGGTTGAACTAGTTTACAATCCCACCAACAGTGTAAAAGTGTTCCTATTTCTCCACATCCTCTCCGGCACCTGTTGTTTCCTGACTTTTTAATGATCGCCATTCTAACTGGTGTGAGATGGTATCTCATTGTGGTTTTGATTTGCATTTCTCTGATGGCCAGTGATGATGAGCATTTTTTCATGTGTCTGTTGGCTGTATGAATGTCTTCTTTTGAGAAATGTCTGTTCATATCCTTTGCCCACTTTTGGATGGGGTTGTTTGTTTTTTTCTTGTAAATTTGTTTGAGTTCTTTGTAGGTTCTGGATATTAGCCCTTTGTCAGATGAGTAGATTGCAAAAATTTTCTCCCATTCTGTAGGTTGCCTGTTCACTCTGATGGTAGTTTCTTTTCCTGTGCAGAAGCTCTTTAGTTTAATGAGATCCCATTTGTCAATTTTGGCTTTTGCTGCTGTTGCTTTTGGTGTTTTAGACATGAAGTCTTTGCCCATGCCTATGTCCTGAATGGTACTACCTAGGTTTTCCTCTAGGATTTTTATGGTGTTAGGTCTAACATTTAAGTCTCTAATGCATCTTGAATTAATTTTCGTATAAGGAGTAAGGAAAGGATCCAGTTTCAGCTTTCTACTTATGGCTAGCCAATTTTCCCAGCACCATTTATTAAATAGGGAATCCTTTCTCCATTTCTTGTTTCTCTCAGGTTTGTCAAAGATCAGATGGCTGTAGATGTGTGGTATTATTTCTGAGGACTCTGTTCTGTTCCATTGGTCTATATCTCTGTTTTGGTACCAGTACCATGCTGTTTTGGTTACTGTAGCCTTGTAGTATAGTTTGAAGTCAGGTAGCGTGATGCCTCCAGCTTTGTTCTTTTGACTTAGGATTGTCTTGGAGATGCGGGCTCTTTTTTGGTTCCATATGAACTTTATAGCAGTTTTTTCCAATTCTGTGAAGAAACTCATTGGTAGCTTGATGGGGATGGCATTGAATCTATAAATTACCTTGGGCAGTATGGCCATTTTCACGATATTGATTCTTCCTATCCATGAGCATGGTATGTTCTTCCATTTGTTTGTGTCCTCTTTTATTTCACTGAGCAGTGGTTTGTAGTTCTCCTTGAAGAGGTCCTTCACATCCCTTGTCAGTTGGATTCCTAGGTATTTTATTCTCTTTGAAGCAATTGTGAATGGAAGTTCATTCCTGATTTGGCTCTCTGTTTGTCTGTTACTGGTGTATAAGAATGCTTGTGATTTTTGCACATTAATTTTGTATCCTGAGACTTTGCTGAAGTTGCTTATCAGCTTAAGGAGATTTTGGGCTGAGACAATGGGGTTTTCTAAATATACAATCATGTCATCTGCAAACAGGGACAGTTTGACTTCTTCTTTTCCTAACTGAATACCCTTGATTTCTTTCTCTTGCCTAATTGCCCTAGCCAGAACTTCCAACACTATGTTGAATAGGAGTGGTGAGAGAGGGCATCCCTGTCTTGTGCCAGTTTTCAAAGGGAATGTTTCCAGTTTTTGCCCATTCCGTATGATATTGGCTGTGGGTTTGTCATAAATAGCTCTTATTATTTTGAGGTACGTTCCATCAACACCGAATTTATTGAGCGTTTTTAGCATGAAGGGCTGTTGAATTTTGTCAAAAGCCTTTTCTGCATCTATTGAGATAATCATGTGGTTCTTGTCTTTGATTCTGTTTATATGCTGGATTATGTTTATTGATTTGCGAATGTTGAACCAGCCTTGCATCCCAGGGATGAAGCCCACTTGATCATGGTGGATAAGCTTTTTGATGTGTTGCTGAATCTGGTTTGCCAGTATTTTATTGAGGATTTTTGCATCGATGTTCATCAGGGATATTGGTCTAAAATTCTCTTTTTTTTGTTGTGTCTCTGCCAGGCTTTGGTATCAGGATGATGTTGGCCTCATAAAATGAGTTAGGGAGGATTCCCTCTTTTTCTATTGATTGGAATAGTTTCAGAAGGAATGGTACCAACTCCTCCTTGTACCTCTGGTAGAATTCAGCTGTGAATCCATCTGGTCCTGGACTTTTTTTGGTTGGTAGGCTATTAATTATTGCCTCAATTTCAGAGCCTGCTATTGGTCTATTCAGGGATTCAACTTCTTCCTGGTTTAGTCTTGGAAGAGTGTAAGTGTCCAGGAAATTATCCATTTCTTCTAGATTTTCCAGTTTATTTGCGTAGAGGTGTTTATAGTATTCTCTGATGGTAGTTTGTATTTCTGTGGGGTCGGTGGTGATATCCCCTTTATCATTTTTAATTGTGTCGATTTGATTCTTCTCTCTTTTCTTCTTTATTAGTCTTGCTAGTGGTCTGTCAATTTTGTTGATGTTTTCAAAAAACCAACTCCTGGATTCATTGATTTTTTGGAGAGTTTTTTGTGTCTCTATCTCCTTCAGTTCTGCTCTGATCTTAGTTATTTCTTGCCTTCTGCTAGCTTTCGAATGTGTTTGCTCTTGCTTCTCTAGTTCTTCTAATTGCGATGTTAGAGTGTCAATTTTAGATCTTTCCTGCTTTCTCTTGTGGGCATTTAGTGCTATAAATTTCCCTCTACGCACTGCTTTAAATGTGTCCCAGAGATTCTGGTATGTTGTATCTTTGTTCTCATTGGTTTCAAAGAACATCTTTATTTCTGCCTTCATTTCGTTGTGTACCCAGTAGTCATTCAGGAGCAGGTTGTTCGGTTTCCATGTAGTTGAGCGGTTTTGATTGAGTTTCTTAGTCCTGAGTTCTAGTTTGATTTCACTGTGGTCTGAGAGACAGTTTGTTATAATTTCTGTTCTTGTACATTTGCTGAGGAGTGCTTTACTTCCAATTACGTGGTCAATTTTGGAGTAAGTACGATGTGGTGCTGAGAATAATGTGTATTCTGTTGATTTGGGGTGGAGAGTTCTATAGATGTCTATGAGGTCCGCTTGCTGCAGAGATGAGTTCAATTCCTGGATATCCTTGTTAACTTTCTGTCTCGTTGATCTGTCTAATGTTGACAGTGGAGTGTTGACGTCTCCCATTATTATTGTATGGGAGTCTAAGTCTCTTTGTAAGTCTCTAAGGACTTGCTTTATGAATCTGGGTGCTCCTGTATTGGGTGCATCTATATTTAGGATAGTTAGCTCTTCCTGTTGAATTGATCCCTTTACCATTATGTAATGGCCTTCTTTGTCTCTTTTGATCTTTGATGGTTTAAAGTCTGTTTTATCAGAGACTAGTATTGCCACCCCCGCTTTTTTTTGTTCTCCATTTGCTTGGTAAATCTTCCTCCATCCCTTTATTTTGAGCCTATGTATGTCTCTGCGTGTGAGATGGGTCTCCTGAATACAGCAGACTGATGGGTCTTGACTCTTTATCCAGTTTGCCAGTCTGTGTCTTTTAATTGGAGCATTTAGTCCATTTACATTTAAGGTTAAGATTGTTATGTGTGAACTTGATCCTGCCATTATGATATTAACTGGTTATTTTGCTCTTTAGTTGATGCAGTTTCTTCCTAGCCTCGATGGTCTTTACATTTTGGCATGTTTTTGCAATGGCTGGTACCGGTTGTTCCTTTCCATGTTGAGTGCTTCCTTCAGGGTCTCTTGTAAGGCAGGCCTAGTGGTGACAAAATCTCTAAGCATTTGCTTATCTGTAAAGGATTTTATTTCTCCTTCACTTATGAAACTTAGTTTGGCTGGATAGGAAATTCTGGGTTTAAAATTCTTTTCTTTAAGAATGCTGAATATTGGCCCCCACTCTCTTCTGGCTTGGAGAGTTTCTGCCGAGAGATCTGCTGTTAGTCTGATGGGCTTTCCTTTGTGGGTAACCTGACCTTTCTCTCTGGCTGCCCTTAAGATTTTTTCCTTCATTTCAACTTTGGTGAATCTGGCAATTATGTGTCTTGGAGTTGCTCTTCTGGAGGAGTATCTTTGTGGCGTTCTCTGTATTTCCTGGATTTGAATGTTGGCCTGCCCTACTAGGTTGGGGAAGTTCTCCTGGATGATATCCTGAAGAGTGTTTTCCAACTTGGTTCCATTTTCCCCCTCACTTTCAGGCACCGCAATCAGACGTAGATTTGGTCTTTTTACATAATCCCATACTTCTTGCAGGCTTTGTTCATTTCTTTTTCTTCTTTGTTCTTTTGGTTTCTCTTCTCGCTTCATTTCATTCATTTGATCCTCAATCGCAGATACTCTTTCTTCCAGTTGATCGAGTCGGTTACTGAAGCTTGTGCACTTGTCACGTATTTCTCGTGTCATGGTTTTCATCTCTTTCATTTCGTTTATGACCTTCTCTGCATTAATTACTCTAGCCATCAATTCTTCCACTTTTTTTTCAAGATTTTTAGTTTCTTTGTGCTGGGTACGTAATTCCTCCTTTAGCTCTGAGAAATTTGATGGACTGAAGCCTTCTTCTCTCATCTCGTCAAAGTCATTCTCCGTCCAGCTTTGATCCGTTGCTGGCGATGAGCTGCGCTCCTTTGCCGGGGGAGATGCGCTCTTATTTTTTGAATTTCCAGCTTTTCTGCCCTGCTTTTTCCCCATCTTTGTGGTTTTATCTGCCTCTGGTCTTTGATGATGGTGATGTACTGATGGGGTTTTGGTGTAGGTGTCCTTCCTGTTTGATAGTTTTCCTTCTAACAGTCAGGACCCTCAGCTGTAGGTCTGTTGGAGATTGCTTGAGGTCCACTCCAGACCCTGTTTGCCTGGGTATCAGCAGCAGAGGCTGCAGAAGATAGAATATTTCTGAACAGCCAGTGTACCTGTCTGATTCTTGCTTTGGAAGCTTCCTCTCAGGGGTGTACTCCACCCTGTGAGGTGTGGGGTGTCAGACTGCCCCTAGTGGGGGATGTCTCCCAGTTAGGCTACTCAGGGGTCAGGGACCCACTTGAGCAGGGAGTCTGTCCCTTCTCAGATCTCAACCTCCGTGTTGGGAGATCCACTGCTCTCTTCAAAGCTGTCAGAGAGAGTCCTTTGCGTCTGCAGAGGTTTCGGCTGTGTTTGTTATTGCCCTGTCCCCAGAGGTGGAGTCTACAGAGACAGGCAGGTTTCCTTGAGCTGCTGTGAGCTCCACCCAGTCCGAGCTTCCCAGCAGCTTTGTTTACCTACTTAAGCCTCAGCAATGGCGGGCGCCCCTCCCCCAGCCTTGCTGCTGCCTTGCCGGTAGATCACAGACTGCTGTGCTAGCAATGAGGGAGGCTCCGTGGGTGTGGGACCCTCCCGGCCAGGTGTGGGATATGATCTCCTGGTGTGCCTGTTTGCTTAAAGCGCAGTATTGGGGTGGGAGTTACCCGATTTTCCAGGTGTTGTGTGTCTCAGTTCCCCTGGCTAGGAAAAGGGATTCCCTTCCCCCTTGCGCTTCCCAGGTGAGGCAATGCCTGGCCCTGCTTCAGCTCTCGCTGGTGGGGCTGCAGCAGCTGACCAGCACTGATCGTCCGGCACTCCCCAGTGAGATGAACCCAGTACCTCAGTTGAAAATGCAGAAATCACCGGTCTTCTGTGTCGCTCACGCTGGGAGTTGGAGACTGGAGCTGTTCCTATTCGGCCATCTTGCTCCGCCCCCAGGATTAAATTTATATGACATATTTGTTTAGAACATTGCCAATTCTTTTTACGTTATATTTTCCAGAGTCAAGAAAAGTTTTTCTTTCTTTGGAGCTATTTATAACTTAAATAAATAAGTTAAGATAATATATAACACATAAAAAACTTATAACTTAAATAGTCCCAAAGAGCAATATTTTATATTATATTTATTAAATATATTTTGTATTTTATATATTATATATATTTTATTTCTTCTAAAAACACAGGATACATGTCCAGAACGTGCATGTTTTTAACATAAATATACATGTGCCATGGTGGTTTGCTGCACCTATCGGTCCATCCTCTAAATTCTCTCTTCTTACCCCTATACCCCAACAGGCCTTGGTGTGTGTTGTTCCCTTCTCTGTGTTCATGTGTTCTCATTGTTCAACTTCTAGTTATGAGTGAAAACGTGGTATTTGTTTTACTGTTCTGTGTTTGTTTGCTGAGGATAACGGCTGCAAGCTTCATCCATGTCCCTGCAAAGAACATTATCTTATTTCTTTTTATTGTTCCATAGTATTCCATGCTGTGTATATACCTCATTTTCCTTATTCAGTCTATCATAGATGGACATTTGGGCTAGTTCTATATCTTTGCTATTGTAAATAATGCCACAATAAAAATATGTGGGCATGTGTCTTTATAGTAGAATGATTTATATTCCTTTCAGAATATACCCAGTAATGGGATTTATAGGTCAAATGTATTTCTGGTTCTAGATCCTTGAGGAATGGCCATACTGTCCTCCACAACGTTTGAATTAATTTACATTCCCACCAACAGTATAAACACGTTCCTATTTCTCCCCAGCTTCACCGGCATCTATTCTTTCCTGACTTTTTAATAATTGCCATTCTGACTGGCATGAGATGGCATATCATTGTGGTTTTGATTTACATTTCTCTGATGGCCAGTGAGGTTTAGCTTTCCTTCATATGCTTCTTAGCCACATAAATGTCTTCTTTTGAGAAGTGTCTGTTCATATCCTTTGCCCACTTTTTGGTGTTTTTTTTTTTTTTTTTTTTTTTTTTTTTCTGGTAAATTTCTGTATGTTCCTTGTAAATTCTGGATATGAGACGTTTGCCAGATGGGTAGATTGCAAACATTTTCTACCATTCTGTAGGTTGCCTGTTCACTCTGATGATAGTTTCTTTTGCTGTACAGAAGCTCTTTAGTTTAATTAAATCCCATTTGTCAATTTGACTTTTGTTGCAATTGCTTTTGGCATTTGTCAGGAAGTCTTTGCCCATGCCTATGTCCTGAATGGTATTGCCTAGGTTTTTCTTCTGGGATTTTTATGATTTTGGGTTTTACATTTAAATCTTTAATCCATCTTGAGTTAATTTTCATATAAGGTGTAAGGAAGGGGTCCAGTTTTAATTTTCTGCATATGGCTAGCCAGTATTCCCAGCACCATTTACTGAATAGGAGATCATTTCCCTATTGCTTGCTTTTGTCAGGTTTGTCAAAGATCAGATGGTTGTAGACACGTGATGTTATTTCTGAGGTCTCCTTTTCACTCCATTGGTTTATACATCTGTTTTGGTACCAGTACTATGCTGTTTTGGTTACTGTGGTCTTTTAGTATTGTTCAAACTCTGGTAGTGTGATGCCTCCAAGTTTGTTCTTTTTACTTAGGATTGTATTTTCTATATAGGGTCTTGTTTGATTCCATATAAAATTTAAACATTTTTTTTTTCTAATTCTGTGAAGAACATCAGTGGTAGTTTGATGGGATTAGTATTGAATCTATAAATTACTTTGGGCAGTATGGCCATTTTCACAATATTGATTATTCCTATCCATGAGGGTTGAATGTTTTTCCATTTGTTTGTGTCCTGTTTTATTTCCTTGAGCAGTGGGTTGTGGTTGTTCTTGAAGAGGTTCTTCACATTCCTTGTTAGCTGTATTCCTAGGTATTTTATTCACTGTGTAGTGATTTTGAATGGGAGTTCATTCATGATTTGTCTCTGTGCTTGTGTATTATTGATGTAAAGGAATGCTTGTGATTTTTGCAATTGATTTAGTATCCTGAGAATTTGTTAAAGTTGCTTATCAGTTTAATGAGTTTGGGGCTGACATGTGAGGGATTTCTAAATATAAAATCATGTCATCTGCAAACAGAAAATTTGGCTTTTTCTTTTCCTATTTGAATACCCTTTATTTCTTTCTCTGGCCTGATTTCCCCGGCCAGAACTTCCAATACTATGTTGAATAGGAGTAGTGGGAGAGGGCATCCTTGTCTTATACCAGTTCTCAAAAAGAATGCTTCCAGCTTTTATCCATTCAGTATGATATTCCTGTGGGTTTATCATTAATAGCACTTGTTATTTTGAGATATGTTCCATCAATACCTAATTTATTGAGATTTTTTAACATGAAGGGATGTTGAATTTTATCAAAGGACTTTTCTGCATTTGTTGAGATAACCATGTGTTTTTTGTCTTTGGTTCTGTTTATGTGACAGATTATGTTTATTGATTCATGTATGTTGAGCCAGCCTTGCATCCCAGGGTGACTTCATGGTGGTGGATAAGTTTTTTGATGTGTTGCTGGATTCGGTTTACCAGTATTTAATTGAAGATTTTCGCATTGATGTTCATCAGGGATATTGGCCTTAAGTTTTCTTTGTTTGCTGTGGCTCTTCCCATTTTTGGTATAAGGATCATGCTGACTTCATAACACGAGTTAGGGAGGAGTCCCTCCTTTTCAATTGTTTGGAATTGTTTCAGAAAAAAAAATGGTACTAGTTCCTCTTTGTATTTCTGGTAGAATTCAGCTGTCACTCTGTCTGGTCCTGGGCTTTTTTTTTTTTTTTTTGGTTGGTAGGCTATTAATTATTGCCTCAATTTCAGAACTTGTTATTAGTCTATTCAGGGATTTGACTTCTTCCTGGTTTAGTCTTGGGAGAGTGTATGTATCCAGGAATTTGTCCATTTCTTCTAGTTTTTCTAGTTAATTTGTGTAAAGGTGTTTACAGTATTCTCTCATGGTAGATTGTATTTTTGTGGGGTCAGTGGTGATCTCTCTTTTGCCATTTTTTATTGTGTCTATTTGACTCTTCTCTCTTTTCTTCTTAATAGTCTAGCTAGCCATCTATTTATTTTTTTAATTTTCTCAAAATCCCAGCACCTGGATTCACTGATTTTTTGGAGGGTTTTTTGTGTCTCTATCTCCTTCAGTTCTGCTCTGATCTTAGTTATTTCTTGTCTACTGCTAGCTTTTGAATTAGTTTGTTCTTGCCCCTCTAGCTCTTTTAACTGTGATGTTTGGGTGTCATTTTGAGGTATTTCAAACTTTCTGATGTGGGCATTTAGTGCTATAAATTTCCCTCTACACACCGCTTTATCTGTGTCCCAGGTCTTCTGGTATATTGTCTTCTTGTTTTCTTTGGTTTCAAAGAAATTCTTCATTTCTGTCTTAATTTCATTATTTACCCAGGAGTCATTCAGGAGCAGATTGTTCAATTTCCATGTAATTGTGTGGTTTTGAGTGAGTTTCTTAATCCTGATTTTTAATTTGATTGCACTGTGGTCTGAGAGACTGTTTGTTATTACTTCAGTATTTTTGCATTTGCTGAGGAATATTTTTCTCCCAATTATGTGATTGACTTTAGAATAAGTGCCACATAGCACTGAGAAGAATGTATATTATGTTGATTTTGGGTAGAGAGTTTTTTAGATGTCTACTAGGTCAACTTGATCCAGAGCTGAGTTCAACTCCTGAATATCCTTGTTAATTTCCTGTCTTATAGATGTGTCTAATACTGACAGTTGGGTGTTAAAGTCTCCCACTATTATTGTGTGGGAGTCTAAATCTATTTGTAGGTCTCTAAAAACTTGTTTTATAAATCTGAATCCTCCTGTATTGGGTGCATATATATTCAGAATAGTTAGCTCTTCTTGATGAATTGTTCTCTTTATTATTATGTAATGCTGTTCTTTGTCTTTTTTGATCTTTGTTGGTTTAAAGTCTGTTTTGTCAGAGGCTAAAATTGCAACCCCTGCTCTTTTGTTCATTTGTTTGTTTTTGTTTTTGCTTTCTATTTGCTTGGTAAATTTGTCCTCATCTCTTTATTTTGAACCCATGTGTGTCTTTGCACATGAATACAGCACACTGATTGGTCTCGACTCTTTATCCAATTTGTCTCTGTGTTTTAGTCTCTGTGTTTTAGTTGGGGCATTTAGCCCATTTACATTTAAGATTAGTATTGTTATGTGTGAATTTGATTCTGTCATCATGCTGCTGTTTGGTTATTTTGCACACCAGTTGATGCAGTTTCTTTGTTGTTTCATTGTTATCTATGTTTTGGTGTGTTTTTGCAGTGGCTGCTGCTGGATTTTCCTTTCCATATTTAGTGCTTCTTGCAGCAGCTCTTGTGAGGCAGGCCTGGTGGTAATGGTATCCCTCAGCGTTTGCTTGTCTGGAAAGAATTTTATTTCTTCTCCATTTAGGAAGTTTAGCTTGGCTGGATATGAAATTATAGGTTGAAAAAATGTTAATAATGTTGAATATTGACCCCCAATCTCTTTTGGCTTATAGTGTTGCTGCTGAGAGGTCCATTGTTAGTCTAATGATCTTTCCTTTGTAGGTGACCTGACCTTTCTCTCTGGCTACCCTAACAATTCTTCCTTCATTTTGACCTTAGGGAATCTGATGATTATGAGTCTTGGGGTTGATTTCCTCATGGATTAGCTCAATGGTGTTATCTGTATGTCCAGAATTTGAATGTTGGTCTGTCTTTCTAGGTTGGGGAAATTCTGGATAATATCCTGAAATGTGTTTTTATGCTTGTTTCCATTTTCCCCATCTCCTTCTGGTACTCCAATCAATCTTAGGTTCAGTCTGTTTATGAAGTCTCATGTTTCTTAGAGACTTTGTTCATTTCTTTTCATTATTATTTCTCTATTCTTGTCTGCATGCCTTTTTTCAGCAAGGTGGTCTTCAAACTCTGATATCCCTTCTTCCTTTTGTCGATTCTGCTATTGATATTTGTGTATGCTTCACGAAGTTCTCTTTCTATGTTTTTTAGCTCCATCAAGTCATTTATGTTCCTCTCCAAACTGGATATTAGTTATAGTTAGCAACTATTATAATCTTTTATAAATGTTCTTAGCTTCTTTGCATTGGGTTAGAACATTTTTTTTTTTTTTAAATTCAGGGGAGTTTTTTATTACCCATCTTTTGAAGTCAACTTCTGTCAATTCATACATCTCATCCTCTCTCTACTTCTGCACCCTTGTTAGAGAGTCCTTGAAATCATTTGGAGGAGAAGAGGCACTCTGGCCTTTTGGGTTTTCAGCATTTTTTTCATTGATTCCTTCTCATCTTCATCAGTTTGTCTAGTTTTGATCTTTGTGGCTGCTGACCCTTAGATGGGATTTTTGTGGAGACATTTTTTGGTATTGATGCTGTTGTTGTTGCTTCGTTTTTCTTTCAATATGTTTAACTCTCTGAGTTATATTTGTATAAATACATTATTAACATGTGTTTCAAAAGTGTATGAGGTTCCTAAATTCTGATATCTTAGTATATGTTATTACCAATAATTGTGATATTTATGTTAAACTGCTGTATGGCACAAAAGTAATCAAATTTTCTAGTCAATTGCATTTTTAATCATGGCTATTCTAAGCCTTTTGTCATTCATAGATTACTTTACCTTGATTTCTCTCAAGATGTGGTTTATAATCAGCTACAGTCCAAAATTTACTGCTTCTTCAAGGAAAATTTATTGAAAAGTCCTTGACAAGTACTCTTGAGTACAGGTTTTTCTGATAACTTTGGAGATCATACCATTGGACTAAGTATAATCTTCCAAAACTCTCATTTGAAAGCTTGTGTATTCATGCAGTTGCTAATCCAACATCAGGTGAAATGAAAGTTAATTACATGAAACTAATAGAGGACTAAATTTTTATGACATTTTTGTTTAGAACATTGCTGATTCTTTTTATGTTCTATTTTCCAGAGTCAAGAAAAGTCTTTCTTTGGAGCTATTTATAACTTAAATAAGTAAGTTAAAAATAATATAATATAAAAATTATAACTTGAATAGCTCCAAAATGCTATTTTTATATTTCATATATTTTTATATTTTATATTTATTATATATTTCTCATGTTTTATATTTTTTACATTTGTGAGCAAAATTGAAACCTTTATTTTTCTCTCAATTTGATTTCTCCAAAATTTAAAAATTACTTGTAACTTGGGAAAATAATAATTTGGATAAGTTCAATAAGAATCTCTTTTCCTTTTTTCACCAGTTATTTTACAAAGGCTCTGATTGGAAAGGAATGTTTTAAGATATGACCAGACTGTTTTGAAGAATTAAGGTTTACTTTATAGAACTGATAAAAGGCTCTTTGGAAAAACTGGCCTAATACTTTGCCTACATGGTTCCCTTACAAGGTTTCTGGCTTTGTGTTAAGTAAAAAATGTCCCTTTTTTGACAGTCCTATGAATTCCAAGATATTTTGGGACCTTGAAAAGAGAGCAATTCACCCAACTTACACAGGTGTTATAGATAGCCTGGTAGCAAATGTTTGGGTTGGCTTCCTACACTCAAAGCTTTTAAAAGTCAAATCTTAGATTCTTTATACAAAAGTTCCAACAAAGCCGAATTTAAAACAGCCTACATGGCCATTCACTGCTCTTGTTGCACTTTATGCAAATAATCAGGCCAAGTATGATACTAAAACTCATTTTACAAATAAATTGGTCCTGCTAAGATTTATCTTGGTAGAAATGGTGAACTGGAGAGAAAAAAAGGTATGTACATCTTTTATTAGATTCTGGCTTTGTCCTTTTTTTTTTTTTTTGAGTTTTTAAAAATTATTTTCTTATAATTTATACTAAATCCTGAATTATTTTTGGGCTACAAGTATCTCAAAAAGGACCTGATTTTAATTTTATTTATAATTTTTTAGTTTATGCCTGAATGATATATGCTTTATTTTTATACTGGCATATACATCTTCTTTTTAAATATAATAATTATGTTCATAGTATTTCTACTGCTTACCTCTTGTTTTACTTCTCCTGAAATAACTGAGTTCGTGGTACCCTGAAGACTAGAGATGATCCAGCAAGCAACAGCTGCTGTAGATCAATGACTTTGACAGTATATCCTGGGAATTAGCCTTCTTGGCAATGATGGACAGGTTGGCACTCAGGTTCTGCTCATCAGTACATTCAGAAGAAAGATTTTTTTTTTTTATAAAAATGGGTGAATAAAAAAATAACTTTTATCTGAGCAACTGAGTCCTTTTAAATTATGAGGCCCAGAGAAACATTAAAATAAGACAGCAATCATGTTTTGCCTTCCCCTTTGAGCTATGTATTTATCTGTTGAAACTGCTTGCTATTGTAACAAGTGGCTATAAATTTACCTAACAATGCCACATAGACACTAACCCATATGCTATAGCTTAACAATGTACAGCCAAACACTAATCAATGCTATTTCTGTAAATCAGTTAGAATTCCTGACAAACAACTTTGTATCAGCCCTGTGACCATTTTTTTTTTTTTTTTTTTTTTTTGCCATTAAAAACTTGCTTTTCTGGCCGGGCGCGGTGGCTCAAGCCTGTAATCCCAGCACTTTGGGAGGCCGAGACGGGCGGATCACAACGTCAGGAGTTCGAGACCATCCTGGCTAACACGGTGAAACCCCGTCTCTACTAAAAAATACAAAAAAAAAAAACTAGCCGGGCGAGGTGGTGGGCGCCTGTAGTCCCAGCTACTCGGGAGGCTGAGGCAGGAGAATGGCGTAAAAACCCGGGAGGCGGAGCTTGCAATGAGCTGAGATCTGGCCACTGCACTCCAGCCTGGGCGACACAGCAAGACTCCGTCTCAAAAAAAAAAAAAAAAAACTTGCTTTTCTTTGTATTTTTTTTTTTGAAAGTCCAAACAGAGCTCATATCCAAGGCTGCTTGATTCTGAGACTTCCAGGCAGCTATCTTCACTTTGGCCCAAGTGAACTCTTTAAAAAACATATTGAAAAATGAGACATAAACATTGCCAACTGATATATGAAAATGTGCACAATATAACTAATCACCAATGAAATGCAAATCAAAACTATAGTATCACCTCACATCTGTTAGAATGGCTATTATTTTTAAAAACCAAACAAGGGATAACAGGGGTTGATGTAGGAGTGGAGGAAAGGCAACCCTTGCATATTGTAGATGGCAATGTAAGTTGGCACAGCCATTATGGAAAACAATATAAAGATTCCTCAAAAAATTAAAAATAGAACTACCACAGGACCCAGCAATCCCACTTCTGGGTGTTTGGAAATAAAATCAGTATTTTGAAGAGATATCTTCACTCCCATGTTCATTGCAGTATTATTTACAATAGCCAAAACATAGAAACAACCTAAGTGGCTGTCAAGGAATGAATGAAAAAGAAAAACGTTATATATTTATAACATTATATGTTATATATATATATATATATATAGAGAGAGAGAGAGAGAGAGAGAGAGAGAGTTATATTATGTGTAATTCAGCCACAAAAAGGGAAATCTTGTAATCTACAAAACATGCATGAACCTTGAGGACATTTTGCTAAATGAAATTCACCAGACATGGAAAAATGAATGCTGTATTGAGACCGCCAGGTGGGAAAAGCTCCCTGGCAAAGACTCTGACCAACCTGTGCACTGGGAGGAATGCACTCTGGGGTGGAGTCACAGAAGTTCACACTATTTGCAGTGGGGAGGATCCTGGCCCCTCCTCTTCGTGTGGGGAACCTGAGATTCAACCTGCAAGTTGGAAAGCACACCAGTAGGGACTCAGTCTGTGCGGAGGGCCCCTGTTTCCAGTTTTCTTCCTTTTTACCCAATGAAATCCTGCCCTACTCACTCTTCAAATCGTCTGTGAGCCTAAATTTTCATGGTTGTGAGACAAGGACTCCGACTTTAGCTGAACTGAGAAAAAGTTCTGCAACAGTTTTGGCATGCAATGTAGGGGCTGGAGAAGCGGTGAGTGAAATGCAAACCAATAAATCTTTTTCCCTCTTGTTTCTAAGCCTTTTCATCCTTGGACTTCTGACACTAGGAGAAACTGTGCCACCACTCCTGTTGCTCTTAGGGGTCGGGAAGACCAACCTCAGTCTCCATGGCCTTTTTTTTTTTCTTTTTCTGGACAGACCAGCATGGGATTCCCCCTCCCCTTGCTACCGTCCTCTCTCTGCTGACACTGGCATGCATGGCCCAAGGGCCCTGCACTGGCATTCCCCACCACGTGCTGCCAGAACCTTCCCCTTCCCTTCAACAGCCAAGGGTTTCAACTGCATTGGGCTGTAATTAAGCTTTTCTCCTGGTGGAAGAACCACTTGCATAAGAATAACAGCTTTTTCCCCAAGCATTTTAGAACTTTTATTCTTTCTTCTTCACACCATCAGCAGTTAACTTTTAAGCAAGTTTTGGTTGTGAAAAAGAATCTTGTGGGGAATGGGTTTTCTTCTGCCTGTCTGTGTGTGTATTGTGTATAATGTCTGTAAAAAGAGCTCTAATTAATTTGGCCTAAAAGAAGACAAGCACTTGGATCTAATATTTTTTAAAGGGAAGACAAAAGCTATGGTACCTTTCAGTTCATGAGACTTTAATCTTTGAGAAATAAAAACAGCTGTAAAGATTATTGGTAAAATGCAAGTGTAATTAAAATGTAAATAGGTGAACTAAATTGTGCAGGTCAGATGCAAGGTTTGCAAAGTGTTTTGAGGTTACAAACTGCTTTTTGGGTTTTGAGAATGATTTGACTTGCTGGCTTCAGATTTGGTGAGACCTGACATATGGAACTAAACATGCCCTTAATTATTCACCTAGCAACCATTTAAAGCAACTTATCAGGTTGTACATTAAAGTTAAAAATTGCTAGGAGTTAACATTATAACATGTAATTGAGACTGCTGGAAATAGAAATGGACTGAACTCAGAAAGCTGAGGCAATCTTTTTTTATTTTTGCTTGGGATATTCTTTATCTATGTTTCGTTTTTCAGAGTCAATGAAACTTATTTTAAACTATTTACATCCTTTAATAATTGAGTGAGGTATACTCCTGTGGTCAAGATTTGGAGCATGTTTGTTTCCCTCTGCCTGGTTCCTCTAGAATTTAAAAACTATCTGTGAATATTCTTAACTTATGGCAATATAGGTGTTTGTATCATTGCAATAAAAATCCATTTTCTTTTGAAACAGAACACAATTGGAAAAACTGGTTATTTTACCAAGGCTTTGACTGGAAAGTTGTACTTGCCTTTAAGGAGTAAACCTCAACTTGCAGAGCTGATAAACTCCCCTGGAAGAAACTGGCCTTATACCCTTGCCTACACAGTCCCTGTACGTGGTTCCTGTCCTATAGTCAGAAGAATATCACTTTCCAACAGATCCAGAAGCTCCAAGTTTATCTTGGGACCTTAAGAGGAAAGGATCACCAAATTCACAGATATTTGAGGATACAAACCTATGGCTGGGCTTGACTTTAAAAGGTCTTAGCTGAGATTCCCTGTGGAATAGAGTTCCATTAAAGCCAATCCAAAAGGCCTGTGTAGAACTAGGTATTCGTGCTGCACTTCATGCAAATAATGAGGCCAAGTATAAAACTAAAGTCTATTTTGCAAACCACTCAGTCCTATGATAATACGTTGTTTTTGTTGTTGCTTTTAACAAAAATGAGGAATGGAGAGAGAAATTATGTTCCAAAAACTTATCATACATTTGTCATTAAATTCTAAACTCATTAGTTGTTTTTACATTTTTGCCTACATTTTTAGACTAACCCTGCTTGTTCCTGTGAACCAACCAGCAATCTCCAGCTGCAGTTCAGAAAGAACAAAAGGGATGGATATTGTAGAAATCTGGATCAACATTCTGGTTCTGAGCAACTATCCTGCAAATCTTGCCAGGTGATGGGAATAAACAAGATGCCCATCACTCAGAGGTTTTTTTTTTTTTTTTTTTTTTTTTTGAAAATTAAGACTAAGGGAGCTAACCAAAGACCAGCACCATGCACCTAAATCCTAGCAAGCTTAACTATAGCCACCAGTTTTCTGGGTTTGTCACATGACATACTTTTCTCTCCATTGTTGGAGGAGCACTCAGTTCCACAGTTTCACCTTAGCATCCCAAACGCAATTCTAAGCTTTGGATCAAAGCCCTAGGAAAGAAAACTGGATTTGAGGGATTCAGAGGCAGATAATAACTGAAGTTGAAAGGCACAGTGCAGGTGAGCATGGCTGATTCCTGCTGATTAACCCAAGCTTCCTGTTTCATGGATAAAGGCCACTCACATTAGTATCCATGGCATAAATGAGGTCTAGGAAATATAAGGCTACTAACAGTAGGTGGAAAAAAGACATAGATGAGAGCAGACAATTCCTATTCTTTAGTAACCCCCCCCACACACACACACACTTAATGGGTGCAAGCCACTTTAGCACTTATGGTGGCACCTGCCAAGTTTGCCAGGACTCAGGGATGCAAGGACAGAAGAAGGAAAGAGGATGCTCTTCCTTCTCTCCCTCAAGTATCCTTGGTATCTGCTAGGAAGAGAAGGGAACAAGGGAAACCTGATCCCCTCTTTCTAAACGGGTAGCCATTTATTTTCAGTCTGTACCCCTTTCAAATACATCCTAAACTTCTGGGACTTTTTGAAAACATGCCTTCTTTTTTCCTTTCTCCTACTCGGTTTTCTTTTCACAGATAGGTAATCGTGTCTTTTTACTATGGGACAATTTCCTCAGATGCATCCTCCAAACTGGAAAAAGTTAATTTCCTAAACTTTAAACTGCTAGGCTTAGGGTTGGGCTAACGGGAAGGGAACCCAGAAGCCCAACACGCCAGCAAAAGGGTAAAGTTTTTTTTTTTTACCAGTCAGGCTTTTGACCTCCCCTTCCCTGTGCAAACTGGAAAAAGGCCTCAGAATTTTTGAGCTGTCTTTACCCCTCCCCTTGTTTCATTTTAATACATGTTTTCTAAAAACTTTGTCTCTTCTTTCTTTCAGGCCATCAAACTTCAAGTGGTGTTCAACCAGAGCCTCTGATGATAGTCCTTTCTGCTGGGAAGCTTTAAATAGGCCTCTGAGGGAACTCTGACTGCCCTTTTCCCCTAAACAGCCCCCTCTGTCAGCAGGAAGCACTTAAGATGGGTCTTTATCCTTATCCTTATTCTAACAGCAGTTAGACGTACTTCTTAAGGGTTGGGAATGAGATAGCCAGGTGGTAAGGGCTCCCTGGCAGAGTCTCCAACCCACCTGCACACTGGGAGGAATGCACGCTGGAGTAGAGCCACATAAGTTCATGCTGTTTGCAGTGGGGAGGAGCCTGGTCCCTCCTCTTCCTGTGTGAAACTGGAATTCAAATGGCAAGGTAGGAAGAGCACCAGCAGGGACTCAGGCTTTGCAGAGAGTCTCTGTTTCCCCTTTTCTTCCTTTTCATCCAATAAAACCCTGTCCTACTAACTTTTCAAATAGTCTTCAAGCCTAAATTTTCATGGCTATGGAACAAGAACCCCGTCTTTAGCTGAACTAAGAAGAAGTCTTGCAACAGTATGATCTTACTCATATGTGGAATCTTAATGAATCAGACTCATGGAGGCATAGGCAGAACAGTGGTTGCCAGGGCATGGAAGAATAAAGAAAGGTTGGTTAAAGGGTACAAAATTTCAATTACAAGATGAATATATTCTGGTGATCTGATGTACATCTTGGAGGCTATAATTAATCATAGTGCATTTTATATTTGAAATTTGCTAAAAGAGTAAATCTTAAGTGTCTTCACCTACCCTCCCAACTCCTACACATAATGGTAATGATGTGTGGCCATGGATGTGTCAATTAATTTGATTGTGGTAATCATTTTACAGTGTATCATATATCAAATAATCAATTTAATGTATACACTTGTTATTTGTCAATTATACCTAAATAAAGCTTGGGGGAAATGCATAGAAAAAGGAATTGATGAAAATGGTATTTAATGTGAGGTTTCATGGTAATCTGGCCAGGAGTTGAGGTGTCTTTAATGTCTGCTTTTGTTATGTGCCAAAGGTTTTAAACTCTAATAGTTGTTCTTGTTTTTGTCTCTTCTGTTGAACTTGAGAGTCTCTGATACCTTCTCCTTAGATAGTCTACATAATAAATTATTTGGACTGTAATATTCTGTTATTATACTAGAGTCAAGTTGATATTGTTGGTAAAGTATAAAAGGGGATTGTATAATCTTATAATTAAATATCAGCCTTTTAGTGGGTTTGTATCCCTGAACTGCGACATTTTCAAGCATTTCTTAGAATCCTCCATCCTTAGGTAAGACAGAATGCTTAACAGGCACTGGAGTTAGTTAATGTCTCCCCCATAAGTGGGATTTGTCTCTGGTAGTCTTTTTCCTAGGAGGTTAGGCCTTTGTTATGAAGAATGCCCTGTGCATATTTCATAATGGTTGCTCTTCCCTTTTCTCTTCCATAGGTGTGAGGGGAATTTTCTTAATTCTTTACTGTAAGAACCTGGTGGGATTCCTGTATATAAAAAACTACAAAAATGTTGGGCCTCATTAAGAACGAAGCTACCAGGAATTTCTTACTCTCAAACTAGTCTACACTCAGCCTCCAGCAATTTGTTGTAATTACAATTTAAGTCTTCCTATTCATATCTTGCTCCAATAGCTTCTATCTCAGGTAGGCAGACCTTGACTGTGATTTTCTGTATTCACAACTTTCTTTACATTTTAGGGACACAAGTTTGCCCTGTGAACCCAATTCACTGATGGGTCCACGAAAAATAATTGATACTCTATTTCTTCGCGTACTTTGTGCCATAAGGTTGGTTAGGATAATGACTTCCAAGTTATTTGCATGTTGGAGTTAAAACTAAAAGTCTAATGTTTTATTTTAAGGTTGGTGAACTTATTAACTTCTGGTTTATGAGGAGGAGAAATAAATAATTATTAAACATTTATCCTAGATACACAAATGCATTTGCCTTTGAAATAAAGGAAATTGAAGGAACTCAAATATTAAGACTTTTTCTCTTATCCTCAATATGTCTTATGAAATTTCCTCCACACTGTACTGTTTCATTTTAAGTACTGCATGAATCATTCACACATATCCATACACACAAAAAGCACACACACTGTTTCATATATTTATTTATAACTTTCTTACTCCTCTCATAAAAGTGAAGTGCTGGGAATTTTTCAAGAAAAGAATTGTGTATTATAGATGATAAAGGCCCATTATATTTCTTCATTTTATTTTACAGCAGTCTCTGACAGACTCCAAAGTCTGGACTTAGGATTCAGCTTGCTTTTGTAAAATTTTCATCTTTCTTTCTATTTAACGTATTTTACTAAAATGTTACAGCACATTTGGTGTTCACAGAACATTTTAATGAAAGAAACGCAACTGTTTGACTTAAAAATTGTCTTAATTTAGGAGAATTAAATAATCAATTATGTTTTAGAAAGAGTAGTCTAGTGGAGTAGGTATGGTAGTAATGTTACCTGAAGTTAAAATTTATTCAATGACAGGAACTGTGTTAGTTACTTGGGTTCTAGTAGTGAAAAAGAACAGCATAATCCTTCCTCTTAGGGAGCTTGTGCTTTAGTAAGAAAGAAAGATAATTATAAGATATAGTGCGATGACAGCTATGGTATGGTGGTATATTAGGGTTCTCCAGAGAAACAGACCAACAATACACACACACACACACACACACACACACACACACACACACAGAGTCATGTCACTTAACAATGTGGATACATTTTGGGAAATGTGTCATTAGGCAATATTGTCCTTGTGCAAACAGCATAGAGTGTACTTACACACACCTAGATGGTACAGCTTACTACACACTTAGGCTGCACAGTGTAGCCTATTGCTCTTAGGCTACAAACTTGTACAGCATGTTACTGTACTGAATATTGTAAGTAATTATAGCACGATGGCAAGTATTTGTGAATCTCACCATATCTAAATATAGAAAAAGCATAGTAAAAATATTGTATTATAGTCTCATGGGATCACCATCATGTATGCAGCCTATCATTGACTGAAATGTTACATGGCACATGACTGTATATGCACATATATATCTAGAGACAGACAGAGACTGATGGGTAGACACACAGAAATAGAGACAGAGAAAGAGAGAGACAAACACAGATTTATTGTAAGGAATTGGCTCACACAACTATGGAGGCTGGGAAGCCCAAATTTCTTCAGTGTGGGCAAGCAAGCTCAAGACCTAGCAGAGCCAGTGGTGCAGTTCCAGTCTGAAGGCTGACATCCCAGAGACCCAGGAAAGCTGATGGTGCAGTTCAAGTCCAAAGGCTGGCAAGCAGAGATCCAGGAGAGCTGATGATGTAGATGAAACTCTGAAGGCCATCTGCTGAAGAATTTCTTCTTGTTTGGGATGTTGGTCTTTTTCTTTTATCTAGACATTCAAGTTATTAGATGAGGCCCATCTGCCTTATGGAGGGCAATTGCTTATTCTGAGTTCAATGATTTAATGTTAGTCTCATCCAAATAAAATCAGTTACCACAGATGGAGACACCAAATACAGCCTTGCTAAGCACTGGCCAGCAAAAGCTTTTCCTGGATGAAGATTATTCTTAGATGAGATGAAAAAAACTGATTAGAAGTTGGCCAAGGAATATTGGAGGCAGGGGAAGCAATGTGTCTCAAGGGCCAGAAATAAAAGAAGTTCATTTCAAGATATGGGTTATATATTCATGGGTAAAGGGAGAAGAAGCTGGTGACATAAGAAATGTAAGCTTTATTCCAAGACTAACAGACAAGAATATGTCATTCTTGAGTTAATGAAAATCATGGAAAAGCATGGGCACTTTCCAGGGAGAGTTATGATGTTTAAGTGACAGAAGATGGTGATGACTAATTGTGAGGGTAAATGGAGAGGGAGTCAGGCAATGGTGATGTCGAGTTTTGGCTTGATCAATGGAGAGACAATGAATATACCATTAAATGAGATTTTAAAAAACACTTTTACTTTACCCATATTCAGTTTGAGGTGTCTATGAAGAAGTTGAACTTGGATAAATGACACTGAAAAGGCAAAACAAAACCTATAATTTCAAATAGCTCATTAATATAGAAAAAATAAGTTGACGAAAAGGGATCTGAATTACAGAAAAATTGGGAAAAATTGCATACAGATATCCTCAATATATTTTAGAGTAATTCCTTTATCTCATTATTGTTATTTGTTCAAGCTCATTTGAAAAGAGCCTAGAAATCTTTTCAGTTAGTCTGACAAAGTAGAATTAAATACACCTTGACTATATATTTGTGTTCTTTTATTTTTTATATGTTTGTACATATCATCATATTTGTGCAACATTGCAGGACACAAAATAAAAACTATTGAGTTCATTTACTCCTCTCTGAAATTTGTATATTACAGGTGACAGTAATTAGGCCTATTCTAACGTATTAATGTGTGTCACAATGGTAATGTTTGAAAAGTAGAAAATGTGAGGCAAATATAATAGATTTCTAACCTGTACAAAGAATATACAAAAAAGTATGTATTAGACATTAGTGGATAATAATTCAATGAATGCAAGTTTACTAGATACTGAGCTTTTATGTAAATGGAATCTAATTAATTCACAGATATTTATTCATGCCTAAAATTTAGACACTAAACATTTCTACTTTATTCATTTTTAACTAGGTTCTAAGACCTGGGAAAGCCCATAATGCTAAAATATTCTAACACAAATGGAGTAGATAACTATTAATCTGAATCCTTAAAACAGGAAAACAGTGACATTTAGTTGGTTCATTTCTATAACAAACATCTTAATATATTCTTTAAGATTAATGTAGAGGCATATCATAAGAGCAAGGTGTCCTGATCACAGGTACTAAGATTAAATAGAGTGACACAAAAAAACACACATTTTTTATTGAACATGTTTTAGTTAATAATGTTTTACATAACAAATTTATTTGAGACTACCCTTTGTAAGTACATTGCTTACATTTGTTATAGAAAGACCCATAAAGAGCAAGGAAAAGCAGGATGGGGTGATGGTTCACCCAGGAACTGCAAGGGGCAAAGGGACTTCCCTCCCTTAGCCAAGAGAGGCGGGGAGGGATTTGTAAGAAATGTACTTCTCATTGCATCCCAATAAGAAGCACTAATACGCCTGAATATTAGAAACTTCACAATAAAAATAAAGTCTTCTCATTTTAAGAAACTGTTGCATTGTTAGAGAGACAGAATAATTTTGCCAAAATATTTGCTCATACTTTCAAGATCATGTTTTACTTCAAGTAGCATGCAAAAATTTCAAGTGAAAAGCAATTAAAATGTCTTACTTAATATCATCTACAAATTTAGAGAACTTACTTTATCCAGCATTATATTACATAGAAAAGAAAAATAAGTATTAGAAATATTTATTAAAAGTATCAATATTATATCAAAATAATTTTCACAAAATATCTGAATTGGATACACAAATACATTAACTGTTAAGATATATCCAGAAAAATAAGCAAAGTGTTTTTTGTTATTCAACATTTAACCAAAACATTAGAAATAATCTAATGTATAACCAATACACCAGTAAGCACCATTTCACAAATTGTCTTGAAGGTCAAGAACTTGAATTCAAGAACAACAAAAAAAGAAAGAATGAAAAGAGTCTATAGTGATATGTGTCAGGACTAAACATTATACTGTAGTATGAGAAAAAAAGGTTTTAAAATGATTCAGATTTGTGCAAATCTTCACAGATAAAACTATATATATATATATAATTTTATATATACACACGCACACACATTGAGGAAAATGAAGAAATACTTAAATGGAGGGAATATACTATGTTCGTAGATTAGAAGACTCAATACTGAATCTCCAATAAAATTCAAGTAGTTTTGTCATTGAAATGAATAAGTTTATTCTAATTGTATATGAAAAAAGAAAGGGTCAATAACGGTCAAGAAGATCTTATAGAAGAGAGTTAGGGAATTTATACTATCAAATATCAAAATTATTATAAAACTAACGTATTTAAGACTGTGTGGCACTGGTGCAAGGACAGAGAACAAAATAGAGAGCACTGAAGCAGACTTAAACATATATTGACACTTGATTTATAATAGAATGATCATGACAGAACAACCAGGCCAGAGTAGTGTTTTTTAATAAATGGGGCTGAGTAAACCAGATAGCTAAATGGTGAAAAAATGGTGTAACAGCCTACTTCATGCCATTTATGAAAATTAATTCCAGGTGAATTACGAATAGAAATGAAAAAAGAAAAAAAGTTTCTGAAAAGCAATGAGAGAAAATATCGTAGTCTTTGGATTAGCAACATTGTTTTTAAAGGCACAAAAAAGACAAACCAAAAAGGAAAACACTGTAAACTTTTCATCAAAAGCCACCATTTACAAGAGTAAAAGGAGTAGGATATAGGGAGAGAACAAGATGGCCGAGTAGAAACACCTCTGGTCTGCAGCTCCTACCTAGATGATCATAAACAGTGAATTAATTCTGCATTTCCAACTGAGGTAGCCAGATCCTCTCATTGGGACTGACTAGGCAGTTGGTGCGACCCATAAAGAGCAAGGAAAAGCAGGATGGGGTGATGGTTCACCCAGGAACTGCAAGGGGCAAAGGGACTTCCCTCCCTTAGCCAAGAGAAGCGGGGAGGGATTGTGCTACCCGCCCGAGGAACGCTTTTCCCACAGATTTTTGCAACCCGCAGATTAGGATATTCTCTTGTGAGCCTACAGCACCAAGGCCTTGGGTCCCAAGCACAAAGCTGTGCAAACCCATGGCAGCTGCAGGAGCTGGCAGCTGCTCGGGTAAGCACTGAGCTGCAGGAGTTTTTGCATACCCCAGTGGCTCCTGGAACTCCAGTGAGGCAGGAGATCCATCCACTCCTGTGGAAAGGGAGCTGAAGCCAGGGAGCCAAGAAGCCTCTCTCAGTGTGTCCCAATCACACAGAACCCCGCAAACGAAGATCCACTAGCTTGGAATCCCCGCTGACCAGCACAGTAGGCTGGAGTCTGCCTAAGATGACCAAGTTCCCAAGGGGAGGGGCGACCACCATTACTGTGGTTCTAGTAAATGGTTTTTCCCTGCCAGTGCCAGGAAGACTGGGCAGAATTCCCCACAGCGCAGCACAGCTGCTGTGGCAGATCATGGTCAGACTGTTTCTTTAAGTGGGACCCAGATGTATCCCTCCTCACTGGGCAGGGCCACCCAGCAGGAATTTTAGCAACTCCAGCAAGGGGTTTACAGACAGAACTCTAATCTCCTCGAGATAGAGAATTTGGAGGGAGGGGCGGCTGTGGTCTCAGTTTCAGGACTTAATCCTTCCTGCCTGCTGGCTCTGAAGAGTCAGCAAGATCTGGTGGAGGGGTATTCCTGTACACCAGCTCCACTAAGGGTCAGTCAGACTGCTTCCTTAAGTGGGCCCCTAATCCTGTGCCTCCTGACTGGTGAGACTTCGCAACAGGGGTCATGAGACACCTCATAAAGGAGAGTACTGACTGGCATCAGGTTGGCACCCATTGGGGACGAAGCTTCCAGAGGAAGGAGCAGGCAGCAATCTTTGTTGTTCTGCAACCTCCACTGGTGAAAACCAGGTGAACAGGGTCTAGAGTGGACCCACAGCAAACTGCAGCAGACCTGCAGAAGAGGGACCTGACTGGTAACAGCAAAACAAATAAACAGAAACCAGCAACAACATCAAAAAAAAAACACCCCACAAAAACCCCATCCAGAGGGGTGGAACAAGATGGCCGAATAGGAACAGCTCCAGTCTCCAACTCCCAGCGCGAGCGACACAGAAGACCGGTGATTTCTGCATTTTCAACTGAGGTACTGGGTTCATCTCACTAGGGAGTACCGGACAATCGGTGCTGGTCAGCTGCTGCAGCCTGACCAGCGAGAGATGAAGCAGGGCGAGGCATCGCCTCACCTGGGAAGCGCAAGGGGAAAGGGAATCCCTTTTCCTAGCCAGGGGAACTGAGACACACAACACCTGGAAAATCGGGTAACTCCCACCCCAATACTGTGCTTTAAGCAAACAGGCACACCAGGAGATTATATGCCACACCTGGCCGGGAGGGTTCCACAGCCACGGAGCCTCCCTCATTGCTAGCACAGCAGTCTGCCATCTCGCAGCAAGGGAGCAGCGAGGCTGGGGGAGGGGCGCCCGCCATTGCTGAGGCTTAAGTAGGTAAACAAAGCCACTGGGAAGCTCGAACTGGGTGGAGCTCACAGCACCTCAAGGAAACCTGCCTGTCTCTGTAGACTCCACCTCTGGGGACAGGGCACAGTAAACAACAACAAAAGCCAAAAGCAGCAGAAACCTCTGCAGACGCAAAGGACTCTTTCTGACAGCTTTGAAGAGAGCAGTGGATCTCCCAACACGGAGGTTGAGATCTGAGAAGGGACAGACTCCCTGCTCAAGTGGGTCCCTGACCCCTGAGTAGCCTAACTGGGAGACATCAGCCACTAGGGGCAGTCTGACACCCCACACCTCACAGGGTGGAGTACACCCCTGAGAGGAAGCCTCCAAAGCAAGAATCAGACAGGTACACTCGCTGTTTAGCAATATTCTATCTTCTGCAGCCTCTGCTGCTGATACCCAGGCAAACAGGGTCTGGAGTGGACATCAAGCAATCTCCAACAGACCTACAGCTGAGGGTCCTGACTGTTAGAAGGAAAACTATCAAACAGGAAGGACACCTACACCAAAACCCCATCAGTAAGTCACCATCATCATCAAAGACCAGAGGCAGATAAAACCACAAAGATGAGGAAAAAGCAGGGCAGAAAAGCTGGAAAGTCAAAAAATAAGAGCGCATCTCCCCCGGCAAAGGAGCGCAACTCATCGCCAGCAATGGATCAAAGCTTGACGGAGAAGGATTTTGACGAGATGAGAGAAGAAGACTTCAGTCCATCAAACTTCTCAGAGCTAAAGGAGGAATTACGTACCCAGCGCAAAGAAACTAAAAATCTTGAAAAAAAAGTGGAAGAATTGATGGCTAGAGTAATTATTGCAGAGAAGGTCATAAACGAAATGAAAGAGATGAAAACCATGACACGAGAAATACGTGACAAATGCACAAGCTTCAGTAACCGACTCGATTAACTGGAAGAAAGAGTATCAGCGATTGAGGATCAAATGAACGAAATGAAGTGAGAAGAGAAACCAAAAGAAAAAAGAAGAAAAAGAAATGAACAAAGCCTGCAAGAAGTATGGGATGATGTAAAAAGACCAAATCTACGTCTGATTGGGGTGCCTGAAAGTGAGGGGGAAAATGGAACCAAGTTGGAAAACACTCTTCAGGATATCATCCAGGAGAACTTCCCCAACCTAGTAGGGCAGGCCAACATTCAAATCCAGGAAATACAGAGAACGCCACAAAGATATTCCTCAAGAAGAGCAACTCCAAGACACATAATTGCCAGATTCACCAAAGTTGAAATGAAGGAAAAATTCTTAAGGGCAGCCAGAGAGAAAGGTCGGGTTACCCACAAAGGGAAGCCCATCAGACTAACAGCAGATCTCTCGGCAGAAACTCTCCAAGCCAGAAGAGAGTGGGGGCCAATATTAAACGTTCTTAAAGAAAAGAATTTTAAACCCAGAATTTCATATCCAGCCAAACTAAGTTTCATAAGTGAAAGAGAAATAAAATCCTTTACAGATAAGCAAATGCTTAGAGATTTTGTCACCACTAGGCCTGCCTTACAAGAGACCCTGAAGGAAGCACTAAACATGGAAAGGAACAACTGGTACCAGCCATTGCAAAAACATGCCAAAATGTAAAGACCATTTAGGCTAGGAAGAAACTGCATCAACTAACGAGCAAAATAACCAGTTAATATCATAATGGCAGGATCAAGTTCACACATAACAATCTTAACCTTAAATGTAAATGGACTAAATGCTCCAATTAAAAGACACAGACTGGCAAACTGGATAAAAAGTGTAGACCCATCAGTCTGCTGTATTCAGGAGACCCATCTCACAGGCAGAGACATACATAGGCTCAAAATAAAGGGATGGAGGAAGATTTACCAAGCAAATGGAGAACAAAAAAAAGCAGGGGTTGCAATACTAGTCTCTGATAAAACAGACTTTAACCCATCAAAGACCAAAAGAGACAAAGAAGGCCATTACATAATGGTAAAAGGATCAATTCAACAGGAAGAGCTAACTATCCTAAATATATATGCACCCAATACAGGAGCACCCAGATTCATAAAGCAAGTCCTTAGAGACTTACAAAGAGACTTAGACTCCCATACAATAATAATGGGAGACTTCAACACTCCACTGTCAACAATAGACAGATCAACGAGACAGAAAGTTAATAAGGATATCCAGGAATTGAACTCAGCTCTGCAGCAAGCAGACCTAATAGACATCTATAGAACTCTCCACCCCAAATCAACGGAATATACATTCTTCTCAGCACCACATCGCACTTATTCCAAAATTGACCACATAATTGGAAGTAAAGCACTCCTCAGCAAATGTACAAGAACAGAAATTATAACAAACTGTCTCTCAGACCACAGTGCAATCAAACTAGAACTCAGGACTAAGAAACTCAATCAAAACTGCTCAACTACATGGAAACTGAACAACCTGCTCCTGAATGACTACTGGGTACATAACGAAATGAAGACAGAAATAAAGAAGTTCTTTGAAACCAATGAGAACAAAGATACAACATACCAGAATCTCTGGGACACATTTAAAGCAGTGTGTAGAGGGAAATTTATAGTACTAAATGCCCACAAGAGAAAGCAGGAAAGATCTAAAATTGACACTCTAACATCACAATTAAAAGAACTAGAGAAGCAAGAGCAAACACATTCAAAACCTAGCAGAAGGCAAGAAATAACTAAGATCAGAGCAGAACTGAAGGAGATAGAGACACAAAAAACCCTCCAAAAAATCAATGAATCCAGGAGTTGGTTTTTAGAAAAGATCAACAAAATTGACAGACCGCTAGCAAGACTAATAAAGAAGAAAAGAGAGAAGAATGAAATAGACGCAATAAAAAATGATAAAGGGGATATCACCACCGACCCCACAGAAATACAAACTACCATCAGAGAATACTATAAACACCTCTATGCAAATAAACTAGAAAATCTAGAAGAAATGGATAATTTCCTGTACACTTACACACTTCCAAGACTAAACCAGGAAGAAGTTGAATCCCTGAATAGATCAATAGCAGGCTCTGAAATTGAGGCAATAATTAATAGCCTACCAACCAAAAAAAGTCCAGGACCAGATGGATTCACAGCTGAATTCTACCAGAGGTACAAGGAGGAGTTGGTACCATTCCTTCTGAAACTATTCCAATCAATAGAAAAAGAGGGAATCCCCCCTAACTCATTTTATGAGGCCAACATCATCCTGATACCAAAGCCTGGCAGAGACACAACAAAAAAAGAGAATTTTAGACCAATATCCCTGATGAACATTGATGGAAAAATCCTCAATAAAATACTGGCAAACCGGATTCAGCAACACATCAAAAAGCGTATCCACCATGATCAAGTGGGCTTCATCCCTGGGATGCAAGGCTGGTTCAACATTCACAAATCAATAAACATAATCCAGCATATAAACAGAACCAAAGACAAGAACCACATGATTATCTCAATTGATGCAGAAAAGGCTTTTGACAAAATTCAACAGCCCTTCATGCTAAAAACGCTCAATAAATTTCGTATTGATGGAACGTACCTCAAAATAATAAGAGCTATTTATGACAAACCCACAGCCAATATCATACTGAATGGGCAAAAACTGGAAAAATTCCCTTTGAAAACTGGCACAAGACAGGGATGCCCTCTCTCACCACTCCTATCAACATAGTGTTGGAAGTTCTGGCTAGGGCAATCAGGCAAGAGAAAGAAATCAAGGGTATTCAGTTAGGAAAAGAAGAAGTCAAACTGTCCCTGTTTGCAGATGACATGATTGTATATTTAGAAAACCCCATTGTCTCAGCCCAAAATCTCCTTAAGCTGATAAGCAACTTCAGCAAAGTCTCAGGATACAAAATTAATGTGCAAAAATCACAAGCATTCTTATACACCAGTAACAGACAAACAGAGAGCCAAATCAGGAATGAACTTCCATTCACAATAGCTTCAAAGAGAATAAAAAACCTAGGAACCCAACTTGGAAGGGATGTGAAGGACCTCTTCAAGGAGAACTACAAACCACTGCTCAGTGAAATAAAAGATGACACAAACAAATGGAAGAACATACCATGCTCATGGATAGAAAGAATCAATATCGTGAAAATGGCCATACTGCCCAAGGTAATTTATAGATTCAATGCCATCCCCATCAAGCTACCAATGAGTTTCTTCACAGAATTGGAAACAACTGCTTTAAAGCTCATATGGAACCAAAAAAGAGCCCGCATCTCCAAGACAATCCTAAGTCAAAAGAACAAAGCTGGAGGCATCACGCTACCTGACTTCAAACTATACTACAAGGCTACAGTAACCAAAACAGCATGGTACTGGTACCAAAACAGAGATATAGACCAATGGAACAGAACAGAGTCCTCAGAAATAATACCGCACATCTACAGCCATCTGATCTTTGACAAACCTGAGAGAAACAAGAAATGGGGAAAGGATTCCCTATTTAATAAATGGTGCTGGGAAAATTGGCTAGCCATAAGTAGAAAGCTGAAACTGGATCCTTTCCTTACTCCTTATACAAAAATTAATTCAAGATGCATTAGAGACTTAAATGTTAGACCTAATACCATAAAAATCCTAGAGGAAAACCTAGGTAGTACCATTCAGGACATAGGCATGGGCAAAGACTTCATGTCTAAAACACCAAAAGCAACGGTAGCAAAAGCCAAAATTGACAAATGGGATCTCATTAAACTAAAGAGCTTCTGCACAGCAAAAGAAACTACCATCAGAGTGAACAGGCAACCTACAGAATGGGAGAAAATTTTGGCAATGTACTCATATGACAAAGGGCTAATATCCAGAACCTACAAAGAACTCAAACAAATTTACAAGAAAAAAACAAACAACCCCATCCAAAAGTGGGCCAAGGATATGAACAGACATCTCTCAAAAGAAGACATTCATACAGCCAACAGACACATGAAAAAATGCTCATCATCACTGGCCATCAGAGAAATGCAAATCAAAACCACAATGAGATACCATCTCACACCAGTTAGAATGGCAATCATTCAAAAGTCAGGAAACAACAGGTGCTGGAGAGGATGTGGAGAAATAGGAACACTTTTACACTGTTGGTGGGATTGTAAACTAGTTCAACCATTATGGAAAACAGTATGGCGATTCCTCAAGGATCTAGAACTAGATGTACCATATGACCCAGCCATCCCATTACTGGGTATATACCCAAAGGATTATAAATTATGCTGCTATAAAGACACATGCACACGTATGTTTATTGCAGCACTATTCACAATAGCAAAGACTTGGAATCAACCCAAATGTCCACCAGTGACAGATTGGATTAAGAAAATGTGGCACATATACACCATGGAATACTATGCAGCCATCAAAAAGGATGAGTTTGTGTCCTTTGTAGGGACATGGATGCAGCTGGAAACCATCATTCTTAGCAAACTATCACAAGAACAGAAAACCAAACACCGCATGTTCTCACTCATAGGTGGGAACTGAACAATGAGATCACTTGGACTCAGGAAGGGGAACATCACACACAGGGGCCTATCATGGGGAGGGTGGAGGGGGGAGGGATTGCACTGGGAGTGATACCTGATGTAAATGACGAGTTGATGGGTGCAGCACACCAACATGGCACAAGTATACATATGTAACAAACCTGCACGTTATGCACATGTACCCTACAACTTAAAGTATAATAATAATAAATAAAAAAAAAAAGAAAAAAGAATGAAACAGTACAAACAAAAGCTCTGGGAACTATGGGACTACATAAAAAGACTGAATCTATGACTCATTGGAGTACCTGAAAAAGATGGCGAGAATAGAATCAAGTTGGAAAACACGCTTCAGGATATCCTGCAGGATAACATCTCCAACCTAGCAAGACAGGCCAACATTCAAATTCAGGAAATCTAGAGGACTCCAATAAGATACTCTATGAGAATATCAACCCCAGTACACAAAATAATCAGATTCTCCAAGGTCAAAATGAAGGGAAAAATGTTAAGCGTAACCAGAGAGAAAGGCCAGGTCACCTACAAAGGGAAGCCCATCAGACTAACAGCAGGAATCTTGGTGGAAACCCTACAAGCAAGAAGAGATTGAGGGCCAATAATTAAGATTTTTAAATAAAAGAACTGTCAACCCAGAACTTCATATCCGGCCAAGTGATATTTCTTTTTTCACTTCATAATTTATTTATCTTTTCACTTAATAAGTGAAAGAGAAATAAAATCCTTTTGTACAAGCAAATGCTGAGGGAATTCATCACTATCAGGCCTGTCTTACAAGAGCTCCTGAAGGATGCATTAAACATGGAAAGGAAAAACCATTACCAGCCACCACAACAACACAATGAAGTGCTCAGACCAACAACATTATGAAGCAACTATATTAACAAGTCAGCAAAACTAACCAGCCAGTATCATGATGAGAGGATCAAATTCACACATTACAGTATTAATCTTAAATGTAAATGGATTGAATGCCCCAATTTAAAAACACAGGATGGCAAGCTGGATTAAAAAACAAGACCCATCAGTGTGTTCTATTCAAAAGAAACATGTCAGCTACAAAGACACACATACGCTCAAAATAAAAGGATAAAGAAAAATTTATTAAGCAAATGGAAAGCAGAAAAAAGCAGGGGTTGCAATCCTGGTTTCTGACAAAATAGGCTTTAAATCAACAAAGGTCAAAAAAGATAAAGAAGAGCATTACATAATGGTAAAGGGTTCAATTCAACAAGAAGAGCTAACTATCCTAAATATATATGCACTCAATACAGGAGCACCAAGATTCCTAAAACAAGTTCTTAAAGGCATACAAAGAGACTTAGACTCCCACACAATAAGAGTGGGAGATTTTAATACCCTACTGTCAATATTAGATCATTGAGACAGAAAATTAACAAAGATATTTAGGACTTGAACTCAGCTCTAGATCAAGTGGTCCTGTTAAATATCTACAGAACTCTTCACCCCAAAACAACAGAATATACATTTTTCTCGGTGCCAGAAGGCACTTACTCCAAAAATGATCACATAATTGGAAGTAAAACACTCCTCAGTAAATGCAAAAGAAATGAAATCATAACAAACAGTCTCCCAAACCACAGGGCAACCAAATTAGAATTCAAGATTAAGAAACTCATTCAAAACCACATAACTGCATGGAAATTGAACAACCTAGTCCTGAATGACTTCTAGGTAAATAATGAAATTAAGGCAGAAATCAAGAAATTCTTTGAAACGAATGAGAGCAAAGATACAACATAGCAGAATCTCTGGGACTCAGCTAAAGCACTGTTCAGAGAGAAATTTATAGCACTAAATACAGATCAAAAAGCAAGAAAGATCTCAAGTTGATACCCTAACATCACAACTAAAAGAACTAGAGAACGACAAGCAAATACACCCCAAATCTAGCAGAAGATAAGAAATAACCAAGCTCAAGCGGAACGGAAGGAGACAGACACACAAAAAACTCTTCAAAAAATCAACAAATCCAGGAGCTGTCTTCTTCTTTTTTTTTTTTTTTTTTTCCGAAAAATCAATAAAATAGACAACTAGTTAGATTAATAAAGAAAAAAAGAGAGAAGATTCAAATAAACACAATCAGAAATGATAAGTGGGATACCACTAGTGACTCCACAGAAATACAAAGAACCATCAGAGAATACTATAAATGCCTCTATGCAAATAAACTAGAACATTTAAAAGAAATTGATAAATTCTTGGACACATACACCCTTTGAAGACTGAACCAGGAAGAAGGTGAATCCCTGAATAGACCAATAATGAGTTCTGAAACTGAGATAGTAATAAATAACCTACGAATAAAAACAAACAAACAAACAAAACAATACAAAACAAGAAAAACACCCAGGTCCAGAAGGATTTACAGTTGAATTCTAGCAGAGGTACAAAGAGAAGCTGTTACCATTTCTTCTGAAACTATTCCAAAAAACCGAAAAGGAGGGACTCCTCCCTAACTCATTTTATGAGGCCAGGATGATCCTGATACCCAAACCTGGCAGAGATACAACAAAAAAAGAAAACTTCAGGCCAATATCCCTGATGAACACGGATACAAAAATCCTCAATAAAATACTGACAAACTGAATCCAGCAGCACATCGAAAAGTATATCCACCATGATGAAGTCAGCTTCATCCCTGTGATGCAAGGCTGGTACAACACAGGCAAATAAATTAATGTAATTCATCATATAAACAGAACTAAAGAAAATAACCATGTGATTATTTCAATAGATGCAGAAAAGTTCTTCAATAAAATTCAACATCTCTTCATGCTAAAATCTTTCAATAAACTAGGTATTGAAAGAACATACTCAAAATAATAAGAATTATTTATGACAAACCCACAGCCAATATCATACTGAATGGGCAAAAGCTGAAAGCATTTCCCCTTGAAAACTGGTGAAAGACAAGGATGCTCACTGTCACCACTCTTATTCAATATAGCACTGGAAGTTCTAGACAGGGCAATCAGGCAAGAGAAGGAAATAAAAGGTATTCAGATAGGAACAGAGGAAGTGAAATTGCCGTTGTTTGCAGATGGCATGAGCCTATATCTAGAAAACCTCAACAACTCATCCAAAAAGTTTCTTACACTGATCAGCAACTTAAGTAAAGTTTCAGGATACAAAATCAATGTGCAGAAATCAGAAGCATTCCTATACACCAACAGACAAGCAGAGAGCCAAATCATGAATGAACTCCCATTCACAATTGCCACAAAAAGAATAAAATACCTAGGAATACAGTTAACAAGGGAAGTGAAGGACCTCTTCCAGGAGAACTACAAACCATCACCTAAGGCAATAAGAGAGGACAAAAACAAATGGAAAAACATTACATGCTCATTGATAGGAAGAATCAATATTGTGAAAATGGCCATACTGCCCAAAGTAATTTATAGATTCAACGCTATTCCCATCAAGCTACTATTGACATTTTTTTGCAGAATTAGAAAAAAACTAATTTAAAATTCATATGGAACCAAAAAAGAGCTCATATAGCCAGGACAATCCTAAGCAAAAAGAACAAAGCTGGAGGCATCATGCTACCTGACTTCAAACTATACTACTAGGCTACAGTAACCAAAACAGGATAGTACTGGTACAAAAAAAGGCACATACACTAATAGAACATAATAGAGATCTCAGAAATATGACCACACATCTACAACTATCTGATCGTCAACAAACCTGACAAAAACAAGCAATGGAGAAAAATTCACTATTTAATAAATGATACTGGTACAACTGGCTAGCCATATGCAGAAAATTGAATCTGGAACCATCCTTACACGTATGCAAAAATTAACTCAAGATGGATTAAAGACTTAAATGTAAAACACAAAACTATAAAAACCCTAGAACAAAATCTAGGCATTACCATTCAGGACGTAAGTACAGCCAAATACTTCATGACAAAATCACCAAAAGCAACTGCACAAAAAGCAAAAATTGACAATTGGGATCTAGTTTAACTAATGAGCTTCTGCACAGCAAAAGAAATTATCATCAGAAAGGGAAACTATCATCGGAATGAACAGACACTCTACAGAATGGGAGAAAATTTTCTCAATCTATCCATCTAATAAAGGTCTAACATCCTGAGTCTACAAGGAACTTAAGCAAATATACATGAAAAAAAAATGACCCCATTAAAAACTGGGCAAAGGACATGAACAGACACTTCTGAAAAGGACATGAACAGACACTTCTCAAAAGGAGACATACATGTGGCCAAAAAACATATGAAAAACAGCCCAATATCAGTGATCCCTAGAGAAATGCAAATGAAAACCACAATGAGATACCATCTCACGCCAGTCACAATGGTGATTATTAAGTCAAGA
This sequence comes from Macaca mulatta, assembly GCF_049350105.2. Taxonomy (NCBI): domain Eukaryota; kingdom Metazoa; phylum Chordata; class Mammalia; order Primates; family Cercopithecidae; genus Macaca; species Macaca mulatta. The sequence continues at coordinate 57,445,570 of NC_133426.1, read as the reverse complement.
AACAACAGATGCTGGCAAAGTTGCAGATAAAAATGAGCACTTTTACACTATTGTTGGTAATGTAAATTAGTTCAACCATTGTAGGAAACAGTGTGGTAATTTCTCAAAGATTTAGAACTGGAAATACCATTTGACCCAGCAATCCTATTACTGGGTATATACCTAAAGCAATATAAATAATTCTATTATAAAGATTATGGACATGTATATTCATTGCAGCAGTATTCACAATAGCAAAGACATGGAATCACTCAAGTGCCTATCAGTGATAGACTGGATTAAGAAAAATGTGGCATATATACAGCATGGAATACTATGTTGCCATAAAAAAGAGCAAGATCATGTCCTTTGCAGGGACATGGATAAAGCTGTAAGCCATTATCCTTAACAAACTAACGCAGGGACAGAAATCGAAACACCACATTCTCACTTATAAGTAGCAGCTGAACAATGAGAACCCATGGACACAGGGAAGGGAATACCACACACTGGGGCCTGTCAGGGGAGGACAGTTGTGGGGAGAGCATCAGGAGAAATAGCTAATGCATGCTGGTCTTAATACCTAGGTGATGGGTTGATAGGTGCAGCAAACCACCATGGCACACGTTTATCTATGTAAAAAACTGACACATCCTGCACATGTACCCTGGAACTTAATTATAAAAAATAATAAAAGGAGTAGTATAATTTTTTTCATATATGTCTAATAAATGCTTTTACCTTGAATATATAAAGAATCCCTAAAAATCAATCAAGAAAAAGACAAAGCCCTCACCCACTTAAACAACACAAGACTTCAAAAATAAGATATCCAAATATCCAATAAACATGAAAAGATTCTCAAGCCCATTAGTAATCATAGAAATGTACATTTAAAACTACAATGAAATACTATTAGATAACCAATAGTAATGGCTAAAATTAAAAAGTTGAAAATGCCAATTTTGGAAAAGACATGGAGCAATTGGAACCATTACACATACTACTATATAACCTTTCCATTCTTCTAGGTATTGACCCATAGAAATCCATATGAAAATGCACTGAAATATATATAGAAGAATAGTGTTATCTGTTACAGCCAAAATCAAGAAACAATGCACATACTCATTGACATGTGAATGAATATCATGTGATTCTATAGAGAAATTCAAATGAATGAATTGCTACACTCAATGAACATGAACAAATCTCACAACATTGAGGAAATGAGTTCAGATGGAAATTATTACAAATAATAGCAATAGCAAGCAGAATACCATGCACCAGTTACCAATTCCAGGGGAGGACTCCAAACACTTCTGCCCACTGTATCTGGGTATTGGAGTCACCAAAAAACTTCACAACACAGTTAAGCAATGGATGGAGCAAAGCTTTACTACATAAAGAGAGCATGATAAACTTCAATAGTGTGCATTGATTTCCCATGGCTAATTGATCTCTTTTGGCAACCAACAGGGAAATTTGCCTATGGCACACCCCTCTCCTGCTGCAGAGAAAGGATCCTAACCCTTCCTTAGGGAGGCAAGGTATGGCAGTGGGGTTTGCCAGGTGTCATGTAACCCACATGCTTAAGCAGAAAAATAGGTACGCATTTAGCTTGCACCAGGGAAAGATACTCTTGCACAAGGTGGTAAGTCCAGCATAATCATGTGGGCATTTTATCTCTTGGTTAGGGAGTGTTCCAGGCCCAAGGTCCATAAATATGTGGCTAAGTGGGAACCAAAAACTGCAGACATGAGACTGCCTTTCCCAACAAATAATAACGATAAAGAGGACAGGCAAAGATTTTAAGAGAGTGAATAGCGATTTTCATTATCTGAATCAAATATTCACTGTAAGTGGAAAGGAAAACTCCTTTAAAGAGTATTTCTTTGTGGAAAGCACCACCTACTCTCAGTGTCAAGTAAAATAACATTTAATTTGACCACTTTTGACATTTCATATGCAGGATGTCAATTAAGGAAATTTCTCTTTTCACTGGGTATTATGTACCCTGGATGATTCTTCATGTAGTTTGTACTAGACAATCATTAAATATTGCAATAATGTCTATTTGATGTCTTTGTATTGCTCAGTATAAATGGAAAATGCTGGAGAATATTGAACATGTGCCTCTCATCTTTGTTTCCAGATGCTGTTGATCAAAGGCTTTCGAGAAAGTAAAAAGTATGTTGCTCTATTGTAAAATCCTTCTTATATTTTTTAGCCATAGTTTTCCATCTTTGAGAAGAATTCTCAATGCTTTTTACTATTGTCTTATTATGAATATATGAGTGGAAAGTAAATGTAATGTTGGCTGTGGATGCACGTAACATTTTACCTTTGTAAAATATTTTTTTTGTTGTTGTTGTTGCAAAATAATCTATTATGAATCATAGTCAGAGCTACCTTACAAATATTATGAAATGTTATATTTAGGACTGTATATATTTTGTATTCAAATTTCAAAGTCTAAATGCTATCAGATGCCCTTTGTAAAAATAAAATACCAGTTAGCCTATTTTTTAAAGTACCAATTAATGACATAATATTTTAAATGGAGTTTTAAAAATAGGCTTCTATAAGTTTATATGATATATAAGATTATACTCAGCAGCAAACTTGATAAATATAAATGAATAATTTTAAACAACAGAATCAAATAGCTTTTTTCTTATGAATTTGATCTTAACTCTAAGACCTACTTAATGTCTCACTCCCCAAATTTTTTCCAGGGACTTTATCACTGATCTATGAATGTGGGGGATGCTTGCCTTTCTCCATTTTCAAAGTAGCCAACATTGTAAGGCTATAATTCAAAATACTTATCTAAATGAATGTTAACAGAGCTCTAAATTGTATTGCTTCCAAAATACAGAGATGATTGAGACATACTCAAATAATGTAGAAAAATGTACCCCTATGTCAAGCAAAATTTTATTTAGTCAAAACAATTTTTAAATGAAGATAAAATATTGAAGTGTAATTATTATCATAAGACATGCCAACTGATTATTGTTAATATTATAATGAGATAATTAATAATTAGCACCAGGAAGCCCACAATCATATGTGAATTGAACGAGAAAATGCTAAATTTTCTTACACATAGCAAGTATTAAAAGTTGACTGTAGTTGGTGTTAAACTAGCTAATGTTGGCACTTTGGACAGGAAAGGACTAAGGCAGCACTAAAGTTGAAACTAGCTTGGGATGAACTGCTGCTGCTCCTTCAATGGTATTTCCACTAGGGTTCTCTGTTCTGGAAAATTTCTAAGCAGACAAGTGGACAGTTTCCTTCTGTCATTTGAAGACAAGATAATTCTGAAGTTAGCTTCTATGCTGTACTGTAAACAGAAGAGAGAGGTTAGTCTTGTTTAAAATAAATCACTTTCTTTTGCTATTATGCTATAAGGAAAATGTTTGTTTTTTACCCTTTGTGAGTGTTTCACATCTTGAAAATTAAAAAATTCTCAGCATTAAAGAAAGTTTTATTTTGCTATTTTGAAACAAAATTTTCCCTAATTTTCAAAAATGTTAAGCTACTATTTTTTTTTTTTTTTTACCAGAAATCAAAACATTTACTTGTTTAACAGAACCCCCACCCCAGAACACTGATGAACTTTTAGGTTCCTCCACATTTAACTCTAACTTTCAGTCCCAAATGTTACCTGAAATTAATTACTATTTCATTCCTTCCACCTGGTGTGTCAATATAATACATTTATCTTCAAAATAATGTCCTTATTTTTCCACAGAATTAAATTTTGCCATAATGTCTTATAATAAGAAGAAAAGAAATTTACACACAAAGTATAGGCCTAATACCTTTCCTCATTCATATAATGAGGGAGATAAGTACACAATCCCCAGGATCACTTATAGGTATAAGATTCATCAAGCCAAAAGTTGCAATCTAAAAATAAATAAAAAATAAAGTCTATTTCATAATTAATTTTCATATTTTGCTACAGTTTATCAAATCTACTTCTCAGAAACCTGTCAAAGTTTTAGTTTAGAATACTTTTGTTGTGATATTTATACTTTAAATAAAATTTCAGTTTCTGATGAAATACTATATTTGCTGATATTGTGTATATTGGTTTCCCATCATCAAAATTTATGCTCACTTACAGAAAATGGTACTTATTATTCTGGTAAATCTATAATGTACCTCTTAAAGCTCTGTTATACACTGGTTTTAATAGTTTCCCATATAGATCATATCTTTAAACATAAGGACAATACCTGTTACATAATTGATACTCAAAAAAATTTGGAATGGATTGAGTTATACTTTAGGTGTAATAATTCACAATACCTCATATATTAGGTACTCAATACATAAGTGCTGAATGATAGCTTAGTAAACAAATAGAATCGATGGTCTTAAGGGATTCAGAAATTGTTGGTGCTGTTAGGTATCTTTGTGTGCTTTGTTTTAAAATACCACATTCGGATATTGTCTTTAGAAAAATGAAAAGTTAAAAGAGTGTTGTCTGTCTTTAAATTAACAAAAGTGAGAAATTATCCTAGGTGACAATGTGGGACTCCTATCAAATTCACCATCAAATACAATGTAATTCCTGGAGAGTTATTTACACTCCTTTAATGTTTTACCCTTTATTTTTGTTCCATTCCTTCTAGAGTTCTCTCTTTTAGTGGACAGGGAAACTACAAAATGGAAAGACTCTTGTAGGGGTTCTCACACTATCCCTTGCCTCACGACTCTCTTTAGTGACAGAAGAGATGATAAGTAAGATGCTTCAATGAGGCAATCTCACACAGATCCAGGAATATTGAACTTTTCACCATCTTACTCTTCCCAGCTCCAACTGAGACAGATGGAGGTGAAACTTACTTCTACTTTCATAGTGAACTGCTGAAATTCATGACAAAATACTGAATTCCTAATATAATACATAGACTATTATACCCTAAACATAAAATAGAATACCCAGTGAATCTTAAAAGTTAGTATACAGCACAGAAGGCATAGCTCATTTTCATACAGAGTAGTCTTAGGAAGTGATGTAATGTCCAGATTTGCATTGTCCAATAGAAATATAATGAGAGCTTATCTGTAATTTTATTTTTTTTAAAGAGCCATATGTTTAATTTTAAATTTTCTTTGATTTTCTTCTTTTCTAAAGAGATAGGGTCTCACTCTGTCACCCGGGCTGGAGTGCAGCAGTGGGATCATAGCTCACTGAAGCCTCGAATTCCTGGTCACAGTGATCCTTCCGCCTTGGCCTCCTAATGTGTTGGGATTACAGGCATGAGCCACTGTGTCCTGCCTTTATTTCAGATTTTTTTAGTAGCCACATTAAAAAAGTAAGAAGAAACTGATAAAATTAATTTGAATTTTTGACCAAATCTATTCAAAACATTATTCAACATATAATCAATATTAAAATACTAATCAGATATTTAATTTTTTGTATTAAGCCTCTGAAAACTTTTGGTATTAAGGTTTATATTTTACATTCATAGCACAACTCAATTTGGATGCTAAATTTTCAATGGCTAAAGTGAAATTTAGTCCTGCCAAAACAATAGAGTTGTGTCTAACAGAAAAATGTTTTATAACTGCTTCAGTTTTAAAACTTAAATTTAAATTAAATTAAGAATTCAGTTCCTTGGTTGCACTAGACACATTTCAAATGCTGAATAGGCACATATGACTAGTAGCTACCATATTGGCCAATGCAGATCTGGATCATTCAGGACAAGCTGGGGAGGTCTCTGGTAATTCAAAAGGAGGTAAGAGGATCATAACTGTGTAGGTAGCTCTGAGAATGCCTAAAGGAACCCCCTGCCAAAAAAAAAAAAAGAGTAGCCTTTTGGTGTCTTCTAGAAAGTGGATAAACCACAATTGTATCCACATTATAATGTATCCTCATGTAGGATAACAATGCTTTAACAACTATTATTTAACTAAATACACCATCTTTATACACTGATTCTCAAAATGAACTCTTCCTTACTTCCCTCATTCTGTTAGTAAAAATATATTATAGTCCCCAAGGAAACCTGAGTTACCATTCTTGGTTTCTATGATGATCTCTCTCTCTCTCATTCTCTCTCTCCCTCCCTCCCTCGTTTCTTCCCCCACAATGAGGTACTAAGTCGTCTCTTCAGTATTTGAAGAGAGATTTGAAATTATCTGATATTTGAAATCTGTCTTCAAATACTGGAAATATCTGAAAATATTTCCAATACCTCTTTCTTCCTTTTGATTTCCACTGGCACTATCCTAGTTCTGGCTTCATCCTTCATATCACACCTTGATTGCTGCAAAAGCTTTCTCACTGATTTTCCTATTCCGGTCTTTCCCATCTAATCCACATTGTACACTAGCATGACATTAACTTTTCTAAAACATAATTTTCATGATCTGACTCCTCTATTAAAACATATTTGCTGGCTTCTCTGTGTCCAGAATAAATGTCTCATTATTCTTACTGTTTTTTGTTTTGTTTTGTTTTTACCTCTTAATCATTTTCATTTTGGTGCCAAAGTAAACATTTTTCTGTTTTTGTTCTTCAATAATTTAATATATTATTTTTCTATCTCCTCCCATCAACAGCGATCTCTTTAAAGGTCAGGGTCATACAGTACTCCTCTCACAGACCCCTCAATATGTTATGGGGTAATCTTCACAATGATGCTCAGTAAATATTTGTTAATTTTGAATATATATAGTATAATCTCCAGCTTACAAATTGCTTTCTCATATGTTTCCCAGATATGAACATGAAAAATGTAGGTCACAGAGACAAACTTCATAGTCTATCCATGTTTCTCGACTACTACTAAAGCATTTTGTTGTATTAATTATAGTAATTGGTAAAAAAAATACCAATGTCAGTGTATTTTTAGCTTATGACCAACAAGATCAATGGAGCCCTAGAAACACAATTCTTTTTAAGCCATTATGTTACTGTGTTTTCAGTTGATGAGAAGTTTTAATAAGTCAATGCCTGAAGAGAAGCAGAAATTAAAACAAGTACCATTATTTAAAAGGAGTGATGGCAACTTTTTTCAGATGAGTCAAGTGCAGCTTATCACCACCAACAGAATTATATCTATTACCTTGAAAGTGTAAAGCTGTTTTCCATGATTTTGCTAGAAAATGATGTTGAAAGAGAAATCATTTGAACAAATTTGTTTAGTGAAACTTTGTGAGCCCATGGACAAATAAAAGCTGTTCCCTCTGAGAACGTAACATCTGTCCTTTGAAAATTTGTCCAGGAATAAGCAGGACAAGACATAGTTTATAATTTTTTATTGGGAGAAAGTTGGTTTAAATAATTTAAAAAAATGAAGTCACAGCATTAAATTATCTTTATGTTTATAAATTTATTTAATTTCCAAGACTTATGTGTTCATCTCAATCCTTGACATACTCATCTGCCAGACACAAAAAATAGTGGTCTATTTAAGAGGCCTTAATGAACAACAACATTTTTGAAATATGCTATATGAGTACAAATATTTCCAGAGCAAAGAGGGAAAACTGTTGAATGGGTAGACACAATCAAATTCCAAGCATTTATCTGATTTACAAAAGTACATCTACTTTTTGTTTTTCACTAAATGAATACAACCACTTTTAATATATATGGGGGGGGGAGCTGTGTGCGTATTTCAACACACACACACACAATACAGAAATATTTCATAGTGGCAAATTTTTAGTGCACTGCCAAAGTGCTACAATAACTGTCATCCACAGACATCCACATGCAAACACTACTGGACTAGTACACTAGAGCAAATAAGAGAGTATTGGCAAAACTCTCTGGCAAAAACTTTTTAAATTGGAAGTAATGAAACAGAAATCCACTTCTAATTTGAAGGGTATAGAAAATAATCTTCATCATTTTAATCACATATACACATAGTATTATCTAAGCTCAGAAAATAACTTCTTCCTGTATGCACAGAACTCCAATGTACACTCAGTAAATGTTAGCGTTCGAAGAAAATGTGCCATGAGGAGAATGTCTGAGGGATAACGGCAGGAAAAAGATATATCCATTAAAAAAGAGGACAGAAAGGCGTGGCAAGGATGGGAATGTGCAGGAAAGGGAAGGGAGAGGGAAGAAAGTAAACTGACCATAAAAGAAACCAATTCAAATGGAAAACAGCGACTAACCTTGACACAGGAATGAATCATGAAGGCTGGACGGGTAGACTGGGAGGGGTAAAGAGAATGTGTCTTCTTTGTTTTAAGCTATATATAGAATTGTCAGATTTAGCCAAAGCCTAGTTGGAATGGGAGTTGGCTAAATTACATGAAACACAGACATTGCCAAAACTACTTCACAACGTTGTTCTGAACAACGAGACACAAGTTGTGAAGATGTTCCCCAAATTGCAAAATGCTACACTAATGTAAGACAGACAGTTTACACAATATTCCAGTTCAATCTTTCCTTTCAACTCTGGGAAATTCCAAGTGCAAACAATTTGATCTACAGAGCACAGAAAGAAAGAAACCTCCACTGCTCCATTATTAGATTTTCAGGGAACAGCAGGCTTCACAGTCACAGAGAAGCCTGACTTTCAAAGCAGAGCAAAGATGGTGACAAATTGATCAAATGGAGAGATATGCTGTTATGCATGTGGGAATTGATCAAATGCAGAGATATGCTGTTCTGCATGTGGGCAATGTCTCCACTCATGGTATTACCCACAGCAATTCTTAGAGGGAAAATTATTCAGTAGAGGGAAGAGGGAATAAACAGATTCCCTTGACTACTTCACCCTGAACTTCATAAAGCTCTTTTGTCTGCACATGAATAAGATTAAAATACTCCAATTATTATAAAAGGACTGAGAATAAAAATGGTACAAATTCACTAAAATATGCCAAAACACAGAGTATTTTTTCTTAACGCAAGAAACAGGAAGAGAAGAAAATTTAACAGTGTGTCAGGTATGTGTGTGCATTGCTATAATCAGTTAAAAGCTAGAAAACTGAGGCTTAATAACTAATTTATTCAAGGCCACTTAACCAACACCACAGAGCCAAAATTTAGCCCTGGGTCTGTTTCATGTCAAAGTCCTAGCTGGCAATTTCCACAAAACTGCCTTCCATCATCAAAAGAAGTCAGGAAGATAAACAGTGAGAACAGCCAACACATTTTTTTGCTATCTGTTTTTTCCTGTTAGTTCTATGACTATTTAAGAAAATATTTTGGTATTGAATAATATTTCTATTACATAGCATTTCCTCCTTTGCTAATGATTAGTAACTCTACAAAGATGATTCATTATATCAGAAGCATCATGAATTAATGCATTTATCTGCAGCAGCTGCTAATACCACAAAAGAGAGAAAACCACAGATTATGCACCACCTACTAAATGAACACAACATAACCTATGAAACATTCATGCCAAAAGCCATGTTTCAATCTCATCAAGTCTCTAGACATAACTAGCAAATTAAAGAAACAGAGGATAGAGGAAAGCAAACATTACCATAGGGATGTAATTAGCAAAACTTAAATCGTAGCAAATGCTACATGTGAAACAACCTCATTTCATAAACAAAATCGCAAGGAAAAAAACAAAGATGAAGGGGAAACATACGGATTAAGAAGACACTTAGGAGATTTACGTGATTCTACTAATTAAAAATAATAAAACAAGTAGCATTTATGAGGCAATTGAAAGTTTGAACTCTCACTGGATATTTACTGATATTAAAGAATTACTGTAAATACCACTTGTGATAATGGAATTATCATTTTTTTTCCATATCAGCCCACAGCTTTCAGAGATATATAAATAATATTTATGGATAAAATGATCAGATGTCTGCTATTTGTTACAAAATAATACTAGAACATGGGGAATGAGTGAGGCTAAGTTAAAAAAGACTGTTCATGGATTCATAATTGCTGAAGTGGAGTGAAAAGTACATGGATGTTCATCATAATATGATGTAACATTATGTACGTTTGCCAAAAAAAGACCATGTGAGGGGTGGAAGGGCAGTTAAAAAAAAAAAAAACAAAAAGACATACCACATCACTGAAAAAGTTCTCATATTTTTCAAGGAAATAAATCTATTATCAAGGAATCACAGAGCAGAAAGACCTTAAAAGCAATCTATTCAAACCACCTCAATTTATAAATAAGGAAATTAAGGCTCAGATAGGTTAAGTGACTTGCTCAGGGTCACACAACTTATCAGTTCCAGACTCGAGATCAGAATTTAGATCTCCAAACTTGTAGTCCAGGGCTGTGCTCTTTTTGCAAACCAAAAAGAAATGACTGCACTTAGACATTTAGTCCAGAACATCCTCAAAATTGACTGTAATAAAAGTAAGCCACATGGCAAGGAATGAATAGAGTTGGTTCATACCAAAAATGAGCTGCCAGTCACAGTGATAAGATCTGTTTCTTTCTGAGAACCGTGGTTTCCTGCTACGTTGGGGAATCCAAACTGGGTTTCTCCCTCCTGTCCAAAGAAGTCAGAGTCAGGATGTACGTTCCACTCCGCTTTGGTTGGTGTCAGTAGTTCTGAGACACTGTTTTCACAAAGGGTGCTTGAAGGAGTCAGAGCATCTGTGTCCACTGTTAGCTTACTGCTGGGTGTCAAAGCCTGGGGCTCTGGACTGGAGTTTTTCATGGCCAAAGAGCCCAGAGATCCCAATGGCCCCACACTTACACTTGAGACCTCATCCATATCTAAGGGGCTCTGCTGAAAACCAGTGGCCGCCATTCCGAAAAAGAGAGAGGTATCCAGACTTTGAGGAGGGTCGCTGGTGGCCATCAAGGCCGGAGGGTCCACAGCCTGCCCTACGGAATTACTATTAGCAGGGAGGTGCCCTGCCAGAGTCGAGCTCACAGAAGCCACATCAATAGTCAAGATTCCAGAGTTCACCAGTGCTGTGTCCAGCACTGCAGCAGAAGTACTGTCAGGAATATCAGAGAAGAGAGACACAATCTCTGCATCACTGAGATCATTCTGTCTCTGGCTGGTAAGTTCACTGCTGGGTGTAAGAGAATTTGCTGCTTCTAGCTGAGCTAAGAGATCCTGGCCCACCTTGTGCCTTTTGGTCATGTGCGTCTTCATGCTGTGCTTGGATGTGAAGAGTTTATTACAAGTGGAGATGGGGCAACGGCTTTTCCAAGTGTCCACATCCTGCAAGTGTTTCTTGGAGTGAATGTAGAGGCTACTGCGAGCAGAGAACCTGGCACAGCAGCCTTCCACAGGACACACGAAAGGCTTTGTACCCAGGTGGGTTATGCTGTGGCCTTTCAAATGTTCAGCCCTCGTGAAAGATTTCCCACAGCCTTCCACAGGGCACATGAACCTCCGGTCATCGTCGTGCTTCCTTTTGTGCCTTAAGAGTTTGGACATGCTGGTGAAGTTCCAGCCACAGCCATCAAAGTCACAAAGGAAAGGTCTCTCGCCGGTGTGACTCCGCAGGTGAATTTTCAACCTACAAGCCTTGTCATATTGCTTGCTGCAGCCAGGAAAAGAGCAGGAAAACAGTTCCTGTTCCCTGAAATGGGCGCGGTTATGGGAAAAGAGAGCACTCACTGTGATAAATGTCTTCTTGCAGCCAGAAAACGCGCACTGGTAAGGCCTCTCGGGTTCGAAGTGGCTGCGCTGGTGGGCGCTGAGTTTGGCCTGCGTGGGGAAGCTCTCCTCGCACACCTCGCATTTGAATGAGTTCTCCTGCTCATGGCCCTTCATGTGCGCCTTGAGGTTGTACACGGTGGTGAAGCTCTTGCCACAGCCCTCCGCTGGGCAGCCAAAAGGCCGCAGTTTGTCGTGAGACTGCAGGTGCCTCTTGAGCTTGTAAGAGGTGGTGAAGGTCCAGCCGCAGCCACCCAGGGGGCATTTGAAGGGCCTCTGGCCCTGGCTGCTGCTGTGCGTCAGCAGGTGCACCTTCAGCTGGTGCTTCTTGGCGAAGGATTGCCCGCACTGCGCCTCGGGGCACAGGTACAGCACCATGCCTGGGCCCGAGCCCAGCGGTCCGCGGGGGCCCAGGGCGGCCGCCGGGCCCTCCGCCTCCTCCTCGGGCGCCGGAGCAGGCGCGGGTTCGGCCTGCTCGGCTAGCAGGAGGTCTGGCGGCAGTTCTGGGCAATCACCCGGCTGCGCGGCATGCGGGAACCCGGCTTGCGGGGCGATCAGACACCCGGGCTGCTGGGCAGGAGCGGCCCCTTGCTCCCAGGAGTGTGATGGGGGCGTGGCCAGGGTGAGGACGCCGTTCTCAAAGCGCAACAGCAGGTCCTGGTTGTGGATAGTGACTGTGCCGGTGAAGGCCGCGGCGGGGCCGGGGGCGGAGATCGGGGCCTGAGTGGGAACCGCTGACAGGCAGCGGGGGCCTAGGGCAGTTCGCCCCGCGGAGTTCGCGCCGCTCTCGCCCCCCTGGAACCCCGGGCCCTCCTCGGCCTCCTCCCTCAACACAGGCCCTGTGGCCTGACCCGAGCCCACTGTCTCCACGTCGCCACCCACCGGGTCAAGCAGCACCAGGAAGAAGTCGTCGCCGCCGCCGCTAGGTTGATCGGGCCTCGGCGCCAACAGGCTTGGGCCAGGGCCCCGTGATGCCGTGCCGGCCTCCTCGCACCGCCGCCCGGGCCCGCCATCTTGGGGGCCCCGGAGCAGCAGGAGGCGGCGCGTGGGGACCTGACCAGCCGGCGGGTCAGGGCCTCGGTGGACCCGGCCGCCACCCGCGGGGATACCGCCGTGGCCGCCCTGTAGTGTCCCGCGAGCCGGGAGCAGCTTCGGGATTTCCATCTCTGTGTCCCAGAGGCTCGGCTGGAACCGGAGCCGAGGAGGAGGCGCGACCCCGCCCCCTGCCGCGGGCCTGAACACGTTCCTGAAAGGGGAAAAAAAAATGTGCAATGCGCAGAAACTGGCCCTATCAGATATTAAAACGTATTTAACGCCACAGTGATTTAAATATTCTGGTACTGGGTCTCTGGAACAGAATAGAAAGCCCAGAGGTAGAGCCTGGTATGCATAAATACGTTCTAAGGTTAATATACGTAAGTAATTAAGGAGGTCTTCTGAGGTGATGGGGAAATGACGACAGCTTGTTCAGTAATGCTGTGGAACACCTAGGCTTCTATCCGCTATAAGCAATTTTAATCCGTGACTCATTGTATATACCCAAATAAACACCCCCAGCCCCTCCCAGTGTTAGACATGTTGCTTCGTACTTTTTGTGTGTTAAAATTTGTTTGCTGGCTGGCTGACTGGCTGGACTGATGGATGAAAGACAATTCCTGAGAGAATAAACTATCTCTGTGTCAGCAGTAAACCACCATAGTGCTGGCATTTCTTCTGAAAGTGTCCTTCCCCCTCCCACCTCCCCGCGGGACAACTTCCATACTCACAATTGTCTTGAGCAAAGTCTTCGGTACAATTTACCGCATAGTTCAATTTTTGTCTTGCTGATACAGAGATTAGAATGAGTGAGAGATGCGGCCAAAACAGATTAGCAGTGTTCAACCTAGAAATGCAAAGTCTGGAGGATGAAACAATTTATATTGAAATCTGGAAAAAAACCCAACCTTCTCCTGGCTTCTCCCTATACAGTGTACAACCTAAACCAACTCTTTGCCCTTCCAGCATCGGTTGTACCATGATAAATTTCCTGTCCACTCTCACAGTACAATGAGGGCATTCATTCCTCAGTTTGCTCTGCCTTCTCCAGCACATGGAGGTCTCTGGGCAGGAGTCTGAGTTAAATGTGTTTAGGTTAAACCCTCAGTCACTGCAATGGATTCTGTCAAGTAAAAGGCACAGACAATCTTGTCCAATCAACCTGGTGTACCTACTCGTATTTAAGTGTGGTGGCCCAGTCTTGCTGGGCCTGTGGTGCCTAATGATCTTATTAATGATGATGACAATCCTCCAATTTGTCTGTCACGACTGAGTTGGGAATTGACACAAATATAGGGTGAAATATCTGAGATGAGAAAGCTTAGAGTAATGACTAGATTGGTGGTGGCGGCAGGGGGATGGGTGTAACCTGTTGTTTAAATACTCCCAGCTCTCTCGCCCTCTTTTAATGACAGTGAACACTTGGTCTCTTGAAAATCAAGTTTTTCATCCATAAGTATTTGAACCTCATCAACATTTCTACTCCACATACTTTTCTTTCTATTACTTTTTCTGGAGGAGGCATTTTTCAAATCTGAGGTATAGAAGAGTGCATAAAATATATCTATATGGTTTAGATTTTACAAAAGTAGACACCTATGTAACCAGGACCAAGGTCAAGCAATAGACCACTGCCAGCCTTCCAGAATACAGCTGCTGTACTCCTCCCAATCACAACCCACACTCTCCTATATGGATATAGTCATTGCCCTGACTTTGTAATAATCATTTCACTGCTTTCCTTTATAGCTTTATCACTTTTGTATGCATCCCTAAACAATAGAGTTGATACAAAGTTGTATAAATGGAATAATATGGCATGTTTCCTTTTATAACTTGTTTCTTTCACTCTATATTATACTTAAGAGACTCTTCCATGTTGTTCATAATAGCTATAAGTAAGTAGATCCTTTGTCTCCATCGTTGACTGTTGTTCCAGCATATGCTTATAGCAAAGTGATTATGGTATGATTATACCACTCCATTCCACAGCAGATGGACATTAGGATTGCTTCTACTTTTCAGTGATTATTATGAACATTCTTGCACATTTCTCATGGGACACATGTGTAAAAATCTCTCTAGGGTATATATCCAAGAATAGAATCACAGGGCCATAGGGTATGGATATCCTGAGCTTTACTAGATGATGCCAAATTGTTCTCTGTAGTGAATGGGCCAGCTGTCAATCCCACCAGCAGCATGGAGAGTCCCTACTGCTCCACATCTTCACCTACACCAAGTATTGCCAGAATTTAAATTTTGCCAATCTACTGGTGGGCAATATCCAAATAACTATTAAGCTTTAGCACATTTTCGTGTTTAGCACAAAACGAAAAGCTGTAGCACAAAACGCCTTTTGGAGTTTCTACTCCGAAGAAGGCCTGTTCAAATTTACCTCTTTTAACCCATGTTTCTATTCTATTGTTCATCTAGTACTTACTGACTTAATAAACCTGTTAAATATTTTAAATATTAGTCCATTCCTGTGCCCAAAATATTCCCTTGTTCTGTTTGTATTTCCCATTGCTTTGTGCTATGTTTTGTGAACAGATGATCTTAATTATAATATAGTCAAATTCATCATTCTTTTCCTGATGGTTAGTGCGTTTTTGTTTTAAGAAATCTGTTTTAAGAAATCTTTTCTGTTTTAAGAAACCCTGGGCCAGGAAAGCATTCTCTATATTTTCTTCTAAAATGTGTATGCTATTGCCCTTCACAGTGAGGTCTTAATCCACCTGCAATTGATGTTTTTGTATTGTGTTGAGTGGGGTTGCATTTATTTATTTATTCATTCATTTGAATATCCAGTTTTCTCAGTGAACCACTTATTGAAAAGTCTGCCTTTTGCCAACTGGTTTACAGTGCCATAAATCAAGTATCTACGCATACGTGGGCTAGTTCCTATACTCGCTATTAAGTGCTTGGCCCTATTTGTCTGTTTGAAATACCACACTGTCTCAATTACTACAGATCCATAGTCAATTCTGATATTTGGATAAGTCAGTAAATTCTACCTTGTTCTTCAAAAGTGTCTTGGCTACTTTTGGTCCATTTCAATTCCATTTAAATTACAAACTCATCATAAAAACTTCAACCAACAGCTAGTTTAGGGTTCTAATTCAGATTGTGCTGATATTTTAGATTTGACTTCTCAATATCGAATGTTTGGTTCATGGTTTTGGTCTGTCTCTCCTTTTAATAAGATCTCCTTTAATGTGCTCAAGTAATAATTTATATTTTTCCGATAAGGCAACTTTTTTATCTTAGGCACTTCATATTGTGCAAATCCTATGTTTGGAATTTTTACTGTCTAAATTTGTAGCTGGTAAATAGGATACAATTGGCTTTTGTTCATTAAGATTTTATCCTACAAGTGTATAAACTCTTCTGTTGATTCTAATAATTTTTCTGTAATACATTGTAGAATTTTATATACACTGTCATATCATCTGTAAATAGTGCCAGTCTTTCTTCTTCCTTTCCAAATATCTTACTTCTTTTTCTTGCTCTATTGCTCTGTCTGGGACCCCATCACCATCCCCAGTAAACTATTGAATAGAAGTGGTGATAGTGGACATCCTTACTTGATGCAGCTGTTAAAGAGAAAGCTTTCAGTGATTCTCCGTTAAGAATGATGCTTGCTGTAGACATGTGTTCTGTAGCAATATGGATTCAATCAGAAGACAGAAAGCACACAGTGATCTAGAAGGAGAACGTTTAATATAAAGAATCATTAAACTATGATAAAATATCTTATATAATTACAAGACAACTCTATATGGAGTTTTCTGGGACTGGGGGAGAGTACCCAAGGAAAGACAAACTTAGAATTAAAGCTTCTAAGTTTTCATTAGATTCATCAATTAGGCTGGATTTCATACCTAATTGGAGAAGAACCCACTGGATGGCAGAGAAGTTCCACTGGTTTGCCAGTAACTGAGCTGGTCTGCAGAGCTAGAACTGGTCTACGGTCGCAGAGGAAGCAAGAAGGCACCCTTTGGAGCATGGCAGTGTAGACAAGCAATAGCTGGTGGCTAGTAACTGGGTGTGAAGTAGGGGTTGGGGGGCCTGGCTCAGTTGGAGTCATGGGGTAAACAATGCCCCTTGCACAGGATTCGGGTGGGGTCTCACTGTTGAGAGGGCTGCAGTATTGACAGGACTACATGAACCTGGTCATGTGTGTGCGTGTGAGTGTGTGTGTGTATGTGTGTGTGGGGCTGTGGAGCAAGTGAGCAGAGAGAAGCAATGGGCAGGTGACTTGGAGAACAGCATGTCCCTATCAAGAGGGCCACAAGACGCTGATCATCAGGGCACACCAGGACTGCAGGATTGCTGAGGGACAGTTGTTTTGAGCCCAGGCCTGGGACAATGCATCCTGAATGTCCTCACTTCCACAACTCTGAGAACCAGAATTCATAGAAATACTGCTTCCTTTTTCAATGTCTGTCCCTCCAGAGCCCTCTATAAAGTAAGTGTAACATCGTGCTCTTTGATGTTACTTTAAAGGAGAGATGCTTAAAGAATCCCTCTATTATCAAAGAATATATATATTGAAGGGTGAATTTGGAGCTGAGAAGTAATAAATTGGTAACTGGCTTCATATACTTTATCAGGTTAGAGGAGTCCATGCTCTCTGTAGTCGGTATGAATAGTAGGCACCCTACCTGCCAGGGTTATAGTTGTTGATTGCACAAGGGAGATTATTTACCACCCTGTTGTTGCTCTGGGAAGTCTAGACCTCACCACTGGGTAATATATCCATGTAACAAAACTGGACTTGTACCCCCTAAAGGTATACAAATAATACTAATGATTAAAGAAACAGGCCTGGCTATTTCAGGGGTTTTAGTTGACTATTTAGGATTCTTGGTGGGCTCAGGGTTCCCAGGCCTGAACTGAGTTTGCTGCAAAACCCAGCCTCTGGCACAAAGGGGCATCAGTAGCTTAGGGCATAGAGCCTGTGAGCCTTGTAGTCTAGACCTACCCAGGACTTGCCTGCTCCACTCACAAGGAGAGCTTTGTTGTGTTGTGAGATTGCTGCTTCCACCATAAATGTGAGTAGCAAATGTTCTCTTCAGGAACAGACTAATTTAGTTTATACCTTAAATGTTGCTCTGTTCCCCTGCACCAGAGTTAAACAGATAGATAAAAGGTGCTTGGATTTCATTTCAAGTCATGCCTTATAGAGCCCTATCCTTGCAGAAGCAGGGCAGTAGATTCCTGAGTTAGTCTCACAAAGTGTATATCTCTAACTATATTTTCAGTTTGAGTGTTTTAGTCACACTTTTCTCAATTTGATTTAGGGCCCAAAAATAGGCAAACATTCATGCGAGAAAATAGCCCATGGTTTTGCCCTTCTTGTGTGAAATTTGAAATTCGTTCACTACTAGGAGGGGTTGCTATTTAAGCCTGCCCCCTGGGCAGCTGTCACCACTAGGCTTCCAGTCACTCTCACTTGCTAGAAATGGCTTAGAACTAGGTTTTGTGGAAAACAGACCTCCAATCTGCAGTCTCTGAAGGAGGGTGACACAGCTGTGGTGTCTTTCCTTGCAGGAGAAAGGGGAATTGGGAGCCCCCAATACTGAGCTGGCTAGGAGGAACCCACCAGGGGTCGCATCCTCCCACTGACAACCTTAGTGAACCCTGCCTGGTAACCTCTGACCCCAACACAAGAGCAAAAGGGGGAAAGAGGAAGTGTGAACAGCGTGAGGATGTAGTTCTTGTTCACCGTGTCCCTCACCCCAACCTTCCATGCTCTGGCCAAGGATGCGGAGCTAGAGCCAAGGTTTGGTAGTTTCTGAAAACTCAAGTAGTTGTTTCTCTCTCTGGTCCAGGCGGAGGATGAGGGTAGGGGTTAGGAGTAATTCCGGCTTTCTACCAAGGGTAGTTCCGTGATTCTGTCACACTTTTGGCGAGCTTGACAATTACTGCACTTCGGAAACCAGCCCAAACACAGAACCCTGCCACTCCTTCAGAGAATGTAATAAAATTTCCTAGCACAACTGGTCTCTGTTACATTAAGCTCCAGTATTCCCTCAAAGTTTGTATGGGTGTAGAGTTTTTCTTTCTCCCTCTGTTTTGTCTTAGTGAAAACACTCTGAACCACACACAGCGATAGGTCGGCCACTCTAAGACATTGCCCAGGTTCTGATCCCCTTCCATCTGCAAGCTTGTCATCTTCTGACTGGCTTAGAAGAATTTCTAAAAAGGGAATCACTTGCGCAATGCTCTCCCTGTGGAGGGTGTTCTGATCAGCATCTCTGTGGGGCCGGAAAATGGACCAGGGACTGATGGCCTGAGCCTTCTCCAGGAAAATTTCACACTGTCTGCCAGCAGAGTGCATCACTGGGAAGTACTGTCTCAGTTATCTGCTCAGTGGGGGATTTTACAGGTCTTGAGCCCCTGCCTTCCACGTCTGTGGAACAATCAACCATCTTTGTGTTCTGACTATCAGCTCTAACTTCTTGAAAATGTATGTGCTACCTTTCTATTACCTTTCATCCATGTGACCTAATGAAGAGAGAATACTCACATGTATCTTCACCTTCTGGCCATTTCACTGTCATCCTCACCTCCACCCTCCTGACTCCGGGAGTGTTGTCCCTAGGCCCTCAAGCAGCAGTCAGACAGCCTGACTTGGGCCTGCGCTTTGACTCTGAGTTCTCCATCAGGTGAACTGTGGACTCGGGTTCAACTCAGGGATCAGGACCTGGTGCAAAATGAGGTCCACCAGCCAGATAATCACCTTGATCAGAGGAAAAGCTTTTCTCCGCAGCTGGATGAGCAGCAGAGTTAATGGTTTTCACATCATTTATCCCACATGTACAGATGCAAGACCCCTGCCTCAAAGCCCAGTGGACTCAGATTGTTGGCTTTTCTTCCTGAGCTTCTCCCAAACTCTCAAGGCCCAGGTGGAGGAGAGGTCTTTAGGTCCTGACCACTGGCTACATTTTGCCTCACTCTGCCCCGCACATGACTTAACTTTTAATTAAAAAAAAACAAAAAACAAAAAAAACAAAAGCGCTTCCCCGAAAGGTCTGACAAGCTATGAGACCTTTGCGTGGGAACATGAAGGATGAGGAGGCATTGGGAATGACAGTTTACAAACTGTCCATAGGAATTGATTGGAATATTTTGGTAATAGAATAGTCCAAACCCAGTTAGCATGTTTGAGTCCTTGATTCATCACGTGGTATTTGGAAAAAGTGCTCGTCGCTTTTCTATTTTCTCACCAGTGGGAAACTAATCCAGAGTGTTCCTTAAATACCAGATTTCTCACCCATAACTCTGCCCACAAGTGGTTCATATCTGAGTCAAACATGCTCCTATACCATCAAAGTAGAAAGCAGGACCTTGCTTGAGATGCTCTTTACTAATATTGGAAAGAAAATATATACATTTACAAAATGTGGAACAATACTTTGAAAATATGACCCAGAATGTGAAAAAACAACAGCACACTAAAATAAACAAATAGAAACAAGTAAGTCTTGACAATTTTTATTTATTATGATGTTTAAAGATAAGTTAACTGGCAAATACATCGTCAAAGACTTTGCTGTATTTAAGGTGTTGTTTTGAGGGTTCTTTGACTCAAGACATGTTGCCATTCCTTAAATTTAAAACTAAATGAAATTATATGTAATTTATATAATTTATAAAATACAAATTATTTATATTTTATAAGCATAACTCCTTACCAATAATCATAAGCCCTTACCACATTCAAAATGCCAATCATTTTCATCACCTCCTAAGGCTTTCACATGTCCCTTTATTCTGCTTCCCTCCCTACCCATCCCCATCGGTGTCCCTAGGCAACCACTGATCCGCTTGCTCTTATTATAGGTTAGTTTGTGCTTTATAGAATTTTATATAAATAGAATTATACACTGTATACTCTTTTTTGTCTTCTTACAATCAGCATAGTTATTTTCAGATTCACCCATGCTGTTATTTCTATCAATAGTTCATTAGTATTTGTCATAGCATAGTATTTCATTGTATGGTAATTTGGATTGCTTCCAGTTTTTCACTAGTACAAATGAAGCTGCTCGAAACATTCACATACAAGTCTTTATGTGGACCCAGGCTTTCATTTCTCTTAGATAAAAACTCAAGAGCAGTAGTATTGTACGTGTGCTCTTAACACCTTAAGTTCGGGTTAATGTTGCAGATTGATCTCACCTTGCTGCTTAGAGTCCTGTTGATAGTACAGATTGAACAGATTTGATCTCAGACCACACCAGTCAGATTAATCAGAGTGACTGACTAATTGGCATGTTATTATATCAGTGGGTTAAGCATGACCTCAATATATTGGCCTCTATATTGCCATTATACTTCCTCACAGCAGGTTGAAATCCTGCCAATGCCAAACTCGAATTTTTTGCACAGGCAATTGCTTTAAATATACCTCAAGTAAGCACATGTGTAGCCACTTAGGGCTTGCCTGCCTTGCATGCCCCCACAAAACTGCACCGACATCTGCTAGCCCGGTTAAGGCAAACACAAGGACTATAAAAGACTCCATGCTACTGCTTGCCTCCAGAGCTCTCTGACCCAGAGACTCTCACTCCTACTGCTGAATCATATCGCCCAGGCACATAAGGCCCTCTCCTATTCTCCTCTACCCCAGGAGTTGCCTTGCCCTCTTCCCCTTCGGGGCAGGGGCCCTCTGCTGCTGCCTCTGGAAGGTCTGATGTGAGAGACTTCCCCTCTCTGGCAACCTGTCAAAGCACTGCCGAAATAAAAAACTTCTTGGCAGGGCCTGGAGGCTCACACCTCCCAGCACTTTGGGAGGCTGAGGCGGTGGATCACCTGTCAGGTGTTCAAGACTAGCCTGGGCAACAGGGTGAAACCTCATCTCTACCAAAAAATACAAAAATTAGCCAGGCATTGTGGCGGGCACCTGTAATCCCAACTACATAGGAGGCTGAGGCTGGAGAATCACTTGAACTCGGGAGGTGGAGGTTGCAGTGAGTGGAGGTCCTGCCACTGCATTCCTACTTGGGCAACAGAATGAGACTCCTTCTTACAAAAACAAACACAAACAAACAAACAAAAACGGTTCTTGGGCGCTACTGCCATCTCGTGGTCAAGTCTTCTTCATTGATCAGCCCAGAAATCTTGGAACTCACTGCAAGTGGTGAGGAGGATGGGATTTTTGTGAACAAGAAACTGGTAGAGAGTCTACCCAGTCAGTAGGACAATCAATTGAAAAATCAGTCCTAGGCAGCCTTAAGTGCTCAGACTCTACATTTAGAATGCCTCTGTAGCAGTTTTGCGCAGCATCGCTCATTGCTGTACTGCAACAATATAGTTTTTGCAGTCTCCTTGTATATCTCATTGACCTGGCCTGGAGGTAGCACCAGTAGTTGAGTGAACCCACAACATTAGAACTGACTTTTGGGGTCTGAGATGCCAAGGTACTGGGGAAGGAGATCAGCCCACTTACCTGGGTCCGCCCCTCAGTTGACATTGGACATTGTGCACCTGTGCACCTGAATAGAAAAAGAGAGGGCGTGCATGCCTCTGGAACCAGGGTGAGTCACCCTGGACTGCATAACAAGCTATGGTGGGAAGTGCTCCCTGTGGCTGGGTTGAGGATTTGGGGTAGTCTGAGATGTGAGGATGTCCTCCTCCCCAGAGACAGCTAGGCAAGTAAATGAGCCAATAAGGCAGAGACATCGGGCCAAGGTTGGTCTCCTAAGGGCAGCTGGTGGAGAGGCCCTTTGAAAGCAGGTAGCATGCCTCTACTGTTGTTACACTCAATTATGATGTTGCAGTTGTCATCATGCTATCCCCTCTCCAGAGGGATATTAATATCTCAACCTTTGGGCTGAGCTAGCTGGAGTGTTACTTAAAGTGACTAAAGGCAAAAAAGTTTATATCCCTACCCCTCCCGGAACTCTACAGGAGGTTGCTGTCAGGTTGAACAGGCAATCTTAACCATGATGTATGTGCTGACCTTGCTGGCAGCAATATATCATCAGGATGCCACCTGGAAAAGATGTAAGAGCCCAAACTCCTGGGAGAGACAGTTTGGAAAGGAGGTCCCTGGAGAGGAGAATAGGTGCTCTCCAGAAGAAAAGGCAGCACAGTGTCATCATGCTAGGGACTGGGATAATTTACCCTCTGCTTTGCCTATAGCCACCCAGAAAGTAATAAAAATGGAAAAGACAAAAAGGGAGAGCCAAGAAGGAAGGGGCAGTTCTTGCTCAGAGGAGGAGTCTCATCCTCTCTCTTACCCAAGCCCCAGGCCAAGAACCAAATAAACAAGAGGCTGCTTGGCTCTATAGAATGCATCTGGCAGGGAACAAATTCCACCTAATTGGGAATGAAATTAAACAATTGAGAGCAATAGTACATGATGGAAAAATTGTGTCTCCACTAATGGATCCTGTATAATTAGAGCAGAATTTGGGAAGAAGCAACACAAAGGCATTAGACCTCTGTTCACATCTGTATTGCTGATGTGTATTTTTGTGGATTAGAAGGCTGCCCACCCTATATTAGACCTCATAATGGCCTGGGAAGACTGTCCAGGGAAAATGTTAGCCAAGGCCAAAGATCTCCTCCACCAGTTGGACATGTTGGAGTGGAGGCAACAAATGAGGTGGGACAGGATGACTTGACAAGACTGGAGGAGTCTGAATCGATTCCTGAGCCCACTCAATTGTTTCTCAGGGGGCGGGAGTCCTGGGAAAATCTTTGGGCATGGTGGCTACTGCTAAAACAATTCAAGAGGCCATAGCTGCACTGGATTTAATAGAAACTCATGAAAGACAAACTCAGAGTCAAATGCTGCCTGCTAATACTATAAACCCTACCTGGCCTAAACCAAAGTTACTATCAACACTGAGGCTGCCCCCTCCTGGGCCAAACAAACCACCTATGGCCAAGCCCTCATATATGCATCAACCATGAGATGAACAAAAGAGGTTATGTTAGACCCTAAGGCACAAGAAAGTCCCAAGTTCGATGATCTCTGGTGAGTCATTGGAGTAACTGCAATACTTACTAGGATTAGATTACGACCCCCCATTCCACAACTGTCTCTGATCACTGCCAAGTGACTAAGAATCTTCTTCCACACAGGGATCCTGCAGTATCAGAAGTTCCCTTCTGACAGACAGTTGCCCTTTTACCATATTAACTGTGGCTTGGGCTCCAACAAACAACACTGGAGAACTCTGTCAGTCAGGGGTGCCCAAATCTCCCTAATGCCAAGAAACACTCATGCTTTAAAAGGAATCCCCTCCCCACCAAGGAGTTACCTGTGTGGGAGGAGGTTAATTAAAGAAATTAATTAAAGGGATAATTCCCCTCTTAACTATTAAAATGGGCCCAGTTTTGGTAAAAAGTATGCTTCTGTCCCGCTTGCCCCCACTCCAAGATGATCCGTTTCCCCATTATTGGAACAGACCTCCTGAAGCAGCAGATAAACTCATGACATAAGACTGAGGTTTTTATGCTACTGGTGGGCGCTTACTGGTGGGAACCAGTTAACCTGCCCCTCCTGGTTCAGGTGGTTCATACACCACAGCAGAAGCTGAAGCAGGACACTGAAAGATTATGGCCTGTCACCGGTGACATTGATAGACGAGGAGCACTGATTCCTGCTACCTCACCTGTCAATTCCCCATATGGCCTACACTGAGAGACACTACTGAGTGGAGACTATAGACCATAGAGACTTCAACAGGGCTGTTCCCTTTATTAGAGCACCTCTATAGGACATTGTGGCCTTAACGGGTGTCATTCAAAACATCAGAGGTAAGTTTCTATTAATCCAGGGCATCTAAGGCCCCCTGAATTTGAATCTGCAGTTATAGACTTGGCTAACACGTTCTATTCAGTAAAAATTTCACAGTTGAGTCAAATACATTTCACCTCTGCCTTTGAGAGTCAATAGTACACCTTTACCCACTTGCTTTTGGGGTATTTATTTTGTTTCCCCTCATCTTCATTGTGATGCTAGCTTTTTTGGGGGTGCTTAAATAGTCCTTCAATTGCACAGTCTTTGCCAACAAGACATAGACACCTGCCCCACAATTTCACCAGAAACTATGCTTTGGAATTATATTGGTGACATCCTCCTCGCAGAACCTGACCAAGACTCTGTTTCACAGTTCATCACAACCCTGAATAAACAACCTCTTACTGAGAGTGGATGGGCAATTACACCATATAAGGTATAAGTCTGTAAAATTTCGGGAGCTACACTAGGCACTCAGAAGGGTGAACTATTTCCAATCTGGTAAAAGACAAGCTCCTCATGCTTAAATTGCCCACATCAGTAAAGAAGCCCCAACATTCATGAAGAATGATAGAACAATGCATTCCTCACCTCCAGTATTTGCTGACCCTTGCTGAATTGTCTATTGAGATACCCGTAAAGCTTCCCTTTTCCAGTGGGGACCTGAGCAACAGCAGGCACTGGGTGAGCTAAAGGAGGCTAATACTTTGACTCTCCCTCTAGTGCTCCCAAGGACAAGACTTGCAATTACAACTTTCCACTGCTCCCAAATTTGCTTCCTGGAGCCTCTGGACCAAATGAACAGGTAAATGCCTACCCGTGGGCTTTTGGTGTAAGCAGCTCTCAGCCTCAGCCTAAAGTATTCACTAGACAGACACCCACTGGCAGCATACAGGGCACTTACCAAAACTGAAGCCCTGGTGGGGCAGAGACAATTACGCTATTGACTGAGATTCCTGTTATGCCCTGGGTTATGGAAAGAGCTGCCTGTAAAATTGGATCAACAACAGAAGCTTCTTTATTAAAATGAAAATGGTATCTACAGGATTGAACTACACCTGGCCCTCCTGGAGTATCACTACTGTGTGAGTAAACGGCCACATACTCTGTCAGTGAGGTTAACTTGCCAAAACCCCTGGAAATGCCCCTGGCTCTTGCTCATTGGGGAATGGAGGGAGAATGACCAGCATTCTCAAGACAAGAAAATTAATGCTTTTCTTTACTAAAGGAGTGAGCACAGGGTCTAAGGGAGTCAGATAAAGGATAGCCACAGCCTATCACCCTTATTCAAATACTCTAACTTCCATAAAGGGATGAACCGAAAGCCCAATGGGCCCGGCTGTGTGCAACACCCCTAGAAATAGAGAAGGCCTTTGACAAACATTTCACTAAGCTTCACATTTTTGGCAACTCCTGGTCAGTGGCTAATGGGCTATTGGGTTGGGACTTGGGCAAAATCAGGGCTGGAACATACAAGGCTGAGACATTGTGGGTAAGGAGATGTGGGGAAAAATATCAGCACATTGGCCTCCACTCTGCGCATCTTTGTACACCATACCTCAGCTCACAACAAACAATACAACCTGGAAGCTGACAAACTAGCTAAACTACCAAAGCAGTTAATCCTTTTGAAAAGAGGGGAGACACCAGAACTTTGGTAAGAGCTACCCTACACCCTACACAGGAGAGGTCAGGGCATTTGGGCATCATGAGATCATGAAAATCAACTGCTAATGAGAAATAGACCCAGCAAAGAGACATTTACACAAAGCCGTTAAGGACTGTACCACAGGCCAGAAATTTAGACACTTGGACCTACTGCATGGGAGAAGGGTCATATCAGAGCTGGCAAATCCAGTCAGTTTCATTGGGCCTCTCTCTGAAGCAGCAGCAACTATTAAATATGCCACAACAGTGTAGTAATACCTACACAGGCTTACTCTTGGCTTACCCACGAAATACACCAACCTTTGCTAATGTTATTGACGAGTTGATAAAATAGTTTGTATGGCCTTTGGGAGTACAAAAATTATAGAAAGTTATCCAGTCAGATCAAGACTCTCACTTCTCTGCAAAGAAGATTCAACAGTAGGCACTACCAAAGAACACTGCTTGGATTTCTCATTTATTCTCTGGTCCTACAGTAGCAGGTATCACAGAATGACACAATGGGATTTTTAAAACAAGGGATATTGAAAGGACATGCAGGACAATAGCATTCCCAGTAGCCAAAAATACTGCCCATAGTCATGCTTACATTAAATCTATACCTCTCTGGTATAAGCACACCATATTTTAATTCACAGCAAATGAAGAGACCACCAACAGAGATGCTGCAACCTCTGTGGATGTATGTACCCACTGGACACAACATGATTTACCAGTATTCGCAAACATGGGGGCCCTGAAGTGACTGCCCACAGCAAAGGAACTTGGCTCTTCCACTTCTTCCTTCTCCCTCATGGAAAATCCAGAGCTTGATCATTTCTTTTCCCCTCAATCCTGACAAGAACCCGGCATGAACCACTCACTCTGGGTGCATTCTCAGTCTTAGTCTGTTCATTACCCAGCATTAAACTAGCAAACCAACCACCACTATCTGGAGAGAGAAGCATCTTCATTTTCTGCCCATGTACTTTGCTCCACTAAGGGCACTATGGAACAAATGTTGACCTGCTCTGAACACCCAGGAGATTGAACCAACAACTCTTGCAGCTGGTAACAGCATTTGGGTGACTCCAAGACGACAATCAGATTCCCTCCTGCTGGCTGCAAATGACCTCCAACATTTATGCCTATGCTGTTGTTCTGCCGCTTCTTTACCTGAGAAAGTTCCTACCTTCACCAATGTCAATTATACCTTGATAGATGAGACCCACTATTACTAACTCATGTGCCATTAAACAAATGGAGTAATGGACCACTATCTATGGAGCCCAGATATAGTATGCACCAAATATTACAACCAGGATGCTTGTGATTGGTGCTAATGTTATTAATGCTAATGTTTAATAGCATTAAAAATGCTATAATCCAGATCCAATACCCACAAGCCCTACAGGATTACATAGATAAAATGATAGCTTTTTCTGATCCCTGAATGACAATAAATGCAATCGCCATGCACAGTGTATATCTTTACAACAATTGGCTTCTTTTCCTATTAATTGTAATGATCTTTCTCTCCCTCCATTAGAATCCCCACTATTGAGATGGAAAGAAATTGTATTAGCCAAGCAGCCAAGTGAATCTTACCATGGACCTCCTCCCTAGTTGCTAATCAATGTATGCCAGGAAGGTAATGCATACTACACGACATTACCTGGGCCAAGACATTTCTTAAAATACACACACACACACACACACACACACACACACACACACACACGCAGTACAACCAGCTTGGGAATTCTTCCCTAATCTAATCTCAATATACCAACTGCAAGTTTTACCTAACACTCAAAGGAAGAGAACTTTACAGCAATTGCAATGCTGACTGCCCACAGTGAACAAATCATAGCTTGTGGGTATCACAACAAAGACAATTCTTGCAAAAAAAAAATTGATCCCATGGAGAAATCTAACTACTCTTTGCAGGGGAGTTTCTTCACCCACATTGATAGCTATTTGTTTATAGCTATTATGAAATTTGACAGGCCTACCGAAGCCACAATCATTAAAAACTTAGAAAATATTTGAGGGAATTTGTTGCCCAATGTTACTTTTCTGGGGGCTTCTTAAAAATCCATACACACTCCAAACCTATAGAAGATAGAAACTGTACTGAGAAGACCTGTAGCGAAACTAACTTGGGAGGAATGTTTTTCATCTTTATTAAAACATTTGTATGTCTTTTCATTTCTTTTTCAACTTTCATTTTAGATTCAGTGGGCACATGTGAAAGTTTGTTACCTTGATATATTGCATGATGCCGAGGTTTGCAGTACAAATGATCCCATCACCCAGGTATTGAGCATAGCACCCAAAAGTTTGTTTTTCAACCCTTGCTCGCCTCCCCCATCCCCCTCTGGTAGTCTCCAGTGTCTCAATAGACACTTTATGTCCATGAGTACTTGGGAGGAAATTTATTGGTGTAGTCACATTGCCACCTCCTAACAGGCCACTCCTGAGGTTATTAAAGGTATACAAATCTCTTCTCTATGAAAGTTTCCCCTAAAATGGAGTCCACAAAGCATTTGGTCCAGCACTGAAACATAATAATGTTGTAATACAAGGGAACATAAATTGGACCTACGTCTTGATACAATTGATATCATTTTTTTTTTTTTTTTTTGAGACTGAGTCTCGATCTGCTGCCCAGGCTGGAGTGCAGTGGCGTGATCTCGGTTCACTGAAACCACTGCCTCCTAGGTTTAAGTGATTCTCCTGCCTCAGCCTCCCAAATAGCTGGGACTACAGGAGCATGCCACCACACCTGGCTAATTCTTTTTTTTTTTTTTTTTTAATAGAGACGGGGTTTCACCATATTGGCCAGGCAGGTCTGGAACTCCTGACCTCATCATCTGCCTGCCTCAGCCTCCCAAAGTGTTGGGATTATAGGGGTGAGCCACTGCACCCAGCTGATAT
This sequence comes from Macaca mulatta, assembly GCF_049350105.2. NCBI lineage: Eukaryota > Metazoa > Chordata > Mammalia > Primates > Cercopithecidae > Macaca > Macaca mulatta. The sequence continues at coordinate 57,416,598 of NC_133426.1, read as the reverse complement.
CTATTCACGCTACCTGACTTCAAACTGTACTACAAGGCTACAGTAACCAAAACAGTACTGGTACTGGTACCAAAACAGAGATATAGACCAATGGAACAGAACAGAGCCCTCAGAAATAATACGCATTTACAGCCATCTGATCTTTGACAAACCTGAGAAAAACAAGAAATGGGGAAAGGATTCCCTATTTAATAAATGGTGCTGGGAAAATTGGCTAGCCATAAGTAGAAAGCTGAAACTGGATCCTTTCCTTACTCCTTATATGAAAATTAATTCAAGATGGATTAGAGACTTAAATGTTAGACCTAATACCATAAAAACCCTAGAAGAAAACCTAGGTAATATCATTCAGGACATAGGCATGGGCAAGGACTTCATGTCTAAAACACCAAAAGCAACGGCGACAAAAGTCAAAATTGACAAATGGGATCTAATTAAACTAAAGAGCTTCTGCACAACAAAAGAAACTGCCATCAGAGTGAACAGGCAACCTACAGAATGGGAGAAAATTTTTGCAATCTACTCATCTGACAAAGGACTAATATCCAGAACCTACAAAGAACTCAAACAAATTTATGAGAAAAAAACAAACAACCCCATCAAAAAGTGGGTAAAGGATATGAACAGACATTTCTCAAAAGAAGACATGCATACAGTCAACAGGCACATGAAAAAATGCTCGTCATCATCGGCCATCAGATAAATGCAAATAAAAACCACAATGAGATACCATCTCACACCAGTTAGAATGGCAATCTTTAAAAAGTCAGGAAACAACAGGTGCTGGAAAGGATGTGGAGAAATAGGAACACTTTTACACTGTTGGTGGGATTGTAAACTAGTTCAACCATTATGGAAAACAGTATGGCGATTCCTCAAGGATCTAGAACTAGAAGTACCATATGACCCAGCCATCCCATTACTGGGTATATACCCAAAGGATTATAAATCATGGTGCTATAAAGACACATGCACACGTATGTTTATTGTGGCACTATTCACAATAGCAAAGACTTGGAATCAACCCCAATGTCCATCAGTGACAGACTGGATTAAGAAAATGTGGCACATATACACCATGGAATACTATGCAGCCATAAAAAAGGATGAGTTTGTGTCCTTTGTAGGGACATGGATGCAGCTGGAAACCATCATTCTCAGCAAACTATCACAAGAACAGAAAACCAAATACCGCAGGTTCTCACTCATAGGTGGGAATTGAATAATGAGATCATTTGAACTCTGGAAGGGGAACATCACACACCAGGGCCTATTATGGTGGGGGAGGGGGGCGGGATGGCATTGGGAGTTATACCTGATGTAAATGACGAGTTGATGCGTGCTGATGAGTTGATGGGTGCAGCACACCAACATGCCACAACTACATATGTAACAAACCTGCATGTTATGCACATGTACCCTAGAACTTAAAGTATAATAAAAAAAAATACTTAAAGACAAGCAATAATAATGAACAGAGCATAAAAAAATAAAATTGAAATGAAGAAAACAATAAAAAATATCAACGACACAAAAAGTTGGTTTTTTGAAAAGTTAAACATAATTGGCAAACCTCTAGCCAGACTAAGAAAAAAAGAAAGAAGATACAAATAAATAAAATCAGAAATAAAAAATAAGACATTACAATGGTACCACAGAAATGGAAAGGATAATAAATTAGTGGCTACTATGAAAAACTGCATTCCAGTAAATTGGAAAAACTAGAAGAAATGGATAACAAAAAAAAAAAACTTGGTTCACCTGTTTTGTTCACTCATATGCGAGTGCCTCATAATTCAGGATCTAATTTGGTGTGTGGCTAGACTAACAACTTTCTTCTTGGACTGCCAAGAGCACCTCCAAACCTATCCCACACTCATGGGAACACACTAATGCTATTTACTATTGGCAATCAGCAGGAAACTCAAGCACAACCCACAACAGTCACAGCAAGGAGAAACATACAATTGCCATCTACACCAAATGTGCCTATTGCCTTAGCCATAGCAACATATAAGATGGTAAATCTAACCTAATACAGGGCTTGCTTCTGCCAACTTGATTTTAGAAAACATAGTGTAATACTTCTTCCCTGGCCATGCTGCATCACATACCTCACTTATCTAGATAAGCCTATTCCCCTAACCATTGACAATCAACAACCTTATCCAGAGGCTTATCTCACATAAATGTATAGACAATGGTGGGCTGACCCCACAACAAATTTAGTTAACCCAGGTGCTGAATGCAAGGTGGATAACACAAGCTTGCTTGACTATACAATTTTCTGTTCCTATTAACACAACCTGGAACTTCTGGAACTTCCCGAAGCCACATGAGCTTCCCTTCAGTGGAACACAGAGAACACAGGCAGCAGAGGGAGCCTGGTGGTCCTGTAAAGGAATAAAATGGCTTCCATATTACAATCTTCTCCTCATCCAACCCTGAAGAATATTTCCTGCACTTGGGATTGGTGCAGAATTCCAGTAGAATTTTATTCAACAGTGGAACCCCCTCCCCAAGTACGTGCCACCACCAAACCACGCTAGTTGCGACTCCCCAGCGTCACAAACAAGCTTTCCAAATAGTTCTTCATGGTACTAACTTCCCTAGGATCACTAATTTTGGAGACAGTAGGACCAGCATGTGTATGGAACAGCACACCACAATTAAGAGAAACACAGATAGCCATGTTGAAGGAATTACCCACACAAATTAGATAAACAGCCCAAGGACCGAAACTCTTTGTGGAATCTCACTGTACTTCAGGGGCCATGATGTGAGATAACTGCATAGCCATAGGTCAGGTATTTGACTGCTGGAGGGAGCAGAGAGCAAGAGGGCTGTGTGTTTGCTAAAATTATCTTGCTGCATGTGTGTAGATAACACTAAGTTTTACAGATAGCTAGGGTCATTTACCAAAGGGGATATAAATGCCACTCTATTGTCTAAACGAATTGGTGAAATCAAAATTGTCTCCTTTTCTAATCTATTCTAATGGCTGCCCAAGTGGGCAGACTGGCTGAGAACTGGCTTTAAAATCCTAATTTGTAGCCTTATAGCATTCTGGGTCTTGAGGACGCTTCATCGCTGGCTCCCAACTCAAATGCCATGAAATAGCATACAACTTAGATTGTAGAACAACATAGGGCCAAGGCATGGACTATTATATAAGTGGGTTAATATCTTTAGATGGTGCTGTGTATCTTGTCACCTATATTCAGAGACAGCTAAGACCATTAGCTCAAAGCTCATTGGAACTAAAATCAAATGTTTACACATCCAATTGCTTTAAATATGGCCCTCAATAAGCACATTTTTAGCCATTTGGAACCCATCCACATTGCACCTTCTGTAAAACTAGACACAGCATCTGCTAGCCATAGATAGGATATACTCTGGGGCTGGAAAGAAACCTCAAGCCTCTGATGTCCATGGAAGCTCTCTGACCCAGAGACTCCACACCAGGCTGCTGAGTAACATCCCACAGACACATAAGCCTCCTGTCCAATTCTTCTTTTCATTGGAAGTTGCCTTGAACTCTTCCTCTTCTGGGTGGTGGCCTCTTGCTGCTGCCTTTCTCTGGAAGGTCTCCTGCTGTGAGGGAAGTTCCCCTCTCCTGAAACCTTTCAAAGGACGACCCAAATAAAGCACGTTGTGTGCTACTGCCATCTCGTGGTCATGACTTTTTCCTTGCTCAGCCCTGACATCAAGAAAATCGGCACACATACTTAATGGCAAAATTTGTCAAAAGCCTTGTTCTTTTTGCTTAGGATTGTCTTGGATATATGGGCTCTTTTTTGGTTCCATATGAAATTTAAAGTGATTGTTTCTAATTCTGTGAAGAAAGTCAATTGTAACTTGATGAGGATAGGATTGAATCTATAAATTACATTGGGGGGTCGTTTGGACATTTTCACCAAATTGATTCTTCCCATCCATGACCATGGAATGTTTTTCCATTTGTTTGTGTCCTCTCTTGTTTCCTTGAGCAGTGGTTTGTAGTTTTCCTCCAAGAGATCCTTCACCTCCCTTGTAAGACGTATTTCTAGGTATGTTATTCTCTTTGTAGCAATTGTGAATGGGAGTTCAATCGTGACTTGACTCTCTGTCTATTATTGGTGTATAGGAATGCTTGTAATTTTTGCACATTTATTTTGTATCCTGAGACTTTGCTGAAGTTGCTTATCAGCTTAAGGAAATTTTGGACTGAGGCAATGGGGTTTTCTAAATATACAATCATTTCATCTACAGAGACAATTTGACTTCCTCTCTTCCTATTTGAATACCCTTTATGTCTTTCTCTTGTCTGAATGCCCTGGCCAGAACTTCCAATATTATGTTGAATAGGAGTGGTGAAAGAGGACATCCTTGTCTCATACCAGTTTTCAAAGGAAATGCTCCCAGCTTTTGCCCATTCAGTGTGATATTGACTGTGGGTTTGTCATAAATAGCTCTTATTATTTTGAGATACATTCCATCAATACCTAATTTATTTAGAGTTTTTAGCATGAAGGGGAGTTGAATTTTATCCCAGGACTTTTCTGCATCTATTGAAGTAATCATGTGGTTTTTGTCATTGGTTCTGTTTATGTGATGGATTACATTTATTGATTTGCGTATGCTGAACCAATCTTGCATCCCAGGGATGAAGCCAACTTGTTCGTGGTAGATAAGCTTTCTGGTGTGCTGCTGGATTCGGTCTGCCAATATTTTATTGATGATTTTCACTTCGATGTTCATCAGGGATATTGGCCTAAAATTTTATTGTTTTGTTGTGTCTCTGCCAGGTTTTGGTATCTGGATGATGCTGGCCTCATAAAATGAGGTAGAGAGGAGTCCTTCTTTTTCTATTGTTTGGAATAGTTTCAGAAGGAATGGTACCAGCTCCCCTTTGTACCTCTGGTAGAATTTGGCTGTAAATCCATCTGGTCCTGGGCTTTTTTAGTTGGTAGGCTATTAATAACTGCCTAAATTTCAGAACTTGTTATTGGTCTATTCAGAGATTCAACTTTTTCCCGGTTTAGTCTTGGGAGGGTGTATGTGTCCAGGAATTTATCAATTTTTTTTTTTTAGATTTTCTAGTTTATTTGCATAGAGGTGTTTATAGTATTCTCTGATGGTAGTTTGTCTTTCTGCAGGTTCAGCGGTGATATCTACTTTATCATTTCTTATTGTGTCTATTTGATTCTTCTCTCTTTTCTTCTTTATTAGTCTGGCTAGCAATCTATCAATTTTGTTAATCTTTTCAAAAAACCAACTCCTGGATTCATTGATTTTTTGAAGGGGTTTTCATGTCTCTATCTCCTTCAGTTCTGCTCTGATCTTAGTTATTTCTTGATTTCTGCTAGCTTTGAATTTATTTGCTCTTGTTTCTCTAATTATTTTAATTGTGATGTTAAGGTATTGATTTTAGATCTTTCCCGCTTTCTCCTATGGGCATTTAGTGCTACAAATTTCCCTGTAAACACTGTTTTAGCTGTGTCCCAGAGATTCTGGTACATTGTGTCTTTGTTCTCATTGGTTTCAAATAACTTATTTATATCTGCCTTAATCTCGTTATTTACCCAGTAGTCATTCAGGAGCAGATTGTTCAGTTTCCATGTAATTGTGTGATTTTGAGTGAGTTTCTTAATCATGAGTTCTAATTTGATTGTACTGTGCTCTGAGAGACTGTCTGTTATAATTTCCATTCTTTTGCATTTGTTGAGGAGTGTTTTACTTCCAATTCTGTGGTTAGTTTTAGAATAAGTGGTATGCGGTGCTGAGAAGAATGTATATTCTGTTGATTTGTGGTGGAAAGTTCTGTAGATGTCTATTACGTCAGCTTGGTCCAGAGCTGAGTTCAAGTCCTGAATATCCTTGTTGTTTTTCTATCTTGGTGATCTGTCTAATATTGACAGTGGGATGATAAAATCTCCCACTATTGCTGTGTGGAAGTCTGCAAAGTCTCTTTGTAGGTCTTTAAGAACTTGCTTTATGAATCTGGGTGCTCCTGTATTGGGTACATATATATTTACGATAGTTAGCTCTTCTTGTTGCATTGATTCCTATATGATTATGTAATGCCCTTTTTTTTTTCTTTGTTGGTTTAAAGTCTATTTTAACAGAGACTAGGATTGCAACCCCTGCTATTAATTAATTAGTTAATTTATTTATTTATTTTGCTTTCCAGTTGCTTTATAAATATTGCTTCATCCTTTTATTTTGAGCCTATGTGTGTCTTTGCACATGAGATGGGTCTCCTGACTACAGAACACAGATGGATATTGAATTTTTATTCAATTTGCCAGTCTATGTCTTTTAATTGGGGCATTTAGCTCATTTACATTTAAGGTTAATATTGTTATGTGTGAATTTGATCCTGTCATTATGACGCTAGCTGGTTATTTTGCCCATTAGTTGATGCAATTTCTTCATAATGTTGATGGTCTTTACAATTTGATATGTTTTTGTAGTGGCTGGTACTGGTTGTTCCTTTCCATGTTTAGTGCTTCCTTCAAGAGCTCTTATAAGGCAGGACTGCTGGTGACAAAATCACCCAGCATTTGCTTGTCTCTAAAGAATTTTATTTCTCCTTCGCTTATGAAGCTTAGTTTGGCTGGATATGAAATTCTGGTTTGAAAATTATTTTCTTTAAGAACGTTGAATATTGGCCCCCATTGTCTTCTGGCTTGCAGGGTTTCTGCTGAGAGATCCACTGTTAGTCTGATGGGTTTCCTTTAGTGGGTAACTTGACCTTTCTCCCTGGCTGCCCTTAACATTTTTTCTTTCATTTCAACCTTGGTGAATCTGACGATTATGTGGCTTGGGGTTTCTCTTCTTGAGGAGTATCTTTGCGGTATTCTCTGTATTTCCTGAATTTGAATGCTGTCCTGTCTTGCTAGGTTGGAGAACTTCTCTTGGATAATATCCTGAAGAGTGTTTTCTAACTTGGTTCCATTCTCCCCATCACTTTCTGGTACACCAGTCAAACGTATATTTGGTCTTGTTACATAGTCCCATATTTCTTGGAGGCTTTGTTTGTTTGTTTTCACTCTTTTCATCTCTAATCTTGTCTTCTTGTTTTATTTCATTAATTTGATCTTCAATCACTGTTATACTTTCTTCCACTTGATTGAGTCGGCTATTGAAGCTTGTGCATGCATCAAGAAGTTCTTGTGCAATGGTTTTTAGCTCTACCAGGTTATTTAAGGTCTTCTCTACACTGACTTCTCTAAACCTTTTTTCAACGTTTTTAGCTTCCTTGCAATGCTCCTTTAGTTCAGAGAAATTTCTTATTACCGACCTTCTGAAACCTACATCTGTCACCTTGTCAAACTCATTCTCTGTCCAGTTTTGTTCTCTTGCTGTCGAGGAGCTTCAATCCTTTGGAGAAGAGGCGCTCTGTTTTTTGGAATTTTCAGCTTTTCTGCTCTGGGCTGTCCCCATCTTTGTGGTTTTATCTACTGTTGGTCTATGATGTTGGTGACCTACAGATGGGGTTTGGGTGTGGATGTCCTTTTTGTCGATGTAGATGCTATTGCTTTCTGTTTGTTAGATTTCCTTCTAACAGTCAGATCCTTCAGCTGCAGGTCTGTTGGAGTTTGCTGGAGGTCCACTCCAGACCCTGTTCGCCTAGGTACCACCAGAAGAGGCTGTGGAACAGCAAATATTGCTGCCTGATTATTCCTCTGAAAGCTTCACTCCAGAGGGGCACCCGCCTGTTTCAGGTGTCTGTTGGCCCCTGCTGGGAGGTGTTTTCCAGTCTGGCTACATGGGAGTCTGGGACCCACTTAAGGCAGCAGTCTGTTCATTCTTGGAGCTCGAATGCCATGCTGAGAGAACCACTGCTCTCTTCAGAGCTATCAGACAAGGACATTTAAGTCTGGAGAAGTTGCCTGTGCCCTTTTGTTCTACTATGGCCTACCCCCAGAGGTGGAATCTATAGAGGCAGTAGGCCTTGCTGAGCTGCGGTGGGGTTCGCCCAGTTCATGCTTCCATTCCTCTTTGTTTACACTGTCAGCTATTCAAGCCTCAGCAATGGCGGATGCCCCTCCCCCTGACAAGCTGCAGCATCACAGATCAATCTCAGATTGCTGCACTAGTAGTGAGCAAGGCTCCGTGGGCTGGGACCAACCAAATCAGGCACGAGAGTGTATCTCCTGGTCTGCCTGTTGCTAAGACTGTTTGAATAGTGAGTATTTGATCAGGAATGTACCATTTCCCCAGGTACAGTCTGTCATGGCTTCTTTTGGCTAGGAAAGGGAAATCCCCTGACCCCTTGCATTTCCCAGGTGATGAGATGCCCTGTCCTGCTTCAGCTCAGCCTCTTTGGGCTGCACCCACTGTCCAATTAGTCCCAGTCAGATGAACCAGGTACCTCAGTTGGAAATGCAGAAATCACCTGTTTTCTGTGTCAATCTCGCTGGGAGCTGCAGTCCGGAGCTGTTTCTATTCAGCCATCTTGGAAACTACCTCTTGTTTTATTTCTAATTGAGCTTATTTGAATTTCCTCTTGTCTTTTCTTGGTTAATATTGCTAATGGTCTATAAAATTTATTTATCTTTTCAAAGAACCAGCTTTTTATGTCAGTTATGTTTTATAATGTTTTTTGTTTGTTTAAATTTCATTTAGCTCTGCTCTGATCTTGGTTATTGCCTTTCTTCTGTTAGATTTGGGTTTGATTTGTTGTTGTTTCTCTAGTCCCTTGAGGTGTGACCACAGATTGTCTATTTGTGCTCTTTCAGACGTTTTGATGTAGACATTTAGGGCTATGAACTTTCCTCTTAGCACCGCCTTTGCTGTATCCCAGGGGTTTTGATAGATTTTGTTACTGTTATTGTTTAGTTTAAAGATTTTTTCTTTTTTTTTGAGACAGAGTCTCACACTGTCACTGAGGCTGGAGTGCAATGGCACGATCTTGGCTCACTGCAACCTCCACCTCCCGGGTTCAAGCGATTCTCCTGCCTCAGCCTCATGAGTAGCTGGGATTACAGGCACCTGCCACCATGCCTGGCTAATTCATTTGTGGTATTTTTTAGTAGAGATGGGGTTTTACTATGTTGGTCAGGCTGGTCTCAAACTCCTGACCTTGTGATGCACCCGCTTCAGTCTCCCAAAGTGCTGGGATTACAGGCATGAGACACCACACTCGGCCAAATTTTTTTTTTAATTTCCATTTTGATTTCATTGTTGAAGCAATAATTATTCAGGAGAAGGTTATTTAATTTCTATGTATTCGCATGGTTTTGAATGTTTCTTTGGAGTTGATTTCCAGTTTAATTCCACTGTGGTCTGAGAAAGTACTTGATATAATTTTAGTTTTCTTAAATTTATTGAGACTTGTTTTGTGGCCTATAATATGGTCTATCTTGAAGAAAGTTTCATATGCTGATAAATACAATGTATATTCTGCATCTGTTGGGTAGAATGTTCTGTAAATATTTGATAAGTCCTTTTGTTCCAGGGTACAGTTTAAATCCATTGTTCCTTTGTTGACTTTCTGTCTTGATGACCTGTCTAGTGCTGTCAGTGGAGTATTAAAGTCCCTCTCTATTATTGTGTTGTTGTCTATCTCATTTCTTAGGTCTAGTGGTAATTGTTGTATAAATTTGGGAGCTCCAGTGTTAGGTGCATATCTATTTAGGATTGTGGTAATTTCCTGTTGGACAAGGCCTTTCATCATTATATAATGTCCTCTTTGTCTTTTTAAACTGCTGCTGTTTTAAAGATTGTCTTGTCTAATATAAGCATAGCTACTTCTGCTCACTTTTGGTTTCCATTTGCATGAAATGTTTTGTTCCACCTCTTTACTTTAAGTTTATATGTGTCCTTATGTGTGGTGAGTCTCTTGAAGGCAGCAGGCTGTTGTTTGATGAATTCTTATCCATTCTGCAATTCTTTATTCTTTAAGTGGAGCATTTAGGCCATTTACATTCAACATTAGTATTAAGATGTGAGGTACTATTCCATTCATTGTTATTTGTTGCCCACATACCTTTTTTCTTTAATTGTATTTTTGTTTCATAGGTCCTGTGAGATCTAGGCTTTAAAGAGGTTCTCTTTTGATGTGTTTCCAGGATTTGTTATAAGATTTAGAGCTCTTTTACCAGATCTTGTAGTGCTGGCTTGGTGCTGGTGAATTCTCTCGGCATTTGTTTGTCAGAAAAAGACTGTATCTTTCCTTCGTTTATGAAGCTGAGTTTTGCTGAATGCAAAATTCTTGGCTGATAATTGTTACGTTTAAGGAGGCTGAAGATACAACCCCAATCACTTCTAGCTTGCAGGGTTACTGCTAAGAAATGTGCTGTTAATCTTACAAGCTTCCCTTTATAGGTTACCTGGTGATTTTGCCTCACACTAGCATGGAATGTTTTCCCATGCATTTGTGTTATCTATGATTTCTTTTAGTGGTGTTTTGTAATTCTCATTGTAGAGGTCTTTTACCTCCCTGATTAACTGTATTTCTAGATTGTTTTGTTTTGTTTTTTGTAAACAAAACAGGAAAATATCCATCTTCTGCATATGTGTAATGAGTTGTTTTTGGCTATTGTGAATGGGATTGTGTTCTTCATTTGGTTCTCTGCTTGAAAGTTACTGCTGTATAGTTATGCTATGGATTTTTGTATATTACTTTTGCCTCCTGAAACTTTGCTGAAGTTATCAGATCTAGAGTTTTTAGGTAGAGGCTATGAAGTTATTTAGGGATGGAATTATATTGTTTGTGAATATAGGTAGTTTTACTTCCTGTCTTTCTATTTGGATGCCTTTAATTTTTTTTTTCTTCTGCATCACTTCTCTGGGTACAACTTCCAGTACTATGTTAAATATGAGTGGTAAGAGTGGACATCCTTGTCTTGTTGCAGTTCTCAAGGCAAATGCTTCCAGCTTTTGCCCATTCAGTATGATGTTGGCTCTGGGTTTGTCATTGATGGTTCTTGTTATTTTGGTGAGGTATATTCTTTCAATACCTAGTTTGTGGATGGTTTTTCACATGAAGGGATATTACATTTTATTAAAAGGCTCATCTGCATCTATTGAGATGACCATGTGGTTCCCATTTTAGTTATATTTTTAAATAAATTACATGTATTCATTTATGTATGTTGAAATAATATGCATCCCATGAATAAATCCTACCTGATTATGGTGGATTAGATTTTTCATGTGCTGCTGACTTTGGTATGCTAGTATTTTGTTGAGGATTTTTGCATCTATATTCATCAGGTTTATTATCATGAAGATTTCTTTTCTTCATTTTGTCTCTATCAGGTTTTAGTAACAGAGTGATGCTGGTCTCATATAATTAGTTAGGAGGGAAGTTCTCCTTCTAAATTTTTTGTTATAGTTTGGGAAGGATCAATACTAGGTCTTCTTTGTACATCTGGTAAAATTTGGTTGTGAATCTGTCTGGTACAGAGCTTTCTCTGGTTGTAAGGCTTTTTTTTTTACTGACCGAATTTTGGAAGTCATTATTGCTATGTAAGGGATTCAATTTCTTCTTGGCTCATTCCTCTGTGTCTAGGTATTTATGCATTTTTTTCTAGGTTTCAGAACTTGTGTGCATAGAGGTAGGTATTTATAATACTCTCTGAAGGGTTTCGTATTTCTGTGGAGTTGGTGATAATGTCCCCTTTGTCATATGATTGTGTTCATTTCAGTCTTCTCTCATCTTTTTATGAGTCTTGCTAGTGACCTATCAATCTTATTTATTTTATTTTTTTAAAAAAAACAAACACTTTGGTTTACATTTTCTGTGTTTGTGTGTATGTGTGTGTGTGTGTGTCTCAATTTTATTATGTTCAGCTCTAATTTGTGTCATGTCTTTTATATTGCTAATTTTTATTTCAATATAATCTTGTTTTTCTAGTACATGCCGGTATGATGTTAAGTTGTTAATTTGAGATCTTTAGTTTTCTTGTGAGTACATACTGCTGTAATCTTCCCTCTTAATACTGCTTTAGCTGTGTCTCAGATATTCTGATATATTGTATGTATGTTACTCTTAGAATCAATTTTTTTTTTCATTTCTGCCTTAATTTCATTGTTTACACCAAAGTCATTCAGAACTAGGTTTTTAAATTTCTATGTAAGTGTACGGTTTTGAAGAATTTTCTTGCTATTCATTTCTATTTTTATTGTTATTGTGGTGTGGCCTAAGAGTGTGGTTGGTATGATTTCAGTTACTTTGAATTGCTTGAGATTGCTTTAGGCTGAGAATGTGGTAGATTTTAGAGGATGTGCCATGTGCACATTAAAAATGTATATTCTGTTGTTTGTGGTGGAATGTTCTATAGATGTCTATAGATGTTATTTTCTATAGATGTCTATAGATGTAATATATATCTATAGATATATATTCTGTTGTTTGTGGTGAAATGTTCTATAGATGTTAGATCCATTTTGTCAAGTGTTGAATATAGGACCTGAATATCTTTGTTAGTTTCCTGCCTTAATGATCTAACACTGTTGGTAGGGTTTTGAAGTCCCCTAATCTTATTTGTATGTTTATCTAAGCCTCCTTAAAGATTTTATGACTTGTTTAATAAATGTGGGTGCTCCAGTGTTGGGTGTACATATATTTAGGATAGTGAAGTTTTCTTGTTGAATTGAATCCTTTACAATTATGTGATGCCATTGTTTGTCTTTTCTGATCATTATTGTTTTAAGGTTTAGTTTTGTCTGAAATAAGAATAGCAACTCCTGTTTATTTTATTTTTTGTATGTTTGATAGATTGCTTTTCATCTCTTTACTTTGACACTCTGGGTGTTATTGTATGTTGGATGGTTCTCTTGAAGGCAGAATACAGTTGGATCTTGTTTCTTTATTCAACTTGCTATTGTGTGCCACTATTTATTAGACTAACTAACACAGTTTTAAAATTTTTTTTTTTAAATTTTATGGGTACATAGTGGGTGCATATATTTATGATTTGCATGCAATGTTTTAATGCAGGCATGTAATGCATAATAATTGCATCATGAAAAATGGGGTATTCATCCTCTCAAGCATTTATTCTTTGAGTTACAAACCATCCATTACACTATTTTAGTTATGTTAAAATGTACAGTTACGCCAGGCATGATGGCTCGGCTGATAATCCCAGCACTTCCTCAGGAGGCTGAGGAAGGCAGACCACTTGAAGTAGGAAGTTCAAGGCCAGCCTGGTCAACTAGGCAAAACCCTGTCTCTACTAAAAACATGAAAATGAGCCAGGCATGGTGACATGTGCCTATAGTCCCAGCTACTCAGGGGGTTAGGCATGAAAATCCCTCGAACCTAGGAGGTGAAGGTTGCAGTGAGCCAAGATCATACCACTGCACTCCAGCCTGGGCGACAGAGCAAGACTGTGTTACAAAAAATAAAATATACAATTAAATTACTTTGACTGGGGGGCGGAGCAAGATGGCCGAATAGGAACAGCTCCAGTCTCCAATCCCAGCGTGAGCGACACAGAAGACCGGTGATTTCTGCATTTTCAACTGAGGTACTGGGTTCATCTCACTGGGGAGTGCCAGACGATCAGTGCTGGTCAGCTGCTGCAGCCCGACCAGCAAGAGCTGAAGCAGGGCGGGGCATCGCCTCACCTGGGAAGCGCAAGGGGGAAGGGAATCCCTTTTCCTAGCCAGGGGAACTGAGACACACAACACCTGGAAAATCGGGTAACTCCCACCCCAATACTGCGCTTTAAGCAAACAGGCACACCAGGAGATCATATCCCACACCTGGCCGGGAGGGTCCCACACCCACGGAGCCTTCCTAATTGCTAGCACAGCAGTCTGCGATCTCGCCGCAAGGCAGCAGCGAGGCTGGGGGAGGGGCGCCCAACATTGCTGAGGCTTAAATAGGTAAACAAAGCTGCTGGGAAGCTCGAACTGGGTGGAGCTCACAGCAGCTCAAGGAAACCTGCCTGTCTCTGTAGACTCCACCTCTGGGGACAGGGCAATAACAAACACAGCCGAAACCTCTGCAGACGCAAAGGACTCTGTCTGACAGCTTTGAAGAGAGCAGTGGATCTCCCAACACGGAAGTTGAGATCTGAGAAGGGACAGACTCCCTGCTCAAGTGGGTCCCTGACCCCTGAGTAGCCTAACTGGGAGACATCCCCCACTAGGGGCAGTCTGACACCCCACACCTCACAGGGTGGAGTACACCCCTGAGAGGAAGCTTCCAAAGCAAGAATCAGACAGGTACACTGGCTGTTCAGAAATATTCTATCTTCTGCAGCTTCTGCTGCTGATACCCAGGCAAACAGGGTCTGGAGTGGACCTCAAGCAATCTCCAACAGACCTACAGCTGAGGGTCCTGACTGTTAGAAGGAAAACTATCAAACAGGAAGGACACCTACACCAAAACCCCATCAGTACATCACCATCATCAAAGACCAGAGGCAGAAAAAACCACAAAGATGGGGAAAAAGCAGGGCAGAAAAGCTGGAAATTCAAAAAATAAGAGCGCATCTCCCCTGGCAAAGGAGCGCAGCTCATCGCCAGCAACGGATCAAAGCTGGACGGAGAATGACTTTGATGAGATGAGAGAAGAAGGCTTCAGTCCATCAAATTTCTCAGAGCTAAAGGAGGAATTACGTACCCAGCGCAAAGAAACTAAAAATCTTGAAAAAAAAGTGGAAGAATTGATGGCTAGAGTAATTATTGCAAAGAAGGTCATAAACGAAATGAAAGAGATGAAAACCATGACACGAGAAATACGTGACAAATGCACAAGCTTCAGTAACCGACTCGATCAACTGGAAGAAAGAGTATCTGCGATTGAGGATCAAATGAATGAAATGAAGCGAGAAGAGAAACCAAAAGAACAAAGAAGAAAAAGAAATGAACAAAGCCTGCAAGAAGTATGGGATGATGTAAAAAGACCAAATCTACGTCTGATTGGGGTGCCTGAAAGTGAGGGGGAAAATGGAACCAAGTTGGAAAACACTCTTCAGGATATCATCCAGGAGAACTTCCCCAACCTAGTAGGGCAGGCCAACATTCAAATCCAGGAAATACAGAGAACGCCACAAAGATACTCCTCCAGAAGAGCAACTCCAAGACACATAATTGCCAGATTCACCAAAGTTGAAATGAAGGAAAAAATCTTAAGGGCAGCCAGAGAGAAAGGTCGGGTTACCCACAAAGGGAAGCCCATCAGACTAACAGCAGATCTCTCGGCAGAAACTCTCCAAGCCAGAAGAGAGTGGGGGCCAATATTCAACATTCTTAAAGAAAAGAATTTTAAACCCAGAATTTCATATCCAGCCAAACTAAGTTTCATAAGTGAAAGAGAAATAAAATCCTTTACAGATAAGCAAATGCTTAGAGATTTTGTCACCACTAGGCCTGCCTTACAAGAGACCCTGAAGGAAGCACTCAACATGGAAAGGAACAACCGGTACCAGCCATTGCAAAAACATGCCAAAATGTAAAGACCATCGAGGCTAGGAAGAAACTGCATCAACTAACGAGCAAAATAACCAGGTAATATCATAATGGCAGGATCAAGTTCACACATAACAATCTTAACCTTAAATGTAAATGGACTAAATGCTCCAATTAAAAGACACAGACTGGCAAACTGGATAAAGAGACAAGACCCATCAGTCTGCTGTATTCAGGAGACCCATCTCACATGCAGAGACATACATAGGCTCAAAATAAAGGGATGGAGGAAGATTTACCAAGCAAATGGAGAACAAAAAAAAGTGGGGGTTGCAATACTAGTCTCTGATAAAACAGACTTTAAACCATCAAAGATCAAAAGAGACAAAGAAGGCCATTACATAATGGTAAAGGGATCAATTCAACAGGAAGAGCTAACTATCCTAAATATATATGCACCCAACACAGGAGCACCCAGATTCATAAAGCAAGTCCTTAGAGACTTACAAAGAGACTTAGACTCCCATACAATAATAATGGGAGACTTCAACACTCCACTGTCAACATTAGACAGATCAACGAGACAGAAAGTTAACAAGGATATCCAGGAATTGAACTCAGCTCTGCAGCAAGCAGACCTAATAGACATCTATAGAACTCTCCACCCCAAATCAACAGAATATACATTCTTCTCAGCACCACATCGTACTTACTCCAAAATCGACCACGTAATTGGAAGTAAAGCACTCCTCAGCAGATGTACAAGAACAGAAATTATAACAAACTGTCTCTCAGACCACAGTGCAATCAAACTAGAACTCAGGACTAAGAAACTCAATCAAAACCGCTCAACTACATGGAAACTGAACAACCTGCTCCTGAATGACTACTGGGTACATAACGAAATGAAGGCAGAAATAAAGATGTTCTTTGAAACCAATGAGAACAAAGATACAACATACCAGAATCTCTGGGACACATTTAAAGCAGTGTGTAGAGGAAAATTTATAGCACTAAATGCCCACAAGAGAAAGCAGGAAAGGTCTATAATTGACACTCTAACATCGCAATTAAAAGAACTAGAGAAGCAAGAGCAAACACATTCGAAAGCTGGCAGAAGGCAAGAAATAACTAAGATCATAGCAGAACTGAAGGAGATAGAGACACAAAAAACTCTCCAAAAAATCAATGAATCCAGGAGTTGGTTTTTTGAGAAGATCAACAAAATTGACAGACCACTAGCAAGACTAATAAAGAAGAAAAGAGAGAAGAATCAAATCGACACAATTAAAAATGATAAAGGGGATATCACCACCGACCCCACAGAAATACAAACTACCATCAGAGAATACTATAAACACCTCTACGCAAATAAACTGGAAAATCTAGAAGAAATGGATAATTTCCTGGACGCTTACACTCTTCCAAGACTAAACCAGGAAGAAGTTGAATCCCTGAATAGACCAATAGCAGGCTCTGAAATTGAGGCAATAATTAATAGCCTACCAACCAAAAAAAGTCCAGGACCAGATGGATTTACAGCTGAATTCTACCAGAGGTACAAGGAGGAGTTGGTACCATTCCTTCTGAAACTATTCCAATCAATAGAAAAAGAGGGAATCCTCCCTAACTCATTTGATGAGGTCAACATCATCCTGATACCAAAGCCTGGCAGAGACACAACAAAAAAAGAGAATTTTAGACCAATATCCCTGATGAACATCTATGCAAAAATCCTCAATAAAATACTGGCAAACCGGATTCAGCAACACATCAAAAAGCTTATCCACCATGATCAAGTGGGCTTCATCCCTGGGATGCAAGGCTGGTTCAACATTCACAAATCAATAAACATAATCCAGCATATAAACAGAACCAAAGACAAGAACCACATGATTATCTCAATAGATGCAGAAAAGGCTTTTGACAAAATTCAACAGCCCTTCATGCTAAAAACGCTCAATAAATTCGGTATTGATGGAACGTACCTCTATTTATGACAAACCCACAGCCAATATCATACTGAATGGGCAAAACTGGAAAAATTCCCTTTGAAAACTGGCACAAGACAGGGATGCCCTCTCTCACCACTCCTATTCAGCATAGTGTTGGAAGTTCTGGCTAGGGCAATCAGGCAAGAGAAAAAAATCAAGGGTATTCAGTTAGGAAAAGAAGAAGTCAAATTGTCCCTGTTTGCAGATGACATGATTGTATATTAAGAAAACCCCATTGTCTCAGCCTAAAATCTCCTTAAGCTGCTAAGCAACTTCGGCAAAGTCTCCGGATACAAAATCAATGTGCAAAAATCACAAGCATTCTTATACACCAGTAATAGACAACAGAGAGCCAAATCATGAATGAACTCCCATTCACAATAGTTTCAAAGAGAATAAAATACCTAGGAATCCAACTTACAAGGATGTAAAGGACCTCTTCAAGGAGAACTACACACCACTGCTCAGTGAAATAAAAGAGGACACAAACAAATGGAAGAATATACCATGCTCATGGATAGGAAGAATCACTATTGTGAAAATGGCCATACTGCTCAAGGTAATTTATAGATTCAATTCCATTCCCATCAACATACCAATGACTTTCTTCACAGAATTGGAAAAAATTGCTTTAAAGTTCATATGGAACCAAAAAAAAGCCCGCATTTTGAGGCTATTTTGTAGATCTTGTAAACAAGCTTTATTCTTTTTTTATTATTTTCCTTTTTGTGTCCTCTAACTTTGTGTTTTCTAATAACCTCTCTTCAAGCTCACTGATTTTTAATTCTGCTTGATCATTTCTGCATTTAAGAGACTCTGATGCATTCTTCAATATGTCAATTGCCTTTTTCATCTTCAAATGTTGTGTTCAGTTCTTTTTTATTTTTTCCATGTTTTTATTACATTTATCTGACAGGGTTCTGACTTCCTTCTCTGTGTTATTTTGAATTTTGATAAGCTTCCTTAAAAAGCTATTTTGAATTCTCTGTCTGGAAGGTCACATATGTCTCTTTCTCTGAGATTGGTCCCTGGTACGAACTTGGTGAGGTTATATTTTCCTGAAAGGTCTTGATACTTTTGGATATTTCTCTATCTGGGCATTGATGAGTTAGGTATTTATTTTAGCCTTCACAGTCTGGGCTTGCTTGTACCTATCTTTTTGGGAAGGATTTTCAGGTATTCAAAGGGAACTTGGGTTGTGTAATGTAAGTATTTTCTCACTTCAGTTGTATCTGTTTTAGGGGTTAACCCCAACCCAGTAATGTTGTGACTCTTGAAGATTCATAGAGGTACCATTTTGGTGGTCTTGGGTACAATCTGGAAGAATTCTTTGGATTTCCAGGTGGACTCTTGTTCTTTTCCCTTGATTTCCCCAAAACAAATGGAGTCTCTCTCTCTCTCTCTCTCTCTCTCTCTCTCTCTCTCTCTCTCTTTCTCTTTCTCTTTCTACTGAGCTTCCTGAAGGTGGGGAAAGGTGACAGAAGCCCCACTTTGGTCACCATCCCTGGAAATGCACTGGGTGAGACCTGAAACCAGCAGAACACTGAGTTTCAACCAATGTCCACAGTGACTACTGCCTGGTTACAACCTATGGTTCACTCAAGCCCCCCAAAACTCTACGACGAACATGTGGCAATTCCAGCTAGACTGTGTCATTCCTCCCAGCCCTGGGTGGGGCCACAGATGCTGTCAGGTCCTAGATGTTGAAACCTTAGAAATCTGCCTGGTGCTTTATTCTACTGCAACTGAGCTGATATACAAGCCACAAGTCTTTCCCACTCTTCCCTCTGTTTATGTCAAGCAGAAGCGCCTCTCTCCATGGGCACCAGTGCCCCAGACCTGTAATGGCTATTGCCTGTGACCACCATCAACATTTACTCAAGGCCCAAGAGCTCCTTAGTCAGCTTGTAGCAAATGCTGCCAGTCATGAGTCTTCTTCAGGGCAGTGGACTCCCCTCTGGCTCACTGTAGGTCAACAAGTGTTGTCAGTAGCCAAGACCTAGAATTGGTGGGACCCCCAGGAGGCTGCTTTTTGCTTTATCCCACTGTGGCTGAGCCAGTATCCAAGCTGCAGGAGAGGCCTCTTTACTCTTTCCTCTCTTTTCCTCAGGAAGGAGTCTTCCCACGTAACCAACCTAGCTGGTAATGTTCTGGGTCACACCTGAAGCCAGCATGGTTCTGAGTCTTACCCAAGGCCCGAGATAAGTACTGCCTGGGTATTACTGATGATTATTCAGGCACAAAATGCTCTTTAGTCAGCAGGTGATGGAGTTTGCCATGTATGGGTTGTTCCCTTTGAGGCAGAGAGTTCCCTTCTGGCCCGGGGTGTGTTTTAAAATGTCATCCTGGAGCAAGGGCGTCACGACTCTGCCTGGTCCCTTATTCTACTCTGACTGAGCTGGTATACAAGTTGCAAGGCAAAGTCCTCTTGACTCTCCACCAAGCAGAAGAAAGGAGTTTCTCCTGGAGCTGTGAGCTGCATTGTAGAGGGGTTGGAGAAGTGAGACAAACACTACCTTGTCCACACCAGTTGGTATCTCACTAAGTGATGTGCCCCCCAAGTCCACTGGTTCTGAGCCCAGCGCAGCACCAGGTCTTGCCTATAAAGTTCAGTCCTTGTGGTCTAGACCGTATTTCAAGTTTACTTAGGATCTCAGAGCATTTTAGCCCACAGTGGCAGGGCTTGCCAAAACTCAGTTTTCAACTGCTGAGATGGCAATCTCTGGCTAAGGCTGGTCCAAATGCTCCCTTGGTGGGCACTAGCTGAGTTCTGCTTCATCTTTTTTTTTTCTGCAGTGAGTTTCAATGTAACATTCCACAATCACTGCACTCACTCTCCCTCCCTCAAGTACATGGATTCTCTCTCCACACCACACGACAGCCCTGGGATATGAAGAAGGGTTTGGCATAATGGATTAAAGATAGCCTTTCCTACTCTCTTCAGTGCCTGTTTACTTAATATGATGTTAAAACCAGGTACTGTGATTACTCATCTAATTTTTGGTCCTTATGAAGGTGCTTTTTTGTGTAGATACTGCAGGAGGGATGATCACTGGAGCCTTCCATTTAGTCATCTTGCTCCACCTTCCCCCTCACTCAATTTTAGCAGCCAAACACTGTCCCATAGGCTGCTTACCAACCTTCTCTTTCCTGAGATCTGAAGTGTCCTCCCCTTTTCAGGTAAATTCCCATGGTTTTTATTGAATGAAAGCTCACAGTATTGATCTTCATGCACAATTTTGCTATTTCCAAATGCATGAGGCACCACTTTGGATTTAATTTGCTCCTCATTTTCTAGTTTTCTAGGTTGGAAATTTAGATTGTTGATTTTCAGACCTTTCTACTCTTCTATTACATGTATTCGGTCCTCTAAATTTTCCTCTAAGCACTGTTTTTGCTGAATTCCAAAAATTTTAATAACATTTTTATTTCATTCAAACATTTTAATATTTCTCTTGACATTTCTGTTTTACTCATTTGTAATTTTAGAGTGTTTTGTTTGATCTCCACATATTTTGAGATTTTCCAGCACTTTGTTATTGATTTCTGGTTTAATGCTATTGCTATCTGAGAGAATACATTGTATGGTTTCTAATCACTTAAACTTGTTGTAATGTGCTTCATGGTCCAGAATGTAGTTTATGATAACAAATATGCCATGTAAATTTGAAAGTGTGTACTCTGCTGTTTTTGCATAAAGCATTTTATGAATGTTGGAGTATAATTTAAAAATATATTTTTGGTCTTTGTCTTTAGTTCCTGGCAGACAGCTCCTAGAACCCCTGGAATCTCTGGAATCATAAGAGTGTATTACATATGCTAATAAACTGATGAGATGGTTGAGAATTCCTAGACAACTTCAAAATGGGAGATGGTCACCAGAAAAACAAAACGGTGTGATTATAAGTTTGGCACCTTCAGCTCCACCCCCTGACCTTTGGGGAAGGGAAAGGGGCCACGTGTTGAGTTCAATCACCAGTGGCTTCTGATTTAGTGAAACATATTTTTGTAATTAAATTTCCATAGAAACCCTAAATGATGGGGTTCAGAGAGCACCTGGATTGTTGTCTACATTGAAGTACTAGGAGTGTGGTATATCCAGAGAAGGCATGGAAGCTCCAGACCCTTTTGCCTACACTTTGCCCTATGGGTCTCTTCCATTTCACTTTTCCTGAGTTGTATCCTTTATAATAAACCCATAACAGTAAGGAAAACATTTCTGAGTTCTTCAAGTTTTTCTAGAAAATTATTGA
This sequence comes from Macaca mulatta, assembly GCF_049350105.2. Lineage (NCBI taxonomy): Eukaryota > Metazoa > Chordata > Mammalia > Primates > Cercopithecidae > Macaca > Macaca mulatta. Next base: position 57,394,991 of record NC_133426.1, on the reverse strand, counting down.
AACTTGGAGGGCAGGGAAAAAGCTGTGGGAACCTCTACATTTACTCTAAATCAGTCAGAAGTATGGGTGGCCTAGGATTTGTAATTGGAGTCTGAAGTGGGGGTAGTGTTTTGGACATAAACCTTTTAACTTTCAAGATCTGATGTTAACTCCAGATGTCAGAATTGAATTGAATTTTGGATATCCAGACTTGGTATCAGTAAGCTGGAAAAGTAGTGTTAAAAAAGACACCACATATTTGGTATTAGAAGGAAAATACAATCTTTTCTCATGTCAGCAAGATGGTAGAGTAGAGGATCCTGGCCTTTCTTTCCCCCACAAAAAAACAACAATTTGGCAGCTATTCACTGTTGACATAAAAAGAAGGAGGTGAGGCAAAAATTAATATAAATATAGAGTTTATTTGGGCCAAATTTGAAGATTGCAACCTAGTAGCATAGATTCAAGTCGACCTAAAGATACACTCTGATTAGCAGCAGTTACACATGGATATTTAAGGCAAAAAAGGGAGACAGGAAGTGGATGAATACAAAGTCGTTTGTAAGGGAGTCTCATTGACTTACAGAAATAACATTGATTAGTGATTGGCTATAAATTGTCAAGCTCTATGGTGTAGGTTATAGTGTCTGGTGTGGCATTATTAGATTAGTTTATAGTAACTTGTGGCAATAGAAAGCAGTTCCAAGAGATGAATACATAGCTCAAGGGGGATCTAGAATGTGTTGGTTTCTCTTTCTAATGTTTTTCTAGGACAGATTTTTTTAAAAAAAATCTTAACATTACTCAGATACAGGATTTTTTTTCTCAATAAAAAGAACTCAGTGGTCCACTTAAGAAGCTGCAACAATAGAGTGGGAAAGAAAACTCAAGAATAACTACACAAAAAGGGGAGAAAGAGCAGTTTCTTGTTGCCTGAATTACGTCATCCTTCAGGCCAGCACTGCATGGCACTGAGAAGGAACTCCCTGACTCCCTGGTTCCCTGTGCAGAGAAAAGAACAGTGTGAACTATACACTTCCCTAGCCTTTCAGACCACCTCCTGAATGACCAGCTTCTGTTTCAACCCACCCGTTGTTGGGGAGAATGGTAAAGCTGAGATATCTAGAGATGGCAGAAAACAAAGAGACATGGGGTCTGATAGCTTAAGGCACTCAGCAGGAGTCACTATAGTCTCTAGTTGCCTGTTTTGTACAGGACTCCAGCAGTTTGTTTTGCTGAAGACCTCGACAGCCCTAGTGGCCACTGTACATCCTCTGAAACTTTTACTACCAGTGGCATTCATGTTATTTGTTCTTGTGGGTCTCAGTGGCTTGCTCAGCACAGAACCCCAGCAGCTTTTACTGCTGAGGGAAACCATGGCTAGTATAGGTGCAGTAGATCCTATGCAGCGTTCACCACTGGGATCCCTGCAGTTTTCTGCCTACAAAGCCCCCACTTGTTTAAGTCACCACTTGTCTTTCTTTCCCCTCCTTGGAGCTTCCCCAGCTGCTGCTGCAATAGGTGCCCCAATCCATGGACTTAAAAGTGCAGCCTTTAGTTTCCATGTGCCTGAACCACCATCCCTCTCTCTCTATTCTCTTAAGTCACTACACCTGCTATAATTGCAGTGTGTGCAGCCACCACAGGCATTCCTTCAAACATCCCCAGGCCACCTGCTGTAGACTCAGGCTCCCAACACTGCATACATACCAATGACTGACCATACTGACATCCTGCATACCACTAGCCCTACCCATCACAGCTGCACATGCACAGGAAGCTAGGCTCAGGCCCCTCACACCTGCTCCCAGCCCCTTGCTTGCATCTGCAGCTGGACACTGCAGCTACACCTACTTGCAAGTCTCAAGTTTTTTCCACAGCTGCATAGACAAATGCGACCAGCAGGAACATTATTACCAGCCTGCAGCTGGCCTCAACCCCCGTGCACACACCTGTAGCTGGCTTCTGCAGCTTATTATGTGCACACTGACAGCTCTGCCCAGTACCACTGCCTGACTCAGCTCCATGTCATAGACATGGCATAGAGGCACTGCTGAGGACATAGAGGCACTGCTGTCATGGAAATTCAATAGCTCTTGTCATCAATGACCATGTAAATAGTGCGACACTCCTCCACTATGGAGCCACTGTATGAGCCCATATTTGGTGCCATGTGCCACTACAATCTGCACCACAGCATACCCCAATGTACCCCTGCCACAGGTGAAGGTCATTACTTACTGAGGTCAGTTCATAAATTTTGGAAGAGGTATCTGCTCCTTCCAATGCACAGACTGTTGCAATGTGAGGTGGATCACAAGGAATCAGGGGAAAAGTGACACCATGAAAGAAACACAATAAATTTCCAGTAACAAACTCCAAAGAACTGTAGATTTGATGCCAATGTCATTTATCATAAAAATAGAAAAAAAAACTTAATATGTACATGTAACTACACCAAAAAAAAAAAAAAAAAACCCCAATTAGCCAAATCTTGAACAAAAAGACCAAAGTTGGAGGCATCACACTACCTTAACTTAAAATCAATTACAAAGCTATTGTAATCAAAGCAGCATTGTACTGGCATAAAAATGGGAACATTGACCAGTGGAACAAAATAGCACAAAAATAATCTTATGAAATGATGGTCAATTGATTTTTGATGAAGGTGCTAAGAACATACAATAAAGAATGAGCACTCTCAATAATAAACAGTGTTTGGAAAACTGAATATTCACAAGAAGGAGAATGAGATTGGACTCTTATCTCCACTATATATAAAAATCAAGTTAAAGTTGGCTAAAGACCTAAATGTAAACTCTGAAATTATAAAGCTACAAAAAAAAAAAAAAAAAAAAAAAAAAACCAGAAAAAAATGCTACACGTCAGTGGTCTAGACATAGATTTCTCGGACATGACCCCTGAAGCACAGAAAACAAAAGTGGAAGTAAACATATTGACTTAGATAACACTGAAAAATCTACTGCACAGCAAAGAAAACAACTAATAGAATGAAGAGGCAGCCCAAAGATTGAAAGAAAATATTAGCAAGCCATTCATCTCCTGAGGGGCAAATATCCAAAATACGTAAGAAACTCAAACAACTCAATAGCAAAAAAATAAATAATCCAGTCCAGATGGGCAAAGAGCCTAAATAGACATTTGTCAAATAAAAATATCTCATGAAACTCAAAATACATACACCTACTAGGTACTCACAAAAATTAACAGTAAAAAATAAAAGTAAATCAAAGACATAGAAAAAGCCAACATAGATAAAAAATACTCGTTAAAATTGATCATAGAGGAAATATAAATCAAAAACACAATAACATGTTACTTAATGCCTATTAAAATGACTAATAAAAAACGATGAAAGATAACAAATGTTGGCAAGGGTGTGGAGATAAAAATACTCTTGTGGCTTTTGGTGAATGTAAATGAACACAGCCATTAAGGAAAACCGTATGGAGGTTACTCAGAAAATAAAAAATAGATTTACCGTATGTTCCAACCACTGGGTATATATCCAAAATAATTGAATATGTCTGCTTCTGAATATATATCAAAAGTTGCATATGTCCATTTGTGGGTATATATCCAATGGAATTGAAACCAGTATGCTAAAAAGATATCTGCACTCCTATATTCTTTGCAGCATTATTTGCAATAGCTAAGATATAGATACAACATAGTTGTTCATTGTGAGAATGGATACAAAATGTGGTATATAAATGCAGTGGAATAGTATTCAACATTTTAAAAGGGAGAAATTATGTCATTTGCCACAACGTGAATGAACCTGGAGGATATTATGTTAAGTAAAATAAGACAGGTACAGAAAGAGAAATATGGCATGATCTCACTTATATGTGGAATCTTAAAACATTGAACTCATAGAAGGAGAGAGCAGAATGATGGTTACTAGAGGCTGGAAGAGGTGAATGGATGGGAAAAGGAGAAATATTAATCAAAGGGTAAAGGTTTCAGTTAGACAATATAGATAAACTTTAGTGATCTATTGCACAGAATAGTGATTATAATAAATAATAAGGCATAGCATATTTCAAAATTGCTAGAAAAATAGAATTTAAATGTTTTCACCACAAAAAATGATAAACGTATGAAGTTATTGTTTCATTAGACTTATTGAATCATTTCATATTTTAAATGTGTATCAAAATGTATTAGGGTCTTCCAGAGAGACAGAACCAATAGGATATATGTATATAGTAAAAAGAGTTTATTTGGGAGAATTGGTTCAATCAATTACAAAGTGATGTCACATGGCATGCCATCTCCAAACTGGCAAAAGAGAAGCTGGTAGCATGGCTGAGTCCAAGTCTGAAAGCTTCAAAACCAGGGAAGCTGGCAGTGCAGCCCTCAGTCTAAGGCTCTAAGGCTGTAGGCCCGAGAACCTCTGGGAGGCTGCCTGTGCAAGTCCCAGGTCCAAAACCTAAAAAAATGTGGAGTCTGATGTCCAAGGGCAGGAGGAGAAGAAGCAAGCATTCAGCACAGGGAGAGAGAGAGAAAGAGACAGAGAGAGAGAGAGGGGGAGAGAGAGAGAGAAAGAGACAGAGAGAGAGAGAGAGAGAGGTGACAGAGAGAGAGAGAGAGAGAGAGAGAGAGCAAAAGGACTCAGCAAGCTGCTTATCCCCATCCTTCCACCTGCTTTGTTCTAGTGGCACTAACAGCTGATTGAATGGTGCCCATCCACATTGAGAGTCAGTCTTCCTCTCTCAGTCCACTGACTCAAATGTCAGTCTCCTCTGGCAACACCCTCACAGACACACTCAGACATTTCTAAAGGCAGTCAAGTTGATATCTAATATTAACCATAAAACACAACATCATGTTTTACTCCATACATTTATATAATTATTATTTGTAAATTAAAGATAAAATTTAAAATAGTCAAAGATCCAAGAATTGCCTGACTAATACTTCAAAATAATTTTTCTAAATAAGCTCAGCAAACTATAAGAGAACATAGATAGAAAATTGGGTGAAATGAAGAAAACATTTTAAGAACAAAAGTAGGTGTTCAACAAACATATAAAACATAAATAAGCACCAAACAGAAATTTTGGAGCTAAAAAACTAAATGACTAAGTGTAAAAATGCAGTAGAGAGCTTCAACAGTTGGCTGCATCAAGCAGAAGGAAAAAAAAAATAGATGGACTCCAAGGCAAATCACTTAAAAACATTCAGTCTGAGGAAGAAAGAAGTATAAAAAGGAATTTTAAAAGCCCATAGAGTCTTTTGGGCCATATCAAAAAAAGCTAACTTTTGCATAATAGGGGTAATAGAAAAAGAAGAGAGAAAAATAAACAACAACAACAAAAAGCGTATTTAAATAAATAGTGACTGAAGTCTTCCCAAATTTGATGAAAGATGTGAACATCCAGGTTCATGAAGCTCAAAGATATCAAATCATATTCAACAAAAAAGAATTTGATTAAAATATGCCGTAATCAAATTGTCAAAAATAAAAGACTAGGAAAATTTTGAAATCAGCCAGAGAAAGAATCATACAAGGAAACCTTCAGAAGGTTGTCACCAGATTTCTCAGCAAAATTCTTGTAGGCCATAAGAGAGCAGAATGATGTATTCAAAGTGAAGAAAGAAAAAAAGAAAGAAGGAAAGAAAGAGAGATGAAAGAAAGAAAAAAAAAGAAGAAAGAGAAAGAAAGAAAGAAAGAAAGGAAAAGGAAGGAAAAAGAAAGAAAGAAGAGAGAAAGAAATAAAGAAAGAAGAAAGAAAGAAAGAAAAAAGAAAGAAAAAGAAAGAAAGAAAGAAAGAGAGAGAGAGAAAGAAAGAAAGAAAGAAAGAAAGAAAGAAAGAAAGAAAGAAAGAAAGAAGGAAAGAAAGAAAGAAAGAAAGGAAGGAAGGAAGGAAGGAAGGAAGGAAGGAAGGAAGGAAGGAAGGAAGGAAGGAAGGAAGGAAGGAAGGAAGGAAGGAAGGAAGGAAGGAAAAGAAAAGAGAAAAGCAGACCAACAAAGAATACTCTACCTAATAAAGATGCCCTTCAGACAAAATAAGGAAATAAATAATGTCCCAGACAAACAGAAGCTGGGGATGTTTACCACCACTAGACAAGCCTTTCAAGAAATGCTAAAGGGATTACTTCAAGCTGAAATAAAAGGCTACTAACTAGTAACACGAAACCACATGAAAGTAGAAAATTCACTGGTACAGGTACATATGGAGTAAAATTCAGAATACTTCTATAGTGGTGGTGTGTAAGTCACTTTTAATTCGAGTGTAAAGGTAAAAAACAAAAATGTTAAAAATAACTGTAGCTAAACTGACTTGCTAATGAATACACAATATAAAAAGGTGTAGGCTGGGCGTGGTGGCTCAAGCCTGTAATCCCAGCACTTTGGGAGGCCGAGACGGGCGGATCACGAGGTCAGGAGATCGCGACCATCCTGGCTAACTCGGTGAAACCCCGTCTCTACTAAAAATTACAAAAAACTAGCCGGGCGAGGTGGCGGGCGCCTGTAGTCCTAGCTACTCGGGAGGCTGAGGCAGGAGAATGGCGTGAACCTGGGAGGCGGAGCTTGCAGTGAGCTGAGATCTGGCCACTGCACTCCAGCCTGGGCGACAGAGCGAGACTCCATCTCAAAAAAAAAAAAAAAAAAAAAAAAAAAGGTGTAAACAAAAAAAAACATAAGTACATATGGAGTTTACCATGGAGAAATTTTTGCATGTGATTGAAGTTATCAGCTCAAAATACACTGGTAAAACTTTAAGATGTTTCAGGTAAGCCTCATGGTAATCATAAATCAAAATCCTATAGTAAATACTCCCAAGATAAAGAGAAAAGAGTCAAAACATGCCACTCTAGAAAATTCTTAAGTCAAAAGAAGACAGCTACAGAGTAAGAAATGAAAAACAGATCCACAAGACAAGCAGAAAACAATTGACAAAATGGCTGTAGTAAAATCTTACCTATCAATAATTACTTGAAATTTAAATTGAGAGCATTATCTAACCAAAAGATATAGAGAGGGTGAATAGATCAAAAAAGCTAGATAAAGTATATTCATGTGTGTGTGTGTGTGTGTGTGTGTGTGTGTACTTTTGGAATATAAATTGTTCTTGGTTACATGGAAAAATTGTATAGTGGTAAAGTCTGAGATTTTAGTGCACCCATTATGTGAGTAGTGCACATTGTGCCCAATATGTAGTTTTTTATCCCTAACCCCCTCCAACCCTTTTTCCTTTAGAGTCTCCAATGTTCATTGTACCACTCTGTATGCCTTTGTGTACCCATAGCTTAACTCTCACTTACGAGTGAGAAGTCACAGTGTTTGCTTTTCCATTCCTAAGTTACTTCACTTAGAATAATGACTTCCAGTTCCATTCAAGTTGCTGCAAAAGACATTATTTTGTTCTGTTTTACATATACATTCCACGATGTATATGTAACACATTTTTTTAATTCACTCATCGGTTGATGGACACAGGTTGCTTTCATAACGTTGCAATTGTGAATTCAGTTGTGATAAACATATGTGCAAAGGTGTCTTTTTGATATAACAACTTCTTTCCCTGACAAATTATATTCAGACTACAGCAGATTCACTTCACCTTAAAGGACACAAATAGATTAAAAATGAAGAAATAGAAAACATTTCATAAAAATTGAGATAAAAAATAAAGAGGAAGAATATCTATATTAACAACAGAAAAAAAAAAAACCTTTAAGTCAAAAATTGTCACATGAAGAAAAAATAGTCAACATATAATGAGAAAATGGTCAGCTCATCAAGAATACATAACAACAAACCGGGTTCAGTGGCTCATGCATGTAATCTCAGCACTTTGGGAGGCCAAGATGGGTGGATTACTTGAGCACAGGTGATTGACACCAGCCTGGACAGCATGGTAAAACCCTATCTCTGAAAATATACACAAAAATTCTCCACATGTGCTGGTGCATGCCTGAAGTCCCAGCTACTTTGGAGACTTGAGGTGGGAGGATTACCTCAACTTGGAAATGTTGAGGCTGCAGTGAGCCTTGATCATGTCACTGCACTCCAGCCTGGACAACAGAGTGAGACACTGCCTCAGGGGGAAAAAAAAAAGAAAGAAAAGAAGTATTCACAACAATTGCAAATATATGCACACAAAATCAGAACATCTGCATATGTCTAATCTGAAGGGAGAAATATATAACAATATAATAAAAAGTATAATATTTTAATATTCCAGTTTAAACAACAGATAGATCATCCAGACAGGCATTCAATAAGGAAACATTGGACTTAAAGTGTACTTTAGGCCAAATGCACGTAACAGATACATACAGAATATTCCATTCAACAACAGCAAAATACACATTTTTCTTAAGCATACATAGAAAATTATGCAAGACAGATAACCACAAAACAACTTAGAAAATGTAACAGGATTTAAATAATATTACATACCACTTCAGACTAGGAGGAAAACTGGAAAACTTACATACATGCAGAAATTAGAAAGCACACTCCCAAACCACCAGTAGGTCAAATAAGAAATCAAAGAGAAATCTAAAAACATCTTGAGACAAATGAAAATGGAAACAAAGTATATCAAAACCCATAGGATGCACCAAAAGAAGTTTTAAGAGAGGCCGGGCACGGTGGCTCAAGCCTGTAATCCCAGCACTTTGGGAGGCCAAGACGGGCGGATCACGAGGTCGGGAGATCGAGACCATCCTGGCTAACACGGTGAAACCCCGTCTCTACTAAAAAGTACAAAAAACTAGCCAGGCGAGGTGGCGGGCGCCTGTAGTCCCAGCCACTCGGGAGGCTGAGGCAGGAGAATGGCGTGAACCCGGGAGGCGGAGCTTGCAGTGAGCTGAGATCCGGCCACTGCACTCCAGCCTGGGCGACAGAGTGAGACTCCGTCTCAAAAAAAAAAAAAAAAAAAAAAAGAAGTTTTAAGAGAGATGTTTATAATGACAAATGCCTACATTAAGAAAGTAGAAAAGATCTCAAATAAATAACCTAACATTACACCTCAAGAAACTAGGAAAAGAAGGACAAACTATATTCAAATTTAGCAGAAGAAATAAAACAATAAAGATCAGAGCAGAAATAAAGAATAACAAAACTATAGAAAAAAATCAACAAAAGTAAGTTTCATAAAACTATAAAAAAAATTGGCATACTTTTAGCTAGATTACAAAAGGACCAAAAAGTCAGATAAAAGTAGAAATAAAGCTGGAGACATTACAATGAATGCTTCAGAAATAAAAAAAGGATCAAAAGTGCATTATAAACAACTGTATAACAACAAATTAGATAACCTAGAATAAATTGATGTTTCTAGACACATACAATCTAGCAAGATTGAATTACAAAGAAATAGAAAGCCTGTTAACAGACCAATAACAAACGAGATTAAAGTAGTAATTGAAAATGTTTTGACAAAGAAAAGCCCAGTACCAGATGGCTTCATGTCTGAATTATACCATTCAAAAAATAATAATACAAGTTCTTCTTAAACTCTACCAAAAAATAAAAATGAAAGTAGAAGGCATACTTCTAAATTTGTTTTGTGTATCTTTCTCCAAAATGGCTGACAAGAAGTATTTCTAGTATGCCTCATCCAGTTAGGTGAAAAAAAAATGTATGTGGACTATCACACTTTGAGTATATTATCCAAGAAGTAACAGAAGAGTTCAACATAAAAGTAAAAGGAAACTCTAAATTCCAGGAAGGAGGAGAAAAGCAGACAGCTTGTAAGGCTGGGACCAGGTGAAAATTGGGAGAGTCTCCACCATGGGAGAGGATCTTTCTCTGTCTTTCTGTGGTTCACTTTCTCACTGAGGAATCAATAAATCCAGGTCACAGAAGAGCACCTCTATTCTCTCAAGTCCTGAATTCGAACTGAGGGAGTGACCAGGAGAACATGAGATGAAACTGCTTGAGGGAGTGTTTCACGCACTCCATCAGACCTATGCATTTACGTTAAGATACCATTCTCAATCCTAGCCCTTAACAAACTGTGTGTGGTCCTGGAAATGAGAGGCACCAGTCTTTGGCATTAGACTCAGGCTGTAGCTTGTGGAAGTGGGACTTGAGTGAAGGAGGGACTCTTGGAATCAGAACTGAGAAGTGGGCATGGTGTACACTCCAGCCACTGGTCCTGAAGCCAGGCTCTTCCCCATGGCTTGAGAAGGATGAGAGTTGCTGCAGAGGCTTAGTCTTGAGCAAGACAGTGTCCCCTATGGCCTGGGCTGAATTATGGGGGGGCCAGATGTGCCAGAACTGATGGATCAGCCTACTCAGCAGCCTCACCTGGGACATGGGAGGAAGACCTGACAGGACTAAGGTGTGTGAAATGGACAAAAACTGCCCACCAACTAACCAAAGCAACATTCACAGACTGGCCATACTTGCAACAGATGGCAAGACCTCAGAACAGCAGCAGGCATCCCTGACCGAAGCATTTTCCCAGGGACCTGAACATCACTTCAACCCCAAGTCACAGCTGGTGCATGCGATGGGGGGCCTGAGTGCAAGCTTGCCAATCTGGCTCCAGCTGGCATCATCCCCTCACTGAAGTAGTATGTGGGGTCCAAGCTCCTGGCTTTCCTAAACCCAGTTTACCACCTGGAATACCTGAGCGTATCTTACATGGGGTAGAGGTCAGGCAGAAATTCTACCACTACCATTGCAACTGGCTCCTATCTGCAACTGCCACCTACTGGCCTAGAGAGCAGCCTGGACAGCCCATAGCAACAACAGATAACAAAGAGCATAGTACTCAGGAACTAGAAGAGTAAATCACTACCACTGTAACTGCCATTGCTCATGCTACTTTGTCTTCTCAGAATATTGAGAGCACACTCACCCATTCAGTACCCTGCTACTACAACCAGCATCTGAGAAAGTCACCCAGAGGCCCAAGGTTTGACCTATCTGCAACTGCCAACACAGGTGCCAGCATACATTACTTCAGGTCATAAGAATAGACATGATTACCCAACGACTACTACCACTGAAACATAAAGAAGGGCCCATCAGGCATTCAAGTCCCCAGTACAACTTCATCACAGCCTCCACCAATAACCACAGCCTAACACACTGAGAACGCCACAGATATAGACAAGGAAATCATACATAATCTTCACCACTACTTGCACCCAGAAGCAAAGCCAAATAGCCCTACACAACCATCAGTCATATCTTCAAGAAAAAAGTATCATTTCCCCAAAGAAAATAAACCCAAAATGAAAAGTGACTGTTGCTCCAGATATACAAAAATCAATGTAAAAATATAGCAATCATGAAAATGCATAGTAATATGACACCCTCAAAGGAACCTTAACCAAAAATAAAACCTCAAAATGCCAGATAAAGAATTCAAAGTATTGATTTTAAAGCAGCTCAATGAGATGGGAGATATATCTAAAAGTCAATTAAAAGAAATCAGAAAATCAATTCAGAATATCAATGAGAAATTTACCAAAGAGATAGATATATTTTTTTAAAAAAGGAAATGGAACTTCTGGAACTGAATAATTTATTTATTGAAGAAATTAAAAATACATTTGAAAGCTTCAACAATGGACTAAACCGAGCAGAAGAAATAATCTCAGAATGTGAAGACAGACTTTTTGAAATAGTCCAGTCAAATAGAAATAAAAAGAAATGAACCCAAAATAATCGACAAAACTTTTGAGATGTTTGGAACTACATAACGTGACCAAACTTACAAATTATCAGTATTCCCAAAGGAGAAGACAGATAACTAGTTTTAGTAAACATATTTAACAAAATAATTGGTGAAACAATCTCATGTCTAGCAAGATGTTTAGACACACAGAAAGACGAGACCCAATAGTACTCAGGCAAATACATTGCAAAAAGTTCCTCACATTGGAATATTGTAATCAGACTGTACAAAGGCAAAGTGAAAGAAAGAATTCTAAAATTAGCAACAGGAAAGGGTCTATTCCCTTATAAAAGAAACCACATCAGAGTAACAGTACACTCCTCAGCAGAAACCATACAGGGCAGAAAAGAATAGAATAGTATATTCAAACTATAAGAAAGAAATCAGACAGTCAATATTTCATATCTGGCAAGATTAAACATTATAAATGAAGGAAAAATAAAGTCTTTCACAGACAATCAAATATGGAGGGAATTCAACAGCAGTAGACCAGCCCTACAAGACACGCTCAAAGGATCCCTAAACATGGAAATATAAGTACAATATTCACCATCATGAAAACACATGGAAGTATAAAACTCATTGGTAAGGTAATCACAGAAGGGGAAGAGAAAAGAATCAAATGAAAATACTATGCAATTCTACCAAACCACAAAAACAGAAACAATACATAATTAAGAAACCATAAAACAATTTACAATATAACAGGAACAAAACTACACATATCAATTAACTTTACTTCCAAATGGATTAAATGCTTCACATAAAATATATAGATAGGTGGAATAGATGAACATAATTCGAGGGCTGAGCAAGATGGCCAAATAGGAACAGCTCCAGTCTCCAGCTCCCAGGACCAGTGACACAGAAGACGGGTGATTTCTGCATTTTCAACTGAGGTACCGGGTTCATCTCACTAGGGAGTGCTGGACAATTGGTGCTGGTCAGCTGCTGCAGCCCGACCAGTGAGAGCTAAAGCAGGGTGAGGCATCGCCTCACCTGGGAAGCACAAGGGAGAAGGGAATCCTTTTTCCTTGGAAGGGGAACTGAGACACACAACACCTGGAAAATCGGGTAACTCCCACCCCAATACTGCACTTTACCAAGGGTCTTAGCAAACGGCACACCAGGAGATTATATCCCACACCTGGCTGGGAGGGTCCCATGCCCATGGAGACTCCCTCATTGCTAGCACAGCAGTCTGCTATCTAAGGGGAAGGCAGCAGCAAGGCTTGGGGAGGGGCACCCGCAATTGCTGAGGCTTAAGTAGGTAAGCAAACCCCTGGGAAGCTCGAACTGGGTGGAGCCCACAGCAGCTCAAGGAGGCCTGCCTGTCTGTGTAGACTCCACCTCTGGGGACAGGGCACAGCTAAACAAACAAACAAAAAAGCACCAGAAACCTCTGCAGATGTAAACGACCATGCCTGACAGCTTTGAAGACAGCAGTGGATCTGCCAAAATGGAGTTTGAGATCTGAGAACGGACAGACTGCCTGATCAAGTGGGTCCCTGAACCCTGAGTAGCCTAACTGGGAGACATCCCCTACTAGGGGGAGACAGACACCCTACACCTCACACGGTGGGGTACACCCCTGAGACGAAGCTTCCAAAGCAAGAATCAGACAGGTACACTCGCTCTTCAGCAATATTCTATCTTCTGCAGCTTCTGCTGCTGATACCCAGGCAAACAGGGTCTGGAGTGGACCTCAAGCAATCTCCAACAGACCTACAGCTGAGGGTCCTGACTGTTAGAAGGAAACCTAAGAAACAGGAAGGACACCCACACCAAAACCCCATCAGTACATCACCAGCATCAAAGACCAATGACAGATAAAATCACAAAGATGGGGAAAAAGCAGGGTAGAAAAGCTGGAAATTCAAAAAATCAGAGCATATCTCCCCCTCCAAAGGAACGCAGCTCATCACCAGCAATGGATCAAAGCTGTATGAAGAATGACTTGAGAGAAGAAGGCTTCGGTGGATCAAACTTCTCAGAGCTAAAGGAGGAACTATGCACCCAGAATAAAGAAACTAAAAATCTTGAAAAAAGAATGGAAGAATGGATAATTAGAATAATCAATGTGAGAAGGCCATAAACGAACAGACAGAGATAAAAACCATCACACGAGAAATACATGACAAATGCACAAGCTTCAGCAAGCTACTCAATCAACTGGAAGAAAGAGTATCAGCGATTCAGGATCAAATGAAAGAAATGAAGTAAGAAGAGAAGTCTAAAGAAAAAAGTGGAAAAAGAAATGAACAAAGTCTTCAAGAAGTATGGGATTATGTGAAAAGATCAAATCTATGTCGGATTGGGGAGCCTAAAAGTGAGGGGGAAAATAGAACCAAGTTGGAAAACACTCTTCAGGATATCATCCAGGAGAACTTCCCCAAACTAGTAAGGCAGGCCATCATTCGAATACGGGAAATACACAGAACGGCATGAAGATACTCCTCGAGAAGAGCAACTCCAAGATACATAACTGTCAGATTCACCAAAGTTGAAATGAAGGAAAAAATGTTAAGAGTAGCCAGAGAGAAAGATCGGGTTACACACAAAGGGAAGCCCATCAGTCTAACAACAGATGTCTCAGCAGAAACTCTCCAAGCCAGAAGAGAGTGGGGGCCAATATTTAACATTCCTAAAGAAAAGAATTTTCAACCCAGAATTTCATATCCAGCCAAACTAAATTTCATAAGTGAAGGAGAAATAAAATCCTTTACAGATAAGCAAATGCTTAGAGATTTTGTCACCACCAGGCCTGCCTTACAAGAGACCCTGAAGGAAGCACTAAACATGGAAAGGAACAACCGATACCAGTCATTGCAAAAACATGCCAAAATGTACAGACCATCGATGCTAGGAAGAAACTACATCAACTAACGAGCAAAATAACCAGTTAATATCATAATGACAGGATCAAGTTCACACATAACAATATTAACCTTAAATGTAAATGGACTAAATGCTCCAATTAAAAGACACAGACTGGCAAACTGGATAATGAATCAAGACTCATCAGTTTGCTGTATTCAAGAGACCCATCTCACATGCAGAGACATACATAGGCTCAAAATAAAGGGATGGAGGAAGATCTACCAAGCAAATGGAGAACAAAAAAAAAGCAGGGGTTGCAATACTAGTCTCTGATAAAACAGACTTTAAACCATCAAAGATCAAAAGAGACAAAGAAGGCCATTACATAATGGTAAAGAGATCAATTCAACAGGAAGAGCTAAGCATACTAAATATATATGCACCCAATAGAGGAGCACCCAGATCCATAAGGCAAGTCCTTAGAGATTTACAAAGAGACTTAGACTCCCATACAATAATAATGGGAGACTTCAACACCCCACTGTCAACATTAGACAGATTGAGACAAAAAGGTAACAAGGATATCCAGGAATTGAACTCATCTCTGCAGCAAGCAGACCTAATAGACATCTATAGAACTCTCCACCCCAAATCAACAGAATATACATTCTTCTCAGCACTACATCGCACTTATTCCAAAATTGACCAATAATTGGAAGTAAAACACTCCTCAGCAAATGTAAAAGAACAGAAATTATAACAAACTGTCTCTCAGACCACAGTTCAATCAAACTAGAACTCAGGACAAAGAAACTCAATCAAACCGCCCAACTACATGGAAACTGAACAACCTGCTCCTGAATGACTACTGTGTACATGATGAAATGAAGGCAGAAAAAAAGATGTTATTTGAAACCAATGAGAACAAAGATGCAACATACCAGAATCTCTGGGACACATTTAAAGCAGTGTGTAGAGGAAAATATATAGCACTAAATGCCCACAAGAGAAACCTGGAAAGATCTAAAAATGACACTCTCACATCACAATTAAAAGAACTAGAGAAGCAAGAGCAAGCACATTCGAAAGCTATCAGAAGGCAAGAAATAACTAAGATCAGAGCAGAACTGAAGGAGATAGAGGTGCAAAAAACCATCCAAAAAATCGATGAATCCAGGAGTTGGTTTTTGAAAAGATCAACAAAATTGATAGACCGCAGCAAGATTAATAAAGAAGAAAAGAGAGAAGAATCAAATAGACGCAATAAAAAATGATAAAGGGGATATCACCACCGATCCCACAGAAATGTAAACTATAATCAGAGAATAGTATAAAAACCTCTATGCAAATAAACTAGAAAATCTAGAAGAAACGGATAATTTCCTGGACACTTATACTCTCCCAAGACTAAACCAGGAAGAAGCTGAACCCCTGAATAGACCAATAGCAGGCTCTGAAATTGAGGCAATAATTAATAGCCTGCCAACCAAAAAGAGTCCGGGACGAGATGGATTCACAGCTGAATTCTACCAGAGGTACAAGGAAGAGCTGGAACCATTCCTTCTGAAACTATTCCAATCAATAGAAAAAGAGGGAATCCTCCCTAACTCATTTTATGAGGCCAACATCATCCTGATACCAAAGCCTGGCAGACACACAACAAAAAAAGAGAATTTTAGACGAACATCCCTAATGAACATCGATGCAAAAATCCTCAATAAAATACTGGCCAACCGAATCCAGTAGCACATCAAAAAGCTTATCCACCGTGATCAAGTGGCCTTCATCCCTGGGATGCAAGGCTCATTCATCATACCCAAATCAATAAATGTAATCCAGCATATAAACAGAATCAAAGACAAAAACCACATGATTATCTCAATAGATGCAGAAAAGGCCTTTGACAAAATTCAACAGCCCTTCATGCTAAAAACTCTCAATAAATTCAGTATTGATGGAACATATCTCAAAATAATAAGAACTACTTATGAGAAACCCACAGTCAATATCATACTGAATGGGCAAAAACTGGAAGCATTCCCTTTGAAAACTGGCACAAGACAGGGATGCCCTCTCTCACCACTCCTATTCAACATAGTGTTGGAAGTTCCGGGTAGGGCAATCAGGCAAGGGAAAGAAACAAAGGGTATTCAGTTAGGAAAAGAAGAAGTCAAATTGTCCCTGTTTGCAGATGACATGATTGTATATTTAGAAAATCCCATCGTCTCAGCCTAAAACCTCCTTAAGATGATAAGCAACTTCAGCAAAGTCTCAGGATACAAAATTAATGTGCAAAAATCACAAGCATTCTTATACACCAGTAATAGACAAACAGAGAGCCAAATCATGAATGAACATCCATTCACAAATGCTTCAAAGAGAATAAAACACCTTGAAATCCAACTTACAAGGGATGTGAAGGACCTCTTCAAGGAGAGATACAAACCACTGCTCAGTGAAATAAAACAAGACATAAACAAATGGAAGAACATACCATGCTTATGGATAGGAAGAATCAATATCGTGAAAATGGCCATACTGTCCAAGGTAATTTCGAGATTCAATGCCATCCCCATCAAGCTACCAATGAGTTTCTTCACAGAATTGGAAAAAAAACTGCTTTAAAGTTCGCTTGGACTCAGGAAGGGGAACATCACACACAGGGGCCTATCAAGGGGAGGGGGGAGGGGGGAGGGATTGCATGGGAGTTATACCTGATGTAAATGACGAGTTGATGGGTGCAGCACAGCAACATGGCACAAGTACACATATGTAACAAACCTGCACGTTATGCACATGTACCCTACAACTTAAAGTATAATAAGAATAAATAAATTTAAAAAAATAAAAATAAAAAAAAAATAAAAAATGACTTCTTCTCTAGATAAACTTATTTCCTCGTGAAAAAAAAAAAAAAAAAAAAAAAAAGTTCATATGGAACCAAAAAAGAGCCCGCATTGCCAAGACAATCCTAAGTCAAAAGAACAAAGCTGGAGGCATCATGCTACCTGACTTCAAACTACACTACAAGGCTACAGTAACCAAAACAGCCAGGTACTGGTACCAAAACAGAGATATAGACCAATGGAACAGAACAGAGTCCTCAGAAATAATACCACACATCTACAGTCATCTGATCTTTGACAAGCCTGACAAAAACAAGAAATGGGGAAAGGATTTCCTATTTAATAATTGGTGCTGGGAAATTTGGCTAGCCATAAGTAGAAAGCTGAACCTGGATCCTTTCCTTACTCCTTATACGAAAATTAATTCAAGATGGATTAGAGACTTAAATGTTAGACCTAATACCATAAAAACCCTAGAAGAATACCTAGGTAATACCATTCAGGACATAGGCATGGGCAAGGACTTCATGTCTAAAACACCAAAAGCAATGGCAACAAAAGTCAAAATTGACAAATGGGATCTAATTAAACTAAAGAGCTTCTGCACAGCAAAAGAAACTACCATCACAGTGAACAGTCAACCTACAGAATGGGAGAAAATTTTTGCAATCTACTCATCTGACGAAGGGCTAATATCCAGAACCTACAAAGAACTCAAACAAATTTATGAGAAAGAAACAAACAACCCCATCAAAAAATGAGTAAAGAATATGAACAGATATTTCTCAAAAGAAGACATTCATACAGCCAACAGACACATGAAAAAGTGCTCATCATCACTGGCCATCAGAGAAATGCAAATCAAAACCACAATGAGATACCATCTCACATCAGTTAGTATGGCAATCATTAAAAAGTCAGGAAACAACAGGTGCTAGAGAGGATGTGGAGAAATAAGAACACTTTTACACTGTTGGTGGGATTGTAAACTAGTTCAACCATTATGGAAAACAGTATGGCGATTCCTCAGGGATCTAGAACTAGAAGTACCATATGACCCAGCCATCCCATTACGGGGGATATACCCAAAGGATTAGAAATCATGCTGCTATAAAGACACATGCACACGTATGTTTATTGCGGCACTATTCACAATAGCAAAGACTTGGAATCAACCCCAATGTCCATCAGTGACAGACTGGATTAAGAAACTGTGGCACATATACACCATGGAATACTATGCAGCCATAAAAAAGGATGAGTTTGTGTCCTTTGTAGGGACATGTATGCAGCTGGAAACCTTCATTCTCAGCAAACTATTGCAAGAACAGAAAACCAAACACCGCATGTTCTCTTTCATAGGTGGAAACTGAACAATTAGATCAGTTGAACTTGGGAAGTGGAACATCACACAGTGGGGCTTATTTTGGGGAATGTGGAGGGGGGAGGGTTTGCATTGGGAATTATACCTGATGTAAATGACAAGTTGATGGGTGCTGACGAGTTGATGTGCGCAGCACACCAACACGGCACAAGTATACCTATGTAACAAACCTGCACGTTATGCACATGTACCCTAGAACTTAAAGTATAACAATATAAATAAATAAATACATACATACATACATACATACATAATTCAAGTGTATTCCACTTATAAAAAGTTTGCCTTAACTGTGCAGACACATATAGACTGAAAGTGGTGGTAAAAGATATTCCATACAAACAGAAACAAACTTTGATCAGCAACAGCTATACTTACATGAGATAAAATAGGCTTTAAATAAAAAACCATAACAAAAGACAAAGAACGTTGTTACAGAATTATTAAAGGATCAGTTCAGCAAGAGCGTATAATAATTCTAAGTATATGCACTCACCAGCTTGCACCCAGAAAAGATTGAGACAGAAATACAATAATAATGGAGGACTTCAGTACACCACTCCAAGCATTAGACAGAACATCAAGACAGAAATTTTTTTTTAAAATCGACTTAAATTGGACTTTAAACAAAACAGACATAACAAGCATTTATGAAATATTCTACCCAATAACTGCAGAATGGACATTCTTTTCATGAGCACATGGAATAATTATCAAGATAGACCGTATATTATGCCACATAATAACTCATAGCAAATTTTAAAAAATCAAAATTGTACCAAGTATCTTCCCAGACCACAGGTGAATAAAATTACAAATCAATATTAAGAGTAACTTGGAAAATATAAATATTTGGAAATTAAACACCATGTTAATAATAATCATTGGTTCCATGGAGAAATAAAGATGGAAATTCTAAAAGCCTTGAAAGAAATGAAAGTGGAAACACAGCATAGCTAAACTTATGGGATACAGCAAAAGCAATGCTAAGAGGAAATAGTATAGCATTAAATGACTATGTCAAAAAGATTTAAAAATCACAAATTAGTAACCTTATGTTATACCTCAGAAGATACAAAAGGAAGAACAAACCATATCCAAAATTAGCAGAAAAAAAGAAATAAAAATCAGAGTAGAAATAAAAGAAGCAGATGCCTAATAAACAATTTAAAGGAACAATGAAACTGAAAGTTGATCTCTGAAAAGATAAGCAAAGCTGGTAAACCACTAGGAAGAATGACCAAAAACGAAAAGAGAAGATCCAAGTAAAGAAAATTGGAAATATTTTTTTAAAAGACATTACAACAGATACCTCAGAAATACAAAAGTCATCAGAGACAATTATGAACACCTATACACTCACAAACTAGAAACCTGGAGGAAACGAACAGATTTTTAGAAACAAATAAGCTCTCAAGATTTAATCAGAAAAATAGACAACCTAAGCACACCGATAATGAGTAGCAAGATTGAATCAGTAATTACAAATCTCCCAACAGAGAAATTATCAGGACAAGATGGATTCAGAACTGAATTCTACCAAATGTACATGCTAATACTGATTTTTCTGAAACTATTCCAAAATATTCAAGAAATTCTCCCTACTTCACTCTATGAGGCAAGTATCACCCTGATACCAAAAACAGATAAGGATATAAACAAAAAGGAAAATCACTGATCAATATCCCTGAGAAATGTACACACAAGAATCAACAAGGTACTAGCAAACCAAATGTAGGAGCACATCCAGAAAGATAGAGCATTATGACCAAGTGGGTTTTCTATCAGGAAGGCAAAGATGGTTCAATATATGCAAATCAATAAATGTGAATTTATTGATATAACCTTTGTAACTCAGGGAATTAAAAAGATTGAGGGCCAAGGCTTGGAAAACAATCCCGGCAATGTTGAAGAAAACAAGCAATGGGGAAAGAACTTTTTGTTCAAACAATGGTGCTGGAATAACTGGCTAGCTATATGCAGAAAAATGAAACTGGATTCCTGCCTTTCATTGTATACAAAAATAAACTCAAGATGGATTCGATATTTAAATGTAAGACCTCAAATGATAAAGATCCTAGCAGGAAACCTAGGAAATATCCTTCTCACCTAAGGCCTTGGCAAGGAGTTCTTGACCAAGTCCCCAAAAGCAATTGCAATAAAACCAAAAATTGAGAAGTCAAGCCTAATTAAATGAAAGAGCTTCTGCACAGCAAAAGAAACTATCAACAGAATAAATAGCCTACAGAATGGAAGGCGATGTTCACAAACTATGCATCTGACAGAGGTGCAATATCCATAATTTGTAAGAAAATACACAAATCAATAAGCATAAAACAAATAACTCCATTAAAAAGTTGGTAAAAGACCTGAACAGACACCTCTCAAAAGAAGACATGCAAGCAGTGAACAAACATACAAAAGATAATTTATATCTAATTACCAGGGAAATGCAAATCAAAACCACAATGACGTAGCATCTCACACCAGTCAGAATGACTATTCTGAAAAAGTCAAAAAATGACAGATTCTGATGAGGCTGTGGAGAAAAGCCAATGTTTATACACTCTTGATATGAATGTAAATTATTTAAGCCACTGTGGAAAGCAGTTTGGAAATTTCTTGAAGAACTTAAAATAGAGTTACATTTCAACCCATCAATCCCATTTCTGGATAAATAACGAAGAGTAAATAAATAATTCTACCAGAAACACACAGGTGCTTGTATGTTCATTGCTGCACTATTCACAATAGCGAAGTTATTGAATCAACCTTGGTGCCCATAAATGGTGCACTGGATAAAGAGAATGTGGTACATATACACATGAAATAATATGCACTAATTGTGAGCACAGTCAATCCTAAGACTTGCTTAGGAATTGCGCTCTTTGTGGCCTAAACTGCCTTTCAAGTTTGTATAGGGCCCCAGAGCACTCCAGCCTGAGGTGGTGAGGCTTGCCAGAACTAAATTTCCAACCACAAGGATGGGTGATTCCTGTTTGGCTAGGCCTGGTTCAAATGCTCACTACATAAGCATGCATCAGCTGAGTTCGGTCCAGTTTGCTTTCCACTACAACAGGGCAGCATTGAGTTCAATGCAATGTCTCACAATTGCTGAATTCTCCCTCTCCCAACTGCAAAGATTCTCTCTCTGAGCCTCACAACTGCTGCTGGGAAATGAGGGAGGGAAGGTGTCAGCAATTCAAAATTTTTTTCTAGCACTTCAGTGCCGCTTTCAGTGAGATAAAGTTGAAACCAAGTCCTGTGAGTGATAACCTGGTTTTTGGTTCTTATAAATATGCTTTTACTGTGTAGATAGTTGTCAAATTGGTTCCCTTGCAAGGAGGATGATTGGTTAAGCCATCTATTCCACCATATTTCTCCACCCCGCAACAGAAATTTAATTAAAGCAAATGATGCTCATTTCTCAATTTCATTAGACTTATTTGATATCAAGATATATGATTTACCAATGTAAGTGCCACCTATGAATCTTTCTTGCAGAAATCATTGATGTCAAAATCAAAATGTTCAAGAATAAGGAAGTAGTAAGCATACATCTTGAACTTCTCATCTAAAGGAGTGTTATGCATCTATTAGATTCAATGCTATTCCCATCAAGCTACCAGTGATTTTCTTCACAGAATTAAAAAAAAAAAACTACTTTAAATTTTATACAGAACCAAAAGAGACCATATAGCCAAGACAATCCTAAGCAAAAAGAACAAAGCTGGAGGCATTATGCTACCTGAGTTCCAATTATACTAAAAGACTACAGTAACCAAAACAGCATGATACTGGTACCAAAACAGATATATAGACCAATGGAACAGAATAGAGACATCAGAAGTAACATCACATATGTACAACCATC
The DNA here is from genome assembly GCF_049350105.2 of Macaca mulatta. Lineage (NCBI taxonomy): Eukaryota > Metazoa > Chordata > Mammalia > Primates > Cercopithecidae > Macaca > Macaca mulatta. The sequence goes on along the minus strand of NC_133426.1, from coordinate 57,372,413 downwards.
TGATCTTCAACAAACCTAACAAAACAAGCAATGAAGAAATAATTCCCTATTTAATAAATGATGCTGGGAAAACTGGCTAGCCATATGCAGAAAACAGAAACTAGACCTTTTTCTTATACTTTATACACAGTATTCTAAAAAACAGAGGTGGAGGAAATGCTTCCAAGCCCATTTTATGAGACCAGTCTTATTATTAATACTTCTGCTCTGCCTTTCTTATTTCTTTTTTTTCTACTATCTTTGTGGTTGGCTTCTTCTTGCTTTTCTAGTTATTTTAGACACGTGGTGAGGTTGTTTGAGTTTTTCTTCTCCTTTGTGTAGTCGCATATATGTATAAATGTCCCTCTTACTATTGATTTCAATGTATTCCATAGGTTTATGTATATTGTATTTCTATTGTCATTTGCTTCAAGAAATATGTCAACACTAGACCTGTCCTACAGGAAATACTAAAGACAGTATGTCGATTAAAAAGCAGATGTTAATAAGCAAAAAGAAATCATCTGAACGTGCAAAACTCATTGGTAATGGTAAGTACATACACACAAAACCCACAGAGTATTATAACACTGTAATTGTGGTGTATTGACTACTCTTATCCTAAGTACAAAAGCTAAGTGATGAACTAATAAAAAATTATAACTGCAACAACATTTCAAGGCGTAGACATATTTTCAAGACATAAATAGTAAAAACAAAAAGTTAAAAAGTGAGGGAATGAAGTTGCAGTGTAGAGTTTTTATTAGTTTTATTTTTTTCTTGTTTGTTGTCTGTTTATGCAAAGACTGTTAACTTGTAATCAGTTTAAAATAATGAGTTATCAGACAGTGTTTGCAGTCCTAGTGATAACCTCAAATTTAAAAAATCAATAGATTAGACTTAAATGCTAGACCTAATACCATTAAAACCCTAGAGGAAAACCTAGGTAGTATCATTCAGGACATAGGCATGGGCAAAGACTTCATGTCTAAAACACCAAAAGCAACGGCAGCAAAAGCCAAAATTGACAAATGGGATCTCATTAAACTAAAGAGCTTCTGCACAGCAAAAGAAACTACCATCAGAGTGAACAGGCAACCTACAGAATGGGAGAAAAGTTTTGCAATCTACTCATCTGACAAAAGGCTAATATCCGGAACCTACAAAGAACTCAAACAAATTTACAAGAAAAAAACAAACAACCGCATCAAAAAGTGGGCAAAGGATATGAACAGACATTTCTCAAAAGAAGACATTCATACAGCCAACAGACACATGAAAAAATGCTCATCATCACTGGCCATCAGAGAAATGCAAATCAAAACCACAATGAGATACCATCTCACACCAGTTAGAATGGCGATCATTAAAAAGTCAGGAAACAACAGGTGCTGGAGAGGATGTGGAGAAATAGGAATACTTTTACACTGTTGGTGGGATTGTAAACTAGTTCAACCATTATGGAAAACAGTATGGCGATTCCTCAAGGATCTAGAACTAGATGTACCATGTGACCCAGCCATCCCATTACTGGGTATATACCCAAAGGATTATAAATCATGCTGCTATAAAGACACATGCACACGTATGTTTATTGTGGCACTATTCACAATAGCAAAGACTTGGAATCAACCCAAATGTCCATCAGTGACAGACTGGATTAAGAAAATGTGGCACATATACACCATGGAATACTATGCAGTCATAAAAAAGGATGAGTTTGTGTCCTTTGTAGGGACATGGATGCAGCTGGAAACCATCATTCTTAGCAAACTATCACAAGAACAGAAAACCAAACACCACATGTTCTCACTCATAGGTGGGAACTGAACAATGAGATCACTTGGACTTGGGAAGGGGAACATCACACACTGGGACCTATCATGGGGAGGGGGAATGGGGGAGAGATTGCATTGGGAGTTATACCTGATGTAAATGACGAGTTGATGGGTGCTGACGAGTTGATGGGTGCAGCACAGCAACATGGCACAAGTATACCTATGTAACAAACCTGCACGTTATGCACATGTACCCTAGAACTTAAAGCATAATAATAATAAAAAATAAATTAAAAAAGATAAAGTGAGGCACATTAAAATATTTTTTAAAAATCAATAGATACGTTTAAAAAAGCAAGAAATAAAATCATAGCACAAGAGAAAATCACTTTCACTAACAGGAAAACAGGAGAGTAGAAAAGAAGGACAAGAATGTCACAAAACGGTGTTTGGTTTTCTGTTCTTGTGATAGTTTGCTAAGAATGATGGTTTCCAGCTGCATCCATGTCTCCACAAAGGACACAAACTCATCCTTTTTTATGGCTGCATTGTATTCCATGGTGTATATGTGCCACATTTTCTTAATCCAATCTGTCACTGATGGACATTTGGGTTGATTCCAAGTCTTTACTATTGTGAATAGTGCTGCAATAAACATACGTGTGCATGTGTCTTTATAGCAGCATAATTTATAATCCTTTGGGTATACACCCAGTAATGGGATGGCCAAACACCGCATGTTCTCACTCATAGGTGGGAACTGAACAATGAGATCACTTGGACTCAGAAAGGGGAACATCACACACCGGGGCCTATCATGGGGAGAGGGGCGGGGGGAGGGATTGCACTGGGAGTTATACCTGATGTAAATGACGAGTTGATGGGTGCAGCACACCAACATGGCACAAGTATACATATGTAACAAACCTGCACGTTATGCACATGTACCCTACAACTTAAAGTATAATAATAATAAATTAATTAAAAAAAAAGAATGTCACAAAACGAATATTTGAAAGGATTACAAAAAGAAGACACAGCAATCTGCTGCCTGTAAGAAGCACACTTCACCTACAAAAGACACATAGACTGAAAGTAAATGGATGGAAAAAGATACTCCAGGCCAATGGAAACAAAATAAAAATATGCAGGAGTAGAAATAACTATATCAGATGGAATAGATTTCAAAACAAAAACTATAAGAGACAAAGGTGGTCACAATGTTACATAAAGCAGTCAATTCAATAAGAGGATGTATTAAAATATTCAAATATTTGTAATACTATCAAGAATCTCCTCACACCACAACAAAATAACATTAGAAATCAATAAAGAGGTATTTTGAAAGTTGTAAAAACACATAGAATTTAGACAATATATTCCTGAATCAGCAGCGGGTCAAAGAAGAAATACAGAGGAAAATTGAAAAATTTATTGAAGCAAATGGCAATAGAAATACAACATACATAAACCTATGGAATGCATTAAAAGCAATAATAAGAGGTACATTTATACATATATGTGACTACACAAAGGAGGAGAAAAACTCTAACAACCTTACCATGTGTCTAAAAGAACTAGAAAAGCAAGAAGAAACCAACCTTAAAGATGGTAGAAGTAAAGAAATAAGAAAAGCAGAACAGAAGTAAATGAAATTGAAAAAAATTAAAACAATATAAATAATCAACAAAACAAAAAAAATTTTTTTTTGAAAACTGAAACAAAATTAACAAACCTTTAGCCACACTAAGGAAAAGAGAGAAATCACCCAAACAAATAAAATCAGAGATACAAAAAATTACAACTGATACTGCAGAAATTCAAAGGATCATTAATGGCTATGATGAGAAAATATATGCCAATAATTTGGAAAACCTAAAGGAAATGAATAAATTCCTAGACATATACAACTGTTGTAGTCTTGTTAATGTATCATAATGTAGTAGTTTTTCATTGTCCCAAGTAGTAGGTGGAGTTCTTTGTTTTATATCTAAGAAGATTAAGGAACGTGGACACAAGCGTGAGGTTGGAGTGAAAGTTTAATAAGTGAAAGTTCTCTGTAGTGGAGGGAGGGTCCCAAATGGGTTGTCCACTATGCAGATGGGGTCTGGGGACTTTATGGACTGGAAATGGAAGAAATGTGTTGACTGATCTTGGAGAAAGTGTTATTCAGTTTGGCCCTGGACCAATCAGGAGTTAAAGTGGAGGTTTGTCCCAGGACCATGGCCCAGGACCAGTCAGAGACTGAAGTGATGATTCATAATGGCTCAGCTCAAAGTCCAAAGTGTTTCTAGAAAACGAAAGGAAAGTGTCCACCAGAACCCACTGGAGCCCACCACATGCATGGTTACAAAAGATGAAGAGACTATTTCCTGGAAGTCTGTTGGTTATACAAAGGACCAAGGAATTTTTATGTTTGGACTTTTTTCCCTTATTAGAGTAGTTGCGGGCATGTCTTAGGCACAAAGAACAAGGATGTTTCCATATTGGGCCTTGTTCCTTTATTCGAGTGAGTCAGAGGCTTGTGTAAGTATTTTTTTTTTTTTTAATCTCTGCCTGTAGCCTGATTTTTTCAGGCTATTTCTCTGTTTTACCAAAAACCCATCCTAACTACCTAATTTTTCTCTCTTATCACGTACCATGATTGAACAATGAAGAAATCCAAAACCTGACCAGACCAATAAGAAAGTGACATCAAAGCCACAATAAAAAGTCTTCCAGGAAAGGAAAGCCCAGGACCAGATGGCATCACTGCTGATTTCTACCACACATTTAAAGAAGAACTAATACCAATCATTCTCACAATATTCTAAAAAATGGAGGTGGAGGAAATGTTTTCAAACTCATTTTAGGAGACAAGTGTTACTGCCCCAAACCAAAACCAGAAAAAGATATATCAAAAATAGTAAACTGCAGACCAATATCCCTTGGGAATATTGATGGGAAAATACTCAACAAATACTAAGAAATATAATTCAAAAACATATTATAAAGATCATTCACCTTGACCAGGTGAGTTTTATCCCAGAAATAGAAGCATGCTTCAACATAAACTAATCAATCAATTTAATAGATCATATCAACAGAATGAAGGACAAAAAGCATATGATGGGAAGTTCCATGATGGCCAAATAGGAACAGCTCCAGTCTACAGCTACCAGCATGAGTGAAGCAGAAGATGGGTGATTTACAGGCTCTCAATTTGAGGCAATAATTAATAGCCTACCAAACAAAAAAAGTCCAGGACCAGACAGATTCACAGCCGAATTCTACCAGAGGTAAAAGGAGGAGCTGGTAGCATTCCTTCGGAAACTATTCCAATCAATAGAAAAAGAGGGAATCCTCCCTAACTCATTTTATGAGGCCAACATCATCCTGACACCAAAGCCTGGCAGAGATACAACAACAAAAAAAAAGAATTTTAGGCCGGGCGTGGTGGCTCAAGCCTGTAATCCCAGCACTTTGGGAGGCTGAGGCGGGTGGATCACGAGGTCAGGAGATCGAGACTATCCTGGCTAACATGGTGAAACCCCATCTCTACTAAAAATACAAAAAACTAGCCGGGCGTGGTGGCGGGCGCCTGTAGTCTCAGCTACTTGGGAGGCTGAGGCGGGAGAATGGCGTGAACCCGGGAGGCGGAGCTTGCAGTGAGCCGAGATCACGCCACTGCACTCCAGCCTGGGAGACACAGCGAGACTCCGTCTCAAAAAAAAAAAAAAAAAAAAAAAAAGAATTTTAGATGAATATCCCTGATGAACATTGATGCAAAAATCCTCAATAAAATACTGGCAAACTGAATGCAGCAGCACATCAAAAAGCTTATCCACCATGATCAAGTGGGCTTCATCCCTGGATTGCAAGTCTGGTTCAACATATGCAAATCAATAAATGGAATTCAGCATACAAACAGAACCAAAGACAAAAACCACATGATTATCTCAATAGTTGCAGAAAAGGCCTTTGACAAAATTCAACAGCCCTTCATGCTAAAAACTCTCAATAAATTTGGTATTGATGGAATTTATCTCAAAATCATAAGAACTATTTATGACAAACCCAAAGCCAATATCATACTGAATTGGCAAAAACAGGAAGCATTCCCTTTGAAAACTGGCACAAGACAGGGATGTCCTCTCTCACCACTCCTATTCAATACAGTGTTGGAAGTTCTAGCTAGGGCAATCAGGCAACAGAAATAAATAAAGGGTATTCAGTTAGAAAAGAAGAAGTCAAATTGTCCATGTTGGCAGATGACATGATTATATATTTAGAAAACCCCATAGTCTCAGTCCAAAATATCCTTAAGTTGATAAACAACTTCAGTAAGTCTCAGGATATAAAATCAATGTGTAAAAATCACAAGCATTCTTATACGCCAATAACAGACAAAGAGAGAGCCAAATCATGAATGAACTTCCATTCACAATTGCTTCAAAGAGAATAAAATACCTAGGAATCCAACTTATAAGGGATGTGAAGTACCTCTTCAAGGAGAACTACAAACCACTGCTCAGTGAAATAAAAGAGGACACAAACAAATGGAAGAACATACCAGGTTCGTGGATAGGAAGAATAAATATCATGAAAATGGCCATACTGTCCAAGACAGTTTAGAGATTCAATGCCATCCCCATCAAACTACCAATGACTTTCTTCACAGAATTGGAAAAAAACAGCTTTAAAGTTCAAATAGAACCAGAAAAGAGCCCGCATTGCCAAGACAATCCTAAGCCAAAAGAACAAAGCTGGAAGCATCACACTACCTAACTTCAAACTATACTACAAGGCTACAGTAAACAAAACAACATGGTACTGGTACAAAAGCAGAGATATAGACCAATGGAACAGAACAGAGTCCTCAGAAATAATACCACACATCTACAGCCATCTGATCTTTGAAAAACCTGACAAAAACAAGAAATGGGGAAAGAATTCTCTATTTTAAAAATGGTGCTGGGAAAATTGGCTAGCCATAAGTAGAAAGCTGAAACTGGATCCTTTCCTTACTCCCTTATATGAAAACTAATTCAAGATGAATTAGAGACTTAAATGTTTGACCTAAAACCATAAAAACCGTAGAAGAAAACATAGGTAATACCATTCAGGACATAGGCATGGGCAAGGACTTCAAGTCTAAAACACCAAAAGCAACAGCAACAAAAGCCAAAATTGACAAATGGGATCTAATTAAACTAAAGAGCTTCTGCACAGCAAAAGAAACTACCATCAGAGTGGACAGGCAACCTACGGAATGGGAGAAAATTTTTGCAATCTACTCATCTGACAAAGGGCTAATATCCAGAACCTACAAAGAACTCAAACAAATTTACAAGAAAAAAGCAAACAGGCCATGCACAGTGGCTCATTCCTGTAATCCCAGCACTTTAGGAGGTCGAGGTGGGTGGATCACGGGGTCATGAGATCGAGAGCATCCTGGCAAACACAGTGAAACCCCATCTTTACTGAAAATACAAAAAACAATTAGCCAGGCGTGGTGGCAGACACCTGTAGTCCAGGCTTCTATGGAGGCTGAGGCAGGAGAATGGCATTAACCCAGGAGGCAATGGAGCTTGCAGTGAGCGCAGATAGCACCACTGCACTCCAGCCTGGGCGGCAGAGTGAGACTCCATCTCAAAAACAAAAACAAAAAAAAAGAAAGAAAGAAAGAAAAAAACAAACAATCCCATCAAAAGGTGGGCAAAGGATATGAACAGACACTTCTCAAAAGAAGACATTTATACAGCCAACAGACACATGAAAAAATGGTCATCATCACTGGCCATCAGAGAAATGCAAATCAAAACCACAATGAGATACCATCTCACACCAGTTAGAATGGCAATCATTCAAAAGTCAGGAAACAACAGGTGCTGGAGAGGATGTGGAGAAATAGGAACACTTTTACGCTGTTGGTGGGATTGTAAACTAGTCCAACCATTGTGGAAAACAGTGTGGCGATTCCTCAAGGATCTAGAACTAGAAATACATTTGACCCAGCCCTCCCATTAGTGGGCATAAGGATTATAAATCATGCTGCTATAAAGACACATGCACACTTATGTCTTTTGTGGCACTATTCACAATAGCAAAAACTTGGAACCAACAGAAATGTCCATCAGTGACAGACCGGATTAAGAAAATGTGGCACATATACACCATGGAATACTATGCAGCCATAAAAAAAGGATCCTTTGTAGGGACATGGATGCAGCTGGAAACCATGAATCTCAGCAAACTATAGCAAGAACAGAAAACCAAACACCACATGTTCTCACTCATAGGTGGGAATTGAACAATGAGATCACTTGGACACAGGAAGGGGAACATCACACATCAGGGCCTATTGTTGAGTGGGTAGGGGGGAGTGATAGCATTCGGAGATATACGTAATGTAAATGACGAGTTAATGGGTGCAGTGCACCAACATTGCACATGTGTACATATGTAACAAACCTGCACGTTGTGCACACATACCCTAGAACATAAAGTATATATATAAAAAAAAAGATTTGAAGATCATAAAAATAAAAAAGAAGAAGATGGTTGATTTCTGCATTTCCAACTGAGGTACCAGGCTTATCTCACTGGGGCTTGTTGGATGGTGAGTGCAACCCACAGAGTGTGAGCTGAAGTAGGGTAGGGAATCACCTCACTCGAGAAGTGCAAGGGGTCAGGGAATTCCATTTCCTAAACAAGGGAAGTCAGGACAGATGTTACCTGGAAAATCGGGACACTCCAACCCTAATACTGCACTTTTCCAACTGTCTTAGCAAACAGCACACCAGGAGATTACATCCCGCATCTAGCTAGGAGGGTCCCACATCCATGGAGCCTCACTCACGGCTAGTACAGCAGTCAGAGATCAAACTGAAAGGTGTCAGTGAGGCTGGGGGAGAGGCGTCCACAACTGCTGAGGCTTGAGTAGGTAAAGAAAGTGGCCAGGAAGCTTGAACTGGGTAGAACCCAGCACAGCTCAAGGAGGCCTGCCTGCCTCTGTAGACTCCACATCCAGGGGCAGGGCATAATTGAACAAAAGGCAGCAGAAACTTCTGCAGACTTAAGTGTCCCTGTCTGACAGCTTTGAAGAGAGTAGTGGTTCTCCAAGCATGGAGTTTGATATCTGAGAAAAGACAGACTGCCTCCTCAAATGGGCCCCTGACCCCCAAGTAGCCTAACTGGGAGACACCTCCCAGTAGGGGCTGACTGACACCTCATACAGCCAGGTGCCCCTCTGAGACGAAGCTACCAGAGGAAGGATCAGGCAGCAACATTTGCCATTCTGCAATATTTGCTGTTCTGCAGCCTCTGCTGTTGATACCCAGGCAAATAGGGTGTGGCGTGGACTTCCAGTAAACTCCAACAGACCTGCAGCTGAGGGTCCTGACTGTTAGAAGGAAAACTAACAAACAGAAAGGACATCCACACCCAACTCCATTGGTATGTCACCATCATCAAAGAACAAATGTAGATAAAACCAGAAAGATGGGGAGAAACCAGAATAGAAAAGCAGAAAATTCTAAAAATCAGAGTGCCTCTTCTCCTCCAAAGGAATGCAGCTCCTCACCAGCAACAGAACAAAGCTGGATGGAGAATGACTTTGTCGAGTTGAGAGAAGAAGGCTTCAGATAATTGGTAATAGAAAACTTCTCCAAGCTAAAGGAGGATGTTCAAACCCATCGCAAAGAAACTAAAAACCTTGAAAAAGATTAGACAAACGGCTAACTAGAATAAACAGCACAAAGAAGACATTAAATGACCTGATGGAGGTGAAAACCATGGTATGAGAACTACATGATGCATGCACAAGCTTCAGTAGCCGATTTGGTCAAGTGAAAGAAAGGGTATCAGTGATTGAAGATCAAATGTATGAAGTGAAGTGAGAGGAGAAGTTTAGAGAAAAAGAGTAAAAAGAAACTAAAAAGCCTCCAAGAAATATGAGATTATGTGAAAAAACGAAATCAATGTCCATTGGTCAACCTGAAAGTGATGGGGAGAATGGAAACAAGTTGGAAAACACTCTTCAGGATATTATCCAGGAGAACATCCCTAACCTACCAAGGCAGGCCAACATTCAAATTCGGGAAATACACAGAATGCCACAAAGATACTCCTTGAGAAAGGCAACTCCAAGACACATAACTGTCAGATTCACCAAAGTTGAAATGAAGGAAAAAACGTTAAGGGCAGGCAGAGAGAAAGAACAGGTTACCCACAAAGGGAAGCCCATCAGGCTAACAGCAGATCTCTCGGTAGAAACTCTACAAGTCAGAAGAGAGTAGGAGCCAATATTCAACATTCTTAAAAATAAGAATTTTCAACCTAAAATTTCATATTCAGCCAAACTAAGCTTCATAATTGAAGGAGATGTAAAATCCTTTACAGAAAACAAATGTCGAGAGACTTTGTCACCACAAGGCCTGCCTTACAAAAGCTCCTGAAGGAAGCACTAAACATGGAAAGGAGAAACTGGTACCAGCCACTGCAAAAACATGCCAAATTGTAAAGGCCATCGATGCTAGGAAGAAACTGCATCAAGTAATGAGCAAAATAACCAGCTAACATCATAATGACAGGATCAAATTCACACATAACAATATTAACCTTAAATGTAAGTGGGCTAAATGCTCCAGTTAAAAGATGTAGACTGGCAAATTGGATAAAGAGTTAAGACCCATCAGTGTGCAGTATTCAGGAAACCCATCTCATGTGCAAAGACCCACATTAGCTCAAAATAAAGGGATAGAGGAAGATCTACCAAGGAAATGAAAAAAAAAAAAAAAAAAAAAGCAGGCGTTGCAATCCCAGTCTCTGATAAAACAAACTTTAGGCCAGGCGCGGTGGCTCAAGCCTGTAATCTTAGCACTTTGGGAGGCCGAGGCGGGCAGATCATGAGGTCAGGAGATCAAGACCATCCTGGCTAAGCCGGTGAAACCCCGTCTCTAAAAAATACAAAAAACTAGCTGGGCGAGGTGGTGGGCGCCTGTAGTCCCAGCTACTCAGGAGGCTGAGGCAGGAGAATGGTGTAAACCCGGGAGGCAGAGCTTGCAGTGAGCTCAGATCCGGCCACTGCACTCCTATCTGGGCAACAGAGTGAGACTCTGTCCCAAAAAAAAAAAAAAAAAAAAACAGACTTTAAACCAACAAAGATCAAAAGAGACAAAGAAGGCCATTACATAATGGTGAAGGGATCAATTCATCAGGAAGAGCTAACCATCATAAATACATATGCACCCAATACAGGAGCACCCACATTCATAAAGCAAGTCCTTAGAGACTTACAAAGAGACTTAGACTCCCATACGATAATAATGGGAGACTTCAACACTCCACTGTCAACATTAGACAGATCAACGAGACAGAAAGTTAACAAGGATATCCAGGAATTGAACTCAGCTTTGCACCAAGTGGACCTAATAGACATCTACAGAACTCTCCACCCCAAATCAACAGAATATATATTCTTCTCAAAACCACATCATACTTATTCAAAAATTGACCACATAGTTGGAAGTAAAGCACTCCTCAGCAAATGTAAAAGAACAGAAATTACAACAAAGTGTCTCTCAGAAAACAGTGCAATCAAACTAGAACTCAGGATTAGGAAACTCACTTAAAACAGCTCAGCTACATGGAAACTGAACAACCTGCTCCACAATGACTACTGGGTACATAACGAAATGAAGGCAGAAATAAAGATGTTCTTTGAAACCAATGAGAACAAAGACACAACATTCCAGAATCTCTGGGACACATTTAAAGCAGTGTGTAGAGGGAGATTTATAGCACTGAATGCCCACAAAAGAAAGCAAGAAAGATCTAAAATTGACACCCTAACATTACAATTAAAAGAACTAGAGAAGCAAGAGCAAACACATTCGAAAGCTAGCAGAAATAATGAAATAACTAAGATCAGAATAGAACTGAAGGAGATATGCAAAAACCCCTTCAAAAAAATCAATGAATCCAGGAGTTGGTTTTTTGAAAAGATCAACAAAACTGATAGACCACTAGTAAGATTAATAAAGAGGAAAAGACAGAAGAATCAAACAGAAGCAATAAAAAATGATAAAGTGGGTATCACCACAGATCCCACAGACATACAAACTACCTTAAGAGAATACTATAAACACCTCTACACAAATAAACTAGAAAATCTAGAAGAAATGGATAAATTTCTGGACACATACCTCTTCCCAAGACTAAACGAGGAGAAGTTGAATCTCTGAATAGACCAATAACAGGCTCTGATATTGAGGCAATAATTAATAGCCTATCAACCAAAAAAGTCCAGGAACAGACAGATTCACAGCCGAATTCTACCAGAGGTAAAAAGAGGAGCTGGTAAGATTCCTTTTGAAACTATTGCAATCAACAGCAAAAGAGGGAATCCTCTCTAACTCATTTTATGAGGCCAGCATCATCCTGATACCAAAGCCTGGCAGAGTCACAACAAACAAAAGAATTTTAGACCAATATCCCTGATGAACATCGATGTAAAAATCCTCAACAAAATACTGGCAAACTGAATCCAGCAGCACATCAAAAAGCTTATCCACCGAAATCAAGTTGGTTTCATCTCTGAGAGGCAAGGCTGGTTCAACATACACAAATCAATAAACATAATCTATCATACAAACATAACCAAAGACAAAAACCACACGATTGTCTCAATAGATGCAGAAAAGGGCTTTGACAAAATTCAAAAGCTATTCATGATAAAAACTTTCAATAAACTAGGTATTGATAGGACATATTTGAAAATAGTAAGAGCTATTTATGACATACCCACAGCCAATATCATACTGAATGGGCAAAAACTGGAAGCATTACCTTTGAAAACTGGCACAAGACAGGGATGCCCTGTCTCATCACTCCTAGTCAACATAGTGTTGGAAGTTCTGGCTAGGGCAATCAGGCAGGAGAAAGAAATAAAAGGTATTCAATTAGGAAAAGAGGCAGTCAAATTGTCCCTGTTTGCAGATGACATGATTGTATACTTAGAAAACCCCATCATTTCAGCCCCAAATCTCCTTAAGCTGATAAACAACTTCAGCAAAGTCTCAGGATACAAAATTAATGTGCAAAAATCACAAGCATTCTTATACACCAGTAACAGACAAACAGAGAGCCAAATCATAAATGAACTCCCATTCACAATAGCTTCAAAGAGAATAAAATACCTAGGAATCCAGCTTACAGGGGATGTGAAGGACCTCTTAAAGGAGAACTACAAACCACCTCTCAATGAAATAAAAGAGGACACAAACAAATGGAAGGAACTTCCATGCTCATGGATAGGAAGAATCAATATCATGAAAATGGCCACACTGCCTAAGGTAATCTATAGATTCAATGACATCCCCATCAAGCTACCAATGACTTTCTTCACAGAATTGGAAAAAACTACTTTAAAGTTCATATGGAACAAAAAAAAAAAGAGCCCACATTGCCAAAATAATCCTAAATCAGAAGAACTCAGCTGGAGGCATCATGCTACCCGACTGCAAACTATACTGCAAGGCTACAGTAACAAAAACAGCATGGTACTGGTACTAAAACAGAGAGATAGACCAATGGCACAGAACAGAGCCCTCAGAAATAATACCACACATCTACAGCCATCTGATCTTTGACAAACCTGACAAAAACAAGAAATGGGGAAATGATTCCCTATTTAATAAATGGTGCTGGGAAAATTGGCTAGCCATCTGTAGACAGCTGAAACTGGATCCCTTCCTTACACTTTATACAAAAATTAAGCCAAGATGGATTAAATACTTAAATGTTAGACCTAATACCATAAAAACCCTAGAAGAAAACCTAGGCAATACCATTCAAGAGATAGGCATGAGCAAGGGCTTCATGACTAAACCACCAAAAGCAATGGCAACAAAATCTAAAATTGACAAAAGGGATCTAATCAAACTAAAGAGCTTCTGCACAGCAAAAGAAACTACCATCAGAGTGAACAGGCAACCTACAGAATGGGAGAAAATTTTTATAATCTACCCATCTGACAAAGGGCTACTTTTCAGAATCTACAAAGGACTTAAATAAATTTACAAGAAAAAATGAAACAACCCCATCTAAAAGTGGGCAGAGGATATGAACAGACGCTTCTTAAAAGAAGACATTTATGCAGCCAACAGACACATGAAAAATTGCTCATCATCACTGGCCACCAGAGAAATGCAAATCAAAATCACAGTGAGATACCATCTCACACCAGTTAGAATGGAGATAATTAAAAAGTCGGGAAAAAACAGGTGCTTGAGAGGATGTGGAGAAATAGGAACACTTTTACACTATTGGTGGGAATGTAAACTAGTCCAACCATTGCGGAAGACAGTGTGGCAATTCTTCAAGGATCGAGAACTAGAAATACCATTTGACCCAGCCATCCCATTACTGGGCATATACCCAAAGGATTATAAATCATGCTGCTATAAAGACACATGCACACGTATGTTTATTGCGGCACTATTCACAATAGCAAAGACTTGGAATCAACCCAAATGTCCATCAGCGACAGACTGGATTAAGAAAATGTGGCACATATACACCATGGAATACTACGCAGTCATAAAAAAGGATGAGTTTGTGTCCTTTGTAGGGACATGGATGCAGCTGGAAACCATCATTCTCAGCAAACTATCGCAAGAACAGGAAACCAAACACCGCATGTTCTCACTCATAGGTGGGAACTGAACAATGAGATCACTTGGACTCGGGAAGGGGAACATCACATACCGGGGCCTATCACGGGGAGGGGGGAGGGGGGAGGGATGGCATTGGGAGTTATACCTGATGTAAATGACGAGTTGATGGGTGCTGACGAGTTGATGGGTGCAGCACACCAACATGGCACAAGTATACATATGTAATAAACCTGCACGTTATGCACATGTACCCTAGAACTTAAAGTATAATAATAATAAAAAAAAAGACACATGCACACGTATGTTTACTGCAGCACTATTCACAATAGCAAAGACTAGAGGAATCAACCCAAATGTCCATCAGTGACAGACTGAATTAAGAAAATGTGGCACATATACACCATGGAATACTATGCAGCCATAAAAAAGGATGAGTTCATGTCCTTCGTAGGGACATGGATGAAGCTGGAAACCATCATTCTCAGCAAACTATCACCAGGACAGAAAACCAAACACCGCATTTTCTCATTCATAGGTGGGAATGGAACAATGAGAACACTTGGACACAGGGTGGGACCTGTTGTGGGATGGGGCAATAGCATTAGGAGATATACCTAATGTAAATGATGAGTTAATGGGTGCAGCAAACCACCATGGCACATGTATACATATGTAACAAACCTGCACATTGTGCACATATACCCTAGAACTTAAAGTATAATAATAAAAGAAAACTTAACTATAATTACAACAAAAAGAAAAAACAAATAAATTACAAAAAGAAAACTAGCAAATTTTACACATTAACTCCATTCTTTTCACTTTTGACTTTTTGTTCTTTTTATATTATCTATATGTTAAAAAGTTTTAGATAACTTTTTTTCTTATTCTTAAATATATGTGTGGTTTACATACTGCAATTTCGATGTTACACTATGCTGCACTTGTCTGTGTACTTACATTTCCCACTGAGTATTACACGTTCAAATGATTTCCTGTTGTGCATTAGCATTCTTTTATTTCAGATTAAAGAATTTATTTAGCTGTTTTTGTAACATAGCTGTGGTATTGATGACTTCCCTCAGTGTTTATTTGTTTGTGAAAATGTGCATTTCTCCTTCATGTTTTAATGGTAACTTTACTGAGTATAAACCTCTGAGTTGAAAGTTTTTGTTTTTTCCTTCAGCATGTTGAATATGCCATCCCACTCCCTCCTCACCTGTGTGGTTTCCAATAAAAAATCTTCTAGCAGACATATTAGAGCTTTCTTTTATTTGTTATTTGCATCTTTTATTAAACAACTTTTTCGACCCTTTCTTCCTTCTTGACCTTTGAAACGGTGATTATTACATACCTTGAGGTACTCTTACTTTAGTTGAATTTTCTTGTTGTTTTTTAACCTTCTTGTGCCTGAACATTCACCTCTTTGTCTAAATTTGGGACATTTTCTGTTATTTGTTTCAATAAACTTTCTATGCTTATAATTTTCTCTACATTCTCTTTAAGGCCAATAACTTTAGATTTCCTTTTTGAGGATACTGTATACATTTCAGACATACTTTCTGGTTTTTGTTCTTTTTTTGTCTAATCTGACTGTGTATTTCCATATAGACTCTCTTCTATCTAATTCTTCTACTTGATTAATTCTGCTGTTGAGACACTCTGATTTTTTAGTTCATCAATTAAAATTTTTCTCCTCAGAATTTGTGCTTGATTTTTAAAAAATTACTTCAATGTCTGTTAAATTTCATTGATGGAATTCTAAATTCCTTCTGTGTGTTATCTTGAAGTTTCTTGAGCTTTCCTAAGACAGCTCTTTTGAATTCCCTCTTAAAGGTTACATATTGCTGTGATTCTAAGATTAGTCATTAGTGTTTAATTTGTCTTGGGAAAGCTTCTTATTTACCTCATAGTTCACTATTCAGATAGGTGTGAACACTTACATAAACAGCTAAGTTAACAGCAAACTATAATGTAAATAATAAGTCCTAACATATGGAGTGAAACTCTAAGTTCAAAAGTCCCTGTAGAATTGATTTTAAACCTTGAGGGATCTAGGTGAAAAACCCAAAGAACCAATCAGAGAAGAGGTTCTTAGGGAAAACCTGTTTTAGCTATGTCACTTGTTGGGAGAATTTTTTTTTTTCCTATTCAACTTTCAACATCTTTGAATGTGTTTATATAGGTGAAGCAAGTGGTGTTTAATACTGTGCATACTTCCCCTTGTTTAGCCATCAGAAAATCTAGTGCTTCCTAATTGCCTAGGACTACCTAATGACTTAAAGGACCTTTTCTGAGCCCTCAGACTCTTTGCTGGGTTTTTTTTGGCAATTATCCTTAAGATACCAGATAGGTTTCTGACCATATCTCTGATGGCATATACTCCATAACTAGAAACCAGGATCCCTAAAAGGTTGTTAAGACAGTGATGGACCAGCTATTTTAAAGGAGGATCTGACCCTATGCTACAAACAAAAGTACAGCCAGAAGACACCACTGTAATAATCTTCCCCAGGGTCTGTTTATTGATAGACTCACTCATGGGGAGCATAGTTATTAATGGAATTGAGTCATGAATCTTTTTTCCAGGCACCACCAGAATTTATTTATATGCTATCCCAGCTGTAGATCTTCTTGGCAAAGTAAAAATATTTGGGTTAGAGGTTGTTAGAGAGACAAATTGGGATAAACAGGAAAAAAAACCTTAAATATATCATTCTGTATCTTCTTTGGTCAGTTTCTTAGTCCCTAAAATCGATCAGCTTAGTTAAACAGCAGTGTCTGATTCCAGAAGGTGCACTGAAGATGGGATAGGCCTCTATCTATAATGAAGGCAAACAGATATCTAATAAGAGGCCTTTCTATGGAAACAGAAGAAAAACAAAAGTTATGTTAGAGAACTATGCTGAAATAAGTTTACTTAAAGTATGGAGGGCTGACATTTGAAGTGTTCAGACATTAGACTCAAAGTATCTTTAGTTAAAGAGGAAGAAGACAGTAACAGTCTGACAATTTATTTTTTCTTGCCTACATCATAATAAATGAGCTTAAGCTAGCAGGGCCTCAGGAAGGAGGTAATAGAAATTCCACTGAGTCCAAGTAAGAAACATGAAAGACAAATTTGAAAATGTAAATTTAGAGTATTGTAGCCAGTAAAGAACTCAGGTTTCAGTTTAAATTGTAGTAAGTAACAAAAACTGAAAAACAACAAACAAAGCTAGACTCTAATAACAGGTACATTATAGTTTTCTTTTGAAACATATTTTTTCTCTCTCTGGTCCCCATTTTAATCAAAGACAATTCATAATAAGGCCAATTTATTTGCAAAATATGTTTTATCCTTATTATATTTGCCTGATTATTTGTGCAAAGTGCAGCAAGAATAGTTATTTGACATATAGGCTCTTTTTAACAAAAAATTGACTTTGCTGGAACTATTTTCAGAGGAAATCTCAGATTAGACATTTTTTCTTAGAAAATCTCAGATTAGAACTTTCAAAAGATACCATTGGTAATTAGGTTAATTCCTCCTTTTGATGCCCCAAAATAAATTGGGGTTTCTAAAGCTGTCACAGAGTAACATTCTTTACTTGTCACAGGTCAGGGACCCTCTAAGGAAACTGTATAGACAAAGTGGAGGTCAGTTTCCCCAAGGTGGCTGTTATTGGCTCTATAAAGTCAGTTTTAATTCCTCAAATCAGCCTATTCATATCTGAGAATATGCCATTCAACTCAAAGCCTTAGTAAAATAACTAGTGTCTCCAATTGTGTCCTGTCAAAAAATAAAACAGATTATTATTGAACTTGAGCAGATAACTATGTTGTCATAAATTAAGCATACTCACAAACACATTCTGAGTTCTGGTGAAATCAGAAAAGAGAAAGAAATATGTCTTAAATTTTGCTCACAGCAGTATACTTAACGTTAAAAGCTGTACATAGCACAAAAGAAAAAAGTTTTCTTGACACTGAAAAAACAAACAAACAAACAAACAAAATCAGCAATATTTCAAACAAAAAGTTATACAAAACTGTTTCAGTCTTTATTAATTCAGTCCATGCAATTAACTTTGATTATACTCAATATTGGGCCAGCAATCCTTATGAACACATCAGCTTTCAATGACATTCCAGGAAATGTTTTCTTTATTCCAATGAGACAAGCTCCAAAGTTATCAGAAATAATCATTCAAGATGGCTGACTAGATGTAGCCAAGAGGAACACCTGCCACTGAGATACTGGGACATCCGGAAGACTGGCACACTCCCAGCAGATCTTTGGAGGGAAGGCATTGAGAGTCAATGAAAGGAGGACACAGATGCTGAGCTGATAGTGGAGAAAACTGGGAACTCCGAATGGGGACACCAAGCACCGGGACTTGTTCTTTGCCTCCAGTTTTTCCTGTGGAAGGTGTGAGTTGAAGAGGTGAAGAGTGGCATGCTCTCATTATATACTTCCAGAATCTGAGCAGCAGGAAACCCCAGGATCCTCATGAACAGTTGAGCTGGCAGTGAGAGCTGCTGCTGACAGATAATAGGAGCAGGAGTGCAGCCTGGGTGAAGACCAACATGTTTGGTGTGGGAACATCTATGTGGAGTGTGGCCAGGGACACCCATCCCACAATGCTTGACATACTCCTCTAGGACACTCTGCCAAAGGGTGACTGTTGGATCTGGACACAATAGGATGGTCTTACCTGTGATATGAGACCAGTCCAATCTGAGCACCCTCCTGTCTTCTGGCCTCTCCCAGGGCTCAAGCCTGGCCACACACATAGGCAGCACAGTCATGGATGCCACTCCAAGGTGCTTCCCAGGAGCCCTCATCATAGCTCCTTTACCAGCAGACCACACCAACTGTTGGAGACCTCCAACAGAGAAGCCCCTGCCAACATGCCTCAGCCCATCCAAACCCTCCCTCCACTATAGGCTCCCCTACAGCACTTTCCTGGCATGTACTCACCCACAGCCATCCCCCTATTGCTTTGCCAGGGTGCACATGCAGGTAGATCTCACCTTCCCTCTCCCACTGGTGCACATGTGTACATGCATCTTGCTGTACCACTGCTGCAGACATAAGCACAACCTGCTAACTTCCCCTACACCACCACTGCAACCAGCATGAACACATGCACAGATGCTAGCAACACCACACCCCTGTATCACAACCACCAATGCTATAAATGCACTGTGTCCACACATGAACACTGTCAAACCTGCTGCCCCCATATCAACACTGCTGCCAGGGCAAATGTACACACAGATGCTGGTAACCCCACCAAACCCTGCATGGAGGATGACAGTCCTATGCCTGACAGTGCCCTGCCTCTACCACTGCCACTGCTGGCACAAGGGTGTGCACAGACACTAGCAGTACTCTCCCTGCTGTGCCCCACAACTAGCACTGCTGACACAAGTACCACAGCCACACTTCCACTGGTACTACACTGCAATTGATGTGCATGTAACTAGCCACACAGCCAAAGCTATTGGCATGCACAAGCAAACACATATTTTGCTGTTACTGCCCCAACAAAGCACTTTGGCCACCACAACCCATTGGAGTGTTGTGGTTATCAGGCCAGGAACACCTTGGCTCCTCCAGTGATGCAGGTTTGTAACCTCAAGGGGTTAGAGAACAAAACCAGGGGCCTGGTATCAGCCCCCACACCATGGATTAGCACATGCAGTCTGGGAGTGCTGAGGTGAGCTTGGGCTATGCCCACGCAAAATCTTGTAGAACAAGCTCAGTATACTGAACACAAGTTATACCACAACCAAACCCCCAAGGGCACCAAATAAAATAAAAGCAAAAAAAAAAAATTCAAAATAAAGCAGCTTCAAAGATTGACGAAACATGAGACCACTCAGATGAAAAAAAAGTGGTGCAAGAACTCCAGCAATTTAAAAAGCCAGAATGTCTTCTTACTTCCAAATTATCACACTAGTTCCCCAGAAATTGTTCTTAACCTGGCTGAAATAGCTAAAATGACAGAAATAGAACTCAGAATATAGATAGGAATAAAGATTATCAACATCCAGGAGAAACTCAAAATCCAATTCAATAAATCTAAGGAATATAATAAAACAATGCAGGAGATAAAAGTTGAAATGGCCAAATGCATCTGAAAGAGCTTTCAGCTCAGAGTTTTTCAAACTCACCCTAAGAATTTTGTAATACAATCACTAGTATTAACAGCAGAATTGACAAAGGTGAGGAAAGAATCTCAGAGCTTGAAGACTGGTTCTCAGAAATAACTCAGTCAGACAAAAACAGAGAAAACTAATATAGAAGAAAGAACAAGACCCCCAATAATATAGGATTAGGTAAAGATTCAAAACCTGTGATTCATAGGCATCCCTTAAAGAGAGAGAGAAAGCTGGCAGTGTGGAAAATATATCATCTCCCAAATTTTCTCAACTTCATTAGAGAGGATCACATTCAAATTCAGAAAATGCAGAGAATCCCTGTGAGATACTATACAAAATGAGCATCCCCAAGACACATAGTCATCAGATTCTCCAGGGCAAAAGTGAAAAAAAATTAAAGACATGTAGAATAAGGCAAGTTACCTACAAAGGGAACTCTGTCAGGATAACAGTGGAACTTAAAGTGGAAATCCCACAAAGCAGAAGAGATAGGGGGCCCATATTAAACATCTTAAAGAAAATAAATTCCAACCAAGAATTTTGTGTCCAGCCAAACTAAGCTTTATAAACCAAAAGGAAATAAGATCCATCTCAGACAAGCAAATGCTCATTGGTACCACCAGACCTGTGTTACAAGAGATTCTGAAGGGCGTGCTAAATATAAAAAAGACTGTTATTAGCCACCACAAAAGTATGCTTAAGTACATAGACTATTGACAGTATGAAGTAATCACACAAACAAATCTTCATAATAACCAACTAATGACACGTTGACAAGATCAAATCTGCACATATCAATATTATCCTTGACTATAACTGGGCTAAATGCCCCAATTCAAAGGCACAGAGTGGCAATTTGGATAAAGAAACATGATTCACCTCTATGCTGTCTACAAGAGACCTATGTCAGTGCAATGACACCAATAGGCAAAGTGTAAAGAGATAGAGAAAAATCTACCAAACTCACAACAGAAAAAAGCAGGAGTTTCCATTCTAATTTCAGAGAAAACAGACTTTAACCCGACAATGATCAAAAACACAAAGAAGGACATTAAGTAATGGTAAAATGTTCATTACAATAAGGAAATCTAAGTATCCTAAATGTAAAATATACAGCTAACATGGGAGCACTCAGATTTATAAAGCAAGTTTTTAGAGACCTTTTAAGAGACTTAGATAACCACACAATAATAGTTGGAGACTTCAACACCCTAGAAACAATATTAGGCACATCATTAAGGCAGAAAACTGACAAGTATATTTAGACCTGACCTCAACACTTGACAAATGAGCCTAAAAGTCATCTACAGAACACTACACCCAGGCATATCAGAATATATATCATTCTCATCTGCAAATGCACATATTCTAAAATCAAACACACAATTGGACATTAAAAAATCCTCAGTAAATACCAAAAAAATAAGTCATACCAAACACACTCCCAGACCACAGCACAACAAAAATAGAAAATTACATGGACATTAAACAACCTTCTTCTGAATGACTTGTAGGTAAACAAATAAATAAAGGCAGAACTCAATAAATTCTTTGAAACTAATGAAAACAAAATTACAACATATAAGAATCTCTGGGACACAGCAAAAGCAGTGTCAAAAGGGAAATTTATAGCACTGAAAGCCCACATCAAAATGTTAGGAACATCTCAAATTTACAACCTAACATTGCACCTGGAGAAACCAGATGAACAAGGAAAAAACAATCCCAAAGTTAGTGGAAGACAAGAAGTAACCAAAATCACAGCTGAACTGAAGAAAATTAAGATGTGAAAATTCATACAAAAAATCAGTGGATCCAGGAGTTTTTTTGTTTGAAAGAATAAATAACATTGACAGCCTACTAAGTAGGTCAATAAAGATAAAATGAGAGAATACTCAAATAAATTTAATAAAAAATGTTAAAGGAGGCCCTACGGAAATAATAAAATAAAACCCTCAGACCACCTCTATACAGAGGATAAATTATTGGAAACATACACCCTCCCAAGATTGAACCAAGAACACAGAGAATTCCTGAACAGAATAATAATGAGATTAGAAACTGAATTAGAAATAAAAAGCCTACCAACCAGAAAAATGCCAGGATCAGATGAATACAATGCAGTATTCTACCAGATGTATAAAGAAGAACTGGTACTATTCTTACTGAAACTATTCCAAAATATTAAGGACAGACTCTTCCCTAACTCATTATATGAGACAAGTAATATTGTGATATCAAAACCTGGAAGAGACACAACAACAACAACAACAACAACAACAACAACATGGAAAACTTCAGGCCAATATCTTTAATGAACAAAAATGCAAAAATCTTCAACAAAACACTAGTCAAACAAATACAGCAGCACATCAAATATCTAATCCACCATGATAAAGTAGGCTTTATCGTTGGGATGCAAGGGTGGTTCAACATACACAAATCAATACATGTGATTCCTCACATAGACAGAAATAATAACAACCACATGATCATTTCAATACATGCAGAATAAGGTTTTGACAAAATGCACCATCCCTACATGCTAAGAACTTTGAACAAACTAATCCTTGAATAAATATACCTCAAAATAAAACATACCATCAACACACATTTATTACAAACCCACAGTCAACATACTGAATGGGTAAAAGGTGGAAGAATTTCCTTTGAGAATTGGAACAAGACAAGGATGCCTACTCTCACCACTCTTATTAAACATAAAACTAAAAATCTTAGCCAGCGCAATGAGGCAACAACAACAACAAAATAAAAGTCATCCAAAGAGGAAGAGAGAAAGTAAAATTATCTCTGTTGAAGATATGATTCCGTCCCTAAAGATTCCCATAGTCTCTGCCCAAAAGCTCCCAGATTTGATAAAAATGTCAACAAATTTCAGGATACAGAATCAACGCAGAAAAATCAGTAGCATTTTTTGTACACCAAAAAACATCCAAGCTCAGAGCCCAATAAAAAACCCAATACTATTCATGATTTCCACAAAAAGAATAAATACCTAGAAATACAGCTAACCAGGGTGGTGAAATGTCTCTACAATGAGAAATACAGAACACTATTGAAAGATATCAGAGATGACACAAACAACAAAATTATGCTCATGTTCATTGCAATTAAATTATGCAATCTATGTTCATGGATAGTAAGAATCAATATTGTTAACATGGTCATACTGCCCAATGTGATTTACAGATTCAAGGTTATTTCTACAAAGTTACTAATACTATTCACAAATTAAGAAAAAAATCTAAAATTTATATGGAGCCATAAAAGCCTGAATATCCAAAGCAGCTCTAAACAAACAAACAAAAAAGCTTGAGGCATTATGCTACCCAACTAACCTATACTACAAGACTATAGTAACCAAAACAGCATGGTTCCAGAACAAAAACAGACACACAGATCAATGGAACAGAATATAGAACCCAGAAATAATACCTCTCATCTACAACCATCTGACCTTCATCAAAGTCAATGAAAGAAGCAATGGGAAAAGAAACTCCAGTTCACTAAATGATGCTTAGATAACTGGCCAGCCCTATTCAGAATATTGAAACTGGATCCATCGCTTATACTATATACAAAAATTAGCTAAAAATAAATTAAAGACTTAAATGTAAAATGGATATAAACTCCCTGGAAGATAACCTAAGAAATATCATTCTGCACATAGGTTCTGGCAAGGATTTCATGAAGGGGAATGCCAAAAACAATTGCAACAAAAGCAAAAATTGACAAATGAGACCTAATTAAATTAAAGAGCTTCTGCAAAGCAAAAGAAACTATCAAAGAATCAACAGACAACCTAAAGAATAGAAGTATTTGCAAAATATAAATCCAACAAAGTTCTTATACTCAGAATATATAAGGGACTTAAATTAACAAGCAACAAGCAAACAACCCCATTAAAAAGTGGGCAAAGGACACAAACAGACACTTTTCAAAAGAAGGCATCCATGTGATCAAGAAGTATTTGAAAAATATGCTGAATATCACTAATCATTAGAGAAATGCAAATAAAAATCACAATGCAATACCATCTTACATCTATTAGAATGGTTATTTTAAAAAGTTAAAATAATAACCAATGCTAGTGAGGTTGCAGAAAACAGGTAATGCTTATACACTACTTGTGGGAATGTAAATTAGTTCAGCCATTGTCGAAAGGCATGTGGTAATTTCTTAAATAATTTAATACAGAATTATAATTTGACACAATAATTCAGTGGTTGGGCATATACCCAAAGGAATATAAATCATTCTATAGTAAAGACACATGGACATGTATGTTAACTGAAGCCATATTTAGAGTAGTAAAGACATGGAATCAAAATACATACCTGTCAATGGTAGAATGGATAAAGAAAATGTGATGCTTATATATAATGTAATACTATACAGCCCTAAAAAAGAATGAGAGAATGTTCTTTGCAGGAATATGGATGGAGCTGGAGGCCATTTTCCTAAGTAAACTATCACAGGAACAGAAAACCAAATACTGCATGTTCTCACTTATAATTAGGAGCTAAATATTGAGCACACATGGACAGAAAGAAGGGAACAAAAACACTAGGGTCTACTTGAGGGGGTAGGATGGGAAGAGGGAGAGTATAAGAAACTATGTATTGGGTATTATGCTTATCACCTCTGTGATGGAATAATTTGTACACCAAATCTCCATGACATTAAATTTACCTATATAACAAACCTGCACATGTACCCTGAATCTAAAACAAAGGTGAATAAAATAATGGAAACATGTATTTAAGAGCACCTGTCAAAATTCTTTAGCTGATTATAAAATATCATTTTGAAAAGGAGTAAAGTAAAACAATTGTGGATGACTAAAGTCTTAAAACAGACATGGTTAAAGACACAGTTGACAAAGAAATTTGGTATTTTTGTGTTATAAAATGTAAGATAACAATCATAATTATTACTGATAACATATATTGAATTTCATAACAGTTATAGGAGTCTAGTACAATTCTGAAATGCTCGTCAATAGCACATTCATACAAATAAAATCCAAAGAAAGTCAAACACCATTTCATGTTTTATTGTGCTTCCTGTGTGATTTTATAATACTAAATAAGCAAATATGTCTCTTTTGGACTTCATGGGGCCTAGTACCTAAAACGTTAATGAGGTCAAAAGGACTAAATTAAGAACTGGGTTTTGGAAATTTTGTCAAATATCAAAAGTTTAAAACACTTGATACCACAAAATATGTTCACAGATCATTTTTTTACCTGAAGTAATATCTCAAAAATTTCAAAAAGGCAAAATCCTTTACTCTTTGACAGAGAGAAAACTCAGCTTTTCAAACAGCAAGTCCCAATAAGACAGCATGAGGCCATTTGAATCTATTTCATCTCTCTTCCCTCTTTTCTTTTATTTTTTTCCTGCTGTTTACTCAAAAGGCAAATAATAATCATTTTCTCTTAATATTACATGAAGATCTTATTCAACCAATTTTACTTTTGCATTAGTGCATTATTAATGCCAAAGGCAATTTTAATAAAGACTTGTTAAAGCCAATCCAACCCATTAAACAAGTTTGAACATAAGGTAAGGTTTCCATACACTTTGCCTAATCATATCTATATATTTAAAGAGCACATCAATGCTCCAAGAAAACTGTTCTTCAAACACAGTAGCCCAAATTCAGAGTCTGTATCAATGTGCTTTTTATATTAATGTTCTATTTATGGAAAAACTAAGTAATCTTCTAATTTTAGCCAACTTGCTCACATACAGAAGTTTCTCTACAAGATAAATCCTCTACAAGTCCTTTTCACGACTTGCTTAATCCTTCAATTTAATCCTATCACTTTAAAAACTTAAAACATTCTTTAAAATCTCTAAATTAGTCATTTCTTTCCCTTTAACAAAAATACATATTTTCATGCCTTCTTATAACCATTTACCAAAACCACCTTCAACTCTTCTTATACACTTTGCACTTACAACTGTCTCTTTAGTAGTCTTTTTCCAGAAGAAGAGGTCCTGATCCAGACTGCAAGAAAGGCCTCTTGTATCTTGCACAGGAAGAAATTTAAGGTGAATCACAAGTTCAGTGAGCAGAGGAAGTTCGTTGAAAGCTAGTCTATTACAGAGTAGGGTGCCCTCAGAAAACAAGTAGAGGAATCCACCATGTTCGTTTTAAGTTTTTCTTATATAGGGGTGTTGCCTATGTGAAGACTGTGTTAAGCGTGACTATATGGGGGTAGACTGATAGCATGCCAAAATTTATTATTCAGTTGATTTCAAGAAAACTCTCCTTGACATTCTAGTGTGTAAGCACATCAAAACATACTTATAATTGTTTTGAAAGCATATATTGTTTCAAATATTGCAGCATCCGGACATTTTGTTGTTATAGGGGCTTATTTTTGTAAGCATTACTAAGTTATTTCCTTACCTGTGAACATCTTATAGCAATGGGTCGTGACTGGTAAGGAATGTGCCTTGTTAGTCTCGAGATGGAGCTGAACTTAAAATGACATTTCTCTGGCTCTATTGGGTTCCTGCTTCCCAACCATCTCAATTATGTTAGTTACAATGTTAGCTCTTAGCAAATTTTATTTTTAGTGAAAAACCTGGTAAGTAAGCATTTTTAGCCATATATTAGATTGCATTGCTCAGGACAAGGACAGAGCTGCAAACAATGTCTGACTCTTCCCAGCATAGCCAAGGAACACAGCTAATTCCACACATCCCCAGGTCTTACCTAGAATATAATGGCTGTAAAACAATGATCAAAAATATTATAGAAGTAGTTTATAACCTTAAAATGTCTAGCAAAAACATTATCCAACCTGCCTAAGTCAGACTAAATGTCTATATTCTGAAGATGTTTATATTTTATTTTGCCAATGATTTCAAAATTGTATTTACCAAAGATTACTAAAGTCATGTAAATTGAAAGATAAAGTTTATATTTTCCTGATAAAATATTTAAGGGCTTCTTTCTATTAAGCCAATAAATTATTCTATTCAACCAATTAATTAGAGTGCTTCCATATATTTTGGTAATGAAATATCACACACAATGACACATACAAGTACACAGACTAAAGCAGATCTCATGGAGTTACAAGATTTTTCATTTGCCAGCTAACTTCCAGAAAGTTGTACTGTAGCTTTTTAACTTAATTTGTTTCTTAAATTAATGACTTCAGGATGGAGCCTTTTCTGTTTTTCCCAATAGATCCCAGTCTGTCAGAAATTATTTTAGGTTCTCTCATCTTCACATTGAGAAGGAGAGACAGACAGTTTTGGAGAAACAGACAATTTTGTTGACTAAGAAGTTTTTTGGGGGGGCGGAGCAAGATGGCCGAATAGGAACAGCTCCAGTCTACAACTCCCAGCGCGAGCAACACAGAAGACCAGTGATTTCTGCATTTTCAACTGAGGTACTGGGTTCATCTCACTGGGGAGTGCTGGACGATCAGTGCTGGTCAGCTGCTGCAGCCCGACCAGCGAGAGCTGAAGCAGGGCGAGGCATCACCTCACCTGGGAAGCGCAAGGGGGAAGGGAATCCCTTTTCCTAGCCAGGGGAACTGAGACACACAACACCTGGAAAATCGGGTAACTCCCACCCCAATACTGCGCTTTAAGCAAACAGGCACACCAGGAGATCATATCCCACACCTGGCCGGGAGGGTACCACACCCACGGAGCCTCCCTCATTGCTAGCACAGCAGTCTGTGATCTACCGGCAAGGCAGCAGCGAGGCTGGGGGAGGGGCGCCCGCCATTGCTGAGGCTTAAGTAGGTAAACAAAGCTGCTGGGAAGCTCGAACTGGGTGGAGCTCACAGCAGCTCAAGGAAACCTGCCTGTCTCTGTAGACTCCACCTCTGGGGACAG
Organism: Macaca mulatta; assembly: GCF_049350105.2. Classification (NCBI taxonomy): domain Eukaryota; kingdom Metazoa; phylum Chordata; class Mammalia; order Primates; family Cercopithecidae; genus Macaca; species Macaca mulatta. The sequence goes on along the minus strand of NC_133426.1, from coordinate 57,343,957 downwards.
GGCAATAACAAACACAGCCCAAACCTCTGCAGACGCAAACGACTCTGTCTGACAGCTTTGAAGAGAGCAGTGGATCTCCCAACACGGAGGTTGAGATCTGAGAAGGGACAGACTCCCTGCTCAAGTGGGTCCCTGACCCCTGAGTAGCCTAACTGGAAGACATCCCCCACTAGGGGCAGTCTGACACCCCACACCTCACAGGGTGGAGTACACCCCTGAGAGGAAGCTTCCAAAGCAAGAATCAGACAGGTACACTGGCTGTTCAGAAATATTCTATCTTCTGCAGCCTCTGCTGCTGATACCCAGGCAAACAGGATCTGGAGTGGACCTCAAGGAATCTCCAACAGACCTACAGATGAGGGTCCAGACTGTTAGAAGGAGAACTATCAAACAGGAAGGACACCTACACCAAAACCCCATCAGTACATCACCATCATCAAAGAGCAGAGGCAGATAAAACCACAAAGATGGGGAAAAAGCAGGGCAGAAAAGCTGGAAATTCAAAAAATAAGAGCGCATCTCCCCTGGCAAAGGAGCGCAGCTCATCGCCAGCAACGGATCAAAGCTGGACGGAGAATGACTTTGACGAGATGAGAGAAGAAGTCTTCAGTCCATCAAATTTCTCAGAGCTAAAGGAGGAATTACGTACCCAACACAAAGAAACTAAAAATCTTGAAAAAAAAGTGGAAGAATTGATGGCTAGAGTAATTAATGCAGAGAAGGTCCTAAACGAAATGAAAGAGATGAAAACCATGACACGAGAAATACGTGACAAATGCACAAGCTTCAGTAACCGACTCGATCAACTGGAAGAAAGAGTATCTGCGATTGAGGATCAAATGAATGAAATGAAGCGAGAAGACAAACCAAAAGAACAAAGAAGAAAAAGAAATGAACAAAGCCTGCAAGAAGTATGGGATGATGTAAAAAGACCAAATCTATGTCTGATTGGGGTGCCTGAAAGTGAGGGGGAAAATGGAACCAAGTTGGAAAACACTCTTCAGGATATCATCCAGGAGAACTTCCCCAACCTAGTAGGGCAGGCCAACATTAAAATCCAGGAAATACAGAGAACGCCACAAAGATACTCCTCGAGAAGAGCAACTCCAAGACACATAATTGCCAGATTCAGCAAAGTTGAAATGAAGGAAAAAATCTTAAGGGCAGCCAGAGAGAAAGGTCGGGTTACCCACAAAGGGAAGCCCATCAGACTAACAGCAGATCTCTCGGCAGAAACTCTCCAAGCCAGAAGAGAGTGGGGGCCAATATTCAACATTCTTAAAGAAAAGAATTTTAAACCCAGAATTTCATATCCAGCCAAACTAAGTTTCATAAGTGAAGGAGAAATAAAATCCTTTACAGATAAGCAAATGCTTAGAGATTTTGTCACCACTAGACCTGCCTTACAAGAGACCATGAAGGAAACACTAAACATGGAAAGGAACAACCGGTACCAGCCATTGCAAAAACATGCCAAAATGTAAAGACCATTGAGGCTAGGAAGAAACTGCATCAACTAACGAGCAAAATAACCAGTTAATATCATAATGGCAGGATCAAGTTCACACATAACAATCTTAACCTTCAATGTAAATGGACTAAATGCTCCAATTAAAAGACACAGACTGGCAAATTGGATAAAGAGTCAAGACCCATCAGTCTGCTGTATTCAGGAGACCCATCTCACACGCAGAGACATACATAGGCTCAAAATAAAGGGATGGAGGAAGATTTACCAAGCAAATGGAGAACAAAAAGAAGTGGGGGTTGCAATACTAGTCTCTGATAAAACAGACTTTAAACCATCAAAGATCAAAAGAGACAAAGAAGGCCATTACATAATGGTAAAGGGATCAATTCAACAGGAAGAGCTAACCATCCTAAATATAGATGCACCCAATACAGGAGCACCCAGATTCATAAAGCAAGTCCTTAGAGACTTACAAAGAGACTTAGACTCCCATACAATAATAATGGGAGACTTCAACACTCCACTGTCAACATTAGACAGATCAACGAGACAGAAAGTTAACAAGGATATCCAGGAATTGAACTCATCTCTGCAGCAAGCAGACCTAATAGACATCTATAGAACTCTCCACCCCAAATCAACAGAATATACATTCTTCTCAGCACCACATCGTACTTACTCCAAAATCGACAACCTAATTGGAAGTAAAGCACTCCTCAGCAGATGTACAAGAACAGAAATTATAACAAAGTGTCTCTCAGACCACAGTGCAATCAAACTAGAACTCAGGACTAAGAAACTCAATCAAAACCGCTCAACTACATGGAAACTGAACAACCTGCTCCTGAATGACTACTGGGTACATAACGAAATGAAGGCAGAAATAAAGATGTTCTTTGAAACCAATGAGAACAAAGATACAACATACCAGAATCTCTGGGACACATTTAAAGCAGTGTGTAGAGGAAAATTTATAGCACTAAATGCCCACAAGAGAAAGCAGGAAAGATCTAAAATTGACACTCTAACATCGCAATTAAAAGAACTAGAGAAGCAAGAGCAAACACATTCGAAAGCTAGCAGAAGGCTAGAAATAACTAAGATCAGAGCAGAACTGAAGGAGATAGAGATAAAAAAACTCCAAAAAATCAATGAATCCAGGAGTTGGTTTTCTGAAAAGATCAACAAAATTGACAGACCACAAGCAAGACTAATACAGAAGAAAAGAGAGAAGAATCAAATCGACGCAATTAAAAATGATAAATGGGATATCACCACCGACCCCACAGAAACACAAACTACTATCAGAGAATACTATAAACACGTCTACGCAAATAAGCTGGAAAATCTAGAAGAAATGGATAATTTCCTGGACACGTTCACTCTTCCCAGACTAAACCAGGAAGAAGTTGAATCCCTGAATAGACCAATAACAGGCTCTGAAATTGAGGCAATAATTAATAGCCTACCAACCAAAAAAAGTCCACGACCAGATGGATTCACAGCTGAATTCTACCAGAGGTACAAGCAGGAGTTGGTACCATTCCTTCTGAAACTATTCCAATCAATAGAAAAAGAGGGAATCCTCCCTAACTCATTTTATGAGGCCAACATCATCCTGATACCAACGTCTGGCAGAGACACAACAAAAAAAGAGAATTTTAGACCAATATCCCTGATGAACATCGATGCAAAAATCCTCAATAAAATACTGGCAAACCGGATTCAGCAACACATCAAAAAGCTTATCCACCATGATCAAGTGGGCTTCATCCCTGGGATGCAAGGCTGGTTCAACATTCGCAAATCAATAAACATAATCCAGCATATAAACAGAACCAAAGACAAGAACCACATGATTATCTCAATAGATGCAGAAAAGGCTTTTGACAAAATTCAACAGCCCTTCATGCTAAAAACGCTCAATAAATTCGGTATTGATGGAACGTACCTCAAAATAATAAGAGCTATTTATGACAAACCCACAGCCAATATCATACTGAATGGGCACAAACTGGAAAAATTCCCTTTGAAAACTGGCACAAGACAGGGATGCCCTCTCTCACCACTCCTATTCAACATAGTGTTGGAAGTTCTGGCTAGGGCAATCAGGCCAGGGAAAGAAATCAAGGGTATTCAGTTAGGAAAAGAAGAAGTCAAACTGTCCCTGTTTGCAGATGACATGATTGTATATCTAGAAAACCCCATTGTCTCAGCCCAAAATCTCCTTAAGCTGATAAGCAACTTCAGCAAACTCTCAGGATACAAAATTAATGTGCAAAAATCACAGGCATTCTTATACACCAGTAACAGACAAACACAGAGCCAAATCAGGAATGAACTTCCATTCACAATTGCTTCAAAGAGAATAAAATACCTAGGAATCCAACTGACAAGGGATGTAAAGGACCTCTTCAAGGAGAACTACAAACCACTGCTCAGTGAAATCAAAGAGGACACAAACAAATGGAAGAACATACCATGCTCATGGATAGGAAGAATCAATATCGTGAAACTGGCCATACTGCCCAAGGTAATTTATAGATTCAATGCCATCCCCATCAAGCTACCAATGAGTTTCTTCAAAGAATTGGAAAAAACTGCTGTAAAGTTCATATGGAACCAAAAAAGAGCCCGCATCTCCAAGACAATCCTAAGTCAAAAGAACAAAGCTGGAGGCATCACGCTACCTGACTTCAAACTACACTACAAGGCTACAGTAACCAAAACAGCATGGTACTGGTTCCAAAACAGAGATATACACCAATGGAACAGAACAGAGTCCTCAGAAATAATACCACACATCTACAGCCATCTGATCTTTGACAAACCTGAGAGAAACAAGAAATGGGGAAAGGATTCCCTATTTAATAAATGGTGCTGGGAAAATTGGCTAGCCATAAGTAGAAAGCTGAAACTGGATCCTTTCCTTACTCCTTATACGAAAATTAATTCAAGATGGATTAGAGATTTAAATGTTAGACCTAATACCATAAAAATCCTAGAGGAAAACCTAGGTAGTACCATTCAGGACATAGGCATGGGCAAAGACTTCATGTCTAAAACACCAAAAGCAACGGCAGCAAAAGCCAAAATTGACAAATGGGATCTCATTAAACTAAAGAGCTTCTGCACAGCAAAAGAAACTACCATCAGAGTGAACAGGCAACCTACAGAATGGGAGAAAATTTTTGCAATCTACTCATCTGACAAAGGGCTAATATCCAGAACCTACAAAGAACTCAAACAAATTTACAAGAAAAAAACAAACAACCCCATCCAAAAGTGGGCAAAGGATATGAACAGACATTTCTCAAAAGAAGACATTCATACAGCCAACAGACACATGAAAAAATGCTCATCATCACTGGCCATCAGAGAAATGCAAATCAAAACCACAATGAGATTCCATCTCACACCAGTTAGAATGGCAATCATTAAAAAGTCAGGAAACAACAGGTGCTGGAGAGGATGTGGAGAAATAGGAACACTTTTACACTGTTGGTGGGATTGTAAACTAGTTCAACCATTATGGAAAACAGTATGGCGATTCCTCAAGGATCTAGAACTAGATGTACCATATGACCCAGCCATCCCATTACTGGGTATATACCCAAAGGATTATAAATTATGCTGCTATAAAGACACATGTACACGTATGTTTACTGCAGCACTATTCACAATAGCAAAGACTTGGAATCAACCCCAATGTCCATCAGTGACAGATTGGATTAAGAAAATGTGGCACATATACACCATGGAATACTATGCAGCCATCAAAAAGGATGAGTTTGTGTCCTTTGTAGGGACATGGATGCAGCTGGAAACCATCATTCTTAGCAAACTATCACAAGAACAGAAAACCAAACGCCGCATGTTCTCACTCATAGGTGGGAACTGAACAATGAGATCACTTGGACTCAGGAAGGGGAACATCACACACAGGGGCCTATCATGGGGAGGGGGGAGGGGGGAGGGATTGCATTGGAAGTGATACCTGATGTAAATGACGAGTTGATGGGTGCCGCACAGCAACATGGCTCAAGTATACATATGTAACAAACCTGCACGTTATGCACAGGTACCCTACAACTTAAAGTAAAATAATAATAAATAAATTTAAAAAAAAAAAAAGAAGTTTTTGTTGTTCCTGAGCAAGGACAGAGGTTTTAAAACTACACACGCACACACACACACACACACACACACACATACACACACACACACACACAATTTCAATTAAGTCTATTTTTAACTCTACAGGTCTTTTTTTTTTTTTAATTTATTATTATTTTACTTTAAGTTGTAGGGTACATGTGCCTAACGTGCAGGTTTGTTACATATGTATACTTATGCCATATTGGTGTGCCGCACCCATCAACTCGTCATTTACATCAGGTATAACTCCCAATGCAATCCCTCCCCCCTCCACCCTCCCCATGATAGGCCCCTGTGTGTGATGTTCCCCTCCCTGAGTCCAAGTGATCTCATTGTTCAGTTCCAAACTATGAGTGAGAACATGCGGTGTTTGGTTTTCTGTTCTTGTGATAGTTTGCTAAGAATGATGGTTTCCAGCTACATCCATGTCCCTACAAAGGACACAATCTCATCCTTTTTGATGGCTGCATAGTATTCCATGGTGTATATGTGCCACATTTTCTTAATCCAATCTGTCACTGATGGACATTTGGGTTGATTCCAAGTCTTTGCTAATGTGAATAGTGCTGCAATAAACATACGTGTGCATGTGTCTTTACAGCAGCATAATTTATAATCCTTTGGGTATATACCCAGTAATGGGATGGCTGGGTCATATGGTACATCTAGTTCTAGATCCTTGAGGAATCGCCATACTGTTTTCCATAATGGTTGAACTAGTTTAAAATCCCACAAACAGTGTAAAAGTGTTCCTATTTCTCCACATCCTCTCCAACACCTGTTGTTTCCTAATTTCTTAATGATCGCCATTCTAACTGGTGTGAGATGGTATCTCATTGTGGTTTTGATTTGCATTTCTCTGATGGCCAGTGATGATGAGCATTTTTTCATGTGTCTGTTGGCTGTATGAATGTCTTCTTTTGAGAAATGTCTGTTCATATCCTTCGCCCACTTTTGGATGGGGTTGTTTGTTTTTTTCTTGTAAATTTGTTTGAGTTCCTTGTAGGTTCTGGATATTAACCCTTTGTCAGATGAGTAGATTGCAAAAATTTTCTCCCATTCTGTAGGTTGCCTGTTCACTCTGATGGTAGTTTCTTTTGCTGTGCAGAAGCTCTTTAGTTTAATGAGATCCCATTTGTCAATTTTGGCTTTTGCTGCCATTGCTTTTGGTGTTTTAGACATGAAGTCTTTGCCCATGCCTATGTCCTGAATGGTACTACCTAGGTTTTCCTCTAGAATTTTTGTGGTATTAGGTCTAACATTTAAGTCTCTAATCCATCTTGAAGTAATTTTCGTATAAGGAGTAAGGAAAGGATCCAGTTTCAGCTTTCTACTTATGGCTAGCCAATTTTCCCAGCACCATTTATTAAATAGGGAATCCTTTCCCCATTTCTTGTTTCTCTCAGGTTTCTCAAAGATCAGATGGCTGTAGATGTGTGGTATTATTTCTGAGGACTCTGTTCTGTTCCATTGGTGTATATCTCTGTTTTGGTACCAGTACCATGCTGTTTTGGTTACTGTAGCCTTGTAGTATAGTTTGAAGTCAGGTAGCGTGATGCCTCCAGCTTTGTTCTTTTGACATAGGATTGTCTTGGAGATGTGGGCTCTTTTTTGATTCCATATGAACTTGAAAGCAGTTTTTTCCAATTCTGTGAAGAAAGTCATTGGTAGCTTGATGGGGATGGCATTGAATCTATAAATTACCTCCGGCAGTATGGCCATTTTCACGATATTGATTCTTCCTATCCATGAGCATGGTATGTTCTTCCATTTGTTTGTGTCCTCTTTGATTTCACTGAGCAGTGGTTTGTAGTTCTCCTTGAAGAGGTCCTTTACATCCCTTGTCAGTTGGATTCCTAGGTATTTTATTCTCTTTGAAGCAATTGTGAATGGAAGTTCATTCCTGATTTCGCTCTGTGTTTGTCTGTTGCTGGTTTATAAGAATGCCTGTGATTTTTGCACATTAATTTTGTATCCTGAGAGTTTGCTGAAGTTGCTTATCAGCTTAAGGAGATTTTGGGCTGAGACAATGGGGTTTTCTAGATATACAATCATGTCATCTGCAAACAGGGACAGTTTGACTTCTTCTTTTCCTAACTGAATACCCTTGATTTCTTTCCCTGGCCTGATTGCCCTAGCCAGAACTTCCAACACTATGTTGAATAGGAGTGGTGAGAGAGGGCATCCCTGTCTTGTGCCAGTTTTCAAAGGGAATTTTTCCAGTTTGTGCCCATTCAGTATGATATTGGCTGTGGGTTTGTCATAAATAGCTCTTATTATTTTGAGGTACGTTCCATCAATACCGAATTTATTGAGCGTTTTTAGCATGAAGGGCTGTTGAATTTTGTCAAAAGCCTTTTCTGCATCTATTGAGATAATCATGTGGTTCTTGTCTTTGATTCTGTTTATATGCTGGATTATGTTTATTGATTTGAGAATGTTGAACCAGCCTTGCATCCCAGGGATGAAGCCCACTTGATCATGGTGGATAAGCTTTTTGATGTGTTGCTGAATCCGGTTTGCCAGTATTTTATTGAGGATTTTTGCATCGATGTTCATCAGGGATATTGGTCTAAAATTCTCTTTTTTTGTTGTGTCTCTGCCAGACGTTGGTATCAGGATGATGTTGGCCTCATAAAATGAGTTAGGGAGGATTCCCTCTTTTTCTATTGATTGGAATAGTTTCAGAAGGAATGGTACCAACTCGTACCTCTGGTAGAATTCAGCTGTGAATCCATCTGGTCCTGGACTTTTTTTGGTTGGTAGGCTATTAATTATTGCCTCAATTTCAGAGCCTGCTATTGGTCTATTCAGGGATTCAACTTCTTCCTGGTTTAGTCTTGGAAGAGTGTAAGTGTCCAGGAAATTAACCATTTCTTCTAGATTTTCCAGTTTATTTGCATAGAGGTGTTTATAGTATTCTCTGATGGTAGTTTGTATTTCTGTGGGGTCGGTGGTGATATCCCCTTTATCATTTTTAATTGTGTCGATTTGATTCTTCTCTCTTTTCTTCTGTATTATTCTTGCTAGTGGTCTGTCAATTTTGTTGATCTTTTCAGAAAACCAACTCCTGGATTCATTGATTTTTTGGAGAGTTTTTTGTGTCTCTATCTCCTTCAGTTCTGCTCTGATCTTAGTTATTTCTAGCCTTCTGCTAGCTTTCGAATGTGTTTGCTCTTGCTTCTCTAGTTCTTTTAATTGTGATGTTAGAGCGTCAATTTTAGATCTTTCCTGCTTTCTCTTGTGGGCTTTAGTGCTATAAATTTCCCTCTACACACTGCTTTAAATGTGTCCCAGAGATTCTAGTATGTTGTATCTTTGTTCTCATTGGTTTCAAAGAACATCTTTATTTCTGCCTTCATTTCGTTATGTACCCAGTAGTCATTCAGGAGCAGGTTGTTCAGTTTCCATGTAGTTGAGCGGTTTTGATTGAGTTTCTTAGTCCTGAGTTCTAGTTTGATTGCACTGTGGTCTGAGAGACACTTTGTTATAATTTCTGTTCTTGTACATTTGCTGAGGAGTGCTTTACTTCCAATTATGTGGTCGATTTTGGAGTAAGTACAATGTGGTGCTGAGAAGAATGTATATTCTGTTGATTTGGGGTGGAGAGTTCTATAGATGTCTATTAGGTCTGCTTGCTGCAGAGATGAGTTCAATTCCTGGATATCCTTGTTAACTTTCTGTCTCGTTGATCTGTCTAATGTTGACAGTGGAGTGTTGAAGTCTCCCATTATTATTGTATGGGAGTCTAAGTCTCTTTGTAAGTCTCTAAGGACTTGCTTTATGAATCTGGGTGCTCCTGTATTGGGTGCATCTATATTTAGGATAGTTAGCTCTTCCTGTTGAATTGATCCCTTTACCATTATGTAATGGCCTTCTTTGTCTCTTTTGATCTTTAATGGTTTAAAGTCTGTTTTATCAGAGACTAGTATTGCAATCCCCGCTTTTTTTTGTTCTCCATTTGCTTGGTAAATCTTCCTCCATCCCTTTATTTTGAGCCTATGTATGTCTCTGCGTGTGAGATGGGTCTCCTGAATACAGCAGACTGATGGGTCTTGACTCTTTATCCAATTTGCCAGTCTGTGTCTTTTAATTGGAGCATTTAGTCCATTTACATTTAAGGTTAAGATTGTTATGTGTGAACTTGATCCTGCCATTATGATATTAACTGGTTATTTTGCTCGTTAGTTGATGCAGTTTCTTCCTAGCCTCGATGGTCTTTACATTTTGGCATGTTTTTGCAATGGCTGCTACCGGTTGTTCCTTTCCATGTTGAGTGCTTCCTTCAGGGTCTCTTGTAAGGCAGGCCTAGTGGTGACAAAATCTCTAAGCATTTGCTTATCTGTAAAGGATTTTATTTCTCCTTCACTTATGAAACTTAGTTTGGCTGGATATGAAATTCTGGGTTTAAAATTCTTTTCTTTAAGAATGTTGAATATTGGCCCCCACTCTCTTCTGGCTTGGAGAGTTTCTGCCGAGAGATCTGCTGTTAGTCTGATGGGCTTCCCTTTGTGGGTAACCCGACCTTTCTCTCTGGCTGCCCTTAAGATTTTTTCCTTCATTTCAACTTTGGTGAATCTGGCAATTATGTGTCTTGGAGTTGCTCTTCTCGAGGAGTATCTTTATGGCGATCTCTGTATTTCCTGAATTTGAATGTTGGCCTGCCCTACTAGGTTGGGGAAGTTCTCCTGGGTGATATCCTGAAGAGTGTTTTCCAACTTGGTTCCATTTTCCCCCTCACTTTCAGGCACCCCAATCAGACGTAGATTTGGTCTTTTTACATCATCCCATACTTCTTGCAGGCTTTGTTCATTTCTTTTTCTTCTTTGTTCTTTTGGTTTCTCTTCTCGCTTTATTTCATTCATTTGATCCTCAATCGCAGATACTCTTTCTTCCAGTTGATCGAGTCGGTTACTGAAGCTTGTGCATTTGTCACGTATTTCTCGTGTCATGGTTTTCATCTCTTTCATTTCGTTTAGGACCTTCTCTGCATTAATTACTCTAGCCATCAATTCTTCCACTTTTTTTTCAAGATTTTTAGTTTCTTTGCGCTGGGTAAGTAATTCCTCCTTTAGCTCCGAGAAATTTGATGGACTGAAGGCTTCTTCTCTCATCTCGTCAAAGTCATTCTCCGTCCAGCTTTGATCCGTTGCTGGCGATGAGCTGCGCTCCTTTGCCGGGGGAGATGCGCTCTTATTTTTTGAATTTCCAGCTTTTCTGCCCTGCTTTTTCCCCATCTTTGTGGTTTTTTCTGCCTCTGGTCTTTGATGATGGTGATGTACTGATGGGGTTTTGGTGTAGGTGTGCTTCCTGTTTGATAGTTTTCCTTCTGACAATCAGGACCCTCTGCTGTAGGTCTGTTGGAGATTGCTTGAGGTCCACTCCAGACTCTGTTTACCTGGGTATCAGCAGCAGAGGCTGCAGAAGATAGAATATTTCTGAACAGCGAGTGTACCTGTCTGATTCTTGCTTTGGAAGCTTCCTCTCAGGGGTGTACTCCACCCTGTGAGGTGTGGGGTGTCAGACTGCCCCTAGTGGGGGATGTCTCCCAGTTAGGCTACTCAGGGGTCAGGGACCACTTGAGCAGGAGTCTGTCCCTTCTCAGATCTCAACCTCCGTTTTGGGAGATCCACTGCTCTCTTCAAAGCTGTCAGACAGAGTCGTTTGCGTCTGCAGAGGTTTGGGCTGTGTTTGTTATTGCCCTGTCCCCAGAGGTGGAGTCTACAGAGACAGGCAGGTTTCCTTGAGCTGCTGTGAGCTCCACCCAGTTCGAGCTTCCCAGCAGCTTTGTTTACCTACTTAAGCCTCAGCAATGGCGGGCGCCCCTCCCCCAGCCTCGCTGCTGCCTTGCCGGTAGATCACAGACTGCTGTGCTAGCAATGAGGGAGGCTCCGTGGGTGTGGTACCCTCCCGGCCAGGTGTGGGATATGATCTCCTGGTGTGCCTGTTTGCTTAAAGCGCAGTATTGGGGTGGGAGTTACCCGATTTTCCAGGTGTTGTGTGTCTCAGTTCCCCTGGCTAGGAAAAGGGATTCCCTTCCCCCTTGCGCTTCCCAGGTGAGGTGATGCCTCGCCCTGCTTCAGCTCTCGCTGGTCGGGCTGCAGCAGCTGACCAGCACGGATCGTCCGGCACTCCCCAGTGAGATGAACCCAGTACCTCAGTTGAAATTGCAGAGATCACCGGTCTTCTGTGTTGCTCGCGCTGGGAGTTGGAGACTGGAGCTGTTCCTATTCGGCCATCTTGCTCAGCCTACCAACTCTACAGGTCTTAAAAAGAAATTCTGTCAAATCTCTTATCAGATTTTAGCTGGAAAAAACAGCTATTTCCAGTCACAGAAATCATAAACCTGAAAGAATTAATTTTCTCCAATGGGAATTGCACCCACACTGCCAAATAAGGGTACCAAATCCTGACTACTAGACCAGAGTGTGGGGCAGTCTCTACCATTCTGTCCAAGGGAGATCTACAGCAGGCAGTTGTGAGCTTGTAAAATCTTGCAGAGGAGACAGACACTAATGATGGGTGTAGAAAATACTCTGATATCAGTATATAAATTTCATTCTATAGTCTTTTCGTTAGGTCCTTTATAGGAAACACATGATTTTCTTGTTTTTTTTTTTCCAGCTCCCATCCTTCTGAAAACAAGAGACTTTTTAGAATTACACCATACCCACATCTCTTTTTATGAAAATTGGGAAATGCATTTAGAATTAGAAGATAAAATAGAATTGAATGATGGGGAATGAATGTAGGGGTGCCCCAAAAACTGTATTCCCAGAGACAGGAGTTCTCACTCTGCACTAGAATCTCCACAAATCAGGAAAAGAATAGCCCCCAATTTAATTTCACCCCCAAAGGCATCACTTAGGTGGCCATTGGCAAATCTCTGCTTTCCTGAAAAAAAGAAAAAAAAAAAGGTGCTGGCAACCATGACAAAGATAACTAAAACTCTAGGATACCTTGTTGTTTTTATGCATGTTGATTTTTTGTTTGCTATTTCTTAATATTGATCTAGAAAAGCAATATTCTTTTTAAGAAAGAGAAAAAGTTTAAGTAGGAAGCCCTGTGTCTCCAAAGTCAGAGGTATGCTGAAATGAGGGAGACACTTTAGTAAATCAATGAAAAGACATTAAGATAGAGAGTATAACAGTGGTTACCAGAAGCTGGGAATGGTATTTGGGTGAAGGGGGAGTGGGTATGGTTAATGGGTACAAAAAAACCCTTAGAAAGAACGAATGAGACCTAACAGGTGATAGTACGACAGGGTGACCACAGTCAATAATAATTTAATTGTACATTTAAAATAACTAAAATAATTTAATTGGATTGTTTGTAATATAAAGGATAAATGCTTGAGGAGATAGATACCTCATTCTGCATGATGTGATTATTACACATTGCATGCTTGTATCAAAGCATCTCGGGTACCCCATAAGTATATGCACCCACTAGGTACCTACAACAATCAAAACTAAAGGAAAATAAAAGTCTCATCCTTTTAATTCAAAAATTGCAATTTGTATTTTCAAGGATAAAACAAAATTGTTTAATAAACAAGGGCTGTTAAAAATGGTACCTGAAAAATTGTGGACAAAACCCTTTACTGATATTGGGAAATTTTTCTTGGCTGCCAAAGTTAAAATTAGGATAGATGCATCAAAACCTCTTCTAAACCATAAAAAAAAAAAAAAAAAAAAAACAACCTTCAAATATGAGAAGCTTTGGATAAGACATACAATTTTAGATTATATAAAAAGAAGCTTGATTATTCCTTATCCAAGCCTACATAACATTCCACTTCTCCCTGTAAGAAAACAAAACAGTGGAAGATAGAGATTTATACAGGATTTGAGAGGGATTAATACCATAGTCATCCCTTGATACACAGTACTATCAAAACCCCATATGTTGTCGACTGCAATCCCAAATGAAAGTTAGTTCTTTACTGTAAGAAATCTATGTAGTATATTCTTTAGGATTCCTGTAGATAAAGACAGCGATGTCTCCTTTCCTCTACTTTGAAAGACAGACAGTACACACGGACAGTCATATACTGAGAGCCAAAATTATTTTTCATGAATATTAAAGGAAGACATTTCAGATGTAGAATTTCCTAGAAAATTCAACATGATATAAAGTACATGCATTACTTACTTCTCAGCTCAGTGGATAAGCAAGACTCCGTAGATAATGGAATTTACATATTACAACAATTAGCTTCAAAGGGATGCAAAGTCTCAAAAGAAAACCTTAAGTTCTGTCAAAAACAAGATATTTAGGTAACCTAATATCAGAGGAAGGCCTCTTCATCAATCTGGATAGACTAAAGGGAACATTGGACTTCTCTACGCCAAAAACTAACAAACAACTGAGAGGATTTGGAAGATCGGAAGGATACCATAGATACTGGATTCAAAAATTCTTCCTACAACCTCAACTTTTATATGTACTTTTAAAACAAGATAAATCAGACTCCTGGAATGAACAGAAGAAAATTAGTTGACATTGGAAGGAATGAAAAGAAGTTTCCTAGAATTAGAGAGAAGTCTCTCCTTAATTTTTTGGAATAGTTTCAGAAAAAAACTGGCATCAGTTTTTTATATGTCTGATAGAATTTGACTGTGAATCCATCTGGTGCAGGGCATTTTTTGTTGTTGGTAGTGGTTTTTTTTTTTTTTTTATTACTAATTCACTTAGAGAAGTTGATATTGATCCATTGAGGGTTTTAATGTCCTCCTGCTTTAACCGTGGAGATTGTGTGCTTTCAGAAATTTATCCATTTCTCCTAAATTTTCTAATTGGTGTGTATGGAGTTGTTCATAGTAGTCTCTAAGGATCTTTTGTATTTCTGTGAGATCAGTTGTAATATAGTATTTGTTAATTTTTATTGTGGTTATTTGGATCCCCTCTTTTTCTTTGTTAACCTAGCTGGGAATCTATCAATCTTAAATATTTTTTTAATAACTAAATCTGGGTTTCATTGACCTATTGAATGAATGTTTGCATCTGAAATTCATTAAGTTCTTCTCTAATTTTTTCTTTTATTCTGCTAGCTTTGGGGTTGGTTTATTCTCTTTTTTCTAGTTCCTTTAGGTGAAAAGTTAGATTGCTAATCTGACATTTTTCTATCTTCTTGATGGAGGAATCTTAGGGCTATAAACCTTCCTCTTAACACAGCTTTGGCTGTATCCCAGAGATTTTGGTAAGTTGTGCCCATCTTTTCATTAATTTAAAATATTTTTAAATTTCGACCTTAATTTCAATGTTCACTCAAGAGTTATTCTGGACAAAGTTCTTTAATTTCTATGTATTCGTGTCTTTATGAGAAATCATCTTAATATTGGCTTCTATTTTTATTTCACTGTGGTTTGAGATTGTGCTAGATATTTTATTTTTAAAAATGCAGTGGAAAGGGAACACTTCTACACTGCTGGAGGGAATGTAAACTAGTACAACCACAATGGAAAAACTGCAGTGATCTTTTAAAGAACTACAAGTAGAACTAAGGGAGCTAAGCTGTGAGGATGCAAAGGCATAACAATGATAAAATGGACTGGGAGCTTGGGAGGAAAGGAAGAAAAGGGGGTGAGGGATAAAAGACCACAAATTGGCTTCAGTGTATGCTGCTCAAGAGATGGGTGCTCCAAAAGTTAAAAATAAATAAATAAAATAAAATTTAAAAAATTAGTGAGACTTGCTTTATGATTGAGCATGTGATCTATCTTAGAATACATTCTGTGTGCACATGAGAGGAATGTATATTCTGTGGTTGTTGGATGGAGTGTTCTGTAGATGACTATTTTGTCCAAGGGGTCAAGTGTTGAGTTGAAGTTCACCGTTTCATTGTTAGTTTTCTGCCTTGATCATCTGTCTAACATTGTCAGTGGGGAGTTGAAATATCCCACTATTATTATGTGGTTGTCTAAATCTTTTGATAGGACAAGAATAACTGGTTTTATGTATCTGGGAGCACCAATGTTGGGTGCATATATATTTAGGATACTTAAGTCTTCTTGTTAGGTTGTACCTTTATTATGTAATGTTCTTCATTATTTGTCTTATTTTTTACTGATTTAAAGTCTGTTTTATCTGATATAAGAGTAGCTACTCCTGTGCTTTATTGTCGCATGTTAGACATTTATCCATCATTTTACTTTGTATGTCATTACATGTTAGATGAATTTCTTGAAGACAACATGACAACATGTGGTTGGGTCTTACCTTTTTGTCCAGGCTGCCATGCTGTGTCTTTCAAGTGGGTTGTTTACCCATTTACATTCAAGGTTAGTATTAATATGTGTGATCTTGATCCTGTCATCCTGCTGTTAACTGGTTGCTATGTAGACTTGAGTGCATAGTTGCTTTATAGTGCCTGTGGGCTATGCACTTAATTGTGTTGTTGAGGTAGCACATGTCAATATTTTGATTCCACATTTAGCACTCCCTTAAGGACCTCTTATAAGACTGGTCTAATTGAAACTTATTCCTCTTTTTTTATATATATACTTTAAGTTCTAGGGTACATGTGCATAACGTGCAGGTTTGTTACATATGTATACTTGTGACATGTTGGTGTGCTGCACCCCTCAACTCGTCAGCACCCATCAACTCATCATTTACATCAGGTATAACTCCCAACGCAATCCCTCCCCCCTACCCCCTCCCTATGATAGGCCCCGGTGTGTGATGTTCCCCTTCCCGAGTCCAAGTGATCTCATCATTCAGTTCCCACCTATGAGTGAGAACATGCGGTGTTTGGTTTCCTGTTCTTGCGATAGTTTGCTGAGAATGATGGTTTCCAGCTGCATCCATGTCCCTACAAAGGACACAAACTCATCCTTTTTTATGGCTGCATCGTATTCCATGGTGTATATGTGCCACATTTTCTTAATCTAGTCTGTCACTGATGGACATTTGGGTTGATTCCAAGTCTTGGCTATTGTGAATAGTGCCACAATAAACATACGTGTGCATGTGTCTTTATAGCAGCATGATTTATAATCCTTTGCGTATATACCCAGTAATGGGATGGCTGGGTCATATGGTACATCTAGTTCTAGATCCTTGAGGAATCGCCATACTGTTTTCCATAGTGGCTGAACTAGTTTACAATCCCACCAACAGTGTAAAAGTGTTCCTATTTCTCCACATCCTCTCCAGCACCTGTTGTTTCCTGACTTTTTAATGATTGTCATTCTAACTGGTGTGAGATGGTATTTCATTGTGGTTTTGATTTGCATTTCTCTGATGGCCAGTGATGATGAGCATTTTTTCATGTGTCTGTTGGCTGTATGAATGTCTTCTTTTGAGAACTGTCTGTTCATATCCTTTACCCACTTTTTGATGGGGTTGTTTGTTTTTTTCTTGTAAATTTGTTTGAGTTCTTTATAGGTTCTGGATATTAGCCCTTTGTCAGATGAGTAGATTACAAAAATTTTCTCCCATTCTGTAGGTTGCCTGTTCAGTCTGATGAAATACCTAGGAATCCAACTTACAAGGGATGTAAAGGACCTCTTCAAGGAAAACTACAAACCACTACTCAGTGAAATCAAAGAGGACACAAACAAATGGAAGAACATACCATGCTCATGGATAGGAAGAATCAATATCCTGAAAATGGCCATACTGCCGGAGGTAATTTATAGATTCAATGCCATCCCCATCAAGCTACCAATGACTTTCTTCACAGAATTGGAAAAAACTGCTTTAAAGTTCATATGGAACCAAAAAAGAGCCTGCATTGCCAAGACAATCCTAAGTCAAAAGAACAAAGCTGGAGGCATCACGCTACCTGACTTCAAACTACACTACAAGGCTACAGTAACCAAAACAGCATGGTACTGGTACCAAAACAGAGATATAGACCAATGGAACAGAACAGAGTCCTCAGAAATAATACCACACATCTACAGCCATCTGATCTTTGACAAACCTGAGAGAAACAAGAAATGGGGAAAGGATTCCCTATTTAATAAATGGTGCTGGGAAAATTGGCTAGCCATAAGTAGAAAGCTGAAACTGGATCCTTTCCTTACTCCTTATACGAAAATTAATTCAAGATGGATTAGAGACTTAAATGTTAGACCTAATACCAGAAAAACCCTAGAAGAAAACCTAGGTAATACCATTCAGCACATAGGCATGGGCAAAGACTTCATGTCTAAAACACCAAAAGCAATGGCAGCAAAAGCCAAAATTGACAAATGGGATCTAATTAAACTAAAGAGCTTCTGCACAGGAAATGAAACTTATTCTTTTACTTGTCTGGGAAGGATTTTATTACTTCTTCACTTATGAAGTTTGTTTGATGGGCTATGGAATGCTTGGTTGGAATTTCTCTCCATTAAGGATGCTTAAGAAAAGCTTCCAATCTCCCCTGGCTTGTAAGGTTTCTATTGAGAGGTCTGCTGCTAGCCTAATGATGTTCCCTCTGTAAATGATCTGCCCTTTTTTTTCTAAGTGCTTTTAATATGTTTTTTCTTTTGCAATGATTTTGGTGAATCTGACCACTATGTGCCTTGGAGATGGCTCTCTTGAATGGTACGTAGCTGAGGTTCTCTGTATTTATTGCATTTTCATTTCAACCTCTCTAGCAATATTAGGGAAATTTTCATGGGCTATATCTTCAAATATATTTTCTAAGTTGCTTATTCTCTCTCTTTCTCTCCCAGGAATGCAAACAAGTTATAGGTTTGGTCTCTGCATCATCCTATATTTCTTGGAGGTTTTGTTCAATTTTGTCAATCCATTTTCTTTATTTTTGTCTAACTAGATTTATTCAAAAAACTGATTTTCGATCCCTAATATTCTTTCCTCAGCTTCGTGTATACTGATGTTAATACTTCTGATTGTATTATAAAATTATTGTAGTGAATTTTTCAGCTGAAGAAGTTCCATTTCTGTCTTTCTTAAAAATCGTTATTTCATCTTTCAGCTCTTAAATTGTTTTACTGGATTGCTTGGCTTCCTTAGATTGAGTTTCAATTCCTCCTCACTCTCAATGAGCTTCCTTGCTATCCAGATTCTGAATTCTATATATGGCATTTCAGACAATTCAGACTGGATAATCTCTATTGCTGAGCTCATTTAAAGGTAAGGGGACCCTCTGGTTTTTTGAATCACCAGAGTTTTGCTGATTCTGTGAGGGTTGGTGTTCCTTTAACTGTGGTGTAAATTGAGTAGTTAGTTAGCTTCATTTCTGAAAGTTTCAGAGGGCTAAGGTTCTGTCCAGGGTCTTTGCTAGTCCTGGTCCAGTGGTCAGCTAAGGCCAGAGTGTCTCAGAGAGGGATGGGGAGTCCCAGGGACTATGCTTTGCTAGGCTTTGCTATAGTTGTTCCATGCATAAAAGTCCATGCTTGCTTTAGCTCCATCTTTGTCTAATCTGCAGGGAGATTCATCTGCCAGTCCAAACATCTATGCAAATCCTCAATTACAACTTTAAAAGTATTGAATATATAAATAACTCAATAGCTACTAGTCTTCTCAAAACCTTTTAAAGAAATATGTGAAGCAGAATTTTATTATATTTCAATAAACATATTTGATTTTCTACCTTTTGACTCATCATATTGATATACACTGGTTTTGCACAGCCTCTGTTGAAAGACTGAATAGCATGTAAACATCTATTTCCTCTCTATGGGTATTTTTCTCAACTCTTTACATTCTTAACTCCTATTCATTCTTAAGGTCTCAATTTACACATTAGATTTTTTTACGATTATTGCCCTACCTCCCCTCTGCAATGGGGTCAGGTTTTTCTACTATGATATGCTAGAACACTATGCATTTCCTGTAACAAAAGAAATATAAGTAATTAATTTCCTGTTCACCAACCGTAGGTTAAACATCAATGAGAAAGTGCAAGAAATACTTGACATTTTGCTGATAAAACATGATGAAGACTGATTTTCAATAATATAAATGAAGAAAGTTTTACATAGAATTAAAAAGAGGCAATTAGAAGTAGAATCTGTTTCATATTATTAATATTTTTATTTATTTATTTATTTTTATTATTATTATTATACTTTATGTTCTAGGGTACATGTGCATAACATGCAGGTTTGTTACATATGTATACTTGTGCCATGTTGGTGTGCTGCACTCATGAACTCGTTTTTAGTCTAAGATATATCATGCTGAGGATGGGCAAGATAGGAAAGCAAGCAATTAATATTCTTGACTGTACTAAGTCATTGTAGCATATGAAATATAAATTATATATAACAGTTCAGTTCTGTGCTACACAAAGATACTTGGTGAATTTATGGAGCTTTCTTTTAAAAGCCTCATAATATAACTCAGCAAAGACAATATAAAATTTTAACAAAAGATAGGCATTAATTTTTACAAAATTTGGACCTTCAGAAATTACTCAAAGGCACTATTAAGACAATGGCATCATTGAAATATTAAATCTTATATATGTACACTTACTGTTATATGTACATCAGCCAATCTGGTAGTACAGTAGGAAAATATATCTGACCCAGCCAAAACCATATTTATCTCAAATACTCAAAAATGATTATAACAAAATTCACACACAGAAAATTATAATATTATGTATAAAAACATTAATAACTACATTGGCACATGGGTACTTTAATGGGGATATGGAAAATTAAAGATAACAAAATCACCAAATTTAACCTCATTATATTTGAGGAAAATATAATAGAATGAGGCCTAATTTAGTACTAGTCAACAAGAACTGTTGAGGTAAACTGACAGTTATGAAACATCGTATTGTGAGTTTGGGTTAAATAAAGATGTTTCAGAGTGCTTAAAAGATTACAGTCTAGTAGGGGAGAAAAACTGACAATCTCAATCATAACCTTTTTTGATGATCAATAATGAATAAGACTTTTTTCATGTGTCATTTTCTCCCTTCCTTCCTTCTATAAATAACCATGAGGCATGAGTGTCAAATCCTCCCTTCTGTAAATGACAAAACAGGCTGAGATTTGTTAGGCAACTAAGCTAATGAGTAGCAAGGTAAGAATCATACCTAGGTCTGACTCCAAACCTGACTCCAAAACCATTTCTCTTTTTATTCACTCTGACTATACATTACTTATGCTATATAAGTTAGATGAGAATTCCGTTCTGACTATACGTTACTTATGTTACATAATTTTAGATGAGACTGCCATTCTTGATGTAGCAGACATCCTCCTATCACCTGAAAAATCCAGGTAACCTATAGTAGGATAGGATTCATGTGAAGTGCTGTAATACTCTGAATAGGACCTCAGAAGATGTATGTGTCCAGAGATTTGTCCATTTCTTCTAGGTATTCCACTTTGTTAGTTTATAATTATTTATAATAGTCTCTGATAATCTTTTGTGTTTCTGTGGCATTTGTTATGATGTCTCCTTGGGTATTTTCTTGAATATTCGAGCTAGTGGTTTATCAATTTTGTTTATCACAAAGATAAACAAAGAGAATCAACTTTTTGTTTTACTGACACTCTATTGATTTTTTGATCTCTATTTCATTTAGTTCTGCTTTGATATTTATTATTTTGTTTTGTGTACTCATTTGGGGTGTGGTTTGTTCTTGCTTTTCTATTTCTTTGAGGTGTATTGTTAGATTGTTTATTTTAAAAAAATTATTTTTTTCAGATAAGATCTTTCTCTGTTGCCCAGGCTGGAGTGCAGCGGTGCAATCACGGCTTACTGCAGCTTTGACTTCCCAGGCTCAAGTGACCCTCCCACATCTTCCTGCCAAGCAGCTGGGACTTTAGGTGTGTATCACTACTCCCAGATAATTTTCTTATTTTTATTTTTGTAAAGAAAGAGTTTCGCTTTTTTTCCCAACCTGGCCTCAAACTCCTGGGTTTAAGAAATCCTCCCACTGATGTAATGGACCTCTTCAAGGAGAACTACAAACCACTGCTCAGTGAAATAAAAGAGGATACAAACAAATGGAAGAACATACCATGCTCATGGATAGGAAGAATCAATTTCGTGAAAATGGCCATACTGCCCAAGGTAATTTAGAGATTCAATGCCATCCCCATCAAGCTACCAATGACTTTCTTCACAGAATTGGAAAAAAATGCTTTAAAGTTTCATATGGAACCAAAAAAAAAGTCCACATTGCCAAGAAAATCCTAAGTCAAAAGAACAAAGCTGGAGGCATCACGCTACCTGACTTCAAACTATACTACAAGGCTACAGTAACCAAAACAGCATGGTACTGGTACCAAAACAGAGATATAGACCAATGGAACAGATAAGAGTCCTCAGAAATAATACCACACATCTACAGCCATCTGATCTTTGACAAACCTGAGAGAAACAAGAAATGGGGAAAGGATTCCCTATTTAATAAATGGTGCTGGGAAAATTGGCTAGCCATAAGTAGAAAGCTGAAACTGGATCCTTTCCTTACTCCTTATACGAAAATTAATTCAAGATGGATTAGAGACTTAAATGTTAGACCTAATACCATAAAAACCCTAGAAGAAAACCTACGTAATACCATTCAGGACATAGGCATGGGCAAGGACTTCATGTCTAAAACACCAAAAGCAATGGCAGCAAAAGCCAAAATTGACAAATGGGATCTAATGAAACTAAAGAGCTTCTGCACAGAAAAAGAAAATACCATCAGAGTGAACAGGCAACCTACAGAATGGGAGAAAATTTTTGCAATCTACTCATCTGACAAAGGGCTAATATCCAGAACCTACAAAGAACTCAAACAAATTTACAAGAAAAAAACAAACAACCCCATCCAAAAGTGGGCAAAGGATATGAACAGACATTTCTCAAAAGAAGACATTCATACAGCCAACAAACACGTGAAAAAATGCTCATCATCACTGGCCATCAGAGAAATGCAAATCAAAACCACAATGAGATACCATCTCACACCAGTTAGAATGTCAATCATTAAAAAGTCACGTGCTGGAGAGGATGTGGAGAAATAGGAATACTTCTACACTGTTGGTGGGATTGTAAACTAGTTCAACCATTATGGAAAACAGTGTGGAGATTCCTCAAGGTTCTAGAACTAGAAATACCATATGACCCAGCCATCTCATTACTGGGTATATACCCAAAGGATTATAAATCATGCTGCTATAAAGACACATGCACACGTATGTTTATTGCGGCACTATTCGCAATAGCAAAGATTTGGAATCAACCCAAATATCCATCAGTGGCAGACTAGATTAAGAAAATGTGGCACATATACACCATGGAATACTATGCAGCCGTAAAAATGGATGAGTTTGTGTCCTTTGTAGGGACATGGATGCAGCTGGAAACCATCATTCTTAGCAAACTATCACAAGAACAGAAAACCAAACACTGCATGTTCTTACTCATAGGTGGGAACTGAACAATGAGATCACTTGGACTCGGGAAGGAGAACATCACACACCGGGGCCTATTATGGGGAGCGGGGAGGGGGGAGGGATTGCATTGGGAGTTATACCTGATGTAAATGACGAGTTGATTGGTGCTGACGAGTTCATGGATGCAGCACACCAACATGGCACAAGTATACATATGTAACAAACCTGTACGTTGCGAACATGTACCCTTGAACTTAAAGTATAATAATAAAAATAAATACATAAATAAATAAATAAAGATAGTTAACAAAAAAAGAGAAAGAAATCCTCCCACTTCAGCTTTCCAAAGTGCTGAGATTACCAGCGTGAGCCACTGTGCCCAGCCTTTTTCTACTTTTTTGATGTAGGTGTTTATTGCTACAAACTTCCTTCTTAGCACTGCTTTTGCTGTATCCCATAATTTTGGTCATTGTATTTTGATTTTCATTTGTTTCCAGAAATGCATTTTCTCCTTTATTTCTTCCTTGACCCAATGGTCATTCATGAACATTTTGTTTGTTTATTTATTTAATTATTTATTTTGAGACAGTGTCTTGCTTTCACCCAGGCTGGAGTGCAGCGGCCATGCTGTCGGCTCACTGCAACTTCTGCCTCCCGAGTTCAAATGAGTCTCCTGCTTCAGCCTCCCAAGCAGCTGGGATTACAGATTCCCACCACCTTTTTTTACAGGTGCCACCACCATGCCGGCTAACATTTTTTGTGTTTTTAGTAGAGACAGGGTTTCACCATGTTGACCAGGCTGGTCTTGAACTCCTGACCTCAAAGGATCCACCCACCTTGGCCTCCCAAAGTGCTGGGATTACAGACCACTGTGCCCAGTGAGCATTTTGTTTAATTTCCATATTTCTGTACAGTTTCTAAATTTCCTGTTGTTATTGATTCCTAGTTTTATTCAATTGTGTGCCGAGGATATACTTGATAAAATTTCCTTTTAAAATTATTTTATTTGTACAAATTTATAAATTACATGTGAAATTTTGTTACATGTATATAATGTGTAGTGATTGAGTCAGGATATTTAGGGTGTAACTCAAGTACGTTTTTTTTAAAACTACAGTTACACTTCTCTGCTATCAAACATTAAATTTATTCCTTCTAACTCTATGATTTCTACACCTTAATCCACTATTTTTTATCCTCCACCCTCGGCCCCAATCACCCTTCCCAGTCTCTGTTATCTATCTTTCCACTCTATACCTCCATGTGATCAAATTTGCCAGCTCCCATATATAAGTGAGAACATGCAGTATTTATGTTTTTGTGTCTGGCATATTTCATATGTTCTTCAGTCCCAACCTTGTTGCTGAAAATAACATGATCTCATTGTTTGTTTTTAATGGCCAAAAAGTATTTCATTGTGTATATATTGTACACTTTTTTATTCATTCACCTGTTGATGCACACTTAGGTTGATTCCATATCTTTTTTTTTTTTTTTATGTACTGCTGCAATAAACATGAGAATGCAGGTATCCCATTGGTATATATTTTTTTCCTTTGGGTAGATACCCAATAGTAGAATTGTTGGAACCTGGGCAGAGGCTGGCACCATGCTTCATGTAAATCCTACAGAAAAATGAGGCAATTAAACCTCTTTTCTTTAAAAATTACCATCTCATGTATTTCTTTTTAGAAGTGCAAGAATTGCGTAGCACACCCACTTATTTATCATTTTCTTTATTTGAACCTTCTCTTTTTCTTTTCTTGGTTATTCTAGTTAGCACCTTATCCATCTTGTTTATCTTTTTGAACAACCATCTTTTCTGTTTTATGAATCTTCTGGTTTTTTTTTTTTTTATTGTCTGCTTAATTTAGTCCTGCTTTGATCTATGTTATTTATTTTCTTCTCATAATGTTGGGCTTGGTGTGTTCTTGTTTTTCTAGTTCATTGCAGTGCATTGTTAGATTGCTAATTCGTAATCTTCTATACTTTTTCAAATGTAGGCATTTATTGCTATAAATTTTAGTCTGAGCACTGCTTTTGCTGTATCTCAGAAGTTTTGGTACGTTGTGTTTCCATTTTGATTTGTTTCAACACATTTTTTTATTTCTATCTTAATTACTCTGTTGATCCCATGTTTATTCAGAACTCTGTTGTTTAATTTACATATATTTATATGGCTACCAATGTTTCTCATGCTATTTATTTCTAGTTTTATTCCATGTGGTCTTAGAATATACTTTATATGATTTTAATTTTTTTAATATGTTGAGACCTTTTCGTGGCTTAACCTATAGTGTAAAATTCTGGAGAATGTTCCACGTGCTGATAAAAAATGTATACTCAGTAGTTCTTAGATATAATGTTCCATAAATGTCTATGAGGTTCATTTGGGTGAAAGACAAGTTTAAATCCAATTATTCTTTTTTTAATTTTCTGCCTAGATTATGTGTTTAATTCTTAGAGGAGTATGTTAAAGTCTTCAACTAGTAGAATATTGAAATCTTTTCCTTGACTTACATATAATATGTGCTTTATACATCTGGGTGTTCCAGTGTTTGGTTTATATATGTTTATAAAATCTGAATAGACTAATAATGAGTAATGAGATTACATCAGTAATAAGATGCCTCCCCACATAGAAAACTCTAGGAATAGTTGGCTTCACTGCCAAGTTCTTCCAAACTTTTAAAGAACTAACACCACACTTTTCCAAAAAATTGAGGAGGATGGATTCTTCCTAACCCCTTCTATGATGCTGAGGTTACTACAATACTGAAACCAGACAAAGAAGCAAAAAAAAGGAAACTACAGGTCACCTTTCTAACAAACAAAGATGCAAAAACAGTCAGGCTCCACTACTGCAGGTATGCTGGAGTTTGTTGGAGGTCCACTCCAGACCCTGTTTGCCTTTGTATCACCAGCGGAGGCTGCAGAACAGCAAAGATTGCTCTCTGTTCCTTCCTCTGCAAGGTTCATCCCCAAGGGGCACCTGCCAGACGCCAGCCAAAGCTCTCCTGTATGAGGTATCTGTTGACCCCTGCTGGGAGGTGTCTCCCAGTCAGGAGGCATGGGGTTCAGAAACCCACTTGAGCAGGCAGTCTGTCCCTTAGTGGAGCTCAAGCACTGTGCTGGGAGATCTGCAGCTTTCTTCAGAGCCAGCAGGCAGGAATGTTTAAGTCTGCTGAAGCCGCACCCACAGTCGCACCTTCCCCCAGGTGCTCTGTTTCTACACAGCAAAAGAAACTATCATCAGAGTGAACCAGCAACCTACAGAATGGGAGAAAATTTTTGTGATCTATCCATATGATAAAGGGCTAATAGCCGAATTTACAAAAAACTTAAACAAATTTACAAGAAAAAAAATTCCCATCAAAAAGTGGGCTAAGGCTATGAACAGACACTTCTCAAAAGAAGACATTTATGCAGCCAACAAACATATGAAAAAAATCTCATCACCACTGGTCATTAGAGAAATGCAAGTCAAAACCACAATGAGATACCATCTCATGCCAGTTAGAATGGCGATCATTAAAAAGTCAGGAAACAACAGATGCTGGAGAAGATGTGGAGAACTAGGAATGTCTTTATACTGTTGGTGGGAGTGGAAATTAGTTGAACCATTGTGGAAGACAGTGTGGTGATTCCTCAAGGATCTAGAACCAGAAATACCATTTGACCCAGCAATCCCACTACTGGGTATATACCCAAAGGATTATAAATCATTCTACTATAAAGACACATGCACATGTATGTTTATTGTAGCACTGTTCACAATAGCAAAGACCTGGAACCAACCCAAATGCCCATCAGTGATAGACTGGATAAAGAAAATGTGGCACATATACACTATGGAATACTATGCAGCCATAAAAAAGGATGAGTTCATTCCCTTTGCAGGGACATAGATGAAGCTGGAAACCATCATTCTCAGCAAATTAACACAAGAACAGAAAACCCAATACTGCATGTTCTCACTCACAAGTGGGAGTTGAACAATGAGAACACATGGACACAGGGAGAGGAACGTCACACACTGGGACCTGTCAGGGAGTGGAGGGAGGGATAGCATTAGAGAAATACCTAATGTAGATGATGGGTTGATAGGTGCAGCAAACCACCATGGCACATGTATACCTATGTGACAAACCTGTACGTTCTGCACATGAAAAGTTTAAAAATAAATAAATAAATAAATAGAAAATGAAATTCAAAATTGCCACAGTACATTATCTACAAAACATCTTACATTTATATTTGTCCAATTGTTTTAACATTATCTTTTTTAAAAATCTTACTTTTCCAATTTGAGATCACACATTGAATTTAGTTATCATGGGTCTTTATTCACCTTTAATCTGGAGCAGTTCCTTAGCCTGTCACTGGCATTAATTCTTTGACATTTCTAAATAATACAGGCCCTTAATTGTGTAAGATGTTTATAAATTTTGTTTTGTCTGATAATTTATTATAGTTAGATTCAGGTGATTCATTTTTGTCAGGGACATCACAGATTTGTTGTTCAGATTAATGTTGGCTATTTGATTATGATGGTGTCTACCATATATCTGCACTCTACAGGTAATATTCCCCACTCTTGAAATTAATAAGTGGTAGGTGAAAAGATATTTTGAGACTACAAATATTCTGTTTGTCAAACTTTTGTCCAGTGGTTTTAGGATCCATTGATGAGTTATGTATGAATTAAGTATTATTTTAATGGTTGCAAAACAATGACTTTCTAAATCCATTATATATATGACTATATATATAATGATATCATTTTATATGTGTGTGTGTGTGTGTGTGTGTGTGTGTGTGTGTGTAATGTTGTTCAAGGACCTGTTGCTTCTAGGATTGTTTAGCGAACAAAATTATAAAACATTTTTGGGGGATATTGGAAGAGCTTTCCTTACCATAGTCTCATTACTTATGTACCTCCCTCCAGTTCCCTGCCAGCCATACTAACTCACAGCAGCATGTCCTTGCCTTCTTCACTGTAGCTTCTTCTAACTGGAATTCCCTTACTTAATGGCTAGCCTGGAAAACACGTAACTCTGCATTTGTTGGTTTCAGCATCATCTCTTCTCTAAAGTTTCTTAAGATTCCCTCTTTAGCACTGGACATTCCCTTCTTTAATTTCCCTGCTGTACCCAAAGCAGACATGATTCCAGCATTTAGGAAACTTTATTGCACTTGTCCATTTACATGTCTTAATTTTCCAGTAACATAAAGGCAAGAAGCAAATATTACCATTTTAGTAAGATCAACAGTTAGAGAAGGAAATAAAAGTAGAAAGAATAACTAAATGAGTCAATAAATTCCCCAGTTGTTTTTCTGCTTGCCTGCTGGTGCTTGATTTCACCCAATTAACAGAAACACCACCACCACCACCACCACACACACACACACACACACACACACACACACACAGACATTAACCTTGCAGAAGGTCCTCCTAAAACTTTCCTGGGCAGACCCAGCCCCCAAAAGTTTTCTCCAAGTACTGGGCCACAGCCAGGGTCAGATGATCATTAAAGGGTCCAGCCACAACCTGGATACCTAGAGGAAGTCCTTTGACATTCAGCCCCAGTGGGCACTGGGTCACAGGTAAACCCAGGGCATTGAAGACACCTAAAGAAAACAAACAAAAGAAGTGAGAAATCAAGACCTGTTCCTGAAAACATATTTCTTCATTTATTTTGTCAATAATGAAGACAATAGGTGAAAACATATAATTACAATTTACTATCTACTTAGGACTTAATAATATTTAGGAACTTTACCTGTGTTAAATATTTGACATCACAACAAGCTAATGATATAGAAGCTATTAATTATCACTATTTTTCTGATGAAATAACTGAAGAATAGAGAAGTTAGATAACACATCCATGATCACTTGGCTAGCAAAAGCTGTAATTGAGATCTGAATGCAGAAAATGTCAATAATAGCCTAAAGTTATTTCCCTTGATGTTATTCTAACTTGTTTTCCATAGCACTTTCAGAAAAAAGCAGAGTAAATTATAAAGTAGAATAATATATTCTTAAATATATGGATTTTCTTTTAAGTTATAAACATTTTGTAATATCACTTCACACTAATCTAGAGTTGTGATTTGTCATTATTTACCTCATTCATGCTGTTATAAAACTTTATTGTGGCATAATTTATATAAAATAAGATTCCGCATTTCAAATGTACAGTTTAATGATTGCTAATAAATTTACAGAATTGTGCAAGCATCACCACAATCTAGTTAGAGAACATTTTTGTCATTCACTCCAAAAACTCCATACCAATCAGCAATTACTCTCCATTTCTCTATTCCCCCAATCCCTAGTATCCAGTAATTTAACTTTTATCTATATAGATTTCCTATTCTGAACACTTTCTAGAAATTGCGTTATATAATATGTAACATTTTGTGTCTGATTTCTTCCATTCTGCACAATGTTTTCAAGGCTTATATAAATGATTCTTTTATGGACAAAGACTATTCCATTGAATAAATATACCAAATTTTGATTATCTATTCACCAGTTACTGGACAGTTGGACTAACACTTTTGGCTATTACTAATTATGCTGCAAAAATCAGCAATATAATTACACATTTGTTTATAAGTCTTTGTATGAATATTTGTTTTCATTTCTTGAGCATATATATACATATATAGGTGAATGAAATAGTGGAGTCTTATGACAAATTTACATTTAACATTTTAAGAAAATGCCAAACTGTTTTCCAAAGAGTCTGCACGAATTTAACAATAGCCTTACCAGAAATGTATGAGGGTTCCAGTTACTCCACATGCTCATTAACCCTTATTCTTTCTGTTTATGACTATTTTAGTGAATGTGCATTGATAACTCCTTGTGGTTTTAATATTCATTTCCCTAATGAGCAATTACATTGAACATTCTCTCATGCACTTATGGGCAATTAGTATGTTTTCTTTAGGAAAATGTCTATTGAAATCCATCGTGCATTTTAAGTCAGGTTATTGTCTTATTATTGAGTTGTAAGTGTTTTTCCTATGTTTAGAATATAAATCCCCAGTCGTTATATAATTTGCAAATATTTCGCCCTGGTCAGTGTCTTTTCTTTTATTATTGAAGCTATTGAAATAGCTTTTTTAAAAAAATTTTGGCAAATTCTAATTTATCGTGTTTTCTTTTGTTGCCTGTGCTTTTGAAGCTGTTTCTAGGAAGCCTTTTATCTCAAGGTCATGAAGATGTACTCATGTTTTCTTATAACAATATTAGAGTTTTAGCTTTTACATTTAGGTCTCCTATTTATTTCACATTAGTTTTTGTATACATTGTGTGTGCGGCAAGGCTCCAACTTTATTCTTTTGCATGTAGATACCCAGTTGTCCTAGAACCATTTGATGAAAAGACTATTAATTCTTCACGGAACTGTAATGAAACCTTTTAATAAAGGTTTCAATACTTTTTACTTTATTAAAAGTAAATTGAGAGGGAAGTAAAGAGAGTGATGTCAGCAAGATAACAAACTAGGAGTTCTCCAGTTCCAGTCCCCCTCACAGAAATCCAACTACCAACTATTCGCAGATAAGAATACTTTCATGAATATCCCTGAATTTGGGAGATAGCCCCTCCAGCCACAGAACAGATAACGGCTGCATTCAAAGGGTAAGAGGAATGGTTTCACTTCGTATCATCACCCTCTCTCAAACTGTAAGGGTGCCACAGAAGATTCCCCTGGGCTTATGTTTCTGCAGGGGAAAAGAGAGTTGTAAACATATATCCAGCTTCCTCATTGTTGTGAGGTGCTTTACAGGAAGCTCACTCCTGTCTCTCCATGACAAACATTGGGAATACCAGCAGGGCTAGGGCACCTGAGGTTAGTTAGAAATGAAGAAAAGGGGTGGGGCTCACAAAGATGAGCACATGGATTTTGGCAGTAGCTCTTCACTTTTGTCAATGAAGGTGCTAAATGATAGAAAGCAGCCAACTATGGCTCTGCAGGAACCACAGTCCATGGGTTTGCATAGCTGAAGTCCCTAGCCAGCTTCCTTATGTAATGTCACTTCTCTTCTTGAGCCTTTTCCAGGCTTGGAGGCAACTGTAGGTCAGTAATTATCCATGGAATAGAGCATCTGGCCCCACCCAACCCCACTGACTGTATGACAATCCCACTAACGCTTAATGTTCTCTTTAAGGCTTCCTCAGGCCAGAAGGCAAGTGCTGATCCATGAATACCTGTAAAGGAAGTACCTAACCTGGCTTGTCCCAGGTGGCTGAACAGTAACCCCAGAGACCTCCTCGAGTCTAAGAGCATGAGCGCATGGCCCTGACTGACTACAGATTCCAAACAGCAGTACTGTTTTGCTGGGGAAGGCAGCATGCAATGCAATCTGATCAGAGGTGATTGCAAAGGACAGCCATCAGCACTGCCAAATTAAAACCCAGCTACTTGTCTCATCAGACTACAAAGCACAGCTCACCATTCCACTCAACCTCAAACTACAGGCAGCAGCTCACCCCAACTAGAGAACCCAAGAGCAAAGTCAGCTGTCCAGGGTTGCTATCAGTTGGTCTACCCAAAATCCCAGGTTAGAATAAATACTGAAAGATTATCATTGCCAAAGAACACCTACAAAGGCTGAAAGAGGTGGTCAGGTACCCAAATGCACAGGCACCAAAACAAGAACACAAAAATTACAAATAATTTCTAAAAATCACAAAAATAAACTAATAAACCTCTATGGACCCTGAATGAACAGAGATCTATGAAATGACTGATAATGAATTCAGAAGTAGCTAAGGAACGTTATAAGTAAAAGTGTTTAAGGAAAGGTAAGGTAGTTAAAGAAAGTATAAGAAAAAATAATGAAGAAGGTCTGAGAATTATGGGACACTATCAAAATAACCAATGTTTAAGTAACAGAAGTTATGCCATCCCTCCTTCCCCTGGGCTAGGGAGGAAATGGGAAAGCTAAGCACTTCTGCAGCCTTTAGCACAGATACCACAGCTGAAGTACAAAGGAGCAACAGGTATACTGCATGCCACACAACTCCCCACTTTTACTGCTTTCCACCAAATGGGACTTGTAGGCTCCAGGTCACCAGTGCACCTTTCCCTGCCCCTGCTTGAACACTGTGGCCATGGCTTGGCATTTCTTTGACAGCCCAAATCCCAGAGGTTGCTACCAACCATTTTGCAGCCACAACTGCCACTAACTTTGCCCCTGCCACCTCTGGGCCAGGGAGAGAGTAGGGAGGCCTGGCACCTACCTGTGCATGCCTCCCACAACAAAATCCAACACTACATCTGTAGAAGGAAAGTGTGAGTGTACCACGTGCCTCACAGTTTCCAGTTTCCATTTTTCCAACTTCGGGGACCTGCCCTACGCAGTGAAAGGTCCACAGCATGGCTGGCCTGCCCCCAACTGAATATTTCAGCTGCAGCCCAGAGCCCCTTGGAGAGCCCAATAACCACAGGCCAGTTTCTACCCTCAGGTTCCCACCACTTGACTGGTCTACCTGACCTGCCTGAGAGTTCAACCAGTGACCCAGGGACCAACACAACTCTCCCCATTACACAGACAGCACTGAACTCTGGGCTGGCTCAACCCAGGTCCAGCTCCTTCAGGACTCGTAAATGTCATCCAGTGGACCATCTAAGGGCCTGGGGACTGGAGAGCTACCTAGCCCAGTCTAACACAGCTAGTACTTACCCAGTCCTCCTGGCACCTGAGGTCAGACTAACCTAACCAGCTCACACCACCACAAATGACACCCACTACATGGGCTGAAAAGCAGACCTCTCCCTTACATGAAGCAGCAACATTAATATGTCAAAGAACAGGTGAGCCATTAAGCTGTCTGTATTTGGGTTGAGTGAGTAAAGATATTCTGCCTCAAAAACACCCCCATGGAAAGTTGCAAGAGAGGCATCTTCCTTGGCTCTCAGACACACTGTGGCCTGGACAGATAACAACGCGCGTCTGAAGTGTACATGATGAGCCCTATGACAAGGGTGTGAAAAGGGAACAGATTGTATTCCTGCCTATTTAGGACATGGAGGCAGTGCAACCCCCTCACTTCCAGCAGAGGCCTAAGTGTATGTACCAGGAGTTCCCCCAGTCACCCTTATCAAGACTGGTGCCTGTGCTCATCATTAGAGCATTTGTGGGCAAGCCAAAGGGTCCAAATCAGATCAGGTGTGTCACCACAAGCCACAGTCAAGAAGGAAGCTCAGGGCATTGGGAACCCCACTATCTAGCTCATTACCTGAAACAACAGAGATCCCCTCAGAGTAAACAAAGATCAAATACCCATCTGCTTGTGCCACATCTGCATCTTACCCTTAAGTGCTACCCCCTGGCCAGCAGGTCAAACTGCATAGCCCAATAAAAATGTTTCCAGTGGCCGGGCACAGTGGCTCAAGCCTGTAATCCCAGCACTTTGGGAGGCCGAGTCGGGTGGATCACCTGAAGTCAGGAGTTCGAGACCAGCCTGACCAACATGGAGAAACCCCATCTCTACTAAAAATACAAAATTTGATGGGTGTGGTGGCACATGCCCATGTTTGTAATCCCAGCTACTTGGGAGGCTGAGGCAGGAGAATCGCTTGAACTGGGGAGGTGGAGTTTGCGGTGAGGTGAGATTGATTGCATGCCATTGCACTTTGGCCTGGGCAACTGAGCAAAACTCTGTCACAAAAACAAATACCATCTGAACAAAAATAAATTTCAAAAGTAAGTGACAATACCTCAAGATGAGAAGAACTCAGCATAAGAAATCTGGCACCATGAAAAAGCTGAATGTTGGGATACCAACAAGAGTCAAACTAGCTTTCTAGCAATGGACCCTAAGAAAATGGAAACTCAGAAATGACAAACAAAGAATTCAAACTGTGGATTCTCAAGATGCTCCACAAGATCCAAGACAAGATTGAAAACCAACCAAAAAGAAACTATGAGGGCAATTCAGAATATGAAGGAAGAGATAAACATATTTTTAAAAAATCAAACAGGACTTCTGGAAATGAAAAATTCACTTAAAGAATTTCAAAATACAGTTGAACACTTTAATAATAGACTAGACCAAGTAGAAGAAAGAATTTCAGAGACTGAAGAACAGTCTCTCAAACTAAACTGGTCACCAAAAACATAGAAAAAAAATTTTTAAAAAATGGAACAAAGCCTTTGTGAAATATGGGATTATGTGAAGCAAAAAAATCTATAATATATTGGCATTTCTAAAAGAGAGGAAGAAAACATAAACAACCTTGAAAACATATGTGAGGAAATAATTCAGGAACATTTTGCTAATCTTGCTAGAAAGATATCCACATAGAAGAAACTCAGAGAACACCTGTGAGATATTATTTAAAATAAACATTATGAAGGTATATAGTGATCACACTATCTAAAGTCAATAATAAAAAAGAAAGCATTAAAGATAGGTAGAGAGGGGAGGGCGGAGCAAGATGGCCGAATAGGAACAGCTCCAGTTTCCAACTCCCAGCGCGAGCGACACAGAAGACCGGTGATTTCTGCATTTTCAACTGAGGTACTGGGTTCATCTCACTAGGGAGTGCCAGACAATCGGTGCTGGTCAGCTGCTGCAGCCCCACCAGCGAGAGCTGAAGCAGGGCGAGGCATCCCCTCAACTGGGAAGCGCAAGGGGGAAGGGAATCCCTTTTCCTAGCCAGGGGAACTGAGACACACAACACCTGGAAAATTGGGTAACTTCCACCCCAATACTGCGCTTTAAGCAAACAGGCACACCAGGAGATTATATCCCACACCTGGCCGGGAGGGTCCCACGCCGACGGAGCCTCCCTCATTGCTAAGCACAGCAGTCTGCGATCTAACTGCAAGGCAGCAGCGAGGCTGAGGGAGGGGCGCCCGCCATTGCGGAGGCTTAAGTAGGTAAACAAAGCCGCTGGGAAGCTCTAACTGGGTGGAGCTCACAGCAGCTCAAGGAAACCTGCCTGTCTCTGTAGACTCGACCTCTGGGAACAGGGCACAGCTAAACAACAACAAAAGCAGCAGACACCTCTGCAGACACAAAAAACTCTGTCTGAGAGCTTTGAAGAGAGCAGTGGATCTCCCAACACAGAGGCTGAGATCTGAGAAGGGACAGACTGTCTGCTCAAGTGGGTCCCTGACCCCTGAGTAGCCTAACTGGGAGACATCCCCCACTAGGGGCAGTCTGACACCCCATACCTCACAGGGTGGAGTACACCCCTGAGAGGAAGCTTCCAAAGCAAGAATCAGACAGGTACACTCGCTGTTCAGCAATATTCTATCTTCTGCAGCCTCTGCTGCTGATACCCAGGCAAACAGGGTCTGGAGTGGACCTCAAGCAATCTCCAACAGACCTACAGCTGAGGGTCCTGAGTGTTAGAAGGAAAACTATCAAACAGGAAGGACACCTACACCAAAACCCCATCAGTACGTCACCATCATCAAAGAACAGAGGCAGATAAAACCACAAAGATGGGGAAAAAGTAGGGCAGAAAAGCTGGAAATTCAAAAAATAAGAGCGCATCTCCCCCGTCAAAGGAGCGCAGCTCATTGCCAGCATCGGAACAAAGCTGGACAGAGAATGACTTTGACGAGATGAGAGAAGAAGACTTCAGTCCATGAAACTTCTCAGAGCTAAAGGAGGAATTACGTACCCAGCGCAAAGAAACTAAAAATCTTGAAAAAAAGGGGGAAGAATTGATAGCTAGAGTAATTAATGCAGAGAAGGTCATAAACAAAATGAAAGAGATGAAAACCATGACACGAGAAATACATGACAAATGCACAAGCTTCAGTAACTGACTCGATCAACTGGAAGAAGAGTATCAGCGATTGAGGATCAAATGAATGAAATGAAGTGAGAAGAGAAACCAAAAGAAAAAAGAAAAAGAAATGAACAAAGCCTGCCAGAAGTATGGGATTATGTAAAAAGACCAAATCTATGTCTGATTGGGGTGCCTGAAAGTGAGGGGGAAAATGGAACCAAGTTGGAAAACACTCTTCAGGATATCAACCAGGAGAACTTCCCCAACCTAGTAGGGCAGGCCAACATTCAAATCCAGGAAATACAGAGAACGCCACAAAGATACTCCTCGAGAAGAGCAACTCCAAGACACATAATTGCCAGATTCAGCAAAGTTGAAATGAAGGAAAAAATCTTAAGGGCAGCCAGAGAGAAAGGTCGGGTTACCCACAAAGGGAAGCCCATCAGACTAACAGCAGATCTCTCGGCAGAAACTCTACAAGCCAGAAGAGAGTGGGGGCCAATATTCAACATTCCTAAAGAAAAGAATTTTAAATCCAGAATTTCATATACAGCCAAACTAAGTTTCACCAGTGAAGGAGAAATAAAATCCTTTACAGAAAAGCAAATGCTTAGAGATTTTTGTCACCACTAGGCCTGCCTTACAACAGACCCTGAAGGAAGCACTAAACATGGAAAGGAACAACCGGTATCAGCCTTTGCAAAAACATGCCAAAATGTAAAGACCATCGAGGCTAGGAGAAACTGCATCAACTAACTAGCAAAACAACCAGTTAATATCATAATGGCAGGATCAGGTTCACACACAACAACATTAACCTTAAATGTAAATGGACTAAATGCTCCAATTAAAAGACACAGACTGGCAAACTGGATAAAGAGTCAAGACCCATCATCTGCTGTATTCAGGAGACCCATCTCACATGCAGAGACATATATAGGCTCAAAATAAAGGGATGGAGGAAGATTTACCAAGCAAAAGGAGAACAAAAAAAAGCAGGGGTTGCAATACTAGTCTCTGATAAAATAGACTTTAAACCATCAAAGACCAAAAGAGACAAAGAAGGCCATTACATAATGGTAAAGGGATCAATTCAACAGGAAGAGCTAACTATCCTACATATATATTCACCCAATACAGGAGTACCCAGATTCATAAAGCAAGTCCTTAGAGACTTACAAAGAGACTTAGACTCCCATACAATAATAATGGGAGACTTCAACACTCCACTGGCAACATTAGACAGATCAACAAGACAGAAAGTTAACAAGGATATTCAGGAATTGAACTCATCTCTGCAGCAAGCAGACCTAATAGACATCTATAGAACTCTACACCCCAAATCAACAGAATATACATTCTTCTGAGCACCACATTACACTTACTCCAAAATTGACCACATAATTGGAAGTAAAGCAACCTGCTCCTGAATGACTACTGGGTACATAACGAAATGAAGGCAGAAATAAAGATGTTCTTTGAAATCAGTGAGAACAAAGATACAACATACCAGAATCTCTGGGACACATTTAAAGCAGTGTGTAGAGGGAAATTTATAGTAATAAATGCCCCAAGAGAAAGCAGGAAAGATCTAAAATTGACACTCTAACATCACAATTAAAAGAACTAGAGAAGCAAGAGCAAACACATTCGAAAGCTAGCAGAGGGCAAGAAATAACTAAGATCAGAGCAGAACTGAAGGAGATAGAGACACAAAAAACCCTCCAAAAAATCAATGAATCCGGGAGTTGGTTTTTTGAAAAGTTCAACAAAATTGACAGACCGCTAGCAAGACTAATAAAGAAGAAAAGAGAGAAGAATCAAATAGACGCAATAAAAAATGATAAAGGGGATATCACCACCGACCCCACAGAAATACAAACTACCATCAGAGAATACTATGAACACCTCTACACAAATAAACTGGAAAATCTAGAAGAAATCGATAATTTCCTGGACACTTACACTCTCCCAAGACTAAACCAGGAAGAAGTTGAATCCCTGAATAGACCAATAGCAGGCTCTGAAATTGAGGCAATAATTAATAGCCTACCAACCAAAAAATTTCCAGGACCAGATGGATTCACAGCTGAATTCTACCAGAGGTACAAGGAGGAGCTGGTACCATTCCTTCTGAAACTATTCCAATCAATAGAAAAAGAGGGAATCCTCCCTAACTCATTTTATGAGGCCAACATCATCCTGATACCAAAGCCTGGCAGAGACACAACAAAAAAAGAGAATTTTAGACCAATATCCCTGATGAACATCGATGCAAAAATCCTCAATAAAATACTGGGAAACCAGATTCAGCAGCACATCAAAAAGCTTATCCACCATGATCAAGTGGGCTTCATCCCTGGGATGGAAGGCTGGTTCAACATTCGCAAATCAATAAACATAATCCAGCTTATAAACAGAACCAAAGACAAGAACCACATGATTATCTCAATAGATGCAGAAAAGGCTTTTGACAAAATTCAACAGCCCTTCATGCTAAAAACGCTCAATAAATTCGGTATTGATGGAACATACCTCAAAATCATAAGAGTTATTTATGACAAACCCACAGCCAATATCATACTGAATGGGCAAACACTGGAAAAATTCCCTTTGAAAACTGGCACAAGACAGGGATGCCCTCTCTCACCACTCCTATTCAACATAGTGTTGGAAGTTCTGGCTAGGGCAATCAGGCAAGAGAAAGAAATCAAGGGTATTCAGTTAGGAAAAGAAGAAGTCAAATTGTCCCTCTTTGCAGATGACATCATTGTATATTTAGAAAACCCCATTGTCTCAGCCCAAAATCTCCTTAAGCTGATAAGAAACTTCAGCAAAGTTTCAGGATACAAAATTCATGTTCAAAAATCACAAGGATTCTTATACACCAGTAACAGACAAACAGAGAGCCAAATCATGAATGAACATCCATTCAAAATTGCTTCAAAGAGAATAAAATACCTAGGAATCCAACTGACAAGGGATGAAAAGGACCTCTTCAAGGAAAACTACAAACCACTGCTCAGTGAAATAAAAGAGGACACAAACAAATGGAAGTACATACCATGCTCATGGATAGGAAGAATCAATATCATGAAAATGGCCATACTGCCCAAGGTAATTTAGAGATTCAATGCCATCCCCATCAAGCTACCAATGAGTTTCTTCACAGAATTGGAAAAAACTGCTTTCAAGTTCATATGGAACCAAAAAAGAGCCTGCATCTCCAAGACAATCCTAAGTCAAAAGAACAAAGCTGGAGGCATCACGCTACCTGACTTCAAACTATACTACAAGGCTACAGTAACCAAAACAGCATGGTACTGGTACCAAAACAGAGATATAGACCAATGGAACAGAACAGAGTCCTCAGAAATAATACCACACATCTACAGCCATCTGATCTTTGACAAACCTGAGAGAAACAAGAAATGGGGAAAGGATTCCCTATTTAATAAATGGTGCTGGGAAAATTGGCTAGCCATAAGTAGAAAGCTGAAACTGGATCCTTTCCTTACTCCTCATATGAAAATTAATTCAAGATGGATTAGAGACTTAAATGTTAGACCTAATACCATAAAAACCCTAGAGGAATACCTAGGTAGTACCATTCAGGACATAGGCATGGGCAAAGACTTCATGTCTAAAACACCAAAAGCAACGGCAGCAAAAGCCAAAATTGACAAATGGGATCTAATTAAACTAAAAAGCTTCTGCACAGCAAAAGAAACTACCATCAGGGGCTTGACTCTTTATCCAATTTACCAGTCTGTGTCTTTTAATTGGGGCATTTAGCTCATTTACATTTAAGGTTAATATTGTTGTGTGTGAAACTGATTCTGTCATCATTATGCTAGCTACTTATTTTGCATGTTAGTTGATGCTGTTTCTTCATAGTGTCATTGGTCTTTATATTTTAGTGTGTTTTTGCAGTGGTTAGTATCAGATTTTCCTTTACATATTTAGTGAAATTCTGAGTTAAAAATTCTTTTCTTGGAGAATATTGGCTCCCACTCTCTTCTGGCTTGTAGGGTTTCTGGGGAGACATCTGTTGTTAGTCTGGTGGGTTTCCCTTTGTAGGTAACCTGATCCTTCTCTCTGGCTTCCCTTAACATTTATTCCAGCCTTTCAACCTTTTAGAATCTGATGATTACGTGTCTTGGGATTGCTCTTCTTGAGGAGTATCTTAATGGTATTCTCAGTATTTCCTGAATTTGAATTTTGGTCTGTCTTGCTAGGTTGTGGAAGTTTTCCTGGATAATATCCTGAAATGTGTTGTCCAACTTGGTTCCATTCTCCCCATCACTTTCTGGGACCCCAATCCATCATAGGTTCATTCTTTTCCCATAGTTCCATATTTCTTGAAGGCTTTTTTCCATTCCTTTTCATTCTTTTTTCTCTAATCTTGTCTTCATGCCTTCCTTGCATTGGTTTAGAAAGTGCTTCTTTAGCTCAGATGAGTTTTTATTACCCACTTTTTGAAGCCTACTTCTGTCAATTCATCAAACTCATTTTCCATGCATTTTTGTGCCCTTGATGGAGAGGATTTGTGATCACTTGGAGGAGAAGAGGCATTGTCGTTTTTGGAATTTTCAGCATTTTTGTGCTGTTTTTTCTTCATTTTAATGGATTTATCTACCTTTGATCTTTGAGGTTGATGACCTTTGGATGGGGTTTTGTGTGGGTTTCTTTATGCTGATGTTGATGTTGTTGCTTTCTTTTTGTTGGTTTTTTTTATCTGCCTCTGGTCTTTGATGATGGTGATGTACTGATGGGGTTTTGGTGTGGGTGTCCTTCCTGTTAGTTTTCCTTCTAACAGTCAGGACCCTCAGCTGTAGGTCTGCTGGAGATTGCTTGAGGTCCACTCCAGACCCTGTTTGCCTGGGTATCAGCAGCAGAGGCTGCAGAAGATAGAATATTGCTGAACAGCGAGTGTATCTGTTTGACTCTTGCTTTGAAAACTTCCTCTCAGGGGTGTACTCCACCGTGTGAGGTGTGGGGTGTCGGTCTGCCCCTAGTTGGGGATGTCTCCCAGTTAGGCTACTCAGGGGTCAGGGACTCACTTGAGCAGACAGTCTGTCCCTTCTCAGATCTCAGCCTCCATGTTGGGAGATCCACTGCTCTCTTCAAAGCTGTCAGACAGAGTCATTTGCGTCTGTAGAGGTTTCAGCTGCTTTTTGTTGTTGTTGTTGTTGTTGTTTATTGTTTAGCTGTGCCCTGTCCCCAGAGGTGGAGTCTACAGAGACAGGCAAGACTCCTTGACCAGCTGTGAGCTCCACCTAGTTCGAGCTTCCCAGCAGCTTTGTTTATCTACTTAAGCCTCAGCAATGGCGGGCGCCCCTCCCCAGCCTCGCTGCTACCTTGCCTCGAGATCGCAGACTGCTGTGCTAGCAATAAGGGAGGCTCCGTGGGCGTGGGACCCTCCTGGCCAGGTGTGGGATATAATCTCCTGGTGTGCCCATTTACTAAGATCCTTGGTAGAGCACAGTATTGGGTTGGGAGTTACCCGATTTTCCAGGTGTTGTGTGTCTCAGTTCCCCTGGCTAGGAAAAGGGATTCCCTTCCCCCTTGGGCTTCCCAGGTGAGGTGATGCCTCACCCTGCTTCAGCTCTCGCTGGTCGGGCTGCAGCAGCTGACCAGCACCGACTGTCCCACACTCCCTAGTGAGATGAACCCAGTACCTCAGTTGAAAATGCAGAAATCACCTGTCTTCTGTGTTGCTCGCGCTGGGAGTTGGAGACTGGAGCTGTTCCTATTCGGCCATCTTGCTCCGCCCTTGTTAGTTTTTTTGTAGCAGCCAGGCCCCTCTTCTGCATGTCTGCTGAAGTTTCTTGGAGGTCCACTCCAGAACCTATTTGTCTGGGTATCACCAGCGGAGGCTGCAGAACAGCAAAGATTGCTGCCTGCTTCTTCCTCTGGAAGCTTAATCCCAGAGCGGCACTGGCTTGATGCCAGCCAGAGCTCTTCTGTATGACATGTGTGTCAAATCCTGTTGGGAGGTCTCTCCCAGTCACGAGGCACAAGGTTTAGGGACCCACTTGAAGAGGCAGTCTCTCCCTTAGCAGAGCTTGAGCACTGTTCTGGGATAAACTCCCTTGTCAAGATCTGCTGTTCTCCTCAGAGCCAGCAGGCAGAAATATTTAAGTTCACTGAAGCTGTGCCCACAGTCACCCCCATGTGCTCTGCCCCACGGAGATGAAAGACTTATCTATAAGCCCCTGCCTGGGGCTGCTGCCTTTCTTTCAGAGATAACCTGCCCAGTGAGGAGGAATCTAGAGAGGCAGTCCAGCCACAGCTGCTTTTGCCATGCTGTATTGAATTCCGTTCAGTCTGTACTTCCAGGCCTCTTTAGCACTCTCAGGGGAAAACGACCTAGTCAAGCCTCAGTAATGGTGGATGTCCCTCCGCTCACCAAGCTAGATCATCCCAGGTTGACTTCAGACTCCTGTGCTGGCAGTGAGAATTTCAAGGTAGTGGTTTTTAGCTTGCTTGTCTCCATGGGAGTGGGAACCACTGAGCAAGACCATTTAGTTCCCTGGCTTCAGCCCCCTTTCCCTCTTTCCAGTGGAGTGAACAGTTCTGTCTCAGTGGAGTTCCATGTGCCACTGGGGAACAACAAGAAAACAACTCTTGGGGCTAGCTCAGTGACTGCCCAAACAGCCTCCCAGTTTTGTGTTTCAAACCCAGATCCCTGGTGGTGTAGGCACAAGAGGGAATCTCTTGTTCTGTGGATTGCAAACCTGTGGGAAAAGGGTAATATCTGGGCTGGATAGCCCAGTTCCTCATGGCTTCCCTTGGCTGAGGAAGGGAGGCCCCCTGCTCCTTGTACTTCCCAGGTGAGGTGATGCCCAAAACTGCTGCTGCTTGCCCTCCATGGTCTGCACCCACTGCCTAACCAGTCCCAGTGAGATGATTAGGTTACCTCAATGGCAAATGCAGAAATCACCCCCGTTCTGCGTTGGTCTCACTGGGACTTGCAGACTGAAGCTGCTGTTCCTATTCAGCCATCTTGACATCCATCTTCCTAGGTTTTCCTCTAGGATTTTTTCTTTTTTTCTTCTTTTCTTTTTTTTCTTTTTATGGAGTCTTGCTCTGTCACCCAGGTTGGAGTGCAGTCGTGCCATCTTGATTCACTGCAACGTCTGCCTCCTGAGTTCAAGCAATTCTACTGCCTCAGTCTCCTGAGTACCTGGGATTACATGACACCTGCCCAGCTATCTGTCAATATTTTTATAGTTTGAGGTCTTACATTTAAATATTTAATCTACCTGAAGTTAATTTTCATATATGGTGACAAGTAGAGATCCAGTTTCATTCCTCTGCATATGGCAGGCAAACTATTATAGTATCATTTATTGAATAGAGAGTCCTTCCTCCATTGCTTACTTTTGCTCATTTTGTTGAAGATCAGATGGTTGTAGGTGGCAGGT
This sequence comes from Macaca mulatta, assembly GCF_049350105.2. Classification (NCBI taxonomy): domain Eukaryota; kingdom Metazoa; phylum Chordata; class Mammalia; order Primates; family Cercopithecidae; genus Macaca; species Macaca mulatta. The sequence goes on along the minus strand of NC_133426.1, from coordinate 57,300,810 downwards.
TTATTTCTGGGTTCTCAATTTTGTTTCCTTGATCTGTGCATCTCTTTTTTTGTAGCAGTACCATGCTGTTTTGATTATTGTAGCCTTATAGAACATTTCGAAGTTGGGCAATGTGATGCTTCTGTATTTGTTCTTTTTGATTAATATTGCTTTAGCTATTGAGGCTCTTTTTTGGTGCAAATGAATTTAAGAATAATTTTGTCAAATTTTGTCAAAAATGGCATTGGTATTTTGATAGGAATACTGTTGAATCTGTAAATTGCTTTGGGCAGTATGGCCATTTTAACTATGTGGATCCTCCCAATATATGAGCATGAAATATTTTTCCATTTATTTGTGTTATCTCTGATGTCTTTTAGCTGTGTTTTGCAGTTCTCCTTGTAAAAATCTTTACCTCATTGGTTAGATGGGTTCCTAGGTATTCCGTTTTTTGTGACTATTGTAATGGAATTCTGTTCTTCATTTGATTCTCACCTAGAACAATGTTGGTGTATAATAATGTTAATAATTTTTGTACATTGATTTAGTATATTAAAATTTTACTGAATTCATTTATCAGTTCCGGGAGACTTAGCAGAGTCTTCAGGGTTTTCTAGGTATTGAATCATATCAGTAAAGAGAGAGAATGTGATTTTCTCTCTTTTTATTTGGGTGCCTTTTATTTATTCCCTTTCTTCATTGCCCTGGCTAGTACTTCCAGTACTATATTGAATAGGAGTGGTGAAAGTGGGCATACTTGTCTTGTTCCAGTTCCCAAGGGGAACTCTTCCAGTTTTTGCTCATTCGGTATTATGTTGGCTGTGGGTTTGTCATAGATGGCTTTTACTATTTTTAAGTATGTTACTTTAATGCTTAATCTGTTGAGGGCTTTTGTCATTAAGGGATGTTGGATTATATTATAGGCTTTTTGTGTATCTATTGAGATGATCACATAGCTTTTGCTTTTGATTCTGTTTATTTGATGAGTCACATTTATTGATTTGTGTACATTGAATCAACCTTGCATACCAGAAATAAAACTTACATGACTGTGGTGGATTAACTTTTTGATGTGCTACTGGATTTAGTTTGCTATTATTTTGTTGAGAAGTTTTGCATCCGTGTTTATTGGGGACATTGACTTCATTTTTTTTTTTTTTTTTAAATTTACTATACATTTTGTCTCTGCCAGATTTTGGTACCAGAATGGTGCTGGATTCACAGAATGCATTAGGGAGAAGACTCCTCTTTGATTTTATTGGAAAAGTGTGAGTAGGATTGGTATCAGTTTTTCCTTATATGTCTGGTAGAATTTGGCCATGAATCCATGGTCCTGGGCTCTTTTTCGTTGGTAAGTTTTTTTTATTAGTGATTCAATTTATGAACTTGTTATTTATATGTTCATGTCTTCACTTTTATCCCTAATTATATCTTGGGAGGTTGTGTGTTTCTAGGAGTTTATCCATTGTATCTATATTTTCTAACTTGTGTGCACAAAGGTGTTCTGTATAGTCTCTAAGGAACTTTTCTATTTCTGTGGAATCAATTGTAATGTCATCTTTGTTGTTTCTTATTGTGCTCGTTTGGATTTTTTTTTTTTTATTCCTTGTTAGTTTATCTAATGGTATATCAATCTTGTTTATTCTTTTGAAGGATCAACACTTGTTTTCATTGACTTTTTGTATGGAATTTTGGGTCTCAATTTAGCTCAGTTCTCTGATTTAGTTGTTTATTTTCTTCCACTATATTTGGAGTTGGATGTTCTTTTTTTTCTTGTTTTTCTGACTGTGTCTTTAGGTTGTTAATATGAAATCTTTCTAACCTCTTGATGAAGGTGTTTAACACTACAAATTTGTCTCTTATCACGGCTTTAACTGCATCTCAAATTGCATCTTAACTGCATCAGAGAGAGTAAGCTGTGTCTACTATTTCATTAATTTCAAAGTAATTTTTAATTACTGTCTCAATTTTGTTTTTTGCCTAAGAGTTATTCAGTAGAAAGTTGTTTAATTTCCACTTTTTTGGTACTTTTGAGAGATCTTGGTATTGATTTCTGCTTTTATTACACTATGGTCTGAGAATCTGGTTGGTATGGTTTTGATTTCTTTGAATTTATTGTGATTTGCTTTATGTCCAAGGATGTGGTGGACCTTAGAATATATTGTGTATGGATGAGAAAAATACATATTCTGTGGTTGTTGTGTGGAGTACCCTGTAGAGGTTGATTGGGTCCAATTGGTCAAGTGTCATGTTTAAGTCCAGAATTTCTTTGTTAGCTTTCTGCCTCAGTGATCTGTCTAACTCTGTGAGTGGGGTGTTAAAATCCCCCACCATTATTTGTGGCTGTCTAAATCTTTTCATTGGTTAGGAAGAACTTACTTTATGAATCCAGATACTTCTATATTGGGTGTGTAATATGTCTTATCAACTCTTGATTCTGATTTTTCTCTACCTCTGGAGTATGTTGCTAAGAATTTTGTTAGTATCACTGAAATGTTAGCTTTCATGGAATTTTTTGCATCTAAGATCTTCCATATTCTGCTCCATGTAAAATCAGCCTCTCTTGGGCAGGGTTGAAGAGCTGCAAGTACTTATGACCAGCCATGACCTTGTTTGGAACTTCTATAATAAGGTGCCACAGGTAATGGAAGCTGTTGGATGTAGCAGTATTCTCTACTTGCCCACAACAGATGCTGTGTAACATGGGTCTGGAAAGAATGGGAGTTGTCAGTCTTTAAGGTCTGCCTTACTCTACTCAGTGTGAAACTTTTGTACCTCAAAGTTGTATCTGAGAAGTGGAGGGGGAAAACAGGTCCCAGCTTAAATATCATAGACTACAACTTTTCTTGTTAGGAATCACTAATTTTTCTTGAATAAATGCTCCTGAATGCTTTATGCCATTTGATCATTTTCACACCTGAAATGGTTGTTTCCAGTAATTTTTCAGTTTTATTGTTGGTTTGTTTGAGAGAGAATTTGCTGAGCTTATTACTGCTATTCTGGGATGCTTATTCTTATTCATATTTTTAATTATACATTTGTTAGTTTAACAAAAAGAATTATGCATTTTGTGCAACAATGCAATGTCCTAGTCAACGGGGATTACATAGGTGAACAAGATAGATACAGACCACAGCCTTTGAGGAGCTAACAATATTGCAGACTATTTTGTTATGGAGAATCTTTGCTTAGACTACGTGAACATTTTATTTTTTGTGTCTAGCTTATCAATTGGCAAGGTGACCAAGCCCACTCTGTTGAAACATCACAAAGCCAAGTTTGTTCTCAGAGAAAAACAATGCTGTGATCAATTGTTAATGATTGGCATGGGTACAAGATGGACTCTTGAGGGTGGCATGTTATGATTTTGCCAAACCTAACATATAAATCTTGAGTTTCATGCTAATGTTGGATGCTGAAGAAGTCACAAAAGATCTGCTTAACATTCCTGGAACCAATATCAGTGGGTTTCTCAGATGAGATCTTTAAAATGTTGTATGGCCAATGCTGTTCATCTCAGGATATAAATAGTCCAAGAGATCTTTGAGTACAGACATCTAAACTGAAGTGGGGAGAGGGGAGAAAGCCAGTGGAAGGCCACTTTTGTTAGCTGTTTCCTTCCATCTGTCCTGGTAATCACCTCTCCCAATTATTATGACATATAGGTGTTATGTTGATAATCATTGTATGACTAAAGTGGAAGAAAGCTGTAAATAACTTATTTGAGATACAATGATATGAAACATTGTTGATTGCATGTTACCAGGAAATAGCATAGGCTAATCAAATGTTCAAAGAATCTGTAGACTAGATTATTCTCTTTCATTGCTGTGTTATTCCAGTGACATTATGCAAAGAAAGGAGGATGGGGCAGGTTGCCAAGACAAATAATATAAGGTGTTTTTTTTTTTTTTTTTTTTGCAGTTTTTAGCATGGCTGTGAATGTTCTCCATGACATGCTTACCGTTTCAAACTCATGCTCCTCCTCTCACTCCTCTATTAAAAATTTACTCTCTCCAGTTAGTGTAGTGTTTATACCCTCTGTCCACAGTGTTCCTGATGTGTTTTTCTATTCCATTGCTCATGGGGTTCCTACTGCCTGGACCACTGTAATACTTACCCAACATCCTTCCTCTGACTAATTTCTAGTTCTCCTTCAGGATCCAGGTCAGGGGTCACCTATTCCAGAAAGCCTTCCTTTGTTTTCTTCTATTGAAATTCTCTGTTAACATTTTTCTTCTCTCTTGTACTAAGCTAGGAGCTCCCTGAGGGCATGGAATGTATCTGATTCATCTAACACCAGTGCATACTGTATAGTCCACAATACACGCTTAATAAATTGATTCTCGTTGTAGAGTGTCAATGAAGCAAAGTAAGAGAAGGTACTTTGGTTCACTGAGCACCAAGTGAGGCAGAAGAACAAGAGAAGAGAGTTAATTAAGAGCAGTAGGATTTAGAGTCAGACAGACCTGGGTTTGAATCCTTATCACTTCACTTCATAGCTGAGAGACCCTATTCAGCCTCCTGTTTCTTCTTCTGTGTAATAAATAAGGTCACTTCCTCTGAAATCATAGGGCCTGGGATAAAGTCCCAGTTCCAATACTATCTTAGCTATGTGACTTTGCAAATGTCTCCTAAAGAATTTTGTGTCTAAATTCCTTCATCTGTAAAATAAGGACACTAATAGTTTCTCCTTTTTATAGGGCTGCTGTAAGATAAAATGAGATGAGAGATGTAAAACTCAGAACAATTCTAGGAATAGATAAAACAAGGAAAACACATATAACTAATACTATGAAGTAAAGCAGGGATATTGATATTACCTACATTAATATCAATATAAACATATACATGTCTTCAATAAATGGTATTATCATCACTATTATCAATAATTTTAAAGTACTCTACACATTATTACATTAAATCCTTCCAACCATCCTTCAAAGTCAACGTAGCATCCTCACCTTAGCTGTAAGAAAGCCAAGGCCCAAAAATTAAATATCTGATTTAATTTACCCATCTTGTAAGTAGGAGACAAACATAAGAAACTTATACAAGCTTGGGAAACAGAGGAGAATGTCTCAGTAGGAAAAAAAAAAAAAAGAATCAGCAATAAAACATTAACCTATTTGGCATCCAACAATTCTACATCTTTGACAAAAGATCTCCCAAACCTCATATATTTTCAGCTTTAGTAAAGACAATAAAAACAAAACATAACTGAGTATTATCAACCCATACATGTAGTGAAAATGACATTGCATTTAAAGTCAGATAGAATACAACTGAATTTCAGTCCTGACCCTGACCCTTAAATCACTTTATAAGTCATTCAGTTTCCCTTCTCAGGTTTTACACAAAGATAACTTCAGTTGCTGTGAGGGATTTGGGGGAAACATAAATGAGATAATGTATAGAATTTCTGGCTCCTAGTACTTCATATATATTAGAAACTTGCTAAATTGCAGTTATCATCTATCATGAGTCTTGTATCAATATTACCTAGAATATCATCTGGCTTACAAGGGACACTCTTTAAATGTGTTCAAGACTAAACTAGAGGGAAAAGTTGCAAACCATACGAAGCCTCAAGCTGAGGAAAATCCTCCCCAAAAGGTATAAACAGTATATTTCTCCTTGGATTCTAGCCTACTGACTAAAGTATTTTACCTGTCTTCAGAAACCGAGGAGCTAGGTGCTAGAAACTTAAACAGAGCAATTTAGGCAGCAACTTTTTTCAAAGACTTAACAAATTAAGGCCGGGCACGGTGGCTCATGTGTGTAATCCCAGCACTCTGGGAGGCCAAGGCAGGCAGATCATCTGAGGTCAGGAGTTCGAGACCAGCCTGGCCAACATGGCAAAACCCTGTCTCAACTGAAAATACAAAAATTAGCCTGGTGTGGTGGCAGACTCCTGTAATCCCAGCTACTTGGCAGGCTAAGGCAGGAGAATCGCTTGAGCCTGGAAGGTGGAGGTTGCAGTGAGCCGAGCTTGTGCCATTGCACTCCAGCCTGGGCAACAGAAGCGAAACTCCATGAAAGAAGGAAGGAAGGAAGGAAGGAAGGGAGGGAGGGAGGGAGGGAGGGAGGAAGGAATCAAAGAAAGAAAGAAAGAAAGAAAGAAAGAAAGAAAGAAAGAAAGAAAGAAAGAAAGAAAGAAAGAAAGAAAGAAAAGAAAGAAAGAAAGAAAGAAAGAAAGACAGACAGACAGAAAGAAAGAAAGAAAGAAAGAAAGAAAGAAAGAAAGAGAGAGAAAGAAAGAGACAGGAAGACAGGAAGGAAGAAATTAAGAGTGAGTGACCAAAGCCAGGGAGAGAGTAAGGGTGAGGAAATTAAGGATAGAGACTATTTAATATCCTCTCTCTCATCCTCCACAACCCTTATGTTAATTAATTTACATGTATTATTTCATTTAATCTTAACAGCAACACTGCAAGGCATAGATTACCCTGACTTCCTAGATAGGAAATAAGTTGAGAAACATTCAATGTTTTCCTCTAAGATGCACAAGTAGAAAATTGCAGAGCAAAGATTCCAAATTCCAACTTTAAGTGGACCACAGGTTTTTTGGGTGAGAATGCGTATTTGATGAAGACTTTTCTATCCTCATCTCAAAGAATAGTGTGGTTCCCTGGGACAAGACCCTGGAGAAACCATAGAAACTGACCTAGTACGGATCCATGGGCCTTTAGACCTCACATAATCATGATCCATCCATAGCTTAAAAACTAGGCAAAGAAAACTAGTTTGATGAACAACAGAATGAATTGAATTCAAAGGGGATGATAGCTAAGGCAAGTAAACAATCCCTTGGAGAATTGTCTTTTGTACGAGAATCTTCTGGGAAGCCAGAGATCCTGAGAAAAGCTTAACTTGGTTTAATTCAGAGCAGCCAGGGGAGATTTTGCATCTAGTGTGATCACACTGTGGGATAGAAGACAAGTGGCTGAACCTCCCTGAGGCACAGTTCTGTAAAATGTGGATACTCATATGCACTTGTAGGGTTTTGGGGAGAAACCAGATATTGGCAAAGTATATTCCACATATGACATTAGCAACTGTTTTCTGGAGTTTTCAATCACACAACATTTTTATACCTGCATGTTTAAAACTTGTCCAACTGCAAAAGAAAATTATGTTTTCCTTGGAAACATACATCTCTATTTCTTTAAGATTACAGAATGCAAGGAATACAATTAGGTACCTGTGTAAGCAAAGTTGAAAGGCCGTGTTAGAGGGACATGATGCTTAGGTGCCACTGTGGGATGTGAGGGATATAAGAATACACCATCATCACCTAACATCTCCACCAGCTCTTTACGCAGGCTTTCTTCCACTGCCTTAAACTTTTGGTATTTCTCATTGTTATATTTGAGCTTTTCTTCCAACAAAGCCAGCCCTACAGAATGATAACATATATCAAATTAAGGTAATAAACTTCATTTTAATTCATAGTGTTTTTTATCTTTCCTTATTCAAGTAATACATGTTCATTATAGAACACTGAGAAAGTAAGTGATGAAAAAGAAAACTTTATAATCTTACCATCTATTGTCAATCATTTACTTTTAACTCCTTCTAGTTTGTTTTAGTAATGCTACATATAACATTTCTAGCCTCTGCTACTGCATAGTACATCATAAGGATTGTTCACATAATTGAAAACCCATTATAGCTGAGCACGGTGGCTCATGCCTGTAATCCCAGCACTTCTCAAGGCCAAGGCTGGCAGATCACTTGAACCCAGGGGTTCAAGACCAGCTTGGGCAATATGATGAAACCCCATATCTACGAAAAATACAAAAATTAGCCAGGTGTGGTGGTGAGCCCCTGTAGTCCCAGCTACTTAGGAGTTGAGGCAGGAGGATTGCTTAAGCCCAGGAGGTCAACGCTGTAGTGAGTCATAATTGCACCACTGCACTCCAGCCTGGACATGAGAGCAAGTCCCTCAGAAAAGGGAAACAGAGAATAAAAGTTTGGAAAATTTGCAGCCTTACGATAGATAGAAAAGAAAAAACCCATTTTCTAAGGAGAAATTCAAGCCGGCTGCAGAAATTTACATAAGTAAGGAGGATCCAAATGTTAATCTCCAAGACAATGGAGAAAATGTCTCCAGGGCATTTCAGAGTCCTTTGTGGCAGCCCTTTCCATCACAGGTTCAGAGACCTAAGAGGAAAAATGGTTTCTTGGACCAGGCCCAGGGCCCTCTTGCTGTGTGCAGCCCAGGGACTTGGTGCCCAGCATTCCAGCCCCTCCAGCTATGGCTGGAATCATGGCTAAAAGGGGTAAGGTTGAGCTCAGGTAATTGCTTCAAAGGATGGAAGCCCCAAGCCTTGGTGGCTTCCATGTGGTGTTGGGCCTGTGGGTGAACAAAAATCAAGAATTGATGTTTGAGAACCTCTGCCCAGATTTTACAGTTTGTATGGAAATGCCTGACTGCCCAGACAGAGGTGTGATGCAGGGACAAGGCCCTCATAGAGAACCTCTGCTAGGGCAGTGTGGAAGGGAAATGTGGGGTTGTAGCACCCACACAGAGTTCCCACTGGAGCACTGCCTAGTGGAGCTGTGAGAAGAGGGCCACTGTCCTCCAGACCCCAGAATGGTAGATCCACTGATAGCTTACGCAGTACACCCAGAAAAGCCACAGACACTCAATGACAACACATGAAAGCAACTTGGAGGGAGGCTATACCCTGGAAAGCCATAGGAGTGGAGCTGCCCATGACCACGGGAACCCACCTCTTGCATCAGCATGACCTGGATTAGAGACATGGAGTCAAAGGAGATCATTTTGGAGCTTTAAGATTTCACTGCCCCCCTGGATTTTGTACTTGCATGGGGCTTTTAGTCAAAAATTTATATTTAGATATTAAGAAATATTACAGGACATCAAACTGGTCTAGGTAGAAGATGATTTACATACCAATGGAAGGGATGGTGTACACTGACAGACCCAGGCACCATTTGATCAGCTCCCACAGAGGATTGACATGTTTCCCATGGTCACCAAGCAAATCCACAAATTTCAAAGGTTCCTGAGATTGAAAACAAGAAATAAAATACAAGAATATTTTCTCAAAATAGTAAAGACAAAAATATCTATAAAAGTTTTATAGTAGGATTATGCATAACAGCCAAATACCAGTCAATTGATGAATACATAAATAAAATTTATTAATAAAATATTAGTCACACAATGTAAGTGCTGATATATGATACAATATAGATAAAACTTGAAACATTGTGCCCAGTGAAAGAAGTCAGTAACAAGACACCACACACTTATGAGACTATTTGCATGAAATATCCAGAATAATCAAATCTATAGAGACAGAAAGTAGATTACTGGTTACTTAAGGCTATGGAGGGGCAAGTGGACTGTAGAGTGACTGATAATGAGTATGAGGTCTCTTTTAGGAATGATGAAAATATTCTAAAATTGTGATGATTGTTGCACAATTCTGAATGTACTAAAATCCATTACATTGTATGCATTAAATAGGCACATTGCATGGTACATGAATTATAACTCAATAAACCTGTTATAGGGAAGTGGAGACAGAGCAGGATGGCTGAATAGAATGCTTCAGCAATCAGTCTCCTTGAAAGAACACCAAATTAAACAACTATGCATGCAATAAAGCACATTCATAATAACCAATAAAGTCAGAAATCACAATCACTGGTTTTAACAAAATATCAATAAAAGAGTCATTGAAGAGTGTAGGAAAGATGGTCTTGTATCGCCTACACCAACCCTCCCCCATTGTCCATCAGCACCTCATTGTAAGACAATTTGTTTGCTTACAGGACTGTGAGTTAAGTGAATGGGCTACTTTGCATTGGAACCCAGTCTTGCCCTGTCCCACTGGTATGCAACATAGTGAAAAATTATGCTAGCACCAAAGCAGGGAACATTATAGTGGTTCTGAATGAGGAAAATTCTAAGCTCCAGTGGAAGGAGTCCTGGCTGGCTCTACCACTAGCTGACTAACATGGCCCTAGGCCTGAAGCAAATTTGAGTGACCATCAGGCCACAAGGACTAATAGTCCTTGGAAAAACCCTGGAGCTACACTGTTCTCTCAGAGGCAATTGATTTTGGATGCACCCAACCTAGTGCAACACCAGCTGTGGTGGCCAAAAGAGTGCATACCTCACCCTTCCTTTAACTCCAGGCAATGTAGCTGGTGAAGAGACTTCTGTGGCTTTGGGAAAGGAGTGGGAAGAGTACAGAGAATTTTGTCTTGCAACTTGGGTACCAGCTTAGCTATAGTAAAATGAAGCAACAAGGAGATCCCTGAAGCCCCCAATAACAGGCCTTAGCTCCTGTATGGTCTTTCTAGACCCACTCTAGTCAGAAGGGAATTGACTGTACTGAAGGGAAGAACCCAGTACCAGGAGAATTCCCCACCTTCAGACTGAAGAGCACTTGAGTCTCCTATAAACATAAGTCAGGCAGTAGTTGCCATGAGCCTTGGATGAGACCCAGTACTGTGCTAGCTTAATGTTTAATCTAGCACTTTCCCAGCTGTAGTGTCCACAGGAGTACACATGTTGTATACGATGAAAGATTTTAATACATCTTGAGTCGATTTTTGTATATGGTGAAAGACAGGCGTCCACTTTCATTGTTCTACATACAACAAATCAAATTTTCACATATAAAAATGCTACTTATTTTTATACATGGATTTTGTATCCTGAAACTTTACTGAATTTTTTTTTGGAGTCTTTAGGTTTTTCTAGATATAAGATTATATTATCAGATAACAGGAAAAATTTTGACTTCCTTTTTTCCAATTTGGATATCTTTTATTTCTTTCTTTTGCCAGATCGCTCTGGCTGGGACTTTCAGTACTATGTTGAATAGGAGTGGTGAAGGTGGGCATCCTTGTCTTGTTCTAGTTCTTAGAGGAAATGCCTTCAACTTTTCTCCATTCAGTGTCATATTAGATTTGGGTTTGTTGTATGTGGCCTTTATTACATTGAAATATGTTCATTTTATGCCTAGATTGTTGACACTGTTTATAATAAAACGTTTCTAAATTTTATTAAATGCTTTTCCTGCATCTATTGAGAAAATTATATGTTTTTTTATTTCTGTTTATGTAATATATCACCTTTATTGATTTGTATATGTTAAACCATCCTTATATTCCTAATATAAAACCCACTTGTTTATGGCATATTATCTTTTTGATATGCTGTTGAATTTGGCTTTCTAGTATTTTGCTGAGGATTTTTGCATCTATGCCCTTCAGGAATACTGATCTATAGATTTTCTGTGGTGGTTGTGTTTTTGTCTGGTTTTGGTATCAGGGTGATAGTGGTGTCATGGAAGAATGAGTTATGAAGAATTCTCTGCTCTTTTAACTTCTGGAACAATTTCAAAAGAATTGTTTATTCTTCTTTGTGTGTATGGAATAATTCATCTGCAAGTCCATTTAGTTCTGAGATTACTTTGTTAAAAATTATTTATTACTGATTCAATGTTGCTATTCATTATGGGTCTGCTCAGGTTTTCTATTCCTTCCTGATTCAAACTTGGGAGGTTGCATATTTCCAGAAATTAATTTATTTATTTCCTCTAGGTTTTCTTGTTTGTGGAAGCAGAGCTTTTAATAATAATTTTTAAGGAACATCACACACCGGGGCCTATCACAGGGAGGGGGGAGGGGAGAAGGACTGCATTGGGAGTTATACCTGATGTAAATGACGAGTTGATGGGTGCTGATGAGTTGATGGGTGCAGCACACCAACATGGCACAAGTATACATATGTAACAAACCTGCACGTTATGCACATGTACCCTAGAACTTAAAGTATAATAATAATTTAAAAAATAAAAAATAAAAATAAAAAATTAAAAAAAGAAAAAGAAAAAACATTTTAATTAAATTAAAAGATTCAATTATGATTAAATTTCCTAATAAATGGATCCTACAGATAAAAAAAAAGCATACACTTCAAGTTAAAAAGGTAAATGGAAAATAAAATTATGAAAAAAAAAGAATCTTTGTATTTTTGTGATTTCATTTATAATGTCTTCTTTTGCATTTCTGGTTTTGTTGTAATCTCTCTTTTTTCATTTCTGATTTTGTTGTAATCTCTCTCTTTTTTTTTCATGATTAATCTGGAGAGTGGATTATTTTGTTTATCTTTCTTAAGAACCAAGACTTCTTGTTTCAGTGACCTTTTGTATTTTTACCTTTTCTTTTTGGTCTCTATTTAGTTCTACTAGGAATTTTTTTTTTTTTTTTTTTTTTTACTCATTTTCTTCTGTCAATTTTTGGCTTTTTGGTTTAGTTTGTTCTGTGTTTCTAGTTCTTGGCAGTCCATCGTTAGGTTGTTAATTTGTAATGTTCCTACTTTTTTAGCATAGGCATTTAATGCTATGAACATCCCTCTTGGACTCTTGGAATCTTGGAACTCCTTTTTCTGTATCCCACAGAATTTGATGGGTTGTGTTTTCCTTTTCATTTGTTTCAAAAATTGTTATAATGTCCACCTTAATTTCTTCATTGACACAATAATCATTAAGAAACATGTTTGATTTCCACGTATTTGTATAGTTTCCAAAGTTTCTAAAGGTAGTGATATTCAGTTTTATTCAAGCGTGGCCTGAGAAGATTCTTGATAAGTTTTTAATGTTAAAAAATTCACTGAGACTCGTTTTGTGGCCTAAAATACAAGGTCTATACAAGGTGATACATGGTCTATGTTGGAGAATGTTCCATGTGCTTATGTGAAAAAATATGTACATTTCACAGTTGTTGAGTAGATTTTTCTGTCAAGGTGTGTTAGGTCTATTGCACCTAAAGTCCAAATAAGTTCAATATTTCTTTGTTGATTTCCCATCTAAATGATGTCTAATGCTGTGAGTGGGCTGTTGAAGCCCCACACTATTATTGTATTATTTTTCACCTCTCTTATTAGATATGGTAATATTTGTTTTATGAATCTGGGTGCTCCAGTATTGAGTGCATATATACTGAGTAATGTTATATCCTCCTGTTGAATTAATCCTTTTATCATTATGCATTGACCTAATTTGTTTTTTTAACGTTTTAATTTAATATCTGTTATATCTAGTATAGATTTAGCTACTCCTACTCCTTTTTGGTTTCTACTTCCATAAAATATCTTTTTTCAATCCTTTCCTCTCAGTCTATGTATGTATTTACAGAAAAGGTGAGTTTCTTGGAAGCAGCGTTTAGATGGATCATGTTTCTTATATTTTCTGCCAATCTATCTCTCTTTAGTAGAGTATTTAATCCATTTGAGGTCAAGGTTAATATTTATATATGAGGTTTATTTTCTGTAAGGTCATTAAATCTTTTCTAGTTGTTTTATACATTGTTTGTCTCTTTTTCTCTGTTTGTCTTTATGGTTTGGTGAAATTTTGTTGTATTCACAATTTGACTTTTCTTCCTCCTTTGTGTGATTGTTTTATAAGACCATTGAGTTTTATATGTTAATGAGTTATCATAATCATGAACATATACCTTTTGTTTCCATGTCAAGGACATTTTTGAGCATTTGTTTTAGGTCTTGTCTAGTGGTGATAAATTCCCTCAACAATTGCTTGTCTGGAAAAGACTTTATTTCTCCTTCATTTATGAAGGTTAATCATGCTGGATATAAAATTTTTAATTATATTTTTTCTTTCAGCAATTTGTAAATCCCATTCCATTTTCTTCTGACCTGTGAGGTTTCTGCTAAGAAGTTCATTCTTAGTCTGATGGGGTTTCTTTCATAGGTGACTAGATCCATTTTTCTTGCTGATCATGAAAGTATTTCTTCTATAATGACTTTAGGTATTCTGATTTAATATGCCTTTTTGCAATGTATTTGTCTTGGGATTGTTGGGACTACTATATCTGGATGTCTAAATCTCTTGCTGCACTTGAGATGCTTCTATAAATAATTTTCTTAAATAGGATTTCTAAACTTTTTTTAAACCTTTCTTTCTACGCCAGTAATACCAACAAATTGTAAGTATTGTTATTTTTGCACACTCATCTTAAGGGCTTTGTTCATTTGTCTTTATTTTTGTTTGACTAGATTACTTCAAAAGATGTGTCTTCACATTTTGAGAGTCTTCCTTCTGCTTGGTCTTTGGAATGTTTTTGTAACCCCTTCAATGAGTTTATAAGTTCCAAAATGTCTGTTATTATTACTTTTTTTTTTAAGAAAATCTATCCTCTTAGTAATTTCATATTAACAGCCTAAATTGATATTCTAATTTCTTTGTATTGCTTTACAAATTTCCATTTAAGGGCCAGATGTGGAGGCTCATGCCTGTAATCCCAGCACTTTAGGGAGCCAGCGTGATTGGATCACCTGAGGTCAGGAGTTTGAGATTAGCCTGGCCAAAATGGTGAAACCCCATCTCCACTAAAAATACAAAAATTAGTCAAGCGTAGTGGTGTGTGCTTGTAGCCCCAGCTACTCAGGAGTTTGAGGCAGGAGAATCACTTGAACAAGGGAAGCAGAGGTTGCAGTTAGCCAAGATTGCACCACTGCAGTCTAGCCTAGGCAACAGAGCGAGACTCTGTCACAAAAAAAAAAAAAAAAAAATCACTTTAATTTCATTAAGCCTCTTTAAAGTCAATATTTTGATTTCCTTATCTGGCATTGTGAAGATTTCTTTTGCTCAGAGTCTATTGTGTTAATATGAGGGTGTTATAGTACATTTCTTTTTCAGGCTTTCTGCATCGATACACTGATTTCTGAGCAACCAGGGGAATAGCGGATTCTTCTTATTTTTGAATTTACTTTTATTGAGTGTTGAATTTTGTTTTTGAATATATGACTATGATAATAACTACAATCATTTTTAAGATATAGTATAGAAAGAAATAAATGTTATAGTGCAAATGCAAAAGAAACTGCAAGAGAAGTTGGGATGATTATTGAGTATAAAAAGAGAAGGAATAAAGTCCAGTATTTGATAGCACAATTGGGTGACTACAGTTTAAAGTACTTTGTTGTATATTATAAAACAACTAAGAGAGTGGAATTGGAATGTTACAACACAAAGAAATAATAAATGTTTAAACTGACAGATACTCCAGTTACACTGATTTCATAATCACACATTGTATGTATGTGTCAAAACATCTATACCCCATAAATACATACAACTATTATATAGTCACAAAATTTAAAAATTTTAAATTAGGTCTGTAATAAAAAAGAGCTACATTAACATTAAACAGTATGGTTTAGAAAATGGCCACATCTCTTTTCTACCTATTTTAAGTGATTATTAATGAGCAACATGGTAAAGTGGTTATGACCACCACCTCTAAATCTGGCATCATGATTCAAAGTAAGAGGAGAACAGATTTTTCCCTTCTCTTTTTTTTCCAGATTTGTAATTACAGGACCATTTTTGACAGTCAGCATGTATGTTAACAGTTTATCCAAATTATAAGACAGTGTCTTCTGGAAGTGAACTCAAA
This sequence comes from Macaca mulatta, assembly GCF_049350105.2. Lineage (NCBI taxonomy): Eukaryota > Metazoa > Chordata > Mammalia > Primates > Cercopithecidae > Macaca > Macaca mulatta. The sequence goes on along the minus strand of NC_133426.1, from coordinate 57,285,363 downwards.
ATAAACTTTTTGCTTTTGATTTCAGCTTTAGTTTTCATCTAAAGTTCTGACTATAAACTTTCATCTCAGAGCCAAACATCCTCACCTTGTGAATTTTTATAAACGTTTTGTTCTGAGAGATTTCCAAAGTGTTTCTACAAAGAAAACTGTCTATTTTAAAAAATTTAAAAATTAACTATTTTTTTAAGGTAGAGGGGATCGTGTGAGTTCTGCCTTATGGAAGGGCTACTCTATGTGAGATACCTTATAAAAAATATTGTTAATCCACAAAATAAATCTGTAACATAGGTATCAATAGCTTAACTTTATGTATGAGTAAACTGCAGAATAGCTAAGTAACTTGCCCAAGATAACAAAACTAGGAGGTAACCTGCACTTCAAATTTGGATGTGTCATGCTCTAACACAAATATTCCCATTGGCAGAAAACATTCCTATATTCACAAAAGTTAAATTCTCCAGAATGTTGAATTTATCTTATATTTCTCAAATTGTTCATATTTAAAGTCTTCAGCAAGCCTGAAAAAACCTGGCATAACGAAAGCTTCTTTCACAAGTACCTGTATCAGTCTGGAACTTGACAACTGAAGTTACCCAATCACTTTATGCTTTATTGAAACTTACATGTTCTCAGTACCCAGAACACAACATACCTCATTCCCCTATATCCTTGTTCATGCTGTGGTTTCCCCTCTGCCTGGCATAATCTTTATCTCTTCTCTACCTGGCTAAGGTTTCCAAATCATTCAAGATTTGGGAGACTGCAACTCCTCCATCAAGAAGCCTTCGTTGACTTCCATATAGGAATGGGCACACTCTGTGTGATCACACAACCATATATGCTTATGCTAGAAAAGCATTCACCAAACTGTGCTTTCTTTAAATATTTTACTATTTTACTTATTTTTTCACGAGTTTCTTTTCCCTACACCTCTAACATATGGCCCACAATAGAAGCTCAATAAATGTTTACACAAAGAATAAAGTAAGGAAAGGAAGAGGCAAACATACCTTCCCATCATGTCCCTTTGCTGACATCATTGTGATCCACAACTGAAAAGAGTACTTCATTTTCTTCAGTTTAACATGTTGAACTGAGGCTCCTAGAATAGTTTCAAGGTGAACCACAACCTTATAAAAGAAAGATATAAAAATAGACAAGCATGATTAGAAGAGGAGATACTACTGAAGAGTGACATCAGCAAGATAGCAGACCAGAAAGCTCCAGGCCCTCATTGCCCCATGGAAACACCAAAACAAAACAAAACAAAACAAAACAAAACAAAAACAAACAAACAAAAAAACCCCACCAGATATAGAGCAAAGTAGTTTTGTGAGAACTCTAGAAACAAGCTAAGAAGCAACCACGGAAATGCCAAAAACAAACAAACAAAACAAAAAAACACAAAAAGCTACACTCAAAATGCTAGAAAATTTCATGTCATTTCTGCTTGTCCTTGTCCCACTGCCTCTCTGACACAGCACTGAGTGTCTGAAAGAATCCATCATATTATTTGTTCCTCCATTGGAATGAAAGAATATGAATGGAACTTGCTTGTAAAGTTCTAGCCTCTCTGGGGACAGTCTGAGAAACTGGTTTGTCTTTTCTGACTTGGAATACTGACTAGAATTCAGTATAGTGTAAACTGTAGGTTGGAAAATGCTTAAAGCAGTGGTGAAAGCTATTGCACAAATGAATTGCTGGGTTACTGCAGATATCTGGGTACCTGTGAGCAAGAGATTATATGCATGGAAATAAAATACAACTTAAGCTCTGAGAAGAAGCAGAAGTAAGACACTGCTGATCATTGTTAGGACCCACCAGACCACCCTTCTTTGCTTCTAGACCTATAACTAGACTCAAGTCTCATCAGGTCATGTTTTTTTTTTTTTTTTCTAATTTATATAGACATAAATCCAGGGAATATGCATGACAATGGATATTAAAAGTATGGATAGTCGTGGAAGAAACACAAACCTGAAACAGGCCAAATATATTGATATAGGCCCACAAAGGAGAGAGTCTGGATTTAGTGTTGTAGCTCAGTGTGTCAGAAAAACTCTAAAAAAGTTTAGAAAAACATAGACGAAAAGGTGTCCTACACTAAATGAAGTTGAAATTCCAGTCCTGCCTTGACCTACTGTAGAGGAAAGAATCCAAATTCTTAGGGATATTTATCATTTAAGACCTTCTTCCCCACCTTGGGAGGGTACTGGGAACAATTCTTAGCCACAATTATGAGAAATAAATTTTTGTGGGAACCCTATCATCTTTGAAGATCACTTTTCTCTGTAGGTCAGAAATTGCAAGAAGGATTGATAGCATTGAACTAATAAAATAAATTTAATAGAAATAATTCGATTCCCAAGTGGCAGGGGCCAAGTGACAGCACTTAACTGACAAAAACTAGGTAAGCAGAAGAGTCAAAGCAGCAATCAGAATAATCTGACTGATACAGACCTATGACATTGGTTAGTTAAGCACGTTTCTAGTAGTGAGACAGATAATAAGTCCATTATATTCTTACTAAATCTGTATAAGCAGAGGAGTCCTAGGTCAATTGATCAAAATTCTAGCTTGTAACATAAAACAGAGTCATGGCCCTTCAATCAATTCCCACGCTTGAGCCAGTTTACAGACTCACACCCCTTGAATGAAGGGAAGAATGGGTCTCACCACATGCCCAACAACATATAATGTCAATCTTTGGCATGGAACAATTAGGGAAAAATAATCAGAAGTTTTGGAGAATATTGTACATAGGTTCTGAACTGATACTAATGCCAGGAGACCTAAAATGACACTATAGTCTATAGTTAGAATAGTGGCTTATGGAGGTCAGGTGAACAAAAGAGGTGTTTGTGTTTTTGTTTTAATATTTATAATTTAGGAGGAAGTACTTTTGTTACATGGATATATTGCATAATGGTGAAGTCTAGGGTTTCAGTGTAGCCACCAACCTAATAATGTACGTTGTATCCACTAAGTAATTGTTCATCCTTCATCCCCACTGATCTCTCGCATCCTTTTGAGTCTCCAATGTCTATTATTTTACTCCTTATGTCCAGTTCTATACATTATTTAGCTTTCACTTATAAGTGAAAACGTGGTATTTGCCTTTCTGTTTCCGAACCATTCACTCAAGACAATGGCCTGTAGTTTCATCGATGTTACTGGAAAAGAAAAATGACTTTATTCTCTTTTTTAACGGCTGAGTGCAATCCATTGTATATATACACCACATTTTATCCAATAATCCATTGATTCACACTTTAGTTCATTCTATATATTTTCTGTTGTGAACAATGCTGCTATAAACACATGAGTGTAGGTACCCTTTTGTATAAAATTTATTTCCTTTTGGGTAGATAACCAGTAGTGGAATTGTTGCATAGAATGGTAATTCTATTTTTAATTCTTTGAGAACTCTACCTACTGTATTCATTACAAGTTATACTCGTTAATATTCCTACTAAAGCTTATGAGTGCTTCCTTTTTTCTCCACACTCTCCCATATCTGTTATTTTTTGACTTTTGAATAATAGCTACTGTGGTGTAATATAATAGCTAATCGAAATTTTAATTTGCATTTCATTGATTAGCAATGTTAAGCAGTTTTTTATACGTTTGTTGGCCATTTGTATGTCTTCTTTTGAAAAAGCCTGTTTATTCCATTTGCCTACATTTTAGCAGAATTATTTTTTGTTGTTGAGATGTCTAAGTTCTTTGTGGAACCTAGTTATTAATATTTTATTGGATGTATTGTTTGTAAATATTTTATCCCATTCTGTACGTTGTCTGTTTATTTTGTTGATAATTTCTCTTGTTGTAAAGAAGCACTTTAGTTTAATTAAGTCCCATTTGTCTATTTTTGGTATTGTGCATTTGTTATTAAGGTCTTTATCATGATATCTTAGCCAAAACTGATGTTCAGAATACTGTTTCTTGTTTTCTTCCTGTATTTTTGTAGTTTTGGTCTTACATTTAAGCCTTTAATACATGTGTGAAAATTTTTGTATATGGTGAGAGATACAGGTCCAGATTTATTCTTCTGTGTATGGCCTCTCAATTTTCCAAGAACCCTTTTTGATTACGATGTCCTTTTCAGAGTCTATCTTTTGTTGACTTTATCAAAGACCAGTTCGCTGCAGGTATGTGGCTTAATTTCTGTGTTCTCTCTTCTGTTCTTTTGATCTATGTGTCTATTTTTATGCTAATACCACGCTTTTGTAGTTTCTATAGCTTTGTAGTATAATTTGAAATTAGATAATGTGATGCACCCAACTTAGTTCCTTTTGCACAGGATTGCTTTGGCTATGCAAGCTCTTTGGTGGTTCCATATGAATTTTATGATTTTTTTCTAATTCTGTGAAAAATTACATTGGTATTTTGATGAGAATTGAAATGAATCTGTAGATTGCTTTAGATAATATAGCCATTTTAATGATGTTCATTCCTCTGTCTCAAGAGCATAACATGTTTTTCAATGTATTTGTGTCATCTCAAATTCCTTTAATCAGTGTTTGATAGTTTTCCTTGTAGGTATTTTTCACTTCCTTGGTTAAATGCATTCCAGGTATTTCATTTTTATAGCTACTGTAAATGCTAACAAACTGACTACTTGATTTGACTCTAAGCTTGATTATTACTGGTAAATAGAAATGCTACTAGTTTTTGTACATTGATTTTGTGTCCTGAAACTTTACTGAATTCACTTATCAAATCTAGGAGTCTTTTGGGTAGAATCTTTAAAATTTTCTGTGTATAAGGTCATATCATCAGCAAACAGAAATAATTTGACTTATTTTTCAATTTAGATGCATTTTACTTCTTTCTCTTGCCTGACGTCCCTGGCTACAACTGCCAGTATTACGTTGAAAAGGAGTATTGAAAATGGGCATTTTTGTCTTGTTTCAGTTCTTAGAAAGAATGCTTTCAACTTTTCCCCATTCAGTATAAGGTTGACTATGGGCTTGTTATATATGGTTTTTATCACTTTGAGGTATGTTTCTTCTATGCTTAGTTTTAAAAGACTTTTTATAATAAAGTTATGCTGAATTCTATTAATTTTTTCTGCTTCTATAGAGATGCTCGTATGGCTTTTGCTTTTAATTCTGTTTACGTGGTGAATTACTTTTATTGATTTGTGTATGTTGAACCATCCTTTCATCTCTGGGATAAAACTAACTTGATCATGATATATAATCTTTCTGATGTGGTGTTGGATTCAGTTAGTTAAAATTTTGTTGAGGATTTTCACATCTATGTTTATCTGGGATACTGGTTTGTAGATTTTTTTTCTCTTTTATTTTCATATGTTTATAACTGGCATTGGTAATTAGTTGATATTGGCATCATAGAATGAGATAGAAATAATCCTTTCCGTATTGATTTTTTTTAAAAAAATTGTTTCAGTAGGCCTGGAATAAGTTCTGCTGTGTACGTCGGTTAGAACTGAGCTATAAATCCATCTGGTTCTGGGCCTTTCTTTGTTGGGATTTTAAAAATATTATTATTACTCAATCTCACTAGTCATATTTGATCTGTTCATGATTTCTATTTTTTTCTGTTTCAATCTTAGGAGGTTGTATGTTTCCAGAAATTTATCCATTTCCTCTACTTTTTCTAGTTTATTAGCATAGAGTTGTTCATGGTAATCTCCAGTTATCTTATTTCTGTGATATCAGTTATAATGACTCATGTTTCATTTCCAGTGTGTTTATCTGAATCATCTCTCTTCTTCTCATGGTTATTCTAGAGAGAGTTCTGTCAATCTTCATTATTTTTTTAAATAACAAACTTTATTTCATTGCTTTTTAATATTGTTTATTTGCTCTAAATTTCATGTGCTTTTGCTCTCATGTTTGTTAATTTTCTTCTACTAGATTTGGGTTTGGTTTGTTCTCATTTTCTAGTTCATTGAGTAGTGATGGTAGGTTGTTAATTTGCAGACTTTTTATTACTTTGATGTAGGCATTTAACATTATAAACTTCCATGTTAATACCACTTCTGCTGTATTACAAAGGTTTAGGTATGTTTTATTTCCATTTTGATTTGTTTCAAATATTATTTAATTTATGTCTACATTTTATCATTGACTCAAAGATAATACAGGAAATTTTTTTTATTAATATTTTTATTACACTTTAACTTCTAGGGCACATGCGCACAACATGCAGGTTTGCCACATATGTATATATGTGCCATGTTGGTGTGCTGCACACATTAACTCATCATTTACATTAGATGTATCTCCTACATTATATCCATCATTTACACTAGGTGTATCCCTTCCCCGTCCCTGCTCCCCACAATAGGCCCTGGTGTGTGATGTTCCCCTTCCTGGGTCCAAGTGATCTTATTGTTCAATTCCCACCTATGAGTGAGAACATGCGGTGTTTGGTTTTCTGTTCTTGCGATAGTTTGCTGAGAATGATGGTTTCCAGCTGCACCTATGTCCCTACAAAGAACACAATCTCATCCTTTTTTATGGCTGCATAGTATTACATGGTGTATATGTACCACATTTTCTTCATCCAGTCTGTCATTGATGGACATTTCGGTTGATTCCAAGTCTTTGCTATTGTGAATAGTGCCATAATAAACGTATGTGTGCATGTGTCTTTATAGCAGCATGATTTATAATGCTTTGGATATATACCCAGAAATGGGATGGCTGGGTCAAATGGTATTTCTAGTTCCAGATCCTTGAGGAATTGCCACACTGTTTTCCACAATGGTTGAACTAGTTTACAATCCCACCAACAGTGTAAAAGTGGTATTATTTCTCCACATCCTCTCCAGCATCTGTTGTTTCCTGACTTTTTAATGATTGCCATTCTAACTGGTGTAAGATGGTATCTCATTGTGGTTTGGATTTGCATTTCTGTGATGGTGAGTGACGATGAGCATGTTTTCATGTGTCTGTTGCCTGTATAAATGTCTTGTTTTGAGAAGTGTCTGTTCATATCCTTTGCCCACTTTTTGATGGGGTTGTTTTTTTCTTGTAAATTTGTTTGAGTTCTTTGTAGGTTCTGGATATTAGCCCTTTGTCAGATGAGTAGATTGCAAAAATTTTCTTTTTTTTTTTTTTTTTTTTTTTTGAGGCGGAGTCTCGCTCTGTCGCCCAGACTGGAGTGCAGTGGCGCGATCTCGGCTCACTGCAAGCTCCGCCTCCCGGGTTCCCGCCATTCTCCTGCCTCAGCCTCCCAAGTAGCTGGGACTACAGGTGCCGCCACCACGCCCGGCTAATTTTTTTTGTATTTTTAGTGGAGACGGGGTTTCATTGTGTTAGCCAGGATGGTCTCGATCTCCTGACCTCGTGATCCGCCCATCTCGGCCTCCCAAAGTGCTGGGATTACAGGCTTGAGCCACCGCGCCCGGCCATCGATTGCAAAAATTTTCTCCCATTCTGTAGGTTGCCTGTTCACTCTGATGGTAGCTTCTTCTACTGTGCAGAAGCTCTTTAGTTTAATTAGATCCCACTTGTCAATTTTGGCTTTTGTTGCCATTGCTTTTGGTGTTTTAGACATGAAGTCTTTGCCCATGCCTATGTCCTGAATGGTACTACCTACGATTTCTTCTAGGGTTTTTATGGCATTAGCTCTAATATTTAAGTCTCTAATCCATCTTGAATTAATTTTCGTATAAGGAGTAAGGAAAGGATCCAGTTTCAACTTTCTACTTATGGCTAGTCAACATTCCCAGCACCATTTATTAAATAGGGAATCCTTTCCCCATTTCTTGTTTTTGTCAAATTTGTCAAATATCAGATGGCTGTAGATGTGTGGTATTATTTCTGAGGACTCTGTTCTGTTCCATTGGTCTATATCTCTGTTTTGGTACCAGTACCATGCTGTTTTGGTTACTGTAGCCTTGTAGGATAGCTTGAAGTCAGGTAGCATGATGCCTCCAGCTTTGTTCTTTTGGCTTAGGAATGTCTTGGCAATGTGCAGTCTTTTTTGATTCCACATGAACTTTAAAGCAGTTTTTTTCCAATTCTGTGAAGAAACTCATTGGTAGCTTGATGGGGATGGCATTGAATCTATAAATTACCTTGGGCAGTATGGCCAGTTTCACAATATTGATTCTTCTTATCCATGAGCATGGTATGTTCTTCCATTTGTTTGTGTCCTCTTTTATTTCACTGAGCAATGCTTTTTAGTTCTCCTTGAAGAGGTCCTTTACGTCCTTTGTAAGTTGGATTCCTAGGTATTTTATTCTCTTTGAAGAAATTGTGAATGGAAGTTCATTCATGATTTGGCTCTCTGTTTGTCTGTTACTGGTGTATAAGAAGGCTTGTGATTTTTGCACATTAATTTTGTATCCTGAGACTTTGCTGAAGTTTCTTATCAGCTTAAGGAGATTTTGGGCTGAGATAATGGGGTTTTCTAAATATACAATCATGTCATCTGCAAACAGGAACAATTTGACTTCTTCTTTTCCTAACTGAATACCCTTGATTTCTTTCTCTTGCCTGATTGCCCTAGCCAAAACTTCCAACACTATGTTGAATAGGAGTGGTGAGAGAGGGCATCTCTGTCTTGTGCCAGTTTTCAAATGGAATGCTTCCAGCTTTTGCCCATTCAGTATGATATTGGCTGTGAGTTTTTCATAAATAGTTCTTATTATTTTCAGATATGTTCCATCAATACCGAATTTATTTAGAATTTTTAGCATTAAAGACTGTTGAATTTAGTCAAAGGCCTTTTCTGCATCTATTGAGATAATCATGTGGTTTTTGTCTTCGGTTCTGTTTATATGCTGGATTACGTTTATTGATTTGCGTATGTTGAACCAGTCTTGCCTCCGAGGGATGAAGCCCACTTGATCATGGTGGATAAACTTTTTATGTACTACTGGATTCGGTTTGCCAGTATTTTATTGAGGATTTTTGCACTGATGATCATCAGGGATATTGGTCTAAAATTCTCATTTTTGGTGTGTCTCTGCCAGGCTTTGGTATCAGGATGATGTTGGCCTCAAAAAATGAGTTAGGGAGGATTCCCTCTTTTTCTGTTGATTGGAGTAGATTCAGAAGGTATGGTACCAGCTCCTCCTCGTACCACTGGTTGAATTCGGCTGTGAATCTGTCTGATCCTGGACTTTTTTTGGTTGGTAGGCTATTAATTATTGCCTCAATTTCAGAGCCTTCTACTCGACTCTTCAGGGATTCAACTTCTTACTGGTTTAGTCTTGGGAGAGTGTATGTGTCCAGGAAATTAGCCATTTCTTCTAGGCTTTCTAGTTTATTTGCAGAGAGGTATTTATAGTATTCTCTGATGGTATCTTGTATTTCTGTGGGGTCGGTGGTGATATCCCCTTTATCATTTTTTTATTGAGTCTATTTGATTCTTCTCTCTTTTCTTCTTTATTATTCTTGCTAGCAGTCTATCAATTTTGTTGATCTTTTTAAAAAACCAGCTCCTGGATTCATTGATGTTTTGGAGGGTGTTTTGTGTCTCTATCTCCTTCAGTTCTGCTCTGATCTTAGTTATTTCTTGCCTTCTGTTAGCTTTTGAATGTGTTTGCTCTTGCTTCTCTAGTTCTTTTAATTGTGATGTTAGAGTGTCAATTTTAGATCTTTCCAGCTTTCTCTTGTGGGCATTTAATGCTATAAATTTCCCTCTACACACTGCTTTACATGTGTCCCAGAGACACTGGTATGTTGTATCTTTGTTCTCATTGGTTGCAAAGAACACCTTTATTTTGCCTTCATTTCATTATGTACCCAGTAGTCATTCTGGAGCCAGTTGTTCAGTTTCCATGTAGTTGAGCATTTTTGATTGAGTTTCTTAGTCCTGAGTTCTAGTGTGATTGAACTGTGATCTGAGAGACACTTTGTTATAATTTCTGTTCTTTTACACTTGCTGAGGAGTGCTTTACTTTCCACTATGTGGTCAATTTTGGAATAAGTGCGATGTAGTGCTGAGAAGAATGTATATTCCCTTGATTTGGACTGGAGAGTTCTGTAGATGTCTATTGGGTCTGCTTGGTGCAGAGCTGAGTTAAGTCCTGGATTTCCTTGTTAACTTTCTGTCTCGTTGATCTGTCTAATGTTGACAGTGGGATGTTAAAGTCTCCCATTATTATTGTATGGGAGTTTAAGTCTCTTTGTAAGTCTCTAAGGACTTGCTTTGTGAATCTGGGTGCTCCTGTATTGGGTGCATGTATACTTAGGATAGTTAGCTCTTCTTGTTGAATTGATCCCTTCACCATTATGTAATGGTCTTCTTAGTCTCTTTTGATCTTTGATGGTTTAAAGTCTGTTTTATTAGAGACTAGGATTGCAACCCCTGCCTTTTTTTGTTTTCCATTTGCTATGTAGATTTTCCTCCATTCCTTTATTTTGAGCCAATGTGTGCCTCTGCATGTTAGATGGTTCTCCAGAATACAGCAAACTGATGAGTGTTGAGTCTTTATCCAGTTTGCCAGTCTCTGTCTTTTAATTGGACCATTTAGTCCATTTACATTTAAGGTTAATATTGTTATGTGTGAATTTGATCCTGTCATTATGATATTAGCTGGTTATTTTGCTCGTTAGTGGATGCAGTTTCTTCCTAGCATCGATGGACTTTACATTTTTGCATGTTTTTGCAATGGCCGGTACTGGTTGATCCTTTCCATGTTTAGTGCTTCCTTCAGGATCTCTTGTAGGGCAGGCCTGGTGGTGACAAAATCTCTAATCATTTGTTTGTCTGTAAAGGATTTTATTTCTCCTTCACTTATGAAAGTTAGTTTGGCTGGATATGAAATTCTGAGTTGAAAATTCTTTTGTTTAAGAATGTTTATTGCAGCACTATTCACAATAGCAAAGACTTGGAATCAACCCAAATGTCCATCAGTGACAGACTGGATTAAGAGAATGTGGCACATATACACCACGGAATACTATGCAGCCATTAAAATGGATGAGTTTGTGTCCTTTGTAGGGACATGGATGCAGCTGGAAACCATCATTCTTAGCAAACTATCACAAGAACAGAAAACCAAACAGCGCATGTTCTCACTCATAGGTGGGAACTGAACAATGAGATCACTTGGACTCGGGAAGGGGAACATCACACACCGGGGCCTATCATGGGGAGGGGGGAGGGGAGAGGGATTGCATTGGGAGTTATACCTGATGTAAATGACGAGTTGATGGGTGCTGACGAGTTGATGGGTGCAGCACAGCAACATGGCACAAGTATACATATGTAACAAACCTGCACGTTATGCACATGTACCCTAGAACTTAAAGTATAATAACGATAATTAAAAAAAAATAAATAAAAAGAAAAACAATTAAAAAAAAAAAAGAATGTTGAATATTGGCCCCAACTGCTTTCTGTCTTGCAGAGTTTCTGCCAAGAGATCTGCTGTTAGAGTGATGGGCTTCCCTTTGTGGGTAACCCTACCTTTCTCTCTGGCTGCCCTTAACATTTTTTCCTTCATTTCGACTTTGGTGAATCTGACAATTATGTGTCTTGGAGTTGTTCTTCTCGAGGAGCATCTTTGTGGCATTCTCTGTATTTCCTGAATTTGAATGTTGGCCTGCCTTACTTGGTTGAGGAATTTCTCCTGGATGATACCCTGCAGAGTGTGTTCCAATTGGGTTCCATTCTCCCCGTCACTTTCAGGCACACCAATCAGACGTAGATTTGGTGTTTTCATGTAATCCCATATTTCTTGGAGGCTTTGTTCATTTCTTTTTACTCTTTTTTCTCTAAACTTGTCTTCTCGCTTCATTTCATTCATTTGTTCTTCAATCACTGTTACTATTTCTTCCAGTTGATCGAGTCAGTTACTGAAGTTTGTACATTTGCCATGTAGCTCTCATGTCATGGTTTTCATCTCTATCAGTTCGTTTATGAACTTCTCTGCATTGGTTATTCTAGTTATCCGTTCTCCCATTCTTTTTTTAAGGTTTTTAGTTTCTTCGCGGTGGTCACGTGGTTCCTCCTTTAGCTCTGAGAAGTTTGATTGACTGAAGCCTTCTTCTCTCAACTCGTCAAAGTCATTCTCTGTCCAGCTTTGTTCCTTTGCTGGTGATGTGCTACATTCCTTTGGAGGGGGAGATGTACTCTGATTTTTTGAATTTCCAGCTGTTCTGCCCTGCTTTTTCCCCATCTTTGTGGTTTTAACTGCCTTCGGTCTTTGATGATGGTGACGAACTCATGTGGTTTTGCTGTGGGTGTCCTTTCTGTTTGTTAGTTTTCCTTCTAACAGTCAGGACCCTCAGTTGCGGGTCTTTTGGTGTTTTCTTGAGGTCCACTCCAGACCCTGTTTGCCTGGGTATTAGCAGCAGAGGCTGCAGAAGATAGAATATTGCTGAACAGCAAGTGTTGCTATCTGATTCTTGCTCTGGAAACTTCGTCTCAGGGGTGTACTCAGCCATGTGAGGTGTGAGGTGTCAGTCTGCACCTAGTGGGAGATGTTTCCCAGTTAGGCTACTCAGGGGTCAGGGACTCACTTGAGCAGGCAGTCTGTCTGTTCTCAGATCTCAACCTTCATTCTGGGAGAACCACTGCTCTCTTCAAAGCTGTCAGACAGGGACAATGACACCTGCAGAGGTTTCTGCTGCTTTTTGTTTAGCTATGCCCTGTCCCCAGAGGTGGAGTCTACAGAGGCAGGCAGTCCTCCTTGAGCTGCTGAGGGCTCCACCCAGTTCAAGCTTCCCAGTGACTTTGTTTACCTACTTAAGCCTCAGGAATGGTGGGCACCCCTCCCCCAGCCTCACTGCCGCCTTGCATTTAGATCTCAGACTGCTGTGCTAGCAATTAGGTAGGCTCCGTGGGCATGGGACCCTGTGGGCCAGGTGTGGGATATCATCTCCTGGTGTGCTGTTTGCTAAGACACTCGGTAAAGCACAGTATTAGGGTAGGAGTTACCTGATTTTCCAGGTGTTGTGTGTCTCAGTTTCCCTTGGCTAGGAAAAGGAATTCCTTTCCCCCTTGCCCTTCCCAGGTGTGGCCATGCCTCACTCTGCTTCAGATCTAGCTGGTTGGGCTGCACCCACTGACCAGCACTGACTGTCCGACATGCCCCAGTGAGATGATGCTGATACCTCTGTTGAAAATGCAGAAATCACCCATCTTCTGTGTCATTCACGCTGGGAGCTGGAGGCTGGAGCTGTTCCTATTTGGCCATCTTGGGTGCCCCCCTGGAACATATTGTTTAGTTTCTATGTATTTTTACAGTTGAAGAGTTCCTTTTGGAATTGATTTCTAGTTTTATTCAACTGTGGTCTGAGAAGATATTTGATATAAGTTTAATTTCTTAAAACTTATTGAGGCTTGCTTTGCGGCCTAAAATATGGTCTATCCTGGAGAATTTTCCATGGGCCGATTGGAGGAATTCTGAATTGGTTGAGAATGTTCTTTAAATGTCTATTAGGTCTACTTGGTCGAAAGTCCTGTTTAAAGTTTTGCATTTGTTTTTCCTTTTTCTGGCTTGATAATCTGTGTAGTGCTGTCATTGGAATGTTGAAGTCTCCAGCTATTATTGTATCGCTATATCTTCCCTTAGTTCTAGTAATATTTGTTTTGTGATTCTGGGTGCATATATATTTAGGATTATTATATCTTCTTGTTGAATTGAGCCATTTATCATTATATACTGAACTTTTTTTACTGTTCTTTATTTAAAGTGAGTTTTAACTGTCATAGGTATAACTACTCTTGCTTATTTTTGGTTTCTGTTTGCACAGAACATCTGTCTTCACCCCTTTACCTTCAGTCTATAATTGTATTTATGAGTAAGGTGAGTCTTTTTCAAGAATAAAATAATAGATCATATCTTTAACATCTATTCTGCCAATTGTATCTTTAAGTGCAGTATTTAATTCATATATATTCGAGGCTAATACTGATGTGTCATGTTTTGTTCCTGTCATAATTTTAATTGTTATCTAGTTTTTTTGTAAATTCTTTGGCCTGTGAGTTTTATACTATTGTGTGTGCTTATGATGAAGAGTATTGACCTTTTTAACCATATTTAGAACTTCCATTAGCGTTTCTTGTAGAACGAATATAGTCATGATAAATTCGCTCAGCATTTGTTCATCAAGAAAATACTTTATTTCTTATCTCCTTAAGCTGATAAGCAACTTCAGCAAAGTCTCAGGATACAAAATTAATGTGCAAAAATCACAAGCATTCTTATACACCAGTAACAGACAAACAGAGAGCCAAATCAGGAATGAACTTCCATTCACAATTGCTTCAAAGAGAATAAAATACCTAGGAATCCAACTTACAAGGGATGTAAAGGACCTCTTCAAGGAGAACTACAAACCACTGCTCAGTGAAATAAAAGAGGACACAAACAAATGGAAGAACATACCATGCTCATGGATAGAAAGAATCAATATTGTGAAAATGGCCATACTGCCCAAGGTAATTTATAGATTCAATGCCATCCCCATCAAGCTACCAATGAGTTTCTTCACAGAATTGGAAAAAACTGCTTTAAAGTTCATATGGAACCAAAAAAGAGCCCGCATCTCCAAGACAATCCTAAGTCAAAAGAACAAAGCTGGAGGCATCACGCTACCTGACTTCAAACTATACTACAAGGCTACAGTAACCAAAACAGCATGGTACTGGTACCAAAACAGAGATATAGACCAATGGAACAGAACAGAGTCCTCAGAAATAATACCACACATCTACAGCCATTTGATCTTTGACAAACCTGAGAGAAACAAGAAATGGGGAAAGGATTCCCTATTTAATAAATGGTGCTGGGAAAATTGGCTAGCCATAAGTAGAAAGCTGAAACTGGATCCTTTCCTTACTCCTTATACGAAAATTAATTCAAGATGGATTAGAGACTTAAATGTTAGACCTAATACCATAAAAATCCTAGAGGAAAACCTAGGTAGTACCATTCAGGACATAGGCATGGGCAAAGATTTCATGTCTAAAACACCAAAAGCAACGGCAGCAAAAGCCAAAATTGACAAATGGGATCTCATTAAACTAAAGAGCTTCTGCACAGCAAAAGAAACTACCATCAGAGTGAACAGGCAACCTACAGAATGGGAGAAAATTTTTGCAATCTACTCATCTGACAAAGGGCTAATATCCAGAACCTACAAAGAACTCAAACAAATTTACAAGAAAAAAACAAACAACCCCATCAAAAAGTGGGCAAAGGACATGAACAGACATTTCTCAAAAGAAGACATTCATACAGCCAACAGACACATGAAAAAATGCTCATCATCACTGGCCATCAGAGAAATGCAAATCAAAACCACAATGAGATACCATCTCACACCAGTTAGAATGGCAATCATTAAAAAGTCAGGAAACAACAGGTGCTGGAGAGGATGTGGAGAAATAGGAACACTTTTACACTGTTGGTGGGATTGTAAACTAGTTCAACCATTATGGAAAACAGTATGGCGATTCCTCAAGGATCTAGAACTAGATGTACCATATGACCCAGCCATCCCATTACTGGGTATATACCCAAAGGATTATAAATTATGCTGCTATAAAGACACATGCACACGTATGTTTATTGCAGCACTATTCACAATAGCAAAGACTTGGAATCAACCCAAATGTCCATCAGTGACAGATTGGATTAAGAAAATGTGGCACATATACACCATGGAATACTATGCAGCCATCAAAAAGGATGAGTTTGAGTCCTTTGTAGGGACTTGGATGCAGCTGGAATCCATCATTCTTAGCAAACTATCACAAGAACAGAAAACCAAACACCGCATGTTCTCACTCATAGGTGGGAACTGAACAATGAGATCACTCGGACTCAGGAAGGGGAACATCACACACGGGGGCCTATCATGGGGAGAGGGAAGGGCGGGAGGGTTTGCATTGGGAGTTATACCTGATGTAAATGACGAGTTGATGGGTGCAGCACAGCAACATGGCACAAATATACATATGTAACAAACCTGCACGTTATGCACATGTACCCTACAACTTAAAGTATAATAATAATAAATAAATTTAAAAAAAAAAAAAGAAAATACTTTATTTCTTCATTGATAAACATTATAGCAGGATTCAAAATTCAGAGTTGAAACTGTTCTTTTTTTTCATGAATAACTCTAGAAACAGAACCTCATTCTCTTCAGGCTTGTAAGGTTTCTGCTGAGAAGTCTGCTGTTTATGTGATGGGCTTTCCTTTATAAGTGGCTCAAAGCGTTTCTCTTGCTAATTTTAGGATTTTGTCCTTCACTTCTATTGTAGTCTTGTTATTATATGTTATGGTGAGCACTTTCTTGAAATAATTTTTCCAGAATTATTTGAGTCTCTTGTATCTGGATATCTAGATCTTTTACTAGACTAGGGAAGATTTTCTCAACTATTTTCTCAATAGATTTTTCAATCTTGTTTTTTCTTTTTATTCTCTCTTGAGAATACCTATGATTCATAGGTTTGGACATTTTACATAGTTCCAAACGTTTTGAAGGTTTTGGTTTTTTTTATTTATTTCTTTTTTTGTCAGACCGGATTAATTTGAAAGACCTACCTTCAAGTTCTGAGATTCTGTATTCTACTTGGCCTAGTCTACTGTTGAAGCTTTTAATTATATGTTGTAATTCCTTTCATAATTTTTTATTTTCATATTTTTTCTGTTTTTTAATACCTATCTCTTTGGTAAATTTCTCTCATATCCTGAATTGATTTTTTTTCATTTCTTCTTATTGCTTTTCAGCTTTCTCTTTGATTGCATTGAGTGTCTTTAAAATTAATGTTTTGAATTCTTTATGTGATATTTCAAAAATTTCATTTCGATTAGGATCCATTGCTACCAAGTTAGTATGATTGTTTGGGAATGTCATAACACCCACACGTTTTCATATTTCCAGCATTGTTACACTGTCTTCTCCTCATCTGGAGAGGAGGAGTGAAATAACATTTTCACTTGTTATTTTTAAATTTACTTTTGCTTATAGAGTCCATTTTTTTCCCTTTGGAGATATGACTGTAATGTTTGTTGAGTAAGGTTGTTTGGCTTTGCTTCTAAGTGTTTTTAGTGGCAAGCACTCTATAATAATTCCTTGGTTATAGACAGCTTTAATATGTGTTTCTCAAATGCTGGTTATAGTAGCAGTATACTGAAAATGTGAATAGGCTTATGTTCTCCTGTGTCTCTGGGGTGACAGAGGTCTTGGGAAGCTTATCTGGGACTGGTTCCCAGATATTTTTCTGTATACCTCAAGCTTGTGTCAGCGGATTTTATATTGGATTGCTTAGTTCAAACTTCAGGGCTGTAGGTGTTGCTTACAGGTAAGAGCCAGCGAGGTGTGGCAGTAGTAGTAGGGGTCTTTGTTTACATGGAGAAGATCTCCTATGCCTCAAGCAATGGACTAGTCTGTGAAATGCTCAGTGGCCTGGGCTCTATGCTCCGCCCCAGTGATGGGGTAATGCTGTACAGAATTTGAAGAAGCAAGCCTGTCCTCAGGTCCCCCAATGGTGGACACCATAAAAAGGACTGACTGAAGTAGCAGGGGAGTAGTGTAGAATTCGTATAATTTCCTTAGTTATAAATAGCCTCAGTGTGGTGGCTTTCTCAGATGCCAGTTGTAGTCATAATGTACCCGGTGCATAAGTGGGTTCAAGACCTAATGAGTAGCTGGGGTTGTGTGGGTAATGAAGGCAGCAGATGTCACACAAATCGTATCTCCTTTCTGAGTGCTATGCTATTGTGTCGGCAGATGTTGTAATGGACTATGCAGTTTGATCTCCTGTTCATTAGATGGTACTTTCAGGTGAGAGTCAGCTGTGGTCATGGCTGTGGGGTTCAAGCTTGAGCTTTGTTCACCAGGATAAATACTCAGATATCTTAGAAAATGGGCTAGGCTATAGAGCTTCCTGGGTGCCTGATCCTGTTGTCTATATCCAAGGCAGATGAAAGGGGCAAAGCTGAGTTGGACTGGGCTAGGCAAGTCCATGTTTAGGCTCCCCAGTGGAAGGCACAAGCACCAGCCTGGACAGGAGACAGATAGCAATACTAACATCATTGGGGCAATACTCCAGGAAGGAGCGAAGGAACCTCTGCTGTGCCAAAGAGCATGCATGAAGAAAGGGGTAGCTTTGAATTCAAAACCTAGCATGTGGCAGTGGGATCCACTTTGCTTCCACACTCTCAACCTGGTGGAGCTCTCTCTTGCAACCTACCATTGGCAGCAAGCTAAAACAGCCAGACAAGACACAAGCAGTTTGCCTTTAGATCATTAAACTGTCCCAGGCTGCCAAACTCCCTGGTTGAAAGAAAATTGAGTCTCCTAGATCACATCCATGCTGGCCCAGTCCTGCCAAGGGGAGAGCTCCCAATTTCTGCACCTGCAGCTCATGCCTATTCCACACTCACCTCTCAGTTCTGGCCATGAAATCTCCTTCCCTACATGAGACTAGATTGAAAATCTCAGTCCAGAGACTTGCCAAACCAGAGACTTTCACCCATTCTGGATAGTAGATTTCCGTGCAGTTCTCTATGAGTTAGGATTAGAAATGTCCTCCTTCTATTGGTGGTAGTGTATAGAAGTGCACACAAAGCACTTCCCAATGCCACTCCTTCTCATAGTCTCCCCACTGCTCACCAAGTCAGATCCTGTGCTTGGTAGGATCAAGGAGCTCCCTTGTGGCCTAGATTTCCCAGTTCCCCAATGAAAATATGTGTCGGAGAGAAACTCTCTCCCCCTCTTACACACTAGTGACTCACTCACAAATTTCCATGGACTCATAGCATGGGCTGCTGCTGGCTAAAATTTTTAAAGTTTCTGAAGTTTATTTCACTTTTATGTCCATGTTCCTTCTTGGATAAAATTTTACAATGTGACTCTCTGAGTGCTATTTTGCTATTTTCAGATGGGTGTGGTGTGATAACAAAGCCTCTAATCCATAATCATTTCCAGTCTTCCAGAGTGTCCTTGTGTCCTCCCTACAAATCTTTCATCACCTATAGGCCACAGAGGGACAGAGGCCATGGCACAGACACCTGGGCCTCCTCGAACAGAATAGAAGGAACATTGGAGCGAACCTGAGCTCAGTGGACAGGCAGAAGAGACAAAATCTCTGTCAGATAATCAGATCATAGGTTTAGCTGACATTTATTTCACAGTGTGTACAGTGAGTCCACGAAACCATCTTGCAATTATTTCCTCAGCTATGCAATGCATAATTTGAATAGATATACTTGGTAACTGTCAGAATTCCCACATCACTTCCCTGACCTATGGAGTGAGTGCTGTTGTCATGGTACAGGATAAATAGAAGGAACTAAAACTGCTCCTATCTAGGAAAATAGTAAACCAAAATCAGTACTGCATTCCTGGAGGGATTGCAAAGACTAGTTCCATCAATAACTTAAAAGATGCAGGGGTGGTAATTCCCATCATCCCCATCTAACTCACCTATCTCCTATTTGACCTGTGCAGAAAACAGATAGATCCTGGAGAATGACAATGGATTATTGTGAGCTTGACCAGATAATAACTCCAAACAGCTGTTATGCCAGATGTGGGTTCACTGCTTGAGCAAATTAACACATCCCCTGTTATCTGGTATAGAGCTATTGACTAAAAGAATGTTTCTTCTCTATGTCTGTTAGTAAAGACAGCCAGAAGCAGTTTGTTTCAGCCAACAAAGCAAGTAATACAATATTGTACCTCAGGAGCAGGATTCTTCAGCTCCTTGCAGTAATTTAGTTTGTAGGACGTTGCCTTTTCTTTACACAAGGCATTGCACTGGTCCATTAAATCAGCAACATAATTCTCATTAAATTTAGTAGGCAAGAAGTAGTAACTACTCTAGACTTATTGGGAAAACATTGCTTTATTTCCCCATCATAATGTCTCTTCTAATCAAGGAACTCATTTCACAGCCAATGAAGTACGTAAATGGACCCATGCTCAACAAATTCACTATTACTATATTTTCATTCCTATGGACTGAATTGTGTCCATTCTTTCACCAAATTTATATGTTGAAGCCCTAACCCCTAAGGTGACTGTATCTAGAGATAGCCTTTAAGATATAATGAGATCATAAGAGTGAGGCTTTAATATGATAGGACTGTGGCCTTATATTCTGTCTCCTTGAGCCTTGTAAGAAGGTGGCCATCTGTAAGCCAGGAAGAGAGCCTTCACCAAAACCTGACCATACTGGCACCATGATATCAGATTCCTAGCCTCTAGAACTGTGAAAAAATAAATTTCTGTTGTTTACATAACCCAGTCTATGGTATTAAGTTATGGGTCACTACAACCTGCATCTCCTGGGTTCAAGCAATTCTCCTGTCTCACCCACCTGAGTAACTGGGATTACAGGCATGCACCACCACATCTGGCTAATTTTTGTATTTTTAGTAGAGACGGGGTATCACCATGTTGGTTAGGCTGGTCTCAGACTCCTGACCTTGTGATCCACCTGCCTCAGCCTCCCAAAGTGCTGGGATTAAAGGCGTGAGCCACTGCGCCTGGCCAAAAACACCTTTGTGGCTTCTTGTTAATAGTTCTCACCCATGTGTTGTAGCTAAAATGTTAATCTTATGAAGGTTATTAATAGAATGGTTATTACCAGAGGCTGGGAAGAGTACTGGGAAGGGGAAATAAGGCAGGTTGATTACTGTATACAAAAATACAGTTTGAAAGAATAAAGGGTGGCAGGCAAGATGGCCGAATAGGAATATCTCCGGTCTGCAGCTTCCAGCGAGATCAATGCAGAAGGTGGGTGATTTCTGCATTTCCAACTGAGGTACCCGGCTCAATCTCATTGGGACTGGTTAGACAGTGGGTGAAGTCCATGGAGGATGAGCCAGAGAAGGGTGGAGTATCGCCTAACCTGGGAAGCACAAGGGGTCAGGGAACTCCCTCACTTAGCCAAGGGAGGAAACAAGGGACTGTGCCATGAGGGATGGTGCAATACCGCCCCAGATAACATGCTTTTCCCACGGTCTTCAAAACCCACAGACCAGGAGATTCCCTCAGGTGCCTACACCACCAGGGTCCTGGGGTTCAAGCAAAAAGACTGGGCGGCAGCTTGGGCAGAAACTGAGCTAGCAGCAGAAGTTTTTTCTCAAAGCCCAGTGGCACCCGGAAGACCGGCAAAATAGAACTGCTCACTCCGCTGGAAAAAGGGCTGAAGCCAGGGAGACAACTGGTCTAGCTCACCAGATTCCACCCCTATGGAACCCAGCAAGCGAAGATCCACTGGCTTGAAATTCTCCCTGTGAGTACAGCAGTCTGAAGTCAACCAGGGATGCTCTGGCATGGTCGGGGAAGGGGAGTCCACCATTACTGTGCAGTTTTCTCCTCACAGTGTAAACAAAGCCCTCAGGAAGTTCAACTGGGTGGAGCCCACCGCAGCTCAGCAAAACCACTGTAGCCAGACTGCCTGTCTAGATTCCTCCTCTCTTAGAAGGGCATCTCTGAAAGAAAGACAGCAGCGCCAGTCAGGGGCTTACAGATAAAATTCCCATCTCCCTGAGACAGAGAACCTAGGGGAAGGGGTGGCTGTGGGCCCAGTTTCAGTAGACTTAAAAGTTCCTGCCTGCTGACTCTGAAGAGAGCAGCAGAACTCCCAGCACAGTGCTAGAGCTCTGCTAAGAGACAGACTGTCTTCTCAAGTGGATCCCTGACTGCTGTGACTGACGGGGAGACAGCTCCCAGCAGGGGTGGACAGACATCTCATACAGGACACCTCGGGCTGGCATCTGGAGGTTGCCTCTCTGGGAAAAAGCTTCCAGAGAAAGAAACAGGCAGCAATTTTTGCTGTTGTGCAGCCTCCACTGATGATAACCAGGCAAACAGGGTCTGGAGTGGATTTCCAGCAAATGCCAGCAGACCTACAGCAGAGCAGCCTGTTAGAAAAAACACTAACAAACCAAAAGGGATAGCATCAACATCAACAAAAAGAACATCCACACAGAAATCCCATCCAAAGATCACCAGCATCAAAGACCAAAGGTAGATAAATGCAGGACAATGAGGAAAAAACAGCACAAAAAGGCTGAAAATTCCAAAAACCAGAACATCTCTTCTCCAAAAGGTTACAACTCCTTGCCAGCAGGGGAACAAAACTGGATAGAGAAAGATTTTGATGAATTGATGGAAGAAGGCTTCAGAAGGTGGGTAATAACAAACTCCTCCAAGCTAAAGGAGCATGTTAAGTAAGAGGAATTGCTAACTAGAATAACCAGGTTAGAGAATAACTTAAATGACCTGATGGAGCTGAAAAACACAGCATGAGAACTATATGAAGCATACACAAGTATCAATAACCAAATCAATTAAGCAGAAAAAGGATATCAGAGATTGAAGATCAACTTAATAAAATAAAGTGTGAAGACAATATTAGGAAAAGAAAATGAAAAAAAGTGAACAAAGTCTCCAAGAAATATGTGAAACTATGTGAAAAGATCAAATCTACGTTTGATTGGTGTACCAGAAAGTGGCAGAGAGAATGGAACCAAGTTGAAAAACACTCTTCAGAATATTACAAGAAGGACTTCCCCAATGTAGCAAGCCAGGCCAACATTTAAATTCAGGAAATACAGAGAACACACAAAGATACTCCTCAAAAAGAGCCACCACAAGACACAAAATCTTCAAATTCACCAAGGTTGAAATGAAGGAAAAAAATATTAAGAGCAGCCAGAGAGAAAGGTCGGGTTATCCACAAAAAGAAGCCCATCACACAAACTGCAGAACTCCACAGAAACCCAGCAAGCCAGAAGAGAGTGGTGGCCAATATTCAACATTCTTAAAGAAAAGAATTTTCAACCCAGAATTTCACATCCAGCTAAACAAAGCTTTGTGAGCAAAGGATAAATAAAATTCTTTATAGAGAAGCAAATACTGAGAGATTTTGGCATCACCAGGCTTGCCTTACAAAAGCTCCTGAAGAAAGCAGTAAACATGGAAAGGAAAAAACTAGACCAGCCAATGTTAAAAAAATGCAAAATTGTAAAGACCATCAACACTATGAAGAAACTGCATCAACTAAGGAGCAAAATAACCAGCTAGCATCATAATGACAACATCAAATTCACACATAACAACATTAGCCTTAAATGTAAATGGGCTAAATGTCCCAATTAAAAGACACAGACTGGCAAATTGGATAAAGAGTCAAGACCCATCAGTGTGCTGTATTCAGGAGACCCACCTCACTTGCAAAGACACACATAGGCTAAAAATAAAGGGATGAAGAACTATTTACCTAGCAAAGGGAAAGCAAAAACAAGCAGGGGTTGCAATCCTAGTCTCTAATAAAACAGACTTTAAACCAACAAAGATTAAAAAAAGACAAAGAAGGGCATTACATAATGGTGGAGTGATAATTGCAACAAGAAAAGCTAACTATCCTAAATATACATGCACCCAATACAGGAGCACCCAGATTCATAAAGCAAGTTCACAGAGAGCTACAAAGAGACTTAGACTCCCACAAAATAATAGTGGGAGACTTTACACCCCACTGTCAATATTAGACAGATCAACAAGACAGAAAATTAACAAGGATATTGAAGACTTGAACTCAGCTCTAGACCAAGCGAACCTAACAGACATCTACAGAACTCTCCACCTTAAATAAACAGAATATACATTCTTCTCAACACTACATCACACTTATTCTAAAAATGACCACATAATTGAAAGTAAAACACTCCTCAGCAAATGAAAAAGAATGAAAATCATAACAGTCTCTCAGACCACAGTGCAATCAAATTAGAAGTCAGGATTAAGAAGCTCACTCAAAACCGCAAAAGTACATGGAAACTGAACAACCTACTCCTGAATGACTATGGATACATAACAAAATTAAAGCAGAAATAAGTAAGTTATTTGAAAGCAATGAGAACAAAGACACAATGTACCAGAATCTCTGGGACACAGCTAAAGCAGTGTTTAGAGGAAAATTTATAGCACTAAATGCTCAAAGGAGAAGCAGGAAAGATCTAAAATTGACACCCTAACAACACAATTAAAAGAACTAGAAAAGCAAGAGCAAACAAATTCAAAAGCTAGCAGAAGACAAGAAATAACTAAGATCAAAGCAGAACTGAAGGAGAGAGAAACATGAAAACCTCTTCAAAAAATCAACAAATCCGGCCGGGCGCGGTGGCTCAAGCCTGTAATCCCAGCACTTTGGGAGGCCGAGATGGGTGGATCACGAGGTCAGGAGATCGAGACCATCCTGGCTAACACAGTGAAACCCCGTCTCTACTAAGAAATACAAAAAAAAAATAGCCGGGCGAGGTGGCAGCGCCTGTAGTCCCAGCTACTCGGGAGGCTGAGGCCGGAGAATGGCATGAACCCGGGAGGCGGAGCTTGCAGTGAGCTGAGATCCGGCCACTGCACTCCAGCCTGGGCTACAGAGCGAGACTCTGTCTCAAAAAAAAAAAAAAAAAAAAAAAAAAAAAAAATCAACGAATCCAGGAGGTGGCTTTTTGTTTTTTTTGTTTTTTTTTTTGTAAAGATCTAAAAAATACATAGACTGCTAGCCAGACTATTAATAGAGAAGAAAAGAGAGAAGAATCAAGTAGATGCAATAAAAAATGATGAAGGGAATATCGCCACTGATCCCATAAAAATACAAGCTACCATCAGAGAATACTATAAACACCTCTATGCAAATAAACTAGAAAATCTAGAAGAAATAGATAAATTCCTGGACACATACATCCTCCCAAGGCTAAACCAAAAAGAAGTCACATCCCTGAATAGACCAATAACAAGTTCT
This sequence comes from Macaca mulatta, assembly GCF_049350105.2. Classification (NCBI taxonomy): domain Eukaryota; kingdom Metazoa; phylum Chordata; class Mammalia; order Primates; family Cercopithecidae; genus Macaca; species Macaca mulatta. Next base: position 57,260,652 of record NC_133426.1, on the reverse strand, counting down.
GAAATTGAGGCAGTAATTAATAGATTAATAGCCTACCAAAAAAAAAAAAAAAAAAAAAAGCCCAGGACAAGATGAATTTACAGTCAAATTCTACCAGAGGTACAAAGAGGAGTTGGTACCATTTCTTCTGTAACTATTCCAAACAATAGAAACAGAGGGAATCCTCCCTAACTGATTTTATGAGGCCAGCATCATCCGGATACCAAACCTGGCAGAGGGACAACAAAAGAAGAAAATTTCAGGCAAAAATCCCTGATGATGTCCCCCTTCCCGAGTCCAAGTGATCTCATCACACACCGGGGCCTATTATGGGGAGGGAGGAGGGGGGAGGGATTGCATAGGATTTATACCTGATGTAAATGACGAGTTGATGGGTGCAGCACAGCAACATGGCACAAGTATACATATGTAACAAACCTGCACGTTATGCACATGTACCCTAGAACTTAAAGTATAATAATAATAAAAATAAATAAATAAATAAACAAATAAATAAATAAATAAAAAATCTGACTTAAAAAAAAAAAAAAAAAAACAAACAAAAATCCCTGATGAATATCAATGCAAAAATCCTCAATAAAATACTGGCAAACTGAATCTAGTAGCAAATCAAAAAGCTTATCCACCACAATCAAGTCAGCTTCATACCTGGGATGCAAGGCTTGTCCAACATACACAAATCTATACATGTAATCCATCACATAAACAGAACCAATGACAAAAACCACATGATTACCTGAATCAATGCAGAAAAAGCCTTCGATAAAATTCAACACCGTTTCATGCAGAAAGCTCTCAATAAACTACGTATTGACTGAACACATCTCAAAATAATAAGAGCTATTTATGACAAAGCCACAGTCAATATCATACTGAAGGGGCAAAAGCTGGAAGCATTTCTTTTGAAAACTGGCACAAGACAAAGATGCCCTCCCTCACCACTCTTATGTAAAATAGTATCAAAACTTCTGGACAGGGCAATCGGGCAAGAGAAAGAAATGCAGGGTATTCAAATAGGAAGAGAGGAAGTCAAATTGTCTAGGTTTGTGGATGACAGGATTGTATATTTAGAAAAACCATCATCTCAGCCCAAAATCTCCTTAAGCTTATAAGCAGCTTCAGCAAAGTCTCAGGATACAAAATCAGTGTGCAAAAATTACAAACATTCCTATACACCAATAATAGACAAACAGAGAGCCAAGTCAGGAGTGAACTCCCATTCACAATTTGTACAAAGAGAATAAAATACCTAGAAATACAACTTACAAGGGATGTGAAATATCTCTTCAAGGAGAACTACAAATCACTGCTCAAGGAAGTAAGAGAGGACAGAAACAAATCGAAAAACATCCCATGCTCATGGATAGAAAGAATCAATATCACGAAAATGGTCATACTGCCCAAAGTAACTTATAAATTCAATTCTATCCCCATCAAGCTACCATTAACTTTATTCACAGAGTTGGAAAATATTTTACATTTTATATGGAAACAAAAAAGAGCCTGTAGAGCCAAGACAATCCTAAGCAAAATGAGCATAGCTGGAGGCATCACACTACCTGACTTCAAACTATACTGCAAGGCTACAGTAACCAAAAGAGCATGGTACCAAAACAGATATATAGACCAATGGAACAGAACACAGGTCTCAGAAATAACACCACACATCTACAACCATCTGATCTTTGACAAACCTGACAGAAACAACAGGGAAAGGATGCTTTATTTAATAAATGGTGTTGGGAAAACTGGCTAGCCATATGTAGAAAACTAAAACTGGACCCCTTATTTACACCTTATACAAAAATTAACTCACAATGGATTAAAGACTTAAATGTAAGACCTAAAACTATAAAAATTCTGGAAGAAAAGCTAGGCAGTACCAATCAGGACATAGGCATGGGCAAAGACTTTATGACTAAAACAACAAAAGCAATGGCAACAAAAGCCAAAATTGACAAATGGAATCTAATTAAACTAAAAAGCTTCAGCACAGCAAAAGAAACTATCATCAGAGTGAACAGGCAACCTATAGAATAGGATAAAATTTTTGCAATCTATCCATCTGACAAAGGGCTAATGTCCAGAATCTACAAGGAACCTAAACAGCTTTACAAGAAAAAAAAAAAAAATCAAAAAGTGGGCAAAGGATATAAACAGACACTTCTCAAAAGAAGACATATATGCAGCCAATAAACATATGAAATAAAAAGTTCGTCATTACTGGTCATTACAGAAATGCAAATCAAAACCACAATGAGATACCATCTCACGTTAGTTAGAATGGCGATCATTAACAAATCAGGAAACAAAAGATGCTGGAAAGGATGTAGAGAAATAGGAATGCTTCTACACTGTTGATTGGAGTGTCAATTAGTTCAACCATTGTGGAAGACAGTGTGGTGATTCCTCGAGGATCTAGAACCAGAAATACCATTTGACCCAGCAATCTCATTACTGGGTACATAACCAAGGATTATAAATTATTATACTATAAAGACACATGCACACATATGTTTATTGCAGCACTGTTCACAATAGCAAAGACTTGGATCCAAGGCAAATACCCATCAATAATAAACTGGATAAAGAAAATGTGGCACATATACACCATGGAATACTATGCAGCCAGAAAAGAAGGATGAGTTCACGTCCTTTGCAGGGAGATGGATGTAGCTGGAAACCATCATCCTCAGAAAACTAACACAAGAACAGAGAACTAAACACCGCATGTTCTCACTCATATCTGGGAGTTGAACAATGAGAACACGTGAACACAGGGAGGGGAACATCACATGCTGGGGCCTGTAACGGGGTGGGGTGCTAGGGGAGGGATAGCATTAGAAGAAACACCTAATTTAGATGACGGGTTGATGAGTGCAGCAAACCCCCATGGTACGTGTATACCTACGTAACAAACCTACATGTTCTGCACATGTATCTCAGAACTTAAAATATAATTTAAAAAAAAGAAAGAATAAAATCTAGTGTTTGTTATAACAATAGGGTGCCTATAGTTACCAACGATGTATTCTATATTTCAAAATAACTAGAAGAGTCGACTTGGAATATTACTAACACAAAGTAATGATAAATATTTTAGGTAATGGATATCCCAATTACTAGATTTGATTATTACACATTGTATTCTTGTATCAAAATATTACATGTACCCCATAAACAGGTACAACTAGCATGTACCTGTTAAAATAAAGAAAATTTTAAAAGAATAATACTCCCATAAGAATAGCTCCCTTTGAAAACTGGCACAAGACAGGGATGCCCTCTCTCACCACTCCTATTCAACATAGTGTTGGAAGTTCTGGCTAGGGCAATCAGGCAGGAGAAAGAAATAAAGGGTATTCAGTTAGGAAAAGAAGAAGTCAAATTGTCCCTCGTTGCAGATGACATGATTGTATATTTAGAAAACCCCATTGTCTCAGCCCAAAATCTCCTTAACCTGATTAGCAACTTCAGCAAAGTCTCAGGATACAAAATTAATGTGCAAAAATCACAAGCATTCTTATACACCAGCAACAGACAAACAGAGAGCCAAATCATGAATGAACTTCCATTCACAATTGCTTCAAAGAGAATAAAATACCTAGGAATCCAACTGACAAGGGATATAAAGGACCTCTTCAAGGAGAACTACAAACCACTGCTCAGTGAATTAAAAGAGGACACAAACAAATGGAAGAACATACCATGCTCATGGATAGGAAGAATCAATATCGTGAAAATGGCCATACTGCCCAAGGTAATTTATAGATTCAATGCCATCCCCATCAAGCTACCAATGAGTTTCTTCACAGAATTGGAAAAAACTGCTTTAAAGTTCATATGGAACCAAAAAAGAGCCCGCATTGCCAAGACAATCCTAAGTCAAAAGAACAAAGCTGGAGGCATCACACTACCTGACTTCAAACTATACTACAAGGCTACAGTAATCAAAACAGCATGTACTGGTACCAAAACAGAGATATAGACCAATGGAACAGAACAGAGTCCTTAGAAATAATACCACACATTTATAGCCATCTGATCTTTGACAAATCTCAGAAAAAAACAAGAAATGGGGAAAGGATTCCCTATTTAATAAATGGTGCTGGGAAAATTGGCTAGCCATAAGTAGAAAGCTGAACCTGGATCCTTTCCTTACTCCTTATACGAAAATTAATTCAAGATGGATTAGAGACTTAAATGTTAGAACTAATACCATAAAAACCCTAGAAGAAAACCTAGGTAATACCATTCAGGACATAGGCATGGGCAAGGACTTCATGTCTAAAACACCAAAAGCAATGGCAACAAAAGCCAAAATTGACAAATGAGATCTAATTAAACTAAAGAGCTTCTGCACAGCAAAAGAAACTACCATCAGAGTGAACAGGCAACCTACAGAATGGGAGAAAATTTTTGCAATCTACTCATCTGACAAAGGGCTAATATCCAGAACTTGCAAAGAACTCAAACAAATTTACAAGAAAAAAACAAACAACCCCACCAAAAAGTGGGCAAAGGATATGAACAGATAGTTCTCAAAAGAAGACATTCATACAGCCAACAGACACATGAAAACATGCTCATCATCACTGGCCATCAGAGAAATGCAAATCAAAACCACAATGAGATACCATCTTACACCAGTTAGAATGGCAATCATTAAAAAGTCAGGAAACAACAGGTGCTAGAGAGGATGTGGAGAAATAGAAACACTTTTACACTGTTGGTGGGAATGTAAACTAGTTCAACCATTATGGAAAACAGTATGGCGATTCCTCAAGGATCCAGAACTAGAAGTACCATATGACCCAGCCATCCCATTTCTGGGTATATACCCAAAGCATTATAAATCATGCTGCTATAAAGACACATGCACACGTATGTTTATTGTGGCACTATTCACAATAGCAAAGACTTGGAATCAACCCAAATGTCCATCAGTGACAGATTGGATTAAGAAAATGTCGCACATATACACCATGGAATACTATGCAGCCATAAAAATGGATGAGTTTGTGTCCTTTGTAGGGACATGGATGTAGCTGGAAACCATCATTCTCAGCAAACTATTGCAAGAACAGAAAACCAAACACCACATGTTCTCACACATAGGTTGGAATTGAACAATGAGATCACTTGGACTCGGGAAGGAGAACATTACACACCGGGGCCTATTATGGGGAGAGGTGAGGGGGGAGGGATTGCATTGGGAGTTATACCTGATGTAATTGACGAGTTGATGGGTGCTGACGAGTTGATGGTTGCAGCACCCCAACATGGCACAAGTATACATATGTAATGAACCTGCATGTTATGCACATGTACCCTAGAACTTAAAGTATAATAATAAAAAAAGAATAGCTGTAGATGAAAAATAATTTAATTCATTCATTACAAAAGAATAATGTTGTGGAGGCTTTTGATTCTAGGTGTAGCACCCTGGTGGAACAAAAAACTCCAAGAGTAAATACGTTGAAGAGGGTAAGAGAAGTAATTTCCCATTAACTGTATCACCTCTACCCAAAGGTAACAGAACTTGGGGCCAAAAGAGGCCCAAGGAAAAGGAAATTTCTCCTACAAATTAAAGTTGAACACACAGCTTCCCCAGCCGTGCAGAATACTGCCCAGGAGATGAACTCCTCTCTTGCTCTACCCAAAACACTGAGTGCATGAGCAAAGCTGAATTCTCTGCAGTTAACTAGGAGCAGTGAAAAGGACAGGAAACACATAATAACCAGCATGCAATACACAATAATCACTCATGAATACTAATTACCAATTCATGGACTCCACCAAGAGAATTGTCCATAAGCCCTGCAGGATGACTTACCTGAGGACCCCACACACAGCCAACATGTGCCCCAAGCTCCCTTCTTCCCTGATGGAAAGCACCCCACACATCTCTGTGCATGACTCACATGAGAACAATAAATAGCATATGGATCTCATAATTGGGTCAGAATCTTAACAGTCCACTTGAATCTTCTGGATTGAGAGAAGACATACAAACTTGAATAACTCAGGACACACTGTTTTAGGGAAAATAAATGGGAAGGTCAGAGCACCAGGTCTCACTTTGCAGCATTGAGAGAATGCAAACAATACTAAGTTTTTCCCCCTAAGAATAATTAAGAAGAGTGGAAAAGGCACATCTCTGGAAAAGGTCTGAAAGCCTCCCGGAATATCTGGCTGGGCTCACTGGTGAAGATCTTTCTTCCCCAAAGCCTGTTATAAACAGTAGAGAAGATAACTGCTTTTTCAACTGTGAAGACAACAACACAAGACTCCAGGGAACATAAAAGATTAAGGAAATATGAAATCATTGAAGGTACAAAATAAAGCTCCAGTGACTGACCCCAAAGAAATAAAGAACTACAAATTGCCTGACAAAGAATTCAAAATAATCACTTCAAAGAATCACAGCGAGCTACAAGAAAACACATAGAGACAACTAAGTGAATTCAGGAAAGTGATACACAAACAAAATTGGAAGTACAACGAAGAGATACAAACCATTAAATAAAAAAGAAAGGAAAAGAAATTCTAGAGATGCAGAATACAAAGTCTGAAGTGAAAAACGCAATCTCAGACTCAGTCAAACAGAATAATCATCAAACATGAACACAGGTCATTTGAAGTTATCTAGTCAGAGGGAAAAAAACAAAAAGGAATTATTAAAAAGAGTAAAGAAAGCACATGGGACATATTGAAAATCATCAAGCAAAGCAGTATACACATTATGTAAGTAATAAAAGTAACATGGAAAAAGAAAAATGTAGAAAGCTTATTTAAAGAAATAATGACAGAAACCGTCTCAAATATGCAAGGGGAAACAAACTTCCAGATGAGGAAAGCCCTAACAACCCCAAATGGTTTGAGCCTAAAAAGGTGCTCTCACTGAGACACATTATAATTGAATTACCAAAAGTCGAAGACAGACAGTAATTTGAAAAGAGCAAGAGAAAAGCAACTTGACACATACAAGGGAACTTCCATGAGATTTTTAAAATAATGAATAACTGAGGTTTTATTTTATTTTATTTTATTTATTTTTAACTTTTAAGTTCAGGAGTACATGTGCAGATTTGTTATATAAGTAAATTTGTGTCATGGGGCTTTGTTATATAAATAATTCCATCACCCAGGTATTAAGCTTAGTACCCATTAGTTATTTTTCCTGATCCTGTCCATACTCCCAAGCTCCACCCTCTGATAGGCCCCAATGTGTGTTGTTCCCCTCTATGTGTCCATGTGGCCTCATCATTTAGCTCCCACTTATAAGTGAGAACATGTAATATTTGGTTTTCCATTCCTGCATTAGTTTTCAAAGGAAAATGACTTCCAGCTCCATCCATGTTCCTGCAAAGGATATGATCATGTTCTTTTTTTATCACTGCATAGTAGTCCATGGTGTATATGTACCACATTTTCTTTATCCAGTCTATCATTAATGGGCACTTAGACTGATAACATGTCTTTGCTATTGTGAATAGTGCTGCAATGAACACATGCAAGCATGTGTCTTTATAATAGAATGATATATATCCTTTGGGTATATACCCAGTAATGAGATTGCTGGATCCAATGGCATTTCTGTGTTTAGGTCTTTGAGGAATCGCTACACTGTCTTCACAGTGGTTTAACTAATTTAGTGAAATTGTCAACAGAAACATTGTAGACAAGAAGAGAAGGATATCATATATTCAAATACTGGAAAACAAACAAACAAACAAAAAACTGCCAGCCAAGAAATCTACACCAAGCAAAACTGCTATTCAGAAATGAGGATAAATACTTTTCCAAAAATACAAAGGCTGAGGGAGTTTAAAACCACTATAACTTTTTTACAAGAAATGCTAAAGGAAGTTCTTCAAATTGAAATAAAAGGGCACTAATTAGTAACATAAAAAATGTAGTATAAAATGCATTGGTATCAATAAATATATGGTCAAATTTTATAATGTTCAAATGCTGTAATTTTCATAGATAAATCATTTGAACTCTAATATAAAAATTAAAATACCAAAGTTTATCTGTAATAATTTCTTAATGGACATAGAGTATATATACAAAGATATAAATTGTGACATCAGTAGCATAAAATGGAAGGGTAGTAAAAATAAAAGTATATAGTTTCTGTATGTCATTAAGATTAACATGTTATAAACTTAAAACAGACTGTTATAAGATGTTTTATATAAGCCTCAATATAATCACAAAGAAAAAAACCTTTAGTAGTCACACACACACAAAAAGATAAAAGAATCAAAGCATTCCAATACAAAAACACATCAAATCACAAAGGAATAAAAAAAAGGAAGAAGAAACTAAAACATTAGAAAACAATGAATAAAATGGGAATAGTAAGCCCATACCCATCAATAATTAAGAAGAAAAAATTAGTCAACCAAAATGTATAGTGGCTGCACAGGAACAAAAACAAACTCATAAACAAGATCCAACTATAACATGCTGCCTACAAGAGATTCACTTAAGCTTTACAGGAAAATAGGATGAAAATAAAGAGATAGAAAAATATATTCCATGCAAATTGTAGTAACAAGAAGGAAGAGAGGTGGCTATACTTAGACAAAATATAGTTTAAGTCAAAAATTGCCACAAGAGACAAAGAAATTTACTACATAATGATAAAACAGTCTATTATTCAAGATGATATTGCAATTTGCTTTATATAGTTATATGATCCAATGTTGATGAGATATATATAGCTATATAAAGCAAATTATGATAGATGTGAAGACAGTAACAAAATAATTGTATGATACTTGAACACTCTACTTTCAACAATGTATAGATCATCTGGACAGAATATCAAGAAGGAAATACTGGACTTAATCTACACTTGAGAACAAATCGACTCAAATGGAATATAAAGAATATTCCATCTAACAGCAGCAGAATATACATTCTTCTCAAGTGCTCATGGAATATTCTCCAAGACAGACAATTTGTTAGGCCTCAATACAAGTCTTACCAAATTTAACAACATCAAAATCACATGAAGCATCATTTCAGCCACAATGTTAAGAAACTAAAAATCAATTCAGAAAATTAGAAAACTCCCGATTATTTAGAATTAAATATCCTTCTGAAAAAAAGGTCAATTAATAAATCAAAAGGAAATTTTTAAAAATCTTGGACAAATGAAAATGAAAACGCAATATACCAAATATTAGGAGTTGCAGCAAAAACTGTTCTAAGGAAGCAGTTATGGCAATAAATACCTACATTAGGATAAAGGAAAGAATACACATAAAAAACCTAACATCACAATTCAGGAAACTACAAAAGAAGACAAAATAAGCCCAAAGTAAACGTAAGGAAGAAAATAAATATCAGAGTAGAAATAATGAAATACGGAACACAACTAATATATATATTTTTTAGCTTTTTGTATTTTATTTTATTTTATTTTTTAATTATTTTTTATTATTATACTTTAAGTTGTAGGGTACATGACTGCTGACCAACGAACGAATTGTTGGAAAGTTCCTCTGCCCTCATGAGCCTGAGTAACACTCTCAATGGTTATTTGGGAACTTCCTGGGGGCAGAACACTGGTTGGTGAGCTCCTGCAGTTGTACTCACATGATTCTTCAACCCAAATTCAGGTGGAAGGTGCCATAAAGGTTTTGCACCCAGTATAAGCCACCATCCTGCCCATGGAATCTCAGTTCTTATTTCACTGCATCAACAGATATCCTGCAAACATATCCCAGAATCTGCTTTGACTTCAACAAATAAGAGGATCATTAGATCCCTAGGGAACTGCAGGATCCCTAGAGATCTAGCCTTTGGCATGAGCCACCATTATGGGAATGGTAAGCAGAGTCCTCCAAAGCACCCCTTGCAATAAAGGAAACACAGGTACAATGCTGATCTCCAATGCAGGAGAGAGTATGGTTCTGTCTCAGTGGATGCACTAGTGACTGGCAACAAATGTAGAGAGGAGATTACCTCCTGCTACCCCATCTATTGCCACAGACGCAGCCAAGGATTTTCCCACTGGGGGCTGGTGCAAGTGCACTTTGTGGTAGCTTTTCTAGCACTTTTAATAGCGGCTCCATCCACACTGAATGTGTGCCCACCTCCTGAGCTCAAACAATGCCTGGGGTTCATCTTCCTCTCTCTACACAGAGTGGTAGCATCCCTGCCACAGAGTGCAGAGCAGCCACAGAGCTGTATGTTTTGGGCTGCAGGAAGATGTCTGCCCAAATGTAATTTTGGCAGAAGCTGGCAGATGGGCGTTTCCTGCAGGCCTCAGTCACATTGTGGACTAGAGATAAAGGACAGCATCTATCTGAACTGAAGGTTATGATCCCTGTGTCAGGGGCATCATAGGGAAGCAGACTATGTTCCTCCCTGTCCAGGACAAGTTGCTGGTGCAGACCCCTCCCCTAAGTTCTCAGCATATCAAACCAAACACTCCCTCCACCACTCCCATCAGGGTGGATGTTTCCATACTTCATTAGAGTACCCCAGGGTAAGCTGTGTCTTAGGCATCCCCTACTCTACTGTAGACCAAACTTGCCACCAAATAAAAACCTGCTGACACAGCATAGTGCGAAGGTGCAAGATAAGCTTTCTGAGAGCTCTGCACTCCCAGCTCACAGAAGATAGTGTGCCAGATCATATGGCCAATGCATCACTACAATAAGCAGCATTTGAGAAAGCCACAACACAAAAATTATATATAGCCAAATAATTCATACAGAGCCCTGTGGGCACCTTGAAAGCACCCAGAGATGGAGCCAAAAGATTATACAGGACATCCATTACAATCATACCACTGAGCAATTTTTATCTATACAATCCCAATTTCAAAACTAAGAAGTGACAGCTTCTTCAAATGAGAAGGAACCAGTGCAAGAACTCTGGCAGTGCAATAAGGGAGTTTTGACATCCCTGAAGGACATCAATATCTCCATAGTAATGGATCCTAACCAAAATGAACATTTTGAAATTACAGATAAAGAATTGAAAATATAGATTGTAAGGTAGTTCAATTAGATTCAAAAGAATGTTGAAAACCAACATAAATACATTTTAAAAATTCAGGATAGGAAAGATGAGACAAATGTATCGAAAAAACAGATCTTCTGAATATTAAAACAACAATACTATGTTGTTAATCTACTATTAACAACATAGTAGATGAGGTAGAAGAAAGAATTTCAGAACTTGAAGACTGTTCTTTTAAATTAACACAGAGAAAAAATTTTAAAAAATTTAAAAATGGGGCAACCCCCTTTGGGTCCCCTCCCATTTTATGGGAGCTCTGTTTTCACTCTATTAAATCTTGCAACCCCCTTTGGGTCCCCTCCCATTTTATGGGAGCTCTGTTTTCACTCTATTAAATCTTGCAACTGCACACTCTTCTGGTCCGTGTTTGTTATGGCTGGAGTTGAGCTTTCGCTCACCATCCACCCCTGCTGTTTGCCACCATCACAGACCCGCCACTGATTTCCACCCCTCTGGAGCTGGCAGGGTGTCTGCTGTGCTCCTGATCCAGAGAGGTGCCCATTGCCACTCCCGATTGGGCTAAAGGCTCACCATTGTTCCTGCATGGCTAAGTGCCTGGGTTTGTCCTAATCAAGCTGAACACTAGTTGCAGGGTTCCACGGTTCTCTTCCATGACCCACAGCTTCTATTAGAGGTATAACACTCACTGCATGGTGCAAGATTCCATTACTTGGAATCCACGAGGCCAAGAATCCCAGGTGAGAGAACATGAGGCTTTCCACAATCTTGGAAGCGGCCCACCACCATCTTGGGAGTTCTAGGAGCAAGGACCCCCCTGGTAACATTTGGCGACCATGAAGGGACCTCCAAAGTGGTGAGTAATATTGGACCACTTTCACTCGCTATTCTGTCCTATCCTTCCTTATAACTGGAGGAAAATGCCAGGCACCTGTCAGCCAGTTAAAAATGATTAGCGTGGCTGCTGGGCTTAAGGCTCAAGTGTGAGGCTGTCTGGGAGAGGGCTTTCTAACAACCTCCAACCCTTCTGGGTTGGGAGTGTTGGTCTGCCTGGAACCAGCTTCTGCTTTCAATTTTCCTGGGGAAGCTGAGCGCTGACTAGAGGCAGAAAGCCAATCATCCCGAACTCCCAGCATTAGCCAGTTGAGATCATGGCACAGTCAGAAGTCTCTACTCAACAGTCGCCCATGAGTGCGCCCCTACCTTTCCTTCTGACCCAAACCTCCTGGGTCCTGACCATGACTTTCTTGAAAGAGAAGCCCCAAATTCTCCTTACCTCTGAATCTACTTCCTCCAATCCCTGCCTCCTAGATGCTAATGCTTCAGACTTTCACTTCCTCTCCCAAATCTCCAAAGGGATCTAAGGAAGCTCTACGCTGCATCCTTAGGCCCCTAGGCTATGAACCCAGGGAGTCTTGTCCCTGGTGTCCCTCCCAATTTAGGCATACAATTTAGCTCTTGACATGAGCAGTTGTGTGGGACCTGTTCTCCACCACCCTTGCCAGGGCCTTAGAACTGATAACCCAGTACTTTAACAACTGGAACTGGGTCTACAACAACATAATAGATCAGGATGAAAGCAAATTGAGTAAATAAAAGGGAGGCACATATTCCTATAGTGGCAAATGGGGGCAAGAAGTGAACGTCCTTCCACTGTGTTTCCAAAATCCATCTACAAAGACAGAAAGGAGAAAGAGAAAGACAGAAGTAGTAAAGAACAAAACAGTGTACCCTATTTCTTTAAAAGCCAGGGTGAATTTAAAACCTATAATTGATAACTGAAGGTTTTCTCCATGACCCTATAACTTTGTTGTCAGTGTAAACAAGGGCATAGCCCAAAAGCACTGAGGCCACTGACAACCAGTAACCTTCCTATAAAAAAATCTTTAACTCAGGAACCTGCTGATGGCCCAAATGCATTCAATCTGTAGCAGCAACTGTTTTGCTAACAGAAGAAAGTAGAAAGTTAGCCTTTAGAGGAAACCTCATTGTGAGCACACCTCACTAGTTCAGAACTATCCTAAGTCAAAAAAGCAAAAAGGTAGCTTACTAACTAAAAAAATCTTAAAGTATGGGGCTATTCTGTTAGAGAAAGATAATTTAACATTAACCACTGAAAATTCCCTTAACCCAGCAGGTTTCCTAACAGGTGATTTAAATCTTAATTACCATACAAAGGTCTGACCAGACCTAGCAGGAACTCCCTTCAGGACAGGACAATAGATGGTTCCTCTGAGGTGGTTGAGAAAAAAACACAATGGGTATTCAATAATTGGGAGGCATTGAGGAAGCATACTTCTCTGTCACCTGACTCCATTGAAGTCCAACTAATATTAAAGGATAAGTTTATCACTAAGTCAGCTGCAGACATTAGAAAAAAACCTTAAAAAGTCTGCCTTAGGCCTGGAGAAAAACTTAGAAACTCGATTGAACTTGGCAACCTCAGCTTTTTATAATAGAAATCAGGAGAAGCAGACGGAATGGGACAAATGAAATAAGAAAAAGGCCACCGCTTTAGTCATGGCCCTCAGGCAAGTGGAATTTGGAGGCTCTGGAACACGGAAAGTCTGGGCAAATCGAATGCCTAATAGAGCTTGTTTCCAGTGTGGTCTACAAGGACACTTTAAAAAAGATTGTCCAAGTAGAAATAAGCCACCCCCTTGTCCATGCCCCTTATGTCAAGGGAATCACTGGAAGGCCCACTGCCCCAGGGGACGAAGGTCCTCTGAGTCAGAAACCACTAACCAGATGATCCAGCAGCAGGACTGAGGGTACCCAGGGCAAGCACCAGCCCATGCCATCACCCTCACACAGCCCCGGGTATGCTTGACCATTGAGGACCAGGAGGTTAACTGTCTCCTGGACATTGGCACAGCCTTCTCAGTCTTACTCTCCTGTCCTGGACAACTGTCCTCCAGATCTGTCACTATCTGAGGAGTCCTAGGACAGCCAGTCACTAGATACTTCTCCCAGCCACTAAGTTGTGATTGAGGAACTTTACCCTTTTCACACACTTTTCTAATTATGCCTGAAAGCCCCACTCCCTTGTTAGGGAGATACATTCTAGCAAAAGCAAGGGTCATTATACACCTGAACATAGGAGAAGGAACACCCGTTTGTTGTCCCCTGCTTGAGGAAGAAATTAATCCTGAAGTCTGGGCAACAGAAGGACACTATGAACGAGCAAAGAATGCCCATCCTGTTCAAGTTAAACTAAAGGATTCCACCTCCTTTTCCTACCAAAGGCAGTACCCCCTTAGACCCGAGGCCCAACAAGGACTCCAAAAGATTGTTAAGGACCTAAAAGCCCAAGGTCTAGTAAAACCATGCAGTAGTACCTGCAATACTCCAATTTTAGGAGTACAGAAACCCAACAGACAGTGGAGGTTAGGGCAAGATCTCAGGATTATCAATGAGACCGTTGTTGCTCTATATCCAGCTGTACCTAACCCTTATGCTCTGCTTTCCCAAATACCAGAGGAAGCAGAGTGGTTTACAGTCCTGGACCTTAAGGATGCCTCTTTCTGCATCCCTGTATATCCTGACTCTCAATTCTTGTTTGCCTTTGAAGATCCTTCAAACCCAACGTCTCAACTCACCTGGACTGTTTTACCCCAAGGGTTCAGAGATAGACCCCATCTATGTGGCTAGGCATTAACTCAAGACTTGAGCCAGTTCTCATACCTGGAAATTCTTGTCATTCGGTATGTGGATGATTTACTTTTAGCCACCCATTCAGAAACCTTGTGCCATCAAGCCACCCAAGCGCTCTATACACACACACACACACACACACACACACACACACACACACACATATATATATAATTTATTTATTATTATCTTTTTTTGAGACAGAATCTCACTCTGTCGCCCAGGCTGGAGTGCAGGGGTGTGATCTCAGCTCACTGCAGGCTCCGCCTCCTGGGTTCACGCCATTCTCCTGCCTCAGTCTCCCAAGTGGCTGGGACTGCAGGCACCCGCCAGCACACCCGGCTAATTTTTTTGTATTTTTGGTAGAGACAAGGTTTTGCTGTGTTGACCAGGATGGTCTTAATCTCCTGGACTTGTGATCTGCCTGCCTTGTTCCTCCCAGGGTGCTGGGATTGCAGGCGTGAGCCACTGCACCCAGCCCCACCCAAGTGCTCTTAAATTCCCTCACCACCTGTGGCTACAAGGTTTCCAAACCAAAGGCTCAGCTTTTCTCACAGCAGGTTAAATACTTAGGGCTAAAATTATCCATAGGCACCAGGGCCCTCAGTGACAAATGTATCCAGCCTGTACTGGCTTATCCTCATCCCAAAACCCTAAAGCAACTAAGAGGGTTCCTTGGTATAACCGGCGTCTGCCAAATATGGATTCCCAGTACAGAAAATAGCCAGGCCATTATATACACGAATCAAGAAAACTCTGAAAGCCAATACCATTTAGTAAGATGGACAACTGAAGCAGAAGCAGTTTTCCAGGCCCTAAAGAAGGCCCTAACCCAAGCCCCAGTGTTACGCTTGCCAACAGGGCAAGATTTTTCTTTATATGTAACAGAAAAAACAAGAATAGCTCTAGGAGTCCTTACACAGGTCCGAGGGACTAGTTTGTAACCCGTGGCATACCTGAGCAAGAACATTGATGTAGTGGCAAAGGATTGGCCTCATTATTTATGGGTAGTGGCAGTAGTAGCAGTCTTAGTATCTGAAGCAGTTAAAATGACACAGGGAAGAGATCTTACTGTATGGACATCTTGTGATGTGAATGGCATACTCATTGCTAGAAGGACCAGTGCTGTGACTGTGCACTTGTGCAACTCTTAATCGAGTCACATTTCTTCCAGACAATGAAGAAAAAACAGAACATAACTATCAACAAGTAATTGCTCAAACCTACGCCGCTCCAGGGGACCTTCTAGAGGTTCCCTTGACTGATCCCAACCTCAACTTGTACACTGATGGAAGTTTCTTTGTAGAAAAAGGACTTCAAAAGTCAGATTATGCAGTGGCCAGTGATAATGGAATACTTGAAAATAATCCCTTCACTCCAGGAACTAGCGCTCAGCTGGCAGAACTAATAGCCCTCACTCGGGCACTAAAATTAGGAGAAGGAAAAAGGGTAAATATATATACAGACTCTAAGTATGCTTACCTAGTCCTCCATGCCCGCGCAGCAATATGGAGGGAAAGGGAATTCCTAACTTCGGAGGGAACACCTATCAAACATCAGGAAGCCATTAGGAGATTATTATTGGCTGCACAGAAATCTAAAGTGGTGGTAGTCTTACACTGCTGGGGTCATCAGAAAGGAAAGGAAAGGGAAATAGAAGGGAAACGCCAAGCGGATATTGAAGCCAAAAGAGCCGCAAGGCAGGACCCTCCATAAGAAATGCTTATAGAAGTACCCCTAGTATGTGGTAATCCCCTCTGGGAAACTAAGCCCCAGTACTCAGCAGGACAAATAGAATGGGGAACCTCACAAGGACATAGTTTCTTCCCCTCAGGATGACTAGCCACCGAAGTAGGGAAAATATTTTTGCCTGCAGCTAACCCATGGAAATTACTTAAAACGCTTCACCAAACCTTTCACTTAAGCATTGATAGCACCCATCAGATGGCCAAATTATTATTTACTGGACCAGGCCTTTTCAAAACTATCAAGCAGATAGTCGGGGCCTGTGAAGTGTGTCAAAGAAATAATCCTCTGCACTGCAGGCCATACAAATCCCCTGCACTGCAGGCCATACATTTCAATCCCTTTATTTTTAACCTCCTTGTTGTCTCTTTCAGAATCAAAGCTATAAAACTACAAATCATTCTTCAAATGGAGCCCCAGATGCAGTCCATGACTAAGATCTACCGTGGATTCCTGGACCAGTCTGCTAGCCCATGCTCCGAGGTTGATAACATCCAAGGCACCCCCCAAGAAAATCTCAACTGCACAACCCCTACTACACCCCAATTCAGCAGGAGGCAGTTAGAGCGATCGTCAGCCAACCTCCCCAACAGCACTTGGGTTTTCCTGTTGAGGGGGGGTACTGAGAGACAGAACTAGCTGGATTTCCTAGGCCGATTAACAATTCCTAAGCCTAGCTGGGAAGGTGACCACATCCACCTTTAAACACGGGGCTTGCAACTTAGTTCACACCTGACCAGTCACGTAGTAAAGAGAGCTCACTAAAATGCTAATTAGGCTAAAACAGGAGGTAAAGAAATAGCCAATTATTTATTGCCTGAAAGTACAAGGGGAGGGACAATGATCGGGATATGAAACCCAGACATTCGAGCCAGCAATGGCAACCACCTTTGGGTCCCCTCCCGTTTTATGGGAGTTCTGTTTTCACTCTATTAAATCTTGCAACTGCAAAAAATAATAATAATAATAATACATTTAAAAATGAACAACATCTTCAAGAAATATAAGATTATGTAAAGCAACCAGATCCACAATGCATGGCCATTCCTGAGGAAGAAGAAGAAAAAGTAAGAAGTTTGGAAAACATATTTGATGGAATAATTCAGGAAACATTTCCTGATCTTGTTAGAGTTATAGATATCCAGATACCAGAAATTCTGAGAACACCTGTGAGATACTACAGAAGATTAATATCATCAAGGCATATAATTATCTGATTATCCAAGTTCAATGTGAAAAAACAAATCTTAAAAGCAGCTACACTGATGGGCATTTGGGTTGGTTTTGTCTTTGCTATTGTGAATAGTGCCGCAATAAACATACGTGTACATGTGTCTTTATAGCAGCATGATTTATAATTATTTGGGTATATACCCAGTAATGGGATGGCTGGGTCAAATGGTATTTCTAGTTCTAGATCCTTTTAATAGCCTGGATTAAGAAAATGTGGCACATATACACCATGGAATACTATGCAGCCATAAAAACAGATGAGCTCATGTCCTTTGTAGGGACACAGATGAAGTTGGAAACCATCATTCTCAGCAATCTATCACAAGGACAGGAAACCAAACACCGTATGCTCTCACTCACAGGTGGGAATTGAACAATGAGAACACTTGGACACAGGAAGGGGAACATCACACACCGGGGACTGTCATGGGGTGGGGGAAGAGGGGAGGGATAGCATTAGGAGATATACATAATGTAAATGACGAGTTAATGGGTGCAACACCCCAACATGGCACACGTATATGTACGTAACAAACTTGCACGCTGTGCACATGTACCCTAGAACTTAAACTATAATAATAAAAACAAAGAAAAAAAAAAAGCAGCTACAGAGAATCATCAAGTCACCTATGATTGAAATCCCACTGGTCTAACAGTGGACTTCTCAGCAGAAACTTAACAAGCCAGTAGAGATTGAGAGCCTGTTTTCAGCCTCTGTGAAGAAAAAGAAAAAGAAAAAATCTCGGTAAAGAATTTTATATCCCACCAATTAAGCTTTATAAATGAAAAAGAAGTAAAGTATTTCCCATATAAGCAAATGGTAAGGGAATTCATCACCATTGAACTAGCCCTACAAGAAATGCTCAAAGGAGTACTAAATATGGAAACAAAAAACTGACACTGACATCATAAAAGCACATGTCACATGTGCACATGAGCAAAACTTACAGATCTTATATGGCAATTACATGACTGAGACTACAAAGCACATAGTTAACATCAATGTGACAGAAACAGAACCTCATATATCAGTACTAACATTGAATATAAACGGCCTAAATACTTCACTTAAAAGATACAGGCTGGCATATTCGATGGGAAAGCAAGACCCAACTAACTGCTGCCTAAGACACCCACCTACGGCTACAGACAAAAAGCAAAAGGGGGAAGAAGATGTATCACACACGGAACAGAAAATTGAGCTATTCTTTAAACGAACAGAAGTAAACAAAAAACAAACAAGGGCATTATATAATGAGAAATGTAACTATCCTAAATATATATGCACGCTACACTGGAAGACCAAATTCATACAAAAAAAAAAATATGACTACACCTAAGAAAATAGAAAGCAATATGAAAATAGTGGGAAACACAAATAACTCACTGACAATACTAGACAGATCACGAAGGCAGGAAATCAATAAACTCTGGACTTAACTTGAACCCAGATCAAATGAACCACATAGATATTTACATAACATTTGACAATGTTATATAAATGACAGAATATACATTTTTCTTATCTCCATATAGAACATTCTCCCAAATTAACCACATGCTTGGCCATATAGCAAGGCTCAATACACTTGAAAAAATAATAATTATATCAAGTATCTAATTGGACCATAGTGGGATAAATGTAGAAATCGATATGAAGAGGAACTCTCAAAACAACACAAATACATGGGAACGAAACAACTTGCTCCTGAATGACTTTTGGGTAAACAATGAAATTAAGGCAGAAATAAAATAATATTTTCGAAACAAATAAAAATAGAGACATAACATACCAAAACTCCTGGGATGCAACAATAGCAGTATTAAGAGGAAAAATCATGGCATTAAATGCCTTCATCAAAAAGAGAGAAAAATCTCAAACCTACAACCTAATGTTTCACTTCAAGGAACTAGAATAACAAGAAAAAAAAAAAAAAACTAAACCTAAAGCTAGCAGAATAAAAGAAATAAACACCAGAGCAGCACTAAATCAAATTAAGATTAAAATAATTATACTATCACTAAAATGAAAAGTTTGTTCTTTGAAAGGATAGACAAAATTGATAGACTACCAGTTAGATTAACTGAGAAGACAGCTGACTCAAATAAACACAATCAGAAATGATAGAGTTGATGTTACAATCAATATCACAAACACAAAAAGTCATCAGAGACTATAATGAACACAACCTAGAAAACATGGATACTTCCTGGAAACATACAGCCTCCCAAAACTGAACCAGAAAGAAATGGAAAGCCTAAACAGCCCAATAACAAGTAATGAATTTGAATCCGTAATATAAAATATCCAACAAAAATGGCCCAGGACCAAATTGATTCACAGCTGGATTTTACCAGACATACAAAGAAGAACTTGTTCCAATCTTGCTTAAACTATGTCAAAAAAATCAAGGAAGAACTATTCTTCTCTAACTCATTCTATGAAAGCAGTATCACCTGATACAAATATTACACAAGGAAATAATTTTTTTAAAAAACCCTACAAGCTAATATACCTGGTGCATATTGCTGCATAAATCCACAATAAAATACTAGCAAATTAAAACAAACAGTACATCAAGCCATGTGGGTTTGATCCAAGAGATTCAAGGATGGCTCAACATATGCAAATCAATAATGTAATTAACCACATAAACAGAATTAAAAACAAACACTATATGATCATCTCAATTGATGAAGAAAAACGACTTGATAAAATCCAACATTTCTTCACAGCCAACTGGGCATTGAAAATACATACCTCAAATTAATAAAAGCCATCTATGACAAATCCATAGCCAACATCATACTGAATGAGGATAAGGTTAAAGCATTCCTCCTAAGAACTGAACAGGATATTGGTGGTGTCCATCATGGGCAAGCTAATAAAGGCCATGGCACCAGCAGAAATCCTGAACGGGAAGGAGGTCTCCGCGCAAATAAGGGCAAGACTGAAGAATCAAGTCATTCAGTTGAAGGAGCAAGTACCTGGTTTCACACCAGACCTGGCAATATTACAGGTTGGCAACAGAGATGATTCCAATCTTTACATAATGTGAAGCTGAAGGCTGCTGAAGAGATTGGGATGAAAGCCACCGACATTAAGTTACCAAGAACAACCACAGAATCTGAGGTGATCAAGTATATTATATCTTTGAATGAAGACTACTATACACGGGTTCATAGTGCAGCTACCTCTAGATTCAGAGAATTCCATTAACACTGAAAAGACTGATCAATGCTATTGCACCTGAAATGCATGTGGATGGATTGACTAGCATCAGTGCTGGGAAACTTGCTAGAGGTGACCTAAATGACTGTTTCATTCCTTGTATGCCTAAAGGATGCTTGGAACTCATCAAAGAGGCAGGGGTGCAGATTGCCAGAAGGCATGCTGTGGTGATTGGGCACAGTAAAATAGTCGGGGTCCCGATGAATGACTTGCTTCTGTGGAGCAATGCCACAGTGACCACCTGCCGCCCCAAGACTGCCAATCTGGATGAGGAAGTAAATAAAGGTGACATACTGGTGGTTGCAACTGGTTGGCCTGAAATGGTTAAAGGAGAATGGATCAAACCTGGGGCAATAGTCATCCACTGTAGAATCAACTATGTCCCACATGATAAAAAAAACAAATGGGAGAAAAGTTGTGGTTGATGTGGCATACGACGGAGCCTGTTCCTGGTAGCTTAAGGCCCATGATGGTTGCAATGCTCATACAGAGCACAGTAGAGAGTACCAAGTGTTTCCTGGAGAAATTTAAGCCAGGAAAGTGGATGAATCAGTATAACAACCTTAACTTCAAGACACTTGTTCCAAGTGATATTGATATATCACGATCTTGTAAACTGAAGCCCATTGGTAAGCTGGCTCGAGAAATTGGTCTGCTGTCTGAAGAGGTAGAATTATATGGTGAAACAAAGGCCAAAGTTCTGCTGTCAGCACTAGAACACCTGAAGCACCAGCCTGATGGGAAATACCGGGTGGTGACTGGAATAACCCCAACACTCCGGGAGAAGGGAAAAGCACGACTACAATCGGGCTGGTGCAAGCCCTTTTTGCCCATATCTACCAGAACATTTTTGTGTGTGCGACAGCCTTCTCAGGGCCCCATCTTTGGAATAAAAGGTGGTGCCGCAGGAGGTGGCTACTCCCAGATCATTCCTATGGAATAGTTTAATCTCCACCTCACAGGTGACATCCATGCCATCACTGTAGCTAATAACCTCATTGCTGCGGCCATTGATGCTCAGATATTTCATGAACTGCCCCAGACAGACAAGGCTCTCTTTAATCGTTTGGTGCTATCAGTAAATGGAGTGAGAAAGTTCTCTGATATCCACATCCGAAGGTTAAATAGACTAGGCATTGAAAAGACTGACCCTACCACACTGACAGATGAAGAGATAAACAGATTTGTAAGATTGGACATTGATCCAGAAATCAAAACTTGGCAAAGAGTGTTGGATACCAATGATAGATTCCTGAGGAAGATCATGATTGGACAGGCTCCAACAAAGAAAGGTCACATAAGGACGGCCCAGTTTGATATCTCTGTGGCCAGTGAAATTATGGCTGTCCTGGCTCTCACCACTTCTCTAGAAGATATGAGAGAGAGACTGGGCAAAATGGGGGTGGCATCCAGTAAGAAAGGAGAGCCCATCCGCGCTGAAGATCTGGGGGTGGGTGGTGCATTGATAGTGCTTATGAAGGACGCAATCAAGCCCAATCTTATGCAGACATTGGAGGGCACTCCAGTGCCGTTTGTCCATGCCGGCCCATTTGCCAACATCGCACATGGCAATTCCCCTATCATTGCAGACCGATCGCACTCAAGCTTGTTGGCCCAGAAGGGTTTGCAGTGACGGAAGTGGGATTTGGAGCAGACATTGGAATGGAAAAATTTTTTAACATCAAATCCCGGTATTCCGGCCTCCACCCTCACGTGGTGGTGCTTGTTGACACTGTCAGTGCTCTCAAGATGCAGGGGGCAGCCCTGTGGTCACTGCTGAAATGCCTCTTCCCAAGGCTTACATAGAGGAGAACCTAGAGCTGGTTGAAAAAGGCTTCAGTAACTTGAAGAAACAAATTGAAAATGGCAGAATGTTTGGAATTCCAGTAGTAGTGGCCGTGAATGCATTCAAGATGGATACAGAGACTGAGCTAGACCTCCTCAGCCACCTTTCCAGAGAACATGGGGCTTTTGATGCCGTGAAGTGCACTCACTGGGCAGAAGGGGGCAAAGGTGCCTTAGCCCTGGCTCAGGCCATCTAGAGAGCAGCACAAGCACCCAGCAGCTTCCAACTCCTCTATGACCTCAAACTCCCAGTTGAGGATAAAATCAGAATCACTGCACAGAAGATCGATGGAGTAGACGACATTGACTTACTCCCCAAAGCTCAACACAAAGCTGAAGTCTACACAAAGCAGGGGTTTGGGAATCTCCCCATCTGCATGGCCAAAACACATTTGTCCTTGTCTCACAACCCAGAGCAAAAAGGTATTCCTACAGGATTTGTTCTGCCCATTTGCGACATCAATGCCAGCATCGGGGCTGGTTTTCTGTACCCTTTAGTAGAAACAGTGAGCACAATGGACTCCCCACCCAGCCCTGTTTTTATTGTACTGATTTGGACCCTGAAACAGAACAGGTGAATGGATTATTCTAAACCGATCATCATCCATCTTCAAAAAGCTACTTTGAAAGTTTGGCCAGTGTCTATTCAGGCCCACTGGGAATTAGGAGGTATAAGGGAGCCAAGAGTCAGTCCCTGCCCAGAAGATATGAAACTAATAGTAGGAGGTTCCCCAGATGTCATTTTCAGCCTTAATTCTCATCATGTACAAATAACATAAATCATGCACATGTCTATTTACTTTAGTGATGTTCCACAGAATAAAAGGAAATAGTTTTGCCAAAAAAATAAATAAATAAAGGACTGAACAAAGACAAAGATCTCCACTCTGACCAGTCCTATTCAACATATTACTGGCAGTTTTACCCAGAGGAAAGGGATCCAAATTTAGAAAGAAGGAGTCATGTTATCTGTGCTTGCTGATGACATATCTAGAAAACCTAGACGTTACATAAAATTCATATACTTGATAAACAATTTTAGTAAAGTTTCAGGATATCGAATCAATGTAAATAAAGTCAGTAGCATTTCGATACACCAATAACATTAAAGCTAAGAAACAAATAAATATTCCATCCCATTTACACTAGCCATTTACAAAAATAAAATACTAGGAATATGTTTAACCAAGGAGGTTAAAGATAACTATAAGGAGAAATACAAAACACTGATAGAATAAATCATAGATGACAGAAACAGAAAAAGATCTTATGCTCATGGACTGGAAGTATCACTAGTTAAAATGACCATATTACCAAGAGCAATCTAAAGACTAAACATAATTCCTATCATTACAAACATAATTTTTCACAGGGTTAGAAAAAAATTCCAGAATACATATATAACAAAAAAAGAGCCTGAAGAGCCAAATAAATTTTGCATAAAAAGCAAAAAGTAAGAGACCCACATTATCTGACTTCAAAATATACTAAAAAGCTATAGTAACAAAAACAGTATGGTAATGGTTAAAAAAAAATGGAGACATGGAATGGAACCAAACAGAGAACCAAGAAATAAAGCCACATACCTGTAAAAAACTGAACTTTGACAAAGTTGACAAAAATAAACAGTGAAGAAAGGACATGAAATATTGCTTTATTGAGTAGCAATAAAGAGTTCTGGCAAAATTGGCTAGCCATATTCAGAATAATGAAACTGGACCCCTCTCTCTCACCATATACAAAAATGATCTCAAGTTTTATTTATGACTTAAATGTAAGACCTCAAACAAGAAAAATCCTAACAAAAACTATACAAAAAACTCTTCTGACATTGAGGGAAAGAATTTATGACTAAGACTTCAAAAGCAAATGCAACAAAAACAAAAGTACACAAATGGAACATAAACTAAAAAGCTTCTGTACAGCAAAGGAAATAATCAACAGAGCAAAAAGACAAACTGCAGATGAGAAGGAAATATTTGCAAATTATGCCTCTGAAAATGGTCTAATATCCACAGTCTACAAGAAAAAAAAAACAAATCAACAAGAAAAAAAAATTAAAAAGTGAGCAAAAAATATGAACAGACATTTCTTAAAAGACATGCAATTGGCTACAAAAAACTTATGAAAAGGTGCTCAACATCACTAGTCATCAGAGAAATTTAAATTAAAACCACAATGAGATACCATCTTACACCAGTCGGAATGGCTATTTTTTAAGGTAAAAAATAACAGTTGT
Source organism: Macaca mulatta (assembly GCF_049350105.2). Lineage (NCBI taxonomy): Eukaryota > Metazoa > Chordata > Mammalia > Primates > Cercopithecidae > Macaca > Macaca mulatta. Next base: position 57,235,696 of record NC_133426.1, on the reverse strand, counting down.
TGGTGAGAATGGAGAGAAAAAAGAATGCTTACACACTGTTGGCATATAGTAAAGTAGTAAAATTTCTATGGAAAACATTATGGAGGTTTTGCAAAGAACCAAAATAAAACTATCATTCAGCATAGTATTTCCACCCCTGACTAATCAAAAGAAAAGAAATCATTATATCAAAAAGTCAACTAAACTTGTGTGTTGTGTTTATTGCAACACTATTTACAATAGCAGTCATCAAATAAACCTAAATTTTTATCAATGGTTGACTGGATAAAGAAATGTGATATATAAACACCACAGAATACTATACAGTCATAAAAAATGAAAGCATGACATTTGCAGCCACATGAATTTAGCTTGAGGTCATTATCCTAAGTTAAATAACTCAGAAACAGAAAGTCTGTTTCTCACTTATAAGTGGAAACTAAACAATGGAAACACATGGACAAGTAGGCAGAAATGATTGACACTGGCAACTCAAAACTATAGAAGGGTGGGAGGTAGATGAGGGCTGAAAAATTACCTATGGGATAAAATGTTCACTGTTTGCATAATGGGTACACTAGAAGCCCAAACTTCACCATTACACAATATATCCATTTAACAACATGCACAAGTACCCTTTCAATCTAAAATAATAAAAAATAAAGTACAATAAATGTAAGACTTGACTGTGAAATTCCTAGAGGAAAACAGAGAGAAAAAGCTCTGTAACATTAGTCTTGGCAATGAGTTTTTGCATATATGTCTGAAAGCACAGGCTAACAAAGCAAAAATAAACAAATTGGTTTATAGCAAACTAAAAAGCATTTTCACACAAAGAAAACAATATAAAATAAAAAAGCAACCTACTGAATGGGATAAAATATTTATAAAACATATATTTGACATAGGATTGATGTTTAAAATATACAAAGAATTCATAGAACTCATCAGAAACAAATAACTCAATTGAAAACTTGGCAAACAACCTGAATAGACATTTCTTCAAAAGAGACATACAACTGGCCTCTAGGTATATGAAAAAAAAAATCAACAATGCTAATCATCAGGTGAATGCATATCAAAGCCAAGATGAGATGTCACCTCCCACCCAATAGCATAGCTATTATTTTTTTTAAAGGTAAGTGTTGGTGAGGACAGGGAGAAAAGGGAACCTTTGTACACTGTGGTAGAAATGTAAATTTTTACAGACATTCAAAACATTAAAAATAGAAGTACCATATGACCCAGCAGTGCTACTTCTAGTAATATATAAGTAATTCAAATCAGTATCTCTAAGAAGTATCTCCAATCCCATGTTCTCTGCGGCATTATTTATAATTGCTAAGATATGAAAACATCCTAAGTGTGCATTGATGGATAGATAAAGAAAATGTTTTATATACATGACCTGCTGCTATAAAGACACATGCACATGTATGTTTATTGTGGCACTATTCACAATAGCAAAGACTTGGAATCAACCCAAATGTCCATCAGTGACAGACTGGATTAAGAAAATGTGGCACATATACACCATGGAATACTATGCAGCCATAAAAAAGGATGAGTTTGTGTCCTTTGTAGGGACATGGATGCAGCTGGAAACCATCATTCTCAGCAAACTATCGCAAGAACAGAAAACCAAACACCGCATGTTCTCACTCATAGGTGGGAACTGAACAATGAGATCACTTGGACTCGGGAAGGGGAACATCATACATCGGGGCCTATCATGGGGAGGGGGGAGGTTGCATTTGGAGTTATACCTGACGTAAATGATGAGTTGATGGGTGCTGACGAGTTGATGGGTGCAGCACACCAACATGGCACAAGTATACATATGTAACGAACCTGCACATTATGCACATGTACCCTAGAACTTAAAGTATAATAATAATAATAATAATAATCCATAAAATATCAAACAAACAAAGAAATATTATTCAGCCTTAAAAATGTAGAAAATTTTGCAATTTTCAACAATATAGATGGACCTGAAGGGCATTATGTTAAGCGAAATAAACCAGATACAGAAAAACAAATGTTTTATAATATCATTTATTTATGTAATCTAAAAAAGTCAAATTCTTAGAAGTAGAGAGTAGGACGGTAGTTGCCAGGAATTGGGGTGGTGTGAGGGGATGAAATAAAGCTATGTTGGTCAGAGGGTACAAACTTTCATTTATATTAGTCATTATATATTATATGTGTGTGTGTATATATATATGTGTGTGTGTATGTGTGTGTGTGTGTGTGTGTATGTGTGTGTAAGGGTACTAATATTAGGGTACTCCAGAGAAGCAGAAGAAATTCCTTCTCCTTTTCTGAAGTACCATAATAAAGCCACTTTGGAAGACAATCTCAAGGTTTCTAACAAAGCAAAGTATATTGTGTTCCTTGGTACTACCTAATTGAATAGAAAACTTTTGTCTATGGAAAAGGTGCACATAAATGATTATAACAGTTTTTGTTCAAAGATTACAATATTTTGAAACAACCAAGATGTCCTTTAGTAGGTAAATGGGTAAAAAATGGTGGTACATCCTTACAATGAAATATTATTCAGAGATAAAAAGAAATTAGTTACCAAGCCACAAAAAGACATGGAGGAAACTTAAATGCATATTTCAATGTGAAAGAAGCAAGTATAAAAAGGTTACATAATTTAGATTCTAAATATATGACATTAGGTGAAAGGCAAAAGCATAAAGATAGTAAAAAATCTGTGGTTTCCAGTAGGAGTGGGGAGAAGGTATGAATAAATAAGTGATGCACAGAAGTTTTTTGAGTGGTAAAAAAAAAATCTGTATGATATTGTAATGACAGTTACATGCCATTATGCATTTGTCAAATGCTGTAAAACTGTACTATATAAACACTAATGTAAACTGTGGACTTTAGTCAATAATATATCAATACTGTTTCATCAGTCATGAAATATGTACACTACTAGTGAAAGAAAGAGGGGCTACCCATGGATTCTCTGTACTATCTGCTCAATCTTTTGGTAAATATATAACCGTTCTAAAAATAAAATCTGCTAATAAAAAAATTCAACAGCACACAAGGCCTTGGTATCTTTTTCTACAAAATAGGTAAAAGTAAGGTGTTGCTAGGAAATATAGAAATGATAAAAAGATCTGGATTGGCCGGGCGCGGTGGCTCAAGCCTGTAATCCCAGCACTTTGGGAGGCCGAGACGGGCGGATCACGAGGTCAGGAGATCGAGACCATCCTGGCGAACACGGTGAAACCCCGTCTCTACTAAAAAAATACAAAAAACTAGCCGGGCGAGGTGGCGGGCGCCTGTAGTCCCAGCTACACAGGAGGCTGAGGCAGGAGAATGGCGTAAACCCGGGAGGCGGAGCTTGCAGTGAGCTGAGATCCGGCCACTGCGCTCCAGCCCCTGCGACAGAGCGAGACTCCGTCTCAAAAAAAAAAAAAAAAAAAAATCTGGATTATAAAATATCCTCAACAAAGTGTGATGCCATAACTCCTTTCCTTTTATTCTGATTTAGAAACAATTACAGACCAATATCAGTTAACAACTATTGAGTTTCTGCTACAAAATCCAAAAAGCTCGCTCTTTATATTGAACCTGAAACTGGATAAAGTTCAAATTGCTATATAAAGTTACTAACTTTAGAGAAATATTTAAATATATTATGCCATATTAAAATTTTGGAATACTAAATCCTTAATATTTTTATTCTCCTGAATCAAAATTTTCGTTTCTTCTTGGCTATTTATTCTGATGGGAGAAGCTTAACATCATTTTCTCAACTTCCATAATAAAAATTGCTAATTTGATTTTAGTTGCTATAAAATATAGCCATCCTGTCCTAAAACATGGTGTTTTTCTGACAATAGCTTGGGAATGGTGGAGGTGGCACACATACTTACCCCACCTCCAATGATGTAACAATGTCTTTCTCTATTTATCTCCTCCCTCCTCAGATACACACATCACTCATTCTCATGTTCCTCCACTTCCTCCTTTTCAGAATATATACAGAAACAAAGAGACATAAACTAATTTATTCAATGACAGATTACAGAACAGCAGGCCTGTTGGTGTTTCAGAAATGCCTTTATCGCTGTGATGGAATTTTGTAGTGTGAACAGGAACATTATAAAAAGGAATGATAATTGTAATCCCAGTGACACGGATTATATAGGCTATGGGATCTATCCACCAACAACTCAAGCTATAAAACTAAGTTTCTCTTTTTATTCAAAACTCATTTAAGGACTCCTAGTAAAGTTCTGTAATTTTTTTCTGGTAGGTTGTACATCCTTATTTTTAGAGTCTGTAGGCATTTTGTAGGATTTTCTGTTTGCCTTCTCTGTTTTCCTCATTTTACTTTTTATCTGGTTATTGCTGATAGATATGTTAGCTATGGTTTTTGATATTTTCAATGTACATCCTAATTTAGGTTGAACTCATTTATTCTATGAGTTTTTAAATAGCACTCTTTGCATTTAACAAGAATATACTCACATCTTATTCTATAAATAATTATTGATTTGTCTTTTTTTCATAGTCACACCTCTTATTTCTAATTTCTCTTTGGCATACTTTCTATAAATAATAATGGTGATGGTTAGCATGCTTACCTTATTTTATATTTTAAAGAGATTGCCCTGGATTTCATGTAGATAATATAAAAAAGAACATAGTATGGCAAAAATTAATTTTTAATCAGAAATAGACGTCTGAATTTTATAAAATGGTTTCTGGAAAAATATTGAGGTTATAAAATTTATCTTATTGAATCAACTGGTAAAGCATACAACAGTATTATAGATCCTTGTATTCCATACACCAAACTTCACTAGAGCCTGTTCTAAAATTATCCAATATGAAATGAAACACCTAAATGAATTCAGATGTATTTCAATCTGTCTCTTTTTTTAGCAGGCGACTATTTTAAAGTATTATTTCAAGCTAAACTATTCTATGATAGCTCTCCCTGCTACTTGATGCCAACAGGTGATGAGGTCTGCAACATTGTCACTTCTGAGACTGCAGAGAAAGTTTCAGTAACAGTGACACTCTTGGTTAGTATCACAAGTGAAAACCCCATTTAGGAAAATTGGCTTTTCATACGCATGAATTTCAGGCCAGCAAAAATATCATTTTAATATTGTAAAGGGAAGGGTTTGGGGTCAGAATATTAAATTGGCTAGAGAATTTGGTAATGAAGAGTCTGTACATTAAGTTATTAACATTTTTGCTTAAGTTACAGAACAAGAAGTGAGGTAATTCTACTGTGAGAGCAACTTATATGGACTAAAAGTTCAATGCGAGTAATTTACTTCCATTCACTTACTTTTGTCCTTCTGCACCTGGCTTCATAATTTTGCATTTATCCTCCAGCTCCCCACAAAAGTACCAATTTGCTTTGCCACTAGCATTCTATGGTTTATCAACCCAAGCAACCGAGGAATAGTATCTTAATTTTTCTATAGTTCTTCCTTTAATTACTTGTAAGTCTTAACATTTCTTGTGTTTTTACTATTCACTTACATATCTTCTTTTATAATTTACCTTTCTCCTTTTCCTGTGTCCCTGGTAGTATTTCTCTTATAATGGGTTATAGCCTGTATAAGGTTAATAATCCTCTATCATTTTTATTGAAAGTATTTTCTATGATTTCTCTCTTTTAGATATTATTATTTCCTATAAGTGAAGCTATCTTAATACATGTAAAAAGTTAATATAGGAAGAAATTCTGTTTCTGGGTTTATAACCTATGAAGATCTCACTTTTCTCTTTTCCTCTTTTAATACTAATGCAAAGAGTGCTATTTAAAAACTCACAGAATAAATGAGTTCAACCTAAAATAGGATATATGATGAAAATATCAAAAACCATAGCATTACAAAAAGAAATTTAAAAATCCACTGAGTTTTTATATGAATTACATTGTACCTATAGATTTTTAAAAATGCATAATTTTATAACATGATTTTCAAATCTAGTAACACAGTAATGTATTCACATATGCTGTGTTTACGTTTTTTGTTGTTGTTGTTGTTGTTTTTGTTTCTTTCTTTTTTTTTTTTAATTTAATTTTATTTTTTTTAGGCAGAGTCTCGCTCTGTCTCCCAGGCTGGAGTACAGTGGCACGATCTCAGCTCATTGCAACCTCCGCCTCCTGGGTTCACACCATTCTCCTGCCTCAGCCTCCCAAGTAGCTGGGACTACAGGCGCCCGCCACCAGGGTATTTTGTATTTTGTTTAGTAAAGACGGGGTTTCACTGTGTTAGTCAGGATGGCTTCGATCTCCTGACCTATGGTTTGAATGCATCGCCTCCAAAATTCAGGTGTTGCCAATGCATTAGTATTAAGAGGTGGGGCCCTTAAGAGGTGATTAGGCCATGAGGGCTGCCCCTAGTTAATGCAATTACAGCCATTTCTTAAAAGGCTTCATGCAGCCTTAGCAGCTGTCTCTTCCACCCTTCTGCCATGTTTCTCCCTTCTGGAGAATGCAGCAAGATGGCCCTCACCAGACACTGAACCTGCCAGCACCTTGATCTTGGACTTTCCTGTCTTCAGATGTGTGAGAAATAAATTTTCGTTCTTTGTAAGTTATCGAGTCACAGGCATTTTTTCATGGTGGCACAAAACAAAGACAGAATATAAAAGCCATCTTCCGCCACACTTAAGTTTCTTCTAGTTTTTACACATATGTTTCATAATTCATAAGTATTGCAAAACAATTTTGACTAGTGGTTTTTGGTCTATTTAGATGATTCTAATTTAGAGATTATTCGACTTTCACTAGAACACTTTCCTAATTCTTACTGTGAGTTGTTATACTGATTCCCTTGAGGATTGAGATATACAATTCCATTGCTTCCAAGTAATAATCTGTATTATTATTAAGTAGTAGTTTAAAAATTACTTTTAAAATTTGATAGAGCTGTTCCCTTATTATTCTTCTTTCCAAAATGAACCTTTGCTTTTAAAAAGACAAATTTGTTTTATTATTTCATCTGATTATAAAAGCATTTTAAAATAAAGCTCAGGCTAAAATGATTGCATATATAATGTTGTCTCAATTACCTAAAATGTACATCTACACATGAGCATAGAAGAATCACTGGATAGATACATACCAAATTATTAATAACGGTTACCTCTGAGCAATTTATTTATTTGATTTATCATACTTTATTTTCAAAGTACTCATTTCATTACTAAAAAATAAAATATCTAAAATAACCATGAAAAATTACACCCAAAATTGCTTAGTATAAGTTCTGAAAACCTTAATTCCGTATGCTAACACAGAAATATTTGGCAGAAAGTGAAGTAAAGGGTTCAGAATGGCATCTCCTTGACTAAAAATAATTCTTAAACAAATTTTATTTAAAATTACCTTTTTCTGAGCCAAAATGAGATCTTGGTCCACTTTGGACATTAAAAATGAGCCTCCATCATGTTCCATCCAGTAAAATTTTAAGTCTTTTAAATGTACCTTTGTGTCTAGTTTTAACCTGTGGAGCATTAAAAGGAAACTGACGTCAACAAATTATTTAGATATCCTTACTAGTTCAATCCTGACATCTGAGCTTCAGCTCTAATGAAGTATTTTTCCCTGAGCACTGTGTGCCAGAAACAGTGTTATACCTTTAGAATTTAGATTTGCATTTAAGAAATGTACTTGAGCTGCAGGGGAGAGAATGGTTTGAAATGCATCAAAATTGTAGACATAGTGACAAATCAAAATGCTTTGGTAGCAGTTAATGGTAGAAATGATTATAACCTGAACTAGAACTGTAACCATGATGATGGAGAGATATATAAAGATGTAAGAAATCATTAGTAGGTAGTTTCAATATGACTCAGCATTGCTTAGATGTAATGACTGAGAAAAATTGGATATGAGGCTTTAGCAACTGGGTTAATTTTGGTCATCCAATCACTGGGATTGGGCAAGAATTGAAGTAGTGGATCAGGTTTCTGGAGCTTGGAAGAAAAATAATATCAGTTTTAGATATATTGAGTTTCAGTTATCTGAAATGGCCAGTCTTCTTGTAGTAGTAAATAGACAGTCCTCTAGCTTAAGTGAAAAGAGTGAGCTGAAGAGGTAGATTTCAGCATCATCTGTGTATGGAAAATGGTTGAAGTGGCAAGGATAGATGGAGTCATTCTGAGAGGGTAAGTAGAAAGAAGACAGAGAAGTAAACCAGGTCCTTCTAGAATACCAATATATAAGAGATGAACAAAGGAAGGAAGAGCCAGTAAGGCAGATGAAAGGAAAAGGAGCAATATCAAAAGGGTGGACTGTCCATAACACAAAGCATAAATGCTTAAGGGGATGAATACCTACCCCATTTTCCATGAAGCAATTATTATGCATTACATGACTGCTTCAAAATATCTCATGTAGCCCGTAAATATATATACCTGCTATGTACCCACAAAAATTAGCAATAATTTTAAAAAAGATTGTATCACAAGAGCTAAGGGCAGAGTTTGTTTCAATAATGATGGAGTAATATCAATACTGCCACCAGTTATAATGAGGTAATGAATGGTAAGTATTGAGAAGCAGTCATTATTCTTAGCAAAAATGCAAAAAAAAAAAAAAAAATCAGGGACCTTGGCAAGAATAATTTTGGTGGTAAAAACCAGTTTGTAGTGAATTCATTTATGAGATGGCAATGTGAGAATTTAGAGTCAATGAGTATAAATAATTCACACAAAGGGTCTGGCAATGGGGCAAAAAGCAGCATAGAGTAGTGGCTTAAGGGGAATAAGTGACTAAAAAAATTTTGTCTCATTTTAAGATGAGAGACACTTAGGATGTTTAATTATAATGACAAGGGTGCATAAGTGTGTATGTGTGTGTGTGTGTGTGAGAGAGAGAGAGAGAGAGAGACAGAGAGACAGAGAGAGACAGAGAGAGGTTAAAGTCATACTAAGGTGAGATAAGTAGTGGAACAAAGACCTGAGAGAATACGAGAACATAAGATCAAGAGCATAACTGAAACTACTTATATGCTAAAGCAAAATGGAAAGATATTTTCTCCACTCTAAAGGGAGAAAAGAATGAACGTTGGAGACCTAGAAAAATGTGATGGTAAGAAACTGAAGTAAGTTACATATAGATTGCATTTTTTTTTTTTTTTGATGAGATAAAATGTGGGAGTATTTACTTGAGGGTAAAGGAAAGGAGAAGATCACAGGTTTGCTGGAAATGGAAATAATTTGAAATCACTGCTATAGAAAACGTAAAAAAAAAAAAAATGCTGTCTACGGAAACCGATTTCCAAGCAGCATTGATGCCTAGGTGAGATTGGAAAGTATGTATATGGTGACAGATGGCAGAAGAATCAGAAAGGCTGAACTTGAAGTGCACATAGTCCTTATACTCAAATTCACAAATGAACAACAAAAAGATTCACCGTTTCCATTCCAAAATAAGGCCTCTCTTTGTATTTTCTCAGTAAAATACTTTTACACGGCATCTTCCCAATTTGTGAATCATGGTATCCACTTATATAAGTATATAAAGGCTCTCTCATAAATATCTGCAATAATTCTTTGCTTGAGGACTGAAAGTCTACCTCTATGACATTAATAAATAAAGAGAGGATGAATGTCAGGATAAGAGTCTGAGGAAATAAAAATAAATGAACATACCTTTTGATCCCAGGTCCTGCCATGACCTTCAACATGGGGGCCAGGTCTTCAGCATAGCGGCACATCGGACCAGTGCACTGAAACAACTCCTGGCCTCCCACAGCCATGGGAAACTGACCTTTGTTGGGAACCACACCTGAAAGGTTAGACACTCAGGTTAGCTGCCCAAAATAAGACATGATCTCTGCATGTTGTATTTCATTATGGTGTTTATCTTAAATATTTTTTCTCCTGGTTAAAACTTTTCAGGTCTTCTTATATCTCATTGTGGTAGTTTTACAATTTTATTAGCTTTCTTAAAAGCAGTGAATTTTTTTTCCAAATAGAGTACAATGAAGAACTTCAATATAAAACAGCCAAACCAGAGCTACTCTGATGGAGAAATGGTCCCTACTTATTAGACTATTCTCTCTTTCTGCGATGGTTCTAACAGCCTGCAGAGCCTATATGGATGAGGATGAGTTAGAATACAGATTAACAAATCTACTGGCCTAGAGGATAAAGTCAACGTTCCTTTAACTTGTATACAAAGCTCTCTGCAACCTGATACCTAAACAGAAGCCATAACAAATTGTTTGCAATTTTCCACAAAGAACAGGCTATTTTAATGCTCATTTATAACTTTGTTTATGCCATTTCCACTGCCTATAATATATTTCACAATTTAATATGCTAGATGGATAACCAGATTTCAAGACTTAAGTGAAACTATAAGTCCTTTCTCGATTACCTACAATCTCTCAGCCCAAAATCTTCTTAAGCTGATAAGCAACTTTAGCAAAGTCTCAGGATACAAAACTACTGTGCAAAAATCACAAGCATTCCTATATACCAATAATAGAGATCCAAATCATGAATGAGCTCTCATTCACAATTGCTAAAATGAAAATAAAATATCAGGAATACAACTTACATGGGATGTGAAGGACCTCTTGACGTACAAACCACTACTCAAGGAAATAAGAGAGGACACAAACAAATGGAAAAACATTTCATGCTCATGGATAACAAGAATCAAATTGTAAAAATGGCCATACTACCCAAAGTAATTTATAGATTCAATGCTATCCCTATCAAGGTACCATTGACTTTCTTCACAGAATTAGAAAAAACTACTTTAAATTTCATATGGAACAAAAAGAGTCCATTTAGCCAAGACAATCCTAAGCAAAAAGAACAAGCTGGAGGCATCATGCTACCTGACTTCAAACTATATTACAAGGCTACAGTAACCAAAACAGCATGGTACTGGTACCAAAAAAGATATATAGACCAATGGAGCAGAACAGAGGCCTCAGATATAATGCCACACATCTACTACAATCTAGTCTTTGACAAACCCGACAAAAACAGGCAATGGAAAAAGGATTCCCTATTTAATAAATGGTGCTGGGAAAACTGGCTAGCCATATGTGGAAAACTGAAAGTGGATCACCTCCTACACTTTATACAAAAATTAAATCAATATGGATTAAGGACTTAAATGTAAGACCTAAAACAATAAAAATCCTAGAAGAAAACCTGGGCAATACCATTCAGGACATAGGCATGTGCAAAGACTTCATGACTAAAACACCAAAAGCAATGGCAACAAAAGCCAAAATTGACAAATGGGATCTAATTAAAGAGTGTCGGCCGGGCGCGGTGGCTCAAGCCTGTAATCCCAGCACTTTGGGAGGCTGAGACAGGCGGATCACGAGGTCAGGAGATCGAGACCATCCTGGCTAACACGGTGAGACTCCGTCTCTACTAAAAAGTACAAAAAACTAGCCGGGCGAGGTGGCGAGCGCCTGTAGTCCCAGCTACTCCGGGAGGCAGAGCTTGCAGTGAGCAGAGATCCGGCCACCGCACTCCAGCCTGGGTGACAGAGCGAGACTCCGTCTCAAAAAAAAAAAAAAAAAAAAAAAAAAGAGTGTCTGCACAGCAAAAGAAACTATCATCATATTGAACAGGCAACCTACAGAATAGGAGGACATTTTTGCAATCTATTCACCTGACAAAGATCTGGTATCCAGAATCCACAAGAAACTTAAACAAATTTACAAGAAAACAAAAACATCAAAAAGTGGGCGAAGGATAAGAACAGACACTTCTTACAAGAAGACATTTATGTAGCCAACAAACATATGAAAAAAAAAAAAAAGCTCATCATCACTGGTCATTAGAGAAATGCAAATCAAATCCACAATGAGATACCATCTCACGCCAGTTAGAATGGCAACCATTAAAAAGTCAGGAAACAACAGATGCTGGAGAGGATGTGCAGAAATAAAAACGCTTTTACATTGTTGGTTGGAGTGTAAATTAGTTCAACCATTGCAGAAGACAGTGTGGTGATTCCTCAAGGATCTAGAACCAGAAATACCATTTGACCCAGCAATCCTATTACTGGTTATATACCCAAAGGATTATAAATCATTCTACTATAAAGACACATGCACACATATGTTAATTGCAGCACTATTCACAATAGCAAAGACTTGGAACCAACCGAAATGCCCATCAATGATATATAGAAAGATGTGATGATTTTCTCTATCAATGATGAAGAAAATGTGACATCCATGTCCTTTGTAGGGACATGGATGAAGCTGGAAACCATCATTCTCAGTGAGCTATCACAAGAACAGAAAACCAAACACCACATGTTCTCACTCATAAGTGGGAGTTGAACAATGAGAACATATTGGCACAGGGAGTGAAACATCACACTCCGTGGCCTGTCAGGGGGTGAAGGGCTAGCGGAGGGATAGCATTAGGAGAAATACCTAATGTGGGTTACTGGTTGATGGGTGCAGCAAATGGCACGTATATACCTATGTAACAAACCTGCATGTTCTGCACATATTTAAACGATTATTTGTGGAGAAGATTAATAATATAGATGAACGCATAACAACACTTATCAAGACAAAAAGAGAAAAATACAAAAATGATCAGTATCAGGAATGAAAAAGGGATACTATTACAGATTGTACAGATATAGTACAGCCTGTAGTTATACTACAGTTATAGTAGATATAGACACAAGGATTAAGATAATGAAACAGAATAATATCCAGCCCACTTGCTCTTGTTGCTGTTACCTGAATTAAAATAAAGATGACACTGCAATGCAGTTGGGAAAGTATAACCTTTACCACATAAACTTTTGACACAACTCAATATACACATAGAAAAATAGTAACTTTCAATCTTAATTCATACAATACACAAAAACATGTATCTAATAGATTGAAAACCTAAGTGCCAAAGGAAAATGAATAAAGCATCTTTAAAAAAATAAGAGAATATTTTTATGGCTTTGGATGGGCAAATGTTTCTTAAATAGGACAAACAAAGCATTAACCAATGGTAAAACAAACTACCCAATAAAAAAGGACCAAATATTTTATCAAGGCTTTCTGCAAACAGAAATCCAAATGGCCAAGAGATATATAAAAAGATAGTAATTCTTCCAAACCATTTTCTATGATATTACAACAAGTTGCAAGATTACCCAAGAAAAGAAGAGAGAAGATCCAAAGAAGCTCAATTAGAAATGAAACAAGAGACATTACAACCAACACCAGAGAAAGACAAAAGATCACACAAGGCTAGTATGAACACCTTTATTAGCATAAACTGGAAAACATAGAGGAGATGGAAAAGTTCCTGAAAAGATACAACTCCCCCAGCTTAAATGAGGAAGAATTAGAAACCCTAAACAGACTAATAACAAGGAAAGAGATTGAAATGGTAATAAAAAAAAAATTACCAAAAAAAAGTGCAATACCAGATGGATTCACAGCTGAATTATACCAGAAATTCAAAGAATTGATACCAATCCCATTGATGCTATTCCACAAAATAGCGAAAGAAGGAATCCTCTCTAAATCATTTTAGGAAGCCAGTGTCACCTAATACCAAAACCAGAAAGGACATAACAACAACAAAAAAACAACTACAGACCAATATCCTTGATGAACATGGATGCAAAAATCCACAACTAAATACTAGATAACTGAATCCAACAGCATATCAAAAACATAATCTACCATAAACAAGTGGGTTTCATACCAGGGATGCAAGGATCATTTAATAGAAACAGGTTAATGACTTGTGTCATTAATGTAATACACCACATAAATAAAATTAAAAATAAAAATCACATGATCTTCTCAATAGACGCAGAAAAACATTTGACAAAATTCAGCCTCCTTTCATGATTAAAACCCTCAGCAAAATCAGCATACAAGGGACATACCTCAGTGTAATAAACGTCATCTATGGGAAACCCACAGCCAACATAATACTGAATGGGGAAAAGTAGAAAGCATTACCTCTGAAAACTGGAAAAAGACAAGGATGCCCACTCTCACCCGCTCTATTCAACATAGTACTGGAAGTCCTAGCCACAGCAATCAGACAAAAGGAGGAAATAAAGGGCATCCAAATCGGTAAAGAGGAAGTCAAATTGTCACTGTTTGCTGAAGATAAAAAGGAGGAAATAAAGGGCATCCAAATCGGTAAAGAGGAAGTCAAATTGTCACTGTTTGCTGAAGATATGATTGTATACCTGGAAAACCCTAAAAACTCATGCAAAAAGCTCCTAGAACTGACAAATGAGTTCAGAAAAGTTTCAGGATACAAAATTAATGTACACAAATCAGTAGCTCTGCTATACACCAATAGCTACCAAGCTGAGAATCAAATCAAGATCTCAACCCCTTTTAAAATAGCTGCAAAATAAATAAAATACTTAGGAATGTACTCAACCAGGGATGTGAAAGATTTCTACAAGGAAAACTACAAAATACTGCTGAAAGAAATCATAGATGAAACAAACAAATGGAAACACATCCCATCCTGATGGATGGAGAGAATCAATATTGTGAAAATGGCCATACTGCCAAAAGCAATCTACAAATACAATGCAATCCCCATCAAAATACCACAATCATTCTTCACAGAACTAGAAAAAAAAATCGTAAAATTTATGTGGAACCAAAAAACTGTCTGCATAGCCAAAACAAAGCTAAGCAAAAATAATAAACCTGGAGACAACACATCACTTAATTTCAAACTATACTAAAAGGCCATAGTCACCAAAACAACATGATACTGCTTTAAAAATGGGCACGTATACCAATGGAACAGAATAGAGAACCCACAAATAAACCCAAATATTTACAGCTAACTGATCTTCAACAAAGCAAACAAAAACCTAAAGTGGGAAAAGGACACTCTATTCAACAAATAGTGCTGGAATAATTGGCTAGCCACATCTAGGATAACGAAACTGGATCCTCATCTCTCATCTTATACAAATATCAACTCAAGACGGATCACCTACTTAAATCTAAGACCTGATACTATGAAAATTCTAGAAAATAATATCGGAAAGACCCTTTTAGACATTGGCTGAGGCAATGATTTCATAACCAATAACCCAAAAGCAAATGCAATAAAAACAAAGATAAAGAGGTGAGACTTAATTAAACTAAAGAGCTTTTGCATGGCAAAAGAAACAGTCAGCAGAGTAAACAGACAACCCACAGGGCAGGAGAAAAGCTCCACAATCTATACATCTGCCAAAGGACTAATACCCCAAATCTAGAAAGAACTCAAACAAATTAGCAAGAAGAAAACAATGCCATCAACAAATGGGGTAAGGACATGAATAGACAATTATCAAAAGCAGATATACAAATGGCCAACAAATATATGAAAAAATGCTCAATATCACTTATAATCAGAGAAATGCAAATCAAAGCCACAATGCAATACCACCTTACTCCTGCAAGAATGGCCATAATAAAAAAATTTTAAAAAAAATAGATGTTGGCATGGATGCATTGAAAAAGAAACACTTCTACACTGCTGGTGGGAATGTAAACTAGTACAACCACTATGGAAAACAGTGTGGAGATTCCTTAAAGACCTAAAAGTAGATTTACCATTTGATCCAGCAATCCCACCACTTCGTATCTACCCAGATGAAAAGAAGTCATTATAAGAAACAGATACTTGCACACACGTTTATAGCAGCATGGTTTGCAATTGCAAAAATATGGAACCAGCCCAAATGCCCATCAGTCAATGAGTGGGTAAAGAAAATATGATATACCATGATATACCATGGAATACTACTACTCAGCCATAAAGAAGATTGAAATATTGGCATTTGCAGCTACCTGGATGGAATTGGAGACCATTATTCTAAGTGAAGTAACTCAGGAATGAAAAACCAAACATTGTAAGTTTACACTCATACGTGGAAGCTAAGCTATGAGGATGAAAACGCATAAGAATGATATAATGGACTCTTGGGACTCGAGGGAAAGGGTGAAAGGAGGGTGAGGGATAAAAGTCTATATATTGGGTACAGTGTATACTGCTCGGGTGATGGTTGCACCAATATCTCAGAAATCACCACTAAAAAACTTATTTATGCAACCAAACACAACCTGTTACCCAAAAATCTATTGTAATAAAAATAGTTTAAAAAATTAAAAGTGGTTAATATAGTAAGTTTTATGGTGAGTATATTTTACCACAATAAGACTAATTAATTAATTAGTTAAAAATTCTATCACTACTTTTGTTTAGGAAGAGAAGTAATCATTAAACAAGAAATGTCACCACTAATAAAAGAATTTTTCAAGTGATCTGGAATATAAAAATAAAGATATTCAATTTGGGAACTTGGAAAAAAACAATCAATAAACAAATAACCCCATCAAAAAGTGAGCAAGACACATGAACAGATGCTTCTCAGAAGAAGACATAGAAGTATCCAACTAACATACAAAAACAATGCTCATTGTCACTGTAATTATTGGAGAAACAAAAATTAAAACCACCAAGAGATACCATCTCACACCAGTCAGAATGGCTATTACTAAAAAGTTAAAAAATTACAGATGCTGGCAGGACTGCAGAGGAAAGGGAATGCTTATACATATTTGGTGGGAATATCAGTTGGTTCAGTTCTTTGGAAGGCAGTTTGGTGATTTCTCAAAAGAACTAAAAAATGAACTACTATTCCACCTATCAATCCTATTACTGGGTATACACACAATGGAATATAAATCATTCTACCAAGAAGATACATGGATCCATATGTTCATCACAGCACTATTCACAATAAGAAAGACATAGATTCAAACTAGGTATCCATCAACTGTGGACTGTATAAAAAATGTGGTACATATACACAATGGAATATTATGCAGCCAAAAAAGAAGAAAATCATGACCTTTGCAGCAACATTAATGCAGCCTGAGGCAATTATTGTAAGTGGATTAATGCAGAAATTAAAAAAACCAAAGACCACATCTTCTTACTTATAAGTGTAAATTAAACATTGGGTAAACATTGACATAATGATAGGAACAGTAGACACTGGGGGCTACAAGGTGAGGATAAAAGGGAAAGTGTTAATGGTGGAAAACCTATCAGATACTATGCTCACTACCTGGGTAACAGATTCAATCATACCCCAAACCTCAGCATCATGTAATATACCTTTTTAAAAACCCTGCACATGTATCCCCTGATTCTAAAGTAAAAGTTGAAAGTAACCTAAAAAAAAAAAATAAAATTAGAACTGTGATCTAACCCAATCATCCCATTAGTGGGTATATATTGAAAGCAAAATATTTTTTCTACCTAAAAGACACAAGCACCTGCATGTCCACAGCAGCACTATTCATAATAGGAAAGACATGGAATCAAACTAGATGCCCATCAACGGTGGATTGGATAAAGAAA
Source organism: Macaca mulatta (assembly GCF_049350105.2). Lineage (NCBI taxonomy): Eukaryota > Metazoa > Chordata > Mammalia > Primates > Cercopithecidae > Macaca > Macaca mulatta. The sequence continues at coordinate 57,218,305 of NC_133426.1, read as the reverse complement.
ATGTGGTATTTATACATCACAGAGTACTATGCAGCCATAAAAAAGAATGAATTCATTTGCAGCAACATGGATGGAGCTGGAGGCCAATATCCTAAGCAAACTAACACAGAAACAGAAAACCAAATACTGCATGTTCTCACTTATAAGTGGGAGCTAAACATTGTGTACACATGGACATAGAGTTTAGAAAAATAGACACAGGAGACTATAAGCTTGGGGAGAGTTTGAAGTGGGCAATGGTCAAAAACGTACCTATTGGGAGCTATGCTCGCTAACTGGGTGACAGGTTCAATTATATGCCAAATCTTAGCATCATGCAGTAGACCTTTGTAGCATACCTGCAAATGTACTCCCTCAATCTAAAATAAAAGTTGAAAATAAAATAAAATTAAAAACCAACAAATTTTTGATACTTATTTGTGGCCAAACATATGATGTATCCTGGAGTAACTTCCATGTGCTGTTGACAATAATGTGTATTGTGCAGCTGTTGAGTGGAATGTTCTGTAAATGTCTATTAGTTCCATTTGGTCTAGAGCAGTGATCCTCAAACATTTTGGCACCAGGGAATGGTTTCATGGGAGACAATTTTTACATGCAGTGTGTGGTAAGATGGTTTTGAGATGAAGCTGTTCCACCTTAGATCATCAGGCATTAGTTAGAGTCTCATAAGAAGCACACAACCTAGATCCCTTCCATATTCAGTTCACAAAAGGGTTCACACTCCTATGACAATCTAATGCTGCTGCTGATCTGACAGGAGGCAAAACTTATGTAGTAATGCTTACTCACCTACTACTCACCTTCTGCTGTGCAGCCAGTTTCTAACAGGCCATGGACTGGTATTGGTCCATGGCCTGGGGGTTGGGGATCCCTGGTCTAGAGTATAGTTTATATCTGATTTTTCATTAATTTTGTGCCTAGATAATCATTCCATTGCTGAAAGTGAATGAAGTCCCCAACTATTATTATATTGCAGGCTACCTCTCCATTTATATCTAATATTTGCTTTATATATTTGTGTGCTCCAGTGTTGGGTACATATATATTAGCAATTGTTATATCCTTTTGCTGAATCAACTTCTTTTCATTATATAATGATCTTCTTAACCTCTTTTCCCAGTTGTTGATCTAAAGTGCATTTTACCTGAGTATAAATACTTCTCACTTTTGGTTCCATTTGCATACAATATCATTTTTGATCCCTTCATTTTCAGTCTATATGAACTCTTACAGGTAATATGAGTCTCTCGTGGGCAGCATACAGCTGGGTTATGTTTTTTTTTAAATCTATTCATCCACTTTATATTTTTCAATTGTAGAATTTGATTCATTTACATTTAAGGTTATTATTGGTTGCTAAGGACTAGCTTCGGCCATTTTGTTAAATTATTTGTATCCTTTGTTCTTCACTTCTCATTTTTTTTTACATTTATCATTTGGGGATTTTCCATAGTATTAAACTTTGTATTCCTTCCCCTTTCTTATATGTTTATGTGCTGTAATTTGCTTTTAGTGGCTACTATGAGACTTACATGAAAAGCCTACGGTTATAATAAATTATTTTAAATTGATAACAAGTTTGGTCACATACAAACATTCTAGATTTCTTAAAATTCATAACTTTGTATCTCCATTTGCATGTTTTAATATTTTGTGTCCACTTACAACTTATTGTAGCTATAGGTACTATTTAACCTTGTGATTTTAACCTTCATAGAGATTTTGAATAATTATATTACATTATGATAATGAAGTGTTCTGAATTTGATAATAAATTTACCTTTATTATAGTTCCTTATGGTTTCATGTTAGTAATTATATTTTTACTTCCAGCTGAATCACCCCCTTAAGCATTTAATGTAAATATAATTAATGGTGAGTTTCCTCAACTTTTGTTTGTCTGGTAAAGACTTTATTTCTCCTTCATTTTGGAAGAATAGTTTTGTTGGGTATGGCATTTTTATCTCAATTTATTCCCCAGCACTTGGAATATACCATCCCATTCTCCTTAGCCCTGCAAGCATTCTGCTGACAAGTCTGCTGTTAGTCAGATGGAGATTCTTTTATATGTGACTTGACAATTTTCTGATGTTTCTTTTGTAATTCTTTTTGTCGTAACAGTTTGATCATAACAGGCCTCAGAGATGACCTCTTTGGGTTGAATCTGTTTGGAGTCCTTTGAGCTTCATGGATCTGGATATCCATATCTATTCCAAAATTTGGGAAAATTTCAGCTATTATTTTGTTAAATAAGCTTTCTGTGCTTTTCTCCATCTCTTCTACTGAAATCTCTAGAATGCAGAAGTTTGATTAATAATGTACCACCTATTTCGTAGGTTTTCTTTGCTCTTTTACATTATTTTATTTTTATTCCTTTTGACTGGGCTATTTCAAAACACATTCCTCAAGTTTAAAACTTCTTTCTTCTGCTGGATCTAGTATACTGTTGAAGCTCTCAGTCTTATTTATTTCGTTGGCTGAATTCTTCAGCTCCACGATTTATGTTTGTTTCTTTTCCATTGTATCTATCTCTTTGATCAATTTCTCATTCATACTAAGACTTGTTTATCTGATTTTGTTGCATTGTGTGTCTCTGTACTCTTGTATATTTCTGAGTTTTCTTGAGTCATTATTTTGAATTACTTTTTTAAAAAAATTAGAAATTTCCATTTTGGGGGGCATCAGTTACCACAAAATTATTGTGTTTCATTGGTAATGTCATATTTCCTTGACTTTTCAAGTGTCTTGTGTCCCTATAGTAATACCCAGGCATAAGGTGGAATGGTTACCATTTCCACTATTATCAAGTGTCTTTCATGTGGAGATACTTGTACCTGCTGATGTTTCCTAGGGCTTGGTTGGGTAGGGTGTGCTGGCTTTGATTCCAGTGAGTGGAATGGCATAGTCTCTATGCAGTTCCTTCAGCTGTAGTCAACACCAGCAATGCCTTTGTGAGCATCAGTGTCTCTGGTGCTGCTCCACTGTGGGTGGGACATAAGCTGTTCCACATACAGAGGGAAATCACGGCATGTGCATTCATCTGTGTGTTGTTCCATGGGGTATGCCACCAAGCTCTTTTGTGTGCCAAGAGAGCATATAGTTGGTCTTCTGCTTGTCTGCTATTCCCCTTAGGGCAGGACACCAGGCTGGTTCTCACATCAAGAGAGTGCTGAGCTGGCCCACCAGCTTGTGCACTGCTCCCACATAGGCAAAGCATGAGGGTGCATGGAGCTGGCCTAGCTCTTTGTACTCAGCTTCTGTATCGTGCACAGCACTAACTATTCTCTGGGTTTGGGGGCGGGGGTAGGTTCAATGTGCCTTGTGTATTTGGCTGCTAGATTTGCAGCTGTTTTGCTGGAGCCAGGCTTTGAGTAGCCAGGGTTAGGGCATGGTAGACACTGGAATGAGGTAGACGGAAGACCTCCTAGGCAGCTTGTTCCCAAGGGGAATGAGCCATAACAGTTTGGCTGAGTAATGGTGCACTACCAGGCATGAGCATGCTGTAATGATGCAAAACCTCAGGGATGGAGGGATGCAGTGGTTACTGCCCTCATGAGCAAGACACAATATAGCAGTGGCTCCAGTTATAAGACGGCACTGTGCAGCAGCAGCTTAGGTCAAATAAGAAAGGGGGCAAATGTCAGCTCTTCCTTTAACAATGCAGTTGTGTAAAATCCTGGCATCTTCCCAAACTTGGCTCAGCATCTGTGAGGACTGCAGGATTCTTCAGCAGGAAGGACTGCAGATGTCCATGATCTTAATAGGGGCTGTTAGAAACCTCCTTCTCCCTTTTTGATGCAGAGGGAAGTCCCCCTTAGTTCTGAGTGAATCCCATTTGAGGAGATAAGGTAGCAGCAGCAGAGTGCTTTGCTTCCTTGTCCATGAAGCCATCCTAAGCCTACATGTTCCACAGAGTCTCTGCTACTCCTTTGCTGTGCTCTAGCATTCATTTTCAAATAATAGAGTTAAAATGTAGCTGTTTATTCACTGTTTTTGTCCTTATTTTATGAGAGGGACAAGTATAAAGAGCTTCTAAACAGTCTTGCTGATATCAATCCTTTTCTAAAACATTTTAACTTTTTATTTATTCTTTACTAACTGTGTGTAGCAGTAAAGAATATAATGACTAGCAGTGCAATTTAGTGTCACTGTCTTGTTCATGCTAATGTGCAGCCACTTTGGATAACATTGCTTTTGAAACATGACTACAAATGTCAACATAATGAAAAGGGTCAATTATATCTTAGCATTATTGTAAAATAATTTTGACTTCATGGACCCTTGGACAGATTCTAAGTTAACCTTAGATGCTGACATTTTGCACTTTCCTTTATAATAATCAACATCTTAACTGAATATATTATTACTTATATATGTTGTGTATGATATATTTCAACATTTAAAATGTAATGCAAGGTCATTGTGTATGAGTTTATACAACACACAGATAAATATAGGAAAAAGTCATTTGACACACAACCCCATGAACATCTGAGCTAGCAAAGAGAACTGCCTGGAGAGTTGGCAGACACAGAACTCCAGCCTGTATGGAGTCCAGAGGTTTTGTGTAGAAATGACTGCAATGGTGCACAGTCATGGCTGCCAACTCCCCAAAGATTGCCATATTCCTCCAGGCTGTTCTAGCCTTTGTTGGAACTGAAAACAACATGGCTGTGTTGCCTGTGGGACAGGGCCAGTCTGATCTGAGCTCCCCCTTATCTGCCAGCCTCTGCCAGGTTCCTGCCTAGCTACACCCACTTGCAGTGCAGCCTCCACTGTTTACCAGCATCCACTGCCACCGATCCCTCAGTGGCAAGCCCTGCTTAACTGTTGGAGTGCTTTTGCAGACAGACTTCCAGCAGCACATGACCACCCACAGCTTTCCCTTGTGGGTGTATGCTTGCCCACAGCCTCCCCTCATCACCCTGCCAGCATGCACATGCATATGGAAAACACACCACCCTGCTGGGATGAGCAAGCTTTGGGACCCCTGCTGCCCCATTGATGTGCACCCATGTGGGGGATGACCATCAGCCCACTGGAGTACCTTTGCTAGCAGTGTCTGTCAGTGTTGTTGCCAATGGGCAACAAAAAATGCAGGATTCTGTAAAAAGACAGAACCTCAGACTCAATGGCATTCCTGAAAGAGATAGAGAGAGCAAGCAATGTGGAAGAAATATTGGAGTATACTGTCCATAAAAACATCCCCAGTGTTGCTAGAGAGATCAGCATGCAAATATAGGAAATGCAGAGAACCCCTGCAAGATACTACATGAGACAACCATGCCAAAAGCACAGAGTCATCAGATTCTTCAAAGTCAATGTGAAAGAAAAAATTTTAACGGCAGCTAGAGAGAGGGAGCATGTCGCCTACAAAGGGAACTCATTAAGGCTAACAGTAGAACTTTCAGCAGAAGCCTTATAAGCCAGAAGAGAGTGGAGGCCTATAATCAGCATCCCTATACAAAAGAAATTCCAACCATGCATGTCATATTCTGCCAAACTAACTTCATAAGTGAAAGAGAAATAAAATCTTTTTCAGACAAGCAAATGCTAACAAAATTTGTTAATATCAGATCTGCCTTGCAAGGGGTCCTTAAGTGATACCTACAGCCGCAAAAACATACAGAAACAACCACACAGTAAAAGTGGGAAACTTCAACATTCCATTGACAAGTTAAACAGATAATCAAAGTAAAAAACTAACCAAGGTATTCTGGACTAAATCTTGATACTTGATCAATTGGACCTAATAGATATCTACAGAATACTCCAACCAACAGTCAAATATACATTTTTCTCATCTGTATATAGCATATATTCTAATCTCAATCACATGCTCCACCATAAAACACATCCGAACTAATTTTAAAAAATGTATAATAACAACTATACTCATAGACCACAGTGCAATAAAAATAGAAATCAATACCAAGACAATCTCTCAAAACCACATAATTACATGGAAAATAAACAACATGCTCCTGAATGACTTTTTGGTTAAGATGGAAAGTAAAGCAGTAATCAAAAAAACTTTTTGAAATTAATGAAATCAGAGTCAATACATACCAGAATCTTGGGACACAGGGAAAACCTGTTAAGAGGAAAGTGGGGAGTGCTGAACACCTACATCAAGAAATTAGAAAAATCTCAAATTAATACCCTAACATTACATGTGGTGGAACTAGAGAAGCAAGAGAGACTCTAAAGTTACTATTTAAAAAGAAATAACTAAAATTAAAGAAGAGCTGAACAAAATCTAGATTGCAAAATCCATACAAAAATTAAAAAAAAACACACAAAAGCTGAATCATTGGAAGAATCAACAAGGCTAAAATACTAGGGGATATATTAGGAAAGAAAAAAAGGAGATGATCCAAATAAGCACAAGCAGAAGTGATGAAGATTATATTGCATGTGACCACACAGAAACACAAAAAATCCGCAGAGACTATTACAAACACCTCTCTGCACACAACCTAGAAAACCTAGAAGAAATGAATACATTCCTGGAAACTTACAATCTCTCAAGATTGAACCAGAAAGAAACTGAAACCCTGAAAAGACCAATAATGCATTCCAAAATTAAATCAGTAATTTAAAAACTACCAAGAAAAAAGCCCTGCACCAAATGGATTCATAGCCAAATTCTGCCAGATGTACAAAGAAAATCTGATACCCATACTACTTAAATTATTCCAAAAAGTCAAGAAGGAGGGACTCTTCATTAACTCATTCTGTGAAGCATGAATCATTCTGACACCGAAGCCCACCAATACAAAAAAAAAAAACCTACAGGCTGACATCTATGATGAACATAAATGCAAAAATCCTCAACAACATACTAGCAAATGAAATTCTGAAGCATATAAAAAATTAGTTTTATTTCTGTGGTGCAGAAATTGCTCAACATATGCAAATCAATGAATGTGATTAACCACATAAACAGTTTTCCTTTAAAAAATATATGACTATCTGCCGCACCAGCTATGGGCTCTCAGCATTGTTTCCTTTTCCTCCGCTGGAGCAGCTATGGTGGCGGTGAAAACCCTGAACGCCAAGACCAAGGTGGCCCGAGCGCAGGCGGCCCTGTTGGTCAACATCAGCGCCGCGCGGGGTCTGCAGGACGTGCTAAGGACCAACCTGGCACCCAAGGGCACCGTGAAGATGCTCGTTTCTGGCGCTGGAGACATCGAACTTACTAAAGACGGCAATGTGCTGCTTCAAGAAATGCAAGTTCAACATCCAACAGCTTCCTTAATAGCAAAGGTAGCAACAGGCCAGGATGATATAACTGGTGATGCTAGGACTTCCAATATGCGTAATCATTGGAGAGCTAATGAAACAGGCGGATCTCTACATTTCTGAAGGCCTTCATCCCTGAATAACCGCTGAAGGATTTGAAGCTGCAAAGGAAAAGGCCCTTCAGTTTTTGGAAGAAGTCAAAGTAAGCAGAGAGATGGACAGGGAAGCACTTATAGATGTGGCCAGAACACCTCTTCGTACTAAAGTTCATGCTGAACTTGTAGATGTCTTAACAGAGGCTGTAGTGGACTCCATTTTGGCCATTAAAAAACAAGATGAACCTATTGATCTCTTCATGATTGAGATCATGGAGATGAAACATAAATCTGAAACTGATAAAAGCTTAATCAGAGGGCTTGTTTTGGACCACGGAGCATGGCATCCTGATATGAAGAAAAGGGTGGAGGATGCATACGTCCTCACCTGTAACGTATCATTAGAGTATGAAAAAACAGAAGTGAATTCTGGCTCTTTTTTTTACAAAAGTGCAGAAGAGAGAGAAAAACTCCTAAAAGCTTAAATAAAATTCATTGAAGATAGAGTTAAAAAAAAAAAAAAAAAACTGAAAAGGAAAGTCTGTGGTGATTCAGTTAAAGGATTTGTTGTTATTAATCAAAAGGGGATTGAACCCTTTTCCTTAGATGCTCTTTCAAAAGAAGGCATGGGGGGCGGAGCAAGATGGCCGAATAGGAACAGCTCCAGTCTCCAACTCCCGGCATGAGGGACACAGAAGACAGGTGATTTCTGCATTTTCAACTGAGGTACTGGGTTTATCTCACTAGGGAGTGCCTGACAATCAGTGCTGGTAAGCTGCTGCAGCAGGAACAGAAAAAGCTGAAGCAGGGAGAGGCACTGCCTCACCTGGGAAGCGCAAGGGGGAAGGGAATCCCTTTTCCCAGCCAGGGGAACTGAGACACACAACACCTGGAAAATCGGGTAACTCCCACACCAACACTGCACTCTACCAAGGATCTTAGTAAACGGGCACACCAGGAGAATATATCCCACACCTGGCCAGGAGGGTCCCGCGCCCACGGAGCCTCCATGATTACCAGCACAGCAGTCTGCGATCTGGCTGCAAGGCAGCAGCCAGGCTGGGGGAGGGGCGCCTAACATTGCTGAGGCTTAAGTAGATAAACAAAGCTGATGGGAAGCTCGAACTGGGTGGAGCTCACAGCAGCTCAAGGAGTCCTGCCTGTCTCTGTAGACTCCACCTCTGGGGACAGGGCACAGCTAAACAACAACAACAACAACAAAAAGCAGCTGAAACCTCTGCAGATGCAAACGACTCTGTCTGACAGCTTTGAAGAGAGCAGTGGATCTCCCAACACAGAGGTTGAGATCTGAGAATGGACAGACTACCTGCTCAAGTGGGTCCCTGACCCCTGAGTAGCCTAACTGGGAGACATCCCCCACTAGGGGCAAACCGACACCCCACATCTCACACGGTGGAGTACACCCCTGAGAGGAAGCTTCCAAAGCAAGAATTAGACAGGTACACTCGCTGTTCAGCAATATTCTATCTTCTGCAGCCTCTGCTGCTGATACCCAGGCAAACAGGGTCTGGAGTGGACCTCAAGCAATCTCCAACAGACCTACAGCTGAGGGTCCTGACTGTTAGAAGGAAAACTAACAAACAGGAAGGACACCCACACCAAAACCCCATCAGTACGTCACCATCATCAAAGACCAGAGGCAGATAAAACCACACAGATGGGGAAAAAGCAGGGCAGAAAAGCTGGAAATTCAAAAAATAAGAGTGCATCACCCCCTGCAAAGGAACTCAGCTCATCGCCAGCAACGGATCAAAGCTGGACGGAGAATGACTTTGACGAGATGAGAGAAGAAGGCTTCAGTCCATCAAACTTCTCAGAGCTAAAGGAATAATTACGTACCCAGCAAAAAGAAACTAAAAATCTTGAAAAAAAAGTGGAAGAATTGATAGCTAGAGTAATTAATGCAGAGATGGTCATAAACGAAATGACACAGATGAAAACCATGACACGAGAAATACGTGACAAATGCACAAGCTTCAGTAACCGACTCAATCAACTGGAAGAAAGAGTATCAGTGATTGAGGATCAAATGAATGAAATGAAGTGAGAAGACAAACCAAAAGAAAAAAGAAGAAAAAGAAATGAACAAAGCCTGTAAGAAGTATGGGATTATGTAAAAAGAGCAAATCTAGGTCTGATTAGGGTGCCTGAAAGTGAGGGGGAAAATGGAACCAAGTTGGAAAACACTCTTCAGGATATCATCCAGGAGAACTTCCCCAACCTAGTAGGGCAGGCCAACTTTCAAATTCAGGAAATACAGAGAACGCCACAAAGATACTCCTCGAGAAGAGCAACTCCAAGACACATAATTGCCAGATTCACCAAAGTTGAAATGAAGGAAAAAATCTTAAGGGCAGCCAGAGAAAAAGGTCAGGTTACATACAAAGGATAGCGCATCAGACTAACAGCAGATCTCTCGGCAGAAACTCTCCAAGTCAGAAGAGAGTGGGGGCCAATATTCAACATTCTTAAAGAAAAGAATTTTAAACCCAGAATTTCATATCCAGCCAAACTAAGTTTCATAAGTGAAGGAGAAATAAAATCCTTTACAGATAAGCAAATGCTTAGAGATTTTGTCACCACTAGGCCTGCCTTACAAGAGACCCTGAAGGAAGCACTAAACATGGAAAGGAACTACTGGTACCAGCCATTGCAAAAACATGCCAAAATGTAAAGACCATCGAGGCTAGGAAGAAACTGCATCAACTAACGAGCAAAATAACCAGTTAATATCATAATGGCAGGATCAAGTTCACACATAGCAATATTAACCTTAAATGTAAATGGACTAAATGCTCCAATTAAAAGACACAGACTGGCAAACTGGATAAAGAGTCAAGACCCATCAGTCTGCTGTATTCAGGAGACCCATCTCACACGCAGAGACATACATAGGCTAAAAATAAAGGGATGGAGGAAGATCTACCAAGCAAATGGAGAACAAAAAAAAAGCAGGGGTTGCAATACTAGTCTCTCATAAAACAGACTTTAAACCATCAAAGATCAAAAGAGACAAAGAAGGCCATTATATAATGGTAAAGGGATCAATTCAACAGGAAGATCTAACTATCCTAAATATATATGCACCGAATACAAGAGCACCCAGATTCATAAAGCAAGTCCTTAGAGACTTACAAAGAGACTTAGACTCCCATACAATAATAATGGGAGACTTCAACACTCCACTGTCAACATTAGACAGATCAACGAGACAGAAAGTTAACAAGGATATTCAGAAATTGAACTCATCTCTGCAGCAAGCAGACCTAATAGACATCTACGGAACTCTCCACCCCAAATCAATAGAATATACATTCTACTCAGCACCACATCGCACTTATTCCAAAATGGACCACATAATTGGAAGTAAAGCACTCCTCAGCAAATGTACAAGAACAGAAATTATAACAAACTGTCTCTCAGACCACAGTGCAATCAAACTAGAACTCAGGACTAAGAAACTCAATGAAAACCGCTCAACTACATGGAAACTGAACAACCTGCTCCTGAATGACTACTGGGTACATAACGAAATGAAGGCAGAAATAAAGATGTTCTTTGAAACCAATGAGAACAAAGATACAACATACCAGAATCTCTGGGACACATTTAAAGCAGTGTGTAGAGGGAAATTTATAACACTAAATGCCCATAAGAGAAAGCTGGAAAGATCTAAAATTGACACTCTAACATCACAATTAAAAGAACTAGAGAAGCAAGAACAAACACATTCAAAAGCTAGCAGGAGGCAAGAAATAACTAAGATCAGAGCAGAACTGAAGGAGATAGAGACACAAAAAACCCTCCAAAAAAATCAATGAATCCAGGAGTTGGTTTTCTGAAAAGGTCAACAAAATTGATAGACCACTAGCAAGACTAATAAAGAAGAAAAGAGAGAAGAATCAAATAGACGCAATAAAAAATAATAAAGGGGATATCACCACCGACCCCGCAGAAATACAAACTACCATCAGAGAATACTATAAACACCTCTACGCAAATAAACTAGAAAATCTAGAAGAAATGGATAATTTCCTGGACACTTACACTCTCCCACGACTAAACCAGGAAGAACCTGAATTCCTGAATAGACCAATAGCAGGCTCTGAAATTGAGGCAATAATTAATAGCCTACCAACCAAAAAAAGTCCAGGACCAGATGGATTCACAGCTGAATTCTAGCAGAGGTACAAGGAGGAGCTGGTACCATTCCTTCTGAAACTATTCCAATCAATACAAAAAGAGGGAATCCTCCCTAACTCATTCTATGAGGCTAACATCATCCTGATACCAAAGCCTGGCAGAGACACAACAAAAAAAGAGAATTTTAGACCAATATACCTGATGAACATCGATGCAAAAATCCTCAATAAAATACTGGCAAACCAGATTCAGCAGCACATCAAAAAGCTTATCCACCATGATCAAGTGGGCTTCATCCCTGGGATGCAAGGCTGGGTCAACATACACAAATCAATAAACATAATCCAGCATATAAACAGAACCAAAGACAAAAACCACATGATTATCTCAATAGATGCAGAAAAGGCCTTTGACAAAATTCAACAGCGCTTCATGCTAAAAACACTCAATAAATTTGGTATTGATGGAACGTATCTCAAAATCATAAGAGCTATTTATGACAAACCCACAGCCAATATCATACTGAATGGGCAAACACTGGAAAAATTCCCTTTGAAAACTGGCACAAGACAGGGATGCCCTCTCTCACCACTCCTGTTCAACATAGTGTTGGAAGTTCTGGCTAGGGCAATCAGGAAAGAGAAAGAAATCAAGGGTATTCAGTTAGGAAAAGAAGAAGTCAAATTGTCCCTGTTTGCAGATGACATGATTGTATATTTGGAAAACTCCATTGTCTCAGCCCAAAATCTCCTTAAGCTGATAAGCAACATCAGCAAAGTCTCAGGATACAAAATTAATGTGTAAAAATCACAAGCATTCTTATACATCAGTAACAGACAAACAGAGAGCCAAATCATGAATGAACTTCCATTCACAATTGCTTCAAAGAGAATGAAATACCTAGGAATCCAACTTACTAGGTATGTAAAGGACCTCTTCAAGGAGAACTACAAACCACTGCTCAGTGAAATAAAAGAGGACACAAACAAATGGAAGAACATACCATGCTCATGGATAGGAAGCATCAATATTGTGAAAATGGCCATACTGCCCAAGGTAATTCATAGATTCAATGCCATCCCCATCAAGCTACCAATGAGTTTCTTCACAGAATTGGAAAAAACTGCTTTAAAGTTCATATGGAACCAAAAAAGAGCCCGTATTGCCAAGACAATCCTAAGTCAAAAGAACAAAGCCGGAGGCATCACACTACCTGACTTCAAACTATACTACAAGTCTACAGTAACCAAAACAGCATGGTACTCGTAACCAAAACAGATATAGACCAATGGAACAGAACAGAGTCCTCAGAAACAACACCACACATCTACAGTCATCTGATCTTTGAAAAACCTGAGAGAAACAAGAAATGGGGAAAGGATTCCCTATTTAATAAATGGTGCTGGGAAAATTGGTTAGCCATAAGTAGAAAGCTGAAACTGGATCCTTTCCTTACTCCTTATACGAAAATTAATTCAAGATGGATTAGGGACTTAAATGTTAGACCTGATACCATAAAAACCCTAGAAGAAAACCTAGGGTTTCCATGGAATGGTATTCCATTCAGGACATAGGCATGGGCAAGGACTTCATGTCTAAAACACCAAAAGCAACGGCAGCAAAAGCCAAAATTGACAAAAGGGATCTCATTAAACTAAAGAGCTCTGCACAGCAAAAGAAGCTACCATTAGAGTGAACAGGCAACCTACAGAATGGGAGAAAATTTTTGCAATCTACTCATCTGACAAAGGGCTAATATCCAGAACCTACAAAGAACTCTAACAAATTTACAAGAAAAAAACAAACAACCCCATCAAAAAGTGGGCAAAGGATATAGATAGACATTTCTCAAAAGAAGACATTCATACAGCCAACAGACACATGAAAAAATGCTCATCATCACTGGCCATCAGAGAAATGCAAATCAAAACCACAATGAGATACCATCTCACACTACTTAGAATGGCGATCATTAAAAGTAAGGAAACAACAGATGCTGGAGAGGATGTGGAGAAATAGGAATACTTTTACACTGTTAGTGGGATTTTAAACTAGTTCAACCATTATGGAAAACAGTATGGCGATTCCTCAAGAATCTACAACTAGAAGTATCATATGACCCAGCCATCCCATTACTGGGTATATACCCAAAGGATTATAAATCATGCTGCTATAAAGACACATGCACACGTATGTTTATTGCAGCACTATTCACAACAGCAAAGACTTGGAATCAACCCAAATGTCCATCAGTGACAGACCGGATTAAGAAAATGTGGCACATATACACCATGGAATACTATGCAGCCATAAAAAAGGATGAGTTTGTGTCCTTTGTAGGGACATGGATGCAACTGGAAACCATGAATCTCAGCAAACTATCGCAAGAACAGAAAACCAAACACCGCATGTTCTCACTCATAGGTGGGAACTGAACAATGAGATCACTTGGACTCGGGAAGGGGAACATCACACACTGGGGCCTATCACGTGGAGGGGGGAGGGGGGAGGGATTGCATTGGGATTTATACCTGATGTGAATGACGAGTTGATGGGTGCTGACGAGTTGACGGGTGCAGCACGCCAACATGGCACAGGTATACATATGTAACAAATCTGCACATTATCCACATGTACCCTAGAACTTAAAGTATAATAAAAAAATAAAATAAAATAAAAAAATGAAGGCATACTTGCTCTGCGTATAGCTCAAAGGAGAAATATGGAGAGGCTGACTCTTGCTTGTGGTGGGGTAGCCCTGGATTATTTTGACAACCTAAGTCCTGGCTGCTTGGGACATGCAGTACTTGTATATAAGTATACATTGAAAGAAGAGAAGTTCACCTTTATTGAGAAATGTAACCACCCTCGTTCTGTCACTTTATTGATCAAAGGAGCAAATAAGCACACACTCACTCAGATCAAAGATGCAGTGAGGGATGGCTTGAGGGCTGTCAAAAATGCTATTGATGATGGCTGTGTGGTTCCAGGTGCTGGTGCTGTGGAAGTGGCTATGGCAGAAGCCCTGATTAAATATAAGCCCAGTGTAAATGGCAGGGCACAGCTTGGAGTCCAAGCATTTGCTGATGCGTTGCTCATTATTCCCAAGGTTCTTGCTCAGAACTCTGGTTTTGACCTTCAGGAAACATTAGCTAAAATTCAAGCAGAACATTCAGAATCAGGTGAGCTTGTGGGTGTGGACCTGAACACAGGTGAGCCAATAGTAGCAGCAGAAGTACACGTATGGGATAACTATTTTGTAAAGAAGCAGCTTCTTCACTCCTGCACTGTGATCGCCACCAACATTCTCTTGGTTGATGAGATCATGAGAGCTGGAATGTCTTCTCTGAAAGGTTGAATTGAAGCTTCCTCTGTATCTGAGTCTTGAAGACTCTGCAAAGTGATCCTGAGGAATACAGCTGTGGAATTTTTGTCCAAGCTTCAAATGGATTTTTCCCATATGAAAAAGGAGAGAACGCTGGCATCTGTTGAAATTTGGAAGTTCTGAAATTACAGTATTTTTTAAAATTGCACTGAAGCGTATACACATAAAGCAGGTCTTTTACCCAGTGAACAGGATGTTTTGCTTTAGCAGCAGTGACATAAATTCCTTGTTAGATAAAATACATCCATCTATCTATCTATTTATCTATCTATCTATCTATCTATCTATCTATCTATCTATCTATCTAATGCTATCTCAATGAATGCAGAAAAGACTTTTCATAAAATTCATCATACCTCCAATGTTAAAAATCCTCTAAAACCTAGACACCATGGAACATACCTCAAAATAATAAGAACCATCATTGAAAAAGTAACAGCCAACGTTATCCTAAATTGACTAAAGCTTGAAGTGTTCCCCCAGAGAACTGGAAAAACACAAGGGTGCCCACCCTCATCACTCCTATTCAACATAGTGCTAGGAAGTCCTAGCCAGAGCAATCAGGCAAGAATAATAAGAAAAAAAGGAACCCAAATAAAAGAAAGGAAGTCATTATATTTATCTTTACAGATTATATAGTCTTATATATAGAAAGTCCTAAACACTGTGCTAAAAGACTCCTAGAATTGATAAACTCCTTCATTAGAGTTTCAGGATACAAAATCAATGCACAAAAATCAGTAGCACTTTTATACACCAATAACGTTCATGCTGACAGTCAAATGAAGAATGTAATATATTTATGATAGCCACAAAGAGAATAAAATGCCTAGGAATATAGCTAACCAGGGAGGTGAAAGTTTTTGAGTTTGAGAATTATACAACTTTGCTAAAATAAATCAGAGATGACAAAAAAGTAAAACATTCTATGCCCATGAATTTGAAGAATTAATATTGTTAAAATGATCATACTTCCCAAAGCCGTTTACAGATTCCTTGCTATCCCCATCAAATTATCAATGTGATTTATTGCAGAATTAGAAGAATCTCTTCTAAAATTCATATGGAACCAAGAAAAGTCCAAATAGCCAAAGCAATTTTAAGCAAAGAGAACAAAGCTGGAGGCATCACATTATTCAACTTCAAATTACACTATAAGGCTGCAGTAACCAAGCACTATCATATTGTTACAAAACCAGACACCTAGACCACTGGAACAGGATAGAGAACCCAGAAATAAAGCTTCAAATCTACAAATAACCTGTTCTTCCACAAAGTTGACAATAACAAGTAATGGGGAATGAGGTGCCTATCAATAAATGGTGTTTAGATAACTGGCTAGTCATGTGCAAAATACATTTCACCATATTCAAAACTTAACTCAAGATCGATTAAAGACATATGTAAGATTAAACTTATAAACATCCTAGAAGAAAATCTAGAAAACAACATCTGGACATCATCCTTTGGAAGGAATTTATAACTAAGTACCCATAAGCAATTGCAACAAAAACAAAATTTGACAAGTAGGATATAATTAAGTGAAAGAGCTTTTGCACAGAAAAAGAAACCATCAACAGAGTAAATAGAAAACTTCTGGAATGAGAGAAAATATTTGCAAACTCTGTATCTGACAAAGGTCTAATATACAGTTCTGGGATACATATGCAGAACATGCAGGTTTGTTACATAGGTATACACGTGCCCTGGTGGTTTGCTGCACCCATCAACCCATCATCTACATTAGGTATTTCTCCTAATCCTATCCCTCCCCTAGCCTCCCACCTACCAACAGGCCCCGGCGTGTGATGTTCCTCTCCCTGTGTCCATGTGTTCTCATTGTTCAATTCCCACTTATGAGTGAGAACATGCAGTGTTTAGTTTTCTGTTTTTGTGTTATTTTGCTGAGAATGATGGTTTCCAGCTTCATCCATGTCCCTGCAAAGGACATGAACTCATCTTTTTTGTGGCTGCATAGTATTCCATGGTGTATATGTGCCACATTTTCTTTATCCCCTGTTCTTAAAATAAAATTTGAAAAAAAAAAAATCAAACTCTAGGGTCAAGAACAAAGAAAGGACCATAAAATCAGTAAGATGAATCAAATAACTTATGAAGAGCTCTGATAGTCTGGAAGCAAACTTCTCAAAGGAAACCTTACAGACAAGGGGAGAGTGGAATTCTATCTTCAAAATAATGAAGGGAAAAAAAGCTTTGAACTTAGAATATTGTGCCTACCAGAGTTTCCTTCAAAGATGAAAAAAATAATGAGTTTTCCAGACAAACAAAGATGAGGGATTTCATAACCACTAGAACTATCGTATAAGAAACACTAAAGGGAATTGTGCAATCTGAGAGAAAAGGACGCATTTTATCCAATGGCTGCAAAATACACAACCTTCTCATCGTTTCATGGAACATTCTCCAAGAGAGAACACATATTGGGCTACAAAGCAAGTCTTACAATTTTTTTTTTAAATAAATATAATAGCAAGTATCTTCTTTTACCTCAATTAAATAATACTGGCAATTGATAACAAGCAGGATTTTGGAGACTAAGCAAATACATGGAAATTAAATAGCATGCTGTGGAGCAAACAATAAGTAAATAAAGAAGTTAAGGAAAAAATCTTAATTTCTTGACAGAAAAATAAAATGGAAACATATCAAAACCAATGGGATACATTAGTAGTTGTACTAAGATGAAAGTTTATAGCAATAAATGCATACATCAAAAAAGTAGAAAGACTTTATAAACAAGCACATTCTGCACCTTTGAGAACTAGAAAAGCAACAACATGCCAAACCTTAAATTAATAGAAAGGAAGAAAGAAGTTATTATGAACAACTATATGCCAGTAATTTTGAAAAACTAAAAAAAAAAAAATTATTTACATATATAACCTAACATGAGTGAGCCATGGAAAAATAAAAAATCTTAGCAAACTAATTATGAGTAATGAGACAGAGGCAGTAACCTGATGGTTTCACTGCTGAATTCTATCAAATATTTAAGAAAGAACTAATTATAATACTACCCAAATTATCCAAAAAATTATGGAGAAGGGAGGGAGAGACTGGATAAAGAAAATGTGGTACATATACACCATGGAATACTATGTAGACATAAAAAGGAACAAGATCATGTCCTTTGCAGGAACATGGATGAAGCTGGAAGCCATCATCCTCAGCAAACTAACACAGGGACAGAAAACCAAGCACTGCATGTTCTTACTCATAAGTGGGAGTTGGACAATGAGAACACATGGACACAGGGAGGGGAACAACACACACCGGGGCTACTCGGTGGGTGGGGGTGAGGAGAGAAAGAGCATTAGGAAAAATAGCTAATGCAAGTGGGTCTCAAAACCTAGAAGACAGGTTGATAGGTACAGCAAACCACCATGGCACACCTATACCTATGTAACAAACCTATACATTCTGCACTTGTATCCTGGAACTTAAAATAAAATTAAGAAAATTTAAAAACAAGAAAACAATTTTTAGAAATGGTTTATGAATTATCTGATAAAGAATTCAAAATAGCCATCTTAAAAATGCTCAGTAACTAAAAGAGAAAACAGACAAAATGAGAATATCAACAAAGAGAGAGAACCTATTTTAAAAAACTAAGTTCTGAGGCTGAAGAATAGAATAACGGAATTGCAAAATTTGGTAGAGGGGTACAAAAGCAGACTAGATCAAGCAGAACAAATAATTAGCAAACCTGAAAATAGGTCATTTAAAATTTTCATCTCACAGTGGCAAAAAAGAAACAAATGAAAGAAAGTGAAGAGAGTCTAAGAGACTCATGTGACACCATCAACTGGACAAATGTATGCATATGAAACACACATAAAAGAGTGAAAGGGAAGAGGAATTATTTGAAGAAAGAAGGCCAAAAACTTCTCAATTTTGAGGAAAGTTACATAAAAATGGGAAAAGCTAAAAAATTAAACTCCAACTAAGATAAACCCAAGCAGACTCATACCAAGACAAATTATAATCAAATAGTCAAAAATCACAGATAAAGAGAGAATCTTATAGGTAGCAGGAGAAAAGCTACTCACTGTGCAGAAAGAAGTTTCCATAAGACTATCACCATATTTCCCAGCAGAAACCTTACAGTACAGAAGGGACTGGAATGATATATTCAAAGGGCAGAGAAAAAAATAAAACCCTGAGAAATAAGAACACTAGGTTCAGCAAAAGAGTTCTTCAAAACTGAAGAAAAAATTAAGACTTTCCAAGACAAACATAAACTGAGGTTTTTCATTCCCTTTACACCTGTCATCAAGAATTGCCAAAGGGACTCCTTCAAGTTGAAATCAAAAGACACTTGTTAGCAACATAAAACCATAAATAACCAACAAAGATCTCAGGCAGATGTAAATATGCAGACAGATATTAACTCCTGTGATACTATAATATTGGTGTATAAATCACTTCTAATTCTGGCATGAAATGAAAGGACAAAAACATGAAAATAACTATGAATCTATGATACTAGATACACAATATAATTTTGACATCAATAACATAAAGAGGGGCATATATGTACAAGAATAACGTTTTCATATGTGGTTGAGGTTAATTTGTTGCCAGCTAAAATATATATTATTTGGGTCAGGTATGGTGGTCAGGCCCAAATAATGTACAAAACATGTTTTCCAATAAAATTAGAAATCAACAGCAGAAGGGAAACTGGAAAATCCATGAAGACTGGAAATTTAACAAGATTTTCAAACAGCCAACAGGTGAAAGAGGAAATCAGAATGAAAATTAGAAAATACCTTAAGACGAATTAAATTACAACATACCTAAACATATGGGATGCAGCAAAAGCTATATAAACAGGTTGGTATGTAGCAGTAAGCATTTACATTAAAGAAGAAGGAGGATTCCTTGGGAGTAAAATCGTGGTTACCAGAGGCTAGTAAGGGTAGTGAAGGATGATGGGAGGGAGGATTGTTAGTGGGTACAAATACATAGTTAGATAGAATAAATATGATCTAGTGTATGATAGCACAACAGTGTGACTACAGTCAGTCAACAATAATTTGTTGAACTTTTAAACATAACGGAAAGAGTATAATCGGGTTGTTTGTAACACAAGAGGAGGATAAATCCTTTAGGTAATGAAAATTCCATTTACCCTGATGTGATTACTGTGCATTTTATACCTGTATCAACATATCTCAGGGGAGGGGGGCACCCCAGATGGATGAATAGGAATAGCTCCAGCCTCCAGCTCCCAGCGTGAGCAACATAGAAGATGGGTGATTTCTGCATTTTCAACTGACATACCAGGTTCATCTCACTGGGGCATGTAGGACAGTCTGTGCTGGTCAGTGGGTGCAACCCAACCAGGGAGAGCTGAAACACTGCGAAGCATCACCTCACCTGGGAAGCACAAGGGGGAAGGGAATTCCTTTTCCTAGCCAAGGGAAACTAAGACACACAACACCTGAAAAATCGGGTAACCTCCAACCCAATACTGCACTTTACCAAGGGTCTTAGCAAATGGCACACCAGGAGATTAAATCCCACGCCTGGCCCAGAGGGTCCCAGGCCCATGGAGCCTCCATTATTGCTAGCACAGGAGTCTGAGATCTAAGTGCAAGGTGGCAGTGAGGCTGGGGGAGGGGCTCCCACCATCCCTGAGGCTTAAGTAGGTAAACAAAGTCACCTGGAAGCTCAAACTGTGTGGTGCCCACCACAGCTCAAGGAGACCTGCCTGCCTCTGTAGACTCCACCTCTGAGGACAGGGCATAGCTAACCAAAAAGCAGCAGAAACCTCTGCAGATGTAAATGTCCCTGCCTGACAGTTTTGAAGAGAGCGGTGGTTCTCCCAGCATGGAGGATGAGATCTGAGAACCGACAGATTGCCTGCTCAAGTGGGTCCCTGGCCCCTGGGTAGCCTAACTGGGAGACATACCCCACTAGGTGCAGACCGACACCTCACACCTCACATGGCTGGGTACACCTCTGAGATGAAGCTTCCAGAGCAAGAATCAGACAGCAACACTAGCTGTTCAGCAATATTCTATCTTCAGCAGCCTCCGCTGCTGATACCCAGGCAAACAGGGTCTGAAGTGGACCTCAAAAAAACTCCACAGACCTGCAGTTGAGGGTCCTGATGGTTAGAAGGAAAACTAACAGAAAGGACACCCACACCAAAACCCCATCAGTACATCACCATCAGCAAAGACCAAAGGCAGATAAAACCCCAAAGATGGGGGAAAAGCAGGGCAGAAAAGCTAAAAATTCAAAAAATCAGAGCACATCTCCCCCTGCAAAGGAATTCAGCTCATTGCAGGCAATGGAACAAAGCTGGACAGAGAATGACTTTGATGAGATGTGAGAAGAAGGCTTTAGTGGATCAAACTTCTCAGAGCTAAAGGAGGAACTACATACCCAGCACAAAGAAACTAAAAACCTTGAAGGAAGAATGGATAACTAGAATAACGAATGCAGAGAAGTCCATAAATGAACGGATAGAGATTAAAACCATGACACGAGAACTACGTGACAAATGCACAAGCTTCAGTAACCAACTCGATCAACTGGAAGAAAGAGTATCAGTGATTGAAGATCAAATGAATAAAATGAAGCGCCAAGAGAAGTTTAGAGAAAAAAGAGTAAAAAGAAATGAACAAAGCCTCCAAGAAATATGGGATTATGTGAAAAGATCAAATCTACGTCTGATTGGGGTGCCTGAAAGTGATGGGGAGAATGGAACACAGTTGGAAAACACTCTGCAGGATATTATCCAGGAGAACTTCCCAAACCTAGCAAGGCAGGCCAACACTAAAATTCAAGAAATACAGAGAACGCCACAAAGATACTCCTCGAGAAGAGCAACTCCAAGACACATAATTGTCAGATTCACCAAAGTTGAAATGAAGGAGAAAAGACAAGGGCAGCCAGAGGGAAAGGTCGGGTTACACACAAAGGGAAGCCCATCAGACTAACAGCAGATCTCTTGGCAGAAATCTACAAGCCAGAAGAGAGTGGAGGCCAATATTCAACATTCTTAAAGAAAAGAATTTTCAACTCAGAATTTCATATCCAGCCAAACTAAGTTTCATAAGTGAAGAAGAAATAAAATTGTTTACAGACAAGCAAATGCTTAGAGATTTTGTCACCACCAGGCCTGCCTTACAAGAGATCCTGAAGGAAGCACTAAACATGGAAAGGAACAACCATTACTAGCCATTGCAAAAACATGCAAAAATGTAAAGACCATCGATGCTAGGAAGAAACTGCATAAACTAACAAGCAAAATAACCAGCTAATATCACAATGACAGGATCAAGTTCACACATAACAATATTAACCTTAAATGTAAATGGATGAAAAGGTCCAATTAAAAGACACAGACTGGCAAATTGGACAAAGAGTCAAGACCCATCAGTCTGCTGTATTCAGGAGACCCATCTCACATGCCAAGACACACATAGGATCAAAATAAAGGGATGGAGGAAGATCTGCCAAGCAAATGGAAAACAAAAAAAAGTCAGGGGTTGCAATCCTAGTCTCTGATAAAACAGACTTTAAACCAACAAAGATCAAAAGAGACAAAGAAGGCCATTACATAATGGTGAAGGGATCAATTCAACAAGAAGAGCTAACTATCCTAAATATATACCCAATACAGGAGCACCCAGATTCATAAAGCAGGTCCTTAGAGACTTACAAAGAGACTTAGACTCCCATACAATAATAATGGGAGACTTTAACACCCCACTGTTAACATTATTTATCCAATCATATATTTATGAACACTTAGGTTGATTCCATATCTCTGCTATTGTGAATAATTCTGTATAAACATACAAGTGCAGGTATCTTTTATATAATTGCTTTCCCTTTGGGTAGATATCCAGTAGAGAGACTGCCAGATGAAACAGTAGTTCTATTATTACCCCTCTGATAAACCTCCATACTGTTTTTCACACAGACTACACTAGTTTATATTGGCACAATGTGTAAGATTTCCTTTTCTCCAAATCCTCGTGAACATATGTTACTTTTTGTATTTGTAATAATGCCCATTCTGACTGGAGTAGGATAAAAATCTCACATTGGTTTTGACTTGCATTTCTCTGATAGCTAGTGATGTTGAGCTAGTTTTCATATACATATTGGCCATTTGTATGTCTTTTATTTGAAAAATGTCTGTTTATGTCCTCTGCCCAGTTGTAAATGAAATGTTTTATCATTGTTGAGTTGTTTGAGCTTGTTATATATTCTGAATGTAAGTCTTCAGTTTAATGAATAATTTGCAAATACTTTCTTCCATTCAATAGGTTGTTTCATCACTCTGTTGATTACATCTTTGCTGTGCAAAGGTTTTAAATTTAATTAAGTCACATTTGTCCATTTTTGTTTCTATTGACTGTGCCTTTGTGGTCTTAGTCATAAATTATTTGCCTAGATAGATGTCCAAAATATTTCCCCTTGGTTTTCTTTTAGTTTTTTGTTTTGTTTTGTTTTTTATAATTTGGGGTCTTCTGTCTAGGTTTTTAATTAATCTTGAGTTGATTTTTGTATATGGTAAAATAAGGTAGTCCAGTTTCATTCTTTTGTATATGACTATCCAATTTTCCCAGCACCATTTATTGAAAAGTGATTCATTTCCACAATGTATATTATTGCTGCCTTTGTCAAAGATCACTTGGCTGTATTTATGTGGCTTTATTTCTGGGTTCTCTATTCTGTACCATTGACCTACACGTCTTTTTTTTTTTTTTTTTTTTTTTTTACCAGCACCATGCTGTTTTGCTTACTATCACCTCATAATATTATTGAAGTGAGGTAATGAAACTATTCTAGCTTTTTTATTTTTGCTTAGGAACACTTTAGTTATTAGGGCTCTTTTTTGGTTCCTTATAAATTTTAATTTTTTATAATACTGTGAAAATGATGTTGGTATTTTGATGGGAATTGCACTGAATCTGTAGATTTCTTTGTGTGATATGGTCATTTTAATGATATTAATTCTTCTGATGTATGAGCATAGAATGTTCTTCCATTTATTTTTGAAATCTTCAATTGCTTTTATCTGTGTTTTGTAGTTTTCTTTGTAGTAATCTTTCTCCTCCTTGGCAAAATTTATAGACAGGTATTTTGTTTGCTTCTGTAACTATTATAAATGAGATTGCCTTTATGCTTTCTCAGATCATAATTAGTATATAGAAATTATACTGATTTTGTAAGTTGATTCTTGTATCTTGAAACTTTACTGAATTCATTTATCAAATTTAAATATTTTTGGTGAAGTTCTTAGGTTTTTCTACATGCAAGATTATATCTTTGGCAAACAGAGATTATTTAACGTCCTTTTTTTCTAATTAGATGCCTTTTATTTATTGCTGTTGCCTGGTTGTTCTAGTTATCACTTCTAGTACTACATTGAAAAGTAGCAAACATGAGTATTCTCGTTTTGTTCCCATTGTTAGAGGAAGTGCTTTCAGCATTTCCAAAGTTAGTACGATGTTACCTGGGGGTTTGTCATATGTGGCCTTTACTATTTTTAGGTATGTTGCTTCTGTGGCTAGTTTTTTGAATTTTTTTATCATGAAGGCATGATAAGTTTTATCAATTGAAATGATAAACATTTCTTCTTTGACAATTGAAATGATAACAAGGTTTTTGTTCTCGAATCTGTTGATGTGATATATCACATTTACTTATTTGCCTATGTTGAACCATCTTTACATCCCTGCTATAGCACCCACTTAATCATAGTATGTGGTCTATTTGACATGCTGTTAGATTCAACTTTGCTAGTATTTTGTTGAAGATATTTGTGTCTAGGTATATTAAAAATATTGGCATTACAAATATATATATATATATCTCCTTATTTTGTTTTGGTATCAGGGTGATCCTGACTTTGGTGACATTGGCATTAATTCACTCCTTCTCAAGTTTTTGTAATAATTTCAGTATGATTGGTATAGTTCTTTATTTATTTGGTAGAATTCGGCTGTGAATACATCCATTCTTGGCTTGTTTTTGTTTTGAGACTCTATAGCAGCTTCAGGCTCATCACTCATTAGCTGTCTTCTCAGATTTTCTATTTCTTCCTGATTCAATTTCAGTAGATTTTATGTTTCCAGGAATGTATCTGTTTCCTACAGGTTTTCTAGATTCTAAGCATACAGTTTTCATAATAGTCTCTGACAATTTTTTTTAATATCTGTGGTATAAATTTTAATGTTTCCTTTGTCATTTCTGTGTTTATTTGGGTCTTCCTCCTTTTTTGTTAGCTTAGTTCACAGTTGATCAATTTTGTTTATCTGCCCAACTTCTAATCTCATTGATTCTTTGTATTATGTTTTTAGCTTCAACTTCATTTAGCTGTTTTAATCTTTGCTATTTCTTTTCTTCTGCTAAATGTAATCTTGATTTGTTCAGGCTTTTCTAGTTGATTAATATGCATCATTAAATTGTTACTTTGTAATCTTTGTACCTTTTTTGGATGTAGGCCTTTATTGCCATATACTTCTCTCTTAACACTCCTTTTGCTGTAACCAACAAGTTTTGCTATGTTGCATTTCAATTTCTGTTCCAAATATATTTTGCTTTCCATCTTAAATTCTTTATTGACCCTATGGTCATTCACAAACATGTTGTTTTCTTTCCAAATATTTGTATACTTTCTAAAGTTCCTGTTGGTATTAATTTCTAGTAGTGTTCACTGTGGTCCGAGAAGATACTTGATATAATTTCAATTTTTAAAAATTGTGTTGAAGCTTTTTCTTTTTTTTTTTTTTTTTTTTTTTTTGAGACGGAGTCTCGCTCTGTCGCCCAGGCTGGAGTGCAGTGGCCAGATCGCAGCTCACTGCAAGCTCCACCTCCCGGGTTTATGCCATTCTCCTGCCTCAGCCTCCCGAGTAGCTGGGACTACAGGCGCCCGCCACCTCGCCCAGCTAGTTTTTTTGTATTTTTTAGTAGAGACGGGGTTTCACCGTGTTAGCCAGGATGGTCTCGATCTCCTGACCTCGTGATCCGCCCATCTTGGCCTCCCAAAGTGCTGGGATTACAGGCTTGAGCCACCACGCCCGGCCTGAAGCTTTCTCTTGTGGCCTCTCCTGTGGTTTATACTGGAGAATATTCGATGTGTTGATAAGATGAATGTGTATTCTTCAGTTGTCAGGAAGGATGTTTTGTAAATGTCTATTACATCCATTTAGATTTATAACCCAGTTACAGTCAAACATTCTTTGTTGAATTTCTGTCTTCACGATCTGCCTAATGTGAGTGGGGAATTAAATCCTTAATTATTATTGTATTGCAATCTATCTCCTCTTTAGATATCTAGTGATATTTATCAATCTGGATGCTCCAATGTTGGGTAAATATATAATTAGAATTGTTATATTATCTTGCTGAATTGATTTATCATTATATTATTACCTTTTTAATTGTTTTTGACCTAATGTCTGTTTGATTTTATAAAAATGTAGCTACTCCTACCCAATTTTGATGTTCATTTGGAAGGACCATTTTTTTCTACCCTTTTTCTTTCAGTTAATAGCTCTTTTAAAATAAAGTAACTTTCTTGTAAGAAGAATTTGGTTAGATCATTTTTTACCATTTCATCAATCTGTGTCATTTAAGTTGAGATTTTAGTCTGTTTATGTTCATAATTATTATTGACAATTGAGGTTTTCTTCCTGCCATATTGTCAATTGTTTTCTGTTTGTTTCATAAGTTATTTTTTTTCTCACATTATTTGTCATTGTGGTTTGATGGAATTCTGTAGTAGTGCCATTCGATTCATTTCTCTTCCATTTTTGTGTGATTGCTTTTCTAGTGAGTTCTATTTTTGTGTGTTTTCATAATGGTAAATTCCTTTTGCCTTCACGTGTTTTCATAATGGTTAATGTCCTTTTGCTTTCATGTTTAGGACTTCTTGAGCATTTCTTGTAGGGCCAATCTAATCGTGACAAATTCCCTCAGTATTTGTATTGGAAAGACTTTATTTCTCCTTCATTTATGAAGGCAAGTATTGCTGAATATAGTATTCACAGTCAGCAGGGTTGTTTTTCTTTCTACACTTTGAATATATCATCCATTTATTTTTAGGCCTTTGAAGTTTCTGCTGAGAGGGTCATTGTTAGTCCAATGGGTTTTTTTTAATAGGTAACTAGATGACTTTCTCTTGCTGTTTTTAAATATAATTGTTCACATTGACTTTGGACAGTTATATTAATGTGCTGTGATGAAGATTTTTTGCAATCTGTTTCTTTGGATCACTGAGCCTCTTGTGTTTGGATGTCTAAACTTCTTGGTAGACTTGGGAAGTTTTCATCTATTATTTCATTAAATATGTTTTCTAAACTTTGATCTATCTTCACACTTAGGAATATTAATAACGTTTACATTCAGTTGTTTTCTGTTGTCCCAAAGATCCTGAAGGCCTTGTTTTTTTTTTTTTTAATTCTTTGTTCTCTTATTTTTGTCTCACAGAATTATTTCAAAAGACCTTTCTTTAAGTTGTAAAATTGTTTTCTTTTATTTTGTATAGTCTTATTCTTGAAGTTTTGAATGTATTTTGTATTTCCTTAAGTTAATTCTTCAGTTCTAGAATTCCTGTTTTAAAATATATATATATACAAAACATTTAAAATATATATATAACAACATTTAAAATAGATATATTATAGATATATAAAACATTTAAAAAATACATATCTTATATATATATATATATATATACACACACACACATTTTGGTAAATTTCTCATTTATGTCCTGATTTGTTTTTCTGAGTTCTTCATATTGGTATTCAGACTTCTCTTGCATCACACTGAGCTTCTTTATTTTGGATTCTTTACATGGAATTTTGATATTTTTTTTCTGTTGTTTGAAGCTCTTGTTGGTGAAGTATTGTGTTCCTTTAAGGGTGTCATATTTCCATGCTTTTTCATGTTTGTGTGTCTTTATGTTGACATCTGTGCATCTGGTATAACAATCACTTCTTTCTATTTTTAAATTTACTTTCCTTAGGGGAGACTTTTTCCTGAAGATGTTTCTATAATGTTGGTTGTGTTGAGCCCTTTGGCTTTGCCTCAAGATGCATGCAGCAGTTAAATCTCTGTATAGTATTTTTGGTTGTAAAGAGCATTTGTGGTATCTGTGGATTCCCTCTGTGTGTTAGGGTATGCTTGTTAGTGAAGGCTTTAGTAAAGTTGTGCTAGGGACTGACACCAGATGGGCCTGTCTTCAGGCTCCAGTGGTAGCAGTGGTAGCTAAGAGTATCCATCCTCATGCCAAGGAGTGGTGTACACTGGTACCCACATTGGTGGTTCCAGGTGGGCCAATTCTTGGGCCTCTGGGTGTCTTTCTTGAATGGCAATTGTGTTATCAGTGAACTAAGTAGGAAAGTGGGCTCTTAAGCCCCATGCAGTCAACATAGTATAGGCAATAGCAATAGCAGTGTGAGATGTCCTTCTGGTCCCCAAGCACTATGTGTTCATGTTGGCAGCAGTCGTGATGGGCTTTTTGGGCCAGAAACCAATGCTTGCAAGTAGAAACCAGTTGAAGTGGTAGTTTCAGGGAGTTTAGGCCAAATCTCAGCTCCCTAGGAAGAGTGCTCAGGTGCCTCAAGTGGTAGATGGGGTGGTGCAATCTGCAGGATCCCGAACCATGCATTCTCTGAGGCAAAGGCAAAGCTGGACCTGTGGGCTTGCACTTATGTCCGTCAATGGTGAGTGTAGGTACCAACTTTGACCAGCTAGGGTGGGGAGATGCTCAGGTCCCTGGAAGAGTGCTCAGGTGAGAGACAGCACCTGTCACATCAATGTCCTGCAACAGAGAGTGTGGTTCTCATTCCAGAAGCTGCAGCCCTGGTCAGTGGAAGAAGGATGTGCATCCCTATCATGCCTCAGTCCCACCAAGGCTTGCTCCCCATTTCTGGCTGTGGCAGAAGATTCAACTGACCCATCAGACCTGGAAGTCCATAACTAGCCTGCAACTCAGCCCTGGACCATAGGAACTCCTGCCAAACTTGAGATCAAAGCTTCATGGCAAACTGTAAGCTGCTCAAGTCCCAAGAGTAGTTCTCTCTTCCCAACACCAGTGAACACAGCATCTTCTCAGTCCTGGGTATGGGAGCCTACTGCATGCTTGCATGCCAGTTCCCCAAGCAACAGCCTGAGTTTTCTTAATGCCTAGGGTTGATGCTGCTGTGTACCAGGACAATTTTTAGTCCATTAAAACCTAAGATCAAAAACGATATCTTGCTATTGCCACTTATGTTTCAGAAAAGGTAAGGGGCCCTAGATGAGCTCTTTCTCTAGAGGAGTTCCTTTTCACATTCTCCCAGGAGTTCCTCAAGTTAGGCTCAGGATTTGTTAAAGTAAAAGTGCATTGTCATGGTCTGGACTGTATGATTCTCCAGGGAGAAAGTGGGCCACAGAAAGGCTCTCACTCACCCTCTCCTTGCATGGGGAAGTCACACCCAGCTCCTGGCCAGTCCTGCTTAAGAAAACTGCCTCTTTTCCAACTCCTTTCTAGTTTATGGTGTTTCCTTTTACTTTTTTATTCAACTCCCATGTTCTCTCTTGGACAGTGTATTCAAAGTGTGATTGTCTACATACTATTTTTGTTCTTCAAAATGGATTTCACATACATAAAAATGTTTCTAGTCAGCCATCTTGAAAAAAAAAAAGTTAAGAGTATGGCTGTTGCAAATGAGCAAAGAGGCACATGGAAGCCTGCTAGTACTCAGAGGACTCTATGTGACTCAAGTTGCAGGAATTTCATGAAGTATCTACAATAAAGTCAAAAAACCTTATTATACTTCAGAAAGACTACATGCAAATGTATAGGTTCAGGGTGGCTGACTATAAGCAGTAAGAGTGTGCTGCTCTCTTGAAGAGAAAACAAATGGTGAGTAAAAATTGACTCTTCAAGTAAATCTTATAAGAAACCATTTCAAGAACCATCAAAGGATCAAGGGGACACAAAGAGGACAGAGAAGAGTAAACCTGGGGCACTGCACATACCTGGGTTTTACTCACAGCCAGAAGGAGCTCCCTTACACTGTGAAAGGGTGAGAGAGTAAGAGCCTTTGAGGGATCTATACTTCCCACAGAGACTTGCACTATCCTGGGAGTAAGAGAACGTTCCTGACCCCGCCCCCTTGACATCTAAACTGATGCAGAGAGCCACAGGGAGTTTTTGCAGAAGCGCTACTCAAGACCATGTGGAGCCCCACATGCCTTGAATCCCTAAGCAGCCCAGCACCAGCTGCCATAAGAGAGGCAGAGGCTTCCATCAAAGTGCCAGAAAGCAGTAAGACTGCTCCACTCCTCCTTGCCAGACAATGTTCAGCTCCTGCTTCTAGCATAGTATCCTTGACCCTGGCTTAAATCTGTGGGAAGGCACATCACTGTGTTCCCTCAGAAAATACCTAGACAGTAAACTGGGTGAATGCTCCCACTTCCACTGCTCCTGGCAAGATGGAACTTGTTGTCTTGGGCTTCCAGCACAATAGCCCCACCCCAGCCTGAACTCTGTGGGTGGATACAGCTCTGTACTCCTTCAGGAAACATCAAGATGGTGAACCTGGTAACTACACCCACCCCTGCTGCTCCTAGCCAGGCAGGACTTGCTAGCTTGCACGTCAAACACAGCAGCCTCGCCACTGCCTGAAATCTGCCAGTGAACACAGATCTGTGTTCCCTTGGGAAATAGCTGGTTAGTACTCATTGTGACTCTCCCCACCCCTGATGCTCCTATCCAGGCAAAACTCACTGGCTTGGGCTTTCAGCATAGCACCGTCTGGACTTCCAGCAGTCCTACCACTGATTGAACGCTGTGGATGAACACAGCTCTCTTTCTCTCAGAAAACAACCAGACAGCAGGTCATATGACCGCCCCCACATGATGCTCTAAGCCAGACAAGAAATTCCACCTTTGGTAGTGACTAAACAGGGGAGGAGCCCTTACTTTCAGAACACTGAAAAGAGTAAAACATCTGGGTTTGTGAGTGAATGAGGCAGTGGGGCATGCTTCCCTCTGCAGGTCCAATCTGGGAAGGGTATGGCCTGCCTGCCAGCTGTGACCTCTGCAGCCTGGAGCACCTAAAATAGGAAATGTAGGCACTACACCAGTTATCAGAGGATGTCCCACCAAGGCCTAGAATCAGACCCAATGAGATCATTTCTCTCCAACCAACCACAGATAACAACTATGAACATTCAGAAATGCAAGAGTCAAGTTGTTGAGTAAGGGCCTATCTACCAGTCATTAACCTTATATGCCATTTGCTAGATTACAGCCTAAATTACAACATCAAAAATTTTTTTTTTGCCAGTATACAGTGCCTGAGAAATCCAAGGCAAAAAAACAATCACTAATAAAGATCCTGAAAAGAGCCCTGGTCTTCTGAAAGCACACAGAATTAAAGCCAACTGACTATAATCAGGTTTCAACACAGTTAAAGGAACACCAGCCCCCTCAGAGGAGAACGAATAAGTGCAAGAATTATGAAAATGAAAAAAAAAAAAACAAAACAAAACCCCACAGAACATCCCCTTATCTCCAAATGAACAAACTAGCCTTTTTGACAGATACAGAACTCATTATCTGAATGGAAAGAAAACTCATCGAGAGTCAGGAGAAAGTTGAAACCCAATCCCAGGAATCCAGGGAATTCATTAAAATGATCTAAGAGCTGAGAGATGAAATAGCCATTTAAAGAAAGAACCAAACAGAGCTCCTGGAATTAAACATTTCACTACAAAAAGTTCATAATACAGTAGGAAGTATTGAGAGCAGAATAGACCAAGCCGGGGAAAGATTCTTAGAGCTCAAAGACTAGTTTTTCAAATCTACTCAGTCAGACAAAAATAAAGAAAAACAAATAAGAACAATACACAAAACCTCCAAGAAATATGGGATTATGTAAAGCAACAAAATCTATGCATCTGTGGCATGCCTGAGAGAGGAAAGAGAATAATTAACTTGGAAAATATATTTGAAAACAGTCCATAAAAATTTTCCTAATCTTGTTGGAGAGTTTGACAGGCAAATCAAAGAAATACACAGATCTCCAGCTAGGTACTATACAAGATGACTATCCACAAGGAATGGAGCCATCAGATTCACCAAGGTCAATGGCAAAAGTAAAACCCTTAAAGGCAGCTAAGGAAAAAGGTCATGTCACTTGGAAAGAGAACTCCATCAGGATAGCAGCACACCTCTCAGCAGAAACCTTTAAAGGCAGAAGACACAGGGGTATATTTTCAGCATCCTCAAAGAAAAGAAATTCCAACTAAGAATTTCATGTCCTGGCAAACTAAGCTTCATAAACAAAAAATAAAGTCCTTCCCAGATGAAATGTGTTACCACCAGACCAACCTTAAAAGGGGTCCTTAAAGGAGTGCCAAACATAGAAACAAAAGAATGATACCTGCTACCACAAACAATTCAAGCAAACAGCCCACAGATGATATAAAGCAATTACACAATGAATACTATAAAACAACTAGCTAACAACATGAGTACAGAATCAAAATCTCATCCATCAATACTAACCCTAAATGTAAATGGTCTAAATGCCAAACTAAAAAGGCAACCATCTGCTGTCTTCAAGGAGTTTCTCTCACATGTAACAACACTTTTGGCTCAAAGTAAAGAGATGGAGAAAAACTTACCATGCAAATAGCAAACAAGAAAAGCAGGAGTTGCTATCTTTTTATAAGATAAAACAGATTTTAAACCAACAACAATCAGGAAAGATAAAGAAGGGCATTATATAATGATAGAGGATTCAATTTACCAAGTAGACTGAATTATCTTATATATACATTTGTAGCACTCAAATTCACAAAACAAGTTCTTTTTGACCTAAGAAAAAAACTTAGCCACACAATAATAGTTGGAGATTTCAAAACCCCACTGACAGCCTTAGACAGATCTTTGAGGCAGAAAACTAACAAAGAAATGAAGGATATAATGTTAACATTTGACCAATTGTACCTAATAGACATCTGCAAAATAGTTCACCCAACAATCATGGAATATACATTTCTCTCATCCACACGTGGAACGTATTCTAAGATTGACCACAAGTTTGGTATTACAGCAAGTCTCAATAAATTCCAAAAAATTTAAATCATACCAAACACACTCTTGGATCAGAGTACAAAAAATATAGAAACCAATATAAATAAAATATTTCAAAAATTCACAAATATGTGGAAATTAAATAATGTCTTCCTGAATAACTTTTGGGTTAATGATGAAATTAAGGCATATATCAAAATATTATTATAACTTAATGATAATAAAAAATAACTTACCAAAATCTTTGTGATTCAGGTAATGCACTATTAAAAGTTTAAAATGTTAAAAGCCTGAATCAGAAAGTTAGAAAGATCTAAAATTAATGATCTGATCACACCCAAAGGAACTAGAAAGTAAATTACAATCCAAACTCAAAGTTTGCAGTAGAAAATATATAACTATAATTGGGTAGAACAAATGAAATTGACATGCAAAAGTTCATACAAAATATCAATTTAACCAAGAGTTTCTTTTTTGAAAGAATAAATAAGATAGACTGCTGGCTAGATTCACAAAGAAAAAAAAATAAGTCCAAATAAATACAATCAGAAATGACAAAGGTGAAATTACAACTGATCCTACAGAAATACAAAAGATCCTCAGTGGTTATTATGAACACCTCTATGGACACAAAATTAGAAAATCTAGATAAAATAGATACATTTCTGAAAACACACAACCTCTGAAGATTGAACCAGGAAAAAAGAGAAACCTCGAAAAGACAAAAAAGCTTTGAAATTAATTCAATAATTTAAAAAAAACCTACCAATGCAAAAAAGCCATCGACCAGATGGATTCACAGCTGAAGTTTACCAGAAGTGCAAGAAAGAAGGAAGGAAGGAAGGAAGGAAGGAAGGAAGGAAAGAAAGAAAGAAAGAAAGAAAGAAAGAAAGAAAGAAAGAAAGAAAGAAAGAAAGAAAGAGAGAGAGAGAGAAAGAAAAAGAAAGAAAGAAAGAAGAAAGAAAAGAAAAGAAGAGAGAGAGATAGAGAGAAAGAGAGAAAGAGAGAGAGAAAGAAAGGAAGAAAGAAAAGAAAGAAAAAGAAAAGAAAGAGAAAGAAAGAGGAAAACCTGGTACCAATACTACTGAAACTATACCCCCCACCCCGAAAAAAAGGAAAAATTGAAGCCGGGCACGGTGGCTCACGCCTGTAATCCCAGCACTTTGGGAGGCCGAGGTTGGCGGATCACGAGGTCGGGAGATTGGGACCATCCTAGCTAACATGGTGAAACCCCATCTCTACTAAAAATACAAAAAAA
Organism: Macaca mulatta; assembly: GCF_049350105.2. NCBI lineage: Eukaryota > Metazoa > Chordata > Mammalia > Primates > Cercopithecidae > Macaca > Macaca mulatta. The sequence goes on along the minus strand of NC_133426.1, from coordinate 57,184,064 downwards.
TTAGATGGGCATGGTGGTGGGCGCCTGTAGTCCCAGCTACTCACGAGGCTGAGGCAGGAGAATGGCGTGAACCCGAGAGGTGGAGGTTGCTGTGAGCCGAGATCGTGCCACTGCACTCCAACCTGGGCAACAGAGCGAGACTCCCTCTCAAAAAAAAAAAAAAAAAAAAATTGAGGAGAGGATGCTCCTTAACTCATTCTAGAAATCAAGCATCATCCTGATGCCAAAATCTGGCAGAGACACAACAACAACAAAAGTCAGGACTGATGAATACAGACAGAAAAAATTTCAACAAAATACTAGCAAACTTATTTCAGCAGCACATCAAAATGTTAATTCACAACAGTTGAGTAAGCTTTACTCCTGGAATGCAATGTTAATTCAACATAAGCAAATTTAAAAAAAAGTGATTTACCACATACACAGAATTTAAAACAAAAAAGATATAATCATCTCAATAGATTCAGAAAGAGACTTCAATAAAATCTAACATTCCTTCATGATAAAAACCCTATAAGGCTAGTCATCAAAAGAGCATACATCAAAATAATAAGAGCTAATTATGACAAACCCACAGCCAACATCATATTGAATGGGCAAAAGACAGAATAATTCCCCTTGAGATCTGCAATAAGACAAAGGTGTCCAGTCTCATCACTCCTATTCAACATAATACTGGAAGTCCCAGCCAGAGCATTTAGGCATGAGAAAGAAATAAAGGACATTCAAATAGGAAAAAGACAAAGTCAATCTCTCTCTGCTGACAATATGATTCAAAAAGACTCTCCCAAAAGGCTCCCAGAATTGATAAATGACTTTAGTAAAGTTTCAGAATACAAAATTCATGTACAGAAATCGGTAGCATTTCTACACTACAGTAATATTCTTGGTGAGCCAAATAAAAAATGCAATCCTATTTGCAATAGCCACACCAAAACTACAATATCTAGAAATACCACTAACCAAAGAGGCGAAACGTCTTTACAAAAAGAACAACAAAATACTGCTGAAAAATTATTAGAGATGAAACAAACAGAAAAATATTCCATTATCATGGATTGGAAGAATAAATATCATTAAAATTGCCATACTTTCCAAAGTAATTTACATATTCAATGTTATCCCTATCAAAATACTGTTATTTTTCATGGAATTTTTTTTTTAAAAAGCTATTCTAAAACTCATATGGAACCAATAAAACATCTGAATAGCCAATGGAATCCTAAGGAAAAACAAAGGCAAATAAATCACTTTACCCAACCTAAAACTGTATTATACGACTAACGTAACCAAAACAGCATGAAACTGGTATAAAAACAGATACATAGACCGATGGAACAGAATAGAGATCCCAGAAATAAAGCTACAAACCTACAACGATCTGATCTTAGACAAAATTTACAAAAGCAAGGGGAGCAGGACTTCCTATGCAATAAATAGTGCTGGGATAACTGGCCAGCCATATGCAGAAAAATATGACTGGATCCCTACATTTCACCATATGCAAAAATTAACCAAATATAAATTAAAGATTTAAACATAAGATCCCAAACTATGAAAACACTAGAGGAAAGCCTAGGAGATACCCCTCTCGTCACTGGATTAGCAAAGAATTTATGGCTAAGTCTCCAAAAGCAATTTCAAAGAAAATTTGACAAGTGGGACCTAATTAAGCTAAAGAGCTACAGCGTAGCAAAAGAAATTATCAAAAGAGTAAACATACAGTCTACAGAATGGGAGAAAATATTTGGCAACCATGCATCCAACGTAAGTCTAATATCCAGAATCTATAAGACACTTAATCAACCAGCAAAAAGTAAATAATCAATTAAAGAGTGAGCAAATGACATGAACAGGCACTTCTCAAAAGAAGATGTACAAGCAGCCAACAAACCTATAAAAATGCTCAATATTACTAATCATCAGAGAAATGCATATAAATACCACAATGAGATACTGTCTCACACAAGTCAGAATGGCAATCATTGAAAAAATCGAAAAATAACTGATGCTGATGAGACTGCAGAGAAAAGAGAATGCTTATATACTGTTGGTAAGAATGTAAATTAGTTCAGCCCTTTGGAAAGGAGTTTGGAGATATCTCAAATAACTTAGAACTGCCATTTAAACCAGTAATCCCATTACCAGATATATACTCCAAGGAAAATTAATTGTTCTACCAAAAAGACACATGAACTCATATGTTTATCACAGCAGTATTCACAATAGGAGAGACATGGAATCAATCCAGCTTCCCATCAACAGTGGATTGAATAAAGAATATGAAGTACATTTACACCATGAAATACTATGCAGCCATAAAATGGAATAAAATATTCCTTTGCAACCATATGAATGCAGTTGGAGGCCATTATCCTAAGCTAATTAACACAGGAACAGAAAACAAACTACCGCATCTTCTCACTCGTAAGTGGAACTAAACCTTGAGTACACATGGACAGAAAGAAGAAAACAATAGAAACCAGAGCCTACTTAAAGGTGGAGGATGGGAGGAGGGCAAGGATAAAAAAACTACCTATCAGCAACTGTGCTCACTACCTGAATGATGAAATCATTTGTACACCAAACCACATGGACACACAATTTACCCATGTAATAAGCCTGCATAAGTACCCCCTGAACCTAGAATAAAATATGGAAGGGATAAAAAATAGGTCAACTCCTAGCAGGCCAATTTTCAGTACTCTTTTTGTGCATAATTCTTTAAAGTCATGAAGAGCCAGGATTTATCTTTCTTTTTAACTTTTAAGTTTAGGGGTACATGTGCAGGATGTGCAGGTTTGTTACATAGGTAAACTTGTGTCATTCGGGTTTGTTCTACAGATTATTTCATCACCCAGGTATTAAGCCTAGTACCCATTAGTTATTTTTCCTGATCCTATCCATCCTCCCACCCTCTGTCCTCTGAAAGGTCCCCAGTGCTTGTTGTTCCCCTCTATGTGTTCCCATGTTCTCATCATTTAGCTCCCACTTATGAGTGAAAATACATCGCATTTGGTTTTCTGTTCCTGTGTTAGTTTGCTAAGGATAATGGCCTCCAGCTCCATCTATGTTCCTGCAAAGGAAATTATCTTGTTCTTTTCCATGGCTACATAGTATTCCATGGTGTATATGGACCATTATTATAATGCTGATTCATAAAAACCATGACCAAATGAGGATTTATTCTTAGCATATTTTTATGATTAATCTAAATTTCAAAATATTCTGCTTTACGATACCACAATTCTATTTATTAGACTACCTTATATTACCTTTAAATCACTTTTTGTAAGTCTAGAAGATTTTAAGTTCCTTGAATGAAGGGACTCTGCTTTAACATTCTTACCATCATAAATAATACAGAATAAATACTCCTTGAATTCATTGAAAAAACAGTAAATGCCAATAACTAGAGTTTCTAGGTGACAGAATTTTACTTTTTCTTTCCACTGTTTCTGAAATTGTGTTGTTTTGCCCTTTAAATGAGGGAAAATCAAATTTACCTGATAAGTCATTTTAGTACAGTGGATAGAAAACAGTCTCCTGTAATCCAAGTAGGTTTGAATCCTAGCACTATGATTTACTTGTTTAACTATTTAATTTGGGGCAGGCTTATTTAATCTTTCTGAGCTTTGAATCTGTCATTTGTAAACTGGGGATATCTTTCTGAAAAAAAAAAACCAACTACTATAAGTATTAAATGAAATTAGTTATAGGAGACTCTTGCACAATTTTGTGCACCAATCCCAGAGCTGGTGCTCAATAAGCAGTACCTAGTTTTATTTAAGTACATTGAGAAATATATAATAATCACCCTGATAAGTAAGATAATCCTGCTAGGAACAAAATTTCTGAATTGCTCTGAATTATAAAAGTAGAACCCCCCTTCCAATCATATTAACATTACCTGGAGAAGGCTTGTGTCCAAATATACCATTGAAGAAAGCAGGCATTCGAATGCTACCACCAATATCAGAGCCCACACCAATCACTGAGCAGGCAGCTGCCAGTGTGCAGCCCTCACCACCTAAAGGAAACACAAAATACTTGCAAATAAATAATCTAATATACTATTTGCATAGAATATCTTTTTCCATCTTTTCACTTTCAACCTTTTTGTGTCTTTAGATCCAAAGTGAGTCTTTTGCTCACAGCATATATTTAGATCATAATTTTAATCTATTCTACTCATCTATGTTATTTGGGTATATTAAACCATTTACATTTTAAAGTAATTACTGATAAGGTCTTCCCTGAGGATATTTCTCCCCTGGGTCTGTGTTTGTGTTTCTGTTTTTTCTTAATTCTCCCATATAGAAAAGAGCTCTTATTTTTTTTCCCATCAACTTTTAAGTTCTGGGGTTCATGTGCAGGATGTACAGGTTTGCTACATAAGTATATGTGTGCCACGGTGTTTGGCACCACAGATCAACACATCACCTAGGTATTAAGCCCAGCACCCATTAATTATTCTTCTTGATGCTTTCCTTTCCCCCAACATCCCCCAACAGGCCCAAGTGTGTGCTGTTCCCTACCACGTGTCTATGTGTTCTAATCATTCAGCTCCCACTTTTAAGTGAGAACATGCTGTGTTTGGTTTTCTATCCCTGCATTCGTTTACTGAGAATAATGGTTTCCAGCTCCATGCATGTCCCTGCAAAGGACATGATATTGTTCCGTTTCGTGGCCGAATAGCATTCTATGGTGTATATGTACCACATTTTATTTATTCAATCTATCATTGATGGGCATTTGGGTTGATTCCATGTTTTTGCTATTGTGAATAGTGCTGCAATGAACATATGCGTGCATGTATCTTTATAATAAAATGCTTTATATTCCTTTGGGTATATACCCAGTTTGATGATTAATACTGAGTGGCAACTTGATTGAATCGAAAAATGCAAAACATTATTCCTGGGTGTGTCTGTGAGAGTGTTGCAAAGGAGATTAGCATTTGAGTCAGTGGACTGGGAGAGGCAGGCCCACCCCCAGTCATAACAGGCACCATCTAATCAGTGTGACTAGAATAAAGCAGGTAGAAATTGGAAAGAGCAGAGTTGCTGTGTCTTCCAACATTCATCTTTCTTCCATGCTGCATGCTTCCTGTCCTCAAACATCAGACTCCAAGTTCTTCAGCTTTTGGATGCCTAGACTCACACAAGTGGTTTGCCAGGGACTCTCAGGCCTTTGGCCATGGATTGAAGGCTGCATTGTCAGCTTTCCTACTTTTGAGGTTTTGGGACTGAGATTGGCTTCCTTGCTCCTCAGCTTACAGATGGCCTATTGTGGGACTTCACCTTGTCATCCTGCGAGCCAATACTCTTTAATAAACTCCCTTCATGTATAAATCTATCCTATTCTGTCCCTCTAGAGAACCCTGACTAACACACCCAGTAATGGGATTGCTGTGTCAAATGGTATTTCTGCTAGGTTTTTGAGGAGTTGCTACACTGTCTTCCACAAAGGTTGAACTAATTTACATTCCTACCAACTGTGTGAAAGCATTCCTTTTTCTCTGCAAGCTAGCTAGCATCTGTTGTTCCTTGACTTTTTAATAATTGCCATTCTGACTGGCGTGAGATGGTATCTCATGGTGGTTTTGATGTGTATCTCTCTAATGATCAGTGATGTTGAGCTATTTTTAATATGTTTGTTGACTGCATTAATGTTTTTCTCTTGAGACGTCTCTGGTCATGTCCTTTGCCCACTTTTTAATTTTTTTTTCTTGTAAATTTGTTTAAGTTCCTTGTACACAGGATATTAGACCTTTGTCAGATGGATAGATTGCAAAAATTATCTCCCATTGTGTACGTTGTCTGTTCACTCTGATGATAGTTTCTTTTGCTGTGCAGAGGCTTGTTAGTTAACTAGATTCCACTGGTCAATTCTTGCTTTTATTGCAGTTGCTTTTAGTGTTTTCATCTGAAATGTTCAAAACCTTCAAAACCCTTGTAATTTCTATAAATTACTTCAGGCAGTATGGTCATTTTCACGATAAAGATTCTTCCTATCCATGCGCATGGATTTTTTTTCAATTTGTTTGTGTCCTATTTGATTTCTTTGAGTAGTTTGTAGCTTTCCTTGAAGAAGTCCTTCACTTTCCTTGTTAGCTGTATTCTTAGGTATCATATTCTTTTGCAGCAGTTGTGATTTGGAGTTCATTCATGATTTGTCTCTACTTGCCTGTTATTGGTGAATAGAAATGCTAGCAATTTTTGCACATTGATTTTGTATCCTGAGACTTTGCAGAAGTTGCTTATCAGTTTAAGAAGCTTTTGGGCTGAGATGATGGGGTTTTCTAGATATATGATCATGTAATCTGCAAGCAAAGGTAGTTTGACTTCCTCTCTTCCTATTTGAATATGCTTTATTTCTTTTTCTTGCCTAATTGCCCAGCCAGAACAACCAATACTATGTTGTATAGGAGTAATGAGAGAGGGCATCCTTGTCTTGTGCTTGTTTTCAAGGAGAATGCTTCCAGCTTTTGCCCATTCAGTGTGATATTGGCTGTGAGTTTGTCGTATATAGATCTTATTATTTTGAAGTATGTTCCTTCAATACCTAGTTTATTAAAAGCTTTGAACATAAACGGATGCCGAATTTTAGTGAAGGCCTTTTCGGCATCTATTGAAATAATCACGTTTTTTTATCTTTAGTTCTGTTTGTGCAACAAATGACACTTATCGATTTGCATATGTTGAGCCAAACTTGCATTGCAGGGATGAAACCAACTTGTTCATGATGTATAAGCAATTTGACGTGCTGCTAAATACTGTTTGCCAGTATTTTATTGAGGGTTTTTGCATTGATGTTCATCAAGAATGTTGGCCTAAAGTTTTCTATTTTTATTGCTTCTCTGAGAGGTTGTCTTTTTTTAAACTTTTTTAAAATTATTATTATTACACTTAAGTTCTAGGGTACATGTGCAGAACATGCAGGTTTGTTACATATGTATACTTGTGCCATGTTGGTGTGCTGCACCCATCAACTCGTCATTTACATCAGGTATAACTCCCAATGCAAACCCTCCCGCCCTTCCCTCTCCCCATGATAGGCCCCCGTGTGTGATGTTCCCCTTCCCGAGTCCAAGTGATCTCATTGTTCAGTTCTCACCTATGAGTGAGAACATGCGGTGTTTGGTTTTCTGTTCTTGGGATAGTTTGCTAAGAATGATGGTTTCCAGCTGCATCCATGTCCCTACAAAGGACACAAACTCATCCTTCTTTATGGCTGCATAGTATTCCATGGTGTATATGTGCCACATTTTCTTAATCCAGTCTGTCACTGATAGACATTTGGGTTGATTCCAAGTCTTTGCTATTGTGAATAGTGCCACAATAAACATACGTGTGCATGTGTCTTTATAGCAGCATGATTTATAACCCTTTGGGTATATACCCAGTAATGGGATGGCTGGGTCATATGGTACTTCTAGTTCTAGATCCTTGAGGAATCGCCATACTGTTTTCCATAATGGTTGAACTAGTTTAAAATCCCACTAACAGTGTAAAAGTGTTCCTATTTCTCCACATCCTCTCCAGCACCTGTTATTTCCTGAATCATTGGCATTCTAACTGGTGTGAGATGGTATCTCATTGTGCTTTTGATTTGCATTTCTCTGATGGCCAGTGATGATGAGCATTTTCTCATGTGTCTGTTGGCTGTAGGAATGTCTTCTTTTGAGAAATGTCTGTTCATATCCTTTGCCCACTTTTTGATGGGGTTGTTTGTTTTTTTCTTGTAAATTTGTTTGAGTTCTTTGTAGGTTCTGGATATTAGCCCTTTGTCAGATGAGTAGATTGCAAAAATTTTCTCCCATTCTGTAGGTTTCCTGTTCACTCTGATGGTATTTTCTTTTGCTATGCAGAAGCTCTTTAGTTTCATTAGATCCCATTTGTCAGTTTTGGCTTTTGTTGCCATTGCTTTTGGTATTTTAGACGTGAAGTTCTTGCCCATGCCTATGTCCTGAATGGTATTACCTAGGTTTTCCTCTAGGGTTTTTTATGGTATTAGGTCTAACATTTAAAACTCTAATCCATCTTGAATTAATTTTCATATAAGGAGTAAGGAAAGGATCCAGTTTCAGCTTTCCACTTATGACTAGCCAATTATCCCAGCACCATTTATTAAATAGGGAATCCTTTCCCCATTTCTTGTTTCGCTCAGGTTTATCAAAGATCAGATGGCTGTAGATGTGTGGTATTATTTCTGAGGACTCTGTTCTGTTCCATTGGTCTATATCTCTGTTTTGGTACCAGTACCATGCTGTTTTGGTTACTGTAGCCTTGTAGTATAGTTTGAATTCATGTAGCGTGATGCCTCCAGCTTTATTCTTTTGGCTTAGGAATGTCTTGGAAATGCGGGCTCTTTTTTGGTTCCACATGAACTTTAAAGCTGATTTTTCCAATTCTGTGAAGAAACTCATTGGTAGCTTGATGGGGATGGCATTGAATCTATAAATTACCTTGGGCAGTATGGCCATTTTCATGATATTGATTCTTCCTATCCATGAGCATGGTATGTTCTTCCATTTGTTTGTGTCCTCTTTTATTTCACTGAGCAGTGGTTTGTATTTCTTCTTGAAGAGGTCCTTTACCTGCCTTATAAGTTGGATTCCTAGGTATTTTATTCTCTTTGAAGCAATTGTGAATGGAAGTTCATTCCTGATTTGGCTCTCTGTTTGTCTGTTACTGGTGTATAAGAATGCTTGTGATTTTTACACATTAATTTTGTATCCTGAGACTTTGCTGAAGTTGCTTATCAGCTTAAGGAGATTTTGGGCTGAGACAATGGGGTTTTCTAAATATACAATCATGTCATCTGCAAACAGGGACCACTTGACTTCTTCTTTTCCTAACTGAATACCCTTGATTTCTTTCCCTCGCCTGGTTGCCCTAGCCAGAACTTCCAACACTATGTTGAACAGGAGTGGTGAGAGAGGTCATCCCTGTCTTGTGCCAGTTTTCAAAGGGAATTTTTCCAGTTTTTGCCCATTCAGTATGATATTGGCTGTGGGTTTCTCATAAATAGCTCTTATGATTTTGAGATACGTTCCATCAATACCAAATTTATTGAGCGTTTTTAGCATGAAGGGCTGCTGCATTTTGTCAAAGGCCTCTTCTGCATCTATTGAGATAATCATGTGGTTTTTGTCTTTGGTTCTGTTTATATGCTGGATTACATTTATTGATTTGCATATGTTGAACCAGCCTTGCATCCCAGGGATGAAGCCCACTTGATCATGGTGGATAAGCTTTTTGATGTGCTGCTGGATCCGGTTTGCCAGTATTTTATTGAGGATTTTTGCATCGATGTTCATCAGGGATATTGGTCTAAAATTCTCTTTTTTTGTTGTGTCTCTGCCAGGCTTTGGTATCAGGATGATGTTGGCCTCATAAAATGAGTTAGGGAGGATTCCCTCTTTTTCTATTGATTGGAATAGTTTCAGAAGGAATGGTACCAACTCCTCCTTGTACCTCTGCTAGAATTCAGCTGTGAATCCATCTGGTCCTGGACTTTTTTTGGTTGGTAGGCTATTAATTGTTGCCTCAATTTCAGAGCCTGCTATTGGTCTATTCAGGGATTCAACTTCTTCCTGGTTTTGTCTTGGAAAAGTGTAAGTGTCCAGGAAATTATCCATTTCTTCTATATTTTCTAGTTTATTTGCGTAGAGGTGTTTTTGGTATTCTGTGATGGTAGTTTGTATTTCTGTGGGGTCGGTGGTGATATTCCCTTTATCATTTTTTATTGCGTCTATTTGATTCTTCTCTCTTTTCTTCTTTATTAGTCTTGCTAGCGGTCTATCAATTTTGTTGATCTTTTCAAAAAACCAACTCCTGGATTCATTGACTTTTTGGAGGGTTTTTTGTGTCTCTATCTCCTTCAGTTCTGCTCTGATCTTAGTTATTTCTTGCCTTCTGCTAGCTTTCGAATGTGTTTGCTCTTGCTTCTCTAGTTATTTTAATTGTGATGTTAGAGTGTCAATTTTAGATCTTTCCAGCTTTCTCTTGTGGGCTTTTAGTGCTATAAATTTCCCTCTACACACTGCTTTAAATGTGTCCCAGAGATTCTCGTATGTTGTATCTTTGTTCTCATTGGTTTCAAAGAACATCTTTATTTCTGCCTTCATTTCGTTATGTACCCAGTAGTCATTCAGGAGCAGGTTGTTCAGTTTCCATGTAGTTGAGCGGTTTTCATTGAGTTTCTTAGTCCTGAGTTCTAGTTTGATGGCACTGTGGTCTGAGAGACAGTTTGTTATAATTTCTGTTCTTGTACATTTGATGAGGAGTGCTTTACTTCCAATTATGTGATCAATTTTGGAATAAGTGTGATGTGGTGCTGAGAAGAATGTATATTCTGTTGATTTGGGGTGGAGAGTTCTGTAGATGTCTATTAGGTCTGCTTGCTGCAGAGATGAGTTCAATTCCTGGATATCCTTGTTAACTTTCTGTCTCGTTGATCTGTCTAATGTTGACAGTGGGGTGTTAAAGTCTCCCATTATAATTGTATGGGAGTCTAAGTCTCTTTTTAAGCCTCTAGGACTTGCTTTATGAATCTGGGTGCTCCTGTATTGGGTGCATATATATTTAGGATAGTTAGCTCTTCCTGTTGAATTGATCCCTTTACCATTATGTAATGGCCTTCTTTGTCTCTTTTGATCTTTGATAGTTTAAAGTCTGTTTTATCAGAGACTAGTGTTGCAACCCCTGCTTTTTTTTGTTCTCCATTTGCTTGGTAGATCTTCCTGCATCCCTTTATTTTGAGCCTATGTATGTCTCTAGGTTTTCTTATCAGGATGATTCTGGCCTTATAGAATGAGTTACAAAAAAAAAAAAAAAAAACCTGCTTTTCAATTTTTTGGAATAATTTCAGCAGAAATGGTACAAGCTCCTCTTTCTACCTGTGGTAGAATTCAGCTGTAAATCCATCTGGTTGGGCCTTTTTTTTTTCTTCAGTTGGTAGGCTATTTATTACTGCTTCAATTTTAGAACTCATTATCGTTCTATTTAGAGATTCAATTTTTTCTTGGTTCAGTCTTGGGAAGGAGTATGCATCCAGGAATTTTTTTCCATTTCTTCTAAATTTTCTAGTTTTGTCCATACAGGTGTATATAGTAATCTCTGATGATTGTTTTTATTTCTGTTGGGTCAGTGGTAATATCATTCTGATTTTGTCTATTTAATTCTTCTCTCTTTTCTTCCTTATTTGTCTAGCTAGTGGTCTATTTTATTTATTTATTTATTTTTTCAATAGAACAGCTCCTGAATTCATGGATTTTTGAAGGATTTTTTGTGTCTCTATCTCCTTCAGTTCTGCTCTAATCTTGGTTATTTCTTGTCTTCTCCTAGCTTTGGGATTTGTTTGCTCTTGCTTCTCTACTTCTTTTAGTTGTGATGTTAGGTTGTCAGTTTTAGACCTTTCTAGGTTTTTGATGTGGGGATTTAGTGCTATAAATTTCTCTCTCAACAGTGCTTTAGCTGTGGCCCAGATTTGGATATATTATGTCTTTGTTCTCATTAGTTTCAAAGAACTTCTTGATTTCTTTGTTAATTTCATTATTTACCCAGAAGTCACTCCGGAGCAGTTTGCTCGATTTCCACGTAGTTGTGTGGTTTGGTTTGAGGTCACTTTCTTAATCTTGAGTTCTAATTTGATTGTGCTGTAATCTGAGAAATTGTTATGATTTAAGTTCTTTTGCATTTAATGAGGAATGTTTTACTTCAAATTATGTGATAAATTTTAGAGTAAGTGCTATGTGATGATGAAAAAAAAATATGTTTTCCATTGTTTGGGGGTGGAGAGTTCTGTAGATATCTATCAGGTCCACTTGATCCAGAGCTAAGTTCAGGTGTTGATTATCTTTGTTAATTTTCTGTCTCAATGTCTATCTAATATTTTCAGTGGGGTGTTAAGTTCTCCCACTATTACTGTGTGGGAGGCTAAGCCTCTGATTTTAACTAACTATATTGTACGTTTCCATTTATTCTCCTCTCTTGCCACTTAAAGTATACTTTTTTTTAGTTTAATATTTGCCCTTGAGTTTGCAATATACATTTAGAACTAACTCAAGTCTCCTTCAAATGATACTCTGCCACCTCCCAAATAGTGCAGTAATCTTATAAAGGAACATTCCCAATTCCTTTATCCCATCCCATATAACATTGTCATTCATTTCACTCATACACAAGCTATAATCACCCAATACATTTTTGGCATTATTATTTTGAACAATTACATGTTAGATCAATCAATAATTTAAAAATACTTTATTTTACTTTTGTTCAATCTTTCTCTAATAATTTTCTTTTCTTTTTTTTTTTACATGAATTCAGGTTTTTGGCCTGTATTCTTTTTTCTCTCTCTCTCTGAAGAACATCTTTTAACATTCTTGCTCTATTGCTCCACTGGCAACAAATTCTGTCAATATTTCTTTGTCTCAGAGCATCGTTATTTCTTTTTCATTTCTGAAGAATAGATCTGCTAGACAGAATTTTAAGTTGATGGTTCTTTCAATGGTTTAAATATTTGACTCCCGTGTGTGTGTGTGTGTGTGTGTGTGTGTGTGTGTGTGTGTGTGTGATGGAATCTCCTTCTGTCACCCAGGCTGGAGTGCAGTGGCATGATCTCAGCTCACTGCAACCTCCACCTCTCGAGTTCAAGCAATTCTCCTGCCCCAGCCTCCCGAGTAGCTGGTATTACAGGCGCCTGCTGCCAGGCCTGGCTAATTTTTGTATTTTTAGTAGAGATGGGGATTCAACATGTTGGCCAAGCTGGTATCGAGCTCCTAACCTCAAGTGATCCACCTGCCTTGGCCTCCCAAAGTGGATGCCCATCTCTTATTGTTTGCATGGTTTCTGAAGAAAATACCAATATAATTCTATCTTTGCTCCTGTATAGATAAGATATGTTTTTCCTTCTTCTTTAAATGTTTTTTTTCTTTCTCTTTAATCTTCTAAGGATGAAACAGTATGCTAGGTGTAGTTCTTCTCAAACATTTATTGTTGTTTCTTAAAATCTCTTTGTTCTCTTCCTAGTGTTCCAATTATATATGTGTATTATATGCATTTGTAATCATACAATTATTAGATAGTCTGTTCTGTCTTTTTCATTCTTTTTCCTCTTTACTTTCAGTTTTGGAAGTTCTTGTTGACAGATCTTCCATATCACTGAAGGTTTCCTATTTTGTATACAACATACTGATGAGCCCATCAAAGATGTTCTTCATTTCTGTTATAACTCTTTTATTTCTAGCGTTTGCTTTTGATTCTTGAAGTTCTCATCTGTCTTCTTACATTACAGATCTGTGCTTGCATGTTGACCATTTTTTTCCATTATGGCCCTTAACATATTAATCACAAAGGTTTCAATTCTCAGTCTGATAATCTCAATATCTCTGCCATATTGCTAATCTTCATGCTTGCTTTGTCTTTTCAAACTGTGATTTTGTCTTTTAGTATGCCTTATAATCGTTTTGTTGAAAGCCAAACATGATGTACTGAGATAAAAGAACTGGGGGTATTTGGCCTTTAATGTGAGGTTTTATGTTTCCCTGGCTAGGGGTTAGTCTGTGTTTACTGTCTGCTGTAGCCATAGGTTTCAGGTGTAAAATTTTCAACTGGTGCCATTGTTTCCACCTCCTCTGTTGTCTTTGAGTTTCCCTAGAGACTTCTTAAATAACACCTATGATGTACAGTTCTTCTAGTTTATATAGAACCCCCATTATAGAAAATCCCTATTGGTGTAGTGATAAGGTGTGTGGAGGCAAGGAGAGGAAGTATTTTATAATCATATGATTAGGTCTCAGTCATTTAGTTAGCATGTGCCCCTGCTCTGTGACCCTAACATGTGCTTCCCAATTTTATTCTGCTTTGACCCATTCAGTAGGACAGGAAACCTAGACAGGACTGGAGTTGGATATTTTCTTTCCCCGAGGTCAAGTCCATTAGTTTCTTATAAAACATTACTAAGTTAGGTTCTGATAAAAATAGTTTCTCTGAGGAAATTCCTTGTTAGAAGAACAGTAGGCTTTGGAAGTAGTATTTCAAAATGGCTACTTTTTCCCTCCCTGTGCAAGAAGCAAGAGAAGATTTCTCTCCGATCTTCACCTGGGAACACAGTAGGGCTCCTGAAGGTAAAACTTTTGAAATTGTGTGAGGCCCCCAAGATCCCCCCACCCAACCACCACATACATTTTGACTCCTAAACTTTTTCAAAATGAACCTCCAGCAAGTGATCAATTATAGTTTAGGTTTTTCTACTGCTGTGCTGGTTCCCCTGAAATGTTCTGCTCCTAGGCTTCTGTTCTAGCAAGTTCCGATTCTTTGTATCTGCCTGTCTTTCATTCAGTTTTGGGAAGAGTGGTTTTCCCATTACCTCGGCATATTGATAAATCTAATAATGGTTGTTAATTTTTAGTTTGTTCAGCTTTTGTTCTTATTGTGTGAATTGGAGTAAAAACTTCTAAACCCCATATATGCTAGACCGGAAACCTGAAGTCACACTTAAATTTTTAATCATCACAGTAACCTTACAAGTCTGATTTCTTTAATATGGCCATCTTACAAGCAAAGGAAACTGACTTAATGAGCACCTACTTCATGTGACTAAGGTCATATAGTAAAAGAAGTCTCAAATGTCTATGTAGCTTTAGCACCCACAAGTTTAAACATCATATTTTGCTAACCCACGTATGCATCCATTCAGGCTTAATAAAGGTCTTGTCAATTCTAGTCTCCATACACCTTTTTTTTCTAGTCTCTATACACTTTATGATGTTTCCTGTCTACATCACTTGTAGTTCGTTCTCAATTCCCTTTGCTGGCTACTTCTCCTCTATCTATCTTCAAAATATCAGAGTTAACCAAGGCTCTCACATGACTCCCATTTCTTCTCCATCAACACACACATACCCTGGGTTTTTGCATCCATTCTTATAGGTTAGAGATGCTATACTGTATCAGGTTTATTAATACAATTCATAATTATTATTGTTAACATAGCTCTTGATGCCCTACTAAAATGTCCAACTCACCAGAACTTCCACCTACAATATGCTGTAAATCATATGGGTTGTTTGATCGGCCATAGATCTTGTTACTGGATTCATACCACATACACAATTCACTACAGTTGGTTATGCCAAGGGGAATGGCACCAGCTTCCTTCAGTAATGCCACCACGGTGGCATCTGTTTTGGAAATGGCATCACGGCGGTTCATGAGTCCAGAAGAATTGGGCATTCCTAAAAGAACCACAGAAAGTAATGTTTAAAAGTTATTAAATAAAAATAATTGTTTTCTCCTGGGGGGCAAGATGGCCAACTAGATGTAGCCAGAAGGAACATCTCCCACAAAGGGTTGGGGCATTGGGAAGACTGGTTGGGGCATTGGGAAGACACAATCCTAGCAGATCTTCAGAGAGAAGGCATTGAGGGTGGATGGAGGGAAGACAAAGATGCTGGGCTGAATGGGGAGGAAGATGGGAACCCTGCACAGGGCTACTGTTCACTGGGACTTGCTCCTGGCTCCCAGAAACACCTGGGGGAAAAGTGAGTTGAACAGTCAAGGAGCAACCAACTTTCAACATGGGCCTCTAGAATCATAGCAGGAAAAATACCCTTGACCACCACGGACACTTGGATTAGCAGGGAGAGGTGCTCAGAGAAGTGGTAGGGGCAGAATTCAAGCTGGAGCAGAGCTGGAAGACTTGATGCCAGAACATCTGGAGGAGCACAACAAGGGTTGCCCATGCCCCTAGGCTCGACTGCCTCCCACAGGAGACTTAAGCCCTACGGTAACTGTCAGACCTGAACTCTGCAGGGTGATTTTGTCCATGAGACAGGGCCAGTCCAATCTGAGCACCCCTCATTCTGCTAGCTTCTCCCAGGGCCCCAGTCTGGCCATGCCTGCTTGCAGTGCAGCCCCTAAGTACCTCCTGGGGTCCTGCATCACAGTTCCTGTGCTGGTGGACAGGATCTGACCTGCAAAGTCCTGGAACAGAGCTGCCCCAGAAGACAAGCCCAGCTAGCCCATATCCTCCCACTACAGCAGCCTCCCCTGTGCCACTTTGCCTACATGCACTCACCCATGACGACCTCCAACATTGCTTTACTGGTACTCGTGTGTGTGGGGAGGGGGCGAAATCTTGTCTTCCCTTCTCTACCAGTACACATAATTGTGTGCACCCTGCCATGCCACTACTCC
Organism: Macaca mulatta; assembly: GCF_049350105.2. NCBI lineage: Eukaryota > Metazoa > Chordata > Mammalia > Primates > Cercopithecidae > Macaca > Macaca mulatta. Next base: position 57,167,856 of record NC_133426.1, on the reverse strand, counting down.
TGGCATGAGTGCACAGCACTCTACCTCTTCCCCCCACTGCACCACCATTGTTGTCAGATCATTGGCAAGCAGAAGGCATGCCAGCACTGCCCCCACCAGTATCCCCTTTCTGTGCTGGAACAGCTGCCAGCAGAAACTAGGCATAGAAAAAATGGACCCGCCCGCACCCTGAGTAGCCACCGCCACCTGCAGGAACATGCATAAAAGGCCCACACAGACCTGTGCCAACCAGAGCACCCTAACCCCATGATAACACTGCCACCAGTGTGAAGGTATGCACAGTTGCTGCCGGGAAGCCCTATGCCCCCTAGTCTGCTGTCAATGCAAACACCTGCATGACGGCCAGCCACTGGCCCACAAAAGGCAATGCTGTCAATACTGGCAATTGCTGTGAATGCTCTCACAAAGGTCAGCACCCTGGCACCTGCTAGCACCGTGCTGCAGCTGACGAGCATAAACCCATACATACTGCAGTGGGAGTTGCAACTGGCACATAAGAATAAGGGCAGATAAGGCCGGGCGTGGTGGCTCAAGCCTGTAATCCCAGCACTTTAGGAGGCCGAAGTGGGCGGATCATGAGGTCAGGAGATCGAGACCATCCTGGCTAACACGGTGAAACCCTGTCTCTACTAAAAATGCAAAAAAAAAAAAAAAAGAAAAAAGAAAAAAAATTAGCCGGGCGTGGCAGCGGGCGCCTGTAGTCCCAGCTACTCGGGAGGCTGAGGCAGGAGAATGGCGTGAACCTGGGAGACTGAGCTTGCAGTGAGCCGAGATCGTACCACTGCACTCCAGCCTGGGTGACTGAGCGACACTCCATCTCAAAAAAAAAAAAAAAAAAAAAGAATAAGGGCAGATACTGCTGCCACAGCCCTATGAAGTGCTTTGGCTGGTACTATCCATTGAAGTATTGTGACCAGTGATCTGGCAGCACCTTGCCCCTTATAGTGGTCCAGGAGCACCTCAGCCCTCCCGGAAAGTTCCTACCTTGAAAAGTCAGAGAAGAAAGTGGAGACCTGATACCAGTCCCCCAGAGTCAGAGCATGCAATCCAGGAGTACTTAGCTGAGTCTTGGCCACCTTAAATATTCCAGAAATGAAGCCAGTCAACTGAACCCACCTTATACCAAAATCAAATCACCCAAGGTCATCAAGTAGAATAAAAGAAAAAAAAAAACTCATCCAAAAAACAACTTTAAATATTGAAGAAACAATAGACCAACAAAATAGCAACAACTCTGACAATTCAAAAAAACCAGTGTTTTCTTTCCTCCAAACAACCACACTAATTCTCAAGCAAGCATTGTTAACCAGGCTGAGATGGCTGAAATGAGATAAAAAAAATTCAGAACATAGATAGAAAGAAAGATCATTGATATCCCAGAAAATATTAAAACCCAATCTAACGAAGGTAGAATTCACAATAAAAACATACGGGAGCTGAAAGACAAAATAGTCAATAGAGAAAAAAAAACACAATGAACCTGATAGAGCAGAAAAACACACTACAAAAATTTCATGATGAAATCACAAGCATTAGCAGCAGAATACCCAAGCTCAGAAAAGAATATTGAAGCTTGAAGATTGGCTTTTTAAAATAAAATAGGGGGGGCGGAGCAAGATGCCCGAATAGGAACAGCTCCAGTCTCCAACTCTCAGCGCCAGCGACACAGAAGACCAGTGATTTCTGCATTTTCAACTGAGGTACTGGGTTCATCTCACTGGGGAGGGCCGGAATATTGGTGCTGGTCAGCTGCTGCAGCCCGACCAGCCAGAGCTGAAGCAGGGCGAGGCATCGCCTCACCTGGGAAGCGCAAGGAGGAAGGGAATCCCTTTTCCTAGCCAGGGGAACTGAGACACACAACACCTGGAAAATCGGGAAACTCCCACCCCAATACTGCGCTTTAAGCAAACAGGCACACCAGGAGATTATATCCCACACCTGGCTGGGAGGGTCCCACGTGCACGGAGCCTCCCTCATTGCTAGCACAGCAGTCTGTGATCTACCGGCAAGGCAGCAGCGAGGCTGTGGGAGGGGCGCCCACCATTGCTGAGGCTTAAGTAGGTAAACAAAGCTGCTGGGAAGCTCGAACTGGGTGGAGCTCACAGCAGCTCAAGGAAACCTGCCTGTCTCTGTAGACACCACCTCTGGGGACAGGGCACAGTAAACAATAACAAAAGCAGCAGAAACCTCTGCAGACGCAAACGACTCTGACAGCTTTGAAGAGAGCAGTGGATCTCCCAACACGGAGGTTGAGATCTGAGAAGGGACAGACTGCCTGCTCAAGTGGGTCCCTGACCGCTGAGTAGCCTAACTGGGAGACATCCCCCACTAGGAGCAGTCTGACACCCCACACCTCACAGGGTGGAGTACACCCCTGAGAGGAAGCTTCCAATGCAAGAATCAGACAGGTACACTCGCTGTTAAGCAATATTCCATCTTCTAGCTGCTGATACCCAGGCAAACAGGGTCTGGAGTGGACCTCAAGCAACCTCCAACAGACCTACAGCTGAGGGTCCTGACTGTTAGAAGGAAAACTATCAAACAGGAAGGACACCTACACCAAAACCCCATCAGTACGTCACCACCATCAAAGACCAGAGGCAGATAAAACCACAAAGATGGGGAAAAAGCAGGGCAGAAAAGCTGGAAATTCAAAAAATAAGAGCGCATCTCCTCCGTCAAAGGAGCGCAGCTCATCACCAGCAATGGATCAAAGCTGGACGGAGAATGATTTTGACGAGATGAGAGAAGAAGGCTTCAGTCCATCAAATTTCTGAGAGCTAAAGGAGGAATTACGTACCCAGCGCAAAGAAACTAAAAATCTTGGGGAAAAAAGTGGAAGAATTGATGGCTAGAGTAATTAATGCAGAGAAAGTCATAAACGAAATGAAAGAGATGAAAATCATGACATGAGAAATACGTGACAAATGCACAAGCTTCAGTAACGGACTCGATGAACTGGAAGAAAGAGTATGAGTGATTGAGGATCAAATGAATGAAATGAAGTGAGAAGAGAAACCAAAAGAAAAAAGAAGAAAAAGAAATGAACAAAGCCTGCAAGAAGTATGGGATGATGTAAAAAGACCAAATCTACGTCTGATTGGGGTGCCTGAAAGTGAGGGGGAAAATGGAACCAAGTTGGAAAACACTCTTCAGGATATCATCCAGGAGAACTTCCCCAACCTAGTAGGGCAGGCCAACATTAAAATCCAGGAAATACAGAGAACGCCACAAAGATACTCCTCGAGAAGAGCAACTCCAAGACACATAATTGCCAGATTCACCAAAGTTGAAATGAAGGAAAAAATCTTAAGGGCAGCCAGAGAGAAAGGTCGGGTTACCCACAAAGGGAAGCCCATCAGACTAACAGCAGATCTCTCGGCAGAAACTCTCCAAGCCAGAAGAGAGTGGGGGCCAATATTCAACATTCTTAAAGAAAAGAATTTTCAAGCCAGAATTTCATATCCAGCCAAACTAAGTTTCATCAGTGAAGGAGAAATAAAATCCTTTACAGATAAGCAAATGCTTAGAGATTTTGTCACCACCAGGCTTGCCTTACAAGAGACCCTGAAGGAAGCACTAAACATGGAAAGGAACAACCGGTACCAGCCATTGCAAAAACATGCCAAAATGTAAAGACCATCGAGGCTAGGAAGAAACTGCATCAACTAAAGAGCAAAATAACCGGTTAATATCATAATGGCAGGATCAAGTTCACACATAACAATCTTAACCTTAAATGTAAATGGACTAAATGCTCCAATTAAAAGACACAGACTGGCAAACTGGATAAAGAGTCAAGACCCATCAGTCTGCTGTATTCAGGAGACCCATCTCACACGCAGAGACATACATAGGCTCAAAATAAAGGGATGGAGGAAGATTTACCAAGCAAATGGAGAACAAAAAAAAGCAGGGGTTGCAATACTAGTCTCATAAAACAGACTTTAAACCATCAAAGATCAAAAGAGACAAAGAAGGCCATTACATAATGGTAAAGGGATCAATTCAACAGGAAGAGCTAACTATCCTAAATATATATGCACCCAATACAGGAGCACCCAGATTCATAAAGCAAGTCCTTAGAGACTTACAAAGAGACTTACACTCCCATGCAATAATAATGGGAGACTTCAACACTCCACTATCAACATTAGACAGATCAACGAGACAGAAAGTTAACAAGGATATCCAGGAATTGAACTCATCTCTGCAGCAAGCAGACCTAATAGACATCTACAGAACTCTCCACCCCAAATCAACAGAATATACATTCTTCTCAGCACCACATCACACTTATTCCAAAATTGATCACATAATTGGAAGTAAAGCACTCCTCATCAAATGTACAAGAACAGAAATTATAACAAACTGTCTCTCAGACTACAGTGCCATCAAACTAGAACTCAGGACTAAGAAACTCAATGAAAACAGCTCAACTATATGGAAACTGAACAACCTGCTCCTGAATGACTACTGGGTACATAACAAAATGAAGGCAGAAATAAAGATGTTCTTTGAAACCAATGAGAACAAAGATACAACATACGAGAATCTCTGGGACACATTTAAAGCAGTGTGTAGACGGAAATTTATAGCACTAAATGCCCACAAGAGAAAGCAGGAAAGATCTAAAATTGACACTCTCACATCGCAATTAAAGAACTAGAGAAGCAAGAGCAAACACATTCGAAAGCTAGCAGAAGGCAAGAAATAACTAAGATCAGAGCAGAACTGAAGGAGATAGAGATACAAAAAACACTCCAAAAAATCAATGAATCCAGGAGTTGGTTTTTTGAAAAGATCAACAAAATTGACAGACCGCTAGCAAGACTAATAAAGAAGAAAATAGATAAGAATCAAATAGATGCAATAAAAAATGATAAAGGGTATATCACCACCGACCCCACAGAAATACAAACTACCATCAGAGAATACTATAAACTCCTCTACGCAAATAAACTGGAAAATCTAGAACAAACGGATAATTTCCTGGACACTTACACTCTTCCAAGACTAAACCAGGAAGAATTTGAATTGAATCCCTGAATAGACCAATAGCAGGCTCTGAAATTGAGGCAATAATTAATAGCCTACCAACCAAAAAAAGTCCAGGACCAGATGGATTCACAGCTGAATTCTAGCAGAGGTACAAGGAGGAGCTGGTACCATTCCTTCTGAAACTATTCCAATCAATACAAAAAGAGGGAATCCTCCCTAACTCATTTTATGAGGCCAACATCATCCTGATACTATAGCCTGGCAGAGACACAACAAAAAAAGAGAATTTTAGACCAATATCCCTGATGAACATCGATGCAAAAATCCTCAATAAAATACTGGCAAACCGGATTCAGCAATACATCAAAAAGCTTATCCACCATGATCAAGTGGGCTTCATCCCTGGGATGCAAGGCTGGTTCAACATTCGCAAATCAATAAACATAATCCAGCATATAAACAGAACCAAAGACAAGAATCACATGATTATCTCAATAGATGTAGAAAAGGCTTTTGACAAAATTCAGCAGCCCTTCATGCTAAAAACGCTCAATAAATTTGGTATTGATGGAACGTATCTCAAAATCATAAGAGCTATTTATGAGAAACCCACAGCCAATATCATACTGAATGGGCAAAAACTGGAAAAATTCCCTTTGAAAACTGGCACAAGACAGGGATGCCCTCTCTCACCACTCCTGTTCAACATAGTGTTGGAAGTTCTGGCTAGGGCAATCAGGCAAGAGAAAGAAATCAAGGGTATTCAGTTAGGAAAAGAAGAAGTCAAGTTGTCCCTGTTTGCAGATGACATGATTGTATATTTAGAAAACCCCATTGTCTTAGCCCAAAATCTCCTTAAGCTGATAAGCAACTTCAGCAAAGTCTCAGGATACAAAATTAATGTGCAAAAATCACAAGCATTCTTATACACCAGTGACAGACAAACACAGAGCCAAATCATGAATGAACTTCCATTCACAATTGCTTCAAAGAGAATAAAATACCTAGGAATCCAACTTACAAGGGATGTCAAGGACCTCTTCAAGGAGAACTACAAACCACTGCTCAGTGAAATAAAAGAGGACACAAACAAATGGAAGAACATACCATGCTCATGGATAGGAAGAATCAATATGGTGAAAATGGCCATACTGCCCAAGGTTATTTATAGATTCAATGCCATCCCCATCAAGCTACCAATGAGTTTCTTCACAGAATTGGAAAAAACTGCTTTAAAGTTCATATGGAACCAAAAAAGAGCCCGCATCTCCAAGACAATCCTAAGTGAAAAGAACAAAGCTGGAGGCATCATGCTACCTGACTTCAAACTATACTACAAGGCTACAGTAACCAAAACAGCATGGTACTGGTACCAAACAGAGATATAGACCAATGGAACAGAACAGAGTCCTCAGAAATAATACCACACATCTACAGCCATCTGATCTTTGACAAACCTGAGAGAAACAAGAAATGGGGAAAGGATTCCCTATTTAATAAATGGTGCTGGGATAATTGGCTAGCCATAAGTAGAAAGCTGAAACTGGATCCTTTCCTTACTCCTTATATGAAAATTAATTCAAGATGGATTAGAGACTTAAATGTTAGACCTAATACCATAAAAACCTTAGAGGAAAACCTAGGTAGTACCATTCAGGACATAGGCATGGGCAAAGACTTCATGTCTAAAACACCAAAAGCAATGGCAGCAAAAGCCAAAATTGACAAATGGGATGTAATGAAACTAAAGAGCTTCTGCACAGCAAAAGAAACTACCATCACAGTGAACAGGAAACCTACAGAATGGGAGAAAATTTGTGCAATCTACTCATCTGACAAAGGGCTAATATCCAGAACCCACAAAGAACTCAAACAAATTTACAGGAAAAAAACAACCCCATCAAAAAGTGGGCAAAGGATATGAACAGACAGTTCTCAAAAGAAGACATTCCTACAGCCAACAGACACATGAAAAAATGCTCATCATCACTGGCCATCAGAGAAATGCAAATCAAAACCACAATGAGATACCATCTCACACCAATTAGAATGGCGATCATTAAAATGTCAGGAAACAACAGGTGCTGGAGAGGATGTGGAGAAATAGGAACACTTTTACACTGTTAGTGGGAGTGTAAACTAGTTCAACCATTATGGAAAACAGTATGGTGATTCCTCAAGGATCTAGAACTAGATGTACCATATGACCCAGCCATCTCATTACTGGGTATATACCCAAAGGATTATAAATCATGCTGCTATAAAGACACATGCACACGTATGTTTATTGTGGCACTATTCACAATAGCAAAGACTTGGAATCTGTCCATCAGTGACAGATTGGATTAAGAAAATGTGGCACATATACACCATGGAATACTATGCAGCCGTAAAAAAGGATGAGTTTGTGTCCTTTGTAGGGACATGGATGAAGCTAGAAACCATTATTCTTAGCAAACTATCACAAGAACAGAAAACCAAACACCGCATGTTCTCACTCATAGGTGGGAACTGAACAATGAGATCACTTGGACTCAGGAAGGGGAACATCACACACTGGGGCCTATCACGGGGAGGGGGGAGGGGGGAGGGATTGCATTGGGAGTTATACCTGATGTAAATGACGAGTTGATGGGTGCTGACTTGTTGATGGGTGCAGCACACCAACATGGCACAAGTATACATATGTAACAAACCTGCGCGTTATGCACATGTACCCTAGGACTTAAAGTATGATAATAATAAATAAATTTAAAAAAATAATAAAATAAAATAAAATAAAATAGTGAAATAATTAAATAGAAAAAAGAATTTTTTAATGAACAAAACCTCCCTGAATTATGGAATAACATAAAGAGACCAAATCTAGAACTCATTGACATTCCAGAAAAAGAGAAAGAGAAAAAAGACAAAATAGAAAATATATTTCAGGATACCACCAAGGAGAAAGTTCTCCAACCTAGATAGAGAGGTCAACAATCAAATTCAGAAAATACTGAGAACCCACACAAAATGCTTCATGAGAAGGTTATCCCCAAGACACACAATCATCAGATTCTCTGCAGCTGAAATGAAAGAAAAAAATGTTAAAGGCTAGAGAGAAAGGGTAAGTCACTTATAAAAGGTAGCCCAGCAAACTAACACCAGACCTCTCAGCAGAAATCCTACATGGAAGAAGAGATTGGGGACCTATATCGAATATTCTTTAAAAACAAAAAAATGCAACCTTGAGTTTCATATCCAGCCAAACTAAGCTTCATAAACAAAAGAGAAATAAGATCCTTTTCAGGCAAGCAAATGCTACGAAAATTTGTTGCCACCAGATGTGCCTTATAAGAGCCTCTGGAAGAAGCACTAAATGTGGAAATAATAGGTAATTACAAACCACTACAAAAACACACAAGTACACAGACTGTTGACACTAACAAGCAATAACACAAACAGTTCTGCATAATAACCAAGTAACAACATGATGACGGCAACAAATCCAACATATCAATACTAACCTTGAATGTAAACAGGTTAAATGCCCCAATTAAAAGGCACAGAGTGGCAAGCCAGATAAAGAAGTGAGACTCATTGGTATGCTGTCTTCAACACACCCATGTTACATGCAATGACATCCATAGGCTCAAAATTTTAAAAATTGAGAAAAATCTACCAAGTAAATGGAAACCAGAAAAAAAGGAGAGGTTTCAATTGGAATTTATTATTATTATTATACTATAAGTTCTGGGATACATACGCAGAACGTGCAGGTTTGTTACATAGGTATAAATGTGCAACGGTGGTTTGCTGCACCCATCAATACGTCATCTACATTAGGTATTTCTCCTAATGGTATCCTTCCCCTAGGTCCCGAACCCCCAACAGGCCCTAGTGTGTGATGGTCCCCTCCCTGTGTCCATGTGTTCTCATTACTCAACTTCCACTTGTGAGTGACAACATGCAGTGTTTTCTGATTTGTGTTAGTTTGCTAAGAATGATGGTTTCCAGCTTCATCCATGTCCCTGCAAAGGACATGAACTCATCCTTTTTTATGGCTATATAGTATTGCACGGTGTATATATGCCACATTTTCTTTATCCAGTCCATCACTGATTGGCATTTGGGTTGGTTCCAAGTCTGCTTTCATGAACAGTGCCACAAGAAACATATGTGTGCATGTGGCTTTATAGTAGAATGATATATAATCTTTTGGGTATATACCCAGTAGTGGGATTGCTGGATCAAATGGTATTTCTAGTTCCAGATCCTTGAGGAATCGCCACATTGTCTTCAACAATGGTTGAACTAATTTACACTCACACCAACAGTGTAAAAGCATCTTTATTTCACTACATCCTCTCCAGCATCTGTTGTTTCCTGACTTTTTAATCACCATCCTAACTAGCATGTGATGGTATCTCATTGTGGTTTTGATTTGTATTTCTCTGAAGACCAGGGATGATGAGCTTTTTTTCATATGTTTGTTGGCCGCATAAATGTCTTCTTTTGAGAAGTGTCTATTCATATCCTTCACCCACTTTTTGATGTGGATGTTTGTTTTTTTCTTGTAAATTTGTTTAAGTTTCTTGTAGATTCTGGATATTAGCCCTTTGTCAGATGGATAGATTGCAAAAATGTTCTCCCATTCTATAGGTTGCCCGTTCACTCTGATGATAGTTTCTTTTGCTGTTCAGAAGCTCTTTAGTTTAATTAGATCCCATTTGTCAATGTTAGCTTTTGTTGCCATTTATTTTTATGTTTTAGTCATGAAGTCTTTGCCCATGCCTATGTCCTGAATGGTATTGCCTAGGTTTCCTTCTAGGGTTTTTATGGTTTTAAGTCATATGTTTAAGTCTTTAATGCATCTTGAGTTAATTTTTGTATAAGGTGTAAGAAAGGGGTCTGGTTTCAGTTTTCTGCATATGGCTAGCCATTTCTCCCAGCACCATTTATTAAATAGGGAATCCTTTCTCCATTGCTTGTTTTTGCCAGGTTTGTCAAAGATCAGATTGCTGTAGACGTGGGGCATTATTTCTGAGGCCTCTGTTCTGTTCCATTGGTCTATATATCTATTTTGGTTCCAGTACCATGCTATTTTGGTTACTGTAGGCTTGTAGTATACTTTGCAGTCAGGTAATGTGATGCCTCCAGCTTTGGTCATTTTGCTTAGGATTGTCTTGGCTATCGGAGGTCTTTTTTGGTTCCATATGGAATTTAAAGTACTTTTTCCCAATTCTGTGAAGAAAGTCAATGGTAGCTCGATGGGGATAGCATTGAATCTATAAATTACTTGGGCATTATGGCCATTTTCACAATATTGATTCTTTCTATCCATTAGCATGAAATGTTTTTCCATTTGTTTTTGTCCTCTCTTATTTCCTTGAGCAGTGGTTTGTACTTCTCCTTGAAGAGGTCCTTTACATCCCTTGTAAGCTGTATTCCTACGTATTTTATTCTCTTTGTAGCAATTGTGAACGGGAGTTCACTCATGATTTGGCTCTCTTTTTGTCTATTATTGGTGTATAAGAATGCTTGTGATTTTTGCACATTGATTTTGTATCCTGAGACTTTGCTGAAGTTGCTTATCAGCTTAAGGAGATTTGGGTCTAAGACAATGGGGTTTTCTAAGTATACAATCATGTCATCTACAAACATAGACAATTTGACGTCCTCTTTTCCTAATTGAATACCCTTTATTTCTTTCTCTTGCCTGATCGCCCTGGCCAGAACTTCCAACACCATGTTGAATAGGAGTGGTGAGAGAGGGCATCCTTATGTTTGTGCCGGTTTTCCAAGGGAATGCTTCCAGCTTTTGCCCATTCAGTATGATATTGGCTGTGGGTTTGTCATAAATAGCTCTTATTATTTTGAGATATGTTCCATTAACACCTACTTTATTCAGAGTTTTTAGCATGAAAGGTGTTGAATTTTATTGAAGGCCTTTTCTACATCTATTGAGATAATCATGTGGTTTTTGTCAGTGGTTCTGTTTAAGTGATGGATTACATTTATTGAATTGTGTATGATGAATCAGCCTTGCATCCCAGGGATGAAGCCGACTTGATTGTGGTAGATGAGCTTTTTGATGTACTGCTGGATTCAGTTTGCCAGTATTTTATTAAGGATTTTCACAACGATGTTCATCAAGGATATTGACTTGAAATTTTCTTTTTTTGTTGTGTCTGTGCCAGGGTTTGGTATCAGGATGATGCTGGCCTCATAAAATGGATTAGAGAGGAGTTCCTCTTTGTCTATTGTTTGGAATAGTTTCAGAAGGAATGGTACCAGCTCCTCTTTGTACCTCTGGTAGAATTTGGCTGTGAATCCATCTAGTTCTGGGCTTTTCTTTTGTTGGTAGGCTATTAATTACTGCCTCAATTTCAGAACTTCTTCTTGGCCTATTCAGGGATTCAACTTCTTCCAGGTTTGGTTTAGACTTGGGCGGGTTTATGTGTCCAGGAATTTTTCCATTTTTTCTACACTTCCTAGTTTATTTACGTAAAGGTGTTTATAAGTATTCTCTGATGGTAGTTTGTATTTCTGTGGGATCAGTAGTGATATCCCCTTTATCATTTTTCATTGTGTCTGTTCGATTCTCCTCTTTTCTTCTTTATTAGTCTGCCTAGCAGTCTACCTATTTTGTTAGTCTTTTCAAAAAACCAGCTCCTAGATTCATTTATTTTTTTGAAGGGTTTTTGTGTGTCTCTGTCCCATTTAGTTCTGCTCTGATCTTAGTTATTTCATGTCTTCTGCTAGTTTTAGAGTTACTTTGCTCTTGCTTCTCTAGTTCTTTTAATTGTGATGTTAGGGTGTCAATTTTAGATCTTTCCTACTTTCTCCTTTGGGCATTTAGTGCTATAAATTTCCCTCTAAACACTGATTTAGCTGTGTCCCAGAGATCCTGGTATATTGTGTATTTTTTCTCACTGGTTTCAAATAACATATTTATTTCTGCCTTAATTTCTTTACCCAGTACTCATTCAGGAGCAGGTTGTTCACCTTCCATGTAGTTGTGCAGTTTTGAGTGAGTTTCTTAATCCTGAATTGTAATTTGATTGCACTGTGGTCTAAGAGACTGTTGGTTATAATTTCCATTCTTTTGCATTTTCTGAGGAGTGTTTTACTTCCTATTATTTGGTCAATTTTAGAATAACTGCAATGTGATGCTGAGAAGAATGTATATTCTGTTGATTTGGGGTGGGGAATTCTGTAGCTATCTATTAGGTCTACTTGGTCCAGAGCTGAGTTCAAGTCCTAAATATTCTTGTTAATTTTCTGTCTTGTTGATCTGTCAAATATTGACAGTGGGGTGTTAAAGTCTCCCACTATCATGGTATAGGACTCTAAGTCTCTTTGTATGTCTCTAAAACCTTGCTTTATTAATCTGGGTTCTCCTGTATTGGGTACATATATATTTAGGATAGTTAGCTCTTCTTGGTACAGAGGTCCCTTTACGATTATGTAATGCCCTCCTTTGTCTTTTTTCATCTTTGTTGGCTTAAAGTCTGTTTTATCAGTGACTAGAATTGCAACTCCTGCTTTTTTTTACTCTACATGTGCTTGATAAATATTCTTCAATCCCTTTATTTTGAGCCTATGTGTGTCTTTGCATGTGCAATGAGTCTCCTGAATACAGCACACCAATGGGTCTTGGCTCTTTATTTAATTTGCCAGTCTGTGTCTTTTAATTGGGGCATTTAGCCCGTTTACATTTACGGCTAATATTGCTATTTGTGAACTTGATCCTGATGAGCATTTTTTCAAATATTTCTTGGCCACTTGTCTATCTTCTTTTGAGTAATGTCTGATCATGTCTCTTGGTCACTTCTTAATGGGTTATTTGTTTATTAGTTGTTGATTTGCTTAAGTTCCTTATAGATTCTGGATATTATACCTTTATTGCATGCATGGTTTATGAATATTTCCTCCCAATCTGTAGGTTGCCTGTTTATTCTGCTGATGGTTTATTTTGCTTTGCAAAAGGTCTTTAGTTTAATTAAGTCCCACTTGTCAATTTTTCATTTAGTTGCAATAGCTTTAGGGAGTTGACCACGTTTTTTTTTTTTTTTTTGGGGGGGGGGAGGTGGGGGGACAAGGTCAATATAGAGAAGGGTATTTCTTAGGTTTTCATCTCGAATGTTTTATAGTTTGAGGTCTTACATTTTAAATATTTATCTATTTTGAGTTAGGTTTTGCCTATGGTGAAATATAAGTGTATAGATTCTGTCTTACAAACATGGCTAGTGAGTTATCCCAGCACCATGTATTAAATAGGGAGTCTTTCCCCCATTGCATATTTTTATTGGCCTTGAAAAAGATTAGATGGCTATATGTGTGTGGCTTTATTTCTGAGTTTTCTGATCTGTTCCATTGGTCTATGTGTCCATTTTTGTACCAGTACCATGCTGTTTTGGTGACTGTAGCTTTTTAATATAGTTTTAAGTGGGGATACTGTGATATCTCTGGATGCTATTTGCTTAGCATTGCTTTGGCTATTCAGGTTCTTTTTAGGTTACATATGAATTTTAAAATAGTTTTTTTTTCCAATTCTTTGAAAAATGTCTTTGGTAGTTTGGTAGGAATAGTGTTAAATCTGTAAACTGCTTTTGGATGCATGGTAATTTTATCAATACTGATTTTTCCAATCCACGAACACAGAATTTTTTTCATCTATTTGTACCATTTCTGGTTTCTTTCAGCAGTGTTTTGCAGTTCTCATAGAGATCTTTCACCTCCTTGTTTAGCTGTATTCCTAAGTAGTCCATTTTATTTGTGACTATTGTAAATGGGATTGTGTGAATCTCAACCAGGACATTATTATGCTACCGATTTACTACATTGATTTTGTATTCTGAAACCTTGCTAAAATCGTTTATCAGTTTTAGTAGGATTTTGGTGAAGTCTTTAGCGTTTTCTAAGCATAAGATCATATCATCAACAGAGACAGCTTGACTCAGCTTGACTTCTTTTCCTATTTAGAAGCCTTTTCTTTCTCTTGTCTGATTGCTCTGGCTAGGACTTCCAGTACTATGTCAAACAGGAGTAGTGAGAGTGGGCACCCTTTCCTTGTTTCAGATCTCAGGAAGAATGCTTCCAGCTTTTGCCCATTTAGTGTGACATTGCCTGTGTGTTCGGCATAGATGGCTCTTATTATTTTGACGTATGTTCCTTTGATGCCTAGTCTGTTGGGAGTAAGTATAAAGAAGGGGTGTTGAATTATACCAAAAGTTATTTTTCTGCGTCTATTGGAATGATCACATGGTTTTTACTTTTAATTGTTTATGTGGTGAACCACATTAAATGATTTGCATATGTTGATCTAATCTTGCATCCCAGGAATAAACCCTACTTGATCACAATGAGTTAACTTTTTGTTGTGCTGCTGGATTTGGTTTGCTATAATTTTATTGAGGATTTTTGAGTTTATGTTAATCAGGGATATTGGTCTGAAGTTTTTATTTTCTGGCGTGTCTCTGCCAGATTTTTGTATTACGGTGATGAAACCTTCATAGAATGAGTTAGAGAGGAGTCCTTCCTCCTCCATTTTTTAGAATAGTTTCAGTAGTATTGGTACCATGTCTTTTTTGTATATCTGGTAGAATTTGGCTGTGAATCCATCTACTCCAGGACATTTTTTGATTGGTAGGTTTCTTATTACCAATTCCATCTCAGAGCTCAATATTGGGCTGTTCGAGGTTTCACTGTCTTCCTGATTCAATCTTGGGAGATGGTGTGTTTCCAGGAATACTTTCATTTTCTATATATTTTTTTTAATTTGTGTGCATTGAATTCTTCATAGTATCCGAAAATCTTTCATATTTCCATTAAATAAGTTGTAATGTTATGTTTGTCTTTTCTGATTGTACTTATTTGAATCTTCTCTTTCTTTTTTAACCTAGGTAGCACTCTAACTTATTTTTTATTATTATTATTATACTTTAAGTTCTACAATACATGTGCACAACGTGCAGGTTTGTTACATATGTATAATTGTACCATGTTGGTGTGCTGCACCCATCAACTCATCAGCACCCATCAACTCGTCACTTACATCAGGTATAACTCACAATGCCATCCCTCCCCTCTCCCCCTTCCCCATAAGAGGCCCCAGTGTGTGATCCCCTTCCAGAGTCCAAGTGATCTCATTGTTCAATTCCCACCTATGAGTGAGAACATGCGGTGTTTGGTTTTCTGTTCTTGTGATAGTTTGCTGAGAATGATGGTTTCCAGCTTCATCCATGTCCCTACAGAGGACATGAACTCACCCTTTTTTATGGCTGCATGGTATTCCATGGTGTATATGTGCCACATTTTCTTAATCCAGTCTGTCACTGATGGACATTTGGGTTGATTCCAAGTCTTTGCTATTGTGAATAGTGCCACAATAAACATGTGTGTGCATGTGTTTTTACAGCAGCATGATTGATAATCCTTTGGGCATATACCCAGTAATGAGATGGCTGGGTCATAAGTTATTTCTAGTTCTAGATCCTTGAGGAATCACCATACTGTTTTCCACAATGGTTGAACCAGTGTACAATCCCACCAACAGTGTAAAAGTGTTCCTATTTCTCCACATCCTATCCAGCACCTGTTGCTTCCTGACTTTTGAATGATTGCCATTCTAACTGGTGTGATTTGGTATCTCATTGTGGTTTTGATTTGCATTTCTCTGATGGCCAGTGATGACAAGCATTTTTTCACGTGCCTCTTGGCTGTATGCATGCCTTCTTTTGAGAAATGTCTATTCATATCCATTGCCCACTTTTGGATGGGGTTGTTTGTTTTTTTCTCATAAATTTGTTTCAGTTCTTTGTAGGTTCTTGATATTAGTCCGTTGTCAGATGAGTAGATTGCAAAAATTTTCTCCCAGTCTGTAGGTTGCCTGTTCACTCTGATGGTAGTTTCTTTTGCTGTGCAGAAGCTCTTTAGTTTCATTAGACCCCATTTAACAATAATGGCTTTTGTTGCTGCTGTTTTTGGTGTTTTAGACATGAAGTCCTTGCCCATGCCTATGTCCTGAATGGTATTACCTAGGTTTTCTTCTAGGGTTTTTATGGTATTAGGTCTAACATTTAAATCTCTAATCCATCTTCAATTAATTTACATATAAGGAGTAAGGAAAGGATCCAGTTTCAGCTTTCCATTTATGGCAAGAAAATTTTCCCAGCACCATTTATTAAATAGGGAATCCTTTCCCCAATTCTTTTTTTGTAAGGTTTACCAAAGATCAGATGGCTGTAGATGTGTGGTATTATTTCCGAGGGCTCTGTTCTGTTCCATTGGTCTATATCTCTGTTTCAGTACCAGTACCACGCTGTGTTGGTTACTGTAGCCTTGTAGCACAGTTTGAAGTTAGGTAGCGTGATGCCTCCAGCTTTGTTCTTTTGGCTTAGGATTGTCTTGGCAATGCGGGCAATTTTTTTGGTTCCATATGAACTTTAAAGCAGTTTTTTCCAATTCTGTGAAGAAACTCATTGGTAGCTTGATGGGGATGGCATTGAATCTATAAATTACCTTGGGCAGTATGGCCATTTTCACCATATTGATTCTTCCTATCCATGAGCATGGTATGTTCTTCCATTTGTTTGTGTCCTCTTCAATTTCACTGAGCAGTGGTTTGTCATTCTCCTAGAAGAGGCCCTTTACATCCCTTGTAAGTTGGATTCCTAGGTATTTTATTCTCTTTGAAGCAATTGTGAATGGAAGTTCATTCATGATCTGGCTCTCTGTTTGTTGCTGGTGTATAAGAATGCCTGTGATTTTTGCACATTTATTTTCCTAACTGAATAATCTTTAATTTTTTCTCTTGCCTGATTACCCTAGCTAGAACATCCAAAACAATGCTGAATAGGAGTGGGGAGAGAGGGCATCCCTGTCTTGTGCCAGTTTTCAAAAGGAATGCTTCTAGTTTTTGCCCAGTCAGTATGATATTGGCTGTGGGTTTGTCATAAATAGCTCTTATGATTTTCAGATACGTTCCATCAATACCAAATTTATTGAGAGTTTTTAGCATGAAGGGCTGTTGAATTTTGTCAAAGGCCTTTTCTGCATCTATTGAGATAATCATGTGGTTTTTGTCTTTGGTTCTGTTTATATGCTGGATTACATTTATTGATATGCGTATGTTGAACCAGCCTTGCATCCCAGGAATGAAGCCCACTTGATCATGGTGGATAAACTTTTTGATGTGCTGCTGGATCCGGTTTGCCAGTATTTTATAGAGGATTTTTGCATCGAGTTCATCAGGGATATTGGTCTAAAATTCTCTTTTTTTGTTGTGTCTCTGCCAGGCTTTTGTATCAGGATGATGTTGGCCTCATAAAATGAGTTAGGGAGGATTTCTTTTTCTATTCATTGGAATAGTTTCAGAAGAAATAGTATCAGCTCCTCCTTGTACCTCTGGTAGAATACAGCTGTGAATCCATCTGGTCCTGGATTCTTTTTGGTTGGTAGGCTATTAATTATTGCCTCAATTTCAGAGCCTGCTATTGGTCTCTTCAGGGATTCACCTTCTTCCTAGCTTAGTCTTGGGAGAGTGTAAGTGTCCAGGAAATTGTCCATTTCTTTTAGGTTTTCTAGTTTATTTGCATAGAGGTGTTTATAGTATTCTCTCATGGTAGTTTGTATTTCTGTGGGGTCGGTGGTGATATCCCCTTTATCATTTTTTATTGCATCTATTTGATTCTTCTCTCTTTTCTTCTTTATTAGTCTTGCTAGCGGTCTGTCAATTTTGTTGATCTTTTCAAAAAATCAGCACCTGGATTCATTGATTTTTTTGGAGGGTTTTTTGTGTCTCTATCTCCTTCAGTTCTGCTCTGATCTTAGTTATTTCTTGCCTTCTGCTAGCTTTTGAATGTGTGTGCTCTTGCTGCTCAAGTTCTTTTAATTGTGATGTGAGAGTGTCAATTTTAGATCTTTCCAGCTCTCTCCTGTGGGCATTTAGTGCTATAAATTTCCCTCTACACACTGCTTTAAATGTGTCCCAGAGATTCTGGCATGTTGTATCTTTGTTCTCACTGATTTCAAAGAACATCTTTATTTCTGCCTTCATTTTGTTATATACCCAGTAGTCATTCAGGAGCAGGTTGTTCAGTTTCCATGTAGTTGAGCAGTTTTGAGTGAATTTCTTAGTCCTGAGTTCTGTGTCATTGCACTGTGATCTGAGAGACAGTTTGTTATAATTTCTGTTCTTTCACATTTGCTGAGGAGTGCTTTACTTCCAACTATGTGATCAATTTTCAAATAAGTGCAATGTGGTGCTGAGAAGAATATATATTCTGTTGATTTGGGGTGGAGAGTTCTGTAGATGTCTATTAGGTCCACTTGGTGCAGAGTTGAGTTCTTGTTAAGGTTCTGTCTCATTGATCTGTCTAATGTTGACAGTGGAGTGTTGAAGTCTCCCATTATTATTGTATGGGAGTGTAAGTCTCTTTGTAAGTCTCTAAGGACTTGCTTTATGAATCTGGGTGCTCCTGTATTGGGCGCATATATATTTAGGATAGTTAGCTCTTCCTGTTGAATTGATCCCTTTACCATTATGTAATGGCCTTCTTTGTCTCTTTTGATCTTTGATGGTTTAAAGTCTCTTTTATCAGAGACTAGGATTGCAACCCCTGCTTTTTTTTTTGTTCTCCATTTGCTTGGTAGATTTTCCTCCATCCCTTTATTTTGAGCCTATGTATGTCTCTGCATGTGAGATGGGTCTCCTGAATACAGCAGACTGATGGGTCTTGACTCTTTATCCAGTTTGCCAGTCTGTGTCTTTTAATTGGAGCATTTAGTCCATTTACATTTAAGGTTAATATTGTTATGTGTGAACTTGATCCTGTCATTATGATATTAGCTGGTTATTTTGCTCATTAGTTGATGCAGTTTCTTCCTAGTATCGATGGTCTTTGCATTTTGGCATGTTTTTGCAATGGCTGGTACCGGTTGTTCCTTTCCATGTTTAGTGCTTCCTTCAGGATCTCTTGTAGGGCAGGCCTGGTGGTGACAAAATCTCTAAGCATTTGCTTGTCTGTAAAGGATTTTATTTCTCCTTCACTGATGAAACTTAGTTTGGCTGGATATGAAATTCTGGCTTGAAAATTCTTTTCTTTAAGAATGTTGAATATTGGCCCCCACTCTCTTCTGGCTTGGAGAGTTTCTGCCGAGAGATCTGCTGTCAGTCTGATGGGCTTCCCTTTGTGGGTAACCCGACCTTTCTCTCTGGCTGCCCTTAACAGTTTTTCCTTCATTTCAACTTTGGTGAATCTGACAATTATGTGTCTTGGAGTTGCTCTTCTCGAGGAGTATCTTTGTGCCATTCTTTGTATTTCCTGAATTTGAATGTTGGCCTGCCTTACTAGGTTGGGGAAGTTCTCCTGGATGATATCCTGAAGAGTGTTTTCCAATTTGGTTCCATTTTCCCCCTCACTTTCAGGCAGACCAATCAGATGTAGATTTGGTCTTTTCACATAATCCCATATTTCTTGGAGGCTTTGTTCATTTCTTATTCCTTTTTTTCCTCTAGACTTCTCTTCTCACTTCATTTCATTCATTTGATCTTCAATCATTGATACTCTTTCTTCCAGTTGATCGAGTCGGTTACTGAAGCTTGTGCATTTGTCATGTATTTCTCATGTCATGGTTTTTATCTCTGTCTGTTCGTTTGTGGCCTTCTCTGCATTGATTATTCTAGTTATCCATTCTTCTGTTCTTTTTTCAAGATTTTTAGTTTCTTTGCCTTGGGTACGTAGTTCCTCCTTTAGCTCTGAGAAGTTTGATCAACTGAAGCCGTCTTCTCTCAACTCATCAAAGTCATTCTCCGTCCAGTTTTGATCCATTGCTGGTGATGAGCTGCATTCCTTTGGAGGGGGACATGCGCTCTGATTTTTTGAATTTTTTGAACTCCCAGATTTTCTGACCTGCTTTTTCCCCATCTTTCTGGTTTTATCTGCTTTTTGTCTTTGATGCTGGTGATGTACTGATGGGCTTTTGATGTGGGTGTCCTTTCTGTTTGTTAGTTTTCCTTCTAACAGTCAGGACCCTTAGCTGTAGGTGTGTTGGAGATTGCTTGAGGTCCTCTCCAGACCCTGATTGCCTGGGTATCAGCAGCAGAGGCTGCAGAAGATAGAATATTGCTGAACAGTGAGTGCTGCTGTCTGATTCTTGCTCTGGAAGCTTCATCTCAGTGGCGTACCCCGCCATTGAGGTGTGAGGTGTCAGTCTGCACCTTGTGGGGGATGTCCCCCAGTTAGGCTACTCGGGGTCAGGGACCCACTTGAGCAGGCAGACTGCCCCCAGAGGTGGAGTCTACAGAGACAGGCAGGCCTCTTTGAGCTGCTGTGGGCTCCACCCAGTTCGAACTTCCCAGAGGCTTTGTTTACCTACTTAAGTCTCAGCAATGGCAGGCATCCCTCCCCCAGCCTCGCTGCTGACTTGCGGTTAGATCTCAGACTGCTGTGCTTGCAATGAGGGAGGCTCCATGGGCATGGGACCCTCCCGGCCAGGTGTGGGATATAATTTCCTGATGTGCCGTTTGCTAAGACCCTTGGTAAAGCGCAGTATTAGGGTGGGAGTTACCTGATTTCCCAGGTGTTGTGTGTCTCAGTTTCTAAATGGATTCCCTTCTCCCTTGAGCTTCCCAGGTGAGGAGATGCCTCGCCCTGCTTCAGCTCTCGCTGGTCGGGCTGCACTAGCTGACCAGCACCAATTGTCCGGCACTCCCCAGTGAGATGAACCTAGTACCCTAGTTGAAAATGCAGAAATCACCTGTCTTCTGTGTCACTCGCACTGGGAGCTGGAGGCTGGAGCTGTTCTTATTCGGCCATCTTGCTCACACCCCCTCAGTCTAACTTATTTTTGAAAAACAAACTCTTAATTTCATTTATCTTTTGTATAGAATTTTACATCTATATTTTACTAACTTCTTTAATTTTAGTTATTTCTTTTCTTCTGCTGGCTTTGGAATTGATTTTTTCTTATTATTATAGCTCCCCTTGGTGTGATGTTATATTGTTAATTTGAGATCTTTCCAACTTCTTGAAGAAGGATTTAGTTCTATAAACTTTCCTGGTAACAATGCTTGAGTGGCACCTTAATGACTTTGGTAAGATGTGTCACTATTTTCATTAATTTTAGAGTTATTTTTGTTTTCTTTTATTTCTGCCTTAATTTTGATGTTCACCTAAGAGTTATTAATCACTGTCATTGATTTATGCCTTAATTTCAATGTCCACCTAGGAGTTTTTCATGAGAAAATTGTTTAATATCCATGTATTTGTGTAGTTTTGGGAGATCTTGATATTGATTTCTATTTTTATTTCACTCTGGTCCAAGAGTGTGCATGGTAAGATTTAATATTTTAATTTATTGAGACTTGAAGTCTGACTGACCATGTAGAGTATGCTCCATGTACAGATGAGTTGAATGTATATTCCATGGTTTTTGGGTGGAGTATTTTGTAGATGTCTATTAAGTACAATTGGTCAAGTGTTGAGGTAAAGTCCTGAGTTTCTTTTGTTAGTTTTCTGCCTTGATGATCTGTCTAACACTATCAGTGGGGTTTTGAAATCTGCTACTATTATTTTGTAGCTGTCTAAGATTTTTCTTAGGTCATGAAGATTTTTCTGTGAATCTGAGCACTCCAATGTTGGGTGCATACATATTTAAGATGGTTCAGTCTTCTCGTTGAATTAAAACCTTTATCATTATATAATGCCCTTCTTTGAATTTCCTGATTGTTGTTGGTTTAAGATCTGTTTTATCTGATAAAAAGAATAGCAACTCCTGCTCTTGTTTCCTGTTTGCATGATAGATCTTCCTACATCCTTTCACTTTGAGCATGTGGGTACCATTACATGTGAGATGGGCCTCTTAGAGAAAACAGATGGTTGGGTCTTGTTTTTTCATCCAGCCTGACACTCTATTTTAACTGGGGCATGTAGCTCATTTACATTCAAATACGTGTGATTTTATTCAAGTCATGCTATTAGCTGTTTGTTATATAGACTTGATTGCATAGTTGTTTTATAGTGCATGCAAGCTATCAGCTTGAGTGTTTCTGTGACAGCCGGTGTCATTCTTTTGAATCCATGTAAGGGCTTCATGTAAGGTTGGTCTAGTTGAAAAATATTCTCTCAGCATTTTCGTGTCTGAGAAGAATTTTATTTCTCCTTCATTTATGAAGTTTATTTGTGAGGATATGAAATTTTTGGCTGGAATTTCTTGTCTTTAGTGATGCTGAAAATAGACCCCTAATAACTTCTCATTGTTAAGGTTTCTGCTGACAGATCTACTGCTTGCCTGATGGAGTTCTCTCTGCATGTGACTTAACCCTTCTCTCTAGCTGCCTTTAAGATTTATTTATTTATTTATTTATTTTTGCATTGACCTTGATGAATCTGATTACTATGTTCCTTGGGAATGGTCATCTTACATAGTATGTGGCCACCATTATCTGTACCACTTTGATTTGCATGTCAACCTCTTCACCAAGACTGGTGTCAACTTCTTCACCTCAGATATATTTTCCAATTGATTATTCTCTCTCCTTCTCTCTTGAGAATGCTGATGAGTCATAGGCTTGGTTTTCTTATATTATTCCATATTTCTTGGAGTTTTCTTTAATTTTATAATTTCTTTTTCTTTATTTTTGTCTGACTAAGGTGATCTGTGAAAACAGTATTCAAGCTCTGGGATTCTTTCCTCAGCTTGGTCTATTCTGCTGTTAATACTTCCAATTGTATTATGAAATTCTCGTAGTGAGTCTTTAAGTTCTAGAAGCTCTGTTTTGTTGTTTCCTAAAATGTCCATTTTGTCTCCCATCTCTTGGGTCATTTTACTGGATTCTTTGGATTCCTTGGATTGAATTTCAACTTTCTCCTGAATCTCAGTAAGTTTCATTGACACCCACATCCTGAAGACTGTGCCATCTCAGTCATTTCAGACTGGTTAAAAACCATTTCTGCGGAGCTATTGGACTTATTTTGAGGTCAATAGGGACACTTGGCTTTTTGGATTTCCAGAGTTCTTGCACTGATTTATTCTAATATTTGAGGATTGGTATTTCTGTAACTGTGGTGTAAGTTCAGTATAGTTCGTTGGCTATGTTTGTGGATCCTTTCAGAAGGCCAGTGTTCTGTATAGGATTTTTTTTTTTTTTTTTTTTTTGTATGGAGTTTTGCGCTTCTTGCCCAGGCTGGACTGCAATGGCACAGATCACTGCAACTTCCACCTCCTGGGTTCAAGTGTTTCTCCTGCCTCAGCCTCCCGAGTAGCTGGGACTACAGACGTTTGCCACCATGCCCACCTAATTTTTTTTTTTTTTTTGTAATTTTAGTAGAGACGTGGTTTCATCATGTTGGCCAGGCTGGTCTCAAACTCCTGACCTCAGGTGATCCACCCCCCTCAGCCCCCCAAAGTGCTGGGATTACAGGCATGAGCCACTGCACCTGGCTTCTGTAGGATCTTTATGTGTGTTTGAATTCTTGCACTTGGTTTCACAGGTGTATATATTAGCCGGATGACTGACTGGTGTTGTAGTTTGGGCTGCAATCCAGTAGATGAAGCGTTTAAGAGTAATGGCCAGTAGCTAGGTTAATACCAAGCTGTGCAGCTCTTTTGTATTTCCTTTAGCATGTGGGCATGCTATTGAGTTGGGAGAGCAGAAAGAGATAGCACCTCCCTCACCAGATCTGCTCCTGGGATTTGGGAGTGCCCCCTGTGATCAGTGGTGCTGCACTGGCATTTCTTTTGTTAGCTATTCTGTACCACCAGCCTTCTCGGGCAGGGGTTGCAGCAGAGAGATATGCCACACTCTATGGACCCACCCTGTGGAGTCTCATCTGGCCCAGGAACCCATGCATCTCTCACCTCTCAGTGTTCTGGGGTTGGGAACTCCTCTCCAACTTCATTACTGTCCACAGATCTCTGCTCCTTACTCTCAAGTATCATGCTATAGCTCTGGGTGCACATAACTGTCCCTTAGCTGGGGTTCGGTTCTGCCTGTGCTAGGGGATCCAATATGCTCCAGGCTAGCTAGGAAAGTACTCAGGTGCATCAATACACTGAGGCTGGGCTGCAAGGGCTGTTATGTGCACCTGCTCCTGCAAAGCAGCTAGGCATGGATGCTGGGAGAGGCTGACAGGCAGTAAAGCTTGCAGAGCAGATGCACCTCAGTCCCGTGAAGAAGCTGGCTCTGCTCTCTCTTGGGTCAGAGGTCACCTGGCCTGCACCTCCTCGGAGGAATGGGAAGCCCTGGGGATTGGTGCCTATGGCTACTCTCAGCTGGAGCTGCCCAGAGTACCAAAAGCTTCCAGGCTCCAAGCCCTCTGAAGGCCTGTCTCTGCCTCCTCTCCGTCAGATCTTCCTGCCAGCTCATATACCCATGGGCGACAAGGGGTCCCCTATAGCTAGGATCCCAGAGATTTCCGGTGAAGGTGAGGCCTCAGTTCCCTCACTGACCCCTTTCGCAGGAGCCATTTAAGGCCAGGTTTCAGTTATTGATTTTAAATCTTTTTTTAAATATATATTCACTGAAAGCCATACATTTCCCTCTAAATATTAACCTAGTTACATCCCATAAATTTTGTTATATTATTATATTTTTTCTTTCAGTTTAAATGTTTCCTTGTGATTCATTTCTTTGACCTATGGGTTATTTAAAAATATGTCGTTTACTTTCCAAATATTTGGGATTTTCATTTACTTTTGAGGCTAGCAGGAAGTTACAAAATAAGAACTGTATGACAGAGAAAGCACAGGTCTTTATCAGAATCCAAGTTTGGCTTTAGCCAAACTAGGGTCATGAGCCTCAATTGTCTTATCTGAAAAATGAGATCAATAATACTATTCTTATAAGTTTGCTGTGAGGATTAATGGATACTGAGCATAGTGCCCCCATATGCCATACAGAGCTAACAGAGGATGACCATTATCATTTTTCCCAATGGAACTTGCTGAATATTTCCTCTCATTTCAAAACTGAGGAAGCAGCATGAATTAGTCCTTCACTTTTATAACATCCTTTTTAGTTTATAAGTTTAGAAAATGTAGCAACTTGTGAATTAAACTCTTGTAGCCAAAAATAAAAGAATAGTACCTTGTAGCTGGAAAGCTTCCTTGACTGTCAAAGGAACCCCAAGGAAGGGCCATTTATTTTCCAGGGTGGCTTCATCTTCCTGCTTCTCTGCAAGCTTTTGATCTACAGCATGAGCCTCCTTCATTGCTTCCTCAAACCTAAGAAGAAATAAAACAATGCAAACTTTAACTACATAAACAAGTCATCTGACCAACTTTATTAAAAGAATACCCATATCAACATGTTAATATGTAATCAACATATTAAAGTTAATGTACTTGTCAAGAGCCTTATAAAGTTGACCATTTGAGCCAGTGATTCTCCTTTTAAGAATCCATCATAAGAACAGTAATCCAACCTAGCAAGAATTATCCATACAGAAAGCTGGTCATTGCATCATTATTTATATTAGAAAAACACATAAAATCTCCCTGTCTCCAAATAAATAATTATAGATATCTACAACAGACAACTGTATGGCCAATAAAGGTGGTGTTGCATAAAGGCCATAAACAGACACTTCTCAAAAGAAGTCATTTATGCAGCCAACAATCATGAAAAAAAGCTCAACATCACTGATCATTAGAGAAATTCAAATAAAAACCTAAATGAGATACCATCTCGCACCAGTCAGAATGGCAATTATTAAAAATCAAGAAACAACAGATGCTGCCGAGGCTACAGAGGTAAAGGAATGCTTTTATACTGTTGGTGAGAATGCAAATTAGTTCAACCATTGTGAAAGACAGTGTGACAATTCTTCAAAGACCTAGAACCAGAAATTCCATTTGATCCAGCAATCCCATTATTGGGTATATACCCAAAGGAATATAAATCATTCCATTATAAAGATACGTGGAAATATATGTTCATTGCACCACTATTCACAACAGTAAAGACATGGAATCAACCCAAATTCCCCTAAATGATAGACTGGATAAAGAAAATGTGGTACATCTACACCATGGAATGCTATGCAGCCATAAAAAGAAATTAGATCATATTCTTTGCAGGGACATGGATGGAGCTGGAAGCCATTATCCTCAGCAAACTAATGCAGGAATAGAAAACCAAACACTGTATGTTCTCACTCATAAGTGGGAGCTGAATAATGAGGACACATGGACACAGGGAGGGAAACAACTCACACTGGGGCCTCTCAGGGGTGACAAGAGCATCAGAAAAAATAGCTAATGCATGCTGGACTTAACACTTAGGTGATGGATTGATAGGTGCAGAAAACCACTATTGTAAAACTTTACCTTTGTAACAAAAATGCACATCCTGCACATGTACCCCAGTACTTAAAGTAAAATAAAATAAAATAAAATAAAGTGGTGTTTCCTAAAAGTTTTACTGCCCTTTGGAAATTCCTATAATGTAATGTCATTTAATGTAAGTGAAAAGGGAAGGTTATAGCAGTATATTCCTAGTATAACCTCAATCATGTGAAAATCGTAGGCAAAACATTAACAGTGAATAACTACTCTTTTGGTGCTATGATTACAGGTAATTTTTTGTTGTTTTTTGCAAATGTTCTATAACGGACATAATTACAGCAATTTCCAGAATGAAATACAACAAGTCAATATGTCCAAAAGAGCACAGTTTTAATGTATGTGGTAATACAATCACTAAAGTATGCAATTCCAGTGTAATTTCTCAGTATCTCAAATATTAATTCTTGAAAATGAAATGTAAAATCCTCTACATAACCTTTCATGTGACTTAAAATAACTTTAATAAAATATCTTTGGGCTCAATAGTAATAGTAATTATGTTTATTACTTCAAAAATATACAAAGTATAAAAAAAGAATATGATAATGTCTATGCTTTTAAGATGAATAAAAATTAAGGCACTCTCATTTCCTAGTTTTGTGAACTATGCAAGCTCTTTTATTTCACTGGATTTTAGTTGCTTCAGTTGTAAATTGGGGACAATAATATCTACCTACCATGGCGGTAGCGAGGATGCATTGGGAAAATGAATATAAAGAACTGTTGGAAGTTCCTAAAAAGAAGGATTTTTTACTGTAATGTGTATATGACAATATGCTAGAAATGGAGGAGACAGGAGCTATAGAGCATGCCAGCATAATGATGATAATGATATTTAACAATTAATGATATATGGCAGGTATTGGGCAGTACTTTAAATATTGTACAGTCAGTTAATCCTGACACTCATGTGATGTCATAAACAACCTACAGAATGGGAGAAAGTATTTACAAACTATGCATCCAACAGAGATCTAAGATCCAGAATCTATAAGGAACTTAAACAATTAAACAAGCAAAAAACAAATAACCCCATTTAAAAGTGGGCAAAAGACATGAACAGACACTTCTCCAAAGAAGATAGACAAGCAGCCAAGAAATATATGAAAAAATGCTCATCATCACTAATCATCAGAGAAATACAAATAAAAACCACAATTAGATATCCTCTCACACCAGTCAGAATCGCTATGATTAAAAAGTAAAGAAACAACAGATAGTGCTGAAGCTGCAGAGAAAAGAGAATGCTGATGGGAATGTAAATTAGTTCAGCCATAGTGGAAAACAGTTTGAAGATTTCTCAAATAACTTAAAACAGAACTACCATTTGACCCAGCAATCCCATTACTGGGTATATACCCAAAAGAAAATAAATAGTTTTACCAAAAAGACACATGCATTTGTATGTTCATCACTATGCTATCACCATAGCAAAGACATGGAATAAATCTAGAAGCCCATCAATGGTGGACTGGATAAAGAAAATTTGGTGTATATGCATCACGGAATACTACACAGCCATAGAAAGAATGAAATCATGTCCTTTGCAGCAACATGGATGCACCCAGAAGTCATTATCCTAAGCTAATTAACACAGGAACAAAAAACAAATATCACATTGTTCTCATTTCTCAGTGGGAGCTAAATACTGGCTACTCATGACCATAAAGATAGCAACAATAGACACTGGTGACTAATAGATGGGGAAGGGTGTGAGCGAAGGAAAGTTTTGAAAAACTGTTGGATACTATGCTCACTATCTGGGTGATGGGATCATTTGTATCCCAAACCTCAGTATCACACAATAGATTCATATAACAAACCTGCACATGTGCCCCTTGAATTTAAAATAAAAGTTGAAATTATATTTTTAAAATGTGGCTAATGCAGTATGTTTAAAGTATTTTGACATATTTAGCTAAATAATATGTACTATTAAAATGAATTCCACCTTTTTCTTTTCCCTTTTTAAAATACAGCTGCTAGAATATGTAAAATTGCATATTGCCTCATAATTTATTTCTATTGAACAATATTAATCTAGAGAGAGAATGCATAGTCTTGTATCTCAGCTCCACTATTTACTGTGTCTTCTGTGGAAAATTACTTAACCTTTCTGTATTTCAGTTTCCTCATCTGTATAATGGAGCTAAACATAATTACCTCATAGAATTGCTGATATTATTCAATTAATTACTGCATTTGTAAAGCACTACAACAGTACCTAGAACACTGTAAGCACACAAGTGCTAACCATCACTGATATTACTATTTGTATAGCCTTTGTTGTCTGAGTACTACTGCCCCACCGATAGGGGTAAAAACTCTGCTGTCATAAAAACTTAACTGTCATGCATATATCCCTATTGGTGGGCCAGCAGTACTCAGAGTACAAAGGCTATATATATATATATATACACACACACACACACACATATATATAGTAGATATATATAGTATATATATGTAGTGTATATATATACTGTGTGTGTGTATATATATATATATATAAAATATGTGTGTGTGTATATATATGTATATACACACAAGATGCTGCTAGTCTCGGTATATTGGACACCTGAGCCGAGTGAAACAAATAAAATTATCTCTTTCCCTAGAGGTTCAACCAAAAGAAAGAAGGACTGGGGTTGGTTAGAACACATTAATGGCAGGGCTCTAAAATGAAGGCCCACAAATCTCCCACTTTTGAGAGTCCAGAGTTACATCAGTCCCTGACCTTCCCAGGATCTAGCTGTTCAAATGCTTCATAATTTGTAAAATTGTGAGGATCTTTATGATTATTGGCCACACTACTACCTTTTTACACCCATAAGCCAGTAAAAGTACAATTCTATAGCAATGAAAAGAATCACTGTAAGCACAGCCATTTAGAAACTATAAACATTTCTGTGTGTCTATAGCTAATTACAAGATAGTGTCATTACCATTTGTAGAGCAAAGGCCAGCACTCTACGTGTTACACATTCTGGGGGCATTGCAGGTACATACTGTCTACCTGGGGAAAAGGACACTTTTTGCTTTGCTTATATCCCATCCTTCACACCTTGGCTGCACAAAAAACAGCAGAAGGGTGTGAGATTGAGGTTACCCACTTTCTGGAAATAAAAAAGCTTTCAGTTGCCAATTCAGAAGGAATTGGGAACCTAAGACCAATATTTCCAATAGGTACAAACTTGGAACCTCAGTAAAACACTCACATACCTAAGACTGCTAGCTACTGAAAGCTTCTCTGGATGTGAGCCTCATCCAAGGCAAAAG
The DNA here is from genome assembly GCF_049350105.2 of Macaca mulatta. NCBI lineage: Eukaryota > Metazoa > Chordata > Mammalia > Primates > Cercopithecidae > Macaca > Macaca mulatta. Next base: position 57,138,243 of record NC_133426.1, on the reverse strand, counting down.
GTCCTGTAGCCTTATGTTTAGGAAACATCAGGAAAGAAAACTTTGAGACACAGTGTCCCTGTCTGCAACCTGTCTGAGGAAAAGAGTACTCAGAGAGATAGATATCAGATGGGGTAGCAGCTGAAGGAGAAAGTCTGTGATTAAGAGGTGAAAATAACTCAAAAAGTTGGACTGAACTAGAAGGGACCCTTCAGATGAATAGCAAAAATACCCAAGTGGAGTAAAAAGGAAGTTACATGTGGGAGAATGGCACAAGATAAAGCTGAAAAACTAAGGTGTGCCAGATTACAAAGGGCCCTTACGTGGCGTTCTAAGGAGCCCGGATATTGAAATGTTTAAAGCATGAAAGGGGCATAATCTCTTTAGTGATTTACAGATATCCTTTGGCTTTTGCAAAATAAAAAGTATGGGGAAGGGAGGGCAAAACTAGAAACATAAAGATTACTGCAGTAGGCAAAGATGATGGTGATTGGGACTAAAGAGACATCTGTTGAGATAGAGAATAGTAGAGTTATTTAGGGATGAGATCTTGAGAGAGATATTTAGAAGATAGACTTCATATAAAATAGAAGATTAGAATGTGGGGGAATGAATGAATTATTTTCCACTTTTTCTGGCTTATGGTAGATGGTAATGCCATTTCATGAGGTTGATTTTAATTATTTTGACTTTTGGTGCCCATGGGACTTCCTAGTAGAGGTGTCAAGTAGGTAGATACATATATAGGAATTGAGCTGTTTGGGGCGGAGCAAGATGGCCGAATAGGAACAGCTCCAGTCTCCAACTCCCAGTGCGAAGGACACAGAAGACGGGTGATTTCTGCATTTTCAACTGAGGTACTGGGTTCATCTCACTAGGGAGTGCCAGACAATCGGTGCTGGTCAGCTGCTGCAGCCCGACGAGCGAGAGCTGAAGCAGGGTGAGGCATTGCCTCACCTGGGAAGCGCAAGGGGGAAGGGAATCCCTTTTCCTAGCCAGGGGAACTGAGACACACAACACCAGGAAAATCCGGTAACTCCCACCCCAATACTGTGCTTTAAGCAAACGGACACACCAGGAGATTTTATCCCACACCTGGCCGGGAGGGCCCCACGCCCACGGAGCCTCCATCATTGCTAGCACAGCAGTCTGCATTGTAACCACAAGGCAGCAGCAAGGCAGGGGGAGGGGCGCCTGCCATTGCTGAGGCTTAAGTAGGTAAACAAAGCCACTGGGAAGCTCGAACTGGGTGGAGATCACAGCAGCTCAAGGAAAGCTGCCTGTCTCGGTAGACTCCAAGTCTGGGGACAGGGCACAGCTAAACAACAACAAAAGCAGCAGACGCCTCTGCAGACACAAAAAACTCTATCTGACAGTTTTGAAGAGAGCAGTGGATCTCCCAACACAGAGGTTGAGATCTGAGAAGGGACAGACTGCCTGCTCAAGTGGGTCCCTGACCCCTGAGTAGCCTAACTGGGAGACATCCACCACTAGGTGCAAACCGACACCTCACACCTCACACAGCTGGGTACACCCCTGAGACGAAGCTCCCAAAGCAAGAATCAGACAGTTACACTCGCTGTTCAGCAATATTCTATCTTCTGCAGCCTCTGCTGCTGATACCCAGGCAAACAGGGTCTGGAGTGGACCTCAAGCAATCTCCAACAGACCTACAGCTGAGGGTCCTGACTGTTAGAAGGAAAACTATCAAACAGGAAGGACACCCACACCAAAACCCCATCAGTACGTCACCATCATCAAAGACCAGAGGCAGATAAAACCACAAAGATGGGGAAAAAGCAGGGCAGAAAAGCTGGAAATTCAAAAAATAAGAGCGCATCTCCCCCGGCAAAGGAGCGCAGCTCATCGCCAGCAACGGATCAAAGCTGGACGGAGAATGACTTTGACGAGATGAGAGAAGAAGGCTTCAGTCCATCAAATTTCTGAGAGCTAAAGGAGGAATTACGTACCCAGCGCAAAGAAACTAAAAATCTTGAAAAAAAAGTGGAAGAATTGATAGCTAGAGTAATTAATGCAGAGAAGGTCATAAACGAAATGAAAGAGATGAAAAGCATGACACGAGAAATACGTGACAAATGAACAAGCTTCACTAACCGACTCGATCAACTGGAAGAAAGAGTATCAGCGATTGAGGATCAAATGAATGAAATGAAGCGAGAAGAGAAACCAAAAGAAAAAAGAAGAAAAAGAAATGAACAAAGCCTGCAAGAAGTATGGGATGATGTAAAAAGACCAAATCTACGTCTGATTGGGGTGCCTGAAAGTGAGGGGGAAAATGGAACCAAGTTGGAAAAAACTCTTCAGGATATCATCCAGGAGAACTTCCCCAACCTAGAAGGGCAGGCCAAGATTCAAATCCAGGAAATACAGAGAACGCCACAATAATACTCCTCGAGAAGAGCAACTCCAAGACACATAATTGCCAGATTCACCAAAGTTGAAATGAAGGAAAAAATCTTAAGGGCAGCTAGAGAGAAAAGTCGGGTTACCCACAAAGGGAAGCTCATCAGACTAACAGCAGATCTCTTGGCAGAAACTCTCCAAGCCAGAAGAGAGTGGGGGCCAATATTCAACATTCTTTTTTTTTTTTTTTTTTTTTTTTGGAAATTATATTTTACTCATTTTTTTTTCTCTAGCTTTCTTTTGGGGAGTCTTTTATTTATTTATTTATCTATTTATTTATTTTATTTATTATTAAAGAAAAGAATTTTCAAGCCAGAATTTCATATCCAGCCAAACTAAGTTTCATCAGTGAAGGAGAAATAAAATCCTTTACAGATAAGCAAATGCTTAGAGATTTTGTCACCACCAGGCCTGCCTTACAAGAGACCCTGAAAGAAGCACTAACATGGAAAGGAACAACCGGTACCAACCACTGCATAAACATGCCAAAATGTAAAGACCATCAAGGCTAGGAAGAAACTGCGTCAACTAACGAGCAAAATAACCAGTTAATATCATAACGGCAGGATCAAGTTCACACATAACAATATTACCCTTAAATGTAAGTGGACTAAATGCTCAATTAAAAGACACAGACTGGCAAACTGGATAAAGAGTCAAGACCCATCAGTCTGCTGTATTCAGGAGACCCATCTCACATGCAGAGACATACATAGGCTCAAAATAAAGGGATGGAGGAAGATTTACCAAGCAAATGGAGAACAAAAAAAAGCAGGGGTTGCAATACTAGTCTCTGATAAAACAGACTTTAAACCATCAAAGATCAAAAGAGACAAAGAAGGCCATTACATAATGGTAAAGTGATCAATTCAACAGGAAGAGCTAACTATCCTACATATATATGCACCCAATACAGGAGCACCCAGATTCATAAAGCAAGTCCTTAGAGACTTACAAAGAGACTTAGACTCCCATACAATAATAATGGGAGACTTCAACACTCCACTGTCAACATTAGACAGATCAAAGAGACAGAAAGTTAACAGGGATATCCAGGAATTGAACTCATCTCTGCAGCAAGCAGACCTAATAGACATCTACAGAACTCTCCACCCCAAATCAACAGAATATACATTCTTCTCAGCACCACATCGCACTTATTCCAAAATGGACCACATAATTGGAAGTAAAGCACTCCTCAGCAAATGTACAAGAACAGAAATTATAACAAACTGTCTCTCAGACCACAGTGCAATCAAACTAGAACTCAGGACTAAGAAACTCAATCAAAACAGCTCAACTACATGGAAACTGAACAACCTGCTCCTGAATGACTACTGGGTACATAACAAAAGGAAGGCAGAAATAAAGATGTTCTTTGAAACCAATGAGAACAAAGATACAACATACGAGAATCTCTGGGACACATTTAAAGCAGTGTGTAGAGGGAAACTTATAGCACTAAATGCCCACAAGAGAAAGCTGGAAAGATCTAAAATTGACACTTTCACATCACAATTAAAATAACTAGAGAAGCAAGAGCAAACACATTCGAAAGCTAGCAGAAGGCAAGAAATAACTAAGATCAGAGCAGAACTGAAGGAGATAGAGACACAAAAAACCCTCCAAAAAATCAATGAATCCAGGAGTTGGTTTTTTGAAAAGATCAACAAAATTGACAGACCGCTAGCAAGACTAATAAAGAAGAAAAGAGAGAAGAATCAAAGAGATGCAATAAAAAATGATAAAGGGGATATAACCACCGACCCCACAGAAATACAAACTACCATCAGAGAATACTATAAACACCTCTATGCAAATAAACTGGAAAATCTAGAAGAAATGGATAATTTCCTGGACACTTACACTCTTCCAAGACTAAACCAGGAAGAACTTGAATTGAATCCCTGAATAGACCAATAGCAGGCTCTGAAATTGAGGCAATAATTAATAGCCTACCAACCAAAAAAAGTCCAGGACCAGATGGATTCACCGCTGAATTCTACCAGAGGTACAAGGAGGAGCTGGTACCATTCCTTCTGAAACTATTCCAATCAATAGAAAAAGAGGGAATCCTCCCTAACTCATTTTATGAGGTCAACATCATCCTGATACCAAAGCCTGGCAGAGACACAACAAAAAAAGAGAATTTTAGACCAATATCCCTGATGAACATCGATGCAAAAATCCTTAATAAAATACTGGCAAACCGGATCCAGCAGCACATCAAAAAGCTTATCCACCACGATCAAGTGGGCTTCATCCCTGGGATGCAAGGCTGGTTCAACATTCGCAAATCAATAAACATAATCCAGCACATAAACAGAACCAAAGACAAGAACCACATGATTATCTCAATAGATGCAGAAAAGGCTTTTGACAAAATTCAACAGCCCTTCATGCTAAAAACTCTCAATAAATTCGGTATTGATGGAACGTACCTCAAAATCATAAGAGCTATTTATGACAAACCGATAGCCAATATCATACTGAATGGGCAAAGACTGGAAAAATTCCCTTTGAAAACTGGCACAAGACAGGGATGCCCTCTCTCACCACTCTTATTCAACATAGTATTGGAAGTTCTGGCTAGGGCAAGCAGGCAAGAGAAAGAAATCAAGGGTATTCAGTTAGGAAAAGAAGAAGTCAAATTGTCCCTGTTTGCAGATGACATGATTGTATATTTAGAAAACTCCATTGTCTCAGCCCAAAATCTCCTTAAGCTGATAAGAAACTTCAGCAAACTCTCAGGATACAAAATTAATGTGCAAAAATCACAAGCATTCTTATACACCAGTAACAGACAAAGAGAGAGCCAAATCATGAATGAACTTCCATTCACAATCGCTTCAAAGAGAATAAAATACCTAGGAATCCAACTTACAAGGGATGTCAAGGACCTCTTCAAGGAGAACTACAAACCACTGCTCAGTGAAATAAAAGAGGACACAAACAAATGGAAGAACATACCTTGCTCATGGATAGGAAGAATCAATATTGTGAAAATGGCCATACTGCCCAAGGTAATTTATAGATTCAATGCCATCCCCATCAAGCTACCAATGAGTTTCTTCACAGAATTGGAAAAAACTGCTTTAAAGTTCATATGGAACCAAAAAAAGCCCGCATCTCCAAGACAATCCTAAGTGAAAAGAACAAAGCTGGAGGCATCACGCTACCTGACTTCAAACTATACTACAAGGCTACAGTAACCAAAACAGCATGGTACTGCTACCAAAACAGAAATATAGACCAATGAACAGAACAGAGTCCTCACAAATAATACCACACATCTACAGCCATCTGATCTTTGACAAACCTGAGAGAAACAAGAAATGGGGAAAGGATTCCCTATTTAATAAATGGTGCTGGGAAAATTGGCTAGCCAGAAGTAGAAAGCTGAGACTGGATCCTTTCCTTACTCCGTATATGAAAATTAATTCAAGATGGATTAGAGACTTAAATGTTAAACCTAATACCATAAAAATCCTAGAAGAAAACCTAGGTAGTACCATTCAGGACATAGGCATGGGCAAAGACTTCATGTCTAAAACACCAAAAGCAACAGCAGCAAAAGCCAAAATTGACAAATGGGATCTAATTAAACTAAAGAGCTTCTGCACAGCAAAAGAAACTACCATCAGAGTGAACAGGCAACCTACAGAATGGGAGAAAATTGTTGCAATCTACTCATCTGACAAAGGGCTAATATCCAGAACCTACAAAGAACTCAAACAAATTTACAAGAAAAAAACAAACAACCCCATCAAAAAGTGGGCAAAGGATATGAACTGACATTTTCAAAAGAAGACATTCATACAGCCAACAGACACATGAAAAAATGCTCATCAACACTGGCCATCAGAGAAATGCAAATCAAAACCACAATGAGATACCATCTCACACCAGTTAGAATGGCGATCATTCAAAAGTCAGGAAACAACAGGTGCTGGAGAGGATGTGGAGAAATAGGAACACTTTTACACTGTTGGTGGGATTGTAAACTAGTTCAACCATTATGGAAAACAGTATGGCGATTCCTCAAGGATCTAGAACTAGATGTACCATATGACCCAGCCATCCCATTACTGGGTATATACCCAAAGGATTATAAATTATGCTGCTATAAAGACACATGCACATGTATGTTTATTGCGGCACTATTCACAATAGCAAAGACTTGAAATCAACCCAAATGTCCATCAGTGACAGATAGGATTAAGAAAATGTGGCACATATACACCATGGAATACTATGCAGCCATCAAAAAGGATGAGTTTGTGTCCTTTGTAGGGACATGGATGCAGCTGGAAACCATCATTCTTAGCAAACTATCACAAGAACAGAAAACCAAACACCGCATGTTCTCACTCATAGGTGGGAACTGAACAATGAGATCACTTGGACTCAGGAAGGGGAACATCACACACCGGGGCCTATCATGGGGAGGGGGAGGGGGGAGGGGGGAGGGATTGCATTGGAAGTTATACCTGATGTAAATGACGAGTTGACGGGTGCAGCACACCAACAAGGCACAAGTATACATATGTAACAAACCTGCACGTTATGCACATGTACCCTACAACTTAAAGTATAATAATAACAAATAAATTTATAAAAAAAAAAAAAAAAAAAGCCCGCATCTCCAAGACAATCCTAAGTCAAAAGAACAAAGCTTGAGGCATCACGCTACCTGACTTCAAACTATACTACAAGGCTACAGTAACCAAAACAGCATGGTACTGGTACCAAAACAGAAATATAGACCAATGAACAGAACAGAGTCCTCAGAAATAATACCACACATCTACAGCCATCTGATCTTTGACAAACCTGAGAGAAACAAGAAATGGGGAAAGGATTCCCTGTTTAATAAATTGTGCTGGGAAAATTGGCTAGCCAGAAGTAGAAAGCTGAGACTGGATCCTTTCCTTACTCCTTATACGAAAATTAATTCAAGATGGATTAGAGACTTAAATGTTAGACCTAATACCATAAAATTCCTAGAAGAAAACCTAGGTAGTACCATTCAGGACATAGGCATGAGAAAATTTTTGCAATCTACTCATCTGACAAAGGGCTAATATCCAGAACCTACAAAGAACTCAAACAAATTTACAAGAAAAAAACAAACAACCCCATCCAAAAGTGGGCAAAGGATATGAACTGACATTTCTCAAAAGAAGACATTCATACAGCCAACAGACACATGAAAAAATGCTCATCATCACTGGCCATCAGAGAAATGCAAATCAAAACCACAATGAGATACCATCTCACACCAGTTAGAATGGCGATCATTAAAAAGTCAGGAAACAACAGGTGCTGGAGAGGATGTGGAGAAATAGGAATACTTTTACACTGTTGGTGGGATTGTAAACTAGTTCAACCATTATGGAAAACAGTATGGCGATTCCTCAAAGATCTAGAACTAGATGTACCATATGACCCAGCCATCCCATTACTATAATCCAAAGGTTTATAAATCATGCTGCTATAAACACACATGCACACGTATGTTTATTGTGGCACTATTCACAATAGCAAAGACTTGGAATCAACCCAAATGTCCATCAGTGACAGACTGGATTAAGAAAATGTGGCACATATACACCATGGAATACGATGCAGCCATAAAAAAGGATGAGTTTGTGTCCTTTGTAGGGACATGGATGCAGCTGGAAACCATCATTCTTAGCAAACTATCACAAGAACAGAAAACCAAACACCGCATGTTCTCACTCATAGGTGGGAACTGAACGATGAGATCACTTGGACTTGGGAAGGGGAACATCACACACCGGGGCCTATCATGGGGAGGGGGGATGGGGGAGGAATTGCATTCAGAGTTATACCTGATGTAAATGACAAGTTGATGGGTGCTGACGAGTTGATGGGTGCAGCACACCAACATGGCACATGTATACATATGTAACAAACCTGCACATTATGCACATGTACCCTAGAACTTAACGTATAATAATAATAATAAATAAATAAATAAATAAATAAATAATAAAATAAAGTAAAATTTTAAAACGTTAAAAAAAAAAAGGAATTGAGCTTAGAGGAAAGGTCTGGGTTGCAGACAAAGTTCCAGGAATTATCAGTGTTCAAATGATATTTGAAGTCATAGAAGACGAAGGCTAAGAATATTTATAACTATATACATGAACTATTATACACATACACACACACACACACACACACACACACACAATTACAGAATCATACCTTAAGGAAGAATAAAATGTATTTAGATGTGTAAGAGTTAAATAATATAATAATAGAAGAGCACTGTCTAGAAGCAACAGGTAGCAATGACTTCAAGAACAGAGCAATTATCATTTTGATAATAAGAGCAACATGAACCAATACCGAGTCCGTTTTATGTGCCAATCATTGTGTTTTAAATTCGTTACGTTGCTCCATCCTCACAATAATAACATTAGGTACCTAACAGTTGCTTCATTATGGTTATGAGGAAACTGAGATAAAGAGAGCTTAAGGACTCACCCAAAGTCATATTGTCAAGAGTTGCAGACATTGTTGGCTGCCTATCCAAAATTCACTTTTTCCTTTTATAAACAAAACTTTTTCCCTTTATAAACATAACTTCAATTTTTCAGGCAACTTTCTTTATTGTACTGCCATATGCCTCACAGGAAATAGGCCCAATCTCTAACCTTAAGTGTGTGATTTATTTGTTTAGTGCTATCACAGTGATGTTATTCACCTTGCCAAAAATTGGTTTGCCAGTGGTATCTGGTCACAATTTTGGCTCTTGAGACATAAGGCATAGCATCCATCTTATGACAATGAGAAGACCTAGTCTAATAAGGCTGACAAACTAGGAGTCCAAGGCAAAAGACTGAAAACAGGTTAATGGTGACATTTTTCAGCTGCTGAGTCAATCAATTCTAGAGCTAACTTACCGAAAGACTTACTGTTTTTTGCGATAGTATATTTTCCCTATTGCTTTCAGTCATTTTGAATTGGGTTTTCTGTTATTTGCAGTAGAAACAACCCAAACTGATAGAGTTAGCAGGCTATTTTGTTTGATTGTTTGGTTTGTTTGTTTTGTTTTGTTTTGTTTTGTTTTTCAGACAGAGTCTTTCTCTGTCGGCCAGGCTGGAGTGCAGTGGCACGATCTCGACTCACTGCAACCTCCGCCTCCCGGGCTCAAGCAATTCTCCTTCCTTGGCCTCCTGAGTAGCTGGGATTACAGGCATGTACCACCATACCCGGCTAATTTTTGTATTTTTAGTAGAGATGGAGTTTCACCATGTTGGCCAAGCTGGTCTCGAACTCCTGACCTCAGGTAATCTGCCCTCCTCAGCCTCCCAAAGTGCTGGAATTACAGGTGTGAGCCACCGCACCCAGCCAGCAGGTTATTTTTAATTGAGTGTTAGGAACAGAAGCTAGATTTCAGCGAGTGTAGGTGTAATTAAGGGGTAAGGATTCAGAAAAATAAGTATTGACTACATTTTTTAGAAGCTTACTTATGTTTAAAAAAAAATGAGACAGTTTTGGTAGCGAATTAGGCACAGCAAAGTATTAATCTGAGAATGTTGCAATCTGGTCTCTTACAAATGCAAAGAACCTGGCTATCCAAAAAGCAGTGTAGCAGAATGGTCAAATTCCAGGCTTTGGAGAAAGACTGATCTGAGGTGGTTATATAACCTTGCAAGTGACAACTTACTAAACTGTTTCTCCAGCTATAAAATGGTGGTAACAATAGCATCTACATGCTTTGTTATTTAAATGTGACAATGCATACACACAGTACCTAGCACAGAAGAGCCACTCAGTAAATGTCAGCTATCACTATCATCATTACTAATATCATCCGGTTCTCCTGACAGTCAACAAAATTCCTGTCAGGAAAATCAAAGGATTAGAATTACAGAAGATTAAGCCAAAGCCATGTCACCCAAACCACAGAGCTTAGGGAAGTGGCAAGATGAAATTTAGGAAATGGGTTACAAGTCTCTATACCAGAAAAAAAAAATGAGAAGAACTGCAGCAGCTATTTCTTCAACAAGTCCTACCAATACTGATGTTATCAGCACCACTTACTGGCACAATATTTGTTGATGTAAGACAGGGGTCCTGCAACACTTGCCTCACAGGAGTTTCCCAACCAGGTGGGGCAGGGCAGTCAGGCTCCCCAGTCCTGTTCGTTCGAAGGATGGAGAAAAGGTAGTGCCTTAACTCTGTACACTTTCCTAAGGTCTTGAAATCCCCTTTGTTAGCATTGCCCAAACTTCAGCCACACACAATCAGCACAAGCAGAGAACTTCCAAGGGAAGGTTGATAAAGGCATAAAGGAAATTGGATATCCTTATACGTGGCCTCAGTGCCACAAGGCAGCACTGGACTCCTGAGACCAAGGAAATCCCCATAGTTTCAGCCAAGCTGAAACAAGGCACCTCAGCCAAAAATCCTTACCCTTGCTTCTATGGAGACAAACAGAGGATGAGGCCTAAGGGTGGCTGTGACACCAGATGATACATAGGTTGGCCAATGTGGGTTGAGTGAAAGACTTATTGAGGTCTGAGAGAGTTTTAAAAAAATCTATATATCTTGAAATTCTGCACTTGCTCAGTGATTCGAGTACAGCCAGTGGTAGGGGAGTGAAATCCAAGGAGGATTCTACCCCTTGGATAGCTTTTCAGTGGAAAGCAACACATAATATCACTTTCTCCAGAAAGCCTTTTCTGAAACCTCTTCAGTCTTGGATCAGTAACCTTCTCCATGCTCCCACAGTACTCTTTTCTTCCCCTATCAGAGCACTAATTCCACTGTGCAGTAAATAATGGTTATTCGCATGCTTCAACCACCAGACTGGGAGCTGAAAGAAGTCAGGGACTGTTGTGTTTATCTTTATATCTTCAACACCTAGCGCACTACCAGGCATATAGTAAGCATTCAATAGCCATTTGTGGGATAAATTAATGAAAGTGTTTTCAAGCATTTAAATTAGTAAAACTATAAATTTTGAGCGTCCATATTATTTTCCCCTTTAGAAAGAATAAAACAAAGATTCAGAGAGATTCCAAAACATGCCTAAGTTCATACAATAACTAACAGAGGAAGAATTGTGTCCCAGGTCTATGTGATTCTGTAAGTGTGTATTTTGCGTCTTGACATCTATGGACTCTAAGGCTCCCAGAAAGTTTGCCTTGACCATTTTCTATGTCATTCAAAGATTGGGAAGAACATATCTATTGCATTAAATGCATGACAATAGATGCTCCAGGGAGCAAAGTCTAAAAGTAGTAACAAATTTGTACTTTTCCAGGCAAGCAAGAAAAACAGTGAACAACAAATCATAATCTAGGAAGATATAAGAAGCCAACAGGTTGCAGAGCATAAGACGAAACTGCATTCAGGACCTCCAAAACAAACATTGTCTAAACACAGGTATATTAAATCATTACTTACTGAAGAAATGCTAAATATCAGTTCATGTTCTAGACACTGAAGACAATAAGATGAAAAAGACACGGTCCATGCCACTGAGGAACTCACAATCTGGTGGGTGAGACAATCAAGACCACAATGACTATGCAATGTTGAACCAGTTTTTATACTACTATCTCTCAGCCCTCAAACAAGTATTCTATATGCCACTTTATGATGGGACTCAGAAAACTAAACTTTCCTTTGATAATTTGTGCCCTCTTGGATCCTTCAAATATCGGTGCTAGATAAAGACTAGGAGGAAAGAAAAGAGGTGAAGGGGTTTGTTTCTTCCAGTTTGCTTGCTGTTCCTGACACCATTGTTTCAACAATAGCTTTTCATCCAAGCCACAGTAGTTGATTCCAGTTTCCTATTTATTCCCACAATCTAGAATCAGTCTCATCACACTCCCTCAGAAATACCGGCGCCAGTCAGCTGGCAGCTGCTTCTCAGAATTCTGAACTACAGCTCTGAATATGAGGTCCCTTTTCAAAGTTTCTGAGGTAGAAGCAGCAGCCAGGTAACACCCTTTTCACAGATGTCTTGGTCCCAGCTCTGCAGGCATTTCCTTTGAAAGCCTAGATTATGATAATCCCAATTTCTTCCCTTTGTTCCCTCATACCTAGGGTGTTTCCTCACTTTACTGTTTCCTGCAGTCATCATCTCGGTGTTACTTCAGTGTTACTTTTTTTGTTTGTTTTTTCAGTCCTTAAACATCTATTCTACCAATTCCCTATATTAAATTCTTTGTTAAAATAGTGTGGTTTCTGGGCCCTGCATGATACAAAAGTGACATGAGCACAATGTGCTCTGGGAGCTCAGAGTAGAAATCTTACAGAGACTGAGATGATTAGACAATATAAAATTGAGAACCAGACTGAGTCCTAAAAAAATTAACTAAGCCAAATAAAGGAGAGGTGGGGAAAGAGAAAGTGTTCCAGGCAAAAGTAATAACATGTGCAAAGTTATGCAGATGATAGAGAGCATAAGTGGATCAGGAGAAATAGAGTAGTTCTGTATGATTAGGATAGGATATGAAGCAAAACAAGTTTGACATGATGATAAATAAAGAAGAGCCAGTAAAATTTGTTGACTAATTAGAGTTAAAAGATAGATTTGGGAAAGGAAGGAAGAAGGTAGAGTCTAGGGGTATCTTGCTTGTGTGACTGGATGGAAGAACAGGTTTGGGAATAAGATAAAAAAGCAGTGAATATTTTCTCATCAGTCTATCACAGACACAAAGCTGGAAGCCAAAGAAAGACAAAGCTAGAAGCCAGCATAATTAAAGTTCACATATCCTCCTACTATTTCATAGCTGTGTGATTTTAATCATTGAACTGCCTTGACAGTCAGTTTTAGTGCCAAGCAAACAGGAATAACAATGCAATAGAACTGTGTATAATCATAAGGACAGCTCTATTTATTGAGCTCATGTTGTAATAACAACCATAACAATAAAAGAGCTAACACTGAGGGATTGATGTAAGGTTCTATACTAGGTGCTGTACACATATTTTTCATCTTAATGCCAATGTTTTAAATTTCTAGTAAAATAAAAACACTATTATCAGGACAGTAAGACCATTTGGGGGCCCTTTACAGGAGGGAGGAAAAAAGCACAGATGTCACACAGAGCATGCATGAACTTCATAAAATTATTTCTGAACACTTATTTTATTTCACCTAAGGTCTCTCTCTTCAAAGCAGTCACGTTTTCTCTCTCTTCAAATCTCCAATCCCCTGACAGTCACTGTCCTGCCATGCTCCCCCCATTTACCACAAGCACCCTCTCCAGTCTCCTAGTAGTAGCCCAAACTCATTATTTTCAACAAGGTCACAAATCTGATTTTCTCTCAGATTTTTATGTATGTCCTCATACACAAAAACAAGCTCTGCAACAACTGACCCCCTTCCTCGGAACTCCTTTTTAAAAGGCAACAGAAAATTTAAATAATCGAATATCTCTCAAATGTTTAAAGATACACTCTGCCCAAAAAGTACCCCCAAATTACATTTCAGGTAAAAGTTGGTTCATAGAAGAGAGAGACAAACCAGGACCCCCTGAAACATAGAACCACCCCATAGTTCTGTTATATAAGCTTGGAGTCACATATCTATATTCTTGAATCATGACTCTGTCACATACTTTTTTTGAAATCCTGTTGAGATGATCAAATGAGAAAACATGTATAAAGTATCTCTTATGATACAAATTCATTTGATGCAGTTTTTAATGAAATTATATTTCATTAAAATATTTTGAAGGTCTATAATTTCATAATATTAGCTAGTTTTTATTTACATTAGCCATCCATGTTAAATGATAGGTTTTTAATATGCATAGTGATACAAAGTTTCATTTTAAAATGATTAAGTTAGAATAAGTGACTCAATTTTAATAAGTATATTAACAACAACAGAGCTGATGTGCAAACAAGACAAAAATCCTAAAGATGGTACATGAACGGCTGAGATCTACACAATGGCACCCTATGTCACAGTGTGCTAAGATGAACTGTGGTACCCGTTAAACAGAATATTACATAGAGAATAATCCAAGTTTTTGGCCCTCTAATACCTCACAGCTGCTGAGAAGTGTTTACTTAGCAATAGAGACACAGAAGTAACATATATGATAGCTATATAAAATACTATCTACTATGCTAAATACACATTGGAAAAAGTGTGCGTGTGTGTGTGTGGGGGGGGTTCTCCTATTAGACTCACTACCAAATATTAATCTATTCAGTAAACGTTCAATGATGTCTACCAAACTTTAGGCCTTGTTCTGGATGTTGGATATGCAAAAACAGTAATTTTTAGTCCTTTCCATCAAGGATCTTACAGTTAATAGGAGGAGGATGCAGACAAATAATCATAAACTCTCAACAAAGGACAAAATACTGAAATTAGAAGTCAGAGAAGTTCCCAGTGAGAACAAGGGAAGGAAACAGAGAAAGAAGAATCTAGGAAATATGCTAAGGTAGCATGACCACAGAAGTAGAACAAAAACGAACATAAATGACTCCTTGAGAGAGTGGAAATGCTCACCTGTACTTGACAATTCCATTGATCATTGGGTTCACGTCCTTGATTCTGTTGATATAAGCCTGAACAACATCTATACATTTCACCTGCAAAATACAATACTTTAGTTAGCAGCCATTTATTCACTAAACAATTCATTCAGCAAGTATTTCCTGAAAGATTCCTGCGTACATTAATCATTTTTTGAGACACTTTCAGTGAATTACCCAGTGTAGTCCCCCATGAGGCAAAATATGAGGCTGAGGAGGTATAAGATGTCTATTTTGGAGGTAAGATGTCAGAAATATACCAGTATAAGAAAGTTCCAAACAATAAGTAGGGACAAAAGGAATAAACTCTGCTGAAATTAAATATAAATTGGAGTTCTGAGATATTATGTATATATACTAAACTAGCAAATATTTTGTTCTAGTAAATAATCAATGAAAAAATAGATATCGTTTCAGTAATACCCTGAAACTTAACAGTTTAAGATCATCTCTGCAAAACCAAGAGTTGGGGAGTGGAGACATAAAAGGACGTAAATGTAGGGTTTCCAGATAAAACACAGGAAATCAAGTTAAATTTGAATTTCAAATGAATAGAGAGTAAATTTTAGTATAAGTATGTCCCAATTATTGCATGGGGATGATTATACTGAAATCTATATGTTATGTATCTTAAATTTAAATTTAGCTAAGCATACTGTACTTTTGTTTGCTAAATTTACCAACCCTAAACCAAAGGTCTTAAGTTAAGCATGTGAGGAGGGATAAGACAAGGAAAACATCCTGGGTGGGTGCTACAAGATTATTATTTAATTATTATATACAATTGTAGTTTTAATGTTAATTCTTAGACATGACACAATAAACATTAGAAAACTGCAAAGCCAAACAGAACCCCCAAGTAATGAGGAGAGAAAAATAATTAAAAAGAAATCAGATCAAGACAGAAAAAAAGAAGGAAAGGAAAGAAAAAAGCAAGTTTGATAAATTATAAACATTACATCAAGTGAAAAGGATTAAACCAATTACATAATAAGTGTGAAGGACTGAATTCCCCTGCCAGAGGGCAAAAACATTAAATTTGGTTTTAAAAAAAAGCTCAGCTATACAATGTTTATATGAAATTCATCTGGAACAAAAAGACAATGAAAGATTGAAAACAAAGAGTTAGGCAAAGATATACTAGGTGAAAACAAACAACAAGAAAGCAGAGGTGGTATCATTAATATCAGAGAAAGCAAATTTTAAAACTAAATCCTAAAACGGTATGATATATGAGGATGCTATAACAGTTGTATACTTTTCTGAATTAATAAAGCAGGCAAATACGTGAAGCATATACTACAAATACAAAGAGAATTTGACCAGATGTATAAGTACAGTAGCAAACAATATAGCTCTCTCAGAGACTGACAGACCAAGGAGTAAAAAGTGAGGATATATCTGAGAATTTAATAATACAACCAACATGCTCAAATGCATAGTGAGGGAGAATTTTTACTCCATCAAGAATATGCTCTTTATTCATCAATCATTAACAAAAAATAATCATGTCACACAAAGCAGATCTTAAATCTCAAAAGATTTTAGAGAATTTCTTAGTCAATTTGACAAATTATCCAGGAATATTAGAAACCCAAAATTAAACGGTGATATTTAGAAGGCTTAACTATTTCAAAAACATTTTTCCATATAATCAATGGATCTAAGAGGTAAACAAAACTAAAATGGCAAATTATCAGTAAATTCACAAAAAGAGGAACATTTTTTATCAAATCTATTGAATATGGCTAAAATTGTCCTAATATATTTTTATTTATAAAAATAAAAAGTAAGACAACTTAAAATAACAGAAAAATAAAGAAATTTTTTAAAGAATAACAAAATCAAGATAAAATTTAATAACAGAAATAAAATAGGAACAGTAACAACAAAACCAGTATAAAAAGATGAACTAACTTTTAAATACCTATCAAACGGATAAACTGCAACAAGCATGATGGAGAGAGAGTGTGTGCAGAAAAATGGTTAATATTAAGAATGAAAAAAAAAAGATGCAACCATAGATACAGGGGAGATTTACAAAATTATAAAAGAAAGTTATATGTATTTTTTCATTTGGGTTAACTCTACTTGTCCTTTAGAATTATGCATCTAGTAGGTTTTCAGTAAATGTTTGTTAAATGCATCCACAGACAGAGATCTCAGCCACCATAACTCAATAGTCTAGTGTATACACAGCTGGTTATATACATTAAGAGCCTAGATTGTCAAGCTGATGTCTAGCACCTGGTCACTCCATCAACATACACAACCCCAAAGATCTTCAACTGCCACTGCTACCCTAATTGAGTTTGTAGCATGCAGAACGTGACAAAAAAAAAAAAAAAGGCAGGGATTAGAAGTACA
Organism: Macaca mulatta; assembly: GCF_049350105.2. Taxonomy (NCBI): domain Eukaryota; kingdom Metazoa; phylum Chordata; class Mammalia; order Primates; family Cercopithecidae; genus Macaca; species Macaca mulatta. The sequence goes on along the minus strand of NC_133426.1, from coordinate 57,120,930 downwards.
AGTTAACATGACCATAATTGCCATTTCCTGAATACTTATTATATGTCAAGAACTTTATATACATTATGTCATTAACTCCTCCTAGCAACACATGTAATATTATCCCCATTTTACAGATGAAGCAATTGAGGCTCACTGAGGTTAAGTGACCTAACCAAAGCCACATAGCTGAGCCTGGATATTTTTGTTTGCTTTTTCCAAATGAACCTTGCTGTCGTAAGAGAAATGAAGACTAGGTACATGGTTAGAAAATTCACTCACTACAGAAAAGTACAAATGAAAAGTGAAAGCTTCTCACTCTCTCTCTCTTTCCCTCCCTCACTCCCTTATTCCCTTCTCCCCTCTCTTCAGCTGTCTCCCTCCTTCACACAAAAGGAATCATATCATATTCATTGTTCAGTACCTTATATTTTTACCACTTAACATAATTCAGAACTATTTACATATCTGTTCCTTTAGATCAACTTCATACTTATTAATGGCTGTACCATATTTCTCTGTATGGACAGACTAAAGGAAGAACTAGTGATATTTTTTATTACTTATCTAAACACTGAAAATACTTTTTTTCTAATTTTCTAAAGTATTGATTATATTTATTATAAATAGGTAACATGAACACGTTTCAAAAATCTGAAAGTAAAAAAGATCATGCAATGAAGCCTCTTTCCACCCTTGTCTCCTAACAAAGGAGATGAATAAAGAGTGGGACTTATGGTTTCAAAACTTTATTGACTTTCAGATCATCAACAAAATCAAATATCCAAATGTGCGAAAACAATGACCAGGCTATGTATGGTGGTGGCCATAAGTTATATATTTTTGGCAAGGCCCAACCTTGGATACCAACTGAGGCTGTGGAGGTTCAGATGACATAGTGGTAGACTGAATTCTGAATAATAGAAGAGTAACCATATAGAGATACAAAAGCAAGCATAAAGACAGTAGACACTGACTCACAGGAAACTGTTCAATCAGAGTTCGTTATCAGGAAGCATACTCTTCCATAAAGTGTCAACAAAAATTGAGTAAGATTCACCTGGCTCTACCACTTTCTAGCTGTGTGGCATTGGACAAGCTATTAGAAAGCTCTAAACTTTATTTTCCGTTTCTGTAAGATGATGATAATTACATGTACCTCAAAATGTCATTACGAAGATTCAATTTACAAAAATCTAAGTAAAATATTTGCCTTATCAAGTGGCACATGGTAGGTGTTTAATAAATTTAGTTGTTTTGCAGTAATAATATTTCCATGCGTAAAAAAGGCAGAAACTAAGGGATAAACAAAACTTTGTATCCACTCCACTTCTCCCCTTCAGAACATTTTTATAAATCTAGATAAACTATATCTAGATTATCTCTTCTCATGGGCAATCATGAATAAAAAATGGCTAGTTACCAAAAACCTGAAGATAGTAATAATAGTAATAGTTAATATTTACATAGGACTAGTATGCCAGACAATGTTCTATAAGTTTTACATATATGAATTCATTTAATTCATCACAACAACTCTAAAAGGTAGATTCTATTATCAAATTCATTTTTCTTAAAGGATATCAGATACACAAAAGGTTAAGAAATGTTTTTAAGGCCGGGCGCGGTGGCTCACGCCTGTCATCCCAACATTTTGGGAGGTCAAGGCGGGTGGATCACGAAGTCAGGAGATTGATACCATCCTGGCTAACACGGTGAAAACCTGTCTCTATTAAAAATACAAAAAATTAGCCGGGCGTGGTGGTGGGTGCCTATAGTCCCAGCTACTTGGGAGGCTGAGGCAGGAGAATGGCGTGAACCCAGGAGGCGGAGGTTGCAGTGAGCAGAGATCGCACCACTACACTCCAGCCTGGGCGACAGAGCGAGACTCCGTCTCAGAAAAAAAAAAAAAGAAAAGAAATGTTTTTAAGATCACAGAGCTAGATTGTAGAAAAGTTAGGATTTCTGAACCCAGGCAGTCTGACTCTAGAGTCCATCCTTCTAATCATTATGTTACACAATCTCCTATGTGCCAGGTGCTTGATATGTATTACCTGCAATTGTTGTGGCACAAGGTCACACAGCCATGGACAGACAGTCCAAAATTTGAAATAGATCATCTTTCTACTATTAGGTTGGTGCAAAAGTAATCGTGATTTTTGCCATTAAAATTAATGTCAAAATCTCAATTACAAAAATCGCAATTACTTTTGCACCAACCTAATACATCCCATTGCCTCCCTAACTGTTAGAAAGTTAGAAAAGCATGCATGGGTGGGTAGAGGCTGGGGAGGGGATACGGCAAGAAGATAGGATAGGTCTTTGAAAGGTAACCAGGAGTGTAATACAAATATTATTAATTCATACAGTCAGGAACACATACTGAGATACTCAGGAAGTATTTGCTGCATGACTCTTCTTTGTTAAGTAGTATTGTAGATTCCAGAAATAAAACAATGACGAAAAACAAATGAAACAGCAGAGAGATGAAAACAAGCGGAGTATAAATAAACAATACTAGACTGTAGCTCAAGATCTCTAGGTAACCAATCATTTATACGACAGAGATGAATAGTCCCACCTGCACAACTCTAGAGAAAATGAATGAGCTGCTTAATTATTTTTAATTTAGAACTTTCAATAATTTTTGTGCAAATCATTTTACTTCAGTTTTCTTATGCATAAAATATGAATATTACCTATATAACTGCATCCGTGAAATAGAATATGTTTAAGTACCCAGGCAGAGTATTTCACATATACTATGCACTAAATATTTGGTAGACACACCTTTTACTATCCTAGACCAAGTACTACTTTCATTTTAAATCAATTTTAAAAAGAATTGGTTGAATCGTAAGCAGCAGGTAGGTCTGGGGCCTGTGAGAGAGGGAGGAACACAGAGAGAGAAAGGGGGAGGGAGAGAGAAAAAGAGAGACTGACTTTCCATGACTGAGAACTCACACCTGGTTTACCCCCCACACACAGTAATTATGCACAAATAGGACAAATGGATAGGAAGGACTATGAGGGTACCAACCCATGGCCACAGTAAATGTCCTTGGTAAAAATAAACGTACTACAACACCCAGAAGTCTCCCTTCATTCCCAATAAATGCCTCTCCTAAGTCAAGTCGCCCTAGTAGAGAATGGAAAGGAAACCGCAACCACCGCCACCACTAAGCTTCCTGGATCCTGCTAAAATACCTGTCCCTCCAGCCTCTTCTGAATTGCACTCTCACCTTTCTCTGTCGGATCAGCTTGGCCAGCTGCATCCCTGAAAGCAGAAGCAATGGTTCAGTCACAGGCGGAGGGGTCTTTGAGGCAAACTTTGGGCCACTTAAGACTAAAGCTGCTCGACCTACTAAGCCTATGAGAAAGCCTAGCGCCCGCAAAAGGAACAATTGAATGCGGGCGGTAAATGAAGGTGCCATCGTAGCCTGGATTCCGCACGGTCCTAGTGCTTGAGGGTTACGTGCACCCTGGGGAAAGGACGAGCAAAATACTAAGCAAAGAGGTACTTATGAAGCCTTTCGTTTACAAGTCCAGTGTCTACCCACAATTCCACAGGAGCTTGTTTATCATCACCTGCAGGGCTCCTAGCCAGAGATGGGGGCGGAGCCTTCCCAGCAACTGCCTGTGTGCAATGCTACCTGTTGTTAGTGCTGTTGTAACCCAAGACAGAAAGTGAATCATAAGAAAGAACACTGGCCTTGGAATTCCCCAGTTCTGCTACTGCGTAGCCCTGGCCAACTTACACTATATCTCCTAGTCAGTTTACTCATAAGAAAAAAATGGGAATAACTACTTCTATATCAAAGGGTTACCACAAACACTAGATAATAAATAAAACATTTAGCACAATGTATGGTAAATAGTATAAGTGGTAGTTGTTATAGTTTGTTTCAGTTGTGCTTATTTAAAAAGTGTTGTAAGTATACCTTTGTATGCAAATATTCAGTATGTTCAACAAACAACTAAATGGCAAGCATATACATATTTTCCATATGCATATTATTTAATCTTTATAAGATCACTAACAGGTGGTACTGATGAACATCAAATCTCCAGCCCATCTGTCTCCTAAACTGGACACTTGAAATGCCTTTTTGACATCTCCATGGGAACGTCTTCCAGATCGTTCAAATTCAACAAATCCAAAACTCATCCTTTTCTCCCCCAAACTGCTGCCCCTACAGGTTTACAAATGGAATTTTCATCCACCCAGTCAGCCATGCCAAAAATCTAGAATCACCTCAGATTCTTCCATTTCTCTCATTCTCATGAGAGAATCCAGCCCTTCCCTCTCAGCTCAGTCTGGCTCAGATCTCACTGACATTTACATGAACTTCTACAAATAATCTAGCTGATCACCCTGTCTTTATTTATAGTGTGTTCTTTCTAATACGTAAATATGACAATATTATTCCCCTGCCAATAACTCCGCAATAATTCTCCATTTTCCACAGGTTCAAGACCCATCTACTTTGTCTGTCATTCGAGTCTCATGACTGGTGTCTGAAAAACTCTGTGCTTCATCCCTAACCCCTTCCATCTCTCCCGACAAACAACTATCCAAAAGATCTCTCTTCCCTCCTTATCTTTGCATCTGCTTTCCCAAGCTCTTCATCTAGTTCAGGACAAGTACCACCTCCTCCAGGAAGTCTTCCCTGAACTTACAACTGAGTGTGATGCCACTCTTTTGTAACTCTGCACTCCATAGATTAACAAAATCATAGCACTTACAACCCTTTGTTATGTGTTAGGTTTTTGTGTCTATGCCCCATCTAGATATAAACTCCTTGAAGAACAGGTTCATTCTAATTCTTCTTTGTATTACCAGAGCACAACATAGGGCTTGATGTGAAATCGATACAGGTTTGTTGGTTGAAGGTATGTTATTATGAAATGAGTGTTGAAGATAGAGATTCGAGCTTGGCATTTAAGGTCTTGGGCAGGTGAAATGACGAAGTCATCCAGGTCACTGTCTTTTCACCTTCAAAACTTACGTTGATACTGACAGTGTCATCACAACACTTCTAGCCTAATTCAAGCACCTGGTAGAAAGCAGGTTAATCATGACAGGTACATCTAGCAGATCCAGTAAACAAAGCTGATAAAGCAGGTTGTCATAATCTAGGCTCCATTAAAGTTCTGAGCAAAACCTGTAGCTGAGTGAAGCTTCTTTACCAGAGAAAGGTTTTGTCAAAATGAAAATATTTCCTTTGCCTAAGTTTTGTTACTTTATTTAAGTTGTAAATGACCAATATGTGAGCCTGAGGTACAAAGAATGCTCACTGATTGGGCACTGACCAGACAGACCTGAATCCAAATCCTAGATCCAGCACTCATTATATTTTTGACCTTGTACAAATCACTTAATGTCCCTGAGTGTGTTTTCTCATGTAAAGTAGAATAACAGCTGTCATATGGTGTTATGAAGATTAAATCACATGTGGATGTAAAGCTTCTGGGTTTTCTTACAATCTTAAATATTTTAATTTTATATTAATAGTTAGATCATGTTAAGTATACTGACATTGTTGGCAACATATCACCAGAACATTTTTATCTTGCAAAATGAATACATACTATATATGAATCGACTACTTGTTTTCCCCATTGACTGGCCCTTTACAAATGCCATTCTATATTCTCTTTTTAAAAGTGTAACTACTTTAGATAACTCGTATAAGTGGATTCATACTTTTTGTGATGGACTTAATTACATTTATAAGACCATCAAGATTTATCTTTAAAATAGATGTTAAATTTCCTGCTTTTAAAAAGCCGAGTAATATTCCGGGTTTTTTTTTTTTTTTTTTTTTTTTTTTGGTCTTGTTTTGTTTTGTTTTGTTTGAGACGGTGTCTCATTCTGTCACCCAGGCTGGAGTGCCACTGGAGTGCAGTGGCGCCATCCTGGCTCACTGCAACTTTTGCCTCCTGGGTTCAAGCGATTCTCCTGCCTCAGCCTTCCAAGTAACTGGGATTATAAGCACCCACCACCACGCCAGCTAATTTTTGTATTTTTAGTAGAGGTTTTGCCATGTTGGCCAGGCTGGTCTTGAGCTCCTGACCTCAGGTGATCCTCCTGCCCTGGCCTCCCAAAGTGCTGGGATTACAGGCATGAGTCACCGTGCCTAAGTTTATTCTGTTATTTTTATATTCCAAATTATATTTATCCATTCGTTTGGTGAGGGAAGTTTGGGTTGCTTTCACCTATTGGCTTTTGTGAATAATGCTGCAATAAATGGTGTAAAAATAACTTTTCATTTGACTGTGCATGCAAGAGTTTTTACCTGTGCTGCATTCTGTTTCATCGGTGTAATAGTCTGGCTTTATGCCAGTACCAAGTGTGTGTGTAAAACTTTTGACAGTTCCTTTCTAGTACATCATAGTGTTTTATATTCATTTGCACTGGGCAAAGAAACGGGACACTGTCCATTTTTCTGACTATAAATAAAAGAGACAGGAGGAATCACCTTTTATCCCAAAAGGGAAAAAGCAAAAGTGAAATACTATGTAATAACTATGTGTGTGTGTGTGCACGCAATCTCTTTAACAAAGTCAGGGAGCATTTATGTAAATCACCATCTATTTAAAAATCAAAGGTGGATTCTCAGGAGTTATCCTTGACTTCTTCCCAAACCTCAGTTAACACTATAGATCTTACATCCTTACTATGTCTGCAACCTGTTCTCTAATCTCCATTATCATTACCAGTATTATTATTATCACTGTTATTATTATGTAGTACTTGCCCAATTGGTACTATGCTGCCTTCAATCCACCCTCTTTCAAAATCACTCACTAAAATTCAATTTTATTTTTTCTGGTAAAGTAATTTATGCTCCTATTCATATTGTATGTATTTGACCTGTCTTTCATACCCTCATGAAACTAGGTATTATCCTGTTTACCAATTTCATAGGTTAAAAAGTGATCTTCATTGTTTTTATATTTATTTGATTTAGAGTAATAATGAACACATTTTTCACATGCTTATAGGACATTTATATCTGTTTTATTGTATATTGCCTATTCATGTCTACCATACATTTTTAATTGACTTTTGAGCTTCTATAGCTTTTTAAAATATCTGTTTTTATTGATTCATAATTCTTTACATATTTTTGCAGGTTTTATCCTTTTAAAGCTAATTTTTAAAAGTTTTTAATATAGAAAGGGTTTTAATTTTGTTAGTATATGCCTTATATGTTGATTTTCTATCATTAAAAGTTATGTTTAAACAAAGACATTTTAAATGCTTATGCAAACAAGTCTACAAAATTTTACCTTTGTGTTATTGTCTTCAGTGTATTTTCTCAACCGTCAATTCACAATTCACCTATATTGTCCCTCTTTTCTGATTTTATTTGCAGAAATTTTTCTACTGTGTAGATAGATTCTAGCATGGAGTCATGGTGATTGAAGGCATGATGATTGCTGGCTCCCTTGGATTTACCTCCTGCCATTTCTTCACACACACACACACACACACACACACACACACACACACACACACCCTTGCTCCGACTATATCAAACTACTTGCAATTTCCTAAAACAGTGGTCTCCAAACTGCAACTGCTTTTATTTGCATTTATTTACTTATTCACCATATTGTACTGTGTTAACACATATATTAAGATTATATGCTACTAGATTCATATAAAATGTATATTGTAGAACAAAAAAAATATAATTGAAGGACAGAATTTATTAAAGTCCTAGTATTTTCCTCACTCCAATGTATCAACTCTCTACTCCCAGAGGTGCTTGCACATTCTCTATACCTTGAAGACACTGCCCTTAACCACATATACTGTATAATAATCCTATATCTGGTATCCACTTTCAATCTCCCTCTTGCTGCCCCTCTGAAACATACACAACTATTCAAATCTCAAGATTTAACTCAGACATCAATTTTTGGGAAGCTTTTTTCTGACTATTGGAGTCCTAGTCTGATTAGATTCACTTCCTTTTTCTTTTCTACACCACAATGTGTTTTACCCTATCATTTTACCCTATCATTGTACTCAATACACTGCACTGTAATTAAATATTCCCCTCCCCAAAAGCATGGTAATTTCTTAAGGCAAGGACTCTGTCTTCTCTATACCACCAGAGCCTAGAACAGAGTAGGTGCTCAAATAATGTTGATTTAATTCATAGATGAATGAATAGAGCCATCATAATTTGTTTGATAACTCGTGACAGTATGCCCTCTCAGACAGATGTGCAAAGCACTCAACCCACTACAACCCACGTAGATAAACACAACTATACATGCATATGGAAATATACACCCATATCAATAAATATACCTAGAAGGGGACTAAGATGGCTGACTAGAAGCAGCTAGTGTGCAGCTGCTCTGAGAGAGAAAAGTCGTGTGTGGACACTACCTCTTCAACCAGAACATCCAAGTGGACACTTTGGGCTTCATTGGGGAAACAGCGCGACCCATGGAGAAGAGTGAGACAAGACGCTGCCCACCCGGGAGTGGCACAGAGCCAGGGGGAGTCCCCCCACCGCTGAGAAATGGTGAGTGAGTGAGAGTCCCTGGGGACCCACATTTCTGACATGGACCTTTGCATCGTGCGCTCAGGAAGTTCCCCGTGACTCCCACCACTATGCTGCACTGGGGACTCCAGACTGACACGGAGAGCTACGTGAAGTCTGGGCAAAGCCACCGCTGGGGCATGCATGGAGTCCCAGGATCCTTGAATCCCCGGGGACCCTGGCACCAGTGGCTGCAGCTCCAGCAACAGGGCAGGTCAGGTTCCCCGCAGGCCCTCAGGAAAGGGGCCGAATCCACAAGGCAGAGTAGGAACAGATTGCAGGCTTTCCTCTGGGGCACGCCGCAGGATAAGGCCCGTTAGCCTGGGGCATTAACAAAGCTATCCCAGCCCTGCCTGAGTTCTCAGGCTGGAAGCAGCTCTGCACTTTCCTGGGACAGGGCTCACAGAGGGAGCAGGCAAGCTGACGTTTTTCCTCTCCCATGTTCTCAACAGGATCTGGAGGTAGTATAGAAGTTTGGGACTGATGCAAACCCACAGCACAGTGCAGTCACCTTAAAGGAAAGGCGGCAAGACTGTGTTCACGTGTGTCCCACCTCCGCTACTCTTCAATGAGCAGTGCCTCTTGACCTTGGCCCCAAGCACAATCACTCTGCTTCCACCTAAACACTTCACTGGGTAGCAGCTCTGCGTTTCTGAGGAGGAAATCCGAGAGACAACCCACAGCTTCTCTGCCATTGCAGCTGCAGTGGTACTGCCCTGCTGCACTCAGGCCAGGGAATAAAACAAAAGGTCGAGTTGCTACACTGGAGCCTCCAGCACGCTGCAAACACCACACAGAGAGAAGCGCAGTCTCTCTTCCATGTAGGCCACCCCACACTCTTCACCAAGCAGGGCCGCAAGCCTGGGTCTACACAGACGTCCCACCCTTGGCTGAGCACTCCCTCTGCTAGTGGCTTTGTATTTCCCTGGGGAAGGGCTCCCAGAGGCAACTGACAGCCCCTCTGCCACTGCCATTGCAGTGATTCTTCCCCTGCTGCCCGCAGATTGGAGACGAAACAAAGATCCTGAGGGCTTTACTCACGTTTCTAGCAAGACACAGTCACCACACAAAGAAGAGCCCACTCTCTCCTCCCTGTTATCCCTCGAACCCCCACTCTTCACCAAGCGGGATCCCACCTCAGGCCAGCAGCACAGTTGCTTCAGCCACTGGCTGAACATCCCCAGTAGCAGTGACTGTGTTTTTACTGAGATGGAGCTCCCAGAGACAACCAAAAGCTTTTCTGCCCCTGCCACTGCAATGGTAGTGCCCTTGCTGCCCTCAGACTGGGAAAGAAGCAAAGACTCAGAGTGCTTTAACCACACCTCAGCAAGCCACAGCCACCGTAAGGAGAAGAGGCTGGTCTGTTCACTCCACAATCCCCTTCTCATCACCAGGCAGGTCCCCATGGCTTGGGCCAACAACGCAGCTGCCCCACCCTTGACTGATTGCACCAGTTGGTATCCGCTCTGCATTTCTCTAGGGTAGAGCACCAAAAGACACGGGAAAGACCCTCTGCCATAGCCAATGCCAAGGTCTCATCCCCTGCTGCCTCCAAAGTGGGGAAGGAAAATAAAGATGAGCTAGCCACAAGGTTGTGCTGTACAGCTCACTAGTGCCAAACAGAGGTCTACAGACAGCGCTGTAGTGGGAGAGGAGCCTACACTTTCAGAACAGTAAAAGAAAAATTTGGTGCCAATCATGAGGAAATACAGGGGAGTCACACGGCTAAGCAAAGCAAGAGCATAACTATTAGCCATTACACTTAAGCACCATCTAGTGGATTACAACCAAATTTCAACACCGAAAATACTGTTAATATATCCCCCAGTGAAACAAAGGACAAGAACTAAGCTACAAATAAAGACCCTGCAAAAACGCTTAGACTGCTGAAAACATTCAGAAAAGAAGTCAACTAATTATACTCATATTACACCACAGTTGAAGGAACATCAACCCACACAGAAAGAATGAAACCATCAACAGAGTAAACAGATAACCTACAGAATGGGATAAAATATTCACACACATTCAACAAAGATCTAATATCCACAATCTCTAAGAAACTTAAATCAATAAGCAATAAACAAATAACCCCATTAAAAAGTGAGCAAGAAACATAAACAGACACTTCTGAAAAGAAGACATAAAAGTGGTCAAAAAACATGTAAAAAAATGCTCATCATCACTAATCGTCAGAGAAATGTAAATCAAAACCACGATGAGATACCATCTCACATAGTCAGAATGGCTATTATTAAAATGTCAAAAAATAACACATGCTGGTGAGGTTGTATAGAAAACGGAAAGCTTATACACTGCTATAGGCAATATAAATTTGTTCAACCATTGTGGAAGGCATTTTGTTTATTTCTCAAAGAACTGAAAGAATTACCATTTGACCAAGCAATCCCATTATTGGGTAAACACCCAAAGGAATATAAATTGTTCTACCACAAAATCACATGCATATGTGTGTTCTTTGCAGCCCTATTCACAATAGCAAAGACATGTAATCAACCGAAATGCCCATCAACAGTAGACTAGATAACAAAAATGTGGTACATATATACCATGGAATACTACACAGCCATAAACAGGGATGAGATAATGTCCTTTGAAGAAACATGGATGGAGCTGGAGGCCCTTATCCTAAGTAAACTATCACAGGAACAGAAAACCAAATACTGCATGTTCTCACTTATGAGTGGGAACTAAACAATGAGGACATATGGCCACAAAGAAGGGAAAAACAGACACCACAGCCTTCTTGAAGGTGGAGGGAGAGAGGAGACTGAGGACCAAAAAATTACCTGATTGGTACTATGCAAATTGCCTGGACGGCAAAATAATCTGCACACCAAACCTCCATGACATGCAATTTACCAGTATATCAAACCTATACATATACCACTAAACCTAAAATAAAAGTTTAAAAAACACATAAAAAGACATACACTCATAATGAAAATATGAACTTATACCTGAGGATGCATGCATGCACATATACAACTATGTAAATCAAATTTCTTGTTACCCTTTCCCAAATATTAACTAATATAAAAACAAATGTATGTCTTAGTAACCATAAACTTGTGCTTAAAGTAGGCAAAAGTGGGTGTGTCTTAATAAGTGTAACAAAATAGGTGAATTAATAGGAAATGATAAACTTTTGACCATGTCCACCACCAAATAAACTTATTTTGCATACATTATTTTAATTAAACTTTTTATTTTGAGATAATTGTAGATTTACATGAGGCTGTAAGAAATAATACAGAGAGATTCCAGGTGCCCTTTACTCATTTTCCCCCAATGGTAACATCCTCCAAATAAGTACAATGTCATAATGAGAATACTAGAGCTAATATAGAACATTTTCTTCACAACACAGATCTCTCATGTTGTCCTTTTATGTCCACACCCCTGCTCAATCCCCTCGCTATTCTATGGCTACCACCAATCTGTTCTCCATTTCTATGATTTCATTTCAAGAATGTCATATAAAACAAATCATACAGTATTGTAACCAATTGGGGTTTGTTTCTGTCACTCTGCACAATCACTGAAGATTTATCCAGGTTGTATGTGTATCAATAATCGTTTACTTTTCATTGTTACATAGTATTCCATTACATGGATGTGCCATGATTTGTTTAACCTTTTCACTATTGAAGGGTATCTGTAAGGTTTTTATTCATTTACATCCTTTGGTTATTATAAATAAAGCTGCTGTAAACATTCATGTACAACTTTTTGTGTGAACAAAGGTATTAATTTCTCTAAGATAAATACCTAAGAGTGCAATTGCTGGGTCATGTGGTAGATTCATTTTTAGCTTTTTTTTTTTTTGAAACTTCCAAATAATCTTGTAAAGTGGCTATGCCATTTTATGCCACCAGCAATATATGTCATCCAGTTTCTCTGCGTGCTCAGCAGAATTTCTTACCATCACTATTTTTTTTTTATTTTAGCCATTCTGATAGGTGTAAAGCAATAGCTTAACATAGTTTAAATTTGCATTTCCCTAGTGGCTAATACAGTTTCATAAGCTTGTATGACATCTATACATTCATTTTGGTGACAAATCTTTTCATGTCTTCTGTTCATTTTCTAATTGGATTTTTTTTTTTTGGTTGATGATAAGGTTTTTTAATTAAAGTCAAAAGGTGAAAAAAGTGAAAGCCCAGTCATTTTGTTTCTTCTATTACAGGCTGTTTTTTGATATTTCAGATTCTTAGTATATCCATGCTAAGAATGTTATAATCACACTACAGGGAAAAAAAAAAAAAAAAAAAATATCTGCTTAGATTTTTATTAGGATTCCATTGAATCTATAGACCAGTTTGGGGAGAGCTGACATTTTTTTCAAAGTGGGGTCTTCCAATCATGAATATGATATATACATATACACATTCTTACATAAGTCCTCAATTATTCAACTGTCTTTAATTTCTTTCAGCAATATTTTATAGATTGACTTCCTTGCTATCTATTTGGATGCTATGATTTTATTCTCTTGCTTGATTGCCCTGGCTAGAACTCCCAATACTATATAAAATAGGAGTGGCCAGAGAGGGAGTCAATGTCTTGTGCCAGCTCTTATGGGAAATGCTTTCAGCTTTTGCCCATTCAGTATGATGTTGGCTGTGAGCTTGTCATAAGTGACTCTCATTATTTTGAAGTAATGTTCCTTCCAAATCTTGTTTGCTGAGAACTTTTAACATGAAGGAATGTTTAATTGTACTGAAAGCCTGTTCTCCATCTATTGAGATAATTACTTGGTTTTGTCTATAGTTCTGTTTATGTGATGAATCATATATATTGATTTGCATATGTTGAACCAAACTTACATCCCAGCAATATAGCCTACTTGATTGTGGTAAATAAGCTTTTCTTTTTTTGTTGTTATTCTTTATTACTATTATTATCCTTTAGGTTTGGGGTTACATGTGCAGAATAGGGAGTTTTGTTACATAGCTATACATGTGCCATATGATTTGCTGCACCCATCAACCCGTCACCTACATTAAGTATTTCTTCTAATGTTATCCCTCACCTAGCCCACCACCACCTAACAGCCCCCGGTGTGTGATGTTCCCTTCCCTGTGCCCATGTGTCCTCATTGTTCAGCTCCCACTTATGAGAGAACATGCGGTGTTTGGTTTTCGATCTTGTGATAGTTTGCTGAGAATTATGGTATCCGGCTTCATCCATGTCCCTGCAAAGGATGTAAACTCATCCTTTTTTATGGCTGCATAGTATTCCATGGTGTACATGTGCCACATTTTCTTAATCCAGTCTATTATTGATGGACATTTGTACTGGTTCCAAGTCTTTGCTATTGTTAGTAGGGGCTCAATAAATGTATGTGTTTATGTGTCTTTATTGTAGAATGACTTATAATCCTTCGGGTATATGCCCAGTAATGGGATTGCTGGGTCAAATAGTATTTCTAGTTCTAGATCCTTGAGGAATCACCACACCGTCTTCCACAATGGTTGAACTAATTTACACTCCCCCAAGAGTGTAAAAGCATTCCTATTTTTCCACAACCTCTCCAGTCTCTGTTGTTTCCTGACTTTTTAATGATCACTATTCTAACTGGCGTGAGAAGGTATTTCATTGTGGTTTTGATTTGCATTTCTTTAATGACCAGTGATGATGAGCATTTTTTCATATGTCTGTTGGCTGCATAAACATCTACTTTTGAGAAGTATCTGTTCATATACCTTGCCCAAATTTTGATGTGGTTGCTTGTTTTTTTCTTGTAAACTTGTTTAAGTTCTTTGTACATTCTGGATATTAGCCCTTTGTCAGACGGATAGATTGCAAAAAAATTTTTCTCCCATTCTCTAGGTTGCGGTTCACTCTGATGATAGTTTTGTTGTTGTTGTTGTTGTCATTGTTTTTTGCTGTGCAGAAGCTTTTTAGTTTTATTAGATACAATTTGTCAATTTTGGCTTTTGTAGCCATTGCTTTTCGTGTTTTAGTTGTGAAGCCCTTGCCCATGCCTGTGTCCTGAAAGGTATTGCCTAGGTTTTCTTCTAGGGTTTTTATGGTTTGGGGTCTAACATTTAAATCTTTAATCCATCTTAAATTAATTTTTGTATAAGGTGTAAGGAAGGGATCCAGTTTCAGCTTTCTACATATGGCTAGCCAGTTTTCCCAACACCATTTATTAAATAGAGAATTCTTTCCCCATTTCTTGTTATTGTCAGGTTTGTCAAAGATCAGATGGTTGTAGATGTGTGGCATTATTTCTGAAGCCTCTGTTCCGTCCTGTTTCATTGGTCTATATATCTTCTTTGGCACCAGTACCATGCTGTTTTCAATGCTGTAGCCTTGTAGTGTAGTTTGAGATCAGGTAGCATGATGCCTCCAGCTTTGTTCTTTTTGCTTAGGATTCTCTTGGCAATGCCAGCTCTTTTTTGGTTCCATATGAAACTAAGTAGTTTTTTTTTTTTCCAATTCTGTGAAGAAAGTCATTGGTAGCTTGATGGGGATGGCATTGAATCTATAAATTATGTTGGGCAGTGTGGCCATTTTCATGATATTGATTCTTCCTATCCATGAGCATGGAATGTTTCCATTTGTTTTGTTCCGGTTTTATTTCCTTGAGCAGTGGTTTGTAGTTCTCCTTAAAGAGGTCCTTCACATCCCTTGTAAGTTGGATTGCTAGGTATTTTATTCTCTTAGTAGCAATTGTGAGTGGGAATTCACTCTTGATTTGGCTCTCTGTTTGTCTGTTCTTGGTGTATAGGAATGCTTGTGATTTTTACACATTGATTTTGTATCCTGAGACTTTGCTGAAGTTGCATATCTACTTAAGGAGATTTTGGCTTGAGACGGGGTTTGCTAAATATACAATTGTATCATCTGCAAACAGAGACAATTTGATTTCCTCTTTTCCTAATTGAATACCCTTTGTTTCTTTCTCTTGCCTGATTGCCCTGGCCAGAACTTCCAATACTATGTTGAATAGGAGTGGTGAGAGAGGGCATCCTTGTCTTCTGCTGGTTTTCAAAGGGAATGCTTCCAGGTTTGCCCATTCAGTATGATATTGGCTGTGGGTTTGTCATAAATAGCTCTTATTATTTTGAGATATGTCCCATCACTACCTAGTTTATTCAGAGTTTTTAGCATGAAGACTGTTGAATTTTGTTGAAGGCCTTTTCTGCATCTATTGAGATAATCATGTGGTTTCTCTCATTGGTTGTGTTTATGTGATGGATTACATTTATTGATTTGCATATGTTAAACCAGCGTTGCATCCCAGGGATGAAACCAACTTGATCGTGGTGGATAAGCTTTTTGATGTGCTGATGGAATCGGTTTGCCAGTATTTTATCGAGGACACTCCCATTGATGTTCTTCAGGAATATTGATCTAAAATTCTCTTTTTTTGTTGTGTCTCTGTCAGGTTTTGGTATTAGCATGATGCTGGCCTCATAAAATGAGATAGGGAGGATTCTTTCTTTTTCTATGGATTGGAATAGTTTCAGAAGGAATGATACCAGCTCTTCTTTGTAGCTCTGGTAGAATTCGGCTCTGAATTCATCTGGTCCTGGACTTTTTTTGGTTGGTAAACTATTAATTATTGTGTTCATTTCAGAGCCTGTTATTGGTCTATTCAGAGATTCAAATTTTTCCTGGTTTAGTATTGAGACAGTATGTGTGTTCAGGAATTCATCCATTTCTTCTAGATTTTCTAGTTTATTTGCATAGAGGTGTTTATAGTATTCTCTAATGGTAGTTTGTATTTCTGTGGGATCGGTGGTGATATCCCCTTTATCATTTTTTATTCTGTCTATTTGATTCTTCTCTTTTTTTCTTCTTTATTAGTCTTGCTAGCAGTCTATCAATTTTGTTGATCTTTTCAAAAAACCCAGCTCCTGGATTCATTGATTTTTGCAGGGTTTTTTCTGTCTCTATCTCCTTCAGTTCTGCTCTGATCTTAGTTATTTCTTGCCTTCTGCTAGCTTTTGAATTTGTTTGCTCTTGCTTCTCTAGTTCTTTTAATTATGGTGTTAGGGTGCAGATTTTAGATCTTTTCTGCTTTCTCTTGTGGGCATTTAGTGCTATAAATTTCCCTCTACACACTGCTTTAAATGTGTCCCAGAGATTCTAGTATGTTGTGTCTTTGTTCTCATTGGTTTCAAATAACATCTTTATTTCTGCCTTCATTTCGTTATTTACTCAGTAGTCATTCAGGAGCAAGTTGTGCAGTTTCCATGTAGTTGTGTGGTTTTGAGTGAGTTTCTTAATCCTGAATTCTAACTTGATTGCACTGTGGTCTGAGAGACAGTTTGTTGTGATTTCTGTTCTTGTACATTTGCTGAGGAGTGCTTTACTTCCAATTATGTGGTCAATTTCAGAATAAGTGTGATGTGGTGATGAGAAGAATGTATATTCTGTTGATTTGTGGTGGACAGTTCTGTAGATGTCTATTAGTTCTGCTTGGTGCAGAGATGAGTTCAAGTTCTGGATATCCTTGTTAACCTTCTGTCTCATTGATCTGTCTGAGATTGACAGTGGAGTGTTAAAGTCTTCCATTATTATTGTATGGGAGTCTAAGTCTCTTTGTAGGTCTCTAAGGACTTGCTTTATGAATCTGGGTGCTCCTGTATTGGGTGCATATATATTTAGGATATTTAGCTCTTCTTGTTGAATTGATCCCTTTACCATTATGTGATGGCCTTCTTTGTCTCTTTTGATCTTTGTTGGTTTAAAGTCTGTTTTATCAGAGACTAGGATTGCAACCCCTGGGTTTTGTTTTTTTTTTTTTTTCTCCATTTGCTTGGTAGATCTTCCTCCATCCCTTTATTTTGAGCCTATGTGTGTCCCTGCACATGAGATGGGTCTCCGGAATACAGCACACTAATGGGTCTTGACTCTTTATTCAATTTGCCAGTCTGTGTCTTTCAATTGGGGCTTTTAGCCCATTTACATTTAAGGTCAAGATTGTTATGTGTGAATTTGATCCTGTCATTATGATGTCAGCTGGTTATTTTAACCGTTAATTGGTTCAGTTTCTTCATAGCATCGATGGTCTTTACAATTTGGCATGTTTTTGCAGTGGCTGGTACCAGTTGTCTTTTCCATGTTTTTTGCTTCCTTCAGGAGCTACTCAACCCACGGGGAACTGGAGCCTGACCCTAGAAGAGCAAGTTTTAGCCTTGGCTCAGGTGTTTCCACCTTGCTTTCTACTTCCGAACATTTTGAAATCTTGACAAACATGTTCAGCAATGAAGAGATAAATGTAAAAGTTTGTTTCTGTCCTCTTTTATTTCACTGAGCAGTGGTTTGTAGTTTTCCTTAAAGAGGTCCTTCACATCCCTTGTAAGTTGAATTCCTAGATATTTTATTCTCTTAGTACTAATTGTGAATGGGAGTTCACTCATGGTTTGGCTCTCTGTTTGTCTGTTATTGTTGTATAAGAATGCTTGTGATTTTTGCACATTGATTATTTATTCTGAGACTTTGCTGAAGTTGCATATCAGCTTAAGGAGATTTTGGGCTGAGATGATGGGGTTTTCTAAATATACAATCATGTAATTTGCAAACACAGACAACTTGACTTCCTCTTTTCATATTTGAATATGCTTTTTTGCTTTCTCTTGCCTGATTACCCCGGCCAGAACTTCCAATACTATGTTGAATAGGAGTGATGAGAGAGGGCATCCTTGTCTTGTGCCAGTTTTCAAAGGGGATGCTTACAGCTTTTTTCCCATTCAGTATGATATTGGCTGTGGGTTTGTCATAAATAGTTCTTATTATTTTGAGATACACTCCATCGATATCTAGTTTATTGAGAATTTTTAGCATGAAGGGGCGTTGATTTTTATCAAAGGCCTTTTCTGCATCTATTGAGACAATCATGTAGTTTTTCTCATTGATTCTGTTTATGTGATGGATTACAGTTATTGATTTGCATACGTTGAATGAGCTCTCCATCCCAGGTGTTAAGCCAACGTGATCATATTGGATAAGCTTTTTGATGTGCTGCTGGATTCAGTTTGCCAGTATTTTATTGAGGATTTTCACAGTGATATTTATTGGGAATATTGGCCTGAAGTTTTCTTTTTTGTTGTGCCTCTGCCAGGTTTTGGTATCAGAATGATTCTGGCCTCATAAAATGAGTTAGGGAGGATGCCCTCTTTTTCTATTGATTGGAATGGTTTCAGAAGGAATATAGCAGCATCTCATTGTGCCTCTGGTAGAATTCAGCTGTGAATCTGTCTGGTCCTGGACTTTTTGGGTTGGTAGACTATTAATTACTGCCTCAATTTCAGAACTTGTTGTTGGTCTGTTCAGGGATTCAACTTCTTTCTGGCTTAGACTTGTGAGGGTGTATGTGTCCAAGAATTTATTCATTTCTTCTAGGTTTTCTAGTTTATTTGCAAGAGGTGTTTATTGTATTCTCTGATGGTAGTTTGTATTTCTGTGAGATCAGTGGTGATATCCCCTATATCATTTTTTATTTCATCTACTTGATTCTGCTTTCTTTTCTTCTTTATTAGTCTTGCTAGCAGTCTATCTTTTTTGTTGATTTTTCGAAAAAACCAATTCCTGAATTCATTAATTTTTTGGATGATTGTTTGTGTCTCTATCTCTTTCAGTTCTGCTCTGATCTTAGTTATTTCATGTCTTCTGCTAGCTGTTGAATTCGTTTGCTTCTGCTTCTCTAGTTCTTTTAATTTTGATGTTAGGGCATTAACTTTTAGATTTCTCCTACTTTCTCCTTTGGGCATTTAGTGCTATAAATTTCCTTCCACACACTGCTTTAGCTGTGTCCCAGAGATTCTCGTACGTTGTGTCTTCGTTCTAATTGGTTGCAAAGAACGTCTTTATTTCTCCCTTTATTTCGTCATTTACCCAGTAATCATTCAGGAGTAGGTTGTTCAGTTTCCATGTAGTTGTGAGGTTTTCAGTGAGTTTCTTTTCTTTCTTTTTTTTTTTTGGATTCAACATTTAAATATTTTTATTGTATTTATTTATTTTTTTTTAATTTATTTATTATTATTATACTTTAAGTTGTAGGGTACATGTGCATAATGTGCAGGTTTGTTACATATGTATACTTGTGCCTTGTTGGTGTGCTGCACCCATCAACTCGTCATTTACATCAGGTATAACTCCCAATGCAATCCCTCCCCCCTCCCCCCTCCCCATGATAGGCCCCGGTGTGTGATGTTCCCCTTCCCGAGTCCAAGTGATCTCATTGTTCAGTTCCCACCTATGAGTGAGAACATGCGGTGTTTGGTTTTCTGTTCTTGTGATAGTATGCTAAGAATGATGGTTTCCAGCTGCATCCATGTCCCTACAAAGGACACAAACTCATCCTTTTTGATGGCTGCATAGTATTCCATGGTGTATATGTGCCACATTTTCTTAATCCAATCTGTCACTGATGGACATTTGGGTTGATTCCAAGTCTTTGCTATTGTGAATAGTGCCGCAATAAACATACGTGTGCATGTGTCTTTATAGCAGCATGATTTATAATCCTTTGGGTATATACCCAGTAATGGGATGGCTGGGTCATATGGTACATCTAGTTCTAGATCCTTGAGGAATCGCCATACTGTTTTCCATAATGGTTGAACTAGTTTGCAATCCCACCAACAGTGTAAAAGTGTTCCTATTTCTCCACATCCTCTCCAGCACCTGTTGTTTCCTGACTTTTTAATGATCGCCATTCTAACTGGTGTGAGATGGTATCTCATTGTGGTTTTGATTTGCATTTCTCTGATGGCCAGTGATGATGAGCATTTTTTCATGTGTCTGTTGGCTGTATGAATGTCTTCTTTTGAGAAATGTCTGTTCATATCCTTTGCCCACTTTTGGATGGGGTTGTCTGTTTTCTTCTTGTAAATTTGTTTGAGTTCTTTGTGGATTCTGGATATTAGCCCGTTGTCAGATGAGTAGATTACAAAGATTTCTCCCATTCTGTAGGTTGCCTGTTCACTCTGATGGTAGTTTCTTTTGCTGTGCAGAAGCTCTTTAGTTTAATTAGATACCATTTATCAATTTTGGCTTTTGCTGCCATTGCTTTTGGTGTTTTAGACATGAAGTTTTTGCCCATGCCTATGTCCTGAATGATACTACCTAGGTTTTCCTCTAGGATTTTTATGGTATTAGGTCTAACATTTAAGTCTCTAATCCATCTTGAATTAATTTTTGTATAAGGAGTAAGGAAAGGATCCAGTTTCAGCTTTCTACTTATGGCTAGCCAATTTTCCCAGCACCATTTATTAAATAGGGAATCCTTTCCCCATTTCTTGTTTCTCTCAGGTTTATCAAAGATCAGATGGCTGTAGATGTGTGGTATTATTTCTGAGGACTCTGTTCTCTTCCATTGGTCTATATCTCTGTTTTGGTAGCAGTACCATGCTGTTTTGGTTACTGTAGCCTTGTAGTATAGTTTGAAGTCAGGTAGCGTGATGCCTCCAGCTTTGTTCTTTTGACTTAGGGTTGTCTTGGAGATGCGGGCTCTTTTTTGGTTCCATATGAACTTTAAAGCAGTTGTTTCCAATTCTGTGAAGAAACTCATTGGTAGCTTGATGGGGATGGCATTGAATCTATAAATTACCTTGGGCAGTATGGCTATTTTCACGATATTGATTCTTCCTATCCATGAGCATGGTATGTTCTTCCATTTGTTTGTGTCCTCTTTTATTTCACTGAGCTGTGGTTTGTAGTTCTCCTTGAAGAGGTCCTTTACATCTGTTGTAAGTTGGATTCCTAGGTATTTTATTCTCTTTGAAGCAATTGTGAATGGAAGTTCATTCCTGATTTGGCTCTCTGTTTGTCTGTTACTGGTGTATAAGAATACTTGTGATTTTTGCACATTAATTTTGTATCCTGAGACTTTGCTGAAGTTGCTTATCAGCTTAAGGAGATTTTGGGCTGAGACAATGGGGTTTTCTAAATATACAATCATGTCATCTGCAAACAGGGACAATTTGACTTCTTCTTTTCCTAACTGAATGCCCTTGATTTCTTTCCCTCGCCTGATTGCCCTAGCCAGAACTTCCAAAACTATGTTGAATAGGAGTGGTGAGAGAGGGTATCCCTGTCTTGTGCCAGTTTTCAAAGGGAATTTTTCCAGTTTTTGCCCATTCAGTATGATATTGGCTATGGGTTTGTCATAAATATCTCATGATTTTGAGATACGTTCCATCAATACCGAATTTATTGAGCGTTTTTAGCATGAAGGGCCATGGAATTTTGTCAAAAGCCTTTTCTGCATCTATTGAGATAATCATGTGGTTCTTGTCTTTGGTTCTGTTTATATGCTGGATTATGTTTATTGATTTGCGAATATTGAACCAGCCTTGCATCCCAGGGATGAAGCCCACTTGATCATGGTGGATAAGCTTTTTGATGTGCTGCTGAATCCGGTTTGCCAGTATTTTATTGAGGATTTTTGCATCAATGTTCATCAGGGGTATTGGTCTAAAATTCTCTTTTTTTGTTGTGTCTCTGTCAGGCTTTGGTATCAGGATGATGTTGGCCTCATAAAATGAGTTAGGGAGAATTCCCTCTTTTTCTATTGATTGGAATAGTTTCAGAAGGAATGGTACCAGCTCCTCCTTGTACCTTTGGTAGAATTCAGCTGTGAATCCATCTGGTCCTGGACTTTTTTTGGTTGGTAGGCTATTAATTATTGCCTCAATTTCAGAGCCTGCTATTGGTCTATTCAGGGATTCAACTTCTTCCTGGTTTAGTCTTGGAAGAGTGTAAGTGTCCAGGAAATTATCCATTTCTTCTAGAATTTCCAGTTTGTTTGCGTAGAGGTGTTTATAGTATTCTCTGATGGTAGATTGTATTTCTGTGGGATCGGTGGTGATATCCCCTTTATCATTTTTTATTGCATCTATTTGATTCTTCTCTCTTTTCTTCTTTATTAGTCTTGCTAGTGGTCTGTCAATTTTGTTGAACTTTTCAAAAAACCAACTCCTGGATTCATTGATTTTTGAAGGGTTTCTTTGTGTCTCTATCTCCTTCAGTTCTGCTCTGATCTTAGTTATTTCTTGCCTTCTGCTAGCTTTCGAATGTGTTTGCTCTTGCTTCTCTAGTTCTTTTAATTGCGACGTTAGAGTGTCAATTTTAGATCTTTCCTGCTTTCTCTTGTGGGCATTTAGTGCTATAAATTTCCCTCTACACACTGCTTTAAATGTGTCCCAGAGATTCTCGTATGTTGTATCTTTGTTCTCATTGGTTTCAAAGAACATCTTTATTTCTGTCTTCATTTCGTTATGTATCCAGTAGTCATTCAGGAGCAGGTTGTTCAGTTTCCCTGTAGTTGAGCGGTTTTGATTGAGTTTCTTAGTCCTGAGTTCTAGTTTGATTGCACTGTGGTCTGAGAGACACTTTGTTATAATTTCTGTTCTTGTACATTTGCTGAGGAGTTCTTTACTTCCAATTATGTGGTCAATTTTGGAATAAGTGTGATGTGGTGCTGAGAAGAATGTATATTCTGTTGATTTGGAGTGGAGAGTTCTGTAGATGTCTATTAGGTCCGCTTGCTGCAGAGATGAGTTCAATTCCTGGATATCCTTGTTAACTTTCTGTCTCGTTGATCTGTCTAATGTTGACAGTGGACTGTTGAAGTCTCCCGTTATTATTGTATGGGAGTCTGAGTCTCTTTGTAAGTCTCTAAGGACTTGCTTTATGAATCTGGGTGCTCCTGTATTGGGTGCATATATATTTAGGATAGTTAGCTCTTCCTGTTGAATTGATCCCTTTACCATTATGTAATGGCCTTCTTTGTCTCTTTTGATCTTTGATGGTTTAAAGTCTGTTTTATCAGAGGCTAGTATTGCAACCCCTGCTTTCTTTTGTTCTCCATTTGCTTGGTAAATCTTCCTCCATCCCTTTATTTTGAGCCTATGTATGTCTCTGCGTGTGAGATGGGTCTCCTGAATACAGCAGACTGATGGATCTTGACTCTTTATCGAGTTTGCCAGTCTATGTCTTTTAATTGGAGCATTTAGTCCATTTACATTTAAGGTTAAGATTGTTATGTGTGAACTTGATCCTGCCATTATGATATTAACTGGTTATTTTGCTCTTTAGTTGATGCAGTTTCTTCCTAGCCTCGATGGTCTTTACATTTTGGCATGTTTTTGCAAGGCTGGTACCGGTTGTTCCTTTCCATGTTGAGTGCCTCCTTCAGGGTCTCTTGTAAGGCAGGCCTAGTGGTGACAAAATCTGTAAGCATTTGCTCATCTGTAAAGGATTTTATTTCTCCTTAACTTATGAAACTTAGTTTGGCTGGATATGAAATTCTGGGTTTGAAATTCTTTTCTTTAAGAATGTTGAATATTGGCCCCCACTCTCTTCTGGCTTGAAGAGTTTCTGCTGAGAGATCAGCTGTTAGTCTGATGGGCTTCCCTTTGTGGGTAACCCGACATTTCTCTCTAGCTGCCCTTAAGATCTTTTCCTTCATTTCAACTTTGGTGAATCTGGCAATTATGTGTCTTGGAGTTGTTCTTCTCGAGGAGTATCTTTGTGGCATTCTTTGTATTTCCTGGATTTGAACGTTGGCCTGCCCTACTAGGTTGGGGAAGTTCTCCTGAATGATATCCTGAAGAGTGTTTTCCAACTTGGTTCCATTTTCCCCCTCACTTTCAGGCACCCCAATCAGACGTAGATTTGGTCTTTTTACATCATCCCATACTTCTTGCAGGCTTTGTTCATTTCTTTTTCTTCTTTTTTCTTTTGATTTCTCTTCTCGCTTCATTTCGTTCATTTGATCCTCAATCGCTGATACTCTTTCTTCCAGTTGATCGAGTCAGTTACTGAAGCTTGTGCATTTGTCACGTATTTCTCGTGTCATGGTTTTCACCTCTTTCATTTTGTTTATGAACTTCTCTGCATTAATTACTCTAGCCATCAATTCTTCCACTTTTTTTTCAAGATTTTTAGTTTCTTTGCGCTGGGTACGTAATTCCTCCTTTAGCTCTGAGAAGTTTGATGGACTGAAGCCTTCTTCTCTCATGTCGTCAAAGTCATTCTCCATCAAGCTTTGATCTGTTGCTGGCAATGAGCTGCGCTCCTTTGCCGGGGGAGATGCGCTCTTATTTTTTGAATTTCCAGCTTTTCTGCCCTGCTTTTTCCCCATCTTTGTGGTTTTATCTGCCTCTGGTCTTTGATGATGGTGACGTACTGATGGGGTTTTGGTGTAGGTGTCCTTCCTGTTTGATAGTTTTCCTTCTAACAGTCAGGACCCTCAGCTGTAGGTCTGTTGGAGATTGCTTGAGTCCACTCCAGACCCTGTTTGCCTGGGTGTCAGAAGCAGAGGCTGCAGAAGATAGAATATTGCTGAACAGCGAGTGTACCTGTCTGATTCTTGCTTTGGAGGCTTCCTCTCAGGGGTGTACTCCACCCTGTGAGGTGTGGGGTGTCAGACTGCCCCTAGGGAGGGATATCTCCCAGTTAGGCTACTCAGGGGTCAGGGACCCACTTGAGCAGGCAGTCTGTCCCTTCTCAGATCTCAACCTCCGTGTTGGGAGATCCACTGCTCTTTTCAAAGCTGTCAGACAGAGTCGTTTGCGTCTGCAGAGGTTTCTGTTGCTTTTTTTGTTATCTGTGCCCTGTCCCCAGAGGTGGAGTCTACAGAGACAGGCAGGTTTCCTTGAGCTGCTGTGAGCTCCACCCAGTTCGAGCTTCCCAGCAGCTTTGTTTACCTACTTAAGCCTCAGCAATGGAGGGCGCCCCTCCCCCAGCCTGGCTGCTGTCTTGCCGTGATATCGCAGACTGCTGTGCTAGCAATGAGGGAGGCTCTGTGGGTGTGGGACCCTCCCGGCCAGGTGTGGGATATTATCTCCAGGTGTGCCTGTTTGCTTAAAGCACAGTATTGGGGTGGGAGTTACCCGATTTTCCAGGTGTTGTGTGTCTCAGTTCCCCTGGCTAGGAAAAGGGATTCCCTTTCCCCTTGCGCTTCCCAGGTGAGGCGATGCCTCGCCCTGCTTCAGCTCTTGCTGGTCGGGCTGCAGCAGCTGACCAGCACCGATTGTCCGGCACTCTCTAGTGAGATGAACCCAGTACCTCAGTTGAAAATGCAGAAATCACCGGTCTTCTGTGTCGCTCGCGCTGGGAGTTGGAGACTGGAGCTGTTCCTATTCCATGACTCTTTATCTAATTTGCCAGTCTGTGTCTTTTAATTGGACCACTTAGTCCATTTGCATTTAAGGTTAATATTGTTATGTGTGAACTTGATCCTGTCATTATGATATTAACTGGTTATTTTGCTCCTTAGTTGATGTTGTTTCTTCCTAGCATCGATGGACTTTACATTTTGGCATGTTTTTGCAATGGCTGGTACAGGTTGTTCCTTTCCATGTTTAGTGCTTCCTTCAGGGTCTCTTGTAGGACATGCCTGGTGGTGACAACATCTGTAAGCATTTGTTTGTCTGTAAGGGATTTTTTTTCTCCTTCACTTATGAAACTTAGTTTGGCTGGACATGAAATTCTGGGTTGAAAATTCTTTTCTTTAAGAATGTTGAATATTGGCCCCCACTCTCTTCTGACTTGGAGAGTTTCTGCCGAGAGATCTGCTGTCAGTCTGATGGGCTTCCCTTTGTGGGTAACTCAACCTTTCTCTGGCCACCCTCAACATTTTTTCCTTCATTTCAACTTTGGTGAATCTGACAATTATGCACCTTGGAGTTGCTTTTCTCGAGGAGTATCTTTTTAGTGTTCTCTGTATTTCCTGAAGTTTAATGTTGGCCTGCCTTACTAGGTTGGGGAAGTTCTCCTGGATGATATCCTGAAGAGTGTTTTCCAATTTGGTTCCATTTTCCCTCTCACTTTCAGGCACACCAATCAGATGTAGATTTGGTCTTTTCACATATTCCCATATTTCTTGGAGGCTTTGTTCATTTCTTTTTACTCTTTTTTCTCTACACTTCTCTTCTCGCTTCATTTCATTCATTTTATCTTCAATTGCTGATACTCTTTCTTCCAGTTGATCGAGTCGGTTACTGCATTTGTCACGTAGTTCTCATGTTATGGTTTTCATCTCTATCAGTTCTTTTAAGGACTTCTCCACATTGGTTATTCTAGTTAGCCATTCGTCAAATCTGTTTTCAAAGTTTTTCGTTTCTTTGCACTGGTTGCATAGTTCCTCCTTTAGCTCTGAGAAGTTTGGTCGACTGAAACCTTCTCTCAACTCGTCAAAGTCATTCTCCGTGTAGCTTTGTTCCATTGCTGGTGATGAGCTGCGTTCCTTTGGAGGGGGAGATGTGCTCTGATTTTTTGAAAATCCAGCCTTTCTACCTTGCTTTTTCCCCATCTTTGTGGTTTTATCTGCCTTTGGTCTTTGATGATGGTGACATATTGATGGGGTTTTGGTGTGGGTGTCCTTTCTGTTTGTTAGTTTTCCTTCTAACAGTCAGGAACCTCAGCTGAAGGTCTGTTGGGGTTTGCTTGAGGTCCACTCCAGACCCTGTTTGCCTGGGTATCAGCAGCGGAGGTTGCGGAAGATAGAATATTGCTGAACAGCAAGTGTTGCTATCTGATTCTTGCTCTGGAAGCTTCGTCTCTGGGGTGAACCCCACCATGTGAGGTGTGAGGTGTCGGTCTGCTGCTAGTGTGGGATGTCTCCCAGTTAAGCTACTCAGGGTTCAGGGACCCACTTGAGCAGGCAGTCTGTCCATTCTCAGATTTCAACCTCCGTGCTGCGAGATCCACTGCTCTCTTCAAAGCTGTCAGACAGGGGCATTTACCTTTGCCAAGGTTTCTGCTCATTTTTCTTTAGCTATGCCCTGTCCCCAGAGGTGGAGTTTACAGAGGCAGGCCCGCCTCCTTGAGCTGTGGTGGGCTCCACCCAATTTGAGCTTCCTGGCGGGTTTGTTTACCTACTTAAGCTTCAGCAATGGCAGGTGCCCCTCCCCCAGCCTTGCTGCCGCTTTGCAGTTAGATCTCAGACTGCTGTGCTAGCAATGAGGTACACTCCGTGGTCCTGGGACTCTCCGGGCCAGGTGTGGGATATAATCTCCTGGTGTGCCATTTTCTAAGACCCTTGGTAAGGCGCAGTGTTATGGTGGGAGTTACCCAATTTTCCAGGTGTTGTGTGTCTCAATTTCCTTTGGCTATTAAAAGGAATTCCCTTCCCCCTTGTGCTTCCCAGGTGAGGCAATGCCTTGCCCTGCTTCAGCTCTCTGGTTGGGCTGCACCCGCAGACCAGCACCTGCTGTTCAATATGCCCCAGTGAGATGAACCTGGTACCTCAGTTGAAAATGCAGAAATCGCCCATCTTCTGTGTTGCTCACGCTGGGAGCTGGAGGCTGGAACTGTTCCTATTTGGCCATCTTGGGTGTGCCTCCGAGACTAGACTGATAAGTTTTTCTTTATAAGGTATCTGATGCTTTTGTCTCACTGCTTTTAGAATTTTTACCTTCACGTTGACTTTACATAGCCTGATGAATGTGTGCTTTGGTGATGTCCTTTTTGCAATTAATCTCCCATGGGTTTTTTACCTTCTTGTGTTTGCATGTTGGGATCTCTAGGAAGACCAAGAAATTTTCCCTCAATTATTCCTCCAGATATATTTTCCAAACTTTGCCTTTTCTTCTCCCTCAAGAACACCTAGGAGTCTTAGGTTTGGCCATTTTGTATAATCCCATATTTTTTGGAGGCTTTATTTCATTTAATTGTTTTTTTAAATTTATTTTCATCTGTTTGGGTTAATTCAAAAGCTTTCTCTTTGAGTTCGGAAATTCCTTCTTCTACTTGATCTAGTTTATTGTTAAAACTTTCCACTGCATTTTTAGTTCAATAAATTGTATTTTATTTTCAGAAGTTCTGATTATTGTTTCTTTAAATTATCTATCTCATTAGAAAATTTTTCACTCATATCCTGAATTGTTTCAAGAATTTTTTAATGTTGGTTTTTAGCTTTCCTTTGTATCTCCTTGAGTAACTTAATAATCAACCTTTTAAATTCTTCATCTGGTTTTTCAAAGATTTTGTCTTCACTTGGATTCAGTGCTGGAGAGATAGTATGATCTTTTTCAGATGTTATAGAACCCAGTTTTTGTTCATATTGCCAGAATTATTTCTTTGATTTCTTCTCACTTGGGTAGTCTATTTCTTCCAATTATTTTTGCATTTATATTTGATTCCATTGGGTTTGCTTTTATAAAGTAATTTTTCCCCCTTTGAGTATGTGACTTTAATGTTTACCGGTTATTGTTACCTAGCTTTGCTCTAGGTGTTTTCAGTGGTAAAGATTCTATGTGAGTTCCTTGGTAACAGAGAATGTTTGTGTAATGGCTTTCACAGGTGCTGCTTGTAGTAGTGATGTGCTAGATGTGTAAGCAAGTTCTCCGTCTCCTCTGCGGCTGGAATGGCAGAGGTCCCATAAAGCTTATATTGGTCCCCAGTAGTTTGCACTTAAAAAAAAAAAAAAGTCCCCAGTATTTTATTCACTTGGTTGAACAGTTCAAGTTTCAGGCCAGTAAGAGGGATCCACAAGGAAAAACTGGCTGTGACTGAAGCAGGTGAGTAAATGTAATACCCCCATAGTGAGAAGTCCCATCCTTGACAGAGGTGTCTGGGAAAGTACTCAATGAAATGCACTGAGATCTTTTCAGTGGGAAGTGAGGGGGCCACCAGGGCTGCACTTATAGGTCAGTGGGAAAGCAATCTGCCTCCCAGTCATCCTCTTGACCCAGTGTTCTGGCTATTTAGATCAGACAGGCACATCTTTTCATATGCAGGAATGCTGATTTCCAAGTAGAGAAGGATTGTGACTCTCTCCTGCAACCTGGAAGGCACTCCTCCTGTCCGAATGTAGTCACCCTGGAGTGTTTCAGAAAGTCTGTATACAGATGCATCTACATGGAACTTCTGTGGAGAAGCCCCACCTGTGTCTACAGTGATGGGTGAAGGGAAAAGAAGTCTCCTTCGGGACCCTTCATGAGTGCCTGGGCTGTCTGACTGTTGGGATAAAGTTACAGACTTTTCCCACTGAGCCCAGTAGTGTACTTGTGTCTCTGTTGAAATAAACTTCCCACAAGTGGAAAGTTCAGGAATGCTTGGCCTGCAGTCTGTTTGTTGTTTTTTTTTTTCTCCCATGAGGTGCTTTCTTAACGTGGCACAGCCTCCCCATTTCCCCTTCCCCTAGGAATAGCAGTCCCTGAGGGTCAAACTACTATATCTTGAAACTCCTCTGGGTCTAGCCACCCAGTGGAGCTGCCACACTTCTGATGCCATAGAGTGTTTACAAGGAATCCAGTAATGTGACCTGTCCTTTTATCTCCCAGCAATGGGTCCCAGCACCAGCCATGATGGGGGTGGGAAGGGAGTGAAATAGACTATGGAGATTTTCTTGGTTATTAATAGCATCACTATGTTGGTTTTCTCAAATGCCAGCTCTAGTAGTAATGTACTGGGCAGATGGACAGACTCAAGATCTCTTGCTTAGCCATAATGATGCAGACAATTATTATAGCTGAAGTTACACAAAAAGTTTTCTTCTTCCTAAACACTATTATTGTGCCTGCAGATGTTAGAATGTGCTGTGCTGGTTGTTCCCGAGCTAGGAGGTGAGACTTGCAATAGATTGCTGCTACAGTGGTAGCAGTGGGATTTGTTCTTGTTCTATATTACCCAGAGGAGGTACTCTGGTGTCTTAGGAAGTGGATGAGGCCATGGAGCTCCCCAAAATCCCTGTGCTTTGTGTTATACTACCAGGGCAGGAAAAGGGCAAAAGTTAGTGGAGGCTGGGTCAAGCAAGTCCACACTCTGGCTCCTTACATGTGGGTGCAAGCAGCAGCTTCAATGGGAATCAGAGGGCAGTTCTCTAGTTGCTGGGGTAATATTTCAGGAAGAAGCATAGCTGCCTCTGCTGTATAAAAGTTTCACATAGGAAGCAGGGAGTAGCAGGTGGCAGTAAGCTCCATTCAGCTCCAATGTACTTGACAATGACAGGTCTCACACAACAGTGTTCTGCTAGCAGCAGCTACTTGGATTCCAGGCAGCCTTTACTCAGAAGTCACAACTTCCCCAGGCCATAAGCTTTTCAACCAAGACAGAAACCATGGATTTCAAGCCACACTTCTCACAAGCTACCTATGACTCAGAAAACATACAAACCAGAGGAGATTAAGGGCCTATATTCAGCATAATTAAAGATATTGGAACCAATAATTTTATATCTAGCCAAACCAAACTTCAATAATGAAGAAGAAATAATATCCTATTCAGACAAGCCAGTGCTGAGGGAATTCATTACCTCCAGACCTGCCTTACAAGAGCTTATAAGAAGGAGCTTTCCTATAAAAAGGAAAGATCATTGCCTGCCACTACAAAAGCATCCTTGAGTACATAGATTAGAGATGGTATAAAGCAACTACAAAAAATGTCTGGATAAAACCAGCTAACGTAATGATGACAGTGTCAAAGCCATGCATATCAATACTAACCTTAAACATAAACAGTCTAAATGACTCAATTAAAAGGCACAGAGTGGCACATTGGATAAAGAACCAAGTCCCATTGGTATGTTGTCTTCAAGAGACCCATCTCACATGCAATGACACCCATTGGCTCAAAATAAAGGGATAAAGAAAAAATCTACCAAACAAGTAGAAAGCAGAAAAAGCAGGGGTTGCAATCCTAATTTCAGACAAAACAGACTTTAAACCAACAAAAATCAAATAAGACAAAAAACAGCATTCCATAATGGTAAAGGGTTCAATTCAATAAGAAGACCTATTATAAACACATATGCACCCAATACAGGAGCACCAAGATTCATAAAGCAAGTTCTTAGAGACCATCAAAGAGAGTTAAAATCCCACAAAATAATAGTGAGAGTCTTCAGCAACCCACTGACAGTATCAGACAGAACATCAAGGCCCAAAATTAACAAAGATACTCAGGACCTGAACCCAACACTGGACCAAATGTATTTGAGAGACATATACAGAACTTTCCATCCAAAAGCAACAGAATATACATTCTTTTCACTGCCACATGGCACATACTCTAAAATCAACCACATGATCAAATATAAAACAATCTACAGCAAATGCAAAAGAACCAAAAACATAATAGCAACTCCCTCAGATAACAGCACAGTAAAAATATAATTCCAGATTAAGAAAATTGCTCAAAACCATACAATTATATGGAAATTAAACAATCTGCTCTTGAATGACTTTGGGGTAAATAATGGAATTAGGCAGGAAGCAAGAAGTTATTTGAAACTAATGGGAACAAAGATACAACATACAAGAATTTCTGGGACACAACTAAGGCAGTGTTAAGCAGTAAATTTATGGCACTAAACACCCACAACAACAGGTGAGAAAGATTTCAAATTAAAAACATAACATTACAACTAAAGGAGCTAGAGTAGCAAAAACAAATGAACCCCGAAGCTAGCAGAAGACAAGAATTAACCAAAATCAGAGCTGAACTGAAGGACACTGAGATATGAAAAACCATTCAAAATATGAATGAACCAATGAGCCAGTTTTTAAAAATGTAGGATAAATAGACTGCTAGCTGGATTCATAAAAAGGAAGCAGTGAAGATTCAAATGAACAAAATTAGAAATGACTAAGGAAATATTACCAATAAACACACTCAGAGATATTATGGTTATACAAATAACAATCAGAGATTATTATGAACACCTCTATGAACACAACTAAAAAATCAAGAAGAAATGGAAAAATTCCTGGACACACACAATCTCCCAAGACAAAAGCAGAAATAAATTGAATCCATGAACAGAACAATAAAGAGCTCAAAAACTGAATCAGTAATAAATAGCCTGCCAACCAAACAACAACAAAAACAAAAAGCCCAGGACCAGAAGAATGAGCAGCTGAATTCCACCAGATGTAAAAAGAAGAGCTGGTACCATTTCTACTGAAAATCTTCCAAAAAATTAAAAGAAAGGTCTCCTCCCCACTGCATTCTATGAGGCCAGCATTACCCTGACATCAAAACCTGGCAGAGATACAATAACAACAAGAAAGACAACTTCAGGCCAATATCCTTGATGAACATCATTGCAAAAATCCTGAATAAAACACTGATAAACGAAATCCCGCAGCACATCAAAAAATGAATCTGCCATGATCAAGTCAGCTTTTTCAAGATTGCTTCAACATACACAAGTCAATAAACATGATTTATCTTATAAACATAACTAAAGACAAAAACCACATAATCATCTCAATAGATATAGTAAAGGTTTTTGATAAAATTTAATATCCTTTCATGTTAAAAGCTCTCAGGAAACTAGATTTTGAAGGAACATACCTCAAAATAATGAGAGTCACATATGAAAAACTCACTGCCAACATCATACTGAATGGAAAAAAGCTAGAAGCATTCACCTTGAAAACCCAAATAGATTGGAAGTCCTGGCCAGAGCAATCAGGCAAGAGAAAGAAATAAACAGCATCAAAATAAGAGAAAAGGAAGTGAAAGTATTTCTGTTTGCAGACAACATGATTTTATATCTAGAAAACCCTATATTCTCTGCCCAAACAGTTCTTAAATTGAAAACAACTTCAACAGAGCTTTAGAATTTGAAATCAATGTACAAAACTCACCATCATTTAACACACCACCAACAGCCAAGCCAAGAGCCAAATCAGGAAGCCCATTCACAATCTCCATAAAAAATAAAATACCTAGGAATACAGCTAACCAGAGAAGTGAAAGATCTCTACAAGGATAACTACAAAACACTGCTCAAAGAAATCAGAGATGACACAAACAAATGAAAAAGCATTCCATAGACCTTAAACCATAAAAACCCTAGAAGAAAACTTAGGTAATACCATTCAGGACATAGGCATGGGCAAGGACTTCATGTCTAAAACACCAAAAGCAACTTCAACAAAAGCCAAAATTGACAAATGGGATCTAATTAAACTAAAGAGCTTCTGCACAGCAAAAGAAACTACCATCAGAGTGAAGAGGCAACCTACAGAATGGGAGAAAATTTTTGCAATCTACTCATCTGACGAAGAGCTAATATCCAGAACCTACAAAGAACTCAAACAAATTTACAAGAAAAAAACAAACAAATCCATCAAGAAGTGGGCAAAGGATATGAACAGACATTTCTCAAAAGAAGACATTTATACAGCCAATAGACACATGAAAAAATGCTTGTCATCACTGACCATCAGAGAAATGCAAATCAAAACCACAATGAGATACCATCTCACACCAGTTAGAATGGCAATCATTAAAAAATCAGGAAACAACAGCTGCTGGAGAGGGTGTGGAGAAATAGGAACACTTTTACACTGTTGGTGGGACTGTAAACTAGTTTGACCATTGTGGAAAACAGTGTGGCGATTCCTCAAGTATCTAGAACTAGAAATACCATTAGACCCAGCCATCCCATTACTGGGTATATACCCAAAGGATTATAAGTCATGCTGTTATAAAAACACATGCACATGTATGCTTATTGTGGCACTGTCCACGATAGGAAAGACTTGGAATCAACCCAAATGTCCTCCAGTGACAGACTGGATTAAGAAAATGTGGCACATATACACCACCCAATACTATGCAGCCATAAAAAAGGATTAGTGTCCTTTGTAGGGACATGGATGCAGCTGGAAATCATCATTCTCAGCAAACTATCGTAAGAACAGAAAACCAAACACCACATGTTCTCACTCATAGGTGGGAATTGAACAATGAGATCACTTGGACACAGAAGGGGAACATCACACACCAGGTCCTATTGTAGGGAGGGGGTATGGGGGTGGGATACCATTAGGAGATATATCTAATGTAAATGACGAGTTAATGGGTGCAGCACGTCAACATGGCACATGTATACATATGTAACAAAACTGCACATTGTGCACATGTACCCTAGAACTTAAAGTATAATAAAAAAAAATACTGGCAAGACAAGAAATCAATGGGATCCTGAATTTAAAATCCCCTAATATTCTGCTGTGTTTGAAATTAATTAAGTACTGTGAGGCAGAAGCCTCAAATCAATAAACATCAATGTTAAAGATGGGAAGAGTTGGCAAGAAATCAGTCTGGTGTTCGTGGTTGTAAGATGATTATCTACTCTACGAAATTAAAGGTTAAAATCAGAACAATTGTGCTTTGGCAAAATGCAGTGACAGGTTTTGAAAGGCAAGAACAGTGACTGTGTTTCTGAAGACGATCTTCTAAATTTGGGAAATGATACTTCTTAAGAAAACATTAAATATTACTTCAATTGCACCTTCAGTAAAATCAGACGCTTTCCAAAAAAAAAAAAAAAGAAAAATTTATCAGTCTAAAAGCAGACTTCTAAGCAGAAAACCTTATAAAGCAGAACCAATTGAGGTCCTATCTTTAGCCTTCTTAAACAGAATAAATGTCAGTCAAGAATTTTATGTTCAGTAAAAATAATTTTCATATATGAAGAAGAAATAGTCTTTTCCAGACAAGCAAATGCTGAGGTTATCCATCAACACTAGATCAGCCCTACAATAAATGTTAAAAGGAGTTCTAAAGCTTGAAACAGACGTTCAGGATAGACCAGAATAGAACCTCTTGTAAACATGAAACTCACAGGGCCCATAAAACAATAACACAGTAAAGAAAACAAAATATCTAGGTAAAAGTCAACATGATGACTGGAATAGTACCTCGCATCTCAATATTAGCATTGAATGTAAATCATCTAAATGCTCCACTTAAAAAATACAGGTTGGCAAAATAGATAAGAAGTTACAAACCAAATATCTGCTATCTTCCAGAGAGTCATGTAACACAAAATAATTCTTATGGATTCAAGGTAAAGGGGTGGAAAAATATACTATTTGTAAATGACAACCAAAAGCATTCAGGAGTAGTTATTCCTATATCACATAAAACAGATTTTAGAACAACAATAGTAAAAGACAAAGAAGGTTATATAATGATAAAAGGAAAATTCCAACAAGAAGATATTACAATCCTAATTATATATGCACCTAACTCTGGAGTTTCTAGCTTCATAAAACAATTACTACCAGACCTAAGAAAAGAGATAGTGACACAATAGTAGTGGAGGACATCAACACTCTACTGACAGCAATAGACAGATCATTGAAGCATAAAGTCAGTGAAGAAGGACTAAACTTAAATTGCACCCTAGAACAAGTGGACGTAACAAATATTTATAGAATAATTTCCCAAGAACTGCAGAAAATACATTATCACCACACATAACATTTTCCAAGATAGATGATATGATAGCCCACAAAACAAGTCTCAATAAATTTTTATAAATGAAAATCGTATCAGGCATCTTCTCAAATCACAGTGGAATAAAATTAGAAATCAATTCCAAAAGGAACACTCAAAATTATACAAATGTATAAAATGTAAATAATTCACTTCTGAAAAATTTTTGGCTTAACAATGAAATCAAGATGGAAATTTAAAAATTATTTGAAATAAATTAAAACAGTGACACAAATTATCAAAACCTCTGGTATACAGCAAAAGCAAGGCTAAGAGGAAAGTTTATAGCACTAAACACCTACATCAAAAAATCTGAATGATCACAAATTGACAACATGACAAAACACATCAAGGAACTAGAGAAACAAAAACAAACCAAATTCAAAGCTAGTAAAAGAAAGGAAATGAAGATCAGAACAGAACTAAATGAATTTTATTCCCTCAAAAAATTAATAAAACCAAAAGATTGTTATTTGAAAAGATAAACAAAATTGGTAGACCACCAGCTATGTTAACCAAGAATAGACAAGAAAAGATTCAAATAAATTCAACTAGAAATGAAATTTGGAACATAACAACTGATACCATAGTCATGAAAAGGATTATTTGACACTAGCATGAACAACTCTATGCTCACAATCTAGAAAATCTAGAGGAACTGAATACATTTCTGGAAACATACAAACACACAGCTTGAATCAGGAAGAAACAAATTCTGAACAAACCAATAATAATCAGTGAGACTGAATTCATAATTTAAAAAACAAACAAACAAAAAAAACTGCCAAGAACAAAAAAAAATCCCAGGGCTAGACAGATTCCAGATTCACGGTTGAATTCTATCAAACATTCAAAGAGTCCAGATTCACAGTTGAATTCTATCAAACATTCAAAGAATAATTGGTATCAATTCTACTAAAACTATTCCAAAAGATTGAGAAGAATCTTAGATATCCTCTCTAAGTCATTTTACAAAGCCATTATCACCCTGATACCAAAGCCAGGAAAGGGCATAAAAAATGAAAACTACAGACAAATATCTCTGATGAATTATAGATGCAAAAATCCTGAAAAAATACTACCAAACCTAATCCAACAGTATATCAAAAAGATAATTTGCCATGATAAATTGGGTTTCATCCCAGGGATGCAGGAATGCTTCAACATACCCAGGTAAATAAATATGATTCATCACATAAACAGAGTTAAAAACAAAAATCACATAATTATCTCAATAAATGAGAAAAAAATTCAATAATATCTAGCATTTCTTTAGAATAAAAACTGTGAACAAACTAGCCATAGAAGAAATATACCTCAAAATATTAAAAACCATATGACAAACCCACAGCCAACATCATACTCAATGGAGAAAAGTTGTAAGCATTCCCTCTAAGAATTGGAACAAGGTTGCCTACTTTCATCACTTCTATTCAACTTAATGCTAGAAGTTTTAGCCAGAGCAACCAGGTGAGAGAGAAAGAAATAAAGGGCATCCAAACAGGACAAAAAGTCAAACTACCTCTTTTTGCTGATAATATAATCTTATACCTAGAAGACATTAAAAACTCCTCCAAAAGGCTCCTTCATCTGATAAGTGAATTCAGTAAAGTCTGATTATAAAATTAATGCACAAAAATCAGTAGCACTGCTATACACCAACAGTGACCAAGCCGATAATCAAATCAAGAACTCAATTCCTTTTACAATAGCAACTGAAAAAATAAAATACCCGGGAGTATCCTTAAACAAAGGAAGTGAAAAATCTCTATAAGGAGAGCTATAATACACTGCTGAAAGAAATAATAGATGACACAAATAAAATAAAAATGCATCCCATGCTTATGGATTAGAAGAGTGAATATTGTGAAAATGACCATACTGCCTAAAGCAATCTACAGATGCAATGCGGTCCCTATAAAAATTTTAACATTACTTTGATACAGAAGTGCAGGGTAGAGAAAGGTGTGGTCCCTTTAAATTATACGGAAATGGGGTAGGGCATGGTCCCTGGATAGGGCTCCACCCCGACAGACTTAGAAGAGGACAGGCATTTTTGTTTTCCTGCTCAAATGTTGCATTTCCCAAGACTACCCTCGCCTGTCAAGCCCCCATCCTGTGCCTATAAAAACCCGGAGACCTTAGCAGTCAGACACATAGGTGGCTGGACGTCTAGAGGAACACATTAGAAGAAGAACACATAGGTGGCTGGATGTTGAGAGGAATGCAGCAGCGTAGGAGCACACCGGCAGGCTGGCAGGCCATCAACCAGTGGAATGAGGCAGAGTTTGGCCCAGGCAGTTGGAGGAGAGCCCGGGCCACTGAGTGGCCTGACTCTAGGGGAAAACCATTTCCTTTCTCGCTTCCCCATCTGCTGAGAGCTACTTCCACTCAATAAAACCTTGTACTGATTCTCCAAGCCCATGAGTGATTCAATTCTTCCAGTACACCAAGGCAAGAACCCAGGGTACAGAAAGCCCTTTGTCTTTGTGATAAGGTAGAGGGTCTAATTGAGTTGGTTAACACAAGCCACCTATAGATGGCAAAGCTAAAGGAGCACACGGTAGCACACGTCCACTGGGGCTTCAGGAGCTGTAAACATCCACCCCTAGACACTGCCCTGGGGTTGGAGCCCCACAACCTGCCCATCTGTATGCTCCCCTAGAGATCTGAGCAGCAGAGCACTGAAGAAACGAGCCACTCCCCATGTCTCACACCCTGTGAGGGGAACAAGGGAACTTTTCCTATCTCAATTTCTCACAGAATTAGAAAAAATAATTTTACAATTCATTTGAAAACAGAAAACAACGCAAAAAGCCAAGGAAATACTAAGCAAAAAGAACAAAGCTAGAGGCATCACATTACCTGACTTCAAATTGTACTACAAGGCTATAGGAACCAAAACAGCATGGTACTGCTATAAAATTAGTCTAATAGACCAATGAAAAAGAATAGAGAACCCATAAATAAAGCCAAATACTTACAATCAAGTGATGATCAACAAAGCATGCAAAAACCTAAACTGGGGAAAATACTATTTTATAAATGTGCTAGGAAAATTGGATAGTCACATGCAGAATAATAAAACTGGATTGCTCACCTTATACAGAAATCAACTCAAAATGGATTTTAAAAACTTAGATCTAAAATCTGAAGCCACAAAAATTATAGAAGAAATCCTTGGAAAACTCTTCTGCACATCAATCTAGGTAAATAATTTATGACTAAGACCTCAAAAGCAAATGCAACAAAACCAAAAATAAATAAATGGGGCCTAATTATACTAAAAATCTTCTGCTCAGCAAAAGAGATAATCAGCAGAGTAAACAGACAACCTAAAAAACAAGAGAAAATATTTGCAAATTATTCATCTGACAGAAGACTAATATTCAGAATCTACAAGGAACTCAAACAAATCAGCAATTAAAAAAAGTAATTCTATTAACAAGTGGGCAAATGACATGAGTAGACATTTCTCAAAAGAAAATATACAAATGGCCAAGAAACATATGAAAAAATGTTCATCATCATTAATCATCAGGGAAATGAAAATTAAAATGACAATTAGGTACCACCTTAACCAAGCCAAAATAGCCATTATTAAAAAGTCAAAAAACAATAGATGTTGGCATGGATGTGGTAAAAAGGGAGTGTTTGTATACTGCTATTGGGAATATAAATTAGTACAACCTCTAAGGAAAACCATATGAAAATTGCTCGAAGAACGAAAAGTCGATCTAACATTTGATCCAGCAATCCCACTACTGAGTATCTATCCAAAGGAAAGGAAATCACTATATCAAAAAGACACCTGTATGTGTATGTTTATCACAGCACAATTCACAATTGCAAAGATATGGAATCAACCTAAAGCCCATTAACCAATTATTGGATAAATAACATGTGGTATATACGTACCATGGAATACTACTCATCCATTAAAAAAAAGAATAAAATAATATCTTTTGCCACAACTTGGATGGAACTGGAGGCCATTATTCTAAGTAAAGTAACTCAGTAATCCAAAAGTAAATGCAGGCCAGTTGCAGTGGCTCATGCCTGTAATTCTAGCACTTTGGAAAGCTGAGATGGGCGGATCACTTGAGGTCAGGAGTTCGAAACCAGCCTGGCCAACATGGTGAAAGCCTGTCTCCACTAAAAATGCAAACAAAATAGCAGATTGTGGTGGTGAGTGCCTGTAATCCCAGCTACTTGGGAGGCTGACGCAGGAGAATTGCTTAAACCTGGGAGATGGAGGTTGCAGTGAGCCAAGATCACACCACTGCACTCCAGCCTGGGCAACAGAGTGTGACTCATCACACACACATACACACACACACACACACACACACACACACAATAAATACTGAGTGTTCTCACTTATAAGTGGGATCTACACCACAGGTTTGCAAAATCATACAGAGTGGTATATTGGATATTAGAGACTGAGAAGGGGGAGTGTAGAAGGGGGCCAAGGAATTAAAAACTACCTATTGGGTACAATGTACAGTACTCAGGTGACAGGCGCCCTAAAATCCCACACTTCACCTCTATACAAGTAATCCATGTAACCAAAAACCACTTGTACCTCTATAGCTACCAAAATAAAAAAAATTAGAATAGTCATAGCAGTACTATTCAGTATAACCAACAGGTCGAAGCAACCCAAATGTCAATCAACAGATGAATGAATAGACAAAATTGGTATATTCATACAATAGAATATTATTCAGCCTTTTAAAGGAAGAATGTTTGTCACATGTTACAACATGAATAAATTTTGAGGATGCAAGCAAAGCCAGTAGCAGCAACAACAACAAATACTCTGTGATTCCACTTACATAAAGTATTTACCAGCCTAGGCAACATGGCAAAACCCAGTCTCTACAATACAAAAGTTAGCCAGTAGTGGTGGTATGCATCTCTAGTTTCAGCTACTCAAGAGGCTGAGGTGGGAGAACTGGGTGAGCCTGGGAGGTTGAGGCTGCAGTGTGCCATGATTGTGCCACTGCACTGTAGCGTGGATGACCAAGTGAGACTCTGTCTCAAAAAAAGTATCTAAAGTAGTCAAAGTCATACAAAGAGAATGTCGAATGGCGGTTACTGAAGATTAGGGGAGGGAGAAAGGGGAAATTGTTATTTAGTGACCATAGAGTTACAGTTTTGCTAGATAAAAATGTTCCAAAAATCTCTTTCATAATAATGTGAATACACGTAACGCTAACTATTCATTTAAAAGTGTTTAAGATGATAACTTTTATGTTATGATTTTCACAATAAGAAATGAACAAGCCATCCAAAAAAAGAAGGATTTTTAAATTCATATTGCTAAGTGTCTTCTCTTCTAGGGCTGCTATAACAAGTTACCATATACCAGTTAACTTAAACAACAGAAATTAATTTCTCACAATTCTGGAGGTTAGGAAGTCTGAGATAAGGGAGCCAGCATGATCAGGTTCTGATAGGGGACATCTTCATGGTTTGCAGATGGCCTTCTCCTAGACATTTATTTATTTATTTATTTATTGCATGATGGGAAGAAATTAAAATAGAAAGAAAATTCTCTCCTGTCTCTTCTTATAGGGGCACTAATCCCACCATCAGGTCTCCACCGTCATCACCTAATTATCTACCAAAGGCCTCATCTTAAAACACCATCAGATTGGGGATTAGGGTTTCAACATATAAATTTTGGGTAAACACAACCATTCAATCCATAGCACCGAGGTAAAGAAGTCGGTTGAAATAGGCCACATAGTTCATGAATCTATTTACATGACATTCTGGAAAAGGGTGTGTGTGTGTGTGTTTAGAAAGAGAGAGACAGATGCTAATGTGAAGGAATTAACTCACACTATTGTTGGACTGGTAAGTCTGAAATTTGCTGGACAGGTCAGTTGGATAAAAGTTCCCATAGAAGTCAATGTTGCAGTCTTAAGTGTTGAAAACAGTCAACAGGTAAAATCCCTTCCTCTTCTGGGGACCTCAATCTTTTCTCCTACAACTTTTGATTGGATTAGGCCCACCCACGTTATTAAGAGTAATCTGCTTTACTCAAAGTCTACTGATTTATATTTTAGTCACATCTAAAAAACACCTTCACAAATACACACACACACACACACACACACACACACACACACACACACATACATATACTGGTGTTTGACCAAATAACTGGAAATTATAGCCTAAGAAGTTGACACATAAAATTTACTCCCATAGTGAGTAAACGGAACAGTGGTTTTGGAAGGAAGTTTGAAAAGAGAGGAAGGATTGTTATATAGGTGAATCATAGGGCAATTTTTAGGGTGATGAAATCACATACACACACACACATACACACACACATATGTGATGACAGCGGTAAGAACTAAATTGTGCTTCTCCTAAAAAATCATATGTTGAAGCCTTCAACAAAAATCATATGTTGAAGGCCATAAAAAATCATATGTTAAGTCTCCTGATATGACTGCATTTGGAGATAGGGCCTTTAAGGATGTAATTAAATTTAAATTACGTCGTAAGGATAAATCCCTAGTCCAACAGTACTGACGTCGTCATAAAAAGAAGAAGAGACAACAGAGCTCCCCTTTTCTCCCTCTTTCTCCACAGATGCACAGAAGCAAAGCCATGTGAAAACACAGTGAGAAGGTGGCCGTCTACCAGGCCAGGAAGGAGCCCCACCAGAAACCAACCCTGATGGCATCTTGATTTTGGACTTCTAGCCGCCAGAGATCTGAGAAAATAAGTTTCTGTTATTTAAGCTACTCAATCTATGGTATTTTGTTATGGTAGATCAAGAAGACTAATATGGATGGATATATGACACTATGCATTTGTCAAAATCCACAGAGTTTTATCAATTAGAAAGATTAAACTTTAGTATTTACGAGTTTTAAAAAAATAATTTAAGAGGTAGTGGATCCCAAAATTTGATGCAGGCTGTAACAAAATAATGTAAATGTATTATAAATGCATGTAATAATACACATAAGGGGGTGGATAAGTTACTGACCTAATTACCTTTGAATATGAGTGGAGCCTGCAAGACTAAAGGCAAATAGAAATATACATAAGCACTGTATTAGCACTGTACTGCAGTTGATGAAGTTGTTTCCTCATAGTTTCAGGTTTGCAAAATCACTATACATGTATATTGAAATTGAACAATTAATAAATGGATGGGCAGGTGTTAGGAGCCAGGTTTCTCACTGTTTGAGTTGGAGGTTACAGGCTATATTATTCTAGCCTTCTCTTTTAAGCCAAAGGAGAAGGCTAGAATAATGCATGTGGTAATTTATTTGATTTGAAGATATCAATATAAAGTCATATTTAGCTTTACTTAAGTACAGATGGTTGCATAAAGAAATGTGTATGTGTGTGTGTGTGTGTGTGTGTGTGTAATACACATATATATCCTTGCTCTATTAGCAGAGAGGACCTAGAACAAATGATGCTCC
The DNA here is from genome assembly GCF_049350105.2 of Macaca mulatta. NCBI lineage: Eukaryota > Metazoa > Chordata > Mammalia > Primates > Cercopithecidae > Macaca > Macaca mulatta. The sequence continues at coordinate 57,077,693 of NC_133426.1, read as the reverse complement.
AGTAGTGATGAGCACACTAGTGGCCAAATTTTGTTTCTAATATGATTATATAATAAAAGAAACCAGGGATCCTTGGAAAAACTGATGATTCCAGAACTAGGGCAGAGAATATACAGGATGAGACTGGAGCATCTTGTAAGTGTCAGAAAGTAAGAAATTACTAAAAATTTAAAAAGCAAGTAAATAAATCTGATCATAAGATGTCAAAATCTAGTCTATATTTTTAAGCATTTGCAAACATTAAAAAAAGAAATTACTAAAAATAATCATTTAAACTCATTATAATTATATTTCTGTCAATTTGTAGTTTAACTTATTTTGAACAATTTGCTTTATAATTATCAGGCCAAATAAAATGACCTTTTAAAACATCACATAAAGATCTTAAAAAGGTCTTCCTGGAACATCCTTGATGTCTGTGACTCTAAAGACAGGAGGCTCACTCTGGTCTGTTGCAAATACTTCTGAGTTTGTTTTTCTGACAAGTTGGTGTCACTGGGCCAAAGCTTGCCCAAGTAGGTGGATGCTCCTACCACTATACAATACCTAGTATATATATTTTTTTCTGCTGGAGAATAAATGGATCTCGAAGCCCTTACTGAGCCCATCTCTGAAGTATCCCAAGAATTGAAATGCGTTTGTACAAAGCTCACCACTTCACATTCTTAACACTGGCAGAAGGAAACATTTAAATGCATAAGAATGATGCCTGGATTCTTACTGGGCTAACACCTTTCTCTGCTGAAAAGACAAAAAAAATCAAAAGTAATTATTCTCACAATATAAGTTAAGAAGCGGTTAATTGAGGAGAAAAAAGGGTTTAATACACTGAGACTGTCATTCTCAGTAGTTACCACTGTGAATGTCAAGTATCCTTAGAGATTAGCAAATAATTACAATAGATTGTGCAAGATTAAATTAAAATTACTGTTTGGAAGGGAGTAAGATCTGGTAAAGGGACAGGTGTTGGCCTAGAGGGACAACTGTTTAAGATTCATTGCTAAGGTCATAATCAATGATTCAAGACACACTGGGATGGTCCCGTGTGAGTTAGTGTGGGAGAAGAGGTGATATATACAGCTAGGAAAATGGGGCCAATCAACCAGTTTTGTTTATGTATTACAGTTAAAGAAGTGTGGTCAGAGAAATCTAACCTTCTCTTCATAGTTAAAACTAGAGACATTTGCAAAGCACAGCTCCAGAATGCTCCCATCTTTGTGACCCTGTGACTTCCAGACATTAGGGCACCCATCCCAACATAAAGCTGTGGCATCAGATATCTATATAGCTCCTATACCATTTGTAAATAAAAAGTACTTGGATACTATCTTGGGTAGTCGGTCATAAAAGCTTCATGGTGAGAAGTAGTCTTGTAAGGAACTATAAACGTGTGATGAAGCTCCACCAAAGTGTAACAACTGTCTACACATTCCACCAATAGGGCTTCTGAACTGGTTGCACAATTACCACATACAGCCCAGTAATTCAAGATCAAGTCAGTTTTTATCTAGGCAATTCCACCAAGTATCAAGCATGTTGAGGACCTGCTCTTATTTCCCAGTGCAACAAACCAAAGATAGTGAGGAACTCAATATGATATGATAGGGTGATGATAAGGATGGGTGGGGCGACCTCTCCCCTTTCTTAAAGATCACTGTAACTGTGTCTCCTAATAGTAATATGTGCTTTATTAATGGAGTGCTAGCCCAATGACCAAAACCATAGGTGTGGAATAATTCTGTGCTTTCTTCCAGATTGAATTTGTACCACAGCTTCACATAATACCATTGAAACAGGAAAAGCTCCCTTAACCCCATCTCAGGGCATGTAATGGGGGTGTGTCTCACTTCTTTGGTGCCCTAGTGCTCATACCCTTAGGGGGAGCATGCCTATGGGCAAGTCATGGGGATCACCAATCCCATGGCAGCATCTAGGGTGGGTGTGTGTTACAGTGCACTCTTTCAGTTTTTCTGTCTGCAGGTGCTTGTGTTCATCAGCTCAATTAGACTGTCTGCTTTATCACAAGGACAGAGGGCTTTCTGTATCCCAGGTTCTTGTCTTAGTGTACCAGGAAAATCAGATCCCACATGGGCTTGGAGAAGGAGTGCATGGTTTTATTGAGTGAAGGTAGCTCTCAGCAGAAGGATGGAAAGCCAGAGGTGAGATGGAGTGGGAAAGTGGTGTTTCTCTGGGGTCAGGCCGCTCAGAGGCTGTACTCTCCTCTGACCACCCCCAGCCGAATTCCACATCATCCCACTGTTGATGGCCTGTCGGTGGTTGTTGGTGCCTGTTGGTGTGCTCTTCTATTACTCTGCTCCTCTCAACATCCAGCCACCTGTGTGTTCTTCCACTTGTGTGTTCCTCTCAACATCCAGCCACTTGTGTATGCTAGAGTCTTGGGGTTTTTCCCACAGGATGGGGGGCACGGCAGGCCAAGGTGGTCTTGGAAAATGCAACATTTGGGTGTGAAAACAGAACAGAAGTGCCTGTCCTCACCTAGGTCTGCAGGCACAGGCCCAAAAGTGGAGCCCTTGACAGGAACCCCACATTTTTCTACCCAGCCCTTCCCTGTCCCCCTCCCATATTACCATCATACATGCTCAGCTTGAAGAACTTAATATTAATTTCTTAACAGATGTATGGTCAAATTAACAAATGGAAAATGAATGTTGTGGAATTCTGATGATTTCCTGGTAAATATTAGATACAATAACTATTTTAGCCTGAAATTTGTGGGCAATACAGGCTCAAAGGACAGTAATGGCAAGATGTGATTGTCAATTTAAGGCTAAATAAGGCCAGAAGAAAACAGAATCTGAACAATATACCTGACCTTAAAACCTTTATGATTTGGAGAAGGCACAAGGTGGGATCAGTAAAAACAGTTGGGAAAAATAGTCCCTCAGTGATCAGTGTTTAAGGGACATTCTGTGGACACTGCATAGTTTCTAGATGTCATGGTACTAAGAGATAAACTTTGTAAGACAACATTAAAGTCCTTCCTGTAGGTGCCCAATGGGCCTATTATAAAATTATTTCTGCATCACCTTAATTCCCAAAAAAGGTGTATATATTAGGCCTCACCAGTCATTCCAGATTCCAGTTGGAGACAGTGACTTTCAACAAAATGTATTCAGAAAGCTGTTTTAGTAGAGAAGTTCTGTGTGGGTTTGTAAGTACAATATGAACTTTGATGTGCTGGACACTCAATGTGTTAGTATAGCCCTGGTAGTTACCATTATGGGATGATACCATTTAAAATTGTGAATATGAAATTATAATTGTAAAGGAGGCTGGTCCAATTCCCTGGAAAAGGTCTTCATAAATGGACCCCAAACAGAATATGCCACAGGAAATGATGCAAATACACCAACAATTTGAAATAATTTAGAAATAAACAAGTTTGAAAGAGGTACATTGTTACAGCCTAGTCAAAGAAATTTTAGCAAATCTGCATTTTGCAGTGGCATTTCTGGGAATGTATTAAAGAAACACACATGTTGTAAATATAATAACTCTTAGATTGTCTTTCAAAATAATAAGCTGAAATTGTTGTGGACATTATAGATTACCTCACTAGTTTCCATTTTAATCCTTTTCTCATTTTATAGTACTCATACCATTTTGGTGGAATTAACACCATCCCCAAATTCAGGTTGGGCCTTTGCTATCATAAGCATAATAGCCATGTGGCTCTACTCTGTCTATGTGATTGATTCTGAAATGTGTATATAAAATGGAAATAAAATAATTGGGCATAGCATTTTCTTTGGCCATATTATGAGGGCAGGCAAATAACTTATGATGGTCCAATTTAAAAAAAGCAAAATAATTTTGATTGAAAGTTGCTTTAAAAAAAACTGAGCAAGATGGCTTAATAGAACCCTCCAGCAATTATCCTCCTACCCTCTGCAGAACACCAAAATAAACAAGTATTCATGCAAAAAAGTACCTTTATGAAAACCAAAACATCAGGTGATTGATCACAGTACTTGGTTTTAACATAAATATAAGAAAAAAATGCATTCAAGAGGATAGAAAGGAGAGTCTCACATTGTCTACATGACCCCCTCCCAATCCAAAACAGGGCAGCTAGAAGAATCTATGTGTCGGGAGAGAAAAACTGAAATGAGTGTGGACATTGCATTAGAACTCGTTAGCACATTGTGTGCCACCCTGTCACAGTGGAACACAACACCAGGTCGACTTCTACTGGTACCCATGGAGGGAGCATTTAGACCAGCCCTGGACCAGGAGGGAATCTGATACTCCAGTGGGAGAAACCACGTCCTGGCCCACTTTGCCATGGGCTGACTAAAGTAGCTCAGGGCCTCGAAAATTTGAGTGGTAACCAGGCCATAGTGACTACAGTCATTGGGTGAGTCCTGCTGGTCTCAGATGCTGTGGAATGGAAGTGAGATTCAGTAGGACACCAGCTGCAGTTGGTGTGGAGGACCTGTGTGATCCCTCTCCCAATTCCAGGTAGTGCAGCTCAGAGAGAGACTCTTTCCACTTGGGCAAAGGAGAGATAAAAGTACAAGGGACTTGGTCTTGCAACTGGATATAAGCTCAACCACAGTTAAATAAAGCACCAGGTCAAATACTGAAGCTTCCAATTCCAGGATTTTGTTCCTGTACATCATTATTAGACCCACCCTGAGGAAGAAGGCAATCTGCTGCCCTGGTGAGTAGACCAAGTTCTGGCTGGATTCACCATCTACAGACTAAAGCGTATTTGGACACTGAATAAACATCAGCAGTAGCCAAACAATGGCAGCTGTGGGCCTTTGGTGAGGTCCAGTACTAATGTTGGTCTGGAAAGCCCTGGGCTTCAAGTGCAACCCAGCATAGTGACAGTCGCAGTGGCTATGGGAGTGCCTGTGTCACCTCTCCCCCAACTCCAGGCAGCCCAGCACAGAGAGATTCCATCTGATTAGCAGAAAGAGAGGTAACAGAGCAAGAGACTTTGCTTGGAAAGTCAGGGAATTCTCTCTTATCTTTTCCAAGTCCACGAAGGCTGTGTATCTAGACTGCAAGAGTTGTAGCATACCAGGGCTCAGGGTGCCACCTAGTGCTGAAATGGCTGCAGTCACCACAGCTTAGGTAACTTAATACTGTATGCTCTGAATTCTTGGAAAACCATTTCAAAAAGGTTGAGTATGAACAAGGCCAGACTGCAAAGACTGAAATAAATACATAACTCTTCAATGTCCAGATATTGAAGAATATCCACAAGCATTAAGAATATTCAGGAGACATGATATCACTAAATGAACTAACTAAGACACTAGTAACCAATCCTGAAGTGGCAGAGATATAGAACCTCTCAGAGGCAGAATTCAAAATAGCTATTTTGTGGAAGCTCAATGAACTGCAAGATAAAACAGAGAAGATATTCAGAATTCCATCAGAGATTTTACCATAGAAGCTGAAATCATTTAAAAACATCAAACAGATATCTTAGAGTTGAAAAATTAAATTGACAGAATGAAAAATGCATGTGTGTCAACAACGGAGTTGATCAAACAGAAGAAAGAATTAGTAAGCTCAAAGATGTGATACGTCAAAACACACTATCAGAGGATGAAAAAGAATGAAATATGAGAAGGAAGTGAATTGCTCCTGCAAGACCCAGGAGACAGCTCAAATACTGTGAGTACCCAAATTGCGAAAGTGAGAAAGGGGGATCATGCACCCCTGAACACACACCCTTACAGGGGAATCTAAAGGTGTAGATCACGGGAGAAGGATTTGACCTTGCCTGGAGCTGAGTAAATCTATAGTGCTGAGTGAAATACAGGGGTAGAGGAGAAGCAGGAAAAGTCCCGTGGGCTCTCTGGGTCCCCAGGGCAGTTATGTCTGACTTGTCTCACAGGGTTCCTTGGGGAGGGCTGCCAGAGGAACTGGGAAAAGATCATAGTAGAAGGAAACCTCCAGCTGAACTTTGTAACAATTCCAACCGAACCCAAAGTCTCCTGGCCAGAACTCGGGGGATGACGTGAATCTGGTGCGCAGACTCCCAGGCAGGGAGCCCTGCTTTATTCTCAGCCTGGAGGCTCGTAGTAGCCTGGAGCAAGTTTGCCCAGCAGGCCCCACTGCTTGGAAACAAACTCAGTGCTGTTGGGGCATGGTGGGAGTGAGACTAGCATTTTTTGTTGTGTGGGGGCTGGGTGAGGCCTCTAACTGCCAGCTTCCCCAACTTCCTTGATACTCTGCATGACACAGCAGAGGCAGCCATAATCCTCCTGGGAAAATAACTCCATTGACTGGGAATCACACTCCCATCTGCCACAGCAGCCACAGCAAGCTCCACCCAAGGAGAGTCTCACCTCATACACACCTAACCCTGCCCCACTAGATGGTCCTTCCCTACCCACCTTGGTAGCTGAAGACAAAGGGCATATTATCTTGGGAGTACTAGGGCCCCACTTACCGCCTGATCCTCCATATCTCTTTAAAGTGTCACCTCGTGGCAGGAGGCCAACCAGCACAAAACTAGTGCATCAAACAACCACAACTAAAGACCCTCACAGAGTCCATTTAACTCTCCTGCCATCCCCACAGGAGCAGGTGCTGGTATCCATGGATGAGAGACCTGAAGATAGTAAAGATAGTATACATCACAGGACTCTGGGCAGACAACCCCCAGTACCAGCCTGGAGCCTGGTAGCTCTGCTGGCTGGCTAGACCCAGAAGAGAAATAACCATCACTACAGTTCAGCTCTCAGGAAGCCACATCCCTAGGAAAAAGAGGAGAGTACTACATAAAAGGAACACCACGTGAGACAAAAAAAAAAATCTGAACAGCAACCTTGAGTCTCAGTTCTTCCCTCAGACATAGCCTTAACCAAATTAGAAGAAATTTTTTTAAAAATCTAGAAATATAACAAAACAAGGTTGTTTAACACCCCCAAAAACATCACACTAATTCACCAGCAATGGATCCAAGCCAAGAAATCCCTGAATTGCCCGAAAAAAATTTAAGACAGCTGATTATTAAGCTAATCAATGAGAAAGGTGATGTCCAACTTAAAAAAATAAAAATAAAAATAAAAAGACACAACAAGGTCAGGCATGGTAGCTTATAACTATAATCCCAACACTTTGGGAGGCCGAGGTGAGCAGATCACCTGAGGTCAGGAGTTCGAGACCAGCCTGGCCAACATGGTGAAACCCTGTCTCTACTAAAAATACAAAAAAATAAAAATAAAATAAAAATAAAAATAAAAATTCCCCGGGCATTGTCGTGGGCACCTGTAGTCCCAGCTACTCAGGAGGCTGAGGCAAGAGAATTGCTTGAACCAGGGGGCAGAGATTGCAATGAGCCGAGATCATGTCACTGCACACCAGCCTGGGTGACAGAGTGAGACTGTGTCCAAAAAAAAAAAAAAAAGATACAACATATGAGGGGAGAAGTCTTCAGGGAAATAGATAGCATAAATAAAAATCATGACAAATGCAGGAAATAAAGGACACACTTAGGGAAATGCAAAATGTACTAGCAAGTGTCAGCAATAAAATAGAACAAGCAGAAGAAGGAACCTCAGAGCTCAAAGACAAGATTTTGCTTTAATCAATCCAACAAGGACAAAGAAGAAAAATGTTTTTAATGAACAAAGCTTCCAAGAAGTTTGGGATTATCTTAAACAACCCAACCCAAGAATAATTGGAGTTCCTCAGGAAGAAGAGAAATCTAAAAGTTTGGAAAATATATTTGGGGGAATATTCGAGTAAAACATCCCTGGCATTGCTAGAGACCTAGACATTCAAATACAAGAAGCTCAAAGAACACCTGGGAAATTCATTGCAAAATATCATTGCCTAGGCACATTGTCATCAGGTTATCTGAGGTCAAGACAAAGGGAAGACTCTTAAGAGTTGCAAGGCAAAAGTACAAGGTAACCTATAAAGGAAAACAGATTAACAGAAAACTTCTCAGCAGAAACCCTACAAGCTAGAAGTAATTGGGGCCCTATCTTCAGCCTCATTAAACAAAACAATTATAAGCCAAGAATTTTGTATCCAGCAAAACTAAGATTCATAAATGAAGAAAAGATACAGTGTTTTTTAGACAAACAAATGCTGAGAGAATTTGCCAATACCAAGACAGTACTACAAGAACTACTAAGGGGAGATTGAAATCTTGAAACAATCCTGGAAACACATCAAAACAAAACCACTTTAAAGCATAAATGTCGCAGAACCCATAAAATTAAAATACAATTTTAAAAAGGTATACAGGCAACAAATAACGCAATGAATGGAATAGTACCTCACATCTCAATACTAACGTTGAATATAAATGGTCTAAATGTTCCACTTCAAAGATACAGAATTGCAGAATGAATAAGAATTCACCAAGCAAGTATCTGCTGCCTTCAAGAGATTCGCCTAATATATAAGGACTCACATAAACTTAAGGTAAAGGCATGGAAAAAGATATTCTATGCAAATAGACACCAAAAGCAAGCAGGTGTAGCTATTCGTATATCAGGCAAAACAAACTTTAAATCAAGAGCAGTTTAAAAAGACAAAGAGGGACATTATATAATAATAAAAGGCCTTGACCAACAGGGAAATATCACAATCCTAAATATATATGCACCTAACACTGGAGCTTCCATATTTATAAAACAATTACTACCAGACCTTAAAAATGCGATAGACAGCAAGACGATAATAGTGGGGGATTTCAAAAGTTCACAGACAGCACTAGACAGGTCATCAAGACAGAGGTCAACAGAGAAACAATGGACTTAAACTATACCCTAGAACAAATGGACTTAACAAATATTTATGAAACATTCTACCCAACAACTGCAGAATATACATTCTATTTATCAGCACATGGAAAATTCTACATAATAGGCTATATGATAGGCCACAAAAGAAGTCTCCATAAATTTTTAAAAATTGAAATTACATCAAGTACTCTCTCAGACCACACTGGAATAAAACTAGAAATCAACTCCAAAAGAAATCTTCAAAACCATGAAAATACATGGAAATTAAATAACCTGCTCCTGAATGATCAGTGGGTAAACAATGAAATCAAGATGAAAATTAAAATATTCTGTGAACCGAATGATAATAGTGAAACAACCTATAAATTTCTGGTATACAGCAAAAGTGGTGCAAAGAGGAAAGTTGATAGTGTTAAGCTACAACAAAAAGTATGAAATAGCACAAATAGACAATGTAAGGTCACACCTCAAGGAACTAGAGAAACCAAAACAAACCAAAACCAAACACGGCAGAAGAAAAGAAACCACCAAGATCAGAGCAGAACGAAATGTAATTGAATTAAACAAAACATTACAAAAGAAAAATGAAACAAAAAGCTGGTTATTTTAAAAGATAAATAAAATTGATAAACCATTGGCAACATTAACCCAGAAAAGAAGAGAGAATATCCAAATAAGCTCTATTAGAAATGATATGGGGGATATTACAACTGACACCACAGAAATACAAAAGATCACTCAAGGCTGCTGTGAACACACGCATAAACTAGAAAACCTAGAGGAGATGAATAAATGCCTGAAAATATACAATCCTTATAGCTTAAATCAGGAAGACTTAGAAACCCTGAACAGACCAATAACAAGCAGCAAGACTGAAATGGCAATTTAAAAATTACCAACAAGAAAAAAAGTTCAGGATGGGACAAATTCACAGCAGAATTCTATCAGACATTGAAAGAACATAGGTACCAATCCTATTGACATTATTCCACAAGATAAAGAGAGAATCCTTCCTAAATCATTCTGTGAAGCGAGTATCACCCTACCACCAAAACCAGGAAAAGATATAACCAAAAAAGGAAACTACAGACCAATATCCCCGATTAATATAGATAAAAAAATAATTAACAAAATGCTAGCTAACCAAGTCCAACAGCATATCAAAAACATAATCCACCATGATCAAGTGGGCTTCATACCAAGGAAGCAGAGATGGTTTAACATAAGCAAGTCAATAAATGTGATACACCCCATAAACAGAATTAAAAACAAAAATCACATGATTATCTCAACAGATGAAGTAAAAGCATTTGACAAAAGCCAGCAGTGCTTTATGATTAAAATCCTCAGCAGAATCAGCATACCTGAATGTAATAAAAGCCTGACCTACTTGAATGTAATAAAAGCCATCTATGGCAAACCCACAGCCAACATTATACTGAATGGGGAAAAGTTGAAATCATTTCCTCTGAGAACTGGAACAAGACAAGGATGCCCACTCTCACCACTTCTGTTCAACATAGTACTGGAAGTCCTAGCAAGAGCAATCAGACAAGACAAAGAAATAAATGTCATCCAAATTGGTAAAGAAGAAGTCAAACTGCCACTATTTGCTGATGATATGATCAGATACCTAGAAAACCCTAAAGACTTCCAAAAAGCTCCAAGAACTGATAAATGAATTCTGCAAAGTTTCAGGATACAAAATTAATGTACACAAATCAGTAGCTCTGCTATACACCAACAGTGACCAAGCTGAGAATCAAATCAAAACTCAATGCCTTTCACAATAGCCACAAAGTAAATAAAATACTTACAAATATACATAACCAAGGGGGTGAAAGACCTCTACAAGGAAAACTGCAAAACACTGCTGAAAGAAATCACAGACAACACAAACAAATGGAAAAACATCCCATCCTCATGGATGGGTAAAATCAATATTGTGAAAAAGACCATACTGTCAAAAGCAACCTACAAATGTAATGTAATTTTCAACAAAATGATACCATCATTCTTCACAAAACTAGAAAAAAACAATCCTAAAAAGGAGCCTGCATAACCAAAGGAAGACTAGGCAAAAAAAAAAAAAAAAAAAAAAAAAAAAAAGAAAAAGAAAAAAAGAAAAAGAAAAAAAAGAAATCTGGAGGCATCACATTACCCAAATTCAAACTACACTATAAGGCCATAGTCACCAAAACAGCATGATACTGGTATAAAAACAGGCACATAGACCAATGGAACAGAATAGAGAACCTAGAAATAAACCCAAATGCTTATAGCCAACTGATTTTCAACAAAGCAAACAAAAACATAAAGTCGGGAAAGGACAGCCTATTCGACAAATGGTGCTGGCATAATTGGCAAGCCACATGTAGGAGAATGAAGCTAGATCCTCATCTCTCACCTTATACAAAAATCAACTCAAGGTGTATCAAGGACTTAAATCCAAGACCTGAAACTGTAAAAATTATAGAAGATAACATTGGAGAAATCCTTCTAGACATTGGCTTAGGCAAAGACTTCATGACCAAGAACCCAAAAGTGAATGCAACTAAAACAAAGATAAATAAGTGGGACTTAATTAAAATAAAATGCTTCTGCACAGCAAAAGGAACAGTCATCAGAGTAAACAGACAATGCACAGATTGAGAGAAAATCTTCACAATCTATCCATCCAATGGAGGACTAATATCCAGAATCTCCTGGGAACTCAAACAAATTAGCAAGAAAAAGCAAATAATCTCATCAAAAAGTGGGGTAAGGACATAAATACACAATTCTCAAAAGAAGATATACAAATGGCCAACAAACATATAAAAAATGATCAATGTCACCAATGATCAGAGAAATGCTAATCAAAACCACAATTCAATACCACCTTACCCCCAAAGAATGGTCATAATAAAAAAAATCAAAAACTAATAGATGTTGGCATGGATGTGGTGAAAAGGGAACACTTCTACACTGCTGGTGGGAATGTAAACTAGTACAACCACTAGAAAAAAACAGTGTGGAGACTCCTTAGGGAACTAAAAGTAGAACTAACATTTGATCCAGCAATCCCACTACTGGGTACCAACCCAGAGAAAAAGTCATTATACAAAAAAAGATATTTGCACATGCATGTTTATAGCAGCACAATTCGCAATTGCAAAAATGTGGAACCAGCCCAAGTGTTCATCAATGAGTGGATAAAGAAACTGTGGGATGTGTGTGTGTGTGTGTGTGTGTGTATGTATACACACACACATATACATACATATATATAGTGGAATACGTATATATAGTGGAATATATATATAGTGGAATATATATATAGTGGGATATATATAGTGGAATATATACATATATATGTGTGTATATATATATACACTACTCAGTCATAAAAAGGAAGGAATTAACGGCATTTGCAGCAACCTGGATGGAATTGCAGACTATCATTCTAAGTGAAGTAACTCGGGAATAAAAAACCAAACATTGTATGTTCTCACTCATAAGTGGGAGCTAAGCTCTGAGAATGCAAAGGCACAAGAATGATACAATGGAATCTGGGAACACTTGGAAAGGATGGGAGGGAGGGCTGAGGGATAAACGACTGAAAATTGGGTTCAGTGTATACTGCTTGGGTGATAGGTACACCAAAATCTCACAAATCACCACTAAAGAACTTACTCATGTAACCAAATACCACCTGTTCCACCAAAAACCAATGGAAATTTTAAAATCTAATAAAAAAAGAAAGAATGAATGTGCTTATGAGATCCAGAAAATTGTCTCAAGTGGGGGGAAAAAAACACAGAATTACTTGCTTTAAAGAGGATGTAGAGAGATCAGGGTAGAATGTTTATTCAAATAAATAATAACAAAACATTTTTCAAACCTCGAGAAAAATATAAATATCCAAATACGAGAATGTTAAAGAACACCAAGAAGACTCAATCTAAATAAGATGACTGCAAGGCATATAATAATCGAGCTCACAAAAGTCAAGGACAAATAAAGAATCCTAAAGTCGGCAAGAGAAAAAACCAAATAACATGTAAAGGACCTCTGATACGTCTATCAGCAGACTTCTTAGCAGAAATCTTGCAAGCCAGTAAAGAATAGGATGACATATTGAAAGTGCAAAAGGAAAAAACTGAAAGCTGAGAATACTGCCAGCAAAGTTATCTTTAACTTGAGAATATCCACAAAGTTATCCTTAAAACATGAAGGACAGATAGACTTTCACAGAGAAAAGCTGATGAAATTCATTACTAGACCTGTCTTTCAAGTAATACTGAGTTCTTCAATATGAAAGGAAATGACACAAAAAGGCAAGAAATCATCTAGAGATCTAAAACTCACTGATAAATGTAGATACATAGACAAATTTAGAATATTATAGTACTGTACTTGTATATAAACCACTTATATCTTTACTGTGAAGACTAAAAGACAAAGCTATCAAAAATAATAACAGGCTAGGCATGGTAGCTCATGCCTATAATCCCAGCATTTTGGGAAACCAAGATGGGTCAATCACCTGAGGTCAGGAGTTCAAGACCAGCCCAGGCAATATGGCGGAACCCATCTATACCAAAAATACAAAAAATTAGCTGAGCATGGTCGTGCACTCCTGTGGTTCTAGCTACTCAGGAGGCTGAGGTAAAAGGATCACTTGAGCCTTGGGGGCAGAGGTTGCAGTGAGCCAAGATTATGTCACTGTACTCCAACTTGCGTGACACAGTAAGATCCTATCTCAATAATAATAATAATACAAGCAATTTTAAGAGACAGACAATATAAAAAGATATATAGAAACAACAAAAAGTCATAAGGGGGGATGGAGTTAAAGTGTAGCACTTTTTCAATTTTCTCTTTTTTTCTCCATCATCGTCAGAGTTGTCTTTAGTTTAAAACAATTCTTTAGAATAGTCTTGCAAGTCTCCTTGTATCCATGAAGCAAAAGTCTGTAACAAATATACAAAAAATATAAAGCAAGAAATTAAGATATACTACCAGAAAAAAATCACTTATACACAAGGAAGGACAGAAATAAAGAAAAAAAGGACTTAGAAAACAAGCAGGAAGCAAATAACACAATGAAAGTTGTAAGTCCTTACCTATCCATAATAATATTGGCAGTAAATGGAATAAATTATCTAATCAAAAGACCTAGAGTGGCTGAATGAATCAAAAAATAAGACCCAAAGTAGATTCTGTGTACAAGAAACTAATTTTACTGATAAAGACATACAACAGACTGAAACTTAAGGAATGGAAAAAAGATATTCTATGCAAATGGAAACCAAAACAGAGCAGGAATAACTATACTTATATCAGATAAAGTAGATGTCAAGCCAAAAACTGTGAAAAGAAACAAAGAAGGTCATTATACAATGATAAAAGGGTCAATTCAGCAGAGGATATAATAATTGTAAATGTATATGAACCCAGCACCAGTGCACAGAGATATATTTAAAAATATTAGTACAACTAAAGAGAGAGGTAGATCCCAAAACAATAACAGGTGTGGACTATAACACCCCACTTTCAACATGGTAAAGATCATCTAGACAAAAAAACTAACAAAGAAATGTCAGACTTAATCTGCACTATAAACTCAGAGGACCTATTACACACTTAGAAAACATTTCATCCAAAAGGTGCAGAATACACATTCTTCTCCTCAGCACATGGAACATTATCTAAGAAAGACCATATGTTAGGCCACAGAATAAATCTCAACAAATTTTTAAAATATTAAAATTATATCAAGTATCCTTTCTAAATACAATGGAATAAAACGATAGAAATAAATAACTAGAATTTGAAAACTATACAAATACATGAATATTGAACAACAGGCTCCTAAATGACCAATGGGTCAAGGAAGAAATTAAGAAGGAAATTTTTAAAGTTTCCTGAAACAAATGAAAATTAAAGCACAACATACCAAAACCTAGAGGACACAGCAAAAGCAATACTAAGAGGAAAGATTGTAGCAATAAATGCCTAAGTCAAGAGAAGCATAAAAACTTTAAATAAACAACCTAAAAATGCACCTTAAAGAAGTAGAAAATCAAGAACAAATCAAACCTTGAATTAGTAGAATAAATAATAAAAATTGGAGCATAAATAAAATTGAAACTGAAAGACAATACAACAGATCAATTAAACAAAAAGTTGGCTTTTTGAAAACATGACAAAAATCTACAAACCTTCAGCCAGACTAAGAGAAGACTCAAATAAAATGACAGATGAAAAATTAGACTGGGGTGTTGGGGGCAAGTGGAGGGAGAGCATTAGGACAAATAGCTAATGCATGTGGAACTTAAAACCTAGATGACAGGTTGACAGGTGCAGCAAACCACCATGACACACATATACCTATGTAACAAACCTACACATTCTGCAGTTGTATCCTGGAACTTAAAGTAACATTAAAAAAAAAAAGAAGAAAAATGAGACATTACAAGTAATACCACAGAAAATAAAAAGATTATTACAGATGATTATGAGCAGTGCCAATAAATTTTAAAACCTAGAAGAAATGGGTAAATTCCTAGACACATACAATCTACCAAGATTGAATCATAAAGAAATAGAAAACCTGAACAGACCAATAATAGGTAATGAGATAACAATGGTAATAAAATGTCTCCCATCAATGAAAAGCCCAGGATCTTGTGGCTACACTGCTGAATTCTACCAAAAATTTAAGGAAGAACTAATACAAATCCTACTCAAATCATTCCAAAATATCAAATAGGAGGGAATGCTTCCAAACTCATCCTGGAAGGCTAGCCTTATTCAGATACCATAACCAAAGACACCCCAAAAGAGAAAATTGTAGGCCAATATTACCAATAAACATACATGCAAAATCCTCAACAAAATGCTAGCAAACTGAATCCAACAACAAATTTAAAAGATCATTCGTATGATCAAGTAGGATTAATGTTAGGGATGCAATGATGGTTCAACATACACAAATCAATAAATGCGATATATCACATAAATAGAATAAAGTACCAAAACCATAAGGGCATTTCAATAGATGCCAAAAAAAATTCAATGAAATTTAACATCGTTTCATGAAAAAAACTCTCAACAAAATGGATATAGAAGGAGCATATCTCAAAAGAATAAAGGTCATGTATGGCAAACACAGCTAGCATCATATTAAATGGGAAAAAACCTGAAAGCCCTTTGTCTATGACCTGGAAAAAGACAAAATAACAGCTTTTACCACACAAAAAATATTATTTTCATGGGGTACATGTGTGGGCTTGTTCCATAAATATACTGCATAATGCTGGGGTTTGGGCTTCTACTGAACCCATCACCCAGATAGCTAACATAGTACTCAATAGGTAGTTTTTCAATCATTCCTCTCTTCCTCCCCCTTTTTGGAAATCCTAGTGTCCATTATTTATATCTTTATGTCCATATGCATCCATTTTTTGCCTCCCGTTTATAAGTGACAACATGCAGTATTAGATTTTCTGTTTCTGCATTCATTCACGTAGGATAATAGCCTTCAGCTGCATCCATGATGCTGAAAAGGGCATGATTTTATTCTTTTTGGTGGCTGTGTAGTATTCCACGGTGCTTTCACCACTTTTATTCAACATAGTACTGGAAATTCCAACAAGAACAATTAGTTAAGAGAAAGAAACAACACCCAAATTGGGAAGGAAGAAGTTAAATTGTCTTTATTTGCAGATAATATGATTTTATATTTAGAAAAAATCTAAAGACCCCACCAAAAACGAATTGGAACTAAGAAACTGATTTTATTTATAAAATCAACATATAAAAATCAGTAGCATTTCTAAATGCCAACTGTGAAAAATGTAAAAAAGAAATAAAGAAAGCAATCCTTTTTACAATGACTACAAAATATAAAATACCTAGAAATAAACTAAACCAAAGAAATGAAAGATGTCTGCAATAAAAATTATAAAACATGGATAAAAAATAAAGACCACACAAAAATAGAAAAATATCCATGTTCATGAGTTGGACTAATTAACATTGTTAAAATGTCCATACTACTCCAAGTTATCTACATATACATAAACACAATCTATGTCAAAATACCAAAGACATTCTTTATGGAAACAGAAAATAAACAGTCCTAAAATTCATATGGAGCTACAAAAGGATAAGAATGGTCAAAGCAATCCTGAAGAAAAAGAACTAAGCTGGGGCATCAAATTGCCTTACTTCAAATTATACTATAAACTTATGGTAACCAAAACAGCATGGTACTGGCATATGAATAGACACCTGGACCAATGAAACAAAATAGAGAACTCATAAATAAATCTATGCATTTATAGTCAACTTATTTTCAACAAAAGAGCCAAGAACACACACTATAGTAAAGACAGCCTCTGTAATAAATGTTGTTGGGAAAACTGGGTATCCATACACAGAAGAATGAAACTAGACACATCTATCTCTCACCATATACAACACCCAAATCAAAATGGATTAAAGACATAAATCTAAGATCCAAAATTATGAAGTGACTAGAAGAAAACTTTGGGGAAAAGCTTCCGAATATTGGTCTGTGCAATGATTTCTTGAGTAAGACCTCAAAGCACAGGCAACCAAAGGAAAAACGGGAAAATGAAATCACAACAGCTAAAAAACTTCTGCACAGCAAAGGAAACAATCATAAAATGAAGAGACAACCTAGATAACAAGAGAAAATATTTGCAAAGTATTCAACTGGCAGGGGATTAATAATAAAAATATGTAAGAAATTCCAACAACCCAATAGTAAAAAATCAAACAATCTGATTTAAAAATGGGCAAAAGAGCTGAGTAGACATTTCTCAAACTAAGACATACAAATGGACAACAGATATATACAAAGTGTTCTAAATCACTAATCATCAGGTAATTTTATATCAAAATAGCAATGAGATACCATTTCACCCCAGTTAAAATGGCTATATCAAAAACACAGAAAATAAAAACTGTTGGTAAGGAAGTGAAGAAAGGGGTATCCTTGGACATTGTTAGTGGGAATATAAATTAGCATAACCATTATGAAAAACAGTGTGGTAGTTCCTCAAAAACTAAAACTAAAAATTCCATAAGATCCAGCAATCTCACTATTGGTTATATATCCAAAAGAAAGGAAATCAGCATATCAACGAGCTATCTGCACTCACATATTTATTTGCAGCACTGATCACAATAGACAAGATATGGAATCAACTTAACTGTCCATCAATAAATAAATGGATAAAAAAATGTGATATATATATATAATAAAATATTATTCCACCATAGATTAAGATTAACCTAACACCTATTTAACTTTTTTTTTTTAACTTTTTAATATGTTAGTCAATACATTGTTTTTATTGTATACCCATTTGGTTTATTATCCTAAAACATGTAACTGAAAACATCTTACTTGATATAGCAACCTAATATTGTTGATTATTTTCAGAATTATAGGATACTGTGAAAAACTATGACTCACAAAAAAAAAATTTAAATGATGTCACTTTATGCGGAATAGATAAAGTTTGTTAAGTATTGTAATCACATTCAAAAATAACTCTTTAAGTTTAAAATAAACCATGTCTCTAAATCTAAAATATGCCTACACAATGCTGTGGAGAAACACTTAATATATGTATTCGCGAGTATGTATGCTACACATTTGCGTATGGTCGTAATGGATTCATGTCGCCATAAGTGTATACACATGGTATTTCTATGTTAATTGGTAGGTTTCCAAAGAATGTGAGAAATGTCTGAAAGATGGAAAACAGATGGAGCAGGAGACCTGAGGGGAGGAGCTAGAGAGCTTGAAGGATTCAGTGAGCAGAGACAGGAAGAGAGAAAAGGCCACCTACAGGTTCCACTGCTGTGAACTGTGGAAAGGGAAGGAGGAGCCCAGGAGGGGCCCCAGGGAAAGAAAGGAAGACCTACTCTGTGTTTAGAAGAAGGGAAGACATCAGTACTAAGGGGAAACTAACACTGCGGTCTTGTGCAGAAAAAGGGCAGAGACTACAGCCACTGCAGCAGGGAAAGGTGGCAGCCCCATGTGGCTGAGGGGCGGCCGCCGCCAACAAGGAGGCAGACGGCCAGCCAGCCAAGCGCTGGGGACACCGCTGCAGTGCTCTTTGCCAGGCTCGCCGCACTCCTACACACGCTCCTCATCTACGGATCCTATCCTCCCCGCTCTTGCAAACACTCACACAGTCAATCGCCTGTTGACCCTCCTTCGGCACAGGCTCACAGCAGAGGCAGCAGAGAGGTGTCCGATTTGGGCACCCGAGGCCCGCGATCCGCAGCGGTGGGGGCCAGGCAGGGCAAAGCCATTGGTGGGCACCAGAATGGAGGAAGGAATCCAGCAGGAGACAGGGGGTGGAGGTGGGCGCCAGGCAAGGGTGGGGTGGGGGAGTGCGGTGGACAACAGGGGAAAGGGTAGGAATAGGAGCCAGACAAGGATTTGAAAGTGATACCCAGGAAGCAAGGGAGGTAGGTACCAGGGAAGTGGTTAGGATAGGCAGTGGGGGTTATGGACAGCAGCAGGGGCACAGAGGGCATGAGGGTAGTGGGTGCTGGTCAAGGCCGCTTTGCAGGGGATTGGGAGTGGACTCCAGTGGCAGCAAGGGGTTCGGGGAGGGCAGTGGGCTCTGAGCTAGGAGGACGTGGCCCAGCCACTTCTGCAGAGTTCCTAACCACAGACAGCTCTACTGCACCACTCCAGCCTTTCCCCACAGCCCAA
Source organism: Macaca mulatta (assembly GCF_049350105.2). NCBI lineage: Eukaryota > Metazoa > Chordata > Mammalia > Primates > Cercopithecidae > Macaca > Macaca mulatta. The sequence continues at coordinate 57,058,199 of NC_133426.1, read as the reverse complement.
AGGAACTTAAGAGGGAGAGCACTGCAGGCATGCAGCCAGATTTCCAGCATTGCTTCCAGGCTCCTAGGGGAACCTTAGGCACTAGCGCAGAGTATATCCAGACATGGCTATAGGGAAAAGTTTGCCTCGTGGCACACTGGATATGTCTCTCTATCCTCTCTCCTCCCCCAGCAGGCATGAAGACCCCCAACAAACCAGGGCAGCTGCAGGACGGGCCACTGGGTCTGCAAACATGACAAAGAAAAAAGTCTCCCAAAAGAAGCAGAGAGGCAGACCTTCATCCCAGCCCCGCAGGAACATCGTGGGATGCAGAATTTCTCATGGATGGAAAGAAGGAGATGAGCCCATCACCCAGTGGAAAGGAACCGTTCTGGATCAGGTGCCTATAAATCCCTCTCTTTATCTGGTGAAATATGATGGAATTGACTGTGTTTATGGACTGGAACTTCACAGAGATGAAAGAGTTTTGTCTCTTAAAATTCTTTCTGACAGGGTGGCATCATCTCACGTTAGTGATGCCAACCTTGCAAATACCATAATTGGCAAAGCAGTGGAACACATGTTTGAGGGAGAGCATGGTTCTAAGGATGAATGGAGGGGTATGGTCTTAGCTCAAGCACCTATCATGAAAGCCTGGTTTTATATTACCTATGAGAAAGATCCTGTCTTGTACATGTACCAGCTTCTAGATGATTATAAGGAAGGTGACCTCTGCATCATGCCAGAATCCAATGAGTCTCCTCCAACAGAGAGGGAGCCAGGAGGAGTTGTAGATGGCCTGATAGGTAAGCATGTGGAATATACCAAAGAAGATGGCTCCAAAAGGATCGGCATGGTCACTCACCAAGTGGAAGCCAAACCCTCTGTGTATTTCATCAAGTTTGATGACGATTTCCATATCTATGTCTATGATTTGGTGAAAAAGTCCTAACTGTTAGGGTAAAATTTGGCACATGTGTGGAAATAAATGTATAATTTGTAGACATGAAAAAAAAGTTACCTTACAGTGTACTGAAAGCCTATGGAATCCCTGATAACCCAACATCTTTGCCAGCATTAACTGTTGTTTTGTTCTAAAAAATACAAATTTGTGTGTACGTGACATGCTGTGTGTAAGCGCTTTGTCTTGTTGAAAAGATCAGGTGTGTTTGGTAGATGGGGGATGAAAGGAAGGAACAGCTGTCAATTTCGGCTGTGAATAAAGTTCAGTTAGAATCATAATCAGTCATTTAAAAATGGCACCAGACTTAGCTGGTCTGGTCTGGAAGGGGCAGGGGAAAGAACAAGAGATTAGCTGTCTCGGGGAGAGAGGAGGAGGTGACTGCTTAGGAAAAGGTGGAAAAGGGCCAGAAAGGGAGGGGATTCTTGGGGGAGGGGATGACCTATGAGGAGGAAACCTCCAAATGGGAAAGGAGTGAAGACTAACAGAGGGAGAGTGAGATCTTGGGGCTTAGAGGAAAACAGACAGAATAAATTGAGAACAGAGGAACATAAAGAAGTTTAGAAGATGGACCAGAGTAAGGGGGAGAAGTATCAACCTGACAGGGATCTGGGGAGAGGCTAATGGAAACACAAAGGAAGAGTTGCGTGGGTTAGGGTGTTGCAGGGATTAGAAGAGGGCCACTGAGGAAGAAAGAATTCAAAGAATAAAGACTGAGAGAGGGAGTGGGAATACAGGAAAAGAGTTGTGGGCCCATGAGAGATGGGAAGGTCAAGGAAAATGTTGGACTTCTGGCAGTGTCCATATTGCTCTTCCTGGCTCTATGCACAAAGGAAGTGGCAACTGTCAAAGATGCTGGATGCATTGGAGGTTCCTTAGAAGAGCTTTCTGACAGGAATGACTCAGTCAAGTTAATCCGGAGCCAAGTTTATGCCCATAAGGCTTTTCCTGTTTCAGGGAGTTCATGACACATCCACCCAGAGAACCCCAGCCCTCAGCCTAAACACACTAACATGGTGCCCCACAAGTGCTGGGCTGTGGGCTGCCTCCTCACATTTGTCCTGCACTAGATAAGCAATCCTGGTAGAGGATGGGTCAGTGGGGCTCTCAGAACTTAAGAGATGTGCCATCTTGCATTTGGAAAGTACTTTATCCAGAAAAAAGGAAACCTTACTGAACTCAGGTGCAGCAGTCTCATCACACCAGTTCCTTCTGCTGGAATGTTTGTTTTCTATCTAGAGACAAGGTACATCAGAAGATTGAGCCTAGTGTTTCTCTCCACGGTATGGGGAGTACTTGTCTGTCCATGCTTCTTACAGCAGCTGCCTGAAACCATAGGTGGCTCCAACCAATGACCCACTAAAAGAGACCTGCTGTCCCAAGAAGCCACATTCTGGTTAGACCTTCCCCACAAAGCTGGTGTCTGCATACCCCTCACAGGCACCTGTTGGCCAGTCTTGCCTACCCAAGCTCACAGAAATCTGTGATAGAAGTCTGTGAAGCTCTTTGTTTCCAGGTGAGGCAGATGCCATGGGGCAGTCGGGCTGGAAGTTGTGACTTGGTATAACTCATTCAGCTGTACAGTATCACAAGGAAGTGTCAAGGTTGGTGGGGAGAGGGAGCAGCAACCCACCAAAAGTCCCTCAGAACTATGGTGTCTGATGCAAAGATAGATCTGTATATTTCTCTTCCTCCCCTCCTTGCCTTTCCCCAGTCTTTCTCCTGTAGCCCATCTGAAAACCCTCTCACTAGTTTCTGCAACCACACCCTTCACTAAATTATACCTCTGACCCCAAAGAAAGAGTGCTGGTGACCCCTGTTGCCCAGGTTACCCTAACTCCATGGATAGTGGGAGATGCAAGGAGCTGTCAGGAGTTGAAAGAAGATGGTAAATAGAGTTTATTCTCTGCACCCAACATGGCCTGAGGCTGACTGCCTCAAGAATTACACAAGGCAAGCCTACCTCACCGTAGCAGGGATTAATTTTCATGTATACATCACACAATTCAGTCCAACAAATACCAGCTGACTGCCCAGGGACCAATCTCAGTCAGCTGCCAGATTTTGTTTCATCTTTGTGTTTTCATTGTTTTCTGTTTTTAATTAAGTACTTTAGACATTTGGGAGATTGCACACAATGAAAATTTATGTTTCTGGCATCTCCTGAAAGTGAAACAGAACAATTACAAACAACAACAACAACAACAACAACGTGAGGATTGGGGCCCTCATTCCAACAAGGATAAATGCAGCTGGGCCTTAGGTAGGTCCCAGTCCAGTTTAGACTCCGAATACCCTCTCCAGTTGGCCACACCCCCAGCTGGCCTGCTTCACACTAATAAAATGCACAGTTGTTCCCTGGAAGCGTTTGCACTTGTGACTGGGGCTACACCCTGGAAACACTGCCCCTTTGACTTGCTTTGATCCCATTTGCTTTTTAATTTACTTGTTTTATCTTTACCCCACAAATACTTACTTCAGGTGGGCTCTCTGCCAGGCATTCTTCTAGGCACAGATATTGATGATGTAATAATGAATGAAAGAAGCAAACCAAAATTCTTATCCTCATGGAGCTTTCATTTTAGTGTGGGGGATAGACAGTAGCCAAAATGAATAAGCAATTATAATGTGTATTCATAGTGACTAGTGTTAAATAGAAAAATATAAAGCAAGGAATTGGGATAGAAAATTTCAGGAGGGAGGCTGAAACTAGATAGATAAGGTGTCCAGGGAAGGCCTTACTGAGAACTTGGCTTTTGAGTCTCACCTGAAGGCAGTGGGAGAACTCACCCTGTAGCTGTCTGGGGAAGGAGCATTCCAGATGGAGGGACAGCAGGTGCTGAGGCCCCAAGACAGGTTTAGGCTGGCATGTTTGAGGAGCAAGGAGGATGCTATCATGTCTGGAGCTGAGTGAGCAAGGCAGAGAAAAGCAGGAGCTGGTTTCAGAGAGGTAATGGGGATGAGAGAGAGAGGCAGACAGCTTATAGCCCTGTAGGTTTCAAAATGCAATTTGGCTTTTACATGGAATGTGATGGAGACCCATCCATGTATTGATAGTGGAGGGGAGACAAGATTTGTCTTAGTTTTACAGGATCACTCTGACAACTTGGAGAATAGTTTTTATTAGTATATGATGAATAAAGGGAGAATAATTAGTAGGATATTCCAATTATTTTGGTAACCGATAATGGTGGGTTTCAGTATCCTGGTGGTAGTAGACATGGTGAAAATTAGTTGGATCTGGCTGTTTTCAGGTATACCCTGCATGTTTTCCTATTTGATGATGTTGTGCAGTGGAAGATAAATATGAGTCAAGGACTACACCATGTTTTCCGGTCTTCTTTTGAAGATCTTAAGAGAAACAAATTCCCAGTGAAAACCATAGATGACAGAATTGGGCTCTATACTCAATGCCTAGATTGGGCCTCCCCGCTCTGGATAACTCCCATAGCCATTATATTGGAAACCACTGATATGTTATTTTGGCAATGGGCCAACAAAGGGAGTTTGTCACAGATTTAAAACTGTTAGTGAAAAATTTAATGTACGGCTGTTCAAAAGTTCTTAGTATTCAGACAGGGCTTAAACCTGTATTCTGTTTGGATAAAGAACAGATGTTTATATTTCAGTAGATTTGTTCAAAATTCATTACATATATCACGTCCCATTTCCCATTCCCCAAGCCCATGTGCTATTATTGGTACTGAGAATACATGAGTTAAAATGTAAGAGAGTTTCATATTAATGATCAGTGATGGGATCACACACAATTAATCAGTCTTGGTTCGTGCACTCATCACAGTAAAAGAGATATGGTCAGAATCCTCCAACTCTTTTCCTTAGGTCACTACTGGACATAGATGGAAGTTGACACTGTGAAATTCCAAGAGTTTTTCTTTCCTCTCAGAGATTACGGTACATTTCCTAGTAAATCATTTCCTATATTTATTTTTGGTAGGTAATGATAGGTTCAAGCAGATCTATAACATTTTTGCTTTCTCTTTCAGATTGAAATTGTACCACATCTCAAGAAAACGTTACAGTTATGTACAGTTAATGTTTCAGAGGACTAAGAATGAAAAATCTTTACTCTTTGTAAGTTTGTAACCATTTGAGAGAACAGCACCATAATGACACATTTGGAAGTCAAAATACCCCCTTGGTATTTAATAAAAGCTGAACTGGAGGACATGGTTAGATACGGGGCTTCAAGGACTTCCTAATATTTCACCCAAACACAAGCACAACTGGATAATGATGGACTTCTCTGATACGGCCGCAAAGCTTATCCTACGTTTGAGAATGAATTAGAGTGTCTCTTCTGTCCAAAAGAAATAAACCCAAGAGATAAATAAAATGGTTTTTCACATGTCCAACTCCTCTCACACTCACCAATTAGGAAAGCCTTTGAGAGATATGCAGCCAGGGGAATTAGGGTGCTATTTGGCAAATGCTATACACAGTACTTCATAGAAACAAAATGGAATTTTTTAATTTTATGCAGTTAATACGTTGCACAATATACCTGAGAATAATTTGCAATGTATTGTAGTTAGAGGTTAGATATTTTCAGTGTGGCTTTAATGTCCTTTTAAAAATCTATTTCGGAGGCATCTGAAATAAACTATAAGTTGCTGAGCTCGCTAGTTTAAATAAGTAATAGCACATATTAAAGAGGGACCTCACGAAGTGGGAGCATGATTCCACTGACTCCCCTAAAATCTTCTTGCCTCTGTCTTGAAGGAAGTAAACTATACCACTGATTGACCACAGGAGTGGCTAATTAAAACCACTAGTCTAAAAGACACTAAACAGTGGGCACATGAAAACTCTTTCGCTAAAAATCGCTAAACTTTAAAATGTTGAATGAAATATGACAGACCTCCTTTTAAATGTATAGCTGAGCTTTAAATATTGTGAGGGAAGTCAACAGGGACCAACAATTAAGAAAGAACTGCAAACAACAGTAGTAAGCACATAACCTGATGCTTTGGCAACATGGAAGGAGAGGGGTGCTGTCTCAGTAACTAAAGGATTTTAAAAAGAAGATAAGGCCTTAAGTTCGATAAATTTGGCTGTTGGAAACTAAGATCTTCTCACCTGTATTTCAACTCTCCACATAAATAGCCCCGAACTATATTTTAAAAATGTAAACCAGATTATGCCACCCTCCTGCTTAGAATGCTCCAAAGGCTTCTTATTGCAGTTAATATACAAAACAATCTTCATGCCTTATTCTGCATGCGCTAGATCATGCATTCTCAAACAGAATGATATTGCCCCCAAAAGGGGGAAATATGATTGTTGGTGTGAGAAGTGGAAAGATATGAAGTTTTACAATGGTTTGTGTCCTCCAAAGCTCAACTGTATTTGACAAAATCTTATACTTTAGAACTTAATCACTCTTGTTTTCTTCGATATCACAGGAACATTGCCATTGAGCTCATGGAAGATACATGAAATGTATGCAAGACCAGCACTACAAAATCATAGCAAATAGATGACTTTGATTGTAGGACTTTCAATCTATTGCTCATTCTTGAAGTCATATGTCAAGAAGTGGCCTTTGTGTACCTACTGGCTGCCACTGAGTGACTATGTTTGATCCTCGATGTCTGGTGTGTGACTTGGGCTTTGAGAATTAAATAAAAATAGTTAATATTTAACTTTACAGAAGTTATTTAACCCATCATAATTTCTGTCAAGTACTAAAAAGAAAAAATGATAATATATGAATATCTAGCTGCTAGTTACAACTGATTTTGTCATATCAAGCAAAAGTGAAAAGTTAAATTCACAAAAATTACTTTGAAGAAATTAATTTAATGTTTTCCATTGTTTCACCTTTTCTAGAAAAATGTCGTGAATAATTTTTTAAATGTGATTACATCACTATTATGTATTTATATAAACTGCCAATTTGCATACATACTTTGACACATTATAATTTATGTAAGTAAATACATTCCATTAAAAGTCACTTAGCAAATACACTTATACAGTTAAGTTAGATATTGCTAGCTTTCTAATTTTTAATTTAACTACTACCTTCAAATTTTATTCATACTTAATCCTGCATACAGGTTGATTATATATAAAATACAGATATACATGCATTTATTGACTAGATTATACAGTACATCATTGGTATTCAAATTTCATGAGGAGACAATTAGGAAAAAGAAGAAAATCCTTATAAAGCCATCTAGTGGGGAGGGGATAATAGTGAAATAAGTTGATGGGTGCAGCACAGCAACATGGCACAAGTATACATATGTAACAAACCTGCACGCTATGCACATGTACCCTAGAACTTAAAGTATAATAATAAAAAATAAAAAATAAATAAAAAAAGAATGAAGAAGCAGTGCTCTAGATGATCTCACTCTTTTGCGATTCAAATATGGTCTCCTTTTTACTACATATTACAGCCATACTAACATTTTTTCTATTCTCAAAGGTAACAAGCTTGTTTCCACTTCAAAGTCTTCATGCTAGAGCTATTTCTTACCCCCAGAGATTTTCATAACTTTCCATAAGTGGTTGCTTCTCATATTCAGGTCTTGACTCAAATATCACCTGTTCAGAGATTCTCTCCTTCTACCCCATAACCTTGGTGTTTCTTGCTCTGTAGTACTTACCACTATGTGAACTTGTCTTTTAGATTGTTTATTTTCTGTCTTACTCCACTAGAATAAAAACTTTGAATGCAGGAATCTTGTCTATCTAATTCATTCTAGTAATGCAGTGCCTATGAAAGGGTCTGGAACATAGGAGACACTCTATAAACATTGTGGAGCAAGTGAATTATTGCATGACAATTTTATATTTTCAAATAACCTATTATAAATCCCTTTGCATTTGTTGGTCCTTTTTTCTGTATTGCCAGTTTTCTTTCCTATTGTTTTATTTTTTCACAAAACTTAGACATATGTTTTGCTATATATTCTACTAATTTTCTATTTTTTCACTTCATCAGTCTCTGCATATTTTAGTTACTTCCTTTAAGTTTCCACGGCTATCTATAATGATAATTTCTGGCTAATTTTTAAGGGAAATAGTCATTACTATAAATTTATCTTTGAATAGAGTTCTGGCTGTAACTGGCACATTTTAATATGTTGTGTCCTCATTGCTATCATTTCTCAAGTTCTCTGTTGTTAATTTTTTCTTATTTTCTTTTTGATTCAATAACTTCTTGGAAGATTGCTAAAAATTTATAAATACTGGGGGAAGGCCAGACAAAGCACATATATATTCTTAAATAAAAGATAGTCTTCTTTATCTGGAAAGGTTCTTTTATATCAGGACAGGTAACATTAAGAAGGAAGAATGTGGCAACATTGAGAGAAGACAAAGATACCTACCTCATCAGCAAAATAGGCACCATCAACCCTCAAAATAGATGGAATGAGAAATGTCACAATTGGATTGCATTCACTTGTTATCGCAGCATTGTTTGAAACAGCAAAAATAGCTGGGGGAAAATCTTGAATGTCTATCAATACCAGAACTGTTGAATACATTGTGTTTATGTATCACTTGAAATAGTATACAATTATAAAGAAGATGTTTTAGAAATATATATAGATGTGTCGTTGCACACAAATGTAAAGAGTATGATCCCACTTATGTTAAAAAGTGAGAAGGACTTCCAAATTCCGATGTTTACGTTTATATTTATATATTGTTGTAGTATCATACAAAATGGTTTGGAAGAACATATACCAGGGATTTAACACTGGTGAAGTGTGACTGAAGATGGAACGTGAGAACACTGGGATGTCCTGAGAGGTGGCAAGGAGAAAAAGGAAATGAGATAGAGAAAGGTCTATTTCATTCATCATAGATCTTTTCATTGTTAAAAAGATCGCAGTAAACCATATTAATTTTTGGTAATTTTGAAAGATAGTCTTAACTAATATTAATGCATGAAATTTAAAAATAAGTGATTAGAATGCTATTTTTTATTCTCACAAGATTGAATATCAGGATCACCTCTTTAAGACAGAGAAATCTAAAGTATATGGAAAATAATACATGTGAGGTGGAGAGACTGGAGTCCGGAAGCCTACCTCTTCCTTTGAGGGAAATATAAGAGGCTCATCACTTTGTTGATAGCGTTTATTTAGGGAGTTATTTACTAATCCTGATATATTTTTTCTTGTAGTGCAAATGAGAATGATGCCTTTTTACCTCATGCTTGTTTTTTAGATAGCTCCTTATTCCTTATTTGCAGCTGAATACTGGATTTTTTAAGTCTGGAAGTAATGTCCCATTTCCTGATATGGGAGCTGGTTGGATGAATGAGTGCCTGAGAATGTATTGTTTCATATAACTTAAAAGTATAACGGTATTGTCTAGGGATACTATATAATTTAAGTCTGGGAACGCTAAGCCATTTAAGATGCCTTCAACTGTAAGTAACAGAAAACCCAGATTCAAATTGCTTTAACTATAAAGAAACTTGTTACCTCATAACTTGGAGTCAGAAGTAGGACTCCAGGGATGGCATGATCAACAGCAAAATGATAAGATCAAAGCGCACAGAGTATTCCTATTCTCTCTTCTTCCATCTTCATTACATAAGTTTTGCCCTCAGGATGATTACAGATATTCCAAAGGTCATATAAAGATATAGCATCATCCTAAAAAAGAAAAGGGAACATTATTTCCTGTTTCTTTTCTTAAGAGTAAAGAAATTTTTTTCAGAAGTCTTCCAGCAGATATACTATGATGCTTAATTGACCAGGATTAGATCACATGCCCAATGCCAAATCAATCACTTACAGGAAGAATGGCATCACCATAACTAGCTTAGACTAATCTTCTAAAGTGAGATGAATATTCAAAAGTCAGTCAGTGGCCATAACCACCTACATGTACAGAATGTGTCACTAGGACAGTCTCCCTCTTTTTGCATAGGCTGGCTCCATTCTGTTCTTTGGGGTACCTTCATTCTCAATCTATTGATGATAGTAAAGTGAACAGAGCAGCTTAATCCTCATATCCTTTCGGGTTCACTCTCTTCCAATGGAAACTGCCACATGCCTAGGAGTTTGTGTCTCATTGGCTTTGACTAGGTTGGATGCTTATTCCTAAACTAATCATTGCAACAGTAATTCCATACCCTGAAAAGTCAGACTTGTTGTTCCCAAGAGGAAAATTGTGGCACTATTACCAGAAGAACGGTGATAAGATGCTAGGCTGCAGTATCAATTGATGTCTATTACAATTAAATATATTTTTGCAGCTCAGCATCTATATAAACCTTTCCTGCTATATATACATGTCCAAATATTTCTCTAATTTTTACTTTGATCAGCTACTGATAAAGTATGAATTGCTGTCTATTTGGAAAATATCTTTGCAAGAATAACTGCTACTTTAACTTTTTAGACAACAGATTAGTTAATGATTGTTTTTGAACTTTAAATAAATTGAATAGAATAATGTGTGCCCCTTTGTTCTCTGGCTTCTTTTTTCAACATATTTGAGAGATTCATTCATGTTTTTCCATGTAGTTGTAGCTTGAATATTCTCACTACTGCATGATATTCCAATGTATGAATATACCCCAACATATCTAGTATATGGTTGATGGAAATGTAGGTGTTTTTTAGTTTGGAGTCATTACAAATAGTTAAACACATTTTTTTCTTTTTCAAACCACTATTGAGGTATGATTTACAGTCACAAAGCTGTGCCTATTTAATGTATACATCCTAAGGATGAACACATATATTTCATAATAAAAAATAGGGTTTGAGATTTTAGTAATAGGAGACTAAACAGTTCAAAACAACTTTCCCTAAAATCTGAACAAATTGAGTAAATCTGAACAAATATAGTAAAAAAGAAAATCCGCTCTCAATGGCATCTAAAAGCTGAGAAATACGAAATAATTATCTAGCTGAGATAGAAGGAGAACAGATCCAAGAGGCAAACAGGGCATTTGGTGGATGTTTTTCTACTGGGAAAGTTTACCCATTCTAGAGAGAACCACTGAAAGACTTAGATGCTCAACAGAACTTGTGACTGCTTGTTAAATATATGAATACAGAATCTGGAGTCCAGAACCTTGGTAACTCCCTAACCCGTTACTTTTCATTGAAATTCCAGGGTTGAAATCCTAGGAGTAAGAGTTAACCATAACTTTAAAAAAGCCTTCGCTGAAACTACAACATATATGCAAATTGCTTCCCATAAAAATTGTATAAACTTTCACTTGCATCAGCACTAGATATGAACCCCTTTTTTCATGATCAATGACATTAAGTAACATTTTAATGTTCTTTCATACTTTGTTGAATCAAGATTATTATTTCTATTTTTCCTTGTAGACGTTATTTTACTAACTGTACTTGGTCTGTTAACATCCGACTCATCCCCTCATTCAAATACCATAAGTATCTGAATAAGAAAGATACCATTAAGCAATGTTTTGTTTACAGAGTTTTTGGTTGGTTCATTTGCTTTCTGGTCAATTTTATTTGGCTGCTTTTTACCTTTTAATAAATCAAATATTGATATTGGTACAACATTAGTATACAACCTTTCTCAAAATATTTAAAGAATCATTTTAACATTCCTTAAAGAATACCCAGTGTTTCTCCACTGATTTATAAAACTATAACTTTTATCTAATTATTTCTTAGGAAGTTATTTTTTGCAAAGCTTTCTATTCCGATACATAGATCTGATTACTCATTATTGTAGAAACATTATGTCAAATGTCCAGTACTGGGAGAAAAGCCAAATTATAAATCACTTTAAAATTGAGTTTTATGGACCAAGCACAAGATATGTAACAGGTGCTCAACAAATATTTGTTGAATGAAAAAATCGATTAGAAAGCATCTAATTTCCTGGAAAAATTAATAGACATGAAATTACAGATAAAAAACAATCTCAGTTTTGCAAAAATTTAGGAAAAAGGGGGGAAAAAACCTATGAGCATTAATATTTTGCTGTGAGGCCCTCAAAAATGGGAGATACGACTGCAGTTGATGATTTTCCTCTTAATATTAATTTCCCAAAATTTAGATAGTGCTCACATTGTACATGCACTTATCTTGCAATAAAGAAAAGGGAAAAAATCCCTTAAAAACAAAAACAAAAACGTCAGGAAAGATCAGACAGGAAAAATTAGGTAGAGACTGGGTCAAAACGGCAGACTTACCATAGTGAATTTCTCTGTTCCAACTCCAAATCCTTTCAAAAAGAGGAAAGACATATTTAGGTGTAAAGAATAAATCCATAAGGGCAAGGGACTGGGCGCGGGGCGGGGTGGGGGAGCGGTGTGGGCGCGGGGCGGCGGCAAGGCGAATTCCAAGAAGATGGAAAGCAGATAGGGCAGGAGGACTAAGAAGGTGGGGGTGGGAATCAAGGGACCCTGAAACGGGTGATGAAGGCGCCACAGGGTTCCGAGGACTACTGTGGCACCAACTACTCTGAATTTGGGAAGAGGCGGAGTCAGAGCCTATAGCTTCTCCAGGGCTCCAGGCTGTGTGGTGGGCGTGGGAGCCTGGTGGAGAGGAGGGCGCGGTGTTTGACAGGAAGAGGAGGCCTCTCTCTGGGCAGGAAGCTGCGCTACGGAAAGAGGGAGGAGACTGCGGCGGCGACAGCAGGGACTGGTGGAATCCCGATGTGGCTGAGGGGCCGCCACCGCCAGCAGGGAGGCGGAGGGCTAGCAAGCCAAGCGGTGGCAACGCCGCTGCAGTCCTCTTTGCCTGCCTTGCAGCCCTCCTAGACACGCTCATCTACGGATCCTACCCTCCCAGCTCTTGCAAGCATTCACTCGGCCGGTCGCCTGCTGACCCTCCTTCGCCACAGGCTCATAGCGGAGGCAGCAGCGAGGTGTCCGATTTGGGCACGTGAGGCCCGCGATCCGCGGCGGTGGACGCCAGGCAGGGCAAGGCCATTAGTGGGCGCCAGAATGGAGAGGGGGATGGGAAGGAATCCAGCAGGAGACCTGGGGTGGAGGTGGGCGCCAGGCAAAAGTCGGGTTGGGGAGTGCGGTGAGCTACATGAAAAGGGGGTAAGAACGGGAGCCAGACAAGGATTTGAAGGTGAGCTCCAGGAAGCAAGGGCGGTGGGTATCAGGGAAGTGGTTAGGGTAGGCAGGGTTTGTTGTGGACAGCAGCTGGGACACTCAGGGAAGGAGGTCAGTGGGTGCCGGTGAAGGCCGCTTTGCAGGGGATTGGGAGTGGACTCCAGTGGCAGCAAGGGGTTCGGGGAGGGCAGTGGGCTCTGAGCTAGGAGGACGTGGCCCAGCCACTTCTGCAGAGTTCCTAACCACAGACAGCTCTACTGCACCACTCCAGCCTTTCCCCACAGCCCAAAGGAACTTAAGAGGGAGAGCACTGCAGGCATGCAGCCAGATTTCCAGCATTGCTTCCAGGCTCCTAGGGGAACCTTAGGCACTAGCGCAGAGTATATCCAGACATGGCTATAGGGAAAAGTTTGCCTCGTGGCACACTGGATATGTCTCTCTATCCTCTCTCCTCCCCCAGCAGGCATGAAGACCCCCAACGCACAGGAAGCCGAAGGGCAACAAACCAGGGCAGCTGCAGGACGGGCCACTGGGTCTGCAAACATGACAAAGAAAAAAGTCTCCCAAAAGAAGCAGAGAGGCAGACCTTCATCCCAGCCCCGCAGGAACATCGTGGGATGCAGAATTTCTCATGGATGGAAAGAAGGAGATGAGCCCATCACCCAGTGGAAAGGAACCGTTCTGGATCAGGTGCCTATAAATCCCTCTCTTTATCTGGTGAAATATGATGGAATTGACTGTGTTTATGGACTGGAACTTCACAGAGATGAAAGAGTTTTGTCTCTTAAAATTCTTTCTGACAGGGTGGCATCATCTCACGTTAGTGATGCCAACCTTGCAAATACCATAATTGGCAAAGCAGTGGAACACATGTTTGAGGGAGAGCATGGTTCTAAGGATGAATGGAGGGGTATGGTCTTAGCTCAAGCACCTATCATGAAAGCCTGGTTTTATATTACCTATGAGAAAGATCCTGTCTTGTACATGTACCAGCTTCTAGATGATTATAAGGAAGGTGACCTCCGCATCATGCCAGAATCCAATGAGTCTCCTCCAACAGAGAGGGAGCCAGGAGGAGTTGTAGATGGCCTGATAGGTAAGCATGTGGAATATACCAAAGAAGATGGCTCCAAAAGGATCGGCATGGTCATTCACCAAGTGGAAGCCAAACCCTCTGTGTATTTCATCAAGTTTGATGATGATTTCCATATCTATGTCTATGATTTGGTGAAAAAGTCCTAACTGTTAGGGTAAAATTTGGCACATGTGTGGAAACAAATGTATAATTTGTAGACATGCAAAAAATGTTGCCTTTCAGTGTATTGAAAGCTTATGGAATCCCTGATAACCCAACATCTTTGCCAGCATTAACTGTTGTTTTGCTCTAAAAAATACAAACTCGTGTGTATATGACATGCTGTGTGTAAGCGCTTTGTCTTGTTGGAAAGATCGGGTGTGTTTGGTGAATGGGGCATGAAAGGAAGGAACAGATGTCAGAGATCTTGTGGCTTAGAGGAAAATACACAGAATAAATTGAGTAGAGAGGAACACAAAGAAGCTTAGAAGAGATCCAGAGTAAAGAGGAGAAGGATCAACCTGACAGGGATCTGAGGAGAGCCTAAAGGATACACAAAGGAAGAAGCTATGTGGGTTAGGGTGTTGGAGCAGTTAGAAGAAGAGGGCCATTGAGGAAGGAGGAATTCAAAGAAGAAAGACTGACAGAGGGAGTGGGAATACAGGAAAAGAGTTGTGGGGTGTGGGGCCCATGAGAGATGGGAAGGCCGAGGAAAATGTTGGACTTCTGGTAGTGTTTACATTGCTCTTCCTGGCTCTACGCACAAAGGAAGTGGCATCTGTCAAAGATGCCAGATACATTGGAGGTTCCCTAGAATGGCATTCTGACAGGGATGACTCAGTCAAGTTAATCCGGAGCAAAGTTTATAACCATAGAGCTTTTCCTCTTTCAGGGAGTTCAGGATGCTGCTACCCAGCAGAACCCCAGCCCTCAGCCTAAACACACTAATGTGGTGCACCACATGTGCTGGACTGTGGGCTGCCTCCTCACATTTGTCCTGCACTAGATAAACAATCTGGGTAGAGTATGGGTTCGTGGGGCTCTCAGAACTTAAGAGATGTGCCATCTTGCATTTGAAAATACTTTATCCAGGAAAAAATGGAACCTTACTGAACTCAGGTGCAGCAGTCTCATCACACCAGTTCCTTCTGCTGGAATGTTTGTTTTCTATCTATAGACCAGGGGCATCAGAAGATTGAGCCTAGTGTTTCTCTCTAGGTTATGGGGAGTGCCTCACTGTCCACACTTCTTTCAGCAGCTGCCTGAAACCATAGGTGGCTCCGACCAATGACCCACTAAAAGACACCTGCTGTCCCAAGAAGCCACATTCTGGTTAGACCTTCCCCACAAAGCTGGTGTCTGCATACCCCTCACAGGCACCTGTTGGCCAGTCTTGCCTACCCAAGCTCACAGAAATCTGTGATAGAAGTCTGTGAAGCTCTTTGTTTCCAGGTGAGGCAGATGCCATGGGGCAGTCGGGCTGGAAGTTGTGACTTGGTATAACTCATTCAGCTGTACAGTATCACAAGGAAGTGTCAAGGTTGGTGGGGAGAGGGAGCAGCAACCCACCAAAAGTCCCTCAGAACTATGGTGTCTGATGCAAAGATAGATCTGTGTATTTCTCTTCCTCCCCTCCTTGCCTTTCCCCAGTCTTTCTCCTGTAGCCCATCTGAAAACCCTCTCACTAGTTTCTGCAACCACACCCTTCACTAAATTATACCTCTGACCCCAAAGAAAGAGTGCTGGTGACACCTGCTGCCCAGGTTACCCTAACTCCATGGATAGTGGGAGATGCAAGGAGCTGTCAGGAGTTGAAAGAAGATGGTAAATAGAGTTTATTCTCTGCACCCAACATGGCCTGAGGCTGACTGCCTCAAGAATTACACAAGGCAAGCCTACCTCACCGTAGCAGGGATTAATTTTCATGTATACATCACACAATTCAGTCCAACAAATACCAGCTGACTGCCCAGGGACCAATCTCAGTCAGCTGCCAGATTTTGTTTCATCTTTGTGTTTTCATTGTTTTCTGTTTTTAATTAAGTACTTTAGATATTTGAGAGATTGCACACAATGAAAATTTATGTTTCTGGCATCTCCTGAAAGTGAAACAGAACAATTACAAACAACAACAACAACAACAACAACAACAACGTGAGGATTGGGGCCCTCATTCCAACAAGGATACATGCAGCTGGGCCTTAGGTAGGTCTCAGTCCAGTGTATACTCCGAATACCCTCTCCAGTTGGCCACACCCCCAGCTGGCCTGCTTCACTCTAATAAAATGCACAGTTGTTCCCTGGAAGCGTTTGCACTTGTGACTGGGGCTACACCCTGGAAACACTGCCCCTTTGACTCGCTTTGATCCCATTTGCTTTTTAATTTACTTGTTTTATCTTTACCCCACAAATACTTACTTCAGGTGGGCTCTCTGCCAGGCATTCTTCTAGGCACAGATATTGATGATGTAATAATGAATGAAAGAAGCAAACCAAAATTCTTATCCTCATGGAGCTTTCATTTTAGTGTGGGGGATAGACAGTAGCCAAAATGAATAAGCAATTATAATGTGTATTCATAGTGACTAGTGTTAAATAGAAAAATATAAAGCAAGGAATTGGGATAGAAAATTTCAGGAGGGAGGCTGAAACTAGATAGATAAGGTGTCCAGGGAAGGCCTTACTGAGAACTTGGCTTTTGAGTCTCACCTGAAGGCAGTGGGAGAACTCACCCTGTAGCTGTCTGGGGAAGGAGCATTCCAGATGGAGGGACAGCAGGTGCTGAGGCCCCAAGACAGGTTTAGGCTGGCATGTTTGAGGAGCAAGGAGGATGCTATCATGTCTGGAGCTGAGTGAGCAAGGCAGAGAAAAGCAGGAGCTGGTTTCAGAGAGGTAATGGGGATGAGAGAGAGAGGCAGACAGCTTATAGCCCTGTAGGTTTCAAAATGCAATTTGGCTTTTACATGGAATGTGATGGAGACCCATCCATGTATTGATAGTGGAGGGGAGACAAGATTTGTCTTAGTTTTACAGGATCACTCTGACAACTTGGAGAATAGTTTTTATTAGTATATGATGAATAAAGGGAGAATAATTAGTAGGATATTCCAATTATTTTGGTAACTGATAATGGTGGGTTTCAGTATCCTGGTGGTAGTAGACATGGTGAAAATTAGTTGGATCTGGCTGTTTTCAGGTATACCCTGCATGTTTTCCTATTTGATAATACTGTGTAGAAGATAAATATCAATCAAGGACAGCACGACCTTTTCCAGTCTTCTTTTGAAGATTTTCTTAAGAGAAACAAATTCCCAGTGAAAACCATAGATGACAGAATTGGGCTCTATACTCAATGCCTTGATTGGGTATACAATACTGATGAAGTGATCTCTAACAATGAGAAACCGACCCTGAGTCTCATTGATAAATTATTGTTATTAGCTTTGCCCCTCTGGATAACTCCCCTAGCTATTATGTAGGACTTTGTTGCCTGATACTGAGAATTGAGTCAGCCAAAAACATTGGAAGTTTATTGTTTTGAGACACAAGCAGCCATTATGCCACACAGAATCGAAAGTAAATGCTAAGCCTTGCTAATGGTACAGTGCAGCTCTGTCTCTACTTTCTCAGGCACAGCTGCCATAAGGAGAAAAATCATTAGAAACGGGGCAAGTGATCTCTGTCCTTAATGGAGATCAAGTTCCATATGCATCCATCTTAGTAGGTCAGAGAATTTTCATGAAGGAAAGAATCAAGCTTTTATGGCTCTGTTAGATATGGGTGCCCAAGTAAACTCTTCTACTGGACTCCTGGAAGGAGAAAGCATCCCAAATTAGATAACAGGGTTTGGCCAGGTTTACAGCAGGAGAAAGAAAGAAGCCAGTATGACCTTGTGAACAAAACTTTTTAGGCTAATTCAGCATACTGATGCTGCTACCTTCACATCTGAATATCACTGGGAACTGATGCTTGTATTTCCCTGTTTCATAAGTGCCAGATGAAATTCAGCTATACATAGATAAGTACTAGTGGGACACATAAATTTATCTGTCACCAGCTTTCCTGTCTCTCCCACATTCTGCGCTTTCTGATCCAACACAAAGCATAGAATTCTAGGAAGAAAAAAGAAAATCTGTGCCCTGAGTAAATATTAGTACCTATAGGAGGCAGTAGTAAGAGATGCAGGATCTTTACAGAACAGCCTTGTATGCCCAGTGCAAAATCTAACAGGAGTTGAAGAATGATAGTGGAATATTTTCAAATAAATTCAGTTGTTTCTCCAATGGCCCCAGCTGTTGCAGACATCTTGACTCTATACGAATCTAAGACACAGACTAATAGAACATGGTGCACTGTTTTAAACATTGACAACACTTTCTTTCCCATATTAGCATCTGAGAATTAAGATCTGTTCACATTCATGTGACAAGGCCTCTAATACATGTTTGTTGTACTCCGCCAGTGTTACCTAAACTCCAGTGCCACTTGCCAAAATTGAATAGGTTAGAATTTGGGGCAAGTTCTTCTTCATTCAGATTTCCAAAAGTTTCACTATACATGATGTCCTGATGGTTGGCAGTAAGAAGTCTCAGTCTCAATAGCCCTACCTAGCTGTGGTATTATCACACATCCTCTAGGAAGAATGACTGAAAGTCTCCAAAAAAAAAAAAAAATCAGGATTAATATTGAAAATCACTGCCAAAATTCAAGAGTAATGTTGTTTGCCAGTAATGTCTCTTGCTTGCCAGTAATGTTTCCTGGAAGTATGTAGGAAAATTCACAATAAAACCTCAGGCAAAGAAAAATTGTCTCTTCAGCACCCCCACCACCAAAAAGGAGTTTCAGCAACTAACTAGATTCTTTGGATATTGGAAATGCTTTGTGATTGCTTGGACATTCTGCTTGGTCCTTTATATTAGCTAACCCACAAATCAGCATCTTTTGAGTAAAGCCTGAAATGAAGTTCTGCCATGAAAACAGTCCAGTAAGTTGTGTCATGTTCTCTACCTTTGGAGCCCTACAATTGTAATGATAACTTTGAGCTATATAAGTATCTGTAACTGATGATTTTACAATTGCTATTTCCGGAAATGGGAAGCAATCTTCACCTGGGGTGTCTTGGGGTTTTGGACTCCTCTACTTCCTGACAAGACTGCCAGATACACCACTTTTGAAAAGCAGCTATTATCTGTGACATGTTTTGTCTTTGTGTCCCCACCTGAATCTCACCTTGAATTGTGATCCCCGTAATCCTCATGTGTCAAGGGTGGGACCAGGTGGAGGTAACTGAATCCTGGGGGTGGTTTCTCCCATGCTGTTATTGTGATAATGAGTGAGTCTCATGACATCTGATGGTTTTATAAGCATCTGGCATTTTCCCTGCTTGTGCTTCTTCTTCCTGCCATCCTGTGAAGAAGGTACCTTTCTTCCCCTTCCCCTTCCACCATTGTTGTTTCCTGAGGCCTTCCCAGTCATGCAGAACTGAGTCAATTAAACCTCTTTTCTTTATAAATTACCCAGACTTGGGTATTTCTTCATAGCAGTGTGAGAATTGACTAATACATTTTGCTACTGGGCTCATTTCAGAACTGAACACCTGAACCATGGAGGTCAGCCTTGCACCTCTCCAGCTTGACATTCCTGTTTGGGGTTGATCAATTTCAACTTAATACCTCCAATGGTGAGAAGAGCTCAGCAAGCCTTGCTTGTGAAAGGTAAATTGCATCTTAAAACTTAGTTGGCCTCACCCCAGCAGCATATAGGCTTTACCTGAAAAAGTGGCTATTACCCATTTTCAGCTGGCTAAATGAGGCCCTTGACTCACAGAGGTTCAACTAAATGTGTGGGCCTGGTTCACTGACAGTTCAGATAAGCTGAAACCTGCTGATGTCCCCTGGATTGCTGCATATGTTCAATCTTACCACTAGCTATGCAAAATTGAAAAGATAATGGATCCTCTCCTCAGTGGCCAGAATGCAAAGCCATTTTCATAGATCTGGGTTATCCTCCACTAGATGAAGTTTGTTATACTTTTACTGACTCATAGGATATTGACAATGACCTACTTGTTTGGGTTGCCACTTGGAAAACTACAAAATTGCAGACTAAAGACACCTCTCTTTGGGCCTGCAACTAAAGAAACAAATTGTTGCTGCTGCTGCCCCTGCTTAATGTATCTGATTTACTCATGTAGATGATGACCACATAAGAGACCATGATCTGATGACACTGAAATCAAGCTCCAGAATGAGCATGAACCACTTAAGTTGCTTCAATTTCTAACTGAATCCATAATTCTACTGGATTTGGCAAAACATCCACCTTCATAAACAGGATCAAAGTACAGGATTGTTTCTGTTGTGGAGGCTACCATTGCATGCCAGACTTCTGGCCTTCCAAATCTTATCTGCCAGTGAGAGTGGCCACATTGCATAAAGTTTTGCTCCTGACACCACTGTACTTGGCACCTGGATGACAATGAATTTTTTTATCTCCTCTATGGGTTATTGGCAGTGCCTTACCACTGTTGACCATTTTTCAGATTAATAATGCTGCTGTTCCAATCCAATTATCCAGCACTGACACAACATTATGGTCCCTGAAGAAACCATGTGTCATGTTTTTATTTTCCTGGACCATTTGCAGTTGGAAATGGTGCATCTTGCATCACGAAAGCCATTCAACAATGGCTTAACAGTGAAGGTATTCATGGACTGTCCATGCTCCCTACCATACAGAAGCACCAGATATTTTAAAAATAGCTTTATTAAGATGTAACTCACATAGAATATGATTCACTAATTTAAAGTATACAATTAACCGTCATCACAGTAAATTTAGAACATTTTCATTACTTCATAAAGGAATCCCTAAACTTTAGCTATCATTTCCCCAATGCTCCCATCCTTCCTGCCCTAAGCAACCACTAATTTACTTTTTGTTCCTATATATCTGCCTATTGTGAACATTTTATGTAAATGGAATTGTATAATATTTGGTCCTTTGTGACTGGCTTCTTTCAATTAGCATGTTTTCAAAATTTATCCATGCTTGTAGCATGCTCATCATTCATTTTTATGGCTGAGCATATGGATATATACAATTTTGTTCATTCATTTATGCCTCCATAGATATTTGGGCTGTATTCACCTTTGGACAGTTATGACTAATGCTGCTATAAATATTTGTATAAATGTTTTTATTTAGTTTTTTTTTTTCATTTCTTTTAGATTTATACCAAGGGAGAAATTGCTGGACCATATGGTAATTCTATGTCTGTTTGAGGAATTCCAGAGTGCTTATCAAAGTGACTGTGAAAATTTATGTTCCACATGCAGTATATGAAGAGTTCAATTTCTCTAAATGTTCAACAATTGTTATTAGACTTTTACGTTCTTACCATTTTAGTGTGTCTGATGTGTTACCTTATTGTGTTTTACTTTGAATTTCCCTGATGACTAATGACGCTAAGCAAAATGTTCTGAACTTATTGGCTATTTGTATATCTTCCTTGGAGAAATATCTGTTCGGTTGATTTACTTATTTTTGGTGAATTATAAGAATTCTTTATGTATCAGATACATGAGAGGCAAATACTTTCTCCCTATCTATGGGTTTGCCTTTCAGTTTCTTGAGAGTGTGCTTTCAAGCATAAGTGGTTCTAATTTTGATGAGGCTGAATTAATCTTTTTTTTATATTTGTGGCTCATGCTTTAGTGTTTTTTTTTTTAACTTTCATTTTAGGTTCAGAGGTATATGTGTAAGTTTGTAATACAGGTAAACTATATGTCATAGGGGTTTGGTGTGCAAATTATTTCATCACCGAGGTAATAAGCATAGTACTAAATAGGTACTTTGCTAATCCTCTCCCTCTGCTCACCCTCCACTCTCAAGTATGCCACAGTGTCTATGGTTCCCTTCTTTGTGTCCATCTCTACTCAGTGTTTAGCTCCCACTTATAAGGGAGAACATGCAGTATTTGGTTTTCTGTTCCTACGTTAGCTTGCTTAGGATAATGGCCCCCAGCTCAATCCACATTGCTACAAAGGACATGACCTCATTCCTTTTTATGGCTAGGTAGTATTGCATGGTTTATATGTCCCCAATATTCGAATTTTCTAGGTGACCCAAAGTGTGACGTTTAATTTCTTTAATAATTTTTTTATTTTCATAGGTTTTGGGGGAACAGGTGGTAGTTCATTACATGAGTAAGTTCTTTAGTGGTGATTTGTGAGATTTTGGTGCACCCATCACCCAAGCAGTAAACACTTAACCCAATTTGTAGTATTTTATCATTTATGCCCCACTCCAACCCTTTCCCCCAAGTCCCCAGACTCCATTGTATCATTCTTATGCCTTTGCATCCCCATAGCTTAGCTCCCACTTATGAATGAAAACATACAATGTTTGGTTTTCCATTCCTAAGTTACTTCACTTAGAATGATGGTCTCCAATTCCATCCAGGTTGCTGCAAATTCCATTAATTCATTTCTTTTTATGGCAGAGTAATATTCTGTTGTATATATACACCACAGTTTATTTATACATTCATTGATGGGCATTTGGGCTGGTTTCATATTTTTTTGCAATTGCGAATTGTGCTGCTATAAACATGCGTGTGCAAATAACTTCTTTGTAAAATGACTTTTTTTTCTTCTGGGTAGATACCCAGTAGTGGGATTGCTGGATGGAATGTTAGTCCTACTTCAATTTTTTAAAGAATCTCCACACTATTTTCCATAGTGATTGTACTCGTTTACATTCCCACTAGCAGTGTAGAAGTGTTCCCTTTTTACTGCATCCATGCCAACATCTATTATTTTTTAATTTTTTTATAATGACCATTCTCATGGGAGTAAAGTGGCATTGCATTGTGGCTTTGATTTGCATTTCCCTGATCATTAGTGATGTTGAGCATTTTTGTACGTTTGTTGGCCATTTGTATATCTTCTCTTGAGAATTGTCTATTCATGTCCTTAGCCCACTTTTTGATGGGATTATTTGTTTTTTCTTGATAATTTTTTGAGTTGCTTGTATATTCTGGATATTAGTCCTTTTTGAATAGATAGATTGTGAAGATTTCCTCCCACTCTGTCCGTTGCCTGTTTATTCTGATGACTGTTCCTTTTGCTGTGCAGAACTCTTTAGTTTAATTAAGTTCCGCTTACTTATCTTTGTTTTAGTTTCGTTTGCTTTTGGGTTCTTTGTCATGAAGTCTTTGCCTAAGCCAATGCCTAAAAGAGTTTTTCTGATGTTATCTTTTAGAATTTTCACAGCTTCAGGTCTTGGATTTAAGTCCTTGATCCATCTTGAGGTGATTTTTGTATAAGGTGAGAGAGGAGGATCTAGTTTCATTCTCCTACATGTGGCTTGCCAATTATGCCAGCACCGTTTGTTGAATAGGGTGTCCTTTGCCCACTTTATGTTTCTGTTTGCTTCGATTAAAATCAGTTGACTGTAGGCATTTGGGTTTATTTCTGGGTTCTCTATTATTTACATTGGTCTATGTGCCTGTTTTTATACGAGTGTCCTGCTGTTTTGGTGACTATGGACTTCCAGTATAGTTTGAAGTTGGGGAATGTGATGCTTCCAGATTTATTCTTTTTGCTTAGTCTTCCTTTGGCTATGCAGGCTCTTTTTTGGTTCCATGTGAATTTTAGGATTTTTTTTTTCTAGTTCTGTGAAGAATGATGGTGGCTTTTTTATGAGAATTGAAATTATATTTGTAGATTTATTTTGGCAGTATTGTCTTTTTCACAATGTTGATTCTACCCATCCATGAGCATGGGATTTGTTTCCCTTTGTTTGTGTCATCTATGGTTTCTTTCAGCAGTATTTTGTGGTTTTCCTTGTAGAGATCTTTCACCTCCTTGTTTATATATATTTGTAAGTATTTTATTTATTTTGTGGCTATTGTGAAAAGGGTTGAGTTCTTGATTTGATTCTCAGCTTGGTTGCTGTTGGTGTATAGCGGAGCTACTGATTTGTGTACATTAATTTTGTATCCTGAAACTTTGCTGAATTCATTTATCAGTTCCTGGAACATTTTGGAGAAGTCTTTATGGTTTCTAGGTATCCGATCATATCACCAGCAAACAGTTACAGTTTGACTTCCTCTTTACCGATTTGGAGGCCCTTTCTTTCTTTCTCTTGTCTGATTGCTCTGGCTAGGACCTCCAGTACTATGCTGAACAGAAGTGGTGAGAGTGGGCATACTTTTCTCCTTCCAATTCTCAGAGGAAATGCTTTCAACTTTTCCCTGTTCAGTATTATGTTGACTGTAGGTTTGCCATAGATAGCTTTTATTACATTGAGGTATGTCCTTTGTATGCCACTTTTGCTGAGAGTTTTAATCATGAAGGGATGCTGGCTTTTGTCAAATGCTTTTTCTTCATCTATTGAGATAATCATGTGATTTTTGTTTTTAATTCTCTTTATGGGGTGTATCACATTTATTGACTTGCATATGTTTAACCACCCCTGTATCCCTTGTATGAAACTTACTTTATCATGACGGATTATGTTTTTAATATGCTGTTGGATTCCATTAGCTAGTGTTTTGTTAACGATTTTTGCATCTATGTTTATCAGGGATATTTGTAACCTGCACGGACCTTGGGGACTGAACAAATGGGGCGAACGCTAGAATGAAAGACAAAGACCAAAGTATGTTTGGAACAAGGGGTCAGGGGGCACCCCGCCTCTAGTGGAAAAGGACCCTGAGCTTTTTCAGCCCTCCGAATTTATTAGGTAAAAGACATAATGAGAAAGAGGGGTGGTGATTGTTGG
This sequence comes from Macaca mulatta, assembly GCF_049350105.2. Classification (NCBI taxonomy): domain Eukaryota; kingdom Metazoa; phylum Chordata; class Mammalia; order Primates; family Cercopithecidae; genus Macaca; species Macaca mulatta. The sequence continues at coordinate 57,033,341 of NC_133426.1, read as the reverse complement.
GTAATTGTCACTCAGCCATTTGGTTCACAGCAGGCTTGTAAGACTGCATCCTTTGAACAGTAGGTGCTAGATTTCCCAGTAGATAACTTCAAGGATCACCAGGGAGTGATGGCCCTGAGCAAACTTTTTGGTGGCAGGAGCAGTGTGAGTCTGCCCACATCCTGCATTCATGATAAACAGTTTGCTGTTTGATCATATAGCCTCCAGTGGAATCCTGAGTTGGTCATGTCCCACGGGCCTTTGGCTCCCTACATGTTCCCCTTTGTGTTTACAAATTAATAGAAAGAATGTAAATCCAGGCTTGGCAGCACCTGTTTTCCAATTGGTGGTCCATCCAATTTCACAGACTATGAACAGAAGACAGAGACAAAGCAACATTATTCTAAGAACTACATATAAGATGTTAATGTGGTGCCTTAGATAGGTCCAAGGGTTGAGGCTCTCCAGGCCTTGCTGGAATTCAGTCCAGTCTTCTAAAGAAGACTGAAATTCTTGAGTTTGCCTATTTAAATCAAGAATTTTGTCTTGTAATTCACCAATATCAAAGGTGATGATGGATGTGAAAGCTCCCTACAAATGGGCTTTCACGAGGTCCCATGGATACTCACTTAGGTTATATTCTAAGTTTGTTACACAAATATGAGTGTGGTTAAAATGACAATGCAATTGCTGCTGCAACTGCAAGCTTTGTACTTGTTCTCCTAACCATAGAACCATGGATTTCAACATTGCCACTTCAGTTTGTAACTCAATGTAGCCATGCTTGCTTGGCTGTGCACATCCAGTTCTCCATGTACTGAGCTGTTTGAATAGAACTATGCAAAGCTACAGAGGACATCACAACAGAAGTTATTAGCGTGACCTAGGAAACAATAGCAAAAATTATCATACCTAAGGATCTATAGACATGATGAGTTAGAAGTTTCACAAAATGCAAGGCAGTTGTGGCAACCCAAGGCTCGGACAGATTAACAAGAATCCATAGCCCAGGGATGCAACCTAAAATCAAAGTCGAGCTATTATGTGTTTGCAATGTGCTATGATTAATGCAGTGATACAAATGGCAAGATTTACAGGTCAATTGGATACTGTTTACCTGGAGCTGGTCCTTCTTAGCTGCCAAAAAGACATAAGGATTAAAAACACAAACTGTAAATTGCGTAGTGATATTCTTTACAAATGTAACATTAAGACAGTATTGTTTACTATTGCTATTATTGGATAGTATCCCAATCCAGATACTGTCATTCATAAACGGGAGTGCTGCCTTCCATATCGTCTCTTGAATTGGTCCTTTCCTCCCTACATAATGCCACTGAGGAAGAAGCAGGCTAAAGCCTGCTCCATGACAAGCAATCTGGGCAGCAGACGGGGATTGGATCCCAGTGTTGTATAAAGAAGAAGTATTAAAAGCTCGCCACCAATGCCAGTGAAGTTTGTGCCATGATTTCTGATTTTCATCTTTTCCATCTAATTGACCTTTAGGTCCCCAATCCACAATGTCTCCAGTTAACATAGATTGTTTTCTAGCCAGTGGGCCAAGACACTGGTTTCATGGAGGGGGGTAGGAAATATTGAAGGGAATCCATTCCATATAGTCAGCACAATTAGGGTGACTGGGCCAGGAAAGGTTGGTTAGCACATCAGTTACATTAATAGAACCAAGACTTAATAAGTACATTATTTTTCCATAGTGACTCAACCATGTTTGAGCTTGAATTGTAAGACAGCTATGGTTGAGCGATGTCTTTGTGGTGATACACAAAGGAAATCCTTCCAGTGGAGCGTTCAAATTAATGACAGTATTCTGAGAGTCTAATTGTTCTATGTCAGGGGGAGTTATGGGTCCTGGAGCCCACTCTCCCTGATCGTGATAAATCCCAGGAGGAGTATCACTCCAAAGTATAGGTCGTACTGCTGGGGGATTTGGAACATATGCCCAATATGTTTTTGCCTTTGCACAGGGAAAACATACTGCAGAGGACATTATGGCTAACATGGTCATGAACATGGAATCAGGGGTTTTTGTCTCACCTTGACGCTCCAGTAGTTTCTCGGCTTCCTGCATGGTGTTCTTGAGTTGTCCCCAGGTTATGGGGGTTGATGTCCTCGTGACTCTCGTCATCCTTCTCTCCGTCTTTGCACTCAAGCTCAACTGGCTCATGGCTCATACCAGAGGGACCGGGCCCATGGTTGGCCACCCTGGGTTCCTCCAGTATCCCATTCCATGGCTGCATGCACCTTGAGGGCACCCACACGGTTTGTCCATCTCCTGTGAAAACACAAGTATACCCTTGTCCCCATGTCAGTAAATCCACCAGACCTTTCTATTGTCCTTCTTCTGCGGATTTCCATAGCACTTTCAGATAAATTTTTGTCTTTGTCTCTAACACTTGTCATTGTCTTTCCACTGGAGTCTTACCATCTGTACCAGGAGCCAAAAATTTTAAAGTAAATAAGGCTAATTGTAGTTTTGATTGAGGTGGTAGTTGTCCTCTTATACCCCCTTTTTTATTTTCAACATGCATTGTAATGTTTGATGTGCCTGCTCTATAATCCCTTGTCCTCTAGGATTATAAGGAATTCCTTTTTTATGGGTTATTGTCCAAAGCTGTAAGGAATTTTGAAAAGCATGACTAGTATAAGTGAGTCCATTGTCAGTTTTTAATTGTTTAGATATCCCCATATGAGCAAATGATGACAGACAATGTTGCCATACATGACCAGCTGTCTCACCTGTTTGGCATGTAGCATGCAGCATATGAGAATAAGTGTCTATGATCACATTAACATAAACAAATTAAGCAGTTCTGGGTCTAGTGGACTTTTAATTGTAGTGGTTTCTATGTGACTGGTTACATTTACAACATAAGCTGAATCACAGACAATGTTGATAGAATCTGAAGCTGTGAGCTGTAAAACCTGAATGACTTCAATTAGCTCTGAGCATTGAGCTGAAACCCCAGAGGTCATTATTGCTTCTGGACTTTTTTGGAATAACAAATACCAGTGAATTCCAGGGGCTAACTGACTTTTCTATATGAATCCAAAGGTTCTTTTACCAACAGATGAAGCTGATGTAGCTTCTCCTGTGTTAGGGGCCATTGATCCACCCACACAGGTTTGTCACTAAGCCATTCTAATGGTAAGGCAGAGGAGAAATATAAATGACCCCCATCAGAAATCCTGACGTCCTAACCCTTTTCTATCTGTTTTTCTAGTTACTGATATTGGGTTAGGGTTTCCTTGTAGGAATTTCCCTAAACCTTTCCCATTCTGATATCCCATGTTCTTCAACATTTTAAATCCTGGGTTATCAAAGTTTTCATTTGTAAGTCTCATATCCTATGCTGTAAGTAATTCTTGATCCCATAAATTGATAGCTATATTTGCAACACAAAACTGAAAAGTACATGATTGTCCATTCAGACCAAGACAAGATAAAATCTTAGCACTCTGTTGAACACTCTTAGATGCTCCTACTCCCACCAGGGACATAGAAGTTAATTGCTAGGGCCAGGATGGGGGCCAATTATCTTTATATGTTACTGACACATCAGCTCCCATATCCATAAGCCCATAAAATTCCTTTCCTTTAATTTGTACTACACAGGTTGGGTCTATTAGAGGCTACAAGATGGGATAGATAAATTTCTTTGTAGTTGTGCACCCAAACCATTTATTTTCTCGTTTCTTCTTTTGCAGAGAAGGGTGTAATTTGCAGGGAATAAGCAATAATTGAGCAATATATTCTCTTGGTTCAAAAACCCAAAGATCTTGTGACATTAAAACTACTTGAATTTCTCCTTCATAATCAGAGTCAACAACTCCTGGGACTGCAGTAATGCCCTGTAAGTTAAGATGGCTTTTGCCTAAAATTAGTCGCATGTTTCCTGTTGGTAAATGTCCCCAAATACCAGTGGGAACTTTGATGGGTTTATCTCCCCCAACTAACGTGATTCTTTCTCTGGTGGGTAGATCTAATCCTGCACTTCCTGGTGTTCCTGCGGTGAGGCAATCAATGTGCTTCCAGGAACCCATCCCTGAAGCAGCCTTGTGGTCTGAACTGGGAATGCCCTCATTGTTTGATGGGCGTGGGTCAAGGCCCCCATCTAGCTTCCCAACTGGGGGTGCCATTCTTATGAAATTTTGAGCAGCACTGATTAGCCCAGTGATTTCCTTTGTTACAGCAAGGACAAAGTTCTGGCATTTTTTTCCACTGGGGTTGGGGGGTAACTGCACTATAAGGTGCTTTCTGTCCTGAGATCCTGCAGCATCCTTTTTAAAATGTCCAGTTTTCCCACAACTATTACATTTTCACATTTTAGAGTTTGACCCTTGGTTCCTTTTAGATTTGTCAACTGCTAAATTAGCCATTGCTTACGCTAACATTGCAGATCGATGAAGCTCAGTTCCTACATCCTGACAACCTCTGAGAAAATTTCCCAAGTTTTTTGTACAACTCACAGGTGTCAGTGCACATTTACAATCTGCACTGGCATTCTCAAAAGCTAGAGTTGATTAAAAACAGTATTTCTTCTTTTAGATGATAATATGAATGCATTTTTATTATTTTTTTACTGATTCTGTATATTAATTAATATGTAAAAATAAAGGAGAATAAAAAAACACGGTCTAATTTTATTTTATTATCACCTCTGTGGAAAAAAAAAAGCTAGAGTTAAGGTTAGCATTTATGCATCCATCATATGAGGAATCTGACGCTTCACTGCCTCTTGTAATCACGCAAGAAATTGTGCATAGGGTTCCTGCGACCCTTGCATGATATGTAAAATGGATTGTACTGGGACTCCTTCTTCAGGAATTGTGGCCCAGGTGTGTTTAGCAGCCTGTGCACACTGCTGATAAGCAGCGTCTGGGAGTGCCATTTGACGTTCCTGGTCTGAATAAGGGCCATTACCCAGTAGCATATCCTCTGTAATGTCTCTGTGTCCTGCAACACGGTTCTGTCTAGCCTGATCTGCACACATTTCTTGTTAATTTAAATTTCCTGTCAGATATGCACTAGCAGACAAGCAAGTTCGTGTCAAGTGTTTTACATCAAAGGGTAAAAGACGCATAGCACCAAATGCAGATTCTAGCAATCCTAAAGTGAATGGGCTCTGTACGCCATTATTTACCACACTTGCTTTTAATTCCTTCAACAACTTAAACTCTAGTGGAGTGTGTTCATGAATAAGCTGCTGTGGATTATTTTGATCAGGCCTTACAGAAATAGGAAAAGTGCAAGGTCCTAAGAGCTCTTCAGCTATCGCAGCAGAGGGTAAAATTCTTTGTATTTTTTATTTCTATTTCTTCTACTGAAGAAGGTGGTACAGATGTTTCTGCAATTGGAGGAGGTGTTATAGGCCAATTTTTATCCTCCCTCTCCTGTTTTTTATTTTCAATTGGTGCTGTGGGTGGGACAACAGATTATTTCAGGTTTTTAGACTCGGCCTGCTGTCCTGCAGAATAAAGAGATAATGATAGAAGTACAGTACAAATTAAACTCCAAGTGGAAAAAACAGAAGAATCAACTTTAAGACCTTTTTGATGAGCCTGTTTTAATCCATCTCCTGCTCTGTCCCAATTTTCCACATCAAAAGTGCCTGCCTGTGGAAAACATTTTGTGGCTTCTGCAGGTGGTTATTTAGTGTCTGTGAATTAACCTGACCTCCAGACTGTCTCAATAGAACTTTAAGCAACCGCACATGTTTTTCTTCAACAGACAAATTCTGCCCCACGTTACCCTGATTCAGAAAACTTCCTCTTCCCAGTACCCAGTACCTCTTTAGGGCACTGATCAGTACCTCTTTAGGGCACTAACCTTGTATCCACTGCAGGCAGACTCGTCCCAGGGTCCCCGTTCACCTTGTGAATTTCAGTTCCTCTGCTCCAGCAGACCTTCTTTGTTCACGTCCTTGAAGTCCCTGTATTTGAACGCCACTTATAACCTGCATGGACCTTGGGGGACTGAACAAACGGGGCAAACACGGGAATAAAAGGCAAAGACAAAAGAATATGTTTGGAAGAAGGGGTCAGGGGGCACCTTGCATCTCGTGGACAAGGGTCCTACGCTTTTTCAGTCCTCCAAATTTTTTAGGTAAAAGACATAATGAGGGGGGGGTGGTGATTGTTGGATAATTGTCAATTGCCGTTTGGTTCACAGCAGGCTTCTGAGACTGCATCCCTCGAAAAATAGGCACTAAATTTTCCAGTAGAGAACTTCAAGGAGCCCGGTGCCAGGGAGTGAAGGCCCTCAGCAAACCTTTTGGCATCAGGCACAGTGTGAGTTTGCCCACATCCTGCATTCATGATAAACAGTTTGCTGTTTGATCACATAGCCTCCAGTGGAATGCCGAGTTGGTCACATCCCACAGGCCTTCAGCTCCCTACAGATACTGGTCTGTAGTTTCATTTTTTGGTTATGTCTTCTCCTTGGTGATACTCTCTTCATAGAATGATTTAGGGAGTATTCTCTTTTTGTCTATCTTGTGGAATAAAGTTAATAGGCTTGGTACCCACTTTTTTTTTTTAATGCCTGATAGAATTAAACAGTGAATCTGTCTCGTCCTAAACTTTTTTATTGTTGGTAATTTTATTATTATTATTTCAATATTGCTGCTTCTTATTGGTCTGTTCAGGGTTTCTAATTCTTTCTGTTTTATGCTAGGAAGGTTGAGGGTTATATCTTTCCAGGAATTTATACATCTCCTCTAGGTTTTCTAGTTTATGTGCGTGTTTGTAGTAGCCTTGAATAATCTTTTGTATTTCTGTGGTGTCGATTGTAAAATCTCCCATTTCATTTCTAATTGAGCTTATTTGGATATTCTCTCTCTTTTCTCGGTTAATTTTGCTAAAGGTTTATCAATTTTATTTGTCTTTTAAAATAACCAGCCTTTTGTTTTATTTGTGTTTTATATTTTTATATTAGATTTTATTTTATTTTGGTATAACCTTTGCTATTTCTTTTCTTCTGCTGGGTTTGGGGTTTGGTTTGCTTTTGTTTCTGTAGTTTCTTGAAGTGTGACCTTAGATTATCTATTTGTGCCCTTTCAGACTTATTGAAGTAGGCATTTAAGGTTATCAGCTATCCTCTTACCACTGACATTGCTGTATCCCAGAGGTTTAGAAAGGTCGTGTCACTATTATTCTTCAGTTCATAGAATATTTTAATTTCCATTTAGACTTAATTGATTACTCAGTGACCATTCAGGAACACGTTATTTAATTTGTATGTATTTTATGGTTTTGAAGGTTCCTTTTGGAGTTGATTTCCACTTTTATTCCACTGTGATCTGAGGGAGTAGTTTATGTAATTTCACTTTTCTTAAATTTGTTGAGACTTGTTTTGTGGCCTATCATATGGTCTATCTTGGAGAAAGTTTTATGCACTGATGAATAAAATGTATATTCTGTGATTGTTTGTTAGAATGGCTGTACTTATCTGCTAAATCTATTTTTTCTAGGGTATATTTTAAGTCCATTGTTTCTTTTTTGACTTTCTGTCTTGATCAACTGTCTATTGCTGTCAGTGAAGTATTGAAGTTCCCCCACTATTATCACGTTGCTGTTTTTCTCATTTATTACATCTAGAAGTAATTGTTTTCTGAATTTAGGAACTCTAGGGTTAGATGCGTATATATTTAGAATTGTAACATTTTCGTGTTGGATAAAATCTTTTATTATTATATAATGTCCCTCTTTGTCTTTCAAACTGCTGTTGCTTTATAAAGATTGTTTTGTCTGACATAAGAATAGCCACTCCTACTCAATTTTGATGTCCATTTGCATGAAATGTCTTTTTCCACACTTTACCCTTAAGTTTATGTGAGTCCTTATGTGTTAGGTGAGTCTCTTAGAGGCAGCAGATACTTGGTTGGTAAATTCTTACCTACTCCACAATTCTGTATCTTTTATGCGGGGCATTTAGGTCACTTATATTCAATGTTACTATTGAGATGTGAGATACTATTCCATTCATCATGTTATTTGTTGCCTAAGTATCCTGTTATTTTTATTAATTGTTTTTATTTTATAGGTACTGTGAGATTTATGCTTTACAGAGGTTCTATTTGATGTGTTTCCAGGATTTGTATCAAGATTTTGAGCTCCTTTAGCAGTTATTCTAGTGCTCGTTTGATAGCATCAAATTCTCTCAGCATTTGTTTGCCTGGCAAAGACTGTATCTTTCCTTCCTTTATGAAGCTTAGTTTTGCTGGAAACAAAATTTTTGACTAACAATTGTTTTCTTTAAGATGGTGGAATAGGAACAGTTCCAGTCTCCAGCTCCCAGCACGAGTGACACAGAAGATGGGTGATTTCTGCATTTTCAAATGAGGAACGCAGCTCATCGCCAGCAAGAGATCAAAGCTGGATGGATAATGACATTGGCGAGGTGAGAGAAGAAGGCTTCAGTCCATCAAACTTCTCAGAGCTAAAGGAGAAATTACGTACCGAGTGCAAAGAAACTAAAAATCTTGAAAAAAGAATGGAAGAATGGATAACTAGAATAATCAATGCAGAGAAGGCCATAAATGAACTGACAGAGATAAAAAACCATGACATGAGAAATACGTGACAAATGCACAAGCTTCAGTAACTGACTCGATCAACTGGAAGAAAGAGTATCAGTGATTGAGGATCAAATGAATGAAATGAAGCAAGAAGAGAAGTCTAAAGAAAAAAGAGGAAAAAGAAATGAACAAAGCCTTCAAGAAGTATAGGATTATGTGAAAAGACAAAATCTACATCTGATTGGGGTGCCTGAAAGTGAGGGGGAAAATGGAACCAAGTTGAAAAACACTCTTCAGGATATCATCCAGGAGAACTTCCCCAACCTAGTAAGGCAGGCCAACATTCAAATTAAGGAAATACAGAGAACGCCACAAAGATACTCCTCCAGAATAGCAACTCCAAGACACATAATTGTCAGATTCACCAAAGTTGAAATGAAGGAAAAACTGTTAAGAGCAGCCAGAGATAAAGGTTGGCTTACCGACAAAGGGAAGCTCATCAGAATAACAGCAGATCTCTCAGCAGAAACTCTCCAAGCCAGAAGAGAGTGGGGGCCAATATTCAACATTCTTAAAGAAAAGAATTTTAAACCCAGAATTTCATATTCAGACAAACTAAGTTTCATCAGTGAAGGAGAAATCAAATCCTTTACAGATAAGCAAATGCTTAGAGATTTTGTCACCACCAGGCTTGCCCTACAAGAGATCCTGAAGGAAGCACTAAACATGGAAAGAAAAAACTGGTAGCAGCCATTGCAAAAACATGCCAAAATGTAAAGACCATTGATGCTAGGAAGAAAATAACGAGCAAAATAACCAGTTAATATCATAATGACAGAATCAAGTTCACACATAACAATATTAACCTTAAATGTAAACGGACTAAATGCTCCAATTAAAAGACACAGACTGGTAAACTGGATAAAGAGTCAAGACCCATCAGTTTGCTGTACTCAGGAGACCCATCTCACATACAGAGACACACATAGGCTCAAAATAAAGGGATGGAGGAAGATCTACCAAGTAAATGGAGAAAAAAAAAAGCAGGGTTTGCAATCCTACTCTCTGATAAAACAGACTTTAAATCATCAAAGACCAAAAGAGACAAAGAAGTCCACTACATAATGGTAAAGGGATCAATTCAACAGGAAGAGCTAACTATCCTAAATATATATGCATCCAATACAGGAACACCCAGATTCATAAAGCAAGTCCTTAGAGACTTACAAAGAGACTTAGACTCCCATACAATAATAATGAGAGACTTCAACACCCCACTGTCAATACTAGACAGAGCAATGAGACAGAAAGTTAACAAGGATATCCAGAAATAGAACTCAACTCTGCACCAGGCGGACCTAATAGACATCTACAGAACTCTCCACCACAAATCAACAGAATATACATTCTTCTCAGCACCACATCGCACTTGTTCCAAAATTGACCACATAATTGGAAGTAAAGCACTGCTCAGCAAATGTACAAGAACAGAAATTATAACAAACTGTCTCTCAGACCACAGTGCAATCAAACTAGAACTCAGGAATAAGAAACTCAATCAAAACCACTCAACGACATGGAAACTGAACAACCTGCTCCTGAATGACGACTGGGTACGTAACGAAATGAAGGCAGAAATAAAGATGTTCTTTGAAACCAATGAGAACAAAGATAAAACATACCAGAATCTCTGGGACACATTTAAAGCAGTGTGTAGAGGGAAACTTATAGCACTAAATGCCCACAAGAGAAAGCTGGAAAGATTTAAATTGACACTCTAACATCACAATTAAAAGAACTAGAGAAGCAAGAGCAAACACATTCAAAAGCTAGCAGAAGGCAAGAAATAACTAAGATCAGAGCAGAACTGAAGGACATAGAGACACAAAAAACCCTCCAAAAAATCAATGAATCCAGGAGTTGGTTTTTTGAAAAGATTAAAAAAATTGATAGACTGCTAGCAAGACTAATAAAAAAGAAAAGAGAGAAGAATCAAATAGACGCAATAAAAAATGATAAAGGGGATATCACCACCGACCCCACAGAAATACAAACTACCATCAGAGAATACTATAAACACTTCTATGCAAATAAACTACAAAATCTAGAAGAAATACATAATTTCCTGGACACTTACCCTCTCCCAAGACTAAACCAGGAAGAAGTTGAATCTCTGAATAGACCAATAGCAGGCTCTGAAATTGAGGCAATAATTAATAGCCTACCAACCAAAAAAAAGTCCAGGATCAGAAGGATTCACAGTTGGATTCTACCAGAGGTACAAGGAGGAGCTGGTACCATTCCTTCTGAAACTATTCCAATCAATAGAGAAAGACGGAATCCTCCCTAACTCATTTTATGAGGCCAACATCATCCTGATACCAAGCCTGGTAGAGACACAACAAAAAAAGAGAATTTTAGACCAATATCCCTGATGAACATCGAGGCAAAAATCCTCAATAAAATACTGACAAACCAAATCCAGCAGCACATCAAAGCGCTTATCCACCATGATCAAGTGGGCTTCATCCCTGGGACGCAAGGCTGGTTCAACATATGCAAATCAATAAACGTAATCCAGCATATAAACAGAACCAAAGACAAGAACCACATGATTATCTCAATAGATGCAGAAAAGGCCTTTGACAAAATTCAACAGCCCTTCATGCTAAAACCTCTCAATGAATTTGGTATTGATGGAACGTATCTCAAAATAATAAGAGCTATTTATGACAAACCCACAGCCAATATCATACGGAATGGGCAAAAACTGGAAAAATTCCCTTTGAAAACTGGCACAAGACAGGGATGCCCTCTCTCACCACTCCTATTCAACATAGTGTTAGAAGTTCTGGCTAGGGCAATCAGGCAACAGAAAGAAATAAAGGGTATTCAGCTGAGAAAAGAAGAAGTCAAATTGTCCTTGTTTGCAGATGACATGATTGTATATTTAGAAAACCCCATCATCTCAGCCCAAAATCTCCTTAAGCTCATAAGCAACTTCAGCAAAGTCTCAGGATACAAAATTAATGTGCAAAAATCGCAAGCATTCTTATACACCAATAACAGAAAAGCAGAAAACCAAATAATGAATGAACTTCCATTCACAATTGCTTCAAAGACAATAAAATACCTAGGAATCCAACTTACAAGGGATATAAAGGACCTCTTCAAGGAGAACTACAAACCACTGCTCAGTGAAATAAAAGAGGACATAAACAAATGGAAGAACATACCATGCTCATGGATAGGAAGAATCAATATCATGAAAATGACCATACTGCCCAAGGTAATTTATAGATTCAATGCCATCCCCATCAAGCTACCAATGAGTTTCTTCACAGAGTTGGAAAAACTGCTGTAAAGTTCTTATGGAACCAAAAGAGAGCCTGCATCTCCAAGAGAATCCTAAGTCAAAAGATCAAAGCTGGAAGCATCATGCTACCTGACTTCAAACTGTACTACAAGGCTACAGTAACCAAAACAGCATGGTACTGATACCGAAACAGAAATATAGACCAATGGAACAGAACAGAGTCCTCAGAAATAATACCACACATCTACAGCCATCTGATCTTTGACAAACCTGACAAAAACAAGAAATGGGGAAAGGATTCCCTATTTAGTAAATGGTGCTGGGAAAATTGGCTAGCCCTAAGTAGAAAGCTGAAACTGGATCCTTTCCTTACTCCTTATACGAAAATTAAATCAAGATGGATTAGAGACTTAAATGTTAGACCTAATACCATAAAAACCCTAGAAGGAAACCTAGGTAATACCATTCAGGACATAGGCATGGGCATGGACTTCATGTCTAAAACACCAAAAGCAACGACAACAGAAGCCAAAATTGACAAATAGGATCTCATTAAACTAAATAGCTTCTGCACAGCAAAAGAAACTACCATCAGCATGAATAGGCAACTTACAGAATGGGAGAAAATTTTTGCAATCTACTCATCTGACAAAGGGCTAATATCCAGAACCTACAAAGAACTCAAAGAAATTTACAAGAAAAAAACAAACAACCCCATCAAAAAGTGGGCAAAGGATATGAACAGACATTTCTCAAAAGAAGACATTCATACAGCCAACAGACACATGAAGTAATGCTCGTCATCACTGGCCATCAGAGAAATGCAAATCAAAACCACAATGAGATACCATCTCACACCAGTTAGAATGGCAATCATTCAAAAGTCAGGAAACATCAAGTGCTAGAGAGGATGTGGAGAAATAGGAACACTTTTACACTGTTGGTGTGATTGTAAACTAGTTCAACCATTATGGAAAACAGTATGGCGATTCCTCAAGAATCTAGAACTAGAAGTACCATATGACCCAGCCATCCCATGATAGGTATATACCCAAAGGATTATAAATCATGCTGCTATAAAGACACATGCACACGTATGTTCATTGCGGGACTATTCACAATAGCAAAGACTTGGAATCTACCCAAATGTCCATCAGTGACAGACTGGATTAAGAAAATGTGGCACATATACACCATGAAATACTATGCAGCCATAAAAAAGGATGAGTTTGTGTCCTTTGTAGGGACATGGATGCAGCTGGAAACCATCATTCTCAGCAAACTATTGCAAGAACAGAAAACCGAATACCTTATGTTCTCACTCATAGGCGGGAACTGAACAATGAGATCACTTGGACTCAGGAAGGGGAACATTACACACCGGGGCCCATTATGGGGAGGGGTAGATGGGAGGGATTGCATTGGGAGTTATACCTGATGTAAATGACGAGTTGATAGGTGCTGACGAGTGGATGGGTGCAGCACAGCAACATGGCACAAGTATACATATGTGACAAATCTGCACGTTATTCACATGTACCCTAGAACTTAAAATATAATTTTTAAAAAAAAATGAACAGTAAAAAAAAAAAAATTGTTTTGTTTAATGAGACTGAAAATACGGCCTGAATTCCTTCTAGCTTGTAGGACTTCTGCTGAGAAATCTGCTGTTTATCTGATAGATATTCCTTTATAGGTTTCCTGGTGCTTTTGCCACACAACTCAAGATTCTTTCATTCATCTCGTCTTTAGATAACTTGATGATAATGTGCCTAGGTGATGATTTTATTGTAATGAAATCCCCAGGCGTTCTTTGGACTTCTTGTATTTGGATGTCTAGATCTCTATCAATGCCAGAAAAGTTTTCCTCAATTATTTTCCCAAATATGTTCTTCAGACTTTTAGATTTATCGTCTTCCTCAGGAATGCCAATTATTCTTACGTTTGGCTACTCAACATAATCTTAAACTTCTTTGAGCTTTGTTCATTTTTTAAAATTATACTTTGAGTTCTGAGGTACATGTGCAGAACGCGAAGTTTTGTTACATGGGTATACACGTGCCATGGTGGTTTGCTGCACCCATCAATGCATCATCTACATCAGGCATTTCTCCTAATGCTATCCCTCCCCTAGCCCCCCACCCCCTGACAGGCCCAGGTGTGTGATGTTCCCCTACCTTTCTTCATATGTTCACATTTTTCAACTCCCACTTATGAGTGAGAACATGCAGTGTTTGGTTTTCTGTTCTTGTCATAATTTACTGAAAATGATGGTTTGCAGCTTCATCCATGTCCCTGCAAAGGACAGGAACTCATCCTTTTTTGTGGCTCCACAGTATTTCATGGTGTTTATGTGCCACATTTACTTTATCAAGCCTATTATTGATGAACATTTGGGTTGGTTCCAAGTCTTTGCTATTGTGACTAGTGCCACAATAAACATACGTGTGTGTGTGTCTTTATAGTAGAATGATTTATAATCCTTTGGGTATATTTCCAGTAATGGGATTGCTGGATCAAATGATATTTCTAGTTCTAGATCCTTGAAGAATTGCCACACTGTCTTCCACAATGGTTGAACTAATTGACACTCCCACCAACAGTGTAAAAGCTTTCCTATTTCTCCACATCCTCTCCAGCATCTGTTGTTTCCTGACTTTTTAATGTTCAGCATTCTTACTGGCTTGAGATGGTATGTCATTGTGGTTTGATTTGCATATCAATAATGATCAGTGATGATTAGCTTTTTTTCATACGTTTGTTGGTTGCATAAATGTCTTCTTTTGAGAAGTCTCTGTTCATATCCTTCGCCCACTTTTTGATGGAGTTGTTTGTTTTTTTCTTGTAAATTTGTTTATGTTCTTTGTAGATTCTGGATATTAGAAATTTGTCAGATTGATAGTGCAAAAATTTTCTCCCATTCTGTACGTTGCCTCTTCACTCTGACGATAGCTTCTTTTGCTGTATAGAAGCTCTTTAGTTTAATTACAACCCGTTTGTCAATTTTGGCTTTGGTTGCCATTGCTTTTAGTGTTTTAGTCATGAAGTCTTTGCCCATGCCTATGTACTGAATGGTATTGCCAAGGATTTCTTCTAGGATTTTTATGGTTTTAGGTCTTACATTTAAGTTTTTAATCCGCCTTGAGTTGATTTTTATATAAGGTGTAAGAAAGGGGTCCAGTTTCAGTTTTCTGCATATGGCAAGCCAGTTTTCCCAACACCATTTATTAAATAGGGAATATTTTCCACATTGCTTGTTTGTGCTAGGTTTATCAAAGATCAGATGGTTGTATACGTGTGATGTTAATTCTCAAGCCTCTGTTCTGTTCCATTGGTCTATATATCTGTTTTAGTTCCAGTACCATGCTGTTTTGGTTACTGTAGCCTTGTAGTATGGTTTGAAGTCAGGCAGCGTGATGCCTCCAGCTTTGTTCTTTTTGCCAAGGATTGTTTTGGATATGTGGATTATTTTTTGGTTTCATATGAAGTTTGATGTAGTTTTTTTTTTTTCCAATTCTTTGAAGAAAGTCAATGGTAGCTTGATGGGGATAGCATTGAATCTATAAATTACTTTGGGCAGTATGGCCATTTTCACCATATTGATTTTTTTCTATCCATGAGCATGGGATTTTTTCCATTTGTTTGTGTTTTCTCTTATTTCCTTCAGCAGTTGTTTGTAGCTCTCCTTTAAGAGGTCCTTCACATCCCTTGTAAGTTGTATTCCTAGGTATTTTATTCTCTTAGTAGCAATTGTGAATGGAAGTTCCCTCATGATTTGACTCTCTGTTTGTCTGTTATTGGTGTATAGGAATGCTTGTGGTTTTTGCACATTGTTTTTGTATCCTGAGAATTTGCTGAAGTTGCTTATCAGCTTAAGGAGATTTGGGGCTAAGACAATGGGGTTTTTTAAATATACAAAATGTCATCTGCAAACAGACACAATTTGACTTCCTCTCTTTCTATTCGAATATCATTTATTTATTTCTCTTGCCTGAGTGCCCTGCTCAGAACTTGCAATACTATGTAGAATAGGAGTGATGAGAGAAGGCATCCTTGTCTTGTGCCGATTTTTAAAGGGAAGGCTTCCAGTTTTTGTCCATTTAGTATGATATTGGCTGTGTCATAAATAGCTCTTATTATTTAGAGATATGTTGCATCAATAGGTAGTTTATTGAGAGTTTTTAACATTAAGGGGTGTTGTAGTTTTTTGAAGGCCTTTTCTGCAACTATTGAGATAATCATGTGGTTTTTGTCATTGGTTCTGTTTATGTGATGGATTACATTTATTGATTTGCATATGTTGAACCAGCCTTGCATCCCAGGGATGAAGCCAACTTGATCATGGTGGATAAGCTTTTTGATGTGCTGTTGGATTCAGTTGCCAGTGTTTCATTGAGGATTTTTACATCGATGTTCATCAAGGATATTGACCTGAAAGTTTCTTTTTTTATTGTGTCTCTGCCAGGTATTGGTATCAGGATATTGCTGGCCTCATAAAATGAGTTAGGGAGGATTACCTCTTTTTCTATCTATTGGAATAGTTTCAGAAGGAATGGTACCAGCTCCTCTTTGTACCTCTGGTAGAATTCAGCTGTGAATCTGTCTGGTCCTGGACTTTTTTTGGTTAGTAGGTTATTAATTACTGCCTCAATTGCAGAACTTGTTATTGGTCTATTCAGAGATTCAACTTCTTACTGGTTTAGACTTCTCAGAGTGTATATGCTTAGGAATTTCTCCATTTCTTCTATATTTTCTAGTTTATTTGTGTAGAGATGTTTATGGTATTCTCTCATAGTAATTTGTATTTTTGTGGGATCATTGGTGATATTCCTTATATCATTTTTATTGCATCTATTTGATTCTTCTCTCTTTTCTTCTTTATTAATCTGGCTCGTGGTCTATCTATTTTGTTGATTGTTTCAAAAAACCAGCTCCTGGATTCATTGATTTTTTGAAGGGTTTTTCATGTCTCTATCTCCTTCAGTTCTGCTCTGATCTTAATTATTTCTTGTCTTCTGCTGGCTTTTGTATTTGTTTGCCATTGCTTCTGTCGATCTTTTAATTTTGATGTTAAGGTGTCAATTTTAGATCTTTCCTGCTTTCTCTTGTGGGTTTTAGTGCTATAAATTTTCCTGTACACACTGCATTCAATGTGTCCCAGAGATTCTGGTACATTGTATCTTCATCCTCATTGGTTTCAAAGAACATCTTTATTTTTGCCTTCATTTATTTACTTACCCAGTAGTCATTAGGGAGCAAGTTGTTCAGTTTCCATGTAGTTGTGCGGTTTTGAGTGATTTTCTTAATCCTGACTTCTAATTTGATTGCACTGTGGTCTTCAAGACTGCTATGATTTCCATTCTTTTGCATTTGCTGAGGAGTGCTTTCCTTCCAATTATGTGGTCAATTTTAGAATAAGTTTGATGTGGTGATGAGAAGAATGTATATTCTCTCTATTTTTGGTAGAAAGTTCTGTAGATGTCTATTAGGTCCACTTGGTCCAGAGCTGAGTTCAAGTCCTGAACATCTTTCTTAATTTTCTGTCTCATTGATCTGTCTAATATTGACAGTGAGGTCTTAACGTCTCTCACTGTTATTGTGTGGGAGTCTAAGTCTCTTTGTAGATCCCTATGAACTTGCCTTATGAATCTGGGTGCTCCTGTGTTGGGTGCATATATATTTAGGATAGTTAGCTCTCCTTGCTGCATTGATCCCTTTACCATTATGTAATGGACTTCTTTGTCTCTTTTGATCTTTGTTGGTTTAAAGTCTGTTTTATCAGAGACCAGGATTGCAACTCCAGCTATTTTTTTGCTTTCCATTTGCTTCCTCCATCACTTTATTTTGAGCTTATGTGTGTCTTTGCATGTGAGATGGGCCTCCTGAATGCAGCACACTGATGGGTCTTGGTCTTTATCCAGTTTGCCAGTCTGTGTCTTTTAGTTGTGTCATTTAGCCCATTTACATTTAAGGTTAATATTGTTATGTGTGTATTTGATCCTGTCATTATGATGCTAGCTGGTTGTTCTGCCCATTAGTTGATGCAGTTTCTTCACAGTGTCGATGTTTTTTATAATTTGGTATGCTTTTGCAGTGGATGGTACCAGCTGTTCCTTTCCATGTTTCATGCTTCCTTCAGGAGCTCTTGTAAGGCAGAGCTGGTGGTGAAAAAATATCTCAGCATTTGCTTGTCTGTAAAGGATTTTATTTCTCTTTTGCTTATGAAGCTTATTTTGTCTGGATATGAAATTCTGGGTTAAACATTCTTTTCTTTAAGAAAAGAATGGCCCCCACTATCTTAGAAATCTGCTGTTAGTCTAATGGGCTTCCCTTTGTGGGTAACCCGACCTTTATCTCTGGCTGCCCTTAACATTTTTTACTTCATTTCAACTTTGGTGAATCTGATGATTATATGTCTTGGGGTTGCTCTTCTCGAGGAGTATCTTTGTGGTGTTCTCTGTATTTTCTGAATTTGAATGTTGGCCTGTCTTGTTAGATTGGAGATCTCCTGGATAATATCCTGCAGAGTGTTTTCCAATTTGGTTCCATTCTCCTCATCACTTTGAGGTACACCAATCAAACGTAGATTTGGTCTTTTCACATAGTCCCATATTTCTTGGATGCTTTGTTTATTCCTTTTTATTCTTTTTTCTCTAACCTTGTCTTGTTGCCCTATTTCATTAAGTTGATTTTCAATCACTGATATCGTGTCTTCTGCTTGATCGATTCAGCTATTGATACTTGCGTATGCTTCATGAAGTTCTTGTGCTGTGTTTTTCAGCTCCATCAGGTCATTTATGTTTTTCTCTAAACTGGTTATTCTAGTTAGCAATTTGTCTAAACTTTTTTCAAGGATTTTAGCTTCCTTCCATTGGTTTAGAACATGCTCCTTCAGCTCGGAGGAGTTTGTTATTACCCACATTCTGAATCTTACTGCTGTCAATTTGTCAAACTCATTCTCCATCCAGTTTTGTTCCTTTGCTGGTGAGGAGTTGTGATCCTTTGGAGGAAGAGAGGCGTTCTGGTTTTTGGAATTTTAAACCTTTTTGCGCTGGTTTCTCCCAATCTTTGTGGATGCATTTACCTTTAGTCTTTGATGTTGGTGACCTTTGGATGGGGTCTTTGAGTGGACGTGCTGTTCCTTTCTGTTTGTTAGTTTTCCTTCTAACTGTCTGGACCCTCTGCTGCAGGTCTGCAGGAGTTTGCTGGAGGTCCATTGCTGACTCTGTTTGCCAGCAGAGGCTGCAGAACAGCAAAGATTGCTTCCTGTTCTTTCTCCTTGGAGCTTTATCCCAGAGAGTCACCTGCCAGATGCCAGCCAGATGTCTTCTATATGAGGTATCTTTCAGCCTCTACTGGGAGGTGTCTCCCAGTCAGGATACATTGGGGTCAGGGACCAACTTGAGGAGGCAGTCTGACCCTTAGCAGAGCTTGAACACTGTGCTGTGAGGTCCCCTACTCTCTTCAGAGCCATCAACTAGGGATGTGTAAGTCCCCTGAAGCTGTGCTCACAGCCGCCCCTTCCCCCAGGTGCTCTGTCCCAGGGAAATAGGGATTTTATTTATAAGTCCCTGGCTGGGGCAGCTAGCTTTTTTTTCAGAGATGCCCTGCCCAGAGAGGAGAAATCTGGCAGTCTGGCCACAGCATCCTTGCTGAGCTGCAGTGGGCTCCACCCAGTTTGAACTTCCCGGCGGCTTTGTTTATACTTTGAGCATAAAACCGCCTACTCAATCTCAGCAATGGCGGACACCCCTCCCCCTCCAAGCTCGAGCATCCCAGGTCAATCAGCCTGCTGCTGTGCTGGCACTGAGAATTTCTAACCAGTGGATCTGAATTTGCTGGGCTCCATGGGATTGGGAACTGCTGAGCCTGACCACTTGACTCCCTGGCTTCAGCACCCCTTTCCAGGGGAGTGAATGGTTCTGTCTCGCTGGCATTCCAGGTGCCACTGGGATATGGGGGAGGTGGCAGGAATCTTTTGATATCTGCCCAAATGGCCGCCCAGTCTTGTGCTTGAAACCCAGGGCCCTATTGGGTAGGCCCCATGGAGAATCTCCTGGTCTGCGGGTTGTGAAGACCAGGGGACCAGCGCGATACCTGGGCCGGAGTGAACAGTTCCTCAGGCTCAGTCCCTCATGGCTTCCCTTGGGTAGGGGAGAAAATTTCCTGACCCTTTGCTCTTCACAGGTGAGGTGACGTCCCACCCTGCTCGGCTCGCCCTCCATGGGCTACACCCACTGTCCAGCCAGTCCCAATGACATGAACCGGGTACCTCAGTTGGAAATGCAGAAATCACGTACCTTCTGCATCGATCTCACTGGGAGCTGCAGACTGGAGCTCTTCCTATTGGCCATCTTGCCAGCAATCTCCAGTTTTATTCACTTTAAAAAATTATTTTCTCTTTGTCTTTGTTGGGTTGAGTTAATTCAAAAACTTTGTTGTTGAGTTTGAAGTTCTTTCATCTGCTTGTTTGATTCTATTACTGAGACTTTCTAGTACATTTTGCATTTCCCTAAGTGTGTCTTTTGTTTCCTGAAGTTGCCATTATTTTTTTATGCTATATATTTCACTGAAGATTTCTCCACTTATATCTTGTGTCTTTTTTTTTATTTCCTTAAGTTGGACTCACCTTTCTCTGGTGCTTCTTTGATTAGCTTAATAATCTACTTTCTGAATTCCTTTTCAGGCAATTCAGCAATTTCTTCTTGGTTAGGATCTATTGCTAGTAAGCTAATGTGATTTTTGGAGGGAGTTAGAGAAGTTTGTTTTGTCATATGACCTGAATTGTTCTTCTGGTTTCTCATCATTTAGGTAGGCTATATTAGAGGGAAGATCTGGGGCTCAAGGCTGCTGTTCAGGTTCTTTGTCCCATGGGTTGCTCCCTTGATGTGGTAATCTCCCCTTTTCCTAGGGATGTGGCTTCCTGAGTGATGAACTGTAGTGATTGTTATTTCTCTTCTGGATCTAGCCACCAAGCATGGCTATCAGGCTCTGGGCTGGTACTGGGGTGTGTCTGCACAGAGTCCTTTGATGTGAACTGCCTTCAGGTCTATCAGCCTTCAGGTCTACTAGCACCTACTCCTGTGGAGGTGGCCAGGGAGTTAAATGAGCTCTGTGAGGGTCCTTAGTTGTAATTGTTTAATGCACTAGTTTTGTGCTGCTTGGCCTCCTGCCAGAAGGTGGTGCTTTCAAGAATGCATCAGCTGTGGTAGTATACAGAGGATCAGGCAGTGGCTGGGACCCTAGAGCTCCCAAGAGAATGTGACCCTTGTTTTCAGCTATGAGGGTGGTTAGGGAAAATCCATCAGGTGGGGGCAAGGTTAGGCATGTCTAAGTTCAGACCCTCCTTGGGTGGTGCTTGCTGTGGCTGCTGTTGGGGATGGGGGTGTGGTTCCCAGGTCAATGGAGTTGTTTCCAGAAAGATTATGGCTGCCTCTGCTGTGTCATGAAGATTTCCAGAGAAGTTGGGGAAAACTGGCTGCCACAGCCCTCAGCCAGCTCCCATGCAACCCAAAAGGCCAGTCTTGCTCCCATCATGCTCCTCCCCTCTACCAACAGAACCGAGTTTGTTTTCAGGCAATGGGCAAGCAGAGCTGAGGACTTGCCCCAGGCTATAAGCCTCCCAGCTGCAACAGTAAGCAGGACTTTTGCAGCTCCCCACCTGTCGAGTCTGCACACCAGATTCACACCTTTCCCCCAAGTTCTGGCCAGGAAATCTCACATTCGGTGGGAATTATTACAAAGTTCAGGTGGGTGTTTTCTTTCTGTGATACTTTCCTAGTTCCTCTGGCAACCCTCCCCAAGGATCCCTGTGAGTCAAATCAGAAATGGCTTCCCTGGGCACCCAGAGAGCCAGCAGGTCTTTCCTCACTCCTTCCTCTATGACCCTGTATTTCACTCTGATCTCTTAATTAACTCAACTTTAGGTTAAGTCAAATCCTCTCATTATCTAGAGCTTCAGGTTCCCCAATGAGGGTGTGTGTTCCAGGGCAGATGATTCCCCTTTCCCACTTTCACAGTATGGGCACTCACAGTATTTGGTCTGTTTCCCAGGTTCTGCAGGAGCAATCTGCTTCCCTCAAAGGGACTACGAATTGTCTTGGATTTTTTGGTATATTCCTGGAGTAGTTCTTGGAGCAGAAGTTCATGATCCAAGTCTCCACAAGCTGCTCTCTCTGTCCAATTCGGAGCTACATTTAGTCCTGCCTCCTATTCACCATTTTTCCTCTGCTTCAAAATTCCCAGATTTCTTTATCCAGTCTACCATTGATGGTCATTTAGAATAATTATGTCCTTGATACTGTGAATAGTACTTCAATGAACATATGCATGCAGGTGTCTTCATGGGTGGAACAATTTGTATTCCCTTGGGTATATAACCAATAATGGGATTGCTGGGTCAAATAGTAATTCTGATCCAAGATCTTTGAGAAATTACCACACTGCTTTCCAAAATGGCTGAACTAATTTGCATTCACCCCAGCAGTGTATAAGCATTCCCTTCTCCACCACCTTGACAGCGTCTGTTATTTTTTGACTCTTTATATAATAGTCATTTGGGCTTGTGTGAGATGGTATCTCCTTGTGGTTTTGATTTTCATTTCTCTAATTATTGGTGAGCTTTAGTATTTTTTCATATGTGTGTTGGCTGCATGTATGTCATCTTTGGAAAAGTGTCCATGTCCTTTGCCCACTTTTTAATGGGTTAGGTCTTTATTTTTGGTAATTAATTTGTTTAAGTTCCTTATAGATGCTGGAATTAGGACTTTGTCACATTCATAGTTTGCAAATATTTTCTCTCATTCAGCTATGTTGTATCTTTACTCTCATGAGTTTCAAATTTCTTGGTTTCTGTCTTTATTTTATTGTTTAAGCAAAAATTATTGAGGAGCAGGTTGTTTACCTTCCATGTAATTCTGTGACTTTATGTAATCATCTTAGTATTGATTTTGATGTATATTATGTTGTGATCCAAAAGTGTGGTTGATATAATTTTGGTATTTTTTTTAATTTGATGGGAAGTTTTATGGACAGTTATGTTCGAATTTTAGATTGTATGCCATGTGCAAATAAGAATGTATATTCTGTTATTTGGGGGTTGGAGAGCACTGCAGGTGTCTGTTAGGTCTATTTGGTCAAGGGTCAAGTTCAAGTCTTGAGTATTGTTGTTAGTTTTCTGCCTGGTTGATCTGTCTAATGTCGTCAGTGGGATGTCAAAGTCTCCCAGTATTATTATGTAGTTATCTAATTATGTCTCTTCATAGTTCTCTAAGAACATATTTTATGAATCTGGGTTCTTCTTTGTTGGGTTCATATTTATTTAATATACTTATGTCTTCTTGCTGAATTTAATGCCTTACAAATTTATAATTCTCTTCTTTGCTTTTTTTTATCATTGTTGGTTGAAAGTCTATTTTGTATGAAATTAGAATAGTAAGCCCTGATTTTTTTTTCTCTTTTCAATTTGCTTGGTAGATTTTTCTCAATCCCTGTACCCCCAGCCAATGGGGGTCATTGCTTGTGAGACGTGTCTTCTGAAGGCAGCATACAGTTGGGTCTTCCTTCTTTATCCAACTTGCCAGTCTGTGCCTTTAACTTGGGGGCATTAGCCTGTTTACATTGAGTTTACTATTGATATGTTTGGATTTGATCCTGTCATCATGTTGTTAGCTTGTTATTATGCAGACTTGATTGTATAAGTGCTTTATAGTGTCAATGGCCTATGTACTCATTTGTGCTTTCCATGGCTGGTAATGGTCTTTCCACATTTAGCACACCCTTCAGGACTTCAAAGGCAGGTCTGGTGGTAACAAATTCCCTTAGCATTTGCTTTTCAGGAAATGGTCTTATTTCTCATTCACTTGTGAAGCTTAGTTTGGCTGGATAATAAATTATTGGTTGGAAATTCTTTTCTTTAAGAATGCTGAATATAAGCCCCCATTTTCTTCTGGCTTATGGGGTTTCTGCTGAAAGGTCTGCTGTTATCCTGATGGAGTTTTCTTTATATATGACCTATCTTTCTCTTTAGCTGCCTTTAACACTTTTTCTGTCATTGCAACCTTGGAGAATTTGACAATTATGTGTCTTGAGGGTGGTTTTCTTGTACAATATCTCACATTTCTCTGCATTTCCTAAATTTGAATGTTGGTCTTGCCAGTGAGGTTGGGGAAATTTACAAGGATGACATCTTCAAATATGTTTTCCAACTTATGTACTTTCACTTTCTCTCATTCAGGAACACCAGTGGGTCACAGAAATGGTCTCTTTACATAATCCCATATTTCTGATAAACAGTGTTCATTCTTCCTTATTCTTTTTTTCTCTGTTTTTGACCAACTGAGTTACTTCAGAGAACCAGTCTTTGAGCTCTGAGATTCTTTCCTCAGCTTGTTCTATTCTACTTTTAGTACTCACAATTATAAGATTCTTGAAGTGCCTTTTTCAGCTCTATAAGATCAGTTTGATCCTTGCTTAAAATGGCCATTTTGTTTTCCAGCTTCTGTATCATTTTATTGTATTCCCGAGATTCCTTGCATTGGGTTTTGGCTTTGTCTCAGATCTCAATGATCTTTTTTCCCATCCATATTCTGAATTCTATGTCTGTCATTTCAGCAATTTTAGCCTGATTAAGAATCATTACTGAGGAACTAGTATAGTCATTTGGAGGAAAGAAAAAAAAACACTCTGGTTCTTAGAGTTGCCAGAGTTCTTGTGCAACTTTCTCATCTTTGTGGCCTGATGTTCCTTCAATCTTTTAAGTTGCTGTCCTTTGGATGGGTTTGCTTGCATTTATTATCTTTGATTGCCTTAGGTATTCAATTGTGGTATAAAGAGTGTTCTGTGAATTGGCTTCATTTCTGGAAGATTTCAGGAAATCAGGCCTTAACTCAGCACAACTGGGCTCTGTGGGGGTCAAGTCCTGGGCCTCCTGCTTTTTCTGTGGCCCATCTTGATTAGGAACCTGCTGTGCTGTAGGGGCTAAGGTGTTCTTGGTCCACTGTCCACAACATTCCAATGGATAGTACCAGCCCAAATGCTTCATCAGGGCTGTGGCAGTGGGATCTGTGCTTCCTCATGTGTGTCACTAGCCATTGCAGCATGGCAGGGTGCACGCACTTCGACTGGAGAGGGAACTGGCTGGGACATAGTGGTATTACTATGGTTACACTCACACCACAGCAGTAGTGGTGGGGCACTGGAGGGTGCACAGTGCTAATACCCTGTGCATGTGTTTGCACTGGTGGTGGTAGCAGTGCAGTGGAATTGTAGTTGATGGTGCTTGTGTGTGTAATCTCACTGGCAGCAGTGGTGGTGCAGCAGAGGCAGTGTTGCCAGTGTCCATGCACACATTGGCACTGGTGGTCGCTTTGCAGTGGGGTGCTCGTGCATCCATGGTTAGGGGATGGCAGCTGTGGCACAACAAATCATATTCTATGAGTGACCACATGCTTGGTCAGAAAGCAAATATCAATAAATTCAAAAATGGTAATCTCTTGTACCACAGTGCAATAAAAATAGAAATAAATATCAAGAATATCTTTCAGAACAACTAAAATACATGGATATTAAACAACTTGTTCTGAGCAACTCCTGGGTGAACATCAAAATTAAGACAGAAATTTTTTTAAAAAAAATTAATGAAAATGGGGGCACAACATACCAACACCTCTGGGATATAGCTAAAGCAGTGTTAAGAGGAAAATGTATACCCATAAACACCTGCACCACGAAGTTAAAAAGATCCCAAATTAACAATCTAATTTTGCATCTAAAGGAACGTTATTGGCCAGGTGCAGTGGCTCATGTGTGTAATCCCAGCACTTCGGTAGTCCAAGGCAGGTGGATCACCTGAGGTCAGGAGTTTGAGACCGGCCTGGCCAATGTGGTGAAACCCTGTCTCTACTAAAAATACAAAAATTAGTCAGGCATCATGACAGGCACCTGTGATCCCAGCTACTCAGATGGCGAAGGCAGGATAATTGCTTGAGCTCAGGAGGTGGAGGTTGCAGCGAGCCAAGATCATGCAATTGCAGTTCAGCCTGGGCAACAAGAGTGAAACTCTGTCTCAAAAAATAAAAGTGAAAAAATAGAATGTTACTAAAAAGGAATGAAACAACCCCCAATCTAGTAGAAGAAAATAACTAACTAAAATTAAAGAAGTCAATGAAATTAAGAAGCAAAAATCTCTAAAAAAGATCAATGAAACCAAGAGTTGGTTCCACAAAAAGTACAGATAATTAATAGACTGCTAGACAGATTAACAAAGAAAAAAGAGAAAATCCAAATAAGTATAATAAGAAACGACAAAGATGATATTACTGATCACACAGAAATACAGAAAATCCTCGGAGAATACTATGCACAACATTATGCAAACAAATTAGAAATTCTAGAGAAAATGACTAAATTCCTGGAAACACACAATCTCCCAAGATTGAGTCAGAAACAGATTGAAACCATGAATATACTAATATTGAGGTCTGAAACTGAATCAGTAGTAAAAAACCTACCAACCAAAAACAAGCCCTGCATGAGAGGGATTTATAGACAAATTCTACTCAATGAATAAAGCAGAACAAGCACCAATCTTATTGAAAGTATTCCAAAAAACTGAGGAGGATGGACTCCTCCTTAAGTCATTCTATGAAGCAGGTATCAGCCTAATTCCAAAATCTGGCAGAAACATAACAAAGAAAGAAAATTTCAGGCCAATATCCTTGATGAACACAGATGAAAAAAAACCCTCAACAAAATATTAGAAAACTGAATACAGCAGCACATCAAAACGTGAATTCACTATGATCAGGTAAGTTTTGTTGCTGAGATGCAAGTTTATTTCAACATATGCAAATAAATAAATGTCATTCATCACATAAACAAAACTAAAAGTTATAACTACATGATCATCTAAATAGACATAGGAAATGCTTTTTAAAAATTCAACATCACTTCATATTAAAAAAAAACCCTCAACAAACTAGGAATCAAAGGAAAATACCTCAAAATAATAGGAGACATCTATGTCAAACCTCCAGTTAACATCATATTGAATGGAAAAAAGCTGGAAGGATTCTCCTTGATAACAGGAACAAGACAAAGATGTCCACTCTCACAACTCCTGTTCAACATAGTTCTGGAAGTCCTAACAGAGCAATTAGGCAAAAGAAAGAAATAAAAGGCATCCAAACAGTAAGAGAGACAGTCAAATTGTCTCTTTTAGAAGATTATTTGATCCCATACCTAAAAAAACCTTATAGTCTCTGCCCCAAAGCTACTAGATCTGATAAATTAGTTCCACAAATTTTTAGTGTACAAAATCAATGTATAAAATCAGTAGAATTTGTATTCACCAATAACTTCCAACCTGAGAGCCAAATCAAGAATGCAATCCCATTTACAATAGTGACAAAAAATAAAACACCTACGAATACAGCTAATCAGGCAGGTGAAAGAGCTCTACAATAAGAATCACAAAACACTAATGAAGGAAATCTGAGATGACATAAACAAATGAAAAACCATTTCATATTCACGGATATAAACAATTAATATTATTAAAATAATCACACTGCCCACAGCAATTTATAGTTCCAAGTTTATTACTATCAAACTACCAATGACATTTTTTACAGAATTAGAAAACAACTATTTTAAAATTTATATGAAAACAAAAAGAACCCAAATAGTCAAATCAATCTTAACCAAAAAGAATAAAGCCAAAGGCATCACACTACCTTACTTTAAACTATGCTATCAGTACCCAAAACAGCATGGTACTAGTACAAACACAGACACATAGGCCCATGGAACAGGTTATAGAACCTAGAAATAAAGTCATGTACCCACAATTATCTGATCTTTGACAAAGTCAACAATAACAAGCAATGATGAAGGGTCTCCCTATTCAATAAGTGGTGCTAGCCATATTCAGAAGTCTAAAACTGATCCCCTTTCACCATGTACAAAAATCAACTCAAGATAGTTTAAAGACTTAAACATAAAACTTGATACTGTGGAAAGCAGTTTTAAGATTTCTCAAAGAACTTAGAACTACTATACGACCCAGCACTCCCATTACTGCATATATACTCAAAGGAATATAAGTCATTCTAACATAAAAACCCCTGCACCTGTACATTAATTACAAAACATTTCACAATAGCAAAGACATCGAATGAATTTATATCCCCATCAATATTGCCTGGATAAAGAAAATGTGGCATGTATACACCATGAAACACTGTGCATCTATAAAAAGAATAAAATGATGTTCTTTGCAGCAACATGGATGAAGCTGGAGGCCATTATTATAAGTGACTTACTACAGAAAATGAAAATGAAATTATGTTTTTATCACTTAGGAGTAGGTGTTAAACATTGAGCAGACATAGACCCAAAGAAGGGAACAATAGATACTAAGGGCTACTTGAGGGTGGACAGTGGGAGGAGAGTGAGGATTGAAATATTACTTATTGGGTACTATGCTCACTACCTGGGTGAAGAAAACATTTACTTATTAAACTCCAGTGACACACAATTTACCCATGTGTAACAGATCTGCACATGTAACCCCCTAAACATAAAATAAAAGTTGAAAGAAAAAAACAAAAACCAGAGAGATTGCAAACTAACTGTATTAATTAATTATCACACTGCTAATAAAGACATATCCAAAACTGGGTAATTTATAAAGGAAAGAGGTTTAATTGACTCACATTTCCACATGGCTGGGGAAGTCTCACAATGATGGTTGAAGGCAATTGAGGGGCAAAGTCACGTGTTACATAGTGGCAGGCAAGAGAGTTTGTGCAGGGGGAACTTCCATTTCTAAAACCATCTGAGGTTGTGAGACTTATTCACTACTGTGAGAACAGTATGGGGAAAACCATCCCCTATGACTCATTTATCTCCACATGGCCCCACCCTTGACAAGTAGGGATTATTACAATTCAAGGTGAGATTTGGGTGGAGACAGAGCCAAACCATATTACTAACAATTTAACAATTTACTTTATGTAACTAGAAAAGTAAAAACAAAGCAAACCCACATGTAGCAGAAGAAAAGAAATAATACTAACTAGCAGAGAAATAAATAAAATAGAGACACAGAGCTAGATGAATTCGCAGCCAAATTCTAGCAAGCCTTCAAAGAACTAATACTCATTCTTCTAAAACTATTCCAATACATCGAAGAAGAGGGAATTCTTCCTAACTCATTCTATAATTCCAGCATTACCTGATCCACAAACCAGACAGGGACAAAAAAATTAGAAAACTAGCTAAAAATTCTTTTTAAAAATTCCAGCAAACCAAATTCAACAGCACACCAAGAAGATAATTCACCTGTGTTAGGTGGGAATTATTCCAGGGATACAAGGATGGTTTAACATATGCCAATCAGTAAGTGTAAAACATGAAATTAGCAGAATAAAGGACAAAACTATATGATAATATCAGTAGATACAGAAAAAGCATTTGATAAAATTCAACATTCCTTTTTTATAAAAGCTCTCAATAAACTAGGCATAAATAAATGTCCATCAAAATAATACTGCCCAAATATGACAGATCTACAGCCCACTTAATACTAAATGAGGGCAATTTGAAAGCCTTTCTTCTAAGAACAGAATCAACACCATGACACCCACTTTCCCCATTCCTACTCAACATAGTACTAGAAGTCCTAACCAGAACAATCTGACAAGAGGAAGACATAAATAGCATCCAAATTGTAAAAGAGGAAGTCAAACTCTTGTTCTTAGTTGATGATATGATCTTATAGCTAGAAGAAAACTAACATTCCATCAAAAAAAAAATTAGACTTGATAGATGAATATAGTTAAATTGCAGGATCCAAAAATACAAATAGCAGTGTTTCTACACACCAATAATTATCCACCCAAGGAAGAAATTGAGAAGGAAATTCTATATATAATTGCTTCAAAAAGAAAAACACAAAACGTCAGGATAATCCTAACCAATAGGTGAAGGATCATAGGAGAAAAACTAAAAAATACAGGTGAAAGACATTGAAGATGACACAAAATCAAATAAAACTACCTACCCATGCACGTGGATCAGAAAAATTGATAGCATTTAAATGATCATATTACTGGAAGTGGAGAAAAATAGCAAAATAGAACACCATACTGATTATCTTCCCAGCAAGGATACTAATTTAACAGCTATCTACACCAAGAAGCACCTTCATAAAAAGCAAAAATCAGGTAAGAACGCACAGTACCTGATTTTAACATTGTGTTACTGAAAGAGGAACTGAAGAGGAAAAAATAAAAATAAAAATAAACAGTATTTAACTGCAGAGGCTACCTGTTCCGTATGTCCCGGCAGCAGTTACCTGGTGCACAGAGCACTTCTGAGCACTGGGAGAGGGAGAGCACAATAATTCAGCAGCATGAAACGCAGTGTAGTCCTATTATAGCAAAAAGGAAAATGACCAAACTCAGCTGATACTCACCCATAGAAGGAGTATTTCAATCAGCCCTAGCCAGAAAGGAATCGTCAATCCCAGTGATCTGAACTTGAATTCCCGCAAGCCTCATCACCATGGGCTAAAGTGCTCAGGAGTTGTAAATAAAAGTGAAAATTGATCTAGGCCAAAAGGACTGCAACTTTTAGGTGAGTCCTAGTGCTAAACTGGGCCCAGAGACAGCAGCCTGGGGCAGGCACATGACATACTGATACACGAGCTGGAGTGGCTAAGGGAGTGCTGGCATTAGCCATCACCTTGGCTGCACAGTTTACTGCTCAAAAAGAAATACCTTTCTTTCTCTTGAGGAGAGGAGAAGGAAGAGTAGAGAGAAGTTTGTATTGCACCTTGAATACCGGCTCAGCCACAGCAGGATAGGGCACTAGTTAGAGCCACAAGGCTCCCTTTCCAGGCCCTAGATCCTGAACAACATTTCTTTTGTTGTTGTTGTTTTGTATTTTTTTTATACTTTGTGTTCTAGGATACATGTGCACAACGTGCAGGTTTGTTACATATGTATACATGTGCCATGTTCGTGTGCTGCACCCATTAACTCGTTGTTTACATTAGGTATATCTCCTAATGCTATCCCTCCCCACTTACCCCACCCCACAACAGGCCCCGGTGTGTGATGTTCCCCTTCCTGTGTCCAAGTGATCTCATTGTTCAATTCCCACCTATGGGTGGGAATATGCGGTGTTTTGTTTTCTGTTCTTGCGATAGTTTGCTGAGAATGATGGTTTCCAGCTGCATTCATGTTCCTACAAAGGACATGAACTCATCCTTTTTATGAAGTATACCCTGAGCCAGAACAAAACCATTGCCTTGAAGGTAAGGACTCAGTCCTGGAAGCATTTATCACCTTCTAACTAAAGTGCCTTGAATAACCAGCAGTAATGCCCAGTACTGCATTAAGGGCTTTGTATGAGATACTGAAATTTGCTGGCTTCAGGTGACACTCAGTACATTTCTAGCTGTGGTGGCTGTGAGATAACTCTCTCTACTTGAGAGAAGCAAAGGGAAAAGTAAAGGGGACTTTGTATTGCATTTAGGTACTAACTTGGCCACAGGGAGGAAGAGCACCAAATGGGCTCTTGGGGGTCTTCCATTCCAGGACATGGCTTTAAGATTGTATTTCTGGACTTGCCCTGGGCTCAAGAGGAGCCAATTGCCCTGAAGGCGGAGCTCTAGACCAGGGGGTATGAGTGCCAGCTCAAACACAGTAGAATAGAAAACCAGATACTCTTGTCAGTTTTTAAAATCTAGTCCCTGATTCCTGGAAGGCACCTCTGGACTTGTCCACAGCCTGGGAGAACTCACCACCCTGAAAGGAAGGACATAGCTATGGCATGGATTGCAACTTGCTGAATATAGAGCCCCAGGGACTTGAGCGAACATAGACATCAGCCAGGGAATAAATACAGCAGGTGTTAGACAAGACCCAGTGCTGTAGTGGCTTCATATCTAACTCAGTACAGTTACAGTGGTGGTGGTCAAGGGGGTGCTTATTTCACTACACTCTCAGCTTCAGGTGGCTCAGAACATAGAGTGCTTAGGAAAAAAAGAGGAGTCTCTACCTGGTAGTTCAGAGAATTCTTCAGGATTTTTTCTAAGACCATCAAGGTGATTCCTCTATGAGTCTAGAAGAACCATCGTGTTACTGTTCTTGAGGTACCCCTGAAAGCACACGCAACTTAGATCACAACACACAAGTCTTTTTGAATAACTGAGAAGCCTTATCAAGAAAAAAATGAAAGGTACAAACAAGACCCGACAGTGGCGACTATAATAAATACCTAACTCTTCAATGCCCAGACACTAATGAACATCTACATGTGTCAAGAGCATCCAGGGAATCATGACCTCAGCAAATTAACTAAATAAGGCATCTTTCAGAGAGAGAATTTAAAATAGCTGTTTGAAAAAACTCAAATAATTTCATGATAACACAGAGAAGGAATTTAGAATTACATGAGGTAAACAGAACAAAGAGGTTGAAATAATTAAAGCAAATCAAACCGAATTTGTGAATCTGAAAAATGCATTGGCATGCAGGAGAATACATAAGAACCTTTTAATAGCAAAATTGATCAAGCAGATGAAAGAATTAGTGAGCTGAAGACAGCCTCTTTGAAAATACACAGCCAGTTTAATGAGATCCCATTTGTCAATTTTGGCTTTTGCTGCCGTTGCTTTTGGTGTTTTAGGCATGAAGTCTTTGCCCATGCATATGTCCTGAATGGTACTACCTAGGTTTTCCAACAGGGTTTTTATGGTATTAGGTCTAACATTTAAGTCTCTAATCCATCTTGAATTAATTTTCATATAAGGAGTAAGGAAAGGATCCAGTTTCAGCTTTCTTTTTTTTTTATTATTATACTTTAAGTTCTAGGGTACATGTGCATAATGTGCAGGTTTGTTACATATGTACACTTGTGCCATGTTGCTGTGCTGCACCCATCAACTCGTCATTTACATCAGGTATGACTCCCAATGCAATCCCTTCCCCCTCCCCCCTCCCCATGATAGGCCTCGGTGTGTGATGTTCCCCTTCCCGAGTCCAAGTGATCTCATTGTTCAGTTCCCACATATGAGTGAGAACATGCGGTGTTTGGTTTTCTGTTCTTGTGATAGTTTGCTAAGAATGATGGTTTCCAGCTGCATCCATGTCCCTACAAAGGACACAAACTCATCCTTTTTTATGGCTGCATAGTATTCCATGGTGTATATGTGCCACATTTTCTTAATCCAGTCTGTCACTGATGGACATTTGGGTTGATTCCAAGTCTTTGCTATTGTGAATAGTGCCGCAATAAACATACGTGTGCATGTGTCTTTATAGCAGCATGATTTATAATCCTTTGGGTATATACCCAGTAATGGGATGGCTGGGTCATATGGTACTTCTAGTTCTAGATCCTTGAGGAATCACCATACTGTTTTCCATAATGGTTGAACTAGTTTACAATCCCACCAACAGTGTAAAAGTGTTCCTATTTCTCCACATCCTCTCCAGCACCTGTTGTTTCCTGACTTTTGAATGATCGCCATTCTAACTGATGTGAGATGGTATTTCATTGTGGTTTTGATTTGCATTTCTCTGATGGCCAGTGATGATGAGCATTTTTTCATGTGTCTGTTGGCTGTATGAATGTCTTCTTCTGAGAAATGTCTCTTCATATCCTTTGCCCACTTTTTGATGGGGTGGTTTGTTTTTTTCTTGTAAATTTGTTTGAGTTCTTTGTAGGTTCTGGATATTAGCCCTTTGTCAGATGAGTAGATTGCAAAAATTTTCTCCCATTCTGTAGGTTGCCTGTTCACTCTGATGGTAGTTTCTTTTGCTGTGCAGAAGCTTTTTAGTTTAATTAGATCCCATTTGTCAATTTTGGCTTTGGTTGCCATTGCTTTTGGTGTTTTAGACATGAAGTCTTTGCCCATGCCTATGTCCTGAATGGTACTACCTAGGTTTTCCTCTAGGATTTTTATGGAATTAGGTCTAACATTTAAGTCTCTAATCCATCTTGAATTAATATTTTCGTATAAGGAGTAAGGAAAGGATCCAGTTTCAGCTTTCTACTTATGGCTAGCCAATTTTCCCAGCACCATTTATTAAATAGGAAATCCTTTCCCCATTTCTTGTTTCTCTCAGGTTTATCAAAGATCAGATGGCTGTAGATGTGTGGTATTATTTCTGAGGACTCTGTTCTGTTCCATTGGTCTATTTCTCTGTTTTGGTAGCAGTACCATGCTGTTTTGGTTACTGTAGCCTTGTAGCATAGTTTGAAGTCAGGTAGTGTGATGCCTCCAGCTTTGTTCTTTTGACTTAGGATTGTCTTGGAGATGCGGGCTCTTTTTTGGTTCCATATGAACTTTAAAGCAATTTTTTCCACTTCTGTGAAGAAACTTATTGGTAGCTTGATGGCAATGGCATTGAATCTATAAATAATCTTGGGCAGTATGGCCATTTTTCACGATATTGATTCTTCCTATCCATGAACATGGTATGTTCTTCCATTTGTTTGTGTCCTCTTTGATTTCACTGAGCAGTGGTTTGTAGTTCTCCTTGAAGAGGTCCTTTACATCCCTTGTAAGTTGGATTCCCAGGTATTTTATTCTCTTTGAAGCAATTGTGAATGGAAGTTCATTCATGATTTGGCTCTCTGTTTGTCTGTTACTGGTGTATACGAATGCTTGTGATTTTTGCACATTAATTTTGTATCCTGAGACTTTGCTGAAGTTGCTTATCAGCTTAAGGAGATTTTGGGCTGAGACAATGGGGTTTCCTAAATATACAATCATGTCATTTGCAAAGAGGGACAATTTGACTTCTTCTTTTCCTAATTGAATACCCTTGATTTCTTTCTCTTGCCTGATTGCCCTAGCCAGAATTTCCAACACTATGTTGAATAGGAGTGGTGAGAGAGAGTATCCCTGTCTTGAGCTTCTGCACAGCAAAAGAAACTACCATCAGAGTGAACAGGCAACCTACAGAATGGGAGAAAATTTTTGCAATCTACTCATCTGACAAAGGGCTAATATCCAGAACCTACAAAGAACTCAAACACATTTACAAGAAAAAAACAAACAACCCCATCAGAAAGTGGGTAAAGGATATGAACAGACATTTCTCAAAAGAAGACATGCATGCAGCCAACAGACACATGAAAAAATGCTCATCATCACTGGCCATCAGAGAAATGCAAATCAAAAGCACAATGAGATACCATCTCACACCAGTTAGAATGGCGATCATTAAAAAGTCAGGAAACAACAGGTGCTGGAGAGGATGTGGAGAAATAGGAACACTTTTACACTGTTGGTGGGACTGTAAATTAGTTCAACCATTATGGAAAACAGTATGGTGATTCCTCAAGGATCTAGAACTAGAAGTACCATATGACCCAGCCATCCCATTACTGGGTATATACCCAAAGGATTATAAATCATGCTGCTATAAAGACACATGCACACGTATGTTTATTGCGGCACTATTCACAATAGCAAAGACTTGGAATCAACCCAAATGTCCATCAGTGACAGACTGGATTAAGAAAATGTGGCACATATACACCATGGAATACTATGCAGCCATAAAAAAGGATGAGTTTGTGTCCTTTGTAGGGACATGGATGCAGCTGGAAACCATCATTCTTAGCAAACTATCACAAGAACAGAAAACCAAACACTGCATGTTCTCACTCATAGGTGGGAACTGAACAATGAGATCACTTGGACTCGGGAAGGGGAACATCACACACCGAGGCCTATCATGGGGAGGGGGGAGGGGGGAAGGATTGCATTGGGAGTTATAGCTGATGTAAATGACGAGTTGATGGGTGCTGACGAGTTGATGATTGCAGCACAGCAACATGGCACAAGTATACATATGTAACAAACCTGCACGTTATGCACATGTACCCTAGAACTTAAAGTATAATAATAATAATAAATAAAGTTAAAAAAATAAAGAAAATACACAGCCAGGAGGAACAAGAGAAAAAACAATGATGCATGCCTACAGGATCTAGAAAATAGAAAATAGCCTCAAAGGGCAAATTTAAGAGTTATTGGCCTTAAAGTTGATGTAGAGAAAGAGAGATAGGGGTAGAAAGTTTATTCAAAGGGATAATAACAGGGAACTTCCCAAACCTAGAGAAAGATATCAATATTCAAGTACAAGAAGCGTATGGAACACTATGCCAATTTAATCCGAAAATATATATATATCTCTCTCTCTTAAGCATTTAACCAAACTCCTGAAAAAACAATCATAAAGAAGGGATCCTGAAAGCAGCAAGGGAAAATAAAAACAAATAAAATAGAAGTGAGTTCAAATACATCTGGCAGCACACTTTTCAGTGCAAATCTTAGAGGCCAGAAGAGAGTAGCAAGACATATTTAAGTTCTTAGGAAAACAAGCAACAACAACAACAAAAAACCACACGCACACACACACAAATGTTCCCACATTGGTGTATCTGGTGAAAATATTTTTAATTTTTGAAGGATAAATAAGAACTTTCTCAGACAAACAAAAATAGGATTTCATCAACACCCGATCTGTTCTACAAGAAATGCTAAAGGGAGTTGCTCATCAGAAAGCAAAGGATGTTAATAAGCAATAAGTAATAACCTGAACATAGAAAACTTACTGTTTACAGTAAGTACACAGAATAGCATAGAATATTATGACACTGTAACCGTGATGTGTAAACCAATAAAAAAATGTAACTATAGTAAGTTTTCAAGGTATGGTACAAAAAGATATGAGTATAAACAACAAAAATTTAAAAAGTAGGGGATGAAGTTAAGGCATAAAGTTTGTATTAGCTTTCTTTATACTTGCTTGTTTGTTGTTTATGCAAACAGTGTTTTGTTGCTATCAGCATAAAACAGTGGGTTATAAGATACTATTTGTGAGCCTCATAATAACCTCAAACCAAAATTAAAACATGCAATAGATACACAAAAAGTAAAAAGCAGGAAACTAAATCACATCACAAGAGGAAATCACCTTCACTAAAAGGACAGGAAGAAAAGAAAGATGAAGGAAAACACACACACACACACACACACACACACACACACACACACACAGAGAGAGAGAAATAGAAAACTATAACAAAATGGCAAGAGTAAGTTCTTACTCATCAATAACTACATTAAACGCAAATCGACTAAACTCTCCAATGGAAAGACATAGAGTGGCTGAATTGATTTAAAAAAAAAAAAGAAGAAAAGAAAGACCATTGATCAGTTACCTACAAGAAACTCCCTTCACCTATAAAGACACAAATACACTGAAAATAAAGAGATGGGAAAAACTATTCCATGCCAATGGAAACCAAAATAAAGAGCAGAAGTCACTATGTTTATATCAGAAAAAGATATATTTCAAGACAAAAACTACAAGAAGATAAAAAGAAGAACACTATATAAAGGGGTTAGCTCAACAAGAAGATATAACAATTTTAAATATATCTGCACCCAACACTGGAGCCCCAAATACATATAACCAATAGTATTAGAGCTAAAGAGAGAGGTAGACTCCAATACAATAATAGCTGAAGACTTAAACACCTCACTTTCAGCATTGGACAAACCTTACAGACAGAAAAGAAACATAAAAAATCAGACTTAATCTGCATTTTATCAGAAATATCTATCCATCACAGAAAAAATGAATCTAAAACATATTTACAAAACATTTCATGCAATGGGTGTAGTAGTATACACATTATTTTTCTCAGCACATGGATTATACTCATAACAAAATAGACCCTCTTAAAACCTTAAAACTTACAGGGCCCTAGCCCCAGCTAGTACAGGGGCCGACTTGGGGCAGGTCATGAAATACAAAAAGAGCAGTTGCAGGACGATGCTTGCATGTACTCCCAGATTCCAGCATGGACCAAGGGCAATGATTCCCTACCGTTCCTCACAGGGGTCTCCACAGACCACAGCCAAAAAGATCAAGCAGTGGTCACAGGTTTAAAAAGGCTCCCAACAGGGTTTCATGATATAACCTCAAGTTGAGAGAAATCCCTTGGTCAGGGCGGGGAAAATGAAAAGTGGACTGTGAGTGCAGGAGCCATGGTTGCAGGAGAGAGGTGCCCAGGCTTGCAGCGAACAGGGAGAAGCATGGCCTGAA
This sequence comes from Macaca mulatta, assembly GCF_049350105.2. NCBI lineage: Eukaryota > Metazoa > Chordata > Mammalia > Primates > Cercopithecidae > Macaca > Macaca mulatta. The sequence continues at coordinate 56,995,368 of NC_133426.1, read as the reverse complement.
AGCCCTGGTTGCTATATCGGTGGGGAAAGCCTATGAACTCCAGAAATTCTGAGTTTTGGTTACAGGCTGACTGGAACTCACTCACTGCTGCCAGATGAACAGTGGGAGTAGGTCTGCCTTGCCAAGTGCATGGGAACCGTGTGGGGCTAACCACCATCTGCTACTTTATATGCCTTCCACAAACTCTCCTGTGCAACAGAGGCAGCAACACTCCCAACTGGAACATCAACTCAGTTGTATTAGAACCACTCTCATCCCCCAAAACCCACAGGAGCTGCTGTTTGCCTTGCACAGGGAGACTCAGAGTGCAAACTTGCCTTACCCACTCCCCACCTGGATTTGCCCCACCACCCGCCCTGGTAGGTAATCATCATGATGATCATCATAATCAAGTGGGTTTTAACCCAGGGATGCAGGGATGGTTTAACAGATACAAGTCAATTGATGTGATACATCACATAAACTGAATGGAAAACAAAAAAAATATGATCATCTCAATAGATGTGGAAAAAGCATTCAACCAAATTCAGCATAACTTTATGATAAAAATTCTCAACAAACTAAACATAGAAGGAGAAAAAACTACCTCAAAAGGTAGAAGAACAAACTACCTCAAAATAATAAAAGCCATATATGTGAGGTATATGAGCCATATATGAGTCATATATAAGGTAGAAGAACAAACTACCTCAAAATAATAAAAACCATATATGTCAAATTCACAGCCAACCTCATACTGAATGGGGAAAAGTTGAAAGCGTTCTCCCTGAGAACAGAAACTAGACAAGGATACTCACTTTCACCAGTCCTATTCAACATAGTTCTGGAAGTACTAGCCAGAACAATCAAACAAGAGAAAGAAATAAGCACCCAAATTGGAAAAGAGGAAGTCAAACTATTACTGTTCACTGATGACATAATATGTAAGTAGAAAACCCTAAACACTCATTGAAAAAGCTCTTAGATCTGATAAAAACAATTCAGTAAAGTCTCAGGATCCAAATATCAGTGTATACAATCAGTGTATACACTGCAATACACTAACAACAACCAAGCTGAGAATCAAATCAATAACTCAGTCTCTTTTACAACAACTGCAAAAATAAAATGAAGTACCTAGAAATATAATTAACCAAGGAGGTGAAAAATCTCTACAAGGAAAAGTATAAAACACTTCTGAAGGAAATCATAGACGACACAAACAAATAGAAATGCATCCCATGCTCATGGATGGGAATCAATATTGTGATAATTACCATACTGCCAAAAGCAATCTACAAATTCAATGCAATTTTCATCAAAATATAAAAACTGGAGGTTCCAAAATGGCCAGATAGGAACAACTCCAGTCTACAGCTCCAAGCGTGAGTGATGCAGAAGACAGGTGATTTCTACATTTCCAACTGAGGTACCAGGTTCATCTCACTGGGGCTTGTTGGACAGGGGGTGCAGGACAATGGGTGCAGCCCACCGAGCAACAGCCAAAGCAGGGCAAGGCATCACCTCACCCAAGAAGCACAACTGGTCAGGGAATTCCCTTTCCTAGCCAAGGGAAGCTGTCACAGGCACCTGGAAAATTGGGTCACTCCCACACCAATAGTGCACTTTTCCAAGGGTCTTAGCAAATGGCACACCAGGAGATTATATCCCACACCTGGCTCAGAGGGTCCATTGCCCACGGAGCCTCACTCATTGCTAGCACAGCAGTCTGAGACCGAACTGCAAGGCAGTAGTGAGGCTGGGGGAGGGACATCCACCATTGCTGAGGCATGAGTAGGTAAACAAAGCAGCCAGGAAGCTCCAACTGGGTGGAGCCCACCACAGCTCAAGGAGTCCTGCCAGCCTCTGTAGACTCCACCTCTGGGGGCAGGGCATAGCTGAACAAAAGGCAGGAGAAACTTCTGCAGACTTAAATGTTCCTGTTTGACAGCTTTGAAGAGAGTAGTGGTTCTCCCAGCATGGAGTTTGAGATCTGAGAATGGACAGACTGCCTCCTCAAGTGGGTCCCTGCTCCCTGAGTAGCCTAACTGGGAGACACTTCCCAGTAGGGACCAACTGACAGTTCACATGGCAGCGTGCCCCTCTGAGACAAAGCTTCCAGAGGAATGATCAGGCAGCAACATTTGCTGTTCTGCAATATTCGCTGTTCTGCAGCCTCTGCTGGTGATACCCAGGCATACAGGGTCTGCAGTGGACCTCCAGCAAACTCCAGCAGACCTGCAGCTGAGGGTCCTGACTGTTAGAAGGAAAACTAACAACCAGAAAGATCATCCACACCAAAACCCCATCTTTACGTCACCATCATCAAAGACTAAAGGTAGGTAAAACCACAAAGATGGGGAGAAACCAGAGTAGAAAAGCTGAAAATTCTAAAAATCAGAGCACCTCTTCTCCTCCAAAGAAACACAGATCCTCATCAGCAATGGAACAAAGCTGGATGGAGAATGACTTTGACGAGTTGGGAGAAGAAGTCTTCAGACGCTCAAACTTCTCTGAGCTAAAGGAGGATGTTTGAACCCATTGAAAATAAGTTAAAAACCTTGAAAAAAGATTAGATTGGCTAACTAGAATAACCAGTATAGAGAAGTCCTTAAATGACCTCATGGAGCTGAAAACCATGGCACAAGAACTACATGACGGATGCAAAAGCTTCAGTAGCCAATTTGATCAACTGGAAGAAAGGGTATCAGTGATTGAAGATCAAATGAATGAAATGAAGCGAGAACAGATTTTAGAGGAAAAAAGAGTAAAAAGAAATGATCAAAGCCTCCGAGAAATATGGGACTATGTGAAAAGACCAAATCTACGTCTGATTGATGTACCTGAAAGTGACGGAAAGAATGGAACCAAGTTGGAAAGCACTCTTCAGGATATTATCCAGGAGAACTTCCCCAACCTAGCAAGGCAGGCCAACATTCAAATTCAAGAAATACAGAAAATGCCACAAAGATACTCCTTGAGAAGAGCAACTCCAAGACACGTAATTGTCAGATTCACCAAGTTGAAATGAAGGAAAAAAGGTTAAGGGAAGCCAGAGAGAAAGGTCGGGTAATCCACAAAGGGAAGCCCATCAGACTAACAGTGGATCTCTTGGCAGAAACTCTATAAGCCAGATGAGAATGGGGGCCAGTATTCAACATTCTTAAAGAAAAGAATTTTCAACCCAGAATTTCATATCCAGCCGAACTAAGCTTCATAAATGAAGAAGAAATAAAATCTTTTACAGAAAAGCAAATGCTGAGAGATTTTGTCACCACCAGGCCAGCAAGAGCTCCTGAAGGAAGCACTAAACACAGAAAAGAACAACCGGTACCAGCCACTGCAAAAATATGCCAAATTGTAAAGACCATGAATGCTAGGAAGAAACTGCATGAACTAACGAGCAAAATAACCAGCTAACATCATAATGACAGGATCAAATTCACACATAACAATATTAACCTTAAATGTAAATGGGCTAAATGCTCCATTTAAAAGACACAGACTGGCAAATTGGATAAACAGTCAAGACCCATCAGTGTGTTGTATTCAGGAGAACCATTTCACTTGCAGAGACACATATAGGCTCAAAATAAAGGGATGGAGGAAGATCTACCAAGCAAATGGAAAACAAACAAAAAAAAAACCAGGGGTTGCAATCCTAGTCTCTGATAAAACAGACATTAAATCAACAAAGATCAAAAGAGACAAAGGAGGCCATTACATAATGGTAAAGGGATCAATTCAACAAGAAGAGCTAACTATCCTAAATATATATGCACCCAATACAGGAGCACCCAGATTCATAAAGCAAGTCCTTAGAGACATCCAAGAAACTTAGACACATACACAATAATAATGGGAGACTTTAACGCCCCACTATCAACATTTGACAAATCAATGAGACAGAAAGTCAACAAAGATATCCAGGAATTGAACTCAGCTCTGCAACAAGCAGGCCTAATGGACATCTGTAGAACTCTCCACCCCAAATCACCACATCACACTTATTCCAAAATTGACCACATAGTTGGAAGTAAAGCATTCCTCAGCAAATGTACAAGAACAGAAATTATAACAAACTGTCTCTCAGACCACAGTGCAATCAAACTAGGACTCAGGATTAAGAAACTGACTCAAAACCACTCAACTACATGGAAACTGAAAAACCTGCTCCTGAATAACTAATGGGTACATAACGAAATGAAGGCAGAAATAAAGATGTTCTTTGAAACCAATGAGAACAAAAACACAACATACCAGAATCTCTGGGACACATTTAAAGCAGTGTGTAGAGGGAAATTTATAGCACTAAATGCCCACAAGGGAAAGCAGGAACGATCTAAAATTGACACCCTAACATCACAATTAAAAGAACTAGAGAAGCAAGAGCAAACACATTCAAAACCTAGAAGACAAGAAATAACTAAGATCAGAGCAGAACGAAGGAGATAGACACACACACACACACACACACACACACACACACACACACACACACACATGCAAAACCTTAAAAAAAAATCAATGAACCCAGGAGTTGGTTTTTTGAAAAGATCAACAAAATTGATAGACCACTAGCAAAACTAATAAAGAAGAAAAGAGAGAAGAATGAAATACATGCAATAAAAAATGATAAAGGGGTTATCACCACCGATCCCACAGAAATACAAACTACCATCAGAGAACACTATAAACACCTCTATGCAAAAAACTAGAAAATCTAGAAGAGATGTATGAATTCCTGGAAACATACACCCTCCTAAGACTAAACCAGGAAAATGTTGAATCCCTGAATAGATCAATAACAGGCTCTGAAATTGAGGCAATATTTAATAGCCGACCAACCGAAAAAAATCCAGGATCAGATGGATTCACAGCTGAATTCTACCAGAGGTACAAGGAGGAGCTGGTACCATTCCTTCTGAAACTATTCCAATCAATAGAAAAAGAGGGAATCTTCCCTAACTCATTTTACGAGGCCAGCATCATCCTGATACCAAAGCCTGGCAGAGAACAAAAAAAGGGTATTTTAGACCAATATCCCTGATGAACATTGATGCAAAAATCGTCAATAAAATACTGGCAAACCGGATCCAGCAGTACATCAAAAAGCTTATCCACCATGATTAAGTGGGCTTCATCCCTGGGATGCAAGGCTGGTTCAACATATGCAAATCAATAAACGTAATCCAGCATATAAACAGAACCAAAGACAAAAACCACATGATTATTTCAATAGATGCAGAAAAGGCCTTTGACAAAATTCAGCAGCCCTTCGCACTAAAAACTCTCAATAAATTAAGTATTAATGGGACGTATCTCAAAATAATAAGAGCTATTTATGACAAACCCACAGCCAATATCATACTGAACGGGCAAAAACTGAAAGCATTCACTTTGAAAACTGGCATACGACAGGGATGCCCTCTCTCACCACTCCTATTCAGCATAGTGTTGGAAATTCTGGCCAGGGCAAACAGGCAGGAGAAAGAAAGAAAGGATATTCAATTAGGAAAAGAGGAAGTCATATTGTCCCTGTTTGCAGGTGACACGATTGTATATTTAGAAAACCCCATCATCTCAATCCAAAGTCTCCTTAAGCTGATAAGCAACTTCAGCAAAGTCTCAGGATACAAAATCAGTGCAAAAATCACTAGCATTCTTATACACCAATAACAGACAGAGAGCCAAATTATGAGTGAGCTCTATCAGGTTGGTTATTTTTTTTCCCATACTGGCTATTTTGTCTGTCAGCTCCTGCACTGTTTTATCATGATTTTTTAACTTCCTTGGATTGGGCTTCAACATACTCCTGTAGTTCAACCATCTTCATTCCTATATAAATTCTAAATTCTGTTTTTATCATTTCAGCCATCTCAGCCCAGTTCAGAACTTGCTTGAGAGGCTATGTGGTCCTTTGGAGGAAAGAAGGCACTCTGTCTTTTTGAGTTTTCAGGATACTTGCACTGTTTGTTTCTTATCTTTGTGGGCTTACCTAACTTCAGACTGCTGACCTTTGAATCTTTTTTTCCTTCTATTTGATGACCTTGAGTGTTTGACTGTGGTATAAGTTGAATTCAGCCAACTGATTTTGTTTCTGAAAGATTTTAGGAGGCCAGCGCTCAGTTTCCTACTTCTGGGCTGCATGCTCTAACTCTGCAGGTCTTGTATTGGGCCCCAACTTTGCTCTCTGGCATCTTGAGGTTAGGAATCCACTGTGTTGAGGGGCCTAGGTGCTCCTGGAGTGCTCCTCACTACATTCCAGTGAGTGGTGTCAGCCAAAGCATTTAGTAGTGTTGTGACAGTGGAGTCCATTCTGGTTCGCACATGCCAATAGCAGTCCTGGAAGCAGCTGCTGCAGAGCACTAGTGGGTGCCAGGGTGCTTGCCTCCCTGAAGGGGTTCATCACCTTGGCAGAGGCAATGCATCTGGGGGATGCTGGCGCCCCTGCTGGTCACTGTGTGCACAGTCATGCTGAAGGTGGTCATTGACTCGGTGGCAGAGCACTGGTAGTTATAGACCTAAGTGCACTCTCTGTACCACACAAGCAGGAGTGGTTGCTCAGGGCAGGGGAGGATCTGTTGTTCTCTGCACAATATTAGCACAGGAGCAGGGCACTGGTGGGGACAGCACTGGCTGGCTCTTTGCCAAACAAGGCTCCATCTGCAATGATGCTCTGTGGGTCAGGGGAGGCAAACTGCACTCCCACGTGCTGGCAGAGCAAGGAAAGCAAAATCTGCCTGTGCAAACACGTACCAGAAAAATGATGTGGTGAGTTGCCATGGGCCTGGAGGCAGCTGCAGTATAAGCAGGGAGCATGCAAGCAGGTGAGCGACCATTGTGGCTGCCCAATTGGAGTTCTATGTCAGGCAGGCACAGTCCACCAGTTTAGAAACTGTGGTGTGCCCTCCCAACACACCTAAGGCTGCCCTGCAAGCAGGTGCAGCCAGGCCAGACCCCGGGAGAGGCTAGTACACCAAGGTGTGCTCAGGTTGGACTGGACTTGTTTGATTGGCAAGACGACCCTTCAGGGTTCAGGCTTGACAGTTCCCCCAGGGCTAAAGTATCCTATGGAAGCAAGTTGAGCCTAGGGGGATGGCTGTCCCTGGCCGTGCTTTACTAGAGATGCTCCTGCACCAAAGCCTCTGGGCTCTACATCAGCTGGCTTACTGCTTCAAACACTTCTCTAAGCAGTTCTCCCTGCCAACTCGAGTGCCCATGATGGTCGAGGGTTCTCCTCCTGCCAGAGTTCTAGAGGCCCATGGTGAGAGTGGGTTGCTCTTTGCCAGTTAAGTTCACCCATTTCCCTGGAACCATTGGTGGACCAGGAATGAGTCCCGGTGGTGGTAGCCCCATTCAAGGTTCCCAGCTTTCTCCTTCTTCCCAGTTTCTGTAACTTCCCTCTGTCGAAACTCAGTGCCTTCCATCCGAAGATCTGTTAGGAACACACCAGTTGTCTTGGTTTTTTCAGTGGGGGCTGGCCCAACTGGCAGCATCTAGTTGGCTGTCTTGCCCTTAAACTTCTCCTATCAACTTTTATTCTAGGTCCAGAGGGTACATATGTAGGTTTGTTACATGAGTAAATTGTATGTCATTGGGGTGTGATGTAAAAATGATTTCTTCACCCTGGTAGTGGGCATAGTATCCAATACATTGTTTTTTTTTTAATTCTTACCCTCCTCCCACCATTCACCCTCTAAAATGCCCTCGTGTCTATTGTTCCCTTTTTGGTGTCCATGTGTATTTAATGTTTAGCTCCCAGTTATAAGTGAGAACACTAGTATTTTCTTTCCTGTTCCTTCATTAATTTGCTTAGGATAATGGCCTCCAGCTGCATTCATGTTGCTACACAGGAAATAATTCTGGGTTTTTTTCTGGCTGCATCATATTTTATGATATATGTGTCCCACATTTTTTTAATCCAGTTCATCCTTGATGGGAATGTAGGATGATTCCACACTTTTATTCTGAATAGTGCTATGATGAACATACAAATGCGTATGCCTTTGGGGGAGGGAGCAAGATGGCCGAATAGGAACAGCTCCAGTCTCCAACTCCCAGCGCGAGCGACACAGAAGACCGGTGATTTCTGCATTTTCAACTGAGGTACTGGGTTCATCTCACTGGGGAGTGCCGGACGATCGGTGCTGGTCAGTTGCTGCAGCCCGACCAGCGAGAGCTGAAGCAGGGCGAGGCATTGCCTCACCTGGGAAGCGCAAGGGGAAAGGGAATCCCTTTTCCTAGCCAGGGGAACTGAGACACACAACACCTGGAAAATCGGGTAACTCCCACCCCAATACTGTGCTTTAAGCAAACAGGCACACCAGGAGATCATATCCCACACCTGGCCGGGAGGGTCCCACACCCACGGAGCCTCCCTCATTGCAAGCACAGCAGTCTGTGATCTCCCGGCAAGGCAGCAGCGAGGCTGGGGGACGGGCACCCGCCATTGCTGAGGCTTAAGTAGGTAAACAAAGCTGCTGGGAAGCTCGAAGTGGGTGGAGCTCACAGCAGCTCAAGGAAACCTGCCTGTCTCTGTAGACTCCACCTCTGGGGACAGGGCAATAACAAACACAGCCGAAACCTCTGCAGACGCAAACGACTCTGTCTGACAGCTTTGAAGAGAGCAGTGGATCTCCCAACACGGAGGTTGAGATCTGAGAAGGGACAGACTCCCTGCTCAAGTGGGTCCCTGACCCCTGAGTAGCCTAACTGGGAGACATCCCCCACTAGGGGCAGTCTGACACCCCACACCTCACAGGGTGGAGTACACCCCTGAGAGGAAGCTTCCAAAGCAAGAATCAGACAGGTACACTCACTGTTCAGAAATATTCTATCTTCTGCAGCCTCTGCTGCTGATACCCACGCAAACAGGGTCTGGAGTTGACCTCAAGCAATCTCCAACAGACCTACAGCTGAGGGTCCTGACTGTTAGAAGGAAAACTATCAAACAGGAAGGACACCTACATCAAAACCTCATCAGTACGTCACTATCATCATCAAAGACCAGAGGCAGATAAAACCACAAAGATGGGGAAAAAGCAGGGCAGAAAATCTGGAAATTAAAAAATAAGAGCGCATCTCCCCCGGCAAAGGAGCGCAGCTCATCGCCAGCAACGGATCAAAGCTTGACGGAGAATGACTTTGACGAGATCAGAGAAGAAGGCTTCAGTCCATCTAATTTCTCAGAGCTGAAGGAGGAATTACGTACCCAGCGCAAAGAAACTAAAAATCTTGAAAAAAAAGTGGAAGAATGATAGCTAGAGTAATTATTGCAGAGAAGGTCATAAACGAAATGAAAGAGATGAAAACCATGACACGAGAAATACATGACAAATGCACAAGCTTCAGTAACCGACTCGATCAACTGGAAGTAAGAGTATCAGTGATTGAGGATCAAATGAACCAAATGAAGCGAGAAAAGAAACCAAAAGCAAAAAGAAGAAAAAGAAATGAACAAAGCCTGCAAGAAGTATGGGATTATGTAAAAAGACCAAATCTACGTCTGATAGGGGTGCCTGAAAGTGAGGGGGAAAATGGAACCAAGATGGAAAACACTCTTCAGGATATCATCCAGGAGAACTTCCCCAACCTAGTAGGGCAGGCCAACATTCAAATCCAGGAAACACAGAGAACACCACAAAGATACTCCTCGAGAAGAGCAACTCCAAGACACATAATTGCCAGATTCACCAAAGTTGAAATGAAGGAAAAAATCTTAAGGGCAGCCAGAGAGAAAGGTCGGGTTACCCACAAAAGGAAGCCCATCAGACTAACAGCAGATCTCTCGGCAGAAACTCTCCAAGCCAGAAGAGAGTGGGGGCCAATATTCAACATTCTTAAAGAAAAGAATTTTAAACCCAGAATTTCATACCAGCCAAACTAAGTTTCATAAGTGAAGGAGAAATAAAATCCTTTACAGATAAGCAAATGCTTAGAGATTTTGTCACCACTAGGCCTGCCTTACAAGAGTCCCTGAAGGAAGCACTAAACATGGAAAGGAACAACCGGTACCAGCCATTGCAAAAACATGCCAAAATGTAAAGACCATCAAGGCTAGGAAGAAACTGCATCAACTAACGAGCAAAATAACCAGTTAATATCATAATGGCACAATCAAGTTCACACATAACAATCTTAACCTTAAATGTAAATGGACTAAATGCACCAATTAAAAGACACAGACTGGCAAACTGGATAAAGAGTCAAGACCCATCAGTCTGCTGTATTCAGGAGACCCATCTCACACGCAGAGACATACATAGGCTGAAAATAAAGGGATGGAGGAAGATTTACCAAGCAAATGGAGAACAAAAGAAAGCGGGGGTTGCAATCCTAGTCTCTGATAAAACAGACTTTAAACCATCAAAGATCAAAAGAGAAAAAGAAGGCCATTACATAATGGTAAAGGGATCAATTCAACAGGAAGAGCTAACTATCCTAAATACATATGCACCCAATACAGGAGCACCCACATTCATAAAGCAAGTCCTTAGAGACTTACAAAGAGACTTAGACTCCCATACAATAATAATGGGAGACTTCAAACTCCACTGTCAACATTAGACAGATCAACGAGACAGAAAGTTAACAAGGATATCCAGGAATTGAACTCATCTCTGCAGCAAGCAGACCTAATAGACATCTATAGAACTCTCCACCCCAAATCAACAGAATATACATTCTTCTCAGCACCACATCGTACTTACTCCAAAATTGACCACGTAATTGGAAGTAAAGCACTCCTCAGCAAATGTACAAGAACAGAAATTATAACAAAGTGTCTCTCAGACTACAGTGCAATCAAACTAGAACTCAGAACTAAGAAACTCAATCAAAACCGCTCAACTACATGGAAACTGAACAACCTGCTCCTGAATGACTACTGGGTACATAACGAAATGAAGGCAGAAATAAAGATGTTCTTTGAAACCAATGAGAACAAACATACAACATACTAGAATATCTGGGACACATATAAAGCAGTGTGTAGAGGGAAATTTATAACACTAAATGCCCAGAAGAGAAAGCAGTTAAGATCTAAAATTAACACTCTAACATCGCAATTAAAAGAACTAGAGAAGCAAGAGCAAGCACATTCGAAAGCTAGCAGAAAGCAAGAAATAACTAAGATCAGAGCAGAACTGAACGAGATAGAGACACAAAAATCCCTCCAAAACATCAGTGAAACCAGGAGTTGGTTTTTTGAAAAGATCAACAAAATTGACAGACCACTAGCAAGACTAATAAAGAAGAAAAGAGAGGAGAATCAAATCGACGCAATTAAATATGATAAAGGGAATATCACCACCGACCCCACAGAAATACAAACTACCATCAGAGAATACTATAAACACCTCTACACAAATAAACTGAAAATCTAGAAGAAATGGATAATTTCCTGGACATTTACACTCTTCCAAGACTAAACCAGGAAGAAGTTGAATCCCTGAATAGACCAAGAGCAGGCTCTGAAATTGAGGCAATAATTAATAGCCTACCAACCAAAAAAAGTCCAGGACCAGATGGATTCACCGCAGAATTCTACCAGAGGTACAAGGAGGAGTTGGTACCATTCCTTCTGAAACTATTCCAATCAATAGAAAAAGAGGGAATCCTCCCTAACTCATTTTATGAGGCCAACATGATCCTGATACCAAAGCCTGGCAGAGACACAACATAAAAAGAGAATTTTAGACCAATATCCCTGATGAACATCGATGCAAAAATCCTCAATAAAATACTGGCAAACCGGATTCAGCAACACATCAAAAAGCTTATCCACCATGATCAAGTGGGCTTCATCCCTGGGATGCAAGGCTGGTTCAACATTCACAAATCAATAAACATAATCCAGCATATAAACAGAACCAAAGACATGAACCACATGATTATCTCAATAGATGCAGAAAAGGCCTTTGACAAAATTCAACAGCCCTTCATGCTAAAAACGCTCAATAAATTCGGTATTGATGGAACGTACCTCAAAATAATAAGAGCTATTTATGACAAACCCACAGCCAATATCCTACTGAATGGGAAAAAACTGGAAAAATTCCCTTTGAAACCTGGCACAAGACAGAAATGCCCTCTCTCACCACTCCTATTCAACATAGTGTTTGAAGTTCTGGCTAGGGCAATCAGGCAAGTGAAAGAAATCACGGGTATTCAGTTAGGAAAAGAAGAGGTCAAATTGTCCCTGTTTGCAGATGACATGATTCTATATTTAGAAAACCCCATTGTCTCAGCCCAAAATCTCCTTAGGCTGATAAGCAACTTCAGCAAAGTCTCAGGATACAAAATTAATGTGCAAAAATCACAAGCATTCTTATACAACAGTAACAGACAAACAGAGAGCCAAATCATGAATGAACTTCCATTCACAATTGCTACAAAGAGAATAAAATACCTAGGAATCCAACTAACAAGGGATGTAAAGGACCTCTTCAAGGAGAACTACAAGCCACTGCTCAGTGAAATAAAAGAGGACACAAACAAATGGAAGAACATACCATGCTCATGGATAGGAAGAATCAATATCGTGAAAATGGCCATGCTGCCCAAGGTAATTTATAGATTCAATGCCATCCCCATCAAGCTACCAATGAGTTTCTTCACAGAATTGGAAAAAACTGCTTTAAAGTTCATATGGAACCAAAAAAGAGCCCGCATCTCCAAGACAATCCTATGTGAAAAGAACAAAGCTGGAGGCATCACGCTACCTGACTTCAAACTATACTACAAGGCTACAGTAACCAAAACAGCATGATACTGGTACCAAAACAGAGATATAGACCAATAGAACAGAACAGAGTCCTCAGAAGTAATACCACACATCTACAGCCATTTGATCTTTGACAAACCTGAGAGAAACAAGAAGTAGGGAAAGGATTCCCTATTTAATAAATGGTGCTAGGAAAATTGGCTAGCCATAAGTAGAAAGCTGAAACTGGATCCTTTCCTTACTCCTTATACGAAAATTAAATCAAGATGGATTAGAGACTTAAATGTTAGACCTAATATCATAAAAATCCTGGAGGAAAACCTAGGTAGTAGCATTCAGGACATAGGCATGGGCAAAGACTTCATGTCTAAAACACCAAAAGCAACGGCAGCAAAAGCCAAAATTGACAAATGGGATCTCATTAAACTAAAGAGCTTCTGCACAGCAAAAGAAACTACCATCAGAGTGAACAGGCAACCTACAGAATGGGAGAAAATTTTTGCCATCTACTCATGTGACAAAGGGCTAATATCCAGAACCTACAAAGAACTCAAAGAAATTTACAAGAAAAAAACAGACAACCCCTTCAAAAAGTAGGCAAAGGATATGAACAGCCATTTCTCAAAAGAAGACATTCATACAGCCAACAGACACATGAAAAAATGCTCATCATCACTGGCCATCAGAGAAATGCAAATCAAAACCAAAATGAGATACCATTTCACACCAGTTAGAATGGCCATCATTAAAAAGTCAGGAAACACGGGCACCTGTAGTCCCACTACTCGGGAGGCTGAGGCAGGAGAATGGCGTGAACCCGGGAGGTGGAGCTTGCAGTGAGCCGAGATGGCGCCACTGCCCTCCAGCCTGGGCGACAGAGCGAGACTCCGTCTCAAAAAAAAAAAAAAAAAAAAAAGGCAGGAAACAACAGGTGCTGGAGAGGATGTGGAGAAATAGGAACACTTTTACACTGTTGGTGGGACTGTAAACTAGTTCAACCATTATGGAAAACAGTATGGCGATTCCTCAAGGATCTAGAACTAGATGTACCATATGACCCAGCCATCCCTTTTCTGGGTATATACCCAATGGATTATAAATTATGCTGCTATAAAGACACATGCACTCGTATGTTTATTGCAGCACTATTCACAATAGCAAAGACTTGGAATCAACCCAAATGTCCATCAGTGACAGATTGGATTAAGAAAATGTGGCACATATACACCATGGAATACTATGCAGCCATAAAAAAGGATGAGTTTGTGTCCTTTGTAGGGACATGGATGCAGCTGGAAACCATCATTCTTAGCGAACTATCACAAGAACAAAAAACCAAACCCCGCATGTTCTCACTCATAGGTGGGAACTGAACAATGAGATCACTTGGACTCAGGAAGGGGAACATCACACACCGGGGTCTATCATGGGGAGGGGGGAGGGGGGAAGGATTGCATTGGGAATTATACCTGATGTAAATGACGAGTTGATGGGTGCAGCACAGCAACATGGCACAAGTATACATATGTAACAAACCTGCACGTTATGCACATGTACCCTACAACTTAAAGTATAATAATAATAAATTAATTTTAACAAAAAAGAATGTTGAATATTGGCCCCCACTCTCTTCTGGCTTGTAGAGTTTCTGCCGAGAGATCCGCTGTTAGTCTGATGGGCTTCTCTTTGTGAGTAACCCGACCTTTCTCTCTGGCTGCCCTTAAGATTTTTTCCTTCATTTCAACTTTGGTGAATCTGGCAATTATGTGTCTTGGAGTTGCTCTTCTCGAGGAGTATCTTTGTGGCGTTCTCTGTATTTCCTGGATTTGAATGTTGGCCTGCCCTACTAGGTTGGGGAAGTTCTCCTGGATGATATCCTGAAGAGTGTTTTCCAACTTGGTTCCATTTTCCCCCTCACTTTCAGGCACCCCAATCAGACGTAGATTTGGTCTTTTTACATCATCCCATACTTCTTGCAGGCTTTGTTCATTTCTTTTTCTTCTTTGTTCTTTTGGTTTCTCTTCTCGCTTCATTTGGTTCATTTGATCCTCAATCGCTGATACTCTTTCTTCAAGTTGATCGAGTTGGTTACTAAAGCTTGTGCATTTGTCACGTATTTCTCGTGTAATGGTTTTCATCTCTTTCATTTCGTTTATGACCTTCTCTGCAATAATTACTCTACCCATCAATTCTTCCACTTTTTTTTCAAGATTTTTAGTTTCTTTGAGCTGAGTACATAATTCCTCCTTGAGCTCTGAGAAGTTTGATGGACTGAACCCTTCTTCTCTCATCTCGTCAAAGTCATTCTCCGTCAAGCTTTGATCCATTGCTGGCGATGAGTTGCGCTCCTTTGCCGGGGTAGATGCGCTCTTATTTTTTGAATTTCCAGCTTTTCTGCCCTGCTTTTTCCCCATCTTTGTGGTTTTATCTGCCTCTGGTCTTTGATGATGATAGTGACGTACTGATGAGGTTTTGATGTAGGTGTCCTTCCTGTTTGATAGTTTTCCTTCTAACAGTCAGGACCCTCAGCTGTAGGTCTGTTGGAGATTGCTTGAGGTCCACTCCAGAACCTCTTTGCCTGGGTATCACCAGCAGAGGCTGCAGAAGATAGAATATTTCTGAACAGCGAGTGTACCTGTCTGATTCTTGCTTTGGAGGCTTCCTCTCAGGGGTGTACTCCACCCTGTG
Source organism: Macaca mulatta (assembly GCF_049350105.2). Classification (NCBI taxonomy): domain Eukaryota; kingdom Metazoa; phylum Chordata; class Mammalia; order Primates; family Cercopithecidae; genus Macaca; species Macaca mulatta. The sequence continues at coordinate 56,979,974 of NC_133426.1, read as the reverse complement.
AGGTGTGGGGTGTCAGACTGCCCCTAGTGGGGGATGTCTCCCAGTTAGGCTACCCATGGGTCAGGGACCCACTTGAGCAGCCAGTCTGTCCCTTCTCAGATCTCAACCTCTGTGTTGGGAGATCCACTGCTCTCTTCAAAGCTGTCAGACAGAGTCGTTTGCATCTGCAGAGGTTTCTGCTGCTTTTGGCTTTTGTTGTTGTTTACTGTGCCCTGTCCCCAGAGGTGGAGTCTACAGAGACAGGCAGGTTTCCTTGAGCTGCTGTGAGCTCCACCCACTTTGAGCTTCCCAACGGCTTTGTTTACCTACTTAAGCCTCAACAATGGTGGGCGCCCCTCCCCCAGCCTCGCTGCTGCCTTGCAGTTAGATCACAGACTGCTGTGCTAGCAATGAGGGAGGCTCCGTGGGCGTGGGACCCTCCCAGCCAGGTGTGGGATATAATCTCCTGGTCTGCCTGTTTGCTTAAAGCGCAGTATTGGGGTGGGAGTTACCCGATTTTCCAGGTGTTGTGTTTCTCAGTTCCCCTGGCTAGGAAAAGTGATTCCCTTCCCCCTTGCGCTTCCCAGGTGAGGCAATGCCTCGCCCTGCTTCTTCTCTCACTGTTCGGGCTGCAGCAGCTGACTAGCACCGATTGTCTGGCACTCCCTAGTGAGATGAACCCAGTTCCTCAGTTGAAAATGCAGAAATCACCGGGCTTCTGTGTCACTCACGCTGGGAGTTGGAGACTGGAGCTTTTCCTATTTGGCCATCTTGCTCCGACCCCGAGTATTTTTTGGCTTTATGATTTTCACCAGTAATCAGAAACATGGAAACTAAAATGGCATATGCTTTCATACACATTAGATCATCATGTATATATCAAATCAAGCATGTATGAAATTTAAAAACGTGTTGATCAGTTAAACAAATAAGAGAATCTATACAATGTTGGTGGGAATTTAAGCTGGAGCAAGATTTGCTATTATCTAATTAGTTTGAAGATGGCATATTACCAGCAATTTTATACAGTCATGTGTCACTTACCACTGAGGCTACTTTCTAGGAAATGTATTGTTATGAAATTTCATAATGGTGTGGGCATAATAGAGTGCACTTAGACAAACCCAGGTGGTATACCTTACTACACGACTGAGCTATATGGTATAGCCTATTGTTCCTAGGCTACAAACCTGTACAGCATGTTACTGTGCTGAACACTGCAGGCAGTTGGAATGCAATGGTAAGTGCTTGTGTATCTAAACAAATGTAAACCCAGAAAAGGTACAGTAAAAGTACAACATAAAAGATCAAAAATGTTACACCTGGGGCGGAGCAAGATGGCCGAATGGGAACAGCTCCAGTCTCCAACTCCCAGCGCGAGTAACACAGAAGACCAGTGATTTCTGCATTTTCAACTGAGGTACTGGGTTCATCTCACTGGAGAGTGCCGGACGATGGGTGCTGGTCAGCTGCTGCAGCCCGACCAGCGAGAGCTGAAGCAGGGCGAGGCATTGCCTCACCTGGGAAGCGCAAGGGGGAAGGGAATCCCTTTTCCTAGCCAGGGGAACTGAGACACACAACACCTGGAAAATCGGGTAACTCCCACCCCAATACTGCGCTTTAAGCAAACAGGCACACCAGGAGATCATATCCCACACCTGGCCGGGAGGGTCTCACACCCACGGAGCCTCCCTCATTGCTAGCACAGCAGTCTGTGATCTACCGGCAAGGCAGTAGCGAGGCTGGGGGAGGGGCGCCCGCCATTGCTGAGGCTTAAGTAGGTAAACAAAGCTGCTGGGAAGCTCGAAGTGGGTGGAGCTCACAGCAGCTCAAGGAAACCTGCCTGTCTCTGTAGACTCCACCTCTGGGGACAGGGCAATAACAAACACAGCCGAAACCTCTGCAGACGCAAACGACTCTGTCTGACAGCTTTGAAGAGAGCAGTGGATCTCCCAACACGGAGGTTGAGATGTGAGAAGGGACAGACTGGCTGCTCAAGTGGGTCCCTGACCCCTGAGTAGCCTAACTGGGAGACATCCCCCACTAGGGGCAGTCTGACACCCCACACCTCACAGGGTGGAGTACACCCCTGAGAGGAAGCTTCCAAAGCAAGAATCAGACAGGTACACTCGCTGTTCAGAAATATTCTATCTTCTGCCTCTGCTGCTGATACCCAGGCAAACAGGGTCTGGAGTGGACCTCAAGCAATCTCCAACAGACCTACAGCTGAGGGTCCTGACTGTTAGAAGGAAAACTATCAAACAGGAAGGACACCTACACCAAAACCCCATCAGTACATCACCATCATCAAGACCAGTGGCAGATAAAACCACAAAGATGGGGAAAAAGCAGGGCAGAAAAGCTGGAAATTCAAAAAATAAGAGCGCATCTCCCCCGGCAAAGGAACGCAGCTCATCGCCAGCAACGGATCAAAGCTGGATGGAGAATGACTTTGACGACATGAGAGAAGAAGGCTTCAGTCCATCAAATTTCTCTGAGCTAAAGGAGGAATTACGTACCCAGCGCAAAGAAACTAAAAATCTTGAAAAAAAAGTGGAAGAATTGATGGCTAGAGTAATTAATGCATAGAAGGTCATAAACGAAATGAAAGAGATGAAAACCATGACACGAGAAATATGTGACAAATGCACAAGCTTCAGTAACCGACTCGATCAACTGGAAGAAAGAGTATCAGCGATTGAGGATCAAATGAATGAAATGAAGCGAGAAGAGAAACCAAAAGAACAAAGAAGAAAAAGAAATGAACAAAGCCTGCAAGAAGTATGGGATGATGTAAAAAGACCAAATCTACGTCTGATTGGGGTGCCTGAAAGTGAGGGGGAAAATGGAACCAAGTTGGAAAACACTCTTCAGGATATCATCCAGGAGAACTTCCCCAACCTAGTAGGGCAGGCCAACATTCAAATCCAGGAAATACAGAGAACGCCACAAAGATACTCCTCGAGAAGAGCAACTCCAAGACACATAATTGCCAGATTCACCAAAGTTGAAATGAAGGAAAAAATCTTAAGGGCAGCCAGAGAGAAAGGTCGGGTTACCCACAAAGGGAAGCCCATCAGACTAACAGCAGATCTCTCGGCAGACACTCTCCAAGCCAGAAGAGAGTGGGGGCCAATATTCAACATTCTTAAAGAAAAGAATTTTAAACCCAGAATTTCATATCCAGCCAAACTAAGTTTCATCAGTGAAGGAGAAATAAAATCCTTTACAGATAAGCAAATGCTTAGAGATTTTGTCACCACTAGGCCTGCCTTACAAGAGACCCTGAAGGAAGCACTAAACATGGAAAGGAACAACCGGTACCAGCCGTTGCAAAAACATGCCAAAATGTAAAGACCATCGAGGCTAGGAAGAAACTGAATCAACTAACGAGCAAAATAACCAGTTAATATCATAATGGCACGATCAAGTTCACACATAACAATCTTAACCTTAAATGTAAATGGACTAAATGCTCCAATTAAAAGACACAGACTGGTAAACTGGATAAAGAGTCAAGACCCATCAGTCTGCTGTATTCAGGAGACCCATCTCACACGCAGAGACATACATAGGCTCAAAATAAAGGGATGGAGGAAGATTTACCAAGCAAATGGAGAACAAAAAAAAGCGGGGGTTGCAATACTAGTCTCTGATAAAACAGACTTTAAACCATCAAAGACCAAAAGAGACAAAGAAGGCCATTACATAATGGTAAAATGATCAATTCAACAGGAAGAGTTAACTATCCTAAATATATATGCACCCAATAGGGAGCACCCAGATTCATAAAGCAAGTCCTTAGAGACTTACAAAGAGACTTAGACTCCCATACAATACTAATGGGAGACTTCAACACTCCACTGTCAACATTAGACAGATCAACGAGACAGAAAGTTAACAAGGATATCCAGTAATTGAACTCATCTCTGCAGCAAGCAGACCTAATAGACATCTATAGAACTCTCCACCCCAAATCAATAGAATATACATTCTTCTCAGCACCACATCGTACTTACTCCAAAATCGACCACGTAATTGGAAGTAAAGCACTCCTCAGCAAATGTACAAGAACAGAAATTATAACAAACTGTCTCTCAGACCACAGTGCAATCAAACTAGAACTCAGAACTAAGAAACTCAATCAAAACCGCTCAACTGCATGGAAACTGAACAACCTGCTCCTGAATGACTACTGGGTACATAATGAAATGAAGGCAGAAATAAAGATGTTCTTTGAAACCAATGAGAACAAAGATAAAACATACCAGAATCTCTGGGACACATTTAAAGCAGTGTGTAGAGGGAAATTTATAGCACTAAATGCCCACAAGAGAAAGCAGGAAAGATCTAAAATTGACGCTCTAACATCGCAATTAAAGGAACTAGAGAAGCAAGAGCAAACACATTCGAAAGCTAGCAGAAGGCAAGAAATAACTAAGATCAGAGCAGATATGAAGGAGATAGAGACACAAAAAACTCTCCAAAAAATCAATGAATCCAGGAGTTGGTTTTTTGAAAAGATCAACAAAATTGACAGACCACTAGCAAGACTAATAAGGAAGAAAAGAGAGAAGAATCAAATCGATGCAATTAAAAATGATAAAGGGGATATCACCACCAACCCCACAGAAATACAAACTACCATCAGAGAATACTATAAACACCTCTACGCAAATAAACTGGAAAATCTAGAAGAAATGGATAATTTCCTGGACACTTACACTCTTCCAAGACTAAACCAGGAAGAACTTGAATCCCTGAATAGACCAATAGTAGGCTCTGAAATTGAGGCAATAATTAATAGCCTACCAACCAAAAAAGTCCAGGACCAGATGGATTCACAGCTGAATTCTACCAGAGGTACAAGGAGGAGTTGGTATCATTCCTTCTGAAACTATTCCCATCAATAGAAAAAGAGGGAATCCTCCCTAACTCATTTTATGAGGCCAACATCATCCTGATACCAAAGCCGGGCAGAGACACAACAAAAAAAGAGAATTTTAGACCAATATCCCTGATGAACATCGATGCAAAAATCCTCAATAAAATACTGGCAAACCGGATTCAGCAACACATCAAAAAGCTTATCCACCATGATCAAGTGGGCTTCATCCCTGGGATGCAAGGCTGGTTCAACATTCGCGAATCAATAAACATAATCCAGCATATAAACAGAACCAAAGACAAGAACCACATGATTATCTCAATAGATGCAGAAAAGGCTTTTGACAAAATTCAACAGCCCTTCATGCTAAAAACGCTCAATAAATTCGGTATTGATGGAACGTACCTCAAAATAATAAGAGCTATTTATGACAAACCCACAGCCAATATAATACTGAATGGTCAAAAACTGGAAAAATTCCCTTTGAAAACTGGCACAAGACAGGGATGCCCTCTCTCACCACTCCTATTCAACATAGTGTTGGAAGTTCTGGCTAGGGCAATTAGGCAAGAGAAAGAAATCAAGGGTATTCAGTTAGGAAAAGAAGTCAAACTGTCCCTGTTTGCAGATGACATGATTGTATATTTAGAAAACCCCTTTGTCTCAGCCCAAAATCTCCTTAAGCTGATAAGCAACTTCAGCAAAGTCTCAGGATACAAAATTAATGTGCAAAAATCACAAGCATTCTTATACATCAGTAACAGACAAACAGAGAGCCAAATCAGGAATGAACTTCCATTCACAATTGCTTCAAAGAGAATAAAATACTTAGGAATCCAACTGACAAGGGATGTAAAGGACCTCTTCAAGGAGAACTACAAACCACTGCTCAGTGAAATAAAAGAGGACACAAACAAATGGAAGAACATACCATGCTCATGGATAGGAAGAATCAATATCGTGAAAATGGCCATACTGTCCAAGGTAATTTATAGATTCAATGCCATCCCCATGAAGCTACCAATGAGTTTCTTCACAGAATTGGAAAAAACTGCTTTAAAGTTCATATGGAACCAAAAAAGAGCCCGCATCTCCAAGCCAATCCTAAGTCAAAAGAACAAAGCTGGAGGCATCACGCTACCTGACTTCAAACTATACTACAAGGCTACAGTAACCAAAACAGCATGGTACTGGTACCAAAACAGAGATATAGACCAATGGAACAGAACAGAGTCCTCAGAAATAATACCACACATCTACAGCCATCTGATCTTTGACAAACCTGAGAGAAACAAGAAATGGGGAAAGGATTCCCTATTTAATAAATGGTGCTGGGAAAATTGGCTAGTCATAAGTAGAAAGCTGAAACTGGATCCTTTCCTTACTCCTTATACGAACATTAATTCAAGATGGATTAGAGACTTAAATGTTAGACCTAATACCATAAAAATCCTAGAGGAAAACCTAGGTAGTACCATTCAGGACATAGGCATGGGCAAAGACTTCATGTCTAAAACACCAAAAGCAATGGCAGCAAAAGCCAAAATTGACAAATGGGATCTCATTAAACTAAAGAGCTTCTGCACAGCAAAAGAAAATACCATCAGAGTGAACAGGCAACCTGCAGAATGGGAGAAAATTTTTGCAATCTACTCATCTGACAAAGGGCTAATATCCAGAACCTACAAAGAACTCAAACAAATTTACAAGAAAAAAACAAACAATCCCATCAAAAAGTGGGCAAAGGATATGAACAGACATTTCTCAAAAGAAGACATTCATACAGCCAACAGACACATGAAAAAATGCTCATCATCACTGGCCATCAGAGAAATGCAAATCAAAACCACAATGAGATACCATCTCACACCAGTTAGAATGGCGATCATTAAAAAGTCAGGAAACAACAGGTGCTGGAGAGGATGTGGAGAAATAGGAACACTTTTACACTGTTGGTGGGATTGTAAACTGGTTCAACCATTATGGAAAACAGTATGGCGATTCCTCAAGGATCTAGAACTAGATGTACCATACGACCCAGCCATCCCATTACTGGGTATATACCCAAAGGATTATAAATTATGCTGTTATAAAGACACATGCACACGTATGTTTATTGCAGCACTATTCACAATAGCAAAGACTTGGAATCAACCCAAATGTCCTTCAGTGACAGATTGGATTAAGAAAATGTGGCACATATACACCATGGAATACTATGCAGCCATCAAAAAGGATGAGTTTGTGTCCTTTGTAGGGACATGGATGTAGCTGGAAACCATCATTCTTAGCAAACTATCACAAGAACACAAAACCAAACACCGCATGTTCTCACTCATAGGTGGGAACTGAACAATGAGATCACTTGGACTCAGGAAGGGGAACATCACACACCGGGGCCTATCATGGGGAGGGGGGAGGGGGAGGGATTGCATTGGGAGTTATACCTGATGTAAATGACGGGTTGATGGGTGCAGCACACCAACATGGCACAAGTATACATATGTAACATACCTTCACGCTATGCACATGTACCCTACAACTTAAAGTATAATAATAATAAATAAATTTTAAAAAAGAGAACAAAAATGTTACACCTGTATAGGGCACTTGTCATGAATGGCACTTACAGGGCTGAAAGTTGCTCTAGGTGATTCAGTGAGTGAATGGTAAGTGAATGTGAAGACTTAGGGAATTATTGTATATTACTGTAGACTTTATAAGCACTTTACACTTAGGCTATGCTAAATTCATTAAAAATAAAGTATGCTACAATTTTTATTTTATAATGTTGGTACAATGTCAGTAGCTGATAGTGATTTTTCACTTCCATTATAATCTTATGGGAATACCATTTTATACATGGTTTGTCATTGACCAAGGCATCGTTATGTGGCGCATGAGTTGGAAGGAAAGTTCCATATGTGCTTTTCATGCAAGTAAATCACTTTCTACCCTTTGTTTTAGGCTATCTTTTACAACATGCTTGAATAGCAGACAGCTTTGAAAGAAAGTGATAGTGTCTCTCTCTGAAGTAAAAACATGTTTGCATAGAGCCTTTGGAAAACAAAGTGCTTCCCTCTGAAGCAAAGGGAGATAATGCTTACTCTAGTATGATAAACAGAATGTCTTTTTCAAGAGTAAAGGGAAGACATAGCTACTGCACATTATAAATAATTGAATTTCCTCAGTTTTACTCCTGTAATGTATAGTACTATGTATATAGGAGTCAAATGGTCATTTTGTATAGCACGGTGGGAAGTGGGGCTTAGGAATCTAAGGTAAAAATGCTTATATTCAGGCTCTTACTATTGCTATGAATAATAACCAATCCTTTGTCTCTGACCCAAAAGTCTCATGCCTTCTACCAGAACCCTCAAAAACCTGTGACAGATTACCTTGTTAGCTTACAAGTAAGGTAAAAATCTCATAATCTTCACAGTTTTTTTAATAATTATAGCAATAAGCCTGGGATGCTAACAGACATGGCTTTCTGTAAGAGAAATAATGAGGACCTTACCAGCCAATGAATGTAATTTAATGATAATTTATGAGAACTGGTGATAAATGTACAAATCATTATGTATAATCAACTATGCAATAAATGGACTCCCCCCATTAATGGGGAATAATTGGGGAAGTGAGTTACAGGATGAGGGCTGAGGACTTTCTGTCCCCAGTGAGGATCACAGGCCATTATACACCTGTGCGAATAGGGTGGGGAATTTTGGCAAATGAGAAAATTAAATTTTTTGGGACCTTTTGAAAATGGTTGCCCAAGTCACTAGTCTACCTGGACCTATGGAAAGAAGTGGCACCTAGAATCAGTTACTGGGGTTTGTACTGGGTTTACGATAGGGAAAGGAAGCTAATATGACCTTGTGAGTGAAACTTTTTGGGCCAATTTTCTACACTATTAATGTTACTTCTACATCTGAATATATACTAGGAACTGATGCTTGTATTTTTCTGCCACAAAGTGCCAAATGTGGTGCAGCCACATGTAGAGAAGTGTTAGTAGGACACAAAAATTGCTCTCCCACAAGCCTCTCTGTCCCTTCCGGGGAAGAAAAAAAGAAAATCACAGTCCTGATTAATGACTTAAAGGAGGCACAGTTAGTAAGCGATACAATATCTCTATATAGAACCACCATGTACAAAAGTCTAAGGTGAACTGAAGACTTACAGAAGATTATTGTCAAATAAATTTTCGTATTTCTCCTGCAGTTCTAACTCTTACAGATATCATTACTAACTGGATTCATTACATAAACCGATGGCACATGATACACTGTTTTGAACATTGCCAACTTCTTTCCCATCAACTAGCAATGGAGAATCAAAATTTGTTCAAATTTATGTGATGAAACCTCAAATATATGTTTGTAGTACTCTAGGGTTAACTACACACCGCTGCCATTTGCCAGAATTGGATAGTTTACAATTTAGTGCGTTTCTACACTCGGCTTTTCAAAACTTCCACTACATGATATCCTGACGGTTAGCAATCAGAAGCCTCAATCTCAATAGTGTTGTCTGTGGTATTATCACACATCCCCCAGAAGGAGTGACTGTAAATCTCCAACAAAATTTAGCAGGCTGCTTGCCAAATAATCCTCAGGTAAAATAAAGAAAAATTGTTTTCACTTGAGCATCTGTAACTAAAAAGGAAGCCTAACACCTAACTGGACCCTTTGGATACTGGAAACAGTTTCTGATTTCTTGGGCATTCTGCTTTGTCTTTTATATTATATACTCACAAGCCAGTATATTTTTAGTTTGACTGAAAAAAACAGTCTGTGATAAAAACTGTTAAGAAAGCTGTGTCATGCATTCTACCTTTGGGGCCCCACAATCATAATGACGCTATTTTTAGTATAATTATTTTATTTTACTTGACAAATAATAGTTTTATATATTTTTGGAGTAAAATATGATTTTTTCATGTATGTTTACTTTGTGGAATAATTAAATCAAACCAATTAACAAATCTATTACATCACATACCTACTATTGTAAAAACATTTAAAATCTACACTTTAGCAATTTTGAAATATATAATACATAACCTTTTTGATATATAAGTCTCTATGGCTGATGACTCTATAATAGGACCCTTTGGGAAAATGCAGAACACTAACATTAATAAAAGTTTTGAAAACATTCAACATGATACAATCTTTTGTAGACATAAACTTATATTAAAAGCATAATATGTGCATGGAAATGAAAAATTATCACATTCTGGAAAATGGTTACCTCTAGAGAAGGGCAAAGTGGAGAAGCACTGGAGAAGGATACAAAGGACACTTAACCTGTAATAGCTTAAATTATGTCATCTTCCTTTTTAAAACTAGAAAATACGAACAAAATTTCACATGTTTAGGATTTAGCAATGTTAAGTAGAGGATGTATATATTCATCATATTATTCTCTATAATTTTCTATGTGTTTGAAACACTTCATAGTAATTTTTAAATTGCTGTTTTATATTTCTGACTAAATTATTCATCTTTGGATTATTTTAGCAAGGCCTAGCTTTCTCCCAAGAAAGCTCACTAATTATTTTTGAGACTAAGGTATCATTTTGGTGGCCTTCTCAAAACAATGAAGCATAATTAAAGTCATTTCCACTCTGAAAATTTTTACCTACTTTTAAATGAAGCCATATGGCAAAATAAAAATAACAAAAAAGAAAGAGAGCAAAACATTTTTGGCCCCTTATATTTTATAACAGCATTAGAAAATGAGATCAAAGAGATAAAATATTAATAATTTGCCTATGATACAACTAGTCAATGTGAGGGAGGATGTCTATATTTTTGTGTGTCAATTGAATCTAGAGCTATTTGACAGGAAATCACTTGGTTTTCTTTTCCAGACATTGCTAATTGCTTATGTAATAGCCATTTTAACATTCCTTAACAAACCTATTTTGTTTCTATTTGTATCTATTCAGCTTAAAGAGTCTATTATCCATCAATAGACTAGATTGATGGGTAGATCTCTAGCCAAAGATGGCTAGATATAACCTTATAACAGAGTTTGGACCAAACATATGTAAACAGAAATAGGATGTAAATAGAAATCATTGAGTAGTAATACCAGAAAAGCTGGCATGTGCTCTTATGCCTTCTCAAATGCTGTGTCTCAAATGCAAGGCCTCTATGACCTTGGAATTGAAATGCTGGATCTGCCAAATAAATGCCAGGAACTCTTTACTTTCACACTTATTATTATGGGAGAAAATCAGCAATGGTTGGACCTAACTTGCACTGACTTGAGATAGAGTTGATTATGCCCATCGTTTCCTATCTCTGCATTTAGTCACTTCACATTAGTAACTGGAAATCGGTCATAATGGTAGTAATTATATCACAAAAATCAGCAAATGCCACAAATCAAAACTTCACTCAATCATTCCTTCCACCTCCAAGAGCTAGTTATAAAACATTACCAACATATCAGTGAATGCAATGCTTTAAAACTTTAAGTTTCTTTGGGAAGTTTCTAAGATTCACAGCTGAAAGCTGAGAAGATTCAGAAGAGAAGAATTTGAACTTTAATTTATTGATGCTTTAATCTCCATAAAGGGAGAAAAATTACACTGTGGCATTTTTATTTCTTGGTAGAAAATAGCTAATTAAAGGAGTTTCAAATTATTCATATTTATGGTGTTTTCTATTGCATCTGGACTTTGGGTTACTCATCGCTTCCTATCAAAATAATAATAAAGTAGAAATCTTATCCAGAAATCAGGACTTAAAGTCAGTAACTTGGAAAAATAAATTAAAGCAGTAAATCATTTTTAAACATAATTTAAATATTTTAATTTTATTGAAGACATATCCATGTATATTGTTTTACAAATCATTTTCATGTAACACCAAGGACTTTCTTGAATATTAGTCTCCTGATGGAATTTGTCCTTGTCTGTCTTGCTTAATGAAACAAATCCAATATTTATTAACCATGGTTTCCAGATACTTTTACAGTGGGGGAGGGTTGTCAGTGACTGTGCCACTTCCACTTAAATGCAGAAAAGAAAACTTTTTTAGTCAGAGGACTTAAAATCAATTGTACAGCAAACAGTGCACAATTCTTCCAGGATTCTTTTTCCTCAAACTTTTTTATTTATCTTATTATCACTTAGTTTAATAGCATATTTTCACCTGGCATAGTGACTCACGCCTGTAATCCCAGCACTTTGTGAGGTTGAGGCAGGTGGATCACCTGAGGTCAGGAGTTCAAGACCAGCCTGGCCAACATGGTGAAACTCCGTCTTTACTAAAAATACAAAAATTAGCCAGGCATGGTGGTGGGCCCCTGTAGTCCCAGCTACTTGGGAGGCTGAAGCATGAGAATCACTTGAACCCAGGAGGCGGAGATTGCAGTGAGACGAGATGGCGCCACTGCACTCAGCCAGGGTGACAGAGCGAGACTCTGTCTCAAAAAAAAAAAAAAGGCATATTTTCTTATTTTCAGTTGTATTTCCCTGATTAGTGGAGATACTATGCCCATTTTGATTCCCAAAACTAGTCACTGCCATAATCTCAACTCTAAGCAACATCACATCCTGCACTTCTTTTTTTTTTTTTTAAACTTATCCACTTTTTTTTTTTAATTAATTTATTTATTTATTTATTATTATTATACTTTAAGTTGTAGGGTACATGTGCCTAACTTGCAGGTTTGTTACATATGTATACTTGTGCCATGTTGGTGTGCTGCACCCATCAACTCATCATTTACATCAGGTATAACTCCCAATGCAATCCCTCCCCCCTCCCCCCTCCCCATGATAGGCCCCTGTGTGTGATGTTCCCCTTCCTGAGTCCTGCACTTCTTTATAATGTTGAAGACTTTTATCATTTATTGAATGTTTCCAAAGAAACTTCTAGGATTAACTTACAAGTACAGGGAGAACACTTGCCTGAAAAAGTAATTACAGAAAAGGTAAAGGCCATAAATAGAATGAGAGTGAGATAAGTGTAATATTCTTATTCCTTGTTAAGCCATAAACCAGCCACACTTGAAGTCAGACAAGCACCTTGTATTTTCACATGTAGAAACTAATAAATTACCACTTTTCTTACAGAAATTTTAGTTGAAATGTCTATGACTTACAACTAAAAGATACTTAGCATCTTTTATGTGCTATCCCATATTATGACATATATTCTTAAGTTAATCATTTTCAAGTTATCTGTTGCTACTGAATTTTTTTTTTCATTAATATAATGGCTATTTAAGAGAGCTTTAATGGGCTGGCAAGAAGGCCAAATAAAACAGCTCCAATCTGCAGCTCCAGCAAGATCAGTGAAGAAGATGGGCGATTTCTGCATTTCCAACTGAGGTACCTGGCTCATGTAATTGGGACTGGTTAGACAGTAGGTGCATCCCACAGAGGATGAGCAGAAACAGGGTGGGGCATCACCTCACGGAGGAAATGCAAAGGGTTGGAGGACTCTCTCCCCTAGCCAAGGGAAGCCATGAGGAACTGTGCCAAGACGGATGGTGCTATCTGGCTCAGATACTGCACTTTTCCCACAGTCTTCGCAACCCACAGAGAAGGAGATTCCTTCAGGTGCCTACACCACGAGGCCCCTAGGTTTCAAGCTCAAAACTGGATGGTCCTTTGGGCAGACACTGAACTAGCTGCAGAAGTGTTTTCTTTCTTTTTTTTTTCATATGCCTGTGGCGGCTGGAACACCAGTGAGACAGAACCGTTCATTCCACTGAAAAGAGAGCTGAAGCCAGGGAGCCAAGTGGTCTAGCTCAGTGAATCCCACTCCCACGGAGCCCAGCAAGCTAAGATCCACTGGCTTGAAATTCTAGTTGCCAGCACAGCAGTCTGAAGTCAACCTGGGATGCTTGAGCTTGGTGGGGAGAGGAGCGTCAGCCATTATTGAGGCTTGAGTGGGCGGATTTCCCCTCACAGTGTAAACAATGGCTCCAGGAAGTCTAGACTTGGTGGAGACCACCTCAGTACTTCAAAGCCACTTTAGGCAGACTCCCTCTCCAGATTCCTCCTCTCTGAGCAGGGCATCTCTAAAAGGGATGCAGCAGCCCCAGTCAGAGTTTTTTTGTTTTTGTTTTTGTTTGAGATGAAGTTTCACTCTTGCTGCCCAGGCTGGAGTGCAATAGTATGATCTCAGCTCATCTCAACCTCTGCCTCCCAGGTTAAAGTGATTCTCCTTCCTCAGCCTCCCAATTAGCTAGGACTACAGCCCTGCACCAGCACGTCTGGCAAAATTTTTTTATTTATTTATTTATTTTTTCTTTTTTTAGTAGACACGGGGTTTCTCCATATTGGTCAGGCTGGTCTTGAACTCCCAACTGCACGTGATCTACCAGACTCAACCTTCCAAAGAGCTGGGATTACAGGCATGAGCCACCGCACCCAGCCCCCAGTAAGGCATTTATAGATAAAACTCCCATCTGCCTGGGACAGAGCACCTGGGGGAAGGGGCAACTGTGGGAACAGCTTTAGCACCCTTAAATGTTCCAGCCTACCTGCTCTGAAGAGAGCAGCAGATCTCCCAGCACAGCACTCAAGCTCTGCTAAGGGACAGAGTGCCTCCTCAAGTGGGTCCCTGATCCCTGTGCCACCTGACTGGGAGACACCTCTAGGCAGGAGTCAACAGACACCTCATACAAGAGAACTCCAGCTGGCATCTGGTGGGTTCCCCTCTGGGACAAAGATTCCAGAGGAAGGAGCAGGCAGCAATCTTTGCTGTTCTGCAGCCTCTGCTGGTGATACTCAGGCAAACAGGGTCTGGGGCGAACCTCCAGCAAACTCCAGAATAGCTCCAGAAGAGGGGCCTGACTATTAGAAAGAAAACTAACAAACAAGAAGCAACAACATCAATATCAACAAAAAAGATGACCACACAAAAACCCAATCCAAAGGTCACCAACATAAAAGATTAAAGGTAGATAAATACACAAAGATGAGTAAAAACCAGTGAAAAACTGCTGAAAACTACAAAAACCAGAATGTCTCTTTTCCTCCAAAAAAATCATGACTTCTCACCATCAAAGGAACAAAACTGGACAAAGAATGAGTTTAAAGGATTCACATAAGTAGGCTTCAGAAGGTGCGTAAAAACAAACTCCTCTGAGCTAAAGAAGCATATTCTAACTCAATGCAAGTAAGCTAAGAACCTTGATAAAAACTTAAAGGAACTGCTAACTAGAATAACCAGTTTAAAGAAGAACATAAATGACCTCATGGGGCTGAAAAATACAGCAAGAGAACTTCATGAAGCATACAGAAGTATCAATAGCTGAATCAAACAAGTGGAAGAAAGGATATCAGAGATTGAAAATCAACTTAATGAAATAAAGCATGAAGACAAGATTCGAGAAAAAAGAACAAAAAGAAACAAACAAAGCCTCCAAGAAATATGGGACTACATAAACCTACAGTTGACTGGTGTACCTGAAAGTGATGGGGAGAATGGAACCAAGTTGGAAAACACTCTTCAGGATATTATCGAGGAGAACTTCCATAACCTAGCAAGACAGGCCAACATTCAAATTCAGGAAATACAGAAAAACACCACTAAGATAATCTTCAAGAAGAGCAATGTGAAGACACATAATCATCAGATTTACCAAGCTTGAAAACAACAAGAAAATGTTGAGGGCAGCCAAAGAGAAAGATTGGGTTCTTTAAGTGTGAATGGGCTAACTGCCCCAATTAAAAGACAGAGAGGGTGGCACCCAAGATGGCCAAATAGGAACAGCTCCAGGCTCCAGCTCCCAGCCCAGGCAAGAGAGAAGACAGGTGATTTCTGCATTTTCAACTGAGGTACCAGGATCATCTCACTGGGGCGTGTCAGACAGATGATGCTGGTCAGTGGGTGCAGTCCAACCAGTGAGAGCTGAAGCAGGGCGAGGCAGGGAAGAATGCCTCACCTGGGAAGCACAAGGGGGAAGGGAATTCCTTTTCCTAGCCAAAGGAAATTGAGATACATAACACCTGGAAAATGGGGTAACTCCCACCCTAATACTGTGCTTCAATGGGTCTTAGCAAACGGCACACCAAGAGATTATATCCCACACCTGGCCTGGAGGGTCCCACGTCCACAGAGCCTCCCTCATTGCTAGCACAGCAGTCTGAGATCTAACTGCAAGGCAGCAGCGAGGCTGGGGGAGGGGCACCCACCATTGCTGAGGCTTAAATAGGTAAACAAAGCCACCAGGAAGCTCGAATTGGGTGGAGCCCACCACAGCTCAAGGAGGCCAGCCAGCCTCTGTAGACTCCACATCTGGGGACAGGGCATAGCTAAACAAAAAGCAGCAGAAACTTCGGCAAAGGTAAATGCCCCTGTCTGACAGCTTTGAAGACAGCAGTGGATCTCCCAGCATGGAGGTTGAGATCTGAGAACGGACAGACTGCCTGCTCAAGTGGGTCCCTGACCCCTGAGTAGCCTAACTGGGAGACACCCCCACTAGCGGCACACCGACACCTCACACCTCACATGGTGGGGTTCACCCCAGAGACGAAGCTTCCAGAGCAAGAATCAGAGGGCAACACTCGCTGTTCAGCAATATTCTATCTATCTTCTGCAGCCTCTGCTGCTGATACCCAGGCAAACAGGGTCTAGAGTGGACCTCAAGCAAACTCCAACAGCCCTGTAGCTGAGGGTCCTGACTGTTAGAAGGAAAACTAACAAACAGAAAGGACATCCACACCAAAACCCCATCAGTATGTCATTATCTTCAAAGACCAAAGGCAGATAAAAACACAAAGATGGGGGAAAAGCATTGCAGAAAAGCTGGAAATTCAAAAAATCAGAGTGTATCTACCCCTCCAAAGGAATGCAGCTCATCGCCAGCAATGGAACAAAGCTGAACAGAGAATGACTTTGACGAGTTGAGAGAAGAAGGCTTCAGTTGATCAAACTTCTCAGAGCTAAAGGAGCAACTACATAAACAGCGCAAAGAAACTAAAAATCTTGAAAAAAGAATGGATGAATGGCTAACTAGAATAACCAATGCAAAGAAGACCTTAAAAGAACCGATAGAGATGAAAACCATGACACGAGAACTACGTGACAGATGCATAAGCTTCAGTAACCGACTCGATCAACTGGAAGAAAGAGTATCAGCAATTGAGGATCAAATGAATGAAAGGAAGTGAGAAAAGAAGTGTAGAGAAAAAAAGAGTAAAAAGAACAAAGCCTCTAAGAAATATGGGATTATGTGAAAAGACCAAATCTAGGTCTGATTGGGGTGCCTGAAAGTGACGGGGAAAATGGTACCAAGATAGAAAACATTCTGTAGCATATCAGACAGGAGAACTTCCCCAACCTAGTAAGGCAGGCCAATATTCAAATTCAGGAAATACAGAGAATGCTACAAAGATACTCCTCAAGAAGAGCAACTCCAAGACACATAAATGTCAGATTCACCAAAGTTGAAATGAAGGAAAAAATGTTAAGGGCAGCCAGATAGAAAGGTCGGGTTACCCACAAAGGGAAGCTCATCAGTCTAAGAGCAGACCTCTCAGCAGAAACTCTCCAAGCCAGAAGAGAGTGGGGGGCCAATATTCAACATTCTTAAAGAAAAGAATTTTAAACCCAGAATTTCATATCCAGCCAAACTAAGTTTCATAAGTGAAGGAGAAATAAAATCCTTTACAGACAACCAAATGCTTACAGATGTTGTCACCACCAGGGCTGCCCTACAAAAGATGCTGAAGGAAGCAATAAACATGGAAAGGAACAACCTGTACCAGCCATTGCAAAAACATGTCAAAATACAAAGTCCATTGATGCTAGGAAGAAACTGCATCAACTAGCGAGCAAAATAACCAGCTAATATCATAATGACAGGATCAAGTTCACACATAATAATATTAACCTTAAATGTAAATGGACTAAATGGTCCAATTAAAAGACACAGACTGGCAAACTGGATAAAGAGTCAAGACCCATCAGTTTGCTGTATTCAGGAGACCAATCTCACATGCGGAGACACACATAGGCTCAAAATAAAGCAATGGAGGAAGATCTACTAAGCAAACAGAAAACAAACAAACAAAAAAAGCGGGGGTTGCAATCCTAGTCTCTGATAAAACAGACTTTAAACCATCAAAGATCAAAAGAGACAAAGAAGGCCATTACAT
Organism: Macaca mulatta; assembly: GCF_049350105.2. Classification (NCBI taxonomy): domain Eukaryota; kingdom Metazoa; phylum Chordata; class Mammalia; order Primates; family Cercopithecidae; genus Macaca; species Macaca mulatta. The sequence continues at coordinate 56,961,969 of NC_133426.1, read as the reverse complement.
AATGGTAAAGGGAACAATTCATCAGGAAGAAATAACTATCCTAAATATGTATGTACCCAATACAGGAGCACCCAGATTCATAAAGCAAGTCCTTAGAGACATACAAAGAGACTTAGACTACCATAAAATAATGGGAGACTTCAACACCCCACTGTCAAAATTAGACAGATCAACGAGACAGAAAGTTAACAGGGATATCCAGGAATTGAACTCAACTCTGCACCAAGTGGACCTAATAGACATCTATAGAACTCTCCACCCCAAATCAACAGAATATACATTCTTCTCAGCACCACATCACACTTATTCCAAAATTGACCACATAGTTGGAAGTAAAGCACTTCTCAGCAAATGTACAAGAACAGAAATTATAACAAACTGTCTCTCAGACCACAATGCAATTAAACTAGAACTCAGGACCAAGAAACTCAATCAAAACCGCTCAACTACATGGAAACTGAAGAACATGCGCCTGAATGACTACTGGGTACATAAAGAAATGAAGGCAGAAATAAAGATGTTCTTTGAAACCAATGAGAACAAATACACAACATACCAGAATCTCTGGGACACATTCAAAGCAGTGTGTAGAGGGAAATTTATAACACTAAATGCCCACAAGAGAAAGCAGGAAAGGTCTAAAATTGATACCCTAACATCACAATTAAAAGAACTAGTGAAGCAAGAGCAAACACATTCAAAAGCTAGCAGAAGGCAAGGAATAATTCAGATCAGAGCAGAGCTGAAGGGGATAGAGATACAACAAACCCTCCAAAAAATCAATGAATCCAGGAGTTGGTTTTTTGAAAAGATCAACAAAATTGATAGACCACTAGCAAGACTAATAAAGAAGAAAAGAGAGAAGAATCAAATAGACACAATAAAAAACGATAAAGGGGATATCACCACCGATCCCACAGAAATACAAACTACCATCAGAGAATACTATAAACACCTCTATGCAAATAAACTAGAAAATCTAGAAGAAACGGATAATTTCCTGGAAATTTACACTCTCTCAAGACTAAACCAGGAAGAACATGAATCCCTGAATAGACCAATAGCAGGCTCTGAAATTGAGGCAATAATTAATAGCCTACCAACCAAAAACAGTCCAGGACCAGAAGGACTCATGGCTGAATTCTACCAGAGGTAAAAGAAGGAGTTCGTACCATTTCTTCTGAAACTATTCCAATCAACAGAAAAAGAGGGAATCCTCCCTATCTCATTTTATGAGGCCAACATCATAATGATATCAAAGCCTGACAGAGATACAACATGAAAAGAGAATTTTAGACCAATATCCCTGATGAACATCGATGCAAAAATCCTCAATAAAATACTGGCAAACTGGATCCAGCAGCACATCAAAAAGCTTATCCACCACGATCAAGTGGGCTTCATCCCTGGAATGCAAGGCTGGTTCAACTTTCGCAAATCAATAAACGTAATCCAGCATATAAACAGAACCAAAGACAAAAACCACATGATTATCTCAATAGATGCAGAAAATGCCTTTGACAAAATTCAACAGCCCTTCATGCTAAAAACTCTCAATAAATTTGATATTGATGGAACATATCTCAAAATCATAAGAGCTATTTATGACAAACCCACAGCCAATATCATACGGAATGGGCAAAAACTGAAAAAATTCCCTTTGAAAATTGGAACAAGACAGGGATGCCCTCTCTCACCACTCCTATTCAACATAGTGTTGGAAATTCTGGCTAGGGCAATCAGGCAACAGAAAGAAAGAAAGAAATTAAGGGTATTCAGTCAGGAAAAGAAGAAGTCAGATTGTCCCTGTTTGCAGTTGACATCATTGTATATTTAGAAAACCCCATTGTCTCAGCCCAAAATCTCCTTAAGCTGATAAGAAACGTCAGCAAAGTCTCAGGACACAAAATTAATGTGCAAAAATCACAAGCATTCTTATACACCAGGAACAGACAAACAGAGCGCCAAATCATGAATGAACTTCCATTCACAATTGCTTCAAAGAGAATAAAATACCTAGGAATCCAACTTACAAGGGATGTAAAGGACCTCTTCAAGGAGAACTACAAACCACTGCTCAGTGAAATCAAAGAGGACATAAACAAATGGAAGAACATACCATGCTCATGGATTAGAAGAATCAATATCGTGAAAATGACCATACTGCCCAAAGTAATTTATAGATTCAATGCCATCCCCATCAAGCTACCAATGAGTTTCTTCACAAAATTGGAAAACATTGCTTAAAGTTCGTATGGAACCAAAAAAGAGCCAGCAACTCCAAGACAATCCTAAGTCAAAAGAACAAAGCTGGAGGCATCACACTAACCGACTTCAAAATATACTAAAAGGCTACAGTAACCAAACCAGCACGGTACTGGTACCGAAACAGAGATATAGACCAATGGAACAGAACAGAGTCCTCAGAAATAATAAAACACATCTACAGCCATCTGATCTTTGACAAACCTGAGAGAAACAAGAAATGGGGAAAGGATTCCCTATTTAATAAATGGTGCTGGGAAAATTGGCTAGCCATAAGTAGAAAGCCGAAACTGGATCCTTTCCTTACTCCTTATACGAAAATATTAATTCAAGATGGATTAGAGACTTAAATGTTAGACCTAATATCATAAAAACCCTAGAAGAAAACCTAGGTAAAACCATTCAGGACATAGGCGTTGGCAAGCACTTCATGTCTAAAACACCAAAAGCAACAGCAATAAAAGCCCAAATTGACAAATTGGATCTAATGAAACTAAAGAGCTTCTGCACAGCAAAAGAAACTACCATCAGAGTGAACAGGCAACCTACAGAATGGGAGAAATTTGTTGCAATCTGCTCATCTGACAAACGGCTAATATCCAGAACCTACAAAGAACTCCAACAAATTTACAAGAAAAAAACAAACAACCCCATCAAAAAGTGGGCAAAAGATAAGAATAGACATTTCTCAAAAGAAGACATTCATACAGCCAACAGACACATGAAAAAATGCTCATCATCGCTGGCCATCAGAAAAATGCAAATCAAAACCACAATGACATACCATCTCACACCAGTTAGAATGGCAATCATTCAAAAGTCAGGAAAGGGGGGCGGAGCAAGATGGCCGAATAGGAACAGCTCCAGTCTCCAACTTCCAGCGCGAGCAACACAGAAGACCAGTGATTTCTGCATTTTCAACTGAGGTACTGGGTTCATCTCACTGGGGAGTGCCGGACGATCGGTGCTGGTCAGCTGCTGCAGCCCGACCAGCGAGAGCTGAAACAGGGCGAGGCATTGCCTCACCTGGGAACTGCAAAGGGGAAGGGAATCCCTTTTCCTAGCCAGGGGAACTGAGACACACAACACCTGGAAAATCGGGTAACTCCCACCCCAATACTGCGCTTTAAGCAAACAGGCACACCAGGAGATCATATCCCACACCTGGCTGGGAGGGTCCCACACCCACGGAGCCTCCCTCATTACTAGCACAGCAATCTGTGATCTACCAGCAAGGCAGCAGCGAGGCTGGGGGAGGGGCGCCCGCCATCGCTGAGGCTTAAGTAGGTAAACAAAGCTGCTGGGAAGCTCGAAGTGGGTGGAGCTCACAGCAGCTCAAGGAAACCTGCCTGTCTCTGTAGACTCCACCTCTGGGGACAGGGCAATAACAAACACAGCCGAAACCTCTGCAGACGCAAACGACTCTGTCTGACAGCTTTGAAGAGAGCAGTGGATCTCCCAACACGGAGGTTGAGATCTCAGAAGGGACAGACTCCCTGCACAAGTGGGTCCCTGACCTCTGAGTAGCCTAACTGGGAGACATCCCCCACTAGGGGCAGTCTGACACCCCACACCTCATAGGGTGGAGTACACCCCTGAGAGGAAGCTTCCAAAGCAAGAATCAGAGAGGTACACTCGCTGTTCAGAAATATTCTATCTTCTGCAGCCTCTGCTGCTGATACCCACGCAAACAGGGTCTGGAGTGGACCTCAAGCAATCTCCAACAGACCTACACCTGAGGGTCCTGACTGTTAGAAGGAAAACTATCAAACAGGAAGGACACCTACACCAAAAACCCATCAGTACATCACCATCATCAAAGACCAGAGGCAGATAAAACCACAAAGATGGGGAAAAAGCAGGGCAGAAAAGCTGGAAATTCAAAAAATAAGAGCGCATCTCCCCCGGCAAAGGAGCGCAGCTCATCACCAGCAACGGATCAAAGCTGGACGGAGAATGACTTTGAAGAGATGAGAGAAGAAGGCTTCAGTCCATCAAATTTCTCAGAGCTAAAGGAGGAATTACGTACCCAGCGCAAAGAAACTAAAAATCTTGAAAAAAAAAGTGGAAGAATTGATGGCTAGAGTAATTACTGCAGAGAAGGTAATAAACGAAATGAAAGAGATGAAAACCATGACAGGAGAAATACGTGACAAATGCACAAGCTTCAGTAACCGACTCGATCAACTGGAAGAAAGAGTATCTGCGATTGAGGATCAAATGAATGAAATGAAGCGAGAAGAGAAACCAAAAGAACAAAGAAGAAAAAGAAATGAACAAAGCCTGCAAGAAGTATGGGATTATGTAAAAAGACCAAATCTACGTCTGATTGGGGTGCCTGAAAGTGAGGGTGAAAATGGAACCAAGTTGGAAAACACTCTTCAGGATATCACCCAGGAGAACTTCCCCAACCTAGTAGGGCAGGCCAACATTCAAATCCAGGAAATACAGAGAACGCCACAAAGATACTCCTCGAGAAGAGCAACTCCAAGACACATAATTGCCAGATTCACCAAAGTTGAAATGAAGGAAAAAATCTTAAGGGCAGCCAGAGAGAAAGGTCGGGTTACCAACAAAGGGAAGCCCATCAGACTAACAGCAGATCTCTCGGCAGAAACTCTCCAAGCCAGAAGAGAGTGGGGGCCAATATTCAATATTCTTAAAGAAAAGAATTTTAAACCCAGAATTTCATATCCAGCCAAACTAAGTTTCATCAGTGAGGGAGAAATAAAATCCTTTACAGATAAGCAAATGCTTAGAGATTTTGTCACCACTAGGCCTGCCTTACAAGAGACCCTGAAGGAAGCACTCAACATGGAAAGGAACAACCGGTACCAGCCATTGCAAAAACATGCCAAAATGTAAAGACCATCGAGGCTAGGAAGAAACTGCATCAACTAACGAGCAAAATAACCAGTTAATATCATAATGACACGATCAAGTTCACACATAACAATCTTAACCTTAAATGTAAATGGACTAAATGCTCCAATTAAAAGACACAGACTGGCAAACCGGATAAAGGGTCAAGACCCATCAGTCTGCTGTATTCAGGAGACCCATCTCACACGCAGAGACATACATAGGCTCAAAATAAAGGGATGGAGGAAGATTTACCAAGCAAATGGAGAACAAAAAAAAGCGGGGGTTGCAATACTAGTCTCTGATAAAACAGACTTTAAACCATCAAAGATCAAAAGAGACAAAGAAGGCCATTACATAATGGTAAAGGGATCAATTCAACAGGAAGAGCTAACTATCCTAAACATATATGCACCCAATACAGGAGCACCCAGATTCATAAAGCAAGTCCTTAGAGACTTACAAAGAGACTTAGACTCTCATACAATAATAATGGGAGACTTCAACACTCCACTGTCAACATTAGACAGATCAACGAGACAGAAAGTTAACAAGGATATCCAGGAATTGAACTCATCTCTGCAGCAAGCAGACCTAATAGACATCTATAGAACTCTCCACCCCAGATCAACAGAATATACATTCCTCTCAGCACCACATCGTACTTACTCCAAAATCGACCACGTAATTGGAAGTAAAGCACTCCTCAGCAAATGTACAAGAACAGAAATTATAACAAACTGTCTCTCAGACCACAGTGCAATCAAACTAGAACTCAGGACTAAGAAACTCAATCAAAACCGCTCAACTACATGGAAACTTAACAACCTGCTCCTGAATGACTACTGGGTACATAACGAAATGAAGGCAGAAATAAAGATGTTCTTTGAAACCAATGAGAACAAAGATACAACATACGAGAATCTCTGGGACACATTTAAAGCAGTGTGTAGAGGGAAATTTATAGCACTAAATGCCCACAAGAGAAAGCAGGAAAGATCTAAAATTGACACTCTAACATCACAATTAAAAGAACTAGAGAAGCAAGAGAAAACACATTCGAAAGCTAGCAGAAGGCTAGAAATAACTAAGATCAGAGCAGAACTGAAGGAGATAGAGACACAAAAAACTCTCCAAAAAATCAATGAATCCAGGAGTTGGTTTTTTGAAAAGAACAAAAAAATTGACAGACCACTAGCAAGACTAATAAAGAAGAAAAGAGAGAAGAATCAAATCGACACAATTAAAAATGATAAAGGGGAAATCACCACCGACCCCACAGAAATACAAACTACCATCAGAGAATACTATAAACACCTCTACGCAAATAAACTGGAAAATATAGAAGAAATGGATAATTTCCTGGACACTTACACTCTTCCAAGACTAAACCAGGAAGAAGTTGAATCCCTGAATAGACCAATAGCAGACTCTGAAATTGAGGCAATAATTAACAGCCTACCAACCAAAAAAAGTCCAGGACCAGATGGATTCACAGCTGAATTCTACCAGAGGTACAAGGAGGAGTTGGTACCATTCCTTCTGAAACTATTCCAATCAATAGAAAAAGAGGGAATCCTCCCTAACTCATTTTATGAGGCCAACATCATCCTGATACCAAAGCCGGGCAGAGACACAACAAAAAAAGAGAATTTTAGACCAATATCCCTGATGAACATCGATGCAAAAATCCTCAATAAAATACTGGCAAACCGGATTCAGCAACACACCAAAAAGCTTATCCACCATGATCAAGTGGGCTTCATCCCTGGGATGCAAGGCTGGTTCAACATTCGCAAATCAATAAACATAATCCAGCATATAAACAGAACCAAAGACAAGAACCACATGATTATCTCAATAGATGCAGAAAAGGCTTTTGACAAAATTCAACAGCCCTTCATGCTAAAAACGCTCAATAAATTCGGTATTGATGGAACATACCTCAAAATAATAAGAGCTATTTACGACAAACCCACAGCCAATATCATACTGAATGGGCAAAACCTGGAAAAATTCCCTTTGAAAACTGGCACAAGACAGGGATGCCCTCTCTCACCACTCCTATTCAACATAGTGTTGGAAGTTCTGGCTAGGGCAATCAGGCAAGAGAAAGAAATCACGGGTATTCAGTTAGGAAAAGAAGAAATCAAATTGTCCCTGTTTGCAGATGACATGATTGTATATTTAGAAAACCCCATTGTCTCAGCCCAAAATCTCCTTAAGCTGATAAGCAACTTCAGCAAAGTCTCAGGATACAAAATTAATGTGCAAAAATCACAAGCATTCTTATACACCAGTAACAGACAAACAGAGAGCCAAATCAGGAATGAACTTCCATTCACAATTGCTTCAAAGAGAATAAAATACCTAGGAATCCAACTTACAAGGGATGTAAAGGACCTCTTCAAGGAGAACTACAAACCACTGCTCAGTGAAATCAAAGAGGACACAAACAAATGGAAGAACATACCATGCTCATGGATAGGAAGAATCAATATCGTGAAAATGGCCATACTGCCCAAGGTAATTTATAGATTCAATGCCATCCCCATGAAGCTACCAATCAGTTTCTTCACAGAATTGGAAAAAACTGCTTTAAAGTTCATATGGAACCAAAAAAGAGCCCGCATCTCCAAGACAATCCTAAGTCAAAAGAACAAAGCTGGAGGCATCACGCTACCTTACTTCAAACTATACTACAAGGCTACAGTAACCAAAACAGCATGGTACTGGTACCAAAACAGAGATATAGACCAATGGAACAGAACAGAGCCCTCAGAAATAATACCACACATCTACAGCCATCTGATCTTTGACAAACCTGAGAGAAACAAGAAATGGGGAAAGGATTCCCTATTTAATAAATGGTGCTGGGAAAATTGGCTAGCCATAAGTAGAAAGCTGAAACTGGATCCTTTCCTTACTCCTTATACGAAAATTAATTCAAGATGGATTAGAGACTTAAATGTTAGACCTAATACCATAAAAATCCTAGAGGAAAACCTAGGTAGTACCATTCAGGACATAGGCATGGACAAAGACTTCATGTCTAAAACACCAAAAGCAACGGCAGCAAAAGCCAAAATTGACAAATGGGATCTCATTAAACTAAAGAGCTTCTGCACAGCAAAAGAAACTACCATCAGAGTGAACAGGCAACCTACAGAATGGGAGAAAATTTTTGCAATCTGCTCATCTTCTAATATCCAGAACCTACAAAGAACTCAATCAAATTTAGAAGAAAAAAACAAACCACCCCATCAAAAAGTGGGCAAAGGATATGAACAGACATTTCTCAAAAGAAGACATTCATACAGCCAACAGACACATGAAAAAATGCTCATCATCACTGGCCATCAGAGAAATGCAAATCAAAACCACAATGAGATACCATCTCACACCAGTTAGAATGGCGATCATTAAAAAGTCAGGAAACAACAGATGCTGGAGAGGATGTGTAGAAGTCGGAACACTTTTACACTGTTGGTGGGATTGTAAACTAGTTCAACCATTATGGAAAACAGTATGGCGATTCCTCAAGGATCTAGAACTAGATGTACCATATGACCCAGCCATCCCATTACTGGGTATATACCCAAAGGATTATAAATTATGCTGTTATAAAGACACATGCACACGTATGTTTATTGCAGCACTATTCACAATAGCAAAGACTTGGAATCAACCCAAATGTCCATCAGTGACAGATTGGATTAAGAAAATGTGGCACATATACACCATGGAATACTATGCAGCCATCAAAAAGGATGAGTTTGTGTCCTTTGTAGGGACATGGATGCAGCTGGAAACCATCATTCTTAGCAAACTATCACAAGAACAGAAAACCAAACACCACATGTTCTCACTCATAGGTGGGAACTGAACAATGAGATCACTTGGACTCAGGAAGGGGAACATCACACACAGGGGCCTATCATGGGGAGGGGAGAGGGGGGAGGGATTGCATTGGGAGTTATACCTGATGTAAATGACGAGTTGATGGGTGCAGCACACCAACATGGCACAAGTGTACATATGTAACAAACCTGCACGTTATGCACATGTACCCTACAACTTAAAGTATAATAATAATAAATAAATTTAAAAAAAAAAGAGTAAAAAAAATAAAACAAAAGTCAGGAAACAACAGGTGCTGGAGAGGATGTGGAGAAATAGGAACACTTTTACACTGTTGGTGGGATTGTAAACTAGTTCAACCATTATGGAAAACAGTATGGCGATTCCTCAAGGATCTAGATCTAGAAGTACCATATGACCCAGCCATCCCATTACTGGGTCTATACCCAAAGGATTATAAATCATGCTGCTACAAAGACACATGCACATGTATGTTTATTATCTCACTATTCCCAATAGCAAAGACTTGGAATCAACCCAAATGTCCATCAGTGACAGACTGGATTAAGAAAATGTGGCACATATACACCATGGAATACTATGCAGCCATAAAAAAGGATGAGTTTGTGTTCTTTGTAGGGACATGGATGAAGCTGGAAACCATCATTCTCAGCAAACTGTCGCAAGAACAGAAAACCAAACACCGCATGTTCTCATTCATATTTGGGAACTGAACAATGAGATCACTTGGACTCGGGAAGGGGAACATCACACACCGGGGCCTATCACAGGGAGGAGGGACAGGGGAGAGATTGCATTGGGAGTTATACCTGTTGTAAATGACGAGTTGATGGGTGCTGACGAATTGATGGGTGCAGCACAGCAACGTGGCACAAGTATACATATGTAACAAACCTGCACGTTATGCACTTGTACCCTAGAACTTAAAGTATAATAATAAAAAAAAAGAAGAAAATACTGGCACACCGAATCCAGCAGCGCATTAAAAAGCTTATCCACAATGATCAAGTGGGCTTCATCCCCAGGATGCAAGGCTGGTTCAACATATGCAAATCAATAAATGTAATCCCGCATATAAACAGAATCAAAGACAAAAACCACATGATTATTTCAATAGATGCAGGAAAAGGCCTTTGACAAAATTCAGCAGCCTTTCACCTAAAAATTAGGCCCAGTATGCATTAGCTATTTTTCCTGATGTTCTTCACCAACAGTGTCTCAGCTCATTGCAACCTCCACCTCCCAGGTTCAAGCAATTCTCCTGTCTCAGCCTCCTGAGTAGCTGGGATTACAGGAACACACCACCACACGTGGTTAATTTCTTGTATTTTTAGTAGAGATGGGGTATTACCCTGTTGGCCATGCTGGTGTTGAACTCCTGACCCTGGTGATCCGCTCACCTAGGCCTCCCAAAATGCTAAGATTACAAGTGTGAGCCACCATGCCTGGCCCATTTCTTCTAGATTTCCTAGTTTACTTGCATAGAGCTGTTTAGCGTATTCTTTGATGCTAGAAGGCTACAGCAAGAAAAACAGCATGGGAATGGTACCAAAATAGACACATAGACCAACGGAACAGAATAGAGAGACCGGAATAGAGCTGCATACCTAAAACGATGTGATCTTCAACAATGGGGAAAAAAAAAAGCAATGGGTAAAGACCTCCTTATTTAATAAATGGTGCTGGGATAACTAGCTAGCCATAAACAGAAGATTGAACTGGACACCCTCCTTACACAATATACAAAAATCAACTCAAGATGGATTAAAGACTAAAATATAAAACCCAAAACTGTAAAATTCCTTAAAGAAATCCTGGGAAATACCATTCTGAACTTAGGCTTCGGCAAAGATTTCATGATAGAGACACCAAAGCAATTGCACAACAAACAAAAATGGACAAATACGATCTAATTAACAACTGCACTACATTCCCAGCAATGATTCTTAATTATGGTGAAATGGATGCAATGACAGAAATAAAATTCAGAATATGAATAAGAATGAAGATCAACATTCAGGAGTAAGTTGAAATTCAATCCAAGGATTGTAAGAAACACAATAAAGTAATACGGCAGATGAAAGACAAAGTGGCCATTTTAAGAAATAACCAAACTGAGTTGATAGATCTGAACAACTTATTTCAATAATTTTATAACACAATTGCAAATATTAACAGCAGAATCAACCAAACTGTGAAAAGAATTCCAGATGCTCTTTGAAACATCTCAGTCAGACAAAAATTTTAAAAAGAATAATTAACAATGAACAAAACCTCCAAGAAGTATGGGATTATGCAAAGAGACCAAATCTATTGGCATTCCTGAAAGACAAGGAGATAAAGCAAGCAACTTGAAAAACATATCTCGGCCGGGCGCAGTGGCTCAAGCCTGTAATCCCAGCACTTTGGGAGGCCGAGATGGGCAGATCACGAGGTCAGGAGATCGAGACCATCCTGGCTAACACGGTGAAACCCCGTCTCTACTAAAAAAATACAAAAAACTAGCCGGGCGAGGTGGCAGGCCCCTGTAGTCCCAGCTACTCGGGAGGCTGAGGCAGGAGAATGGTGCAAACCCGGGAGGCGGAGCTTGCAGTGAGCTGAGATCCTGCCACTGCACTCCAGCCTAGGCGACAGAGCGAGACTCCATCTCAAAAAAAAAAAAAAAAGAAAAAAAAGAAAAACATATCTCAGGATATCATCTATGAAAAATTTTCCCAACCTTGCTAGAGAGACCAACATTCAAATTCAGGAAGTGCAGAAAACCCAGTGAAATAATACAGAAGAAAATCATCTCCAAGAAACTCCTCAGATTATTGTGTCAAAATGAAAGAAAAAATATTAAATGCAACTGGAAAGAAGAGGCAGGTCACCTACAAAGGAACCACACCAGGTTAATATCAGATCTTTCAACATAAACCCTAGAAGCCAGAAGAGAATGCGAGCCTATATTCAGCATTCTTAAAGAAAAGGCTTTCCAACCAAGAATTTCATATCCATCCAAATTCAGCTTCAGAAGTGAAGTAGAAATAACATCTTTTCGGACAAGCAAATGCTAAGGGATTTTGTTACCAGCAGACTTGCCTTATAAGAGGTCCAGAAGAGAGTGCCAAATATGAAAAAGAAAGACAATGACTGGCCATTATGAAAACACACTTAAGTACGTAGACCAGTGACACTGTAATGCAGCTACACCACAAAGTCTGCATAATAACCAGCTAACAACATGTTAAATCTGCACATACCAAAACTAACTTTGAATGTAAATGGCCTAACTTCCCACAGTTAAAAGGCACAGAGTGGTAAGCTGGATAAAGAAGCAAGACCCAACAGCATGCTGTTTTCAAGAGACCCATCTCATGCAATGGCAGTCATAGGCTCAAAATAAAGAGATGGAGAAAAACATACCAAGCAAACAGAAAACAGAAATAAGTAGGGGTTGCTAGTCTAATTTCAGAGAAAACATATTTTAAACCAACAAAGATCAAAAAAGACAATGAACAGTATTACATAATGGTAAAGGGCTCAATTCAACAAGAAGACCTAACTAACCTAAGTATATATTCACCCAACACATGAGCACCTGGATTCATAAAGCAAGTTATTGGAGACCTACAAAGATATTTAGATAACCACACAATAAGAGTGGGAGTCTTCAACATCTCACTGACAGATCACTGAGGCAGAAAACTAACAAAAATATTTAGGGCCTGAACTCAACACTTGACCAAATGGACCTAACAGATATCTACAGAACACTCCACCACAGAACAATATACATTCTTCTGATCTCCATATGGTACATACTCTAAAATCAACCAATCAGACATATAACAAACCTGTATAACAAACTTGCACATGTACCCTTGAACTTACACATAGAAAAAATAGAAAATGCTCAATGTTACTAATCATTAGAGAAATGCAATGCAAAACCACAACAAGACACCATCTCACACCAGTCAAAATGGCTATTACTAAAAAGTCAAAAACAAACCGATGTTCACAAGTCTGCAGAGAAAAGAAAATGCTTATACACTGTTGTGGTGAATGTAAATTAGCCCAGCCATTGTGGAAAGTAGTTTGGAGGCTTGTCAAAGAACTTAAAACAGAGCTACCATTTGACTCAGCCATCTCATTATTGGGTATATACTTAAATTAAAATAAATTATTCTACCAAAAAGACATGCATTTGCATGTCCATTGCTATTCTACTCATAGTAGCAAAGACATGAAAATAAGCTACTTGGCCATTAATTATAGATTGGATTGTTAAAATATGGTACATATACAACCTGGAATACTATACAGCTATAAAAAAGAAAGAGATACTGTCCTTTAAAGCAACATGGATGGAACCGCAGGCCATAATCCTAAGTAAATTCGTGCTTGAACAGAAAATCAAGTACTACATTATCTCATTTATAAGTGGAAGCTAATATTGTGCCCATATGGACAAAAATATGGGAACAATAGACACTGGAGACTACTGGAAGGTGAAAGGAGTAGGAATGGGTTGAAATATTATCTGTCAAGTACTACTCACACTACCTGGATTACGTGATCCGTACCCAAACCTCAGCATCATGCAATAAGCCCATTTAACAAACCTGCATATGTACCTTCTATATGTACAACAAAAGTTGAAATTAAAATAAAATAAAATAAAATAAAATAGTTTACTATCCACCACAGAAAAAAATAATAGATACCAATCAAGTGGAATTTATACGAGACTGTAAGAATCTTTCAACATACACAAGTCAATAAATATGATACAACACATCAACAAAATGAAGAACAAAATTGATATGATCATCTCAATAGGTAGATTTTTAAAAATATTTTATAAACTTCAACATCCCTTCATGATAAAAATTCCCAACAACTCAGGCATGGAAGCAACTCAAAATAATAAAGTTCATATATGAGAAACTCACAGCTGACATTGTAATGAATTGAGAAAAGTTGAAAGCCTTTCCTCTGGAAACCTGAACTGACGAAGATGTCCATTTTCATAACTCTATTCAATATAGAACTGAAAGTCCTAGCCAGAGCAGTCAGTCAGGAGAAAGAAATAAAAGGCATCAAAATTGAAAAATTGGGCCGGGCGCGGTGGCTCACGCCTGTAATCCCAGCACTTTGGGAGGCCGAGGCGGGCGGATCACAAGGTCAGGAGATCGAGACCACGGTGAAACCCCGTCTCTACTAAAAATACAAAAAATTAGCCGGGCGAGGTTGTGGGCGCCTGTAGTCCCAGCTACTCGGGAGGCTGAGGCAGGAGAATGGCGTGAACCCGGGAGGCGTAGCTTGCAGTGAGCCGAGATCGCGCCACTGCACTCCAGCCTGGGCTGGGCGACAGAGCGAGACTCCGTCTCAAAAAAATAAATAAATAAAAAAATAAAAATTGAAAAATTGGAAGCTGAATTGTCCTTCTTTGCTAATGATCTGGTTTTTTATCTAGAAAAACCTAAAGACCCCACCAAAAACATTTTAGTTCTTTTAAATGGATTCTGTAAAGTTTCAAAATACAAAATCAACACACAAAAATCAATAGGGTTTCTATATATCGAAAACGAACTAGCTGCTAAGAAATAAATTAAAAAGGCAATCCCACTTACAATACCTACAATAAATGAAATATCTAAGAATAGATTTGTCTAATGATGTGAAATACCTCTACAGGAAAAACTAAAATATCCATGAAAGAAATTAAAGAGGACACCAACAAGTAGAAAGACTTCCTATGCTATTGGATAAGAAGATTTAATATTGTTTAACTCTCCATACACCCAAAGAAACCTGCAGATTCAATGCAATCTCTATCAAAATATGAATACCACTTTTCATAGAAATAAAAAGTCCTAAAATTTGTATGTAACTACAAAAGAACCTAAATAGACAAAGACATTCTGAGCAAAATAAGAAACAAAACTGGAGGCCATCAAACTACCTGATTTCAAAATATACTACAATCAAGACACTGTAGCGATTCCTCAAACACCAAAAGACAGAAATATCATTAGACCCAGCAACCCCATTACTGGGTATATACCCAAAGGAATATAAATCATTCTATTTTGAAGACTCATGCATGCGTATGTTCACTGCAGCACTATTCACAATAGCAAAGACATGAAATCATACCACAAACAGGATTGCTTAAAGTAACAGTAATTTATTATTTCACAGTCCTGGAGGTCAGAAGTCCAAAATCAATGTGTCAGCAAGACTGGTAAATTCTGGAGGCTCTAGGGGGAGAACGTGTCCCATGATCCTTTCAACTTCTGGTGGCTTTCAGCAATCACTGGCCTTTTGGCACTTGCAGACACAGAACTCCAATCTCTGTCTCCATCCTCATATGGTGTTCTACAAAGTGTCTCCTGTCTCTTTGTCTAAATTTCCCTACTCTTATAAAGACACCGTTTATTGAATTAGGGTCCACACTAATCTTGACTGAATTACAAGTTCAAAGTGTTTATGTACAAATAAGGTTACATTCAAATAAAATCACAGTAACAGGTACTGGAAGTGAGACTGTAAATACATATTTTAAGAAAAACACAATTCTATCCATTACAGTAACAGTATAAATATACCCATTATAGTAACAAAATAATTATAATATTATAACTTATAGAATAAAATTAATATCCATGGTTATTGTTTACTGATATGAATAAATAATTTAATAAATAAATAGGGGAAACTGGACCACTCTTCCCTAAGGAAGCATTTCAGTTAAAAAATATGGAAGAATTGAGGAAAATACAAGATCACTGTTGGGCAAATAATCTTGTATTGTCAAAATCACATCAATACAATAAAAAATAACAAAATACAAGGAAAAAATGTAGACCTGCTACAGATTGGAGGAGATTAAGGAGACATGACAACTAAATGTAATGTGGTATTCTGAATTGGATCCTGGAATCAAAAAAGACATCAGTGAAAAAAAAAAATGGGTAAAATTCTAGTAAGATCTGCAATGAGTTAATAGTGTTGTACTGATGATAATTTCCTAGTTTACATAATTGTGTTATGCTTATGTGAAATGTGTATTATGAGATGCTGAATGAAGAGTCCATGAGAATTCACTGTACTAGTTTTGCAACTTTCTATAAGTTATAAAACGTTTTAGAAAATAATTTAAAAAGAGAAAAACCTAAAGTAAGATGAAACTAGGGATATCTATAAAAGTACCTAGGACAAGATTCAATTATTCATTGCGGAGATTTCAAAAGCTTCAAAAAGCATGCGATATTTTATGTGGAATTCCAGGAAGAGATAGAGCTTTGCCAGATGACAATAATAAGGGTGGAGAGATAGATTTCAGGCATAGATATAGTGGGCAATTAATGCTGTATGCTTTAAATTTTACTGATAGGTAAAATTCTATTCCTCCTGGGCTCCAGTATTCTCAGTAACATGTAGCTTTACAGGTTATGATTTGTTTGGGTTTGGTTTGTTTTTGCTAACAAAAAAATTGTAGACAAGTTTTAAAATTGTAAGTATTTATAATTCATTTAAAAATCTGAAAAAAAAAAAAAAAGGAGATCTCTCATTTTCCCTACAGCTGTGTAAGAAAATTGTTCTGCAGCACAAACCCAATCCAATAGGCTTATTTAGTTGGGTGTAACATTTAGAACATTTGTAACAATAACAATTTTATTTTTTCTACACAACATGGTGTCCTGTGCAAATATTCTGGAGTCTTACTAATTTGTTTCATTCTCTGTTAATAGGAATGTGTCCTTGAAAGAAAATTTGAATAAAGGATTGTGTATAAATGCCTAATTTTTATAAAAATGTTACCAGGTTCAATAAAAGTATCCTTAGAGGAGAAACAAATAATTCTGATTTGTTGTCATGTTTGAAACTTTTTTTTTTTGCCCTAGCAATAATGTTTTGATTGATATCTCTGTGTTCCTAAAAAGTATAAAGATTTGTAAAACTTGCTCAACAAAATTAGAAAAGGCCCATGGCTAACATTCTTTTTCTCACACATGCATGATAAAAGACATGTCTAAAAATAGACTAGATTTTTTATTTTAGCGAGGTATAGCCTTATTTTATTTAAATAAACAGTATTGGCTCAAAGAAAGCTTTTATGCTTAGGCACTCATGCTGTAGTTTGGGAATTGTGACGAGGACAAAAGCAATAAGATAATATAATGAGCAAAAGCAGTCACAAAAGATGAAATTGGAAAACTTGAGGCTTGAGAAAGGCTGGGAATGCTATTCTAAAACGTTTGGAAATACTTTTATACATGTATTTCTTTTTCCGTTTACTCTCTTTAAATAGAATACTAAAAATTTTTCTTATTTTCAGTTTACATTAAAATAGAAACATGAAGAACTGAGAGCTCTTTGGAGATTCTGTACTACCAGTTGTTAAAGAACATAATAACAAGATTATTGAAGTTTCCAGGTTCACCATCCTAGTTTCATATGCTCCCAAAGAATCCCATCTCTTTCCCATACTATAGACAACTGGGATCACATCAAGTTACAAAGCTTTCTCACAGTAATGTAAACAATCAACAAAGTGAAGAGACAACCCATAGAGTACAAGAAAATGTTTGCAAACTACCCATCTGACAAGTGATTAATAACTAGAATATAAAAAGCTGAAGCAACACTATATAAATACATTAAATTTTGCCAATTTAAAAATGAGAAAAGACCTAAATAGACATTCCTGAGCAGCAGGCATACAAACAGCAAACAAACATATGAAAAAGTACTCAACATCACTGATCATCAGAAAAATGCAAGTCAAAACTGCAATGTAATATCATCTAATTCCAGTTAAAATGTCTTTTATCCAAAAGTCATACAATAACAAATGCTGGCAAGAATGTGGGGAAAACAGAACACTTGTATACTGTTAGTGGGAACGTAAATTAGTACAACCACCACAGAGAACAATTTGGGGGTTCCTCAAAAACCTAAAAATAGAGCTACCATATGATCCAGCAATGCCACTCCTATATATATACCTGAGAGAAAGAAAATCAAGATATTGAAAAGGTATCTTACTCCTATGTATATTGAAGCACCATTAATAATAATCAAGATTTGGAAGCAACCTAATGTTCACAAACAGATGGAGATATAGAGTAGAAGCATGGCTTCCAGAGGCTAGGAAGAGTAGTGAAAGGATCGGTGGGGGAATTAGGTATGATTAATAAGTACTAAATAATAGAAAGAATGAATACGAATTAGTGTTTGCTAGCACAAGGTGACTATAATAAAAATAATTTAATTGTACTGTTTTAAATAACTAAAGGAGTATAACTGGGCTCTTTTTAACACAACAGATAAATGCTTGAGGTGATGGATACTCTACTTACCCTGAGGTGATCATTACACATTGCATGTCTGTGTCAAAATATCACAAGCAACACATAAATATATACACCTAGAATGTAACCACAAACATTAAAAATAAAGAGAAATGCTGAATGCAGATGGTCTAAATTATTTAATTAAAAGGCAAAGAGAGGGGGAGTGAATAAAGAAAGTTAAATATATGCTGTCTTAAAGAAATTCACTTTACCTATAAAGACACACACAGGCTAAAAGTGAAGTAGTAGAAAAGGATATTCCACGTAACTGGAAACCAGAAAAAAGAAGGAGTAGCTACACATAAGTCACATTTAAAAGACGATAAATCAAAACTATAAAAACAAAGATTGTCACTATATAATGATAAAGGGGCCAATTCAAGAAGCAAATATAACAAGTATAAGTATCTGTAACACCAACACCAACTCCACAGCTCCGATGTATGGAAAGACAACATTAACATGTACCAGACCATATCCATACTGCTATGAAGAAGTACCGAAGACTGGGTAATTTATGAAGAAAAAGAGGTTTAATGGACTCACAGTTCCATATGGCAGGGAAGGCCTCACAGTCATGGCAGAACACGATGGAGGGGCAAAGGCACATCTTACATGGCAGCAGCCGAGAGAGCATGTGCAGGGAACTGTGCTTTATAAAATCACCAGATCTCGTGAAACATATTCATTATCACAAGAACAGCACGGGAAAACCCACCCCCATGATTCAATTACTTCTCACCAGGTCCCTCCAATGACACATGGGGATTGTGGGAGCTACAATTCAAGATGATATTTAGGTGGAGACATGCACAAACCATATCAAATAAATCGCAAGGCAGAGACAAACTGCAAGACAATAATAATAGGGAATTTTTACATCCTTTTCTCAGTAATGGGAAAATAATCCAGACAGAAAATCAACAAAGAAATAGCAGAGTTAACTTACACACTAGATCAATTAGGTCTAACTGACATTTACAAAACTTTTCATCCAGCTGGTACAGAAGACATATTCTTTTCAGCAGCACATGGAACATTCTCCAGCTTAGATCATACATTAGGCCACAAAGCACATTTGAATATTTTTAAATAAAAAATTATATTAGAGGGCAGAGCAAGATGGCGGAATAGGAACAGCTCCAGTCTCCAACTCCCAGCACGAGCAACACAGAACACCGGTGATTTCTGCATTTTCAACTGAGGCACTGGGTTCATCTCACTAGGGAGTGCCAGACAATGGGTGAGGGTCAGCTGCTGCAGCCCAACCAGCGAGAGCTGAAGCAGAGCGAGGCAACGCCTCACCTGGGAAGCGCAAGGGGAAAGGTAATCCCTTTTACTAGCTAGGGGAACTCAGACACACAGTACCTGGAAAATTGGGTAACTCCCACCCCAATACTGCGCTTTTAGCAAACAGGCACACCAGGAGATTATATCCCACACCTGGCTGGGAGGGTCCCACGCCCACGGAGCCTCCCTCATTGCTAGCACAGCAGTCTGCGATCTAAACGCAAGGCAGCAACGAGGTTGGGGGAGGGGTGCCCACCATTGCTGAGGCGTAAGTAGGTAAACAAACCCGCTGGGAAGCTCAAACTGGGTGGAGCTCACAACAGCTCAAGGAAACCTGCCTGTCTCTGTAGACTCCACCTCCGGGGACAGGGCACAGATAAACAACAACAAAAGCAGGAGAAACCACTGCAGATGCCAATGACTCTGTCTGACAGCTTTGAAGAGAGCAGTGGATCTCCAAACACTGAGGTTGAGATCTGAGAAGGGACAGACTGCCTGCTCAAGTGGGTCCCTGAACCCTGAGTAGCCTAACTGGGAGACATCCCCCACTAGGGGCAGTCTGACACCCCACACCTCACAGGGTGGAGTATACCCCTGAGAGGAAGCCTCCAAAGCAAGAATCAGACAGGTACACTCGCTGTTCAGAAATATTCTATCTTCTGCAGCCTCTGCTGCTGACACCCAGGCAAACAGGGTCTGGAGTGGACCTCAAGCAATCTCCAACAGATCTGCAGCTGAGGGTCCTGACTACTAGAAGGAAAACTATCAAACAGGAAGGATACCTATACCAAAACCCCATCAGTACATCACCATCATCATCAAAGACCAGAGGCAGATAAAACCACAAAGATGGGGAAAAAGCAGGGCAGAAAAGCTGGAAATTCAAAAAATAAGAGCACATCTAACCCAGCAAAGGACCGCAGCTCATCGCCAGCAACGGATCAAAGCCTGAAGGAGAATGACTTTGATGACATGAGAGAAGAAGGCTTCAGTCCATCAAACTTCTCAGAGCTACAGGAGGAATTACGTACCCAGGGCAAAGAAACTAAAAATCTTGAAAAAAAAGTGGAAGAATTGAGGGCTAGAGTAATTAATGCAGAGAAGGTCATAAACGAAATGAAAGAGATGAAAACAATGACACGAAAAATACGTGACAAATACACAAGCTTCAGTAAGCAACTCGATCAACTGGAAGAAAGAGAATCAGCGATTGAGGATCAAATGAATGAAATGAAGCGAGAAGAGAAACCAAAAGAAAAAAGAAGAAAAAGAAATGAACAAAGCCTGCAAGAAGTATGGGATTATGTAAAAAGACCAAATCTACGTCTGATTGGGGTGCCTGAAAGTGAGGGGGAAAATGGAACCAAGTTGGAAAACACTCTTCAGGATGTCATCCAGTAGAACATCCCCAACCTAGTAGGGCAGGCCAACATTCAAATCCAGGAAATATAGAGAACGCCACAAAGATACTCCTCGAGAAGAGCAACTCCAAGACACATAATTGCCAGATTCACCAAAGTTGAAATGAAGGAAAAAATCTTAAGGGCAGCCAGAGAGAAAGGTCGGGTTACCCACAAAGGGAAGCCCATCAGACTAACAGCAGATCTCTCGGCAGAAACTCTCCAAGCCAGAAGAGAGTGAGGGCCAATATTCAACATTCTTAAAGAAAACAATTTTAAACCCAGAATTTCATATCCAGCCAAACTAAGTTTCATCAGTAGGGAGAAATAAAATGCTTTACAGACAAGCAAATACTTAGAGATTTTGTCACCACTAGGCCTGCCTTACAAGAGACCCTGAAGGAAGCACTAAACATGGAAAGGAGCAACTGGTACCAGCCTTTGCAAAAACATGCCAAAATGTAAAGAACATCGAGGCTAGGAAGAAACTGCATCAACTAACGAGCAAAATAACTAGTTAATATCATAATGGCAGGATCAAGTTCACACATAACAATCTTAACCTTAAATGTAAATGGACTAAATGCTCCAATTAAAAGACACAGACTGGCAAACTGGATAAAGAGTCAAGACCCATCAGTCTGCTTTATTCAGGAGACCCATTTCACATACAGAGACATACATAGGCTCAAAATAAAAGAATGGAGGAAGATTTACCAAGCAAATGGAGAAGAAAAAAAAGCAGGGGTTGCAATACTAGTCTCTGATAAAACAGACTTTAAACCATCAAAGATCAAAAGAGACAAAGAAGGCCATTACATAATAGTAAAGGGATCAATTTAACAGGAAGAGCTAACTATCCTAAATATATATGCACCCAATACAGGAGCACCCAGATTCATAAAGCAAGTCCTTAGAGACTTACAAAGAGACTTAGACTCCCATACAATAATAATGGGAGACTTCAACACTCCACTGTCAACATTAGACAGATCACCGAGACAGAAAGATAACAAGGATATCCAGGAATTGAACAAATCTCTGCAGCAAGCAGACCTAATAGACATGTATAGAACTCTCCACCCCAAATCAACAGAATATACATTCTTCTCAGCACCACATCGTACTAATTCCAAAATTGACCACATAGTTGGAAGTAAAGCACTCCTCAGCAAATGTACAAGAACAGAAATTATAACAAACTGTCTCTCAGACCACAGTGCAATCAAACTAGAACTCAGGACTAAGAAACTCAATCAAAACAGCTCAACTACATGGAAACAGAAAAACCTGCTCCTGAATGACTACTGGGTACATAACGCAATGAAGGCAGAGATAAAGATGTTCTTTGAAACCAATGAGAACAAAGATACAACATACCAGAATCTCTGGGACACATTTAAAGCAGTGTGTAGAGGTAAATTTATAGCACTAAATGCTCACAAGAGAAAGCAGGAAAGATGTAAAATTGACACTCTAACATCACAATTAAAAGAACCAGAGAAGCAAGAGCAAACACATTCGAAAGCTAGCAGAAGGCAAGAAATAACTAAGATCAGAGCAGAACTGAAGGAGATAGAGACACAAAAAACCCTCCAAAAAAATCAATGAATCCAGGAGTTGGTTTTTTGAAAAGATCAACAAAATTGACAGACCACTAGCAAGACTAATAAAGAAGAAAAGAGAGAAGAATCAAATAGACACAATAAAAAATGATAAAGGGGATATCACCACCGACCCCACAGAAATACAAACTACCATCAGAGAATACTATAAATACCTCTATGCAAATAAACTAGAAAATCTAGAAGAAATGGATAATTTCCTGGACACTTATACTCTTCCAAGACTAAACCAGGAAGAATTTGGATCCCTGAATAGACCAAGAGTAGGCTCTGAAATTGAGGCAATAATTAATGGCCTACCAACGAAAAATAGTCCAGGACCAGATGGATTCACAGCTGAATTCTACCAGAGGTACAAGGAGGAGCTGGTACCATTCCTTCTGAAACTATTCCAATCAATAGAAAGAGAGGGAATCCTCCCTAACTCATTTTATGAGGCCAACATCATCCTGATACCAAAGCCTGGGAGAGACACAACAAAAAAAAGAGAATTTTAGACCAATATCCCTGATGAACATCGATGCAAAAATCCTCAATAAAATACTGGCAAACCGGATTCAGCAGCACATCAAAAAGCTTATCCATCATGATCAAGTGGGCTTCATCCCTAGAATGCAAGGCTGGTTCAACACTCGCAAATCAATAAACATAATCCAGCATATAAACAGAACCAAAGACAAGAACCACATGATTATCTCAATAGATGCAGAAAAGGCTTTTGACAAAATTCAACAGCCCTTCATGCTAAAAACGCTCAATAAATTCGGTATTGATGGAACGTACCTCGAAATAATAACAGCTATTTATGACAAACCCACAGCCAATATCATACTGAATGGGCAAAAACTGGAAAAATTCCCTTTGAAAACTGGCACAAGACAGGGATGCCCTCTCTCACCACTCCTATTCAACATAGTGTTGGAAGTTCTGGCTAGGGCAATCAGGCAAGACAAAGAAATCAAGGGTATTCAGTTAGGAAAAGGAGAAGTCAAATTGTCCCTCTTTGCAGATGACATGATTGTATATTTAGAAAACCCCATTATCTCAGCCCAAAATCTCCATAAGCTCGTAAGCAACTTCATCAAAGTCTCAGGATACAAAATTAATGTGCAAAAATCACAAGCATTCTTATACACCAGGAACAGACAAACAGAGAGCCAAATCAGGAATGAACTTCCATTCACAATTGCTTCAAAGAGAATCAAATACCTAGGAATCCAACTTACAAGGGATGTAAAGGACCTCTTCAAGGAGAACTACAAACCACTGCTCAGTGAAATAAAAGAGGACACAAACAAATGGAAGAACATACCATGCTCATGGATTGGAAGAATTGATATCGTGAAAATGACCATACTGCCCAGGGTAATTTATAGATTCAGTGCCATTCCCATCAAGCTACCAATGAGTTTCTTCACAGAATTGGAAAAAACTGCTTTAAAGTTCATATGGAACCAAAAAAGAGCCCGCATCTCCAAGACAATCCTAAGTCAAAAGAACAAAGCTGGAGTCATCACACTACCTGACTTCAAACTATACTACGAGGCTACAGTAACCAAAACAGCATGGTACTGGTACCAAAACAGAAATATAGACCAATGGAACAGAACCGAGTCCTCAGAAATAATACCACACATCTACAGCCATCTGATCTTTGACAAACCTGAGAGAAACAAGAAATGGGGAAAGGATTCCCTATTTAATAAATGGTGCTGGGAAAATTGTCTAGCCATAAGTAGAAAGCTGAAACTGGATCCTTTCCATACTCCTTATACGAAAATTAATTCAAGATGGATTAGAGACTTAAATGTTAGACCTAATACCATAAAAATCCTAGAGGAAAACCTAGGTAGTACCATTCAGGACATAGGCATGGGCAAAGACTTCATGTCTAAAACACCAAAAGCAACGGCAGCAAAAGCCAAAATTGACAAATGGGATCTCATTAAACTAAAGAGCTTCTGCATAGCAAAAGAAACTACCATCAGAGTGAACAGGCAACCTACAGAATGGGAGAAAATTTTTGCAATCTACTCATCTGACAAAGGGCTAATATCCAGAACCTACAAAGAACTCAATCAAATTTACAAGAAAAAAACAAACAACCCCATCCAAAAGTGGGCAAAGGATATGAACAGACATTTCTCAAAAGAAGACATTCATACAGCCAACAGACACATGAAAAAATGCTCATCATCACTGGCCATCAGAGAAATGCAAATCAAAAGCACAATGAGATACATCTCACACCAGTTAGAATGGCAATCATTCAAAAGTCAGGAAACAACAGGTGCTGGAGAGGATGTGGAGAAATAGGAACACTTTTACACTGTTGGTGGGATTGTAAACTAGTTCAACCATTATGGAAAACAGTATGGCAATTCCTCAAGGATCTAGAACTAGATGTACCATATGACCCAGCCATCCCATTACTGGGTATATACCCAAAGGATTATAAATCATGCTGCTATAAAGACACATGCACACGTATGTTTATTGCGACACTATTCACAATAGCAAAGACTTGGAATCAACCCAAATGTCCATCAGTGACAGACTGGATTAAGAAAATGTGGCACATATACACCATGGAACACTATGCAGCCATCAAAAAGGATGAGTTTGTGTCCTTTGTAGGGACATGGATGCAGCTGGAAACTATCATTCTTAGCAAACTATCACAAGAACAGAAAACCAAACACCACATGTTCTCACTCATATTTGGGAACTGAAGAATGAGATCACTTGGACTCGGGAAGGGGAACATCACACACCGGGGCTTATCATGGGGAGGGGTGTGGGAGGGATTGCATTGGGACTTATACCTGATGTAAATGACGAGTTGATGGGTGCTAACGAGTTGATGGGTGCAGCACACCAACATGGCACAAGTATACATATGTAACAAACCTGCACATTATGCACATGTACCCTAGAACTTAAAGTATAATAATAATACAAAAAATTATATTAAACATCTTTTCTGACCACAATGAAATAAAACTACAAATGAATAACTAGAGGAACCTCAGAAAATACAAAAACACTTGGAAATTAAACAACATGCTCCTGAACCAGCAATGGGTCAGTGAAGAAGTTAAGAAAAAAACCTTTTTAAATTCTCAATTCAGGAAGATCAATATTACTGACTAGCTGCAGTTAGAACGTGCCTCTTTCACAGATAGATACCAAAATATTGAGTAAGTCTTCAAACTTTGAACAAACTTTTGAGAAAGAGCACTGAAATTTGGCAGAGAGCTAATGGGGAATATTAATTAGTGAAAATAGAGGAAGCAGGGCTTTCTGCTCAAAGTTACTGAGCAGAAAGGCCATCCCCTGAATCCAGATCCAAGGAGGGGGTGAGTAAGGGGACTCTGGGGATTCACATTTTGACCATGAACCTCTGCAATCTTTTTTTTTATATATATATATACTCTAAGTTCTATGGTACATGTGCATAACGTGCAGGTTTGTTACATATGTATACATGTGCCATGTTGGTGTGCTGCACCCATCAACTCGTCAGCACCCATCAACTCGTCATTTACATCAGGTATAACTCCCAATGCAATCCCTCCCCCCTCCCCCCTCCCCATAATAGGCCCCGGTGTGTGATGTTCCCCTTCCTGATAACCATAGGAGATTTCCACAACCCCTTCAGACCTCCTGACTGGCAGAGGGAGCTGTTTCTTGACCACACAGCAGCACTGCTCAAACTCATGTGAAGCCCCAAAGGCTTCCATGCACTGGGTAGCTGCAGCAAAATGTGATTCTGGGTGCCCATCTATAAGGGCTCTGCATAATGCCTGAGTTGTTGGTGTTGCTGTTATCTGACAGAAGGGGGAGTGAGCAGAGTTCCAGGCACTCTCACACACACCACGGACAGATTACACCACCATTGCTGTGGACCAAGGTGCATTCAAACCATGTACCCCACACTGGCCAGTTCCTCTCAAGACTGCCCACTTGGCTGTTCCCACAGTGGGGAGGCCTACAGCATAGCCATCATTTCATTATTTGAGTAGTGTTTTGTGGTGACCTGGGAGAAGTTCAAACCTCTTTATTACGGTTAGTGCTTGGGCTTTGGAACCCCTTCAAGCATATCATACAGAGACCTGGAGACAAAATTTGCGATATAATCTTGAGCTGAGAAGGAGCCCGCACTGTCAGAACACAGAGAAGAATGTGATGCCTGTGCATGCTGTGGCATGGCAGCTGGGTAAGCCTTTCTTCATGAGGTCAAACTGGGAATGTCGTGGCCTAATAGCCAGAATTTCTGCCGCACATGGCCGTCTCATAACCTGGGACAGCTTGGTGATCAGAATGCAGACTTCTTGGGTTTAAACTAACCATCCTGACCTGCTGCCAGTGGCTGGACACTGTAGAGAGGCCCAAGGGGTTAGGATGTGACAGCTGGGTGAGTCTCACTCCTCTTCCCCTGCGCAGGCTCTGTGGCACAGGAGATGCACTCCACCCCTTTTTGGGGGTTGCTGAGGGCTGCTCCTAGGCCCCCACCAAGGTTGGCACTGATACGTATCTTGGAGGTCTTGTTTACATGGTTCCCTGACTCACCACTACCAGATTTATCCCCTCTACCTACCTTCGTGGTGGAGCATGGGACAAGGACACTGGGAGCTCCAATGCTGTGCCTATTGCCCAGGACAGCAGGGCATTTCCCCTGATTAACAAGGCCAAGTAAAAACCCCACTGCCACTGCCACTGCCACAGCTGCCTCTCTCCTGCAAGCACCACCTACCGGCCAGGAAGTCAACCTACCTTACTGTTAAAAACTATCTGACACTATTGTACAGCACTTTATTCACAATTGCCACCAACTGGCCCATAAAGTGAATTATGCAACCTAATATACTGCTGATAGAAGTACACAACACTAGGGAATAGGATAGTCCTCTTGAGACCTCCATCTCCCCATATCTGCAGGAAACAGTAAGCCTACTAACATATACAGTACACTACTATAAAAACTTACAAACAACCCACATTTAGGTAAACCACTACATTAAAGTTATCTATAACCAAGGAATTTATACGGAGCCTTGGTCCCCTAAAGATAGAAACAAGGAAAACCAAAGGTCCAGAATATGCAGCAGATATACTCTTAACGAGGAAACAGTTACACTATTAAGGGAAAAAATCAACAGTTACACTCTTAAAGAGAAAAACATTTTAATTCAAAATTAAAAATAAGAAGTGGCAGCTTACCCAGATAAAAAGAAATGAGTGTAATAACTTCAGGATCATGAAAAAGTAGTGCTGTGATTCCCCAGAGATCACACTAGCTTTCTAGCAATGTATCCTAAACAAAATACAAACTCTGAAATGACAGATGATGAAATCAAAATATGGATTGTAATGAAGCTCAATGAGATGCAAGAGAAAATTGAAAACCAACACACAAAAAAGCAGAAAAACAATTCAGAATATATATATAACAAATATAATTTCTGGAAATAAAAATATCACCAAATAAATTTCAAAATGCCCACTTAAAAGCTTTAACAACAGATGAAACCAAGCAAAAAAATTTCAGAGCATAACGACTGGTCTTTTGAATTAACAAAATCAGACAAAAATTTTAAAAAGAATTTTTAATAATGAACAAATATTTGAGAAACATGGCATTATTCAGTTACCGAACAGACAAGTAACAGGCATTCCTAAGGAAAAAGAATAAGTAAAATGTTTGGAAAACACATCTGAGGAAATAATTCAGGATGTTTTCCCTGGTCTTCTTAGAAAAGCAGACATCCACATGGAAGAAACTCAGAAAACACACTGGAGATACTTTACAAAGTTAACATCAGCAAGGTATATTGTCATCAAACTAGCCAGTCAATGTCAATGAAAACATCTTAAGAGCACTAGAAAGAAGTGTCAAATCACCTATGAAAAAAATCTCTCTAATCAGAATAACAGCAGACCTCTCAGTAGAAACTTTAAAGGCCAGAAGAGATTGGGGCCTATTTTTAACCTTTTTGTTTGTTTGTTTGTTTGTTTGTTTGTTTTTGCTTTTGTTCATGAGATGGAGTCTCACTCTGTCACTCAGGTTGGCATGCAGTGGCACAATCTCAACTCACTGCAACCTCTGCCTCTCAGGTTCAAACAATTCTCCTGCCTCAGCCTCCCAAGTAGCTGGGACTACAGGCACGCACCACCACAACCAGCTAATTTTTTTTTTTTTTTTGTATTTTAAGTAAGACAGGGTTTCACTATGTTGGCCAGGCTGGTCTGTAACTCCTAACCTCAGGTAATCCACCCTCCTCAGCCTCTCAAAATGCTGGGATTACAGACACGAGCCACTGCTCCCAGCCTTACCCTTCTTAAAGAAAAAAAAAAATGCTAGCCACAAATTTGTATCACGCCAAACTAAGCTTCACAGTTGAAAGACAATTAAGTCTTTCTCTGACAGGCAAATGCCAAGGGTTTCATTATCACCAGACCAGAACTACAAGAAATGCTTAAAGGAGACCTAAACATGGAAACAAGAAGATGCTTACTAATATAAAAGCACACATAAATGTACACCTCATGATTCTATAAAACAATTACACAACAGAGAATACAAAGTAATTAGAAAACAACACTATGACTAAAAGACTTAATGTAGAGGGGGTATAAAAAGATATGCCATGAAAACTGAAAATATAAATGAGCAGGAGTAACTATACTTATATCAGAAAAAATATAACTCGACAACAATTTTAAAAGTGAAAATAAAGTGATTATATAATGAAAAATTGTTAAATACAAGACAATATAAGTATTCCAAATTTCTATGGACTGAAAGCCAGTGCACCAAGATTCATAAAACAAACACTACTAGACCTAAGCAAAGGGAGAGACATTGGCAACATAATAGTGGAGGACTTCAACACCCCACTGAGAGCAGTGCACAGATCATTGAGGTAGAAAATTAATTAAGAAACTCTGGGGGGCGGAGCAAGATGGGAGTCTCCAACTCCCAGCGCGAGCGACACAGAAGACCGGTGATTTCTGCATTTTCAACTGAGGTACTGGGTTCATCTCACTGGGGAGTGCTGGACGATCGGTGCTGGTCAGCTGCTGCAGCCCGACCAGCGAGAGCTGAAGCAGGGCGAGGCATTGCCTCACCTGGGAAGCGCAAGGGGGAAGGGAATCACTTTTCCTAGCCAGGGGAACTGAGACACACAACACCTGGAAAATCGGGTAACTCCCACCCCAATACTGCGCTTTAAGCAAACAGGCACACCAGGAGATCATATCCCACACATGGCCGGGAGGGTCCCACGCCCACGGAGCCTCCCTCATTGCTAGCACAGCAGTCTGTGATCTACCGGCAAGGCAGTAGCGAGGCTGGGGGAGGGGCGCCCGCCATCGCTGAGGCTTAAGTAGGTAAACAAAGCTGCTGGGAAGCTCGAAGTGGGTGGAACTCACAGCAGCTCAAGGAAACCTGCCTGTCTCTGTAGACTCCACCTCTGGGGACAGGGCAATAACAAACGCAGCCAAAACCTCTGCAGACGCAAACGACTCTGTCTGACAGCTTTGAAGAGAGCAGTGGATCTCCCAACACGGAGGTTGAGATCTGAGAAGGGACAGACTCCCTGCACAAGTGGGTCCCTGACCCCTGAGTAGCCTAACTGGGAGACATCCCCCACTAGGGGCAGTCTGACACCCCACACCTCACAGGGAGGAGTACACCACTGAGAGGAAGCTTCCAAAGCAAGAATCAGACAGGTACACTCGCTGTTCAGAAATATTCAATCTTCTGCAGCCTCTGCTGCTGAAACCCAGGCAAACAGGGTCTGGAGTGGACCTCAAGCAATCTCCAACAGACCTACAGCTGAGGGTCCTGACTGTTAGAAGGAAAACTATCAAACAGGAAGGACACCTACACCAAAACCCCATCAGTACATCACCATCATCAAAGACCAGAGGCAGATAAAACCACAAAGATGGGGAAAAAGCAGGGCAGAAAAGCTGGAAATTCAAAAAATAAGAGCGCATCTCCCCCAGTAAAGGAACGCAGCTCATCGCCAGCAACGGATCAAAGCTGGACGGAGAATGACTTTGAAGAGATGAGAGAAGAAGGCTTCAGTCCATCAAATTTCTCTGAGCTAAAGGAGGAATTACGTACCCAGCGCAAAGAAACTAAAAATCTTGAAAAAAAAGTGGAAGAATTGATGACTAGAGTAATTAATGCAGAGAAGGTCATAAATGAAATGAAAGAGATGAAAACCATGACACGAGAAATACGTGACAAATGCACAAGCTTCAGTAACCGACTCGATCAACTGGAAGAAAGAGTATCTGCGAATGAGGATCAAATGAATGAAATGAAGCGAGAAGAGAAACCAAAAGAAAAAAGAAGAAAAAGAAATGAACAAAGCCTGCAAGAAGTATGGGATTATGTAAAAAGACCAAATCTACGTCTGATTGGGGTGCCTGAAAGTGAGGGGGAAAATGGAACCAAGTTGGAAAACACTCTTCAGGATATCATCCAGGAGAACTTCCCCAACCTAGTAGGACAGGCCAACATTCAAATCCAGGAAATACAAAGAATGCCACAAAGATATTGCTCGAGAAGAGCAACTCCAAGACACATAATTGCCAGATTCACCAAAGTTGAAATGAAGGAAAAAATCTTAAGGGCAGCCAGAGAGAAAGGTCAGGTTACCCACAAAGGGAAGCCCATCAGACTAACAGCAGATCTCTCGGCAGAAACTCTCCAAGCCAGAAGAGAGTGGGGGCCAATATTCAACATTCTTAAAGAAAAGAATTTTAAATCCAGAATTTCATATCCAGCCAAACTAAGTTTCATAAGTTAAGGAGAAATAAAATCCTTTACAGATAAACAAATGCTTAGAGATTTTGTCACCACTAGGCCTGCCTTACAAGAGACCCTGAAGGAAGCACTAAACATGGAAAGGAACAACCGGTACCAGCCATTGCAAAACCATGCCAAAATGTAAAGACCATCGAGGCTAGGAAGAAACTGCATCAACGAACGAGCAAAATAACCAGTTAATACCATAATGACAGGATCAAGTTCACACATAACAATCTTAACCTTAAATGTAAATGGACTAAATGCTCCAATTAAAAGACACAGACTGGCAAACTGGATAAAGAGTCAAGACCCATCAGTCTGCTGTATTCAGGAGACCCATCTCACACGCAGAGACATACATAGGCTCAAAATAAAGGGATGGAGGAAGATCTACCAAGCAAATGGAGAACAAAAAAAAGCGGGGGTTGCAATACTAGTCTCTGAAAAAACAGACTTTAAACCATCAAAGATCAAAAGAGACAAAGAAGGCCATTACATAATGGTAAAGGGATTAATTCAACAGGAAGAGCTAACTATCCTAAATATATATGCACCCAATACAGGAGCACCCAGATTCATAAAGCAAGTCCTTAGAGACTTACAAAGAGACTTAGACTCCCATACAATAATAATGGGAGACTTCAACACCCCACTGTCAACATTAGACAGATCAACGAGACAGAAAGTTAACAAGGATATCCAGGAACTGAACTCATCTCTGCAGCAAGCAGACCTAATAGACATCTATAGAACTCTCCACCCCAAATCAACAGAATATACATTCTTCTCAGCACCACATCGTACTTACTCCAAAATCGACCACGTAATTGGAAGTAAAGCACTCCTCAGCAAATGTACAAGAACAGAAATTATAACAAACTGTCTCTCAGACCACAGTGCAATCAAACTAGAACTCAGGACTAAGAAACTCAATCAAAACCGCTCAACTACATGGAAACTTAACAACCTGCTCCTGAATGACTACTGGGTACATAACGAAATGAAGGCAGAAATAAAGATGTTCTTTGAAACCAATGAGAACAAAGATACAACATACCAGAATCTCTGGGACACATTTAAAGCAGTGTGTAGAGGGAAATTTATAGCACTAAATGCCCACAAGAGAAAGCAGGAAAGATCTAAAATTGACACTCTAACATCACAATTAAAAGAACTAGAGAAGCAAGAGCAAACACATTCGAAAGCAAGCAGAAGGCAAGAAATAACTAAGATCAGAGCAGAACTGAAGGAGATAGAGACACAAAAAACTCTCCAAAAAATCAATGAACCCAGGATTTGGTTTTTTGAAAAGATGAACAAAATTGACAGACCACTAGCAAGACTAATAAAGAAGAAAAGAGAGAAGAATCAAATAGACACAATAAAAAATGATAAAGGGGATATCACCACCGATCCCACAGAAATACAAACTACCATCAGAGAATACTATAAACACCTCTACGCAAATAAACTGGAAAATCTAGAAGAAATGGATAATTTCCTGGACACTTACACGCTTCCAAGACTAAACCAGGAAGAAGTTGAATCCCTGAATAGACCAATAGCAGGCTCTGAAATTGAGGCAATAATTAATAGCCTACCAACCAAAAAAAGTCCAGGACCAGATGGATTCACAGCTGAATTCTACCAGAGGTACAAGGAGGAGTTGGTACCATTCCTTCTGAAACTATTCCAATCAATAGAAAAAGAGGGAATCCTCCCTAACTCATTTTATGAGGCCAACATCATCCTGATACCAAAGCCTGGCAGAGACACAACAAAAAAAGAGAATTTTAGACCAATATCCCTGATGAACATCGATGCAAAAATCCTCAATAAAATACTGGCAAACCGGATTCAGCAACACATCAAAAAGCTTATCCACCATGATCAAGTGGGATTCATCCCTGGGATGCAAGGCTGGTTCAACATTCACAAATCAATAAACATAATCCAGCATATAAACAGAACCAAAGACATGAACCACGTGATTATCTCAATAGATGCAGAAAAGGCTTTTGACAAAATTCAACAGTCCTTCATGCTAAAAACGCTCAATAAATTCGGTATTGATGGAACGTACCTCAAAATAATAACAGCTATTTATGACAAACCCACAGCCAATATCATAGTGAATGGGCAAAAACTGGAAAAATTCCCTTTGAAAACTGGCACAAGACAGGGATGCCCTCTCTCACCACTCCTATTCAACATAGTGTTGGAAGTTCTGGCTAGGGCAATTAGGCAAGAGAAAGAAATCAAGGGTATTCAGTTAGCAAAAGAAGAAGTCAAATTGTCCCTGTTTGCAGATGACATGATTGTATATTTAGAAAACCCCATTGTCTCAGCCCAAAATCTCCTTAAGCTGATAAGCAACCTCATCAAAGTCTCAGGTTACAAAATTAATGTGCAAAAATCACAAGCATTCTTATACACCAGTAACAGACAAACAGAGAGCCAAATCAGGAATGAACTTCCATTCACAATTGCTTCAAACAGAATAAAATACCTAGGAATCCAACTTACAAGGGATGTAAAGGACCTCTTCAAGAAGAACTACAAACCACTGCTCAGTGAAATAAAACAGGACACAAACAAATGGAAGAACATACCATGCTCATGGATAGGAAGAATCAATATCCTGAAAATGACCATACTGCCCAAGGTAATTTATAGATTCAATGCCATCCCCATCAAGCTACCAATGAGTTTCTTCACAGAATTGGAAAAAACTGCTCTAAAGTTCATATGGAACCAAAAAAGAGCCCGCATCTCCAAGACAATCCTAAGTCAAAAGAACAAAGCTGGAGGCATCATGCTACCTGGCTTCAAACTATACTACAAGGCTACAGTAAGCAAAAGAGCATGGTACTGCTACCAAAACAGAGATATAGACCAATGGAACAGAACAGAGTCCTCAGAAATAATACCACACATCTACAGCCATCTGATCTTTGACAAACCTGAGAGAAACAAGAAATGGGGAAAGGATTCCCTATTTAATAAATGGTGCTGGGAAAACTGGCTAGCCATTAGTAGAAAGCTGAAACTGGATCCTTTCCTTACTCCTTATACGAAAATTAATTCAAGATGGATTAGAGACTTAAATGTTAGACCTAATACCATAAAAATCCTAGAGGAAAACCTAGGTAGTACCATTCAGGACATAGGCATGGGCAAAGACTTCATGTCTAAAACACCAAAAGCAACGGCAGCAAAAGCCAAAATTGACAAATGGGATCTCATTAAACTAAAGAGCTTCTGCACAGCAAAAGAAACTACCATCAGAATTAACAGGCAACCTACAGAATGGGAGAAAATTTTTGCAATCTACTCATCTGACAAAGGGCTAATATCCAGAACCTACAAAGAACTCAATCAAATTTACAAGAAAAAACAAACAACCCCATCAAAAAGTGGGCAAAGGATATGAACAGACATTTCTCAAAAGAAGACATTCATACAGCCAACAGACACATGAAAAAATGCTCATCATCACTGGCCATCAGAGAAATGCAAATCAAAAGCACAATGAGATACCATCTCACACCAGTTAGAATGGCGATCATTAAAAAGTCAGGAAACAACAGGTGCTGGAGAGGATGTGGAGAAATAGGAACACTTTTACACTGTTGGTGGGATTGTAAACTAGTTCAACCATTATGGAAAACAGTATGGCGATTCCTCAAGGATCTAGAACTAGATGTACCATATGACCCAGCCATCCCATTACTGGGTATATACCCAAAGGATTATAAATTATGCTGCTATAAAGACACATGCACACGTATGTTTATTGCAGCACTATTCACAATAGCAAAGACTTGGAATCAACCCAAATGTCCATCAGTGACAGATTGGATTAAGAAAATGTGGCACATATACACCATGGAATACTATGCAGCCATCAAAAAGGATGAGTTTGTGTCCTTTGTAGGGACATGGATGCAGCTGGAAACCATCATTCTTAGCAAACTATCACAAGAACAGAAAACCAAACACCGCATGTTCTCACTAACAGGTGGGAACTGAACAATGAGATCACTTGGACTCAAGAAGGGGAACATCACACACAGGGGCCTATCATGGGGAGGGGGGAGGGGGGAGGGATTTCATTGGGGGTTATACCTGATGTAAATGACAAGTTGATGGGTGCAGCACACCAACATGGCACAAGTATACATATGTAACAAACCTGCACGTTATGCACATGTACCCTACAACTTAAAGTATAATAATAATAAATAAATTTAAGAAAAAAAGAAACTCTGGACTAAAACTTGTCTCTAGACAAAATGGACCTGTAGATTTTTTATAGAATGCTCTATCAAACAACCACAGAATATACAGTTTTGTCATTTGAGATGAAAAATTCTCCAAAATAGACCATATTCCTGACCATGAAGTGAGTTTCAAAAACAGAAGCAACCAAAGAAAAAAATTAAAAAGTAAAATTAAATCACGCTAAGCAGCTTCTAGCCAGCCAAGGAAGCAATAAACAAAGTGAAGTGACAACCCACAGAATAGAACAAAATATTTGTAACCTGACCATCTAACAAGGTATTAAGAACCAGAAAATCATAGAGTGAGTTTATGTTTGGGAAACTACATTAACTTTGTGGAGACCTACAAAGAGTCTTAAATGACCACAGAATAATAGTGGGAGATATCAACATCATATTGATCAGCCATAAAGCAATACTCATCAAAATTTTTTAAATAAATTATTCTGATCACACTCTCAGATGAGAGGGCAATAAAAATAGAAATCATTGCTAAGAAAATTGCTCAAAACCTACAATTACATGACAAACAACATGCTCCTGAATGACCTTTGTGTAAACAACAAAATTAAGACAGGAAGCAAAAAATCCTTTGAAACTAAAAAGAACAAATATAAAACATACCAGAATGTCTGGGCTACAGCTAAAGCAGAGTTAAGAGGGAAGCTAATAGTGTTACAAGCCCACATCAAAAAGTTAGAATGATTTCAAATTAACAAGCAAACATCACCAAAGGAACTAGAGAAAAGAAGGGCAAATCAACCCCAAAGCTAGCAGATGATGAATAACCAAAATCAGAGCTAACTGAAAAAAATTGAGACCACATACACACACACACACACACACACACACACACACACACACACACACACACAGAAAAACAAAATATCAACAAATACAGGAATTGGTTATTTGAAAGAATTAATAAGATAGATAGGCCACTAGTTAGACTGATAAAGAGAGAGAGAGAGAGAGAGAGAGGATACAAATAACCACAATCAGAAATGACAAAGTGGGCATTACCACTGATCCATCAGAAAGACAAAAAACTTTCAGAGACCACTACAAACACCTCTATGCACACAAGCAAAAAACCTAGAAGAAATGGATAAATTCCTGGAAATATACAACCTCTCAAAGTATAACCAGGAGGAACTTAAATCCCTGAACTGACCAATAAGGAGTTCCAAAATTAAATCAATAATAAAAAGGATATCAACAAGAAAAAGCCCTAGACCAGAGAGATTCACAGGCACATTCTATCAGACATGTAAAGAATAACTGGAACCATTCCTACTGAAAATATTCCAAAAATTGTGGAAAGGGTACTCTCTCCTGACTTATTCTGTGATGTCATCATCATTCTAATACCAAAACCTGGCAGAGGCAAAATGTTAAAAAGACACTTCAGGCCAATATCCTTGGAGAACATTGATGCAAAAATGCTTAACAAAATACTAGCAGACCAAATCCAACAGCATAACAGAAAGCTATTCCACTATGAATGTGTAGACTCAATCTCTGGTAGGCAGGGTTGCTTCAACATCTGCAAATCAATAAATGAGATTCATCATATAAACAAAACTGAAAACAAAAATTACAAGATTATCTCAATAGATGCAGAAAAGACTTTTAATAAAATTCAAAATCCCTTTATGTTAAATACCTTCAAGAAACAGGGCACTGAAGGAACATACTTTAAAATAATAATAGCCATCTATGGAAAACCAAACAATCATTATACTTAATGAACAAATAAGCATTATACTTAATGAACAAAAGCTGGAAGCATTCCCGTTGAAAACCAGAACAAGAAATGGATGCCCGCTCTCACCACTCCTATTCAAAATAGTACTGGAAGCTGTGGCCAAAGCAATTAGGCAAGGGAAAGAAATAAAAGGCATCCAAATAATAAGAGAAAAAGTTAACTATCCCTATGTGCAGACAACTGAGCAGGGAGGTCTCAGTAAGAATACAACTGAGCAGGGAGGTGCAATGAAAATTTTAAAACACTGCTCAAAGAATTCAGAAATGACACAAACAAATGGAAAAATATTCCATACTTGTGGATAGAAAGAATTAATATTGTTAAAATGGCCATCGAAAACTATTTTAAAATTCCCATGGAACCAAAATCATTGTGAATAGCTAAGGCAATTCTAAGTAAAAAGAACAGACCTGGATGCATCATTTTATTCAACTTCAAACTATACAACAAGCTTCCAGCTATGCTGTACTGGCTATACAGCTATGTTTTCTGTACAGCCTGCAGAACTCTGAGCATATAAAACACTTTTTCTAATAAATTAACCAGTCTCAGGTATTTCTTTATAACAATGCAAGAAGATGCTAGTACACCACCCAAAGCAATTTACAGATTCATTTATATTCCTACTAAACTACCAATGACATTCTTCACAGAATTAGGAAGAACTATTTTAAAATTCATATGGAAGCAACAAAGAGCCCAAATATCCAAGGCAATCTCAACCAAGAAGAGCAAAGCTAGAGGTATCAAGTTACCAGACTTCAAACTATTCTACAAGGCTACAGTAACAAAAACAGCATGGTACTGGTACAAAAACAGACACATAGACAAATGAAACAGAATAGAGAGCATAGAAACAATGCCACACACCTGCAACCATTTCATCTCTGGCAAAGTTCACAAAAACAAGCAATGGGGAAAGTACTCCCTATTCAATAAAATGTTATGGTATAACTGGCTAGCCATATGCAGAAGATTAAAACTGGACAACTTCTTTACACTACATACAAAAACTAATTCAAGACAGATTAAAGACTTAAATGTGCAACCTGAAACTATGAAAATCCTGAAAGATAATATAGGAAATAGCACTGTGGACATAGGCCTTGGCAAAACAATTGCAACAAAAACAAAAATTGACAAATGGAAACTAATTAAACAAAAGAGCTTCTGCATAGCAAAAGAAACTATCAACAGAGTGAACCAGCAATGTAAAGAAAAGGAGAAGATATTTACAAACTATGCATCAAAAAAGGTTTAAATTTCATCATCTATAAGAAATGTAAATAAGTTTAGAAAGCAAAAAGCAAACAACTCCATTAAAAAGTGAGCAAAGGACATGAACAGACACCTTTCAAAAGAAGATATACACATGCTCAAAAAACATATGAAAAAATGCTCAACATCACTAATCATTGGAGAGATGCAAATCAAAACCACAATATCATACCATCTCAGACCAGTAAGAAAGGCTATGATTAAAATGTCTAAACATAACAGATGCTGGTGAGGTTGAGGAGAAAAAGGGAATGCTTATACACTGCTGGTGGGAATGTAAATTAGTTCAGCCATTGTGAAAAGCAGTGCAGTGATTTCTCAAAGAACTTAAAACAGAATTACCATTTGACCCAGCAATCCCATTGTTGAGTATATACCCAAAGGAATATAAATTATTCTACCCTAAAGACACATGTATATGCATGTTCTTCACAGCACTATTCACAATAGCAAAGTTATGGAATCAACCTAAATGCCCATCAATGATAGACTAAATAAAGACAATGCGGGAGATAGGGAGCAAGATGATGAAATAGAAGTCCTCCCAGATTGTCTTGCCTGCAAGGACACCAAGTTAACAACTGTTTACAGAGAAAAAAAATATCTTTATGAAAACCATAAATCAGGTGAGCCCTCGTATTACCTTCCTTTATCTTTGTATGAGTGAAAGAGGCACTGAAAAGATAGAACAAAAACAGCCTTGTATTGCTGATGCCACCCTCCCCTACGACAGGCAGTGGGGATTTGGTGCAGAGAGTCTCTCTGGGTGCTGGGGGAGAATGAACACAGCGATTGTAAGCTCTGAACTCAGTGCTATGCTGTTAGAGCAGAAAGAGAAATCAGACCAAATTCAGCTGATGTCCACCCACAGAGGGAGCACTTAAAACAGCCCTAGCTAGAAGAGAATCACTAATACCAGCAGTCTGAACTTGAGTTTCCACAAACCTCATCACCATGGGCTAAACTACTCTGGATGACTAAGTAAACTTAAAAGGCAGTCTAGGCCGAAAGGACTGCAACTCTAAGGCAAGTTCCAGTGCTGAACTGGGCCCAGAATCAGTGAACTGATGTGGTGGGGGGGGCTAGGTAACCTGCTGATACACAGGCTTGGACTGCTAAGGGAGTGCTGGCATCACTCCTACCCAAACCCCAAGCTGCACAGTTCATGGCTCCCAAAAGATTCCTTTCTTCTGCTTGAGAAGGGGAGATGTAAGAGTGTGAAGGACTTTGTCTTACATCTTGACTACCAGCCCAGCCACAGCAGGATAGGACACCAGTATGGATCATGAAACCCAGTTTCCAGGACTTATTTCCTGGATGATATTTCTAAACACACCCTGGGACACAGGGAACCTGCTGCCTTGAAGAGAAATGCCTAGTTCTAGCAGCATTTATTGTCTGCTAACTGAAAAGTTTTAAGGCCCTGAATAACCAGCAGTGATATTAACAGAAAGAGATCCCGATCCAGACACAAGAGAGGTTTTTGGACCTTGCACAAGAAAGAATTCAGGTCCATTCCATAGAGTAAAGTGAAAGCAAGTTTAAGAAAGTAAAGGAATAAACAAAGGCTACTCCACAGGCAGAGCAGCAGCATGAGCTGCTCAAGTGAGTACACTTAGTTACTTCTTGATTATATGCTAAACAAGGGGTGAATTATTCATTAGTTTTCTCGGAAAGGAATAGGCAATTCCTCTAACTGAGGGTTCTTTACCTTTTTAGAAGATATAGGGTAACTTCCAGATGTTGCTCTGGCATTGGTAAACTCTCATGGTGCTGGTGGAAGTATCTTTTGGCATGCTAATGTATTATAATTTGCATGTAATGAGCAATAAGGATGACTAGATGTCACTCTCATTTGCCATCTTGGTTTTGGCAGGTTTTGGCCAGCTTTCTGTTTTATCAGCAAGGTGTTTATGACCTGTATCTTCTGTGAACCTCTTATCTCATTCTGTGACTATGAATGCCTAGCCTCCTGGGAATTCAGCCCACTAGGTCTCAGCCTTATTTTACCCAGTCCCTATTCAAGATGGAGTCACTTTGGTTCAAACACCTTTGACACTGATACCCAGGTACTACATCAAGAATCTTGGGTGAGCCTCTGAGACATGACGACTCCAGGTGAGACTTAGCACACTATCATCTGTGGTGGCTATTCGAGGAAACTCTGCTTGAGAAAAACAAAGGGCAAATTAAAGGGGACTGTGTCTTGCACCTTGGGTATTAGCACAGCAACAGGGCAATAGAGCATCAAGTGGACTCTTGGGGTCCGGAGTTCCAGGACTTGACTCCTAGACAGAATTTCTTTCTTTTTTATTATTTCTTAAAAAAAAAAAAAAAAAAAAAAAAGGATATATGTGCAGAACGTGCAGGTTTGT
Source organism: Macaca mulatta (assembly GCF_049350105.2). Classification (NCBI taxonomy): domain Eukaryota; kingdom Metazoa; phylum Chordata; class Mammalia; order Primates; family Cercopithecidae; genus Macaca; species Macaca mulatta. The sequence goes on along the minus strand of NC_133426.1, from coordinate 56,920,767 downwards.
TACATAGGTATATGTGTGCCATGGTGGTTTGCTGCACCTATTGACCCATCCTCTAAGTTCCCTCCCCTCACACCACCCCCCCAACAGGCCCTGGTGTGTGTTGTTCCCCTGTCTGTGTCCATGTGTTCTCAATGTTCAACCTGACTTATGAGTGAGAACATGTGGTGTTTGGTTTTCTGTTCCTGCATTAGTTTGCTGATTATAATGGCTTCCAGCTTCATCCATGTCCCTGAAAAGGACATGAACTCATTCCTTTTTATGGATGCATAGTATTTCATGGTGTATATGGACCACGTTTTCTTTATAAAGGCTATAATTGATGGGCATTTGGGTTGATTCCATGATAGGCAGCATTTCTGGACCTGCCTTGGGCCAGAGGCAAGCCCACTATCCTGAAGGATGAGTACCAGGCCAGGCAGCATTCACTACAAGCTGACTTAAAATGCCTCAGGTCTCAAAGAAACATTGGTAGTAGTCTGGAAATATTCCCCCTGGCCTGTGGTAACAGTGGCTACCAGATGAGGCTTCTCTGCCTTTGGAAAGGGGAGGGAAGAGTGGAAAGAGCTACGTCTTGTAGGTTGAGTGCCAGCTCAGCCACAGTACAATAGAACACCAGGTAGAATTCTGAAGTTTTTATTCCTAGTTCCTGATTCCTGGAAAGCATCTCTTGACCCACCTAGGGCCTAGGAGAATTCACCACCTTGAAGGGAATGACACAGGACTAGCCGGCTTTGCCCCTGGCTAATTGTAGAGACCCAGGCAAACATAGGCAGTGTCCAGGGAGTGGTTACAGCAGGCCTTGGGTGAAACCCAGTGCTGTGCTGGCTTCAGGTTTTACCCAGTGCAGTCATAGTGCTGGTGGCCACAGTGCTATTTGTGTCACTTCACTCCCAGCTATAGGTGGCTCAGAACAGAGCAAGAGAGACTCTGTTTGTGAGAAAGTAGAGGAAGAAAAAAAAGAGTCTCTGCTTGGTAATCCAGAGAATTCTCCTGGAATTTTTTCAAGATTGTCAAGGTGGTACCTCTATGAGTCTGCAGGAATCACAGTGTTACAGGGCTTGGCATGCCCCCTAAAGCAGACACAATGTAGATCACAACACCCAAGTTCTTTCAAATGTCTGGAAAGCCTTCCAAAAAAGGACAGGGATCAATAAGCCCAGACAGTGAAGACTACAATAAATAACTGAATTTTCAATGCCCACACATCCAAGAACATGTACTAGCATTAACACCAATCAGGAAACATGACCTCACCAAATGAACTAAATGAGGCAACAGGAATCAATTGTGGATAAACGGAGATATGTGACCTTTCAGACAGACAATTCAAAACAGGTGTATTGAGGAAACTCAAAGAAATTCAAGATAACAGAGAAGGAATTCAGAATTCTATCAGTTTAACTTAACAAAAAGATTAAAATAATTTAAAAGAATTAATCAGAAATTCTGGAGCTGAAAAATGTAACTCGCATATAGAAGAATGCATCAGAGTCTTTTAATAGCAGAATTGTTCAATTAGAAGAAAGAGTGAACTTGAAGACAGGTAATTTGAAAATACACAGTCAGAGGAGACAAAAGAAAAAAAGAATAAAAAACAATAGAGGATGCCTACAGAATCTAGAAGATAGCCTCAAAAGGGAAAATATAAGAATCACTGGGCCAGGCACGGTGACTCACGCCTGTAATCCCAGCATTTTGGGAGGCCAAGGCAGGTAGAGCACTTGAGATCAGGAGCTCGAGACCAGCCTGACCAACACGGTAAAACCCTGTCATTACTAAAAACACAAAAATTAGCTGGGCATGGTGGCACATGCCTGTAATCCCAGTACTTGGGAGGCTGAGGCAGGACGATCGCTTGAACCCAGGAGGTGGAGGTTGCAGTGAGCCGAGATCACACCACTGCACTCCAGCCTGGATGACAGAGCAAGACACTATCAGGGAAAAAAAGAAAAAATATTATGTGCCTTAAAGAGGAGGTAGAGAAAAATATAGGGGTAGAAATTGTATTCAAAGCGATAATAACAAAGAACTTCCCAAACCCAGAGAAAGATGTCAATATCAAAGTATAAGAAGGTTGGTTATAAAACACCAAGCAGACTTAACACAAAAAAGACTGCCTCAAGGCATTTAATAATCAAACTCCCAGAGGTCAAAGATAAAGAATCCTACAAGCTGCAAAAGAAAAGAAACAACATACAGTGGAACTCTAATATGTCTGGCAACAGACTTTTCAGTGGAAACTGTACAGACCAGGAGAGAGTGGCATGACTGGGTGCCACGGTAGCTCAGGCTGGTTGCCCTGGCACTTGGGGAGGCGAGGCTACACGTTCGAGGCCAACCTGGTCAACATCGATTTAAAAAGAGAGTGGCATGACATATTTAAAGTACTGGTTAAAAAAAAAAAAAAGAAAAACACTTTAACCCTAGAATAATATATCTGGTGAAATTATTCTTCAAACATGAAAGAAAAATAAAGATTTTGCCTCACAAACAAAAGATGAGGGATTTAATCAACACTAGACATGTCCTACAAGAAATGCTAAAGGCTGTACTTCAATCAGAAAGAAAAGGACATTAATGAGCAATAAGTGATCACTGAAGGTACAAAATTCACTGCTAATAATAAGTACACAAAAAAACTCAGAATATTAGAACACTGTAGCTATGCTGCATAAATGACTTTTATCCTATGTAAAAAGACTAAATGATGAATCAAGTAAATATAATAACTACAACAACTTTTCAATACATAGTACAGGAAGATGGAAATAGAAAAAACAAAAAGTCAAAAAGTGGCGGTGGGGGGGGCAAAGTTGAGGCATAGAGTTTTTCTTACTTTTCTTTTTGCTTGTTTGTTTATGCAAAAGGTGTTGAGTATTTATTAGGTTTAAATAATGGGCTATAAGACAAGCCTCACAGTAACTTCAAACCAAAAAACATATAAGGGATAAAAAAATTACAAGTAAATAAAAAATTAAAATTAAAATTACATTAAAGTTGCAGGTCACAAATCGACATAGAAAATTCAGTAACATTTCTGTATGCCAACAGTAAGCAATCCAAAAAAGAAATTTAAAAAAAAAGTATCCCATTTACAATAGCCATACAAAAAATTAAATACCTAGGAATTTACCAAAGAGAGAGATATCTATAATGAAAACTATAAAACGCTGATGAAAGAAATTGAAGAGAACACCAAAATATTGAAAAATATTCTGGCCAGGCACAGTGGTTCATGCCTGTAATCCCAGAACTTTGGGAAGCTGAGGAGGGTAGATCACCAGAGGTCAGGAGTTCCAGATCAGTCTGGCCAACATGGCGAAACCCCATCTCTACGAAAAATCCAGAAATTAGCCAGACATGCTGGCATGCACCTGTAATCTCAGCTACTCAGAAGGCTGAGGCAGGAGAATCACTTGAACCCATGAAGCAGAGGTTTCAGTGAGCTGAGGTCGTGCCACTACACTCCAGCCTGGGTGACAGAGCAAAACTCCATCTCTCTCTCTCTCTCTCTCTCTCTCTCTCTCTCTCTCTATATATATATATATATATATATATATATATATATATATATGTAAATATATATAAATATATATGTGTAAATATATATAAATATATATGTAAATATATATATATATTCTTTGTTCATGAATTGGAAGAATCCATATTATTAATATGTTTGTACTACCCAAAGCAATCTACAGATTTAATGCAATCTCTATCAAAATACCAATGACATTCTTCACAGAAATAAAAAAGAATCCCAAAATTTATACGGAATCAAAAAAGACCTAGAAGAGTCAAAGCTACCATAAGCAAAAAGAGCAAAACTGGAGCAATCACATTACCTGACTTGAAATGATACTACAGAGCTATAGTAATCAAAACAGCATAGTACTAGCATAAAAGCAGACAGACCAATGAAACTGAATTGAAAACCCAGAAACAAATCCACTCACCTAAAGTGAACTTATTTTCAACAAAGGTGTCAAGAATATACACTAGGGAGAAGACAGTGTCTTCAATAAGTGGTTCTGGGAAAACTAGACATGGAGAAGAGTGAATCTAGACCCCCATCTGTTGCTATATACAAAATAAAATTGAAATGGATTAAAGACTTAAATCTAAGACCTCAAACCATGAAATTCCTACAAGGAAACATTGAGAAAAATCTCCAGGACATTGGCCTGGACAAAAATTTCTTGAGCAATACCCCACAAGCACAGGCAATGAAAGCATAAATGGACAAATGGGATCACATCAAGTTAAAAAGCTGCACAGTAAAGAAAACAGTCAACAAAGAGAAAAGACAACCCATAGAATGGGAGAAAATACTTGCACACTATTTACCTGACAAGAGATTAATAACCAGAATACATAAGAAGCTCAAACAACTGTACAGAAAGAATTCTAATAATTCAATTAAAAAGTGGGCCAAAGATTTGAATAGACATACAAAAGAAAAGATACAAATGGCAAACAGGCATATTAAAAGGTGCTCAACATCATTGGTCATCAGAGAAATGCAAATAAAAACTACAATGAGATATCATCTCACCCCAGTTAAAATGGCTTATATCCAAAAAAAAAAAAAAAAAAAAAAGCAATAACAAATAGTTGCAAGGATGTGGAAGAAATAGAACCCTCATACACTGCTGGTGGGTAAGTAAACAAGTACAACCACTATGTGGTTTTAGTTTCTTTGAACGTTCCTCAAAAAAACAAAAAATAGAGCTACCAATTGATCCAGGAATCCCACTCTTAGGTGTATATTCAAAAGAAAGAAAATCAATACATGGAAGAGATAACTGCACTCCCATGTTTTTTAGAGCATTGTTCACAATACCTCAGATATGGAAGCAACCAAGTATTCATCAACAGATGAATGAATTTTAAAAAACATGGTACATATATACAATGAATTACTATTCAGCCATAAAAATGAACTAGATTTATTCATTTGCAACAATATGAATAGAACTGGAGATCATAAGTGAAATAAGTCAGGCACAGTAAGAAAGACATAGCTTGTTTTCACCTACTTGTGGTATGTAAACATCAAAACAATTTAATTTATGGAAATTGAGAGTAGAAGGATGGTTACCAGAGGCTGAAAATGGTGGTGAGGGCCGGAGGGGATGGTGAGGATTATTAATGGTTACCAAAAATATAGTTGGAAAGAATGAATACAACCTAGTATTTGGCAGCACAACAGGGTGACTATAGTCAATGATAATTTAATTGTACATTTTAAAATCACTAGAAAGAATATAATTAGATTGTTTGTAAAACAAAGAATAAATGCTTGAGGGGATGGATATCCATTTTCCATGATGTAATTATTTCACATAGCATGTCTGTATCAAAACATCTCATGTACCCCCATAAATACATACACTTACTATGTATGCTCAGAAATTTAAAAATAAAAATAAAAAAGAAAATGTGGTAGATGTATACCATGAAATATTATGCAGCCTTAGAAAAGAATGAGATCACGTCCCTTGCAGCAACATGAATAGAGCTGAAGGCCATTATCGTAAGCAAACTAACTCAGGAACACAAAACCAAATACTGCATCCTCATAGTTATAAGTGGGAACTAAACACTGAGAATACATAGACAAAAAGAAGGGAACAACAGACCCCAGGACCTACTGAAGGGTAGATGGTGGAAGGAGGTAGAGAATCAAATAATTACCTATTGGGTACTATGCTTGTTACCTAGGTGATGAAATAATCTGTACATTAAACCCCTATGACAAAATTTACCTACATAACAAACTTGCACATGTACCCCTGAAGCTAAAATAAAGTTAAAAGAAAGAATGAGAATATGCAGGAAGTTCAAACAACTCAACAGCAAAAAAACCCATCTAATCCAATTAAAAAGCGGAAAATATCTACATATACATTTCTCAAAGTTAACATTCTAAAATTGTACCTCAAGAAACTGAAAAAAAAAAAAAAAAAAAAAGAACAAATCAAGCCAACAGCTAGCAGAAGAAAACAAATAACAAAGATCGGAGCAAAGCTAAATAAAATTGTGACCCCCAAAACATCCAAAGATGAATGAAAAGTTGTTTTTTTAAAAAAAGGTAAATAAAATCCAGAGACCCCTAACTAAATTAACCCAAGAAATAAGAAGATTCAAATAAGAACAATCAAAAATGAAAAAGGAAAAATTATGACTAATACAGCAGACACATAAAAAGGTCATCAGAGGTTCGAATGAACATCTCTATGCTCACAAAGTAGTAAACATAGAGTAAATGTATAAATTCCTGAAAGCATATAACCTCCCAAGATTGAACTAGGGAAAAAAAAAGAAATTCTTAAGACAGCAATAATGAGCAGTATGATTGGATCAGGAATTAAAAAAAAAAAAAAAGTCCCCAAAAGTAATAGCCTAGGCCAGAGGAATTCACAGTTGAATTCTATCAGACATACAAAGAAATGGTACCATTCCTACTGAAACTATTCCAAAAAAAAAGTCTGAAGATCAGTAGCAAATCTATATATCAATAACAATCAAGCTGAGAACCAAATTTAAATCTCAATGTTATTTACAATAGCTGCAAAGCAAAAATACCTAGGAATACATTTAGGAAAGAAGATAAAAGAACTTTATAAGGAGAAATACAAAACACTAATGAAAGAAATCATATATGACACAAACAAATGGAAAAACATCCCAGGCTCATGAATTGGAAGAATCAATATTGTTAAAATGACCACACTGCCCAAAGTAATTTACAGATTCAATTCAGTTCCTATCAAATTATCAACATCATTTTTTCACAGAATTAGAATAAACAATCCTAAAATTCATATGGAAACAAAGAGCCCCAACAGCCTAAGCAATCCTAAGCAAAAAGAACAAAGCTGGAAGAATCACATCACCTCACTTCAATTTATACTACAGGGATATAGTAACCAAGACAGCATGGTACTGGTGTGAAAATAGACACATAAATTAATAGAACAGAATAGAGAACCCAGAAGTAAGGTCACATACCTATAACCAACTAATCTTCAACAATGTTGACAAATACATACAATGAATAGATTCTTAGTAAATGTTGCTAAGAAAAGTGAATAGCCAAATGCAGAAGAATGAAACAAACAAACAAACAAACAAACAAAAAAACTCATGACAGATTAAAGACATAAATGTAAATAAAACCATACAAAACCTAGAAACAAATTAGGGAAAGCACTTTTGGACATTGGCCTTGGCAAAGAATTTATGGCTAAGTCCTCAAAAGCTAATGCAACAAAAACAAAAATAGACAAACGGGGCTTAGTTAAACTAAAAATCTCCTACACAGCAGAAGAAACAGTCAACAGAGTAAATGGATAACCTAAAAAATGGGAGAAAATATTTGCAAAGTATCCATCTGACCCAGGACTAATATCCAGAATCTACAAAGAACTTAAGCAACACAGAAAGTAATGTAAATAATAATAATAATCCCTTAAAAAGTGAGCCAAGAACATGAACAGATGTTTTTCAAAAGAAGATATAAAAGCAGCCAACAAACAATACAAAACAAAACAAAAAATAAAATACTCAACATCACTAATCATCAAAGAAATACAAATTAAAACCACAATGATATACCATCTTACTCCAGTCAGAATGGCTATTAAAAAGTCAAAAAGGCCGGGCGCGGTGGCTCAAGCCTGTAATCCCAGCACTTTGGGAGGCCGAGACGGGCGGATCACGAGGTCAGGAGATCGAGACCATCCTGGCTAACATGGTGAAACCCCGTCTCTACTAAAAAATACAAAAAACTAGCCGGGCGAAGTGGCGGGCGCCTGTGGTCCCAGCTACTCGGGAGGCTGAGGCAGGAGAATGGCGTGAACCCGGGAGGTGGAGCTTGCAGTGAGCTGAGATCCGGCCACTGCACTCCAGCCTGGGCGACAGAGCCAGACTCAGTCTCAAAAAAAAAAAAAAAAAAAAAAAGTCAAAAAACAACAGATGTTGGCAAGGATGCTGAGGAAAAGGAACACTTACTCCATGTTGGTGAAAATGTAAATTAGAACAACCTCTCTGGAAAAAAATGCATGGAGATTTCTCAAAGAACTAAAAATAGAACTACCATTTGATACAACAATCCCACTACTGGATATATATCAAAAAGAAAAGAAGTCGTTATATCAAAATGTTACCTGTACTCATGTCTTTATTTCAGCACTATTCACAAAGTCATAGAGTAAACCTAAGTGTCCATCAATGAATAATTGGATAAAGAGAATGTGACATATATATATATACACACACATACATACATGCTATAGAATACTTCTCAGTCATAAAAGAATGAAATCCTGTCTTTTGCAGCAACATGGATAAAAATGGAGGCCATTTTCTTATGTGAAATAACCCAGAAAGTTAAATACTGCATGGACTCATTTATAAGTGGGAGTTAAATAATGAATGCACATGAATACAAGGTGCAATAATAGACAATGAAGACTCTGAAAGGTGGAAGGTTGGGAAGAGGTTAGGAATAAAAAATTACCTACCGGGTATAATGTACATTATTCAAGTGATGGCTAAAAGCCCAGACTTCATCACTACACAATACTGCACTTGTACCCTCAAATCAGTAAAAATTTTTAAATAAAAAATAGAAAATGTTGTATATACATATAATGGAATATGATTTCACCATAAAAAAGAATTAAATCCTGTTGCATATTCTCACTCATATGTGAGTGCTTTTTTAGCTTTTTTAGTATATCATGAACATAGAGGTCAGATTAGTTGTTATCAGAGGCCACAAAGGGAAGTGGAGAGGGTGGATGAAGAAAGAAAAATAATACAAATGTATTTCTGCTAGTAAAAAGTAATAAAAAAAAAAAGTATTTACATGCTGCCCAGTTTTAGCAGGTTGTAATCATTACTTCCTTGTATGGACAATTTTTTCACAAAGTTTGAAAATATAACCATAATTATTTCTAAATAGTAATTATTATAGGGAAAATGTTAAACAAGGATAACAGCATTCTTTTGAATTAGAAATTCATTTTACCATAGACTTGGCTATACTTTGTAAATAATGCACAGAATAATGTAACTCCTAAAAAGCGTTTTTCTTCATGATTAAGTTTAAAAAGCAGTTATTTTGAATTCCTTTTCAGGTAATTCACACATCTCCATTTCAGTCACTGCTATTTTTGTTTGTCCTTTTGATGATGTCATGTTTCCCTGATTGCTCTTGATCCTTGTGGCTGTTCCCTGATGTCTTCACATTTGAAGAAGTAGGTACTGACTCCAGTATTCACAGATTGGCTTTGTTTTGGAAAACCCTTCCACTATCAGCCTGTCCAGAGATTCTGGGCAGGTCATCTTGTGTTTTATTGATGCCCAGGGCCAGTTGGGTGAGCACGGTACTGGGGCATGATGAAACCCTGGAGCCGTTACAGTCAGTGTGGCACTGGGGAATGCCCAAAGCCTGGGTCTGCTCTACCTGTCATGGCACTGGAGTGAGTCAGAGAGCAAGTACACCTCACAGGCCTGAAGTCTGGAGATCTGGGGTCCCACCTGGCACCATGGCAACGCTGGAAGATCAATCTGTGGGTACTGACCTACAGTCTGCAGCCATGGGACCTGTCTTGTGCTGAGTTTTACTGTAGTGGGACTGGAACTGGTCCTAGGTAATTCCCGTACTCATTTCCCTCTCTTTCCTTCAAGCAGATGTTACATATTTTTATACTGTGCTGCCTGCAGTTTTTTTAGAGATGATGTGGATAATGTAAAACTGTCCTTCTTACCCTCTTCAATGCATCTATTCTTATTGTTGTGCTACAACCAGGTACTGTGACATCTCACCTGGTTTTCTTTGTTCTTGTGAAGATATTTTAGTTTGTAAATAGTTCAAATTGATGTTTCTGTGCGGGGACAATCACAGGAGAGCTCTGTCCCACCATCTTGCTCCACCTCTCTCCAACTTTCAGCCAATTTTTCAGCAAAAATCTTAAAGATCAGAAGGCAATTGGATGATAGACTGATGAAGAAAAAAAATCTTTCAACTGAGAATTCAATATCTGGCAAAAATGTCTTTCAAAATCGAAGGAGAAATTAAGATATTCCCGGGCAAACAAAAGTCAGGGAAGTTCATTACCACTACACCTGCCCTATAAAAAATGTTAAAAGAAGTCTTTCAGGATGACAATACTACCCAAAGCTATCTACAGATTCAATGAATTTCCTATCAAAATCTTAATAAGGTTTCAAGGTTTTTAAAGTAATTTAAACACTTTTTATAAAATTCCTATGGAACCACAAGAGACAATAGACAAACAAAAGAAAACAAATTCTTTAAAAAGAACAAAAAGGATTCACACTTCTTGATTTCAAATTTATTACAAAGCTACAGCACTAAATCAGTGTGCTGCTGGTGTAAACACACACACATATAGACCAATGGAATAAAAGAGAGCTGTGAAGTAGACTCTTGCTTATTTATGTAAGTGATTTTTGACAAGAATGCCATGACTATTAAATGAGGAAAGAAAATATTTTTAACAGTCAATGCTGGGAAAACTACATGGACACTTGCAAAAGAAAGATATTGGACCCTTACCTTACATCATATACACCATATACCTTACACTATGCTGTCTTAAATGAACCAAAGACCTAAACATAAGAGCTAAAATTGTAAAACTGTTAGAAGGAAACATGAGAGAAAGCTATTATGAAATAGGATTTTGCAACAATTTATCAGCTATGACACAAAGAGCACAGGAATGGAAACAGGAGATACATTGGACTCTATTAAAATTAAAATAAATGCATCAAGGGACATCAACAGAATGAAATGACAACTCACAGAATTAGACAAAAATTGTGAATTATATATCCAATGAGAAATTAATATCCAGAATATACAAAGAATTCCTACAACTTAATGATAATAAACAAGCACCAACGAAAAAGTGGGCAAATGGATTGAATAGGTATTTCTCAGAGATACAAATGGCCAATAAAATAATAAAAAGATGCTCAATTTCACTAATCATTAACGAAATGCAAGTCAAAAGTACAATGAGGTACCACTGTACATTCATTATGATGACTATTACAAAAATAAATACATAAAAACTGTGAATGAAGATATGGAGAATTTGGAATACTTGTGCATTGCTGATGAGAATGTAAAATGGTACAGCCACTGTGAAAAACAGTTTGGCAGCTCCTCAAAAAGTTAAATTATCATATTATCCAGTAATTCTACTTCTCAGTATATACTCGAATGAAAGGAAACCAGAGATTTGAACAAATATTTGTACACAAATGTTCATAGCATCATCATTCACATAGCCAAAATGTGGAAACAACATTTTGTCTATTGTCAGATGAATTGAAAAACAAAATGTGATATATAGGTGCAGTGGAATATTACTCAGCCTTAAAAAAGAATGAAATTGTGATAAATGCTATAACATAAATGAATCTTGAAGACAGTATGCTAAGTGAAATAAACATAAAAGAACAAATATAGTATGATTTCAGTTGTATGAGGCACCAAGGAAAAGAAGTTACCAGGGACTGAGGGAGGGAGGAATAGGGAATTATTTTTTTAATGGGTACATATTTTATGTTTGGGATAACAAAACAGTTCTGAAAATGGATAATGGTGATTGCACAACAATGTGCATGTACTTACTGCCACTAAACTGTACTCTTAAAGTGGTAATTTTATGTTATAGTATAGTTTACTCCAATTAAAAAATCTTATAAAATTAATAAAAATAATATACCTCAATAGGATGAAGGGAAAAAATGATTATCTCAATTGACACAAAAAAGCATTTGACAAAATCCAACACCCTCTAATAATAATAATAATAAACCTGTCAACAAACTGGGAATAGAAGGTAACTTCTTCAAGATAAGAGACACATGTGACTAAAAAACAGAGCTAAATTCACATTTAACAGTCAAAGGCTGAAACTTCTCCCCCTAAGTATAAGAAGAGGACAAGAATACCCCCTCACTATTTCCATTCAACATTGTACTGCAGTAGGTTCTAGACAGGGCAATTGAGCAAGAAAATAAATAAATACAAGTCACCCATATTAGAAAGGAAAATGTAAAACTATTTTTATTTGCTGATTATACCATTGTATATAGAGATGATCCTAAGGAATCCATTAGTAACTACTGAAACAATTAAAAGGATTCAGTCAAATTTCAGGATATGCTATGGATTGAATGTTTGTGGCCCTGTCCCCTAAATGTATATGTTAAAGCCTAATCTCCAGTGTGATAATATTTGAAGGTGGAGCCTTTGGGATATAATTAAGTCATTAGGGCAGAGCCCCTATGGATGGGATTAGTGCTCTTATACGAGGTGGCCAGAGAACTAGCTCTCTCTCTGCTCTCCACCATGTGAGGGTACAATGAGAAGACAGCCATTTGGAACCAGGAAGAGGGCCTATCGCCGGGAACCAAATTGGCCTGTACTTCTTATCTTGGACTTTCCAGCCTCCAGAACTGTGAGAAATATATGTTTATTATTTCAGCCACTCATTCTATGGTAATTTATTATAACAGCCTGAACTAAGACAAGATACAGTATCAATGCTTAAAAATCATGAGGGAGGAGTTTGAGTTGCTGGGCGGCCACGAGGATCTGCGTCCAAATGCATGTGCCAGTCGAGATGTCGCATCCGTCCCCCCAAGTCAAGCCCTCCAACCCCAGTAACCCTCGAGTCTTCTTTGACGTGGACATCGGAGGGGAGCGAGTTGGTCGAATTGTCTTAGAATTGTTTGCAGATATTGTACCCAAAACTGCGGAAAATTTTCGTGCACTGTGTACAGGACAAAAAGGCATTGGACCCACGACTGGGAAACCTCTCCATTTCAAAGGATGCCTTTTTCATCGAATTATTAAGAAATTTATGATTCAGGGTGGAGACTTCTCAAATCAGAATGGGACAGGTGGAGAAAGTATTTATGGTGAAAAATTTGAAGATGAAAATTTCCATTATAAGCATGATTGGGAGGGTTTACTGAGCATGGCAAACGCAGGTTGCAACACAAATGGTTCTCAGTTTTTTATAACAACAGTTCCAACTCCTCATTTGGATGGGAAACATGTGGTGTTTGGCCAAGTAGTTAAAGGAATAGGAGTGACAAGGATATTGGAAAATGTGGAAGTGAAAGGTGAAAAACCTGCTAAATTGTGCATTATTGCAGAATGTGGAGAATTGAAGGAAGGAGATGATTGGGGAATATTCCCAAAAGATGGCTCTGGCGGCAGTCATCCAGATTTCCCTGAGGATGCGGATATAGATTTAAAAGATGTAGATAAAATTTTATTAATAACAGAAGACTTAAAAAATATTGGAAATACTTTTTTCAAATCCCAGAACTGGGAGATGGCCATTAAAAAATATGCAAAAGTTTTAAGATATGTGGACAGTTCAAAGGCTGTTATTGAGACAGCAGATAGAGCCAAACTGCAACCTACAGCTTTAAGCTGTGTACTGAATATTGGTGCTTGTAAACTGAAGATGTCAAATTGGCAGGGAGCAATTGACAGTTGTTTGGAGGCTCTTGAAATAGACCCATCAAATACCAAAGCATTGTACCGCAGAGCTCAAGGATGGCAAGGATTAAAAGAATATGATCAAGCATTGGCTGATCTTAAGAAAGCAGAGGAGATAGCACCAGAAGATAAAGCTATCCAGGCAGAACTGTTGAAAGTCAAACAAAAGATAAAGTCACAGAAAGAGAAAGAGAAGGCAGTATATGCAAAAATGTTTGCTTAGAAAGCATTCAGTTTTGCTTATTGTGTGTTGTGTAAATGCAATAAGAAAATGTAAAGTTTTTTGTCTATTAATATGATCCCTAATGTGTTTCTTTTGACCCCTTAGTTCCTTATTGTTTACAGTTTAGGAGTACTGATAGGGGTTCATGCTTAATAAACGTGTCACAATACAGTCAATAAAGTGGTTTTGTTTGTTTCTTTGAGATGGAGTCTTGCTCTGTCACCCAGGCTGGAGTGCAGTGGCACGATCTCGGCTCACTGCATCCTCTGCCTCCCGGATTCAAGTGATTCTCCTGCCTCAGCTTCCCAAGTAGCTGGGATTACAAGCATATGCCACCACGCCTGGCTAATTTTTGTATTTTTAGTAGAGATGGGGTTTCACCATATTGGTCACGTCACGCTGGTCTTGAACTCCTGACCTCGTGATCTGCCCCTGCCTTGGCCTCCCAAAGTGCTGGGATTACAGGTGTGAGCCACCATGCCCGATGAAGTAAAATGTTTTTAAAAATGGTTATCTGCATTATTCATAAAGAATAATGGTGTCCAGTCTTTTTAAACTTGTAAAGACACATCTTATTGAATAAAGAGATGACAGTTTAGTTTGTAAAAAAAAAAAAAAAGAAAGAAATCATGAGGGCTCAATCCCACAAGACTGCCCTGCACTTTAGATGCCAATTACAAGTTCCAGGTTATGATCTGTACTTCTAACAGAACAACTATAAATCAGGGTTCTCGTTCAATTAATTTGCTGGAGAAGCTCACAGAACTCAGGGAAACACTTCACTTACATTTACCCATCTATTGAAAAGGATATTACAGAAGATACAGATGAACACCCAGAAGGAAAAGATATATTGGGCAAGGTATGTGGAATGGGGCACCAGGCTTCCATGCCCTGTTCAAGTGAGGCACCCTTCAGGAACCTCCAGGTGTGCAGCTATCCCAAAGCTCTCTTAACCTTGTTATTTTGGGTTCTTATGGAGGCTTCATTATGTAGACATCATTGGCCATTGGTGATCGATTCAACCTTTAACTCCTCTCTGCTCCAATCTTCTAATCATGCCCTGGTCTTTCCAGTGAACAGCCCACATCCTGAAGATATCTAGGGTCTGCCAATCATCAGTCATCTTATTAGCATACAAAAGACACTCTTATCGCTCAGGATACTTCAAGGGTTTTAGGGGCTGTATGCCAGAAAAGGAGATCAAAGAGTAAATATATATTTCACAACATCACAGTGAATAATTCCATTTACCATAGCATCAAAAAGAATAAAATAACTTAGAAATAAATCTAACCAAAACTACAAAACATTGCGGAAATAATTTAAAGAAGATCTAAATAAATTCCAAGATACCCAGTGTTCATAGGAAACTCTGTTCGTGGGAAATTATGTCCTCTGGAAACTCTGTGTTCAGGGATTGTAAGGCAATATTGTTGAGATAACAATACTCCCCAAGTTTATCTACAGAGTCAGTGCAACCCTTATCAAAATCCCAATGGCCCTTTTGTTCAGAAAAGGAAAAGACAATCCTAAAATTCATATGGAGTCGAAAGCGACCATGAAATTAGCTGGGCATGGCGGCACACGCCTGTAACCCCAGTACTCAGGATGGTGAGGCAGGAGAATCGCTTGAACCCAGGAGGCGGAGGCTGCAGTGAGCCGAGATCGTGTCACTGCACTCTAGCCTGGGCGACAGAGCAAGACTCCGTCTCAAAAAAAAAAAAAAAAAAAAAAAGGGACCATGGGTAGCTAATAAAATCGTAATAATATTTTCAGAGAAATCACACTTACTGATTTCAAACACACTGCACAGTTACAGTAATCAAAAAATAAATGTGGCTCTTGCATAAGGATAAATAAAAAACATGGTTTTCGCATACAATTCTATGAGATAGAATTAGGAGTCCAGATATAAGCCTATACATCTGTAGTAAATTGATTTTCAACAAGTATGCCAAGACAATTAAATGAGCTAAGAATTGTCTCTCCAACAGAAGGTGCTGAGACAACTGGATATCCACGTGCAAAAGAATGAATTTGGTCCCCTTTCATCACACCATGTCTTCATCACACCATATGTAATAATTAACTCAAAATGAGTCAAAGACATAAATATAAGAGCTAAAAACAAACAAAATTTTACAAGAAAATATAGGGGTACATTTTCATGAACTTGGATTTGGCAACGTTTAGTTAGATGTGACTCCAAAAGCACAACCAAGTTTTAAGCTTTTGTGCATCAAAAATACTATCAAGAAAGTGAAAAGACACCCCACAAAACGGGATAAAATATTTTCAAATCATATATCTTTTAAGGTTCTCCTATCCAGAATTTAAAAAGAACAATTAACAGCCCTGCTACAAACAATTCAATTAAAAAATGAATAAAGCACTTGAAATAGACATTTCTCCAAAGATACACAAATGTCCAACAAGCACACAAAAAGATGCTCATTCTCATTAGTCATTAGAGAAATGCAAAATAAAACCACAATAAGATACCTCTTCATACCCACTAGGATGGCTGTAACGATAAAAACGACGGAATCATTTCTATAATGTCTTTCTCCACAGATTTATGATCTCACAAAATCCTGTTTTAATTATAGCAATTGTTCTGAGTTATAAGTTTAGTGTCTAGGTTATTCTGTTCAAGTGAACAGAATAACTCATGAGAAAGCACAATTTATAGGTATTTAAAAATTAAACGTCTGAAGATAGGAGGCAACGGCAAAATTATGAAAAATCCTAATGCTGAATTTTATGAAGCTACTACAAAACATGTTCTCAGAAAATATCTAAAAAACTGAGCAAATGTTTATTCTATATGCAAATAGGCAGGGCATGAAAGTGCGTATGCAAAATTATCCAAGCTTTGTAAGAGCTTAGAAAAAAGGAAAAGGAAATCCTGAGTGTTATTATTTCACTGTGAGCCCTGGAAAATGGGAGGCCGGCTTACAGTTATTTTCTCTTCATGCCAATTTTCTGAATTTTACAGTGTCAATATTGTGCATGCAATTATTTTGCAATCAGGGGAAAAGAAAAGAAATCCTCAAGAAGTTAAGTCTGGGAATGACAAGTCAGTAAAAATTACGTAGATTGGGTCAAGATGGCAGCCTGAACACTGAGCACTAGCGCATTTCTCTTGTCCTACAACAAATCCCCTTCAATGGCGGGTGGGGGGACGCGGGGAGGGAGGGAAAAGGAAAGTGCCAATTCCGGAAGGGTGGAAAGCAGATGGGGCAGGGGCGCTGAGAGTTGAGGTGAGGTGGGGGGAGGGGGGAGTGCTAAGCCAAGGGAGGTAAACTTATGCAGTGAGAGAGAGGTGGTTGTGGGATCCCCAGCTTCTGATTTGGGGGAAGCTGAGGGACCAAGAGCCTAAGAGCACCTTCCACGCCCAGGGCTGTGGTAGAGGTTGGTGGGGGAGGAGCGCCGCGCGGTGTTTTGGCAGGAAGAGGAGGCCTCTCTACTGGCCGGAAGCTGCGCTAGAAAAAGAGGGAGGAGACTGCGGCGCGGCAGCGACTAGAGCGAGTCGGATGTGGCAGAGGGGCTGCGGCCGCCGCCACTGCCACCGCCAACAGGAAGGCGGAGGACGCAGGAGCCAAGAGCAAGGGACGCCGCCACGGTCCTCTTCGCCTGCCCCGCCGCCCTCTTAGAGACACTCCTTGCCTACGGATCATCCTCTCCCAGCTTTTGCAAGCACCGGGCTGCTAGCCCGCTGATATTCCTTCTCTATAGGCTCACTGCTGAGGCTACGGCGAGGTGTCCGATTTGGGCACTTGAGGCCCGCAATCCGGGACGGTGGGGAATCTGCGCCTCCTGGCCGGGTAGTGTTGGAAGCAGGGCGAGGGGAATGGGGAAATGCTTACTATTTTACCGAACCGCAGATCTCTTGCTCTAGCTTAGCCAGACTGAGCTGGGGAGGAAGGTTACTGCAGGCATTCAGCCAGGGTGCCTTGATTTCCAGCTTTGCTATGTAGCTTTCGGGAAAAACGGGCGTGGGTGTACGGGGTGCGCTGATTAGGAGAAAAAGGTCTCCGTGTTATGCACTGATTTTGTTAATTTCCTTTCTCGGTCCACCTGGCAACTGTGCTCCTCCACGCAGGCATGAAGACCCCGTTTGGAAAGGCAGCTGCAGGGCAGCGGTCTGGGACAGGCGCTGGCCACGGCAGCGTGTCTGTTACCATGATGAAGAGGAAGGCTGCACACAAGAAGCATAGGAGCCGACCCATCTCCCAGCCTCGGAGGAACATCGTGGGCTGTAGAATTCAGCACGGATGGAAAGATGGAGATGAACCTCTAACACAGTGGAAAGGAACCGTTCTGGATCAGGTACCTGTAAATCCCTCTCTGTATCTTATCAAATATGATGGATTTGACTGTGTTTATGGATTGGAACTTCACAGAGATGAAAGAGTGTCATCACTTGAAGTCCTTCCTAATAGAGTTGCATCATCTAGAATCAGTGATACACACTTGGCAGAAATAATGGTTGGCAAAGCAGTGGAACATATTTTTGAGACAGAGGAAGGTTCCAAAAATGAATGGAGGGGGATGGTCTTAGCTCAGGCACCTGTCATGAACACATGGTTTTACATTACCTATGAGAAAGATCCTGTATTATATATGTACCAGCTCTTAGATGATTATAAAGACGGTGACCTCCGCATCCTTCAAGATTCCAATGATTCTCCTCCCGCAGAGAGGGAGCCAGGAGAAGTCATAGACAGCCTGGTAGGCAAACAGGTGGAGTATGCCAAAGACGATGGCTCCAAGAGAACTGGCATGGTCATTCATCAGGTAGAAGCAAAACCCTCTGTTTACTTCATCAAATTTGATGATGATTTCCATATCTATGTCTACGATTTGGTAAAAACATCTTAGAGATCATCTTGAAATTTGCCAAATATATGAGACTCTAAATCTGTAGACACAAAAAGTCTTGATTGCTTTCCAGTTTGTAAGAACCATCTTCTCCCTTTTTGCACGTTTTGCTTGGCAAAAAATTGGAACTTCTGCCCTCTCATATGTTTTTGGAAGAAACCTTTTGCCCATCTGTCCAACCTTTTCACTGGTTCCTGTCCACAATTTAACTGTTTAGTGAGAAGGATGAAACCTGACATCCATTGGCTCATACTTTTTTTTTTTTTTATCTTGGGTGGTGTTAATAGATTAAAGGTAGCTGAACACCTCTCACCTCATTCTTTTTGGCACTTGGACTCTACACTCATTGAGGTGTGAAGCTTGCTGAGATACCCCATGTGACTGGCTGGGTAAGTGTCTTTGCAATCTCAAATCTCCCCCAGGTGGCTTCAAAAATCTAACTTGGGAAAGAGTGGGAAGCCCATTTTGGTCTCTTGTTCAAGTTGCATTCTCAATTCTAACTGTACTAAAAGTAAGGCTAATAATTTTGCTCTCTTTCTGGTTCTTTCACCTATTGCTCACCTGTTTTAGATTTAAGAAGGTAATTACTTTGCATTTTAGTACCTAAGCATAGGCTGAGAAACTTCGCAAAACTGATAAGAAGACAAGCATTTAGGGACCAAACTCCAAGTGGAGAGATTCAGATTTCTGGTGGAGCTTAAGTGAAAGGTTTTAGTCATCAGTGGCATTAGGGTCTCTCTTGTCTCCAATAGCTCTGGCTGGTATCTGCAGACATGGAGTGGGTTTTAACTGATACAAGCTGTGCAGGCAGACTTTAGCACAAGTAGTCTTTGCCAGCCCAGAGGAGCATTAAGCCAGGCTCTAGCTAGAATCCTCAGTCACAAGGCAAAGGCTGAGTTTGGCAAGGGTTGACAGATCTGTCCAGAACCTCAAAATGAAAGAACAGAAACCTAGAATCAAGCTGAGATACAGATTTCTTTGCTGTGCTAAGAAAGACTCAGAAGTTTTAGATTTGATTCTTAGGAGACTTCAGAGTCCCAGCATATTAAGTGGGCAAGGCACTTGTGAGAACCAAGAATGGCTGAAAGCAGGCTATACTTCCTTGCAGGGACTGGTGGGCTCATCTATTGTGGTATCCCAGCAGAACTTGGAACACAGTCAGTGGTAGGTAATCTGTAGGCTTAATCATGTTTTAAGTGCTGGCATTGGTAGATAGAAATCTAATAGATTTTTGTTAGTGTTTTGATTTTTAACTCTATCCTGTTTCTTGGCTGTCCCTAAGAAACTCATATGCACATGAGGGTGAGTTCTACTGTGGCAGAAAAGAAAACAATGGAAGGGCCTTTGAGCTTTCCATTATTAAAGAGGCATTGGTGGAGGTTAACCAAAGCCTAGGAAAGAAAAGTTGAAATATAAGTATGGTTTTTGAGAGAAGCACCTGGCCAAAACCAATGCTTTCTCACTGGGGTTCTCACAGAAGCTCCATAGGAGTAACAGCCTAATAAGGCCATGGACTTCTGCACATTTGGGGCTGGGACTCAAGGCAGTACAATCATATTGGGACTGTACTGCAAGATATCTTCCAAATTAGTTTAAGTTCACAGGTCATGGAGTCCAGACTACCGGCACAGATTGGCATCCTGCTGAGGATGAAACAAAGAAGATATTCTCTTTTCTCCTATGTTTTATCTGTCTACTTTGGTTATTAATGCCACTAAGTGTCTACTATGATGTTTGACTGACAACAGCAATGTGAGTCTGTATTGCCCTATGTTCTAAGTCCTGGGGTCATACATTTGCTTTAAAAAACTGTTCTAGTGTCTGGGGACTAGTGTGCTTTCTAATTTTTTTGATGTGAGGTTGATATTGTGATAATCTTATGTCTTATTGACCCTTTGGACTCTTTAATATGTATGATATGCAATTGTGGGGTTAGATTAATTCAACTCCTGAGGTCCTGAAGGAACTACACCCAGTCAAGAGGAAGACAGCCAAGGCTGCAGCTGCTGAAGGAACCCCATATCTGGGCAGACATCTTTGTGAGATCTATATGGCTGAAATGCGAAAAACGAGAAATTGGAAAGGCAGAATTTTGGACGTTAATTCTTTTGGACTTTGAATTAGAAATTTAATTTTGAGCAGTCCTTTTTCCCTTGGAGTTTAATAGTTGATGGGGTGGGGGCGAGGTCATACAGTTCAAACTAAGGCATTTTTATTATGTTGTTGATATTGTATTATTTGGAGTATTTTAATGCTATCTTTGGGAGTCATTGTATAATTGTTGTCAGCTATGTCAGGAAATATGGCTGGACATAATTGTAAATTAGGGCTACAATTGTGATCAAATTTTCAGCCTAGGGTGTAATGTAGCCTTGGAGTTAATTTAATTACTGTTCTATTTTGACTTATTTCAGAGCCTGTTGGGGGCAAAAACAGAACTGCTTACCAATCTTACATTGATGGGAGCAGAACTTTTCTAACATACTGTTGGACTCCCTGGAAGGGGACAGCCACAGCCCTGTTTGTTGACCAGAGTCTTGAGCGTTAACCATTGTGGCTTAAGAGAATAAAAATGTACAAGGGTGTGATGGGATCTATCCTCTTCCTCTCTCCATGCTCCTGACTCAAGAAAAGGAAAAGACTTGCATCTCTCAAAAATGTTTGGAAGAAAGTTCCACCTATCTTCTCTTACACTCATTCAATCTTATGCTTGGGAGGAGGAATAACTTGATGAGATTGAGAAAATTGTTATAATGGATAGGCAGCTTAGGCGGCTCTTGGATCTTGAGTTTGTTCCACACAGCAAGATGTGGGAAAAACTGCAGTCCTTCACTACATGGCTGGGTAAACATCTGCTTTGTAGACCCAACTATCTCTCCTTGGGGTGGGGGATCCCAAAGTCCTTAGACTTATGGTAGAAGTTCATTTCAGCCTCAGGTCCAAGCCGTATTCTCCAATCCAGCTCTATCAGCTATAAAGCTGGTATCTATTTTTATTCTTTTTTACAGTTTTAATATATAAATTGTTTTTTAGAAAAATAACACATGCCTATGGTAAAAGTCAAACAGTACAAAAGAGTATACAATTAAAAAGTAAGTTTCTTTTCCTCCTTCTCACCCCTGGCCTCAGTTCCCCTGTCCCATTTTCAAAAAGTAACAACTGTTACCAGTTACTTATGTATCATTCCAGAGATATTCCATGTATTTACAAGCATATTGTGTGTGGGTATGTGTGTATCAGGTTTTTTTTTTTACACAAATGGTGGCATACTATACATGCTGTTCTGAATTTTGCTTTTTTCACTGAACAATATATTAAAGCTGATATCTTAATCCCTATTTGATTTCTGTGTATATTTTTTAATTGGTTCATAATCTGGAAGGGAAGGAGGTATAATTAATTCAAACCTTCAAACCCTAACCCAGTTTAATGAAAACTTACATGACCCTACCAACCCACAATTTCTGCCAGTCCAATTTTTCTCGATAATAGAATGTGAAATATATGTGAACATAATATATTCTGTGAGAGGAACTTCTTGAGAGAGGCCAATATATTTTTACTGAGGGAAGTTAAAAGGAAAACCAATTTATATTGAAGCTGTGGGGAAAGTTAAGGTACTATATAATTAATCCAGAAACGAAATGAACAATTATTTATCTACTGCCATATGCAAATTCATATTTATAGCTTTGATTTGCCTTTTCTAACAGAACTTGCCTGCATGTAACAGGAAACCCATTTCAAACAGGCTTAAACAGTTACCAAGCATTGATCAATATAAATAAAAAAAAAATCCAGAGCTCAGATGGGCTTCAGGCATAGTTTGAATTGGGGCTCAGGATCAGTGTTTATGATTCTTTAGGATTTTCCTTCTGTGTGTCAGTTTCATTCTCAGGCTGTGTTTTCTTATGGTAGCAAAATTGGACCAGCAGTTCCAGGCTACAGCAGTCCAATCTAGAGAAAGATAGATAGCCTGTGTCCTATGATGTATTCTCTGCTGGCTTAGGTCAGATACTTTGACCAATCACTAAAATCTCAGGGATGAAATACACTGATTGGCTTAGCAGGTCATGTGTTCCATCCCTAAACTCTCTACGGCAGTGGTCCCCAATTGTTTTGGCACCAGGAACTGGTTTCATGGAAAACAGTTTTTCCACAGACAGGATGGGTGAGGGGAAGGGGTGGTTTGGGGATGATTCAAATGCCTTACATTTATTGTGCAATTTATTTCTATTATTATGTTCTAATGCATAATGAAATAATTATATAACTCACCATAATGTAGAATCAGTAGGAGCCCTGAGCTTGTTTTCCTGCAACTAGACCGTCCCATCTGGGGGTGATGGGAAACAGCAACAGATCATCAGGCATTATATTCTCATAAGGAACATGCAACCTAGATCCCTTGCATGCACAGTTCACAATAGGGTTCATGCTCCTATGAGAATCTAATGCCACTGCTGATCTGACAGGAGGCAGAGCCCAGGTGTTAATGCAAGTGATGGGGAGCAGCTGTAAACACAGATGAAGCTTCGCTTGCTTACCCACCTGCAGCTCACCTCCTGCTGTGCGGCCTGGTTCCTAGCAGGCCATGGACCTGTATTTGTCAGTGGCCCAGGGGTTGGGAACCCCTGCCCTAGGATGTATCTCTCTGGAACCAGGTGGATTTCCAGTAGAATCAAGGGCTTTGGGGAAATGAAGAATGAATGCTATTCACCAATCACAAATATCTAGTATAGCTTCTTCATTTGAATACCTAGCATCCATGGACACATTTCTTCCTACACATCCTCTTTCAAAAAATGCCACACATAAGTGTGATAAATTCATGTCCCCAAAGGAGAAAAACTTGAAGTCTTATCCAGTTACTGCATTTAGCAGTAAGTTCAAGATCCCTAGTTGATATGCAGCCATCTTTAGATCCATCTTCCTAGCAGTCTGGTCATCTATACTTAAATTATAAACTACTCTTCTCAACACACCCAGTATACAGTAGTGAGGAGATAACCAGAAAAATATAATCAAAACTACCATTTGAAAAAGGGAGGAAATAGGAAACAATGCATAGTAGTTTCTGGTCCAAAGCATATATCATAACCTGTTAGACAAGGACTACCTATCCTAGCAGTTGAGTGACTCTTTTGGTCAAATACCTCTTTGTGTTCTCTGAGACATTCTCCCTTGGAGGCATATCTTGGGTGGATGCCCTTTTTGGGGGTTGAACTGGTCATTCTATTTCATCTTATGCTACTTCTTGC
The DNA here is from genome assembly GCF_049350105.2 of Macaca mulatta. Taxonomy (NCBI): domain Eukaryota; kingdom Metazoa; phylum Chordata; class Mammalia; order Primates; family Cercopithecidae; genus Macaca; species Macaca mulatta. The sequence goes on along the minus strand of NC_133426.1, from coordinate 56,896,829 downwards.
ACCTGGGGGTTGAACAATCGAAGGTTTTCTAATTATTGGCTATAATTAGAGATTATTTAGTACAGTAGCTCTCAAACTTTAGTACACATCAGAATCACCTTGAGAACTTGTTAAAATACAAATTTCTGGGGCCCTCTTACAGAGATTCTGATTTAGCAGGTCTAGGATAGGGTCCACGGGCTTATATCTATAACAAGTTCCCACATGAGACTGATGCTGCTGGTCCTGGGACCCCACATTGAAAATCACTGATTTATAGGTGGCAATTGAGTGAGGTCAGAGTTATTATTTCCTATACTTGCCTGATAAGATTTACCTGGAGCAATTGTTAAATATAAATTGCCGAGCCCTATCTTAGATGTAATGAATCAAAATCTCTTGGGAAGGGACCTGGGACAGATGTACAAGATACCCCAGGTGATTCTTTATCATCAGTAATGATTAGGAAACACTGATCTAGAAAATTAGGTTTTTCTTGCCCCTAGTCTTATTTCCTAATATGTCTTCCATCTGCTTGCCCTTGTTCTCACTAAGCTTAATTTGGGGCAAAAAACTTGGCTTTTCAAATCATACAAAGTTCCAAATTATCCATGTCTCTTTCCACTGGGATTTCACGAAACCAGTGACTAAACTAGCAAAGTTTTGTTTTCTTCTTTCACTGTTTTCAAATAAGCCCATTTCAACAATGGAGATGGTATGCTTGATCTTGACCTAAGAATCACAGATCTGAGGGCCACATGCTCCTCAAGAAAGGATGGAATAAGCGAAAAAAAACAATAAAGTCAGCTGATTCGACATTAATTCCAGCTTTTACTAGCTCTGTACTAGCAAGTTACTTAATCTTTGTGAGTCTATTCCTCTTCTTGATAGTGAGGGTAACACTCTTTACTCAGTTCTGTTTAGAGGTATATGAGAAACTATATCCTTAGCATGTAGCATTGTACAGCACAGATGCTTAATAAAGGTGAATTCCCTTTAATTCTCAAGAGGGTAAACCACATGTCCTTTTGGTTAACCTTTATATTTAGCAATGCTCCAGTGACATTTAACTAGTGAATATAGGTCTAGAAATTCTATTACTGAAATGTGAAAGAAATTATTTAAATAATTCTTTGGATGTACATAGCTCTTTTAATCTCTGCTAAGAACTGAGTTTGTTTTCCCAGAGAGCTCGTTAATCTTTATAACATTACTGGACAGTTAAGAGAGCAGGGTTATTATCCTGAATGCAATCATTCATTCATTCATTCATTCAGCTACTTTTTGATGCATTTGCCCAATAGTCACGAATGAGATAGATACTGTCCATTCTGTCAGGGAGCTTACATTCTCATAGAGGGGAGAAAAGCAACAAAGATGTAGACAAATAACCTAAATAACCTGTATGATTTCAGAGAGTGATAAGTTGTATGAAGAACAAAAAGGCAGAGCAATGGATAGAGATGAACTGAAATAAGGGAACTACTTCAGCAAAAGGTTTTCAGAGGAAGGCCTGAGTGGATTAGCAAATAACTAACGAAGCCAGCCCATGCAATGATTTGAGGAAGGAGTGTTCTAGAGAGAAAAAAACAAGTTGAAAGGCTGGAATACCTAATGTCATTTATCCATAGCTATTAATTCAGTAATGTGTTTAACATTGAAACCTAGGGCCTGTGATTCTTCTCTACTGTTCTGCACAGCTAACACTATACCTCTGTTGTTTTCTGGTATTTTTTTTTTTTTTTGGAGTTTTTAAATATGGTTTTTGTTTGTTTGTTTTTGAGTTTCGTTCTTGTTGCCCAGACTGGAATGCAATGGCCCAATCGTGGCTCATTGCAACCTCCACCTTCCGGGTTCAAGCAGTTCTTCTGCCTCAGCCTCCCTGAGTAGCTGGGATTATAGGCAGGCACCACCACACCTGGTTAATTTTGTATTTTTAATAGAGACATGGTTTCACCATGTTGGTCAGGCTGGTCTCGAACTCCTGACCTCAGGTGATCCGCCTGCCTCAGCCTACCAAAGTGCTGGGATTACAGGCATGTCCCACCGTGCCTGGCCTTAAATATGTTTTTCTGTTGCTATCCTAGAAAGCAAGTAAAGTAGCTAAGAGGTCACTGATTAAATGGAAATGGGGCAGATTTCTTCCTCTACCCCAAATCTATGAAACAGGTACATAACATAAAGTTGAAGGTCACATATAATGTAATGAATGTGTATACCTATTTTTCTGGTTACATTTTCAAGCATATACTACAAGACATTTGCATTATTAGTTTAAATCATTTGCCTTTGGAGGATGTCGGGATGTCAGTAAACATTTGTTGGACACCTAGTATGTGCTGGGCACATCTTAATCTTCACAGGATACTGGAAGCTGAGTGTTACTACCTCCATTTTTCAGATAAGGAGATTAAGCTTAAAGAGAAAAAGGAAACCAGGGTCACACAGCTAGTAAGAGTGCTGGACTGAAACTAGGTCCCTTGATGCCAAGTAATGCTCTAATTATCATTTTTTCCTAATATTTGTATAAAGAAATGGGAAAGAAACATTAGCACCAAGGGAGAAGTGATTCATAGCTGTGATTTTTCTCCATGACCCATTCATATTCTTCCCTCTCTATCACCCTCTTTCTACATACACTTTGTTCCTACTGTTAAATTTACTTTATTCATTCATTTGTTCAACAAATGTATTCAGTGCCTACTTTGTTCCAGGCACTTTAACTAGGCATTTGGGATATTTCATGAACAAAGAATTCAGTGATGCCTCGTGGAGCTTACATTCAAGCAAGGGGAGGCTAACACTAAAAAAACCCCCAAACAAACAAACAAACAAAAAACATAGTAAATTATGTGGGATGTCAAAAAGTGATAACTGTTATAAAAAAGAAAATTAGAACAAGGTAAGAGGGAAGGGAAGTGGTAGATCACCACGGTAAATAGGGAGATTGGGGTGGACTTCATGGAGAAGGTAATATTTGAGCAAAGAAATGAAGGAAGTGAGTTAGCCAAGCATATATCTAGAGAAAGAGCATTCTAGGCAAAAGGAACTACTAGAGGAAAGGGCCTAAGAGATAAGTGTGTCTTTGGCATGTTCAAAGACTAACAAGGAGGCTTATTTAGCTAGAGCTACATAGGTGAAGGAGAAAGACACAGGAGAAGTCAGAGAGGAAGTAAGGGTCTAAATAATATAAGGCATTTTTAAGACTTGACATTTACTCCGCATGAAATGGGGAGCCTGTCACAAGTTGGGTTTTCCCAGGAAACAGACCCAGAAACAAAGTTAATCTTGTAGAAAATTTATTAAGCAGTGCCCTTGGGATCAATACCTGGGGAATAAATGGGAAAGCAGCAGGAGCACAAAGAAAGTGAAGCTCTGAAAAAGACTCAGTGACAGTGTCAACCACACCCACAGGAAGCTTTGGAACTAGAATGGCCGTTCAGAGTTGGGGTAATATTTACAGGCCTTTCAACCCCTACACTAATCACTCTTTGGATGTGGGCTGCCCCAGGAAGGGATGTAGCCTTGGGCAAGGTTGCTTTCAGCACCTGAGGCAATCTCTAATGGGGGTGAGAGCTGAAGCAGCATGATAAGTCCATCACTGAAGCATAACCTGGGTGTTGCATCCCATGTCCACAAACCCACTGTGGATTTTCAGCAGATAATTGACCTGATTTATGTTTCTAAAAAATCTCTCTGCTGTTTTAAGGATGGGCTATAAAGGAGAAAGTGAGGAAGCAGGGAAACTAGTTAGAGTATCGCAGTATTCCCATATGTGAGATTATGATATCTGAGAGGTAACAATGGAGGTGGTGAGAGGTATTTAAATTGAGGGTATATTTTGAAGGAAGAGTAAGTAGAATTTTCTCACAAATGTAAGGAAAGAGAGGAGTCATGGATGGCTCCAAAAAAAAACTGGGAAGATGGAGTTGCCACTGATAGAGATGAGGAAGGCTGTGGTTTGGATGGGTTCTAGGAAGAGGAGAGGCTAGGAAATCAGTTTTGGACAAGTTGAGTTTGAAGGTGTTTTTAGGACATTAAGTGGGGCTGTTGAGCAGTTATTGGAGTTTGCAGTTCATGGGAGAGGTCTGACTAAGCTGGATACATAAGTTGGAAATTTCTCCATGTAAATGATACTTAAAACCATGGGACAGTATGAGATCACCCTAGGGAGTAGGTGTACATAGAGAACAACAGATGACCATGCACAGAGCCCTGGGTCTTAAAGAGATCAGAGAGAAGAGGAGACAAAACAAGAGACTGAGAAGTCACCATCAGTGAGGTAGGAGGTAAACGAAGAGTGTGATGTCTTGGAAGTCCTTTTTGGTTTCCCTCCTCCCCGTAAATCTCTTTGTGACAATTTTTTTTTTTTCACTTAACCTGAAATGTCAGCTCCTCCACTGTATTTTTTTGCTTTACAGCTCCTTTGAATAAACCTGCCCACCACCAAGAACCTATACATGACTTTCTTTTCATTGTATCAAAGTAATGTGTCCACCGGTGTGAGCACCAGCAACTCACTTCTTCCTCAGACATCTCTAAAGCTGGAAAGATTTTGAGGGACAGTATGGTTTCCTTCACCCCACCCCAATGTTATGAATGAGACCAGGAGACCAACAGCAAACATCTGGAAGGTAAGAGGTTATTTTTTTAATCTCCTCTTTGCACCCTATAACACAGCAGAAAGCAAATGGAATGGATGGAGCAAGTGTCACAAAACAGTGCCTTCGTGAATGAGAGAGAGGGGAGGTGGGCTCTGAAAGCCTAACTCAAAGCTTGGTTGACTAATTAAAGAAGGAAATTAGAGGGCCGCGCTGGTGTGTGCCTGTAGTTCCAGCTGCTGGGACGGCTAAAGTGAGAGGATCCCTGAGTGCAGGAGTTCAAGTCCCATCTGGGCAACATAGTGAGACCTCCATCTCTAAAAAACTAAAATAAAAGAAGGAAGTCAGGGCCAATGAAAGGAGAGCCCTAGTTAACCTACAGCTCTATTATATCAGTCCTCTATTACACATACATAGCCAAGCACCACCCAGATGCTATCATTCGGTGATCGGCCTCTTCTTACCAGCATTTAGTATGGAACACAAAATATTTCTCGTGCAGATGGCCTCAGCGGGGTCCCCAGTAGTCAAGCCCCACCCTGGCATAGTACTGACCTTGCAGAGCCTTTGCTCATCACACTCACTCAGGTCTATTGAAACTGTTGATTCCCATGGATATCTGTTGATTTATTATTTGCTGAATATTTGTTGATAACTGTGGATGTTCGTTGGCTTTAGGGCCTCCCTTGCTTAAACACTGAAGTAGACAAATCACTGCACACAAACTATCAGATTCACCCACACAGTAATTCAAATGGTACTTGGCCCACTTCTTTCCAAAACCTCAGACACTTGGCATGCTATCAGTTACCCTGTATGAGATTGTGACTGTTTCTTAGGAGATTCCATTCTGCATGGGAAGAGAGAAAAGAACTGAAGAGTAGTGGGATGGCTGGGGGAAGGGTAGAGAATCTCAAAGTTTTCTAATCCTCACCTCTTATTCCTTCTCTCTCACTCTCCTTTTTCCCCTCATTCACTAAAATGTGAGTACCCTGCACACATGAGTACCACCAGCTGGAGGGCACGAAAAGAACAGATGTCTCAAGAGTGACTGTTGAAAACTTATCACCCTGCACAAGGAAAGGCAGGTTTTGGAATAAATATTAACATATCAGTATTGTCTGAAATTGATGATGCCTTTTAAAGTGGATAGTTTCACAGAATGAAAATGCAGTTTGTAATTTTGCATGACAAATGGGGTCACTAAACTGCATGAGAGCATTACATAATTTGCCTGGAATGAAGACCACTTTTTCAGCCCAGCATTCAAGGCCCTTCATGATCTGGCTCTTTTCTACCTTTGTAGCTTAACTATTTACTACTGCATTATTTACTATGACTCCCTGGTCCTTATATTTCAGGCCATTTCCTTCAACAGTCCAAGTTGTTTCAAGTCTCTTGGTTTTTGCACTTGTTTCTCCTGCCTGGAATGCGCTTCCTCTCACTGCGTTACCTGGGTGGAAACAGGACTTACTTAAACATTTCATATCTGAAGTCTTTACTTAATTCCACAGCTTGGTCGATTGATCACTCCTTTGTACTCTTATATCTTTTATCCCTTTGTTACAGTATTTACTGGTACCTCCTGTTTCCCCAGAATGACAGCTTCTCTGTGATCTCTTCAGAGGCAACAGCTGTGTGTTGAATTCCTCTCTATATCCTAGATGTTGCCCAGCACGGACAAGGTTCTTTCTGGGGCATCAGAAAGTACTTTTTGACTAACTGATTGGCTGAGAGAAGCAATGCTGGCCCTGGGTATTTTCTTCTCAAGACAAGTAGAAGGGATTTGCCACGAGGGTCCACAGAAGCACTGGAGAAGAGAACTGAGGTGACAGTAATAATCTTATGGCCATTCTTTCAGATGATAACTTCCAGTGCTTCTGTGAGGTCAGATGTTTGCCTCTCTTTTCTCACAAGAAGAAACTGAGAAGGGAAGTGGCAGGTCTCCCAGATCCCCCAAGCCAATCAGCAGTGGGGCTGGAACTCCAACCTTGGGCTCCCAACACCAGACCCTAAACTTCCTGCTCCAGCTCCCCTGAATCTGGGCAGAAGTTATAGCTCAAGCCTGACCTGGATGCATTCAGGATAAGGGGTTTCTCCATATGTTGCTTCTGGCCCTGAGAATGCCATCATGATCCTGGGTGGTCCGTGATGCTGTCCAGGGTGAGCCCATTTACCCTGAGAGGATGTAGTACCTCTCCAAGTAACCATGGAGTCAAGTGTCCATCTCTGGACAGCCTCAGGACAACAAAGATGTTTTCTCACCTATCACTTAGCTGTACATTGTGAACAAACTCAGAGGGAAGCAACAGATAATGGAGAACCTTCTTGCTCCAATTCTATCACCTATTGCCTGTGAGACATGAGGAAGTCAGTCAACTTATCTTCCTTTTGGATCCATTAATTCCTGAAACAAAATGAAAGGCACAGGGAATTGAGGGTGGGGTATGGTACTGACAAGCCATGCACCTCACAGGCTTTTTGTGATGCTCTAGTCATGTAATGAGCAAAGAAACACTTGTGAAGTGCAATGGGATATTTAAGTGTAAAAAAATGTTACCATAAATCAGTGAGTGAATATTACTCTTGCAGGAAAATGCAGATAGGAAATAAGTATAAAATCCAGAAACCAGTTTAATATCTGCAGTGCTCATCTATGCCATGATAGGAATTATAAGAGAGTTTAGAGCTGTAGTTTTGGGGATTTGAAGCTGAGGAACTTTTTATCCATTGATAAAGTTTACCTTAATAATGTCATAAATCTGGACCTTTAGCTGGCCACCTTTGAAAGTATATAGAGAAGATATGCATAAGAATAAAGGTACCCACAGGGGGAAACCAAATCACAAAATGAAACAAACAAACAAAAACTTTATCATGATTATAACATTTGAATCTGCAGTTTTTTTTTGGTTTGTTTTTTTTTTTTTTTTGGTTTTTTTTTGAGATGGAGTCTCACTCTGTCTCCCAGACTGGAGTGCAGTGGTGTGATCTTGGCTCACTGCAACCTCCATCTTCAGGGTTCAAATGATTCTCCTGTCTCAGCCTTCCAAGTATCTGTGACTACAGATACCAGCCACCACCATGCCCGGATAATTTTTGTATTTTTAGTAGAGACGGGGTTTCACCATGTTGACCAGGCTGGTCTCCAACTCCTGACCTCGGGTGATCCGCCCACCTCGGCCTCCCAAAGTGCTGGGATTATAGGTGTGAGCCATTGTACCAGTCCTGAATCTATGGATTTAGAGAGACTTTAGGCCTCTTCTTCCCTCTGTTTGTCCAGTATTATTAGTCAATATATTGCTTTCATTTTCTGGCACTTACAAAAAAAAAAAAATTAACTAATATGTTTCTTTTTTTTTTTTTTTAATTTTTAATGCCCGTAACATTCTGTACCAGGAGAGGAAATGCCAATTTGTTACTTAGATGTACAGAAGATTGTTAACTGGGTATATGGAAATTAAGAACATAAGCATATACAGACAAGGACTGGTGGTAAGGACAGAAAAACAGAATTTAAGAGCTGTGTGGGCCTTGAGATTATCTAGTCTCCCTCCTCATTTGTACAGAGTATGAAACAGGTCCAGAGAGTGGAAAGGGTTTAAAGTAACTGTAAGGTCCTATAGGAGTCACATCTTAAATCAGTGTGTCTGACTCCCAAGCCACACTGCTACTGCTGCTGCCTCTTCTCCTTCTTTTGTCCCTTTTTTTTGTGAAGGAAATTAAAAAAGAGAGATATTTTTAGTTCTTATTTTATTCCAACCCCATTTTTTTCCATTGTCATTGAACTGTAGTTGATATGTCCTTCCTATTAGTTTATTTTTTCACTATATATGTATCCCCAAAATATATATTGTTTTTGTGTTTTGAATTTTTACCCATATCATGTACTATGCCAGTATTTTTGTATCCTGCTTTTTTCACTCTATTTTTGTGACCTTTTCATATGGATATATAAAATGCCATTTTGTGGCTGTACTACAATGTATATATTCCCAAAGAATGAATATTTAGGTAATTGTCAATTTGGGATTTTTTTTTCTTTTTTTTTTTTTTTTTTTTTTTTTTTAGTTCTTGTTCTAAAATATCCTTAAACATTTCTCCTTTTGCACATGAATTTCTGTTGTGCATATGCCTAGAATTGCTGGGTCATAGGGTGGGCACATCTTTGATTTTGCTAGAGAATACCAAACTTCTCTTCAGAATAGTTACATGGGTGTGTCAGGTGAAACCCGAATCTGCTCTGAGTACGTCACAAGATTTAGTGAGGATCCAAGCAGAACGAGAGTGTGAAAACACATGTGAAGTTGTTGACAGTGCTGTGTCATGAATCGTGAAGGGGCAATTTTAAGTCAGTGTATGGACAACAATGATCATAGGTAGACACTGGATGAATGACCAACTTTTCTTATGAATGAGGTCTTAATTTTATCTACATTAGGACCATGTCCAGAGAATCAGCAAAAATGATTACATTTAATTATGTCTTCATGTTTTGTGAGGGCTTTAGATCTGATATAAACATACAGTACAAAATCCTTTTTAGTAAAGCTGGAAGAGACATAATAGCATCAGTTTCGAAGCAGAAAATCAGCCCTATACAAATTCTAAAGGCCGGTTGTAAACTGGACATGTTTTAGCATGGTTTAGAATGTTTTCAAAGAAAACTAGCACTATGCCTTTGTCTCTGAGAAAAATAGATAAATGAGTCAATTATGTATTTACAGTTTAATTCATATTCAGTTATATTTTGCAACTTAAGAGGCCACTAACAGAAAAATAGAACATAAAAAAATAAATCTCACTTGGAATACTGGTTGTTTTGTTTGCTGGTTGGTTCTTTTAGTGTCCTTTCCTTTTTACTGTGTTTTTGTTTCTAGGTTAAGATGGTGGTAAACTGATGATGCTTCATCTACTTTTACTCTCTCACTGAATAATCCATGATGGACTGGAGAACCTCAATGATTGGTTCACCATACTCTGGCAGAAATTCCTACTGACTGCCATATAGGTAGGGCTTGACTAAGAAACTCTTGGTAACCAATGCAGACTCAGACCTCTTGAAAAAAAAAAAACCAGCAGGGCCAAGCTGGATAAAAGCCAAAATTACTATGTTTGCCAAATTACACTGTCAGGTTTTGTAGAACAGCTAGGACTCTCATATACCTAAAGATTGTGAAAAGATGTATAGAGATTGCTGAGGTTGTAAATATATGTTGTGTTTAATCTAACACTGTAATCTACAATGGCCTTTCAATGAAAGTTTAAGGAATTTGGAATCTATTCTGCAGGCAGAAGGGAAAGTATTGATGATTTTGAGCAGTGACAATAGGATCAGATGCATGCTTTAAAAGGTCTAGAAGTATAAAGGGTATATGTATATTAGGGCTGGAGTGGCTGGAGGCTGGGAGACAAACTTATTGCAAGACTCCACATAAAATCATATTTACCTCACTGAGTCCTGTCCTCAGGTAAATACTGTTAATTAAAAGGGTTTCACCATTTATAGAGCCTTCAGATGATTTATCCTTAATGTTATTACCCCCACATGTGCTCATGAACAAGCCTCTCAGATCTTCTGCTCCCGTCTTGTGATGGTAGCATGTTCCTGCTTCTGGTGGTGCTAAACCCTGGGCAATTATCTGTCCTAGGAACAGGTGTTCTTCATGGGTGACTGCTGTGAAACCAACAGGATGGCCTCTTTTCTATTTAATCCTAAGAGTGGGCATAAGGTAAGCATTTGTAAGATTTTACTGAAAGTATTGGAGTATAAGAAGGAAAATGCTACACTGAATATAATTATAACTATTCAGGCACAGACCAATCCCAGAGTCTCTTACCAAGTTGACTCTCCTGTCTGTCTTCCTTTTCTGCCTTCACTTGGCTTCAGACAGCTCACCTTCCAATCACTGGAAGTGTTTAGAGCATCTCCACATCTCTCCACAAGGTGGAGATCAAGGCCAAATTTTTCACCAGCCCCAGATACTGGAAGGAGTATTTTTTTTCTTCATTCATAATCAATGTAAGGACTGCCTTCTAGGTCTTTATTTCATATTCATACATTGAATCTGACAGTGGCAACATATTACCTTTAGAGGAAATTCTGTCTATGCCTAAAGCAGTGTGGTCTAGCTTTATGGTTTGATTAAAGACAATCACAATATCCAATATATTTCCTATATCACATGTAGGCCATCAACAGTCGGATCAAGGTTTGGCTATGTCAAGTCCAACACAGCTCCTAGGCATCAAATGATCATAAACTCTGGAGGTTCACTCTCACTCATGGCACCTGTCTTAAACCGTTTTCTGTTGCTTATAACAAAATACCTGAAATTTTATTAAAAAAATAAAGTTTATTTCTTACAGTTCTGGAGGCTGGGAAGTTCAAGATTGAGGGGCCACATGTGGTGAGGGCCTTCTTGATGGTAGAAACTCTCTGCAGTCCTGAAGTAGCGCAGGGTATCACATGGCAAGGGGACTAAGTATGCTAACATGGTAGCTTAGGTCTCTTTTTATCTTCTTATAAAGCCACCAGTTCTATTTCCATGATAATCCATCAGTGGATTAATCCATTCACAAGGGCAGAACCCTCATGTTCCAATCACCTGTTAAAGGCCATACCTCTGAATACTGCCATCTTGGAGATAAAGTTTCAACATAAGTTTTAGAGGGAATATTCAAACCATAGCATTTCCTTTCTGTGTATTTGTGTGCACACATGTACACGTTTGTAGAGACACAGAGAGAGAGGACTAGAGAGGCAGAGAACGCATATATACACCTGTACATTAAATCCATCTATGTACACATATATGAAGTTGTAAAAATGGAACCATAGTATATATCCTCCTCTATAAATTTCTCCACTTAATAGAATGTGAACATGTTTGTAGGTTCTTTTATACACAGTTACTTCTTTATATAGTATTCCGTTGTGTGAATAAAGCATAATTTATTTAGCAAATCCTTGTTCATATATATTGGAACAGTTTCCAAAATTTGGTTATTATGAACAATGTCACCAAGAACATTGTCATACACATATAATGTGTACTTATACGTGAATTTCAATAGGGTGACCTGTTAATTCAAATATTTATTTCTTATCTTTCCAGGTAAAATATTGGGTAGGTCCTTTGGAGTTCTAGACTAAGTTTGAGATTACAGAAGATATGCTCAACATCCTCCTTTGACCTGGTCCCAGTTTCACAATATTCAATAGATGCTTTATAGTCTCTGGTAAGGAGGTGTACAATTCTCTGATTTTACTACAGTTTTTAGGGAATTTTATTTTGTTCATTTCAACAAGAAAAATTACATAAATAGGTAACAGCTCCACTCAAAGCTGTGTTTTAAACAAACAAAATATTGGACTTTGTGAACAAATGTGGTACTTTTTCTTTCTGTAATTATTGGCTAGCAATCTTATTTTACTAAATCTATACTGACAAATTTAATTTGGTCCATTTATTTGAGTTTAAAGATTATTTCATACTCTCCCCAGTGAAACAGTCATGGGCCATTGCTATCCTAGCAGCTTCCCTCAAGAACGATGAGATAGTCTTCTTTTCCCTCTAGAGCATAAATTTCAGTGGCAGGTAAAACTGTTTTAGCATCAATATGCTCACGTCTTCCATGATACGTTTTTCTTCCCTACTAAACTGAAAGTTTCTCTAAGTTACCATAGCCACTCACAAGTTTTTCTCTACCTAACTGAAGTTGCCATCTTCTGCTGATCATTAGGACATTAACTTTTAGAATCATTTCTGTTTTAGCCTCTTATTTTGAAGGCAGCTTTTTAATTTCCTCAGAGAAATTGCAATGGAACGAAAATTTGTTCTCTTTTTACATATGTACCCTTTTATAAGAGATGTAATATTTTTCGATAAAATGTTTAATTAATGCAAAACCATGTCTCTAACAGTGTGAAGGTTATAAAGAGTAATAGTAGTAGAAATATCCATGTACCAATCACACAGAATAATTCTAGTCAGATATAGTTTTTGTAAGGACAAAAAAGAAAATAGATCTAAAGATTTACAGTTTAACGAAGGTTATTTAGATAGGACTCGCTCCATACTTATTCAATTCTCCATTTTCCACTGAATTTCCTTTCCAAACAATGTACAGTATTCTCAATATCTATCAAAACTCCATAAAAGTTATGATTCCCAATTTATTCAGACTGTCCACCAAGATGTTTTCTCCCAAGCATCGCATTCTTGAACCAAGCCATTAAAGACTTGGACTGTGACACAGTTTTCATTCTGAGAACTATACACATCAGTGTAATTACCCTCACCTCCCATTTACTACCCTATAAGGGGAATCCCTATGGCGTTAGACTTATATACACATCTAGGAGCTCTAAGGACTAGGAAAAGTTAAAAATGAACCACTCAATAAGGTAGCTCTTCAGACCCTTCAGTGCCTACCACGACGGGGAACAATTCCACAGGAAATGGATTAGGCAGAGTCATCCCAAACCTAAGCTGTCTCTACTGGCTACAAATAAACTGTGGAGTTCCAACCCACACTAACCAGCCAGCCATACCCCGGGCTTTCATTCTCATAAAAGACTAAACTACTGTAAACCCAAAATAAAATTTTAAGGCCCCCCCAACCATCTGAATGGACATCCTCCTCTGCCAGGGCACTCTAAAATTTAACCTGAAAAACTGGTTCAGGATATGACAGAAAGTGAGGGGGTCGGACCTGCATCATTATACCCTCCAACATTAGCATAAACACAGACCTTAAGTATGATAAGAAATATTCTAATGTATTCTCTCTGAAGCCGGGCTCCATCAGGATGATGAAACTTTGGTGTCTACAATCTCTTACTATAACCCAGACATTGCATTTTATTGATAATAACTCAACCAGTTGCCAATCAGAAAATTTTCAAATCTACCTATAAATTGAAAGCATCCCCTGCTTCCAGTTGTCCCGCCTTTCTGGACCGAATCGATGTGTATCTTAAATGTATTTAAATGTCTCATGTCTCCCTAAAATGTATAAAATCAAGCTGCACCCCAACCACCTTGGGCACATGTTCTCAGGATACCCTGAGGCCATAGTCACTCATATTTGTCTCAGAATAAATCTTTTCAAATATTTTACAGAGTTTCACTCTTTTCCTCCACACTCTGCCCCCACTCACCACAAAAGCACAATCTCCCGGCTGTTACTGGAAGGTTCCCCCAATTCCCAGATGGAAGGAGGCCAGGAGAGGCCAAAATTTGAGCTAATTTGTTAGTTCTCACCCATCTGCCCCCATCCCGACCTCTGCCCTATTGGTTGTAAGGCAAATTTTTGTTTGTTTGTTTGTTTTCCTTGTCAGCCTCCTAGAAACCCTGCCCGCTGCCTAGACAGAACCTATTTATCAAGACAAGGGAATTGCAATGCAGAAAGAGTAATTCATGCAGAGAGGCTGTATGGGACACTGGAGTTTTATTATTACTCAAATCTGTCTCCGCAAGCCTTCCCCGGGATCAGAGTTTTTAAGGATAATTTGCTGGGGAGAGGCTCGGGAAGTGGGGTGTGCTGATTGGTTGGGTTGGAGATGGAATCATAGGGGGTAAAAGTGAGTTTCTCTTGCTGTCTTCTGTTCTTGGGTGAAATCGCAGAGCTGGTTGATCCAGATTACCTGACTCAATCTAGTTGAGCCAGATTACCAGACCTGGAGTGCAGGGTCTGCAAAATATCTCAAGCACGGATGTTAGATTTTGCAGTAGTGATGTTATTCCCAGGAGCAATTTGAGGAGGTTCAGACACTTGCAGCCAGAGGCTGCATGGCCCCAAACCATAATTTCCAATCTTATAGCTAGTTTGTTAGTCCTACAAAGAGAGACTCAGACTGGTCTCTAGGCAAGAAGGGGTGATTTGTTTTGTTTTTCTTTCCCCTTCGGGAAAGCACTATTATTAATTTTGTTTCAAAGTTGAACTATAAACTAAATTCCTTCCCAAAGTTAGTTTGGCCTATGCCCAGGAATGAACAAGGCCAGCTTAAAGGTTAGAAGCAAGATGGAGTCGAGTCAGTTAGGTCTGATCTCTTTTACTGTCATAATTTCCTCAGTTACAATTTTTGCAAAGGCAGTTTCAGCCTTGCTGGAACAAAGCCTGTGATTGTTTTCAAGGTACCTGACTTACACGACATTTTTAAACTGACCTGGGCCTGCTTTTCTCCCTCCTCTCTTGTCCTAATAGTTGTATAAGGCCAGACTGTGATAACTGCATTTGCTTTTGTCTTTATCCATTGTCCTTTCTGCTTTTGTGATTAGGATGTGATGAGTAGTTCGAAGCATTCCTTCACATTTATCCAATTGGCTATGCTTACTTTTTATATAAAACCGATATTTGCTCTGCCAGTGCATCTGAAAAATCCACCCGTACATTTATATATCCATTGTGGAGGCACCCTCCGAAAAAGCTTTGACTTATTAATGTATTGGTATTATACTAATTGATATAATACTAATAACTGATGGTGTCACAAAACAGAAGAAAAGAGAAAATGCAACCTGTGAATTCAAATTTTCTAGGTGAGAATGTACCCCGGGAGGTCTCTGATCTATAGGACACTCTTAAAGTACTTCCCTCTTGAATAAAAACCACTTTTTCAGTCTGGCAACTAAAAGCTTTCATGACCTGGCTCCTTTTCCTTTTCCAACTCCACTATTTACTACTCCTGCAGCATTTACTACAGTTTCTAGCTCCTTATGCTTTAGGCCATGCCCCTCAACATCCCAAGTGTTTTAAATCTTCCTTTTGTATTTGTAGTTTCTCCTACCTGGAATTCACTTTCTCCCTTTGCATTTGCTGGGTAAAATCGTGCAGATTATTCTGAACTTACATAACTTGTGTCTGGAGCCTTTCCTTGAAACTGTAGTTAGATAAGTTATGCCCTTTTTTTTTTTCACTCACCTACGCTCTGTGAACCCCAAATATCTGAGACAGGTCTCAGTTTCTTTAGAAAGTTTATTTTGCCAAGGTTGAGGACTGGTGCCCATGACACAGCCTCAGGAGGTCCTTAAGACATGTGCCCAAGGTAGTTAGAGCACAGTTTGGTTGTTATACATTTTGTGGAGACTTGAGACATCAATCGACGTATGTAAGATAACCATTGGTTTGGTCTGAAAAGGCAGGACAACTGGAAGCTATGGCAGGATGACTTGAAGTGGGGAGGGGACTTCCAGCTGATAGGTAGATAAGAGACAAATGGTAGCATTCTTTTCAATTTCTAATTAGCCTCTCTAAAGGAGGCAATCAGATACGCATTTATTTATCTCAGTGAGCAGAGGGGTGACTTTGAATAGAATGGGAGGCACATTTACTCTAAGCAGTTCCCAGCTAGACTTTTCCATTTAGCTTCATGATTTTGGTGCCTCAAGATTTATTTTCCTTTCATATCTCCATCCCTCTGTTACTGTATTTACCACTGGTAGGGTGTGTGTGTGTGTGTGTGTGTGTGTGTGTATTTTACACATATAGTAAATCTTCATTTAATGTCACCTATAGGTCCTTGGAAACTGACTTTAAGTGAAATGATGTATGATGAAACAAATTTTACCATAGAATAATTGATATAAACAACTGTTCCGTTCCTTTGGCATATTTCTGGACAAAAACCTCGCCAAACTTCTAAATGAAGTCCTCAAACACATCTAATATTAAACATTGAAATAAACATGAAGTAACAAGTAAGATTATTATTTACCCAATATGTGGTGAATCAATGAATGATGGTGGTTATAGTGGTCATGGGTTAAATCGGGGAATAAATATTTTCCAAAGGGAAAACTGTAATGAGTACGTTCTACTGTCAGAGGTGTGTGAACCAGAGTGACTCCATCTTTAAAGCAGCTAGCTGAAATGAGGCTGAGACCTACTAGGCTGCATTCCCAGATGGTTAAGGCATTCCAAGTCACAGGATAAGATAGGAGGTCAGCATAAGATACAGGTCATAAATACCTTGCTGATAAAACAGCTTGCAGTAAAGAAGCCAGCTAAAACCCACCAAAACCAAGATGGCAACAAGAATGACCTCTGGTCATCCTCACTGCTATACTCCCACCAGCATCATGACAGTTTACAAATGTCATGGCAATGACAGGAAGTTACCCTACATGGTCTGAAAAGGAGAGGCATGAATAACCCACCCCTTGTTTAGCATATAATCAAGAAATAACAATAAAAATAGGCACCCAGCAGCCTTTTGGGCTGCTCTGTCTATGGAGTAGCTGTCTTTTTTTGTAAGTTCCAGTATACATGTGTAGAACATGCAGGTTTGTTACATAGGTATACATGTGCCATGGTGGTTTTCTGTACCTATTGACCTGTCCTCTAAGTTCCCACCCCTCTCCCCCAACCCACCAACAGGCCCTAGAGTGTGTTGTTCCCTTTCCTGTGTCTATATGTTCTTATTGTTCAATTCCCACTTACGAGTGAGAACATGTGGTGTTTGGTTTTCTGTTCCTGTGTTAGTTTGCTGAGGATGATGACTTCTAGCTTCATTTATGTCCCTGCAAAGGACGTGATCTTATTCCTTTTAATGGCTGCATACTATTCCACGGTGTATATGTACCACAGTTTCTTTATCTAGTCTATCATTAGTGGGCACTTGGGTTGATTTCATGACTTTGGTATTGTAAATAGTGCTGCAGTAAACACACATGTGCATGTGTCTTTATAGTACAATGATTTATAACCCTTTGGGTATATATCCAGTGATGGGATTGCTGGGTCAAATGGTATTTATGGATCTATATCCTTGAGGAATTGCCACACTGTCTTCCATAATGATTGAACTAATTTATACTCCCATCAACAGTGTAAAAACATTTCTATTTATCTACAGCCTCGCCAGCATCTGTTGTTTCTTGACTTTTTAATAATCGCCATTCTGACTAGCATAAGATGGTATCTCATTGTGGTTTTGATTTGCATTTCTCTAATGATTAGTGATGTTAAGCTTTTTTCATATGTATGTTGGCTGCGTAAATGTCTTCTTTTGAGAAGTGTCTGTTCATATCCTTTGCTCACTTTTTGATGCAGTTGTTTCGGTTTTTCTTGTAAATTTGTTTAAGTTCCTTGTAAATTCTGAATGTTAGACCTTTGTCAGATGGGTAGATTGCAAAATTTTTCTCCCATTCTGTAGGTTGCCTGTTCACTCTGATGAGAGTTTCTTTTGCTGTGCAGAAGCTCTTTAGTTTAATTAGACTTCATTTATGAATTTTGGTTTTTGTTGCAATTGCTTTTGGCATTTTTGTCATGAAGACTTTGCCCATGCCTGTGTTCTAAATGGTATTGCCCAAGTTTTTTCCTAGGGCTTTTAGGGTTTTGGGTTTTACATTTAAATCTTTAATCCATCTTGAGTTACTTTTTGTACAAGGTGTAAGGAAGGGATCCAGTTTTAGTTTTCTGCATATGGCTAGCCAGTTTTTCCAGCAGGAGATCCTTTCCCCATTGTTTGTTTTTGTCAGGTTTGTTGAAGATGAGATGGTTATAGATGTGTGGTGTTATTATCTGAGGTGTCTGTTCTGTTCCATTGGTCTATATGTTTTGGTACCAGTACCGTGCTGTTTTGGCTACTGTAGCCTTGTGGTATGGTTTGAAGTGAAGTAACAGGTCTTCTTTGATTTCATATGAAATTTAAAGTAGTTTTTTCTAATTCTGTGAAGAATGTTAATGGTAGTTTGATGGGAATAGCATTGAATCTATAAATTACCTTGGGCAGCATGGTGTAGCTATTCTTTTATTCCTTTACTTTCCTAATAAACTTGCATTCACTTTACTGTATGGACTCTCCTTGTATTCTTTCTTGTGTGAGATCCAAGAACCCTCTCTTGGGGTCTGGATCGGGACCACTTTCTGATAACACTACCACCATAAAGTTCAAAAGAATAACATATATGGGACTCAGTGAACATTTTCATACCTAATTGTTTACTGTCATGCACTTGTATGATTATAGTATAGTCTATAAATTTTTTATTTGCCAACAATTTGTATTCATTTATTTTCCAACTGGCTTATTCCAGTTCAGTCTTGGCTGTCCAGAGCCTATCTCAGCAGTTCAGGGCACAAGGCAGAAAGCAACCATAGACTCAATGCCATTCTATCACAGGGCACACTCACACACACCCATACTCAATCAAACTGAGACAATTTAGACACAACAATTCACCTAATGTGCACATTCTTGGGATATGAAAGGAAGCCAGAGTACCTGGAGGAAACCCATGCAGACATAAGGAGAAAGTACAATCTCCGTAGACAGTGGCCCCCAGACAGGAATTAACTTTTTGTCATCAAAATTATAACAAAAGACATTAAATGAAATGACATTAATGAAGCACCTGCTGTGTTTGCGTGTATACACTTGTCAATCCACATCAAATGGGCAGCAGGTCAGAGGTTGATATCTAGACTGAGAAACGTTTGGATACTTCAATATGGAAAGTAGTTTCCCTTTAATATTTTAAATGCTGCTATCTCGGTATCACTTTTATGTTTCTCTTAAACATTTTTCTTTAAGCCACTACCCAACATCTGCCTTACAAGCAAGGACATATATGTAGTAAAGGGGTTAGCAAGATATAACCATGGAAGCAAATTTAATGACCACTTGTTTTTACAAAGTTTGTTGAAACAGCCACGCTCATTTGCTTACATACTATCTATAGCTGCATTTGCTACCAAAACAGAGTAGTTGGCCAGGTGTGGTGGCTCACACCTATAATCCTAGTACTTTGGAAGGCCAAGACAAGAACATCGCTTGAGCCCTGGAGTTCTAGACCAGTCAGGGCAACATGGCAAAACCCCCGTCGCTACTAAAAATTCTTTAAAAATTAGCCAGGCATGGTGGCACACACTTGTGGTCCCAGATACTCGGGAGGCTGAGGTGGGAAGTTCACCTGAGCTTAGGGAAGTTGAGGCTGCAGTAAGCCAAGGTTCTGCCACTGCACTCCAGCCTGGGTGACAGAGATGCTGTCTCAGAAGTAAAAAGAAAGAAAAAGGAACAGAGTAGTTGTGATTGCAACCATATGGATTACAAAGTCTAAAATATTTACTATTTGACCTTTCACATTAAAAATCTTGCTGACTTCCTGGAACAATCCATGGTGAACACAGCCCCACAGGAGGAGTACCCCCAGATTGAGGCTTGCATGAGAGGCAGAGTCACAATTTCTCCCTACTTGGAACATCAACATTCCTACAAATGATGAGAGGTGCCTGTCTGACCTGAATAGCCAAAACACTGGGACAGGAATGAGCCTGTGGGGTGAAAAGATTTCCTGCTTGCCAGGCAGGGGAGCTGAGGTAGCTCCCACTTTTTACCCTCATAAAACCTTAGCACATCTAACTGAGAGCTCTCCCAGCCACGCTTATCAAGGCTGGGACCTTGTTCCACTGCTGGATATTACATCTACCCACCTGCCTTAGCTACAGGTATACCTTCCCTATTGGCCTAAAGCCTGAATCATCAACTCAGTAAATAAACTACCAGGGGAAAAAAAAATAAATAAATAAAATGTACACCACAAGAGAACGAGATAAACTTCAAGAGATCCCTGCCATTCCAGCCTCACAAGAGACAGTGAACTTGCCGCACGTCAAGAACATAACTACTACAACCAGCATCTGGAAATAGCCAGTGCACAAAGATTCTCTGTAACTAAGGAAATCATAAAGAGCCTTCACCACTAAAAGCACCAAAAATCAAATTAAGCTAAAATTAATGTCTGATGCTTATGAGAGGAAGAAAAAGAAATTAAAAAGAAAAAACACAGTCCAATCAAAAATTCAAGAAATTTGAAGAAAGAGTATACCCAAATGAGAAGGAACCACAAAAGTAATTATGGTAATATGACACAACAGGGTTACATGACATGCTTAAAATATCACACTAGCTCCCCAGCAATGGATCTAACACAATAAAAAATCTCTCAATAGCCACATAAAGAATTCAAAAGGTTGATTATTAAACTTCTCAAGCAGATACCAGAGAAACTTGAAGACCAACTTAAAGAAATTTTAAAAACAATCCAGGATATGGATAAAGAATTTTCCAGAGAAATAGATACCATAAAGAAATCACAATCAGAACTTCTGGAAATGAAAGAAACACGTAGGAAAATACAAAATACAGTGGAAAGTGTCAACAAAAGACTAGAACGAGTAGAAGAAAGAATTTCAGAGCTGGAAGACAAGGCTTTCAAATTAACCCAATAAGACAAGACAAAAAAGAATTTTTAAAAAATGAACAAAGTCTCAAAAAAAAAATGAGATTATATAAGATGGCTAAACCTAAGAATAATTAGTATTCCTGAGGAAGGAGATAAATCTAAAAGTTTGGAAAACTTATTTGAAGGAATAATTGAGGAAAGTTTCCCTGGTTTTGGTAGAGATCTAGACATCCAAATACATGAAGCTCACAAAACTGCTGGAAAATTCATCACAAAAAGTTTATTGCCAAGGCACATAGTCATCAGGTTATCTAAAGTCAAGATGAAGAAAAGAATCTTAAGAGCTGTGAGACAAAAGCATCATGTAACCTATAAAGGAAAACCTATAAGATTAACAGCAGATTTCTCAGCAGAAACCTTACAAACCAGAAAGGATTGGAGTACTGTCTTTACCCTTCTTAAAATAATTGTCTGCCACAAATTTTGTAGCCAGCAAAACTAAACTTCATAAAGTAAAGGAGAAATAAAGTCTTTTTCAGACAAACACTGATAGAATTTCCCAATAACAAATAAGCGCTACAAGAAATGATAAAAAGACTTCTAAATCCTTAAAAAAAAAAAACAAACTCAAAATACACCAAAACAGACACCTTAAAACATAACTCTTACAGGGCCCATAAAACAATAACACAATGAAAACAACAAGGCATTTAGGCAACAACTAACATCATAAATAGAACAGTATCTAACATCTTAATACTAACATTGAAGATCAGTGGCCTAAATTCTCCACTTTAAAAATACAGAATGCTGGCCAGGCGGAGTGGGTCACGCCTGTAATCCAGCACTTTGGAAGGCCGAGGTGGGTGGATCACCTGAGGTCAGGAGTTCAAGACCAGCCTGACCAACATGGTGAAACACCATCTCTACTAAAAATACAAAAATTAACCGGGCATGGTGGCATGCATCTGTAATCCCAGCTACTCGGGAGGCTGAGACAGGAGAATAGCTTGAACCGGGAGGTAGAGATTGCAGTGAGCTGAGATTGCACGACTGCACTCCAGCCTGGGTGACAGAGTGAGACTACATCTAAAAAACAACAACAACAACAACAACAACTACAAAACAGAATGCTTTGGGGGGCCAAGGCAGGTGGATCACCTGAGTTTGGGAGTTCAAGACTAGCCTGATCAATGTGGAGAAACCCTGTCTCTACTAAAAATACAAAATTATCCAGGCATGGTGGTGCATGCCTGTAATTCCAGCTACTCAGGAGGCTGAGGCAGGAGAATCGCTTGAAACTGGGAAGAGATTGCAGTGAGCTGAGATTGTGCCATTGCACTCCAGCCTGGGCAACAAGAGTGAAACTCTGTCTCAAAAAATAAGAAGAAGAATACAGAAAGACAGAATGGATAAAAAATTAAAAAAAAAAAAAAAAAAGTAGACCCAACTAAAACATAATGACTTACATAGACTTAAGGTAAAGGGATGGGAAAAGATATCCCATGCAAATGGAAACCAAAAGTGAGTAGGAGTCACTATTCTTATATCAGACAAAACAGACTTTAAAGCAACAACAGTAAAAATAGACAAAGAAGAATGTTACCTAATGATAAAAAGATTAGTCCAGCAAAAAGATATTACAATTCTAAATATATATGCATCCAACTGTGAAGCTTTTAAATTTATGAAACAATTACTACCAGGCCTATGAAATGAGATAAACAGCAACAATATAATGGTGGCGGACTTCAGTGCTCCACTGACAGCATGAGAAAGATCATCAAAACAGAAGGTCAACAAAGAAACAATGGACTTAACAGATATTTACAGAACATTCTACCCAACAATTGCAGAATATACATTCTTCTCATCAGCACTTGGAACATTCTCTAAGATAGACCATATTGTAGGACACAAAATAAGTCTCAATATATATTAAGAAAATCGAAATCATATCAAGTATCTTCTCAGACCACAGTGGAATAAAACTGGAAACAAACTGCAAAAGTAACCCTAAAGCTACACAAATACATGGAAATTAAATAATCTGCTCTTGAATGATCTTTGGATCAAGAATAAAATCAAAATGGAAATCTAAAAATTCTTTGAAATCAATGATAATAGTGGCACAAATTATTAAAATTTCTGGGATACAGGAAAAGCAGTGCTAAGAGGAAAATTCATAAAATTAAATGCCTACATCAAAAAGTCTGAAAGGGCACAGACGACCTAATGTCGCACCTTAAGGAACTAGACAAGAACAAACTAAATCCAAATTCGGCAAAAGAAAAATAACAAAGATCAGAACAGAGATAAATAAAATTGAAACAAAAAAAAATGCAAAATATAAATGAGACAAAAAGCTGATTCATTGAAAAGATAAACAAAATTGATAAGCCATTAGGGAGATTAACCAAGTAAATAAAAGAGAAGATCCAAATAAACTCAATTAGAAATGAAATGGGAGATATTACAACTACCACAGAAATACAAAAGATCATTCAAGGCTACTATGAACACCTTAACATGCAAAAACTAGAAAATTTAGAGAAGGTGGAAGATTTCCTGAAAATATACAACCCTCCTAGAATACATCCCATCAAAAGAGAAACTCTCAGCAGACAAATAACAAGCAGTGAGATTGAATCAATAATAACAATAATGAACAACAGAAAAAGTTTACAACCAGATGGATTCACAGCTGAATCCTATCAGACCTTCAAGGAAGAATTGGAACTAATCCTACTGAAACTATTCCAAAAGATAGAGGAAGAGGGAAACCTCCCTAAATCATTCTATGAAACCAGTATGACCCTAATACCAAAACAAGGAAATGACATAACAAAAAAATACAGAACGATGAATGTAGATGCAAAAATCCTTAATGAAATACTAGCTAACCAATCCAACGGCATATTAAAAAGATAATACATTATGATCAAGTGGGTTTTACATGAGGGATGCAGGAATGGTTTAACATACACAAGTGAATAAATGTGATATATCACATAAACAGAATTTTTTTTTTTTTTTTTTTGAGATGAAGTTTCAGTCTGTAGCCCAGGCTGGAGTGCAATGGCACGATCTTGGCTCGCTGCAACCTCTGCCTCCAGGGTTCAAGTGATTCTCCAGCCCCAGCCTCCTGAGGAGCTGGGATTACAGATGCATGCCACCACACCCGACTAATTGTTGTATTTTTAGTAGAGACTGGGTTTCACCATATTGGCCAGGCTGGTCTCAAACTCCTGACCTCAGGTGATCCACCGACCTCAGCCTCCCAAAGTGCTTGGATTACAGATGTGAGCAACCACACTTGGCCCACATAAACATAATTTTTTAAAAAATTTTATGATCATCTCAATAGATACAGAAAACACATTTGACAAGATCCAGCATCTCTTTATAACAAAAACCCTCAAGGAAACTGATATAGAGGGGACATACCTCAAAGTAATAAAAGCCATCTATGAAAAAACCACAGCCAACATCATACTGAGTAAAAGTTTAAAACATTTTTCCTGAGATCTGAAACAAGACCCACATGCTCACATTCACCACTTCTATTCAACATAGTACTGGAAGTCCAAGTCAGAGCAATCAGACAAGAGGAAGAAATAAAGGGCATCCAAGTCAGTAAAGAGAAAGTCAAAGTGTTGCTGTTTGCTGATAATATTATTGTATACCAAGGAAACCCCAAAGTATCATCTAAAAATTTCCTAGATCTGATAAATTCAGCAAAGTCTGAGGATAGAACATCAATGTACATAAATCAGTAGCACTGCTATACATCAATGATAGGTAGGCTGAGAATCAAATCAAGAACTCAATCCTTGTTACAACAGCTGCAAAAAATACATAAAATACTTAGGAATATACTTAACCAAGGAGGTGAAAGATCTCTACAAAGAAAACTACAAAATACTGCTGAAATAAGTTACAGATGTCGCAAATAAATGAAAACCCATTTCATTTTCATGGATGGTAGAATCGGTATTGTGAAAATGGCCATAGTGGCCGGGTGCGGTGGCTCACACCTGTAATCCCAGCACTTTGGGAAGCCCAGGCGAGCAGATCACAAGGTCAGGAGTTTGAGACTATCCTGGCCAATATGGTGAAACCACATCTCTATTAAAAATACAAAAATTAGCCAGGTATGGTGGTGGGCACCTGTAGTCCCAACTACTCCGGAGGCTGAGGCAGGAAAATCACTTGAACCTGGGAGGCGGAGGTTGCAGTGAGCCAAGATTGCGCCACTGCACTCCATCCTGGGCAACAGAGCAAGATTCCCTCTCAAAAAAGAAAGAAAAAGAAAAGAAGATGACTGTATTGTCAAAAGCAATCTACAGATTTGTGAAAGGAAACTATCTTGGGGCCCCAAAATCACCAAGGAAAACTCAAGCTGGGAACTGCTTAGGGCAAATCTGCCTCCTATTATATTCAAAGTCACTACTCTGCTCACTGAGATAGATGCATATCTGATTTGCCTCATGTGGAAAGACTAATCAGAAATTCAAAAGATGTAACCATTTGTATATCACCTATCTGTGACCTGGAAGCTCTCTCCCCACTTCCAGTCTTCCTACCTTTGCTTCAAGTTGTCCTGCTTTTCCAGACAAACCAATGTACTTCTTACGTATATTGATTGATGTCTCATGTCTCTCTAAATTTATAAAATTAAGCTGTGCCCTGACTATCTTGGGCACATGTCGTCAGGACTTCCTGTGGCTGTGTCACGAGCGTGTCCTCAACCTTGGCAAAATAAACTTTCTAAATTAACTGAGACCTTTCTCAGATTTTCGGATTTCATGTTTTTGGTAACCACGGGGGGAATTCTGAGTGGAGATGTCCCTGACCTTTGACAAATCTCCTATTACCAGCATGAGCTATCTTTATGGCTGGAATCAATAGGAAAATTTGCTGAGGTTTGTGAGTACCCCCTCCAGAGAATCCCTGATCTCCCAAAATTTGGTCGAGATCCAAAGTCTAATTTGCTGTGCAACTCCTCTTTTGTTTTTTGGAGATTTATTTGCTTCCAACAGGAAGGCAAGTTTTCCTGCTTCCATGACAATGGAAGGTAGGTAACTCTTTTATAGAATTTGAGCTCGCTTCCAACAGGGAAGATGAATTTTGTTTTCCTGCTTCTAGGAGAGCAGTCTACAGCCTGAGACTCATCACTAGGTAAGAAACTGCTTTGGGATTCTGTCTTGCAAATTCCTTTTAGATGACTAAAGTTAGCATTTAACAACCAGCTGGTGTTAATTTCTGCCTACACGTAGAACAGTCAGAGATTGTATAATTTGTGTAATCATTGTTAGTTTGGCAGCATTTTGTCCTAGCTGAAGTATGGTAATAAGATTTTAAAAGTTAGGCCAGGCACGGTGGCTCATGCCTGTAATGTCAGCACTTTGGGAGGCTGAGGTGGGCACATTGCCTGAGGTTGGGAGTTCGAGAGCAGCCTGACCAACACAGAGAAACCCTGACTCTGCCAAAAATACAAAATTAGCCGGGCATGGTGGAATATGCCTGTAATCCCAGCTACTCGGGAGGCTGAGGCAGGAGAATCGCTTGAACCCTGGAAGTGGAGGTTGTGGTGAGCCAAGATCGTACCATTGCGCTCCAGCCTGGGCAACAAGAGTGAAACTCAAAAAAAAAAAAAAAAAAAAAACCCAAAGATTAAAAAAATTGTTTTTAAAGGAGTTCAATGGTTAAAAAGTCAGCTTAATTAAAAGGCTAACATCCAAGAGGTATGTGGGTATGTGTGCATGTTTGTATTTGAAAGGCCTTCATGTTTTCAGGGGTTTTTTGTTTGGTTTTCTCTCCTAAGACCTTGTGTGGTTTTTTTTTTTTTTGAGCAAACTTTTTTTTTCCTTTTTCTTCTCAGTCGACCGAATTTTATGTTCACCTTAGTTTTTTTTTTTTTTTTTTTTTTTTTTTTTAATAAAATAGTTACTGCAACAGAGGCTACCCTTTGGTTTTTAAGGAAGAGCGTAATTTAATTCTGTGTTTAATTTGGCTCAAAGAAAAATAAAAATATCTCCCTCTAGCACCACCAGACTTTTCCTCTCTGTAGTTTATGATGTAAATTTTTTTTTATTTTATTTGCATTTGAGTTGTTTATTTTAATGTGCAAATTTAAGGATATTTAGCTGACAACTGTCTAGGGTTGTGAAACAGGTTATCAAGAATCTGAAAGTCTAAGATTGGAAAAAAAAAGAAGGAGGTAGGCCGGGCGCGGTGGCTCAAGCCTGTAATCCCAGCACTTTGGGAGGCCGAGACGGGCGGATCACGAGGTCAGGAGATCGAGACCATCCTGGCTAACACAGTGAAACCCCGTCTCTACTAAAAATACAAAAAATTAGCCGGGCGTGGTGGCGGCGCCTGTAGTCCCAGCTACACGGGAGGCTGAGGCAGGAGAATGGCGGGAACCCGGGAGGCGGAGCTTGCAGTGAGCTGAGATCCGGCCACTGCACTCCAGCCTGGGCGACAGAGCAAGACTCCGCCTCAAAAAAAAAAAAAAAAAAAAAAAAAAAAAAAAAAGAAGGAGGTCATTATAAATCTGTAAAATGTACTTCCCTCGGCATGTCTAATACATTTTTATGTGTGTTTAGGTATTGTGTACAGAATGTTTCACTACTAAAAATATATAAAAGAACTCTAATTGATTGTCTTTAATAAGTGCTTAAATTAGATACTAAAAAAGAAATGATGAGTTAAATGCTTTTTCAAGTTTACATAACTTAAGTAAAATCTTTAATAAATAAGTTAGTTTTTAAATTATTGGTAAAGTAATATTGGAAGTATCTTAAGAATTGCCCAGCATACATTCTTGTTTGCATTTATCAATCAAGCAATTTTATACTTATCCCTGACAAATAATATAAGGTGTCAACATTTTGGCATAGGGGTTACAAAACTATACACCCAGCCCAAAACAGAATGATCTTTGCTTGTGCAATTTTTAATAAATCAGGCATTGATATGGATTTAATGAAAATAGCTGCATCTTGAATTTAGTAAAATTACCATAACTTCTAATCCTGTGGCTTTAGGCAGTCTAGTTCACAGACAATAAGAAGGTTAGTTTTGGGAAAGGACTGTTACTGTCTTTGTTTCAAAGCTAAACTATAAACTAAGTTTTGCCCAAAGTTAGTTTGGCCTATGCTGAGGAATAAACAAAGACAGCTTGGAAGTTAAGAGCAATATGGAGTCAGGTCAAATCTTTTTTGTTGTCTCAATCATAATTTTGCAATGGTGGTTGTATAACTTTATATCATGACGGTTGCAGTTTTCATAAATAATCTAGGTAAACAATTAAAAAAATTGATAAATGTAATG
Organism: Macaca mulatta; assembly: GCF_049350105.2. NCBI lineage: Eukaryota > Metazoa > Chordata > Mammalia > Primates > Cercopithecidae > Macaca > Macaca mulatta. The sequence continues at coordinate 56,868,718 of NC_133426.1, read as the reverse complement.
GGATAAATACATGTAAAACAAACTGGTCATAATTTAGAATATAAAGTTATATTAAATAGTAGATATTTTATTATTTCAGTATTTTTCAATAAATATAGTAGGAAAACATCCTTACTAAAGAAAAAAAAGTGTGTCCTTTAAAAAAAAAAAAAAAAGTGAGATGTTGTTAGAAGATGGCCGAATAGGAACAGCTCCAGTCTCCAACTCCCAGCGTGAGCGACACAGAAGACTGGTGATTTCTGCATTTTCAACTGAGGTACTGGGTTCATCTCACTGGGGAGTGCTGGACGATCGGTGCTGGTCAGCTGCTGCAGCCCGACCAGCGAGAGCTGAAGCAGGGCGAGGCATCGCCTCACCTGGGAAGCGCAAGGGGGAAGGGAATCCCTTTTCCTAGCCAGGGGAACTGAGACACACAACACCTGGAAAATCGGGTAACTCCCACCCCAATACTGCACTTTAAGCAAACAGGCACACCAGGAGATCATATCCCACACCTGGCCGGGAGGGTCCCACACACACGGAGCCTCCCTCATTGCTAGCACAGCAGTCTGTGATCTACCGGCAAGGCAGCAGCGAGGCTGGAGGAGGGGCGCCCGCCATCGCTGAGGCTTAAGTAGGTAAACAAAGCTGCTGGGAAGCTCGAAGTGGGTGGAGCTCACAGCAGCTCAAGGAAACCTGCCTGTCTCTGTAGACTCCACCTCTGGGGACAGGGCAATAACAAACACAGCGGAAACCTCTGCAGACGCAAACGACTCTCTCTGACAGCTTTGAAGAGAGCAGTGGATCTCCCAACACAGAGGTTGAGATGTGAGAAGGGACAGACTCCCTGCTCAAGTGGGTCCCTGACCCCTGAGTAGCCTAACTGGGAGACATCCCCCACTAGGGGCAGTCTGACACCCCACACCTCATAGGGTGGAGTACACCCCTGAGAGGAAGCTTCCAAAGCAAGAATCAGACAGGTACACTCGCTGTTCAGAAATATTCTATCTTCTGCAGCCTCTGCTGCTGATACCCAGGCAAACAGGGTCTGGAGTGAACCTCAAGCAATCTCCAACAGACCTACAGCTGAGGGTCCTGACTGTTAGAAGGAAAACTATCAAACAGGAAGGACACCTACACCAAAACCCCATCAGTACATCACCATCATCAAAGACCAGAGGCAGATAAAACCACAAAGATGGGGAAAAAGCAGGGCAGAAAAGCTGGAAATTCAAAAAATAAGAGCGCATCTCCCCCGGCAAAGGAGCGCAGCTCATCGCCAGCAACGGATCAAAGCTGGATGGAGAATGACTTTGACAACATGAGAGAAGAAGGCTTCAGTCCATCAAATTTCTCAGAGCTAAAGGAGGAATTACGTACCCAGCGCAAAGAAACTAAAAATCTTGAAAAAAAAGTGGAAGAATTGATGGCTAGAGTAATTAATGCAGAGAAGGTCAAAAACGAAATGAAAGAGATGAAAACCATGACACGAGAAATACGTGACAAAGGCACAAGCTTCAGTAACCGACTCGATCAACTGGAAGAAAGAGTATCAGAGATTGAGGATCAAATGAATGAAATGAAGCGAGAAGAGAAACCAAAAGAAAAAAGAAGAAAAAGAAATGAACAAAGCCTGCAAGAAGTATGGGATTATGTAAAAAGACCAAATCTACGTCTGATTGGGGTGCCTGAAAGTGAGGGGGAAAATGGAACCAAGTTGGAAAACACTCTTCAGGATATCATCCAGGAGAACTTCCCCAACCTAGTAGGGCAGGCCAACATTCAAATCCAGGAAATACAGAGAACGCCACAAAGATACTCCTCGAGAAGGGCAACTCCAAGACACATAATTGCCAGATTCACCAAAGCTGAAATGAAGGAAAAAAATCTTAAGGGCAGCCAGAGAGAAAGGTCGGGTTACCCACAAAGGGAAGCCCATCAGACTAACAGCAGATCTCTCGGCAGAAACTCTCCAAGCCAGAAGAGAGTGGGGGCCAATATTCAACATTCTTAAAGAAAAGAATTTTAAACCCAGAATTTCATATCCAGCTAAACTAAGTTTCATCAGTGAGGGAGAAATAAAATCCTTTACAGATAAGCAAATGCTTAGAGATTTTGTCACCACTAGGCCTGCCTTACAAGAGACCCTGAAGGAAGCACTAAACATGGAAAGGAACAACCCGTACCAGCCATTGCAAAAACATGCCAAAATGTAAAGACCATCGAGGCTAGGAAGAAACTGCATCAACTAAAGAGCAAAATAACCAGTTAATATCATAATGGCAGGATCAAGTTCACACATAACAATCTTAACCTTAAATGTAAATGGACTAAATGCTCCAATTAAAAGACACAGACTGGCAAACTGGATCAAGAGTCAAGACCCATCAGTCTGCTGTATTCAGGAGACCCATCTCACACGCAGAGACATACATAGGCTCAAAATAAAGGGATGGAGGAAGATTTACCAAGCAAATGGAGAACAAAAGAAAGCAGGGTTTGCAATACTAGTCTCTGATAAAACAGACTTTAAACCATCAAAGATCAAAAGAGACAAAGAAGGCCATTACATAATGGTAAAGGGATCAATTCAATGGGAAGAGCTAACTATCCTAACTATATATGCACCCAATACAGGAGCACCCAGATTCATAAAGCAAGTCCTTAGAGACTTACAAAGAGACTTAGACTCCCATACAATAATAATGGGAGACTTCAACACTCCACTGTCAACATTAGACAGATCAACGAGACAGAAAGTTAACAAGGATATCCAGGAATTGAACTCATCTCTGCAGCAAGCAGACCTAATAGACATCTATAGAACTCTCCACCCCAAATCAACAGAATATACATTCTTCTCAGCACCACATCGTACTTACTCCAAAATTGACCACGTAATTGGAAGTAAAGCACTCCTCAGCAAATGTACAAGAACAGAAATTATAACAAACTGTCTCTCAGACCACAGTGCAATCAAACTAGAACTCAGGACTAAGAAACTCAATCAAAACCGCTCAACTACATGGAAACTGAACAACCTGCTCCTGAATGACTACTGGGTACATAACGAAATGAAGGCAGAAATAAAGATGTTCTTTGAAACCAATGAGAACAAACATACAACATACCAGAATCTCTGGGACACATTTAAAGCAGTGTGTAGAGGGAAATTTATAGCACTAAATGCCCACAAGAGAAAGCGGGAAAGATCTAAAATTGACACTCTAACATCACAATTAAAAGAACTAGAGAAGCAAGAGCAAACACTTTCGAAAGCTATCAGAAGGCTAGAAATAACTAAGATCAGAGCAGAACTGAAGGAGATAGAGACACAAAAAACTCTCCAAAAAATCAATGAATCCAGGAGTTGGTTTTTTGAAGAGATCAACAAAATTGACAGACCACTAGCAAGACTAATAAAGAAGAAAAGAGAGAAGAATCAAATCGACGCAATTAAAAATGATAAAGGGGATATCACCACCGACCCCACAGAAATACAAACTACCATCAGAGAATACTATAAACACCTCTACGCAAATAAACTGGAAAATCTAAAGAAATGGATAATTTCCTGGACACACACTCTTCCAAGACTAAACCAGGAAGAAGTTGAATCCCTGAATAGACCAATAACAGGCTCTGAAATTGAGGCAATAATTAATAGCCTACCAATGAAAAAAAGTCCAGGACCAGATGGATTCACAGCTGAATTCTACCAGAGGTACAAGGAGGAGTTGGTACCATTCCTTCTGAAACTATTCCAATCAATAGAAAAAGAGGGAATCTTCCCTAACTCATTTTATGAGGCCAACATCATCCTGATACCAAAGCCTGGCAGAGACACAACAAAAAAAAGAGAATTTTAGACCAATATCCCTGATGAACATCGATGCAAAAATCCTCAATAAAATACTGGCAAACCGGATTCAGCAACACATCAAAAAGCTTATCCACCATGATCAAGTGGGCTTCATCCCTGGGATGCAAGGCTGGTTCAACATTCGCAAATCAATAAACATAATCCAGCATATAAACAGAACCAAAGACAAGAACCACATGATTATCTCAATAGATGCAGAAAAGGCTTTTGACAAAATTCAACAGCCCGTTATGCTAAAAACCCTCAATAAATATGGTATTGATGGAACGTATCTCAAAATCATAAGAGCTATTTATGACAAACCCACAGCCAATATCATACTGAATGGGCAAAAACTGGAAAAATTCCCTTTGAAAACTGGCACAAGACAGGGATGCCCTCTCTCACCACTCCTATTCAACATAGTGTTGGAAGTTCTGGCTAGGGCAATCAGGCAAGAGAAAGAAATCAAGGGTATTTAGTTAGGAAAAGAAGAAGTCAAACTGTCCCTGTTTGCAGATGACATTATTGTATATTTAAAAAACCCCATTGTCTCAGCCCAAAATCTCCTTAAGCTGATAAGCAACTTCAGCAAAGTCTCAGGATACAAAATTAATGTGCAAAAATCACAAGCATTCTTATACACCAGTAACAGACAAACAGAGAGCCAAATCAGGAATGAACTTCCATTCACAATTGCTTCAAAGAGAATAAAATACCTAGGAATCCAACTGACAAGAGATGTAAAGGACCTCTTCAAGGAGAACTACAAACCACTGCTCAGTGAAATAAAAGAGGACACAAACAAATGGAAGAACATACCATGCTCATGGATAGGAAGAATCAATATAGTGAAAATGGCCATAGTGTCCAAGGTAATTTATAGATTCAATGCCATCCCCATCAAGCTACCAATGAGTTTCTTCACAGAATTGGAAAAAACTGCTTTAAAGTTCATATGGAACCAAAAAAGAGCCCGCATCTCCAAGACAATCCTAAGTCAAAAGAACAAAGCTGGAGGCATCACGCTACCTGACTTCAAACTATACTACAAGGCTACAGTAACCAAAACAGCATGGTACTGGTACCAAAACAGAGATATAGACCAATGGAACAGAACAGAGTCCTCAGAAATAATACCACACATCTACAGCCATCTGATCTTTGACAAACCTGAGAGAAACAAGAAATGGGGAAAGGATTCCCTATTTAATAAATGGTGCTGGGAAAATTGGCTAGCCATAAGTAGAAAGCTGAAACTGGATCCTTTCCTTACTCCTTATACGAAAATTAATTCAAGATGGATTAGAGACTTAAATGTTAGACCTAATACCATAAAAATCCTAGAGGAAAACCTAGGTAGTACCATTCAGGACATAGGCATGGGCAAAGACTTCATGTCTAAAACACAAAAAGCAACGGCAGCAAAAGCCAAAATTGACAAATGGGATCTCATTAAACTAAAGAGCTTCTGCACAGCAAAAGAAACTACCATCAGAGTGAACAGGCAACCTACAGAATGGGAGAAAATTTTTGCAGTCTACTCATCTGACAAAGGGCTAATATCCAGAACCTACAAAGAACTCAAACAAATTTACAAGCAAAAAACAAACAACCCCATCAAAAAGTGGCAAAGGATATGAACAGACATTTCTCAAAAGAAGACATTCATACAGCCAACAGACACATGAAAAAATGCTCATCATCACTGGCCATCAGAGAAATGCAAATCAAAAGCACAATGAGATACCATCTCACACCAGTTAGAATGGCGATCATTAAAAAGTCAGGAAACAACAGGTGCTGGAGAGGATGTGGAGAAATAGGAACACTTTTACACTGTTGGTGGGATTGTAAGCTAGTTCAACCATTATGGAAAACAGTATGGCGATTCCTCAAGGATCTAGAACTAGAAGTACCATATGACCCAGCCATCCCATTACTTGGTATATACCCAAGGGATTATAAATTATGCTGCTATAAAGACACATGCACACGTATGTTTATTGCAGCACTGTTCACAGTAGCAAAGACTTGGAATCAACCCAAATGTCCCTCAGTGACAGATTGGATTAAGAAAATGTGGCACATATACACCATGGAATACTATGCAGCCATCAAAAAGGATGAGTTTGTGTCCTTTGTAGGGACATGGATGCAGCTGGAAACCATCATTCTTAGCAAACTATCACAAGAACAGAAAACCAAACACCGCATGTTCTCACTCATAGGTGGGAACTGAACAATAAGATCACTTGGACTCAGGAAGGGGAACATCACACACAGGGGCTTATCATGGGGAGGGGGGAGAGGGGAGGGATTGCATTGGGAGTTATACCTGATGTAAATGATGAGTTGATGGGTGCAGCACACCAACATGGCACAAGTATACATATGTAACAAACATGCATGTTCTGCACATGTACCCTACAACATAAAGTATAATAATAATAAATAAATTTTTTTAAAAAGTGAATAAGTTTTGTGTAATTCAAACCTTATTTAAAGGTTATGTATAAAACAAGGTGAAAGAATCCAGGAATAAAAAAAAAGATGTAAAGAAAGTTATAAAAGTAAAGAAGTATTTTTTGAGGTAAAAAAGCTAAACATAAATTATTTTTATGAGAATCTTGTGTGGTAACATTAGTCCTAAAATAAAACAACTGGTTGTTTAAAAAGGAGCGATGTTGTGAACAAATCAGAAAGTCCGACCATGTCATGAACAGTCAGTGTAAGTCACAATAAGAGGATTTATATATATTAAAAAAAAAAAAACTTTTATATAATCAAGTTGTCATACTATTAAGTTTTGCTTTACTTAGGAAAACAAAATGATATATTTCTCTCTCTCTCTCTCTCTTTTGAGACAGTCTCACTCTGTCACCCAGGCTGGAGTACAGCGGCACGATCTCAGCTCACTGCAACATCCATATCCCGGATTCAAGCAATTCTCTGCCTCGGCCTCCCAAAGTGCTGGGATTACAGGCGTGAGCCACCATGTCCGGCCAACTTTTTTTTAATTAAGGTTATTATATTCATGTTCTGTATGTGCTTTTAAAGTCCTTGTAACATTGAGTTACAGGGCGTTAACTCCTGCATTAAAGACACCAAGTCGTGCTAAATCTCAAACACTGACAGCAATTAAAGCCTCCTCAAAGTACACCCCACAGTGTGGGAGTGGGCCTGAGCATAGGGGCTCAAAGGCCCTGTTACAGAGTTTTTGTGAGTTTAAATACCTACACTGGGGTACACCCTATGTAAGTGAAAAGGAGGAAGTAAAGTTACAAAGTCATTTACTCAGTGTACGAACTATGGAGAGGATATTTCCTGTTATAGCTCAAGTGTGAATCAGCCTTATGTTCCCTGCCTCCAGACCCTATTTTCCTGCCTCATCTCTACTATACATTTCGGGGAAACATATAGTGAAATTACAAACATTTCACTATACCAACCTCAGTTCGGGGGCAAAGAGGAATAAATGGGGAAGGGACACAATAAGGGCTACAAATTCATATTGAATATTTTATTTCCTCTGAAAAAAACAGAAGGATATAGTCCCAGCTACTTGGGAGACAGGGGAAGGAGGACCCCTTGAGCCCAGGAGTTTGAGTCCAGCCTAGGCAACATAACCAGATCCCAGTGTCAATCAATTAATCAATGACTGAAAGACAAAAGGAAGAGCAGCAACAGTAGCAACCTGGCCTGAGAATGAGAAAATATTACTTTAGGGCCTGACTTACAGGACATTACTGTAGTACTTTAAATCCCTTCTCTCTCTGGATCTGATTCACACTCTATACAAATGAGAAAGTAGATTAGATAATCTTCAGGCCCACACAGCTCTGGAATTCTATTAATCTGTGTAATCAAAGACCATGGCTTATATAGGTTAAAACCTTAATATGTCATATACCTAGTTAACAATTTTCTATGTATCCAATCAACAAATTGACATTTCACTTACAGGTGCAGAATGAGACAGGGAATTACACAAAAAACAAAAAGGGCCAGACACAATGACTTACACCTGTAATACCAGCTACTCGAGAATTTGAGGTGGAAGGATCACTTGAGGTCAGGATTTTGAGACCAGCCTGGACAACATAGCAAGACACCTGCCTCTAAACACACATACAAGCACACACACACTATGTATCACTATGTAGGTGTGTGCATGTGGGTGTGCATTTGCAGGACAAATCAGCTACGAGATCGACTCTATATATATACACACACATATGTATGTTGAAAATGAGAGTACCCTCCACAGTGTGGGTGTGTCTATATATAGACACACACACATACATATATGTACACATATACATGTATACTTATGCATGCACATATATATGTATACATGTATATACACATATACATATGTGTATAGATATATATATGAAATAAAACCATTGAAACAAAAAGGGATGTTGAGGGACATGACCTGAAGCATAATGAGCTGGAAATTGTACTAAATGCTATAGGAGTAGTAAACAGTGAAGCTGGAAAAGAACCCAGTGTTGCAGAACTTTTCCTTAGTTCAGCTAAAGAAAGAGTCCTTTGTCCTATGGCCATGAAAATTCAGGTTTGCAGACAATTTAAGTGGTGAGTAAAACAGGGTTTTATTGAGTGAAAAAAAGGAAGAAGAGGGGGAAACAGGGACTCTCGAGAGGCCAGAGGCCCTCCGCTAGAGTGCTTCCTGCCCACCATAAATCCCAGGTTCTACCCAGGAAGAGGAGGAGCCTGGCTCCTCCCACTACAAAGGGCGGGAAATTCTGTGGTTCCACTCCAGTGGGCAGGCCGCTTGGAGTTTCTTTAGGGACCCCCTCTCACCTGGCTGTATCATTCCCCACTCTAAAGAAGTACATCTGACTGCCGTTAGATTAAGGATAAGGACAAAGACTGATCTTAACTGCTTTCTACTGACAGCAGGTGCTGTTTTGGGGAAACGGCAGTCAGAGCTCCCTCAGAGGCCTATCTAGAAGTTCCTAGCAGAAAGGGCCATTGTCAGAGGCTTCGGTTGCATGACTGTTTAGAGTTTGATGGCCTAAAGGCAAGAACAAACAAATCAAGTTGTTAGAAAACATATATCAAAACGAAACAAAGGGGAGGTAAGGACAGCTCAAAAATTCCAAGGCCTTTTTCCAGTTTGCACAGGGAGAGGGAGGCCAAAAGCCCGACTGGTAAAAATGACTTTTCCCTTTGGCTAGCATGTTGGGCTTCTGGGTTCCCTTCCCCTGAGTCCAATCCTAAGCCATCCAGTTTAAGGTTTGGGAAATTAACTCTTTCCAGTTTAGAGGATGCATCTGAGGGGAGTCTCTAATAGTATGGAGACACAATTACCAATCAGTGAAGAGAGAACTGAAGAGGAGAAAGGAATAAAAGAAGGCACTTTTTAAAGGAGTCCCAAGGGTTTAGGATGCATTTTAAAGGGGTAGAGACTGAGGCTGAATGGCTACCCATCTAGAAAGAGGGAAGCAGGTGTCTCTGGTTTCCTTCCCTTCCTAGCAGATACCGGGGGTGAGAGAGAGAGAGAGAGAGAGAGAGAGAGAGAGAGAGAGAAGAGCATCCTCTTTCCCTCTTCTATCCTTGCATCCCCGAATCTCAGTGACCTTGGCAGGTCCACCATGAGTACCAAAGCGGCTTGCACCCATGAAGCAGGGGGACTAGAGAATAGAAATTATCTGCTCTGACCTATGTCTCTTTCCCACCTACTGTCAGTAGCCTTGGAGTTCCCTAGACCTCATTTATGCCATGGATGTTATCCATGAAACAAGAAGCTTCGGGTTGGCTTAATCTACAGGAATCAGCCACACTCACCTGTGCTGTGCCTTTTAACCTCTGTTATTGTATGCCTCTGGATTGCTCAGATCCAGTTTTCCTTCCTCGAGTTTTAACCTGAAGGTTGGAATTGAGTTTGGAAAAAAAATGTGTCTCAGGGGAGTGTTGCATTAACTCGTTATTGTAAGCCAAATGCTAAGGTGCACCTGTGGACCTGAGTCTTCCTCCAGCAATGGAGAGAAAAGGATGTCTTGCAACACACCCAGATAACTGCTGGCTATAGTGTTTGCTAAGGTTTCGGTGCATGATGCTTGGCTTTGGTGAGTTCCCTTGGTCTTACTTTCCCAAAAAGGAAAACTTCTCTTGATACGAATCCTATTTATTCTCATCACCTGGCAGGATTTGCAGGATAATTGCTCAGAACTAGAATATTGATCCAGATTTTTACATTGCCCATTCCTCTTGTTCTTTCGGAGGTGCAGCTGGAGATTGCTGGTTGGTTCACAGGAACAAGCAGGGTTAGCCTAAAATGTAGGCGAAAACTTGAAAACAACTAGTGAATTTAGAATTTAATAACAAATGTATGATAAGTTTTGAAACACGATTTCTCCTTCTCCAGTCCTCATTTTTGTTAAAAAATCATTCTAGGACTGAATGGTTTGAAATTTATACTTTAGTCTTATACATGGCCTGATTATCTGCATAAAGTGCAGCAAGAATAATTATTTCTACATAGGCCTTCTAGATTGGCTTTAATGGAATTTTGTTCCACAAGGAATCTTAAATAAGACCTTTTAAAGCTGAGCCCAGCCATGGGTTTATATCCCCAAATACCTGTGAGTTGGGTGATCCTCTTCTCTTAAAGCCCCAAATAAACTTGGAGCTCCTAGACCTGTTAGAATGTGACATTCTTTACTGACCACAGGTCAGGAACCCTTTACAGAGACTGTGTAGATGAGGGTATGAGGCCAGTTTCCCCACTGGGTTTTAGTGGCTCTGCAAGTTGAGATGACCCCTTAAAGGAAAGCATACCCTTCCAGTTAAAGCCTTGGTAAAATTAACAGTTTTTCCAATTGTGTCCTTTTGCAAAAGAAAAATTGACTTTTTTTTTTTTTTTTTTTTTTTTTTTGGAGATGGACTCTTGCTCTGTCGCCCAGGCTGGAGTCCAATGGCATGATCTCAGCTCACTGCAACATCCACCTCCCGAGCTCAAGCAATTCTTCTGCCTCAGTCTCCCAATTAGCTGGGATTACAGTCACCCACCACCACGCCCGGCTAATTTCTGTATTTTCAGTAAAGATGGGGTTTCACCACGTTGGCAAGGCTGGTTTTGAAATCCTGACCACAAATGATCCAATCACCTTAGTCTCCCAAAGTGCTGAGATTACACACGTGAGCCACTGCGCGCGGCCTCAAAAATGGATTCCTATTGCACTGATGCAAACAATTATATTCCCATAAGTTAAGAATACTCACGGAATAGGAACAGCTCCAGTCTCCAGCTCCCAGCGTGAGAGACACAGAAGACAGGTGATTTCTGCATTTTCAACTGAGGTACTGGGTTCATCTCATTAGGGAGTGCCGGACAATTGGTGCTGGTCAGCTGCTGCAGCCCGACCAGCAAGAGCTGAAGCAGGGCGAGGCATCACCTCACCTGGGAAGTGCAAGGGGGAAGGGAATCCCTTTTCCTAGCCAGGGGAGCTGAGACACACAACACCTGGAAAATCGGATAACTCCCACCCCAATACTACACTTTACCAAGGGTCCTAGCAAACGGGCACACCAGGAGATTGTATACCACACCTGGCCGGGAGGGTCCCACACCCACAGAGCCTCCCTCATTGCTAGCACAGCAGTCTGCGATCTAACCGCAAGGCAGCAGGGAGGCTGGGGGATGGGAACCCACCACTGCTGAGGCTTAAGTAGGTAAACAAAGCCACTAGGAAGCTCGAACTGGGTGGAGCTCGCAGCAGCTCAAGGAGGCCTGTCTGTCTCTGTAGACTCCACCTCTGGGGACAGGGAACAGCTAAACTACAACAACAAAAAGCAGCAGAAACCTCTGCACATGCAAACGACACTGTCTGACAGCTTTGAAGGGAGCAGTGGATCTCCCAACATGGAGGCTGAGATCTGAGAACGGACAGATTGCCTGCTCAAGTGGGTCCCTGACCCCTGAGTAGCCTAACTGGGAGACATCCCCCACTAGGGGCAGACCGACACCCCACACCTCACACGATGGAGTACACACCTGAGAGGAAGCTTCCAAAGAAGAATCAGACAAGACACTCGCTGTTCAGCAATATTCAACCTTCTGCAGCCTCTGCTGCTGATACCCAGGCAAACAGGGTCTGGAGTGGACCTCAAGCAATCTCCAACAGACCTACAGCTGAGGGTCCTGACTGTTAGAAGGAAAACTAACAAACAGGAAGGACACCCACACCAAAACCCCATCAGTACGTCACCATCATCAAAGACCACAGGCAGACAAAACCACAAAGATGGGGGAAAAGCAGGGCAGAAAAGCTGGAAATTCAAAAAATAAGAGTACATCTCCCCCTGCAAAGGAACGCAGCTCATTGCCAGCAACAGATCAAAGCTGGATGGAGAATGACTTTGACGACATGAGAGAAGAAGGCTTCAGTCCATCAAACTTCTCAGAGCTAAAGGAGGAATTACATACCCAGCGCAAAGGAACTAAAAATCTTGAAAAAAGAGTAGAAGAATTGACAACTGAATAATTAATGCAGACAAGGCCATAAACGAACTCACAGACATGAAAACCATGACATGAGAAATACGTGACAAATGCACAAGCTTCAGTAACCAACTTGATAAACTGGAAGAAAGAGTATCAGCGATTGAGGATCAAATGAATGAAATGAAGCGAGAAGAGAAATCTAAAGAAACAAGAAGAAAAAGAAATGAAGAAAGCCTGCAAGAAGTATGGGATTATGTAAAAACACCAAATCTACGTCTGATTGGGGTGCCTGAAAGTGAGGGGGAAAATGGAACCAAGTTGGAAAACACTCTTCAGGATATCATCCAGGAGAACTTCCCCAACCTAGTAGGGCAGGCCAACATTCAAATCCAGGAAATACAGAGAACGCCACAAAGATACTCCTCAAGAAGAGCAACTCCAAGACACATAATTGCCAGATTCACCAAAGTTGAAATGAAGGAAAAAAATGTTAAGGGCAGCCAGAGAGAAAGGTCGGGTTACCGACAAAGGGAAGCCCATCAGACTGACAGCAGATCTCTCGGCAGAAACTCTCCAAGCCAGAAGAGAGTGGGGGCCAATATTCAACATTCTTAAAGAAAAGAATTTTCAAGCCAGAATTTCATATCCAGCCAAACTAAGTTTCATAAGTGAAGGAGAAATGAAATGCTTTACAGATAAGCAAATGCTTAGAGATTTTGTCACCACCAGGCCTGCCTTACAAGAGACCCTGAAGGAAGCACTAAACATGGAAAGGAACAACCGGTACCAGCCATTGCAAAAACATGCCAAAATGTAAAGATCATTGAGGCTAGGAAGAAACAACATCAACTAATGAGCAAAATAACCAGTTAATATCATAATGGCAGGATCAAGTTCACACATAACAATATTAACCTTAAATGTAAATGGACTACATGGTCCAATTAAAACACACAGACTGGCAAACTGGATAAAGAGTCAAGACCCATCAGTTTGCTGTATTCAGGAGACCCAACTCACATGCAGAGACATACATAGGCTCAAAATAAAGGGATGGAGGAAGATCTACCAAGCAAATGGAGAACAAAAAAAAAGCAGGGATTGCAATCCTAGACTATGATAAAAGAGACTTTAAACCATCAAAGATCAAAAGAGACAAAGAAGGCCATTACATAATGGTAAAGGGATCAATTCGACAGAAAGAGCTAACTATCCTAAATATATATACACGCAATACAGGAGCACCCAGATTCATAAAGCAAGTCCTTAGAGACTTACAAAGAGACTTAGACTCTCATACAATAATAATGGGAGACTTCAACACCCCACTCTCAACATTAGACACATCAACGAGACAGAAAGTTAACAAGGATATCCAGGAATTGAACTCATCTCTGCAGCAAGCAGACCTAATAGACATCTATAGAACTCTCCACACCAAATCAACAGAATATACATTCTTCTCAGCAACACATCACACTTATTCCAAAATTAACCATATAATTGGAAGTAAAGCACTCCTCAGCAAATGTACAAGAACAGAAATTATAACAAACTGTCTCTCAGACCACAGTGCAATCAAACTAGAACTCAGAACTAAGAAACTCAATTAAAACTACTCAACTACATGGAAACTGAATAATCTCCTCCTGAATGACTACTGGGTATATAACGAAATGAAGGCAGAAATAAAGATGTTCTTTGAAACCAATGAGAACAAACATACAACATACCAGAATCTCTGGGACACATTTAAAGCAGTGTGTAGAGGGAAATTTATAGCACTAAATGCCCACAAGAGAAAGCTGGAAAGATCTAAAATTGACACTCTAACATAATTAAAAGAACTAGAGAAGCAAGAGCAAACACATTCAAAAGCTAGCAGGAGGCAAGAAAAAACTAAGATCTGAGCAGAGCTGAAGGAGATAGAGACACAAAAAACCTGCCAAAAAATCAATGAATCCAGGAGTTGGTTTTTTGAAAAGATAACAAAGTTCATAGACCACTAGGAAGTCTAATAAAGAAGAAAAGAGAGAAGAATCAAATAGACGCAATAAAAAATGATAAACGGGATATCACCACCGACCCCACAGAAATACAAACTACCATCAGAGAATACTATAAACACCTCTACGCAAATAAACTAGAAAATCTAGAAGAAATGAATAATTTCCTGGACACTTACACGCTTCCAAGACTAAACCAGGAAGAAGCTGAATCCCTGAATAGACCAATAGCAGGCTCTGAAATTGAGGCAATAATTAATAGCCTACCAACCAAAAAAAGTCCAGGACCAGATGGATTCACAGCTGAATTCTACCAGAGGTACAAGGAGGAGCTGGTACCATTCCTTCTGAAACTATTCCAATCAATAGAAAGAGAGGGAATCCTCCCTAACTCATTTTATGAGGCCAACATCATCCTGATACCAAAGCCTGGCCAAGACACAACAAAAAAAGATAATTTTAGACCAATATCCCTGATGAACATCGATGCAAAAATCCTCAAGAAAATACTGGCAAACTGCATCCAGCAGCACATCAAAAAGCTTATCCGACATGATCAAGTTGGCTTCATCCCTGGGATGCAAGGCTGGTTCAACATTCACAAATCAATAAACATAATCCAGCATATAAACAGAATCAAAGACAAAAACCACATGATTATCTCAGTAGATGCAGAAAACGCCTTTGACGAAATTCAACAGCCCTTCATGCTAAAAACTCTCAATTAATTCGGTATTGATGGAACGTATCTCAAAATCATAAGAGCTATTTATGACAAACCCACAGCCAATATCGTACTGAATGGGCAAAAACTGGAAAAATTCCCTTTGAAAACTGGCACAAGACAGGGATGCCCTCTCTCACCACTCCTATTCAACATAGCGTTGGAAGTTCTGGCTAGGGCAATCAGGCAAGAGAAAGAAATCAAGGATATTCTGTTAGGAAAAGAAGAAGTCAAATTGTCCCTGTTTGCAGATGACATGATTGTATATTTAGAAAACCCCATCGTCTCAGCCTAAAATCTCCTTAAGCTGATAAGAAACTTCAGCAAAGTCTCAGGACACAAAATTAATGTGCAAAAATCACAAGCATTCTTATACACTAGTAACAGACAAACAAAGAGCCAAATCATGAATGAACTCCCCTTCACAATAGCGTCAAAGAGAATAAAATAACTAAGAATCTAACTTACAAGGGATGTAAAGGACCTCTTCATGGAGAACTACAAACCACTGCTCAGTGAAATAAAGAGGACACGAACAAATAAAGAACATTGCATGCTCATGCATAGGAAGAATCAGTATTGGGAAAATGGCCATACTGCCCAAGGTAATTCATAGATTCAATGCCATCCCCATTAAACTACCAATGACTTTCTTCTCAGAATTGGAAAAAACTGCTCTAAAGTTCGTATGGAACCAAAAAAGAGCCCACATTGCCAAGACAATCCTAAGTCAAAAGAACAAAGCTGGAGGCATCATGCTACCTGACTTCAAACTATACTACAAGGCTACAGTAACCAAAACAGCATGGTACAGTTACCAAAACAGAGATATAGACCAATGGAACAGAACAGAGCCCTCAGAAATAATACCACACATCTACAACCATCTGATCTTTGACAAACCTGAGAAAAACAGGAATGGGGAAAGGATTCCCTATTTAATAAATGGTGCTGGGAAAATTGGCTAGCCATAAGTAGAAAGCTGAAACTGGATCCTTTCCTTACTCCGCATACGAAAATATTTATTCAAGATGGATTAGAGACTTAAATGTTAGACCTAAAACCATAAAAACCCTAGAAAATAATCTAGGTAATACCCTTCAGGACATAGACATGGGCAAGAGCATCATGTCTAAAACACCAAAAGCAATGGCAACAAAAGCCAAAACTGACAAATGGGATCTAATTAAACTAAAGAGCTTCTGCACAGGAAAAGAAACTACCATCAGAGTGAGCAGGCAACCTAAAGAATGGGAGAAAATTTTTGCAATCTACTCATCTGACAAAGGGCTAATATCCAGAACCTATAAAAACTCAATCAAATTTACAAGAAAACAAACAAACAACACCCTGAAAAACGGGCAAAGTATATGAACAGACACTTCTCAGAAGAAGACATTCATACAGCCAACAGACACATGTAAAAATGATCATCGTCACTCGCCATCAGAGAAATGCAAATCAAAACAACAATGAGATAGCATCTCCCACTAGTTACAATGGCAATCATTCAAAAGTCAGGAAACAACAGGTGCTGGAGAGGATGTGGAGAAATAGGAACACTTTTACACTGTTGGTGGGATTGTAAACTGGTTCAACTATTGTGGAAAACAGTATGGCAGTCCCTCAAAGATCTAGAACTAGAAATACCATATGACCAGCCATCCCATTACTGGGTCTATACCCAAAGGATTATAAATCATGCTGCTGTAAAGACACATGCACATGTATGTTTATTGCGGCACTATTCACAATAGCAAAGACTTGGAATCAACCCAAATGTCCATCAGTGACAGACTGGATTAAGAAAATGTGGCACATATACACCACGGAATCCTATGTAGCCATAAAAAAGGATGAGTTTGTGTCCTTTGTAGGGACATTCATGCAGCTGGAAACCATCATTCTCAGCAAACTATCGCAAGAACAGAAAACCAAACACCGCATGTTCTCACTCATAGGTGGGAACTGAACAATGAGATCACTTGGACTCTGGAAGGGGAACATCACACACCGGGGCCTTATGGGGAGGGGGAATGGGGGAGGGATTGCATTGGGAGTTATATCTGATGTAAATGACGAGTTGATGGGTGCTGATGAGTTGACGGGTGCAGCACAACAACATGGCACAAGTATACATATGTAACAAACCTGCACGTTGTGCACATGTACCCTAGAACTTAAAGTATAACAAAAAATAATAAAGATTACTCATCATGACCAAGTGAAATGCTTTTCAGGTGTGCAAGTATAGTTCAACATATGCAAATCAATCAATGTGATGCATCATTTCAGCAAAATTAAGGACAACACTATAAGATCCTTTTAATTGATGCTGAAACAAGTGTTTGATAAAATTTAACATTTTTTATGATAAAAACTCTCAGAAAACTGAATATAGAAGAATCATACCTCAACATCTTAAAAGACATATATGACAGAACCACAGCAAGTGTTGTACTGAATGTGAAAAACCTGAAAGCATTTTCTCTTAGCTCTGTAACAGGACAAGAAAGTCCACTTTCTTTACTGTTATTCAACATAGTAATAAATACCAGATAGAGCAACCAGACAACAGAAAGAAATAAAAGACATCCAAATTAAAATGCAAGAAGTAAAATCATCCTTGTTTGCAGATGACATGACCTTATATTTGGAAAACACATAAAGGTTCCACCAAAAAGCTATTAGAACTAATAAACAAATTCAGTAAAGTTGCAGGATACAAAATCAACATAATAAAATCAGTAGCATTTCTATATGCCAACAGCGAAAAATCCGAAATTGAAAAAGTAATCTCACTTACAATAGCCATAAATAAATATACCTAGGAATCAACAAAAAAGTGCAAAATTTTCATGAAAACCATGAAACATTGAAAGATATTTTATATTCATAAATTGGATGAATAAGTGTTATTAAAATGTTCATACTACTAAAAACAATCTACAGATTCAATGCAATCTCTATTAAAATACCAATTACATTCTTCACAGAATAGAAATAACAATCCTATCTTTTATGTGAAATCACAAAAAAAAAAACAGAATAGCCAAAGCTATCATAAGCAAAAAGAATAAAACTGTAGCAATCATATTACCTGACTTCAAATAATGCTGCAGCTCTATAGTAACCAAAACAGCATAGTATTGGCATAAAACAGACACATAGACCAAGGAACCAGAACAGAGAACCCAGAAACTAATCTACAAGCTTACAGTGAACCCCTTTTCAACAAAGGTTCCAAGGACATACACTTTGGAAAATACAGTCTCTTCAATAAATGGTGCTGAGAAAACACGATATTCATATTCAGAATAATGAAACTAGACCATATATTGCCTTATACCAAAATCAAGTAAAAGTTAAATAAAGACTTAAATCTAAGACCTCAAACTATGAAACTACTACCGGAAAAAAAAAAAAAAAAAAAAAGGAGAAACTCTCTAGGACATTGCTCTAGGAAAAAATGTTTTGAGTAATATCCCACAGGCACAGGCAGCAAAAAATAGAAAAATGGGATCACACCCAGTTAAGAAGTTTCTACACTGCAAAGGAAACAATCAGCAAATAGACAACCTACAGAATGGGAGTAAATATTTGCAAGCTACGCATCTAAAAAATGATGAATAACCACAATGCATAAGGAGCTCAAAAACTCAATAGGGAAAAATCTAATACACTGATTTTGAAATGGGCGAAGGATCTGAATAGACATTTCTCAAAAGAAGACATATAAATGGCAAACACGCATGTGAAAATGTGCTCGATATTGTTGATCATCAGAGAAATGCGAATCAATACTACAATGAGATATCATCTCACCCCAGTTAAAATGACTTTTATACAAAAGTCAGGCAGTTACAAATGCTGACAAGGATTTGGAGAAAAGGGAACCCTCGTACATTGTTAGTGGAAATGTAAATGAGTAAAACCAGTATAGAGAACAGTTTGGAGGTTCCTCCAAATACCAAAAATAAAGCTACCATATGATTTAGTAATCTCACTGCTGGGTATATATCCAAAAGAAAGGAAATTTGTATATTGATGAGATATCTGCACTCTGATGTTTGTTGCAGCACTGTTCACAGTAGCCAAGATTTGAAAGCAATCGAAGAGTCCATCAGCAGATGAATGGATAAAGAAAACGTGATGGTTCAACATACGCAAATCAAGAAACGTAATCCAGCATATAAACAAAACCAAAGACAAAAACCACATGATTATCTCAATAGATGCAGAAAAGGCCTTGGACAAAATTCAACAGGCCTTCATGCTAAAAACTCTCAATAAATTCGGTATTGATGGAACATATCTGAAAATCATAAGAGCTATTTATTACAAACCCACAGCCAATATCATACTGAATGGGCAAAACCTGGAAGCATTCCCTTTGAAAACTGGCACAAGACAGGGATGTCCTCTCTCACCACTCTTTTCAACATAGTGTTGGAAGTTCTGGCTAGGGCAATCAGGCAAGAGAAAGAAATCAAGGGTATTCAGTTAGGAAAAGAAGAAGTCAAATTGTCCCTGTTTGCAGATGACATGATTGTATATTTAGAGAACCCCATTGTTGTGGCTGGGCGCGGTGGCTCAAGCCTGTAATCCCAGCACTTTGGGAGGCTGAGACGGGCGGATCACGAGGTCAGGAGATCGAGACCATCCTGGCTAACACGGTGAAACACCATCTCTACTAAAAAATACAAAAAAAAAAAAAACACTAGCTGGGTGAGGGGGCAGGCGCCTGTAGTCCCAGCTACTCAAGAGGCTGAGGCAGGAGAATGGCATAAACCCAGGAGGCGGAGCTTGCAGTGAGCTGAGATCCGGCCACTGCACTCCAGCCCGGGCAACAGAGCGACACTCTATCTCAAAAAAAAAAAAGAAAAAGAAAAAGAAAACCCCATTGTCTCAGTCCGAGATTTCCTTAAGCTGATAATCAACTTCAGCAAAGTCTCAGGATACAAAATCAATGTGCAAAAATCACAAGAATTATTTTACACCAGTAACAGACAAACAGAGCAAAATCATGAATGAACTCCCCTTCACAATAGCTTCAAAGAGAATAAAATACCTAGGAATCCAACTTACAAGGGATGTAAGGGACCTCTTCAAGGAGAACTACAAACCACTGCTCAGTGAAATCAAAGAGGACACAAACAAATGGAAGAACATACCATGCTCATGGATAGGAAGAATCAATATAGTGAAAATGGCCATACTGCCCAAGGTAATTTATAGATTCAATGCCATCCCCATTAAGCTACCAATGACTTTCTTCACAGAATTGGAAAAAACTGCTCTAAAGTTCATATGGAACCAAAAAAGACCCCTCATTGCCAAGGCAATCCTAAGCCAAAAGAACAAAGCTGGAGGCATCACGCTACCTGACTTCAAACTATACTACAAGGCTAAAGTAACCAAAACAGCATGGTACTGGTACCAAAACAGAGATATAGACCAATGGAACAGAACAGAGCCCTCAGAAATAATACCACACATCTACAGCCATCTGATCCTTGACAAACCTGAGAAAAACAAGAAATGGGGAAAGGATTCCCTATGTAATAAATGGTGCTGGGAATGTTGACGAGCCATAAGTAGAAAGCTGAAACTGGATCCTTTCCTTACTCCTTATACGAAAATTAATTCAAGATGGATTAGAGACTTAAATATTAGACTTAAACCATCAAAACCCTAGAAGAAAAACCTAGGTAATACCATTCAGGACATAGGCATGGGCAAGGACTTCATGTCTAAAACACCAAAAGCAAGAGCAACAAAAGCCAAAATTGACAAATGGTATCTAATTAAACTAAAGAGCTTCTGCACAGCAAAAGAAACTACCATCAGAGTGAACAGGCAACCTACAGAATGGGAGACAATTTTTGCAATCCAATCATCTGACAAAGGGCTAATATCCAGAACCTACAAAGAACTCAATCAAATTTAAAAGAAAAAAACAAACAACCCCATCAAAAAGTGGCAAAGGATATGAACAGATACTTCTCGAAAGAAGACATTCATACAGCCAACATACACATGAAAAAATGCTCATCATCACTGGCCATCAGAGAAATGCAAATCAAAACCACAATGAGATGCCATCTCACACCAATTAGAATGGCAATCATTAAAAAATCAGGAAACAACAGGTGCTGGAGAGGATGTGGAGAAATAGGATCACTTTTACACTGTTGGTGTGACTGTAAACTAGTTCAACCATTGTGGAAAACAGTGTGACGATTCCTTAAGGATCTAGAACTAGAAATATCATTTGACCCAGCCATCCCATTACTGGGTATATACACAAAGGATTATAGATCATGCTGCTATAAAGACACATACACACATATGTTTATTGTGGCACTATTCACAATAACAATGACTTGGAATCAACCCAAACGTCCATCAGTGACAGACTGGATTAAGAAAATGTGGCACATGTACACCATGGAATCCTATGCAGCCATAAAAAAGGATGAGTTCATGTCCTTTGTAGGGACATGGATGCAGCTGGAAACCGTCATTCTCAACAAACTATCGCAAGAACAGAAAACCCAACACTGCATGTTCTGCCTCATAGGTGGGGGAGGGATAACATAAGGAGATATACCTGATGTAAATGACGAGTTGATGGGTGCTGACGAGTTGATGGGTGCAGCACAGCAACATGGCACAAGTATACATATGTGACAAACCTGCACGTTATGCACATGTACCCTAGAACTTAAAGTATAATAATAATAATAAATAAATAAATTAAAAAAAAATCTTTTCTGCCTGCCAGATCTGAAGACAGCAGCTGATCTTAACAAGGAGGATTCTCCAAATACAGAGCTTGAGCTCTGCTAAGGGACAGACTGTCTCAAGTGGGACACTGACCCACATGCCTCCTGCCTAAGAGACATCCCAGCAACGGTCAATAGACACTTCATACAGGAGATCTCTGGCTGGCATCAGGCAAGTGTCCCTCTGGGACGAAGCTCCCAGAGGAAGGAACAGGCAGCAATGTTTGTTGTTCTGCAGCCTTTGCTGGTGATACCCAGGCAAACAGGGTCTGGAGTGGACCTCGAGAAATCTGCAGTAGACTTGCAGAACAGGGGCCTGACTCTTAGAAGAAAAACTAACAAACAGAAAGCAATAACATCATCATAAACAAAAAGGACCCCCTCACACACAAAAACACCATCCAAAGATCATCATCCTCAAAGATCAAAGGTAGATGAATCCACAAAGATGAGAAAATAAAATAGCACAAAAATTCTGAATATTCAAAACACCATAATGCCTCTTCTCCAAAAATTTGCAACTCCTCTCCAGCAAGGGAACAAAACTGGACAGAGAATGAGTTTGATGAATTGGCAGAAGTAGGCTTCAGAAGGTGGGTAATAGCAAACTCTTCTGAGCTAAAGGAGCATGTTCTAACCCAATCCATGGAAGTTAAGAACCTTGATAAAAGGTTACAGGAACTTCTAACTAGAATAACCACCTTAGACAGGAACATAAATGACCTGATGGAGCGGAAAAACATAGCATGAGAACTTCGTGAAACATATCCACGTATCAATAGACAAATCAATCAAGCAGAAGAAAGGATATCAGACATTGAAGATTAACTTACTGAGACAAGGCATGAAGACAAGATTAGAGAAAAAAGAATGCAAAGGAATAAACAAAGCCTCCAAGAAATACGGAACTATATGAAAAGACCAAAGCTACTTTTGATTGGTATGCCTGAAAGTGATGGGGAGAATGGAACCAAGTTGGAAAACACACTTTAGGAAATCATCCAGAGGAACTTCTCCAAACTAGCAAGACAAGCCAACATTTAAATTCAGGAAATACAGAGAAGACCACTAAGATATTACTCTATAAGAGCAACCTCAACACACATAATTGTTAGATTTTCCAAGGTTGAAAAAAGGAAAAAATGTTAAGGGCAGCCAGAGAGAAAGGCCAGGTTACGGACAAAGGGAAGCCCATCAGACTAACAGTGGATCTCTCTGCAGAAACCCTACAAGCCAGAAGAGAGTAGGGGCCAATATTCAACATTCTTAAGGAAAAAAATTTTCAACCCAGAATTTCATATCCAGCCAAACTAAGCTTCATAAGCAAAAGAGAAATAAAAAACTTGCCAGAGTAGCAAATGCTGAGAGAGTTTGTCACCACGAGACCTGCTTCTGAAGGAAGTAATGAGCATGAAAATGAAAAACTGGTACCAGCCACTGCAAAAACACACCAAAATAACCAAAATATAAAGACCAATGACACTATGATGAAACTTCATCAACTAATATGAAAAATAATCAGCATCATGATGAAAGGATGAAATTTACACATAACCATATTAACCTTAAATGTAAATGGGCTAAATGCTCCAATTAAAAGACACAGGCTGGCAAATTGACAGAGTCAAGAACCATTGACATGGTATATTTAGGAGACCCATCTCACATGCAAATACACACAGGCTAAAAATAAAGAAATGGAGGATTGTGTACAAAGCAAATGGAAAGTAGAAAAAGCAGAGTTCAAATCTGTCTCTGATAAAACAGACTTTAAACCAGCAAAGATCAAAAATATGGTAAAGGGACCAATGCAACAAGAAGAGCTAACTATCCTAAATATATGTGCACCCAGTACAGGAGCACCCAGATTCATAAAGCAAGTTCTTAGAGACCTACAAAAAGACTTAGATTCCCACACAATAGTAGTGGGAGACATTAACACCCCACTGTGAATATAAAACAGATCAATGAGAGAGAATATTAACAAGGATATTCAGGACTTGAACTCAACTCTGGAACTGGTGGACCCAAAAGACATTTACAGAATTCTCCACCCCAAATCATCAGAATATACATTCTTATGAGCACCACATAGCACTTATACTAAAATTGACCACATAATTAAAAGTAAAACACTCCTCAGCAAATGCAAAAGAATGGAAATCATAACAAACAGTCTCTGAGACCACAGTGCAATCAAATTAGAACCCAGGATTAAGACAGTCACTCAAAACTGCACAACTACCTGGAAACTGAACAACCTGCTTCTGAATGACAACTGAGTGAATAACAAAATTAAGGCAGAAATAAAGATGTTCTTTGAAACCAATGAGAACAAAGAGACAAGGTACCAGAATCTCTGGGCACAGCTAGAGCAGTGTGAAGAGGGAAATTTAAAGCACTAAATGCCAACATTAGAAAGTGGAAAAGATCTAAAATTGACACCTTCACATCACAATTAAAAGAAAAGAAAAACAAGAGCAAACAAATTCAAAAGCTAGCAGAAGACAAGAAACTGCTAAGATCAGAGCAGAAATGAAGGAGATAGAGACATGAAAAACACTTCAATAAATCAAGGAGCTGTTTTTTTGAAGAGATTAACAAAATAGATGGACCACTAGCTAGACTAATAAAGGAGAAAAGAGAGAAGAATCAAATAGACACAATATAAATGATAAAGGGAATCCAAATACTGATCCCACAGATACAAACAGCCATCAGAGAATACTATAAACACCTCTATACAAATAAACCAGAAAATCTAGAAGAAATGGATAAATTCTTGGACAAATACACCTTCCCAAGACTAAACCAGAAAGAAGTCAGATCACCTAATAGACCAATATGAAGTTCTGAAATTGAGGCAGTAATTCATAGCCTACCAACAAAAACAATCCCAGAAACAGATAGATTCACAGCCAAATTCTATCAGAGGTACAATGAAGAGCTGGTACCATCTCTTCTGAAACTATTCCAAACAATATAAAAAGAAGGACTCCTCCCTAACTCATTTTGTGAAGCCACCATCATCCTGATACCAAAACCTGGCAGATACACACAAACAAAAAGAAAATTTCAAGTCAGTATCCCTGATGAACATCGATGGGAAAATCCTCAGCAAAATACTGGCAAACTAAACACAGCAGCACATCAAAAAGCTTATCCACCATTATCAAGTCAGCTTTATCCCTGGAATGCAAGGCTGGTTCAACATAAGCAAATCAATAAACGTAATTCATCACATAAACAGAACCAATGACAAAAAACACATGATTATTTCAATAGGTGCAGAAAAGGCCTTCTATAAAATTCAACATCCCTTCGTGCTAAAAACTCTCAATAAACTAGTATTGAAGCATATCTCAAAATAATAGGAGCTGTTTATGACAAACCCATAGCCAATATCATACCGAATAGGAAAAGCTGGAAGCATTCCCCTAAAAAACCAGCACAAGGATGCCCTCTCTCACCACTCCTATTCAACATAGTATTGGAATTTCTGGCCAGTACAATCAGGCAAGAGAAAGAAATAAAGCACCTTCAAATAGGAAGAGAGGAAATCAAATTGTCTTTGTTTGCAGATGACATGATTATACATTTAGAAAACCCCAGCATCTCAGCCCAAAAACTTCTTAAGCTGATAAGCAATTTCAGCAAAGTCTCAGGATACAAAATCAATGTCCAAAAATCATAAGCATTCCTATACACCAACAATAGACCAACAGAGAGTCAAATCATGAGTGAATTCCCATTCACAATTGTTACAAAGAGCATAAAATACCTAGGAATAAAACTTATAAGAGATGTGAAGGACCTCTTCAAGGAGAACTACAAACCACTGCTCAAGGAAATAAGAGAGGACACAAACAAATGGAAAAACATTCCATGCTCATGGATAGGAAGAATCAATACTGTGAAAACGGCCATACTGCCCAAAGTAATTTATAGATTCAATGCTATTACCATCAAGCTGCCAGTGACTTTCTTTGCAGAATTAGGCAAAACTTCTTTAAATTTCATATGGAACCAAAAAAGAGCCTGTATATTCTAAGCAAAAGAACAAAGCTGGAGGCATCACACTACCTGACTTCAAACTATGTTACAAGGCTACAGTAACCAAAACACCATGGTACCAGTACCAAAGCAGATATATAGACCAATGCAATAGAACAGAAGCCTCAGAAATAACACCACACATCTACAACCACCTGATCTTCAACCAATCTGACAAAAACAAGCAATCAGGTTGAAGATTCCCTATTTAATAAATGGTGCTAGGAGGGCGGGTGCAGTGGCTCACGCCTGTAATCCCAGCACTTTGGGAGGCTGAGGCGGGAGGATCACCTGAGGTCAAGAGTTCGAGATGAGCCTGGCCAACATGGTGAAACCCTGTCTCTACTGAAAATACAAAAATTAACTGGGCTTGATGGCAGGTGCCTGTAATTCCAGCTACTTGAGAGGCTGAGGCAGGAGAATCATTTGAACCCGAGAGGCAGAGGTTGCAGTCAGCTGAGATTGCACCTTTGCACTCCAGCCTGGGGGACAAGAGTGAGATTTTGTCTCAAAAAAATAAAACTAAATGGTGCTGGAAAAACTGACTTGCCATATGCAGAAAACAGAAACTGGACCCCTTATTTACACCTTATAGAAAAATTAACCCAAGATGGATTAAATACTTAAAAGTACAACCCCAAACCATAAAAACCCTAAGAGAAAACCTCAGCAATACCATTCAGCATATACGCATGGGGAAAGACTTCGTGACCAAAACACCAAAAGCATTTGCAAATAAAAAGCCCAAATTGACATATGGGATCTGATAAACTTAAGAGCTTCTGCACAGCCAAAGAAACTATCATCAGAGTGAACAAGCAACCTTCAAAATGGGAGAAAATTTTTGCAAGCTACCCATCTGACAAAGGTCTAATATCCAGAATCTACATGAACTTAAACAAATTTCCAGGAAAACAAACAAAGAAACAACCCCATTAAATTCTCGGTGAAGTATATGAACAGACACTTCTCAAAAGAAGACATTTATATTTCCAAGAAACATATGAAAAAGAAAAAAAGCCCATCATCACTTGTCATTAAAGAAACGCAAATCAAAACCACAATGAGATACCATCTCATGCCAATTAGAATGGAAATTATTAAAAAGTCAGGAAACAACAGATGCTTATGAGGCTGTGGAGAAATAGGAAAACCTGTACACCGTTGATGGTAGTGTAGATTAGTTCAACCATTGTGGAAGACAGTGTGGCAATTCCTCAAGGATCTAGAACCAGAAATACCATTTGACCCAGCAAGTAAATCATTCTAGTATAAATACACATGCAGATATATGTTTATCGCAGCACTATTTAAAATAGCAAAGACTTGAAACCAACCCAAATGCCCATCAATGATAGACTGGATAAAGAGAATGTGGCACATATACACCATGGAGTACTATGGAGCCATAAAAAAGGAATAAGATCGTGTTTTTTTGAAGGGACATGGTTGAAGCTGAAAGACATCCTCAGCAAACTAACACAGGAACAGAAAATCAAACATCACATGTTCTCGCTCATAAGTGGGAGTTGAACAATGAGCACTTGTTCAACTTGGGCACAGGGACAGTAACATCACACACTGGGGCCTGTCAGGGGTTAGGGGGTAAGGGGAGTGAGAGCATTAAGACAAATACCTAATGCATGCGCAGCTTGAACTCTGGATGATGGATTGATCCGTGCAGCAAACCACCATGGCACATGTATACCTATGTAACAAACCTGTACATTCTGCACATGTATCCCAGAACTTAAAATAAAAAGAAAAGAAAGTATTATCTCCTTGTCTATTTTTTTTAAAGAGTTTGAGTAGAATTGGTATTAGTTATACAACAAATGTTTGGTAAAATTCAGCAGTGTAGCTATTGAGTCCTATGCTTTCCTTTGCTGGAAAACTTTTTATTGCAGCTTCAATCTTAACTGGGTTTTTTTGTTTGTTTGTTTGTTTTGGTTTGGTTTGGTTTGGTTTTTTTTTTGAGACAGAGTCTCACTCTGTTTCCCAGGCTAGAGTGCAGTGGTACAATCTCGGCTCGCCCCAACCTCTGCCTTCCAGATTCAAGCATTCCTCCTGCTTCTGCCTCCTGAGTAGCTGGGATTACAGGTGCACATCAGCACGCCTGGCTAATTTTTGTATTCTTAGTAGAGATGAGGTTTCATCATGCTGGCCTGGCTGGTTGTGAACTCCTGACCTCAAATGATCCCCCCACCTCGGCCTCCAAACATGCTGGAATTACAGGCGTGAGTCACTATGCCCAGCTGATTTCACTACTTCTTATTGGTCTATTCAGATTTTGAATTTTTTTTTTTAATGTTTCAATCTTGGTAGGTTGCATATGTCCGGGAATTTATCTATTTTTTTAGCTTTTCCAATTTATCAGCATATTATTGCTCTTAGTAGTCTCTAAATAATCCACTGAATATCTGTAAGATCAGTTATATGATCCCTTTTTTATCCCTGAGTTTATTTGTTCGGATCTTTATTTTCTTAGTCTGGCTAAAGGTTTATGAATATTTTTATCTTTTCACAAGAAAAATTTTTTATTTTGGTGATCTTTTGTATTTTTGTTTCAACTTTATTTCTGCTCTGATCTTTGTTATTTCTTTTCTTCTACTAATTTTGGTTTTGGTTTGTTCTTCCTTTTATAGTTCTTCAAGATACATTGTTACGTTGTTTATTTAAAGTTTTTCTACTTTTTTTGGTGTAGGTTCTTATTGCTATAAACTTTCTTCTTCCATTGGTTTTGGTAAGTTGCAGTTCCATTTTTTTTTTTTTTTCTTTTTGACAGTCCCGCTCTGTCGCCCAGGGTGGAGTGCAGCGGCGCGATTTTGGTTCACTGCAAGGTCTGCCTCCTGGGTTCACAGCCATTCTCCTGCCTCAGCCTCCTGAGTAGCTGGGACTACAGACGCCTGCCACCACGCCCAGCTAATATTTTGTATTTTTTGGAGAGATGGGGTTTCACCGTGTTAGCTAGGATGGTCTCAATCTCCTGACCTCGTGATCTGCCTGCCTCGGCCTCCCAAAGTGTTGGGATTACAGGCGTGAGCCCGTGAGCCACCGCGTCCAGCTCATTTGTTTTAATTTTTTACTGAAATGTTTCTTCACTTCTTTACTGAGTCACTTGTTATTCAGGAGCATTTTTTTTTTTAATTTCCCTGTGTTTTTGTAATTAGTACAGATACTTTTGTTATTGATTTCTAGTTTTGGTCCATTGTGATCGAAGATGGTTAATATTATTTAAAAAAAAAACTTAAGACTTTTTGTGACCTAACATATAGTCTATTGTTTATATTGTTCTACGTGTTGAGGAGAAGAATGTGTGTTCTGCACCTGCTTGATGAAATATTCTGTAAAGCTCTTAGGGTCATTTGGTCTATAGTGCAGATTAAGTCTGATATTTTTGTTTATTTTCTATCTAAATGACCTGTCTAATGCTGAACGTAGGGTCTTGAAGTCTCCAGCTATTACAGTTTAGGGGCCTATCTCTCTCTTCAGCTCTAATAATATTTGCTTTATATCTGGATGCTTCAGTGTTGGGGGTGTATACATTTACAATTATTATGTCCTCTAGTTTAATTGATATCTTTATAATTATGTAATGACCTTCTTTGTCTCTTTTTATAGTTTTTGTCTTCAAATCAGTTTTGACTGAGAGAGGTATAGATACATCCCTTTATTATCATTCTATGTGTGTCTTTATAGGTGACATGTGTTATTTGAAGGGAACAGATCATTTGGTCTTCTTTAAAATAAATCTATTCAGCCACTCTATGTGTTTTGATTAGGGAGTTTAGTGCATTTACATTCAATGTTCTTATTAATAAGTAAGAACTGGCTGGGCATGGTGGCTCATGCCTGTAATCCCAGCACTTAGGGAGGCTGTGGTGGGTGGATCACCTGAGGTCAAGAATTTGAGGCCAGCCTGATCAACATGGAGAACCCCATCTCATATATATATATGAGTGAGCCGAGATCGTGCCTTTGCACTCTAGCCTGGGCAACAAGAGGGAAACTCCATGTCAAAGAAAAAAAATTAAGAACGTACTCTTGCCATTTTGTTATTTGTTTTCTGGTTGTTTTGTGGTCTTTTTTTTCCTTTCTTCTTTCTTTTCTGTCTTCCTTTTGGTGATGGTGATTTTCTCAGGTAGTATGTTTTATTTTATTTTATTTTTTAACTTTTTGTCTATCTGTTGTAGGTTTGTAGGGTTTTTTTTTATTTGAGGTTACCATGAGACAAATAACATCTTATATCCCATTATCTTAAATGTATCACAACTTAACACTGATTGCAAAAACAAACAAGCAAAGAGGAAGCTAATAAAAACTCTATACTTTTAATTTATCCCCCCTCTACTTTTTAACATTTTGCTTTTTCGACTTAAACATTATTATATTGACTATGTCTTAAAGTTGTAATTATTTTGATAGGTTCATCTTTTACTGTTTCTACTCAAGATATGAGTAGTTCACACAACACAATTTTAGTATTATGAACTTAGTATTACCAGTGAGTTTTGTACCTTCAGATGATTTCTTATTGCTCATTAAGAGCTTTTTTTCCAAATTAAGGAAACATTTGTAGCATTTCTCATAGACATGTCTGGTGTTGATGGAATTCCTCAGGTTTTGTTTGTATGGGAAAGTCTTTATTTCTCATTTGTGTTTGAAGCATATTTTCACTGGAGATACTATTTTATGATAAAAGTTTTCTCTTTTTTTTCTTCAGAACTCTAAATGTCATGCCACTCTTTCCTGGTCTATAAGGTTTTACTGAGAAATATGCTTCCAGATATATTGGAGCTCCTTTGTATGTTATTTTATTTATTTATTTATTTATTTATTTATTTATTTAGATGGAGTTTCACTTTGTCTCCCAGGCTGGAGTGCAGTGGCATGACCTCGGCTCACTGCAACCTCTGCTTACCGGGTTTGAGTGATTCTCCTGCCTCAGCCTCTGGAGTAGCTGAGATTACAGGCACCCGCCACCATGCCCAGCTAATTTTTATATTTTTAGTAGAGGTGGGGTTTTGCTATATTGGCCAGGCTGGTCTCGAACTCCTGACTTCAAGCAATCCACCCGCCTCAGCCTACCAAAGTGCTGGAATTTCACGCGTGAGCCACCGTGTCTGGCCTATTTGTTCCTTTTCTCTTGCTGCTTGTAGGATTTTTTCTTTATCCTTGACTTTTGAGCATGCATTAGTCCATTTTGATGCTGCTGATAAAGACATACCTGAGACTGGGAAGGAAAGGTTTAATTGAACTCACAGTTCCACATGGCTGGGGAGCCCTCAGAATAATGGCCGGAGGTGAAAAGTAGTTCTTACATGTAGGCAGCAAGAGAAAATGAGGAAGAAGCAAAAGCAGAAATCCCTGATAAACCCATAAGATCTCATGAGACTTATTCACTATCACAAGAATAGCACAGGAAAGACCAGCCACCATGATCCAGTTACCTCCCCAAGGGTCCCTCCCACAACATGTAGGAATTCTGAGATATACAATTCAAATTGAGATTTGGGTGGGGAAACAGCCAAACCGTATCATCCCATCCCTGGACCCTCCAAATCTCACATCCTCACATTTCAGAACCAATTATGCCTTTTCAACAGTCCCCCGAAATGTTAACTCATTTTAGCATTAATCCAAAAATCCACAGTCCAAAGTCTCATCTCAGACAAAGCAAGTCCTGTCCACCTATGAGTCTGTAAAATCAAAAGCTAGTCAGTCCCTAGATACAATTGGAGTACAGGTATTTGGTAAATACAGCCATTCCAAGTAGGAGAAATTGGCCAAAACAAAAGGGCAGTTCAATTTTAAAGCTCCAAAAGGATCTCCTTTTCTCCAGGTCTCACATTCAGGTCATGCTGAGGCAAGAGTTGAGTTCCCATGGTCTTGGGCAGCTCTGCCCCTGTGGCTTTGCAGGGTACAGCTCCCTCCCAGCTGCTTTCATGGGCTGGCATTAAGTGTCTGTGACTTTTCCAGGTGCATGGTGCAACCTGTCAGTGGATCTACTATTCTGGGATCTGGAGGACAGTGGCCCTCTTCTCACAGCTCTACTAGGTAGCGAACCAGTAGGGACTCTGTGTGGGGGCTCCACCTCCCCATTTCCTTCCACACTGCCCTAGCAGAGTGTCTCCATTAGGGCCATGCCCCTGCAACAAACTTTTGCCTGGGTATACAGGTGTTTCCATACATCTTCTGAAATAAAGGCAGAGGTTCCCAAACCTCAATTCTTGACTTCTGTGCACCCTCAGGCTCAACACCACTTGGAAGCTGCCAAGGCTTGGGCCTTTCACCCTCTGAAGCCACAGCCTGAGATCTACATTTTCACCTTTCAGTCACAGCTAGAGTGACCAGGACACCGGGCTCCAAGTCCCTAAGCTGCAGACAGCATGAGGACTCTGGCCCTGGCTCATGAAACCACTTTTTACTCCTGGGCCTCCAGGTCTGTGATGGGAGGGGCTGCTGCAAAGGTCTCTAACACGCCCTGGAGACATTCTCCTCATGCTCTTGGGGATCAGCATTGGGCTCCTTGCTAGTTATGGAAATTTCTGCACCTATCTTAAATTTCTCCTCAGAAAATGGATTTTTCTTCTCTACTGCATCATCAGGCTGCAAATTTTCTGAACTTTTATGGTCTGTTTCCCTTTTAGAATGGAATACTTTTAACAGCACTCAA
The DNA here is from genome assembly GCF_049350105.2 of Macaca mulatta. NCBI lineage: Eukaryota > Metazoa > Chordata > Mammalia > Primates > Cercopithecidae > Macaca > Macaca mulatta. The sequence goes on along the minus strand of NC_133426.1, from coordinate 56,836,154 downwards.
GTCACCTTTTGAATGCTTTGCTACTTAGAAATGTCTTCTGCCAGATATCCTAAATAATCTCTCTCAAGTTCAAAATTTCACAAATACCTAGGGCAGGGGCAAAATGCCATCAGTCTCTTTGCTAAAACATAACAAGAGTCACCTTTGCTCCATTTGCCAACAAGTTCCTCATCTCCATCTGAGACCACCTCAGCCTGGACCTTATTGTTCGTATCACTATCGGCATTCTCGTCAAAGCCATTAAACAAGTCTCTAGAAGGTTCCAAAATTTCTCACATTTTGCTGTGTTCTTCTGAGTCCTCCAAACTCTTCCAGCCTCTGCCTGTTATCCTGGTCTAAAGTCACTTCTACTGAAAGGAGCTGGGCACATTCCTCAGCCCCGGGCTCAAAACTCCCTGAGCCTAGCACAAACACATCCCATCCTCCCATCCCACCACCATATATCTCTCAAACTCCCTGAGCTCAGTACAAACACCACCTGGAAAGTCTCCGATAAGGAGACAGCCGTTCAAGGTTACTGAAAGCGCAGGAGCCAAAAGAATTTCTTTGTTCCCCTACAACTTTCGGGCTATAAAAAGCAAACGCTCGCATTGTTCGGGGCCCTCTTGTATACTGTGTAAAGGAGGGACCAAGTTCGAACTTGTAGTAAAGATCCTTGCCGCTTGGCTTTGACTCTGGACTCTGGTGGTCTTCTTTGGGGAACAAACAGTCTGGGCATAACATCTGGGGGCCCGTCCGGGATTCCCCAAGCCCACCAGACCCCTGGTCAACGGATCTGCTAGGATCGATCTACTGATAGGTGAGCTGGCTCATCTCCGTTTGTCTGTCTGTGTCTGTGTGTCTGTTCTGAATCTGAATCTCTGACTCGCGAGGTCTGAAACTGAGGCTGGCACAGTCCTGGCGGACGCGCTATAGGACAGCCAGTGGAGACCAGTGGGAGACGTCCCCTGGCTCTCTTCTGATTTAAATTGCGATCTGAGTTGCCGGAGCGGGTTCGCAATCCGGGCAACAGCCGAATCTGACCCCGGTCCTCGGGTGCGCGCTTGCAGTCTGAATCTGACCCCGGTCCCCGGGTGCGCGCTCGCCGTCTGAATTGCCCCGGTCCCCGGGTGCGCGCTCGCAGTCTGAATCTGACCCCGGTCCCCAGGTGCGCGCTCGCCGTCTGAATTGCCCCGGTCCCCGGGTGCGCGCTCGCCGTCTGAATTGCCCCGGTCCCCGGGTGCGCGCTCGCCGTCTGAATTGCCCCGGTCCCCGGGCTCCAGGCTTCCGGCGCGCTCCCGGGCCCGGTCCCCGGGCTCCCGGCTTCCGGCGCGCCCCCGGGCCCGGTCCCCGGGCTCCCGGCTTCCGGCGCGCCCCCGGCCCCGGTCCCCGGGCTCCCGGCTTCCGGCGCGCGCTCGCGGCCCCGGTCCCCGGGCTCCCGGCTTCCGGCGCGCGCTCGCGGCCCCGGTCCCCGGGCTCCCGGCTTCCGGCCCGCGCTCGCGGCCCCGGTCCCCGGGCTCCCGGCTTCCGGCCCGCGCTCGCGGCCCCGGTCCCCGGGCTCCCGGCTTCCGGCGCGCGCTCGCGGCCCCGGTCCCCGGGCTCCCGGCTTCCAGCGCGGATTTCCTTTACAGGGATTCCAACCCACATTCCTTTACAAAAAGAGACACAGAAAGTGAGACTGAAAAGAAAAAAAAATAAGTGAGAGAGAGACCATAGAGATGGGAAAAGGAGAAAGTGAGAAGGGAAATCGGAAAGAGAAAGGGGAGAAAACGGCAGACGTGGAGAGTCAGAGAAAGAGACTGAGTATAAAGGAGAAAGGACACGGGATGACAGAGAGACAGAGAGAGAAAGCGCGCGCGAATAAGATAGAAACTTAAAGAAAAGACCCTGTAAGTATGTCAATCAAAGATTTAGACAGAAACGGAAAGATTAGAGAGAGAGATAGAGGGACAGAGCAGGCGGAGGGGAGGCGGGCTCGCTGAAAGGGAAAGTAACTTTAAAAGGCTGGGGGGGCGGACGCGAGGGCGCACTTCGCGGACTAGGCCCCCCCCCCAGCCGCCTGACTCCACGGTGGCTTTACCCCTTCGGGAAATAAAACCCCCAGATGACACAGGAATCCCCAAGCTCCAGTACTGGCCATTCTCCACCAGTGATCTGTATAACTAAAAGGCTCAGAGTGCTCGGTTTTCAGACAACCCCAAAGATTTACTGGCTTTACTGGATAGTGTCATGTTCACCCACCAGCCCATTTAAGATGATTGTCAGCAGCTCCTCCGAATCTTGGTTACCACGGAGGAGCGAGAGGGAATACAGGTAAAAGCTGGAAAGCTGGTCCCGGGGGACGATGGTCAACCGACTGCTAACCCTGACCTCATAAACGCGACCTTTCCTCTGACCAGGCCGGCGTAGGACTACAACACGGCAGAAGGTAAGGGACGGCTACACCTTTATCGCCAGACTCTAATGGCAGGTCTCCGGGCAGCTGCTCGCAAGCCCACTAATTTGGCTAAAGTATATTCTATTCTGCAGGGAAAGACAGAGAGCCCAGCCACCTACTTAGAAAGATTAATGGAAGCTTTTAGACAGTACACCCCCATAGATCCAGAGGCTCCAGGAAGTCAGGCAGCTATTGTAATGTCATTCGTAAATCAGGCAGCCCCAGATATTAAAAGAAAACTCCAGAAATTAGAAGACTTGGAAGGAAAGCGGATTCAAAACCTCCTTCAGATAGCCCAGCAGGTTTATAATAACAGAGATACTCCAGAAAAAAAGGCAATTTAAGGCCACTAAAAAAAATGACCAAGGTCCTGGCAGCAGTAGTACAGAAAGAACATCTACAGCCAGAGTACACCCAACCTAGGCGGCCCCCCCAGGCATAATAATCTGAAAAAAGACCAATGTGCCTACTGCAAGGAGGCTGGCCACTGGGTAAGAGACTGCCTCGCTACTGCCCAACCTGGACCTGGACGCCCCACTCCACGACTGCACCGAGGTACTAGCTCAGGTGCACGGAGTTCGAGAAGACCTGCAGGATCGCCCACTTCCTGACGCCGACCTCGTCTGGTTCACTGATAAGAGCAGCTTCATGCATCAGGGCCAGAGATACGCTGGAGCGGCAGTAACTTCAGAGACTGAGGTAATCTGGGCGGAACCCCTGCCCCCGGGGACATCGGCCCAGAAGGCCGAACTAATAGTGCTCACCCAAGCTCTTACCTTAGGGGCGGAGAAAAAGCTGACGTTATATACAGACAGCCGATATGCTTTTGCAACAGCGCATATACATGGGGCCATTTACAGGGAGCGGGGGTTACTAACGGCTGAAGGAAAAGAAATAAAAAACAAGCAAGAAATCCTAGCCCTGCTAACAGCCCTATGGAGGCCAGAAAAGTTAGCCATTGTGCATTGCCCAGGGCATCAGAAACTAACTACTCCAACTGCTCAAGGCAACTTTCTAGCGGACCAAACTGCAAGAAAGGTGGCGAAGGCTCCCAGCCAACTCCTTGCACTCCAGCTCCCTGACCCGGGCCCCCGGGACTTGCCATATTTCCCTGATTATTCAGAACAAGATCTCCAGTGGATTGACAAGCTTCCCCTGAAACAGATCCAGAATGGGTGGTGGACTGATACTAATGACCAAACCATCCTACTAGAAAAATTAGGACAACAAATGTTAGAACACATCCACCGAACCACCCACCTGGGCGCTCGGCGGATGATAGACCTGATCAGACGCTCTAAGCTCAAATTCAGACATACAGCTGAGATGGCCAGCAACATCGTGACAAGTTGCAAAGTCTGCCAGCTTAACAACGCCTACCCCCAATCCCAGGCTACAACGGGAACAAGGCTTAGGGGAACCAGGCCCGGTATCTACTGGGAAGTAGATTTTACTGAGATAAAGCCAGGAAAATACGGGTATCGGTACTTACTTGTCTTTGTAGATACTTTTTCAGGGTGGACTGAAGCATTCCCCACCAAGAAAGAAACTGCTCAGGTTGTAGCAAAGAAAATCCTGGAAGATATCCTCCCCAGGTATGGCTTCCCTGTCCAGATAAGGTCAGATAATAGGCCGGCCTTCGTCGCTAAGGTAAGTCAGGATTTGGCTTCCATCCTTGGGGCAAATTGGAAACTACATTGCACTTACAGGCCCCAGAGTTCAGGACAGGTAGAGAGAATGAATCGGACCTTAAAAGAGACCTTAACTAAATTAACTATGGAGACTGGCGCTAATTGGGTGGTCCTTCTCCCCTACGCTCTGCTCCGGGCCCGTAATACCCCTTACAGACTGGGCCTTACTCCTTATGAAATTATGCATGGCAGACCCCCACCCTTAGTTCCCGGCCTAAAAGATGATCTGCTCAAGTCCGAAACAGAAAATGTCTCTGAACTCTTGTTTTCCCTACAAGCCTTGCAGAAAATTCATCAAGAAATCTGGCCCAAGCTGAAGGAACTATATGAGACCGGTCCCCCGCCGACACCCCATCCGTACCAGCCGGGAGACTGGGTCCTGGTCAAGCGACACCGACAAGAGACCCTAGAACCCAGGTGGAAAGGACCACTCCAGATACTCCTAACCACACCCACCGCCCTGAAGGTAGAAGGCATCGCATCGTGGATCCACTACACCCACGTCAAGCCAGTGGACCCAACCTCTGATCTTCTGGGACCAATCACGGCGGCGGCTGAAGCACCGGACACGTGGACTGTGGACAGAGCTAGGAACAACCCCTTAAAACTCACCCTGCGCCGGCAGCATAGCTCACTGCAAACATGCAGTTAGGTAGTCTAACCCTAATGTTAGTCGCCCTAGTGGCCGCTGGAGAAATCACAAAACCAGCTCATAATCCCTTTGTCTGGAGATTCTGGCTTTATGAAAACCGAACCCACCCTGGGCAACCTCATAAGCCCGGAAAATTATTGGCCAGTGCTGATTGCCCTTCCTCAGGGTGCAACAGCCCAATTCTACTAAATTTTACTGGTTTTCAAATAGCCAAACCTATGACACCAATAATATGCTTTGAGTTTGATCAGACTAAATACAATTGTAAACACTATTGGTGGCACCAAAATGCTGGCTGTCCTTATAACTATTGTAACATCCACAGACCCCGTTATTGGGGAGACAGAAAACAGTTAGACCCTAAATGGCCCTTCTATCGTAGACGGGATAGAGACTTTCCATATACATGGATAGTTAGAGACCCCTGGAACTCCCGCTGGACCACACCTCAACATGGGGCTGTATACTACTCCCCCTCCTCCACATGGCCTAGCAGTCACCTCTATCTGTGGCGAGGCCTAGTGCAAGTACTGCCCCTGGTCCACGGGAATATCCAACGACAGGAAAACAGACTAACACAAGACTTACGTCCTTTCTCCTGGTTAAAGTTATTACAAGAAGGACTAGAACTTGCTATCCTTACAGGACTTCATAGCCTGTCTGGCTGCTTCCTGTGCGCCACTCTAGGGCGTCCACCGCTAACAGCTGTCCCTCTGCCATGGGGACCCTCTACCTTTGCCCAAGCTAACAACCTCCGAAACCACTCGTATGCTCCTATCCTGAACGTGCCCCTATACCTAAACCCCAGTCAGGAGAAGTTTCCCTACTGTTTCTCAGGAACCAATTCCAGCCTCTGCAGCATCACTGCAACGCCCCCTAATATCACCTTAAGGGCTCCATCAGGCATATTCTTCTGGTGTAATGGAACCTTATCTAAGAACCTACCTAGTCCTTCTGTTAATAACCTACTATGTCTCCCTGTCACATTAGTTCCCCGGTTGACTCTACTAACTGCTGGCGAGTTCCTAGGGTATACCGGTAACTGGACTAGTGCTGTTATTCACCCAGACCCTAGACCAAGACCTGCACGAGCCATATTTCTCCCCCTCATTGCAGGAATCTCCCTCACCGCATCCTTCATTGCGGCCGGACTGGCGGGGGGAGCCCTAGGTCACACCCTCATAGAAAGTAACAAGTTATACCAACAATTTGCCGTTGCTATGGAGGAGTCGGCTGAGTCCCTTGCCTCCCTTCAGCGGCAGCTCACGTCCCTAGCTCAGGTAACCTTGCAAAACCGGAGGGCCCTAGACCTACTCACTGCAGAAAAAGGTGGTACATGTATATTTCTAAAAGAAGACTGTTGTTTCTACATAAATGAATCAGGACTTGTAGAGGACCGGGTCCAACAGTTACGCAAGTTAAGCACTGAAGTAAAAACACGGCAGTTTGCTTCAGCTGCAGACCAATGGTGGAATTCCTCTATGTTTTCTCTGTTAGCCCCCTTCCTTGGACCCCTGCTAAGTCTACTATTTCTGCTTACCGTAGGACCTTGTGTTGTTAACAGAATTTTACAATTTGTTAGGGAGAGATTTGACACCGTACAACTCATGGTCCTCAGAGCCCAATACCAACCTGTAAACGCTGAAACAGAATCAGATCTATAAGACCCAAGATTGGCTCTAAAGATACCTGAAAAGAAGGGGGGAATGAAAGGAGCTGGGCACATTCCTCAGCCCCGGGCTCAAAACTCCCTGAGCCTAGCACAAACACATCCCATCCTCCCATCCCACCACCATATATCTCTCAAACTCCCTGAGCTCAGTACAAACACCACCTGGAAAGTCTCCGATAAGGAGACAGCCGTTCAAGGTTACTGAAAGCGCAGGAGCCAAAAGAATTTCTTTGTTCCCCTACAACTTTCGGGCTATAAAAAGCAAACGCTCGCATTGTTCGGGGACCTCTTGTATACTGTGTAAAGGAGGGACCAAGTTCGAACTTGTAGTAAAGATCCTTGCCGCTTGGCTTTGACTCTGGACTCTGGTGGTCTTCTTTGGGGAACAAACAGTCTGGGCATAACACTACATTTTTGGTTATCTTTTCAGCAACACCCCACTCTACAGGTACCAATTTACTGTGTTAGTTTGTTCTCACACTGCTAATAAAAAAATACTTGAGACTGAGAAGAAAAATAAGTTTAATTGGACTTACAGTTCCACATGCCTAAGGAGGCCTCAGAATCATGGCAGGAGGTGAAAGACACTTCCTACATGGCAGCAGCAAGAGGAAATGAGGAAGAAGCAGAAGCAGAAACCCCGATAAATTCATCAGATCTCATGAGACTTATTCACTATCATAAGAATAGCACAGGAAAGACCAGCCCCATGATTCAATTACCTCTCCCTAGGTCCCTTCCACAACGTGTGGGAATTCTGTAAGATACAATTCAAGTTGAGATTTGTTTGGGGACACAGTCAAATCATATCAGGGAGTTTGATTTTTAAAGCCTTGAAGTAGTCTTATTTTGGTATATCTGCCTGGTGTTCTGTAACCTTTTAATACTTAAATACTGATATCTTTCTTTAGATTTGAAAATTTCTTCATTATTATTTTTTGAATAAATATTCTACCCCATCTCTCTTTCTCTCTGCTTCCTTTTTAAGTCCAATAACGCTTAGATTTACCCTTTTGAAGCATTTTCTAGGTTTTGCAGGCAAGATTCATTTTTATTCTTTTGTCTCCTCTGATTGTGTATTATCAAATAACCTGTTTTCAAGCTCATTAATTGTGTCATCCACTTGATCAATTTTGCTCTTGAGAGACTCTGATGCATTCTTTAGTATGTCAATTGGGTTTTTTAGCTGTACAGTTTCTACTTGATTTTTAAAGTTATTTCAGTGTATTTAAAAAAAATTAATGGGATTCTGAATTTCTTTGCTGTATTATCTTGGATTTTTTGGGGTTTCCTCAACACAGCTATTTTGAATTCTTTCTGTAAGATCACATGTCTCTATCACTCTGGGATCTGTCACTGGTGCCTTATTTAGTTCATTTGGTGAGGTCATGTTTTCCTGGATTGTCTTCATGCTTTGGGATGCTCATCAATGTTTGGGCAGTGAAGAGTCAGATATTTATTGTAGTCTTCACAGACTAGGCTTGCTTTATCCATTCTTTTTGGAAAGGTTTTCTAAGTAGTCATAGGGAATTCAGTGTTGTGATTCAAATCTTTGGTTACCGCAGTTACATTTGCATTAGGGGAGCACCCCAAGCCCAGTAATGCTGTGACCCTTTTGGACTCATAGAGGTACTTCCTTTGTGGTCTTGGGTACAATCTTGGAGAATTCTATAAATTATCAAGCAAAGACTCTTGTTTTCTTCACTTTCTTTCTCCAAAACAAGGGGAGTATTTCTATCTGTGCTTAACTGCCTGGAGCTGGAGAAGCGGTGACACAAACATCCACGTGGTAACAACTACTGGGACTCTGCTGGCCATACCCAAAACCAGCACAGTACTGGGTCTCACTGAATGCCCACAGAGAGCACTGCCTTGCTACTGCTAATGTTCACTCAAGTCCCAAGAACAGGTTGTGAATGCAACTAGGCTTGTGTCTTTCCCTTCAGAATGATGAGTTCCCCCCACTTGCCAACCAACCAAAGATGGTCTAGAAATACCATCCAAGAGTTAGGGCCTGTAGCTGTAAACCTTAGGAATCTGCTCAGCGCTCTATTCTACTGTGGCTGAGCTGGCACCCAATGCCACAAGACAAAATCCTTCTCACTCATTCCTCTCCTTTTCTCATGCTGAAGGTGTCTGTCCTTGTGTTCATCACTGCCCCAGGCCACAGCAAATACTGCCTGGCTACTGCTGATGTTCACTCAAGGCTCATGGGCACTTCAGTGAGCTTCTGGTACATGCCACCAGGCTTGGGTCTCTACCTTCAGAGCAGTGGGCTTCTTTGTGGCCCAGCATGGGTCCAGAAACGTCATCCAGGAGTTGAGGACTAGAATCAGTGACCCCAGAACTCCACTTGGTGCTCTACTCCACTGAGGCAGAGCTGGTGCCCAAACTTCAAGACAATGTCCCCTTTACTCTTCCTACTCCGTTTCTCAAGCAGTAGGATTCCCTTGCTGTGTCCGCCACAACTGGAAATGTGCTGGGTCACACCTGAAGTCAGCAGGGCTCTGGGCCTCACCCAAAGCCCACAATGAGTATAGCTTGGCAAGTACTGATGTTTATTCAAGAATCAAGGCCTCTTTAGTCAACAGGTAATAAATCCTGCCAGGACTGTATCTTTTCCTTCAAGGCAGTGGGTTTCCTTCTGGCCCAGGGTGTGTCTAGAAATGTCATTTGGGAGCTAGGAGCTGGAATGCAGGCCTCAGGACTCTGCCTGGTGCCCTATTATGCTGTGGCTGAGCTAGTATCCAAGTTTCAAGACAAAGTTTCCTATATTCTCCCCTCTCTTCTGCTCAAGCAGAAAGAAAGAGACTCTCCCAGAGTTAGAAGCTCTTCTGCCTAGGGTTATGCATGTACTCCTTGGCTGCCCCAGTTGGTGTCTCAGTAGGTCACATACACCCCAAGTCCACTGGCTATGAGCTCACATGGCACCAGCATTTGTTTGGAAATTGCAGTTATTGTGACCCTGACTATCTTTCAAGATCACTTAGGGCCCAGAGTGCTATTTAGCCCATGGTAGTGGGGATAGCCAGAACTCAGTTTGCAACCACTGAGATAGACAATTTCCCTCTGGCTTGGGTTGGTTTAAATTTTCTCTCCATGAGTGCTGGCTGAATTTTGCCCCATGTTTTTCTCTGTTGTGACAGGGCAGCACTGAGTTCCAATGCAAAATTTCACAGTCACTGCACTCTCTCTCCCTGAAGCACAGGGATTATCTCTTTGTGCCAGGAACCACTGCTGGCTAATCTGAGGGGTGGTGTCAGTAACTTAAGGCTGTATTTTCTACCCTCCTCAGTGTCTCTTTCCTTGATGTGATGTTAAAATCAGGTACTGTGACCAATCACCTGATCTTTGGTTCTTTTTTTTTTTTTTTTTTTTTTTTTTTTGAGATGGAGTCTCGCTCTGTCGCCCAGGCTGGAGTGTAGTGGCCAGATCTCAGCTCACTGCAAGCTCCGCCTCCCGGGTTTACGCCATTCTCCCGCCTCAGCCTCCCGAGTAGCTGGGACTACAGGCGCCCGCCACCTCGCCCGGCTAAGTTTTTGTATTTTTTAGTAGAGACAGGGTTTCACCGTGTCAGCCAGGATGGTCTCGATCTCCTGACCTCGTGATCCGCCCGTCTCGGCCTCCCAAAGTGCTGGGATTACAGGCTTGAGCCACCACGCCCGGCGATCTTTGGTTCTTATGAAGATGCTTTCTTGCATGGGTAGTTGTACAATTTGGTGTTCCTGTGTTGGGGGGTGATCACTAGAGGGTTCTATTTAGCTACGCTGCTTTGCCTCCTCCTTCTATCTGATTGTTTTATAAATGAACATTTGCATTAGCAATTACTAATGAATTTGAGTACATGATACATAGAAAGTGTAAAGTCGCTATAATCCCATCCTCCACTCCCACAATCACTTGTGGTATCTACTATTAATGATTTCCTTATAATTTCCATTGTTTGCAGCTAAAAGGGCAACACTCTACATAATATTCTGTGATTGTTTTTTATTCTATGATACATTAACAAAATCTTTTACTGTTACTACACATCAGTGTATACAGCTCTTTCTCATATCTTTCTAATAGATGTGCCACATTTATTTAATAAATTCTATATTAATGAAAATTTGTATTTTCCCAATACTTTGCTATATCACAGAGATTATAGTGCTTTGTAAGCTGTGCCAGATACTGGACATCAGTAAGTACCATTCAGGACATAGGCATGGGCAAAGACTTCATGTCTAAAACACCAAAAGCAACAGCAGCAAAAGCCAAAATTGACAAATGGGATCTCATTAAACTAAAGAGCTTCTGCACAGCAAAAGAAACTACCATCAGAGTGAACAGGCAACCTACAGAATGGGAGAAAATTTTTGCAGTCTACTCATCTGACAAAGGGCTAATATCCAGAACCTACAAAGAACTCAAAGAAATTTACAAGAAAAAAACAAACAACCCCATCAAAAAGTGGGCAAAGGATATGAACAGACATTTCTCAAAAGAAGACATTCATACAGCCAACAGGCACATGAAAAAATGCTCATCATCACTGGCCATCAGAGAAATGCAAATCAAAAGCACAATGAGATACCATCTCACACCAGTTAGAATGGCGATCATTCAAAAGTCAGGAAACAACAGGTGCTGGAGAGGATGTGGAGAAATAGGAACACTTTTACACTGTTGGTGGGATTGTAAACTAGTTCAACCATTATGGAAAACAGTATGGCGATTCCTCAAGGATCTAGAACTAGATGTACCATATGACCCAGCCATCCCATTACTGGGTATATACCCAAAGGATTATAAATTATGCTGCTATAAGGACACATGCACACGTATGTTTATTGCGGCACTATTCACAATAGCAAAGACTTGGAATCAACCCAAATGTCCATCAGTGACAGACTGGATTAAGAAAATGTGGCACATACACACCATGGAATACTATGCAGCCATAAAAAAGGATGAGTTTGTGTCCTTTGTAGGGACATGGATGCAGCTGGAAACCATCATTCTTAGCAAACTATCACAAGAACAGAAAACCAAACACCGCATGTTCTCACTCATAGGTGGGAACTGAACAATGAGATCACTTGGACTCTGGAAGGGGAACATCACACACCGGGGCCTATCATGGGGAGGGGGGAGGGGGGAGGGATTGCATTGGGAGTTATACCTGATGTAAATGACGAGTTGATGGGTGCTGACGAGTTGATGGGTGCAGCACACCAACATGGCACAAGTATACATATGTAACAAACCTGCACGTTATGCACATGTACCCTAGAACTCAAAGTATAATAATAATAAAAAAAAAAGAAACTATCGTATTATTTGATGGCATTATGGTCAGAGAACATAGGAAATCCTGAACATAGCCTCAAAGTGATTAGTGTAGCAGTATAAGTAACAGTGTGATAAGTGAGATTAAAGCTATTTATCCAAAAGTACTTATCATTTTGGCAATAGACTCCATTTTGGAGATAAATAAGGGGAGCTTGATGTGTGTACCTGCCCCTTTATCAAACTGGTTAGTTTCAGAAAAATGCAGATATGTATAGTTATTTCACACATGCCTTGGGGCCCTAGCTTAATTTCAGCTCTTACCACACTCTTGGTATATGAAAAAAAGTAAATAAAAATGTCCCACCTGTGCAATAATTTTTTTTTGCAGTGGTTGTTTAATGTGCAAGCAGGTGTCTTCAAATCTGATGAATCCATAACAATTTCTTCCCTACTGGTGAAGGTGGGGAGAAGTAATGGAAAAAATATCTAAAGGAATAAAGATTAACTTGGAATCAGAAGTAATCATCCCCCATTATGATTATTTTTCATGCTAATCCATTATGCTAAGATCCACGTATATGGCAGTCATACTAGATAGCAATAACTCAACTTAGCATACTCTGAGAGTGACCTGATGGTCTAAAAAAAAAAAAAAAAAAATGTGTGTTCAAAGTCCCGAGCTAAGGAGTCTGGGAGTGGCTAATCCAGAGATTCACTTTTTTATCTATGAAGGACATCTGAACCCCTGGCCCATTTTTTGAATGCACACTGTACAGGGGGTTGGGGCCCTTTGTTTTGGGTTAAATGTTGGTTATAAGGAGAAGGTCAATAGGTGGAGGCTGCTAAGTGAAAATGCTATATAAACAGCATGCATTTTACAAATAGTTGCAGTCTTCCTGTCCAGCTCACCAGCACTGGACTGCCCTGTATGTAAGTCTCCCCAATAAAACATATGCCTCATTCACTGGCTCTGGGTCTTTTCTTTGTCCTCTTGGACATGGTGCCATCCCTGTTAGAGTTACTAAGGAGTTTGAGGCTCAGCCCAGCAGCCCTTTTGCAGAGAAATTGCAGGTGTCAACCCCTTTAGACTAGGATGAAGGCCAAGGCCCCAGAATCCCAATAAGAGCAATGGTGGCCAGGATGTCTGGAGATTGAAGACCACATTTAGAATTAACTGTATATTGAAAACCTAAGAATAAAGAAACTTCCCTTGTATTAGTGGATACTGGAGTCAAATGCACTCTCATATATGGTATCATTTATCACTTCCAAGGACCTATAACAGCAACAGATGGTTATGGAGTGGGGTCAGACAGGTTGAACTACCATTACAGGTTGGGAGACTGCCACCAAAACCGTATTTAGTATACATAGCTCCCATCCCAGTATACATCTTGAGAAAGGATATCTTATTAGGCTTGACCCTCCAAATAACTATTTTGGAATTCCAACTGAGTTAGGATGGCAAAGCATGTAATCGGGGAAATGTAAAATGGACACTGGAGCTGTTGCCATCCCCTTGGTAATTAGTAGCACTTAATCAGTATCATCTGCCAGGGTTTAGGGGGCATAATGAGATCAATGGGGCTGTTAAGATGTTAACCCTCGTAGGAATAATAACACAGCACACAACCCTGTATGGCCTGTGTGAAAACATGATGGGACATTGAGAATGACAGTAAATTACTGAGAATTAAATAATGTGTTCCTTTCTCAATGTTTGTAGCTGTATCCCCTATCACTTCCCTTTTGATGAGAATAAGGCCCTTGGCACATAACATTTTGTTATCAATTTACCAAATGTCTTCAGCATCCCCATTGCCCCATAGAGTCAAGACTAATTTGCATTCTCCTGGCAAAAAGAAAAATGGACCTTTATCATCTTGCCCAAGGAATATTTATCCCAGTATCTGTCAGGGCCTAGAGACCACAGACCTCAGTTGATGACCACCCTGAAGGAAGTACATGCTTCTCATTGCATTGATGATATTATGCTAACTCCTGAGTCTTTCCAGCTTACGAACTGCATCCTCCACCTTGCTGTCTCAGTTGGTGAACAGAAGATGGGCAGTCAGGGCAAAGTCCAGGGTTCAGGCTTATTGGTCAAATACTTGGGGGTCATATGGTCAGGTAAGACTAGAGTTATTCTGTCTGCCATTATAGATAAGGTGCAAGGCTACCCACATCCTACTACACTAAAACAGTTGCAAATCTTCTTAGGCCTTCTAGGTATAAGTGTCCTTTTATTTCCAATTTAGCACAACTCCTTAGGCCCCTGTAAGTCTTAGTCAAGAAGGGGGTCCATTGAGACTGGTCAACAGAGGAGAATGAGGCCTTTGAATGATTAAAAGTCCCAGTGAAACAAATACAGTTCTTGGGAATTATAATGCACAGACAGCCTTGTGAATTGGACATAGCCAGTTACCTCGAGGGGTTTGGGTTGGGTCAGTGCCAAAGGCAAGGACATAAACATGTGCCTTTGGGATTCTGGTCCCAACTATGTAAGGGTGCTGAAGTTAGGTGTAGTGTCATGTACCAACAACTACATAGTATGCACTACATACTATGCCTTACAAAAAGTGGAAGACATTGCACAGGGGGTCCCAGTGATAATTTGCACTCAATATCTCATAGCAGGTTGGCTGAAGGATAACTTCCCAAAACCAAAGTCTGGGAATGCCCAGACACAGACTGTGGCCAAATGGCAAGCATACCTGCAACAGAGGAGCACGTTAGTTAAAATCCCTTTGAGTGCAGAACTTCATTCAGTGTTTGGCCCTGGCACCTATGTGATGACTAAAACACAGTATTTATTTATTTATTTATTTATTTATTTATTTATTGAGATGGAGTCTTGCCCTGTCAACCAGGCTGGAGTGCGATGCCATGATCTCAGCTCACTGCAACCTCTGCCTCCTGGGTTCAAGCGATTCTCCTGCCTCAGCCTCCCGAGTAGCTGGGATTACAGGCACCCACCACCATGCCCAGCTAATTTTTGTATTTTTAGTAGAGACAGGGTTTTATCATGGTGACCAGGCTGGTCTTGAACCCCTGACCTCATAATCTGCCCGCCTTGGCCTCCCAAAGTGCTGGGATTACAGGCATGAGCCACAGCGCCCGGCCTAAAACAGTCTTTAATGAAGATTACTGGGACTCCAAAAATCTCCTTCATATTGGAGGGACAGGGCCCAATTCCTGACCAGGCCTGGTACACAGATGACTTATCACAAAGTAATTCTTGCACCTGGAACACAGTGTTCACTCAGCTGTCCACTGACAGTATTTGACTTGATACTGGCAAAGGACATAGCAGCCAAATGGGCTAATCTTTCAGTCACTTGGATGATTCTCCTCCAAGAGCTGGACCCAACAGACCTATGTAATGATAGTTGGGCCATTTTTAAGGGACTCACAGTGTGGCTACCACAATGGAAAGCATAGGATTGGATTGTAGCAAGTCACCCACTTTGGGGTGCCAACATGTGAAAGGACATTCTCCATTGCATCCTGGGAATGCATATAATGCTCTAGCATGGGAATACCCACACTGAATCTACATCATTGGAAATCAACAGGCAGACAAAGTAGCCCATAGGAGACTTTGCCTCCTAAAGGGTCTACTGGCTATACAAGAAGACAGGAAATCAGGGACAATATACTTCTTGGTCGGAGCAAAGAATTGGGACCTGCAACTATGATATAAAGGCATAGTACTCATCTGTCATTAATATCCTACTTGTGCACAGGAATGCCATAGGCCTTTATTGCACAATACTGGGCAGATAACCTGGGGCCAGAGCCTAGTGCAATTGTGGCAGGTAGACCACATAGGACCTTTGGCTTTATCTGATGGCTGCCCCTATGACTTGACTCATGTAAACACCTGGACAGGGCTACTGTGGGCATATCCCAGCAAACAAGCCACTGAAAAAGCCACTATCAAAGGTCTAGAGCAGCTGTGAGTAGTCTATGGCATCCCCACCAATATCAACAGTGACCAGGGCTCACACTTTACCAGACACAAAGTGCAGAAATGGCAGGGGCCCTGGGTATACAATGGCATTTCCACCTGCTATACAAACCTACAGCAGCAGGTCTGATTGAATGAGTGAATAGGTTGTTGAAGCAACAACTCTGACAGGACACATGTTCTCTAGCTCTGTGGACATGCTGATGCTGCTTACAGCAGCCATTCACACCTTGAATGAATATGCACATTCTCATTACTCCAGTGTATACACTTTTCTGACGCATGGGCTTGATATCATCTTCAGGATCCAGGTGGACAACATAAGGGATAGTATACTTTATCCCAACCTGGGACTCAGGATAATATGATATGGATATTTGTTCCCTCCAAATCTCATGTTGAATCTCTCACCTCAATATTTGAGGTGGGGCCTAGTGGGAGGTGTTTGGGTCATGGGGATAGATCCCTCATTGGTGCCATCCCCATGTTAATGAGTGAGTTATCACTTTATTAATTCATGTGAGATCTGGTTGTTTGGCCCCTCCTTCTCTCTTTCATTCTCTTTCTCACCATGCGATATGTGCACTCCCCCTTTGCCTCTCACCAGGATTGTAAGTTTCATGAGGCCTGACCAGAAGCAAATTCTGTTGCCATGCTTCTTCTACAGCCTTCAGAACTGTGTGCCAAATAATCCTTTTTTAAAATACATAACCCAACCTCGGGTATTCCTTCATAGCAACACAAAATGGACTAATACACAAGGTAATTTGCTACTGGTTTTGAAACAGGACCTACCCTCTGGGGATCACATCATTATGTGGTGTTGGAAATGACAAACCATCCCCAGAGGGTCTGTTTTTTCTGGTCCATAAGGAAGAACCTAGAACAAGATATAGAGTTAATAACCATTTCATATCCTACCCCCTTTTGTGCTTCTAAAATAAGGAATTCCAGTCCTCCCTTGTGCAAGGTGATGAACACCTTTTCATTAAGGAACATTATAATAACCCTACTGCCTTACCTATCTTCCTGCAATGCATCACAGAGGGGAACAAATCCACTTGGCATTGTAAACCAGACACCAGGCTGCTGCCAGGGGTGGTGCTTTCTCAGAATGACACAACTTCCTGTATCTTGTTCAGTAGCCATGACTTGCCCTTTCTTGTAATCACAAAACATCTCACCTTTTTTTTTTTTTTTTTTTTGAGACTGAGTTTCACTCTTGTTGCCCAGGCTGGCCTCTACTTCCTGGGATCAAGTGATTCTCCTGCCTCAGCCTCCCTAGTAGCTGGGATTACAGGCATGTGGCACCACGCCCGGCTAATTTTGTATTTTTAGTACAGACGGGGTTTCTCCATGTTGGTCAGGCTGGTCTTGAACTCCGGACCTCAGGTGATCTGCCCTCCTTGGCCTCCCAAAATGTTGGGATTATAGGCATGAGCCATTGCACCAGTCAACATCTCACCTTTCATCCATAGATAGAGTGCAGCAAACCTCTTCACTGAATGGATGAAGTCTCCTGAACAAAACAGACTGTTGCATCTGTTTTGCCTCTCTCCTTCCTTGTGGGCCTGCTGTTGTGTATCTGCACTGCTGACCTGAGTACTTGGAGCCACTTCTATACTTGACATAATGACCCTCACCCATTTTCCTATAGTAATAACAGCAGCTCATGCAATGAGTTTCCCACCATCAACGACATAAAATGACATATTTTTCACCTACTACGGGAGCAGGTTAATCTTACCCCACTGTCAGGTTTGCCATACACAATGGGCTCGGGTGGATGATGGGAGTACAGATACAGGTAGTGGGTCGTGCACCCTTATGTATTGAAAGGCATGATAACAACATGCCAAAAGCTAAAATCCATAATATGGGATGGCTACTCATACAGACCAATCTCTTCAGAAAACCGGTGATATATAACTGGGGTGGCAGACTGACTGTCTCCACTTGGGGGCCCACCCCTTCCCTTGAGGATGACGATGGGCATGCTGAACCCATGGCTGGCCTTACTTACCCTATAATTGGACCAGTAGATGCACCTGAGAGCATCCTTCCTTACTTGCTGGGATGGACTGTGTCCTGTTTAGACACTATTCCTACTAACTGGGAGAGTGTGAAAACCAGGCTCCACCAGAAGCATACAATCTGCTGGTTTTACCACTTGGCCACTTTCATCCCCCAAGTCAGGGCAATAAAAATAGAGATGCACATCGAGGCCCTGGGTAAACATATGGCTGCAGCATTCGATGATACCTGCCATGCTATTACTCTTCTTACTGAAGAATCCACTCCAATTAGATGTGTTACTTGGCAAAATCGCATGGCCCTGAACATCTTAATTGTCACCCAGAATGGAACCTGTGCATTAATTAAAACTTAATGTTGTGTCTATATCCCTTATTACTCTCACAATGTAACCCAGACCATATGGGCCCTAGATACCAATATTTCTGCCATAGAATCTCTATCTTTGCACCCTATAATGTCGTGGTTTAATAAACTCCCAAGTGTTTGGGAAAACTTTCCATACAGTATGATTGGTATTGTATTCATTACTTTGTTTTGTTGTTGCAATTGCTAGTGCTGCTGCAGCATCTGGCTGGAATGCTTCTCTGAATACCTGGCCCCAGAGAAGTCATGGAAGAATAGCATGATATGAATGTGAGAAAAAGAAAAGAATGTGAGGGCCATTCAAGGGTATGCTGGAAGGAAGGAGTGTATGACAGATGCACCTGACAGCAATAACTTATCTGAAGCATGCCCAGATAATGAACTTAAGGGAAGAGACCACCCCTCATATCATCTTATGCCCAATTTCTGCCTCCAAAGAAAGAAGAAGTAAAAACTAAAAGGCAGAAATGAAATCCACAGCCAGACAGCCCGGCGCCGCACCCTGGGCCTGGTAGTTAAAGATCAATCCCTGACCTAATTGGTTCTGTTATCTATAGTTTACACACATTGTGTAGAAATGCACTGTGAAAATCCCTATCTTGTTTTGTTCCGATCTAATTACTGGTGCATGCAGCCCCCAGTCATGTACCGTCTGCTTGCTCAATCAATCACGACCTTCTCACATGCACCCCCTTAGAGTTGTGAGCCCTTAAAAGGGACAGGAATTGCTTACTTGGGGGTAATTGCTCTTGAGACAGAAGTCTTGCCGATGCCCCCAGCCAAATAAACCCCTTCCTTCTTTATTTCGGTGTCTAAAGAGTTTTGTCTGTAGCTTGTCCTGCTACAATCTTATGTTATAAAAATAATCCCAAGCTAAAGAATCCCGAGCTAAAGAATCTGGTTGTGGGGCTGGGAACAGTGCCTCATTCCTGTAATCCCATCACTTTGGGAGGCCACGGTCAGTGGATCATGAGGTCAGGCACTCAAGACAAGATTAACCAAAGTAGAGAAACCCCATCTCTACTAAAAATACAAAAAAATTAGCCAAGCTTGGTGGTGGGCACCTGTAGTCCCAGCTACTCTGGAGGCTGAAGCAGGAGAATCGCTTGAACGCAGGAGGCGGAGGTTGCACTGAGTCGAGGTCGCACCATTGCACTCCAGCTGGGGTGACAGTGCAAGACTCCGTCTCAAAAAAAAAAAAAAAAAGAATCTGGGAATGGCCAACCCAGAGATTCACTCCTTATCTATGAAAAACATCCAAACCCCTAGCCTATCTCTCGGAATGCAGGACAAACAGGGGGTTGAAACCCTTTGTTTCAAAAGCAAGCTTTAGATTGTAACTTTAAGCCACTCTTTGAGAAGAATCAAAGTAAAACAATAATTGTGGATGCCAAAAGTCTTAGAATAGCCATTATTAAACATAAAAATAACAAAAAAATTTGGTTGTTTCTGTGACATATAACAACTTAACATAATAATTATAATTATTACAGATAATGTATGCTAAGGCATATCAGAACACTAGAAATTTCATACAATCCTGAAACACATATTAATAATACATTTATATAAATATACCCCCAAAAGATTAAACACAATTTCATGTTTGAAAATGCTTCCTATACATTTTTGTTTAAATTTTAGTTTTTGTGGGTACATAGTAGGTGTATATATTTAGGAAGTACATGAGATATTTCAGTACAGATATGCAATGTGTAATAATCACATTATGGAAAATTGGGTATTCATCTCATCAAGCATTTATCCTCTGTGTTACAATCAATCCAGTTACAATCTTTCAGTTATTTTTAAATATATGATTAAATTTTAATGGACTATAGTCCCCTTATTGTGCTATCAAATACTAGATCTTATTCATTCTCTGTTTTTTGTACCTATTTCCACTTTTTTCCTATTGTCCTACCACCTTTCCTAGCTTCTAGTAATTATCCTCCTACTCTGTATCTCCATGAGTTTAATTATTCCCATTTTAAGATTCCACAAATGAGAAAATATAAAGCTTACATTTCTGTGCCTGACTTATTTCACTTAACATAATCATAACCACCCAAGGGGTTCATCTTGCCTGCTGCCTAGACAGAGCTGATTTATTAAGACAGGTGAATTGCAATGGAGAAAGAGTAATTCATGCAGAGCCAGTTGTGTGGGAGACCGGAGTTTTATTATTAGTCAAATTACTCTCCCTGAGCATTTGAGGATCAGAGATTTTAAAGAAAAATTGGTGGGTAGTGGCTTGGGAAGTGGGGAGTGCAGATTGGTTAGGTTGGAGATAAAATCATAGGGGGTTGAAGTAAATTTTTATTTCTGTCTTCTGTTCCTGGGTTTGATGGCAGAACTGGTTGAGCCAGATTACTGGTCTGAGTGGTATCAGCTAATCCATTGAATGAAAGGACTGCAAAATATCTTAGGCACTGATCTTTGGTTTTACAATAGTGATGTTATTCCCAGCAGCAATGTGGGGAGGTTCAGACTCTTGGGACCAGAGACTGCATGACCCTTAAAGTGTAATTTCTAATCTTGTAGCTATTATTTTAGTCCTTTAAGGCAGACTGGTCCCCACAAAAGAAGGGAGTCTTTTTGAGAAAGAGCAATAATCAATTTTGTTTTAGAGTCAAACCATGAAGTGAATTCTTTCCCAAAGTTAGTTCAGTCTATGCCCAGGAATAAACAAGGACAACTTAAAGGTTAGAAGCAAGATGGAATTGGTTAGGTCTGATTTCTTTCACTGTCATAATTTCCTCAGTTATTTGGTAAAGGCAGTTTCATAATGACCTCCAGTTCCATTCATGTTCTTGCAAATGACATAATCTAATTCTTTTTTATGGATGAAGAGTACTCCATTTTCTATATGTATCACGTTTTCTTTTTTTTAATCATTACTATTTTTTTTACTATACTTTATGTTCTAGGGTACATGTGCGAAACGTGCAGGTTTGTTACATATGTATACATGTGCCATGTTGGTGTGCTGCACACATTAACTCGTCATTAACATTAGGTATACCTCCTAATGCTATTCCTCCCCCCCCCACCCACAATAGGACCCTGCATGTGATGATCCCCTTCCTGTGTCCAAGTGATCTCATTGTTCACTTCCCGCCTATGAGTGAGAACATGTGGTATTTGGTTTTCTGTTCTTGTGATAGTTTGCTGAGAATGATGATTTCCAGCTGTATCCATGTCCCTACAAAGGACATGAACTCGTCCTTTTTTATGGCTGCATACTATTCCATGGTGTATATGTTCCACATTTTCTTAATCCAGTCTGTCACTGATGGACATTTGGGTTGATTCCAAGTCTTTGCTATTGTGAATAGTGTGCAAATAAACATACATGTGCATGTGTCTTTATAGCAGCATGACTTATAATCCTTTGTGTATAAACCCAGTAATGGGATGGCTGGGTCACATGGTATTTCTAGTTCTAGATCCTTGAGGAATCGCCACACTGTTTTCCACAATTGTTGAACTAGTTTACAGTCACACCAACAGTGTAAAAGTGATCCTATTTCTCCACATCCTCTCCAGCACCTGTTGTTTCTTGATTTTTTAATGATTGCCATTCTAACTGGTGTGAGATGGTATCTCATTGTGGTTTCGATTTGCATTTCTCTGATGGCCAGTGATGGTGAGCATTTTTTCATGTGTCTGTTGGCTGTATGAATATCTTCTTTTGAGAAGTGTCTGTTCAAATCCTTTGCCTACTTTTTGATGGGGTTGTTTGTTTTTTTCTTGTAAATTTGATTGAGTTCTTTATAAGTTCTAGATATTAGCCCTTTGTCAGATGAGTAGATTGCAAAAATTTTCTCCCATTCTGTAGGTTGCCTGTTCACTCTGATGGTAGTTTCTTTTGCTGTGCAGAAGCTTTTTAGTTTAATTAGATCCCATTTGTCAATTTTGGCTTTTGTTGCTCTTGCTTTTGGTGTTTTAGACATGAAGTCCTTGCCCATGCCTATGTCCTGAATGGTATTACCTAGGTTTTCTTCTAGGGTTTTTATGGTTTTAGGTCTAGCATTTAAGTCTCTAGTCCATCTTGAATTAATTTTCGTATAAGGAGTAAGGAGAGGAACCAGTTTAGGCTTTCTACTTATGACTAGCCAATTTTTCCAACACCATTTATTAAATAGGGAATCCTTTCCCCATTTCTTGTTTCTCTCAGGTTTGTCAAAGATCAGATGGCTGTAGATGTGTGGTATTATTTCTGAGGGCTCTGTTCTGTTCCATTGGTCCATATCTCTATTTTGGTACCAGTACCATGCTATTTTGGTTACGGTAGCCTTGTAGTATAGTTTGGAATGAGGTAGTGTGATGCCTCCAGCTTTGTTCTTTTGGCTTAAGATTGTCTTGGCAATGCAGGTTCTTTTTTGGTTCCATATGAACTTTAGAGCATTTTTTTCCAATTCTGTGAAGAAAGCCATTGGTAGCTTAATGGTGATGGCATTGAATCCATAAATTACCTTGGGCAGTATGGCGATTTTCATAATAAGTTGGATTGCTAGGTATTTTATTCTCTTTGAAGCTATTGTGAATGGGAGTTCATTCATGATTTGGCTCTCTGTTTGTCTGTTACTGGTGTATAAGAATGCTTGTGATTTTCGCACATTGATTTTGTATCCTGAGACTTTGCTGAAGTTGCTTATCAGCTTAAGAAGACTTTGGGCTGAGATGATGGGGTTTTCTAAATATACAATCATGTCATCTGCAAACAGGGACAATTTGACTTCTTTTCCTAACTGAACACCCTTGATTTCTTTCTCCTGCCTGATTGCCCTAGCCAGAACTTCCAACACTATGTTGAATAGGAGTGGTGAGAGAGGGCATCCATGTCTTGTGCCAGTTTTCAAAGGGAATGCTTCCAATGTTTGTCCATTCAGTATGATATTGGCTGTGGGTTTGTCATAAATAGCTCTTATGATTTTGAGATATGTTCCATCAGTACCGAATTTATTGAGAGTTTTTAGCATGAAGGGCTGTTGAATTTTGTCAAAGGCCTTTTCTGCATCTATTGAGATAATCATGTGGTTTTTGTCATTGTTTCTGTTTATATGCTGGATTATGTTTATTGATTTGCATATGTTGAACTAGCCTTGCATCCCAGGGATGAAGCCCACTTGATCATGGTGGATAAGCTTTTGATGTGCTGCTGGATTCGGTTTGACA
The DNA here is from genome assembly GCF_049350105.2 of Macaca mulatta. Classification (NCBI taxonomy): domain Eukaryota; kingdom Metazoa; phylum Chordata; class Mammalia; order Primates; family Cercopithecidae; genus Macaca; species Macaca mulatta. The sequence goes on along the minus strand of NC_133426.1, from coordinate 56,812,895 downwards.
GTATTTTATTGAGGATTTTTGCATCAGTGTTCATCAGGGATATTGGTCTAAAATTCTCTTTTTTTGTTGTGTCTCTGCCAGGCTTTGGTATCAGGATGATGTTGGCCTCATAAAATGAGTTAGGGAGGATTCCTTCTTTTTCTATTGATTGGAATAGTTTCAGAAGGAATGGTACCAACTCCTCCTTGTACCTTTGGTAGAATTCGGCTGTGAATCCATCTGGTTCTGGACTTTTTTTGGTTGGCAGACTATTAATTATTGCCTCAATTTCAGAGTCTGCTATTGGTCTATTCAGGGATTCCACTTCTTCCTGGTTTAGTCTTGGGAGAGTGTAAGTGCCCAGGGAATTATCCATTTCTTCTAGGTTTTCTAATTTATCTGCATAGAGATGTTTAGAGTATTCACTGATGGTAGTTTGTATTTCTGTGGGGTTGGTGGTGATATCCCCTTTATCATTTTTTATTGTGTCTATTTGACTCTTCTCTCTTTTCTTCTTTATTAGTCTTGCTAGCAGTTTATCAATTTTGTTGGTCTTTTCAAAAAACCAGCTCCTGGATTCATTGATTTTTTTTGAGGGTTTTTTGCATCTCTGTCTCCTTCAGTTCTGCTCTGATCTTAGTTATTTCTTGCCTTCTGCTAGCTTTTGAATGTGTTTGCTCTTGCTTCTCTTGTTCTTTTAATTGTGATGTTAGGGTGTCAATTTTAGATCTTTCCAGCTTTCTCTTGTGGGCATTTAGTGCTCTAAATGTCCCTCTACACACTGCTTTAAATGTGTCCCAGAGATTCTGGTATGTTGTATGTTTGTTCTCATTGGTTTCAAAGAACATCTTTATTTCTGCCTTCATTTCGTTATGTACCCAGTAGTCAACTCATCAAAGTCATTCTCCATCCAACTTTGTTCTGTTGCTGGCGATGAGCTGTGTTCCTTTGGAGGGGGAGATGAGCTCTGATTTTTTGAATTTCCAGCTTTTCTGCACTGCTTTTTCCCCATCTTTGTGGTTTTATCTGCCTTTGGTCTTTAATGATGGTGATGTACTGCTGCTGTTTTGGTGTGGGTGTCCTTTCTGTTTGTTAGTTTTCCTTCTAACAGTCAAGACCCTCAGCTGAAGGTCTGTTGGAGTTTGCTTGAGGTCCACTCCAGACCCTGTTTGCCTGGGCATCAGCAGCAGAGGCTGCAGAAGATAGAATATTGCCGAACAGCAAGTGTTGCTGTCTGATTCTTGCTCTGGAAGCTTCGTCTCAGGGGTGTACCCAGCTGTGTGAGGTGTGAGGTGTCGCCTAGTGGTGGAAGTCTCCCAGTTAGGCTACTCAGGGGTCAGGGACCCGCGTGTGCAGGCAATTTGTCCGTTCTCAGATCTCACTCAACCTCCGTGCTGGGAGAACCACTGCTCTCTTCAAAGCTGTCAGACAGGGACTTTTACATCTACAGAGGTTTCTGCTGCTTTTTGTTTAGCTATGCCCTGTCCCCAGATGTGGAGTCCACAGAGGCAGGCAGGCCTCCTTGAGCTGCCATGGGCTCCACCCAATTCAAGATTCCTGGTGGCTTTGTTTACCTACTTAAACCTCAGCAATGGTGGGCGCCCCTCCCTCAGCCTCGCTGCCGCCTTGCAGTTAGATCTCAGACTGCTGTGCTAGCAATGAGGGAGGCTCCGTTGGCATGGGACCGTCCGGGCCAGGTGTGGGATATAATCTCCTGGTGTGCCATTTGCTAAGACCCTTGGTAAAGCGCAGTATTAGAGTGGGAGTTACCCAATTTTCCAGGTGTTGTGTGTCTCAATTTCCTTTGGCTATTAAAAGGAATTCCCTTCCCCCTTGTGCTTCCCAGGTGAGGTGATGCCTTGCCCTCCTTCAGTTCTCGCTGGTTGGGCTACACCCGCAGACCAGTACCAACTGTCTGACATGCCCCAGTGAGATGAACCTGGTACCTCAGTTGAAAATACAGAAATCCCCCATCTTCTGTGTCATTCATGCTGGGAGCTGGAGGCTGTAGCTGTTTCTATTCGGCCATCTTGGGCACACCTGGCTTTTCCTATTTCTTACTGCCGTATGTTTATTTCTACAAATCTGAAGTAAGGGCTTATTCCAGTTCTTGCAGACTGGCTTTAGCAGGTAAAACCCTTCAGCAGTCAGCCTATCCAGGGATTCTGAGCAGGCCATCTGGCAACATTTGAGAATGAGCTTGCTTCCAGAGTCCTCAGGCATGTAGGTCTTGTACCTGGGTCAGCAGGCAGCTGAGTATGGTGTCAACATCTGTGGTATCGGACCTGACACCTGGATCCAATGGAGTAGACTTCAACAAGGGTGAGGTTTGCAGGGATGAATCTGAAGACTGGGTACATGAGTGAAGGCCTAGAGCCTGTATCTATGATGGCCAACCTCAAGCCTAAGTCCACAAGGGCTGACCTGGAGCTGGGTTGAGACTTGACCCTGAGTCTGCAGGAGCTGGCCAGGCACTTTGGCATCTGTTTCTACTAGGATGAGTTTGAAGTCTGAGTCCACAGGAACTGGACTGACACTGGGCCAGCCAGGAACCTAAGGATGCAGGAGTGGCTCTGGATCTTGGATCCACAAAAGCTGACCTGGATTCTGAGTCTACAGGGGTGTTCTTGGAACTTCAGTCCACGTGGCATGGAGTATACAGGAATAGGCCTGAACACTGGGTCTCCTGAAACAGGCCTGGACTCTGAGTTCTCTGAAGTGTAAGCCCACAGGGACCAACCTGGAGCCTGAGGATGGTCTACTGCTAAGTCTAGTGTGGCGCCTGGGTCTGTAGGGGCTAGTCTGGAGCCTGGGGGCCCACTGGGCTGGCTTGAAGCCTGGGAATATGGGGACAAGCTTAGAGTCTTGTCCATTGATGTCAGCCTTGAGGCTGAGTATACAGTTGCTGGCCTAGATTCTAGGATAGCAAAGTCTGGTCTAGATCCTGGGGCCTTGGATACTGGTCTTGTATATGGGTACACAGGGACAACTCTGGAGTCTAAGTCTATGAGAACCTGCCGAGCACTGAGGTCTATTTGGGAGGGCCTAGACCCTGGGTTAGCTGAAAGGTGGGACCATGAGACCATTCTGGCACTGGGAAGGCATTGAGCATATATTCATGGGTCCCCACCTGGTGTTTGAGGCCAGTGTTAACCTGGCACTGGGACAGGCCTGAGGTCTGGTACTGGTACCAGTTTGAAGCCTGGGGCCACTGGAGCCAACCTGCTCCTGGGGCAGTTTTGGAGTCCAAGTCTATTGTGCAAGCCTAGAGCCTGGGTCTGCAGGATTCTTCCTGGTGTCAAGATGGGCCTGGAAGTTCAGTCCACATGTACCAGCCTGTAACCTGGGGTTATGGCGGCCTCTCTGGTGCAAGGTTTTACTGGAATGGGCCGAGTTTGGGGGTTAGAGGCAATCCAGTACTAAGTTTTTTCTTCTTCCCCTCATAGCTGGGTATCTTTCTCCATGCTGTGCTACCTAGAGTTGGGGGAGGGGTGATGTGGGTAATGTAAAACTGTCCTTTTCCCATTCTTTTTCTTTCCCCTTTGGAAACGGAGTCTTGCTCTGTCGCTCAGGCTGGAGTGCAGTGGGGCAATCTTGGCTCACTGCAAACTCCGCCTCCCAGATTCAAGCAAATTTCCTGCCTCAGCCTCCCGAGTAGCTGGGATTACAAGCACCTGCCACCACACCCGGCTAATTTTTGTATTTTTAGTAGAAACGGGGTTTCACCATGTTGGCCAGGCTGATCTCAAACTCCTGACTTCAAATGATCCACCCTTTCTCTTCTCTTAAATGCATCTTTCTTTATTTGCTACACCCAGGTGCTGTAATCTCTCACCTGGTTTCTTTAGGTCTTGTAAAGGTAATTTTGTGCATGAATAGTTGTTGTTCAAATGGATACTTCTGCAAAGTTATGAGTTCTGAAGAGTTCCATTTTGCCATCTTGCTGCATAGGAATTTAATAAGTTGGGAGAGGCTGACTTGGGAGGTGCTAGCCAGACACCTATTGTTTTAAACAACTTGAGATATGCACATATAGTACAATCCATGATTTAAAGTGTACAATTCAATGGTTTTGGATATTTATAGATATGCATAGATATGTGTAAATATCACTACAGTCAATTCTTATACATTTTCACTAACCCTGAATAAAATCACACAGTCCTTAGACATCAATTCTCAATCATAACTTAAGGGAAACTCCATTCTTAAGCAAATAACAATTTTTCTGAACCTATAGACTTGCCTCTTGTGGAAATTTTATGTATATGAAATTATATAATATATGCTACTGTATGACTGGCTTTTTTCACATAGCATAATACTTTTGCTTTTCCCGGACCACCAGGCAAGAATTTTTTTCCTTTTTTTTTTTTTTTTTTTTTTTTTGGCATAATGCTTTCAAGGTTTATTCTGGCAGTATCTATACTTATTTCCTGTATATGACCAAATTAATATTCCATTGTGTGAATATACATTTTGTTTTCTATTCACCAGTTGATGGGCATTTCAATTGTTTCCACATTTTCCTAGTACAAATATTTCTGCTGTAAATGGTCCTGTACAATTTTTGTTTGAACACCTGTTTTTTAGTTATTTTGACTATGTATCAGGAGTAAAATTGCACGGTAGCATGTTGTTTCTTTCTTTTTTTTTTTTTTCTTTTTTTTTGAGACGGAGTCTTGCTCTGCCACTCCCAGGCTGGAGTGCAGTGACGAGACCTCATCTCACTGCAACCTCTGCCTCCCAGGTTCAAGGAACTTCCTGCCTCAGCCCCCTGATTAGCTGGGCTAATTTTTTGTATTTTTTAGTAGAGACGGGGTTTCACCATGTTGGTCAGGCTGATCTGGAACACCTGACCACAGGTGATCCATTCACCTTGGCCTCCCAAAGTGTTGGGATTACAGGTGTGAGCCACCATGCCTGGCCGTTATTTCTATGTTTAACTTAGAGAGGAACCACAAAATTGTTTGCCCAGTGGCTGCACCATTTATCATTACCAGCAACAATGCCGCATGTTCCTGTTTTCCAACATTCTCTCTAACATTTATTATTTTGCTATTTTAAAAAATAGTAAGTATCCTACTGGGTATCAATTGCTATCTCTCTGTGATTTTGATTTGCATTTCCCTGATGACTTATAGTGTTGAGCATCTTCTCATGTGTAATTTGTGATTTGTATGTCTTCTTTACAGAAGAATCTATTCAGATCCTTTCATCATTATAAAATTGGTTTATTGTTTGTTTTATTATTTAGCCATAATTAGTATATTTCATTTTATTTTATTATTCTATTTTATTTTATTTTTTGAGATGGCATCTCGCCCTGTTGCCTAGGCTGGAGTGTGCATTGGTGCAATTTCGGCTCACTGCAACCTCTGCCTCCCGGGTTCAAGCAATCATCCCACCTCAGCCTCCTGAGTAGCTAAGATTACAGGCATGCACCACCACACCCGGCTAATTTTGTTTGTTTGTTTGTTTGTTTTTGTATTTTTAGTAAAGGTAGGGTTTCAGCATGTTGGCCAAGCTGGTCTCAAACTCCTGACCTCAAGTGATCTGCCCGCCTTGGCCTCCCAAAATGCTGGGATTACAACATAAGCCCCATGCCCAGCCTTATATATTTTAGATACAAGTCACTAATGAGACATATTGTATGCAAAAAATATTCTTGCTGTGGCTGTCTTTCAAATTTCTTTACTGTGTTCACTGAATCAAAAGTTTTTTAAAAAAATTTTAATTATGTCCAGTTTATCTATTTTTTCCTTTATTAACTTGTGCTTTTGGTGTAAGAACTAAAAATCCAATGCCTAATTCAAGGTCACAAAAATTTATTCTGTATTTCCTCCTAGGAGTTTTATAGTGTAACACTTATATTTGAGTCTTTGGCCTATTTTGAGTTAATTTTTGTATTTTGCATTTCTTTCTCTTTTTTTTTTTTTTTTTTTTTTTTTTTTTTTTGCATGTGGATACCACGTTGTCCCAGGACAATTTGTTGAAAATAGTTATTTCCCCTTTTAATTGTCTTGCCTCCCTTGTTAGAAGTTAATTGGCTGCAAATTAACTTTTGTGAGGGCTTATGTCTGGACTTCGGATTCTATTTCATTGATCAATATTTATATCCTATGCCAGTACCACATAGACTTGTTTATTGTAGCTTTGTAATAAGTTTTAAAATTTGGTAATGTGACTCTTCAAACTTTGTATACTTCAAGATTGTTTTGGCTATTCTGGGTCCATTACATTTTCATATGAACTTTAGAATCAGGTTATAAATTTCTTCAAAGTAGACAACCTTATTTTTGATGAGGATTTCATTGAATATTTTGATTATTTTGAAGAGTGTCATCATCTTTATAATACTATGCCTTCTGATGCATAAAATGCCTTTCACCAGATGTCAGTTTAAAGAAGTCTGTGATTACTGTTTGTGATGTTCAGGCTGGCTCAAAAGTTTTAAAACTCTAATGTGTGATTAGTAATATTATACTATCTTTAAAATAATTGTCTATAATTTATTAAGTGTGCATAACATAACTCTAGAATATACGTAAATGTCACCATACCTCCATTTGTGATTTTTCAGATTCTTTAATTCTGACACTAGGGACTAATTTCAGAGGACTGTGTAAAATATTCAGGTTTCACCATCTCCCTAAATATTCATTTTATAATGTCAGCTTTAATTACTTATTTGAACAAATTGTATTATTATTTTATATTTTAATTTATAGGCCAAGTTTATCCGACATTTTCAGATATAATATATGCTTTTGAATCTGTTTATCTTTTATTACAATTCGGAGGTAGAAGTTTTATTTTTTATATCCCTGGTAATTATTATAGTCTATAAATTTTTTTCTATAACCCTCTAATTCCTGAAAAATTTATGAACTATATGAAATATTGAAAGCTGCTATCTAATGTTTTTCCAATTTACTTGTATTTTTTCACCATAATATTTATTACTGTTTTTAATTAGGATATTCTATCTGTTCAATACTAAGCATTTTAGAAGGAAAGTAGAAAATTATAAAAAAACAAGACCACTAACCATTTTAGTAAGAAAAAAATAGTTAAGATGTAAAACAATATGATGAGGATTAGCATAAAAAGATGTAGATTCCATGAAAAAATTGACAGCAAGGTAAAGAAAGTGTACTGGAAACTTAATTCTTTTCTTGGATTTGACCTTCCTCTCTTTTCTTGTATTTTTCACTGAAACAAATGAACAAATAGACATAAATAAATGAAAAAATGTAGGAAGAAGGTCATATTTCAACACCAATTTTAGTAAAGCTTTATATATATGGAGTTCTTATAAAATATTTACTTAAATTTCACAATTTACTACATGTAGTCATATAGATTTAACACAGCACTTAGAGACAAACTTTATTGGGGCCTTAATGGATTTATAGGAATATAAAGTTATACAACAAGAACTGGATGTCACCAAAAGAGCGCACTGGTTGGCTGCTGCAGTACCATCTCACAGGCATTATTTGCTTTGGTAAGTTCACCATGATCCAGGCCATGGCCTTAAATCGCAGAGGTCTTACAACCCGATCTTGCCCATGTCTTATAATTCATCGAAATTCAGGAAGTGAAATCATGCTTGTTCATAAGACTGAAAGATACAGAAAGAGAACAAAAGTTTATTGACTTATAATGAGAAATTCCATGATCATACAGGTCAGATATGTCTGTTGAGCAGAAAACACCCCACTTTCCCTATTAAGCAGGTTAAAGAGAATGCAAAATTATTCGATGAGTGCTTAATAAATATTAAATCAAAGGCATACAATGCTGATAACCTGCATCTTGTTGGTATCTAATGTATTTGAATGCAAAATAATTTATGTGTTAGGTGGACTAGATGTTTCTATTATCCTAGGCATATTTCTCCCCCAAAAAGTACAGGGATGTCTACTGCTGTTACTCGTGTTTTATTAGGCTTCCAAAACTGATCAGTCAGGCTTATTGTTCCCTCATAGCCCCTTGACAAACTGCTATATTCCTTGGAAATTTTATATTTATTTATTTACACAAATAATACATGAATAAATACATGAATAAAATCTGTATATAATTCAAACAACATAGACAGAATTCTTCTTACTGCTGAACTTTTACCATTCCTCAGTCTTTCTCCTATTTCCATAAGAAAACATAGGTATCACTTCTTTCTAGACCTTTTTATTTCTATTTAAATGTACACATACATAGTATTTATAATTATATAATAATTTAGATTTGGAGTTTATAATATAAATTAGATCATCCTAGCATGCACTTCTGCAATTTGTTTTTATTTTTATAAATGTCTTAATAAATTTTTAATATAAAAATAGATCAGTCTCAACATTTCAATGGTTTCAAAATATTGCATTGTATTACAGTATAATTTTAAAATCATTCTGTTGAAAGATATTTAATATGATTGCAACATTTTTATTACAAACAATAAAGCCAATTTGTTCATCTGTAGAATTATTTCCATATATTCTACAAATAAAACACAAGTCAAAACTTACAAACATTAAAATTATGATACAGATAAAATACTTTAGAAATGTATAATTTTATAGAGTATAGATATTTAACCAAATCCTTTCTAAAACTGAGAATTCTGGAGACTTTCAATTGTGGCAAATATGATGACCTAATATTAAAGTCAACTATATTTATTATTATTATTGGCCATATATTTTTTGTCTTCTATGAATTGCCTGTTCTTTGACTATATTTCTATCAGGCTTTGTTTCTGTATTAACATAAAAAAGTGTATTATATATTCTAAGAATTAATGACATCCATTAACTGTCTTTTAAATGGAACCATACTGTATATAGTCTTTAAGTTTACTTATGATGTTTTTCTTCATATAAAGTTTGCATGTTTTATAAAAGAAAATTGTATTTAGAAATATAATACAAAGGCATTAAAATGAGGAAAACAATATAAAATGTATAAAAGAGAAAATTAACAATTTCTTCCAGAAAAACAATTCGAAATCTGTGGAAGTTAAAAGATGTTAAAAGTATGGAATAAATGCCTAATAATTTTTTCCATAACCAATCAAAGACATATATACTTACCAACATGTAACTCTTTCTGTGTGTTGTTACACAAAATAAGTTTGTATTATACACATTACTCCAGACATGTTTTATTTATTTAATAATATCTCATAGTAACCACATAAACTTAAATATTTTTAAAATATCTGCACAAAATTCCACCAGATGGGTCCACCAAAACATAGTATTTCTCAAAATGAACAGAACTGAGACAGTTTCCAATTGTTTTCACAACTATGCAAATATATTATCAGCTGGTATAATAAAAAAGTTAAACAATTTGTGGATTACTATTTCAAATGTTGTAGTAAACAATTTTTCAAACACCAATCATAACAGGAGCGTGTTGTCATACTTTAAATTTCTACAAAAGATAAAGAAAATATGGCATATGTTTGATTTATTGTACCTTAATAGAATTATAAAAGTGAACAATTTTTTAAGAATTTAGTAATCCAAAATTTCTTAGTCATGATTATCTCCTCATTTTGATGCAGAAAAATAAAATTTCATTTAAATGAATCTCTATAAAGGGTCATTGTATATGAATGATTTTAATAATCTTTGCAACATAGGTTTAAATCTCTTTACCAGATGCTATACTGTGTTTTGGTTTAAAATTAAGTGTTTTTAGCATTTTTATTAAAATATTTTCATTATCAAAGCATAATTTATTGATGATTTTCAAACTTTCCTGATTTCTCAGAAAGATCTATTTAAGCCAAGTCATATAATCTATAAAATCATGAATTTATATTAAAATGAGTTGATTTATCACTACTTTAAGAATAAATTTCTCAATGTAGTAAAAATTGTGTATAAGATAAGACAGAAATATAAAAAGTATTATAGAATGAGGTAAAGGTTAAATATATATTACAAAAATATATTCTCTATTAGCTATTAATGACACATAAAATATGACATTTCTTACTATCACATTTGATCAAATTAAAAAAAAAGAAATACCCCAAAATATGATCAAGAGTCTAAGGTGAACAGCAAAAGAAAAGATGTGGTTCGTCACTTGCAGTGGTTCACGCCTGCAATCCCAGCACTTTGGGAGGCCGAGGTGAGCAGATCACGAGGTGAAGAGATGGAGGCCATCCTGGCCAACATGGTGAAGCCCCATCTCTACTAAAAGTACAAAAAAATCAGCTGGACATGGTGGCATGCACCTGTAGTCCCAGCTACTCAGGAGCCTGACACAGGAGAATCGGTTGAACCTGGGAGGTAGAGGTTGCAGTGAGTCGAGGTCACACCACTGCACTCCAGCCTGGGCAATAGAGTGAGGCTCCTTCTCAAAAAAATAATAATAATAATAATAATGTGGTTCATAACTTGGGTCACTTAAACAATAAGCAAAAGAAAATTAAAACATACAATGCAAAAGAGAAATGATCTTTCCAAAATAACAACTTAATAATCCCTCATTGATACATAATCAACTTTAATAAAACTAAGTTCCTTAAATGCCCTGAAAAGCCATGAAAAAAAAGTTAGAGTAAAATAAATGGAGAAAAATATTTCATATAACACTCAATAAAGCCATTCAGTAACCACTAAAAAACAACTCAATAAAAAAAGACTCAAAAACCACGAAATTAAAAGAAGATAAAATATCACTATGAATCCACCACTGGGAAGAAAAATTCATCACCTAAAATGACTACCTTTGGTCCAGAAAAAATGATAGAAAGAAAATACAAAAATCGATTACAATCTGAAAGTACTAAATAAAATAGTAAAAGAAGAAATTGAAAAACACGAAAGAAAAAAACTGAAACTGATACCAATTATGTTAAGATCAATGTAAAGCAGTGAATGTAAAAAAAGAAAAACAAAAAAGAAAGACAAAAGAATCAGACTGAGAAGAAGCAATGACAATGAACAGGAGTGGCAAAGAGACACCAGTGACATCCCCACGAGAAAACACACAACCAAGAAGCTTTGTGACAATGGGATCCTTTCTGAGTGTAAGTTTTTAAGCAGTTTGACCAAGGAAGCTCCAGTTTCACACCCACTGCTGGGGCCTATCTGATAACAGACTTCCTGCATTCATTCTCAAAGGAAGGCCCAAGTTACCCCATCAATGGCATGATGACCCAGTCTTGGAGACAGAAAAGCATGCCCATCGCAAGTGGTGATTCGGAGCCTGTATGGGAGAGTTTGTGGGCAGTCTTATGCCAGTGGTGGTGTGTTTACGTGCATGTCTGTGTGGGGGAACACTTGGGCCCACACCCTTGTGCCCCGTGTGAGGTTTCTTGTGTCTCTGCTTGTGTGTTTGTGGTTACGTTTCGGGGTGTGGAGTCCCTTCAGAGTGCGTGTGTGTGTGTCTCTGTCTGTGGTCTGTGGGCGTCTGCCTGTATGAGTGAGAGTGGGCAAATGGGCACATGGCAGAGACAGCCTGCCTGTACACACTGAAATGTGAATCGTTGTTGTGTTCACATGGCTGGACTGGAAAGAAAGGCAACAGGACACAACTTGCCAAGGCTCCCACTGGCTCAGGATTGGACATTTACAGAGTCCACAAGGAGAATGGGGACAAACAACGAGCCAAGAGGTACTGGAAAATTCATGAATTCACGATGATATTGAACTTAAAAGTAACACCTGGGTGGCTTTCTCTTTCTCTCTTTTTTTTTTTAATACTTTAAGTTCTAGGGTACATGTGCACAACGTGTAGATTTGTTACATATGTATACATGTGCCATGTTGGTGTGCTGCACCCGTTAACTCGTCATTTACATTAGGTATATCTCCTAATGCTATCCCTCCCCCCTACCCCTACCCCACAACAGGCCTCGGTGTGTGATGTTCCCCACCCTGTGTCCAGCTGTTCTCATTGTTCACCAGAGAAACTGAACTGGTGACTTTCATCTCTGCTCCTTTAAGAATGAAAGGGAAGCCTCCCTCCAGGCCTGGTGCTGCAAGGGGACACTCCCATCACCAATGAGCGGAAGCAGCAGCAGTCTGGATAGAACATTTGTCCCGCAGAGAGCTGAAAGTGAAAGGAAAAAGGAAGAAGAAGAACAAAGAAATAGAAGGAGAAAAAGAACAAGTGGCAGCTTCATGCCACCACAGCTGTCCTGAAGGATCTAGTTCAGGGGTGTATCACTGCATGATGACATACACAACAAGTGGCAAAGAAACACGAGTGACATCCAGGTGAAAAGACACACCACTGAAAAGCTTCTCATCGATGGGGTCCTTTCTGAGTGGGATCAAGGGCTCTGATCCACAAGTAGGCCTGCAGGAGCAAAAGAGAACAAAGGTGCAGGCAAAATCTTGCCCTTTGAATGTCATCAGCACACTTCAAGTGGCCACCAAGTCCCTAGTACACAAGCCAAGGTAGGGAAGGACCCTGGAAATGGGAGGAGAGATGAAAAGGGGCAGAAACGAGACCCCCCAAAAAAGAGGTAATCAGCCACCTATGGCAAATAGGGAGAGAGGGCAGAAAGAGGAGGGAGATTCTGATTATGCACTTCAGGGGTCAGACAGGGTCCATCTAATTTTCTTAGGAAAAGTAAGCAAGTTCTCCCTGGTGATGTGTCCGTGCCCATTCAACCCTCCGCAAACCACAAGTGGACTAAAAGTAAAGACAGTGAAGATAAAAAAAAAAGTGGGAGGCTGGCAAGATGGCGGAATAGGAACAGCTCCAGTCTGCAGCTCCCAGCGAGATCAACGCAGAAGATGGGTGATTTCTGCATTTCAAACTGAGGTACCAGCTTCATCTCACTGGGACTGGTTGGACTGTGGGTGCAGCCTAAGGAGGGTGAGCCAAAGCAGGGTGGGGGTGTCACCTCACCAGGGAAGTGCAAGGCATCAGGGAATTCCCTCTTCTAGCCAAGGGAAGCCATTAGGGACTGTACCATGCACTCCAGCCCAGATACTGCACTTTTCCCATGGTCTTCACAACCCGCAGACCAGGAGATACACTCCGGTACCCATGCCACCAGGACCCTGGGTTTCCAGCACAAAACTGGATGGCCATTTGGGCAGACACCAAGCTAGCCACAGAAGTGGTTTTTTTTTTTTTTTCCATACCCCAGTGGCACCCAGAAGTCCAGTCAGACAAAACCATTCACTCCCCTGGAAAGGAGGCTGAAGCCAGGGGGCCAACTGGTCTGGCTCGGCGGGTCCCAACCCCATGGAACCCAGCAAGCTAAGATCTACTGGCTTGAAATTCTCGCTGTTAGCACACCAGTCTGAGTTTGACTTGGGATGCTGGAGCTTGGTGGGGGGAGGGGCATCTGCCATTGCTGAGGCTTAAGTAGGCGGTTTTACCCTCACAGTGTAAACAAAGCTGCCAGGAAGTTTGAACTGGGTGGAGCCCACCGCAGCTCAGCAAGGCCACTGCGGCCAACCTGCCTCTCCAGATTCCCTCCTCTCTACACAGGGCATCTCTGAAAGAAAGGCAGCAGCCACAGTCAGGGACTTATAAATAAAACCCCACCTCCTTGGGACAGAGCACCTGGGGGAAGGGGCAGTTGGGGGTGCAGCTTCAGCAGACGTAAACATCCCTGCCTGGTACTTCTGACTAGAGCAGCAGATCTCCCACCACAACATTCAAGCTCTGATAACGGACAGACTGGCTCCTCAAGTGAGTCCCTGACACTCGTGTATCCTGACTGGGAGACACCTCCCAGCAGGGGCCGACAGATACCTCATACAGAAGAGCTCTGGCTGGCATCTGGCAGGTGTCCTTTTGGGACAAAGGTTCCAGAGGAAAGAACAGGCAGCAATCTTTGCTGGTCTGCAGCCTCCACTAGTGATACCCAGGCAAACAGGGTCTGGAGTGGACCTCCAGAAAATTCCAGCAGACCTGCAGCAGAGGGGCCAGATTGTTAGAAGAGAAACTAACAAACATAAAGGAATAGTATCAATATCAACAAAAAGGACATTCAATCAGAGACCTCAGCTAATGGTCACCAACTTCAAAGACCAAAGGTAGATAAATCCATGAGGACGGGGAGAAACCAGCACAAAAATGCTGAAAATTCCAAAAACCAGAACATTTCTTCTCCAAAGAATCACAACTCCTCGCCAGCAAAGGAACAAAACTGAGAATGATTTGGAAAAATTAACAGAAGTAGGCTTGAAAAGGTGAGTAAGGCCGGGCACAGTGGCTCAAGCCTGTAATCCCAGCACTTTGGGAGGCCGAGACGGGTGGATCACGAGGTCAGGAGATCGAGACCATCCTGGCTAACACGGTGAAACCCCGTCTCTACTAAAAAATACAAAAAACTCTAGCCGGGTGAGGTGGCGGGAGCCTGTAGTCCCAGCTATCCGGGAGGCTGAGGCAGGAGAATGGCGTAAACCCGGGAGGCAGAGCTTGCAGTGAGCTGAGATCTGGTCACTGCACCCCAGCCTGGGCGACAGAGTGAGACTCCATCTCAAAAAAAAAAAAAAAGAAAAGAAAAGGTGAGTACTAACAAACTCCTCCAAGCTAAAGGAACATGTTCTAACCCAATGCAAGGAAGTTAGTTTAGATGAAAAAAGATTACATGAATTGCTAACTAGAATAACCAGTTTAGAGAGGAAGATAAAGGACCTAATGGCACTGAAAAACACAGCACGAGAACTTTGTGAAGCATACACAGGTATAAATAGCTGAATCAATCAAGCAGAAGAAAGGATATCACAGATTGAAGATCAACTCAATGAAATAAAGCAAGAAGACAAAATTAGAGAAAAAAGAGACCAAAGAAATGAGCAAAGCCTCCAAGAAATATGGGACTATGTGAAAAGACCAAAACTTCATTTGATTTGTGCAACTGAAAGTGACGGGGAGAATGGAACCAAGTTGGAAAAGATTCTTCACGATATTACCCAGGAGAACTTCCCCAACCTAACAAGGCAGGTGAACATTCATATTCAGAAAATACAGCAAACACCAAAAAGATACTCCTTGAGAAGAGCAACCCCAAGACACATAATCATCAGATTCACCAAGGTTGAAATGAAGGAAAAAATATTAAGGGCAGACAGAGAGAAAGGTTGGGTTAGCCACAAAGGGAAGACAATCAGAATAATAGCAGATCTCTCGGGAGAAATCCTACAAGCCAGAAAAGAGTGGGGCCAATATTCAACTTTCTTAAAGAAAAGAATTTTCAACCCAAAATTTCATATTCAGCCAAACTAAGTTTCATAAGCAAAGGAGAAATAAAATCCTTTACAGACAAGCAAATGCTGAGAGATTTTGTCACCACCAGGCCTGCCTTACAAGAGCTCCTGAAGGAAGCACGAAACATGGAAAGGATCAACCAGTACCAGCCACTGCAAAACAATGTTAAATTGTAAAGACTTTCAACATGCTGAAGAAACTGCATCAATTAACAGGCAAAATAACCAGCTAGCATCATAATGACAGGATTAAATGCACACACAATAATATTAACCTTAAATGAAAACGGACTAAATGCCCCAAAGAAAAGACACAGACTGGCAAATTGGATAAAGAGTCAGGACCCATTGCTGTGCTGTATTCAGGAGACCCATCCCATGTGCAAAGACACACATAGGCTCAACATAAAGGGATGGAGGAATATTTACGAAGCAAATGGAAAGCAAAATAAAGCAGGGAAAAAAAGCAAAAAAAAAGCAATCCTAGTCTCTGATAAGACAGAGTTTACATGAGCAAAGATCAAAAGAGACAAAGAAGGACATTACATAATGGTAAAGAAATCAATGCAACAAGAAGAGCTAACTATACTAAATATATGTGCACCCAATACAGGAGCACCAAGATTCATAAAGCAAGTTCTTAGAGACCTACAAAGAGACTTACACTCCCACACAAAAATAGTGGGAGACTTTAACACCCCACTGTCAGTATTAGACAGATCAATGAGAAAGAAAATTTACAAGGATATCCAGGACTTGAACTCAGCTCTGGACCAAGTGAACTTAATAGACATCTACAGAACTCTCCACCTCAAATCAATGGAATATACATTCTTCTCAGCAGCACATTGCACTTATTCTAAAACTGACCACACAGTTGGAAGTAAAACACTCCTCAGCAAATGCAAAACGGAAACTATAACAAACAGTCTCAAAGACCACAGTGAATTAAATTATAACTCAGGATTAAGAAACTCACTCAAAACTGTACAACTACATGAAAACAGAACAATCTGCATCTGAATAACTACTTGGTAAATAATGAAATGAAAGCAGAAATAAAGATGTTCTTTGAACGAATGAAAGCAAAGACACAACGTACCAGAATCTCAGGGACACGTTTAAAGCAGTGTGTAGAGGGAAATTTATAGCACTAAATGCCCACAAGAGAAAGCAGGAGAGATCTAAAATCAACACCATAACATCACATTTAAAAGAAACAGAGAAGCAGAAGCAAACAAATTCAAAATCTAGCAGAAGGCAAGAAATAACTAGGATCAGATCAGAACTGAAGAATACAGAGACAGGAAAAACCCGTCAAAAAATAATCAATGCATCCAAGAGCCGGTTTTTTGAAAAGATCAAAAAAATAGACTGCTAGCCAGCCTAATGAAGAAAAGAGAGAAGAATCAAATAGATGCAATAAAAAAATGATAAAGGGGATATCACCACTGATCCCACAGAAATACAAACTACCATCAGAGAATACAGACACCCTGCCCGACTCCCTTCTGCTAGAAGGTTCAACAATCTATGGACACCTGTTGGACCTGGCTGCTTTGATCCAAGCTTTTGTCTCTTCCCCAAGAAAGAGTGTGCTGCCTATTGACAAGTGTGCTGCGCACAAGCAGGCAGCCTGGTCTCCTTATGAGGCTTGTGCAAATTCAGAGAAGCAATCAGCAGTGGCCCACAAGCAGCCCACGCACTCACACACCCCTTCCACTGTACCTTCACACTGCCCCCTGTGTGACCTATCCCCACCATACCACAGTCCCAAGGGTGGGATTTCTTGAGGATAGGCTCCTCTAATTCACTGGGACCACTGCCCGAGAATCCAGAGGGAAGGAGGGAGGCAGAGAGCCTTTCGATTGTTGCGGGTTTCCCCAAAGAGACCAGGTAGGTGGGGAGTCCTGCTGTAGGTGAGGTGAGTGCTCCTTGGCCGGTTTCTTTGTTTCTTTTCTTTTTGTTTTATTTTATTTGATTGTTGTTTGTTTTGTTTTGTTGGAAGCAAAAGGAGAAAGAGAAAGGCAAGGGAAATAAGTGACTGCCATTTCTGGAGCCACACTGCCATCCAGAGGCAGTTGTTTCTGAACACGACAGGCTGCAGGAACACTTGCCTTCTGACAGGAACAGACTTCAGCGAGAATATGTCGGGTTGGGTGGACTCTGACTAAACCAGGGTTTCCCCCTTCGTGGTTCCGAGCCCTTGAAGGAAGTCTGCCTGCCATTTGGACCCCATGGAGAAGCAGCTAATCTAGAGGCCCAGGGACAGAGCAGCCAGGCAGCCCCAAGACCAGTCAGCTCAGGCGGCGGAGGTGCCCCGGCAGCCATCTTGAGGTGGGCTTAAGAGAAGCCACTGACTAGTGACGGCTGAGACTGGGGTCGCTTACACGGGTCTCTTTTGTGGGGAGTTCTGGGGTGCTCTTGCCTGGAATCACGCTGGGGCCAGAGGTCCCCTGTCCTCCCAGTGAACCAAGGAGCTTTGGGGTGCTGTGCGCGGGACGACTCCTGCCCGGCAATTCCTGGAGATGGACAGGGGAACCCATGGAGGGCCGCCCCTTCCTGCCCTTTTTTCGGAGAGGGCTGTGGAGCCCGGGCGCCATCCTGGTAATGAGAAAAGGCAAAGGGCCAGCCAGGAGTTCCTCTCTCGTCCGGCTTCAGCCTGGGGGCCCCACGCCGCCACCATCTCTATCGTGCTCCCGGGATTTCTCCAGCACTAGTGCCCAGCTGCCTCCGGTTTCCAGAAACAGATTCCGCTCGATGGCAGTATGGCTCTACAAACACGAACTACAAGCTTAACTCTGCCCCTGCAGTCCGACAGCCTCCACCCTTTCCAATGTGAAAAAAGAAAAGGGAAAGAGAAACAAAAAAAGACAGGGAGGACAAAAGGGAACCAGCCACCTGGTCTCAGGTTGACCACCAAACTTAAGGGACCCTATGACCTAGGACCAGTAGGCCCGAGACACTGCGGGAATCCTCTTTATGCAGCCAGCCTTTGCTTTTCCTTTGGCGCTCTCCAGGTTTCATGGCTCATGCTCATGCATAAAAATAGAAGACAAATGATACGTAATCATGGCCACTGGGAAACCACAGGAAGACTGGGATCATGGGGCTGCCGCCCCAGGACAAGGTGCTGGTCACCCAGTTGAATTAACCAAGGTTTTGCTGCAGGACTGGTGGCTCTCCCAGGGCCAGGAGCTCCAGGTAGAGTTTACCACCTTGGGCTGGCACATGGAGGTCACCAAAACCGGCGAATGACTCAACAGGCAGTCACAAGGCATGTGGCAGGAGTCTCCTTCAGAGGGGATACTCAGCAACTGACTCAAGTTGGACTCTGTGCAGGCTGTCCTGGCTTTCACACGGGGTGTGAGGGGGAATGGAGTGACAGGAGGGTGGTTTAGCGGAGCTGGTGAAGGCCACCATGCAACACAGATTCCCATGGCATCACAGAGGGCCAAGGGTCCCAAGGGGACTCTCTGCCTCTACCCAAAGTGTGGTCCCTTTTTAAACAGGTTGACCCAGGAGGCTCCAGATTCACACTGGCTGCTGGGGCTTATCTGATAACAGACTTCCGCATTCATTCGCAGGAGAAGGCCCTAGTTGCCCAATCAACAGTATAGTGACCCAGGCCTGGAGCCACGAATCCTCACCCATAACCCATTGCCTGGGGCCGACAGACAGCCTTTATGGGAGAGTTCGTGGGCAGTCTCGTGCCTGTGGCGACGCATGTGTGTTTGCATCTGTGTGGGAGAATGCTTGGGCCCACGACCCTGTGCCTGTGTGAGGATTTGTGTGTGTGTGTGTGCATGTGTGTCTATGAGTTTGTGCGTGTGTGTGTGCATGTGTTAGTGTATGTGTTTGTGTCTGTGTATCTCCCTGTGCATGTGTGTTTGTGATTATATTTGTGGTTGTTGGGGGGTTCCCTTTGAGCGCCTGTGATTGTGTCTGTGTCTGTTGTCTCTGGGTACCTGCCTGTGTGAGTGAGAGTGGGCAAATGGGCACGTGGGAGAGACAGCCTGCCTGTACACACTGAAATCTGGATCGTTGTGTTCACATGGCTGGATTGAAAGAAAAGGCAAAGGGGGACAACATGCTGAGGCTTCTACTGGCTCAGGATTACACATTTAGAGCATCCACAAAGAGAATAGGAAAGAACGGTGAGCCACGAAGAACAGGTTAAGGAGTGGGTTCATGGTGACATTTCATGAAAAGTAACACATGGGCATCTTTGTGGAGCACCAGAGGGACTGAACTGGTGACCTTCATCTCTGCTCCTTTAAGAACAAAAGTGAGGCCTTTCTCACTTTCATTCTGCAAAGGGGCATCCTGCATCACCAGGAGCAGAGGAAGAAGCAGTCTCAGCGTAATGCTTGACCCGCCAAGAGCCAAAAGTAAAAGGAAAAAGAGAATAAGAAGAAAGAGGAGAAAAATGAGAAGGAGAAGGAGAAAGAGAAGAAAGAGAAGAAAAAGACAAAGAAAAAAGAGGAGAAAGAGGAAGAAGAACCAGAAAGACAACAAGAACAAGAAGTGGCAGCTTCATGCCACAGGAGCTGTCCTGAAGGATCTAGTTCAGGGGTGTCTCACTGCATGGTGACATACACAACAAGTGGCAAGGAGAAACCAGTGATGTCCCGGTGAAATGACACAACACCAAGAAACTTCTTGTTGATGGGTTCTCTTCCGAGTGGTATCAAGGGCTTTGATCTACAAGTAGGCTTAGAGAAGCTACAGAGGACAGAGGTGCAGGCTGAGCCATGCCCTCCAGATGTCATCGCACTGCAAGGGGCCACGAGCTTCTAGTCTACAAGGCCTAGGCAGGGAAGTACCCCAGAAATGGGTGGGAGGAGAGATGAAAAACGGGGAGGAAATGGATACCAGAGAAAGGAGGTAATGAGCCACGTATGGCAATACTGAGAGAAGGAAGATAGGGGAGGAGGATGCTACTTACACCCCCAGGGATCAGCCAGGGTCCTTCTGATTTCCTTAGGAAAAGGCTTACTCTCCCTAAGGGCATTCCTGTGCCCACCCGACCCTGATTTTGCAGGCTGATCCTGACCTCCCCAAACCAGAAATTGATGAAAAGCAAAGACAGTGAAGAAGAAAAAAGTGAAGGAAGAAAAACTACAAAAGTACACAAAGAATCAGGGTACGCAATGAGGATGAGAGTGAACAGAAATGCTGGATGTCCCAGGTGGAAAGGTGACTGCCCAAATGGCCTTTTGTGCCATCATACAAGAAGAGTCACCTGCCAGAAAAAAGCATCAGACCCTTGGGCCAGGGTTTGTACTGGGTCCACACAGAAGCCAGTGGAGTCAACAGACTGCCCTGCTCCCCACTGCCTCCACCCCCACACCATCCCACACATTCCGCCAGCAAATATTGGGAAGCCAGACAGAAAGGGAGAACAAAAATGAACAAGAGAAAACTGGGAATCTGAAGAACCCTGCCCATTGAGAGTTACCTAGATGGGGGGAGCTGAGTGTGAATGGAGATGCCTAGGCAGACACCTTTTAGTGAGTATTGGGGATACAAGTATGTGCGTGAGAACATATAGAAGCACAGATGAAGACAGGAAAAAAGTTAGATGGGATGGGAGTTAAATGTTAAAAACGAGGACTTCTGACACTCAGAGTCACCTTCCCACCTCTAAGGACATGGTCCAGATCTTCCTGCATTCTTTTCTTCCTATGTTTTCCCTAGGCAGGCACCGGTCTCCTTCTGAGGAGGCCTGTGCAGATTCATAGAAGAATCTGCAGTGGCCCACACACAGGCCTAAACACCCACACACCCCTCCCACCGTACCCGCTCACACTGCCCCCAGTGCTACAAATCCACAGCAAAAGTGGCTCCTCTGGATTACTGGGACCCCCTGCCCAGAGAAGAATCCAGAAGGTAGGAGAGAGGCAGAGATCACTCCTACTGTTACAAGTTTCCCCAAAGTAACCACATAGGTGGGGAGCCCTGCTGAAGATAAGGTGGGTGCTCCTAGGGCAGTTTCTTTGTTTCTTTGTTTTTTGGTGTTTGTTTTGTTTGGTTGGCAGCAAAAGGAAGGAAAGAAAGGCAAAGTGGAGGAAGGAAAAGGGGTGATTGACATTTATGGAGCCACAGTGCCATCCAGCGGAAGGTGTTTCTTAACATGACAACAGGTTGCAAGTACACTTGCCTTCTTCCAGGCACAGATATCAGTGTGGATGTGCTGGGCTGGGTAGACTAGGCCCAAGCCAGGATTTTCCCCACCGGGGTTCAGAGCCCTTAAAGAAGTGTACCTGCTATTGGAACTCTGTGAAGCAGCAGCTAATCTAGAGGCCCGGGGACAGAACAGTCTGGCAGCCCCAAGACCAGTCAGCCCAGTGGGCGGAGTTTCCCCATCTTGAAATGGGTTTTAAGAAAAACCACTGTTCACTGATGGCTGAGACTGGGGCCATTTACTCTGGTCTCTTTTGTGGAGGGTTCAGGGGTGCCCTTGGCTGGGACCACGCAGGGGCAAGGGGCACCCTATCCTCCCTGGGAACAAAGAAGTTTTGGGATGTTGGGGTGGGGCAACTCATGCCAAGTAGTCTCTGGGGGCTGCCAGGGGAACCCATGGTGGGCCGCCACTGCCTGTCCATTCTTACAAAGAGAGCTGTGGAGCCAGGGCTCTATCCTGGGAATGAGCATAGACCATGGGCCAGACAGGAGTTCTCTCAGTTTCAGACTTGGGGGCCCCACACCAACATCTGTCTGGCACTCCTGAACTTTCCTCAGCACATGAGATCAGGTGCCTCCCATTTCCAGAAACGATTTCCACTTGATGGCAGTATGGCTCCACAAATGCCAAGTACAATTGTAACCCTGCTCCCCCACTCTGAAGGCCTCTGTCTTTTCCAATGTGAGAAGAGCAAATATGAAGGAGAAAGAGAAAAAGACAGGGGGGAGAGGAAAGAACCAGCCACCTGGTCCCAGGTTGACCACCAAACTCACAGGTCCCAATGACCAAGGACCAGTAGGCTGGAGACCCTGAGGGAATCCTGTTTAGACAGACAGTCTTTGCCCTTCCTTTGGCCTTCTACAGGTTTCACGTCTCCTGCTCCTACAGAAAGTAAAAGACAAATGACACATAATCATGGGCACTGGGACACCACAAGAGACTTGGGATTAAAGGGCTGCTGTTCCAGGACAAGGGGCTGGTCACTCAGCTGGCTTACACAAGGTTTTACTGCAGAACTAGGGGTCCTCTCGAAGGCTGGAGCTCTAGGTAGAGTTTACCTCCTTGGACTGGCAGATGGAGGTCACCAGAATGGGCAGACTGTTCAACCAGGAGCCACAGGACCTGAGGCAGGTGCATCCCTTAGAGAGCACACTCAGCAACTCACACAAGTCTGACGCTGCACAGGCTGTCCTGGCTTTTACATAGTCAGGGGTGGGAGGATGGTGGCTTAGAGGGACTCAAAAAGGCCACCACGCACTACAGATTCCCATGACATCACAAAGGGCTAAGGCTCCCAACAGGACTCTCTGCCTCTACCTGAAAGGGGAGTCCGTTTTTAAGCAGGTTGACCCAGGACACTCCAGTTTCACATCCACTGCTGTGGCCTTTCTGATAAAAGAATGCCCACATTCATTTTCAGGAGAAAGCCAAGTTGCCCAATCAACGGCATGAGGACCCAGGCCTGAAGCCACAAATGCTTGCCCATGGCCCGTTGCTTGTCAGCGATTGAGAGCTTGTATGAGAGAGTGCATGCAGTCTCATGCTGTGGCTTTGTATGTTTGTTTAGCTCTAAGTGTGAGAATGCTTGAACCCGAACCCCTGTGCCCATGTGAGGTTACCTGTTTATTTGTCTGTGTTGTGTATGTGCGACTTTGTGTGTCAGTGTGCCCGCATGTGTGTGTCTGCATGTGTGTTTGTGTCTGCATCTGCGTGTATCTCCATGTGTGTATGGATTTGTGATTTCATTTCTGGTTGTGGGGTTGCTTGTGAGTGCGTGCATGTGTTCTGTGTCTGTGGTCTGTGGGTTCCTGCTTGTGTGAGTGAGAGTGGGCAAATTGGCATGTGGCAGAGACAGGCTGACTGTACACACTGAAATACGTATCGTTTTGTTCACCTGACTTGACTAGAAGGAAAGGCAATGGGGGAACAACATAACGAATTGCTGAGGCTCCTACTGACTCAGGATTACACATTTAGAGAGTCCACAAGGAGAACAGGAAAGAACGGTGGGCGATAAGGTACTAGGTACAGGGTGTGTTTGCCATGACATTTCACTTAAAAGTAACACGAGGGCAGCTTTTTGGTGGAAAAGAAGGACTGAACTGGTGACCTTAATCGCTGTTCTTTTAGGAAGAAAAGTGAAGCCTTTCTTGAGGCCTAGAGCTGAAGAGGGACATCCCCCATCACCAAGGAGAAGAAGAAGCAATCTGCTAGAACACTTGCAAGCAGAAATCCGAAAGTGAAAAAAAAAATTAAAAAAAAAGAAAAGAAAGAAAGAAGAACAAGTAGTAGAAGAAAAAGAAAAGTAGAAAAAAAGATGTAGAAGGAGAAATAGAAAAGAAGGAGAGAAAGAAAAAGAAGGAGAAAAAGAAAAGAAGAAGGAGAAAAAGAAAAGAAAAAGGAGAAAAAGAAAAGAAGAAGGAGGAGGAGGAGAAGGAGGAGGAGGGGGGGAGGAGGAAAAGGAAAGAAGAAAGAGAGAAGAAGAGGAAGAGGAAGAAGAAGGAGAAGGAGGAGAAGGAGGGGAAGGGGAAGGAAAAGGGGAAGAAAGAAGAAGGAGGAGGAGGAGAGGAGAAAGAATAAAGAAGAGGAGCAGGAGTAAGAAGAGAAGAAGAACCAGAAGGAGAAAAATAATAGAAAGTGGGAGGTCCATGCCACTGTATCTCTCCTGAAGGATCTAGTTCAGGGGGCCTGAATGTGTGAAGACGTACACAACGAGTGTCAGGGAGCCACCGGTCACATCCCACTTAAAGGACACACAACCGAGAAGCTTCTTGTCAATGGGATCTTTCCTGAATGTGATCAAAAGCTTTGATCCACAAATAGGCCTGCAGGAGCTACAGAGGACACAGGTGCAGGCTGAACAGTGCCCTGAGGATGTCATCAGCAGATTGCAAGGAACCACTGAGCCCCAAGCCTACAAGGCCAAGGCGGGGAAGGACCCCCCAAAAGAGAGGAAGATGAAAAACGGGGAGGAAATGTACATCAGGGAAAAGAGATAATCGGCCACAAATAGCAATATGGAGAGAGGGCAGAAAGGGGAAGCAAATGTCAATCACTCCTTGCAGGGATCAGCTGGGGTCCTTCTAATTTCCTTAGGAAAAATAAGTCTGTTTTCCCTAAGGGTGTTCCCTAGCCCAGTCGACCCTGACTTCCAGGCTGATCGTGACCTCCCCAAACAAAAGTGGATGAAAAGTAAAGAGAGTAACGAAGAACAAAGTGAAGGGAGAAAACCTCCAAAAGTACACAAAGAATCAGAGTGAGCAATGAGGTTGAGAGTGAACTGGAATGCAGTGTGCCTCAGGTGGACAGCTGGCAGCCCAAGTGGCCTCCTGTGGGCTCACAGAGGGGGCCATCAGCCAGGAGAAAGAGTCAGTCCCATAAGCCCAGATCTCCACCGCGTCTGCACAGAGGCCTGTTAGGCCAGGGGGCTGCCCTGGTCCCCGCTGCCCACACCCTAACCCCATCCTGAACATTATGCCAGCAAATACTGGGAAGTCAGACAGAAAGGGACAAGAAAGATTAAGAGGGAACCGGAAACCTGAAAAACTGCCCACTGAGAGCAGCCTAGAAGACCAGACACAGGTGTGAATAAAGGTGTCTGGGCAGACACTTGTGAGTATGGGTAGGGATACATGGATGTGCCTGAGGACCTATACAAGCACAGACGAAGACAGGAAAAACTTCAGACATGAAGAGAGTTAAAGGTTAAAAATGAGAACCTCTGAAACTCAGAGTCTCAATGCCAACCCTAAAGACACAGTCCAGATCTTCCTGCATTCTTTTCTTCTCATGTTTTCCCTAGGAAGGGCCAGAGGCACCCCACGATGCTACCTACATATGAAAAAAGGACCTACATTTGTTGACAATTGAAAGAAACGGGGTGATGCCTGTTCCATGGTCATGTGAGTCTTCTTCATATAATGCACAGAGAGTGCAGGCCCACACACGAGATTGACCTTCCTCTTGTGAGAGTGACTCACACACACCTGATGGTGGGAATCATTACCCATGGGGTAAATTTTCTGTCCTATGAAACTCTGTCTGTTCCCAGTGCAGCCTACACATCCAGAAAGATTTGTAACAAGCAAAGACAGAGAACAGTTGCAGTATTCAGAGAGCATTGTGATCCAAGCTGCTGCCCAGAAACCGAGCGGCATGGATAGATTATGTAACCTTTAGAGCAACACGGACATGGCTTTGCATCCCAACGTGGGCTCTGTATGATAGCCCATGTCAGGCTTTCTTATGTCTGAATGGAGACCCTAAAGGGCAGGAATAATTTGTCCTCGACTGTCTCATTCATTTTTCTGGATGAATATCCAGCAACCACCAGAGTTTAACTTGAGGACCCCAGAGAGCTCTGTATCAAACCAAGGCACAGTTGCCCAATCACCAATTAAAACACTCCATGTGAAACCTCTCCTTCCACACGCAGCACAGGAAAACAGATCGGGCCCAGGTGAAAGCGAGCACAGACTGCGCCCTAGCTACGCATGCACTTTGACAGAATGAACAAGATGCCAAAACAACAAACTGGTGAACCACCATGTTTCAGTAAGCATGCATGCTCCATCAGACATGCCAAGTGGCTTTCTCTCCAGAACAGTCAACTCAGAACTTCGCCGGAAATACCCATACCACTTCTGGGCACAAATGTGTGCCTGGGCTCCAGTGACAGAAGTCGCTGAAGGCCTCAGTCCATCTCATCCAGTCCCGTCGCAAGAAACATCCTGCCCAAATCCCTGCAGCTGAATGGGTTAACAATGTGTGGATACCTGTTGGAATTGGCTGCTTTGCATCTAAGATTTTATACGTTCCACAAGAGAAAGACTGCTGCCTAGAGACAAGTAATCTCCGCAACAGGATTGGGCCTGCCCTACACATCCAGGAAGATTTGTAACGAGCAAAGACAGAAAACACTTGCAATATTCGGAGAGCGTTGTGTTCCATGCTGCTGCCCAGGCACCCAGCGGCCTGAGTAGCATATGTAACCTTTAGCGCAACGCGGTCACGGCTTCGCATCCCAACGTAGGCACCGTATGATGGCCCGCCTCAGGCTTTCTTCTGTCTGCCTGGAGACCCTAAAGGGGCGGCGGAATTTGTCCTTGACCGTCTCGTGCGTTTTCCCGGCCGAATATCCGGCAAGCACCAGAGTTTAGCTTGAGAGCCCAGTGAGCACTCCATCAAACCAAAGCACAGCACCCCCTCCCCCCCCCCCCCCCGCCCACAAGCCCCTTCTCCCCCCAAAACACTCAAGGCTCAACCTCCACCTCCACACGCAGCACAGGAAATCAGACGGGCCCAGGCGAAAGGGGGCAGTCGGGGCCCTGGCTACCCATGCACTTGGGTAGAATGACCAAGATGCCTGGCAACTAAGTGGTGAGCCACCAGCTTCCAGGGAGCACGCATGCTCCGTCAGATACGCCAAGAGGCTCTCTCTCCAGGAGAGCCACCTCTGAAACCCACCCGGAATGCTCCTCCTAACCCTGTGCACGGATGAGTGCCTGGGTTCCAGAGAGAGAGAGGTAGCTGAAGGCCTCGGCCAGGACTCCGTCCCCTCCAGTCCCATCCCAAGAAACACCCGGCCCGACTCCCTGCAGCTCGATGGGTCAACAATGTGCGGATGCCTGCTGGACCTGGCTGCTTTCCATCCAACTTTGGTCGCTTCCCCAAGAGGAAGAGTGCTACCTAGGGACAAGTGTGGTGCGCACAAGCATGCAGCCTGGTCTCTTGCTCAGGCGGCCTGTGCAGATTCCTAGAGGAATCTGCCGCGGCCCGCATGCAGACCCACACATCCGCATATCCCTCCCCCTGTACCCCCTCGCACTGCCCGCAGTGCGACCTACCCCCACCATGCCACAGCCCTAAGGGTGGAATTTCTTCAGGTTCTCTGGTTCACCGGGAACCCTGCCCAGGAGAAGAATCCAGAGGGAAGAGGGGAGGCAGAGAACCCTCCTACTGTTGCAGGTTTCCCCAAAGTGACCACGTAGGTGGGCAGCCCTGCTGTAGGTGAGGTGGGTGCTCCTCGGCCGGTTTCTTTCGTTGTTTCTTCGCTTTGCGGGTTTTGCGTTTGTTTTATTCCGTTGGCAGCAAATGGAGAAAGACCAAGGCAAGGTGGGGGAAGGAAAAGACCTGACCGCCATTTGTGGAGCCACAGTGCCATCCAGCGGAAGGTGTTTCTGAACATGACAGCAGGCTGCAGGGACACTTGCCTTCTGCCAGGCACCCAGAAGAGCGAGGACTGCCGGGGCTGGGTGGACTCTCTCTAAGCCAGGGTTTCCCCGACCGGGGTTTAGAGCCCTAGAACGAAGCGTACCCGCCATTGGGACCCCTTGGAGAAGCAGCTACTCTAGAGGCCCCGAGACAGATCAGCCAGGCATCCCGAAGACCAGTCAGCCCACAGGGTGGAGCTGCCCCGGCAGCCATTTTGAGATACGCATAAGGGAAGCCACTGGCCGCTGACAGCCAGAGAATGGGGCCGTTTGCTCTGGTCTCTTTTGGGGGCAGTTCCGGGATGCCCTTGGCTGGGGCCACAGGGGGCCCAGAAAGCCTCTATCCCGTCTGGGAAATAAAAAAAGTTTCGGAGCGCTGAGTGTGGGGCGACCCATGTCTGGCAGTTCCTGGAGACTGCCAGGGGAAGCCATGGCGGGCCGCCCCGACTGCCCTTTCTTACATACAGCTGTGGAGCCAGGGCGCCATCCTGGGAATGAGCCCAGGCCAAGGGCCAGCGAGGAGTTCCTCTCCCGTCCGGCTTGAGTCTGGGGTCCCACACCACCCTCTCTTTTGCGCTCCTGGGCTTTCCCCAGTGCTTGTGCCCTACAGCCTCCGGTTTCCAGAAACAGTTTCCGCTTGATGGCAGTATGGCTCCACAAATGCCAACTACAACCACAACCCTGCCCCTCCAATCCGAGGGCCTCCGCCCTTTCTCTGTGAAAAAAACGAAAGAGGAAGGAGAAATAATAATAACAACAATAATAATAATAATAATAATAATAATAATAATAATATGAAGAAGAAGAAGAAGAAGAAGAAGAAGAAGAATTAAAAGACACGGAGAAGAGAAAGGAACAAGACACCTGGTCCCAGGTTGACCGCCACCAGACTTAGAGGACCCTAGGACCAAGGACCAGTAGGCTGGAGACCCTGCGAGAGTGCTGTGGAGGCTGCCAACCTCTGCCCTTCCTTTGGCCCTCTTCAGGGTTTTTGGCTCCCGCTGGTGCAGAAAGTAAAAGACAAAGGACACGTAATCATGGCCTCTGGGAAGGCACAGGAGGACTGGGATCACAGGGGTGCCGCCCCAGGACAAGGCGCGGGCCAGCCAGCTGACTTACACGAGGATTTGCCCCAGGACTGGGGGGCCTCCCAAGGCCCGGAGCTGCAGGTAGTGTCTACCACCTCGGGATGGCACATGGCTACAGGCAGCCACAGGGCTGTGGCAGGAGGCTCCCTCACAAGAGACACTCAGCAACACACTCAAATCTGAGTCTGCTCAGGCTGACCTGGCTTTCACACAGGGGAGGGTGGGAGGAGGGAGGCTCAGGGAGGCCTGAGAAGGCCACCCCGTGCCACAGATACTCATAGCATCACACAGAGCCAAGACTCCAAGGGGACTTTCTCTGTCCCTACTCCAAAGTGGGGTCCCTTTTCAAGCAGCATGACCCAGGATGCTCCAGTTTCACACCTGCTGCTCGGCCCTATCTGATAACAGACTTCCGCATTCATTCTCAGGAGAAGGTCCTAGTTGCCCAATAAATGGCATGAAGACGCAGGACCGCAGGACCGGAGCCAGGAATGCTGGTCTGTCTCCCGTTCCGCTTTGCACGTTTAGAGCCAGTGCAGAATCTGAGATCGTGGGCACTTTCGAGCCAGTGGTGGTGTGTACGTGTCTGTGTCCGATAATGCTTGAGCTCACACCCCTTTGGCAGTATGAGCTTACGTGTGTGTGCGTGCGCGCGCCCGAATGTGTTTGTGTATGTATGTGTGTGTCCACTTGGGCGTGTTTAACTTGTGTGTTTGTGTCTGCGTGTGCATGTGTCTCTGTGTGCGCGTGTATTTCAGTCTGGGTTGCGGAATCGCTCATGATTGCGTGCACGTGTATCTGCGTCTGCGGTGTGTGGGTGCCTGCCCGTGTGACTGACAGTGGGCAAATGAACACGTGGCAGAGACACCTGCCTGCACACACTGAAATCCGGATCGATGTGTTCACACGGCTTGACTAGACAAAAAGGACACAGGGGGAAACTTGCCAAAGCTCCTAATGGCTCGGGAAGGCACACTCAGAGCATCCACAAGGAGAATAGGGAATAACGGCGACGCACGAGGTACTGGTGAAGGGTGGGTTCACCACGACATTTCACTGAAAAGTAACACGTGGGCAGCTCTTTGGTGGACCAGAGGGACTAAACTGGTGACCTTCATCAGTGCTCCTTTGAGAACAGAAGTGACGCTTCCTCTAGGCCTAGTGCTGCAGAGGGCCATGCCAAATCATCAAAAAACAAAAGAAGCAGTCTCCTAGAACACTTGCCCGAACACATCTGAATGTGAAGGGGGAAAAGGAAGCAAAAGCAGAAGCCAAAGGAGAAAAAGAAGAAGAGGCAAACAAGGAGGAGGAGGAAGTGGAGGAGGAGGAGGAGAAAGAGGAGGAAGAGAGAGAGGAGGAGCATGAGGAGGAGGAGGAGGAGAGGAAGTTGGAGGAGGAGGAGCAAGAGGTAAAGTAGAGGAGAAAGGGAAGAATAAAAGAAGAGAAGAAGGAGGAGGAATAGGAAGAAGAAACAGAAGGAGAACAAGAAAAGAAAGAGGGAGGTCCATGCCACTGTAGCTGTCCTGGAGGATGTAGCTCAGGAAGACCTCAATGGGTGGTGACACACACAACGAGGGAGAAGGAGCCACCTGTCACCTCCCGATTAAAGGACAAACAACCAGGAAGTTTCTTATTGATGGGATCTTTCCTGCATGGGATCAAAACTTTGATCCGCCAACAGGCCTAGAGAAGCTACAGAGGACACAGGTGCAGGCCGAGCCTTGCCCTGAGGATGTCATCCGCCGACTGCAAGGGTTACCGAGCCCCAAGTCTGCAAGGCCAAGGCAGAGAAGGACACCTACCCCACACACACCACCCCCGCCCCCCCAAAAAAAAGAGCAAGGGAATAAACGCGGAGGAATTGGACACCAGGGAAAAGAGGTAATCAGCCACCCACGGCAATAGGGAGACAGGGCAGAAAGGGGAAGGGAAATGCCACTTTCTCCTCTCAGGGGTCAGCTAGGCTTTTCCTTAGGAAAAGTAATCCTGTTTTCCCTAACGGTATCCCGGCGCGCAGTCGACCCTGCCTTCCAGGCTGCTTCCGACCTCCCCAAACAGAAGTGGACGAAAAGTGAAGAAAGTGAAGACGACAAAAGTGAAGGGAGGAAAACTCCGAAAGCACACAAAGAATCAGAGTGAGCAATGAGGTTGAGAGCGAACCAGAATGCAGAGTGCCCCAGGTGGACAGCTGGCAGCCCTGTGAGTGGCACACGGGAAAAGAGCCACCAGCAAGGAGAAAGCGTCAGCCCCTTAAGCCGGGGTCTGCACCGTGTCCGCACAGAGGCCTGTTGGGCCAGGAGGCTGCTCTGCACCCTGCTGCCCACACCTCAACCCCATCCCGCACACTCCGTCAGCAAACATGGGGAAGCAAGGCGGAAAGCAACAAGAAAGGTGGACAAGAGGGAAGCCGAAAGCTGAAAAACTGCCCCCCCCCC
This sequence comes from Macaca mulatta, assembly GCF_049350105.2. Taxonomy (NCBI): domain Eukaryota; kingdom Metazoa; phylum Chordata; class Mammalia; order Primates; family Cercopithecidae; genus Macaca; species Macaca mulatta. The sequence goes on along the minus strand of NC_133426.1, from coordinate 56,781,788 downwards.
CCCCGAGACGACCGGCCCCGGGTGTGAATGAAGGTGTCTGCGCAGAAGCCTGTGAGTATGGGTGGGGATACGTGTATGTGCCCGAGGCCCTATGGAAGCACAGATGAAGACAGGAAAAAGTTGAGACGTGATGGGAGTTAAAAGTTAAAAACGAGGACCTCTGACACTCAGAGTCCCAATGCCAACCCTGAAGATGCAGTCCAGATCTTCCTGCATTCTTTTCTTCTCGCGTGGTCCCTAGGCACGGCCGGAGGCGCACCCTGGTGCATGCTACCTACATATGAGAACAAACATCCGCATTTGTTGACAAGTGACAGAAAGGGGGTGACTCCTGTTCCATGGTCACGTGGGTCTTCTTCCCGGAAGGCCGTGAGAGTGCAGGCCCACGCACGACAATGACATTCCTCTTGTGAGAGTGGTTCACACACCCCTGAGTGTGGGAATCATTACCCGTGGGGTGAATTTTCTGTCCTGTGAAGCTCTGCTCATTCCCAGTGTGGCCTACACATCCAGGAAGATTTGTAACGAGCAAAGACAGAAAACACTTGCAATATTCGGAGAGCGTTGTGTTCCATGCTGCTGCCCAGGCACCCAGCGGCCTGAGTAGCATATGTAACCTTTAGCGCAACGCGGTCACGGCTTCGCATCCCAACGTAGGCACCGTATGATGGCCCGCCTCAGGCTTTCTTCTGTCTGCCTGGAGACCCTAAAGGGGCGGCGGAATTTGTCCTTGACCGTCTCGTGCGTTTTCCCGGCCGAATATCCGGCAAGCACCAGAGTTTAGCTTGAGAGCCCAGTGAGCACTCCATCAAACCAAAGCACAGCACCCCCTCCCCCCCCCCCCCCCCCGCCCACAAGCCCCTTCTCCCCCCAAAACACTCAAGGCTCAACCTCCACCTCCACACGCAGCACAGGAAATCAGACGGGCCCAGGCGAAAGGGGGCAGTCGGGGCCCTGGCTACCCATGCACTTGGGTAGAATGACCAAGATGCCTGGCAACTAAGTGGTGAGCCACCAGCTTCCAGGGAGCACGCATGCTCCGTCAGATACGCCAAGAGGCTCTCTCTCCAGGAGAGCCACCTCTGAAACCCACCCGGAATGCTCCTCCTAACCCTGTGCACGGATGAGTGCCTGGGTTCCAGAGAGAGAGAGGTAGCTGAAGGCCTCGGCCAGGACTCCGTCCCCTCCAGTCCCATCCCAAGAAACACCCGGCCCGACTCCCTGCAGCTCGATGGGTCAACAATGTGCGGATGCCTGCTGGACCTGGCTGCTTTCCATCCAACTTTGGTCGCTTCCCCAAGAGGAAGAGTGCTACCTAGGGACAAGTGTGGTGCGCACAAGCATGCAGCCTGGTCTCTTGCTCAGGCGGCCTGTGCAGATTCCTAGAGGAATCTGCCGCGGCCCGCATGCAGACCCACACATCCGCATATCCCTCCCCCTGTACCCCCTCGCACTGCCCGCAGTGCGACCTACCCCCACCATGCCACAGCCCTAAGGGTGGAATTTCTTCAGGTTCTCTGGTTCACCGGGAACCCTGCCCAGGAGAAGAATCCAGAGGGAAGAGGGGAGGCAGAGAACCCTCCTACTGTTGCAGGTTTCCCCAAAGTGACCACGTAGGTGGGCAGCCCTGCTGTAGGTGAGGTGGGTGCTCCTCGGCCGGTTTCTTTCGTTGTTTCTTCGCTTTGCGGGTTTTGCGTTTGTTTTATTCCGTTGGCAGCAAATGGAGAAAGACCAAGGCAAGGTGGGGGAAGGAAAAGACCTGACCGCCATTTGTGGAGCCACAGTGCCATCCAGCGGAAGGTGTTTCTGAACATGACAGCAGGCTGCAGGGACACTTGCCTTCTGCCAGGCACCCAGAAGAGCGAGGACTGCCGGGGCTGGGTGGACTCTCTCTAAGCCAGGGTTTCCCCGACCGGGGTTTAGAGCCCTAGAACGAAGCGTACCCGCCATTGGGACCCCTTGGAGAAGCAGCTACTCTAGAGGCCCCGAGACAGATCAGCCAGGCATCCCGAAGACCAGTCAGCCCACAGGGTGGAGCTGCCCCGGCAGCCATTTTGAGATACGCATAAGGGAAGCCACTGGCCGCTGACAGCCAGAGAATGGGGCCGTTTGCTCTGGTCTCTTTTGGGGGCAGTTCCGGGATGCCCTTGGCTGGGGCCACAGGGGGCCCAGAAAGCCTCTATCCCGTCTGGGAAATAAAAAAAGTTTCGGAGCGCTGAGTGTGGGGCGACCCATGTCTGGCAGTTCCTGGAGACTGCCAGGGGAAGCCATGGCGGGCCGCCCCGACTGCCCTTTCTTACATACAGCTGTGGAGCCAGGGCGCCATCCTGGGAATGAGCCCAGGCCAAGGGCCAGCGAGGAGTTCCTCTCCCGTCCGGCTTGAGTCTGGGGTCCCACACCACCCTCTCTTTTGCGCTCCTGGGCTTTCCCCAGTGCTTGTGCCCTACAGCCTCCGGTTTCCAGAAACAGTTTCCGCTTGATGGCAGTATGGCTCCACAAATGCCAACTACAACCACAACCCTGCCCCTCCAATCCGAGGGCCTCCGCCCTTTCTCTGTGAAAAAAACGAAAGAGGAAGGAGAAATAATAATAACAACAATAATAATAATAATAATAATAATAATAGGAAGAAGAAGAAGAAGAAGAAGAAGAAGAAGAAGAAGAAGAAGAAGAATTAAAAGACACGGAGAAGAGAAAGGAACAAGACACCTGGTCCCAGGTTGACCGCCACCAGACTTAGAGGACCCTAGGACCAAGGACCAGTAGGCTGGAGACCCTGCGAGAGTGCTGTGGAGGCTGCCAACCTCTGCCCTTCCTTTGGCCCTCTTCAGGGTTTTTGGCTCCCGCTGGTGCAGAAAGTAAAAGACAAAGGACACGTAATCATGGCCTCTGGGAAGGCACAGGAGGACTGGGATCACAGGGGTGCCGCCCCAGGACAAGGCGCGGGCCAGCCAGCTGACTTACACGAGGATTTGCCCCAGGACTGGGGGGCCTCCCAAGGCCCGGAGCTGCAGGTAGTGTCTACCACCTCGGGATGGCACATGGCTACAGGCAGCCACAGGGCTGTGGCAGGAGGCTCCCTCACAAGAGACACTCAGCAACACACTCAAATCTGAGTCTGCTCAGGCTGACCTGGCTTTCACACAGGGGAGGGTGGGAGGAGGGAGGCTCAGGGAGGCCTGAGAAGGCCACCCCGTGCCACAGATACTCATAGCATCACACAGAGCCAAGACTCCAAGGGGACTTTCTCTGTCCCTACTCCAAAGTGGGGTCCCTTTTCAAGCAGCATGACCCAGGATGCTCCAGTTTCACACCTGCTGCTCGGCCCTATCTGATAACAGACTTCCGCATTCATTCTCAGGAGAAGGTCCTAGTTGCCCAATAAATGGCATGAAGACGCAGGACCGCAGGACCGGAGCCAGGAATGCTGGTCTGTCTCCCGTTCCGCTTTGCACGTTTAGAGCCAGTGCAGAATCTGAGATCGTGGGCACTTTCGAGCCAGTGGTGGTGTGTACGTGTCTGTGTCCGATAATGCTTGAGCTCACACCCCTTTGGCAGTATGAGCTTACGTGTGTGTGCGTGCGCGCGCCCGAATGTGTTTGTGTATGTATGTGTGTGTCCACTTGGGCGTGTTTAACTTGTGTGTTTGTGTCTGCGTGTGCATGTGTCTCTGTGTGCGCGTGTATTTCAGTCTGGGTTGCGGAATCTCTCATGATTGCGTGCACGTGTATCTGCGTCTGCGGTGTGTGGGTGCCTGCCCGTGTGACTGACAGTGGGCAAATGAACACGTGGCAGAGACACCTGCCTGCACACACTGAAATCCGGATCGATGTGTTCACACGGCTTGACTAGACAAAAAGGACACAGGGGGAAACTTGCCAAAGCTCCTAATGGCTCGGGAAGGCACACTCAGAGCATCCACAAGGAGAATAGGGAATAACGGCGACGCACGAGGTACTGGTGAAGGGTGGGTTCACCACGACATTTCACTGAAAAGTAACACGTGGGCAGCTCTTTGGTGGACCAGAGGGACTAAACTGGTGACCTTCATCAGTGCTCCTTTGAGAACAGAAGTGACGCTTCCTCTAGGCCTAGTGCTGCAGAGGGCCATGCCAAATCATCAAAAAACAAAAGAAGCAGTCTCCTAGAACACTTGCCCGAACACATCTGAATGTGAAGGGGGAAAAGGAAGCAAAAGCAGAAGCCAAAGGAGAAAAAGAAGAAGAGGCAAACAAGGAGGAGGAGGAAGTGGAGGAGGAGGAGGAGAAAGAGGAGGAAGAGAGAGAGGAGGAGCATGAGGAGGAGGAGGAGGAGAGGAAGTTGGAGGAGGAGGAGCAAGAGGTAAAGTAGAGGAGAAAGGGAAGAATAAAAGAAGAGAAGAAGGAGGAGGAATAGGAAGAAGAAACAGAAGGAGAACAAGAAAAGAAAGAGGGAGGTCCATGCCACTGTAGCTGTCCTGGAGGATGTAGCTCAGGAAGACCTCAATGGGTGGTGACACACACAACGAGGGAGAAGGAGCCACCTGTCACCTCCCGATTAAAGGACAAACAACCAGGAAGTTTCTTATTGATGGGATCTTTCCTGCATGGGATCAAAACTTTGATCCGCCAACAGGCCTAGAGAAGCTACAGAGGACACAGGTGCAGGCCGAGCCTTGCCCTGAGGATGTCATCCGCCGACTGCAAGGGTTACCGAGCCCCAAGTCTGCAAGGCCAAGGCAGAGAAGGACACCTACCCCACACACACCACCCCCGCCCCCCAAAAAAAAAGAGCAAGGGAATAAACGCGGAGGAATTGGACACCAGGGAAAAGAGGTAATCAGCCACCCACGGCAATAGGGAGACAGGGCAGAAAGGGGAAGGGAAATGCCACTTTCTCCTCTCAGGGGTCAGCTAGGCTTTTCCTTAGGAAAAGTAATCCTGTTTTCCCTAACGGTATCCCGGCGCGCAGTCGACCCTGCCTTCCAGGCTGCTTCCGACCTCCCCAAACAGAAGTGGACGAAAAGTGAAGAAAGTGAAGACGACAAAAGTGAAGGGAGGAAAACTCCGAAAGCACACAAAGAATCAGAGTGAGCAATGAGGTTGAGAGCGAACCAGAATGCAGAGTGCCCCAGGTGGACAGCTGGCAGCCCTGTGAGTGGCACACGGGAAAAGAGCCACCAGCAAGGAGAAAGCGTCAGCCCCTTAAGCCGGGGTCTGCACCGTGTCCGCACAGAGGCCTGTTGGGCCAGGAGGCTGCTCTGCACCCTGCTGCCCACACCTCAACCCCATCCCGCACACTCCGTCAGCAAACATGGGGAAGCAAGGCGGAAAGCAACAAGAAAGGTGGACAAGAGGGAAGCCGAAAGCTGAAAAACTGCCCCCCCCCCCCCCCGAGACGACCGGCCCCGGGTGTGAATGAAGGTGTCTGCGCAGAAGCCTGTGAGTATGGGTGGGGATACGTGTATGTGCCCGAGGCCCTATGGAAGCACAGATGAAGACAGGAAAAAGTTGAGACGTGATGGGAGTTAAAAGTTAAAAACGAGGACCTCTGACACTCAGAGTCCCAATGCCAACCCTGAAGATGCAGTCCAGATCTTCCTGCATTCTTTTCTTCTCGCGTGGTCCCTAGGCACGGCCGGAGGCGCACCCTGGTGCATGCTACCTACATATGAGAACAAACATCCGCATTTGTTGACAAGTGACAGAAAGGGGGTGACTCCTGTTCCATGGTCACGTGGGTCTTCTTCCCGGAAGGCCGTGAGAGTGCAGGCCCACGCACGACAATGACATTCCTCTTGTGAGAGTGGTTCACACACCCCTGAGTGTGGGAATCATTACCCGTGGGGTGAATTTTCTGTCCTGTGAAGCTCTGCTCATTCCCAGTGTGGCCTACACATCCAGGAAGATTTGTAACGAGCAAAGACAGAAAACACTTGCAATATTCGGAGAGCGTTGTGTTCCATGCTGCTGCCCAGGCACCCAGCGGCCTGAGTAGCATATGTAACCTTTAGCGCAACGCGGTCACGGCTTCGCATCCCAACGTAGGCACCGTATGATGGCCCGCCTCAGGCTTTCTTCTGTCTGCCTGGAGACCCTAAAGGGGCGGCGGAATTTGTCCTTGACCGTCTCGTGCGTTTTCCCGGCCGAATATCCGGCAAGCACCAGAGTTTAGCTTGAGAGCCCAGTGAGCACTCCATCAAACCAAAGCACAGCACCCCCTCCCCCCCCCCCCCCCCCGCCCACAAGCCCCTTCTCCCCCCAAAACACTCAAGGCTCAACCTCCACCTCCACACGCAGCACAGGAAATCAGACGGGCCCAGGCGAAAGGGGGCAGTCGGGGCCCTGGCTACCCATGCACTTGGGTAGAATGACCAAGATGCCTGGCAACTAAGTGGTGAGCCACCAGCTTCCAGGGAGCACGCATGCTCCGTCAGATACGCCAAGAGGCTCTCTCTCCAGGAGAGCCACCTCTGAAACCCACCCGGAATGCTCCTCCTAACCCTGTGCACGGATGAGTGCCTGGGTTCCAGAGAGAGAGAGGTAGCTGAAGGCCTCGGCCAGGACTCCGTCCCCTCCAGTCCCATCCCAAGAAACACCCGGCCCGACTCCCTGCAGCTCGATGGGTCAACAATGTGCGGATGCCTGCTGGACCTGGCTGCTTTCCATCCAACTTTGGTCGCTTCCCCAAGAGGAAGAGTGCTACCTAGGGACAAGTGTGGTGCGCACAAGCATGCAGCCTGGTCTCTTGCTCAGGCGGCCTGTGCAGATTCCTAGAGGAATCTGCCGCGGCCCGCATGCAGACCCACACATCCGCATATCCCTCCCCCTGTACCCCCTCGCACTGCCCGCAGTGCGACCTACCCCCACCATGCCACAGCCCTAAGGGTGGAATTTCTTCAGGTTCTCTGGTTCACCGGGAACCCTGCCCAGGAGAAGAATCCAGAGGGAAGAGGGGAGGCAGAGAACCCTCCTACTGTTGCAGGTTTCCCCAAAGTGACCACGTAGGTGGGCAGCCCTGCTGTAGGTGAGGTGGGTGCTCCTCGGCCGGTTTCTTTCGTTGTTTCTTCGCTTTGCGGGTTTTGCGTTTGTTTTATTCCGTTGGCAGCAAATGGAGAAAGACCAAGGCAAGGTGGGGGAAGGAAAAGACCTGACCGCCATTTGTGGAGCCACAGTGCCATCCAGCGGAAGGTGTTTCTGAACATGACAGCAGGCTGCAGGGACACTTGCCTTCTGCCAGGCACCCAGAAGAGCGAGGACTGCCGGGGCTGGGTGGACTCTCTCTAAGCCAGGGTTTCCCCGACCGGGGTTTAGAGCCCTAGAACGAAGCGTACCCGCCATTGGGACCCCTTGGAGAAGCAGCTACTCTAGAGGCCCCGAGACAGATCAGCCAGGCATCCCGAAGACCAGTCAGCCCACAGGGTGGAGCTGCCCCGGCAGCCATTTTGAGATACGCATAAGGGAAGCCACTGGCCGCTGACAGCCAGAGAATGGGGCCGTTTGCTCTGGTCTCTTTTGGGGGCAGTTCCGGGATGCCCTTGGCTGGGGCCACAGGGGGCCCAGAAAGCCTCTATCCCGTCTGGGAAATAAAAAAAGTTTCGGAGCGCTGAGTGTGGGGCGACCCATGTCTGGCAGTTCCTGGAGACTGCCAGGGGAAGCCATGGCGGGCCGCCCCGACTGCCCTTTCTTACATACAGCTGTGGAGCCAGGGCGCCATCCTGGGAATGAGCCCAGGCCAAGGGCCAGCGAGGAGTTCCTCTCCCGTCCGGCTTGAGTCTGGGGTCCCACACCACCCTCTCTTTTGCGCTCCTGGGCTTTCCCCAGTGCTTGTGCCCTACAGCCTCCGGTTTCCAGAAACAGTTTCCGCTTGATGGCAGTATGGCTCCACAAATGCCAACTACAACCACAACCCTGCCCCTCCAATCCGAGGGCCTCCGCCCTTTCTCTGTGAAAAAAACGAAAGAGGAAGGAGAAATAATAATAACAATAATAATAATAATAATAATAATAATAGGAAGAAGAAGAAGAAGAAGAAGAAGAAGAATTAAAAGACACGGAGAAGAGAAAGGAACAAGACACCTGGTCCCAGGTTGACCGCCACCAGACTTAGAGGACCCTAGGACCAAGGACCAGTAGGCTGGAGACCCTGCGAGAGTGCTGTGGAGGCTGCCAACCTCTGCCCTTCCTTTGGCCCTCTTCAGGGTTTTTGGCTCCCGCTGGTGCAGAAAGTAAAAGACAAAGGACACGTAATCATGGCCTCTGGGAAGGCACAGGAGGACTGGGATCACAGGGGTGCCGCCCCAGGACAAGGCGCGGGCCAGCCAGCTGACTTACACGAGGATTTGCCCCAGGACTGGGGGGCCTCCCAAGGCCCGGAGCTGCAGGTAGTGTCTACCACCTCGGGATGGCACATGGCTACAGGCAGCCACAGGGCTGTGGCAGGAGGCTCCCTCACAAGAGACACTCAGCAACACACTCAAATCTGAGTCTGCTCAGGCTGACCTGGCTTTCACACAGGGGAGGGTGGGAGGAGGGAGGCTCAGGGAGGCCTGAGAAGGCCACCCCGTGCCACAGATACTCATAGCATCACACAGAGCCAAGACTCCAAGGGGACTTTCTCTGTCCCTACTCCAAAGTGGGGTCCCTTTTCAAGCAGCATGACCCAGGATGCTCCAGTTTCACACCTGCTGCTCGGACCTATCTGATAACAGACTTCCGCATTCATTCTCAGGAGAAGGTCCTAGTTGCCCAATAAATGGCATGAAGACGCAGGACCGCAGGACCGGAGCCAGGAATGCTGGTCTGTCTCCCGTTCCGCTTTGCACGTTTAGAGCCAGTGCAGAATCTGAGATCGTGGGCACTTTCGAGCCAGTGGTGGTGTGTACGTGTCTGTGTCCGATAATGCTTGAGCTCACACCCCTTTGGCAGTATGAGCTTACGTGTGTGTGCGTGCGCGCGCCCGAATGTGTTTGTGTATGTATGTGTGTGTCCACTTGGGCGTGTTTAACTTGTGTGTTTGTGTCTGCGTGTGCATGTGTCTCTGTGTGCGCGTGTATTTCAGTCTGGGTTGCGGAATCTCTCATGATTGCGTGCACGTGTATCTGCGTCTGCGGTGTGTGGGTGCCTGCCCGTGTGACTGACAGTGGGCAAATGAACACGTGGCAGAGACACCTGCCTGCACACACTGAAATCCGGATCGATGTGTTCACACGGCTTGACTAGACAAAAAGGACACAGGGGGAAACTTGCCAAAGCTCCTAATGGCTCGGGAAGGCACACTCAGAGCATCCACAAGGAGAATAGGGAATAACGGCGACGCACGAGGTACTGGTGAAGGGTGGGTTCACCACGACATTTCACTGAAAAGTAACACGTGGGCAGCTCTTTGGTGGACCAGAGGGACTAAACTGGTGACCTTCATCAGTGCTCCTTTGAGAACAGAAGTGACGCTTCCTCTAGGCCTAGTGCTGCAGAGGGCCATGCCAAATCATCAAAAAACAAAAGAAGCAGTCTCCTAGAACACTTGCCCGAACACATCTGAATGTGAAGGGGGAAAAGGAAGCAAAAGCAGAAGCCAAAGGAGAAAAAGAAGAAGAGGCAAACAAGGAGGAGGAGGAAGTGGAGGAGGAGGAGGAGAAAGAGGAGGAAGAGAGAGAGGAGGAGCATGAGGAGGAGGAGGAGGAGAGGAAGTTGGAGGAGGAGGAGCAAGAGGTAAAGTAGAGGAGAAAGGGAAGAATAAAAGAAGAGAAGAAGGAGGAGGAATAGGAAGAAGAAACAGAAGGAGAACAAGAAAAGAAAGAGGGAGGTCCATGCCACTGTAGCTGTCCTGGAGGATGTAGCTCAGGAAGACCTCAATGGGTGGTGACACACACAACGAGGGAGAAGGAGCCACCTGTCACCTCCCGATTAAAGGACAAACAACCAGGAAGTTTCTTATTGATGGGATCTTTCCTGCATGGGATCAAAACTTTGATCCGCCAACAGGCCTAGAGAAGCTACAGAGGACACAGGTGCAGGCCGAGCCTTGCCCTGAGGATGTCATCCGCCGACTGCAAGGGTTACCGAGCCCCAAGTCTGCAAGGCCAAGGCAGAGAAGGACACCTACCCCACACACACCACCCCCGCCCCCCCAAAAAAAAGAGCAAGGGAATAAACGCGGAGGAATTGGACACCAGGGAAAAGAGGTAATCAGCCACCCACGGCAATAGGGAGACAGGGCAGAAAGGGGAAGGGAAATGCCACTTTCTCCTCTCAGGGGTCAGCTAGGCTTTTCCTTAGGAAAAGTAATCCTGTTTTCCCTAACGGTATCCCGGCGCGCAGTCGACCCTGCCTTCCAGGCTGCTTCCGACCTCCCCAAACAGAAGTGGACGAAAAGTGAAGAAAGTGAAGACGACAAAAGTGAAGGGAGGAAAACTCCGAAAGCACACAAAGAATCAGAGTGAGCAATGAGGTTGAGAGCGAACCAGAATGCAGAGTGCCCCAGGTGGACAGCTGGCAGCCCTGTGAGTGGCACACGGGAAAAGAGCCACCAGCAAGGAGAAAGCGTCAGCCCCTTAAGCCGGGGTCTGCACCGTGTCCGCACAGAGGCCTGTTGGGCCAGGAGGCTGCTCTGCACCCTGCTGCCCACACCTCAACCCCATCCCGCACACTCCGTCAGCAAACATGGGGAAGCAAGGCGGAAAGCAACAAGAAAGGTGGACAAGAGGGAAGCCGAAAGCTGAAAAACTGCCCCCCCCCCCCCCCCGAGACGACCGGCCCCGGGTGTGAATGAAGGTGTCTGCGCAGAAGCCTGTGAGTATGGGTGGGGATACGTGTATGTGCCCGAGGCCCTATGGAAGCACAGATGAAGACAGGAAAAAGTTGAGACGTGATGGGAGTTAAAAGTTAAAAACGAGGACCTCTGACACTCAGAGTCCCAATGCCAACCCTGAAGATGCAGTCCAGATCTTCCTGCATTCTTTTCTTCTCGCGTGGTCCCTAGGCACGGCCGGAGGCGCACCCTGGTGCATGCTACCTACATATGAGAACAAACATCCGCATTTGTTGACAAGTGACAGAAAGGGGGTGACTCCTGTTCCATGGTCACGTGGGTCTTCTTCCCGGAAGGCCGTGAGAGTGCAGGCCCACGCACGACAATGACATTCCTCTTGTGAGAGTGGTTCACACACCCCTGAGTGTGGGAATCATTACCCGTGGGGTGAATTTTCTGTCCTGTGAAGCTCTGCTCATTCCCAGTGTGGCCTACACATCCAGGAAGATTTGTAACGAGCAAAGACAGAAAACACTTGCAATATTCGGAGAGCGTTGTGTTCCATGCTGCTGCCCAGGCACCCAGCGGCCTGAGTAGCATATGTAACCTTTAGCACAACGCGGTCACGGCTTCGCATCCCAACGTAGGCACCGTATGATGGCCCGCCTCAGGCTTTCTTCTGTCTGCCTGGAGACCCTAAAGGGGCGGCGGAATTTGTCCTTGACCGTCTCGTGCGTTTTCCCGGCCGAATATCCGGCAAGCACCAGAGTTTAGCTTGAGAGCCCAGTGAGCACTCCATCAAACCAAAGCACAGCACCCCCTCCCCCCCCCCCGCCCACAAGCCCCTTCTCCCCCCAAAACACTCAAGGCTCAACCTCCACCTCCACACGCAGCACAGGAAATCAGACGGGCCCAGGCGAAAGGGGGCAGTCGGGGCCCTGGCTACCCATGCACTTGGGTAGAATGACCAAGATGCCTGGCAACTAAGTGGTGAGCCACCAGCTTCCAGGGAGCACGCATGCTCCGTCAGATACGCCAAGAGGCTCTCTCTCCAGGAGAGCCACCTCTGAAACCCACCCGGAATGCTCCTCCTAACCCTGTGCACGGATGAGTGCCTGGGTTCCAGAGAGAGAGAGGTAGCTGAAGGCCTCGGCCAGGACTCCGTCCCCTCCAGTCCCATCCCAAGAAACACCCGGCCCGACTCCCTGCAGCTCGATGGGTCAACAATGTGCGGATGCCTGCTGGACCTGGCTGCTTTCCATCCAACTTTGGTCGCTTCCCCAAGAGGAAGAGTGCTACCTAGGGACAAGTGTGGTGCGCACAAGCATGCAGCCTGGTCTCTTGCTCAGGCGGCCTGTGCAGATTCCTAGAGGAATCTGCCGCGGCCCGCATGCAGACCCACACATCCGCATATCCCTCCCCCTGTACCCCCTCGCACTGCCCGCAGTGCGACCTACCCCCACCATGCCACAGCCCTAAGGGTGGAATTTCTTCAGGTTCTCTGGTTCACCGGGAACCCTGCCCAGGAGAAGAATCCAGAGGGAAGAGGGGAGGCAGAGAACCCTCCTACTGTTGCAGGTTTCCCCAAAGTGACCACGTAGGTGGGCAGCCCTGCTGTAGGTGAGGTGGGTGCTCCTCGGCCGGTTTCTTTCGTTGTTTCTTCGCTTTGCGGGTTTTGCGTTTGTTTTATTCCGTTGGCAGCAAATGGAGAAAGACCAAGGCAAGGTGGGGGAAGGAAAAGACCTGACCGCCATTTGTGGAGCCACAGTGCCATCCAGCGGAAGGTGTTTCTGAACATGACAGCAGGCTGCAGGGACACTTGCCTTCTGCCAGGCACCCAGAAGAGCGAGGACTGCCGGGGCTGGGTGGACTCTCTCTAAGCCAGGGTTTCCCCGACCGGGGTTTAGAGCCCTAGAACGAAGCGTACCCGCCATTGGGACCCCTTGGAGAAGCAGCTACTCTAGAGGCCCCGAGACAGATCAGCCAGGCATCCCGAAGACCAGTCAGCCCACAGGGTGGAGCTGCCCCGGCAGCCATTTTGAGATACGCATAAGGGAAGCCACTGGCCGCTGACAGCCAGAGAATGGGGCCGTTTGCTCTGGTCTCTTTTGGGGGCAGTTCCGGGATGCCCTTGGCTGGGGCCACAGGGGGCCCAGAAAGCCTCTATCCCGTCTGGGAAATAAAAAAAGTTTCGGAGCGCTGAGTGTGGGGCGACCCATGTCTGGCAGTTCCTGGAGACTGCCAGGGGAAGCCATGGCGGGCCGCCCCGACTGCCCTTTCTTACATACAGCTGTGGAGCCAGGGCGCCATCCTGGGAATGAGCCCAGGCCAAGGGCCAGCGAGGAGTTCCTCTCCCGTCCGGCTTGAGTCTGGGGTCCCACACCACCCTCTCTTTTGCGCTCCTGGGCTTTCCCCAGTGCTTGTGCCCTACAGCCTCCGGTTTCCAGAAACAGTTTCCGCTTGATGGCAGTATGGCTCCACAAATGCCAACTACAACCACAACCCTGCCCCTCCAATCCGAGGGCCTCCGCCCTTTCTCTGTGAAAAAAACGAAAGAGGAAGGAGAAATAATAATAACAACAATAATAATAATAATAATAATAATAATAATAATATGAAGAAGAAGAAGAAGAAGAAGAAGAAGAAGAATTAAAAGACACGGAGAAGAGAAAGGAACAAGACACCTGGTCCCAGGTTGACCGCCACCAGACTTAGAGGACCCTAGGACCAAGGACCAGTAGGCTGGAGACCCTGCGAGAGTGCTGTGGAGGCTGCCAACCTCTGCCCTTCCTTTGGCCCTCTTCAGGGTTTTTGGCTCCCGCTGGTGCAGAAAGTAAAAGACAAAGGACACGTAATCATGGCCTCTGGGAAGGCACAGGAGGACTGGGATCACAGGGGTGCCGCCCCAGGACAAGGCGCGGGCCAGCCAGCTGACTTACACGAGGATTTGCCCCAGGACTGGGGGGCCTCCCAAGGCCCGGAGCTGCAGGTAGTGTCTACCACCTCGGGATGGCACATGGCTACAGGCAGCCACAGGGCTGTGGCAGGAGGCTCCCTCACAAGAGACACTCAGCAACACACTCAAATCTGAGTCTGCTCAGGCTGACCTGGCTTTCACACAGGGGAGGGTGGGAGGAGGGAGGCTCAGGGAGGCCTGAGAAGGCCACCCCGTGCCACAGATACTCATAGCATCACACAGAGCCAAGACTCCAAGGGGACTTTCTCTGTCCCTACTCCAAAGTGGGGTCCCTTTTCAAGCAGCATGACCCAGGATGCTCCAGTTTCACACCTGCTGCTCGGCCCTATCTGATAACAGACTTCCGCATTCATTCTCAGGAGAAGGTCCTAGTTGCCCAATAAATGGCATGAAGACGCAGGACCGCAGGACCGGAGCCAGGAATGCTGGTCTGTCTCCCGTTCCGCTTTGCACGTTTAGAGCCAGTGCAGAATCTGAGATCGTGGGCACTTTCGAGCCAGTGGTGGTGTGTACGTGTCTGTGTCCGATAATGCTTGAGCTCACACCCCTTTGGCAGTATGAGCTTACGTGTGTGTGCGTGCGCGCGCCCGAATGTGTTTGTGTATGTATGTGTGTGTCCACTTGGGCGTGTTTAACTTGTGTGTTTGTGTCTGCGTGTGCATGTGTCTCTGTGTGCGCGTGTATTTCAGTCTGGGTTGCGGAATCGCTCATGATTGCGTGCACGTGTATCTGCGTCTGCGGTGTGTGGGTGTCTGCCCGTGTGACTGACAGTGGGCAAATGAACACGTGGCAGAGACACCTGCCTGCACACACTGAAATCCGGATCGATGTGTTCACACGGCTTGACTAGACAAAAAGGACACAGGGGGAAACTTGCCAAAGCTCCTAATGGCTCGGGAAGGCACACTCAGAGCATCCACAAGGAGAATAGGGAATAACGGCGACGCACGAGGTACTGGTGAAGGGTGGGTTCACCACGACATTTCACTGAAAAGTAACACGTGGGCAGCTCTTTGGTGGACCAGAGGGACTAAACTGGTGACCTTCATCAGTGCTCCTTTGAGAACAGAAGTGACGCTTCCTCTAGGCCTAGTGCTGCAGAGGGCCATGCCAAATCATCAAAAAACAAAAGAAGCAGTCTCCTAGAACACTTGCCCGAACACATCTGAATGTGAAGGGGGAAAAGGAAGCAAAAGCAGAAGCCAAAGGAGAAAAAGAAGAAGAGGCAAACAAGGAGGAGGAGGAAGTGGAGGAGGAGGAGGAGAAAGAGGAGGAAGAGAGAGAGGAGGAGCATGAGGAGGAGGAGGAGGAGAGGAAGTTGGAGGAGGAGGAGCAAGAGGTAAAGTAGAGGAGAAAGGGAAGAATAAAAGAAGAGAAGAAGGAGGAGGAATAGGAAGAAGAAACAGAAGGAGAACAAGAAAAGAAAGAGGGAGGTCCATGCCACTGTAGCTGTCCTGGAGGATGTAGCTCAGGAAGACCTCAATGGGTGGTGACACACACAACGAGGGAGAAGGAGCCACCTGTCACCTCCCGATTAAAGGACAAACAACCAGGAAGTTTCTTATTGATGGGATCTTTCCTGCATGGGATCAAAACTTTGATCCGCCAACAGGCCTAGAGAAGCTACAGAGGACACAGGTGCAGGCCGAGCCTTGCCCTGAGGATGTCATCCGCCGACTGCAAGGGTTACCGAGCCCCAAGTCTGCAAGGCCAAGGCAGAGAAGGACACCTACCCCACACACACCACCCCCGCCCCCCAAAAAAAAAGAGCAAGGGAATAAACGCGGAGGAATTGGACACCAGGGAAAAGAGGTAATCAGCCACCCACGGCAATAGGGAGACAGGGCAGAAAGGGGAAGGGAAATGCCACTTTCTCCTCTCAGGGGTCAGCTAGGCTTTTCCTTAGGAAAAGTAATCCTGTTTTCCCTAACGGTATCCCGGCGCGCAGTCGACCCTGCCTTCCAGGCTGCTTCCGACCTCCCCAAACAGAAGTGGACGAAAAGTGAAGAAAGTGAAGACGACAAAAGTGAAGGGAGGAAAACTCCGAAAGCACACAAAGAATCAGAGTGAGCAATGAGGTTGAGAGCGAACCAGAATGCAGAGTGCCCCAGGTGGACAGCTGGCAGCCCTGTGAGTGGCACACGGGAAAAGAGCCACCAGCAAGGAGAAAGCGTCAGCCCCTTAAGCCGGGGTCTGCACCGTGTCCGCACAGAGGCCTGTTGGGCCAGGAGGCTGCTCTGCACCCTGCTGCCCACACCTCAACCCCATCCCGCACACTCCGTCAGCAAACATGGGGAAGCAAGGCGGAAAGCAACAAGAAAGGTGGACAAGAGGGAAGCCGAAAGCTGAAAAACTGCCCCCCCCCCCCCCCGAGACGACCGGCCCCGGGTGTGAATGAAGGTGTCTGCGCAGAAGCCTGTGAGTATGGGTGGGGATACGTGTATGTGCCCGAGGCCCTATGGAAGCACAGATGAAGACAGGAAAAAGTTGAGACGTGATGGGAGTTAAAAGTTAAAAACGAGGACCTCTGACACTCAGAGTCCCAATGCCAACCCTGAAGATGCAGTCCAGATCTTCCTGCATTCTTTTCTTCTCGCGTGGTCCCTAGGCACGGCCGGAGGCGCACCCTGGTGCATGCTACCTACATATGAGAACAAACATCCGCATTTGTTGACAAGTGACAGAAAGGGGGTGACTCCTGTTCCATGGTCACGTGGGTCTTCTTCCCGGAAGGCCGTGAGAGTGCAGGCCCACGCACGACAATGACATTCCTCTTGTGAGAGTGGTTCACACACCCCTGAGTGTGGGAATCATTACCCGTGGGGTGAATTTTCTGTCCTGTGAAGCTCTGCTCATTCCCAGTGTGGCCTACACATCCAGGAAGATTTGTAACGAGCAAAGACAGAAAACACTTGCAATATTCGGAGAGCGTTGTGTTCCATGCTGCTGCCCAGGCACCCAGCGGCCTGAGTAGCATATGTAACCTTTAGCGCAACTTGCGGTCACGGCTTCGCATCCCAACGTAGGCACCGTATGATGGCCCGCCTCAGGCTTTCTTCTGTCTGCCTGGAGACCCTAAAGGGGCGGCGGAATTTGTCCTTGACCGTCTCGTGCGTTTTCCCGGCCGAATATCCGGCAAGCACCAGAGTTTAGCTTGAGAGCCCAGTGAGCACTCCATCAAACCAAAGCACAGCACCCCCTCCCCCCCCCCCCGCCCACAAGCCCCTTCTCCCCCCAAAACACTCAAGGCTCAACCTCCACCTCCACACGCAGCACAGGAAATCAGACGGGCCCAGGCGAAAGGGGGCAGTCGGGGCCCTGGCTACCCATGCACTTGGGTAGAATGACCAAGATGCCTGGCAACTAAGTGGTGAGCCACCAGCTTCCAGGGAGCACGCATGCTCCGTCAGATACGCCAAGAGGCTCTCTCTCCAGGAGAGCCACCTCTGAAACCCACCCGGAATGCTCCTCCTAACCCTGTGCACGGATGAGTGCCTGGGTTCCAGAGAGAGAGAGGTAGCTGAAGGCCTCGGCCAGGACTCCGTCCCCTCCAGTCCCATCCCAAGAAACACCCGGCCCGACTCCCTGCAGCTCGATGGGTCAACAATGTGCGGATGCCTGCTGGACCTGGCTGCTTTCCATCCAACTTTGGTCGCTTCCCCAAGAGGAAGAGTGCTACCTAGGGACAAGTGTGGTGCGCACAAGCATGCAGCCTGGTCTCTTGCTCAGGCGGCCTGTGCAGATTCCTAGAGGAATCTGCCGCGGCCCGCATGCAGACCCACACATCCGCATATCCCTCCCCCTGTACCCCCTCGCACTGCCCGCAGTGCGACCTACCCCCACCATGCCACAGCCCTAAGGGTGGAATTTCTTCAGGTTCTCTGGTTCACCGGGAACCCTGCCCAGGAGAAGAATCCAGAGGGAAGAGGGGAGGCAGAGAACCCTCCTACTGTTGCAGGTTTCCCCAAAGTGACCACGTAGGTGGGCAGCCCTGCTGTAGGTGAGGTGGGTGCTCCTCGGCCGGTTTCTTTCGTTGTTTCTTCGCTTTGCGGGTTTTGCGTTTGTTTTATTCCGTTGGCAGCAAATGGAGAAAGACCAAGGCAAGGTGGGGGAAGGAAAAGACCTGACCGCCATTTGTGGAGCCACAGTGCCATCCAGCGGAAGGTGTTTCTGAACATGACAGCAGGCTGCAGGGACACTTGCCTTCTGCCAGGCACCCAGAAGAGCGAGGACTGCCGGGGCTGGGTGGACTCTCTCTAAGCCAGGGTTTCCCCGACCGGGGTTTAGAGCCCTAGAACGAAGCGTACCCGCCATTGGGACCCCTTGGAGAAGCAGCTACTCTAGAGGCCCCGAGACAGATCAGCCAGGCATCCCGAAGACCAGTCAGCCCACAGGGTGGAGCTGCCCCGGCAGCCATTTTGAGATACGCATAAGGGAAGCCACTGGCCGCTGACAGCCAGAGAATGGGGCCGTTTGCTCTGGTCTCTTTTGGGGGCAGTTCCGGGATGCCCTTGGCTGGGGCCACAGGGGGCCCAGAAAGCCTCTATCCCGTCTGGGAAATAAAAAAAGTTTCGGAGCGCTGAGTGTGGGGCGACCCATGTCTGGCAGTTCCTGGAGACTGCCAGGGGAAGCCATGGCGGGCCGCCCCGACTGCCCTTTCTTACATACAGCTGTGGAGCCAGGGCGCCATCCTGGGAATGAGCCCAGGCCAAGGGCCAGCGAGGAGTTCCTCTCCCGTCCGGCTTGAGTCTGGGGTCCCACACCACCCTCTCTTTTGCGCTCCTGGGCTTTCCCCAGTGCTTGTGCCCTACAGCCTCCGGTTTCCAGAAACAGTTTCCGCTTGATGGCAGTATGGCTCCACAAATGCCAACTACAACCACAACCCTGCCCCTCCAATCCGAGGGCCTCCGCCCTTTCTCTGTGAAAAAAACGAAAGAGGAAGGAGAAATAATAATAACAACAATAATAATAATAATAATAATAATATGAAGAAGAAGAAGAAGAAGAAGAATTAAAAGACACGGAGAAGAGAAAGGAACAAGACACCTGGTCCCAGGTTGACCGCCACCAGACTTAGAGGACCCTAGGACCAAGGACCAGTAGGCTGGAGACCCTGCGAGAGTGCTGTGGAGGCTGCCAACCTCTGCCCTTCCTTTGGCCCTCTTCAGGGTTTTTGGCTCCCGCTGGTGCAGAAAGTAAAAGACAAAGGACACGTAATCATGGCCTCTGGGAAGGCACAGGAGGACTGGGATCACAGGGGTGCCGCCCCAGGACAAGGCGCGGGCCAGCCAGCTGACTTACACGAGGATTTGCCCCAGGACTGGGGGGCCTCCCAAGGCCCGGAGCTGCAGGTAGTGTCTACCACCTCGGGATGGCACATGGCTACAGGCAGCCACAGGGCTGTGGCAGGAGGCTCCCTCACAAGAGACACTCAGCAACACACTCAAATCTGAGTCTGCTCAGGCTGACCTGGCTTTCACACAGGGGAGGGTGGGAGGAGGGAGGCTCAGGGAGGCCTGAGAAGGCCACCCCGTGCCACAGATACTCATAGCATCACACAGAGCCAAGACTCCAAGGGGACTTTCTCTGTCCCTACTCCAAAGTGGGGTCCCTTTTCAAGCAGCATGACCCAGGATGCTCCAGTTTCACACCTGCTGCTCGGCCCTATCTGATAACAGACTTCCGCATTCATTCTCAGGAGAAGGTCCTAGTTGCCCAATAAATGGCATGAAGACGCAGGACCGCAGGACCGGAGCCAGGAATGCTGGTCTGTCTCCCGTTCCGCTTTGCACGTTTAGAGCCAGTGCAGAATCTGAGATCGTGGGCACTTTCGAGCCAGTGGTGGTGTGTACGTGTCTGTGTCCGATAATGCTTGAGCTCACACCCCTTTGGCAGTATGAGCTTACGTGTGTGTGCGTGCGCGCGCCCGAATGTGTTTGTGTATGTATGTGTGTGTCCACTTGGGCGTGTTTAACTTGTGTGTTTGTGTCTGCGTGTGCATGTGTCTCTGTGTGCGCGTGTATTTCAGTCTGGGTTGCGGAATCGCTCATGATTGCGTGCACGTGTATCTGCGTCTGCGGTGTGTGGGTGCCTGCCCGTGTGACTGACAGTGGGCAAATGAACACGTGGCAGAGACACCTGCCTGCACACACTGAAATCCGGATCGATGTGTTCACACGGCTTGACTAGACAAAAAGGACACAGGGGGAAACTTGCCAAAGCTCCTAATGGCTCGGGAAGGCACACTCAGAGCATCCACAAGGAGAATAGGGAATAACGGCGACGCACGAGGTACTGGTGAAGGGTGGGTTCACCACGACATTTCACTGAAAAGTAACACGTGGGCAGCTCTTTGGTGGACCAGAGGGACTAAACTGGTGACCTTCATCAGTGCTCCTTTGAGAACAGAAGTGACGCTTCCTCTAGGCCTAGTGCTGCAGAGGGCCATGCCAAATCATCAAAAAACAAAAGAAGCAGTCTCCTAGAACACTTGCCCGAACACATCTGAATGTGAAGGGGGAAAAGGAAGCAAAAGCAGAAGCCAAAGGAGAAAAAGAAGAAGAGGCAAACAAGGAGGAGGAGGAAGTGGAGGAGGAGGAGGAGAAAGAGGAGGAAGAGAGAGAGGAGGAGCATGAGGAGGAGGAGGAGGAGAGGAAGTTGGAGGAGGAGGAGCAAGAGGTAAAGTAGAGGAGAAAGGGAAGAATAAAAGAAGAGAAGAAGGAGGAGGAATAGGAAGAAGAAACAGAAGGAGAACAAGAAAAGAAAGAGGGAGGTCCATGCCACTGTAGCTGTCCTGGAGGATGTAGCTCAGGAAGACCTCAATGGGTGGTGACACACACAACGAGGGAGAAGGAGCCACCTGTCACCTCCCGATTAAAGGACAAACAACCAGGAAGTTTCTTATTGATGGGATCTTTCCTGCATGGGATCAAAACTTTGATCCGCCAACAGGCCTAGAGAAGCTACAGAGGACACAGGTGCAGGCCGAGCCTTGCCCTGAGGATGTCATCCGCCGACTGCAAGGGTTACCGAGCCCCAAGTCTGCAAGGCCAAGGCAGAGAAGGACACCTACCCCACACACACCACCCCCGCCCCCCAAAAAAAAAGAGCAAGGGAATAAACGCGGAGGAATTGGACACCAGGGAAAAGAGGTAATCAGCCACCCACGGCAATAGGGAGACAGGGCAGAAAGGGGAAGGGAAATGCCACTTTCTCCTCTCAGGGGTCAGCTAGGCTTTTCCTTAGGAAAAGTAATCCTGTTTTCCCTAACGGTATCCCGGCGCGCAGTCGACCCTGCCTTCCAGGCTGCTTCCGACCTCCCCAAACAGAAGTGGACGAAAAGTGAAGAAAGTGAAGACGACAAAAGTGAAGGGAGGAAAACTCCGAAAGCACACAAAGAATCAGAGTGAGCAATGAGGTTGAGAGCGAACCAGAATGCAGAGTGCCCCAGGTGGACAGCTGGCAGCCCTGTGAGTGGCACACGGGAAAAGAGCCACCAGCAAGGAGAAAGCGTCAGCCCCTTAAGCCGGGGTCTGCACCGTGTCCGCACAGAGGCCTGTTGGGCCAGGAGGCTGCTCTGCACCCTGCTGCCCACACCTCAACCCCATCCCGCACACTCCGTCAGCAAACATGGGGAAGCAAGGCGGAAAGCAACAAGAAAGGTGGACAAGAGGGAAGCCGAAAGCTGAAAAACTGCCCCCCCCCCCCCCGAGACGACCGGCCCCGGGTGTGAATGAAGGTGTCTGCGCAGAAGCCTGTGAGTATGGGTGGGGATACGTGTATGTGCCCGAGGCCCTATGGAAGCACAGATGAAGACAGGAAAAAGTTGAGACGTGATGGGAGTTAAAAGTTAAAAACGAGGACCTCTGACACTCAGAGTCCCAATGCCAACCCTGAAGATGCAGTCCAGATCTTCCTGCATTCTTTTCTTCTCGCGTGGTCCCTAGGCACGGCCGGAGGCGCACCCTGGTGCATGCTACCTACATATGAGAACAAACATCCGCATTTGTTGACAAGTGACAGAAAGGGGGTGACTCCTGTTCCATGGTCACGTGGGTCTTCTTCCCGGAAGGCCGTGAGAGTGCAGGCCCACGCACGACAATGACATTCCTCTTGTGAGAGTGGTTCACACACCCCTGAGTGTGGGAATCATTACCCGTGGGGTGAATTTTCTGTCCTGTGAAGCTCTGCTCATTCCCAGTGTGGCCTACACATCCAGGAAGATTTGTAACGAGCAAAGACAGAAAACACTTGCAATATTCGGAGAGCGTTGTGTTCCATGCTGCTGCCCAGGCACCCAGCGGCCTGAGTAGCATATGTAACCTTTAGCGCAACGCGGTCACGGCTTCGCATCCCAACGTAGGCACCGTATGATGGCCCGCCTCAGGCTTTCTTCTGTCTGCCTGGAGACCCTAAAGGGGCGGCGGAATTTGTCCTTGACCGTCTCGTGCGTTTTCCCGGCCGAATATCCGGCAAGCACCAGAGTTTAGCTTGAGAGCCCAGTGAGCACTCCATCAAACCAAAGCACAGCACCCCCTCCCCCCCCCCCCCCCCCGCCCACAAGCCCCTTCTCCCCCCAAAACACTCAAGGCTCAACCTCCACCTCCACACGCAGCACAGGAAATCAGACGGGCCCAGGCGAAAGGGGGCAGTCGGGGCCCTGGCTACCCATGCACTTGGGTAGAATGACCAAGATGCCTGGCAACTAAGTGGTGAGCCACCAGCTTCCAGGGAGCACGCATGCTCCGTCAGATACGCCAAGAGGCTCTCTCTCCAGGAGAGCCACCTCTGAAACCCACCCGGAATGCTCCTCCTAACCCTGTGCACGGATGAGTGCCTGGGTTCCAGAGAGAGAGAGGTAGCTGAAGGCCTCGGCCAGGACTCCGTCCCCTCCAGTCCCATCCCAAGAAACACCCGGCCCGACTCCCTGCAGCTCGATGGGTCAACAATGTGCGGATGCCTGCTGGACCTGGCTGCTTTCCATCCAACTTTGGTCGCTTCCCCAAGAGGAAGAGTGCTACCTAGGGACAAGTGTGGTGCGCACAAGCATGCAGCCTGGTCTCTTGCTCAGGCGGCCTGTGCAGATTCCTAGAGGAATCTGCCGCGGCCCGCATGCAGACCCACACATCCGCATATCCCTCCCCCTGTACCCCCTCGCACTGCCCGCAGTGCGACCTACCCCCACCATGCCACAGCCCTAAGGGTGGAATTTCTTCAGGTTCTCTGGTTCACCGGGAACCCTGCCCAGGAGAAGAATCCAGAGGGAAGAGGGGAGGCAGAGAACCCTCCTACTGTTGCAGGTTTCCCCAAAGTGACCACGTAGGTGGGCAGCCCTGCTGTAGGTGAGGTGGGTGCTCCTCGGCCGGTTTCTTTCGTTGTTTCTTCGCTTTGCGGGTTTTGCGTTTGTTTTATTCCGTTGGCAGCAAATGGAGAAAGACCAAGGCAAGGTGGGGGAAGGAAAAGACCTGACCGCCATTTGTGGAGCCACAGTGCCATCCAGCGGAAGGTGTTTCTGAACATGACAGCAGGCTGCAGGGACACTTGCCTTCTGCCAGGCACCCAGAAGAGCGAGGACTGCCGGGGCTGGGTGGACTCTCTCTAAGCCAGGGTTTCCCCGACCGGGGTTTAGAGCCCTAGAACGAAGCGTACCCGCCATTGGGACCCCTTGGAGAAGCAGCTACTCTAGAGGCCCCGAGACAGATCAGCCAGGCATCCCGAAGACCAGTCAGCCCACAGGGTGGAGCTGCCCCGGCAGCCATTTTGAGATACGCATAAGGGAAGCCACTGGCCGCTGACAGCCAGAGAATGGGGCCGTTTGCTCTGGTCTCTTTTGGGGGCAGTTCCGGGATGCCCTTGGCTGGGGCCACAGGGGGCCCAGAAAGCCTCTATCCCGTCTGGGAAATAAAAAAAGTTTCGGAGCGCTGAGTGTGGGGCGACCCATGTCTGGCAGTTCCTGGAGACTGCCAGGGGAAGCCATGGCGGGCCGCCCCGACTGCCCTTTCTTACATACAGCTGTGGAGCCAGGGCGCCATCCTGGGAATGAGCCCAGGCCAAGGGCCAGCGAGGAGTTCCTCTCCCGTCCGGCTTGAGTCTGGGGTCCCACACCACCCTCTCTTTTGCGCTCCTGGGCTTTCCCCAGTGCTTGTGCCCTACAGCCTCCGGTTTCCAGAAACAGTTTCCGCTTGATGGCAGTATGGCTCCACAAATGCCAACTACAACCACAACCCTGCCCCTCCAATCCGAGGGCCTCCGCCCTTTCTCTGTGAAAAAAACGAAAGAGGAAGGAGAAATAATAATAACAACAATAATAATAATAATAATAATAATATGAAGAAGAAGAAGAAGAAGAAGAATTAAAAGACACGGAGAAGAGAAAGGAACAAGACACCTGGTCCCAGGTTGACCGCCACCAGACTTAGAGGACCCTAGGACCAAGGACCAGTAGGCTGGAGACCCTGCGAGAGTGCTGTGGAGGCTGCCAACCTCTGCCCTTCCTTTGGCCCTCTTCAGGGTTTTTGGCTCCCGCTGGTGCAGAAAGTAAAAGACAAAGGACACGTAATCATGGCCTCTGGGAAGGCACAGGAGGACTGGGATCACAGGGGTGCCGCCCCAGGACAAGGCGCGGGCCAGCCAGCTGACTTACACGAGGATTTGCCCCAGGACTGGGGGGCCTCCCAAGGCCCGGAGCTGCAGGTAGTGTCTACCACCTCGGGATGGCACATGGCTACAGGCAGCCACAGGGCTGTGGCAGGAGGCTCCCTCACAAGAGACACTCAGCAACACACTCAAATCTGAGTCTGCTCAGGCTGACCTGGCTTTCACACAGGGGAGGGTGGGAGGAGGGAGGCTCAGGGAGGCCTGAGAAGGCCACCCCGTGCCACAGATACTCATAGCATCACACAGAGCCAAGACTCCAAGGGGACTTTCTCTGTCCCTACTCCAAAGTGGGGTCCCTTTTCAAGCAGCATGACCCAGGATGCTCCAGTTTCACACCTGCTGCTCGGCCCTATCTGATAACAGACTTCCGCATTCATTCTCAGGAGAAGGTCCTAGTTGCCCAATAAATGGCATGAAGACGCAGGACCGCAGGACCGGAGCCAGGAATGCTGGTCTGTCTCCCGTTCCGCTTTGCACGTTTAGAGCCAGTGCAGAATCTGAGATCGTGGGCACTTTCGAGCCAGTGGTGGTGTGTACGTGTCTGTGTCCGATAATGCTTGAGCTCACACCCCTTTGGCAGTATGAGCTTACGTGTGTGTGCGTGCGCGCGCCCGAATGTGTTTGTGTATGTATGTGTGTGTCCACTTGGGCGTGTTTAACTTGTGTGTTTGTGTCTGCGTGTGCATGTGTCTCTGTGTGCGCGTGTATTTCAGTCTGGGTTGCGGAATCGCTCATGATTGCGTGCACGTGTATCTGCGTCTGCGGTGTGTGGGTGCCTGCCCGTGTGACTGACAGTGGGCAAATGAACACGTGGCAGAGACACCTGCCTGCACACACTGAAATCCGGATCGATGTGTTCACACGGCTTGACTAGACAAAAAGGACACAGGGGGAAACTTGCCAAAGCTCCTAATGGCTCGGGAAGGCACACTCAGAGCATCCACAAGGAGAATAGGGAATAACGGCGACGCACGAGGTACTGGTGAAGGGTGGGTTCACCACGACATTTCACTGAAAAGTAACACGTGGGCAGCTCTTTGGTGGACCAGAGGGACTAAACTGGTGACCTTCATCAGTGCTCCTTTGAGAACAGAAGTGACGCTTCCTCTAGGCCTAGTGCTGCAGAGGGCCATGCCAAATCATCAAAAAACAAAAGAAGCAGTCTCCTAGAACACTTGCCCGAACACATCTGAATGTGAAGGGGGAAAAGGAAGCAAAAGCAGAAGCCAAAGGAGAAAAAGAAGAAGAGGCAAACAAGGAGGAGGAGGAAGTGGAGGAGGAGGAGGAGAAAGAGGAGGAAGAGAGAGAGGAGGAGCATGAGGAGGAGGAGGAGGAGAGGAAGTTGGAGGAGGAGGAGCAAGAGGTAAAGTAGAGGAGAAAGGGAAGAATAAAAGAAGAGAAGAAGGAGGAGGAATAGGAAGAAGAAACAGAAGGAGAACAAGAAAAGAAAGAGGGAGGTCCATGCCACTGTAGCTGTCCTGGAGGATGTAGCTCAGGAAGACCTCAATGGGTGGTGACACACACAACGAGGGAGAAGGAGCCACCTGTCACCTCCCGATTAAAGGACAAACAACCAGGAAGTTTCTTATTGATGGGATCTTTCCTGCATGGGATCAAAACTTTGATCCGCCAACAGGCCTAGAGAAGCTACAGAGGACACAGGTGCAGGCCGAGCCTTGCCCTGAGGATGTCATCCGCCGACTGCAAGGGTTACCGAGCCCCAAGTCTGCAAGGCCAAGGCAGAGAAGGACACCTACCCCACACACACCACCCCCGCCCCCCAAAAAAAAAGAGCAAGGGAATAAACGCGGAGGAATTGGACACCAGGGAAAAGAGGTAATCAGCCACCCACGGCAATAGGGAGACAGGGCAGAAAGGGGAAGGGAAATGCCACTTTCTCCTCTCAGGGGTCAGCTAGGCTTTTCCTTAGGAAAAGTAATCCTGTTTTCCCTAACGGTATCCCGGCGCGCAGTCGACCCTGCCTTCCAGGCTGCTTCCGACCTCCCCAAACAGAAGTGGACGAAAAGTGAAGAAAGTGAAGACGACAAAAGTGAAGGGAGGAAAACTCCGAAAGCACACAAAGAATCAGAGTGAGCAATGAGGTTGAGAGCGAACCAGAATGCAGAGTGCCCCAGGTGGACAGCTGGCAGCCCTGTGAGTGGCACACGGGAAAAGAGCCACCAGCAAGGAGAAAGCGTCAGCCCCTTAAGCCGGGGTCTGCACCGTGTCCGCACAGAGGCCTGTTGGGCCAGGAGGCTGCTCTGCACCCTGCTGCCCACACCTCAACCCCATCCCGCACACTCCGTCAGCAAACATGGGGAAGCAAGGCGGAAAGCAACAAGAAAGGTGGACAAGAGGGAAGCCGAAAGCTGAAAAACTGCCCCCCCCCCCCCCGAGACGACCGGCCCCGGGTGTGAATGAAGGTGTCTGCGCAGAAGCCTGTGAGTATGGGTGGGGATACGTGTATGTGCCCGAGGCCCTATGGAAGCACAGATGAAGACAGGAAAAAGTTGAGACGTGATGGGAGTTAAAAGTTAAAAACGAGGACCTCTGACACTCAGAGTCCCAATGCCAACCCTGAAGATGCAGTCCAGATCTTCCTGCATTCTTTTCTTCTCGCGTGGTCCCTAGGCACGGCCGGAGGCGCACCCTGGTGCATGCTACCTACATATGAGAACAAACATCCGCATTTGTTGACAAGTGACAGAAAGGGGGTGACTCCTGTTCCATGGTCACGTGGGTCTTCTTCCCGGAAGGCCGTGAGAGTGCAGGCCCACGCACGACAATGACATTCCTCTTGTGAGAGTGGTTCACACACCCCTGAGTGTGGGAATCATTACCCGTGGGGTGAATTTTCTGTCCTGTGAAGCTCTGCTCATTCCCAGTGTGGCCTACACATCCAGGAAGATTTGTAACGAGCAAAGACAGAAAACACTTGCAATATTCGGAGAGCGTTGTGTTCCATGCTGCTGCCCAGGCACCCAGCGGCCTGAGTAGCATATGTAACCTTTAGCGCAACGCGGTCACGGCTTCGCATCCCAACGTAGGCACCGTATGATGGCCCGCCTCAGGCTTTCTTCTGTCTGCCTGGAGACCCTAAAGGGGCGGCGGAATTTGTCCTTGACCGTCTCGTGCGTTTTCCCGGCCGAATATCCGGCAAGCACCAGAGTTTAGCTTGAGAGCCCAGTGAGCACTCCATCAAACCAAAGCACAGCACCCCCTCCCCCCCCCCCCCCCCCGCCCACAAGCCCCTTCTCCCCCCAAAACACTCAAGGCTCAACCTCCACCTCCACACGCAGCACAGGAAATCAGACGGGCCCAGGCGAAAGGGGGCAGTCGGGGCCCTGGCTACCCATGCACTTGGGTAGAATGACCAAGATGCCTGGCAACTAAGTGGTGAGCCACCAGCTTCCAGGGAGCACGCATGCTCCGTCAGATACGCCAAGAGGCTCTCTCTCCAGGAGAGCCACCTCTGAAACCCACCCGGAATGCTCCTCCTAACCCTGTGCACGGATGAGTGCCTGGGTTCCAGAGAGAGAGAGGTAGCTGAAGGCCTCGGCCAGGACTCCGTCCCCTCCAGTCCCATCCCAAGAAACACCCGGCCCGACTCCCTGCAGCTCGATGGGTCAACAATGTGCGGATGCCTGCTGGACCTGGCTGCTTTCCATCCAACTTTGGTCGCTTCCCCAAGAGGAAGAGTGCTACCTAGGGACAAGTGTGGTGCGCACAAGCATGCAGCCTGGTCTCTTGCTCAGGCGGCCTGTGCAGATTCCTAGAGGAATCTGCCGCGGCCCGCATGCAGACCCACACATCCGCATATCCCTCCCCCTGTACCCCCTCGCACTGCCCGCAGTGCGACCTACCCCCACCATGCCACAGCCCTAAGGGTGGAATTTCTTCAGGTTCTCTGGTTCACCGGGAACCCTGCCCAGGAGAAGAATCCAGAGGGAAGAGGGGAGGCAGAGAACCCTCCTACTGTTGCAGGTTTCCCCAAAGTGACCACGTAGGTGGGCAGCCCTGCTGTAGGTGAGGTGGGTGCTCCTCGGCCGGTTTCTTTCGTTGTTTCTTCGCTTTGCGGGTTTTGCGTTTGTTTTATTCCGTTGGCAGCAAATGGAGAAAGACCAAGGCAAGGTGGGGGAAGGAAAAGACCTGACCGCCATTTGTGGAGCCACAGTGCCATCCAGCGGAAGGTGTTTCTGAACATGACAGCAGGCTGCAGGGACACTTGCCTTCTGCCAGGCACCCAGAAGAGCGAGGACTGCCGGGGCTGGGTGGACTCTCTCTAAGCCAGGGTTTCCCCGACCGGGGTTTAGAGCCCTAGAACGAAGCGTACCCGCCATTGGGACCCCTTGGAGAAGCAGCTACTCTAGAGGCCCCGAGACAGATCAGCCAGGCATCCCGAAGACCAGTCAGCCCACAGGGTGGAGCTGCCCCGGCAGCCATTTTGAGATACGCATAAGGGAAGCCACTGGCCGCTGACAGCCAGAGAATGGGGCCGTTTGCTCTGGTCTCTTTTGGGGGCAGTTCCGGGATGCCCTTGGCTGGGGCCACAGGGGGCCCAGAAAGCCTCTATCCCGTCTGGGAAATAAAAAAAGTTTCGGAGCGCTGAGTGTGGGGCGACCCATGTCTGGCAGTTCCTGGAGACTGCCAGGGGAAGCCATGGCGGGCCGCCCCGACTGCCCTTTCTTACATACAGCTGTGGAGCCAGGGCGCCATCCTGGGAATGAGCCCAGGCCAAGGGCCAGCGAGGAGTTCCTCTCCCGTCCGGCTTGAGTCTGGGGTCCCACACCACCCTCTCTTTTGCGCTCCTGGGCTTTCCCCAGTGCTTGTGCCCTACAGCCTCCGGTTTCCAGAAACAGTTTCCGCTTGATGGCAGTATGGCTCCACAAATGCCAACTACAACCACAACCCTGCCCCTCCAATCCGAGGGCCTCCGCCCTTTCTCTGTGAAAAAAACGAAAGAGGAAGGAGAAATAATAATAACAACAACAATAATAATAATAATAATAATAATAATAGGAAGAAGAAGAAGAAGAAGAAGAAGAAGAATTAAAAGACACGGAGAAGAGAAAGGAACAAGACACCTGGTCCCAGGTTGACCGCCACCAGACTTAGAGGACCCTAGGACCAAGGACCAGTAGGCTGGAGACCCTGCGAGAGTGCTGTGGAGGCTGCCAACCTCTGCCCTTCCTTTGGCCCTCTTCAGGGTTTTTGGCTCCCGCTGGTGCAGAAAGTAAAAGACAAAGGACACGTAATCATGGCCTCTGGGAAGGCACAGGAGGACTGGGATCACAGGGGTGCCGCCCCAGGACAAGGCGCGGGCCAGCCAGCTGACTTACACGAGGATTTGCCCCAGGACTGGGGGGCCTCCCAAGGCCCGGAGCTGCAGGTAGTGTCTACCACCTCGGGATGGCACATGG
This sequence comes from Macaca mulatta, assembly GCF_049350105.2. Lineage (NCBI taxonomy): Eukaryota > Metazoa > Chordata > Mammalia > Primates > Cercopithecidae > Macaca > Macaca mulatta. The sequence goes on along the minus strand of NC_133426.1, from coordinate 56,752,007 downwards.
CTACAGGCAGCCACAGGGCTGTGGCAGGAGGCTCCCTCACAAGAGACACTCAGCAACACACTCAAATCTGAGTCTGCTCAGGCTGACCTGGCTTTCACACAGGGGAGGGTGGGAGGAGGGAGGCTCAGGGAGGCCTGAGAAGGCCACCCCGTGCCACAGATACTCATAGCATCACACAGAGCCAAGACTCCAAGGGGACTTTCTCTGTCCCTACTCCAAAGTGGGGTCCCTTTTCAAGCAGCATGACCCAGGATGCTCCAGTTTCACACCTGCTGCTCGGCCCTATCTGATAACAGACTTCCGCATTCATTCTCAGGAGAAGGTCCTAGTTGCCCAATAAATGGCATGAAGACGCAGGACCGCAGGACCGGAGCCAGGAATGCTGGTCTGTCTCCCGTTCCGCTTTGCACGTTTAGAGCCAGTGCAGAATCTGAGATCGTGGGCACTTTCGAGCCAGTGGTGGTGTGTACGTGTCTGTGTCCGATAATGCTTGAGCTCACACCCCTTTGGCAGTATGAGCTTACGTGTGTGTGCGTGCGCGCGCCCGAATGTGTTTGTGTATGTATGTGTGTGTCCACTTGGGCGTGTTTAACTTGTGTGTTTGTGTCTGCGTGTGCATGTGTCTCTGTGTGCGCGTGTATTTCAGTCTGGGTTGCGGAATCGCTCATGATTGCGTGCACGTGTATCTGCGTCTGCGGTGTGTGGGTGCCTGCCCGTGTGACTGACAGTGGGCAAATGAACACGTGGCAGAGACACCTGCCTGCACACACTGAAATCCGGATCGATGTGTTCACACGGCTTGACTAGACAAAAAGGACACAGGGGGAAACTTGCCAAAGCTCCTAATGGCTCGGGAAGGCACACTCAGAGCATCCACAAGGAGAATAGGGAATAACGGCGACGCACGAGGTACTGGTGAAGGGTGGGTTCACCACGACATTTCACTGAAAAGTAACACGTGGGCAGCTCTTTGGTGGACCAGAGGGACTAAACTGGTGACCTTCATCAGTGCTCCTTTGAGAACAGAAGTGACGCTTCCTCTAGGCCTAGTGCTGCAGAGGGCCATGCCAAATCATCAAAAAACAAAAGAAGCAGTCTCCTAGAACACTTGCCCGAACACATCTGAATGTGAAGGGGGAAAAGGAAGCAAAAGCAGAAGCCAAAGGAGAAAAAGAAGAAGAGGCAAACAAGGAGGAGGAGGAAGTGGAGGAGGAGGAGGAGAAAGAGGAGGAAGAGAGAGAGGAGGAGCATGAGGAGGAGGAGGAGGAGAGGAAGTTGGAGGAGGAGGAGCAAGAGGTAAAGTAGAGGAGAAAGGGAAGAATAAAAGAAGAGAAGAAGGAGGAGGAATAGGAAGAAGAAACAGAAGGAGAACAAGAAAAGAAAGAGGGAGGTCCATGCCACTGTAGCTGTCCTGGAGGATGTAGCTCAGGAAGACCTCAATGGGTGGTGACACACACAACGAGGGAGAAGGAGCCACCTGTCACCTCCCGATTAAAGGACAAACAACCAGGAAGTTTCTTATTGATGGGATCTTTCCTGCATGGGATCAAAACTTTGATCCGCCAACAGGCCTAGAGAAGCTACAGAGGACACAGGTGCAGGCCGAGCCTTGCCCTGAGGATGTCATCCGCCGACTGCAAGGGTTACCGAGCCCCAAGTCTGCAAGGCCAAGGCAGAGAAGGACACCTACCCCACACACACCACCCCCGCCCCCCAAAAAAAAAGAGCAAGGGAATAAACGCGGAGGAATTGGACACCAGGGAAAAGAGGTAATCAGCCACCCACGGCAATAGGGAGACAGGGCAGAAAGGGGAAGGGAAATGCCACTTTCTCCTCTCAGGGGTCAGCTAGGCTTTTCCTTAGGAAAAGTAATCCTGTTTTCCCTAACGGTATCCCGGCGCGCAGTCGACCCTGCCTTCCAGGCTGCTTCCGACCTCCCCAAACAGAAGTGGACGAAAAGTGAAGAAAGTGAAGACGACAAAAGTGAAGGGAGGAAAACTCCGAAAGCACACAAAGAATCAGAGTGAGCAATGAGGTTGAGAGCGAACCAGAATGCAGAGTGCCCCAGGTGGACAGCTGGCAGCCCTGTGAGTGGCACACGGGAAAAGAGCCACCAGCAAGGAGAAAGCGTCAGCCCCTTAAGCCGGGGTCTGCACCGTGTCCGCACAGAGGCCTGTTGGGCCAGGAGGCTGCTCTGCACCCTGCTGCCCACACCTCAACCCCATCCCGCACACTCCGTCAGCAAACATGGGGAAGCAAGGCGGAAAGCAACAAGAAAGGTGGACAAGAGGGAAGCCGAAAGCTGAAAAACTGCCCCCCCCCCCCCCGAGACGACCGGCCCCGGGTGTGAATGAAGGTGTCTGCGCAGAAGCCTGTGAGTATGGGTGGGGATACGTGTATGTGCCCGAGGCCCTATGGAAGCACAGATGAAGACAGGAAAAAGTTGAGACGTGATGGGAGTTAAAAGTTAAAAACGAGGACCTCTGACACTCAGAGTCCCAATGCCAACCCTGAAGATGCAGTCCAGATCTTCCTGCATTCTTTTCTTCTCGCGTGGTCCCTAGGCACGGCCGGAGGCGCACCCTGGTGCATGCTACCTACATATGAGAACAAACATCCGCATTTGTTGACAAGTGACAGAAAGGGGGTGACTCCTGTTCCATGGTCACGTGGGTCTTCTTCCCGGAAGGCCGTGAGAGTGCAGGCCCACGCACGACAATGACATTCCTCTTGTGAGAGTGGTTCACACACCCCTGAGTGTGGGAATCATTACCCGTGGGGTGAATTTTCTGTCCTGTGAAGCTCTGCTCATTCCCAGTGTGGCCTACACATCCAGGAAGATTTGTAACGAGCAAAGACAGAAAACACTTGCAATATTCGGAGAGCGTTGTGTTCCATGCTGCTGCCCAGGCACCCAGCGGCCTGAGTAGCATATGTAACCTTTAGCGCAACGCGGTCACGGCTTCGCATCCCAACGTAGGCACCGTATGATGGCCCGCCTCAGGCTTTCTTCTGTCTGCCTGGAGACCCTAAAGGGGCGGCGGAATTTGTCCTTGACCGTCTCGTGCGTTTTCCCGGCCGAATATCCGGCAAGCACCAGAGTTTAGCTTGAGAGCCCAGTGAGCACTCCATCAAACCAAAGCACAGCACCCCCTCCCCCCCCCCCCCCCCCCGCCCACAAGCCCCTTCTCCCCCCAAAACACTCAAGGCTCAACCTCCACCTCCACACGCAGCACAGGAAATCAGACGGGCCCAGGCGAAAGGGGGCAGTCGGGGCCCTGGCTACCCATGCACTTGGGTAGAATGACCAAGATGCCTGGCAACTAAGTGGTGAGCCACCAGCTTCCAGGGAGCACGCATGCTCCGTCAGATACGCCAAGAGGCTCTCTCTCCAGGAGAGCCACCTCTGAAACCCACCCGGAATGCTCCTCCTAACCCTGTGCACGGATGAGTGCCTGGGTTCCAGAGAGAGAGAGGTAGCTGAAGGCCTCGGCCAGGACTCCGTCCCCTCCAGTCCCATCCCAAGAAACACCCGGCCCGACTCCCTGCAGCTCGATGGGTCAACAATGTGCGGATGCCTGCTGGACCTGGCTGCTTTCCATCCAACTTTGGTCGCTTCCCCAAGAGGAAGAGTGCTACCTAGGGACAAGTGTGGTGCGCACAAGCATGCAGCCTGGTCTCTTGCTCAGGCGGCCTGTGCAGATTCCTAGAGGAATCTGCCGCGGCCCGCATGCAGACCCACACATCCGCATATCCCTCCCCCTGTACCCCCTCGCACTGCCCGCAGTGCGACCTACCCCCACCATGCCACAGCCCTAAGGGTGGAATTTCTTCAGGTTCTCTGGTTCACCGGGAACCCTGCCCAGGAGAAGAATCCAGAGGGAAGAGGGGAGGCAGAGAACCCTCCTACTGTTGCAGGTTTCCCCAAAGTGACCACGTAGGTGGGCAGCCCTGCTGTAGGTGAGGTGGGTGCTCCTCGGCCGGTTTCTTTCGTTGTTTCTTCGCTTTGCGGGTTTTGCGTTTGTTTTATTCCGTTGGCAGCAAATGGAGAAAGACCAAGGCAAGGTGGGGGAAGGAAAAGACCTGACCGCCATTTGTGGAGCCACAGTGCCATCCAGCGGAAGGTGTTTCTGAACATGACAGCAGGCTGCAGGGACACTTGCCTTCTGCCAGGCACCCAGAAGAGCGAGGACTGCCGGGGCTGGGTGGACTCTCTCTAAGCCAGGGTTTCCCCGACCGGGGTTTAGAGCCCTAGAACGAAGCGTACCCGCCATTGGGACCCCTTGGAGAAGCAGCTACTCTAGAGGCCCCCAGACAGATCAGCCAGGCATCCCGAAGACCAGTCAGCCCACAGGGTGGAGCTGCCCCGGCAGCCATTTTGAGATACGCATAAGGGAAGCCACTGGCCGCTGACAGCCAGAGAATGGGGCCGTTTGCTCTGGTCTCTTTTGGGGGCAGTTCCGGGATGCCCTTGGCTGGGGCCACAGGGGGCCCAGAAAGCCTCTATCCCGTCTGGGAAATAAAAAAAGTTTCGGAGCGCTGAGTGTGGGGCGACCCATGTCTGGCAGTTCCTGGAGACTGCCAGGGGAAGCCATGGCGGGCCGCCCCGACTGCCCTTTCTTACATACAGCTGTGGAGCCAGGGCGCCATCCTGGGAATGAGCCCAGGCCAAGGGCCAGCGAGGAGTTCCTCTCCCGTCCGGCTTGAGTCTGGGGTCCCACACCACCCTCTCTTTTGCGCTCCTGGGCTTTCCCCAGTGCTTGTGCCCTACAGCCTCCGGTTTCCAGAAACAGTTTCCGCTTGATGGCAGTATGGCTCCACAAATGCCAACTACAACCACAACCCTGCCCCTCCAATCCGAGGGCCTCCGCCCTTTCTCTGTGAAAAAAACGAAAGAGGAAGGAGAAATAATAATAACAACAACAATAATAATAATAATAATAATAATAATAGGAAGAAGAAGAAGAAGAAGAAGAAGAAGAATTAAAAGACACGGAGAAGAGAAAGGAACAAGACACCTGGTCCCAGGTTGACCGCCACCAGACTTAGAGGACCCTAGGACCAAGGACCAGTAGGCTGGAGACCCTGCGAGAGTGCTGTGGAGGCTGCCAACCTCTGCCCTTCCTTTGGCCCTCTTCAGGGTTTTTGGCTCCCGCTGGTGCAGAAAGTAAAAGACAAAGGACACGTAATCATGGCCTCTGGGAAGGCACAGGAGGACTGGGATCACAGGGGTGCCGCCCCAGGACAAGGCGCGGGCCAGCCAGCTGACTTACACGAGGATTTGCCCCAGGACTGGGGGGCCTCCCAAGGCCCGGAGCTGCAGGTAGTGTCTACCACCTCGGGATGGCACATGGCTACAGGCAGCCACAGGGCTGCGGCAGGAGGCTCCCTCACAAGAGACACTCAGCAACACACTCAAATCTGAGTCTGCTCAGGCTGACCTGGCTTTCACACAGGGGAGGGTGGGAGGAGGGAGGCTCAGGGAGGCCTGAGAAGGCCACCCCGTGCCACAGATACTCATAGCATCACACAGAGCCAAGACTCCAAGGGGACTTTCTCTGTCCCTACTCCAAAGTGGGGTCCCTTTTCAAGCAGCATGACCCAGGATGCTCCAGTTTCACACCTGCTGCTCGGCCCTATCTGATAACAGACTTCCGCATTCATTCTCAGGAGAAGGTCCTAGTTGCCCAATAAATGGCATGAAGACGCAGGACCGCAGGACCGGAGCCAGGAATGCTGGTCTGTCTCCCGTTCCGCTTTGCACGTTTAGAGCCAGTGCAGAATCTGAGATCGTGGGCACTTTCGAGCCAGTGGTGGTGTGTACGTGTCTGTGTCCGATAATGCTTGAGCTCACACCCCTTTGGCAGTATGAGCTTACGTGTGTGTGCGTGCGCGCGCCCGAATGTGTTTGTGTATGTATGTGTGTGTCCACTTGGGCGTGTTTAACTTGTGTGTTTGTGTCTGCGTGTGCATGTGTCTCTGTGTGCGCGTGTATTTCAGTCTGGGTTGCGGAATCGCTCATGATTGCGTGCACGTGTATCTGCGTCTGCGGTGTGTGGGTGCCTGCCCGTGTGACTGACAGTGGGCAAATGAACACGTGGCAGAGACACCTGCCTGCACACACTGAAATCCGGATCGATGTGTTCACACGGCTTGACTAGACAAAAAGGACACAGGGGGAAACTTGCCAAAGCTCCTAATGGCTCGGGAAGGCACACTCAGAGCATCCACAAGGAGAATAGGGAATAACGGCGACGCACGAGGTACTGGTGAAGGGTGGGTTCACCACGACATTTCACTGAAAAGTAACACGTGGGCAGCTCTTTGGTGGACCAGAGGGACTAAACTGGTGACCTTCATCAGTGCTCCTTTGAGAACAGAAGTGACGCTTCCTCTAGGCCTAGTGCTGCAGAGGGCCATGCCAAATCATCAAAAAACAAAAGAAGCAGTCTCCTAGAACACTTGCCCGAACACATCTGAATGTGAAGGGGGAAAAGGAAGCAAAAGCAGAAGCCAAAGGAGAAAAAGAAGAAGAGGCAAACAAGGAGGAGGAGGAAGTGGAGGAGGAGGAGGAGAAAGAGGAGGAAGAGAGAGAGGAGGAGCATGAGGAGGAGGAGGAGGAGAGGAAGTTGGAGGAGGAGGAGCAAGAGGTAAAGTAGAGGAGAAAGGGAAGAATAAAAGAAGAGAAGAAGGAGGAGGAATAGGAAGAAGAAACAGAAGGAGAACAAGAAAAGAAAGAGGGAGGTCCATGCCACTGTAGCTGTCCTGGAGGATGTAGCTCAGGAAGACCTCAATGGGTGGTGACACACACAACGAGGGAGAAGGAGCCACCTGTCACCTCCCGATTAAAGGACAAACAACCAGGAAGTTTCTTATTGATGGGATCTTTCCTGCATGGGATCAAAACTTTGATCCGCCAACAGGCCTAGAGAAGCTACAGAGGACACAGGTGCAGGCCGAGCCTTGCCCTGAGGATGTCATCCGCCGACTGCAAGGGTTACCGAGCCCCAAGTCTGCAAGGCCAAGGCAGAGAAGGACACCTACCCCACACACACCACCCCCGCCCCCCAAAAAAAAAAGAGCAAGGGAATAAACGCGGAGGAATTGGACACCAGGGAAAAGAGGTAATCAGCCACCCACGGCAATAGGGAGACAGGGCAGAAAGGGGAAGGGAAATGCCACTTTCTCCTCTCAGGGGTCAGCTAGGCTTTTCCTTAGGAAAAGTAATCCTGTTTTCCCTAACGGTATCCCGGCGCGCAGTCGACCCTGCCTTCCAGGCTGCTTCCGACCTCCCCAAACAGAAGTGGACGAAAAGTGAAGAAAGTGAAGACGACAAAAGTGAAGGGAGGAAAACTCCGAAAGCACACAAAGAATCAGAGTGAGCAATGAGGTTGAGAGCGAACCAGAATGCAGAGTGCCCCAGGTGGACAGCTGGCAGCCCTGTGAGTGGCACACGGGAAAAGAGCCACCAGCAAGGAGAAAGCGTCAGCCCCTTAAGCCGGGGTCTGCACCGTGTCCGCACAGAGGCCTGTTGGGCCAGGAGGCTGCTCTGCACCCTGCTGCCCACACCTCAACCCCATCCCGCACACTCCGTCAGCAAACATGGGGAAGCAAGGCGGAAAGCAACAAGAAAGGTGGACAAGAGGGAAGCCGAAAGCTGAAAAACTGCCCCCCCCCCCCCCCCCGAGACGACCGGCCCCGGGTGTGAATGAAGGTGTCTGCGCAGAAGCCTGTGAGTATGGGTGGGGATACGTGTATGTGCCCGAGGCCCTATGGAAGCACAGATGAAGACAGGAAAAAGTTGAGACGTGATGGGAGTTAAAAGTTAAAAACGAGGACCTCTGACACTCAGAGTCCCAATGCCAACCCTGAAGATGCAGTCCAGATCTTCCTGCATTCTTTTCTTCTCGCGTGGTCCCTAGGCACGGCCGGAGGCGCACCCTGGTGCATGCTACCTACATATGAGAACAAACATCCGCATTTGTTGACAAGTGACAGAAAGGGGGTGACTCCTGTTCCATGGTCACGTGGGTCTTCTTCCCGGAAGGCCGTGAGAGTGCAGGCCCACGCACGACAATGACATTCCTCTTGTGAGAGTGGTTCACACACCCCTGAGTGTGGGAATCATTACCCGTGGGGTGAATTTTCTGTCCTGTGAAGCTCTGCTCATTCCCAGTGTGGCCTACACATCCAGGAAGATTTGTAACGAGCAAAGACAGAAAACACTTGCAATATTCGGAGAGCGTTGTGTTCCATGCTGCTGCCCAGGCACCCAGCGGCCTGAGTAGCATATGTAACCTTTAGCGCAACGCGGTCACGGCTTCGCATCCCAACGTAGGCACCGTATGATGGCCCGCCTCAGGCTTTCTTCTGTCTGCCTGGAGACCCTAAAGGGGCGGCGGAATTTGTCCTTGACCGTCTCGTGCGTTTTCCCGGCCGAATATCCGGCAAGCACCAGAGTTTAGCTTGAGAGCCCAGTGAGCACTCCATCAAACCAAAGCACAGCACCCCCTCCCCCCCCCCCCCGCCCACAAGCCCCTTCTCCCCCCAAAACACTCAAGGCTCAACCTCCACCTCCACACGCAGCACAGGAAATCAGACGGGCCCAGGCGAAAGGGGGCAGTCGGGGCCCTGGCTACCCATGCACTTGGGTAGAATGACCAAGATGCCTGGCAACTAAGTGGTGAGCCACCAGCTTCCAGGGAGCACGCATGCTCCGTCAGATACGCCAAGAGGCTCTCTCTCCAGGAGAGCCACCTCTGAAACCCACCCGGAATGCTCCTCCTAACCCTGTGCACGGATGAGTGCCTGGGTTCCAGAGAGAGAGAGGTAGCTGAAGGCCTCGGCCAGGACTCCGTCCCCTCCAGTCCCATCCCAAGAAACACCCGGCCCGACTCCCTGCAGCTCGATGGGTCAACAATGTGCGGATGCCTGCTGGACCTGGCTGCTTTCCATCCAACTTTGGTCGCTTCCCCAAGAGGAAGAGTGCTACCTAGGGACAAGTGTGGTGCGCACAAGCATGCAGCCTGGTCTCTTGCTCAGGCGGCCTGTGCAGATTCCTAGAGGAATCTGCCGCGGCCCGCATGCAGACCCACACATCCGCATATCCCTCCCCCTGTACCCCCTCGCACTGCCCGCAGTGCGACCTACCCCCACCATGCCACAGCCCTAAGGGTGGAATTTCTTCAGGTTCTCTGGTTCACCGGGAACCCTGCCCAGGAGAAGAATCCAGAGGGAAGAGGGGAGGCAGAGAACCCTCCTACTGTTGCAGGTTTCCCCAAAGTGACCACGTAGGTGGGCAGCCCTGCTGTAGGTGAGGTGGGTGCTCCTCGGCCGGTTTCTTTCGTTGTTTCTTCGCTTTGCGGGTTTTGCGTTTGTTTTATTCCGTTGGCAGCAAATGGAGAAAGACCAAGGCAAGGTGGGGGAAGGAAAAGACCTGACCGCCATTTGTGGAGCCACAGTGCCATCCAGCGGAAGGTGTTTCTGAACATGACAGCAGGCTGCAGGGACACTTGCCTTCTGCCAGGCACCCAGAAGAGCGAGGACTGCCGGGGCTGGGTGGACTCTCTCTAAGCCAGGGTTTCCCCGACCGGGGTTTAGAGCCCTAGAACGAAGCGTACCCGCCATTGGGACCCCTTGGAGAAGCAGCTACTCTAGAGGCCCCGAGACAGATCAGCCAGGCATCCCGAAGACCAGTCAGCCCACAGGGTGGAGCTGCCCCGGCAGCCATTTTGAGATACGCATAAGGGAAGCCACTGGCCGCTGACAGCCAGAGAATGGGGCCGTTTGCTCTGGTCTCTTTTGGGGGCAGTTCCGGGATGCCCTTGGCTGGGGCCACAGGGGGCCCAGAAAGCCTCTATCCCGTCTGGGAAATAAAAAAAGTTTCGGAGCGCTGAGTGTGGGGCGACCCATGTCTGGCAGTTCCTGGAGACTGCCAGGGGAAGCCATGGCGGGCCGCCCCGACTGCCCTTTCTTACATACAGCTGTGGAGCCAGGGCGCCATCCTGGGAATGAGCCCAGGCCAAGGGCCAGCGAGGAGTTCCTCTCCCGTCCGGCTTGAGTCTGGGGTCCCACACCACCCTCTCTTTTGCGCTCCTGGGCTTTCCCCAGTGCTTGTGCCCTACAGCCTCCGGTTTCCAGAAACAGTTTCCGCTTGATGGCAGTATGGCTCCACAAATGCCAACTACAACCACAACCCTGCCCCTCCAATCCGAGGGCCTCCGCCCTTTCTCTGTGAAAAAAACGAAAGAGGAAGGAGAAATAATAATAACAACAACAATAATAATAATAATAATAATAATAATAGGAAGAAGAAGAAGAAGAAGAAGAAGAAGAATTAAAAGACACGGAGAAGAGAAAGGAACAAGACACCTGGTCCCAGGTTGACCGCCACCAGACTTAGAGGACCCTAGGACCAAGGACCAGTAGGCTGGAGACCCTGCGAGAGTGCTGTGGAGGCTGCCAACCTCTGCCCTTCCTTTGGCCCTCTTCAGGGTTTTTGGCTCCCGCTGGTGCAGAAAGTAAAAGACAAAGGACACGTAATCATGGCCTCTGGGAAGGCACAGGAGGACTGGGATCACAGGGGTGCCGCCCCAGGACAAGGCGCGGGCCAGCCAGCTGACTTACACGAGGATTTGCCCCAGGACTGGGGGGCCTCCCAAGGCCCGGAGCTGCAGGTAGTGTCTACCACCTCGGGATGGCACATGGCTACAGGCAGCCACAGGGCTGTGGCAGGAGGCTCCCTCACAAGAGACACTCAGCAACACACTCAAATCTGAGTCTGCTCAGGCTGACCTGGCTTTCACACAGGGGAGGGTGGGAGGAGGGAGGCTCAGGGAGGCCTGAGAAGGCCACCCCGTGCCACAGATACTCATAGCATCACACAGAGCCAAGACTCCAAGGGGACTTTCTCTGTCCCTACTCCAAAGTGGGGTCCCTTTTCAAGCAGCATGACCCAGGATGCTCCAGTTTCACACCTGCTGCTCGGACCTATCTGATAACAGACTTCCGCATTCATTCTCAGGAGAAGGTCCTAGTTGCCCAATAAATGGCATGAAGACGCAGGACCGCAGGACCGGAGCCAGGAATGCTGGTCTGTCTCCCGTTCCGCTTTGCACGTTTAGAGCCAGTGCAGAATCTGAGATCGTGGGCACTTTCGAGCCAGTGGTGGTGTGTACGTGTCTGTGTCCGATAATGCTTGAGCTCACACCCCTTTGGCAGTATGAGCTTACGTGTGTGTGCGTGCGCGCGCCCGAATGTGTTTGTGTATGTATGTGTGTGTCCACTTGGGCGTGTTTAACTTGTGTGTTTGTGTCTGCGTGTGCATGTGTCTCTGTGTGCGCGTGTATTTCAGTCTGGGTTGCGGAATCGCTCATGATTGCGTGCACGTGTATCTGCGTCTGCGGTGTGTGGGTGCCTGCCCGTGTGACTGACAGTGGGCAAATGAACACGTGGCAGAGACACCTGCCTGCACACACTGAAATCCGGATCGATGTGTTCACACGGCTTGACTAGACAAAAAGGACACAGGGGGAAACTTGCCAAAGCTCCTAATGGCTCGGGAAGGCACACTCAGAGCATCCACAAGGAGAATAGGGAATAACGGCGACGCACGAGGTACTGGTGAAGGGTGGGTTCACCACGACATTTCACTGAAAAGTAACACGTGGGCAGCTCTTTGGTGGACCAGAGGGACTAAACTGGTGACCTTCATCAGTGCTCCTTTGAGAACAGAAGTGACGCTTCCTCTAGGCCTAGTGCTGCAGAGGGCCATGCCAAATCATCAAAAAACAAAAGAAGCAGTCTCCTAGAACACTTGCCCGAACACATCTGAATGTGAAGGGGGAAAAGGAAGCAAAAGCAGAAGCCAAAGGAGAAAAAGAAGAAGAGGCAAACAAGGAGGAGGAGGAAGTGGAGGAGGAGGAGGAGAAAGAGGAGGAAGAGAGAGAGGAGGAGCATGAGGAGGAGGAGGAGGAGAGGAAGTTGGAGGAGGAGGAGCAAGAGGTAAAGTAGAGGAGAAAGGGAAGAATAAAAGAAGAGAAGAAGGAGGAGGAATAGGAAGAAGAAACAGAAGGAGAACAAGAAAAGAAAGAGGGAGGTCCATGCCACTGTAGCTGTCCTGGAGGATGTAGCTCAGGAAGACCTCAATGGGTGGTGACACACACAACGAGGGAGAAGGAGCCACCTGTCACCTCCCGATTAAAGGACAAACAACCAGGAAGTTTCTTATTGATGGGATCTTTCCTGCATGGGATCAAAACTTTGATCCGCCAACAGGCCTAGAGAAGCTACAGAGGACACAGGTGCAGGCCGAGCCTTGCCCTGAGGATGTCATCCGCCGACTGCAAGGGTTACCGAGCCCCAAGTCTGCAAGGCCAAGGCAGAGAAGGACACCTACCCCACACACACCACCCCCGCCCCCCAAAAAAAAAAGAGCAAGGGAATAAACGCGGAGGAATTGGACACCAGGGAAAAGAGGTAATCAGCCACCCACGGCAATAGGGAGACAGGGCAGAAAGGGGAAGGGAAATGCCACTTTCTCCTCTCAGGGGTCAGCTAGGCTTTTCCTTAGGAAAAGTAATCCTGTTTTCCCTAACGGTATCCCGGCGCGCAGTCGACCCTGCCTTCCAGGCTGCTTCCGACCTCCCCAAACAGAAGTGGACGAAAAGTGAAGAAAGTGAAGACGACAAAAGTGAAGGGAGGAAAACTCCGAAAGCACACAAAGAATCAGAGTGAGCAATGAGGTTGAGAGCGAACCAGAATGCAGAGTGCCCCAGGTGGACAGCTGGCAGCCCTGTGAGTGGCACACGGGAAAAGAGCCACCAGCAAGGAGAAAGCGTCAGCCCCTTAAGCCGGGGTCTGCACCGTGTCCGCACAGAGGCCTGTTGGGCCAGGAGGCTGCTCTGCACCCTGCTGCCCACACCTCAACCCCATCCCGCACACTCCGTCAGCAAACATGGGGAAGCAAGGCGGAAAGCAACAAGAAAGGTGGACAAGAGGGAAGCCGAAAGCTGAAAAACTGCCCCCCCCCCCCCCGAGACGACCGGCCCCGGGTGTGAATGAAGGTGTCTGCGCAGAAGCCTGTGAGTATGGGTGGGGATACGTGTATGTGCCCGAGGCCCTATGGAAGCACAGATGAAGACAGGAAAAAGTTGAGACGTGATGGGAGTTAAAAGTTAAAAACGAGGACCTCTGACACTCAGAGTCCCAATGCCAACCCTGAAGATGCAGTCCAGATCTTCCTGCATTCTTTTCTTCTCGCGTGGTCCCTAGGCACGGCCGGAGGCGCACCCTGGTGCATGCTACCTACATATGAGAACAAACATCCGCATTTGTTGACAAGTGACAGAAAGGGGGTGACTCCTGTTCCATGGTCACGTGGGTCTTCTTCCCGGAAGGCCGTGAGAGTGCAGGCCCACGCACGACAATGACATTCCTCTTGTGAGAGTGGTTCACACACCCCTGAGTGTGGGAATCATTACCCGTGGGGTGAATTTTCTGTCCTGTGAAGCTCTGCTCATTCCCAGTGTGGCCTACACATCCAGGAAGATTTGTAACGAGCAAAGACAGAAAACACTTGCAATATTCGGAGAGCGTTGTGTTCCATGCTGCTGCCCAGGCACCCAGCGGCCTGAGTAGCATATGTAACCTTTAGCGCAACGCGGTCACGGCTTCGCATCCCAACGTAGGCACCGTATGATGGCCCGCCTCAGGCTTTCTTCTGTCTGCCTGGAGACCCTAAAGGGGCGGCGGAATTTGTCCTTGACCGTCTCGTGCGTTTTCCCGGCCGAATATCCGGCAAGCACCAGAGTTTAGCTTGAGAGCCCAGTGAGCACTCCATCAAACCAAAGCACAGCACCCCCTCCCCCCCCCCCCCCCCCGCCCACAAGCCCCTTCTCCCCCCAAAACACTCAAGGCTCAACCTCCACCTCCACACGCAGCACAGGAAATCAGACGGGCCCAGGCGAAAGGGGGCAGTCGGGGCCCTGGCTACCCATGCACTTGGGTAGAATGACCAAGATGCCTGGCAACTAAGTGGTGAGCCACCAGCTTCCAGGGAGCACGCATGCTCCGTCAGATACGCCAAGAGGCTCTCTCTCCAGGAGAGCCACCTCTGAAACCCACCCGGAATGCTCCTCCTAACCCTGTGCACGGATGAGTGCCTGGGTTCCAGAGAGAGAGAGGTAGCTGAAGGCCTCGGCCAGGACTCCGTCCCCTCCAGTCCCATCCCAAGAAACACCCGGCCCGACTCCCTGCAGCTCGATGGGTCAACAATGTGCGGATGCCTGCTGGACCTGGCTGCTTTCCATCCAACTTTGGTCGCTTCCCCAAGAGGAAGAGTGCTACCTAGGGACAAGTGTGGTGCGCACAAGCATGCAGCCTGGTCTCTTGCTCAGGCGGCCTGTGCAGATTCCTAGAGGAATCTGCCGCGGCCCGCATGCAGACCCACACATCCGCATATCCCTCCCCCTGTACCCCCTCGCACTGCCCGCAGTGCGACCTACCCCCACCATGCCACAGCCCTAAGGGTGGAATTTCTTCAGGTTCTCTGGTTCACCGGGAACCCTGCCCAGGAGAAGAATCCAGAGGGAAGAGGGGAGGCAGAGAACCCTCCTACTGTTGCAGGTTTCCCCAAAGTGACCACGTAGGTGGGCAGCCCTGCTGTAGGTGAGGTGGGTGCTCCTCGGCCGGTTTCTTTCGTTGTTTCTTCGCTTTGCGGGTTTTGCGTTTGTTTTATTCCGTTGGCAGCAAATGGAGAAAGACCAAGGCAAGGTGGGGGAAGGAAAAGACCTGACCGCCATTTGTGGAGCCACAGTGCCATCCAGCGGAAGGTGTTTCTGAACATGACAGCAGGCTGCAGGGACACTTGCCTTCTGCCAGGCACCCAGAAGAGCGAGGACTGCCGGGGCTGGGTGGACTCTCTCTAAGCCAGGGTTTCCCCGACCGGGGTTTAGAGCCCTAGAACGAAGCGTACCCGCCATTGGGACCCCTTGGAGAAGCAGCTACTCTAGAGGCCCCGAGACAGATCAGCCAGGCATCCCGAAGACCAGTCAGCCCACAGGGTGGAGCTGCCCCGGCAGCCATTTTGAGATACGCATAAGGGAAGCCACTGGCCGCTGACAGCCAGAGAATGGGGCCGTTTGCTCTGGTCTCTTTTGGGGGCAGTTCCGGGATGCCCTTGGCTGGGGCCACAGGGGGCCCAGAAAGCCTCTATCCCGTCTGGGAAATAAAAAAAGTTTCGGAGCGCTGAGTGTGGGGCGACCCATGTCTGGCAGTTCCTGGAGACTGCCAGGGGAAGCCATGGCGGGCCGCCCCGACTGCCCTTTCTTACATACAGCTGTGGAGCCAGGGCGCCATCCTGGGAATGAGCCCAGGCCAAGGGCCAGCGAGGAGTTCCTCTCCCGTCCGGCTTGAGTCTGGGGTCCCACACCACCCTCTCTTTTGCGCTCCTGGGCTTTCCCCAGTGCTTGTGCCCTACAGCCTCCGGTTTCCAGAAACAGTTTCCGCTTGATGGCAGTATGGCTCCACAAATGCCAACTACAACCACAACCCTGCCCCTCCAATCCGAGGGCCTCCGCCCTTTCTCTGTGAAAAAAACGAAAGAGGAAGGAGAAATAATAATAACAACAATAATAATAATAATAATAATAATAATAATAGGAAGAAGAAGAAGAAGAAGAAGAAGAAGAAGAAGAAGAATTAAAAGACACGGAGAAGAGAAAGGAACAAGACACCTGGTCCCAGGTTGACCGCCACCAGACTTAGAGGACCCTAGGACCAAGGACCAGTAGGCTGGAGACCCTGCGAGAGTGCTGTGGAGGCTGCCAACCTCTGCCCTTCCTTTGGCCCTCTTCAGGGTTTTTGGCTCCCGCTGGTGCAGAAAGTAAAAGACAAAGGACACGTAATCATGGCCTCTGGGAAGGCACAGGAGGACTGGGATCACAGGGGTGCCGCCCCAGGACAAGGCGCGGGCCAGCCAGCTGACTTACACGAGGATTTGCCCCAGGACTGGGGGGCCTCCCAAGGCCCGGAGCTGCAGGTAGTGTCTACCACCTCGGGATGGCACATGGCTACAGGCAGCCACAGGGCTGTGGCAGGAGGCTCCCTCACAAGAGACACTCAGCAACACACTCAAATCTGAGTCTGCTCAGGCTGACCTGGCTTTCACACAGGGGAGGGTGGGAGGAGGGAGGCTCAGGGAGGCCTGAGAAGGCCACCCCGTGCCACAGATACTCATAGCATCACACAGAGCCAAGACTCCAAGGGGACTTTCTCTGTCCCTACTCCAAAGTGGGGTCCCTTTTCAAGCAGCATGACCCAGGATGCTCCAGTTTCACACCTGCTGCTCGGACCTATCTGATAACAGACTTCCGCATTCATTCTCAGGAGAAGGTCCTAGTTGCCCAATAAATGGCATGAAGACGCAGGACCGCAGGACCGGAGCCAGGAATGCTGGTCTGTCTCCCGTTCCGCTTTGCACGTTTAGAGCCAGTGCAGAATCTGAGATCGTGGGCACTTTCGAGCCAGTGGTGGTGTGTACGTGTCTGTGTCCGATAATGCTTGAGCTCACACCCCTTTGGCAGTATGAGCTTACGTGTGTGTGCGTGCGCGCGCCCGAATGTGTTTGTGTATGTATGTGTGTGTCCACTTGGGCGTGTTTAACTTGTGTGTTTGTGTCTGCGTGTGCATGTGTCTCTGTGTGCGCGTGTATTTCAGTCTGGGTTGCGGAATCGCTCATGATTGCGTGCACGTGTATCTGCGTCTGCGGTGTGTGGGTGCCTGCCCGTGTGACTGACAGTGGGCAAATGAACACGTGGCAGAGACACCTGCCTGCACACACTGAAATCCGGATCGATGTGTTCACACGGCTTGACTAGACAAAAAGGACACAGGGGGAAACTTGCCAAAGCTCCTAATGGCTCGGGAAGGCACACTCAGAGCATCCACAAGGAGAATAGGGAATAACGGCGACGCACGAGGTACTGGTGAAGGGTGGGTTCACCACGACATTTCACTGAAAAGTAACACGTGGGCAGCTCTTTGGTGGACCAGAGGGACTAAACTGGTGACCTTCATCAGTGCTCCTTTGAGAACAGAAGTGACGCTTCCTCTAGGCCTAGTGCTGCAGAGGGCCATGCCAAATCATCAAAAAACAAAAGAAGCAGTCTCCTAGAACACTTGCCCGAACACATCTGAATGTGAAGGGGGAAAAGGAAGCAAAAGCAGAAGCCAAAGGAGAAAAAGAAGAAGAGGCAAACAAGGAGGAGGAGGAAGTGGAGGAGGAGGAGGAGAAAGAGGAGGAAGAGAGAGAGGAGGAGCATGAGGAGGAGGAGGAGGAGAGGAAGTTGGAGGAGGAGGAGCAAGAGGTAAAGTAGAGGAGAAAGGGAAGAATAAAAGAAGAGAAGAAGGAGGAGGAATAGGAAGAAGAAACAGAAGGAGAACAAGAAAAGAAAGAGGGAGGTCCATGCCACTGTAGCTGTCCTGGAGGATGTAGCTCAGGAAGACCTCAATGGGTGGTGACACACACAACGAGGGAGAAGGAGCCACCTGTCACCTCCCGATTAAAGGACAAACAACCAGGAAGTTTCTTATTGATGGGATCTTTCCTGCATGGGATCAAAACTTTGATCCGCCAACAGGCCTAGAGAAGCTACAGAGGACACAGGTGCAGGCCGAGCCTTGCCCTGAGGATGTCATCCGCCGACTGCAAGGGTTACCGAGCCCCAAGTCTGCAAGGCCAAGGCAGAGAAGGACACCTACCCCACACACACCACCCCCGCCCCCCCAAAAAAAAAGAGCAAGGGAATAAACGCGGAGGAATTGGACACCAGGGAAAAGAGGTAATCAGCCACCCACGGCAATAGGGAGACAGGGCAGAAAGGGGAAGGGAAATGCCACTTTCTCCTCTCAGGGGTCAGCTAGGCTTTTCCTTAGGAAAAGTAATCCTGTTTTCCCTAACGGTATCCCGGCGCGCAGTCGACCCTGCCTTCCAGGCTGCTTCCGACCTCCCCAAACAGAAGTGGACGAAAAGTGAAGAAAGTGAAGACGACAAAAGTGAAGGGAGGAAAACTCCGAAAGCACACAAAGAATCAGAGTGAGCAATGAGGTTGAGAGCGAACCAGAATGCAGAGTGCCCCAGGTGGACAGCTGGCAGCCCTGTGAGTGGCACACGGGAAAAGAGCCACCAGCAAGGAGAAAGCGTCAGCCCCTTAAGCCGGGGTCTGCACCGTGTCCGCACAGAGGCCTGTTGGGCCAGGAGGCTGCTCTGCACCCTGCTGCCCACACCTCAACCCCATCCCGCACACTCCGTCAGCAAACATGGGGAAGCAAGGCGGAAAGCAACAAGAAAGGTGGACAAGAGGGAAGCCGAAAGCTGAAAAACTGCCCCCCCCCCCCCCCCCGAGACGACCGGCCCCGGGTGTGAATGAAGGTGTCTGCGCAGAAGCCTGTGAGTATGGGTGGGGATACGTGTATGTGCCCGAGGCCCTATGGAAGCACAGATGAAGACAGGAAAAAGTTGAGACGTGATGGGAGTTAAAAGTTAAAAACGAGGACCTCTGACACTCAGAGTCCCAATGCCAACCCTGAAGATGCAGTCCAGATCTTCCTGCATTCTTTTCTTCTCGCGTGGTCCCTAGGCACGGCCGGAGGCGCACCCTGGTGCATGCTACCTACATATGAGAACAAACATCCGCATTTGTTGACAAGTGACAGAAAGGGGGTGACTCCTGTTCCATGGTCACGTGGGTCTTCTTCCCGGAAGGCCGTGAGAGTGCAGGCCCACGCACGACAATGACATTCCTCTTGTGAGAGTGGTTCACACACCCCTGAGTGTGGGAATCATTACCCGTGGGGTGAATTTTCTGTCCTGTGAAGCTCTGCTCATTCCCAGTGTGGCCTACACATCCAGGAAGATTTGTAACGAGCAAAGACAGAAAACACTTGCAATATTCGGAGAGCGTTGTGTTCCATGCTGCTGCCCAGGCACCCAGCGGCCTGAGTAGCATATGTAACCTTTAGCGCAACGCGGTCACGGCTTCGCATCCCAACGTAGGCACCGTATGATGGCCCGCCTCAGGCTTTCTTCTGTCTGCCTGGAGACCCTAAAGGGGCGGCGGAATTTGTCCTTGACCGTCTCGTGCGTTTTCCCGGCCGAATATCCGGCAAGCACCAGAGTTTAGCTTGAGAGCCCAGTGAGCACTCCATCAAACCAAAGCACAGCACCGCCCCCCCCCCCCGCCCACAAGCCCCTTCTCCCCCCAAAACACTCAAGGCTCAACCTCCACCTCCACACGCAGCACAGGAAATCAGACGGGCCCAGGCGAAAGGGGGCAGTCGGGGCCCTGGCTACCCATGCACTTGGGTAGAATGACCAAGATGCCTGGCAACTAAGTGGTGAGCCACCAGCTTCCAGGGAGCACGCATGCTCCGTCAGATACGCCAAGAGGCTCTCTCTCCAGGAGAGCCACCTCTGAAACCCACCCGGAATGCTCCTCCTAACCCTGTGCACGGATGAGTGCCTGGGTTCCAGAGAGAGAGAGGTAGCTGAAGGCCTCGGCCAGGACTCCGTCCCCTCCAGTCCCATCCCAAGAAACACCCGGCCCGACTCCCTGCAGCTCGATGGGTCAACAATGTGCGGATGCCTGCTGGACCTGGCTGCTTTCCATCCAACTTTGGTCGCTTCCCCAAGAGGAAGAGTGCTACCTAGGGACAAGTGTGGTGCGCACAAGCATGCAGCCTGGTCTCTTGCTCAGGCGGCCTGTGCAGATTCCTAGAGGAATCTGCCGCGGCCCGCATGCAGACCCACACATCCGCATATCCCTCCCCCTGTACCCCCTCGCACTGCCCGCAGTGCGACCTACCCCCACCATGCCACAGCCCTAAGGGTGGAATTTCTTCAGGTTCTCTGGTTCACCGGGAACCCTGCCCAGGAGAAGAATCCAGAGGGAAGAGGGGAGGCAGAGAACCCTCCTACTGTTGCAGGTTTCCCCAAAGTGACCACGTAGGTGGGCAGCCCTGCTGTAGGTGAGGTGGGTGCTCCTCGGCCGGTTTCTTTCGTTGTTTCTTCGCTTTGCGGGTTTTGCGTTTGTTTTATTCCGTTGGCAGCAAATGGAGAAAGACCAAGGCAAGGTGGGGGAAGGAAAAGACCTGACCGCCATTTGTGGAGCCACAGTGCCATCCAGCGGAAGGTGTTTCTGAACATGACAGCAGGCTGCAGGGACACTTGCCTTCTGCCAGGCACCCAGAAGAGCGAGGACTGCCGGGGCTGGGTGGACTCTCTCTAAGCCAGGGTTTCCCCGACCGGGGTTTAGAGCCCTAGAACGAAGCGTACCCGCCATTGGGACCCCTTGGAGAAGCAGCTACTCTAGAGGCCCCGAGACAGATCAGCCAGGCATCCCGAAGACCAGTCAGCCCACAGGGTGGAGCTGCCCCGGCAGCCATTTTGAGATACGCATAAGGGAAGCCACTGGCCGCTGACAGCCAGAGAATGGGGCCGTTTGCTCTGGTCTCTTTTGGGGGCAGTTCCGGGATGCCCTTGGCTGGGGCCACAGGGGGCCCAGAAAGCCTCTATCCCGTCTGGGAAATAAAAAAAGTTTCGGAGCGCTGAGTGTGGGGCGACCCATGTCTGGCAGTTCCTGGAGACTGCCAGGGGAAGCCATGGCGGGCCGCCCCGACTGCCCTTTCTTACATACAGCTGTGGAGCCAGGGCGCCATCCTGGGAATGAGCCCAGGCCAAGGGCCAGCGAGGAGTTCCTCTCCCGTCCGGCTTGAGTCTGGGGTCCCACACCACCCTCTCTTTTGCGCTCCTGGGCTTTCCCCAGTGCTTGTGCCCTACAGCCTCCGGTTTCCAGAAACAGTTTCCGCTTGATGGCAGTATGGCTCCACAAATGCCAACTACAACCACAACCCTGCCCCTCCAATCCGAGGGCCTCCGCCCTTTCTCTGTGAAAAAAACGAAAGAGGAAGGAGAAATAATAATAACAACAACAATAATAATAATAATAATAATAATAATAATAGGAAGAAGAAGAAGAAGAAGAAGAAGAAGAATTAAAAGACACGGAGAAGAGAAAGGAACAAGACACCTGGTCCCAGGTTGACCGCCACCAGACTTAGAGGACCCTAGGACCAAGGACCAGTAGGCTGGAGACCCTGCGAGAGTGCTGTGGAGGCTGCCAACCTCTGCCCTTCCTTTGGCCCTCTTCAGGGTTTTTGGCTCCCGCTGGTGCAGAAAGTAAAAGACAAAGGACACGTAATCATGGCCTCTGGGAAGGCACAGGAGGACTGGGATCACAGGGGTGCCGCCCCAGGACAAGGCGCGGGCCAGCCAGCTGACTTACACGAGGATTTGCCCCAGGACTGGGGGGCCTCCCAAGGCCCGGAGCTGCAGGTAGTGTCTACCACCTCGGGATGGCACATGGCTACAGGCAGCCACAGGGCTGTGGCAGGAGGCTCCCTCACAAGAGACACTCAGCAACACACTCAAATCTGAGTCTGCTCAGGCTGACCTGGCTTTCACACAGGGGAGGGTGGGAGGAGGGAGGCTCAGGGAGGCCTGAGAAGGCCACCCCGTGCCACAGATACTCATAGCATCACACAGAGCCAAGACTCCAAGGGGACTTTCTCTGTCCCTACTCCAAAGTGGGGTCCCTTTTCAAGCAGCATGACCCAGGATGCTCCAGTTTCACACCTGCTGCTCGGCCCTATCTGATAACAGACTTCCGCATTCATTCTCAGGAGAAGGTCCTAGTTGCCCAATAAATGGCATGAAGACGCAGGACCGCAGGACCGGAGCCAGGAATGCTGGTCTGTCTCCCGTTCCGCTTTGCACGTTTAGAGCCAGTGCAGAATCTGAGATCGTGGGCACTTTCGAGCCAGTGGTGGTGTGTACGTGTCTGTGTCCGATAATGCTTGAGCTCACACCCCTTTGGCAGTATGAGCTTACGTGTGTGTGCGTGCGCGCGCCCGAATGTGTTTGTGTATGTATGTGTGTGTCCACTTGGGCGTGTTTAACTTGTGTGTTTGTGTCTGCGTGTGCATGTGTCTCTGTGTGCGCGTGTATTTCAGTCTGGGTTGCGGAATCGCTCATGATTGCGTGCACGTGTATCTGCGTCTGCGGTGTGTGGGTGCCTGCCCGTGTGACTGACAGTGGGCAAATGAACACGTGGCAGAGACACCTGCCTGCACACACTGAAATCCGGATCGATGTGTTCACACGGCTTGACTAGACAAAAAGGACACAGGGGGAAACTTGCCAAAGCTCCTAATGGCTCGGGAAGGCACACTCAGAGCATCCACAAGGAGAATAGGGAATAACGGCGACGCACGAGGTACTGGTGAAGGGTGGGTTCACCACGACATTTCACTGAAAAGTAACACGTGGGCAGCTCTTTGGTGGACCAGAGGGACTAAACTGGTGACCTTCATCAGTGCTCCTTTGAGAACAGAAGTGACGCTTCCTCTAGGCCTAGTGCTGCAGAGGGCCATGCCAAATCATCAAAAAACAAAAGAAGCAGTCTCCTAGAACACTTGCCCGAACACATCTGAATGTGAAGGGGGAAAAGGAAGCAAAAGCAGAAGCCAAAGGAGAAAAAGAAGAAGAGGCAAACAAGGAGGAGGAGGAAGTGGAGGAGGAGGAGGAGAAAGAGGAGGAAGAGAGAGAGGAGGAGCATGAGGAGGAGGAGGAGGAGAGGAAGTTGGAGGAGGAGGAGCAAGAGGTAAAGTAGAGGAGAAAGGGAAGAATAAAAGAAGAGAAGAAGGAGGAGGAATAGGAAGAAGAAACAGAAGGAGAACAAGAAAAGAAAGAGGGAGGTCCATGCCACTGTAGCTGTCCTGGAGGATGTAGCTCAGGAAGACCTCAATGGGTGGTGACACACACAACGAGGGAGAAGGAGCCACCTGTCACCTCCCGATTAAAGGACAAACAACCAGGAAGTTTCTTATTGATGGGATCTTTCCTGCATGGGATCAAAACTTTGATCCGCCAACAGGCCTAGAGAAGCTACAGAGGACACAGGTGCAGGCCGAGCCTTGCCCTGAGGATGTCATCCGCCGACTGCAAGGGTTACCGAGCCCCAAGTCTGCAAGGCCAAGGCAGAGAAGGACACCTACCCCACACACACCACCCCCGCCCCCCAAAAAAAAAAGAGCAAGGGAATAAACGCGGAGGAATTGGACACCAGGGAAAAGAGGTAATCAGCCACCCACGGCAATAGGGAGACAGGGCAGAAAGGGGAAGGGAAATGCCACTTTCTCCTCTCAGGGGTCAGCTAGGCTTTTCCTTAGGAAAAGTAATCCTGTTTTCCCTAACGGTATCCCGGCGCGCAGTCGACCCTGCCTTCCAGGCTGCTTCCGACCTCCCCAAACAGAAGTGGACGAAAAGTGAAGAAAGTGAAGACGACAAAAGTGAAGGGAGGAAAACTCCGAAAGCACACAAAGAATCAGAGTGAGCAATGAGGTTGAGAGCGAACCAGAATGCAGAGTGCCCCAGGTGGACAGCTGGCAGCCCTGTGAGTGGCACACGGGAAAAGAGCCACCAGCAAGGAGAAAGCGTCAGCCCCTTAAGCCGGGGTCTGCACCGTGTCCGCACAGAGGCCTGTTGGGCCAGGAGGCTGCTCTGCACCCTGCTGCCCACACCTCAACCCCATCCCGCACACTCCGTCAGCAAACATGGGGAAGCAAGGCGGAAAGCAACAAGAAAGGTGGACAAGAGGGAAGCCGAAAGCTGAAAAACTGCCCCCCCCCCCCCCCGAGACGACCGGCCCCGGGTGTGAATGAAGGTGTCTGCGCAGAAGCCTGTGAGTATGGGTGGGGATACGTGTATGTGCCCGAGGCCCTATGGAAGCACAGATGAAGACAGGAAAAAGTTGAGACGTGATGGGAGTTAAAAGTTAAAAACGAGGACCTCTGACACTCAGAGTCCCAATGCCAACCCTGAAGATGCAGTCCAGATCTTCCTGCATTCTTTTCTTCTCGCGTGGTCCCTAGGCACGGCCGGAGGCGCACCCTGGTGCATGCTACCTACATATGAGAACAAACATCCGCATTTGTTGACAAGTGACAGAAAGGGGGTGACTCCTGTTCCATGGTCACGTGGGTCTTCTTCCCGGAAGGCCGTGAGAGTGCAGGCCCACGCACGACAATGACATTCCTCTTGTGAGAGTGGTTCACACACCCCTGAGTGTGGGAATCATTACCCGTGGGGTGAATTTTCTGTCCTGTGAAGCTCTGCTCATTCCCAGTGTGGCCTACACATCCAGGAAGATTTGTAACGAGCAAAGACAGAAAACACTTGCAATATTCGGAGAGCGTTGTGTTCCATGCTGCTGCCCAGGCACCCAGCGGCCTGAGTAGCATATGTAACCTTTAGCGCAACGCGGTCACGGCTTCGCATCCCAACGTAGGCACCGTATGATGGCCCGCCTCAGGCTTTCTTCTGTCTGCCTGGAGACCCTAAAGGGGCGGCGGAATTTGTCCTTGACCGTCTCGTGCGTTTTCCCGGCCGAATATCCGGCAAGCACCAGAGTTTAGCTTGAGAGCCCAGTGAGCACTCCATCAAACCAAAGCACAGCACCCCCTCCCCCCCCCCCCCCCCCGCCCACAAGCCCCTTCTCCCCCCAAAACACTCAAGGCTCAACCTCCACCTCCACACGCAGCACAGGAAATCAGACGGGCCCAGGCGAAAGGGGGCAGTCGGGGCCCTGGCTACCCATGCACTTGGGTAGAATGACCAAGATGCCTGGCAACTAAGTGGTGAGCCACCAGCTTCCAGGGAGCACGCATGCTCCGTCAGATACGCCAAGAGGCTCTCTCTCCAGGAGAGCCACCTCTGAAACCCACCCGGAATGCTCCTCCTAACCCTGTGCACGGATGAGTGCCTGGGTTCCAGAGAGAGAGAGGTAGCTGAAGGCCTCGGCCAGGACTCCGTCCCCTCCAGTCCCATCCCAAGAAACACCCGGCCCGACTCCCTGCAGCTCGATGGGTCAACAATGTGCGGATGCCTGCTGGACCTGGCTGCTTTCCATCCAACTTTGGTCGCTTCCCCAAGAGGAAGAGTGCTACCTAGGGACAAGTGTGGTGCGCACAAGCATGCAGCCTGGTCTCTTGCTCAGGCGGCCTGTGCAGATTCCTAGAGGAATCTGCCGCGGCCCGCATGCAGACCCACACATCCGCATATCCCTCCCCCTGTACCCCCTCGCACTGCCCGCAGTGCGACCTACCCCCACCATGCCACAGCCCTAAGGGTGGAATTTCTTCAGGTTCTCTGGTTCACCGGGAACCCTGCCCAGGAGAAGAATCCAGAGGGAAGAGGGGAGGCAGAGAACCCTCCTACTGTTGCAGGTTTCCCCAAAGTGACCACGTAGGTGGGCAGCCCTGCTGTAGGTGAGGTGGGTGCTCCTCGGCCGGTTTCTTTCGTTGTTTCTTCGCTTTGCGGGTTTTGCGTTTGTTTTATTCCGTTGGCAGCAAATGGAGAAAGACCAAGGCAAGGTGGGGGAAGGAAAAGACCTGACCGCCATTTGTGGAGCCACAGTGCCATCCAGCGGAAGGTGTTTCTGAACATGACAGCAGGCTGCAGGGACACTTGCCTTCTGCCAGGCACCCAGAAGAGCGAGGACTGCCGGGGCTGGGTGGACTCTCTCTAAGCCAGGGTTTCCCCGACCGGGGTTTAGAGCCCTAGAACGAAGCGTACCCGCCATTGGGACCCCTTGGAGAAGCAGCTACTCTAGAGGCCCCGAGACAGATCAGCCAGGCATCCCGAAGACCAGTCAGCCCACAGGGTGGAGCTGCCCCGGCAGCCATTTTGAGATACGCATAAGGGAAGCCACTGGCCGCTGACAGCCAGAGAATGGGGCCGTTTGCTCTGGTCTCTTTTGGGGGCAGTTCCGGGATGCCCTTGGCTGGGGCCACAGGGGGCCCAGAAAGCCTCTATCCCGTCTGGGAAATAAAAAAAGTTTCGGAGCGCTGAGTGTGGGGCGACCCATGTCTGGCAGTTCCTGGAGACTGCCAGGGGAAGCCATGGCGGGCCGCCCCGACTGCCCTTTCTTACATACAGCTGTGGAGCCAGGGCGCCATCCTGGGAATGAGCCCAGGCCAAGGGCCAGCGAGGAGTTCCTCTCCCGTCCGGCTTGAGTCTGGGGTCCCACACCACCCTCTCTTTTGCGCTCCTGGGCTTTCCCCAGTGCTTGTGCCCTACAGCCTCCGGTTTCCAGAAACAGTTTCCGCTTGATGGCAGTATGGCTCCACAAATGCCAACTACAACCACAACCCTGCCCCTCCAATCCGAGGGCCTCCGCCCTTTCTCTGTGAAAAAAACGAAAGAGGAAGGAGAAATAATAATAACAACAACAATAATAATAATAATAATAATAATAATAGGAAGAAGAAGAAGAAGAAGAAGAAGAAGAATTAAAAGACACGGAGAAGAGAAAGGAACAAGACACCTGGTCCCAGGTTGACCGCCACCAGACTTAGAGGACCCTAGGACCAAGGACCAGTAGGCTGGAGACCCTGCGAGAGTGCTGTGGAGGCTGCCAACCTCTGCCCTTCCTTTGGCCCTCTTCAGGGTTTTTGGCTCCCGCTGGTGCAGAAAGTAAAAGACAAAGGACACGTAATCATGGCCTCTGGGAAGGCACAGGAGGACTGGGATCACAGGGGTGCCGCCCCAGGACAAGGCGCGGGCCAGCCAGCTGACTTACACGAGGATTTGCCCCAGGACTGGGGGGCCTCCCAAGGCCCGGAGCTGCAGGTAGTGTCTACCACCTCGGGATGGCACATGGCTACAGGCAGCCACAGGGCTGTGGCAGGAGGCTCCCTCACAAGAGACACTCAGCAACACACTCAAATCTGAGTCTGCTCAGGCTGACCTGGCTTTCACACAGGGGAGGGTGGGAGGAGGGAGGCTCAGGGAGGCCTGAGAAGGCCACCCCGTGCCACAGATACTCATAGCATCACACAGAGCCAAGACTCCAAGGGGACTTTCTCTGTCCCTACTCCAAAGTGGGGTCCCTTTTCAAGCAGCATGACCCAGGATGCTCCAGTTTCACACCTGCTGCTCGGCCCTATCTGATAACAGACTTCCGCATTCATTCTCAGGAGAAGGTCCTAGTTGCCCAATAAATGGCATGAAGACGCAGGACCGCAGGACCGGAGCCAGGAATGCTGGTCTGTCTCCCGTTCCGCTTTGCACGTTTAGAGCCAGTGCAGAATCTGAGATCGTGGGCACTTTCGAGCTAGTGGTGGTGTGTACGTGTCTGTGTCCGATAATGCTTGAGCTCACACCCCTTTGGCAGTATGAGCTTACGTGTGTGTGCGTGCGCGCGCCCGAATGTGTTTGTGTATGTATGTGTGTGTCCACTTGGGCGTGTTTAACTTGTGTGTTTGTGTCTGCGTGTGCATGTGTCTCTGTGTGCGCGTGTATTTCAGTCTGGGTTGCGGAATCTCTCATGATTGCGTGCACGTGTATCTGCGTCTGCGGTGTGTGGGTGCCTGCCCGTGTGACTGACAGTGGGCAAATGAACACGTGGCAGAGACACCTGCCTGCACACACTGAAATCCGGATCGATGTGTTCACACGGCTTGACTAGACAAAAAGGACACAGGGGGAAACTTGCCAAAGCTCCTAATGGCTCGGGAAGGCACACTCAGAGCATCCACAAGGAGAATAGGGAATAACGGCGACGCACGAGGTACTGGTGAAGGGTGGGTTCACCACGACATTTCACTGAAAAGTAACACGTGGGCAGCTCTTTGGTGGACCAGAGGGACTAAACTGGTGACCTTCATCAGTGCTCCTTTGAGAACAGAAGTGACGCTTCCTCTAGGCCTAGTGCTGCAGAGGGCCATGCCAAATCATCAAAAAACAAAAGAAGCAGTCTCCTAGAACACTTGCCCGAACACATCTGAATGTGAAGGGGGAAAAGGAAGCAAAAGCAGAAGCCAAAGGAGAAAAAGAAGAAGAGGCAAACAAGGAGGAGGAGGAAGTGGAGGAGGAGGAGGAGAAAGAGGAGGAAGAGAGAGAGGAGGAGCATGAGGAGGAGGAGGAGGAGAGGAAGTTGGAGGAGGAGGAGCAAGAGGTAAAGTAGAGGAGAAAGGGAAGAATAAAAGAAGAGAAGGAGGAGGAGGAATAGGAAGAAGAAACAGAAGGAGAACAAGAAAAGAAAGAGGGAGGTCCATGCCACTGTAGCTGTCCTGGAGGATGTAGCTCAGGAAGACCTCAATGGGTGGTGACACACACAACGAGGGAGAAGGAGCCACCTGTCACCTCCCGATTAAAGGACAAACAACCAGGAAGTTTCTTATTGATGGGATCTTTCCTGCATGGGATCAAAACTTTGATCCGCCAACAGGCCTAGAGAAGCTACAGAGGACACAGGTGCAGGCCGAGCCTTGCCCTGAGGATGTCATCCGCCGACTGCAAGGGTTACCGAGCCCCAAGTCTGCAAGGCCAAGGCAGAGAAGGACACCTACCCCACACACACCACCCCCGCCCCCCAAAAAAAAAGAGCAAGGGAATAAACGCGGAGGAATTGGACACCAGGGAAAAGAGGTAATCAGCCACCCACGGCAATAGGGAGACAGGGCAGAAAGGGGAAGGGAAATGCCACTTTCTCCTCTCAGGGGTCAGCTAGGCTTTTCCTTAGGAAAAGTAATCCTGTTTTCCCTAACGGTATCCCGGCGCGCAGTCGACCCTGCCTTCCAGGCTGCTTCCGACCTCCCCAAACAGAAGTGGACGAAAAGTGAAGAAAGTGAAGACGACAAAAGTGAAGGGAGGAAAACTCCGAAAGCACACAAAGAATCAGAGTGAGCAATGAGGTTGAGAGCGAACCAGAATGCAGAGTGCCCCAGGTGGACAGCTGGCAGCCCTGTGAGTGGCACACGGGAAAAGAGCCACCAGCAAGGAGAAAGCGTCAGCCCCTTAAGCCGGGGTCTGCACCGTGTCCGCACAGAGGCCTGTTGGGCCAGGAGGCTGCTCTGCACCCTGCTGCCCACACCTCAACCCCATCCCGCACACTCCGTCAGCAAACATGGGGAAGCAAGGCGGAAAGCAACAAGAAAGGTGGACAAGAGGGAAGCCGAAAGCTGAAAAACTGCCCCCCCCCCCCCCCCGAGACGACCGGCCCCGGGTGTGAATGAAGGTGTCTGCGCAGAAGCCTGTGAGTATGGGTGGGGATACGTGTATGTGCCCGAGGCCCTATGGAAGCACAGATGAAGACAGGAAAAAGTTGAGACGTGATGGGAGTTAAAAGTTAAAAACGAGGACCTCTGACACTCAGAGTCCCAATGCCAACCCTGAAGATGCAGTCCAGATCTTCCTGCATTCTTTTCTTCTCGCGTGGTCCCTAGGCACGGCCGGAGGCGCACCCTGGTGCATGCTACCTACATATGAGAACAAACATCCGCATTTGTTGACAAGTGACAGAAAGGGGGTGACTCCTGTTCCATGGTCACGTGGGTCTTCTTCCCGGAAGGCCGTGAGAGTGCAGGCCCACGCACGACAATGACATTCCTCTTGTGAGAGTGGTTCACACACCCCTGAGTGTGGGAATCATTACCCGTGGGGTGAATTTTCTGTCCTGTGAAGCTCTGCTCATTCCCAGTGTGGCCTACACATCCAGGAAGATTTGTAACGAGCAAAGACAGAAAACACTTGCAATATTCGGAGAGCGTTGTGTTCCATGCTGCTGCCCAGGCACCCAGCGGCCTGAGTAGCATATGTAACCTTTAGCGCAACGCGGTCACGGCTTCGCATCCCAACGTAGGCACCGTATGATGGCCCGCCTCAGGCTTTCTTCTGTCTGCCTGGAGACCCTAAAGGGGCGGCGGAATTTGTCCTTGACCGTCTCGTGCGTTTTCCCGGCCGAATATCCGGCAAGCACCAGAGTTTAGCTTGAGAGCCCAGTGAGCACTCCATCAAACCAAAGCACAGCACCGCCCCCCCCCCCCCGCCCACAAGCCCCTTCTCCCCCCAAAACACTCAAGGCTCAACCTCCACCTCCACACGCAGCACAGGAAATCAGACGGGCCCAGGCGAAAGGGGGCAGTCGGGGCCCTGGCTACCCATGCACTTGGGTAGAATGACCAAGATGCCTGGCAACTAAGTGGTGAGCCACCAGCTTCCAGGGAGCACGCATGCTCCGTCAGATACGCCAAGAGGCTCTCTCTCCAGGAGAGCCACCTCTGAAACCCACCCGGAATGCTCCTCCTAACCCTGTGCACGGATGAGTGCCTGGGTTCCAGAGAGAGAGAGGTAGCTGAAGGCCTCGGCCAGGACTCCGTCCCCTCCAGTCCCATCCCAAGAAACACCCGGCCCGACTCCCTGCAGCTCGATGGGTCAACAATGTGCGGATGCCTGCTGGACCTGGCTGCTTTCCATCCAACTTTGGTCGCTTCCCCAAGAGGAAGAGTGCTACCTAGGGACAAGTGTGGTGCGCACAAGCATGCAGCCTGGTCTCTTGCTCAGGCGGCCTGTGCAGATTCCTAGAGGAATCTGCCGCGGCCCGCATGCAGACCCACACATCCGCATATCCCTCCCCCTGTACCCCCTCGCACTGCCCGCAGTGCGACCTACCCCCACCATGCCACAGCCCTAAGGGTGGAATTTCTTCAGGTTCTCTGGTTCACCGGGAACCCTGCCCAGGAGAAGAATCCAGAGGGAAGAGGGGAGGCAGAGAACCCTCCTACTGTTGCAGGTTTCCCCAAAGTGACCACGTAGGTGGGCAGCCCTGCTGTAGGTGAGGTGGGTGCTCCTCGGCCGGTTTCTTTCGTTGTTTCTTCGCTTTGCGGGTTTTGCGTTTGTTTTATTCCGTTGGCAGCAAATGGAGAAAGACCAAGGCAAGGTGGGGGAAGGAAAAGACCTGACCGCCATTTGTGGAGCCACAGTGCCATCCAGCGGAAGGTGTTTCTGAACATGACAGCAGGCTGCAGGGACACTTGCCTTCTGCCAGGCACCCAGAAGAGCGAGGACTGCCGGGGCTGGGTGGACTCTCTCTAAGCCAGGGTTTCCCCGACCGGGGTTTAGAGCCCTAGAACGAAGCGTACCCGCCATTGGGACCCCTTGGAGAAGCAGCTACTCTAGAGGCCCCGAGACAGATCAGCCAGGCATCCCGAAGACCAGTCAGCCCACAGGGTGGAGCTGCCCCGGCAGCCATTTTGAGATACGCATAAGGGAAGCCACTGGCCGCTGACAGCCAGAGAATGGGGCCGTTTGCTCTGGTCTCTTTTGGGGGCAGTTCCGGGATGCCCTTGGCTGGGGCCACAGGGGGCCCAGAAAGCCTCTATCCCGTCTGGGAAATAAAAAAAGTTTCGGAGCGCTGAGTGTGGGGCGACCCATGTCTGGCAGTTCCTGGAGACTGCCAGGGGAAGCCATGGCGGGCCGCCCCGACTGCCCTTTCTTACATACAGCTGTGGAGCCAGGGCGCCATCCTGGGAATGAGCCCAGGCCAAGGGCCAGCGAGGAGTTCCTCTCCCGTCCGGCTTGAGTCTGGGGTCCCACACCACCCTCTCTTTTGCGCTCCTGGGCTTTCCCCAGTGCTTGTGCCCTACAGCCTCCGGTTTCCAGAAACAGTTTCCGCTTGATGGCAGTATGGCTCCACAAATGCCAACTACAACCACAACCCTGCCCCTCCAATCCGAGGGCCTCCGCCCTTTCTCTGTGAAAAAAACGAAAGAGGAAGGAGAAATAATAATAACAACAACAATAATAATAATAATAATAATAATAATAGGAAGAAGAAGAAGAAGAAGAAGAAGAAGAAGAAGAAGAAGAATTAAAAGACACGGAGAAGAGAAAGGAACAAGACACCTGGTCCCAGGTTGACCGCCACCAGACTTAGAGGACCCTAGGACCAAGGACCAGTAGGCTGGAGACCCTGCGAGAGTGCTGTGGAGGCTGCCAACCTCTGCCCTTCCTTTGGCCCTCTTCAGGGTTTTTGGCTCCCGCTGGTGCAGAAAGTAAAAGACAAAGGACACGTAATCATGGCCTCTGGGAAGGCACAGGAGGACTGGGATCACAGGGGTGCCGCCCCAGGACAAGGCGCGGGCCAGCCAGCTGACTTACACGAGGATTTGCCCCAGGACTGGGGGGCCTCCCAAGGCCCGGAGCTGCAGGTAGTGTCTACCACCTCGGGATGGCACATGGCTACAGGCAGCCACAGGGCTGTGGCAGGAGGCTCCCTCACAAGAGACACTCAGCAACACACTCAAATCTGAGTCTGCTCAGGCTGACCTGGCTTTCACACAGGGGAGGGTGGGAGGAGGGAGGCTCAGGGAGGCCTGAGAAGGCCACCCCGTGCCACAGATACTCATAGCATCACACAGAGCCAAGACTCCAAGGGGACTTTCTCTGTCCCTACTCCAAAGTGGGGTCCCTTTTCAAGCAGCATGACCCAGGATGCTCCAGTTTCACACCTGCTGCTCGGCCCTATCTGATAACAGACTTCCGCATTCATTCTCAGGAGAAGGTCCTAGTTGCCCAATAAATGGCATGAAGACGCAGGACCGCAGGACCGGAGCCAGGAATGCTGGTCTGTCTCCCGTTCCGCTTTGCACGTTTAGAGCCAGTGCAGAATCTGAGATCGTGGGCACTTTCGAGCCAGTGGTGGTGTGTACGTGTCTGTGTCCGATAATGCTTGAGCTCACACCCCTTTGGCAGTATGAGCTTACGTGTGTGTGCGTGCGCGCGCCCGAATGTGTTTGTGTATGTATGTGTGTGTCCACTTGGGCGTGTTTAACTTGTGTGTTTGTGTCTGCGTGTGCATGTGTCTCTGTGTGCGCGTGTATTTCAGTCTGGGTTGCGGAATCGCTCATGATTGCGTGCACGTGTATCTGCGTCTGCGGTGTGTGGGTGCCTGCCCGTGTGACTGACAGTGGGCAAATGAACACGTGGCAGAGACACCTGCCTGCACACACTGAAATCCGGATCGATGTGTTCACACGGCTTGACTAGACAAAAAGGACACAGGGGGAAACTTGCCAAAGCTCCTAATGGCTCGGGAAGGCACACTCAGAGCATCCACAAGGAGAATAGGGAATAACGGCGACGCACGAGGTACTGGTGAAGGGTGGGTTCACCACGACATTTCACTGAAAAGTAACACGTGGGCAGCTCTTTGGTGGACCAGAGGGACTAAACTGGTGACCTTCATCAGTGCTCCTTTGAGAACAGAAGTGACGCTTCCTCTAGGCCTAGTGCTGCAGAGGGCCATGCCAAATCATCAAAAAACAAAAGAAGCAGTCTCCTAGAACACTTGCCCGAACACATCTGAATGTGAAGGGGGAAAAGGAAGCAAAAGCAGAAGCCAAAGGAGAAAAAGAAGAAGAGGCAAACAAGGAGGAGGAGGAAGTGGAGGAGGAGGAGGAGAAAGAGGAGGAAGAGAGAGAGGAGGAGCATGAGGAGGAGGAGGAGGAGAGGAAGTTGGAGGAGGAGGAGCAAGAGGTAAAGTAGAGGAGAAAGGGAAGAATAAAAGAAGAGAAGAAGGAGGAGGAATAGGAAGAAGAAACAGAAGGAGAACAAGAAAAGAAAGAGGGAGGTCCATGCCACTGTAGCTGTCCTGGAGGATGTAGCTCAGGAAGACCTCAATGGGTGGTGACACACACAACGAGGGAGAAGGAGCCACCTGTCACCTCCCGATTAAAGGACAAACAACCAGGAAGTTTCTTATTGATGGGATCTTTCCTGCATGGGATCAAAACTTTGATCCGCCAACAGGCCTAGAGAAGCTACAGAGGACACAGGTGCAGGCCGAGCCTTGCCCTGAGGATGTCATCCGCCGACTGCAAGGGTTACCGAGCCCCAAGTCTGCAAGGCCAAGGCAGAGAAGGACACCTACCCCACACACACCACCCCCGCCCCCCAAAAAAAAAAGAGCAAGGGAATAAACGCGGAGGAATTGGACACCAGGGAAAAGAGGTAATCAGCCACCCACGGCAATAGGGAGACAGGGCAGAAAGGGGAAGGGAAATGCCACTTTCTCCTCTCAGGGGTCAGCTAGGCTTTTCCTTAGGAAAAGTAATCCTGTTTTCCCTAACGGTATCCCGGCGCGCAGTCGACCCTGCCTTCCAGGCTGCTTCCGACCTCCCCAAACAGAAGTGGACGAAAAGTGAAGAAAGTGAAGACGACAAAAGTGAAGGGAGGAAAACTCCGAAAGCACACAAAGAATCAGAGTGAGCAATGAGGTTGAGAGCGAACCAGAATGCAGAGTGCCCCAGGTGGACAGCTGGCAGCCCTGTGAGTGGCACACGGGAAAAGAGCCACCAGCAAGGAGAAAGCGTCAGCCCCTTAAGCCGGGGTCTGCACCGTGTCCGCACAGAGGCCTGTTGGGCCAGGAGGCTGCTCTGCACCCTGCTGCCCACACCTCAACCCCATCCCGCACACTCCGTCAGCAAACATGGGGAAGCAAGGCGGAAAGCAACAAGAAAGGTGGACAAGAGGGAAGCCGAAAGCTGAAAAACTGCCCCCCCCTCCCCCCCCCAAGACGACCTCACACCGTTCCCAGTGCGACCTACCCCCACCATGCCACAGCCCTTAAGGGTGGGATTTCTTGAAGATTGGCTTCTCTTGTTCACTGGGACTCTGCCCAGAGAAGAATCCAGAGGGAAGAGGGGAGGCAGAGAACCCTCCTACTGTTGCAGGTTTCCCCAGCGTGACCACATACGTGGCCTGCCCTGCTGTAGATGAGGTGGGTGCTCCTTGGCCAATTTGTTTCTTTGCCTTGTGTTTTTTGTGTTTATTTTATTATGTTGGCAGCAAATGGAGAAAGACAAAGGCAAGGTGGGGGAAGGAAAAAATGTGACCACCATTTGTGAAGTCACAGTGACATCCAGCGGAACGTGTTTCTCAACATGACAACAGGCTGCAGGGACAAATGCCTTCTGCCAGGCAGCAAGATGAGCAAGGATGTGCGGGCATGAGGGACTCTGCCTAAGCCAGGGTTTCCCTGACTGTCATTTACAGCCCTAGAACAAAGCGTACCTGCCATTGAGACCCCTTGGAGAAGCGGCTACACTAGAGGCCCTGAGACAGATCAGCCAGGCATCCCGAAGACCAGTCAGCCCACAGGGTGGAGCTGCCCCAGCAGCCATTTTGAGATGCACATATGGGAAGTCACGGGCCACCCGTGACCAAGAATGGGGCCGTTTGGTCTTTTTTGTGGCGTGTTCCAGGATGCCCTTAGCTGGATCCACGGTGGGCCTAGGAAGCCCTTATCCTCCCAGGAACCAAAGGAGCTTCAGGGTGCTGAGTGCGGGGCTACTCATGCCTGGCAGTTTCTGGAGACTGACATGGGGAAGTCAGACAGGGGAAGCCATGCCGGGTAACCTGGTCTGCCCTTTCTTAAAGACAGCTGTGGAGCCAGGGCGCCATCCTGGGAATGAGCCCAGGCCAAGGGCCAGCGAGGAGTTCCTCTCTCGTCCCGCTTCAGTCTGGTGGCCACACTCCGTCCTGTATTTTGCACTCCTGGGCTTTCCCCAGCCCTTGTGCCTAGTTGCATCCCATTTCTAGAAACAGTTTCCGCTTGATGGCAGTATGGCTCCACACATGCTGACTACAACTATAACTTTGCCTCTCCAATTCAAGGGCCTCCGCCCTCTCCCATGTGAAAAAAGTAAAGTAGAAGGAGGAAAAAAAAAAAAAAAAAGAAAAAAAAGACAGGGAAAAGAGAAAGGAACCAGCCACGTGGTCCCAGGTTGACTACCAAAGTCAGGGGACCCAAGGACCAAGGGTCAGTAGGCTGCAGACCTTGTGGGAATGCTGTGGAGGCAGCAAGCCTTTGCCCTTCCTTTGGAACTCTCCACGTTTCATGGTTTTCACCGGTGTAGAAAGTAAAAGAGAAAGGAGACATAATCATGGCCACTGGGAAACCGCAGAAGGACTGCCACCCAAGGACAAGGCTCTGGCCACCCAGCTGGCTTACATAAGGTTTTGCTGCAGGAGCGGGGGTCCTCCCAAAGCCTGGAGCTACAGTTAGAGTTTACCACCTTGGGATGGCACATGGTCAGAATAACGGGTTGACAGCTCAACTGGCAGCCACAGGGCCTGAGGCAGGAGTCTCCCTCACAGGGGACACTCAGCAACTCACTCAAGTCTGACTCTGCTCAGGCTGTCTTGGCTTTCACACAGGTAGGGGTGGGAGGAAGGTGGCTCAGGGAGACTAGGGAAGGCCACCACGCACCACAGTTTCTAATGGCATCACACAGGGCCAAGGCTTGGGGGCCCTTTATAAGCAGCATGACCCAGGATGCTCTAGTTTCACACCTGCTGCTTGAGCCTATGTGATAACAGACTTCCCACATTCATTCTCAGGAGAAGGCCCTAGTTGCCCAATAAATGGCATAATGACCCAGGCCTGGAGGCAGGAATGCTCACCTGTCTCCCTTTCCCCTTTGCATATTTAGAACCCGTGTGGGAGAGAACGTGGGCAGTCGCGTGCCTGTGGTGATGCGTGTCTGTGTCCGATAATGCTTGGGCCGGTACCCTTTTGATTTTGTGAGCTTACTTTGTGTGTGTGTGTGTTTGGGTGGGTATGTGTAAGTGTGTGTGTTTTTGTCAGGGTGTGCATGTATCTCTGTGTGCGTGTGTGTTTGTGATTTTATATCTTCTTGTGGGAGTCTCTTGTGAGTGCTTGCATGTGTGTCTGTGTGTGCCTGACTGTGTGACTGACAGTGGGCAAATGAATAAGTGGCAGAGACATCCTG
Source organism: Macaca mulatta (assembly GCF_049350105.2). Taxonomy (NCBI): domain Eukaryota; kingdom Metazoa; phylum Chordata; class Mammalia; order Primates; family Cercopithecidae; genus Macaca; species Macaca mulatta. Next base: position 56,715,317 of record NC_133426.1, on the reverse strand, counting down.
CCTGCATACACTGAAATTCGGATCAATGTGTTCACATGGCTTGACTAGAAAAAAAAGGAGTCAGGAAACAACTTGCCAAGGCTCCTACTGGCTCAGGATTAGAGCATCCAGAAAGAGAATGGGAAATAACGACAAGCCATGAGGTACTGGGTAAAGGGTGCATTCACCATGACATTTCACTTAAAAGTAACACGTGGGCAGCCTTTTGGTGGACCAGAGGGACTAAACTGGTGACTTTCATCTGTGCTCCTTAAAGAATGAATGTGAAGCTTTCTCCAGGCCTAGTTCTGCAGAGGGACATCCCACATCACCAAGGAGCAAAAGAAGCATCAGTCTCCTAGAACACATGCCCACCCAGATCCGAAAGTGAAAGGAAAAACAGAAGCAGAATCAGAAGCAAAAGCAAAAGCCAAAAAAGAAAAAGAGGCAAAGGAGAAGGAAGCGCAGGGGGAGGAGTAGGAGGCGGAGGAGGAGTAGGAGGAGGAAAAAAAAGAAAAAGAAAAAGAAGGAAGAGGAGGAGAAGGAAGAGGAAGAACCAGAAGGAGAAGAACAGGAAGTGAGAGGTCCATGCCACTGTAGCTGTCCCAAAGGATCTAGTTTAGGGGGTCCTCAATGCGTGGTGATATATACAACGAAGGGCACGGAGCCACTTGTGACTTCCCGCTTAAAGGACACACAACCAGGAAGCTTCTTGTTAATGGGGTATTTCCTGAGTAAGATCAAAAACTTTGATCCACAAGTAGGCCTGCAGAAGCTACAGAGAACACAGGTGCTGGCTGAACCTTGTCCTGAGGATGTCATCAGCCGACTGCAAGGGGCTACCAAGCCCCAAGGCTACAAGGCCAAGGCAGGGAAGGACTGCCCAAAAAAGAATAAGATGAAAAACGAGGAGGAATTGGACACCAGGGAAAAGAGGTAATCAGCCACCCACGGCAATATGGAGACAGGGCAGAAAGGTGAGGAAATGCCAATTTCTCCTCACAGGGGTCAGCTGGAGTCCTACTAATTTCCTTAGGAAAAGTAAGCCTGTTTTCCCTAACAGTGTCCCCAAGCGCAGTTGACCCTGCCTTCCAGGCTGCTCTTGACCTCCTCAAACAGAAGTGGAGAAAAAGTAAAGAAAATGAGGAAGAAAAAAGTGAAGTGAGGAAAACTCCAAAAGTACACAAAGAATCAGAGTGAGCAATGAGGTTGAGAGTGAAGTGCAACGCAAAGTGCCTCAGGTGGACAGCTGGCAGCACTGTGAGTGGTCTCTTGTGGCCTCACAGAGGAAGAGCCACCAGCCAGGAGAAATCAGCCCCTTAGGCCCGGGTCTGCACTGAGTTGGCACAGAGGCCTTTTGGGCCAGGAGGCTGCCTTGCTCCTTGCGGCCCCCACCCCTATCCCATCCTATTGTTGCCAGTTCCCCCAAAGTGACCACATAGATGGGAAGCCCTGCTGTAGGTGAGATGGGTGCTCCTCGGCCAATTTCTTTCTTTTTTTTTTTTTTTTTTTCCCTTCTTGTTTTTTTGTGAATGTGTGTGTTTGTTTTGTTTTTTGGCACCAAAAAAAGAAAGAGGGAAAGGTGGGGAGGGGAAAAGACAAGACTGCTGTTTGTGGAGCCACATTGCCATCTAGCGGAAGTTGTTTCTGAACAGGGCAGGATGCAGGGACACCTGCCTTCTGCCAGGCACAGAGATCAGCGAGGATGTGACGGGCTTGGTGGACTCTGCCAATGGCAGGATTTGTCCCACTGGGTTCAGAACCCTTCAAGAAAGAGTACCTGCTATTGAGACCCCTTGGAGAAACAGGCACTCTAGTGGCCTGGAGGCAGAATAGCCAGGCAGCCTCAAGACCAGTCAGCCCACAGGGTGGAGCTGTCCCGGCAGCCATTTTGAGATGGGCATAAGGGAAGCCACTGGCCTCTGACGGCCAAGAGTGGGACCATTTAATCTTTGGGGAGTTCCGGGGTGCCCTTGGATGGGGCCACCCTGGGGCCAGGGGACCCCTATCCTTTCGGGGAGCAAAGTAGCTTCGGAGTACTGGAGGGGGGGTGACTCATGCCTGGCTGCTCCTGGAGACTGCCAGGGGAACCCATGGAGGGCCACCTCTGCCTGCCCTTATTTTCGGAGTTAGCTGTAGAGCCAGAGCCCATTCCTGGGAATGAGCCCAGGCCAAGGGCCAGTGAGGAGTTTTTATCTCGCCCAGCTTCACCCTGGGTGTCCCACGCCGCCTTCTTTTTCATACTACTGGGCTTTCCCCAGCAATTGTGTCTAGCTGCCTCCCGTTTCCAGAAACAGTTTCCACTTGATGGCAGTATGGTTCAACAAACGCCAACTACAACCATACCTTGCCCCTCCAAGCTGAGGGCCTCCACCCTTTGCCATGTGAAAAAAGAAGGAGAAGGAGAAAAAGACAGGGAGAAGAGAAAGGAACCAGCCACCTGGTCCCAGGTTGACCACCAAACTCAGGGGACCCTATAACCAGAGACCAGTAGGCTGGAGACCCTGCGGGAATGCTGTTTAGGCAACCAGCCTTTGCCTTTCCTTTGGTCCTCTCCAGGTTTCATGGGTCCTGCAGGTGCAGAAAGTAAAAGACAAAGGACACATAATCATGGCCACTGGGAAACCACAGGAGGACTGGGATCATAGGGATGCTGCCCCAGGACAAGGCGCTGGCCACCCAGCTGGCTGACACAAGGATTTGCTGCAGGTTCCTCCCAAAGGCTGGAGCTCCAGGTAAAGTTTACTACCTTGGGCTGGCACATGGAGGTCACCAGAATGGGCCGACGGCTCAACAGGCAGCCACAGGGCCTGATGCAGGAGTAGCCCTCAGAGGGGATGCTCAACAACTCACTCAAGTCTGACTCTATGCAGGCTGATCTGGCTTTCACACAGAGTGGGGTAGGTGGAGGGTAGCTTAGGAGGGCTGGGTAAGGCCACCATGCTCCACAGATTCCCATGGCATCACAAAGGGCCCAGGCTCTAAAGGGAACTCTCTCTGCCTCTACCCTGAAGTCAGGTCCCTTTTTAAGTCCTTGACTCAGGAAACTCTATGTCAGGGCCTATCTGGTAACAGACTTCCTGCATTCATTCTCAGGAGAAGGCCCACATTTTCCAATCAATGGCATGATGACCCAGGCCTGGAGCCAGGAATGCTCACAGGTTACCCACTGCCCATTGCATCTCACCAATTGAGAGCCCCTAAGGCAGAGTTTGTGGGTAGTCTCCTGCTTGTGGCAGTCTGTGTGTTTGCATCTGTGTGGGAGAATGCGTCCACCCGCAACCTTGTGCCGTGTAAGGTTTCTTGTGAGTGTGTGTATGTCTATGTGTGTGTGTGTCTGCATGTGGGTGTGTCTCCGTGTGCATTTATTTCTGTGTGTATATGTATCTCCGTGTGCATGTGTCTCCGTGTGCACGTGTGTTTGTGATTATGTTTCTGGTAGTAGGAGTCCCTCGTGAGTGCGTGCGTGTGTGGTCTCTGGGAGCCTGCCTGTGTGAGTGAGAGTGGGCAAAAGACATGTGGCAGAGAAAGCCTGCCTGTACACACTGAAATATGATCATTGTGTTCACATGGCTGGACTGAAAGGATATGCAACAAGGACAACTTTACTTGGCTCCTACTTGCTTAGGATGACACATTTAGAGCATCTACAAAGAGAGCAGGGAAGAGCGGTGAGCCATGAGCTACTGTGTTAAGGGCTGCGTTCACGATGACATTTCACTTACAAGTAATACATGAGTGGCTTTTTGGAGCACCAGAGTAATTTAAGTGGTGACCTTCATCTCTATTCCTTTAAGAATGAAAGTCAGGCCTTTCTCCAGGTCTAGTGCTGCAAAGGGGCATCTCCCATCACCAGGAGCAGAAGAAGCAGTCTCTATGAAACACTTATCCCTCCAAGAGCTGAAAGTAAAAGGAAAAAAAGAAGAAGATGAAGAAGGAGAAAAAGGAAAAGGAGAAGCAAGGAGAAGGAAAAAGGAAAAGAAAAGGAGAATGAGATGGAAAAATGGAGGAGGAGGAGAAGAAGAAGAGGAGGAGGAGGAGGAGGAGGAGAGGAGAAGGAGGAGGAAGAGGAAGAAATACTAGAAAGAACAAGAAAAAGAAGTGGCAGCTTCTTGCCACAGCAGCTGTCCTGAAGCATCTAGTTCAGGGATGCCTCACTTTGTGATGACATACAAAACGAGAGGCAAGGAAACACCAGTGACATTCCAGTGAAAGAAAAAACCACCGAGAAGCTTCTTGTCCATGGGATCTCTTCTGAGTGGGATCAAGGACTTTGAGCCACCAAGTAGGCCTGCAGAAGCTACAGAAGACCAAGGTGCAGGCTGAACCATGCCCTCCAGATATCATCAGCACACCGTAAGGAGTCACAAGCCCCTAGTCTTCAAGGCTGAGGCAGAGAAGGACTCCAGAAATGGGAGGGGAGATGAAAAGCAGGGAAGAAATGGACACCAGAAAAAAACAGGTAATGAACTACCTGTTTGGAGTAGAGGTAGAGAGAGGAGAGAGAGGAGAGAGGGCGGGGGGATGCCGCTTACTCTCCCCAGATGTTAGCCTAGGTCATTCTGGTATCTTTAGAAAAGTAGGCTTCTTCCCCCAAAGGATCTTCCTGCACCCACCCGACCCTGCCTTCCATGCGGATCCTGACCTCCCCAAACCAGAAGTCCACTAAAAATAAAGAAAGAAGAAAAAGGGAAAAAAGAAAAACTCCAAAAGTACACTAAGAATCAGAGTAAGCAATGAGGATGACAGCGAACTGGAATGCAGAGTGTCTCAGGCGGACAGCTGGCAGCCCAGTTGGCCTCCTATTGCCTCACAGCAGAAGAGCCATCAGCCAGGAGAAAGCATCAGCCCCTTAAGCCCAGGTCTGCACCGTGTCCACACAGAGGCCTGTTGTGCTAGGAGGCTGCCCTGCTCCCCGCTGCCCCAACCCGCAGCCCATTCTGCACACTCCGCCAGCAAATATTGGGAAGCCAGACAGGAAGGGACAGGAAAGATGAACAAGAGTGAACCAGGAAGCTGAAGAACCCAGCCCACTGAGAGTCGGCTAGACAATGGGACGTGGGTGTGAGCAGAGGTGCCTGGTCAGATGCTTGTTAGTGAGTATGGGTGGGGATACATGTATGTGCCTGAGGACGTATGGAAGCACAGATGAAGACAGGAAAAATGTGAGAAGAAATGGGAGTTAAATGTTAAAAACGAGGACGTCTGACACTCAGAGTTGCAATGCCACCCCTAAAGATGCAGCCCAGATCTGCCCGCATTCCTTTCTTCTGGCGTTTTCCCTAGGCAAGTGCTGGAGTTGCCCCTGTGGTGTATACTACATATGAGGAAAGGATCTGCATTAGTTGACAAGTGACAGAAAGGAGATGACTCCTGTTTCATGTTAATGTTGCCCTTCTTCCTGGAATGCCCTGAGAGTGCAAGCCCACGCACGAGATTGACATTCCTCTTGTGAGACCCCTGAGTGTAAGAATCATTACCTGTCGGGTGAATTTTCTGTCCTATGAAGCTCTGCCCATTCCCATTGTGGCCTACACATCCAGGAAGACTAGTAATAAGGAAAAACATAAACATTTGCAATACTCTGAGAACATTAAGTTCCATGCTGCTCCACAGGCAATGAGTGGCATGGGTAAGACATGCAACCTTTAGAGCCATGCGGACACTGCTTTGCATCCCAACAAGGGCTCTGTGTGAAGTCCCCGCACCAGGCTTTCCCGTGTCTGCCTGGAGACCCTGAAGGGGCGCCATAATTTGTCCTCCACCGTCTAATTATTTTTCCTGGTGAATATGCGGCAAGCACCAGAGTTTAGCTTGAAGAAACCAGAAAGCTCCGTGTCAAACCAAGGTACAGCCGCCTCATCAACCCCAAAAACACTCCAGGCTCAACCTCCACTTCCACACCCAGCACAGGAACACAGGCAAGGCCCAGGGGAAAACGAGCACAGTCAGTCAGGGGCCTGGCTACCCATGCACTTCGGCAGAAGGACTAAGATGCCAGGGCAACTAACTGGTGAACCACCACATTCCAGTGAGCATGCATGCTCAATCAGACATGCCAAGTGGCTTTCTCTAGGAGAGCCGCCTGTAGAAGCCACCCAGCACACCCCTGCCACCCCTGGCCACAGATGAGTGCCTGGGCTCCAGGAGGAGAGGTAGCTGAAGGCCTCAGACAGAAGTCCATCCTGTTCAGTCCAGCCCCAACAGATGCCTGATCCTACTCCCTTTTGCTGGATGGGTCAACAATGTACGGACACCTGTTGGACCTGGCTGCTTTCCATCCAAGCTTTGATCCCTTCCCCAGAAGGCGGTGTGCTGCCTAGGGACAAGTGCGGTGGCACAAACAAGCGGCCTGGTCTCCTGCTTAGGAGGCCTGTGCAGATTCATAGAGGAATCTGCAGTGGCCTGCACACAGGCCCACAGGCCCACACACCCACACACCCACACACCCACACACCCTTTCCCCTGTACCCCCTCACACTGCCCCAAGTGTGACCTAACCTCACCATGCCACAGCATTAAAGGTGGGATTTCTTGAGGACAGGCTCCTCTGGTTCACTGGGAACCCTGCCCAGAGAAGAATCCAGAGGGAAGGAGGAAGGCAGAGATCCCCCCTACTGTTACAGGTTTCCCCAAAGTGACCACGTAGGTGGAGAGCCCTGCTGAAGGTGAGGTGGGTGTCCCTTGGCCAGTTTCTTTATTTATTTCTTTGTTTTTTTGTTGTTTGTTCTGTTTTGTTGGCAAAAGGAGGAAAGAGAGCAAGGCCCAGTGGGGGAAGGGAAAGAACTGACTGCCATTTCTGGAGCCACAGTGCCATCCAGCAGAAGTTGTTTCTGAACACGAAAGGCTGCAGGAACACTTGCCTTCTGCCAGACACAGAGATCAGTAAGGATGTGCTCAGACTATGTATAAGCCTGGGTTTCCCCCACTGGGGTTCTGAGCCCTTGAAGGAAGTGTACCTGGCATTGGGACCCCTTGGAGAAGCAACTACTCTAGGGGCCCCGGGACAGAGCAGTCAGGCAGCCACAAGACCAGTCAGCCCAGGGGGCGGAGCTGGCCCGGCAGTCATCTTGAGATGGGCATAAGCAAAGCCACTGGCCAAGACGGGGGCCGTTTAATCTGGTGTCTTTTGTGGGGAGTTCCGGGGTTCCCTTGGCTGGAGCCACTTGTTGGCAAGGGGGCCCCTATCCTTCCAGAGAACAAAGGAGCTTCAGGATGCTGGGGACATGGCAGTACCTGGAGATGGCCAGGGGAATCCATGGAGGGTCACCCCTGCCTGCCCTTTTTTTCGGAGAGAGCTGTGGAACCAGGGAGGCATCCTGGGAATGAGCATAGGCCAAGGGCCAGCTTCCTCTCTTGAGTTCCTCTCTTGTCCTGCTTCAGCCTGGGGGCCCCATGCTGCCATCTCTTTTGCGCTCCTGGGCTTTCCCCAGCACTTGTGCCCAACTGACTCTGGTTTCTAGATACAGTTTCCACTTGATGGCAGTATGACTCCACAAACGTCGACTAAAACTATAACCCTGCCCCTCCAACTTGAGGGTCTCTGCCTTTTTCCATGTGAAAAAAAGTAAAGAGGAAGGAGAAACAAAAGAAAGACAGAGGAGTGAAAGGAATCAGTCACCTTGTCCCAGATTGATCACCAAACTCATGGGACCGTGTGACCAAGGACCAGGACAGTAGGCTGGAGGTCCTGTGGGAATCTTGTTTAGGGAGCCAGCCTTTGCCCTTCCTTTGGCTCTCTGAAGGTTTCATGGCTCCTGCCCGTGCAGAAAGTAAACAACCAAAAACATTATGATCATCATCACTGGGACACCACAGGAGGACTGGGATCATAGGGGCTGCTACCCCAGGACAAGGTGTTGGTCACCCAGCTGGCTTACACAAGGTTCTGCTGCAGGACTGGGGGTCCTACGAAAGCCTGGAGCTCCAGGTAGAGTTTACCACCTTGGGGCTGGCACTTGGAGGTCACCAAAATGGGTGGACTGCTCAACTGGAAACCACAGGGTCTGTAGCAGGAGTATCTCTCAGAGAGGACACTCAGCAACTCACTCAAGTCTGACTCTACTCAGGCTGTCCTGGGTTTCACACAGATGGAGGTGGGAGGAGGGTGGCTCAGGGGTGCTGGGGAAGGCCACTACACACCACAAATTCTCATGGCATCATACAGTGCCAAGGCTCCCAAGGGAACTCTCTCTGTCTCTAACACAAAATGAGGTTCCTTTTTAAGCAGCTTGACCCAGGATGCTCCAGTTTTACACCGGCTGCTGGATCCTATCTGATAACAGACGTCCCGCATTCATTCTCAGGAGAAGGCCAGAGTTGTCCATCAACCAATGGCATGATGGCCCAGGCCTGGAGTCAGGAATGCTCCCTGTCTCCTGTTCCCTTTGCACATTTAAAACCTGTGTGGGAGAGATTGTGGGCAGTCTTGGGCCTGTGGTGGTGTGTATGTGTCTGTGTGGGAGAATGCTTGGGCCTGCACCCCTGTGCCCCTGTGAGGTTTCTTATTTGTGTGTCTAGGTGTGTGTGTGTGTCTGCATGTGTCTCTGTGTGCAGGCATGTTTGTGATTTCATTTCTGTGGTTACTAGTGAGTGCGTGTATGTGTATCTATGTCTGTGGTCTGTGGGTGTCTTCCTGTGTGAGAGTGGGTAAACTGGCACATGGCAGAGACAGCCTGCATGTATACACTGAAATTCGGATAGTTGTGTTCACATGGCTTGATTGGAAGAAGAAGAGATGGGGGACACCTTGCTGAGGCTCCTCCTGGCCAAGATTACATTATTAGATCATCCTCAAGGAGAACAAGGTAGAAGGACGAACCATGAGGTACTGGTAAGAAGTGCATTCAGAATGACATTTCACTTAAAAGTAACACATGGGTGGCTTTTTGGAGGACCAGAGGGACTGAACAGGTAACCTTCATCTCTGCTCCTTTCAGAACAAAAGTGAAGCTTTCTCCATGCCTAGAACTGCAGAGGGACATCCCCCATTACCAAGGAGCAGCAGAAGAAGCAGTCTCCATAGAACATTTGTCCCACCAAGATCTGAAAGTGAAAGGAAAAAGGAGGAAGAGGAGGAGGAAAGAAGAAAAAAAGAAGGAGGAGGAGGAAAGAAAAAGAGAAGAAAGTGAAAGAAAAAGAAAGAAAGAGAGAGAGAGAGAAAGAAAGAAAAAGAAAGGAAAGAAAAGAAAGAAAGAGAGAAAAAGAAAGAAAGAGAAAGAAAGGAAATAAAAGAAAGAAAGAGGACGAGGAGGAAGAGGAAGAAGAACCAGATGGATAACAAGAACAAGAAGTGGCAGCTTCATGCCACCTCAGCTGTCCTGAAGGATAGAGTTCATGGGTGCCTCAATGTGTAGTGACATACATAACTAGTGGCAAAGAGACAACAGTGACGTCCAGGTGAAAGGACACACCATCGAGAAGCTTCTTGTTGATGCTATCCCTTATGAGTCAGATCAAAAGCTTTGATCCACAAATAGGTCTGCAGGGGCTACAGAGGACAAAGAGGCAGGCTAAACCATACCCTCCGGATGTCATCTACAAACCGCAAGGGGCCATAAGCCCCTAGTCTACAAGGTCAATGAAGGGTAGGACCCCAGAAATGGGAGGAGAGAGGAAAAACGGAGAGGAAAAGGAGACCAGGGAAAAGAGGTAATCAGCCACCTATGGCACTAGGGAGAGAGGGCAGAAAGGAGAGGGGCACTCCAATTACACCTGGCAGGAGTCAGCTGAGGTCTTTCTAATTTCCTTAGGAAAAGAAGGCATGTTCTCCCTAAAGATGTTCGCTTGCCAACCCGACCCTGCCTTCCAGGTGAATCCTGACCTCCCCACACCAGAAATGGATGAGAAGTAAAGACAGTGAAGAAGGAAAAAGTGAAGGAAGAAAAACTCCAAAAGTATACTAAGAATCAGAGTGAGCAACGAGGATGACAGTGAATTAGAATACAGAATGTCCCAGATGGACAGGTGGCAACCCGAGTGACCTTCTGTGGCTTCATAGATGAAGAGCCACCAGCCAGGAGAAAGTGTCAGCCCCTTATGCCCAGGTCTGCACTGCGTGTGCACAGAGGCCTGTTGGGCCAGAAGGCTGCCCTGCTCCCTGCTGTCCCCACCCCCACCACATCCTGCACCCTCCGCCAGCAAATATTGGGCAGTCAGACAAAAAGGGATGAGGAAGATGAACAAGAGGGAACTGGGGAGCTGAAGAACCCTGCCCTCTGAGAGGTGCCTGCACAACAGGACTCGGATATGAGTGGAGGTGCCTGGGCAGATGTTTGTGAGTGAGTATGAGTAGGGATACATATAGGTGCCTGAGGACATTTGGAAGCACAGGTGAACACAGGAAAAATTTGAGATGTGATGGGAATTAAACGTTAAAAACAGGGACCTCTGACAGAGTCATAATGCCACCCCTAAGGATGCAGTCCAGATCTTCCCGCATTCTTATCTTCATGCTTTTTCTCTAGGCACGCACCAGTCTGCTTCTTAGGAGGCCTATGCAGATTCATAGAGAAATCTGCAGTGGCTCACACGCAGACCTACACACCCACACACCCACCCCCCTGTACCCACTCACACCTTCCCCAGTGCAACCTCCCCATATCATGCCACAGTCCCAAGGGTGGGATTTCTTGAGGATAGGCTGGTTCGCTGGGACCCCCTGCACAAAGAAGAATCCAGAGGGAAGGAGGAAGGTATAGAGCCCTCCTACTGTTGCAAGTTTCCCCAAAGTGACCATGTAGGTGAGGAGCAGTGCTGAAGATGAGGTGGGTGCTCTTTGGCCAGTTTCTTTGATTTTTTTTTGTTGTTTGTTTGTTTGTTTTTGAGACAGAGTTTCACTCTTATTGCCCAGGCTGGAGTGCAATGGTGCAATCTCGGCTCACCGCAACCTCGGCTTCCTGGGTTCAAGTGATTCTCCTGTCTCAGCCTCCCCAGGGATTACAGGCATGTGCCACCACGCCTGGCTAATTTTGTATTTTTAGTAGAGACAGGGTTTCTCCATGTTGGTCAAGCTGTTCTCGAGCTCCGGACCTCAGGTGATCTGCCCGCCTTGGCTTCCCAAAGTGCTGGGATTACAGGCGTGAGCCACCGCGCCCGGTCCCAGTTTCTTTGTTTTATGGTTTTTGTTTTGTTTGGTTGCCAGCAAAAAGAGGGAGAGGAAAGCAAGGTGGGGGAAGGGAAAGGGGTGACCATCATTTGTGGAGCCACAGTGACATCCAGCAGAAGATGTTTCTGAACAGGACTACAGGCTGCAAAAAAACTTGCCTTATTCCAGGCAGACATCAGTGAGGATGTGCCCGACTGGGTAGACTCAGCCCAAGCCAGGGTTTCCCCCACCAGGGTTCAAAGCCCTTGAAGGAAGTGTACCTGCAATTGGGACCCCATGGAGAAGCAGTAACTCTAGAGGTCCCAGGACAGAACAGCCCAGCAGCCTCAAACCAGTCTACCCACTGGGTAGAGACGCCCTGTCTTGTGATAGGCATAAGGGAAGCCACTGGGTACTGATGGTCGAGACTGGGGCTGTTTACTCTGGTCTCCTTTGTGGGGAGTTCCGAAGTGCCCTTGGCTGGGTCCAAGCTGGGGCCAAGAGGTTCTTATTCTTCCTGGGAACAAAGGAACTTCAGGGTGCTGGGGGCGGGGTGACTCATGCTTGGCAGTCCCTAAGACTGCCAGGGGAGCCCATGGTGGGGTGCCCCTGCCTGCCCTTTCTTTCGGAGAGAGCTGTGGAGCCAAGGCGCCATCCTGGGAATAAGCACAGGCCAAGGGCCAGTCAGGAGTTCCTCTCTCCTCCCGCTTCAGCCTGTGGACAGCTTGACGCCATCTGTTTAGCGCTCCTGGGCTTTCCGCAGCACTGGTGCTCAGCTGCATCCCGTTGCCAGAAACTGTTTCCGCTTGATGGCAGTATGGCTCCACAAACACCAACTATAACTGTAACCCTGCTCCTCCACCCCGAGGGCCTCCACCTTTTCCGAAGTGGAAAAAAAAAAAAAAAATAGAAAGGAGAAAGAGAAAAAGTGGGAAGAAAAAGAAAACAGCCACCAGGTCCCAGGTTGACCACCAAACTCAGAAGTCCCAATGACCAAGGCCTGGTAGGCTAGAGACCCTGCGGGAATCCTGTTTAGGCATCCAGCCTTTGCCCTTCCTTTGGCCCTCTCCAGGTTTCATGGCTGACTAGTGCAGAAAGTAATGACAAAGGACACATAATCATGGCCACTGGGACACCACAGGTGGACTGGGATCATAAGGCTGCCATTCCAGGAGAAAGTGCTGGCCACCCAGCTGGCTTACATGAGGATTTGTCCAAGGACTGGGGGCCTACGTAAGCCTGGAGCTCCGGGTTGAGATTACCACATTGTCCTGGCACATGGAGGTCACCAGAACGGGCCGATGGCTGAATAGGCAGCCAGAGGGCCTGAGACAGGAGTATCCCTCAGTGGAGACACTTAGCAACTCACTCAAATCTGACTCTGCACAGGTTGTCCTAGCTTTCATAGACGCGGGGGTGGGAAGAGGGTGGCTCAGGGGGCCTATGGAAGGCCACCATGCACCACAGCTTCTCATGGCATCACACAGGGCCAAGGCTCCCAAGAGAACTCTCTCTGCTTCTACCACAAAGTGGGGTCCCTTTTTAAGCAGCTTGACCCAGGATGCTCCATTTTCACACCTGCTGCTTGGGCCTATCTGATAACAGACTTCCACATTCATTCTCAGGAGAAGGCCTGAGTTGCCCAATCAATGGCATGATGACACTGGCCTGAAGCCAGGAATCCTCACCTGTTGCCTGTTGCCTGTTGCCAGTCGCTGACTGAGAGCCCGTATGGAGAGTTTGTGGCCAGTCTCGTGCTTGTGGCCATGTGTGTGCATGTGTGTCTGTGTGGCAGAATGCTGGGGACCACACCCCTGTGTTGGTGTGAACTTGTGTGTGTGTGTGTGTGTGTGTGTGTGTGTGTGTCCGCATGTGGGTGTGTCTGTTTGTTTCTGCATTTGCTTGTATTTGTGATTACATTTCTGATCGTGAGGTCCCTTATGAATGCGTGCATGTGTGTCTGTGCCTGTGGTCTCTGGGTGCCTACCTGTGTGAGTCAGAGTGGGCAAATGGGCAGGTGGCAGAGACAACCTGCCTGTACATACCAAAATCCAGATCGTTGTGTTCACATGGCTGGACTGGAAAAAAAGGCAACAGGGGACAACTTGCCGAGGCTCCTAGTGGTTCAGGATTTGACATTTAGAGTGTTTATAAGGAGAACAGGGTAGAATGACAAGTCATGAGGTGGTGGCTAAGGAGTGAGTTCATGATGACATTTCATTTAAAATAACACCTGAGCAGCTTTCTGGAGCAGCAGAGGGACTGAACTGGTGACCTTCATCTCTGCTCCCTGAAGAAGAAAAGTGAAGCCTCCCTCCAGGCCTACTGCTACAAAGGGACATCGCCCATCACCAAGGAGCAGCAGTCTCCATAGAACACTTTTCCCACCAAGAGCTGAAAATGAAAGGAAAAAGAGAAAAAAGAAAGAAGAAAGAAGGAAGAAGTCAAAGATGAAGACGAAAGAAAGGAAGAAAGAAACAAGGGAGGGGAGGGGAAGGAAGGGAAAAAAGAGGAGGAGGAGGAAGAGGAAGAGGAAGAAGAACCAGAAAGAAAACAAGAAGTGGCTGCTTCATGCCACCACAGCTGTCCTGAGGGATCTAGTTCAGGGGCACCTCAGTGCATGGTGACATACACAATGAGTGGCAAGGAGACACCAGTGACATTCCAGTTAAAGTACACACCACCAAGAAGCTTCTTGTTGATGGGGTCTCTTCTGAGCGGGATCAAGAGCTCTGATCCATAAGTAGGCCTGCAAGAGCTACGAAGGACAAAGGTGCAAGCTGAATCATGCCCTCTGGATGTAATCAGCACACTGCAAGGGGCCACCAAGTCCCTATTCAACAAGGCCAGGGAAAGAAGGATCCCAGAATTGAGAGGAGAGATGAAAAACAGAAATGAAACAGACACCAGGGAAAAGAGGTTATCAGACACCTATGCTCTAGGGAGATAGGGCAGAAAGGAGAGCAGGACGCCAATTACTCCCTGCAGGGGTCAGGCGGGGTCTTACTAATTTCCTTAGGAAAAGTAAGCGTGTTCTCCTTAAGGATGTTCCCATGCCCACCTGACCCTGCCTTCCAGACGGATCCTGACCTTCACAAACAGAACTGGACTAAAAGTAAAGAAAGTGAAGAAGAAAAAAGTGAGGGGAGAAAAACTCCGAAAGCACACAAAGAATCAGAGTGGGCAATGAGGTTGAGAGTGGACTGGAATGCAAAGTGCCCCAGGTGGACAGCTGGTAGCCCGAGTGGCCTCCCGTGGCCAGACAGAAAGGGACAAAAAAGATGAATGAGAGGGAACCTGGAAGCTGAGGAACCCTGCCCACTCAGTTACTTAGACGATGGGACCCAGATTTTTCTACATTCCTTTCTTCTCGCCTTTTCCCTAGGAAGGGCTAGAGGTGACCCTGTGGTGGATACTACATAGGAGGAAAGGATCCACATTAGTTGACAAGTGACAGAAAGGCGGGTGACTCCTGTTCCATGGTAATGTCGCCCTTCTTCCTGGAATGTCCTGAGAGCACAAACCCACACATGAGATTGATGTTTGTGAGAGTACGTCACACACCTGAGTGTGGGAATCATTACCCACAGGATGAATTTTCTGTCCTATGAAGCTCTGCCCATTCCCAGTGTGGTCTACACATTCAGGAAGACTTATAACAAACAAAGACTGAAGACACTTGAAATATTCTGAGAGCACTGTGTTCCATGCTGATCTCCAGGTACCAGGCGGTATGGGCAGGACACGAAACCTTTAGAGCAACGGAGTCATGGCTTTGCATCCCAACATGGGCTCTGTATGAAGGCCCTGCACCAGGCTTTTGCATGTCTACCTGGAGACCCTAAAGGGGCAGAATAATTTGTCCTCCACTGTCTCATTCATTATCCGGGCTGAATATCCGGCAAGCACCAGAGTTTAGCTTGAGGAGCCCAGAAAGCTCTGTATCAAATCAAGGCACAGCTGCCCCAACACCCTCAAAGACACTCTAGCCTCAACCTCCACTTCCACACCCACCATGGGAACACAGAGGGGCCCAGGAGAAATGAGCATGGCCAGGGGCCTGGCTACCCATGCACTTCCGCAGAATGACCAAGATGCCGGGGGAACTAACTGGTGAGCCGTCACGTTCCAGTGAGCCTGCATGCTCCATCATCAAATATGCCAAGTGGGTCTCTCTAGGAGAACCCATCCGGAATATCCCACCCATTCCTGGGCACATATGAGTGCCTGGGTTCCAGTCAGAAAGGTAGCCGAAGGCCTCGGACAATAGTGTGTCTTGTCCTGTCCTGCCCCATCCCGACAGATGCCTTTCCCAATCCTGTTCTGCTGGATGGGTCAACAATGTGCAGATGCCTGTTGGACCTGGCTGCCTTTCTTTTTTTCTTTCTTTTTCTAAAATTTTTTTTTCAAGACAGAGTCTCACTCTGTCACACAGGCTGGAGTGCAGTGGCACAATCTCAGCTCCCTACAACCTCTGTCTCCTGAACCAATTCTCTTGCCTTAGCCTCCCAAGGTAGCTGAGATTACAGGCATGTGCCACCACACCTGACTAATTTTTGTAATTTTAGTAGAGATAGGGTTTCGCCATATTTGCCAGGCTAGTCTCAAACTCCTGGCCTCAAGCGATCTGCCCACCTTGGCCTCCCAAAGTGCTAGGATTACAGGCATTGGCCACCGTGCCTAGCGGACCTGGCTGCTTTTGATCCAAACTTTGATCTCTTTCCCAGAAGGGAGTGTGCTGCCTAGGGACAAGTGTGGTGCACACAAGCAAGTGGCCTGTTTTCCTGTTTATGAGACCTGAGCAGGTTCATAGAGGATTCTGTAGCCACCTCCCTCCAATACCCACACACACCTCCCCTGTTTCCTGGCAATACAAGCTCCCCCTACCATACTACAGCCCCAGTGGTTGTATTTTTTGAAGACAAGCATTCCTTCCTTCCTTCCTACAAGCTCCCCCCACCATGCTACAGTCCCAGCAGTTGGATTTTTTTAAGACAAACCTTCCCTTCACCCCTCCCTCTCCCCTCCCTTCCCCTCACCTCACCTCCCCTTCCCTTCTCTTTCTCTTCTCTTCTTTTTCCCTTTCCGAGAGAATAATCTAGAGGGAATGATGGAAGCAGAGAATCTTCCTACTTTTGCAGGTTTCCCCAATGTGATCAAGTCGGGGGAGCCCTGCTGAAATGAGATGGGTGTTCCTTAGTTGGTTCCTCATTTTGTTTTTTAGGTTTTGTTTCGTTTTTTCGGATGTCAAGTGCTCACTGCAAAGGGCCACTGAATTGATGGTGCATGAAGCGAATGAAGAGATGTCCAGAATTAGAGTTTGTTGAGTGGCTACAATTTCTGTTGTTTATGAAACCACAATGAATAGTTATATATAGTTGCTGTGAAATCAATGCTGCCTTCTTATTTAATCAACATGAATTGTAAAATTATTCCAATTAACCCTGAGTTCATTTGTCATCCTATTCCTCTGCAGAGTACAAGATGCACTTCTACAAACCTTCAGAAAAATCTAATATAAGGAAATATATTAATGTATTATGAAGTAGAACATGTCTCTTGTGGACACTGAATTCTCATAATTAGAATTTTCAATTAACAACTTCCTAAAGTTCTTTAGCAATATATTCTAATTCTGATCATATTTGAGAATTACATTTATCAAAAGTCAGTCTCATTATTATTTATCATTGCTATTACACAGTTTAATCAGTACCGTTGTATTAAATAATTTACATTATGTAAATACTAAAAGGTGTCTAGGGTCATTTTCTTTTCTTTTCCTTTTTTTTTTTTTTTCAGAGAGTGTCATTGGAGTGCAGTGGCGCAATCTCGGCTCACTACAACCTCCGCCTCCTGGTTCAAGTGATTCTCATGCCTCAGCCTCCAGATTCACCGGGATTACAGGCATGTACCACCAAGCCCATTATTTTTTTGTAGAGACAGGGTTTCACCATGTTGGACAGCCTGGTCTCGAACTCCTGACCTCAAGTGATCTGCCCACCTTGCCCTCTCAAAACACTGGAATTACAGGAGTGAGCAACTGTGCCTGGCCATTTTAGTTTTCCTATATTTATTTATTAAATCTTACACATTTTTTTCCTATTCATCTGTTGCCTTCCTTAATGCACTTTGCTAATATGTTATTCTTTTTTTTCATTGACAGAGGCAATGTTTTTATGTACATCATACACTAACTCTTTTTTTACAACCTGATCTCGGTCTGTTTACGCTTGCTTTCAGTATAAGTATTTTCTTTATTTAGTTTGTCAATTGTGTTCCTTTTTTTTTCTTTTTTAGCTTTTGTCTCATGTACCAGGCTTACTTTAATAGGGTGTATCCCTTTCCAAATGAATCTTTTAATTGTTTTTTATTTAGCTGTGGAGAAATTAATATATTATAAATTTATCCATTTTAAAGTGAACATTTCAGTAGTAATTAGTGCATTTACAATGTTGTGGAGCCACCACCTGTATGTAGTTCAAAGGCATTCTATTTATCACTCCAAAAGGAAACCCTGTATTCTTTAAGAAGTCTCTAACATTTCCATACTGTGTCGCAGCCCCTAGCAACCACTTATCTAATTTCTGTCTGTATGGGCTTACCTAATTTGAATATTTCATAGCAACAGGTGCTTACCTAATTTGAATATTTCATAGCAATAGAATCACACAATATGTAACCCTTTTCGTCTTTTTTCAAGTAGCATAATGTTTTCAAGGTTAATCCACAGCAGAGCATGTACTTCATTTCCCTTTTGGCTGGATATCAGAAGAACTAACTTTATGTATACACCTCAATTTTTGAATCAAGTAATCCATTTCTCTGGGCTGCTTTGACATTTTGGCTATCGCAAACAGTGCTCCTATGAAGAGTAGTCTACAAGTATTTGAGTCCCTGTTTTCAATTCTTTGGAGTATGTACCTAGGAGGGAAATGGTTGGATCATGTGGTAATTCTATGATAACTCTTTAAGGAACCATCAAACTCTTCCATTGCATCTACACCATTTTACAGTCCCACCAGTAATGTATCAGAATTCCACTTTCTCCATATCCTCACCATCACTCATCTCTTGTTATTTTTAATTATAGTCATCTTAGTGGGTTTGTGGGGTTTGCATTTAAATTTGCATTTCCCTAATGATTAATGATGCCCAGAATGTTTTCATGTTTTTGTCGGTCATTGTTATGCTTTTTCTTTTGCTTTTTTTTTTTTTTTTTTTTTTAAACAGAGTTTCACTCTTGTCACCCAGGCTGAAGTGCAGTGGTGCAATCTCGGCTCATTGCAACCTCCGCCTCTGGGGTTCAAGTGATTCTCCTGCCTCAGCCTCCCAAGTAGCTGGGATTACAGATGCTTGCCATCATGCCTGGTTAGTTTTTGTATTTTTAGTAGAGACGTGGTTTCACCATGTTGGCCAGGCTGGTCTTGAACTCCTGACCTCAGGTGATTCACCACCTCAACCTCCCAAAGTGCTGGGATTACAGGCGTGAGCCAATGTGCCTGGCCTGTTATGCATTCTTTAGAAAAATATTTGTTCATATTATCTAACCTTAATTGGATTTTTTACCTTTTTGTTTTTGAATTGCATGTCAGATATGGACCCTTATCATATATATAATTTGCATGCATTTCATCCCAGTTCTCTATGTTTTCACTTTCTTGATAATATCATTTGGTACACAAAAGTTAATTTGATGAAGTCAAGTTTATCTATATTTTTATTTTGTTGCTTGTGTTTTGGGGGTAATATTTAAACATCATTGTAAATATTTACATTTTTGATTTATTTAAGCTTTATGGTTCTAGGTCTTGTAATTAGGCCATTAATCCACTCTGAATTGATTTTTTCATAGCGTGAAGTAAAGGTCTAACTTCATTCTCTTGCATGTGAATATCCAGTTTCCTCAATATTATCTGTTCAAGAGACTGTCCTTTACCTATTGAGTGGTCTTGATACCCTCGTTAAAGATAATCTGACCATATATGGGCAAGGGTTTATTTCTACACTCTCTATTCCATTCCATTGTCTATTTGTCTGTTTTTATAACAGTACCACACTGTTTTCATTATTGTAGCTTTGTAATGTGTTTTGAAATCAGGAAATGTTGAGTCCTCCATTTTTGTTCTTCTTTTCCAAAATTGTTCTGGCAATTGTGGGTCTTTTGAGGTTCCATATGTGTTTTAGGATAAATTTTCCTATTTCTGCATAAAAAGTGCCATTGGGATTTTAACAGGGATTGTGTTGAATCTACAGATTGCTTTGCATAGTGTGGACTTCTTAATAGTATTGTCTTCCAATCCATGTACACAAACTTTCTTTGCATTTATTTGTATCTTTCCTTTCTTTCAGCAATGTTTTGTAGTTTTCACTGTACAAATTTTTGCCTTCTTGGTTAAGTTTATTTCTAAGTATTTTATTCTTTTTGATGTTACTGTAAATGGAATTATTTTCTTAATTCCCTTTTTCAGATTGTGAGTGTACAGAAATGCAAGTGATTTTTGCATGTTGATTTTGTACACTGTAACTTTGCTGAATTCATTTATTAACTACAGTGTATTTTTTGTGAGTCTTTGGGTATTTTATATATATAGGATCATGTTATCTGTGAATATAGTTTTGCTTCTTTTCCATTTTGAAAACTTTTTATTTCTCTTTTCTTCATAATTGCCCTGTCTAGAATTTCAAGTACAAGCAGTGGTGAAAACAAACATTCTTTCTTTGTTCATGATCTTCCAAAGAATGCTTCAAGCCAATCAACATTAAGGATGATTTAGTTGTTTGCTGTTTGTTGCTCATAAATGCTGTTAATTATGATGAGGAAGTTCTCTCTTTTCCTACTTTTCTGAGTTTTTAAAAAATAATGAAATGGTGTTGAATTTTGTCAAATACTTTTTTTGAATTTATATGGTGCATTACATTGATTGATTTTCATATGTTGAGTCACCCTTTTATTCCTGAGATAAATCCTACTTGGTCATAATGTATAATCCATGTATACATATTCACGTATAATATGCTGTTGAATTCTATTTGCTCATATTTTAATACATTTTTTATATTTACATTCATAAGGAAAATTTATCTGTAGTTTCCTTTTCCTGTGGTGTCTTTGTCTGGCTTTGGACGTGTTCCCTCCTGTTCTGTTTTGTGGAAGACTCTGAGAATGACTAGTGTTAATTATTCTTTAAACGTTTGATAGAATTCACCAGTGAAGCCACCTGTTCCCAGTCTTTTCTTTGTTGGTAGGTTCTGATTCGATTACATTTGTAATAAGTCTGTTCAGATTTTCTGTTTCTTCTTGAGTCGGTTTCAGTAATTTTTGTACATCTAAGAAGTTGTCCATTTCATTTAGGTTATCTAACCTGTTTGTCTGCAATTGTTCATACTATGCTCTTATAATACTTTTATTGTTGTAAGGTAATCACATCTCCATTCTCATTTATGATTTAGTTATTATTTTAGGTATTTGGTAACATTTTGTCAGTTTTGTTGATATTTTCAAAAAATCAACTTTTGGTTTCAGTTTTCCCCTTTATTGTTTTTCTATTCTCTATTTTGTTTATCTCCACTCTAATCTTTATTATTTCCTTCCTTCTTCTACCTTTGGGTTTGTTTGGCTATTACTTTTCTTGTTCCTCTAGGTGTATAGTCAGGTTTCAAGATCTTTCTGCTTTTCTAATGTTGACATTTACAGCTACAAATTTCCCTCTGAGCACTGATCTTACTGTGTCCCTTAAGTTCTGGCATGTTTTCATTTTCATTTATTTCACAATTTTATCTAATTTCCCTTAAGATTTCTTCTTTGAACCATTTATTTAGAATGTGTTATATGATTTTCCAGTTTTCCTCTGTTATTGATTTTTAGATTCATTCCATTGTGGTTATAAAAGATATTGTATGACTTCCATCATTTTAAATTTATTGAAGCTTGTTTTGTGGCCTAACATATGGCCTATCCTGGAGAATGTTCCATGGCACTTGAGAAAAATGTTATATTCCTGTTGTTAGATGAAGTGTTCTATACATGTTTATTAGGTCTATGGGACAGTGCTGTTAGGTCTATACAATCTGTCAGATCTACTGGGTTACAGTGCTGTTCAAGTCCACTATTGCTTTATTGATCTTCTTACATGTCCTATCCATTATTGAAACTAAGGTATTTAAGTTTCCAACTATTATTGTGGAACTGTTTATTTCTCCCTTCAATTCTCCTCCTCTCCTAAGGCATACTCTTCCATCTCTGCTCTGGATCCCATAGAATCTTCGCTTCCTTCAAACTATTCATTATACCCACTTTTTCCTCTCTCTTCAGCTACTCCTCTCTATTTAATCTTTCCCACTGACATTTGAACAAGTTTAAGTCTTTTCCATCTTAAAAGATGATTCCTTTAACCTTGTTCCCCTCCCATTATAACTCTCTTCCCCTTTTGCTACTCATCACAGCTCAAATTCCTGGAAGCAATGTCTTCCCTATCTTTACCCACTTCCTCATACTCCTCCATGCACTCTTCAATCCACTACAATCTTTTTTCTGTCCCTTCTACTCCAATAAATCTTCTCTTACCAAAGTCACTAATAAAGGACCTCCTTTGATAGACTCAGTGCTTTTTTCCTTCCCTTCTGTCCCCATCACCAATGGATGCTTTTAAATCCCTGTCTTACAAAAATATTTGACACTGTTAACCACAACCTTTTTCTTGAGATAGTTTCTTCCCTTAGGTTTCAGGACACCTCATTTTCTGCTTTCCTTTTTCACTATTTTTGGCAATCCAGTTTCCTTTCCAGGACCCACTTCCTCTCCCAGTCATTTTAATGTTTGGGTTCTTCAAAATTTTCTTCTTGACCACTTTTTCTTCTCACAATATACACTTTCCCATGGCTTCAACTCTCATCTATATGATGACAGCTCTCATCTATATGCTGATTGCCATTCAAGTCTGCATTCTTTATTTATATTTCTGACATTCTAGTGGACATCTTCACTTGAATATCTCACAGGTACCTCAAATTCACATGACTGAAAACTAAATACCTTGCCAACTTTCTTCACCTGAATGCCTCCCACTTATAATGTAAGTTTAATTCAAGCACTATATCTTCCAAGAAGCCTTCTCTGTCTGGGATCACTATTCATCCTTTGTGCTTCCTAGCTTTAGCTTCTTCCTTACAGAATGATTTTGTCTCCAGCACCAGACTGAGTGGTCTTCAAGAACAGGTGCATGGTTTAGTAATCTGGGTGTGCCCTTTGTCTCATATAGTGCCTGACACATCAAGTTTTCAGTAAGTGTTGACTGAATAGAACTGAGTTAATTTCAAATTAACACCCTTTCTTTCTTTGAACTGTTTTAAGATCTCTTCCTCCACAGTCCCTTCAAATTTCTGGATATTTCATTTCATCTGATAACACATTAGATAAACATTCTATTTCACTGTGAGGATGCCCATCCAAATAATCATAGACTTTCTGATTTTTATGATTCAAGAGTTGTTGGTCGGGTACGGTGGCTCATGTCTGTAATCCTAGCCTTTTGGGAGGCCGAGGCGGGTGGATCACTTGAGGTCAGGAGTTCGAAACCAGCTTGGCCACCATGGTGAAACCCCCATCTCTACTAAAAACACAAGAAATTATCTGGGCATAGTGGTGCACACCTGTAATCCCAGCTACTCAGAGGCTGAGGCAGGAGAATCGCTTGAACACAGGAGGTGGAGGTTGCAGTGAGCTGAGATCGTGCCATTGCACTCCAGCCTGGACAACAGAACGAGACTCCATCTCAAAAAAATATAATCATAATAAATAAAATAAAAATAAGAAGAGTTGTTGAAGCCTTGCCTTCCTCTTGGAGCATCCCCTCAAGAGCTGTTTCCATATCTCTTTTCTCACAGATACCATTAGGGTGCCGCAGAGTTCTAAGGTACTGATAAGGCTTCAAATAAAAACCTATCTGACAAAAGAGTACAATCTTGTGAAGTGCAAATCAAAACCACAATAAAAAAAATCTCACACCAATCAGGATGGCTGCTATAAAAAGTCAAAAAACACGGTGGCTCACACCTGTAATCCCAGCACTTTGGGAGGCCGAGGCCAGGCGGATGGATCACGAGGTCAGGAGATCGAGACCATCTTGGCTAACACGGTGAAACCCCGTCTCTACTAAAAATGCAGAAAATTAGCCAGGCGTGGTGTTGGGCGCCTGTAGTCCCAGTTACTCAGTAGGCTGAGGCAGGAGAATGGCGTGAACCCGGGAGGCGGAGCTTGCAGTGAGCCGCACTCCAGCCTGGGTGAAAGAGCAAGACTCAGTCGGAAAAAAAAAAAAAAAAAAAGTCAAAAAAACAATAGCTACTGTTGAGGCTGTGGAGGAATGGGAACACGTATACATTGGGGGTGTGAATGTAAATTAGTTCAGCCACTGTGGAAAGCAGTTGAGATTTCTCAAAGAAATTTTTAAAACAGAGCTACCAATTGATCCAGCAATCTCACTACTGTATACATAACTGACGATAAATAGATCATTATACCAAAAAGACACAAGCTCTCTGTGTTCACTCGTATGTTCACTACTGTACTATTCACAATAGCAAAGACATTAAATCAACTTAGGTGCCCATTAGTGGTAGACCAGGTAAAGAAAATGTGTTTCATGTACGCCATGGAATACTATGCAGCCACAGAAAACAATGAAATCATGTCCTTTGCAGCAATATGGATGGAGCTGGAGTACATAATCCTAAATTAATTAATGCAGAAACAGAAAATCTAATACCACATGTTCTCACTTACAAGTGGGATCTAAACATTGAACACATATGGACATAAACATGGGAGCAATAAACACTGCAGATTACTAGAAGCAGGAGGGAGTGGATGTCAGTGCAATATATCCATGTAATAAACCTGTGTATGTAGCCCCTACAAGTAAAATAATAGTTAAAATTTTAAAAAGAGTACATATTCTGTGATTTCATTTATATAAAGTTCAAGAATATGCGAAACCAATCAATGGTGACAGATGTGAGAATAGTGGTTACTTTTTGTGGATGTTAACTTGAAAAGGACACAAATGTGCTTTCTAGGGTATTGGAAGTGATGTATATTTTGATCTAGGTGTTGATTACACTAGTATATACTTATATGTACAAATTCACTGAACTATATATTTAAGATTTATGTACTTTACTATGACTCATACCACAATAAAAAGCAAAAACCTAAAAACAAATGAAGTAACTTCTGTTGTGCATTGTAATTCTTTTTAAAATTCCTAATCAACCAGATGGAAAGGTACCACACTGAGAATTCAATGTACATTCATTCACCAAGTCATTGTTTGACATGTGCAACAGCAGACAAATACCAGGCATAGAAATAGTAAAGAGGAAGCAATTATTTTTAGAGGCTGAAGACATAGGATGAGGAAAAAAATTATTGAGGCTATAACAAATGAGCAGGAATTTGAAGAATGAAGTTCACTAGGTAAACAAGGGTGTAAAGGTGTTAGAGGGAGTCAAATGTGCAAAGAAATCTGCATGAAATAACAGTATGTTCAAGAAAACCCCAGTGGCGCATAAAATACAAAAAAAAAAAAAAAAAAAGAGTTGTGTGAGTTTGGGATGAGGTGTAGGAATTGGTGGCAACAGATAAGGCTTGAGTAAGAGGTATGCCACAGAGAAACTTTTAGGTCATGCTAAGACTTTAGACGTTATCATAGAAAGCAAGAAATCATTAAAGGATTTTCATAGAAAGCAAAAAATCATTAAAGGATTTTAAGTAGGGGAGCAATGTGATCAGATATTTATTTTAGAGGCTATTCTAAAGGCTGTACCAAGAGTCAGTATGCAGTACTGGAGGCAGGAGATCAGTTAGAAAACTATTATTGTCATTCAGGAGAAAAATGTTGAGGGTCCAAACTGGGGAATGGGACTAGAGTTTTGGAAATGAAAAACAGAAGAAAAAATCGTGGAATATTTTGAAGAAATAACCATTATGACTTGGTGACAGATTAAAAAGAGGAAGTGAGAGACAGAAGAAACATGATATATGCCCTAGTTTTTGCCTTAGGAGTACTAGTACCAACAATAAAGAATAAAGAGGTTTGTAGTGCTGCTGGTGGGGTGATGAAGAGTTCAGTTTTGGTCACATTCAGTCTAAGGTGATAAGGCAATCACACAGAAAGAGTCAGCAGGCAGGTGGCTGCACGAGTTTGAGCCTGGCAGAAAGTTTGTGCTAGAAATACAGATTTGGAGGCCATCTGCATATATCTTTTTTATTTAACCCAGGACAGTGGGTGAGACTGCCAAGCAGAAGTGAGGATTGAAATAGGAAGATTCAGAAACCACTCAATTTAAGGATCTAGGCTGAGGAGGTATTCAGAAAAAAATAGAAACAATGGTCAAATACATAAAAGAAGAACTAGAAGAGGAGAATGTTGTAGAATGGAAGAAAGCAGAGAATTTTAAACGTTGCAGAAGGATCAAGATAAAGCCTGAAATCTAGTCATTGGATTTGGGAATTAGAGCTATGGTAACCTCTTCCACAAAGTATAATGCATTAGCCATTCTCACAAATCTCTTCATTGTTGTTTAAAACATCGGCATTTTCACTCATTCTTATCTTATTTCTTCTGTGCCAATGGTTTCCAATTCCATCTGACTCCCTTTCTTAAATATTTTAATGCTTACTTTATTATATTAAAATGAAAATTTCAAAAAATCTATAATATGAAATAGAAATGACAAGAAAGTAATTTATAATAAAATACAATGTATTTTAAGATGTAAATGTGCAGCCAGGCACGGACGTTCATGCCTGTAATCCTAGCACTTTTGGGAGGCTGAATCGGGCAGATCACTTAAGCTCAGGAGTTTGAGACCAGCCTGGGTAATATGGCAAAACCCTATTTCTACAAACAACGCAAAAATTAGCTGGGCATGACGTCATGTGCCTGTGGTCCCAGCTACTTGGGGGGTTGAGGCAGGAGGATTGCTTGAACCCGGGAGGTCAAGGCTGCAGTGAGTTGGGATTGTGACACTGTACTCAAGCCTGGGTGTCAGAGAGAGACCCTGTCTCAAAAAAAAAAAAAAAAAAAAAAGGATGTAAATGTGGGGACATGACAACACTAAAAAACAATGAAGTATGCAAAAAATAAAGAGAGAATGCCTGTAAATGTGGCAGCTCCAATTACTGACTGATGCATGTGTGTTGTCATCTGGATTTCAAACAGCCAAGAGCAGCATTTTTGTAGGTATCATGATTTCCCAAAATGATAAACATTCTTGATAAGATTCTGAACAAAACAAAGGTTTTTACCTTGGATTACATGGTAGTTACATTCCTGGAAATGTCAGTGTGTATTAAAAACTTGCTTATTTATATATAGAATGGAGTTCAATTCAAGGTCTAGATTAACAAAAATAGGTGTTCAATCCGATGATATAATTCAAAAGTTGTATGGGATATAGAAAAAGCTAATTGTGCAGGCTGTCTTGCATATTGCAGGTTATTTAGCAATATTGACCCTGCCCACAATATGTCAGGAAGCCCTTCCATAATGATTATCTTAAATGTCTTTCACAAACTTTCCAATCACCCTCTCAGGAAGATACTACCTCCACTGAGTACAAATACCCTAGTCTTATCCAAAGAATAAAACAAGTCCTTCTCTTGGCACTGCACCCTCTCTAACAACCAGGCCTATTTCTTTTCTTTCTCAGTAACTTTGAATTCTCTTCTGTCCTATATCTTCAATCTCTACCCTTTTTCTTGTTACTTTAAGTCAATAAAACTGTGCAAGGTCCTACCATTATTTTTTAATACTCACTTGGCTCTTAATCTTCTCACAGTTATCATTTAATTATAAATATTGTCAGATTTTTATCCTCCATTCTCATCCCATCTTGTATGCCAGCTACCCTCAATTTGGCACTTCCTAGTAACTCTTCAACCCACTGTAATCTGGCCTCTGCTCTCACAACACAGAAACCATTAATGCTAAATTCACCAATAAACTTAATTTACAAATTAATAAGTATTTTTCAGTACTGAACGCTCTAATGTATTTAATGCTGCTGTTCACTACATTTTTCTTAATTGGCATCAAACTTTTTCAGGTTTTCCCCTCACCCTATTACTCCTTTATCTGTTCATCTTTCTCTAGATAATCCTTAAATGTTAGTGGTCCCCAGAATTTCCTTCTCAATCCACAACTTTTTCTCTATATATACCTTCTTCTAGATTATTTAATTTACTCTCCCGGTTTCATCTATCACCTTTATGCTGACAGTTTTCTAAATATATTTATATGGACAACACCTCTCCTGCAATGTCAGATCTTTACCTGCTTGCCAGGAACCTCCATCTAGGTATCTTACCGAAAATGTTGAAAACCTGCTCCTTCTCTTGT
Source organism: Macaca mulatta (assembly GCF_049350105.2). Classification (NCBI taxonomy): domain Eukaryota; kingdom Metazoa; phylum Chordata; class Mammalia; order Primates; family Cercopithecidae; genus Macaca; species Macaca mulatta. The sequence continues at coordinate 56,687,852 of NC_133426.1, read as the reverse complement.
GTTCTGTAACTCAGTTAGTGATTTCACGTAATACTCGAGCCACATACTTGAGAACTACCCTCTATTATTCTGCTTCCCTTGACATCCCATCTGTGATTGTCTTTTGATGTGTCAATTTGGCTAGGCTAGAGTCCCCAGTTATCAATTTAACTAGGTTTTGCTGTGAAGTTATTTTGTAGGTGTGATTACTGTCTATAATCAGTTAGCTTTAAATAAAGGAGATGATCCTAAATAATTTGGGTAGACCTGATTCAATCAGCTGATAGATCTTAAGACCAGGCTAAGGCTTCCCTGAATAAATTTAACCTGCGGACATCAGCTTCAGCCCATATCCAAGAGTTCCAGTTTGTCCTTCCTGAAAGCCCACTCTCCTACACAGCCCCCACAAGCCAATTCTTTACAATACATTTCTTAATATATATCTCCCACTGGTTCTATTTCTCTGGTTGAACCCTGATTAATATACCATCTAATCAATAATATTTCATAAAACTTTCTCAAATCCACTGATCTGTGCTCCATCCCAACTACCATTGCCTGAGTTCAAGCCTCCATCACTTTTTGTCAGGATTTTCATACAAGCATCTTAAATGATCTTCTTACCCCAATCTTGTTCTACTATACTATCCTCCACATGGCCACTAGTATGACCTATATAAAATATAAATGTGAACACAGCACTCCCTTTCAAGATCGTCAGTCACTTCCCACTTCCTGCAGATCTATCTTGAGCCTTTGTAGCGCACAAAGTCTTCATGTTTATGCTTCAGCTTGCTGATCTAGCTCCATCTCTCCACTCCAGGAAAACTACCTACCATACATCTCCACCTCCTCCAAAAACCAGCCTACCTCGAACTCTGTAACTTTGGTCATTATTTTCTCACTGCTTGAAGTTCTTTACCCATCTGCAATCATCCATCCTTACTTAATACCTTATTTCATTTCAAAGACTGAGCTTAGATACTGATTAATACAGGAGGCCATTCCTGGTTTTTCTAGTCTTGCTCATATGCCTTCTTGTGTTCTCTTACAGAACTCTGTGCCAATCTCTATCTACAGAACTTACCAAACCAGTTTATGAACTCCTTGATGAGTTACATGCTGTAATTTTGTAATCCTCGCACATAAAACAATGCCTGGAATTTAATACATGCTCAATTTAATAGGTATTCTTTAATATTTGTGTTGGTTGAATAAAAAAATGGATGAATCATACACTGGGTGTCAGGTTATGGCTTGCTGCTATAATAAAATCTGTGGTAGGCAAAGTGATGGCCACCCAAAGATGTCCACACCGCAATTCCAAGAATCCATGACTATATTATTTTACAAGGCAAAAGGAACTTTACTGATGTGATTAAGTTAAAGATCTTGAGATGGGGGAGAATATTCTGAATTATTTGGGTGGGCATACTCTAATTGCATGTATCTTTAAAAGCAGAGAACCTTTCCCCAGCTAAGTGAGTGAAAGATGTAATGACAAAAGAAAATGGAGAAATTCTAAGTATGAGAGGGACTCAATTTGCCATGGTTGGCTTTGAAGATGGAGAAAAGAGATGACAATCTAAGGAATTCAGGTGGCCTCTGGAAGCTAGGAACAGCTCTTAGCTCACAGCCAGCAAGAAAGGTATCTCAGATCTACAGATCTACAGTGGCAAGGAACCGAATTCTGCCAATAACCAAATGAGCAGGACACAGATTCCCTCCTAGAGCCTCTAGAAGGGAATGCAGCCAGCCAACAGCTTGACTTCTCATCAGGTCTGATGAGACCCATAGCAGGCTTCTGGCCTCCAGAACTGTAATAAATATGTTGTTTTAGATTTCTAAATTTGTGATCATTTTGTTATGGTAGAAATATAAAACTAATACAGAATCCATGCAATAAAATCTGGCTTATTTTTCCAAAGAGACAAAAGACCCAGATGCTATGATAACATGTCAGGAGGTAAGAATAACAGGAGAGGAACTTGATCATATCACATTTGCCTCTTAAAAATGATCAATATAGAGTAGTATGAGAAAGTCTTCATACAATGAGAGGGGGAAAAGTGACCAAGTCATAGGAAGAAGTACTTAAGGAGACGGCACATGAAGCTGCTGAAAAAAAAAACTTTATTTCCTATTGAGTTGATTGTGAAAGTTTGTGAACATACAGACAGACAACCAGCTGGACTAAGTAAATGCTCTGAGGTAGGAAAATGTGATGGCAGAATAGATACACAAACTCCTCTTAATGCTCAGCATTTCTGTACACAGGTAACCTAGACAGGGAATATGGTGCAAATTATAAACCATAATTTGACCTGTGTCCAGAAAAGTAACTTTTTTAATGGGCAAGTAAAAAATACCTCCCTAGCTATCTGTAAAATCCCCAAAAGTATCTATGATCTTGGGATAAACTGGCATTTTGTGCCTAAGAAGGACAGAACATCACCCATGTAGTCTTCTTGCTAAAAATGCTTAAACTAATCACGGGAAAACAATCAGACACATTTCATACTGTGAGACATATAGAGGAAAACTACCTGGACTCATCAACAATGCCAATGTCACAAAAAAAAGGACAAGAAAAAAAGGGAGGGTGCTGTTCTAGATTTAAAAATACTAAAAAGGAGCATGACAACTAAATACAATGCATGACCCTTGACTGGATCCTGGACCAAAACAAATAAAAAGCTATAAAGGATATTGTTAGGAAAATTGTGGGAATTTGATATGGATGGTATATTAGATAATAGTATTGTATCAGTGTTAAGTTTCTCTGGGTGTAATAGTAATTTAATTGTTCTTAAGAGATATATGATTTAGTGTTTAGGGTTGAAGTGTCATGATATCTGCAAGCTACTTCCCAATGGTTCAGCAAAAAAATGTGCGTATGTATGTATACATATATGTATATAGTATTTAGAAAGAGAGATAGGCCATATGTAGCCAAATTGATGCACTGATGAATCTAAAGTAGTCCCCCTTCATCCACGGTTTCAGTTACCCATGATTAACTGCAGTCTGAAAATATTAAATGGAAAATTCCATAAATAAACAATTCATAAGTTTTAAATTTCACACCATTGTGAGTAGTGTGATGAAATCTCATGTTTGCTCTAGACGTGAATCATCCCTTTGTCCAGCATATCAATGCTATATTCCTTACCCACCCTTCAGTCACTTGCTAGCCATCTTGGTTATCCAATAAACTGTTGCAGTATCACAGTGCTTGTGTTCAAGTAATCATTATTTCACTTAATAGTAACCCCAAAGTGTAAGAATGATAATGCTGGCAGTTCACATATGCTAAAGAGAAGCTGTAAAGTGTTTCCTTTAAGTGAAAAGGAGAAAGTTTTCAACTTAATAAGGGAAGAAAAAAATCATATGTTGAAGTTGCTAAGACCTGTTGTAAGAATGAGTCTTCTATCCATGAAACTGTGAATATTGTAATAATTGTTCTATTTTATTATTGTTGTTGTTAATCTTGTATTGTACCTAACTTATAAATTTAACTTTATCATACATATATATGTATAGGAAAGAAACATAGTGTATATAGGATTAATTACTCTCCATGTCAGGCATCCACTGGGGATTTTGGAAAGTATCCGCCTTGGATAAGAATGGTGCTACAATATATGAAAGATATCTTTTGACTTTTCTGTAGAGTTTAAATTCTATAAAATAAAAAATTAGTAAAGAAAGATAATGTTTGGATATATAAAGCTTATCCTTAATACTAATTATAAATTCTATCGGTAAATTCAGAAACAAACAAATTCATGCATTGATTTTTTTGGCAGAACATTTTGTAAAAGATAAAAGAAAGAAAAAAAGTGAGTAAGTAAAAGAATGGAAAAAGAAATGCCACCAAAAAAGGAAAGGTGGAGTAACTATGTTAACAGCAAGGAAACATTGGACAGGTCTTCCAAACAGAAAATCAACAAAGAAACATCAGACTTAATCTGTACTATAGACCAAATGAACCTAACAGATATTTATAGAACATTTCATCCAATGGCTGCAGAATATGCATTCTTTTCCTCAGCACATGGATCATTCTCTAAAGCCACTATGTTAGGTCACATGACCATATGTTAGGTCACGATACAAGTCTTAAAACATTCAAAAAAAAATGAAATAATATCATGCATCTTTGATCACAATGGAATAAAAATAGAAATCAATAACAAGACTTTTGGAAACTATACAAATACCTGGAAATTAAACAATATGTTCCTAAATAAGCAGTGGGTCAATGAAGAAACCAAGAAGAAAATTGAAAAATTTATTGAAACTAATGATAATGGAAACACAACATACAAACACCTATAGGATACAGCAAAAGCAGGGAAGTTTATAGCTATAAAGTTTAGTTATATATAAGTTTAGTTATTTAGTGCCTAAATAAAAAAAAGGTAAAACTTAAAATAAAGAACCCAATAATGAATCTTAAAGAACTAGAAAAGCAAGAGCCAACTAAACTCAAAATTAGAGAAAGAAAAGAAATAATAAACACCAGAGCAGAAATAAATGAAATTGAAATGAAGAAAACAATACGAAATAAAGTAAGTAAATAAAATTAAAAGTTGGTGTTTTGAAATGTTAAACAAAATTAACATACCTTTAGCCAGACTAAGAAAAAAAGAGGGAAGATCCAAATAAATAAAACCAGAGATGAAAAGGAGAGATTACAACTGATACTGCAGAAATTCAAAGGATCATTAATGGCAACTATGAGCAACTATATGCCAATAAAGTGGAAAATCTAGACTAAATAGAGAAACTCCTCTACACATATGACATATCAAGACTGAACCACAAAGATAATCCAAAACCTGAGAAGACCAATAACAAGTAACAAGATTAAAGCTGTAATAAAAAGTCTCCCAGTAAAGAAAAGCCTGGGACCTGTTGGCTTCACTGCTGAATTCTACCAAATATTTAAAGAACTAATACCAATCCTACTCACACTATTCTGAAAAATACAGGAGGAAGGGATACTTCCAAACTAATTCCACGAGGCCTGATACCAAAATCAGACAAAAACAAATTTAAAAATACAGGCCACTAACTCTGATAAATATTGATGCAAAAATCTTCAACAAACTACTAGCAAATCAAATTCAACAACACATTAAAAAGATTATTCATCATGACCAAGTGGGATTTATCGCTGGGATGGAAGGATGGTTCAACAATGGTTATATATAGTATCAACAGAATGGAGGACAAAAATCATATGGTCATTTCACTTGATGCCGAAAAAGCATTAGATAAAGTGCAACATGCCATCATGATAAAAACCTTAAAAAATCGGTATAGAAGGAACATACCTCAACATAATAAAACCCATATATAACAGACCCACAGCTAGTATCATACCAAATGGGGAAAAACTGAAAGTCTTTCCTCTAAGATCTGAAACATGACAAGGATGCCCATTGTCACCATTGTTACTCAACATAGTACTGCAAGTCCTAGTTAGAGCAATCAGACAAGAGAAAGAAATTAAGGGCATCCAGATTGGAAAGGAAGAAGTCAAATTACCCTTGCTTGCAGAGGATTTGATCTTGTGTTTGGAAAAGCATAAATATTTCACAAAAAACTATAAGAACTGATAAATTCAGTAAAGTTGCAGGATACAATGTCAACATACAAAAATCAGTAGCATTTCCCTATGCCAGCATTGGACAATCTGAAAAAGAAATTTAAAAATAATTCCACTTACAATAGTCAAACATAAAATTAAATACCTAGCAATTAACTCAACCAAAGAAGTGGGAGATCTCTGTAATAAAAACTGTAGAACACTGATGAAAGAAATTGAAGAGGACACCAAAAAAAAATGGAAAGATAGTCCATGTTCATGAATTGAAATAATCAATATTGTTAAAACGTCCATACTGCAAAAAAGCAATCTACAGATTCAATGCAATACTTATCAAAATACAAAAAAACATTCTTCATAGAAATAGAAAAAAGAATCCTAAAATTTATACGGAGCCACAAAAGACCCAGAATAGCCAAAGCTATCCTAAGCAAAAAGAACAAAACTGGAGGAATCATATTACCTGACTTTAAATTATACTACAGAACTACAGTAATCAAAACAGCATGGTATTGTCACAAAAATAGACACATAGACGAATGGAAGATAATTGAGAACTCAGAAACAAATCCACACACCTAAAGAACTCATTTTCCACAAAGGTGCCAAGAACATCCACTGTGGAAAAGACAGTCTCTTCAATAAACGGTGCTGGGAAAACTGGATATCCATATGCGGAAGAATGAAACTAGATAGCTATCTCTTGCCATATACAAAAATCAAATCAAAATGTATTAAAGACTTAAGTCTAACACCTCAAACTATGAAACTACAACAAAAAAATACAGGAAAAAGTCTCCAGGACATTGGTCTGGGCAAAAAATTCTTAACTAGTACCCCACAAGCAAAGGCAATCAAAGCAAACATGAACAAATGGGATCATATCAAGTAAAAAGTGTGTGCACAGCAAAGGAAACAGTCTACAAAGTAAAGGTGCAATGGGAGAAAATATTTGCAAACTACCCTTTTGACAAGAAATTAATAACCAAAATATATAAGGAGCTCAAACAACTCAATAGGAAAAAAATCTAATAATTTGATCAAAATTGAGACAAAGATTTGAATAGACATTTCTCAAAAGAAGATATACAAATGGCAAACAGGAATGTGAAAAAGTACTCAATGTAGTTGATCATCAGGGAAATGCAAATCAAAACTAAAATGGAATATTACCTCACTTCAATAAAACGGCTTATATCCAAGTGACAGGCAATAACAAATGCTGGCGAGAATGTGAGGAGGAGGGAATGCTTGTACACTGTTGATGGGAATGTAAATTAGTGCAACCACAATGGAGAACAATTTGGAGATTCCTCAAAAAACTAAAAATTGAGCTACCATATGATCCAGCAATCCCACTGCTGGGTATATACTCCAAACAAAGGATATCAGTATTATCAAAGAGATATCTGCACTCCCATGTTTGTTGCAGCACTGTTTACAACAGCTAAGATTTGGAAGCGACCAAAGTGTTCATCAACAGATACATGAATGAAGAAAATATGGTACATATACACAGTGGTGTACTAATCAGTCATAAGAAAGAATGAGATCTAGTTATTTACAACAGCACGGATGGAACTAGAGATCATTATATTAAGTGAAATGGGGCAGGCACAGAAAGACAAACATCACATGTTCTCACTTATTTGTGGAATCTAAAAATCAAAACAATTGAACTCATGGAGATAGAGAGTAGAAGGATGGTTACCAGAGACTGGGAAGGGTACTGGGTGGTGGGGGAGAGTGGGGATGGTTATCGGGTAGGAAAAAAGAATGAATAAGACCTATTATTTGATAGGACAGCAAGGTGACTATAGTCAATAATAATATAACTGTATAATTAAATTGTCTGTAACACAAAGGATAAATGCTTCAAATAATGGACACCCCATTGTACATGATGTGATTATTACACTTCGCATGTATCAAAACATCTCATATATCCCATAAATGTATACAACTACTAGGTACCCAGAAAGGTTTAAAAAAAATTTAAAAGACCCAGCAAACAAAAAATTTTACATTCAAAAAGATAAAAAGAGTTCCTAAAATTGTAAAATATGTACCTATTCTAGACTTGTATGTACATACTAACAATGCCTCAAGTGTACAAAGCAAAAATTGTCAAAAGTGTAATAATTTGACAAATCCATAAATACAGTGGGAGATTTTAACTCTCTCGGTAACTGATAGGTCCAGCAAACAAAAAACTTAGGAATAGAGAAGATTTAAACAACACAATTAAATTTAATGAACAGAACACTACATGCAAAAATCAGATACACAGTCTTTCCAGGCACACATAAAACATTAGTTGATCATGTTCTCTGGGACATAAAGCAAGTTTCAACAAACATTAAATAATCATTATCACATAAGCAATATTGTCTCTTAAATGGAAAATAACAAAACGTTAAGCTAAAACACAGCTATATACAATGACTTAGTTTCTAAATACTGTCTCCAGAAAGAAATGATTAATGGGGTAGGAAGTAAAACACAAGCCTGAAAGTAAGGAAGTAAAAAAATTTTAAAGTAAGTAAAATGTGTGTTTAAGAATGATGAGACATGTCAAAAGACAGGTGAGCCAACTTAAATGGGCAGCCAGTCACTAAATCTGAGACAATTTGGGTATTAAAATAAATAATAACAACAGGGTATTTTAAAAATAAAGTAAAAATCTATGTGTCCAAAGTAATTAATAAACAAATAAATGGAGAAAAAGCTCTACATTGATGTAGAATATAAACTAATAAATGTAATAAAAATGATGGAGTTTGAAAATCACCATTTTGCATTCATCATAGCAATATCTGATTCAGTCAAGAATTATCAATGGATTTGAAAACTAGTGGATGATAGTTAATGAGGAACAGGATATTTACATAGTCTCAAAGTATCCCCAGCAAAATCATTAATTATAAAGAGGAAAATTGTAACTGTAAAGTGGATTAATCTAGCAACTATTCACAATGTTAACCAAGTAATCAAAGTTAACTTTACTACTAGAGGGTCAAACCAGCATCATGTGCCACCAATATGATGCCCTGAGAACAACACTTCACTTCTGTGGTGCTTTTGCTAATATGCGTACTCTAAATAATGGGGAAATGGCAAACAAATTTAAATTAAAGGACAATCTATGAAATAAGTGTCCTATATTTACACAAGTGCCAATTGCCAATGTGTGATATTGTGATATATATATTGAAATTGTCCATGGTTCCTGGCTCATAACTCCCAAATCTCTTGTTATTTCCTAAGCGACTAAAATAATAAGCACATCTTTTGTTAAAGTATTTGGTCTTTTGTCTTTGGTTCCTGAAGCAGCTTTGAAACAGCTTCAGAGAAATAAAAGTGAGAGACAGTCTATATATATACATACATATGTATATATATGTATAATGTTGGGGCACTTTAGGATTCAGAAAACAGAATCTCTCTCTTTCTCCTGCCCTCCTTCTACCTGCTTTTTTTTCTCCCAAAGGCAAGCCATAGAAACTAAAAATACACTCTAATCTTCACCCGGCTTTCTGTCTTGGAGCTGGATGTAAAGAAATTCTCTGACCTATCTAGTTTGACTGTGGGTCATAAGACCCCCATTTCAGAAAGAGTCCTGCCCCATACCCAGGAGGAAGGAATGCTGCACAAAGAAGCCAAGAAGAATCTGAACAGGCAAGCCTTGCTGGGTTTCTCCACCAAGTCTATTGGTATTAGATCATACCCTTTAGTCCAGTCACATTTCTACATGGCTGTTCATGTTTCATTAGTGCCTATCGAATGAAGTCTTCATGAAAAGCACAAGAGGACAAAGTACAACTGAATTTGTGGAGGATTGTAGAAAGGTGAAAAATAACTCATCCACATGCCAGGAGGGTGGCACACCCCAACTCCACAGGAATGGAAGCTCCTGTACTCAGTACCCTTCGAGACCTCACTCTATGTATCTCTTCATCTGGCTGTTTATATGTAGCCTTTAAAATACCCTTTATGAATAAAGGGGTAAATGTAAGTAAGTGTTTCCCTGAGTTCTGTGTGTTTTTCTAGCAAATTATTTGAGCCTAAAGAGAGGGGTTGCGGGAACCCTAACTTGAAGCAGGTCAGTTAAAAGTTCCAGAGGCCCAGATTTGAAACTAATGTCTAAAGTTGAGGCAGTCTCGTGGGACTAAGCCCTCAGTCTGTGGGATCTGATACTTTCTGCAGGGAGATAGCTTCAGAATTGAATTGGATTGGAGAACACTCAGCTGGTGTCCACTACAGAATTGTTTACTTGCTTGTTGGTGAGAAGAAATCCCAATACATTTGGTCACAAGTTTTCTGTGTTGGTTGTTGTGGTACAAGAGCCAAAGAAAAACTGTTTTTTTTCCACACAATCAGCGTCAGAAGTGGGGTTGTGAGAATATAATGACAGAAGCTGAGTTTGTTTTTCTACACACATAAAAGACAAAGAAAGGTCAAGGAATTGTTCCATATTAAAAACTGGAGAGACATGACAAGTAAATGCAATGCATCATCTTGGATTAGCACTTTGACCAAGGAAAGAAAATAACCATAAAAGACATTATTGGGACAACTGATAACATTGGAATATGGCGTAGATTACAATATTGAAACAATGTCAAATTTCTTGATTGTGACACATTTACTGAGGAAAGTAAAGGAATAAGATATGGAATATGATAAGAGGAAATCATCACTCTGAGGAAATACATACTGACATATTAAGAGGTAAAGGAGAATGATATTTGCAAATTACTATCAAATAGGAGAAGGAGAAGGAGAGGAAGAGAAAAACAGAATGATAAGGCAAACGTGATAAAATGTTAATTGGTGAATTTGGGTAAAGGGCACTTTGGGAGTTCTTTGTAATATTCCCAGTTTTTCAAGTGTGAAATTAAATAAAAATAAAAAATTTAAAAACATGAATACAAAATTCAATAATAACTACATCAATATCAATAACCATACTTTTTCTATGTATTTAATGAAAGAAAATGTTTTCTATTGCCAAATTCTGTTGGGATGAGCAGCCAATGTATAATTTTTGTATCTTGTTATAAGAAGGATTAAAAAAAATTAAAGCAAGTCAAAATGGCTGGCAAGTCAAAATGGCTGGCAAGCAGGCCATTTCAGCATCAGGCAAGTGGCTGGATCGTATTCAAAAATGGTATTACAATGCCGCAGGATTCAATAAACTGAGGTTAATGCGAGATGATACAATATATGAGGATGAAGACGTAAAACAAGCCATAAGAAGGCTTCCTGAGAACCTTTATAATGACAGGATGTTTCACATTAAGAGGGCACTGGACCTGACCATGAAGCATCAGATCTTGCCTAAAGAGCAGTGGACCAAATATGAAGAGGAAAATTTCTACCTTGAACTGTATCTGAAAGAGGTTATTTGGGAAAGAAAAGAAAGAAGAATGGGCAAAGAAGTAATCAAGTAGTTGAAGTCTGTGGATGCAGCTGTTATGAAGATGGTCAAACCTGAAACAATGTTAAGAATTATTTGGTCTGCAGATGTTTTACTTTAAATAAATGTCTATTGTAATGGCTGGAGTTTTTGAATTCCAAACCTTATACTGAATAACTACTGAATCCATTTACTGTTAAATTTTTTTTCCAAACTTTCAAGATATTTTCAGTTGTGTTTAAGTGCTTTCTGGAGCTCAGAGGCCACTTTATCAGTTTTCCTCACTGGTTAGATAGCCTATCAGTTTATGGAAGGATATAACTTCCGTAAGTTACATCCTTATGGAAGCTACTAAATAAAAGAAGGGGGTATGCATCCCCTAGTTTGCCAGGATTCAGAAACAGCCTCTTCACTGCTATCTGAATAGATTTGATTTTGCATCCTATCATTTAAAAAGAAATTATGTATGCACCCCAACATAGGTATACTTAAGTAATATATATACTCCTGTGCTAACATGTAGACTAGAAAACAAAAAGTAGACACTAGAAAAACAGAAGTACAAAGACAAATCATACTTGTCCCCATATCCCAGTGACTTTTCCACTTTGGAAATGATTGTTATAAAGTTTAAGGGTTGCATACTAATCAGTTAAAAGTTTTAAGATTGTAAGGTAATTTTAAAAAATATAAATTAGAATCACTGGCCAGGTGCGGTGGCTCATGCCTGTGGTCCCAGCGCTGTAGGAGGCTGAGGCGGGTGGATCTCCTGAGGTTAGGAATTCGAGACCACCCTGGCCAACATGGTGAAACCCCATCTCTACGAGGGATGCGGAAAATTGGCCGGGCGTGGTGGCGGGCGGTCCCAGCTGCTCGGGAGACTGGGACAGGAGAATTGCTTGACCACGGGGGGTGGAGGTTGCAGTGGGCCTAGATCGCGCCACTGCACTTCAGCCTGAGCGACAGTGGCTCCATCTCAAAAAAAAAGAAAAAATTAGAATTATTCAATGTTGTCATCATTTCCACTCCTAAATTCTGAAATGCTTTCTTTGGTGGAGGTGAGAGTCTGGAGCCACAGCTAGTAGAGAAGGAACAGTAGGACCTGCAGCCTCCCTGGTTTTCCAGGACAAGTCATTGCTGTTTGCGGCAGGAATGCCTTACACCTCAAATAACCAAACGGTGTGAAAAACAAATTTGAGTTACATTTAAAATTTGTAAAGCAATGAGAAATGTGTGTATCATAAAGAGCATCTTTAAATTTTTGCTAAAATATTAAGCCTCTTAAGTTCCCTAAGAATCCCACCCTCCCCCCCTTTTTTTTTTGCTAGTCAGATTATTTTTCTAAACCTATCTTGAAATCATGTCAATTTTCTTCTGTCTGGTTCAAGATGACTAGATCACTTGATAATGGTTTTGCTCAGGTCACACTGTGACAAGGTTTTAGTGTAGTCCTACTTTGCAGAAGGAGGCAGAGAAGATGGACTGTCTAGAATCCCCTTTAAAAGCATTTGTCTATTCAGAAAATTTTCCTGAGTAGATCTCTCCAAAGGTTCTTTTAATTGTGATTTCAAGATCACTTTTGCAGGACTCTGGTCTATTTGTTCAGACATGTACTGTGCACAATTACAAGGAGACTAGAACTGAGGCATCTCAAAAAGCACTGTCAAGATGTGTAGGGAGCTGGGTGGGTGGAGGGAGGCTGGGTTCTGACCCTAGAAACCATGCTTACGAATGCGATTAATGTTTAAAGCAAGTCTAAGGGCACTGCTGAAGGACAGGGGAACAAATAGAATGGACTAAGATGTAAATGACGAGTTGATGGGTGCAGCACAGCAACATGGCACAAGTATACATATGTAACAAACCTGCACGTTATGCACATGTACCCTACAACTTAAAGTATAATAATAATAAATAAATTAAAAAAAAAAAAAAAAAGAAAACATGTAAATAGGAAATTTTTTAAAGTACCATAAAAAGCACAGACATTTACCTGGGTGAGAAAAATAAAACATTGAAAGACAAAAAAAAAAAAAAAAAAAAAAAGGTATAACGGAACCCCCAGGCTATCTACCTGCTCAAGGTAAAAAGTGTGGTATTATGTAGGGCAACCTCTGATTTTGTGAAAGTCCTTCCTAAAGCCAAAGTGAATGCCTATTCTATGTCTCCAGATTACTTCACTCGTCTAAATGAGAACAAGTGTGCAAAAGTTCTTTGAACACTAAATCAATGTTTTGTATTCATTATAAATTACGGTTATCGTCCTGCTTGTTATGAAGACTAAGAAAGTAGATCTAGTATTTCACTCACATAGGTGAATGGGTGAGAATTTGTTAATCCATCAGTGAAGTCCTTTCATTTGAAAGAGAGGGCCTTTCTATTATCAAAAGCTGTCCCGTGTGAAAAATCACCATGAGAGTGCCTGAAACACACAGGCTTGTCGTCCTGTAGACAGAATGGTAGAGTGATTCAGAGCTAATTCTGGGTTAGATTGCACAGGTCTGAATCTATTTGCTAACTGTGTAGTGCTTTAGGAATACAATTTAACCTCTCTGTGCTTCCGTTTCTTTGGCCCTAAGATAGAGCTAATGATAGAAACCTACTTTACAGAGTTGTGAAAATTAACTGACTACATGTCAAGCACTAACAGTCTCTGGCACATAGTATGCATAATGTAAATTATGTGATGAGAAGCGAGAAAGAGTAACTTGGGAAAACGCTGAATATCATCAAAGTTGAATAGCTAACCAGTAGCTAAGGTTCAAGGTCCCCTCTCTTCTTCCTTCTATGTGGCACTCTTGTTTCTGGTCCGTCTGCTCCCCTTGGGTGTCACCTGCTTGAGTGAAGTACCTGCTGGAGATGAGAAGAGTGGAACTGGATCTGCATGACAGCTTTGATTAGGATGGAGCTAAGACTTGGCTATCTCCCTGTTTTGTGTTTTGGATAGGTGACATTTTAAAACTGCCAACATTAAAATCTTGCTAATTTGCTTTGTACAGTTTAAAATGTTTGATATCTTTTATTGTTTAAAGTTTGAGATTGGTTTTGAATGTACGGTTTTCCTAAATCTTGAAGAAGGATATGTTTGTACTCTGAAGTGGTCTATGTTCTGTTTTTCTATTTTACTATACTTTGCGAAAAACAGATGGCTGGCTTACGTTCACTGTTGTAGTGCACTACCTAGCATCACTCAGCTTTCCTGTTGTCAAGGTGTAGGAAGCAGCATAAGGGATGTTGGGACTTCAGACCCCCAATTGCCAACTCTGGTCCTATTTCCAGATTGCATGGAAATATTTGGTAACATTCCTGCACCGAGCTATCATGGTCTGAATATTTATGTGATGCTCTACAAGTGGTACCAAAAGGTTAGTGATGGAATTTTCACTAATGGGACCTTTTCCTGTTTTTAAATTCTAGAATCTTAATACATCCAAAGTGTACATTTTGGTAATTATTTCATTTAGCTATTTACTTTAAGGACTCTCTTTTACAGCATTAACTCTGCACTAATTTTGACTTATGAAAAGATTCAGCAGTAAGAATAAAAACTGGGCCAAAGCCCAAAGTAATGATCCTTCACAAATAGGATGGAGTTTTAAAAATATGGGCATCCTGTGTGTAGCTTTGAAAATAACCAAAGTACTTGGAATTAAAAAGTTAGGTGAACATAAAAATTGGCATAACCAAATCCTTGACAGACTGATGGATGAAAAGCAGATGGGTTTACACTGTGTGGGAAGAGGCATGGATTTTAGGAAGGACAGCATCAGAGAGGGATGGTTAGAAAGTGAACAAGACACATTGCTCCTTGGAAAACAAGGAAAGTCCCTTTAAGGCATGAAATTCTGCCACTAGGTGGCGATGCCCTATAACTTTACAACTTAGGATACATCACACCAGCACTATGGAAGATTTCTCCATTTAGCATCCCAACAACTCTCTCTCCTCCTTCATTTTTCAGGATGACAACACCTTAGAGGTTTATGGCCATTAGGAGACCTTACTACTAAGCTGTATACTGATGTAATGAAATCTAATATATGTTGTGCAATTAATTATGAGTTATTTAGTTTCAGGATTTTATTACTTCAATCAGTTATGACCATATTTCCTTTTATATGATTGCTCACTCTTTAAACATACCAGATGACTATATAAGGAGCATATAATAAAGTCTATAGATATCAAAAAAATTAAAGCAGAAAAAAAGATAAAATTAAACTAGAATGGGAGTAATGATTTCATAATATAATTTTAAAAAAAGGAATCCCATATGATTAGAAATTGAAAAAAAAAAACTCATGGGTCAAAAAAATTATAAGAGAAATTTAAAAATAATAAATGTTGAATGATAAAAATACTATATATAAAAGCCTGTGAAATATTTCTAAAGTGGTAGAAGAAAATTTATAGTTCTAAATTCTTATTTTACAGAAGAACATTGAAAATTAAGAAGCTAAAGATCCAACTCAATAAATTAGAAAAAGAACAACAAAAGCAAAGTAGAAGAAAGTTCAATATAAAAATAAAAGTCAAAATGATTAAAATAGGAAACAAAATATCCAATGATGAGGCTTGATGAAAGCAAAAGCAAGAAATACATTAGAAAATTGATTACTGTAATTTATCTCATGGTCACAGTGTGATATTAATGGTGAAAAAAAGGATATGAACATGGCAGTACATATAGACGGGAAAAAACTTCATAATATTTGTAATAAAACCTCTCAGCAAACTAGGAATATAACAAAAGTTCTTAACTTGAGAAAGACAATCTACTAAAAGAGGTGAAACTTTTGTAGAATTTAGGAACAAAATAAGGAAATCCTCTACCAATGATATTGTTCCTCTTTGTACCGAAGATCCTAGCTAGCACAGTAATACAAGCTAAAGAAATATTGGAAAGAAACTGTCATGATTTAAAACATAATTAATTAACAGATAATCCAAGAAAATCTATAAATTATTAGAATAAATAGAATTTAAGAAGGTTACAGCATATAAAATCAATATACAAAAATATTAATCATATTCCCATTTACTAGAAGCAATTAGAAGATATAGTTAAAAAGATGGCATATTTCACAGTAATAATAGAAACTATAAGGTAATTACAAGTGAATCTAACAAAGCATTTCTTCAGATTACACTATTATTATGAATATGTTTTCATATAATGTAGAATACAGTTTCAATTTTATCATTTGCTGCTATCTTTTTATGTTTTGTTTGGCTACTTTTAAATGTGTCAAAACCAACTATTTTTTTTCTCTTCCTCCTCTGAATAATTTTTGGCAAAGAGATTACCTTAAAAAGCACAACTTCCAGGTGCAGGACATCAGAAAAAGCAGGGTAGCATTGTAAATAGTCTTCATTATTTTCACCAGGTGAACTATTATATGAATGCACCAGGGAAATGGAGTCATACTGCAATCGCTCAAAGACTGAAAAATAATAAAAAATATTGTGACATCATTTTTTCTGTTTTTGTCCATCTCTTTGTCCTCTGGTCTCCTCAAATCATTATCCTTCCCCTACCTCAATTTCAATGATATATTCCTATAAAACAGTTGTATACATAGTATTAGAAAGGATGTATTATATAGTAGTTTAGAGCATAAACTCTGGAATCAAATGTTCTGGGTTCAAAGCTCAGCTCAGCCACTTTGTGCTGTGTAACTTGTGGCAAGTCATATGACTTCCCTTGGCCTATACAAACTTCTCTAGTAGAGTTGTGATTAAATAAATGATAACACTCAAAGCCCTTTAGAAAATTGGCACATAAATCTTTAGTAAATATTGGCTATTATTACAATTTTCAGTGATTTGAATCACTTGGAGGGGAAATTACGTAGTTCTTGCACTTATTGTTTTGTTCTTTTATTTTCTTTTTTTCTTTATATTTTTAAAAATTGTTTATTTATTTATTTATTGCACAGAGTCCTGCTCTGTCACCGAGGCTGGGGTGAAGTGGCACGATCTCGGCTCACTGCAACCTCCACCTCCTGGGTTCAAGCGATTCTCCTGCCTCAGCATGCCGAGTAGCTGAGATTACAGGCACACACCACCATGCCCGGCTAATTTTTTTTTTTTTTTTACTTTTAGTAGAGACGGGTTTCGCCATATTGGCCAGGCTGGTCTCGAACTCCTGACCTCAAGTGATCTGCCCATCTCGGCGTCACAAAGTGCTGGGATTACAGGCGTGAGCCACTGCGCCGGGGGTTGCTCTTTTGTTTTCTATCTGCGCAATATTCTCCCTACACCCTGCAACCCTCCACTCCACCACCCCTTTGAATAGAGTTTGTAAACATGTGAGCAGTAAAGCTGTGTGGAATGACAGGGAGATGCTTTCAAGTAAAATAGAGCTCTATTTTTTTTTTTTTTCTATGCATTACCAACGAACCCAATGTCTAAAACTTCTTTGGTCACCAATGCTGTCCCATCATTCATTGATTTATTTATTGAAATATCTGTTTCACTCCTATTATGTACTAGGCCTTGGCCATCCATCCCCTATAGCTCTCAGAATAATTCCTACCCATTGCAAGGGCTTCCTAAAGGTTTACTGCACGAATGAAAAAAAGATGCTTCTCTCCTTTGAATTAAAAGGATCTATAAAACTTGGGTCAGATTCAGTTTTATATTTTGCGTTCTATAAAGTTCATCTAAATATCAGAGATTCCTTTTCTGATAGTAAGAATAGGAATCTTAAAATACAAATAGTATCGCCTGATGGATATTGGAATGAAGTATACGCTCAGCATAATATTTAAGGCCCTGAAGCACTTTATCTTCACCTCCTAAGTCCTTCTTGTAGATTCAAAATTATAGCCAAGCTGTTTCCAGAAGAACTCTGCCTTTTCTCTGGAAACCCTCAGACTGAAAAGCATTCCCTGCCCCTCCACATGGCAGATGTCACTCAACCTTTAAGGTCCACCCAAAGTTCCTCCTTCCTTTTTTTTTTTTTTTTTTTTTTTGAGACGTAGTTTTTTGCTATTGTCTCTCAGGCTGGAGAGCAATGGCGTGATCTCGGCTCACTGCAACCACTGCCTTCCAGGTTCAAGCGACTGTCCTGCCTTAGCCTCCAGAGCTGCTGAGATTACAGGTGTCCACCATCACGCCTGGCTAATTTTTCTAACTTTAGTAGAGACGAGGTTTCACCGTGTTGGCCAGGCTGGTCTCGAACTCCTGACCTAATCTGCTCGCCTCGGCATCCCAAAATGCTAGGATTATAGGCGTGAGCCACCGCGTCTGCCCCACCCCCTCCTTTTTGATAGCTCATGATTACTACCAGGCAGTGACTTGTCCATCCTCCACCCTTCCTGAATACCTTGAACAAGCAAACATTATGGCACTTGGATTTGACTATCACATTGTTGCTTTAAAAAAAAAAATTATTCAACTCTCCTGCCTTACACAGAGAAAGACATACACTTCGGAAGGCTGGCCTTCAATAGATGCTTGTTATTGGTCTTGAACCAGGCATTGTTTTTTTAAATAAAAAATTTCTCCAAGGCACGCAAAAGTAGAGAGAATAATACAATAAATCCCCACATATACATCATCCAGCTTTAAATTATCAACTCATGAACATTTTTATTACACCTTCCCTCCACCTTGGCACCAATGACTTACTTTCAAGCAAATCAGAACATTCAAGTCTATTTCTTAGAAAATGTAACTACAAGTATTTCATCTAAAATATTAAAAATAATTATTTAATGTCATTAAATATCCACCATTTCACTCAAGCGTATTTTGTGAAAGAGCTGCTTAATCCCTGCATGTTCTTCTTTCTATTTTGAAATCATGGAAAAAACAGGGAAAAGGGGAAGGATATCTGTGAGAATGCACAAATAAGTTTCAAAGAGCCTAGATGACCTAGATGAGAAAGAATCTGACCTGGTTTACGGTGGGAGAAATTTATTTCTCTACTTCTCCGGAGGAGGAGGGTGCGACTTCAGGCCGGCTGATGCAGGAGGAGGTGCGGAGGGTAGAGTGGTACTACCTCCGTTGGGAGTTCCTTCCGGATAATCCCAACGCGGAGCGAGGAGGCAGCGCTTTTTTGGAGGCTTGGCTTCCCGTGCGTTTCCAGGTGGGAGAGTGGATCTCCCGGAGGCACAAGGTTGGTCTCCCATAAGGATTATAGAAACGGGGCCTCAGTTTTCTCCGGTGGGCCCTGGCAAAGCCAAGAGACCTGAGATGGCGGCGGGTCCCCTCCAGGCACAGAGCTGGCTTCCTCCTGTTTCGCTCTTACCGTATTTCCTGTATCCTGAGACGTACATCCCTTCTCCGCCTCCACCCCTCCTCCCTACCCCATTCTATTTTAACGTTTCTATTAGGATGGGTGTTAAAAACCGATGTTATTATTTAATATAGTGTTTTTACATCGCGCCCCACCCCCACCAAATGTAAATAAATTTATTGAGAATTTCATATAATTTATGCAATTTTAAGATGAGAAGAAATTCAAGTTTACCTTTAAGTAGTAAACTCTGAATGGCTTATATGAGTGGGAGGGATGCAGGGGTGGGCGGTAACCAAAGAAATTATTGAAGAGCTTTACAAGCCAGCTGCAGATGCATATCACAGAGCTATGAAAATAGCTACAAACATTTAAAAAGAAATATGCAAACATGTAAGTTGACTAAAGTGCAGAATAGCACACTAGCACTACATGGAAATTGAATGTGGAAAACGAATTCACCGTATGTCATAGAATCTAAGATCATTTTTTCTTTGTTTTTTAAGCAAATTTGTAATTTTTGAAGGCTTACTATATTTTTCCCCAAATTTGAATATCTAGGAAATCTCTGCGACCTAACAATTCATGGTACACTATACTTTAGTTGACAGCTTTTTTTTCCTTTCTTGTAGGTATGGAAAATAATGACCCATCTTACCATTGATGATATGTTGTATTCTATGATTTATGGTAACCAGAAGAAAGTACCACGTGTCTCAGAAGAAAAGGCTTCTGGAACTTCTTAGACCTTCATTATTAAAATAGCCTACACATCCGTCTCCCTTTAGCTATGGACAAACTAGATCACACTTTTTCAGCTTTGTCCTCAGTGTTTTTTGTTTGTTTGTTTTTTGTTGTTTTAAATGGAGAGAGCTTAGTCCTTAATGCGAGTAGAAGTGCCTATTAAACTCTGCTGTTTACAAGCTCTGAGCTCTTTAAGTAATTATTTAAATTCCTGGAACTTTGGTTTCCAGGCCATAATTTTTTCCTTGCAAAAGTGTTTCCATAACCAGGGTTAATACATGTAAAGCATTTACTACTATAACTATCTTATCTCCACCCTTCTACCTTCCTCCAAGTAACCAGCACAGCCCTTTACACAAATTAGGTACTCTAAAAATTTGGGAAATAAATGACCCCGTGGTTTTGTACCAAATGCTACTAATAAAGACAGAAAAGTCAGATGTAGCTGTAGCTTAATGAAAAGATGTGAGGGAGGTATTGAGAGAGGCAATATTTTAGAGCTAGAAGAGTAGTTGGAACTAGACATACTGATGTGGGAGTCAGCAACATAGAGGTGATAGTTAAAGACAAGAGAATGGATGATATTCCCAAGAGAAAATCTAAAGAAAAGATAATTGAGCTAAAAACAGAATATTGAATAATTAGAGACAGATAGAAGAAAAGAAGTCTGCTGCAAATGCTGAGAAAAAGTGGTCAAAGTCAGCAAAGAAGATTCTAACCCAGTTTCTCAACCTTGGTGCTATTGACATTTGAGGCCAAATCTATCTTTGTAGTGGTGGCCAGAGTTTACCATTTAGCAATGTCCTAAGCTAAGCCTCTACCAACTATATGCCAGTACTACTCCCTACTCCTCGAGTTGTGATAACCAAAAAGATTTCCAAACATTGCCAGATGTCCCTGGGGTACACAATTGTCCCCAGTTGAGAACCATTGGTCTATCCTTAATCCACCAAATTTGCTCCTTTCCTAGTTTTTTTTTTTTCTTTCATCTCAGTGAAATGTTATGCCTTCCACTCAGATATACAAGTCAGACCTTGGAGTCTTCATTTTTTAGAAACTGAAGAATATTTTATTATTTATTAAAGTAAATGAAGTAACAATTTCACAGTCTTTTTACATAGGTCTCTAAATCTTCAAGACTAAAGACATTAAGAGTTGCAATTAAGTTGTTCAGTAGCGATAATTTTAGCAAATTTAGAGAAATATGCGCCTACTTAGTAAAGTAACAGGAATTAAAAATTTTATCAACTCCAGCTAGGTTTAATTTATGGTAAACATTTGACTTGAGGTGAAAACAGTCCCAACTTAGAGCTGCTTCTATCAACATGGACTATTTATACCACAGTTAGATTTATTTATTTATTTGTTTGTTTGTTTTTATGCTTTGTGGTAAAGCATACATAATATAAACTTTACCATCTTAACATTTTTTAAATGTACAGTTCAATAAGGTAAAGTATATTCTCATTGTTGTACAACCAATCTCCAGAGCTTTGCCATACCTATCAAACAACTCCATTTTACCCTCCTTCCAGCTGCTGGAAATCACTATTATACTTGCAACTGGAATTTTGTTTGTTTTCATTATATTAAAAAGGAGACCTAAAACCTTTGTTATTCCAGGTTTCAAAACAGGTTTTTTTCCCATCATCTTCACGTTAAACATTTTTCCAACATCAATAAATCAGCTGAATGTGAATCATGAAGCCAGAAGAGGGCACTGTTAGGTTGAAGGAACATAGAGGCCTATGTGAGAAGTGCTATAGATCCAACTCTCTTTCATAACTTACAATGCTCAAAAGATGACAATAGAAAATAAAACTAAACCCACCTCTGAGTGATAGTAAACTGTTTTCATTTAGTTTTTTAAATTGAGAAGTTGGTTGATTAATTTGATTTCTTTTGAAAATTAGCTTTTCTTTTTAAAGTTTTTTTAATTTTTAAATTTTTTTATTTCTATAGGTGTTTTGGGGAACAGGTGGTATTTAGTTACATGAGTAAGTTCTTTAGTGGTGATTTGTGAGATTTTGGTGCACCCATCACCCAAGCAGTATACACTGAATCCAGTTTGTAGTCGTTTATCCCTCATGCCCCTCCCACCCTTTCCCTGAATTCCCAAAGTCTATTTTATCATTATGATGCCTTTGCGTCCTCGTATCTTAGACCCCACTTATGAGTGAAAACATACGATGCTTGGTTTTCCATTCCTGAGTTATTTCACTTAGAATAATACTCTCCAGTTCCATCCAGTTTGCTGTGAACGCCATTAATCCATTTGTTTTTATGGCTGAGTTGTATTCCATCATATATATATAACAATTTTGTTAACCATTCGTGTGATGGGCATTTGGGCTGGTTCCATAGTTTTGCAATTGTGAATTGTGCTGCTATAAACATGCATGTGCAAGTATCTTTTTCATATAATGACTTTTCCTCTGAGTAGATGTGTAGTAGTGGGATTGTTGGATCGAATTGTAGTTCTATTATTAGTTCTTTCAGGAATCCTCACACTGTTTTTCATATTGTTTATACTAGTTTACATTCCCTCCAGCATTGTAGAAGTGTTCCTTTTCAATGGCATCCACAACAACATCTATTATTTTTTTGAGTTTTTGATTATGGCCATTCCTGCAGGAGTAAGGTGGTATAGCATTGTGGTTTTGATTTGCATTTCCCTGATCATGAGTGATGTTAAGCAGTTTTTTATGCTTGTTGGTCATTTGTATATCTTCTTTCGAGAACTGTCTATTCGTGTCCTTAGCCCACTTTTTGATGGGATTGTTTGTTATTTTTTCTTATTGATTTGTTTGAGTTCATTGTAGATTCTGGATATTAGTCCATTGTCAGATGCATAGATTGCGAAAACTGCCTCCCACTCTGTGGGTTGTCTGTCTACTCTGCTCACTCTTCCTTTTGCTGTGCAGAGGCTCTTTAGTTTAATAGTCCCACTTATTATCTTGGTTTTTGTTTTAATATTCCCACCTATTATCTTTGTATTTAGTCCAACCTATTTATCTTTGTTTTTGTCACATTTGCTTTTGGGTTCTTGGTCATGAATTCTTTACCTAGGCCAATGTATAGACGGGTTTTATAGATGTTATCTTCTAGTTTTTTTTTTTGTTTTTTTTTTTTTTTTTGAGACGGAGTTTTGCTCTTGTTGCCCAGGCTGGGGTGCAATGGCACGATATCGGCTCACTGCAACCTCTGCCTCCCGGTTTCAAGCGATTCTCTTGCCTGAGACTCCCAAGTAGCTGGGATTACAAGCATGCGCCACCACCCTCGGCTAATTTGTATTTTTAGTAGAGATGGGATTTCTCCATGTTGGTCAGGCTGGTCTCAAACTCCCAACCTCAGGTGATCCACCCACCTTGGCCTCCAAGGTTCTGGGATTACAGGCATAAGCCACCGCACCCGGCCATCTTCTAGAATTTTTATAGTTTCAGGTCTTAGATTTAAGTCCTTGATCCATCTTAAGTAGATTTTTGTATAACCTGAGATGAGGATACAGTTCCACTTTCCTACATGTGGCTTGCCAATTATCCCAGAATCATTTGTTGATTAGGGTGTCCTTTTCCCACTTTATGTTTTTGTTTGCTTTATTGAAGATCAGTTGGGTGTAAGTATTTGGGTTTATTTCTGGATTCTCTATTCTGTTCCATTGGTCTATGTGCCTATTCTTATACCAGTACCATGCTGTTTTGGTGACTGTGGCATTATAGTATAGTTTGAAGTCAGGTAATGTGATGTCTCGGGATTTGTATTTTTTGCTTAGTCTTGTTTTGGCTATGTGGGCTGAATTGTTTTTTCTTTCTGTGAAGAATGTTGGTGTTATTTGGATGGGAATTGCATTGAATTTGTACTTGCTTTGGCAGTACAGTCATTTTCACAATATTAGATTTTACCCATCCATGAGCCTGGGATGTGTTTCCATTTATTAGTGTCATCTATGATTTCTTTCAGCAGTATTTTGTAATTTTCCTTGTAAAGGTCTTTCACCTCCTTGGTTAGGTATACTTCCAAGTATTTTGTTTATTTATTTATTTTGCAGCCATTGTAAAGAGGGTTGAGTTCTTGATTTGGTCCTCAGCTTGGTCACTGTTGATGTATAGCAAAGCTACTGATTTGTGTACATTAATCTTGTATCCTGAAACTTTGTTGAATTAATTTATCAGTTCTAGGAGCTTTTTGGAGGAGTATTTAGGGTTTTCTCAGTATACAATCATATCATCAGCAAACAGTGACAGTTCAACTCTCTCTTTACGGCTCTGGATGGCCTTTATTTCTTTATCTTGTCTGATTGCTCTGGCTAGGACTTTCAGTACTATGTTGAATAGAAGTGGTGAGAATGGGCTTCCTTGTCTTGTTCCAGTTCTCTCATGGAATACTTTCAACTTTTCCCCATTCAGTATTATGTTGGTTGTGGGTTTGTCATAGATGGCTTTTATTACATTGAGGTATGTCTCTTGTATGCTGATTTTGCTGAGGGTTTTAATCACAAATATGTGCTAGATTTTGTCAAATGCTTTTCCTGCATCTATTGAGATGATAATGTGATTTTTGTTTTTAATTCTGTTTATGTAGTGTATCACATTTATTGATTTGCCTATGTTAAAGCATCCTCCTGCATCTTTGGAATGAAACCCACTTGATCATGGTGGATTATCTTTTTGACATGTTCCTTCCTTCCTTCCTTCCTTCCTTCCTTCCTTCCTTCCTTCCTTCCTTCCTTCCTTTTCTCTCTTTCTATCTTTCTATCTTTCTTTTTCTTTTTTTTTTCCTGAGGTGGAGTTTCACTTATGTCATCCAGGCTGGAGCGCAATGGCACAATCTTGGCTCACTGCAACCTCCTCCTCCTGGGTTCAAGCGATTCTACTACCTCAGCCTCCTGAGTAGCTGGGATTACAGCCATCTGCCACCTTGCCTGGCTAATTTTTATATTTTCAGTAGAGACGGGGTTTCTCCATGTTGGCCATTCTAATCTCAAACTCTGACCTCACGTGATCTGCCCGCCTCGGCCTCCCAAAGTGCTGGAATTACAGGCATGAGCCACCGCACGCAGTTGGTTAACTAGTATTTTCTTAAGGAATTTTGCATCTATGCTCATCAGAGATGTTGGTATGTAGTTTTCTTTTTTTGTTATGTCCTTTCCTGGTTTTGGTATCAGGGTGATACTGACTTCATGGAGTGATTTAGGGAGGAGTTTCTCTTTATCTTGTGGAACAGTGTCAATAGATTGGTACCAATTCTGTTTTGAATGTCTGATAGAATTCAGCTGTGAATCTGTCTGTTCCTGGACTTTTTTTTTGTTGTTGGTAATTTTTAAAATTACCATTTCAATCTCTCTACTTATTATTGGTCTCTTCAGGGTTTCTGATTCTTCTTGATTTAAGCTTGGAGGGGTGCATATTTCCAGAAATTTATCCATCTCCTGTAGGTACTCTAGTTCATGCACGTAAATGTTTGCATAGTAGTCTTGAATGATCTTTTGTATTTTTGTGGTGTCAGTTGTAATATCTCTCATTTTTGTTTTTAATTGAGCTTATTTGAATCTTCTCTCTTCTTTTCTTGGTTACTCTTGCTAATGACCGAACAATTTTATTTATTTATTTTTTTAAAAAAACAGCTTTTTATTTCATTTAATCTTCTGAATTTTTTTGTTTCAATTTCTTTTAGTTCTGCTCTGATCTTCATTATATTCTTTTCTCCTACTAGGTTTGGGTGTGGTTTGTTCTTGTTTTTCTGTTCCCTTGAGGTGTGATCTTAGATTGTCTATTTGTACTTTTCAGACTTTTTGATATAGGCATTTAAGGCTATAAACTTTTCTCTTAGCACCATCTTTGCTGTATCCCAGATGTTGCAATAGATTGTGCGACTATTACTGTTCAGTTCAAAGAATATTTTAATTTCCGTCTTGATTTCATTGTTGACCCACTGATCATTCAGGAGCAGGTTATTTAATTTCCATGTATTTGCATGGTTTTGAGGGTTCCTTCTGGAGTTGATTTTCAATTTTATTTCACTGTGGTCTGAGAGAATACTTGATTTAATTTCAATTTTCTTAAATGTATTGAAACTTGTTTTGTGGCCTATCATGTGGTCTAGCTTGGAGAAAGTTCCATGTGCTGATTTATAGAATGTATATTCTGTGGTTGTTGGGTAGAATGTTCTGTAAATATATGTTCAGTTTATTTATTCTGGGATATACTGTAAATTTATTGTTTCTTTGTTGACTTTCTGTCTTGATGACCTGTCTAGTGCCATCAGTGAAATATTGAAGTTCTCCACTGTTATTGTGTTGCTCTCTACCTCATTTCTTAGGTCTAATAGTAATTGTTTTATAAATTTGGGAGCTCCAGTGTTAGATGCATACATATGTAAGATTGTGATATTTTCCTGTTCGACAAGGCTATTATATAATGTCTCTCTGTCTTTTTAAACTACTGCTGCTTTAAAGTTTGTTCACTTTTGGTGTCCATTTCCATGGAATATCTCTTTCAATCCCTTTACCTTAAGTTTATTTGTTTCCTTATGTGTTAGGTGAGTCTCCTGAAGACAGCAGATAGTTGGTTGGTGAATTCTTATCCATTCTGCAATTCTATATCTTTTAAGTGGATCACTTAGGCCATTTACATTCAATGTTAACATTAAGATGTGAGGTACTATTTTCTTAATTGTGCTATTTGTTGCCTGAATATCTTGGTTATTTATTTATTTATTCATTTATTGTATTTTTGTTTTTTAGGTCCTGTTGAATTTGTGTTTCAAAGAGGTTCTGTTTTGATATGTTGCCAAGATTTGTTTCAAGATTTAGAGCTCCTTTTAGAGTTCTTGTAGTGCTGGCCTGGTGGTGGCAAATTCCATCAGCATTTGTTTGTCTGAAAAAGACTGTATCTATCTTTCATTTATGAAGCTTAGTTTCACTGAATAGAAAATTTTTGGCTGATAATTGTTTTGTTTAAGAAAGCTGAATAGAGGGCCCCAATCCCTTCTAGCCTGTAGGGTTTATGCTGAGAAACCTGTGGTTAATCTTATAGGTTTTCCTTTATAGATTACCTAGTTCTTTTGGCTTACAGCTTTTGGGATTCTTTTCTTCATCCTTACTTTAGATAAACTCATGACTATGTGCTTAGGCAATCATCTTTTTGTGTTGAATTTTCCAGGTGTTCTTTGAGCTTCTTGTATTTAGACATCTAGATCTCTAGCAAGGCTAGGGAAGTTTTCCTTGATGATTCCCTCAGATATGTTTTTCAAACTTTGAATTTCTCTTCTTTCTCAGGAACACCAATTATTCTTAGGTTTGGACATTTAACATATTCCCAAACTTCTTGGAGGCTTTGTTCATTTTTTAAAATTATTTTTCTTTGTCTTTGTAGGATTGGGTTAATTTGAAAACCTTGTGTATGAGCTCTGAGGTTCTTTCTTCTGATTGTTTGATTCTATTACTAAGACTTTCCAGTACATTTTGCATTTCTCTAAGTTTTTCCTTTATTTCTGAAGTTGTGATTGTTTTATATTTATGCTATCCATTTCACTGAAGATTTTCTTAAGTTGGACTTCACCTTTCTCTGGTATCTACTTGATTAGCTTAATGATCGACCTTCTGAATTCTTTTTCTGACAATTCAGGGATTTCTTCTTCATACCATTTCTTCTTGGATCCATTGCTAGTGAACTAATGTGATTTTGGGGGGGTTGTTAAAAATCTTGTTTTATCTTACCAGAATTTTTCTTCTGGTTCCTTGTCATTTGGGTAGGCTATGTCTGAAGGAAGATCTGAGATTTGAGGCTGGCGTTCGGATTCTTTCGTCCCATGGGGTGCTCCCTTGATGTAATACTCTCCCCCTTTTCCTAGGGATATATCTTTTTGAGAGCTGAACTGTAGTAATTTTTATTTCTCTTGTGGATCTAGCCACCCAGCAGGGCTACCATGCTCTGGGCTGGTACTGGGGGGTGTCTGCAGAGTCCTGTGATATGAACCATCTTCAGGTCTCTTAGCTGTGGATACCTGCATCTTCTCCAGTGGAGGCGGCAGGAGAGTAAACTGGACTCTGTGAGGCTCCTTAGTTGTAATTGTTTAATGCACTAGTTTTGTACTAGTTGGCCTCCTGCCAGGAAGTGGTGCTTTCAAGAGAGGATCAGCTGTGGTAGTATAGGGGAGGATCCGGTGGTGGACAGGTCCTTAGCACTCCCAAGAGATTATGACCTTGTCTTCAGCTACTAGCATGGGTAGGGAAGGACCATCAGGTGGAGGCAAGGTTAGGCCTGTCTGAGCTCAGATTCTCCTTGGGCAGGGCTTGATGTGGCTGCTGTGAGGAATAAGGTTGTGGTTCCCAGGTCAATAGAGCTATGTTCCCAGAATTATGGCTGCCTCTGTTGTGTCATACAGGTTGTCCAGGAAGTGGCGGACAGCTGGCAGTTATAGGCATCACCTAGGATCCACACAACCCAAAAGGCTGGTGTCACTCTCACTGTGCCCCCTACCCTCCACAGCACTGAGTTTGTTTCTAGGCAGTGGGTAACGAAGGCTGAAAACTTGTCTCCTTTGGCAGGGCTTTCGTGCTTCCTCACCTGTCAAGTCTGCACAACAGATTCATGCCCTCTTCTACGTTCTGGCCAGGAAACTTAATTTGGTTGGAATTGTCACGAAGTCCAGCTGGAGATTTTCTTCTTCCTGTGTTTTTTTCCCAGTTTCTCTGGCAGTCCTCCCCAAGGACCCCTGTGAGACAAGTTAGAAATGGCTTCCCTGGGTACCCAGAGAGCCCACAGGGCTTTTCCTGCTGCCTCCTCTAACCCTGTATTTTGCTAAGCTCTTCAAATTGTCTCAGCTCCAGGTAAGGTCAAGTCCTTCTGTTATTTGGACCTTCAGGTTCCCCAGTGTGGGTGTGTATTCGAGGGTAAACAATTCCCATTTCCCACTCTCACAGTTTGGGCACTCAGAGTACTTGGGCTGTCTCCAGGGTCCTGCAGAAGCAATCTGCTTTCTTTCAAAGGGTCTGTTAATCCTCACAGCTTTCCTGGTATATTCCCACAGTAGTTCTTGGAGCAAAAGTTAACAATGTGAGTCTCCACACGCTGCTCTGTCCATCCAACTGGGAGCTGCAATTTAGTCCACCCTTCTGTCTGCCATTTTTATAAATCTTTTGTTGAGCTTTAAAAAATATGCTTGCTGGCCACATGCATGTCTTTTTTTGAATAGTGTTCCTGTCCTTTGCCCACTTTTTAATGGCATTGTTTGTTTTTTCCTTGTAAATTTGTTTAAGTTCCTCAGAGATACTTAATAGAAGACATTTGTCAAAAGCATAGATTGCAAAATTTTCACTCATTCTGTGGGTCATCTGTTTGCTGATAGCTTCTTTTGCTGTGCAGAATCTCTCTAGTTTAATTGGATCCCATTTGTCCATTTCTGTTTTATTGCAATTGCTTTTGTCATCTTCGTTATGAAAACTTTGCCCATTTCTATTTCCAGAACAGCATTAGTCTGTCCTCATGCTGCTGGTAAAGACACACCCAAGATTGGGTAATTTATGAGGAAAAAGAGGCTTAATAGACTCACAGTTTAACGTGGCTCAGGAGGCCTCACAATCATGGTGGAAGATGAAAGGCAAATCTTACATGGTGGCAGGCAAGAGATAAATGGAAACAAGTGAAAGGGGTTTCCCCTTATAAAACCATCAGATCTTGTGAGGCTTATTCACTACCACTACCAGGCTTATTCAGTATGGGGGAAACTGCCCCCACCACTGGGTTCCTCCCACAACATGTGAGAATTATGGGAGCTACAATGTAAGATGAGATTTGGGTTGGGACACAGCCAAACTATGTCAGTTGTTTTCCAGGTTTGTTATGGTTTTGGGTTTTACATTTAAGTCTTTAA
Source organism: Macaca mulatta (assembly GCF_049350105.2). Taxonomy (NCBI): domain Eukaryota; kingdom Metazoa; phylum Chordata; class Mammalia; order Primates; family Cercopithecidae; genus Macaca; species Macaca mulatta. Next base: position 56,657,975 of record NC_133426.1, on the reverse strand, counting down.
TCCATCTTGAGTTAATTTTTGTATATGGTACAAGGAAGGGCTCCAGTTTTCATCTTCTGAATATGACTAGCCAGTTATCCCAGCACCATTTATTGAATAAGGAATCATTTCCCCATTGCTTGTTTTTGTCAGGTTTGTCAAAGATCAGATAGTTGTAGGTGTATGGTCTTATTTCTAGGTTTTTTTATTCTGTTCCTTTGGTGTGTGTATCTGTTTTTGTACCAGTACCATGCTATTTTGGTTACTGTGACCCTGTAGAATAGTTTGAAGTCAGGTAATGAGATGCCTACAGCTTTTTTCCCCCTAGTTTTGTGAAGAAAGTCAGTGGTAGTCTAATAGGAATAGCATTGAATCTATAAATTGCTTTGGACAGTATGGCTATTTTAATGATATTAATTATTCCTATCCATGAGCATGGAATGTTTCTCCGTTTGTTTGTGTCATCTCTTATTTCTTTCAGCAGTGTTTTGTAGTTCCTCTTGTAGAGACCTTTCACTTCTCTGGATTGCTGTATTTTTAGACATTATATTATTTTTGTGGCCATTGCGAATGGGACTGCATTCCTGATTTGGTTCTCAGCCTGATTGTTGTTGAGGTATAGAAATGATAGTAACTTTTGCACATGCATTTTGTATCCTGAGACTTTGCTGAAGTTTTTTATCAGCTGAAGAAACTTTTGGGTCAGGGCTATGAAGTTTTCTACATATAGAATTATGTCATCTGGAAACAGGCATAATTTGACTTTCTCTATTTCTATTTGGATGCCCTTTATTTTTTAATCTTGCCTGATTGCCCCAGCCAGGGCTTTCAAAATTATGTTGAATAGAATTGGTGAGAGAGGATATTCTTGTCTTGTGCTACTTTTCAAGGAGAATGCTTCCAGCTTTTGCTCACTTGGCATAATTTTGGCTGTGGGTTTGTAATAAAAGGTTCTTATTTTTTTGAGGTATGTTTCTTTAATACCTAGCTTATTGAGAGTGTTTTTTTTTTTAACAAGAAGGGTGTTGAATTTCATTAGAAGACTTTTCTGCATCTATTGAGATAATCATGTGGTTTTTTACTTTAGTGCTGTTTATGTGATGAAATACATTTATTGATTTGCATATTTTGATATGTTGAACTGACCTTGCATCCCAGGGATAAAGTTTACTATATCATGGTGGATAATCTTTTTGATGTGCTGCTGGATTCGGTTTGTGAATACTTTATTGAGGATTTTTGCATTTAGGTTCATCAAGGTCTAAAGTGTTTTTTTGTTTTTGGTGTCTGTGTGTGTCTGCCATGCTTTGGTATCAGAATAATGGTGGCCTCATAGAATGAGTTAGGGAGGAGTCCCTTCTTCTCAATTTTCCAAAATAGTTTCAGCAGAAATGATACCCGCTCTTCTTTGTACATCTGGTAAAATTCATCTGTGAATTCATGTGTTCCTGAGCTGTTTTTGGTTAGTAAACTATTTATTACTAATTTAATTTTAGAGCTTGTTATTGGTCTGTTGAGGGATTCTGTTTCTTCCTGGTTCAGTCTTGGGAGGGTGTATGTGTTCAGGAACTTATTTTTTTCTATATGTTTCAGTTTATGTGCATAGAGGTGTTCATAGTATTCTCTGATGGTTGTTTTTATTTTGGTGCAGTCAATGTTTGTATTTTCTTTTTTATTTCTAATTTTGCTTGTTTGAATTTTCTTTCTTTTCTTATTTAATAGTCTAGCTAGTGGTCTACTTATTTTTATTTTTATTTTTTCAAAACAAACCTTCCTGGATTCATTGACTTTTTAAATAATTTATTGTGTCTCAATCTTCTTCAGGTCTGAGTTTGGTTATTTCTTGTCTTCTGATAGCCTTGAGGTTGGTTTCCTCTTGGTTTACTAGTTCTTTTAGTTGTGATGTTAGCTTAGTAAATTGAGATCTTTCTAACTTTCCGATGAGGACATTTTGTGCTATAAATTTCACCCTTAACACTGCTTTATCTGAATCCAGAGATTCTGGTATGCTATTTTGTTTGTCTCATTAGTTTCAAAGAACTTGATTTCTACCTTAATTTCATTATTTACTCAAAAGTCATTGAGGAACAGGTTATTCAACTTCTATATAACTATGATTTTGAGTGTATTTCTTTTTTTTTTTTTAGTGTATTTCTTAGTGTTGATTCCTAATTTGTTTGTGTCTGAGAGATTGGTTGTTATAATTTCAGTTCCTTTGCATTTACTGAGGAGTTTTTCATGTCTGATTATGTAATTGATTTTGGAGTATTTGCCATGTGGCAATGAGAAGAATGTGTATTCTGTTCCTTTTGGGTGGTGAGTTCTGTAGATGTCTATCAGGTCCATTTGATTCAGTGCTGAGTTCAGGTCCTAAATATCTTGGTTAATTTTCTGCTTTGATAATCTGCCTAATACTGTCTGTAGGGTGTTGAAGTCTCTTATTATCATTGTGTTGGAGTTTAAGTCTCTTCAAAAGTCTCTAAAAGCTTGCTTTATGAATCTGGGTGATCCTGTATTTGGTGCATATGTATCTAGGATAGTTAGGTCTTTTTTAATTGAACTATTTTCCATTACGTAATACCCTTCTTTGCCTTCTTTGATCTTTGTGGATTTAAAGTCTGTTTTAGAATGGCAACCCCTGCTTTGCTGTTTTCCATTTGTTTGGTAGATTTTTCTCCATTCCTTCATTTTGAGCCTGTGGGTCCTATTGCATGTGAGATGGGTCTCTTAAAGACAACATACCAATGGGACTTGGTTCTTTATCCAGCTTGCCACTCTGTGCCTTTCAATTGATGCATTTAGCCCATTTACATTCAAGGTTAGTAATGATGTGTGTGGATTTTTTCCTGTCTTCATGATGTTTGCTGGTTATTATGCACACTTGTTTATGTGGTTGCTTTATAATGTCACTGGTCTGTGTACTTGAGTGTGTTTTTGTAGTTGCTGGTAATGGGCTTTCTTTTCCATATTTAGTGCTCCCTTCAGGAACTCTTGTAAAGCAGGTCTGGTGGTAACAAATTCCCTCAGTATTTGTTTGTCTGAAAAAGGTCTTAATTATCTTTTACTTATAAAGCTTAATTTAGCTGGATGTAAAATTCTGGTTTGGAGTTTATTTTCCTTAAGAATGTTGAATATCAGCCCCCAATCTCTTCCGGCCTGTAGGATTTCTTCTGAGAGGTCTGCTGTTAGTCTAATGGGCTTCCTTTGTAGGTGTCCTGATGTTTATTTCTAGCTGCCTTTAACATTTTTTCTTTTATTTTGACCTGGGACAATCTGATCATTATTTGCGTTGGGGATTATCTTCTTGTGTATTAGGTTGGTGCAAAAGTAATTGCAGGTTTTGCCATTACTTTCAGTGGTAAAACCTGCAATTATTTTTGCACTAACCTAGTAGTATTTTACTGGGGTTCTCTGCATTTCTTGAATTTGATTGTTGGTTCTTTAGCTAGTTTGGCAAAGTTCTCGTGGATTATATCCTGAAATATTTTCCAAGCTGATTACACTCCCCTGTCTTTTTTCAGGGACACCAATGAGTCATACGTTTGTCTCTTTACATAACCCCATATTTCTTAGAGGTTTTGTTCTTTTCCTTCTTTTTTTCTCATTTCTTTTCTTGCTGTCTTATTTTAGACAGCCAGTCTGCAAGCTCTGAGATTCTTTCCTCCACTTGGTCTATTCTACTATTAATACTTGTGATTGCATAATGAAATTCTTTTAGTGTGTTTGTCAGCTCTATCAGGTTAGTTATGTACTTTTCTAATTCTGGCTATTTTGTCTGTCAGCTCTTGCCTCATTTTACTGTAATTCTTAGCATTTTTGGATTGGGTTTCAAGGTACTCTTGCATCTCAATGACCTTTACTTCTCTCCATATTCTGAATTGTATTTCTGGTATTTCAGTCTTTTCAGCCCAGTTCAGAATTCTTGATAGAGAAGTGGTATGACCATTTGGAAGAAATAAGTGATTCTGGCTTTTAAAGTTTTCAAGATTCTTGGACTGGTTCTTTCTCATCTTTGTGGACTTATGTTCCTTCAATCTTTAAAGTTGCTGACCTTTGGATGGGCTTCTTTTTTGGTCCTATTTGATAACCTTGAGAGTTTGATTGTGGTGTAAGGTAGATTCAGCTGACTAGCTTTATTTCTGGGAGATTTTATGGGGGCAATGCTGAGTTCCCAACTCTTGGACTGCATGCTCTAACTCTAGAGGAGTTGTATTCGTCCCCCACTTTGTTATTTGGCTTCTCTAGTTTAAAAAATCATGGTCCTGTGTGGACTGAGGTGTTACCAGATCATTGGTGAGAACACTCTGATGGATGGTATCACCCAAAGCATTTCACAGTGCAGTGACAGCAGGATCTGTCCTTGTTCACACAGGTCATCAGCACAGCCTTAGAAGCGCAACATAATGCACACTCGTTGGCTGTGGCAGGGTGCTAGTGGGTGCCAGGGTGCTTGCCTCTGTGCAGGATAAAGCTGCCTCAAAGTACATTTACAGAACTGGGTATTTATAGGCATTGAAAAAATAATGTTAAAATAAATCTGTTGTGTTAAATACAACACTGTATAAAATCCTACAGAGCAATAAACTATACTCTTTGGGGCAATGTTTATAATCAGACAAAAGTCTGCAAGTTAACATGTAACCTCACAGAGTCTAGGCTCTAACTAACATCAAATAGCAGAGGCAAAGTTATCTACATTCTCTGAGAGAATTAAATAATTTGGTGGGCCTATTTAACAATGCTTTATTTAAAGAATGTATCTTCTTTTTATTGTTAAGTTTTATTTTTTTTTTTTTACTAACACATGTATCACCACAAGGCAGGCTTTTTGCCTGATATCGTTTTGTTTGCTCTATCAATTCTAGAGCTGCAATCTCTGAATGATATTAAAATGCAGCATCTCAGAGGCTAGCATTGGTGATGGTTTCATGGATCAGAATGTAGCCCTCATCTTTCTTTATTTTTTTTTTAATTATACTTTAATTTCTAGGGTACATGTGCACAACGTGCAGGATTGCTACATATGTATACACGTGCCATGTTGGTGTGCTGCACCCATTAATTCGTCATTTACATTCCATATACTTCCTAATGCTATCCCTCCCCTCTACCTGCTCCCCACAATAGGACCCGGTGTGTGGTTTTCTTTTCTTTCTTTTTTTTTTAAATTATACTTTAAGTTCTAGGGTACATGTGGATAACGTGCGGTTTTGTTACATATGTATACCTGTGCCATGTTGGCGTGCTGCACCCATCAACTCGTCAGCACCCATCAACTCATCATTTACATCAGGTATAACTCCCAATGCAATCTCTCCCCCCTCCCCCCTCCCCATGATAGGCCCCGGTGTGTGATGTTCCCCTTCCCGAGTCCAAGTGATCTCATTGTTCAGTTCCCACCTATGAGTGAGAACATGCGGTGTTTGGTTTTCTGTTCTTGTGATAGTTTGCTGAGAATGATGGTTTCCAGCTGCATCCATGTCCCTACAAAGGACACAAACTCATCCTTTTTGATGGCTGCATAGTATTCCATGGTGTATATGTGCCACATTTTCTTAATCCAGTCTGTCACTGATGGACATTTGGGTTGATTCCAAGTCTTTGCTATTGTGAATAGTGCCGCAATAAACATACGTGTGCATGTGTCTTTATAGCAGCATGATTTATAATCCTTTGGGTATATACCCAGTAATGGGATGGCTGGGTCATATGGTACTTCTAGTTCTAGATCCTTGAGGAATCGCCATACTGTTTTCTATAATGGTTGAACTAGTTTACAATCCCACCAACAGTGTAAAAGTGTTCCGATTTCTCCACATCCTCTCCAGCATCTGTTGTTTCCTGACTGTTTAATGATTGCCATTCTAACTGGTGTGAGATGGTATCTCATTGTGGTTTTGATTTGCATTTCTCTGATGGCCAGTGATGATGAGCATTTTTTCATGTGTCTGTTGGCTGTATGAATGTCTTCTTTTGAGAACTGTCTGTTCATATCCTTTGCCCACTTTTTGATGGGGTTGTTTGTTTTTTTCTTGTAAATTTGTTTGAGTTCTTTGTAGATTCTGGATATTAGCCCTTTGTCAGATGAGTAGATTGCAAAAATTTTCTCCCATTCTGTAAGTTGCCTGTTCACTCTGATGGTAGTTTATTTTGCTGTGCAGAAGCTCTTTAGTTTAATGAGATCCCATTTGTCAATTTGGGCTTTTGTTGCCATTGCTTTTGGTGTTTTAGACATGAAGTCCTTGCCCATGCCTATGTCCTGAATGGTATTACCTAGGTTTTCTTCCAGGGTTTTTATGGTATTAGGTCTAACATTTAAGTCTCTAATCCATCTTGAATTAATTTTCGTATAAGGAGTAAGGAAAGGATCCAGTTTCAGCTTTCTACTTATGGCTAGCCAATTTTCCCAGCACCATTTATTAAATAGGGAATCCTTTCCCCATTTCTTGTTTTTCTCAGGTTTGTCAAAGATCAGATGGCTGTAGATGTGTGGTATTATTTCTGAGGACTCTGTTCTGTTCCATTGATCTATATCTCTGTTTTGGTACCAGTACCATGCTGTTTTGGCTACTGTAGCCTTGTAGTATAGTTTGAAGTCAGGTAGCATGATGCCTCCAGCTTTGTTCTTTTGACTTAGGATTGTCTTGGCAATGCGGGCTCTTTTTTGGTTCCATATGAACTTTAAAGCATTTTTTTTCCAATTCTGTGAAGAAACTCATTGGTAGCTTGATGGGGATGTCATTGAATCCATAAATTACCTTGGGCAGTATGGCCATTTTCATGATATTGATTTTTCCTATCCATGAGCATGGTATGTTCTTCCATTTGTTTGTGTCCTCTTTTATTTCACTGAGCAGTGGTTTGTAGTTCTCCTTGAAGAGGTCCTTTACATCCCTAGTAAGTTGGATTCCTAGGTATTTCATTCTCATTGAAGCAATTGTGAATGGAAGTTCATTCATGATTTGGCTGTCTGTTTGTCTGTTACTGGTGTATAAGAATGCTTGTGATTTTTGCACATTAATTTTGTATCCTGGGACTTTGCTGAAGTTTCTTATCAGCTTAAGGAGATTTTGGGCTGAGACAATGGGGTTTTCTAAATATACAATCATGTCATCTGCAAACAGGGACAATTTGACTTCTTCTTTTCCTAACTGAATACCCTTTATTTCTTTCTCTTGCCTGATTGCCCTGGCCAGAACTTCCAACACTATGTTGAATAGGAGTGGTGAGAGAGGGCATCCCTGTCTTGTACCAGTTTTCAAAGGGAATGCTTCCAGTTTTTGCCCATTCAGTATGATATTGGCTGTGGGTTTGTCATAAATAGCTCTTATTATTTTGAGGTACGTTCCATCAATACCGAATTTATTGAGAGTTTTTATCATGAAGGACTGTTGAATTTTATCAAAGACCTTTTCTGCATCTATTGAGATAATCATGTGGTTTTTGTCTTTGGTTCTGTTTATATGCTAGATTACATTTATTGATTTGTGTATGATGAACCAGGCTTGCATCCCAGGGATGAAGTCCACTTGATCATGGCGGATAAGCTTTTTGATGTGCTGCAATACACCATTATTAACTAACATCACCATTTTGTACCTTAACACTAAAGAAATTATTCATCTTATAATTAAACATTTATTACCTTTGATTAATAATTCCCCTTTTCACCTGCTCCTTAGCCCCTGGTAACCACTATTCTACTCTGTATTACCATGAGGTTTTTATTTTTTTAATTAAGATTCCATTTGGGTGTCAAGATGGCTGAGTATGAACAGCTCTGGTCTGTAGCTCCAGGTGAGACCAACAGAGAAGGCAGGTGATTTCTGCATTTCCAACTGAGGTACCCAGTTCATCTCATTGGGACTGGTTAGGCAGTGGGTGCAACCCATAGAGAGCGAACAGAAGCAGGGTGAGTGGGGTGTTGCTTCACCTGGCAAGTGCAAGGAGCCAGAAAACGTCCCGTCTGGAGCCAAGGGAAGCTGTGAGGGACTGTGCTACCCAGCCTGGGTTCTACGCTTTTCCCATGGTTCTTGCAATCCACAAACCAAGAGATTCCTTCGTGTGCCTACACCACCAGGGCCCTGGATTTCAATCACAAAACAGGGCAGTTTTTTGGGCAGACACTGAGCTAGCTGCAGGAGTTTTTATGTCCCTCAGTGGTGCCAGGAATCCCAGTGAGGCAGAATTATTAGCCCCCCTGGAACGGGGTATGAAGCCAGGGAGCCAAGTGGTCTCACTCAGCAGGTCCCAGTCCCACAGAGCCCAGCAAGCTAAGAACCATAGGCTTTAAATTTTCACTGCCAGCACAGCAGTCTGAAGTTGACCTGAAATGATTGAGCTTGGTGGGGCCTCTGCCGTTACTGAGGCATTAGTAGGCAGTTTCCCCCTGACTGTGCTAAGCAGGCTGGAAGGTTTGGATGGGGTGGAATTCACCACAGTGGAGCAAAGAATCTGAGGCCAGACTGGTTCTCTAGATTCCTCATCACTGGGCAGGACATCTCTGAAAGAAAGACAGCAGCCTCAGTCAGGGGCTTACAGATAAGACTCTCATCTCCCTGGGACAGACTGCTCCTCAAGTGGGTCCCTGAACCCCGTGTCTCCTGACTGGGAGAGACCTCCCAGCAGGGGTTGACAGACGCCTCATACAGAAGAGCTCTGGCTGGCATCAGGTCAGTGCCCCTCTGGGATGAAGCTTCCAGAGGAACAGGCAGGCGGCAATCTTTGCTGTTTTGAAGCCTCCACTGGTAATATCCAGGTGAACAGCGGCTGGAGTGGACCTCCAGCAAACTTCAGCAGATCTGTAGAAGAGGGCCCTGACTGTTAGAAAAAAAATTAACAAATAGAAAGCAACAACACCAACATCAACAAAAAAGACCTCCACACAAAAGTCTGATCCAGAGTTCATCAGCCTCAAAGATCAAAGGTAGATAAATCCATGAAGATGAGGAAAACAGGCACAAAAACAGAAAATTCCAAAAACCAGAATGCCTCTTCTCCTCCAAATAGTCACAATTCCTCTCCAGGAATAGCAGAAAACTGAATGAAGAATGAGATTGATGAATCGACCGAAGTAGGCTTCAGAAGGTTGGTAATAACAAACTCCTTTGAGCTAAAAAAGCATGTTCAAACCCAATACAGAAAAACCTAAGAACCTTGACGAAAGATTATAGGAACTGCTAACTAGAATAACCAGTTTAGAGAGGAGCATAAATGACCTGATGGAGCTGAAAAACACAACATGAGAACTTTGTGAAGCCCACAGAAGTATCAATAGCCGAATTGATCATGCAGAAGAAACGATATCAGAGACTGAAGATCAACTTAATAAAAGAAGGTGGAAGAGAAGATCAACTTAATAAAAGAAGGTTGAAGACAAGCCTCCAAGAAATATGGGACTATGTGAAATGACCAACCTATGACCGATTGGCATACTTGAAAGTCATGGGTAGAATGGAACAAAGTTGGAAAACACACTTCAGATTATTATCCAGGAGAACTTCCCCAACCAAGCAAGACAGGCCAACACTCAAATTCAGGAAATACAGAGAACACGACTAAGATACTCCTCGAGAAGAGCAACCCCAAGACATATAATCGTCAGATTCTCCAAGATTGGAAAAAAGGAAAAAATGTTAAGGGCAGCCAGAGAGAAAGGTCAGGTTACATACAAAGGGAAGCCCATGATACTAACAGCGATCTCTGCAGAAACTAGAAGAGAGTGGGGGCCAATATTCCGCATTCTTAAAGAAAAATATTTCGAATCCAGAATTTCGTATCCAGCCAAACTAAGCTTCAGAACCATAGGATAAATAAAATCCTTTCCAGACAAGCAAATGCTGAGGGATTTTATCACCACCAGGCCTGGATTACAAGAGCTTCTGAAGGAAGTACTAAATATGGAAAGAAAAAACCAGTACTAGCCACTGCAATAACACACCAAAATATAAATAGCAATGACACTATGAAGAAACTGCTTCAACTAATGTGCCAACTAACTAGCTAGCATGAGGACAGGATCAAATTTACACATAATAATATTAACCTTAAATTTAAGTGGACTAAATGTCCCAATTAAAAGACAAAGATTGGCAAATTGGATAAAGAGTCAAGAGCCATTGGTGTGCTGTATCTAGAAGACCTATCTCATGTGCAAAGATACACATGGGCTCAAAATTAAGAAATGTAGAAATATTTACCAAGTAAATGAAAAACAAAAAAAAAGCAGGAGTTGAAATCCTGGTCTCTGATAAAACAGACTTTAAAGCAACTGAGATTAAAAAAAAAAAAAAAAAAAGACAAAGAAGGGCATAACATAATGGTAAAGGAATCAATGCAACAAGAAGAGCTAACAATTCTAAATATATATTCACCTAATACAGGAGCACCCAGATTCATAAAACAAGTTCTTAGAGACCTACACAGAGGCTTAGATTCCCACACAATAGTAGTGGGAGACTTTAACACTCCACTGTCAATATAAGACAGATCAATGAGACAGAAAATTAACAATATTCAGGACTTGAACTGAGCTCTGGATGAAGTGGACCTAATAGACATCTACAGAACTCTCCACCCCAAATCAACAGAATATGCATTCTTCTCAGCACCTCATCAGACGTTTTCTAAAATTGACCACATAATTGGAAGTAAAACTCTCCTCAGGAAACGCAAAATAACAGAAATCATAACAGTCTCTCAGAACACAGTGCAATCAAATTAGAACTCAGCATTAAGAAACTTTCTCAAAACTGCACAACTACATGGAAATTGAACAACTCACTTCTGAATGACTACTAGGTAAATAACAAAATTAAGGCAGAAATAAAGAAGTTCTTTGAAACCAGTGAGAACAAAGAGACAACATACCAGAATTTCTGGGACACAGCTAAAGCAGCTTTAAGAGGAAACTTTATAACACTAAATGCCCACATTAGAAAGCTGGAAAAATCTGAAATTGACCCCTAACATCACAATTAAAAGAACTAGAGAAGCAGGAACAAACAAATTCAAAAGCAATCGGAAGACAAGAAATAAATAAGATGAGAGCAGAACTGAAGGAGTTAGAGAAACAAAAAAGACTTAAAAAAAAATCAATGAATCCAGGAGCTGGTTTTTTGAAAATATTAACAACATAGATATGTCACTAGCTAGCTTAATAAAGAAGAAAAGAGAGAAGAATAAAATAGACACAATAAAAAATAATAAAGGGTATATCATGACTGGTCCCACGGAAATGCAAACTAACATCAGAGCATACTATAAACACCTCTACGCAAATAAACTAGAAAATCTGGAAGAAATGAATAAATTCCTGAACACACACACCCTCCCAAGACTAAACCAGGAAGAAGTCGAATTCCTGAATACACCAGTGACAAGTTCTGAAATTGAGGCAGCAATTAATAGCCCCCCAACCAAAACCAAAAAAAGTCCAGGACCAGACAGATTCACAGCTGAATTCTACCAGAGGTACAAAGAGGATCTGGTACCATTCCTTCTGAAACTATTCCAAACAACAGAAAAAGAGGGACTCCTCCATAACTCATTTTATTAGGCCAGCATCATTCTAATACCAAAATCTGGCAGAGACACAACAAAAAAAAGAAAATTTCAGGCCAATATCCACGATGAACATCAGTGTGAAAATCCTTGATAAAATACTGGCAAACTGAATCCAGCAGCACATCAAAAAGCTTATCCACCAAGATCAAGTTGACTTCATCCCTGGAATGCAAGTCTGGTTCTATATATGCAAATCAATAAACATAATTTATCATACAAACAGAACCAATGGCAAAAACCACATGATTATCTTAATAGATGAGAAAAGACCCTCAATAAAATTCAACATCCCTTCATGCTAAAAGCTCTCAGTAAACCAGGTATTGATGGAACATATCTTTAAATAATAAGAGATATTTATGACAAACCCATACCCAATATCACACTGATTGGGCAAAAGCTGAAAGCATTCCCTTTGAAAACTGGCTCAAAACATGGATGCCCTCTCTCACTACTCCTATTCAACATAGGATTGGAAGTCTTGGCCAGGGCAATCAGGCAAGAGAAAGGCATAAAGTGTATTCAAATAGGAAGAAAGGAAGTCAAATTGTCTCTGTTTGCAGATGACATGATTGTATATTTAGAGAACCCCATCATTTCAGTCCCAAAACTCTTTAAGCTGATAAGCAAATTCAGCAAAATCTCAGGATACAATATCAATGTGCAAAAATCACTAGTATTTCTATACACCAACAATAGACAAGCAGAGAGCCAAATCATGAGTGAACTCCCATTCACGATTGCAACAAAGAGGATAAAATACACAGGAATATAACTTACAAGGGACCTGAAGGACCTCTTCAAGGAGAACAACAAACCACTGCTCAAGGAAATAAGGGAGGACACAAACAAATGGAAAAACATTCCATCCTCATGGATAGGAATAATTAGTCTCATGAAAATGGCCATACTGCCCAAATTAATTCATATATTCAATACTATTTGCATCAAAATACCATTGACATTCTTCACAGAATTAAAAGAAGCTACTTAAAAATTTATATGGAAATAAAAAGAGCATGAATAGCCAAGACAATTCTAAGCAAAAAGAACAAAGCTGGAGGCTTCACCCTACCTGACTTCAAACTATACTACAAGGCTACAGTAACCAAAACAGCATGGTACTTGCACCAAAATGGACACATAGACCAATGGACCAGAATAGGGACCTCAGAATTAAAGCCACACATCTACAACCATCTGATCTTTGCAAAACCTGGTCATATACAGAAAACTGAAACTGAACCCCTTCTGTACACCTTATATAAAAATTAACTCAAGATGGAATCCAAGTTCTTCAGTTTTGGAACTCAGACTGACTCTCCTTGTTCCTCAGCCTGCAGATGGCTTATTGTGGGACCTTGTGATCATGTGAGTCAACACTTAATTATATATTTTATATATCCCATTAGTTCTGTCTCTCTAGAGAAACCTGACTAACACAGGGTGTCAGGCATGAATCTTTCAACTGGTGAGAAAAACATGTCACTTATTTTCCCTACATAACCATCACGGTATCTTATGTATAATTCACATTTTTATCACTTATATATGCTCAAATGGGTTTGTGGAAAACTATAAACCTACCAAAAATAAAGTATGAACTATAAATTTATCATAAATTATTTCAATCTCTTTTTTTTGGGGGGGGGGCAGGAAGGATCCAGTATGGGAGAAAGATGTAAGCTGGGAGGCTAGGCCAGTCTCTCTTTTCACATTTTTCTGCCTGCTTATATTCTAGCCAAGCTGGCAACTGATTAGATTGTGCCCATTCCAGATTAAGGGTCGGTCCGCCTTTCCCAGCCCACTGACTCAAATGTTAATCTCTTTTGGCAACACCCTCACAGACATGCCCAAGATGAGTACTTTGCAACCTTCAATCCAATCAAGTTGACATTCAGTATTAACCATCACACACACCTATAACAAAAGACAGATTGACAAGAGAAAAAGATACCATATTTATTTGACCAAAGTAAATGTGATATAGGAGGCTTCAGAAATGAAGACCCAAAGACCCAGGAAAAACTGTAATTTTAGGCCAAATCTAATGAAAGAAGTGGATAATTGTGGAGAAATATGAACAGACAAAAAAAAGAGGATGATCTAATGGTGTAGGGCAGGATATCTGTCACATGAAATTCTTATGACCTACTTTTAGGGGAGGAAGGTCAGAGAATTTTCATGAACAGCTCTCACACAGAAAGGCTCACAGGTGGAAGAAACTGGCCTTGTTTCAGATAAGTCTTTGGACTTGGACTTTTGAGTTAATGCTGGAACAAGTTAAGACTTTGGGGGACTGACGGAAGGGCATAATTGTGCTTTGAAATGTGAGAACATAAGATTTGGAGGGACCAGGGGTGAAGTAATATAGCTTGACAGTGTCCTCACCCAAATGTCATATTGAATTGTAGTTCCCATAATCCCCACGTGTCATGGGAAGGACCAGGTGGAGATAATTGAATCATGGGGGTGTTTTCCCCCATCCTGTTCTCATGATGGTTAGTTCTTATGAGATCTGATGGTTTTATAAGGGTCTTTTCCCCAACTTTGCTCTGCACTTCTCCTTGCTGCCACCATGTGAAGAAGAATGGATGTGTTTGCTTCCCTTTCTAATATGACTGTAGGTTTCTTGAGGCCTCCCCAGCCATCCTGAACTATGGGTCAATTAAACTTCTTTCTCTTATAAATTAAAAAAAAAAAAAAAAAAAAGATGGACTAAAGGCTTAAATGAAAAACGCAATATCATAAAAATCCCAAAAGAAAATTGAGGCAATGCCATTTAGGAAATAGCCATGAGCAAAATTCTATAATGAAATCACCAAAAGCAATTGCAGCAAAAGCTAAAATTGACAAGCAGGATCTAATTAAACTTAACAGTTTATGTACAGCAAAAGAAACTGTCATCAGAGCAAACAGGCCACCTACAGAATAGGAGAAAACTTTTTCAATATACCTGTCTAACAAAGGTCTAATATCCAGAATTTTTAAGAAACTTGGGCTGCATGTGGTGGCTCACGCCTGTAATCCCAGGATTTTGGGAGGCTGAGGAGTGTGAATGACCTGAGGTCAGGAATTTGAGACCGGTCTGGTAAACATGGTGAAACCCCATTTCTACTAAAAATATGAAAAATTAACTTGATATGGTGGCGCCCCTGTAATCCCAGCTACTCTGAAGGCTGAAACAGGAGAATCACTTGAGCCCAGGAGGTGGAGTTTGCAGTGAACCGAGATTGTGCCACTGTACTCCATCCTGGGCGACAGACCAAGATCCTGCCTCAAAAAAATAAAATAAAAATAAAAATAAAATAAAAAATGGCATTTACAAGGAACTTTGCCAATTTAGAAGAAAATGACAAACCCTATCAAAAATTGGACAAAGGACATGAACAGACACTTCTCAAAAGAAGACATTTTTGCAGCCAACAAACATGAAAGAAAGCTCAACATCACTGATCATTAGAGAAATGCAAATCAAAACCACAATGAGATACCATCTCAGTCCAGTCAGAATGATGATCATTAAACAGTCAAGAAACAACAGATCCTGGGAGGCTGTGGAGAAATAGGAACGCTGTTACACTCTTGGTGTGACTGTAAATTAGTTCAACCACTGTGGAAGACAATGTGGTAATTCCTCAAGGATCTAGAACCAGAAATACCATTTGACCAAGCAATCCCATTACTAAGTATATGCCCAAATGAATATAAATAATTCTTATTAAGAAACATGCACATGTATGTTTATTGCAGCAGTATTCACAATAGCAAAGACATGGAACCAACCCAAATGTCCATCAATTATAGACTGGGTAAAGAAAATGTGGTACTTATACATCATGGAATACTATTCAGCCATATAAAGAAATGGGATAATGTCCTTTGCAGGGACACAGGAAAAGCTAGAAGCCATCATCCTCAGCAAACTAACACAGGACCAGAAAACCAAACACTGCATGTTTTCACTTGTAAGTGGGAGCTGAACAATAAGAACACATGGACACAGGGAGGGGAACAACATACACCAGGGCCTGTTGGGGCCCAGGAAGAGGGAGAGCATCAGAACAAATAGCTAATGCATGTGGGGATTAATACTTAGCTGATGGGTTGATAGGTGGAGCAAACCACCTTGGCACACGTTTATGTATGTAACAAACCTGCATGCTCTGCACATGTATCCTGGAACCTAAAATAAAATTTAAAAAATTATTCCAGGCATGCAAGGATGGTTACACATATGCATTCCTATGAGTGTGATATATTCCATCAACAGAAAAAAATGACAAGAAGTGTATAGTCATTTCAATAGATGCAGAAAAAGCATTTGGTAAAGTTTGACACCTCTTCATGATGAAAAACTTTCAATAAACTAGGCAACGAAGAAACATATCTTAACATAATAATGGCTATATATTACAAACCCACAGTTAACATCATACTGAATTGAGAAAAAACTGAAAATCTCTTTTTTAAATTTTTATTTTAGGTTCAGGAGCACAAGTGAAAGTTTGTTATATAGGTATACTGGGTGTCATGGAAGTTTGGTGTACAGATTATTCTACCAACCAGCTAATCAGCTTGGTACCCGATAGGTAGGTTTGTTTTGTCCTCATCCTCCTCCCAATTTCAACCATCCAGTAGGTCCCTGTGTCAGTCATTTCCTTCTTTGTGTCCATGTGTACTCAATGTTTAACTTCCACTTACAAATGAGAACATGCAATATTCAGTTTTCTGTTCCTGTGTCAGTTGCTTAGAATAGTGGCCTCCAGTTTCATTCGTGTTGCTACAAAGGACATAATCTCATTCTTTTTTATTGCTGTGTAATATCCCATTGTGTATATATACCACATTTTCTTTATCCAGTCTACCATCGATGGGCATTTAGGTTGATTCCATGTCTTTCCTATTGTGAACAGTGCTTCAATGAACATATTCATGCATACATCTTTATGGTAGAATAACATATTTCTTTCAGTATATACTCAATAATATAATTGCTGGGTTACATGGTAATTCTGTTTTAAATTTTTTGAGAAATTAACAAACTGCTTTCAAAAATGACTGAACTGATTTACATTTTCATCAGCAGGGCAACAAGTGAGCTCTTGTCTCCAAAACCTCACTAGCATCTATGATTTTTTGACTTATAATTAACAGCCATTCCTACTGGTGTGAGACAATACCTCACTGTGGTTTTGATTTGCATTTCTCTAATAATTATGGATGTTGAGCATTTCTTTATATGCTTGTTGGCCACATGTAGGTCTTGCTGAAGATCAAATGTTTTTAAGTTTTTGGCAGTATTTCTGGGCTCTGTATTCTGTTCCATTGGTCTGTAAGTCTTTTATTGTACCAGTCCCATGCTGTCTTGAATACTGTAGCCTCACAGTGTGGTTTGAAGTCAGGTGATGCGATGTCTCCAGCTTTGTTTCTTTTGCTTAGTATTGACTTGGCTATTCAGGCTTTTTAAAAGGTTCCACAGGAAATTTAAAATAGTTTTTTTTTCTACTGTTTCAAAATCAATCATAACCAATCTTAACTTATTTCAGCATCAACTCAAAAGTCCAAGTTCAATGTCTCATGTGAGGCATCCTTCTACCTAGGATCCTGTAAAATAAAAGACAAGTTTTTTTCTTCCAAGATACGATGGGGGAAACAGGCATTGTGTAAATGTTTCCTTTTGAAAAAGGAGAAATTGCTCAAAACAAAGGGACTATAGGCCCCATGCAAGCCCGGTATCCGGCAGAACAGTTATTAAATCTTAAATCTCCAACATGATCTCCTTTTACTCCGCATCTTACATCCAGGCCACATTGATGCAAGGGATGGGCTCCAGGGCCCTAGGCAGCTCCTCTGCCCCTCTCCTGTGGCTCTGCAGGGTACAGCCCTTGTGGTTGTTTTCCCAAGCTGGTTTTGAGTGCCTGTAACTTTTCCAAGTGCATGGGGCAATTTGTCAATGAATTTACCATTCCGCTGTCTGGAGGATAGTGGCCCTCTTCTCACAGCTCTACTAGGAAGTGCCCCAGTGTGGACCCTGTGGGGGAGCTCCAACCCCACATTTCCCTTCTTCATGGCCTTAGTAGAGGTTCTCCATGAGGGTTCAACCCCTGCTTCAGACATCTGCCTGACATCCAGATGTTTCCATACATCCTCTGAAATCTCGGCAGAGGTTCCTGTGATGGTTAATATTGAGAGTCAACTTGATTGAATTGAAAGATGCAAAGTATTGTTCCTGGGTGTGTCTGTAAGGGTGTTGCCAAAGGAGATTAACATTTGAGTTAGTGTACTGGAGAGGCAGACACATCCTGAATCTGCGTGGGCACCATCTAATCAGTTATCAAGCATGGATAGAATAAAGCAGGTAGAAGTTGGATGGACTCGACTTGCTCAGTTTTCCAGCTTTCATCTTTCTCCTGTGTTGGATGCTTCCCACCTTTGAACATCAGACTCAGTGTTCTTCAGGTTTTGGACTCTTTGACTTGCACCAGTGATTTTTCCAGGGCCGTCAACCCTGGGCCTTTTCTTGGGCCTTCAGTCACAGGCTGAAGTTTACACTGTCCATTTCCCTACTTTTGAGGTTTTGGGACTCAGACTGGCTTTCTTGTTCCTCAGATTGCAGACAGCCTATTTTGGGACTTCACCTTATGATTGTGTGAGTCGATCATCCTTAATAAATTTCCTTTCATATATATATCTATCCTATCATATATACATCTATCCTATTAGTTCCTATTAGTTCTATCCTATTAGTTCTGTCCCTCTAGAGACCCTGACTAATACAGATTTTGGTACCAGGACAGAATTTTAAAAATGGATTTTTCATTGATTGTGGGGGTTTTGGAGTTGGCTGCTTAATAGCATTACACCCCAAAATGTTAACGCCTCTACTTTAAATAGTGTGGAGACCACTGATAGTCCTTGTCATTAACTGTTTAGAGAGTTATAAAAAAATGCCCTTGATACTTTTGATTCACCACTCATGAAAGGCAATGAGTTTACTGACTCTCTATATAATACTATTGACCATATGTATCAAACCAAGAAATATAATGAAGTTGGTTGGTTGCTCCTATATTTGCTGAACAAAATGAAGAAAGGAAAGGATAAGCTAAGCAATTCTAACTTCTGGCTTCAGAAGCACATACTGAGCTCCAAGTCTTCTAAGATTGTCCTTAGTGAGGGTCTTATCTCCTATGGACAGAAAGCTGAAATTGTGGAAAATCAGATACAAGCTCCTATCATTAGAGTGGCTGACCTACAACAAAAGGTACACACTCAGTCTTGCCAGGTGTCTACTTTTAAAGTGAGAACATTAATTGGGAAAGAACGAGACCCTGAAACTTGGAATGGGGACCTGTGGAAAAACCCTGACAAAGCTGGTGACAACATTCCCTGCCCTACCTATGCTGATATTAGCCTATCCACCTTTGTCTGAGAACAATTTAATCATGCACTGCCCAGTGAAACAGTGATGGCCTACCCTGAGGCAATTGCCAAGTAAGAAAATGCTGATTCTTTTCAGGACCCACCCCAATACCCCTGTTTGCTTCTAGACCTATAACTAGACACAAGTCCTGGCATTCCCCTAGAGGTAAGGTTCAGAGTGTGACCCACAAGGAGGTTTACTACACTTCAAAATAACTGCTTGAGTTTTCTAATTTATTATTTTTAAATTATACTTTAAGTTCTGGGTTACATGTGCAGAATGTGCAGTTTTGTTACTTAGGTCCTTTGCAGGGACATGGATGAAGTTGGAAACCATCATCCTCAGCATACTATCACCAGATCAGAAAACCAGACACCTCATGTTCTCACTCATAAGTGGGAGTTGAACAATGAGAACACACAGACACAGGGAAGGGATCATCACACATCGGGGCCTGTGGGGGGCAGAGGCTAGGGGAGGGATAACATTAGGAGAAATACCTAATGTAGATCACCTACAAAGGGAACCCTCATCTAACAACAGATCATTCAGCAGAAACACTACAAGCCAGAAGAAACTGGAGGCCTATATTCAGCATTCTTTTTTTATGGTTTTTTATTTTTTTAATACTTTAAGTTCTAGGGTACATGTGCACAACAGGCAGGTTTGTTACATATGTATATATGTGCCATGTTGGTTGCTGCACCCATTAACTCATCATTTACATTAGGTATATCTCCTAATGTTATCCCTCCCTGCCCCACCCCATGACAGGCCCCAGTGTGTGATGTTCCCCTTCCTGTGTCCAAGTTTTCTGATTGTTCATTTCCCACCTATGAGTGATAACATGCAGTGTTAGGTTTTCTGTTCTTGTGATAGTTTGCTGAGAGTGATGGTTTCCAGCTGCATCCATGTCCCTACAAAGGACATGAATTCATCCTTTTTTATGGCTGTGTAGTATTCCATGGTGTATATGTGCCACATGTTCTTAATGCAGTCTATCATTGATGGGCATTTGGGTTGGTTCCAAGTATTTGCTATTGTGAATAGTGCCACAATAAACATACGTGTGCATGTGTCTTTATAGCAGCATGATTTATAAGCCTTTGGGTATATAAGCAGTAATGGGATGGCTGGGTCAAATGGTATTTCTGGTTCTAGATCCTTGAGGAATCGCCACGCTGTTTTCCACAATGGTTGAACTAGTTTACAGTCCCACCAACAGTGTAAAAGTGTTCCTATTTCTCCACATCCTCTCCAGCACCTGTTGTTTCCTGACTTTTTAATGATTGCCATTCTAACTGGTGTGAGATGGTATCTCATTGTGGTTTTGATATGCATTTCTCTGATGGTGAGTGATGATGAGCATTTTTTCATGTGTCTGTTGGCTGTATGAATGTCTTCTTTTGAGAAGTGTCTGTTCATATACTTTGCCCACTTTTTGATGGGGTTGTTTGATTTTCTCTTGTAAATTTGTTTAAGTTCTTTGTAGATTCTGGATATTAGCCCTTTGTCAGATGGCTAGATTGCAAAAATGTTCTCCCATTCTATAGGTTGCCTGTTCACTCATGATAGTTTCCTTTGCTGTGCAGAAGCTTTTTCATTTAATTAGATTCAATCTGTCAATTTTGGCTTTTTTGGCCATTGCTTTTGGTGTTTTAGACATGAAGTCTTTGTCCTTGCCTATGTCCTGAGTGGCATTGCTCAGGTTTTATTCTAGGATTTTTATGGTCCTAGGTCTTACATTTAAGTCTTTAATCCATCTTGAGTTAATTTCTATACAAGGTGTATAGAAAAGGTCCAGTTTCACTTTTCTGCATATGGCTAGCCAGTTTTCCCAACACCATTTATCAAATAGGGAATCATTTCCCCATTGCTTGTGTGTGTCAGGTTTGTCAAAGATCAGATGGTGGTAGATGTGTGGTGTTATTTCTGAGACCTCTGTTCTGTTCCATCAGTCTACATATCTGTTTTGGTACAAGTACCACGCTATTTTGGTTACCGTAGCCTTCTAGTAAAGTTTGAAGTCAGGTAGCATGATGACTCCAGCTTTGTTCTTCTTGCCCAAAATTGCCCTGGCTTTGCGGGCTCTTTTTTGGTTCCATATGAAGTTTAAAGTAGTTTTTATCAATTCTGTGAAGAAAGTCAGTAGTAGCTTGATGGGAATAGCATTGAATCTTTAAATTACTTTGGATAGTAAGGCCATTTTCACGGTATTGATTCTTGCTATCCATGAGCATGAAATGTTTTTCCATTTGTTTGTGTCCTCTCTTATTTCCTTCAGCAGTGGTTTGTAGTTCTCCTTGAAGAGGTTCTTCAGATCCTTTGTAAGTTGGATTCCTAGGTATTTTATTCTCTTAGTAGCAATTGTGAATGGGAGTTCACTTATGATTTGGCTCTCTGTTTGTCTGTTATTGGTGTATAGAAATTTTTGTGATTTTTGCACATTGATTTTGTATCCTGAGACTTTGCTGAAGTTGTTCATCAGCTTAAGGAGATTTTGAGCTGAGACAATGGGGTTTTCTAAATATAAAATCATGTCATCTGCAAACAGAGACAATTTGACTTCCTCTCTTCCTATTTGAATACCCTTTATTTCTTGCTCTTGCATGATTGCCCTTGCCAGAACTTCCAATACTATGTTGAATAGGACTGGTGAGAGAGGGCATCCTTGTCTTGTGCCGGTTTTCAAAGGGAATGCTTCCAGGTTTTGCCCATTCAGTGTGATATTGGCTGTGGGTTTGTCATAAATAGCTATTATGTTGAGATATGATCCATCAATACCTAGTTTATTGAGAGCTTGTGAAAGGCTGTTGAATTTTGTCAAAGGCCTTTTCTGCATCTGTTGAAATAATCATGTGGTTTTTGTCATTGGTTATGTTTATGTGATGGATTCCATTTATTGATTCGAGTATGTTGAACCAGCCTTGGATCCCAGGGATGAAGCCAACTTGATCGTGTTCGATAAGCTTTTTGATGTGCTGCTGGATTCTGTTTGGGCCAGTATTTTATTGAGGATTTTTGCATCGATGTTCATCAGAGATATTGTCCCAAAATTCTCTTTTTTTATTGTGTCTCTGCCAGGCTTTGGTATCACATGGTGATGGCCTCTTAAATGAGTTAGGGAGGATTCCCTCTTTTCATATTGATTGGAATAGCTTCAGAAGGAATGGTACCAGCTCCTCTTTGTACCTCTGGTAGAATTCAGCTGTGAAGCCATCTGGTCTTGGACTTTTTCTTTTTCTTTTTCTTTTTTTTCGTTGGTAGGCTATTAATTACAGCTTCAATTTAAGAACCTGTTAATGATCTATTCAGAGATTTAACTTCTTTCTGATTTAGTCTTGGGATGGTGTATATGTCCAGGAATGTATCCATTTCTTCTAGATTTTCTAGTTTATTTGTGTAGAGGTGTTTATAGTATTCTCTGATGGTAGTTTATATTTCTGTGGGATTGGTGGTGATATCTCCTTTATCATTTTTATTGCATCTATTTGATTCTTCTTTTTTCTTTTTTAGTCTTACTAGCATTTTATCTATTTTATCTTTAAAAAAACAAACAGCTCCTGGATTCATTGATTTTTTGAAGCATTTTTTTGTATGTGTCTCTATCTTCTTCAGTTCTGCTGTGATCTTAGTTATTTCTTATCTTCTGCCGGCTTTTGAATTTGTTTGCTCTTGCTTCTCTAGTTCTTTTAATTGTGATGTTAATTGTCAATTTTAGATCTCTCCTGCTTTCTCTTGTGGGCATTTAGTGCTATAAATTCCCCTCTACACACTGCTTTAAATATGTCCCGGAGATTCTGCTATGTTGTGTCATTGTTCTCATTCGTTTCAAAGAACATCTTTATTTCTGCATTCATTTCGCTATTTACCCAGTAGTCATTCAGGAGCAGGTTGTTCCGTTTCCATGTAGTTGTGAAGTTTCTAGTGAGATTCTTAATCCTGAGTTCTAATTTGATTGCTGTGTGGTCTGATATACAGTTTGCTGTAATTTCTGTTCTTTTACATTTGCTGAGGAGTGTTTTACTTCGAATTATGTGGTCAATTTTGGAATAAGTGCGATGTGGTGCTGAGAAGAATGTACATTCTGTTGATTTGGGGTGGAGAGTTCTGTAGATGTCTATTAGGTACGCTTGGTCCAGAGCTGAGTCCAAGTCCTTGATATCCTTGTTAATTTCTGTCTCATTGATCTCTCTAATATTGACAGTGGGGTGTTAACGTCTCCCATTATTATTGTGCAGGAGTCCAAGTCTCTTTGTAGGTCTCTAAGAACTTGCTTTGTAAATTTGGGTGCTCCTGTATTGGGTGCTTATATATTTAGGATAGTTAGCTCTTCTTGTTGAATTGATCCCTTTAGCAATATGTATGGGCCTTCTTTGTCTCTTTTGATCTTTGTGGATTTAAAGGCTGTTATATCAAAGACCAGGATTGCAACCCCTGCTTTATTTTGCTTTCCATTTGCTTTGCAGATCTTCATCCAGTCTTTTATTTTGAGCCCATGTGTATCTTTGCATGTGAGATGTGTCTCCTTAATACAGCAACTGATAGATCTTGACTCTTTATCCAATTTGCCAGTTCGTGTCTTTTAATTGTGGTATATATAGCCCATTTACATTTAAGGTTAATATTGTTATTTGTGAATTTGATCCTGTCATTATGATGCTAGCTGGTTATTTTGCCTGCTAATTGATGCAGTTTCTTCATAGCGTTGATGGCCTTTACAATTTGGCATGTTTTTCAGTGGCTGGTACTGGTTGTTCCTATCTGTGTTTAGTGCTTCCTTCAGGAGCTCTTGTAGGGCAGGCCTGGTGGTGACAAAATCTCTCAGCATTTGCTTGTCTGGAAATGATTTTATTTCTCCTTCACTAGTGAAGCTTAGTTTGGCCTTAGTTTGGCTGGATACAAAATTCTGTGTTGAAAATTCTTTTCTTTAAGAATGTTGAATATTGGCCCCCACTCTCTTCTGGTTTGTAGAGTTTCTGCAGAGAGATATGCTGTTAGTCTGATCGGCTTCCCCTTGTGGGTAACAGGACTCTTTCTCTCTGGCTGCCCTTAACATTTTTTCCTTCATTTCAACCTTGGTGGATCTGACAATTATGTGTCTTGGGGTTGCTCTTCTCGAGGAATATCTTTGTGCTATTCTCTGTATTTCCTGAATTTCAATGTTGTCCTGCCTTCCTACTTTGGGGAAGTTCTCCTGGATAAGATCCTGAAGAGTGTTTTCTTACTTGGTTCCATTCTCTCCATCACTTTCAGGCACACCAATCAAATGTAGATTTGGTCTTTTCACATAGTCCCATATTTCTTGGAGGGTTTGTTTCTTTCTTTTCCCTCATTTTTCTCTAATCTTGTCTTCTCAGTTTATTTCATTAGTTTGATCTTCAATCACTGATATCCTTTCTTCCACTTGATTGAATCAGCTATTGAAGCTTGTGTATGCTTCACAAAGTTCTCGTACTATGGTTTTCAGCTAGGTCATTTAAGCTCTTCTCTACACTGGTTATTCTAGTTAGCTGTTCGTCTAACCTTTTTTCAAGGTTTTTAGCTTCCTTGTGATGCATTAGAACATGCTCCTTTGGCTCATAGAAGTCTGTTATTACCGACCGTCTGAAGCCTACTTCTGTCAACTTGTCAAACTCATTCTCCTTCCAGTTTTGTTCCCTTTCTGGTGAGGAGTTGTGTTGCTTTGGAGGAGAAGAGGCATTCTGGTTTTTGTTATTTTCAGCCATTCTGCTCTGGTTTCTCCCCATCTTTGTGGTTTTATTTACCTTTGGTCTTTGATGTTTTTGACCTATGTATGGGGTTTTGGTGTGGATGTCCTTTTTGTTGATGTTGATGCTGTTCCTTTCTGTTTGTTAGTTTTCCTTCTAACAGACAGGCTCCTCCGCTGCAGGCCTGTTGGAGTTTGCTGGAGGTCCACTCCAGACCCTGTTTGCCTGGGTATCACCAGCAGAGGCTGCAGAACAGCAAATATTGCTGCCTGATCCTTCGTCTGGGAGCTTTCATCCCAGAGGGGCACTCACCTGCATGAGGTGTCTGTTGGCCCCTACTGGGAGGTGTCAGGCTACACGGGGGTCAGGGACCCACTTAAGGAGGCAGTCTGTCCATTATCGGAACTCAAATGCCATGCTGTGAGAACCTATGCTCTCTTCAGAGCTGTCAGGCAGAGATGTTTAAGTCTGGAGAAGCTGTCTGCTGCCTTTTGATCAGATATGCCCTTCCCCCAGAGGTGGAATCTAGAGAGGCAATAGGCCTTGCTCAGCTGTGGTGGGCTCTGCCCAGTTCGAGCTTCCCTGCCAGTTTGTGTACACTGTGAACATAGAACGGCCTACTCAAGCCTCAGCAATGGTGGATGCCCCTCCCCCTGCCAAGCTCCCACATCCCAGTGAGCAAGGTTCCGTGGGGGTGGAACCCACTGAATCAGTTACGGGAGGGCATCTCCTTGTCTGTCGGTTGTGAAGACCATAGGAAAAGTATGGTACTTGGGCAGGAGTGTACCACTCCTCCAGGTACAGTCACTCATGGCTTCCCTTGGCTAGGAAAGGGAAATCCCCTGATTCTTTGCACTTCCTGGGTGAGGTGATGCCCCGCCCTGCTTTGGCTTGCCCTCTGTGGGCTGAACCCACTTTCCAACCTGTCTCAATGAGATGAACCAGTTACCTATGTTGGAAATTCAGAAATTACCCATCTTCTGCGTCAATCTCACTGGGAACTGTAGAGTGGAGCTGTTTCTATTTGGTCATCTTGGAAGTGACTGTGTTTTCTAATTTATATAAGCAGAAATCTGGAGAACAGGCACAGGAATGGATAATTAAGGATCTGGAATAATGGTGGAAGGGAAATAAAGATGGATCAGGCTGAATTTATTGAAATATGGATCAAAAGATGGCCCATTGTGAGCATGCTGGAAATGTCTGATCTCCCTTGGTTTAATGTAGAGGGATGGATCCGAAGGCTTAGGGATATTGGAATGCTGGAGTGGATTAGTCACTTTAGACCTACTCAACCCAGGCAGGGCGTGGGTGGTGGTTCCAAAAGACAAAGCCTTGACCAACACTTTGCAAAATAGATTTGTGAGGGCAGCATCTGCATCCTTGAAAACCTCTGTGATTGCTCTTCTCTGTATGTCAGATCTTACAGTGGGAACTGCAGTCACTCAACCACAAAATTTAAGTGCAATGGGAATAATTGTATCCCGGGGAGGCAGAGGCAAAGTGGCAGTACTCAACTGTCAAAGGCTACATGAGCATAGTTACCATAATGGACAGCAGAAGTAAAACAGCAATCAGAATAGTCTGACATGTGTAGAGCTCTGGCACTGGTTAATCACAGTGTTCCTAGAATGAAATTAATAGGAAGCCTACTGCATTCTTACTTAATTTGTATAAGCAGAAATCTTCCAGGTCGATTGAACAAAACACTAATTTGAATTATAAAAATATAGAATCATGGCCCTTCAATGAATTTCCAGACTTGAACGAGTTTACAGACCGAGAACTCCTTGAATGAAGAGGAGGCAGTGTCCGCTTGAGGTAGGGTCCCACTGCTCTACTGACAATTTATACTGTTAATCTTTCTTCCATTTTCCTCAAGGAGACCTTCAGCCTTTTACCAGAGTAACTGTACTGGGGACAGGAGAAAAATCAGATTTCTCAGGGACTACTGGACACTGGCTCTGAACTGATGTTGATTCCGCGGGACCCAAAACGTCATTGTGGTTCTCCCGTTAAAGTTGAGGCTTATGGAGGTCAGGTAATTAAATGGAATTATAGCTCAGGTTTGATTTACGGTGGGTCCAGTTGGTCTCTGTAATCATCCTGTGGTCATTTCCCCAATGCCAGAACGGATAATTGGCATAGACATAGATTTAGCAGGTGGCAGAATCCCCACATTGGCTCCCTGACTGGTAGGGTGAGGGCTATTATGGTGGAAAAGGCCAAATGAAAGATATTAGAGCTGCCTCTACCTAGAAAAATAGTAAGTCACAAATAATATTGCATCCCTGGAGGGATTGCAGGGCTTAGTGTCACCATCAAGGACTTGGAAGATGGAGGGGTGGTGATTTCCATCACATTCCCATTCAGCTCTCCTGTTTGGCCTGTGCAGAAGACAGCTAGATCTTGGATAATGACAGTGGATTATCATAAGCTCAAATGATGACTCCAATTGCAGCTGCTATACTAGATGTGGATTTATTGCTTGAACAAATTGAAACATGTCCTCATGCCTGGTATGCAGCCATTGATTTGGCAAATGCCTTTTTCTTCATTCCTGTCCATAAGGTCCACTGGAAACAATTTGACTTCAGCTGGTAAGGCCAGCAATATACATTTACTGTCCTACCTCAGGGGTACATTAACTTTTCAGCTTTTTGTAATAATCTTGTTTGCAGAGATCTTGATTGTTTTTTCCTTCCACAGGATATCACACTGATCCATTATATTGATGACATTATGCTGGCCAGGCATGGTGGCTCACGCCTGTAATCCCAGCACTTTGGGAGGCTGAGGCGGGTGGATCACCTGAGGTCGGGAGTCGAGACCAGTCTGATCTACATGGAGAAACCCCGTCTCTACTAAAAATACAAAATTAGCTGGGCATGGTGGTGCATATGCCTGTAATCCTAGCTACTTGGGAGGCTGAGGGAGGAAAATCGCCTGAACCCAGGAGACGGAGGTTGCAGTGAGCCGAGATGAATCCATTGCACTCCAGCCTGGGCAACAGAGTGAAACTCTTTCTCAAAAAACAAACAAAAAATAAAACAAACAAACAAACAAAAAACCGATGGATGACATTATCCTGATTGGATTCAATGAGTGAGAAGTAGCAAACACACTGTACTTATTGGTGACACATTTGCATGCCAGGCAACTGGAAATGAATCTGACTGAAATCCAGGGACCTTCTACCTCAGTAAAGTTTCTAGGGGTCCAGTAATATGGGGCCTGTCTAGATATTCCTTCTAAGGTGAAAGATTTGTTGCTGCATTAGGCTCCTCCTAAAACCAAGAAAGAGGCACAACGTCTAGTTGGTCTATTTAAGTTTTAAAGGCAGCACATTCCTCATTTGGATGTGTTAATCTGGCCCATTTATTGAGTGACCCAAAAAGCTGCCAGTTTTGTGTAGGTCCAGAACAGGAGAGGGCTCTGCTACAGGTCCAGGCTGCTGTGCAAGCCACTCTGCCACTTGGGCCATATTAACCCAGCAGATCCAATGGTGCTTGAGGTGTTGGTGGCATATAGGGATGCTGTTTGGAGCCTTTGGTATGCCCCTGTAGGTGAATCACAGTGGAGACCTCTAGGATTTTGGAGCGAGACTCTGCTATCTTCCGCAGATAACTACTCTTCTTTTAAAAGACAGTTCTTGGCCTGTTACTGGGCTTTGGTATAAATGAATGTTTGGGTCATCAAGTCTCCATGTGACCTGAACTGCTTATCATTGAACTGCACAGCAGCATCCTATCATCAAATGGAAGTGTTATGTAGGTGATCTTCCTTAAGCAGGCTCTGAGGGCACAGGTAAGTTACATGAGGAAGTGGCTCACATATCCATGGTCTCTACTCCTGCCATCCTGCCTTCTCTACCCCAGCCTGCACCAATGGCCTCATGGGGAGTTCCCTATGATTACTTGACAGAGGAAGAGAAGGCTAGGGCCTGTTTCACAGATGGTTCTGCATGATATGCAGGCACCACCTGAAAGTGAACACCTGCAGCACTACAGCCCTTTTCTAGAACATCCCAGAAGGAGAGAGGTGAAAGGAAATCTTCCCAGTGAGAAGAACCTCAAACAGTACAGCTAGTTGTGCACTTTGCTTGGAAGGAGATGTGGTCAGATGTGCAATTATTTATTGATTCATGGGCTGTAGCCAATGATTTCAATGGTCATGGATTTGGAAGAAGTATGATTGGAAAATTGGTGACAAAGAAATTTGGGGAAGAAATATAGATGGACCTCTCTGAGCGGTCAAAAACTGTGAATATATTTGTATCCCTTGTGAGTGCTTGCCAAAGTTACCTCAGCAGAGGAGGAGTTCAATGATCAAGTGGATAGAATGGCTTGTTCTGTGGACACCACACAGTCTCTTTCCCCAGCCACCCCTGTCATTGCCTAATGGTCATGGTGGCAGGGATGGAGGTTACACATGGGCTCAGCAACATGGACTTCCACTCACCAAGTCTGACCTGGTTATGCCACCACTAAGTGCCTAATTTTCAAGAAGCAGAGACCAAAATTGAGCACTCAACATGGCACCATTCCCTGGTGTGATCAGCCACCTACTTGGTGACAAGTTGATTATATTAGACCTCTTCCATCATGGAAAGAACAGTGGTCTGTCCTCACTGGAATAGACAATTACTCTGGGTATGGGTTTGCCTATCCTGCACTCAATGCTTCTGCCAGGACTACCATCCGTGGACTCACAAAATGCCTTATCCACTGTCATGGTATTCCACACAGCATTGTCTCTGACCGAGGCACTCACTTTACAGCTAAAGAAGTGTAGCAATATGCTCATTCTCATGCAATTTATCAGTCTTACCATGTTTCCCATCATCCTCAAACAGCCAGATTGATAGAGTGGTGGAATGGCCTTTTGAAGTGACAGTTACAATCACAACTAGATGACAATACTTTGCAGGGTGGTGCATGCCCTGAATCAGCGTCCAATATATGGTACTGTTTCTCCCATTGCTAGGATTCATGGGTCCAGGAATCAAGGGGTGGAATTGGAAGTGGCACTACTCACCATCACCCCTAGTTACCCACTAGCAAAATTTTTGCTTCCTGTTCGCATGACATTATGTTCTGCTGACTTAGAGGTCTTGGTCCCAGAGGAGAAATGCTGCTGTAAGGAGACACAACAATGATTCCATTAAATTGGAGATTAGGATTACCACCTGGCCATTTTGGGCTCTTCCTACCTCTAGGTCAACAGGGAAAGAAAAGAGTTAGTGTTGGCTGGGGTGATTTACCTGGACTATCAAGATGAAATCAATCTACTACTCCACAATGGAGGCAAGAAAGAATATGCACGGAAGATCCCTTGGGGTGTCTCTTAGTAGAACCATGCCCAGTGATTAAAGTCAATGGGAAACTACAACAGACCAATGCAGGCAAGACTACAAATGGCTCAGATCCTTCACGAATGAAAGTTTTGGTCATTCCACCAGGTGAAAAACCACAATTCACTGAGATGCTTGCTGAAGGCAAAGAAAATACAGAATGGGTAGTGGAAAGTAGTCGTCAGTACCAGCTATGACCATGTGACCAGTGACCAGTGGCAGAAATGAAGACTGTAATTTTCATGAGTATTTCCTCCTCATTTTGTTAAGAACATGTTTGTGCATGTACACACTCGTACTTAGAAAATATCTTCATTTTATTTCCTTTCTTTTTCTTATCATGTGACATAAGATTTATCATGTGACATAAGACTTCGTATCAGCACTTAAGTGTTGTTAAGTTTATGTAATAGCATTTAGGTTAAGTGCGCTTCTGGTTGTACAAAGGATAAGTGTATTATGTTAGGCATAATTATGACTTTATTATTGCCTTTATCTGAAGATTATGTGTGATTTCAGGAGATGAGTGTTGGTTGAAGTGACCGGGGTGGACTTGTGATGGTTAATATTGAGTGTCAACTTGATTGAATTGAAAGATGCAAAGTATTTTTCCTCTGTGTGTTTGCGAGGGTGTTGCCAAAGAAAATTAACATTTGAGTCCGTGGATTTGGAAACACAATCCCATCCTGAATCTGGGTGGGCACCATCTAATCCGCTACCAGTGTGGCCAGGATAAAGCAGGCAGAAGAAACTGGAATGGACAGACTTGCTGAGTCTTCGGGCCTTCATCTTTCTCCTGTACTGGATGCTTCCTGCCCTTGAACACATCAGACTCCAAGTTTTTCAGATTTTGGACTCTTGAGCTTACAGCAGTGATTTTCCAGGGGCTCTCGGGCCTTTGGCCACAGACTAAAGTTTGCACTGTCAGCTTCCCTACTTTTAAGGTTTTAGGACTCGGACTGGCTTTCTTGCTCCTCAGCTTGCAGACAGCCTGTGGTGGGACTTTGCCTTGTGATCGTGTGAGTCAATAATCCTTAATAAACTCTCTTTCATATATACATCTATTCTAGTAGTTCTGTCCCTCTAGAGAATCCTCACTAATACTCCCACTTTCTTATTAAGGTAATTTGTTTCTTCCTTGTTAATTTGTTTAAGTTCCTTATAGTTTCTGGATATTAGACCTTTGTCAGATAATGTTTGTAAAATATGGACTAACCTCCAATTCTGTAGGTTATCTGCTTACTCCGTTGATAGTTCCTTTTGTTGTGCAGAAGATCTTTAGCTTACTTTGGTGCCATTTGTCAAGTTTTGGTTTTGTTGCAATTGCTTCTGGCATGTTTGTCATGAAACCTTTGCCAGGGTATATGTCCAGAATGTTCTGCTTTATGTTTTGTTCAAGGGGATTTTTAGTTTTAGGTTTTATATTTAAGTCTTTAATCCATCCTGGGTTATTTTTTCTGTATGGTGTAAGGAAGATATCCAGTTTGATCTGCATATGGCTAGCCAGTTATCTCAACACCACTTATTGAATAGGTTCCACCTTACTTGTATTTGTCAACTTGGTCAAATATAAGATAGTCGTAGGTGTGTGGCTTTATTTCTCAGATCTCAATTCTGTTCCCTTGGTCTGTGTGTTTATTTTTGTTCTGGTTCCATGCTCTTTTGATTGCTGTATTCTTATAGTATGATTTAAAGTTGGATGATGTGATGCCCTTAGTTTTGTGTTTTTTTTTTTTTGTTGTTGTTGTTGTTGTTTTTTTAACTTGGGTCACAATTGCTTTGGCTATTTGGGCTCCTTTTTGTTCCATGTGTATTTGAAAAGTTTTCTTTAACTCCTTAAAAATGCAATTGGTAGCTTAATTGAAATAACATTAAATCTATAAATTGTTTTGGGCAATGTAGCTATTTTAACAATATTGATTCTTCCTATTCACGAGCATTTAAGAGTTTGTTTCGTTTCTGATTTCTTTCCGCAGTGTTTTGTAGTTGTCGTTATAGAGGTCATTTACCTCCCTAGTTAGCTGTATTCCTAGGTATATTTCTTTTATATATATTTTATATTTCTTTTGTGTGACTATTGTTAAAGGGATTGCTGGATTTGAGTTTCAGTTTTGGTATTATTGGTGTATAGAAATGCCAGTTACATTTGTACATTGATTTTTATTCTGAAACTTTGCTGGAGTTGTTTATTAGACCTAGGAGCCTGATTTTTTACTTTTTCACATAGTTTATTACATCTCAATTTCTTAGTTCAACTTTGATTTTGCTTATTTTTTTTGTCTACTGCTAGCTTTAGGCTGGATTTGCTATTGTATTTCTAGTCCATCTATGTTTAATGTAACATTGTTAATTTGAGATCTTTCTGCCTTTTTTGATGTGGGCATTTAGTGGCATAAACTCTTAACACTGCTTTCACTGTGTTCCCATCATTCTGGTATGTTGTATCTTTGCTTTCATTAGTTTCAAACAACTTTTTGCTTTTGTCTTAAATTCATTGTTTACACAAAAGTAATTATGTAACAGGTTAATTTCCATGTAATTATTAGGTTTTGAGTGATCTTCTTAGTATTGATTTTAATTTTTATTTCACTGTATTCCAAGAGTGTGGTTAGTATGATTTCAGTTTTTTTAAATTTTCTGAAAATTGCCCTATGGTTCAGCATGTAGTTGATTTCAGAGTATATTCCATGTGCAGAGAAGAAGAATGTATAATTGAACCCTCAGCACAGCACAGTGGCTCTTCAAAAATGTGGCCAGACTGCTTTTTGAAGCAGGCCTCTAATCCCATTTCTCCTCACTTGGTGAAACCTCCCAGCTAGAATCTCCAGCTACCCCGACAGTGTTCTCCAGCTAACAGAGATTTCAAACCTCCCCAGGACAGAGCTCCCGGGGGAGAGGCAGGCCACCATCTTGGATTTTTAGCTATTTTGGTGATGGAGCCATTCTGGTCTTTGGGCTTTGGAGAGTCTGAGAAAATAGGAGTCTGAAGTAGATTCCAAGCACAACAGAGCTGCTCTATGAAAATATGGCCAGACTACTTTTTAAGTAGTCTGGGTTTCCGATTCCATTTCTCCTCACTGGCCAGGACCTCATGTATTAATCTGTTCTCTTTCTGCTTACAAAGTTATATCTGCGAGTGGATAAATTATAAAGGAAAGAGGTTTAAGTGACTCACAGTTCCACAGGGCTGGGGAGGCCTCAGGGAACTTACAATCATGGAAGAAGGGGAAGAAAACACATCCTTTTACACATGGTGGCAGCAAGGAAAAATGCAGAGTGAAGAGGGAAAAAACCCCTTCTAAAACCATCAGATATTGGGAGAATTCACTCACTATCATGAGAACAACATGGAGATAACTTCCCCATGATTCAATTATCTCCCACTTGGGTCCCTTCCACCACATGTGGGTATTATGGTAACTGGAGTTTGAGATGAGATTTGGGTGGGGACATAGCCAAACCATTTTATTCCACCTCTGGTTCCTCTCAAATCTCATGTCCTCACAATTTAAAACAAAATTTTTCCCTTCCAACAGTTTCCCAAAGCCTTAACTCATTCCAGCATTAACTCAAAAGTCCAAGTCCAAAGTCTTAGCTGAGGCAAGGCAAGTGCCTTCTGCCAATGAGCCTGTAAAATTAAAAGCAAGTTAGTTATTTCCCAGATACAATGAGGGTACAGGCATTGGGTAGATCCACCCATTCCAAATGAAAGAAATTGGCCAAAACAAAGGGGCTTCAGGCCCCATCCAAGTCCAAAATCCAACAGGGCAGTAATTAAAGTTCCAAAATAATCTACTTTGGCTCCATGTCTCACATCAAGGATATGCTGATACAAGAGGTGGGCTCCCATTGCGATATAAGAGTTGGACTCCTATGGCCTTGGGCAGCTCTGCCTCTGTGGCATTGCAGGGTACATTTCCCCCACCTAGCTGCTTTCACTTGCTGGCATTGAGTTTCTGGGCCTTTCTAGGTGCACAGTGGAAGCTGACAGTGGTCTAGAGGATGGTGGCCATCCTCTCACAGCTCCACTAGGAAATGCCCCAGTGGGAACTCTGTGTGGGGGCTCCAACCCCATATTTTCCTTCCACACTACCCTAGCAGAGGTTCTCCATGAGGGCACTGCCCCTGCAGCAAACTTCTTCCTGGATGTCCAGGCATTTCTACAATCCTCTGAAATCTAGGTAGAGGTTCCCAAACCTCAATTCTTGACTTCTGTGCACCTGCAGTCCCAACACCATGTGAAAGCTGTTAAAGCTATGGGCTTGCACTCTCTGAAGCAATGACCCGAGCTGTACCTTGGCCCCTTTTAGCCACAACTGGACCAGCTGTGATACAGAAAACAAAGTCCCTGGGCTGCACACTGCAGTAGGGCCCTGGGCTCATGAAACCATTTTTTTCCTCCTAGGCCTCGGGTCTGTGATGGGAGGGGTTCAGTGAAGGTTTCTGACATGGCTTGGAGATATTTTCCCATTGTCTTGATGATTAACATTCAGCTCCTTGTTACTTATGCAAATTTCTACAGCAGGCTTGAATTTCTCCCCAGAAAATGGATTTTTCTTTACTGTAGCATCAGCAGGCTGCACATTTTGCAAACTTTTGTGCTCTGTTTCCTCTTGAATGCTTTTCTGCTTAGAAATTTCTTCTGCCAGGAGGCACAACAAAAAAAGAGAATTTTAGACCAATATCCCTGATGAACATCAATGCAAAAATCCTCAATAAAATACTGGCAAACCTAATCCAGCAGCACATCAAAAAGCTTATCTACCATGACCAATTTGGCTTCATCCCTGGGATGCAAGGCTGGTTCAACATATGCAAATCAATAAACATCATCCAGCATATAAACAGAACCAAAGACAAAAACCACATGATTATCTCAATAGATACAGAAAAGACTTTTGACAAAATTCAACAGTCCTTCATTCTAAAAACTCTTAATAAATTCAGTATTGATGGGACATATCTCAAAATAATAAAAGCTATTTATAACAAACCCACAGCCAATATCATACTGAATGGGCAAAAACTGGAAGCATTCCCTTTGAAAACCAGCACAAGACATGGATGCCCTCTCTCACCACTCCTATTCAACATAGTGTTGGAAGTTCTGGCCAAGGCAATCAAGCAGGAGAAAGAAATAAAGGGTATTCAATTAAGAAAAGAGGAAGTCAAATTGTCTGTTTGCAGATGACATGATTGTATATTTAGAAACCCCCATCATCTCAGCCCAAAATCTCCTTAAGCTGATAAGCAACTTCAGCAGTCTCAGGATACAAAATCAATGTGCAAAAATCACAAGCATTCTTATGCACCAATAACAGACAAGCAGAGAGCCAAATCATGAGTGAATTCCCATTCACAATTGCTTCAAAGAGAATAAAATACCTAGGAATCCAACTTACAAGGGATGTAAAGGAGCTCTTCAAGGAGAACAAACCACTGCTCAATGAAATAAAAGAGGACACAAACAAATGGAAGAACATTCCATGCTCATGGATAGGAAGAATCAATATTGTGAAAATGGCCATTCTGTCCAAGGTAATTTATAGATTCAATGCCATCCCCATCAAGCTACCAGTGACTTTCTTCACAGAATTGGAAAAAACTACTTTAAAGTTCATATGGAACCAAAAAAGAGCCCGCATTGCCAAGACAATCCTAAGCCAAAAGAACAAGCTGGAGGCATCCTGCTACCTGACTTCAAACTATACTACAAGGCTAAAGTAATCAAAACAGCATGGTACTGTTACCAAAACAGAGATATAGACCAATGGAACAGAATAGAGCCCTCGGAAATAATACCATACATCTACAACCATCTGATATTTGACAAACCTGACAGAAACAAGAAATGGGGAAAGGATTCCCTATTTAATAAATGGTGCTGGGAAAACTGGCTAGCCATATGTAGAAAGCTGAAACTGGATCCCTTCCTTACACCTTACACAAAAATTAATTCAGCACTCAAGGGGGATAGTAGCCCACCCTTCTAGATATTTGAGATGGAATACAGCTGCAACTGTGAGGAAACATAGTGGAGCTACACAGCTGAACAAGAGTCTATCAACTGACCAAAAACCCTAGGCACCAACTACTGGATCATGCCCCCGAAGCTTCAACACCAAAAATAACTCACTGAAATACCGTCCCAGTGAGAGCAAATACAAGAAGTCAGCTTCAAATAAAGACCCTGCACAAAGTTTTAACCATGTGAAAACATCCAGAAAAGAAGTCTATTGATTTTACTCAATCTACACTGCAGCTAAAAGGACACCCACATGCACAGATGAGAAAGAACCCATGCAGGAACTCCAGTAACTCAAAGAGCCAAAGTGTCATATGTCCTATAAATGACCACACCAGTTCTCCAACGGATCTTAACTAGGCAGAGCTGACTGAAATGACAGAAATAGAATTTGGAATATGGATAAAAACAAAGATCATTGAGATTCAGTATGACAGCAAAACCCAACCCAAGGAAACTAAGAATTACAATAAAATAATACAGGAGCTGAACAATGAAATTATATATATATATATGTATATATACATACACCAACAAACCTGTAAGGGCCAAAAAACACAATAAAAGAATTTCACAATGAAATAACAAGTATTAACAGCAGAACAGACCAAGTTGAGAAAAAGAAACTCAGAACTTAAAGACTACATCTCTGAAATAAGACAGTCAGACAAAAATAGAAAGAAAAAAAAAAGAAAAGAAAAAAGAATGAAGAATGAACAAAACTTCCAAGAAATATGGGATTATATAAAGAGGCTAAATCTATGAATCATTGGCACCTCTGAAAGGGGGAGGGAGAAAGCAAACAATGTGGAAAAAATATTTCAAGGTATTATCCAAGAAAACTGCAAACTTGCTAGGGAGGCCACCAGTCAAATTCAAAAAATACAGAGAACTCTTGCAAGATTCTACATGAGAAGATCATTCCCAAGGCATCTAATAGTTAAATTTTCCAAGGTTGAAATGAAGGAAAGAATGGGAAAGAATGAAAAAGGCAGCTAGAGAGAAAGGGCAGGTCACCTACAAAGGGATCCTCATCAGACTAACAACAGACCTCTTAGCTGAAAACCTAAAAGCCAGAAGAGCTTGTGGGCCTATATCCAACATTCTCAAAGAAAAAGTATCTTCAATCAAAAACTTTATATCCAGCCAAACTAAGCTTCCTAAGCGAAGGAGAAATAAGATTCTTTTTAGAGAGGGAGGGGACAAGATGGCCAAATAGTAACAACTGTGGTCTGCAGCGCGCAGTGAAACTAATGCAGAAGGCAGATGATTTCTGCATTTCCAACTGAGGTACCCAGTTCATCACATTGAGACTAGTTAGGCAGTGGATCCAACCCACTGAGGGCAAGCAGAAGCAGGGTGGGGTATTGCTTCACCTGGGAAGTGCAAGGAGCCAGGGTCCTCCCTCCCCAAGCCAAGGGAAGCCATGAAGGACTGTGCTACCCAGCCAGGTTACTACTCTTTTCCCATGGTTTTTGCAATCTTCAGATCAGGAGACTCCCTAATGTGCCTACACTGCCAGGGCCCTGGTTTTCAAGCACAAAACTGGGTGGCTGTTTGGGCAGACACTCAGCTAGCTGAAGGTTTTTTTTTTTTCGTACCCCAGTGGCGCCTGGAATCCCAGTGAGACAGACCGTTGACTCCCCCAGAAAGGGGACTGAAGCCAGGGAGCCAAGTGGTCTCTCTCAGTGGGTCCCACTCCCATGGAGCTCAGCAAGCTAAGAACAACTGGCTTGAAATTCTCACTGCCAGCAGAACAGTCTGCAGTTGACCTGGGAGGA
Organism: Macaca mulatta; assembly: GCF_049350105.2. Taxonomy (NCBI): domain Eukaryota; kingdom Metazoa; phylum Chordata; class Mammalia; order Primates; family Cercopithecidae; genus Macaca; species Macaca mulatta. The sequence continues at coordinate 56,620,135 of NC_133426.1, read as the reverse complement.
ACAAGCTCAGTGGCGGGAAGGGCATCCACCATTACTGAGGCTTTAGTAGGCAGTTCTCCCCTGACAGTGCTAAGGAGGCTGGGAGGTCTGAACTGGGCACAGAAAAGCATCTGTGGCCAGACTGTTTCTCTATATTCCTCCTCACTGGGCAGGATAGGTAACAGCTCCAGCCAGGGACTTAGAGACAAAACCCTCATCTCTCTGGGACAGAGCATTTGGGGAAAGGGGCAGCTGTGGGTGCAGTTTCAGCGGATTTAATTGTTACTGCCTGCCAGCTCTGAAGAGAGCAGCTGATCCTGACAGTAGGGATTCTCCCAGCGCAGTGCACAAGCTCTGTTAAGAGGCAGATTGCCTCCTGAAGTGCATCTCTGACACCCATGCCTCCTGACTGGAAGAAACCTCTCAACAGGGGTCAACAGACACCTCATACAGGAGAGCTCTGGCTGTTATCAGGCCAGGCCCCTCTGGGATGAAGCTTCCAGAGGAAGGAGCAGCCAGCAATCTTTCCTGTTCTGCAGCCTCCACTGGTGATACCCAGGCAAACAGGGTCTAAAGTGGACCCCTAGCAAACTGCAGCAGACCTGCAGAAGAGAACACTGACTGTTAGAAGAAAAATTAACAAACAGAAAGCAACAACACCAACATCAACATAAAGAATCCAGATAAAACCCCCATCCAAAGGTCATTGGCCTCAAAGATCAAAGGTAGATAAATGCACAAAGATGAGGGGGGAAAAAAAAAAACCAGTACAAAGATGCTGAAAATTACAAAAACAAGAATGCTTCTTCTCCTCCAAATGATCACAACTTCTCTTCAGCAAGGACACAAAACTGGATGGAAAATGAGATTGACAATTTGACATAAGCAGGCTTCAGAAGGTGGGTAATAACAAACTCCTCTGAGCTAAAGGAGCATTTTCTAACCCAATGCAAGGAAGCTAAGAACCTCGATAAAAGGTTACAGGAACTGCTAACTAGAACAACCAGTTTCAAGAGAAACATAAATGACCTGATGGAGCTGAAAAAAACAGCACTAGAACTTTGTGAAGCATACACAAAGTGTCAATAGCCGAATCAATCAAGCAGAAGAAAGGATATCAGAGATTGGACATCAACTTACAGAAATAAGGCAAGAAGACAAGATTAGAGGAAAAAGGATAACAAAGAATTAACAAAACCTCCAAGAAATATGCAACTATGTACAAAGACCCAAACTATGATTGATTGATGTACCTGAAAGTTAACAGCGAGAATGGAACCAAATTGGAAAACACCTTCAGGGTATTATCCAGGAGAACTTCCCCAACCTAGCAAGACAGGCCAACATTAAAATTCAGCAAATACAGAGAACACTACTAAGTTACTCCTCAGAAAGTGCAACCCTAAGACTTATAATCATCAGATTCTCCAAGGTTGAAACAAAGAATGTGAGGAAGTAGAAATATTTTTACACTGTTGGTGGAAGTATAAATTAGTTCAACCATTGTGGAAGACAGTGTGGCAATTCCTCAAGGATCTGGAACCAGAAATACCATTTGACCTAGCAATCCCATTACTTGGTATATACCCAAAGGATTATAAATTATTCTTCTATAAAGATGTATTTTATTGCAGCACTATTTACAGTAGCAAAGACTTGGAACCAAATCCAAATCCCCATCAATAATAGACTGGATAAAGTAAATGTAGCACATATACATCATGGAATACTATACAGCTATAAAAAAGAATGAGCTAATGTCCTTTGTAGGAACATGGATGAAACTGGTAACCATCATCCTCAGCAAGCTAACATGGGAACAAAAAATCAACTACTGCATGTTCCCACTCATAAGTGGGAGTTGAACAATGAGAACACATGGACACAGGGAGGGGAAAATCACACACCAGGGCTTGCCAGGGGGTGGGGAGCAAGGGGAGAGAGAACATTAGGACAAATTCCTGATGCATGCGGGGCTTAAAACGTAGATGATGGGTTGATAGGTGCAGCACACCACCACAGCACATGTATACTTGTGTAACAAACCTGCACATTCTTCACATGTATTCCAGAATTTAAAGTGAAATTAAAAAAAAAAAAGAAAGAAAGAAAACCTAGGCAATACCATTCAGGAAATAGGCAAGGGCAAAACTTCATGACTAAAACACTGAAAGCAATTGCAACAAAAGCCAAAATTAACAAATGGGATCTAATCAAACTAAAGAGCTTCTACACAGCAAAAGAAACCATTATCAGCGTGAACAGGCAACCCACAGAATGGGAGAAAATTTTTGCAAGCTCCTCATCTGACAAAGATCTAATATCCAGACTCTAAGAGAAACTTAAACAAATTTAAAAGAAAAAAAACAGACAATCCCATCAAAAAGTGGGCAAAGGATATGAACAAATGCATCTCAAAGGAAGACATTTATATGGTTAACAAACATATGAAAAAAAGCTCATCATCATTGGTCATTAGAGAAATGTAAATCAAAACCACAATGAGATACCGTCTCATGTCAGTTAGAATGGCAATTATTAAAAAGTCAGGGAACAACAGATGCTGGTGAGGATGTGGAGAAATAGAAATGCTTTCACACTCTTGGTGGGAGTGTAAATTAGTTCAAACATTGTGGAAGACAGTGTGGTGATTACTCAAGTATCTAGAACCAGAATTACCATTTGTCCCAGCGATCCCATTACTGAGTATATACCCAAAGGATTATAAATCATTCTACTATAAAGACACATGCCCACGTATGATTATTGCAGCACTATTTACATTAGCAAAGACTTGGAACCAGCCCAAATGCCCACCAACAATAGAGTAGATAAATAAAATGTAGTACATGTACACCATGGAATACTATGTAGCCATAAACATGAATGAGTTAATATCCTTTGCAGGGACATGGATGAAGCTGGAAGCCATCATTCTCAGCAAAGTAACACAGGAACAGAAAACTAAACACCACATGTTCTCATTCATAAGTAGGAGTTGAACAATGAGAACACACGAACACAGGGAGGGGACCATCACACACTGGGGCCTGTCATGGGGTGATGGTCAAGAGGTGGGAGAGGATTAGGACAAATACCTAATGCATGTGGGGCTTAAAATCTAGATAGGTGCAGCAAACCACCATGACACATGTATACCTATGTAACAAACCTGCAATTTCTACACATGTATCCCAGAACTTAAAGTAAAATAACAAAAGATCCCTTTTAGATAAGCAAATGTTGAGAATGCTTGTTACTACCAGAACAAACTGGCAAGGGATCTTGAAAAGAGCACTAAATAGAGAAAGGAAAGACCACTACCAGCTAAAACAAAAGCACACTTAAACATATAGACACTGTAAAGCAAATACACAAAAAGTCAGCATGAAAACCAGCTAATGACACAATGACAGGATAAAATCCACACTTATCAATACTAACCTTGATGCAAACAGTCTAAATTCCCCATTTAAAAACAGAGTGAGAATGCAAGATGGCCAATTAGCTATGGTCTAGGGTACTCATAGAGAGAAATAAAAAGACGCAAGTTAATTCAACACCTTCAACTGATATATTTTGGTTCTTGCATTCTCAGTGAGAATGGAACCAAATTGGAAAACACACTTCAGGGTATTATCCAGGAGAACTTCCCCAGCCTAGCAAGACAGGCCAACGTTAAAATTCAGCAAATACAGAGAATACTACTCCATGTTCTCTGTAGTGCCTAACACTACTAAGTGATTGGGCAAACAACTCAACCCACAGATAATGGAGAAAAGCAGAGGGAGCAATGGCCCATGGAGCCAAAGGAACCCCCATGCCCAACCAAGGGAAGTGGTGAGTGATTGTGTGACCCAGCCCAGGAAATTATGCTTCTCCCATGGATCTTAGCAACCCACAGATCAGGAGATACCATCACAAGCCCACACTACGAGGGCCTTTGGTGCAATACACAGAGCTGTGTAAAGTCTCAGTAGTGCTGCCACTCAGGCACACACAGGGACCCAGGAATTTTACATATTCTTGCCCCAGAATCACTGGCAAGGTGAAAAATCCATCCATCCATATCCATAGAAAGTGGGCTGATTCTGGGGAGCCAAGCAGCATCATTCTGCAGGCCCCACTTTACAGCACCTCACAAGTTAAGACTCTCTGATTTGGAATTCTAGCCAGCCAATGGCAACAGGCTAGAATCTGCCTGAGACAGGTTTAAGTTCCCAGAGGGAGGGGCTGCAACCATTACTGTGGTTTGGTAGACTCAGATTTTCAGCCTGCAGCTTTAGGGAATACAAATCGTCCAAAAGAGGAAGGGTCCCCGACAATGTAGCACAGATTCCTTGTCAGATTATGGCCAGACTGCTTCTTTAAGCAGGACTCTGGTTCATTGCTACTCACTGAGCAGGACCTCTCTGTGGGGGCTTCAGCCACTCCAGCCATGGTTGTATGTACAGAGCTCTGATCTCTCCCTGGGTAAGAGCTCACAGGGAGAGGAGCAGCTGCCATTTTTGCAATTCAGTTGACTTAGCTATTCCAGACTGCCAGCTTTAGAGAACATAAATGGTCAAGAGAAGAAAGGGTACCCCCCAACACAGCATAACTGGCCTACCATAGCAGCCAGACTACTTATTTAAGCAAGTCTCTGATCTATTTCCTCTTGACTAGGTGAGAATTCTGAACAGGGGTCTCCAACCACTTCATACTGGTGCATTCAGGCCAGAAAAATGTCACTACCACACTGGGATGGAGATTCCAGATAAAGAAGCTGGCTGCCATCTTTGCAGTTTTGCAGACTTCACGGGTGATCCCTCCTGGAATGGGAAGGACTGAGGCAACTAGAATCTGGAGTGGACCTCCAGAAAACCACAGCAGTTCTCTGGTAGAGTGGCCTGACTGTTCAAAGGAAAACAAACAAACAAACAGAAACAACAACAATATAAACAAAAAAGACCCCGCAAAAACCGCATCCAAAGGTCAGCAACTTCAAAGGTTGCAGGTAGATAAGCCCAGAAAGATGAGAAACAATCAACACAAAAATGCTGAAAACTCAAAAAGTCAGAGTGCCCCCTTTTCTCCAAGTGACCACAACACCTCTCCAGCAAGGGCACAGAAATGGGCTGAGGTTGAGATGGCAGAATTGACCAAAGAAGGTTTCAGAAAGTGTGTAATAACAAACTTTTCTGAGCTAAAGGAGTATGTTGTAACGTAATGCAAAAAAGCTAAGAATTATAATAAAATAACACAGGAGCTGATAGCCAGAATAGCCAATTTTGAGAGAAACATAAATGATCTGATGGAGATGAAAAGAACAAGAACTTCACAATGCAATCTCAAGTATCACTAGTAGAAATGAGTATGCAGAGGAAAAAAATGTTAGAGCTTGAGGATTATTTTTTGAAATGAGACAGGCAGACAACAATAAAGAAGAATAAAAAAAGAATTAAAAAGTATGAACAAAACCTCTGAGAAATATGAGATTATGTAAAGAGACTGAACCTATGAGTAATTGAGGCACTTGAAAGAGATGGGGAGAATGGAACCAAGTTGAAAAACATGCTTCAGGAAAGCATGCTTCCAGTAGAACTTCGTCAGCATAGGAAGACAGGTCAACATTCAAATTTAGGAAATGCTGAAAACCCCAGTAACATACTCCATGAATAGATCAACACCAAGACACATAATCATCAGATTATCCAAGGTCAAAATAAAGAAAAAAATGTTAGGGGCACCAGAGAGAAAGGTCAGCTCACCTACAAAGGGAAACCCATCAGACTAACAGTGAACCTCTCAGGGGAAACCCTACAAGCCAGAAGAGATTGGGGCCAATATTCAATATTCTTAAAGAAAGAAATGTCCAACCCAGAATTTTATATGCAGCCAATTAAGCTTCACAAGCAAAAGGGAAATAAGATCCTTTTCAGACAAGCAAAGGCTGAAGGAAGATGTCACCACGATGCTTGCCTTACAAGGGCTACTGAAGGAAGCACTAAATATGGAAAGAAAAATCCATTACCAGCCACTACAAAAACACACTAAAGTACACAGAAAAGTAAACTATGAAGCAACCACAAAAATGAGTCTGCAAAATAAACAGTTAACATCAGGATGACAGAATCAAATTCACACATCACAACACTAACCTTGAATGTAAATGATCTAAATGCCCCAATTGAAAGATACATAATGGCAAGCTAGATAAAGAGCCAAGGCTTATTAGTATGCTGTCTTCAAGAGACCCATCTCACATGCAAAGATTCAAAATAAAGGGATGAAGAAAAATTTACCAAGCAAATGGAAAACAAAAAGCAAGGAATGCAATCCTAGCTTCTGACAAAACAGATTTTAAACCAACAAAGATCACAAAAAGACAAAAAATGACATTACTTAGTGGGAAAGTGTTCAATTCAACAAGAACAGCTAACTATCCTAAATATATAAGCACCCAATACAGGAGCAGCCAGACTTAAAAAGCAAGTTTTTATAAATTTATAAAGAGACTTAGATTCCCAAACAATAATAGTGGGAGACATTAACACCCCCACTGACAATATTAGACAAATCATTATGACAGAAAATTAACAAAGAGATTAAGGACCTGAATGCAGCTCTGGATCAAGTGGGCCTGATAGATATCTACAGAACTCTCTACCTAAAAACAACAAAATACAGATTTTTCTCATTGCCACATAGCACTTACTCTGAAATTAATCACATAATCAGAAGTCAAGTACTCCTCAGGAAATGCAAAATATCTGATATCATAACAAACAGTCTCTCAGACCACAGCACAATCAAATTAGAACACAAGATTTAAAAAATTCAGTCAAAACCGAACAACTGCATGGACATTGAACAACACGCTCCTGAAGGACTCTTGGGTCAATAATACAATTAAGGCAGAAAACCAATGAGACCAAAGAGAAAATGTATCAGAATCTTTGGGACACAGTTAAAGCCATGTTAAGAGGGAAGTTCATAGCACTAAATGCCCACATCAAAAAGCTAGAAAGATCTCAAGTTAACAACCTGGCATCTCACGTAAAAGAACTAGAGAACCAAGAGCAAGAAAATCCCAAAGTTAGCAGAAGACAAGAAATAATAAAGATCACAGCAGAACTGAAGGAGATAGAGACACAAAAACTCTTCAAAAAATCAACAAATCCAGTAGGTTTTTTTTTTTTTTTTTGAAAAAAGTAATAAAATAGATTACTAGCTAGACTGATAAAGAAGAGAACAGAGAAGAATCAATTAAGCACAATCCAAAAAGATAAGGGGAATATCACCACTAATGCAACAGAAATACAAACAACAATCAGAGTATACTATAAACACCTCTATGCACATAAACTAGAAAATCTAGAAGAAATTGATGTATTCCTGAACACATCCATCCTCTCACTGCTGAACCAGGAGGAAATTGAATCCCTGAAGAGACCAATAATGAATTCTGAAATATAGGCAGCAATAAATACCTACCAACCAAAAGAAGCCCAGAAACAGATGGATTCACAGCTCAATTCTATGAGAGGTACTAAGAAGAGCTGGTACCATTTCTACTGTGACTATTCCAAAAAAATGAAAACAAAGGGGACTTCTCCCTAACTCATTCTATGAAGCCAAGATTATCCTGATACCAAAATCTGGCAGAAATGTAACAAAAAGAAAATCTCAGGCCAATATCCTTGATAAACATCAATGCAAAAATCATCAACAAAATACCAGCAAATGGAATCCAGCAGCATATGAAAAACCATGTCCACCATGATCAAGTTGGCTTTAACCCTGAAATGCATAGTTGGTTCAACATATGCAAATCAATAAATTTGATTCAGTACACAAACATAACTAAAGATAAAAACTACGGTATTATCTCAATAGACACAGAAAAAGCCTTCAATGAAATTCAGCATCCCTTCATTCAAAAAACTCTCAATAAGCTAGGTGTTGAAAGAATATACCTCAAAATAATAAGAGCTATATATAACAAACTCACAGCCAATATCATACTGAGTAGGCAAAAGCTGGAAGCATTCCTCTTGAAAACTGACACAAGACAAGAATGCCTTCTCTCACCACTTCTGTTAAAATAATATTGGAAGTTCCGGCCAGGGCAATCAGGCAAGAGAAATAAGTAAAAGTTATTCAATCGGGTAGAGAGGAAGTCTGATTATCTTTCTTTGCAGATCACATGATTCTATATCTAGAAAACCCCATCACCTCAGATAAAATCTTCTTAAGCTGATAAGTAACTTCAGCAGTCTGGGTGTACAAAATCAATGTGCAAAAATCGCTATATTTTTATATTCCAAAAACAGGCAAGAAGAGGGCCAAATTATGAATGAATTTTCATTCATATTTGCTACAAAAAGAATAAATACCTAGGAATACAGCTAAACAGTGAAGTGAAGAACCTCTTCAAGGAGAACTACAAAGCACTGCTCAAGGAAATCAGGCAGGACACAAACAAATAAAAAATTCCATGCTCATAGATATAAAGAATCAATGTCATGAAATTTGCCATACTGCCCAGAATAATTTATAGATTTCATGCTATTCCCATTAAAATATCATTGATATTCTTCACAGAATTAGAAGAAACTATTTTAAAATTCGTATGAAACCAAAAAAGAGTCCATATAACCAAGACAATCCTAAGAAGAAAGAACAAAGCTGGAGGAATCACGCTACAGGACTTCAAACAATACTACAAGGCTATAGCAACCAAAAGAACATGGTACTGGTACAAGAACAGAGATGTAAATATTTAGAACAGAATAGAGAACTCAGAAATATACCCAAACTCACAACCATATGATCTTCAAACCTGACAAAAACAAGCAATGGGGAAATAGTTCTCTATTTAATAAAGGGTGCTGGGAGAAGTGGATACCTCTACTTAAAAAATTGAAACTGGACCCTTTCCTTACACAACATAAAACAATTTACTGAAGATGGATTAAAGACTTAAATGTAAGACCCTTAATTATAAAAATCCTAGAAATAAATCTAGGCAATATCATTCAGGATATAGGCACAGGCCAAGATTTTATAATGAAAACATCAAAATAAATTGCAATGAAAGCAAAAATTGACATATGGTATCTAATTAAATAAAGAGTTTCTCCACAGCAAAAGAAACTATCATCAGCAGTGAACAGACAACCTACGGAATGGGAGAAAATTTTTGCAATCTATACATCTAACAAAGGTCTAATATCCAGAGTCCACAAGGAACTTAAACAATTTATAAGAGAAAAACAAACAGCCCCATTAAAAAGTGGGCAAAGGGGCCATGCACGATGGCTCATGCCTGTAATCCCAGCACTTTGAGAGGCCAAGGCAGGCGGATCATGAGGTCAGGAGATCGAGACCATCCTGGCTAACATGGTGAAACCCCACCTCTTCTAATAATACAAAAAATTAGCCAGGTGTGGTGGCACACGCCTGTAATCCCAGCTACTTGGGAGGCTGAGGCAGGAGAATTGCTAAAACCTGGCAGGTGGAGGTTGCAGTGAGCCGAGATCGTGCCACTGCATTCCAGAGTAGGCAACAGAGCGAGACTCCATCTCTAAATAAATAAAATAAAATAAAATGTGGGCAAAGAACATAAACAGGCACTTCTCAAAAGAAGACTATATGCAGCCAACAAAAAATATTTTTTAAAGTTAAACATAACTGATTATCAAAGGAATACATATCAAAACCACCATGAGATACCATGTCATGCAAGTCACAATGGTGATTATTAAAAAATCAACAAACAACAGACGTTGGTGAGGTTGCAGAGAAAAAGTTAAGCTTTTACATTGTGGGACTGTAAATTAGATCAAACATTGTGGTAGACAGTGTAGTGATTCCTCAAAGACCTAGAAGTAGAAATACCACTGGACCCAGGAATCCCATTACTGGATATATATCCAAAATAATATAAATTATTCTACTATAAAACACACCCGTGCATATGTTTATTGCATCACTATTCCTAAGAGCAAAGACATGGAATCAACCCAAATGACCATGAATGACAGACTGGATAAAAAATGTGGTACATATACATGATGGAATATCATGCAACCATGAAAAGGAACAAGATCATGTTTTTCACAGGAACATGGATGGAGTTGGATGCCACTATCCTTAGCAAACTAATGCAGGAACAGAAAATCAAACACTGCATGTTCTCACTTATAAATGGGAGCTGAATGATAAGAACACATGGACACATGGAAGGGCAACATCACAAACTGGGTCCTGCTGGGGGTCAGTGGGAGGAGTGAGAGTATCAGGAAGAATAGCTAATGGATGCTGGGCTTAATACCTAGGTGATGGGATGATTTGAGCAGCAAACCACCATGGTACACATTTACATTTACCCATCAGATTGGTAACATTTTAAAATGTGATAATGTAAAATTTGGCAATAATATGGGAAATGCATACTCTCACACTCTGCTGTTGGATATATATATTAAAAGATAATTTCAATAAGAATGCATATTCTGTAAAAATAAATAAATAGATAAATAAAACACACAGAGGGGGAAGCTGGATAAAAATTGAAGACCCAATTGTATGCTGTCTTTAGCAGACCCATCTCATACATAATGACACCCATAGGTTCACAATAAGTGGGTGGGGAAAAATCTATCAAGCTAATAGAAATCTGAAAAAATCAGGTATTGCAATTCTAACTTCAGAAAAAACAGACTTGAAACCAACAAAGATAACAAAAGACAAAGAAGGGGATTACATAATAATAAAGAGTTTAATTCAACAGGAAGACCTAACTATCTTAAATACATATGCAACCAACATAGGAGCACCCAGATTCATAAAGCAAATTTTTAGAGACATACAAAGAGATGTAGACTCTCACACAATTATAGTGGGAGATTTCAGAGCTCACAAACAATATCAGACAGATTATTGAGGCAGAAAATTAACAAACATATTGAGGGCCTGAACTTAACATTGGACCAAATGGATCTGATAGACCTCTAAGAACACTGCATGCAAAATAATGGAATATATATTCTTCCCATCATCGCATGGCACATACTGTAAAATCTACCACATAGTTGGGTATAAAACAATCTTCAGTAAAGGCAAAAGAAAACAAAATAATAGAAAACAGAAAAAATCAGGAATTGCAATCATTCAAAAATCATACCAAACACGCTCTCAGTCCACAGCACAATAATAATAGAAGTCAAGACTAAAAAAACTTGCTCAAATTCATGCAATTACATAGAAATCAAATAACATGTTCCTGAATTATTTATAGGTGAATAATGAAATTAAGTCAGAAATCAAGAAATTTTTTTGAAACTAATGAGAACAAAGATACAACATACCAGAATCTCTGGGACACCACTAAGGCAGTGTTAAGAGGGAAATTCATAGCACTGAATACTCACATAAAAAAGACAGAAATATCTCAAGTTAATAACTTAACATGACAACTGAAAGAATTAGCGAAAGAAGAACAAATCAACCCCAAACCCAGCAGATGACAAGAAGTAACCAAAATCGTAGCTGAACAAAAGGAAATCAGGACACGAAAAGCCATAAAAAAAATCAACAAATCTAGGAGTTGGTTTTGTATATATACAACTAATAAGATAGGCCACTACCTAGACTACTAAAAATGAAAGGGAAGAAAATTCAAATAAAAGCAATTAGAAATGATGAATAGGATAGTATCACTGACCCAACAGAAATAAAAATAAGCACCAGAAACTACTACAAACCCCTCTATGCACACAAACTAGAAAACCTACAAGAGATGGATAAATTCCTGGACACATACAACTTCCCAACACGGAATCAAAAGACATTAATTACTTGAAAAGATCAATAATGAGCTCTGAAACTGAGTCAATAATAAATAGCCTAACAACCAAGAAAAACCCAGGACCAGATGAATTCACAGCCAAATGCTACCAGATGTACAAAGAAGAGCTGGTACGATTCCTACCGAAACTCTTCCAAAAATTGAGAAGGATGGTCTCTTTCTCAAATCATTCTATGAGGTGAACATTATCTTGATATGAAAATGTGGCAGAGACACAATAAGAAAAATAAAACACTTCAGGCCAATATCCTTGATGAATATTGATGCAAAAATTATCCACAAAATACATGCTAACCAAATCCAGCAGCACATCAAAAAGATAATCCAGGCTGGGCATGGTGACTCACACCTGTAATCCCAGCACTTTGGGAGTCTGATGCAGGTGAATCACTTGAGGTCAAGAGTTTAAGACTAGCCTGGCCAACATGGTGAAACCCTGTATCTACTATCTATACAAAAATTAGCCAGGTGTGGTGGCACATGACTGTAATCCCAGCTACTTGGGAGGCAGAGGCAGGAGAATTGCTTGAACTCCAGAAGTGGAGATTGCTGTGACCTGAAATCATGCCACTGCACTTCACCATGTGTGATAGGTTGAGTGAGAATCTGTCTCAAAAAAAAAAAAAAAAAAAAAAAAAGTAATCACTAATTCCACCATGATCAAGGATCAAGTAGGCTTAATCTGCATGATGCAAGGTTGGTTCAACATGCGCAGATCAAAACATTTGATTCATCACATAAATAGAACTATCGACAAAAACCACATGAATATTTCAATAGATACAAAAATATCCTTTGATAAAATTCAACATCTTTTCATGTCAAAAACTCTCAATAAACTAGGTATTGCAGGAACATACTTCAACATAGTTAGAGCCACCTATAACAACCCCACAGCCAACATTATACTGAATGGGCAATAGCTGGATGTTGTCCCCTTGAAAACAAGCACAAGACAAAGATGTCTTATCTCACCACTTCTATTCAACACAGTATTAGACATCCTAGCCAGAGCAAACAGGCAAGAGAAAGAAACAATGGACATTCAAATAAGAGAGAGGAATTCAAAGTATCTCTGGTTGCAGACAACATGATTCTATATTTAGAAAACCACATAGTCTCAGCCCCAAAGCTTCTTCAGCCCGCAAAAACAACTTTGGCAAATTTTCAGGATACCAAATTAATGTACAAAACTCACTAGCATTTTTATATGCAAATGGCAGCCAAACTGCAAGCCAAATCAGAGCAATTCCATTCATAATTGCCACAAAAATACTTGCAAATACAGCTAACGAGGGAAACATTGCCAAAGAAATCAGAAAAGACACAAACTAATTTTAAAAATCCTATGCTCATGAATAGAAATAATCAATATCATTAAAATGACCATACTGCCCAAACAACTTACAAATTCAATGCTATTCCTATCATACTACCAATGGAATTCTTCACAGAACTAGAAAAAAAAAAACTACTTTAGAATTTATATGGAATAAAAAACAGAGCTTGAATAGCCAAGGCATTCTTAAGCACAATGGACAAAACTACAGGCATCATGTTACCCAACTTTAAACTATACTACAGGGATATGTTATCCAAAACAGCATGGTACTGGTACAAAAACAGGCACATAGACCAGTGAAATGGAATATAGAGACCAAAACAAGACCACACACCTATGACCATTAGATCTTCAACAAAGCTCACAAAAACAAGCAATCGAGAGAAGAATCCCTATTCTATAAATGGTGCTGGGATAACTGGTTAACCATCTGCAGAAGATTGAGGCTGGACCCTATCCTTACACTACATACAAAAATCAACTCAAGACGGATTTCAGTTTTAAATGTAATACCCAAAACTCTAAAATCCTTTGATGACAACCTAGGCAATAACATCCAGGATATAGGATTGGGAAAAGATTTAATGAAAAAGACACCAAAAGCAATGGCAACAAAAGCAAAAATTGATAAATGGGATCTAATTTTCTTAAGAACTTCTACCCAGCAAAAGAAACTATCAGCAGAGTAAACAGACAATCTAAAGAATGAAAACAATTTTTCAGACTATGAATCTGGCCAAGTTCTAATATCCACATCTATAAGAAACTTAAACAAATTTACAAGAGGAAAGCAAACAACTCCATTAAAAAATGTGCAAAGGACATGAACAGACACTTCTTAAAAGAAGACAAACATGCAGCCAACAAGCATGTGAAAAACATCTCAATATCACTAATCATTAGAAAAATGCAAATCAAAACTACGAGATACCTTCTCACGCCAGACAGAATGGCTAGAAATAAAAAGTCAAAAAACAACAGATGCTGGCAAGATTGTGGAGAAAAGGGAACACTTATGCACTATTGCTGCAAGTGTAAATTTGTTCAACCATTGTGGAAAGCAGTATGTGGTTCCTCAAAGAGCCAAAAGCAGAAATACCATTTGGCCCAGTAATCACATTACTGGGCATATACCCAGACTAATATAAATCATTCTACCATAAAGACACACATATAAAGACACACACATGCTCATTGTAGCACCAGTCACAATAGCAAAGACAAGGAATTAACTTAAATGACCATAGATTACAGATTGGATAAAGAAAATGTGGTATATATACACCATGGAATACTATGCAGCCATATAACAAGATCATGTCTTTTGTGGAAACATGGATGAAGCTGGAGGCTATTATTCTTAGCTAACTAATGCAGGAACAGAAAACCAAATACTGCATGTTTCCACTCTTAAGTGAGAGCTAAATAATGAGAACTCATTGACACAAAGAAGGGAGGAACAAACACTGGAGTCTACTTGAGGGTGAAGGGTAGGAGAAGGGAGAGGAGCAGAAAACATTACTATTGGATACTAGGCTTACTACCTGGATGATGAACTTATCTGTATGACAAACTCCCATGACATGAGTTTAACCATATAACAAACCTTCACATGTAACCCCAAACCTAAATTAAAAGTTAAAAAAAAAGAAACAAAGGAAAATTAAAGGCATACCCTTTTGTTTGGGGGTGCAGAGTTCTGTAGATGTCTGTTGGGTCAATTTGGTCAAGTGTCAAGTTCAAGTTCTGAATATCTTTGCTAGCTGTCTGCCTCATTGTTTTGTGTAGTAGTGATAGTGGGGTGTTGAAGTCATTGCATGTATGACAGGTCTCTTGAAGACAGCATATATTTGAGTCTTGTTTCTTTATTCAACTTGTCACTTTGCCTTTTAATTGGGAAATTTACATTTGAGATTAATATTGATTTGTGCAAACTTGGTCCTGTCATTGCATTGGTAGCTGATTATTATGCAGAATTCATTTTGTGTTTGCTTTATAGTTTCAATGGTCTATATACTTAAGTGTGTGTTGTGGTGGCCGGTCTTTTATTTCCATATTTAGTACTCCCTTTTAAAGGACCTCTTGTAAGGCAGGTCTGGTGGTAACAAATTACCTTAAAATTTGCTTGTCTGAAAATATTTTATTTCTCCTTTGTTTATGAAACTTAGTTTGGCTGGATATGAAATTCTCGGTTGGAATTCCTTCTCTTTAAGAATGGGCAGGTCCAAGATGGCCAAATAGGAACAGCTCCAGTCTACAGCTCCCAGCGTGAGTGACACAGAAGATGGGTGATTTCTGCATTTCCAAATGAGGTACTGGGTTCATCTCACTGGGGCTTGTTGGACAGTGGGTGCAGGAGAGTGGGTGCAGGCCACCAAGCGTGAGCCAAAGCAGGGTGAGGCATCACCTCACCCGGGAAGCACAAGGGGTCAGGGAATTCCCTTTCCTAGCCAAAGGAAGCTGTGACAGATGGCGCCTGGAAAATTGGGTCACTCCCACCCTAATACTGTGCTTTTCCAATGGGCTTAGCAAACGGCATACCAGGAGATTATATCTCACGCCTGGCTCAGAGGGTCCCATGCCCACAGAGCGTCGCTCATTTCTGGCACAGCAGTCTGAGATCGAACTGCAAGGCTGGAGGAAGGCTGGGGGATGGCGCCCACCATTGCTGAGGCTTTAGTAGGTAAACAAAGTGGCCAGGAAGCTCAAACTGGGTGGAGCCCACCACAGCTCAAGGAGGCCTGCCTCCCTCTGTAGACTCCACCTCTGGGGGCAGGGCATAACCGAACAAAATGCAGCAGAAACCTCTGCAGACTTAAATGTACCTGTCTGACAGATTTGAGAGAGTAATGGTTCTCCCAGCACAGAGTTTGAGATCTGAGAACGGACAGACTGCCTCCTCAAGAGGGTCCCTGATCCCCAAGTAGCCTAACTGGAAGGCACCCCCCAGTAGGAGCAGACTGACACCTCACATGGCCAAGTACCCCTCTGAGATGAAGCTTCCAGAGGAATGATCAGGCAGCAACATTTACTGTTCAGCAATATTCGCTATTCTGCAGCCTCCACTGCTGATACCCAGGCAAACAGGGTCTGGAGTGGACCTCCAGCAAACTCCAACAGACCTGCAGCTGAGGGTCCTGATTGTTAGAAGGAAAACTAAAAAACAGAAAGGACATCCACACCAAAACCCCATCTGTACATCACCATCATCAAAGACCAAAGGTATATAAAACCACAAAGATGGGGAAAAAACAGAGCAGAAAAGCTGAAAATTCCCAAAATCGGAATGCTTCTCCCCATACTAAGGAACACAGCTCCTCACCAGCAACAGAACAAAGCTGGATGGAGAATGATTTTGATGAGTTGAGAGAAGAAGGCTTAAGATGAACAAACTTATCTGAGCTAAAGGAGGAAGTTCAAACCCATTGCAGAGAAGCTAAAAATCTTGAAAAAAGATGAGACAAATGGCTAACTAGAATAACCAGTGTAGAGGAGACCTTAAACGACCTGATGGAGCTGAAAACCATGGCACTAGGGCTACGTGACAAATGCACAAGCTTCAGTAGCCAATTCGATCAGCTCAAAGAAAGGGTATCAGTGATTGAAGATCAAATGAATGAAATGAAGTGAGAAGAGAAGTTTAGAGAAAAAAGGGTAAAAAGAAATGAACAAAGCCACCAAGAAATATGGGATTATGTGAAAAGACCAAATCTACGTCTGATTGGTGTACCTGAAAGTGACAGGGAGAATGGAACCAAGTTGACAAACACTCTGCAGGATATTATCCAAGAGAACTTACCCAACCTAGCAAGACAGGCCAACATTCAAATTCAGGAAATACAGAGAATGCCACAAAGATATTCCTCGAGAAGAGCAACTCCAAGACACATAATTGCCAGATTCACCAAAGTTGAAATGAAGGAAAAAATGTTAAGGGCAGCCAGAGAGAAAGATCGGGTTACCCACAAAGGGAAGCCCATCAGACTGACAACAGATCTCTCGGCAGTAACTCTCCAAGTCAGAACAGAGTGGGGGCCAATATTCAACATTCTTAAAGAATTTTCAACCCAGAATTTCATATCCAAACTAAGCCTCATAAGTGAAGGAGAAATAAAATCCTTTACAGACAAGCAAATGCTTAGAGATTTTGACACCACCAGGCCTGCCCTACAAGAGCTCCTAAAGGAACAATCACCACCACCCACTGCAAAAACATGCCAAATTGTAAAGACCATCGATGCTAGCAAGAAACTGCATCAACTAACGAGCAAAATAACAAGCTAAAATCATAATGACAGGATCAAATTCACACATAACAATATTAACCTTAAATGTAAATGGGCTAAATGCTCCAATTAAAAGACACAGACTGGCAAATTGGATAAAGAGTAAAGACCAATCAGTGTGATGTATTCAGGAGACCCATCTCATATGCACAGACCCACATACGCTCAAAATAAAGGGATGGAGGAAGATCTACCAAGCAAATGGAAAACACAAAAAGGCAGGGGTTGCAATCCTAGTCTCTAATAAAACAGACTTTTAACCAATGAAGATCAAAAGAGACAAAGAAGGCCATTACATATTGGTAAAGGGAAGAATTCAACAAGAAGAGCTAACTATCCTAAACATATATGCATCTAATACAGGAGCACCCAGATTCATAAAGCAATTCTGTAGAGACCTACAAAGAGATTTAGACACCCACACAATAATAATGAGAGACTTTAACACCCTACTGTCAACATTAGACAGATCAATGAGACAGAAAGTTAACAAAGATATCGAGGAATTGAACTCCGCTCTGGACCAAGCAGACATAATAGACATCTACAGAACTCTCCACCACAAATCAACAGAATACACATTCTTCTCAGCACCACATCAAACTTGTTCCAAAATTGACCACATAGTTGGAAGTAAAGCACATCTCAGCAAATGTACAAGAACAGAAATTATAACAAACTGTCTCTCAGACCACAGTGCAATCAAACTGGAACTCAGGATTAAGAAACTCACTCAAAACTGCTCAACCACATGGAAACTGAACAACCTCCTCCTGAATAACTACTGGGTACAGAACGAAATGAAGGTAGAAATAAAGATATTCAAGATGTTCTTTGAAACGAATGAGAACAAAGACACAACATACTAGAATCTCTGGGACACCTTTAAAGCACCGTATAGAGGGAAATTTCTAGTACTAAATGCCCACAAGAGAAAGCAGGAAAGATCTAAAATTGACACCCAAACATCACAGTTAAAAGAACTAGAGAAGCAAGAACAAACACATTCAAAAGCTGGCAGGAGGCAAGAAATAGCTAAGATCAGAGCAGAACTGAAGGAGATAGAGACACAAAAAACCCTCCAAAAAAATCAATGAATCCAGGAGCTGGTTTTTTGAAAAGATCAAAAAAATTAATAGACTGCTAGCGAGACCAATAAAGAAGAAAAGAGAGAAGAAGCAAATAGATGTAATAAGAAGATAAATGGGATATCACCACTGACCACACAGAAATACAAACTACCATCAGAGGATACTATAAACACCTCTATGCAAATAAACTAGAAAATCTAGAAGAAATGGATAAATTCCTGGACACATACAGCCTCCTAAGACTAAACCAGGAAAAAGTTGAATCCCTGAATAGACCAATAACAGGTTCTGAAACTGAGGCAACAACTAATAGCTTATGAACCAAAAAACATCCAGGACCAGATGGATTCACAGCTGAATTGTACCAGAAGTACAAGGAGGAGCTGGTACCATTCCTTATGAAACTATTCCAATCAATAGAAAAAGAGGGAATCCTCCCTAACTCACTTTATGAGAGCAGTATCATCCTGATACCAAAGCCTGGCAGAGACATAACAAAAAAAGAGAATTTTAGACCAATATCCCTGATGAACATCGATGAAAGATCCTCAATAAAATACTGGGAAACCAAATCCAGCAGCACATCAAAAGCTTATCCACCATGATCACATGGGCTTCATCTCTGGGATGCAAGGCTGGTTCAACATATGCAAATCAATAACTGTAATCCAGCATATAAATAGAACCAAAGACAAAAACCACATGATTATCTCAATAGATGCGGAAAAGGCCTTTGACAAAATTCAACAGTCCTTCATGCTAAAAACTCTCAATAAATTAGTTACTGATGGGACATATCTCAAAATAATAAGAGCTATTTATGACAAACCTACAGCCAATATCATACTGAATGGGCAAAAACTGGAAGCATTCCCTTTGAAAACTGGCACAAGACAGGGATGCCCTCTCTCACAACTCCGGTTCAACATAGTATTGGAATTTCTGGCCAGGGCAATCAGGCAGGAGAAAGAAATAAAGGGTATTCAATTAGGAAAAGAGGAAGTCAAATTGTCCCTGTGTGCAGATGGCATGACTGTATATTTAGAAAACCCCATTGTCTCAGCCCAAAATCTCCTTAAGCTGATAAGCAACTTCAGTAAAGTCTCAGGATACAAAATCAATGTGCAAAAATCACAAGCATTCTTATGCACCAATAACAGACAAACAGAGAGCCAAATCAAGAGTGATCTCCCATTCACAATTTCTTCAAAGAGAATGAAATACCTAGGATTCCAACTTACAAGGGATGTGAAGGACCTCTTCAAAGAGAACTACAAACCACTGCTCAGCGAAATAAAAGAGGACACAAACAAATGGAAGAACATTCCATGCTCATGGATAGGAAGAATCAATATTGTGGAAATGGTCATACTGCCCAAGGTAATATATAGATTCAAGCCATCCCCATCAAGCTACCAATGACTTTCTTAACAGAATTGGAAAAAACTACTTTAAAGTTCATATGGAACCAAAAAAGAGCCTGCATTGCCATGTCAATCCTAAGCCAAAAGAACAAAGCTGGAGGCATCATACTACCTGACTTCAAACTATACTACAAGGCTACAGTAACCAAAACAGCATGGTACTGGTACCAAAACAGAGATATAGACCAATGGAACAGAACATAGCCCTCAGAAATAACACCACACATCTACAGCCATCTGATCTTTGACAAACCTGACAAAAACAAGAAATGGCGAAGGGATTCCCTATTTAATAAATGGTGCTGGGAAAACTGGCTAGCCATATGTAGAAAGCTGAAACTGGATCCCTTCCTTAACCTTATACAAAAATTAATTCAAGATGGATTAGAGACTTAAATGTTAGACCTAAAACCATAAAAACCCTAGAAGAAAACCTAGGTAATACCATTCAGGACATAGGCATGGGCAAGGACTTCATGTCTAAAACACCAAAAGCAATGAGAACAAAAGCCACAATTGACAAATGGGATCTAATTAAACTAGAGTTTCTGCACAGCAAAAGAAACTACCATCAGAGTGAACAGGCAACCTACAGAGTGGGAGAAAATTTTTGCAATCTACTCATCTGACAAAGGGCTAATATCCAGAACCTACTAAGAACTCAATCAAATTTACAAGATAAAACAACCCCATCAAAAAGTGGGCAAAGGATATGAACAGACACTTCTCAAAAGAAGACATTCATGCAGCCAACAGACACATGAAAAAATGCTCATCATCACTCACCATCAGAGAAATGCAAATCAAAACCACAATGAGATACCATCTCACACTAGTTAGAATGATGATCATTTAAAAAGTCACAAAACAACAAGTGCTGGAGAGGATGTGGAGAAATAGGAACACTTTTACACTGTTGGTGGGACTGTAAACTAGTTCAACCATTGTGGAAAACAGTGTGGTGGTTCCTCAAGGATCTAGAACTAGAAATACCATTTGACCCAGCCATTTCATTACTGCTTATATACCCAAAGGGTTATAAATCATGCTGCTATAAAGGCACATGTACACGTATGTTTATTGTGGCACTATTCACAATAGCAAATACTTGGAACCAACCCAAATGTCCATCAATGATAGACTGCATTAAGAACATGTGGCACATATACACCATGGAATGCTACGCAGCCATAAAAAAGGATGAATTCATGTCCTTTGTAGGGACATGGATGCAGCTGGAAACCATCATTCTCAGGAAACTATCACAAGGACAAAAAACCCAACACCACATGTTATCACCCATAGGTGGGAAATGAACAATCAGAAAACTTGGACACAGGAAGGGGAACATCACACACTGTGGCCTGTCATGGGTTGGGGCAGGGAAAGATAGCATTAGGAGATATACCTAATGTAAATGATGAGTTAATGGGTGTAGCAACTAACATGGCACATGTATACATATGTAACAAACCTGCCCGTTATGCACATGTACCCTAGAACTAAAAGTATTTAAATAAATAAATAAATAAAAAGAATGCTGAATATAGGCCTCCAGTTTCTTCTGGCTTGTAGTGTTTCTGCTGAATGGTCTGTTGTTAGATGAAGGTTCCCTTTGTAGGTGATCTGCCCCTCCACTTAGGCTGCCTTTAATTTTTTTTTTTCACATTGACCTTGAAAAATATTACTGTGTTTTGCAGATTGTTGTCTTGTATATTATCTCACAGGGCTTTTCTGCATTTCCTCCATTGGAATGTTGTCCTATCTAGCAAGGTTGGGGATATTTTCATGAACAAAATCCTGATATATAACTTTCAAGTTGCTTGCTTTCTCTCCCTCTCTTTCAGCGATGCCAATGAATCACAGGTTGGGCCTCTTTACATAATCCCACTTTTCTTGGAGGCTTTATTCTTTATTATTATTTATTTATTTATTTTTGCCTGACTAGTTTATTTGAAGAACTAGCCTTTGACCTCTGAGAATCTTTCCTTAGCTTGATCTGTTCTGCTGTTAATACTTGTGAAGGTATTATGAAATTCTTGAAGTGAGTTTTTCAGCTCTATCAGCTCAGTTTGTTTTGTCTTAAAATGGCTACTTCATCTGTATTTTCAATCAGTGCGTGGTTTGTTTACCTCTCATGTACAGCAAGTGATGGCTTAACCTTTTTTGAGCACATAAAATGATATTCAGACCACCATATTGAATCTCACAGAAGCTTGGATTCAATGGCAGGTATTGCTGAGCGTAGGATGATGTAAGTGTGCAACATGTAGTTATTTTTTTTGCTTTCATTGCCATACAGCCCCTAGTCCTGTTGGATAACATTGATGCATTCAGTCAAGCCATTATTTATTTACTTATTCATATATGCAAAATTATATATCGATCACATAGTAGGTGCCAGGCATTAGAGATAATACGGTGAACAACAGTATCTACTTTTAGGGGGCCTAAAGTCTTGGGGGAGAGATTTCAAAATCATACTATTATTAACTAATGTTACAAATGAAAGGTATTAGAATCTGTAAGAGAGGAACAGGAGGTTCTGATCTACTCTTGGTAGTGAAATGTTAGATATTCAATGAATGATTTTTGAAAAAGTATATAAATGATTAATTACAAGATTAATTACAGCTTCTCAAAATTAAGGTTCTATGAAAGTGTGACAGAGACTGCTACTTATCTCTCAATAATTGTTCTCCCTTGCTATAAAAGTAGACATGTTAAGCAGGTGTATGGCAACGGAGGGAAAAAAAAAAAAAAGATTGTTTTCCAGACTTCCTTGAACACAGATGTTGTTACGTGACTAGGTTCTTGACAATATCATGTGAAAAAATAGTGCATGAAACTTCAGAGTAGTATTCCGAGGCTGGGTGTGGTGGCTCATGCCTGTAATCCCAGCACTTTGGGAGGCCAAAGGGGGTGGATCACATGAGGTCAGGAGTTCAAGAACAGCCTGGCCAACATGGTGAAACCCCATCTCTACAAAAATACAAAAATTAGCCGGGCATGATGGTGGGTGCCTGTAATCCTAACTACTTGGGAAGCTGAGGTGGGAGAATCCCATGAACCCGGTAGGCTGAAGTGGTAGTGAGCCGAGATTTCGCCACTGCACTCCAGCCTGGGTGACAGAGCTAGACTTCATGTCAAAAAAGAAAAAAAAGGAAAAAAAGAAAAAAGCAGCAGCTTCGGAGTAGCATTGTTAAGGTGGAAGGGGCCAGCTCTCCTATTTTCTTCTCCCCACTGACTTTAATTCTACTATGGCTATCTTGAAATATGAGGGATAAAGAGAATACCACAGTGATGGCAGAATCACAAGGAAAAATAAAAAACTGGGCCTCTGGTATCTTTTTAGAGCAGAGTAATATGCCACCTTGGAACGGACTTGGAGTTTTTACAAGTGCGATAAACTTTTATCCTATCTAAGCCATTATCTTGAGGTTTCTTTCTTTTTTTAATTTGCTTTGTTTCTTCTAAAAAAAGAAACAAAAAACAAACAAATTGGATACTTGTGCAGAACATACAGGTTTGTTACATAGGTATACATGTGCCATGGTGGTTTGCTGCACTTACTGAGCAATCCTCTATATTTCCTCCCCTCAGCCCTCACCAGGCCCTGATATGTGTTGTTCACCTCTCTGTGTCCATGTGTTCTTAATGTTCAACTACCACTTATGAATGAGAACATGCAGTGCTTGGTTTTCTGTTCCTGTGCTAGTTCGCTGAGAATGATGGCTTCCAGCTTCATCCATGTTCCCGGAAAGAACATGATCTCATTCTTTTTTATGGCTGCATAGTATTCCATGGTATATATATACCACATTCAGTCTACCATTGATAGGCATTTGGGTTGTTTCCACATCTTTGCTACTGTAATAGTGCTGTGATAAACACACATGAGCATGAGTCTTTGTAGTAGAGTGATTTGTAATTATTTGTGTATATTCACAGTAATGAGATTACTGGGTCAAATGGTATTTCTGGTTCTAGATCCTTGAGGAATCACCATACTGTCTTCCACAATTGTTGAACTAACTTACATCCTCAACAACAGTGTAAAAGCATTTCTATTTCTTCACATCCTCTCCAGCATCTATTGCTTTCTGTCTTTTTAATAATTGCCACTCTGACTGGCATGAGATGGTATCTCATTGTGGTTTCGATTTGCATTTCACTGATGATCAGTGATGTTGAGCTTTATTTCATATGGTTGTTGGCCACATGAATGTCTTTTTTTGAGAGGTATATGTTCATATCTTTTGCTTATTTTTTGATGGGGTTGTTTTTTTCCTGTAAATATGTTTAAGTTTCTTGTAAATTCTGAATATTAGACCTTTGTCAGATGGGTATATTTCAAAAATTTTCTCCCCTTCTGTAGATTGCCTGTTTACTCTGATGATGGTTTCTTTGGCTGTGCAGAAGCTCTTTGGTTTAATTAGATCCCATTAGTCAATTTTGGCTTTTGTTGCAATTGCTTTTCGTGTTTTTGTCATGAAATCTTTGCCTATGTCTATGTCCTGAATGGTATTTCCTAGGTTTTCTTCTAAAGTTTTTATGGTTTTGGGTTTTACATTTAAGTGTTTAATCCATCTTGAGTTAGTTTTTGTATAAGGTGTAAGGCAGGAGTCCAGTTTCAACTGCATATGGCTAGCCAGTTTTCCTAGCAGCATTTACTAAATAGAATATCCTTTTTCCTATTTTGTTTTTGTCAGGTTTGTCGAAGATCAGATGGCTGTAGATGTTTGGTGTTATTTCTGAGGTCTCTGTTCTGTTCCATTAGTCTATGTATCTTTTTTGGTATCAGTACCATGCTGTTTTGGTTACTGTAGCCTTGTTCTGTTGTTTGAAGTCAGGTAGCGTGATGTCTCTAGCTTTGTTCTTATTGCTTAGGATTGTCTTGGCTATGCAGGGTCTTTTTTGATTTCATATGAAATTTAAAATAGTTTTTTTCTAATTTGGTGAAGAATGTCAATGGTAGTTTGATGGGAATAGCACTGAACCTATAAATTACTTTGGGCAGTATAGCCATTTTCACGATATTGAGTCTTCCTATCCATGAGGATGAAATATTTTTCCATTTGTTTGTGTCCTCTCTTATATCTTTGACCAGTGTTTTGTAGTTCTCCCTGAAGAGTTCCTTCACATCCCTTTCTACCTGTATTCTTAGGTACTTTATTCTCTCTGTAGCAATTATAAATGGGATTTCACTCATGATTTGGCTTTCTGCTTGCCTATTGCTGATGTAAATGAATGCTTGTGATTCTTGCACATTGATTTTAGATCCTGAGACTTTGCTGAAGTTGCTTATCAGTTCAAGAAGTTTTTGGGCTGAGATGATGGGGCTTTCTAAATATACAATCATGTCTGCAAACAGAGACAACCAGACTTCCTCTCTTCCTAATTAAATACCGTTTATTTCCTTCTCTTGCCTGATTGTTATGGCCAGAACTTCCAATACTATGTTGAATAGGAGTGGAAAGAGAGGGCATCCTTGTCTTGTATTGGTTTTCAAAGAGAATACTGCCAGCTTTTGAGAGAAATAACTGAAATCCTCACTTGGTTTGTTATAACTTGATTTCTACACTTGATCTTAGCCAAAAGGCCAAGAAGCGGTGGTATAACTTGATTTCTCTGGCATGGACATAACGATCTGCAAGAGCAAAACAGATTAGGTTTAAATAAGGGTTTTACGGTATAAGGATTATTTTTATAATAATTTTCTGTACACATACACGCTGCACATGAAGAACGGCAAGCAATCTAGACAGGGTATACACTTCATCTCTTCAAATAATAATTTAAACAATATGATAGGTGTGGTGCTGCATTCCTGTGGTCCCAGCTACTGTCAGGAAGCTGAGGTGGGAGAATGGCTTCAGCCAGGACAGTCAAGGCTCCAGTGAGTCGTGATCATGCCACTGCACTCCAGCCTAGGTGACAGAGCAATAATCTGTCTCAAATGAAGAAAACAAAATAAATAAATAAATAAAATTTAAAAAAGAAAAGAAACCCAAGCAAGAGCATAACCTTTTGTAATACTAATTAACTATTTTTAACAAGTATTTAACAATAATAATTATTTCTTTCTTTAACTTGAGAATGGCCACATAGAAAAATAAGACAGGTTTGACTTTTTAATGTTCTTTTTCAATGTGAGTGTGTCAGGGGGTCACACTCCTCAGCTTACGGCATGTTATCACAATTCACGCAAGCCCCCCCACTTCCGTGATGTTCATTCAGTTATTCTACTTTATCTTCATGCTCTATTCCCATTCTTATATTTTTCCTCATCATAAGCAACCATTCTGATAAGTTTAGTGTATTTTTTGTTTGTACGTATTCTTGCAAAATGGATTTTGTCATTTCAAATATATGCATATGTTACCTTATTGTGTATTTCATTACCCATTTTTTTCACTCTCAGCATTATATTACTCAGATACTTCCATGTTGTTATATCTCTAATCACTTGCTTCTGTATCATAACACCTTGTTGTGTACATCCACCACATTTTACCATTCATTCTTCCAGGGGTTGACACCCAGATTGCTTCCACCTCTCTGCTTTACTGTACACCTTTGTACATGTTCTCTATGATCATTCTGTCCTGGCCTCTGTCTCCCAAACTTTGGTTCCATATTGGCAACTACTTGCTGAATGCCCTTGCAGCACCTTGACTTTAGCATGTTCAAAACCACTCACATAAATATGAAAGTGTTTTGTAAAATATGTGTTATTATTAATTATTTGTCTTTATTTTTCCCCAAACAGGTTATATTTTCTGACCTTTTTCTTCTTTCAGTGGTACCACAATTTTCTCATTTATAAAACCTTGAAATTGAGAAATCTCAGAGTCATCCTACTGACTTATTCGCCTTTCTCATCCATATTCCTTACTAAACTAAAAATTATTCCTTCATGACGTCTCTTGCATACATGTTATTATTGGTGCCACTTCCAATTCTTCATTCTGTACTAATACGAGAATCTCCTAGTTGGTGTGTCTATCTGGTTGCTACCCATCCACGTCTATCCCCCTACAACACTCCAAGATATCCTAAATACTGCTACCAGATCAGTTGTTATCATGTAACCTTCTTCTTTGTTTAACAATTTTAAGTGGATGTATGTTGCCTATATGTCTAATCAAACTCCTTACCCTGGAACTCAAAGCTACCTATAAGCTAGTCCCAGTCTCTTTTTAATGATAAAAATACCTAACACTACATAGAATTTACTATGTTCCAAGTACTGTTCTTAGCCCATGAGATGAATACTATTATTAGTCACAACTGGTAAGTCACTGATTAAAAAGAAGACTTCCCCAACATATAACTACTAAGTGACTGAACTTGTGTTAAAACTCAAGCAGTAAGATCCAATGTCCATGTTCGTAATCACCACACATACCGCGCGCTTTTGATTGCAATATGCTAAGAATTATTTACATGTTGAAAAAAAGTATTGGTCACTGGTGACTGCCCATGATATGTTCTTTTTTTGTTTGTTTTTATTAATGTTGTTTCCCCTTTTGGAAAGCCTTATTCCACGACCTCAACATCCATCTGTACTTCAAGGATCAATTCAGGTCCTAACTAAGGCTAGCCTTCTTCTCATATTTCTGTGTTAAACTGGAAAATCTCAGTTCTTTTTCTTTACTTATACTGTGTCCTACTGTTTTATATGATATAATAACAGAAGTTAGATAAATAATAACAATAGGCAACATTTATGAAGCACTTACTCTATGTCAGTTTCCTTCTGATCCTATTTCATGTGATTACTTAGTAAATATTAATGACAAACCAATGAGGCAAATAGTATGGCAACCCACATTTCTCAAAAGTATGTAAGATGTATGATCCATTTTAATTATTTACATGGATTACTGCTTTCAGTATCTACTCATTAATCTGACCTTCATACTACAAGTAGAATTATCTTTCTAAAATGCAAAACTGATTCTAGCCTTTCTTGCATAAACATTGTCAAAGATTGATCAAAGTCTACAGAATTAAGATCAAACATTAAATACAGCACAGTATATAAGATGTTTTATAATATGGTCTTTGCCTTGCTCTTGGACTTTAATTCCAACAATTTCTTTTTCTTTCACACCTCCAAGTAACCCTAAATTTTAGCAACCTGAGATCTAAACCAAGTTCATGAAACTCATCCACTTATTCATGTCCACTGCTTTAAACTTACAATTCCCTTTGCCTGAAATATCCTCTTTTACTCTACCCATACCCCCAATCTCCCTGTCGCTTTGTGTGAAATAATGTAACATAGTGGCTATGGGCAGTTTTGAGTTTGAATCCTGGCTCTATGACTTACTAGCTAGGGCAAACTACTTATCCTCTCTGTGCCTCAATTTTCTTATCAGAAAATGGATATAATAAAATATCCTAATTCATATGATGAGGAGGAAATTATAAATAATGCACATAAAGTACTTAACGTAGTTTCTGGCACATTGTAAGTATTTAATGAATGGTTGGTTGTATGTGCACCTATAAGCTTGTGGTAAAAGGAGTGAAGCACTGCTATCCACTGAACTGACCAGATTTATGGTCCAGATTTATGACCATACTTATGGCACCAGAAGTATCACAGTAATCCATTAAGATTCTGCTAAAATAAAACATCCTCTCTAACTGCCCATCCAATCTCTTCATATTCTCTATTATTGCTGCAGTTCAGACATACCTCTATTGGAGCAGTTATCACAGCATACTGGAATTATTTATTTATAAATCTGCCTGTGCCTATTAACCCCTAAGATACATAGCAGTTTTGATTTAAATATCTCTGGATCCCCAGCACTGTGAGCCTGACTGTAAGTATTATTGAATAATGAGTAAATCCTCAACAAACAAATGTGACATCAATCTGATTACTTTCACAATTTCATAATAAGAGTAGAAATCCATTTATAGAAATCCATTTTGAATACCTGTGTGTATAAGAACAAGAAGTGTATATGCAGATTTTACAGATTTCTGATTGCAGGAAAAGTTATTTTTTGCTAAAACAATAATAGAGCCCAAGATAGTTGTTCCTCATTCAAACATATTTTATAACACAATTAAGCAGCTGAAAAGTAGCTGTGTAAAATTGATTCCTTCTGATTTCAGGTTTCTCTTTCTCATTGTTCTTGTTACTTTAGAGATACTTCTGCCAAGGTAAACTGATGGTCTAAAACCTTATAAGGAAGAATCACATTCAACTTGAGGAGTCAAGCAGAGTATTCTATTTCCACTCTCAAATTAATAATGAAATTTTTACATAAATTCTAAGGACAGGATCTTTATTTCGGGAGAAAGAAGTCAGAAGACAAAAAGATAAGACTATAACTGCACTAGACCCTGAACTGCCTCCTCTTCATGGAACAACCACAAACATATTTTAAACACAATAGAAATTTTACCCTGACAGTTATTTGCAGTAGTATTCTGACAGTTAAGAATCTCAAAAAGGGACTTTTTAAAAAGAAATGAAAATGGAGGAAGTTCCTCCAACAATGAAAGATGTCCAATTACATGGTCCCTGTTATATTATCATCACATAAAATCAGGGAGGACATACTCCCCAAACAGGAAGATTTTTTATTTGTTTGCATGTATTTGCAATGTAAAAATCTCTTTTGTATATACAAATCTTTTGATATTGCTCCTTTCTCCTTTTTCCCATCTCAATGTTTCCTGTTTATCTGACTTTGCTCATGAAGAAGAAAAATATGGTTCATTCAATCTAACAATTTCTCAATATTTTAAATGCTTCTTTGGGAAACAGCCCTTTAGGGAATCCTGAAATGTTGTCTCATTTATTTTCTTCTGCCCATAAACCAGAGGCTGATAAGAGCTTGTGGTTAGCTGCCCTTAGTAAATCAAAGAAATAAAAGTCTCTTCAAGGACAAAGTAAGGGAGACAATGTACAATGTAAATGCTTTAAATCAGTTGAAAAAAATCATTGAACTCAGCTGTACACTGCAAGGCCAGAAGAGCTGAACTTTAGATTTCAACATTTCAATGGCACTGAGTAAAGTAGCTAGTGCGCATTCCTCACTTTCTGCAGTGAAATAATCCTGCTCATAATTGTAGTATCTATAGCAAAGATTCAGTGTTTTTAAAAGCAAATCAGAAACAAAAAAACAAGTCAGAAATATGAAAACACACCATATTGTAACCTCTTTGTAATGGCCCCTCATTTATTTCTGAAAATATAAAGGAAATGTTTTCTAAAGAAATCAGTTTATAAGTGACCTATTTCTAATTTTATTAAACTCAAAATCTTTGTGACTAAAGCACCCCTCTCTTCTCTCTCCCTTCCCCCTTTCCTCCATCCTTCCCTCTCTCCTTTTTTCCTCATCCTTGTAATCCAGTCTCTTCCCCCACCCCCGCAGCTCCCACCCCACCCCTCTTCTTTCTCTTCTTTCTTTGACCAGTCTGTCTTAAATATGCACTCACTTATAAGAATGAATCCACCAATTTAAATTTGAAATGTGATCCCCACCTTTTATGTTGCTCAGGTTCAGAGAAATTCAAGACAGCAAAGTAGGTAACAGCTGAACTGGAAGTGTAAGCAAAAGGAGAAAACAACTTTAACTGAGAATTAAAAATAGTTTTTCTTCTGCTTGCAAAAGAAAATCCTCAGCAGCATTTCCAGCATCTTCGAATTAGCTCATATCTATGGCTTTTCATCTGTTCATAAAACAAAATGCTAGTATCCAGATGCTTTAAAACAATATTTTTTTAAAAAATTAACCAAATAATGAAAGGCAATCTGAGTTTTCAGAATTCCCCTTTCAGAAAGAACCTTGCCTGCTTTTGTATCTCTGGACTGCTTTCTCATGAGCAGGTTTTACTTGTAGTCATCTCCTAATACAAAGAAAGGACACACAGAGACATGCGCATCGCCGCCTCAAATGCAGAAGCATCTGAATTGCAGAAGCAGTGAATTAGAAAGGAAAGAAAAGGGGATCAATGGAATAGTTACCTTAAATATCCAGCCACTGCGATACTTCCAGGCACAATCTCAGTCCCTCTCTGCTTTGCTGCCCTGCTGGCTCAGCTCTGCTTGTGAAGTGCCTTCCTCCCTTCTTCCTTTCCTTTGCTGTGTGCTTTGGTGCTTGGTATGAGTTTCCCTTTTTAATACAAGGAAGTATGTAGACCCTCCTCTACTATGACATACTTGGTTTCCTTCCCTGCCAGCCTCCTACATGCAAATGCAACTCTCTATTCTGTAGTTTGAGAAGGAAGCAAAAAGAGAGAGAGAGAGATGATGGTGGTGGTGATGTTAATAAAAGAGTAGAATATTGGCATAAGAGAGAATTTTTGCTGATCATTTTATTGGTTCCAAAAAAACAAATAAACATTTAGCAGATTCAAATTATCTTAATGTATTTTTTTTTTTTTTTTTTTTACTGAATTGGTGGTTGAATTCTAAACTTCGATACATTAGGGCTGTTTACTTTTGTAAATAAAAAATAAAAACTTGGGACCGCATTTCACCGTGCTGAAAATAAAAAAAATTAAACTGAAAGCTCAGTCATGCAAAAACTGTCTTTCCCAACATAAAGAGTGGGAGAACATTTTTGCAATCTACCCATCTGACAAAGGTCTAATATTCAGAATTTACAAGGAACCTAAACACATTTACAAGAAAAAAAACAAACAATCCCATCAAAAAGTGGGCAAAAGATATAAACAGACACTTCTCAAAAGAAGACATTTATGTGGCCAATAAACATATGAAGAAAAGCTCAACATCACTGATCATCAAAGAAATGCAAATAAAAACCACAATGAGATACCATCTCATGCCAGTTAGAATGGCAATCATTAAAAATTCAGGAAACAATAGATGCTGGCAAGGCAGTGGAGAAATATGAACGCTTTTACACTGTTGGTGGGAATGTAAACTAGTTCAACCATTGTGAAAGACAGTATGGTGGTTCCTCAAGGACCTAGAACCATAAATACCATTTGACCCAGCAATCCCATTACCGGGTATATACCCAAAGGAATATAAATCATTCTACTACAAAGACACATGCACATGTATGTTCATTGCAGAACTATTCACAATAGCAAAGAAATGAAACCAACCCAAATGCACATGAATGATAGACTAGATAAAGAAAGTGTGGTACATATACACCATGGAATACTGTGCAGTCATAAAAAGGAATGAGATCATGTCTTTTACAGGGACATGGATAAAGCTGGAAGCTATTGTCCTCAGCAAACTACAACAGGAATAGAAAACCAAATACTCCATGTTCTCACTCATAAGTGGGAGTTCAACAATGAGAACACATGGACACAGAGAGGAGAACAACAAACACCAGGGCCTGTTGGAGGGTGGAGGTGAGGTGAAGGAACTTAGAGGACAGGTCAATAGGTGCTGCAAACCACCATGGCATACATAAACCTATGTAACAAACCTGCATGTTCTATACATGTATCCCTCTTTTTTTAAGAAGAAAATAAAAACCTGCCTTTCCTTTTGTTCCTAAGTAGATAAATACAGATAAAAGTTTAAAAAATCTCTGATAGTGGCAGGAGGCAGACAGGGTCAGGTCCTCAAAAACAGCCTGAAGGCTGAAAGACCAGATTGCTGGTTCTGGATGAAATCCATGACCTGGATTGAGAATTTGTTTGCATGTGAATGCCCTTTCCCAATTGGTTTATTCTGAATAATGCTTTTTAACCAATTGAATGTCGCCTTTCCCAATACTACCTACAGCCTGACCGTCCCTCATCCTGTGCCTATACAAACCCCAGACTCAGCCAAACTGTGTGATATGACCCAACTTTGGGTGAGAGACCACCTTCCCATACCCTCTCCACTGAGAGCTGTTTTGTTGCTCAATAAAATTATTTGCCCTCATCACCCTTCAGTTGTCAGCATGACCTCATTCTTCTTAGACCAGGATAAGAATTTGGGACCCATTGAATGTGAGTACACAGAAGGCTATAACACTGTGGTCCTCTGCCCTCTGCTAGTGAATGGCAGCTGCCCCACACTACAGGAAGCAATGGCAGGGCCAAGCTAGCCCTGGAGTCATAAGCCAGAGAGGGGCAAAAGGGTGACTGAGCTATTAACATGCTGCCATCCATCAAGCTGTGGATAGCTGTGTTGGGGAAAAGCTGAGTGTTGGAAAAAAGGCTGACGCAGGGCCTGTATGTCTGACATAATGTAAAAGCATCATGGAACATGTCTGGGGTCCAGGGTCTAAAACCCCTCGTGGCCTTTGGAACACCAAGCTCTGTGCCAAAGGGTTGAAGGCTACCCTGCTGCACCACAATCTAAGCCCAGGGCATAAAATCCCTCGTGGCTTGGATAGAATCCAAGGCTCAGAGCATAAAACCCCTCGTGGCCTCTGGAATGTATCTAGACTTTCTGGATCCTTGCTTCTAGCACTCCTAGGCTCATAAAGCAATTGTATCTTAAACTAGAAGAATATGTTTCCCATTATCTCAATTAGCAGAACATGTTCCATATGCTTCAAAGAAAAAAATGCTAAACCATCACAGCTATAGATCATGCACTTGATACACCGCTTTCTTTCAACTCCCACTTCCTCACCACCTGCTTATTTGTTTGATCACCAATAAATAGTGTGGGCTTCCAGAGCTTGGGGCCTTCACAGCATCCATACTAGCATTGGCCCCCTGGTCCCACTTTATGCACTCTTGTTCCTTTGACTCTGCTGGACTTCGTAGCCCCCATGGCCTGGTGTTGGGTCTGATCACCCCAACACAGCTGAACTAAAAGAGTTAATTAGCCCTTCTGGGGCTTTGGGGTTGTGGGCCACCCCTACCTGCACACCACTGCATTTCCCTTGGGGTGACATGCCTGGTCCAGCCACAAACCCTGCACAGAGCTGATCCCTGTGCTGGCGTTTTGAATGACTGGCTTGACCCCATACTCATTTACTCATGCACCCCCTCCTGCCAGGATCTGAGCATGCAGTCATGGCAGCCACAGGCCAAAGTGCAAGCCAGACAGAGCCTGACAGGCTGAGTAGATGGGGCACTTCCTGCTGCAAGCCTGGCAAAGGGGCCTAGAAAAATCCCGTGTAATCTCCATGGATAGTTACTCCATGTTCACCTTATCTTACTTAAAATGTTGATTCACTGAACACTATATGAATACATAATTCACTATTCCCCTACCTGTTCCTTTTATCTTGCAACATGTGGATTCAGTAATGTGATTATATCTTTATTTGTTCCCCTTTAGCCTGCTTTTCCCCTTCAAATATTGAAACCTTCAAAGTTGTCTTTGGAGAAAGGCACAAACCACGGACTGCTTCTGTAATTCTCTGTTTTTTCTTCCGGGCATTGTTCTTAAACCTTGGCAAAATAAACTTCTAAGTTGATCGAGACCTGCCTCAGATGCGTTTTGGTTTATGACTTAACTTCATTGTGATAATTACTCAAATCATCTCCATAGTTCAAATAAATCATTTACTAAGCACTTTCTATATGCCAGATAATATGTTAAATGCTAAAAATGAGGAAATTAATTAGACATAGTTTCCCTTCTTAAGAGTCTTATATCTAACTTTGGTCTCATGGAATACTATGCAGCCATAAAAAAGGATGAGTTCATGTCCTTTGTAAGGACATGGATGCAGCCGGAAACCATCATTCTCAGCAAACTATCACAAGAACAAAAATCCAAACACCGCATGTTCTCACTCATAGGTGGGAATTGAACAATGAGAAAACTTGGACACAGGAAGGGGAACATCACACACTGGGGCCTGTTGTGGTATGGGGGGAGGGGGGAGGGATAGCATTAGGAGATATACCTAATGTAAATGACGAGTTAACGGGTGCAGCACACCAACATGGCACATGTATACATATGTAACAAACCTGCACGTTGTGCACATGTACCCTAGAACATAAAGTATAGTAATAAAAAAAAGAGTCTTATAGCGTAGTTCAGGAGAAATAACCATGAACAAAAAATTTTAATGTAAGGTATGTAGTGTTGTCAAAGAGGTAAGCATACAGTGCTGTAAAAGCACAAATGAAAGACCCCTAGGCTATCTAGGGATACCTAATGACTGCCTGAAAAATACGAGTAAACTAAGTCTTATCAGATGAATAAGAATTAGCCAGAAGAAAAAAGGTAGAAAAAGCATTCCAAGCATAAGGAACAGTTTTAGCAAAGACATGGAGGTGTGAAAAACTATGTCATGTACTGGAAACTATAATCATTTTTTTAACTGTTGGAGTCAGGAGAGGAACGATATTTTAATCCTAAAATCTAAATCAATTTTATTTAAAGTTTCTATGTAATCTAAGTAAAGAATGGACCAATTATTCAATATGGATATCTCTAATATAATGATTTTATTTCACATGTAATTTTTCTCTTTAACCTCAAGTTAAATCATGGAATTAAAAGGTGGACTTTTTCAAAAAGAAGTGTGAATGTTGTCATGGCCATGTCTCTGTGCACTTTAAACTTCTTCTCTCTCAGTCAAATTGCCAAATAGAATTCTGAGGTATGGTGTTAGAAATGATGTGGTTTGGGGTGAGAGTATTCTTGCCTGTAAGGAATGAAAAGCCAGATTCAACAATGAAGATATTTTTATTTCCTCACATAAAAAATCTTCAGGCAGTTCAATTATACCATTGATTATTTCAGTAAGTAAATTACTTCACTAAAATCTCCTTTTATTATCATGTTCAAACTGTCTTTGCAATTCAAGCAACTCCCTTCAGGGTTACCACATGGCTTTAGCAACATCAAGCATGGAAGTGAGCTAAAAGGTTGTTCCCTACAAAACAGTGTGACACCTCTCTCTCTCATAAGTCACACACTTTAAGAGTATTTAAATAATGCAAAAACAAGAATGTGGGCAATACTGTTACATAATACTTAGAACATAAATTATTTTGGACTCCCTGATTACAAGATCTCATCACCTACAGTTAGTCAAACATTTCTTTTTATAGTAGGAAAATCCTTCCCAGTAGCACTACCTGTCCCTACACCAATCACATTTGCTCTGATTAGGCCATATGCACATCGCATACCAATTATTGGCAAGAGGAATGCAATAACCATCACCAGTTCAAATCTATTTTATTGCAGTTCTTGGGCTGGAGAAAAATAAGGTTTCCTTTAAAGCAAATTCCTGATAAAAATCTGGAAAAAAATCCCGACCTTCTGTTAGCAAGGAGGAAGCTGAACAGTGGCTTCTGGATAGGCAAACAGTAGTATCTACCACAAGCCTTTCTGAGTTGATGTTAGGCAAATGAGCCCAAATTCTGACATGGTACAAATAACATTTCTCCACATCTTGGAATGTGAGTTTTTAGATTGAGAAAAGTAAAAATAAAATTTCCTGACTATCAGTCCTCCAAGCCTCCAATATTATACATATATATGTGTATATATGCATACACATGTGTATATATATGTGTATATACATATATATGTATGTATATATACATGTATGTATACATGTATATATACATGTATACATGTGTGTATATACATGCATACATGTATACATGTATGTATATATTTATAATATGTAATATATGTATAATATGTAATATAAATATATAATATTATATATATATAATTTCTATCTATCTGTCATATATCTATATATAGACTTTTCAGCAGGAATATGCTTTAAAGGAAACTGCATTTTTTCCAGCCCAAGAAATACAACACACACACATATATACATATATATGCCATTTTAACAGATTTTAGTATGCTATTCAGTGGAATTAATTAGCTGTGTAACAAACCTGCACATCCTGCACATGTACCCTGGAACTTAAAAGTTAAAAACAAAACAAAACAAACAAACAAACAAAAACCAGCCTCAGGCAGGTCTTTCAGAAGGTGTTCCAGAAGACGGCATTGTTTATCATAGGAAATGTCAGCTCCATGCCTGTTATTGCCCCTGAAGACCTTCCACTGATACAAGATGTGGAGGTGGAAGACAGTGACATTGATGATCCTAACCGTGTATAGACCTATGCTAATGTGTGTGATTCTGCTTTTGTTTGTAATAAAAACTTTTAAAAAGTAACAAAAAATAAAAATGTACAAATGCTTATAGAATAAGGATATAAAAAAATAAAATATTTCTGTAGAGCAGCATAACCGGTTTGTGTTTTAAGTGTTATTACAAAAGAGAAAAAAATGTTTTAAAAACAAAAATTTTACAAAGTAAAATGTTTATAGTAATCTAAGGTTAATTTACTATTGAATAAAGAAGAGTATTCTTATAAATTTAATATAGCCTTAAATCTTTTATAAATTTAATGTACAGTGTTTGTAAAGTCTACAATAGTGTTCAGCAATGTCTTAGGCCTTAACATTCATTCACCACTCATTGATTCACCCAGAGCAACTTCTACTCCTAAAAGCTTCATTCATGGTAAGTGCCCTGTATGGGTATGTAACATTTCTTATATTTTATACTATAAATGTATTGCATTCTTCTTATGTTTAGATATGTTTGGATACACAAATACTTATCATTGTGTTACAGTTGCCTGCAATATTCAGTAAAGTAACATGTTGTATAGGTTTGTAGCCTAGCAGAAATAAGCCACACCATATAACTTAGGTGTCTAGTAGCCAATACCAACTAGGTTATTGTAAGTAA
Organism: Macaca mulatta; assembly: GCF_049350105.2. Taxonomy (NCBI): domain Eukaryota; kingdom Metazoa; phylum Chordata; class Mammalia; order Primates; family Cercopithecidae; genus Macaca; species Macaca mulatta. Next base: position 56,582,496 of record NC_133426.1, on the reverse strand, counting down.
ACTATATGACATTTTCACGATGATAAAATAACCTAACAACATGTTCATCAGAGCATATCCCCAACCTTAAGTGATGCATGACTGTATTTCTTACAATTAGTAAACCTACATTGACCCATGATTATCACTTAGGATGCATAGTTTACATTAAGGTTTGCTCTTGGTGTCATGCATCTTGTGGGTTTGGACAAATTCATAATAACAAATACCCATTATTACAGGGTCAAACAAAACAGCTTCACTGCCCTAAAAAACATCTGTGTTATATCTATTTATATTTTTCTCTATCCTAACTCCTGGCAATCATTAATCTTTTTACTTTCACCATAATTTTGCCTTTTCCAGAATGTCATAGAATCATCCTGTAAGTGCCCTTTTCAGATTGACTTTTTTTCACTTAATATGCACATAAGTTTCCTTCATGTCTTTTGTTTTCTTTCTTTCTCTCTTTCTCTCTCTCTCTTTCTTTTTTTTTTTTTTTTTTTTTTTTTTTTTTTTTTTTTTGAGACAGAGTCTCACCCAGTCGCCCAGGCTAGAATGCAATGGGAGTGCAATGGCCTGATCTCGGCTCACCGTAACCTCCACCTCAGGAATTCAAGTGATTCTCCTGCCTCAGCCTCTCGAGTAGCTGGGTTTACAGGTGCGTGCCACCATACCCGGTTAATTTTTTGTATCTTTAGTAGAGACCGGGTTTCACCATGTTGGCCAGGCTGCTCTCAAACTCCTGACTTCATGATCTGCCTGCCTTGGCCTCCCAAAGTGCTGGGATTACAGGCATGAGCCACCGTGCCCAGCCTGTGCCTTTTCTTATAGCTTGATCACTCATTGCTTTTTAAACAATAAGTTACATTTTATTGTTGGAATGTACAACTGTTCATTCCTTCAGCTACTGATGGACATCTTATTTGCACCCACGCTTTTTACAATTATGAATAAAGCTGCTATAAACATCCATTTGCAGACTTGTATGTGAACATACATTTTCAACTTTTTTTGGTAAATATCAAGAAGCACAATTGCTGGATTCTATTATAAGACTGTGCTTAGTTCTGTAAGACACTGAAAAGCTATCATTTAAAGTAAAGTTTCTGTATCTCCATAAATTTCACCAGCATTGGCTGTTGTTCAATTTTCTGATTTGGGCCATTTTAGTAGGTAGGTAGTGTTACCTCACTGTTGCTTTAATTTGCATTTTCCTGACAACATATGATTGAAAACATCTTTTTCTGTGTTATTTGCCATCTATTTATTTTTCTTGGTGAGGTGTCCACTGAGGTCTTTGGCCACTTTTTAAAACAAGGTTATTTGCTTTTTTAAATTATTGACTTTCTTATTAATACATTAGATTTCTACATACTCATGGGGTACAAGTGATGTATTGTCACATAGAATGTGTAATTATCAAGTTAGGTTATGTAGGTTATTCGTCACTTTGTGCATTTATTATTTCTCTATGAGTTAGTAGCATTTTAAGTCTTCTAGCTAATTGAAGCGTAGGATACATTGTTAACTATAGTCACACTATTCTACTATTAAATATTGGATCTTATTCTTTCTATAAAACTGTAGTTTTGTACCTATTAATCACCCTCTCTCATCTATCCTTGAGAAACACACACCCTTCCTCACCTCCGGTACCTATCATTCTAGTCTATACCTCTCTTAAATAAATTATTTTAGCATCCACATATGAGTAAGAATATGTGATGTTTATCTTTCTGTACCTGGCTTATTTCATTTAACATAATTTTCTTCAGCTCCAATTATGTTGCTGCAAATGACAGAATTTCACGACTTTTTATGACTGAATAGTATTCTACTGCATTTTCTTCATCCATTCATCCATTGCTGAACACTTAGGTTGATTCCATATCTTTGTTATTGTGAATAATAGTGCAATAATCATGGGTGGAAAGGTATCCCTTTGATACACTGATTTTCATTCCTTTGAATACTCAGTAATGGGATTGCTTGATTATATGGTAGTTTTATTTTTAGTTTTTAAATATCCATATTGTTTTCCATAATGGTTCTGCTAATTTACATTCCCAGAAACAATGTATAAGACTTTCCTTTTCTCCACATTTTTGCCAACGTTTGTTTTCTTGATGATAATTTTTTTTCTTGATGATAATCATTCTAACTTGGTTAAGATGATATCTCCTGTAGGTTTGCGTTTCCTTGATGATTAGTAATGTTGAGCATCATTTCATATACTTGTTGACCATTTGTAACTCTTGGTTGAAAAAATGTTTATTCAAGTTTTTTAAAATCCTGATATGGTTTGTTTCTGTCTCCACCCAAATCTCATGTTAAATTGTAATTCCCAATGTTGGGGGAGGGACTTGTTGGGGGGTGATTGAATCATGGGGGTAGATTTTCTCCATGTTGTTCTTGTGATAGTGAGTTCTCATGAGATCTGATGATTTAAAAGCTCGTGGCACTTCTTCCCTACCATTTCCTGCTGCCATGAGAAAAAGGTGCTTTCTACCCCTTCATGCTTCTGCCATAATTGTAAGTGTCCTGAGGCCTCCCAGCCATGCTCCCTGTTAAGTCTGTGGAACTGTGAGTCAACTAAACCTATTTTCTCCATATATTACCCAGTATCAGGTAGTTCTTTATAGCAGTGTGAGAATGAACTAATACAAAAAATTGGTACCAAGAGCGGGGTATTGCTGTAAAGATACCTGAAAATGTGGAAGCAACTTTGGACCTGGGTAATGGGCAGAGGTTGGAACAGTTTGGAGGGCTCAGAAGAAGAGAGAAAGATGTGGGAAAATTTGGAAATCCCTAGAGACTTGTTGAATGTTTTTTGCTGAGATGCTGACAGTGATATGGACAATGAAGTCCAGGCTGATGTGGTCTCAGATGGAGACTAGGAAGTTATTGGGAACTGGAGCAAAGGTCACTCTTGCTATGCTTTAGCAAAAAGACTGGCAGCATTTTGCCCTTGCTGTAGATATCTGTAGAACTTTGGACTCGATAGAGATGATTTAAGGTATCTGGTGGAAGAAATGTGTAAGCAGTAAAACATTCAAGATGTGATCAGGCTGTTTCTGAAAGTGTACACTCATAGGTGTGAACAGAGATTATTAGAAACTAGATACTATGTATAATAGCAAAGCAGACCATGAAAGTTTGAAAACTTTGCAGCCCAGTCATGTGGTAGAAAAGAAAAACTCACTTTCAGGGAAAAAATTCAAGCCTGATATAGAAAATTTTCAGAAGTAAAGAGAGGCTGTACATTAATAGCCAAGACAATGGGGAAAATGTCTCCAGGGCATGTAAGAGACCGTTATGGTAGCCCCTCCCATCACTGGCCCAGAGGCCCAGGATAGAAAAATGGTTTATTTGGCAGGACTAGGGCTCAGCTGCTCTGTGCAGCCTTGAGACATGGTGCCCTGCTTTTCAGCCACTCCAGCTTCAGCTGTGGCTAAAAGGGGCCAAGGTACAGCTCAGGCTATGGCCTTAGAGGGTGTAAGGCCCAAGCCTTGGCAGCTTCCACGTGGTGTTGGGCCTGCAGGTGCACAGAAGGCAAGAGCTGAGGTTTGGGAACCGTATGAGTCAGGATTCTGTAGAAAAACAGAACTAATAAAATAGATGTATACAGGAAAAGAAGTTTATTAAAGAGTATTGACTCACACAATCACAAGGTGAAGTCCCACAATGGGATGTCTGCAAGCTGAGGAGCAACGGAGCCAGTTGAATCCCAAAACCTCAAAAGTAGGGAAGTTGACAGCAAACTGCAGTCTGTGGCCAAAGGCCAAAGAGCTCCTGGCAAACCACTGGTGTAAGCCCTAGTCCAAAAGCTGAAAAACATGAATTCCATTGTTTGAGAGCAGATAGCAGGCAGCAAAGGAGAAAGCTTAAGGCCAGAAGACTCATCAAGTCTAGTCCTTACAAATTCTGCTTGCTTCATTCTAGCTGTGCTGGTAGCTGATTAGATGGTACCAACCCAGACTCAGAATGGGTCTGCCTTTCCCAGTCCATTGACTCAAACATTAATGTCCCTCAGCAACACTCACAGACACACCCAGGAACCATATTTTGCACCCTTCAATTCAAATATGTTAACCTTGAATATTAACCATCATGGTAACCTCCACCTAGATTTCAGAGGATGATGGAAATGCCTGGATGTCCAGGCAGAAATCTGCTGCAAGGGTGGAGCCCTCATGGAGAACCTCTACTGGGGCAGTACAGAAGGGAAGTGTGGGGTTGGAGCCCCCACACAGAGTCCCCACTGGGGCACTGCTTAGTGGATCTGTGAGAAGAGGGCCACCATCCTCCATACCCCAGAATGGTAGATTCACTGACAGATTGCCCCATGCACCTGAAAAAGCTGCAGGCTCTCAATGCCAGCTCATGAAAACAGCAACAGAAGACGTACCCTGCACAGCCACAGGGGCAGAGGAGCCGCCCAGGGTGATGAGAGACCATTCCTTGCATCAGTCTGGCCTGGATGTAAGACATGGACTAAAAGATTATTTTGGAGATTTAAGATTTAATAACTGCCCTGTTGGATATTGGGCTTCCATGGGGTGTGTAGTCCCTCTGTTTTGGCCAATTTCTCCCTTTTCAAATGGGAATATTTACCCAACGCCTGTACCCACATTGTATCTTGGAAGTAATGAACTTGTCTTTGATTTTACAGGTTCCTAGGAAGAAAGGACTTGCCTCAGATGAGACTTTGGACTTGGACTTTTGAGTTAATGCCAGAATAAGTTAAGACTTTGGGGACTATTGGGAAGGCATAACTGGTTTTGAAATGTGAGAAGAACATAAGATTTTGAAGGGGCCAGGAGCATAACTGTATGGTTTGAAATCTCATGTCAAATCTTCTCAATGTTGGGGGAGGAACCTGGTGGGAGGTGATCAAATAAAGGGGGTGGATTTCCCCCATGGTCTTCTTGTGATAGTAGTGAGTTCTTACAAGATCTGATAGTTTAAAAGTGTGTGGCACTTTCCACCTCACTATCTCTCTCTCCTGCTGCCATGAGAAAGTGCTTGCTACCCCTCTCCCTTTCTGCTATAAATGGGAACATCCTGATGCCTCCCAGCCATGCTTTCTGTGAAGCCTGTGGAACTGTGAGTTAATTAAATATATGTTCTCCATAAATCACGCAGTCTCAGGTAGTTCTTTATAGCAGTATGAGAACAAACTAATACAACTCCTCTTTAATTGAATTACTGCTGTTGAGTTGAGTTTCTTGTATATTCTGTATATTAGTCCCTTGTTAGAGGAATCGTTTTTGAGTGTATTCTTCTATTCAAAATTTGCCTCCTCACTTGGTTGTGTCCTTTCCTGTGCATAAGGTTTTTAGTTTAACATACTTCAGTTAATCTATTTTTGTTTTCATTGCCTGCATGTTTGAGGTCTCAGCCATAAAGTATTTGCCTAAATCAATGACTGGAGTTATTCCTTTATGTCTTCATGTAAAAGTTTTATAGTTTTGAATCTTATAATTAAGCAGATTCAGGAGCATGGGTTTTCTATCCATTTGCTTATGTTCTGTTCAATTTCTTTCATCAGTGATTTGTAAGCTTCCAAATGGGTGTCTTTTACTTTCTTACTTTTACATGTATTCTTAGGTCTTTTTCTGGGTATTATAAACAAAGTTTCCTTCTTGATTTCTCTTTAAACTAGATCGCTGTTTTACAGAAACATTACTGATTTGTGTATCTTAATTTAATATTCTGCAACATCACTGAATTTGTTTATCAGTTCTGAAACTTTATTGGTACAGTATTCTTTATTTTTTGTGGGGTATTTAGGTTTTTCTAACTGTAAGATTATGCTGTCTGCAAAGAAAAATAGTTTGACTTTCTCTTTTCAAATTCAGATGCCTTTTATTTCTTTCTCTTGACTAATTGCTCTGGATAAAACACTAAGTGCACTGTTCAATAGCAGTGGTGTAAGTGGGCATACATGTCTTGCTCCAGTTGTGAGAAAAAAGACCTTCAGAATTTGGCTAGGAGGCACAATGGCCGACTACATGCAGCAAGCAGGAATATATGCCACTGAGGTACCAGGACATTGGAAAGACTGGCACACTCCAAGCAGAGCTTTGGAGGGAAGACATGGAGAGTGGACAAAGGGAAGACAAAAATACTGGGCTGAAGTTGGAGGAAAATGGAAATTCAGCATGGGGTATCACACACTGGGAATCATTTCTGGCCGCTAGTGACTCCTGGGGAAGGGGTAAGTTGAGCAGTTAAGAAGAAACCCACTCTCACCGCAAACCTTTGGAATCCTGGCAGCAGGAAAACCTATGACCCTCACAGATGCTTGAATTGTGTGGGAGAGCTACTTAGAGAGGTGGTAGAGGCAGAACTCCAGCCAGTGTGAAGCCCAGAGGGTTTGGTGTGGGAGTGTCTGTAGTGGAGCACAACCAGAGATTCCCATCCTACAAGGCTTTAATTAGCACACACACCCAATTGTGCCACACCACAATGGCTGCCACTGTGAAATCCTGAATATAGGAGTAACACAAAGGTTGCTTCCAAAATTTCACTACTGTGAACACTGGAGCAAAAGACATGCAGATATCTCTTCAATGTACTGATTTCCTTTCTATTGGGTATATACCCAAGAGTGCAATTGCTGGATTATACGGTAGTTCTATATTTAGTTTTGTGAGAAATTCTAAACTGTTCTTCATAATTGTGCTAGCTTAAAAAAAAAAGTGTACAAGGATTCCCTTTTCTCCACATCTTCACCAGAATTAGTTATTGATTGTCTTTTGGATTTAAATCATCTTAAATAGGGTGAGATGATATCGCATTGTAGCTTTGATTTGCATCTGATGATTAATGATGTTGAGCACCTTTTTATATGCCTGTTTGCCACTTGCGTGTCTTCTTTAGAGAAATGTCTATTAAGATATTTTGCTCTTTTTAAAATCTGATTATTAATGTTTTTGTAGAATTGCTTGAGCTTTTTATATAGTCTGGTTATTAATCCTTTGTTAAAGGAGTAGTTCGCAAATATTTTCTTCTATTCTGTGGGTTGTCTCTTCACTTTGTTGATTGTTTCCTTTGCTCGACAGAAGCTTTTTCACTTGATGTGATCCCATTTGACCATTTTTTGCTTTGTCTATACTTGTCAGATATTACTCAAGAAGTTCTTCCTGAGACCAATGTCCTGAAGATTTACCCCAATGTTTACTTGTAGTAGTTTCATAGTTTGAGGTCCTTGATTTAAGTCTTTAATCTGTTTTTATTTGACTGTAGTATATGGTAAGAGATAGGGGTTTAGTTTCATTTCTTTGTGTATGGATATCCAGTTTTCCCACCACCATATTTTGAAGACAGTGTCTATTCCTTAGTGTATATTTGTGGCACTTTTATCAAAAATGAGTTCAATGTAGTTATGTGGATTTATGTCTTGGATCTCAATTCTGTTCTATTAATCCATGTTTTTGTTTTTATGCCAGTAACATCTTGTTTTGATTACTATTGCTATATAGTTTAATCTGAGTCAGGTAATGTAATTATTCCAGGTTTGTTCTTTTTGCTTTGGATAGCTTTGCTTATTCTGAGTCTTCTGGGGTTCCATCTAAATTTTAAGATTTCTATTTCTGTGAATAGTATTTTTGGGATTTTGCTTATACTTTATGCTGTAGCTAAATGTGTATTAAAATGTTGTAATAAAGTAGTAACTAAAGCAACCAATATAATGATAGTTCAACACCATGATGTCATTCCCAGGACTCATATTTCAAGCTCCATGCTAGGAGCTTTCTCTTCTTATATCCCAGTCCCCAACCTTCCAAATTCTACAATAAGTAACCAAAGCGATATGCATCCCTGTATTCCTCAGTATTGAGAAACGACAAAAGACAGAGGGGACTGGGATAGAATAGAGACCCCTCTTAGGGGTCTGTCAGCCCATACCCCAAGCGTGAAAATAAAAGAACATTTTGAATTCCTTCAAGGGAAATTCCAGACACCTGATAGCCTTGAGAACCAAATGAATAACCTGATAAGCAAAAAGGTAATAATAGATTAAAGCAATAGCCAAGGAAATTAGAGCCACCAGATTGTTGGTTTCCTATAGAAACTAAAAATAACATCTCAACATATGTCCTTCAGTTGGTTTTCAGAAACCCAGACTCTCACCAACTGAAAAATGCCATCTGCTGGCAGGTAGACCTCAGGAAAGAACTAATTCTGACTTCCATTCTTTGTTCTGAATTTCTTCCTGAGGGTCTTGGAGACAGTCCACACTCACAGGCCAGATCTTAACATTTCTCTCTGCCAACCCTAAGATTTTAGATGAAGCTTCTCTTCCTTAACCAATCACATGTCAAAGAATCTGTGAATTCACCTACAACCTGTAAGCTTCTGCTTCAAGATATCTTAACCTTCTTAGCCAAGACAATGCATTATCTCCATGTGTTGATTTATAATTTTGCCTGTAACTTTCTTGTTTTTTATTTTTATTTTTTAATGGAGTTTTGCTCTTATTATCCAGGCTGGAGTGCAATGGTATGATCTCAGCTCACTGCAACCTCCACCTCCCAGGTTCAAGGAGATTCAAGCAGTTCTCCTACCTCAACCTCCCAAATAGCTGGGATTACAGGCATGTGCCACCACGCCTGGCTAATTTTTGTATTTTTAGTAGAGATGGGATATCACCATGTTGGCCAGGCTGGTCTCAAACTCCTGACCTCATGTGATCTGCCTGCCTTGGCCTCCCAAAGTGCTGGGATTACAGGGATGAACCACTGCACCTGGTCTAAAAACTCTAGTTTGTAAGTCATCATGGAGGTCAGGTCTTAATGTGAGTTTCCCAATTATACTTGATTGATGCCTTGCAAATAAACACCCTCTTTTCTCTGACTGCAAAACCTCAGTGTATGATAGGGTTTGGCTGTGTCCCCATGCAAATCTCAACTTGAATTGTTCCTCCCAGAATTCTCACGTGTTGTGGGAGGGACCCGGGGGGGGGGGGGTAATTGAATCATAGGGAGCAGTCTTTCTTGTGCTATTTTCATGATAGTGAATAAGTCTCACGAGATCTGATGGGTTTATCAGGGGTTTCTGCTTTTGCTGCTTTCTCATTTTCTCTTGCTGCTGCTATGTAAGAAGTGCCTTTCACCTCCCGACATAATTCTGAGGTCTCCTTAACCATGTGTAACTGTAAGTCCAATGACACTTCTTTTTCTTCCCAATCTTGGGTATGCCTTTATCAGCAGCGTGAAAACAGACTGATACAGTAAATTGGTACGAGTAGAGTGGGGTGTTGCTGAAAAGATACGAGAAAATGTGGAAGTGACTTGGGAACTGAGTAACAGGCAGAGGTTGGAACAGTTTGGAGGGCTCAGAGGAAGACAGGAAAATGTGGGAAAGTTTGGAACTTCCTAGAGACTTGTTGAATGGTTTTGCCCCAAATGCTGATAGCGATATGGATAATAAGGTCCAGGCTGAGGTGGTCTCAGATGGAGATGAACAACTTGCTGGGAACTGGAGTAAAGGTGGCTCTTGTTATGTTTTAGCAAAGAGACTGGCAGCATTTTGCCCCTGCTCTAGAGATTTGTGGAACTGTCAGCTTGAGAAAGATGATTTAGGGCATCTGGTGGAAGAAATTTCCAAGCAGCAAAGCATTCAAGAGGTGGCTTAGGTACTGTTAAAGGCATTCAGTTTTATAAGGGAAGTGGAGCATAAAAGTTTGAAAAATTTGCAGCCTGATTATGCAATAGAAAAGAAAAATCCATTTTCTGGGGAGAAATTCAAGCTGGCTACAGAAATTTGCATAAGTAGCAAGGAGCCTAATGTTAATCCCCAAGACTATGGGAAAAATGTCTCCATGCCATGTCAGAGACCTTCACAGCAGCCCCTCCCATCATGGGCAGAGAGTCCCAGGAGGAAAAAGTGGTTTTGTGGGCTGGGCCCAAGGCTCCATTGCTGTGTGCAGCCTAGTGACTTGGTGCCCTGTGTCCCAGCTGCTCCAGCTATGGCTGAAGGGGCCAATTTTATAGCTCAGGCTGTGGCTGCAAAGGATGGAAGCCCCAAGCCTTGGCAGCTTCACGTGGTATTGAGCCTGCAGGTGCACAGAAGTCAAGAATTGAGGTTTGTGAATCTCCAACTAGATTTCAGAAGATGTATGAAAACATCTGGATGCCTAGCCAAAAGATTGCTATGGGGGTGGGGCCCTCTTGTAGAACCTCTGCTAGAGCAGTGCAGAAGGGAAATGTGGGGTCAGAGCCCCCACACTGAGTCCATACTGAGGCACTGCCTAGTGGAGCTGTGAGAAGAGGGCCACCATCCTCCAGACCCCAGAATGGTAGATCCACTGACAGCTTGCACTGTGCACCTGGAAAAGCCACAGACACTCAATGCCAGCCTGTGAAAGTTGCTGGGAAGGAGGCTGTACCCTGAAAAGCCACAGGGGTGGAGCTTTCTAGGACCATGGGAAGCAACCTCTTGCATCAGCCTGACCTGGATGTGAGACCTGGGGTCAAAGAAGATCATTTTTGAGCTTTAAAATTTGACTGCCTCACTGGATTTTGGACTTGCATGAGCCCTGTAACTGCTTTGTTTTGGCCAATTTCTCCCATTTGGAATTCCAATACCTGTACCCCCATTGTATCTAGGAAGTAACTAGTTTGCTTTTGATTTTACAGGCTCCTAGGTGAAAGGGACTTGCCTTGTCTCAGATGAGACTTTGGACTATGGACTTTTGGGTTAATGCTGAAATGAGTTAGCACTTTGAGGGCTGTTGGGAAAGCATGATTGGTTTTGTAATGTGAAGACAAGAGATTTGGAGGAGTCAGGCTTGGAATAATATGGTCTGTCTCCACCCAAATCTCAAGTTGAATTCTATCTCCCAGAATTCTCACTTGTAGTGAGAGGGACCCAGGGGGAGGTAATTCAATCATGGGGGATGGTCTTTCCTGTGCTTTTCTCATGATAGTGAATAAGTCTCACAAGATCTGATTGATTTTTCAGAGGTTTCCACTTTTGCTTCTTCCTCATTTTCTCTTGCTGCCACCATGTAAGAAGTGCCTTTCACCTCCTGCCGTAATTCTCAGTCCTCCCCAGCCATTTGGAACTGTAAATCCAATTAAATCTCTTTTTCTTTCCAGTCTTGGGTATGTCTTTATCAGCAGTGTGAAAACACACAGACACAGTGTAGAAGTTTGACTTTACTGTGACAGGAAAGTAAACCGAAGTTTGATTGAGTAACAAAATCAGAGTCCTGTGTACAGAATGGGTCAGCTGGGGTTCTCTGTTAAAAGTCTCAGAATGCTGAAATCAGAGTGTTGTCAGAAAAGCTGTGCCATTCCTAGAGGCTCTGAAGACGAATCTGCTTCCAAGTTCAATTTGGCTGATGGCTAAATTCAGTTCCTTGCAGTTGTAGGATGGAGGTCCCAATTCCTCGCTTTTAATTGCTCTCAGATGCTAGAGGCTGCTCTCATTTCTTCTCATGCTTTTCATGTGGCATGCTTTCCTGGAACAATTGAGTCCCTTTCATGCTTTGAATCGCTCTGATTTCTCTTCTGCCATCTCTCTGACGTTTTCCACCATATCTCTCCCACTTACAGATTGAGCAAGTTCTCTGTTTCTATGGGCTCACATGGTAGATGAGACTCGGGGGATAATCTAGGTTAATCTCCCTGTTTCAAGGTCTGAAGCCTTAACTTTATCTGAAAAGTCTCTTCTGCCATTTGTAAACCTAAAATAATCAAAATAATTAGAATCTAATTAAATAGGGTTCATTCAAATGCAAAGTGTGAGGGTAGATGTTCAGGGGGCAAAGCTATACCAAAGAATGGTGATCAGTGCTCATGGTATGGGAAAAAATAAGAACCATTTATACAGACAAAACAGAGGTGACAAACAGAATTACAACATTTTCCATACAAAGGCTAAAATAGAGATACAAGATTTGATTGGCTACTATTGATTACATTCTAATGTAGTTGCTTAACATTGTATTGTAAAGTGGTAAATGTCACAAGGGTCTCTACCTTCATGTCATTTAGTCTAGGTTTGAATGAAAAATAGGGTGTCTGGTTAATGCATGAACTCTCAACACAAAGGTCATGCACTAGATAAGAAAAATAGTTGTGCAATGTGAGTCAGCTTTCAGGGCTAACCTTTTCCTTTTAGCATAATACATTTGAAAGGTCCTGAAATTTTATCTTCTTCTTACACATTTAAGGTAACAGTCACAGATTCTTGGGCTTTATGTGTGGACATGATTTGGGACCATTATTCACCTGCCACAATAAATAGTGGAATTTATTCCATTTTCTATTTAAAAATATAAAAGATTGACATCTGTATTTTGTACACTTCCTGATTATGCTAACTTTGCTTGATTGAATATATATTGACACTCAAGGAAATTGAGGTGCTACACATTCAGAGGATATTAAATCACAATATGATCCTTTGGTATCTGATCCAAGTACCACAAAATTCTAAATTCAATTTCTAATAATTATTTTTATCTCTATACATACACACACAATATAATCATTCATATTAATGTGAGAAGCCTCTACTCATAACTGCTTTGATATTATTTACTAGCTAAATAAATTTGAACAGGTTGCCTAATCTCTTTGTGCCTTGATTTTCTACCCACAATGGTTGTGGGTACATAGCATGATGTTGAAGTTGAAAGTATGAAGAATCCATCAACCAGGTAGTGAGCATAGCATCCAATAGTTAGTCCTCTTACAACCCTTAACCCCTGCCATGTCCCCTTGGATTCCCCAGAGTGTATTGTTTCTACTTTTATAACCATGTATACCGAGTGTTTAGTTCCCACTTATAAGTGAGAACACGTGGTACTTGGTTTTCTGTTTCTTCATTAATTTGCTTAGAAGAATAGTTTCCAGTTGCATCCATGTTGCTGCAAAGGACATAATTTTGAGCAGTGTAAAGATTTCTCAAAAACTGGGAGGTGAACTACGATTAGATCCAGCAATCCCCCTATTAGGTATATACGTGCTGAACCAAAAACTAAAATTCTAAGCCCCCCAACTGACCGAATGGACCTTCTTCTCAGCCAAGGGGACACAAAGAAACATAAAACACTAGTTCAGAGCATAAGAAGTGGGAGTCAGACACCTCATTATACTCTCATTTCTTTGGATTTCAGGCACAACTAACTAGCATTAACATTAAAATAGAGATCCTAAGACTAACAGAAAAAAAGCTCTTTGTAGCAATTAAATACCAACCCCAACCTGACTCTGTTATAACATCACAAGACAGATAACAGGCCTTAAAAGGAAATAAAAGTATTTTAATTTGGTGGCTGGCAAGACAGTTGAATAGGAACAGCTCCAGTCTGCAGCTCCCAGCGAGATCAATGCAGAAGACAGGTGATTTCTGCATTTCAAACTGAGGTACCTGGGTCATATCACTGGAACTGGTTAGGCAGTGGGTGCAGTCCACGGAGGGTGAGTCGAAGCAGGGTGGGATGTCACCTCACTTGGGAAGTGCAAGGGGTCAGGGAACTCCCTCCCCTAGCCAACGGAAGCCATAAGGGACTGTGCCTTGAGGGACAGTGCATTCTGGCCCACATACTACGCTTTTTCTACAGTCTTCACAACACACAGACCAGGAGATTCCCTCAGATGCCTATGCCACTAGGACCCTGGGTTTCAAGCAAAAAACTGGGCGGCTGTTTGGGAAGAAACCGACCTACCTGCAGTTTTTTTTTTTTTCATACTCCAGTGGCACCTGGAACGCCAGCAAGACAGAACCATTCACTCCCCTGGAAAAAGGACTGAAGCCAAGGAGCCAAATGGTCTAGCTCAGCGGATCCCACACCCACAGAGCCCAGCAAGAGAAGATCCACAGGCTTGAAATTCTTGCGGCCAGCACAGCAGTCTGAAGTTGACCTGGGATGCCCCAGCTTGGTGGGCGGAGGGGCATCTGCCAATACTGAGGCTTGAGTAGGCAGTTTTCCCCTTACAGTGTAAACAAAGCCACCAGAAAGTTCAAACTGGGCAAAGCCCACCACAGCTCCACAAAGCTGCTGTAGCCAGACTGCCTCTCTAGATTCTTCTTCTCTGGGCAGGGCATCACTGGAAGAAAGGCAGCAGCCACAGTCAGGGGCTTATAGATAAAACTCACATCTCCCGGCCGGGCGCGGTGGCTCAAGCCTGTAATCCCAGCACTTTGGGAGGCCGAGGCGGGTGGATCACGAGGTCAGGAGATCGAGACTATCCTGGCTAACATGGTGAAACCCCGTCTGTACTAAAAATACAAAAATCTAGCCGGGCGTGGTGGCGGGCGCCTGTAGTCTCAGCTACTTGGGAGGCTGAGGCGGGAGAATGGCGTGAACCCGGGAGGCGGAGCTTGCAGTGAGCCGAGATCACGCCACTGCACTCCAGCCTGGGAGACACAGCGAGACTCCGTCTCAAAAAAAAAAAAAAAAAAAAAAAAAAAAAAAACTCACATCTCCCTGTGACAGAGCACCTGGGGGAAGGGGCAGCTGTGGGCGCAGCTGCAGCAGACTTAAACGGTCCTGCCTGCTGGCTCTGAAAACAGCAGCAGATCTCCCAGCACAGTGCTCGACCTCTGCTAAGGAACAGATGGCCTCCTCAAGTGTGTCCCTGACCCCCATACCTCCTTTCTGGGAGACACTTCCCAGCAGGGGTCGACAGACACCTCATACAGGAGAACTCTGGCTGGCATCTGGCAGGTGTCCCTCTCGGAAGAAGCTTCCAGAGGAAGAAACAGGCAGCAATCTTTGCTGGTCTGCAGCCTCCGCTGGTGATACCCAGGCAAACGGGTCTGGAGTGGACGTCCAGCAAACTCCAGCAGACCTGCAGCAGTGGGGGCTGACTGTTAGAAGGAAAACCAACACACAGAAAGGAATAACATCAACATAAACAAAAATAACGTCCACACAGAAACCCCATCCAAAGGTCACCAACATCAAAGACCAAAGGTAGATAAATCCATGAAGATGAAGAAAAACCAGCACAGAAAGGCTGAAAATTCCAAAAACCAGTACTCTTCTTCTTCAAAGATCACAACTCCTTGCCAGCAATGGAACAAAACTAGATGGAGAATGAGTTTGATAAATTGAAAGAAGTAGGCTACAGAAGGTGGGTAATAACAAACTCCTACAACCTAAAGGAGCAGGTTCTAACCCAATGCAAAAAAGCTAAGAACCTTGAAAAAAGGTTAGAGGAATTGCAAACTGGAATAACCAGTTTAGAGAAGAACATAAACGACCTGATGGAGCTGAAAACCACAGTATGAGAACTTCATGAAGCATACACAAGTATCAATAGCTGAATCAATCAAGCGAAAGAAAGGATATCAGAGATTAAAAATTAACTTACTGAAATAAAATGTGAAGACAAGATTAGAGAAAGAACTGAAAAGGAACAAAGCCTCCAAGAAATATGGGACTTTGTGAAAAAAACAAATCTACATTTGATTGGTGTACATGAAAGTGACAGGGAGAATGGAACCAAGCTGGAAAACACTCGTCAGGATATTGTCCAGGAGAACTTCTGCAACCTAGCAAGACATGCCAAAATTCAAATTCAGGAAATGCAAAGTACATCACAAAGATACTCCTTGAGAAGAGGAACCCAAAGACACATACTCATCAGATTCACCAAGGTTGAAATGAAAGAAAAAATGTTAAGGGCAGCCAGAGAGAAAGGTTGGGTTACCCACAAAGGGAAGCCCATTGGACTAACAGTGGATCTCTCTGCAGAAACCCTAAAAGCCAGAAGAGAGTGAGGACCAATATTCAACATTCTTGAAGAAAAGAATTTTCCACCCAGAATTTCATATCCAGCCAAACCAAACTTCATAAGAAAAGAAGAAATAAAATCCTTTACAGACAAGCAAATGCTGAGAGATTTTGTCACCACCAGGCCTGCCTTACAAGAGCTTTAGAAGGAAGCACTAAATATGGAAATGAAAAACCAGTACCAGCCACTGCAAAAACATACCCAATTGTAAAGACCACTGACACCATGAAGAAACTGCATCAACTAATGGGCAAAATAACCAGCTAGCAACATAATGACAGGATCAAATTCACACATAACAATGTTACCCTTAAATGTAAACAGGCTAAATGCCCCAACTAAAAGACACAGACTGGCAAATTGGATAAAGAGTCAAGACCCATCAGTGTGCTGTATTCAGGAGACCCATCTTATGTGCAAAGAAACACATAGGCTCAAAATAAAGGGATGGAGAAATATTTACCAAGCAAATGGAAAACAAACAAACAAGAAAAAGCTGGGGTTGCAATCCTAGTCTCTGATAAAACAGACTTTAAGTCAACAAAGACCAAAAACGACAAAGAAGGGCATTACATAATGGTAAAAAATCAATGCAACAAAAAGAGCTAATATATATATATATATAAATACACATGTCCAATACAGGAGCACCCAGATCTATAAAGGAAGTTCTTAGAGACCTACAAAGAGACTTAGACTCCCACACAAAAATAGTGAGAGACTTTAACACCCCACTATCAATATCAGACAGATCAACAAGACAGAAAATTAACAATGATATTCAGGACTTGAACTCAGCTCTGGACCAAGCAGACCTAATAGACATCTACAGAACTCTCCACCCCAAATCAACAGAATATACATTCTTCTCTGTACCACATCACACGTATTCTAAAATTGACCACCTAATTGGAAGTAAAATATTCCTTGGCAAATGCAAAAGAATGGAAATCATAAACAGTCTCTCAAACCACAGTGTAATCAAATTGGAACTCAGGATTAAGAAAGTCACTCAAAACCCCGCAACTACATAAAAACTGAACAACCTGTTCCTGAATAACTACTGGGTAAACAACAAAATTAAGGCAGAAATAAATAATTTCTTAGAAAACAATGACAACAAAGACACAACGTACCACAATCTCTGGGACACAGCTAAAGCATTGTTTAGAGGGAAATTTATAGCACTAAATTCCTACAGGAGAAAGCAGGAAAGATCTAAAATTGACACCCTAACATCACGATTAAAAGAACTAGAGAAGCAGGAGCAAACAAATTCAAAAGCTAGCAGAAGGCAAGAAATAACTAAGATAAGAGCAGAAATGAAGGAGATAGAGACACAAAAAACCCTTAAAAATCAATGAATCCAGGAGGTGGTGTTTTGAAAAGATTAAAAAAATAGATGGACCACTAGCCAGACTAACAAAAA
Source organism: Macaca mulatta (assembly GCF_049350105.2). NCBI lineage: Eukaryota > Metazoa > Chordata > Mammalia > Primates > Cercopithecidae > Macaca > Macaca mulatta. The sequence goes on along the minus strand of NC_133426.1, from coordinate 56,565,324 downwards.
AGAGAGAAGAATCAAATAGACAAAATAAAAAAATGAAAAAGGGGATATCACCGCTGATCCCACAGAAACCCACAGAAATACAACCTACCATCAGAGAATACTCTACACATCTCTATGCATATAAACTAGAAAATCTAGAAGAAATGGATAAATTCCTGGACAAATATACCCTCCCAAGACTAAACCAGGAAGAAGTCGAATCCCTGAGTTGACCAATAACAAGTTCTGAAAGTCAGGTAGTAATTAATAGCCTACCAACCAAAACGAGCCCAGGACAAGATGGATTCACAGCTGAATTCTACCAGAGGTACAAAGAGGAGCTGGTACCATTCCTTCTGAAACCATTCCAAACAATAGAAAAAGAGGGACTCTTCCCTGACTTATTTTATGAGGCCAACATCATTCTGATACCAAAACCTGGCAGAGACACAACAGAAAAAGAAAATTTCAGGTCAACATCCCTGATGAACATCAAGGCGAAAATCCTCAATAAAATATTGGCAAACTGAATCTAGCAGCACATCAAAAAGCTTATCTACCACGACCAATTGGGCTTCATCCCTGTGATGCAAGGCTTGTTCAACATATGCAAATCAATAAACATAATCCATCATATAAACAGAAACAACGACAGAAATCATATGATTATCTCAACAGATGCAGAAGAGGCCTTCGATAAAATTCAACACCCCCTCATGCTAAAAACTCTCAATAAAGTCGGTATTGATGGAACGTATCTCAAAATAATGAGAGCTATTTATGACAAACTCACAGCCAATATCATACTGAATGGGCAAAAGATGGAAGCATTCCCTTTGAAAATCAGCACAAGACAAGGATGCTGTCTCTCACCACTCCTACTAAACATAGAAGAGAAAGTTCTGGCCAGGGCAATCAGGCAAGAAAAAGAAATAAAGGGTATTCAAATAGGAAGAGAGAAGTCAAATTGTCTCTGTTTGCAGATGACATGATTGTATGTTTAGAAAACCCCATCATTTCAGCCCCAAATCTCCTTAAGCTGAGAAGCAACTTCAGCAAAGTCTCAGGATACAAAATAAATGTGCAAAAATCACAAGCATTCCTGTACACCAATAACAGACAGGCAGAGAGCCAAATCACGAGTAAACTCCCATTCACAATTGCTACGAAGAGAGTAAAATACCTACAAATACAACTTACAAGGGATGTGAAGGACCTCTTCAAGGAGAACTACAAACCACTGCTCAAGGAATTAACAGAGGACACAAACAAATGGAAAAGCATTCCATGCTCATGGAAAAGAAGAATCACTATCATGAAAATGGCCATAATCCCCAAAGTAATTTATAGATTCAATGCTATCCCCATCAAGCTACTATTGACTTTCTTCACAGAATTAGAAAAACATTACTTTAAATTTCATATGGAACCAAAAAAGAGCCTGTATAGTCAAGACAACCATAAGCAGAAAGAAGAAAGCTGGAAGCATCACACTACTTGACTTCAAACAATACTACAACACTGCAATAACCAAAAGAGTATGGTACTGATACCAAATCAGATATACAGACTGATGGAACAGAATAGAGGCCTCAGAAATAATGCCACACATCTACAGCCATCTGATCTTTGACAAAACTGACAAAGACAAGCAATGGAGAAATGATTCCATATTTAATAAATGGTGCTGGGAAAATTGGCTAGCTATATGCAGAAAACTGAAACTGGACCCTTTCCTTACAGCTTATACAAAAATTAACTCAAGATGTATTAAAGACTTAAACGTAAGACCTAAAACCATAAAAACCCTAGAAGAAAACCTAGAATACCATTCAGGACATAGGCATAAGCAATCACTTCACGGCTTAAACACCAAAAGCAATTTCAACAAAAGCCAAAATTGACAAATGGGATCTAACTAAACTAAAGAGCTTCTGCACAGCAAAAGAAATTATCATCAGAATGAACAGGCAACCTACAGAATGGGAGAAAATTTTTGCAATCTATCCATCTGACAAAGGGCTAATATCCAGAATCTACAAAGAACTTAAACAAATTTACAAGAAATAACCCCATCAAAAAGTGGGTGAAGAATATGAACAGACACTTCTCAAAAGAAGACATTTATGTGGCCAACAAACATATGAAAAAATGCTCATCATCACTGGTCATTAGAGAAATGAACATCAAATCCTCAAGGAGATACTATCTCACGCCAGTCAGAACGGCGATCATTAAAAAGTCAGGAAACAACAGATGCTGGAGAGGATGTAGAGAAATAGGAAGGCTTTTACACTGTTGGTGGGAGTGTCAATTAGTTCAACCACTGTGGAAGACAGTGTGGCTATTCCTCAAGGATCTAGAACCAGAAATACCATTTGACCCAGTCATCCCATTACTGCTTATATACCCAAAGGATTATAAGTCATTCTACTATAAAGACACATGCACATATGTTTATTGCAGCACTGTTCATAATAGTGAAGACCCAAATGCTCATCAATGATAGATTGGATAAAGAAAGTGTGGCACATGTAAAACATGGAATACTATGCAGCCATAAAAAAAGGATGAGTTCATGTCCTTTGCAGGAACATGGATGAAGCTGGAAACCATCATTCTCAACAAACTAACACAGGAACAGAAAACCAAACACTGCTTGTTCTCACTCATAAGTGAGAGGTGAACAATGAGAACACATGGACACAGGGAGGGGAACATCACACACTGGGGCCTGTTAGGGGGTAGGGGCCTAGGGGAGGCGGATAGCATTAGGAGAAATACCTAACGTAGATGATGGGTTGATGGGTGCAGCAAACCACCATGGCATGTGTATACCTATGTAACAAACCTGCATGTTCTGCATATGTATCCCAGAACTGAAAGTATAATTTAAAAAATTGAAAAATGGGATCTAATTAAACTAAGAATCTTCTTTAAAGCAAAAAAACCCTATCAACAGAGTAATCAGACCACCTACAGAATCAGATAAAATGTTTGAAAACTATGCATCTGAGAAAGGTTTAATATCCAGAATCTATAAGGAAATCAAACAAATCAACAGGCAATAATCAAAGACCCCCATCAAAAATGGGCAAAGAACATGAAGAGACCCTTTTCAAAGACAGACATACATGCAGCCAACAAGCATATGAAACAAATGCACAACATCACTAACAATTAGACAAAATGCAACTGAAAACCACAATGAGGTATCGTCTCACACCATTGAGAATGGCTACTTTTTAAAAATCAAAAAATAACACATGCTACCAAGGTTGTAGAGAAACGTGAAGGCTTATGCACTGCTTGTGCGAATATATATCAATTTATCCATTGTGGAAAGCAGTTTGGTGTTTTCTCAACAAACACAGAAACAACTACCATTCTACCCAGCAATCCCATTATTGAATATATACCCAGAAGAATATAAATTGTTCTACCATAAAGATAAAGGCACACATATGTTCATTTGCAGCACTATTCACAATAGCAAAGATATGGAATTTACCTAAGTTCTCATTAATGGTAGACTAGTAAAGAAAATGTGGTACATATGCATCATGGAATACTACACAGCCATTAAAAAAAAGAATGAGATCATGTCTTTTCCAGCAACATTGATGGAGCTGGAGGCCATTATCCTAAGCAAACTAATGTCACAACAGAAACACCAAATACTTTATATTCCCATTTATAAATGGAAGCGGAACATTGAGTATACATGGATACACAGAAGCCAACAAAAGACACCAGGACCTATTTGAGGGTAGAAGGTGGGAGGAGGGTAATGATCCAAAAACTATCTATCATATACTATGCTTATTACCTGGGTAACAAAATAGTTTGTACACCACACCCCTGTGACATGCAATTTACCTGTATAACAAACCTGCACTTCTACCCCTGTATGTAAAATAATAGTTAAAAAGAGAAAAGAAAAAGTTAGAGATAACAAAAATCTCAAGACTTGAGGAATAAAGTCATTTAAACTTTAAAAGTTTAGAAGTCATTAAAATGTCATTCAGAGTAGCAGAACATGGTATCCTCCCCTTGGGTCTCAAATATTTAAGTGGGGTTTGTTGCCTGCTAGCCTCCTGCATAGATTAATTAGCTGGATTTCAGGGAAAAAGGGAGAAGGACACTGAACACTGGACCTTCATGAGTTCTGAGTTCCCCATACCAGCTATATACTGATCAACCTTGATGTATGAATGTAAGCAATTGATAAAAATCCTAGTACACATAGGAGGAAAATTAAGAACAAAGCAAAAAAAAATTAAAATGCACAAATTCCAAATGAAATATAAGCAAATCATATATAGGAATATACTTCAAGAATAAGACCCCATGATGAAGTTTAGGCCAAGAGCACAAGGATAGTCAACATACTAATAAAGTAATTTAACACATTAGTATGTCAAAAAGGAATTTATATATATGTTTATTCTGATAGATGACAAAAAAATTAATAAAATTGAATATCTCCCTGACTTGAAAAAAATGGCAACTGTGGAATTTCAAAAAGTAAATTTTCTTTATTTTATAAATAGCATTTATGTGAACTCAGGTACAAACATATTACATTCTCCCCTTGCTCTAGGAATTGAAATCAAGGAATCAAATGTGGCTTGGAGACACTGTGAGGGAAAGACACTTGGAAAAGCTGCAGACATTTTCCCAGACCCAGAATTGAGAGCAGGATGCCACTTTTAATACCAGTGCATACAAACTCAGCCATTCCTTGGTGACACAGCAGCGTGTCTGCACAGGCATTTCATTCTCGGGCCAGAGACTGGAGTGCCTGCTCTGGAGCAGGATAGGGGCCTCCACAGCCAGAACTGTGGAAACTGCCTCAGCAGTAGGCACTGGAATTGTGCTTTCCCCGTTACTAGTCTGGGTGGGAGGAGAATTATTACAGCTGTAGTTTCTCCTGTGCAGCGAGATGCAGCCAGGGCCTGCTTGACAACCTGAAATTGACCTATGTGTGACATTTCTGGGTCCACCACCCTGTTCCCCTGAGATCGTGGTGCAGTGAGGCCTCTCTGCTCCACAACCAGACAGAACTCCAGGCATATGGAACACCTGTGTACCTGGTTCAGCAGCCTGAACCACCCCACCCTTCCTGGACATAGAACTTGGTGCAGTGTGGCTCTGCTCCATGATCATGCAGACTTCCAGGTATTCAGAGTAATTGTTCACCTGGTCCAGTAGCCTGAACTGCCCCACCCTTCCTGAACATAGACATGGTTTAGCAGGGCTCTCTCTGCTCCAGACCCAGGCAGATCTCTAGGCATTTAAAGCACCCATTTGACTGGTTCAGCAGCCTGAGTCACCCCACCCTTCATGGACATAGATCTTGAAACAGTAGGTCTCTGTCTGCTCCATGCCCAGGTAGATCTCCACACATCTAGAGCACTCACTCTCCTGGAATAGGATCTTAGGCTACCTCTTATCCCCATGCAAAGTATTTGGAGCCAAAGAGGTTTCCCAGCTCCATGCCCAGGCAAACCTCTGGGGGCCTGCTGGCCACCCACTGGACTTTCCCTTGGCACTAGTGCTTGTGTCTGCCATCAGGGGACCAGCAGGTTGAATTGCCCAGTCTGGCCCCACCATTCATGGCTCCCACCCAACCAGGACTAAGCAGGGATCTCAGATCTCTGTGCAGTCTACAAATTGGCCCAATGCCTGAGGCAACAGAGAGCTTCTGCTAGTAAACAAGGATTAAGTATATACCTAGCCTCCTTGGCTACAGCTAACTCTTACCCAAAAGTGCCATCTACAGGCTTAGAGGACAAACTGCACAGCCCAATATAAAGCCTGCTGAAAGAAGTGCACAGGGCTATAGAAGCAAAGCCAAAAGACCTTACCCAGCATTCTCTACAGTAAGGGAAACAAAAAAGTTTAAAAATACAGTGAAAGAAAAAAATCTTACCCCCAAATTAGAAGTGCTAGCATCTCCAAATGAAGAGAAACCAGCGTAAGAATCCTGGCACTATGAAAATTCTGAATGCAGTGAAACCACCAAAAGATTGCACTAGCACTTCAGCAATGGTCCTTAACCAAAATGGAAACTCAGAAGTGACTGATGAAGAATTCAAAACATAGATGGCAAGAAAGCTCAATGAGATGCAAGACAAGGTTGAAAATCAATAAAAATAAACTTCTAAAGCAATTCAGGAAATGAAGGAAGAGACAAACATCTTAAAAAGAAATAAATCAGAGTTTCTCAGATTGAAAAATTCACTTAAGGAATTTCAAAATACAACTGAAAGCTTTATTAATAAACTGGACCAAGCAGAAGAAAGAATTTTGGAGCTTGAAGATGAGTCTTTTGAGCTAACCCAGTCTGATAAAAATGAAAAAGTAATTTTTTAAAATGAGCAAAGCTTTCAAGAGCTATGGAATTATGCAACATAACCAAATCTACAAATTACTGTAATTCCTGAGAAAATAAGAGAAGAAGCAAACCACTTGGAAAATATATTTGAGGGAATAATTCAAGAAAACTTCCATTATCTTGCTAGAGAGGTAGACATCCAGGTAGAAGAAATACAGAGAACACCTGTGAGATAGTGAACACCACAAAGGCATAAAGTAACCAGAATGTTCAAGGTATACAATAAAGAAAAAATCTTGAAAGCAGTTAGAGAAAAAGGGCAGATCACATAAAAAGAGAATCCCATCAGGCTAACAGTGGACTTATCAGCAGAAACCTTACATGCCAGAAGATATTGGGGGGGGGGGGCATTTTCAGCATTTTTAAAGAAAAGAAAGCTCAATGGAGAATTTCATATTCCAGCAAACTAAGCTTCGTAACCTAAGGAGAAATAAAATATTTTCCAGACAAGCAGCACTAAGGAAATTTGTTACTACTGGACCATACTTACAAGAGATCCTTAAGGAGTTCTAATCATGGAAAGAAAAGTATGATACCCACTACCACAAAAACATACCTAATATACTTAAACATACTTAAGTACATAGCCAGCAGGCCCTACAAAGCAAAACCCAATATAAACTAAAAAGTAACCAGCTGACAATCTCACGATAGGATCAAACCTCACATATCAACATTAGCCTTGAATGTAAATGGTCTAAATATGCCACTTAAGAGGCATGGAGTGACAAGTTGGATAAAAACACAAGAGGCAACCATCTGCTGTCTAGAAGAGACTCATCTCACATGTAATGATCCTCAAAGGCTCAAAGTAAAGAGTTGAAAAAGTATCTACAACATAAATGGGAAAAAAATAGAGCAGACATCACTATTATTGTATCAGGTAAGGTAGACTTTAACAACAGGAAAAAGGACAAAGAAGGACATTACATAATGATAAAGTGTTCAATTCAACAAGAAGATGTAATTATCCTAAATATATGCACTCAACATCAGAAAATCCCAATTCATAAAAGACAGACTTCTAGACCTGCAAGTAGAATTACAAAGCCACACAATAGTGGTGAACTTCAACACTACACAAACAGCATTAGACAGATCATTGAGACAGAAAACTAACAGAGAGATTCTGAACTTAAACTAGTTGCTTGACCAATTGGACCTAATAGATATCTACAAAGTATTCCATCCATCAACCACAGAATATGCATTCTCATCTGCACACAGAACATAGTCCATGATTATTACACAGAACATGCTCAGCCATAAATCAAGCTTATCATTAAATTCAAAAAAATCAAAATTATACCAACCATACTCTTGTACCACAATGGAATAAAGATAGAAATTAATACCAAGAATATCTCTCAAAACCATTCAATTACATAAAAATCAAACAATTTGCTCCTGAATGACTTTTGGGTAAACAATAAAACCAAGGCAAAAAATCAAAAAATTCGTTGAAATAAATGAAAACAGAGACAGAACATACCAAAATCTCTAGATGCAGCAAAAGCAGTGTTAAGAGGAAAGTTTATAGCATTAAATGCCTACCTCGAAAGTTGGAAAGATCTCAAATTAACAATCTAACAACACATCTAGAAGAACTAGAAAAACAAGGAAAAATGAAGCCCAAAGCTAGCAGAAGAGAAGAAATAACTAAAACCACAGTGGAGCTGGATGAAATTGAAACACAAAAATTCATACAAAGAATCAACAAAACCAAAAGTTGGTTCTTTGAAAGGATAGGCTGCTAGCTAGATTAACAAGGAAAACAAGAGAAAATCCAAAGAAGCACAATCAGAAACAACAAAAGTGACATTATAACTGATCCCACAGAAATACAAAAAATCCTCAGGGACTGTTAAAAACCCCTCTGGCCAGGCACGGTGGCTCATGTCTGTAATCCCAGTACTTTGGGAGTCCGAGGTAGGCGGATCACAAGGTCAGGAGTTCAAGACCAGCCTGGCCACCATTGGTGAAACCCCACCTCTACTAAAAATGCAAAAATTAGCTGGGCGTGGTGGTGGGTGCCTGTAATCCCAGCTACTTGGGAGGCTGAGGCAGCAAAATCGCTTGAACCCAGGAGGTGGAGGTTGTAGTGAGCCGAGATCATGCCACTACACTCCAGTCTGGGCAACAGAGCAAGACTCCGTCTCAAAACACACACACACACACATACAAAACCTTCTACACATACAAGCTACAAGCTAGAAAATGTAGAAGAAAAAAAAAAGATTAATTACTGGAAACACAATCTCCCAAGACTGAATTAGGAAGAAATTAAAACACTGAACAGACCAATATCAAGTTCCAAAATTTAATCAGTAATACAAAACCTACAAACACAATAAAGCACTGGATGAGAAGTATTCATAGCTGAATTCAAAAGACATACAAAGAAGAGCTGGAAACAATTCCATTAAACTATTTCCAAAAATCAAAGAAGAGAAACTCCTCCCCAACTTATTTGACAAAGCCAGCATCGCCCTGATACCAAACCTAGCAAAGACACAACAAAAACAATACTACAGGCCAATATCCCTGATGAATGTAGACCAAAAAGATACTCAGCAAACAGCCCATCAAAAAGTTAATTCACCATGAACAAGTAGGCTACATTCCTGGGATACAAGTTTGGTTCGACATATACAAATCAATAAACATGATCCACAACATAAACAGAATCAAAAACAAAAACCATATGATCATCTCAATAGACAGGGAAAAAGCTTTTGATAAAATCTAATATCCCTTCATGCTAAAAACAAACAAAACTCTCCAAGAAACTAGGCACTACAGAAACATACCTGAAAATAATGACAGCCATCCATGACAAACCCACAGTTAACATCATACTAAATAGACAAAAACTGGAAGCATTCTCCTTGAGAACTGGAACAAGATTAGGATGCCCACTCTCACCACTACTATGCAACATAGTACTGGAAGTCCTAGCCAAGCAATCAGGCAAGAGAAAGAAATAAAAGGCATCCAAATAGAAAAAGAAGAAACAAAACTATCTCTCTTCACAGACAATGTGATTCTCTATCTAGAAAACCCTAAAGACTTTGCCAAAAGGCTCTCGGAACTGATGAATAACTTCTGAAAAGTTTCAGGATACAAAATCAATATACAGAAACAAGCGGCATTTCCATACACCAATAAAGTTCAAGCTGAGAGCCAAATCAAGAATGCAATCCCATTTATAATAAATGCAACAAAAAGAAAATAAGAATACATCTAACCAAGGAGATGAAGAATCTCTATAGGAGAACTATAAAACCACTAAGTCATAGATGAAACAAACAAATGAAAAAACATTCCATGATTATGGATTGGGACAACCCATATTAAAATGGCCCTTGTGTCCAAAGCAATCTACAGATTCAATGCTTTCCTATCAAACTAACATTATTTTTTTTCATAGAATTGGACAAAACTATTCTAAAATTCATATGGAACCCAAAAAGAGCCCGAATAGCCAAAGCAATCTTAAGCAAAAAGAACAAGGCCAGAGGCATCATGTTAACCCTCTTCAAACAATAAGGTTACAGTAACCAAAGCAGCATGAAATTGGTACAAAAACGTACACACACACCAACTGAACAGGTTAGAAAGCCCAGAAATAAGGCTTCACACCCAGAGCTATCTAATCTTTGACAGACAAAGTCAACAAATATAATTAATGGAGAACGGATTCCCTATACAATAAATGATGCTGAAATAGCTGGCTAACCATAAGCAGAAGGATGAAACTGGACCACGCCACCCTTCACCATACAAAAAATTAACTCATGATGGATTAAAGATTTAAATGTGAGACCTCAAACTGTAAGAGTCCCAGAAGAAAGCCTGGGAAACGCGATTCTGGACACGGGCCTTGGGAAATAATTCATGTCTACATTTTCAAAAGCAATTGCAACAAAATAAAAATTGGCAAGTGGGGCCTAATTAAACTAAAGAGCTTCTGCATAGTAAAATAAACTAACAACAGAGTAAACAGACAACCTATAGAATGGGAGAAAACATTTGCAAACTATGCATCCAACAAAGGTCTCATAGCCAGAATCTATAAGGAACTTAAACAATCGAACAAGAAAATAAAATAAAACAAACCCATTAAAAAGGGGTAAAAGGGCCGGGCGCGGTGGCTCAAGCCTGTAATCCCAGCACTTTGGGAGGCTGAGACGGGCGGATCACGAGGTCAGGAGATCGAGACCATCCTGGCTAACACAGTGAAACCCCGTCGCTACTAAAAAAAAAAAAAAAAAAAAAATACAAAAAAAAACTAGCCGGGTGAGGTGGCGGGCGCCTGTAGTCCCAGCTACTCAGGAGGCTGAGGCAGGAGAACAGCCTAAACCCGGGAGGCGAATCTTGCAGTGAGCCAAGATCCGGCCACTGCACTCCAGCCTGGGCGACAGAGCGAGACTCCGTCTCAAAAAAAAAAAAAAAGGGGGGGGAGGTAAAAGACATAAACAGAGGCTTCTCAAAAGAAGATATACAAATGGCTAACAAAGACATGAAAAAATGCTCATCATCGTATCAGATAAATGCAAACCAAAACCACAATGAGATGCCATCTGATACCAGTCAGACTGGCTATTAATAAAAAGTCAGAAAACAACAGATGCTATTGAGGCTGCAGAGAAAAGGGAATGCTTATACACTGTTGTTGGGAATGTAAATTAGTTTAGCCACTGTGGAAAGCTGTTGGGAGATTTATCAAAGAACTTAAAACTGAACTACCATTCTACCCAGCAATCCCATTACTGGGTATATATCCAAAAGAAAACCAATTGTTCTACCAAAAAGATGCATGCACTCACATGTTCATTGCAGCACCATTCACAATACCAAAGGCATGGAATCAACCTAGGTGCCCATCCTCAGTGGATTGGAAAAAGAAAATGTGGTACATATGCACAATGTAATTGTACACAGCAAGAAAAAAGAATGAAATCATGTACTTTGCTGCAACATAGATGTGGTTGGAGACCATTATTTTAAGTGAATCAGGGACAGAAAATCGAATACTATGTGTTTTCACCTATAAGTGGGAGCTAAACATCAGGTATTCATGGACATAAAGATGGCAACAATAGACACCGGGGTCCATTAGTGTGGAAGGGAGGGAGAAAAAGGTTGGAAAACTAACTGCTGAGTACTATTCTTAGTACCTGGTGGATGGGATCATTTATACCCCAAACCTCAGCATCACACACTATATTCAGATAACAAACTTGCACATGTACCAACTGAATCTAAAATAAAAGTTGAAAAAATATATACAAATGAAATAGTAGTTATCTCTGGCCTGGCACAGTGGCTCATGCCTATAATCCCAGCACTTTGGAAGGCCAAGACGGGTGTATCACTTGAGGCCAGGAGTTCAAGACCAGCCTAGTCAACATGGTGAAATCCCGTCTCTACTAAAAATACAAAAACCAGGATTAGCTGGGCGTGGTGGCATAAGCTTGAACCCATAATCCATAAACCCATAATCGCTTGAACCCAGGAGGCGGAGAGCTGAGATCACGCCACTGCACTCCAGCCTGGGCGACAGAAAGAGACTTCCGTCTGAAAAAAAAAAAAAAAATAGTGGTTATTTCTTATTATGAGTGTTTTTTTTTCTTCATTGTATTTCACATTTAAAATTTATTTTATAATGAGTACATATTCCATTTTATTAAAAGGTAATTATGTTTTAAAATCTAAAAAGTAATCATAAATTTCAAAAATGCCAGACCAAATTAAAGGGGTTTCATTCATGTGAATACTTATGGAAGATTTACTCATAATCCCCAAAACTGTATGCAACCAAGATGTCCTTCAATGGGTGAATAGACATACTGTGGTATAAATGAGGTATCAAGCCACAAAAGGACATCAGTGAATCTTAACTGCAAATTGCTAAGTGAAAGAAGCCACTCTGAAAAGGCTGCATACTGTATTATTCTAATTATATGACTTCCTGAAAAACATAAAACTATAGTGATGATACAAAAGTTCAGTGGTGCCAGGGGTTCAGAGGGTTGAATAGGTGAACCACCAGGGACTTCGTAGGACAGTAAAACTATTCTCTATGATAGTGGTAGATACAGGATACTACATGTTTGTCAAAACCCATAGAATTTTACAGCACAAAGAGTGGGTCTTAATATATACACATTTTTAAAAAATTTAAGAGGTTCAGGGATCCCAGGGATGAAGTGTAGAATGTGACAAAACAATTTAACTGTAATAAAATATATGAAACAACCTCATTGAAGGGTGTGGGAAGAAAGGTCTTGACATAAGTCACTATAGAAATGAGTGGAGTCTGTAAAACTAAAGGCAAAAGAAACTACATAAGCTCTCGACTTTAACAAAGTTATTTCCCATGAGGTACAGGTTAACAGTTCTGATACTGCTGTACATGTGTACTGAAAATGAACAATAAGTAAATGGATGGCAGATAATGGAAGCCAGGTTTCTCACTGTTGCAGTTGAGAGGTTACAGATAAGTAGAGAAAGGAAGTTTAAATTATCCATATGGATTATTAATTGTCCTTTGGCAATGGATTAGAATTGGAGACATAAGAAAGATCTCATGTTTAGCTTAACATAGACAGATCATTACACATAAAAGAAACATTTATAGAAATGTGTATATACAAAGGTCTCGATGCACATATATTTCCTTGCTCGGTCAGCTAACAGGGCCTAGAATCAATAACACCCCAACAGCAACAAGAACACCTAGCACCCAGATTTTGGGCTCCAATGCAATTCTCCAATAAATGAAATCAGGGGTCCTAGAAGAAGTGGGCCAAGAAATATGCAAGATAATCCTGGAGAAACTTGTAGTGCCAGAAAGTAAGGAGTGCTAAAAACAGGACAAAAAAAAAAAAAAAAAAAAAAAAAGATGGAGTGTACCAAAAGGCCTTGTGAGTCAGCCAGAAAAACACTCAATGGACAAAGATGGAGCAATTTGAGCAACAAAATGAAAAGTACTGGATTATAACCTGAAGTATAAAATATCCATGAGTTCATACTGATATAAATATGCTTTTAAATAAATGGCAACAGAGAGATAAATTTCCCATGCAGAAGATTTCCAAATAAATTTTGTAGATACTCCATCCTCAAAAAAGTGGAGCATAACTCTCCAATTAAGTGTAGGGTGCACACGGTAACTTCCTTACAAAGATTTCAGTATTGAAAGGCGAAGGAAATAACTTCATAGTGGATGAAACTGACACACACTGCCTCAAACTAGGTGATCAAGTTTAATCAACATCAACAGTAATAAGTCATGTTGATAGTATGTATGCTTGGTATGTAATAAAAATGTCACTTCACCTCTGTGGTCTTCCTCAAATCTGTTAAGGTAATCAGAAACAAGGAATGACTGAGAAGCTGTCACAGTCAAGAGGAGCCTAAGAAGATGTGATGACTAAATACAATGTGGTATCTTGGATGGGATGCTAGAACAGGAAAAGGACATTAGGTAAAAACTAAGGAAATCTGGCCAGGCGCAGTGGCTCATGCCTGTAATCCCAGCACTTTGGGAGGCCAAGGCGGACAAATTGCTTGAGTCCAGGAGTTCAAGACCAGCCTGGGCAACATGGTGAGACCTCATCTCTTCAAAAAGATAAAAAAATTAGCCAGCTGCGGTGGCCTGCACCTACAGTCCCAGCTACTTGGGAGGCTGAGGTGGGAGAATCGCTTGAGTCTGGGAGGTGGAGGTTGCAGTGAGCCAAGATTGCACTATTGCACTCCAGCCTGGGCCGCAGGGCGAGACCCTGTCTCTATAAGTAATAATAATAATGATAATGAAAAAAAGGAAATCTGAATAAAGTATGGACTTAATAACAAGGTATCAACATTGCTTCATTCAATGTAACAAACACACTATACTAATGTTAAGATCTGAATAATAGGGAAAAGTTTGGTGGGGGGTATATGGGAACTCTGTACTGTCTGAATGTTTTTTCTATAAATCTCGAATCATTTTAGGATGAAAAGTTTATTTTAAAATAAGCCAAACAACGCTGGGCATAGTGGTTCACACTCATAATCCCAGAACTTTGGGAGACCAAGGCAAGAGATCAGTTGAGACCAGAAGTTCAAGACCAGCCTGAGCAACATAGCAAGATCCCATCTCTAAAAGAAAAACTTTAAAAAATATTAGCTGGGCATGTTGACACATGCGTGTAGTTCCAACTACTCAGGAGGCTGACACAAGATAGCTTGAGCCCAGGAGTCCAAGGCTGCAGTGAGCTGTGACTTTGCCTCTGGTCACATGATTTGTGGTTCAACCAGGTCAAGGCCTATGCAGAAGGCAAATATCTAGTGTAGAATAGTATGAAGGTGGTTCATCATTATGAGTATGTGGAGAGAACCCTGATTTAGCTGGCAAAGCAAAAATTACAAACACACAGAAACATACACATGCACTGTCTCCTACACATATTTGATATTCAATTCATATCCACAAATAAGGAATGTGATATGTGTTTTCAGCCTGTTACTGACACCAGGATGTTCTTTTCCAGACTCTGGAATTCTAGTGCAACTTATAAAGAATATAAACCACAGTGACTCAGAATCTTAAGGTAATTTATTTAAGTACACCCACTTGGGTGACACATAAGGGAAAACACAAACATTTTTTCCTGCTCCAAAAGGATCACTGTGACTAAAGAAATATACATGGAATTAAAAAATACCCTCTGCCATCACATTTCATATTCCACTCTCAGTTTTCAGCTTACTCCGACCACTTTAACCGCCACCGTGAACGACAAGGGGTAGGGGAATATTATTAAGAGAAACAGGGGGTCAGAGTACTCCTGTAGCCTTCACCCTCCAACCAGAATCCTTTCACCTCAGATATCCCTTCCTACTTTCTCCTCCCAAGCTCTGAGCACTTTGTGACATTCATTTTAACATTATGTGATTTGGGTCATTTTACCATATGTAGCATTAAAAAATAAAATGATGAATTTACCTAAATCTTACATGTAAAAAAATGTATTCGGTCTATTCATGAGTGTTAATTAAACTAGGAAATGCAGGATATAAGTCTGTAACATGACCCCATTCTAGAACAGCTTTGATCCCAGAATTTGCATCTTCAGTAAGAAGCTGTAAAGTCCACTAGGAGAACATTAGCTTTGCAAAGAACGTTGGAGGTCTTCTAATCCAAAGTTCTACCTGATACATAAAACCATTCTTAAACATTTCTGCCAAGTGGGCTTCTGCTGAAGCAGCTCCAGAAAGGAAAGTATCTACAATTAAATGATAGAAAGTTCCTAACAGTAGGCAAAAACTTTGATTTATCTGAACATTTGAATTGATCTGCCCTCTGGAGGTACTCAGGTAAATGCTGCCTCTCTTCTGTATGACAGGCCTTCAATTATTTGAAGAAAATATCCACAAACTTGTCTTTAGAGTAAAGCATTCCTGATTATTTCAAAAACTGTCTTGTCTGCTTGTAAACCAGTCACCTTCTTGGTCACTTTCCAGGTTGTCTCTGTCCATCTTGATTGTACCACTCTGATATGACCCAAATCTCCCAACATAAACTATCAAGTACAGAATAAACATGATTTTTGAGGCCTTCCTTGTTCTGGAAACCATAACTCTATTAATGGAGTTTAATATTTCATTATATGTGGTACACTGTAACCTCACATGGCTGGCTCACGTTGAACTTTGAGTAAATTAAAACTACAGTCTTCTTGGCCAGGAGTGGTGGCTCATGCCTGTAATCCCAGCACTTTGGGAGGCCCAGGAGGGTGGATCACGAGGTCAGCAGTTCAAGACCAGCCTGGCCAAGATGGTAAAACCCTGTCTCTACTAAAAATACAAAAATTAGCCGGGCATGGTGGCAGGTGCCTGAAATCCCAGCTACTCGGGAGACTGAGGCAGGGAACTGCTTGAACCCAGGAGGCAGAGGTTGTAGTGAGCCAAGATCGCGCACTGCACTCCAGCCTGGGTGACAGAGCAAGACTCCATCTCAAAAAAGAAAAAAAACTAGAGTCTTCTTCATATATGCGATTGTTAGGCCACATAACTACCTCCCCTTGGTAACTGAATTTTTGATATAAGTACAGGACTTCATATTTGATCCTATTCAGTTTAATCCTGCTAGATTTGGCTATTTTTCTCAGCCCCGAAGGACTTTCTGGATCATGCTAGTGATACCAAGTACATTTATTCTGCCATCTAATTCTGTATTATTTGCAATGGGATGAGCATGCTATTTTTATATGTTCTTGCTAGTCATTATAAAACAACTTTGATGGGACAGAGCTGAGGTTGGAAACCTTCATTCACTTTGATATCCATATTGTTGAACACTGTCAATTCAAATTATTAACCCATCTACTGTCCTGTCATTATCATCTTGTTACTCCATTTTAATCTCAAGGACATTATGAGAAACTGCCAAATGGCTTTGAGATCTCTGGAAGGCAGTTCAGCAAAAAGGTGGGCATCCTCCGGAGCACCTGAAGTACAAGTGGCCCATGTGATTGCTTTTTTGGAGACATACTGTTATGTATTAGGCCACTATAAACAGATGTATTTAAGGGCAGTTTCAAATATTAGCCACAACTTGAAAGTAAGAAAGGCAAAGCTCTAAGTTGCAGTTACTGATTTATGACAGTTGACTCTCACATGTACATTTTTGTGTAAACTGCTCCAATATGAACAATAGCAGAGATGTATTTATTTAACAAGATCTAATGTTCTCCTGAACAACATCCAGGAGGCCAGCTAGTATACAACTTATTGTAAAATCTCTGATTAACAGACCAGTATAGTCTAATAGACTTAAGGGGAGGCAGTATAATGTACTGCTTAAGAGCAGTCTAGAATCTCAGAATTGGGGGCCGGGCGCGGTGGCTCAAGCCTGTAATCCCAGCACTTTGGGAGGCTGAAACGGGTGGACCACGAGGTCAGGAGATCGAGACCATCCTGGCTAACACGGTGAAACCCCGTCTCTACTAAAAAATACAAAAAACTAGCCGGGCGAGGTGGCGGGCGCCTGTAGTCCCAGCTACTCGGGAGGCTGAGGCAGGAGAATGGCGTGAACTCGGGAGGCGGAGCTTGCAGTGAGTTGAGATCCGGACACTGCACTCCAGCCTGGGCCACAGAGCGAGACTCCGTCTCAAAAAAAAAAAAAAAAAATCTCAGAATTGGGTTCAAACCTTGACTCTGTCACTTAATAGTAAGTAGTGTGACCTTGCTCAAGTTACTTAAGTCTCATTCAGCTTATTTCCTTATCTGTAAGCTGGGGAAGCTTGTCATAGTGCTATCTTATAGGGCTTCTACGATATTGAATGTAGCAATGAATATGGTAGCTATTATTGTTATTCTAACCTAACAAAATTTAGTTTGACAATCTTGTGAAATACATGCTAGGGCACAGTAATCATCTCTCTTCTTTCTTTCAAGCTCATCAACCATGCTTTTAATAATGAATTACAGAATCCTTCTTGAAATTATCTTAAGTTTGCTAATTTACACATGTGGCCAAGAAGTCCTAAATATGGATTCCAAAAGTGCTGTTTTAGGGAGCTCAAATCTGTGCTCAGATACCTCAATACAGCTGGAGCTATATGCCTCAATTCATACCCACTGGACAAATAAATGTTGTCCTTGAATGCTGGGACAAACAACTCCTTTTTAAAATGACATTACCCAAACTTTTGAACTTGTTGGTTTACAGCAGCTTTTGCCAAGGGTTTTTACCCATGGTCAAAGTGTGTAAAGCCTATGCAAGCATGTGCACTACCTGATGAAGCCTGCTTTTTGAGGTGGCTTCAGTCTGGTATCTGCTGAATCATGCTTCTCCTTTCTATTTATAGAAAACTGCTTTTCCCCTAAGTCTTCTAACAGAATTCTGGGAAAATGGTGGCATGAGAATAGGTCCTTAATTCTATGAGACATTGTCTCATTCTGTCACCCAGGCTGGAGTGCAATTGTGTGATCTCAGCTCACTGCGATCTCCGCCTCGTGGGTGCAAGTAATTCTCGTGCCTCAGCCTTCCGAGTAGCTGGAATTACAGGTGTGCAACACCACGCCCGGTTAATTTTTTTGTATTTTTAGTAGAGATGGGGTTTCACCACGTTGGCCAGGCTGGTCTCAAACTCCTGACCTCAAGTGATCTGCCCACCTTGGAATCCCAAAGTACTGAGATTACAGGCGTGAGCCCCTGCACCTGGCCTCGGTATATTTTTTAAATAAAATACTACTAAATTAGGAATATCAAAATTGCCAAATAATTTAATTTTTTTACATATACTAAATTAAGCTGTATGATGAACATTTTCCATCAGGTCAGTCTGGCTTTGTGGCTAGAGTTATCAATTCATTTAGGATAATGTCAAAAGTCTGAATTTGAATCCCTTTTTGAATTATGAGACACAGGCCAAATTGCTTTCCTGACATCCCAACCCTGATCACTAGGCTAGGCCCTAATAGGAATTAGTCCATTTGGTCCTATTTTGACACTGCAGATCAATATAAAATGGAGCAGGCTGTCCTCTCTCAGAGGGCAAGCTTGTCCACACCCAAATACAGGTGTCTCCTGATCATAGTTTCTCAACTAGCATGGTGATCTCAACTTGATGCAAGAGTCCCCTTTAATGAACCAACAGGTTTTGTTTCCAAGTTGTTTATCTGCCCCCTCCTGCCCCTCCCCTCCCACACAAGTAGTGAAAGTATATATGATATCACGTACCTGAAACAGAGGCCAAAAGCAAATGAGGAAAGCTGTCTTGAGGGTGAAGTCATCCTGCTGGGTTTGCCCCGGCACTAGCTCCCTCCCTACTACCACATCTTGCTGGATCACAGAGCCATTGGGAGGGGGTGACAACCCAGTAAACAGGGAATGGATATAAAAAAACTGATCCACTCTTGTTGGATGGGGTGACAACCCAGTAAACAGTGCATGGATACAAAAAAATTGTTCCACTCTTGTTGGAGGGGGAGGGATAGCAGGTTAGGATATACCCTTCTTGATTCAATGATGAATAAATGGATAAATCTTGGATCAATAGTAGATGAAGAAAACCCAAAACAAAAACAGAGCCTTTAAAAAGATCCTGCAACATAATAGGAGGAAATTACATCATTTAAGAGATGGAGGAAGAATTTTTAAAAGGGCGAAATAAATGAAGTTATAAGCAAAAATTAATAAACTCAGAAGCAAAATAATGGTAGACTTAATAAATTAAAGACCTAGATCTTTTCCAAGAGAAAACAAAATACACTTAAAAATAAACATTTGGCAAAGCTAATTAAATAATTCTCTGTTCCTTGAGTGTTTGAAAGAAACTGATCTGCTAAACTGTCTGAGCCAGGCCTCAGCCAATATCCAGTTTCTACTATGCATTGATGATTGATTTCTTGTTATTTTCTATGCCTACAATTTTAGTATTCACTTCCATATAAAATCATCTGTCATTAAAATTACTGAATTCATTATGACAGACTTTGTGATTATGTCAAATACTTGGCATGATATGGTAATGAAATAATAAATCACCATTTCCTAAGTTGGTGTTCTGAGGAACACCGACAGGCCAAATGTTATTAGGTGTGTTTAAAAGAAAACAAAAAAAAGGTGGTTCTGTGCTTAAATAAGTTCGGAAAATGCTGAGTTACACAAAGTTAAATAGTTTTTTTTTTAATTGAAGAAGCTACTCATTAAAAAAAAAATACTAGCCAACATTTATTGCACAATGAGTCTCCAAGAGAGATTAAAGTATACAGCATTTTGCAAACGTATTTACCTGTGTCCCAGAAGAATATTTTTTTTCACAAAACACAATTTGGAATTGCTGTAGCAAACACATTCTGGCTAAAATGAGAAACAAGACAAAAATGCCACTGCCACCTTTATTATTTAGCACTGTTATGAAAATGTTTAACCCATGCAGTCAGAAACTATGTTATAAATTTTGAAAAGTAAAACATATAATTATAACATCATGGATAGGATTTCTCACCTGGAAAAACTCAAAAGGATCAAATGAATATCTCTAAAATTAATAGATTTCAATAAATTGCCAATTTAAAATAATCTATGCAAATAAATTCTTCTCCGATATAGCAAAAATGACCACATAGGTAACATATTAAAAGCTCCAATAAGCAGTATCAACGTGTTCCCTGTATGTCTGTAATACCTAGGAACATATTTATTACAAATTATATAGGATTTAAATAAAACTCTCATGAAGGATATATAAAGTTTTTTAGAAACAAGGCAACATATGTTTCTGGAAAGCAATGCAATTCTGTAGTCCTCATAGTCATATAAATTTAAGAGAATCCCAACCAAATTAAATATATTTTTTGGGGAAGAATCCATTAACCGTAAAATTCATCTGGTAAAATAAACATGTCAGAATCATCAGAAAATTGTAAAAAATAAAAAAGATCAAGAGGAGGTCTCACATTAACAGATACAAAGTCCCATTTCTAACTCATCTACAGGCTGGTGTACTGGTGCCACAATGTTCAATGGAACTAAAGGGAATCCAAACACAGAATAAAGTATATACATGTATGACATTTCATATGTTGGGGGAAAAGATAAATATGTTAACAACTGGCTAACCTTTGGGGCAAAAAAGTTAGAATACCTAAATCCATATATCAAGATAATTCCAGACAGGACAAAACATTTTCTTAATGAAACCATATAAGTTAGAGAAATACAGGATAAGATTTATATAATCTTGGGGTGGGATAACCCTCCTAAACACGATCCTAGGGCCAAAAGGCAAAAAGAAAAAGATTTATCCATTTTTTAATTTTTTATTTTTTTTTAGTCATTTTTAATGCATTTTTCTCTGTGCACAAGAGAAATAACTGATGAAGTCAAAAGATACACTTTCCTTTATACATAGCAGTTAAAAGTAATGCAAACATCACATGACACTTTCAGTGAAAGTTACATTTCCAATTACAAATCAAAATGCATATTAGGGTCTCTTTATGGGAGAAGTTGAAAAGGAAGTCTTAGGTAAAAAGCACTTTCCTGGCATTACTACACTGATCCTTCGGGCTGCACAAAGATTAAGGTCATATACAGTCAATCTGCAAATGTTGACACAATGTTACACTGTAAATTTTCTGTACAATTAAATGTATACTTAGAGATACCAGGATAAACATTTCTACTATATTTTAACTGAACTTGCCTAGCCAACATTTTCACTGAGAAGTTTATCAAAGATGCTGTAAGATTCTACAAAACTGTGAGACACATACCTAGCTCCAGAAACATTTCTTGTATTCTTTCTCATTTTGGTTACACATATTACACTCAGATTCTACTGTAATATTTTTAGATGTACAGTGCCAACTGTGCTTACTGTACTGTATACAAATATAGCAAAAAAGATCAATGAATGGTATAAATCTTACAGCATTTTGCTAGCAAAAATACATGCCAAAGTCACAATAAGCAATATCGTACCACAAATTAGAGAGCTTCAAATAATTTGCCTCTGTTTTTAATATCTTCATTCTACATTAAATTACTATCATAGGCTAATGTTTAAAAATGCAAATAAATTGGACATCTGTAGGACAACACTTGTTCACCCAACTGTGAAGGTTGATACTTGTTTCCAAAAATCACAATAAATGCAGAATAAAGAGAAGTGTTTGCATGCAACACTTTTGAGTGAAACAGCATTGATTCCCACCATTCAAATCGGGTAAGGAAGGAAACTAAAGGAAATAAGGAAGGAAGGAAACAAAGAGGGAGGAAGGGGGGAGACAAGACGAAGGGAAGGAAAGAAAAATAAGCAAAGGAGAAAGGGAGTGAGGGAAGTAGGAGAGAGGGACTCCATCTTAAAATGCATCATATTAGACTGATAACTAGACAGATTTAAAAGAATCAAAATGAAAGTAAAGAACGATTTTGTGTGTGTGTTTAAAGATTTAAGAGCCATTATCAAAAATAAGATACATTTTTTTTCCAGGTACAGAAATGTGATTACGATGGCTGGGAGCCCAGCAGCCTTTCAATGGCTGCATTGATGTCGCCTCCTGTTGCTATTAGGGCCTGCAAGTTTGCTTCACGGTTTAAGAACCCCATTGCGTTGAGCTGTTCCAGTTGTTGCTGAAATCTGACTTCTGGATTCGGCAGCTGTGGAGCATTTGCTCCAGCCAGAGCCTGCACCATTTGCTGAATGAACTGCTGGTTGGGTCCAGATTCTGATGTAGGACTCGTGGTTTCACTGGGTGCAGCGCTGGACACAGTAGGCCCAGTGGGGCCACCAGAGCCGGTGGAGCCAGGGGGGCCTGCAGGGCCAGTGGGTCCTATGGGCCCAATGGGGCCTATGGGGGTAAAAGGGACTATAGGGCCTATGGGGCCTAGGGGGGTGACTGGGCCTACAGGGCCTATAGCGGTTCCCAGCACCCCCACCCCCACACCTGGAGTGAAGCTTGGAATCAGGCCAGGTGCTTCAGTGGCTAATGTCTGTAGCCCCTGCTGGATCTGCATTAAAGCCTGCATTGCTCTTGGGTTTGACATGGCTGACAGTGTGTCTGGATTCTGCATCTGCTGCAGGAAGGCTGGGAGCTGTGGCCGCATCTGCTCCTGCAGCTGAGGATTTGCAGTAAACAGCGGGCTATTCAGCATCATCTGTGCAGCCAAATCTGGATTCTGGCTCAGCGACTGCATCATGCTTCTCATGTAGGGCGCCGACAGCATATTCTGAATCAGCTGGGGGTTTTCAGTTATCTGTTGCAGCAGGCTCTGCATGCCTGGGGTACTAAAGATGCTGGCGACATAATTAGCGGCAGCAACGGTGTTCCCAGTAGCATTGCTGGAACTATTGCCAGAACCACTACCAGTGCTCGTGGTCGTGCTGGTAGTTGCAGAACTCTGGGTAGCTGGCGGTGGTGCCCATGGATTGGGTAGTGGATCGCGATTTTCTGTGCGGGAAGGCTGCGTACCTTCCCCAGAGGAGGAACTACTCCCCACGGAGGCAAATGGATTACCCCCAAACTGCTCTTGTGCGGCATTCAGCATCGGCTCTTGAATGTCAGTGTACATGCGCCGTAAAGCATTATAGCCACCTGGGATGCTTTCTAGATTGCTAAGAGCCAGGTCTTGATTTCTCATCATCTCTTGCATCATGGCTGGATTCCTGGCAATTTCGAGTGTCTGCCTCATTATATCTGGGTTGTTGAGCAGGTGACTGATTTCTGGGTTTCTCTGAATCAATTGCTGCATCTGTGGATTAGCCATAATGAGCTGCCTCATCAGATCGGGATTCGAAAGCATGCTCTGAACAAAGGGATTTTCCATGATCTGGATCATCATCTCAGGGCTGGCCATGAGCTGCTGCTGCATCTGGCTCTGGAGCTCAGAGAAGTTGGTAGAGCTCAAGCCCAGGCTGCTAAGGCCTGCAAGTCCTCCCAGGCTCCCCAACCCAAACGGGTTGCTATTTGTGGAAATAGGTGTGGAGTTACTCCTGGGAGTCGACGCCGAGGTAGCGTTAGTTCCCGCGGCATTGCTAGGCTGCGTGGACTGGCCCTGAGGTCGGTTCTGGCTTTTGATGACAAGGTGAACAGTGAGCCCATCATGGATGCCATGCTGGATCAAGGTATCTTGATCTTTTAAGATTTTTCCGGCAAAAATCAGCACGAGCTGATCGGTTTGGGATTTGAAGCGTTTCGAAATCGCTTCCTTAAACTGCTGAACCGAGCTGTTCTCGGGCACCGCGAACTCCTCTTTCTCTTTGGGAGTCTTCACAGTGACTTTGATGATTTTAGGCTCAGCCTGGGCAGCAGCCGAGCCTTGGGCCGCAGCAGGGCCGCGGGAGGGGCGCGGGGGGCCGCTGCTCTCGCCATTCTCAGCCATGGCGGCCGCGGTGACGCAGGCGGGCAGGGAAGGCGCGGGCGGGCGAAAGAGAGAGAGCGAGGGAAGGAGGAAGGAAGGAGGCGCCGCCGCAGCGGGCTGGGCCGGGTCGGGCGGGGAGCGCGGAGCACGGTACCTCTCTGATGAAGACTGCGGTTCCCTGGTCCTCCGGTGGAGAAAGGCCTGGGCGTAGGCCGCGAGCTGAGGTCTCCGCGCTCCGGTCTCTGGGCCTCCTCCTCCGCCGCCTTGTGATCCGACCGCGCGCACTCCCAGCAACTCTGGCAGCCGCTCCGCCTGCTGCTCCCCGCCCCTTCCCCTCCCCCAGTTCGGCGCTCGCCTCCCCGCCCCCTCTGCTGACGCGGCGCCAGGCCTAGATTGATAGATTTGGCTCGGTCAAAATTAAAAACTTCTGCACTGAAAAGAAAAAAAGGGAGAGAGCGAAACAAAGGGAGAGAGAGAGAAGAGAAGAGAACAGTACAGAGCAGGCGAGGCAGAGGGTGGGACGGAGAGAAGGAGGCGGTAGAGAGTCAGCTTCTGTAAACCACATTAAAAGACCAATGGAGAATGTATATTAGCAATCTGTAAGGCAGTAAAAGGGTGAAAGCCTGAATCGAACCGATCCCACATATAAGACGAAAAATGAATAATAAAGAACTCTGACAAAGCAAAAAGAAAGAGGAACACCCCCAATGGGGGAAGGGAAGAAGACAGAGCAGGAGCATGCATTTTACAAAAGGAGTGCAAATGGCCAATAGACATTTTAAAAAAGATGATTAATTTCACTAGCAATAAAAAAAAATTCAAGTTAAAACAATAAAATTCTACTTTTGGCTTATCATATTGGCAGGGAAAAAAAATAATGATAAACCTTGTTGTTGACAGGGACCCTAAAAAATGCACTCTCAGGCTAGTTGAAGTGTGAATTGTTACAACCATAGGGCAATTTGAAAATATATATCAGCATTTTGAATGTTTACACCTTTATTTAGAAATGCCTAACCTAGACAATTCGCCTAATAATCGTATGAGGATGCAAAACTATTTATGTATAAAATGTATATACATTGTAGCATTTAAAACGTTATTTAAATATATTAAATATCTGTTTACATAAGATTAGTCGAGCACATAATATTACCATACAAGAAAATATAGAGTGTCTTTAAAGGTATACATGAACTAAACTGTAGTTATAGGGAAATCACAGATTATTTTCAATTTTGCCTTTGTATATTTCTGTACAGTTAAAAACTATATAAGAATGTATGTTCCAATATCAAAAATACAATATATTTTTATTTTAAAAGCAATTTTTGAACAGTTAGTTGTATATGTAAACCGTATGTGTAAAAAAATCTGAAAGGCTATACACAAATAAGTTAATGGCTGTTAGTACTGTTTGCTGAAATTATGAATAATTCTTATTTTCTACTTTCATAAGATTTTGAATTTTCTGATGATTTTTGTAAGTATGCACTACAGAAAGGTATTTTGGGGAAGAGTATGGGTAGAAATTGACAGGCACATAATAGTAGTGGCAAACATTGACATATTTACCTAATTTCATTACAGATTAAATAAGAGCAATAAAGATGTAGCAATGCTCAGAAAGAGAACTTGAAAAATAGAAGAAATAATTTCAAATTTATCTATATATTTCTAACTCTAGGTTAAACCACACAAAAAATTATTCCCCTACCCCCACCCTCTACCAAGCAGCCACCAAAGAACCACTGATTTGAACATTTAACAGCATTTCAAACTCATTAGGTCACAAATACTTTAATAAATCTCAAGATAAGAAAAATATATATATACAGGTATGTTATATCCATTGATGGAGAAATGGAATAATATAGTATGTTTAATATAATTAATAAAATACAGAGGTAAAAGAATGACTAGCTTTAAATATGTTAATATGTATAGATCTAAAAAGCTAAATTAATTAGTGTTAGGGTGGTGCAAAAGTAATTGCGGTTTTTGCCATTGAAAGTAATGAATTGTTACTATTATACAATGGTTTTTGCCATTGAAAGTAATGGCTAAAACCACAATTACTTTTGCACCAACCTAATACATGCCAAACAGCATTCTAATACATTCTTATGTATATTTGAAATATTCTTTTAGAAATATACCAAACTTGCACACATGAGGAAGAAGAAATGGAACAGGATATAGGCTAGTGATTAAAGGGAACTTAAATATGTAAAAATGCTTTTTATCTTTAAAATGAAGGCAAGTATGGTAAAATATCAGCAACAGTTAATCATGGGTGGTGAGAATATGAAAATATTATAGGTAATATTTAATTTCAATAGAATAAAGCTAGATATTAATAATCAAAGTATGAACAAAAAACCAATCATTTGATTATTAAAACAAAACTGAATAATTTTGGGACAAAGTGCAATGTTCTTATTAGAATAAATTTACCAAAATAATGATAATGGGAGCATATACAGCAACAATAATGCTAGGAATTTTCTACGTGTGATCTGAGAACATTGTTAAGAATGCATGTTTCTAGGCCCCATGCCAAACCTACTGAAATAAGCAGTGCACTGGAAGCTGCATTTGTGTCAAGCTCCAGTTTAATATTATTTCATTTATTAAGTACTATGTGGATGAACTCAGAGTCAAATTTATACATTCAAAGATTTAAAATATCAAACAAAAGATTGAAAATAAGTGAAGTAGGCATTTGAATAAAGAAGACAACGGAAAATAAAAGGAGAGAAACGGGGTGACAGCTATAGAATGATAAAAGCAAATATTAATGAATTAACAAACAGAAAAAATAAAATTTGTTAAGTAAATCTAAGAAGATATTTGAAGAATCAAGTCAAATACACAAATCTTTATTAATTGGTGATTGTCTTGCCTGGCCATTCCCTCACCAAAATACACATCAGAGGGGCAAAACCATACTCACCCTCTTAAGGAAACTTTCCACAAACACATTTCTTCGCATTCTCTTTCTTTACCTTAAAAATTATGTGATTTTTTTGACATTTTACTTCAAAATATGTTACTGTTAATGTTTTAAGTTACAATGAAATAAAATTAACATTTTAGTAGTCGAATATACATATCCTCATTAGTGAAAAGCACAGCATTAATTAGCTGAAACAAAGAAAGCACACCAAGAAAAATATACAAACTAGTATTGTGTGAATAAAATTTAGTCACAGATGAAAGGGACTTTTTTTTTTTTTTTTTTTTTTTTAGTAAAAAAGAAATGCATTGTAAAAATATTGGCTAATGACAAAAAAAAAAAAAAAAAAAAAAAAAAAAAAACCTCAGTCCTGATGACTACATTTCTAGGAAGATAGATATGGTCAAAATACATTCCAGAAGTAGAAGATCTTAAAGTATGTGAGAGACATGTAAGAAAATGAACAAGGTCAGGTGCAGTGGTTCATGCCTGTAATCCCAACACTTTGGGAGGCCGAGTCAGGCATATTCCTTGAGCCCAGGTTCAAGAACAGCCTGGGTAACATGGCAGGACCCCATCTCTACAATTTTTTTTTTTTAAACTAGCTGAGCTTGATGGCTAGTGCCTGTAATCCAAGCTACATGGGAGGATGTGGGAAGATCGCTTGAGCCTGGGAGGTGAAATTTGCAGTAAGCCTTGATCATGCCACCACACTCCAGCCTGGGTTACAAGAAAGTAAATAACTAGTTATTTTTCAAATCAGCTATTTTGTTCATAGTGGCTGCTAAGCTTATGTTTTTTACCCTCTCTCTTTACCAAATCCCACTGAAGTGACAGAAATGAGAAAAATAATAACCCCCTAACAGTTTTGAAAAGGTGGAAAGAGTGCCATCAATGAACTTTTAAGTTAAATATCAAAATAAATTCTAGATTAAAAAATGAAATCATAAAATTTGCAGAAATATGTTAGGGCAAATATTTACATAAGCTAGGCATGATGGTAACCTGATGAAAACAACAAAGAAAAATCATGAATGGAAAAATTAATAGATTTCATTAAGAATTTTAAACTATATATCAACAATGTAATAAAAATTAAGCAGTTAAAGACAAACAAAAAATGCAACATATATAACACATGAGATCTATCCATGACATACAGACATTTCTTACAAATTTTTAAAAAATGAACACTCCAAGGGAAAAATAGGCAAAGGATATTAACTAGTATCTTACAAAAGAAAAAAAAAGTCAGAATGAAAAGAAAAAGGAAAGAAGGAAGAAAGGGAGAAAAGGAAGGAAAAAAATATGTTATCTTCTTTAAATAAAAAAATACAAATTAAAGTAACTGTGAAATACTTTTTGTCTATAAAATTTAAAAGACCAATATAATATCCAATTTTGACATAATAAAGACTGCCTAAGTTCAAATCCTGGTTCTATTACCTCTGATTGTAAACTGCATGACTTTGGCAAGTAACTTAACTTTTCTGTACTTCAGTTTTCTTCATTTATAAAATGATGGACTATTTTGATAATCAAATAAATTAACATATTTTAAGCACCTACAAGTTTCCTGCTCATAGTATGCACTATGTAAGTATTATTATCATTAGTAGTAGTAGTACAAGAAAGAGGTAACTCATAATCTGCTGGGAATTAAGTTACTTGGTAGGTACAGCTTATTTAAATGGCAATTTGCTAATAAACACTAAAAGTTTAAGAAAATGTGCAGACAAGTTTACCAAGTAATCCTACTTTTAGGAATTTATCTGGAGGCAGTAATTCTTGCTCGTGGAGTCTTGAGATGATTATACTAAATGTGTTTTCTTCTTGCAGTGTAACTACAGAACCTAAGAGAAATCCCATGATTATTCCCTACTCCTGTTTTTGCATTTGGGGGCAAATAATAAAGTCAGAACTAGAGAAACAGTATTGTGGTATTGTAGCAAGAGATTAAACTGGAGCCAAACAGACCAGGATTTCAACTTCAACTTGGTCACTTACGGTTTTGTGACAGAGTAGTTCATTCATTTCACTGAACCTCAGTTTCTTTGTCAGCAAAAATGGGATTAATACACATACCCTTCAGGGTTGTAGTCACAGGCAGTAAGTACATGAGCCAGACAATAATTGCTCTGACACACACTCCTCTCTGAAAATAAAACAAATGAAATAAGTTTACCACTGGTAGGTTAAATTATGAAATGAAGAAACGAACAACAAAACAACACAAAAAACCTAGAAAAGATCAGAGCAGAGATACAGTCTAGCTGGCAGATATGTACTCTGTTCTGGAGATACATGTTCAAATTACATATCATTTTTGTTCTGACCCTATGCTCCCTATAATCTTCTAATAATTTTGCTTTTTCATCTAGATTGCCTATTAAGAATGTACAAATCAGGCTATCTTGAATGCCCAGATATTCTAGTGTTAGATATCCACTTTAACCTCCAGGACATAAATTACAAATTGGCAATTCCTGGGCTGGCTTTGGCCTGCCGACACCTAAAACTTGGAAAATTTCCCCTACAAATTCAGATTTCAAACTTCTCTTTCAAAATTAAATGATCTGGCTACATTGGGCTCATACACTTGAGGGCTATAATTTGACTAGAGGTGAATATTGGCTGCCTTCTTTAGATAAGGGTTGTATTCTGATTTGCCAGTCTCCACCAGGTCCAGTTCATGTATTTCCTTATTTAGTTGCCCCATAAGCATTGGAATTTTTTATCTTTTAAGAAGGAGCTCAATAAGCTTTCTCCTCCTTTACTATATCTCCTGAAGAGTAGAAACACTGAAGCACTGAGGTGAATTGGAAAAGATCAAGAACATAATTGGGTCACTTTCTTAAAGAGTGGAATATTAGGCCGGGCATAGTGGCTTGCTCATTCCTGTAATCCCAGCACTTTGGGAGGCAGAAGCAGGAAGATGGCTTGAGGCTCGGGGTTCAAGACCAGCCTGGCCAACACAGCGAGATTCTGTCTCAATAAATAAACAAATAAATAAACAAATTTAAACTTCAGTAAGCAGCAGGTGATCAGAAAAAAAGAATGGAATATTCACCCTTGGGGGCTATAAATATGTTTGTATTGTGGAAAACACTTTCTTCAAATGAAGATGATGATGTTGATGGCAGATAATACTTTTTCTTGAGTTTAATCTTTCCATGACTCTTACCATCAGAATTATATGAGTTTGAGTGATTTCCAGTTGAAAATTGGGAATAGAGAAAATATGAGATGGCAGTGAAAGTCTGCCTCACTGTGCTGTGTAGAATCAGGTTTTATGTTATAAACTGTGGCATAAGTTGCATTTCATGAGTGCCTTTCAAAAGAATGTAGAAACACTAAATTCCTTTGAGATTTAAAAAATCAATAGAGGGAGAATTAAAATGAAAATAAGAGGTAAGAGAAAAAATGCTCAGGGATAATTAAAAATGAGTATTATAGAAGACCTGGCATAGAAAAAGAAGAATAGATGTTTTATCAGAAGGTAGAAATGAGTAGAATATCTGCTACTGTCAATCAACCTCATTCAAACCAGTAAGGTAGAAATAATAGACAAAATGGAAGTGTCAGAAGGTGAAATGAGGTCATTAAGGCCTAATCCCTCTAATAATAGAATAGTAGCCATAGGTGATTTTGTAGCCATGAAAAATGCTCTGGGACTGACACAATTATATGAATACATAAATAATTACCCAAAGCAGAAGTTAAGTTTCCAAGACAGTCCTATGAAGTCTAGTTAACTTATAGAGTTGACATTAGCTACATTATAATCAAATGGTAATGTGTTACCATTGAAAATATTTTATGTGAAAGTGCATCCCAAGATGCAAATCAGAATATTGACAGAAATAAACTTGGCAGCAGTGGGAGGAGGTGCTTTCTCCACATGCATTGTATGTGAATTCCCAAGACTCTAGAGTCAGTGGAGAAAGTCACAAAAAGGGAAGAAGGTACTTGGGAATCCCTAGTGGCAATAGAGAAATAAAGATAGTTGAATGGTAATTGAATTGTAAAACCAATTTCTTCAAGGTGACTGTTTCCAGAAGGCAAACTTATGTATGAGATAAATAGGGTGGCTGGCATTTACTTTTACATAGCCTGATGTCTTCAGATTGGCATCTGCAGATGGCACCTATTGTTGAATTATGATGTTACAGTCCAGACTCATCAGACATAGAAAATACCCAGGTACAACTAGAAGGAGAATGCAGTGTTTATGGGGAAAGCCTTGTGGTCTGTAGATGGTGGAGGGTAAAACAAAGACGCTGTGCTAGAATTAGTTACAATAGATACAGAAGTGGTAGCAGTCTTATCTAAGGCAGTGGTCTTTAAACTTGACTTTGTCTACACAAAGTTCTTTCAAACAGTAGGAAGATAAAGATAGTTTAAAATGAATTAATTTGTAGAGCCTCAATTCCCATATATCTTCTTTCCTAAAACTGATCTGCTAGAAAATGCCCCCAAGGTCAAGGCATCCCCTTTTGCAATTGACTTTTCTCCACTTTACAAAATAAATGCATACTTCTTTCGCATACCCAGGATTTTACAATAGTACATTGCCTATTGCCCCTGGGTATAAAAACTTTGGGGCAACAAACAAAGGGACACTTTGGAATATATATTGATTTCTATGTTCAGAAATTGAATAACTCTAATGACTAGGTAATAACTCCTTTTGCAAATCTGTGATTTCCAATTCTTTGCCTTAGACAAAAATGAAGAAGAACCTAATTGAGTTGTCAACTGATAGATCATTAAAGTAATTTATGAAGATGAATCATTATGTGATTTTGGAATATTATATATAAGAAAATCAGAGATGGAGGGAATTATTATGACAAAGTATTTACATTCCCATCTATTTGTTTATTTATTAAATGATTTCAGTGCTTATATTTATAAAAACAATATAAAGGAAAATACTTGCTACCAATGAGTAACATTGATATTTAGGTAAATAAACTAATAGGGAAAAAAACTCCCAAATGAAATTAAATCTTACTTATATGTCTTGTATTTATCAAAACGGGTAATATATTTATGCTTTTGATATGTTTTGTACTAACAATAATTATAATGATAATACAAAACAATTTTTTTCAACAAGTTGTTTTATTTCTTTGGGGTTTTTAAATTAGCTTATTATTTTAATTGACATAATTTTATATATGTATGAGGTGCAGTGTAATGTTTTGATAGCTGTATATCATGTATAATGATCAAATCAGGGTAATTAACATATCTATCCTCTCAAACAGGTATCAGTTCTTTGTGTTGAAAACATTTAAAATCTTCTCTTCAAGCTATTTGAAAATACACAATAAATTATTGTTAGCTATGATCACCCTACAGTACTATGGAATACTGAATCTTATTCCTCCTGTCTTCCTGTAATTTTGTATCCCTTAACCAATTTCTCCTTATCTTCCCCTTTTCTACCCTTCTTAGCCTCTACTAACTACTATTCTACTCTCTACTTCCATTAGATCAATGGTTTTAGCTTCCACATATGAGTGAGAACACACAGTATTTATCTTTAATACAGAACAGTTTTATCCTTTGAAATTAATTTTGGTTTGTATAATTTTTGTGGTAGAGAAACATGAATAGAGTGATCGATGAAAGGCTTTTTAACATAAAATATATAAAATATCTTCTATTACGTTTAGAAAAATAAATAGAAATATTAAAGAAAAAATATACAATATAAATTTTTCAACTGTTGAAGAAGAATCTGTTATTATATTTTAACGGCAGATCTCAAGTTGCTACAGTATTTAGTGTCTGTTGGATACATTTAAGAGGCTGACGTGTTAAAAGAAAACTTTGGACAAATTAAACAGAGTTTAATTAAGCAGGAAAAAAAAATTCATGAATTGAGCAGCCTCCAGAATCACAGCAGATTCAAACAGATTCCAGGGATGCCTTGTAGTCAGAATAAATTTATAGACAAAACAAGGAAAGTGATGTACAGAAATCGGAAGTGAGGTACAGAAACAGCTGGATTGGTTACAGGTTGGTGTTTGCCTTATTTGAACACAGTTTGGACACTCAGCAGTGTATGAGTGGTTAAGTATGGCTTCTGGAATTGGCCAAGACTCAGCTATTGTTACAGGCGCACACTTCTGTTAGGTTTTCAATCTTGTCTACCTATTAAGTTAGGTCAAGACTCAAATATAGAAGTACAGAGCCCCTCTCAGGCCATATTTAGTTCACTTTAACAGGTGTAACAGTTTATTTCAAAATGTCAATATTCATAATGTCCCAGAAATTGTGTTCTTGCAATTATTTAAATATATAATGACAAACTTTAGATGTCAACTTCAGTATGTCTCAGCAGTTATTTAAGTGTTGCCTTGCTGGCTTTTGTTATGTTTTGCAGGTCCAAAGGTCTCACTTTTACCAGCTGCCAGAATATTGCAGGCCCTGAGTTACTGACTCACACAAATGAAACAGCAGATGAGACTGAGATAGAAAGGAGAATGTCGATTTATTATTTTCCAGTGAGAAACAGGACTGTGATGCCTACCTAAAGTACTTATGTCTATGCATTCAGCGCATTTCCCCTCTGAAAGCCTAAATAGGAAGCCAAATAAAAATCAGAACTAGAAAATTAGAGCTATTTGCTTGTCCTTTGAATGTAAATTATAAGCCTACATCATTAATCAAAGCAGACACAAGCAAAATCATCTGAAAGACGTATGATAGGATATAGCAGGATGGTTGTTGGGTAAACGATGATTCATAAGATCATAAATTAACAGTTTAATGACATAAATCAAAGCTAGTGCTGTGCGTTCATCTCCCAACAGAGATGATATTGATTATAGGATTGAAAATACTGGAAGTCAAGTGGCTAAGTCACCTTTATCCATTGGTTGCTGCCAATGTTTACTTCAGGGACCAACTTTTCCCTATGCCTTTGTGGTTCATTCTTTCTTATTATGCTAATACAGGCAGCCAGGTCACAGTATACCTATGCTTTAAGGGCCCAAAAGTCATTTTGTCTCCTCAGATAATTTTACATCTATATTCCTTGATTAGTGACGTGCTGATCCTAAAATGTAATTCTGAAAATACACTCAAATAGCTCTCATTTTCTAGTTCTTGAGGTGGGGTGCAGTGGAAAGGTAGCTTGTAGTCCCTTACTGACAATATTGCTTGGAAAGAGCAACATCAGTCAAATAAGCAAGTACAGTTTATTTTCAGTTAGAATTAATAACTTAGTAATACGTTGTTATGGGAGAAGTTTACAGGGTCATGATACCAGACGGAATACACAGTCACACGTTCACAACATGTAGGTGAAAATTTAGTGTGTGGTGTAATAATCACTCAAAATATATAGAAATAATCAAAAAGAGAATAGCTGGTAACACATAACTTGGAAAGAAAATGACAAGAAATGTATCTGACTGGATGGAGAAAAACTAGAAATAACCAAAAAGAGAAGATAGGAAGAATAAGCTTCTGTGAAGAAATGCAGCCAGAGGACATTAGCCAAAGAAAGAACTATACTGCATGATGGCGACATAGGCAGAAAAGGATAGAGAGTGAATAATAAGAGTCATTAAATGGTAGATGAGACAAAGAATATTTGAATGGTAGTACAATTTTAAATGGGTTTCTACATGAAATCCAAATCCTCTTCAGAAGAAAAATAGTGCAGAGCATGGGGCATAATCTGAAGAGAATAAGAACTCTAGACTGAGAGACAGGATTTAGGATAGCTTTAGGATTCCAAGAAAAGAGGCAATGGGAGCTTTCCTGATATAGAAAAACCAGGTTAAATACAAATAGGTTACAAAATTTTGTAGCAAGTTTTGGATGGGGGAACTTCCTATCAGTCATTAGGCAAAAATAACTCAATTTGTGTTTGTTGTTGGATTATTAAAATTTTCTATTGACTTTGCTCAACAGATAAAAAATTAGAATGGAAAGCATAGAAATGCGTGATTTTGATGTGTATAATTTTCTGATGTGTATACATTTTTGAATAATATGTAGATTTTCTGAACAATATGCCTCATAAAATGAAGCAGCCATGGAAGCAGAAAAGCTAAGTTAGACATATGAATACAGGGAATTAGTTAATTCATCTGAACGCAGAGAAAGTCAAGTTACTTTTGAATAGAAACTTTAATTATGTCTCAGAATAAAAGAATAAGCGCAATAAAAAAGAGAAGGCCCTTGGCAATGTGGACAAGCATATTGGTAGTAAGTCAAAGAGAGTACGTTAGGTTCTTCAGGTCAAGAAGAGAAATTTTCCCTAGAGCCTGAGCTTTGTGGGTATGAGTATGTTCTGTGGAAGAATCACCTTTTACAATTTTCTCTGGAAATTAGGTAAGTAACAATTGTGCAGATGACATTGAGTGGATTCAAAATCTTAGGATTTTCCAGTAGCTGTGCTTCCAGGATTTTAAAAACATTGTGCATTACTTCTTAGAAGACATTTATAACTGTCCATGCAGGGACTTGAAGACTTGTCTGATCAAGGCAATTGTTCAATGGAATCAGCAAAGTAATGAGAATAATTATGGGAATAATTATGATGCTTTGGTGATCTTTAGCTAAGGGGTAGCAATTAAATCATTGCATTCTTACAAGTAGATACTAATTATTCTTATTTGATAAATGAGAAAAATGAGGTGCAGAGCTCTTAAGTCATTGCTCAAGGTCACATATCTAGTATATGGCAAAGCTAGGATTCAAACCTAGTCAGTTTGAGTGAAACGAGTAAGGATATATATGTTTGTGACTCTTGATTAGAATTGCAGTAGTCCAATAATAGGAGCACTGGCTTGAAGAATATGTGAATTCATATCCAGCCACATAGTTAAATTGAAATGAATAATTTTAAAGTAAACTTATTGAAGTATAGCATATAGACAGAGAACACACAAATCATGTGTGTTGAGCTCTATGAGCACATTTGTGTGATCAGCAGCCAGATCAAGAAACAGAATATTCCTTGCAACCTTCATTACTCATTGCCAGTCAAAACCCTCTTCTAAGATTATCACCATTCTAGTTTCTAGCACAAAAAAATTAGTTGTACCTGTTTTTGGACTTTATGTACCTGGAATCAATTAGTATATATTACCTAGAGTCTGGCATTTTATGCTCAACTTTATATTTGTAAGATTCATCTCTGTTGTTCTGTGTAGCAGGACTTCATGCATTCTCATTGATGAAAAAGAAATACTTCTAAAATTTCTTTTAAAAATTCACACAGTTAACCTCTTTCTTCTGAACTATATATGTTCTCCAAAATTGCAGGACAATTTAAGTATAGTCAGTAAATTAGATGATGAGCATTGGTAGGATTTTGATCTGTGTCCCGCCGAATCTCATGTTGAATTGTAATTCCCAATATTGGAGGTGAAGCCTGGTGGGAGGTGATTGGGTCGTGGGGGCAGAGTTCTCATGAATGGTTCAGCACTATCCCCCTTGGTACTGTCCTTGCAATTGCGAGTGATTTCTTGTGAGATCTAGTCCTTTAAAAGTGTATAGCATGCCCCCCCTTTCTTGCTCCTGGCTCTTGTCATGTAAGACAACTGCTCCCTCTTTGCCTTCTGCCATGATTGGAAGCTTCCTGAGACCTTCCTAAAACCAGAAGCCATTATGCTTCCTGTATAGCTTCAGAACCATGAGCCAATTAAACCTCTTTTCTTTATAAATTACCCAGTCTCAGGCATTTCTTTATAGCAATGTGAGAATGGCCTATACTAGCATAGTACTAAAAAGCCAGTTTTGAAATCAGTTAAATCCTAGCCAACCTGGAATTTAAACATAGCTTCATAAACTGACTCTATAGTCTTCAACTATCAATTTAATGCCTCTGTGCTTCAGTTTCTTCAAATGAAAAAACGGTGATGGTATTATCTATATCTCAGGATTGTGTGAAGGTAGGATGAGATGCTATATGTAAAGGACCTGGTACAGAGCCTAGACCATTGTAGGTTATCATTAAATTGGCAGTAGTAGTTGTTGTAATTATTATAGATAAGGCCCAAATGCTGAAGCCATTATTGAGGCTGACCAGTTTGATAGTAAAAACAATCTATTTTCAAAAATATATGTTGAGCTATTAACATGTTATGTATAGACTGTGGAATTTCTGCACTTTATATGTTCTATATGGCCAGAATTCTCTCATTTCTCTGAGGTGCTCAGAACTCCATGGGGGTCCATGAACATAACCTCACGTGGAAAGAAAGTTCTCTATGATAATTTCATCTTTGTGTCTTTTCATTGCGATAGTAATAGAATATAAACTAATTTTTTAAAAATCAAATTTTGGATCATCTGATTGACCTATTCACTCTCTAAATGAAAAGAAAGAGAAAGAGAATAAAGTGGAGGAAAGAGAAGAGAAAGCCCAGGACTGAGTTCTGGGACACTATAAAAGGTCTGAAAGAGGAGGAGCATATAGCAGAGACTGAGTAGTGAGGGTAGCAGGAAGAAAATTAGGAAAGTATGGCAACACAGAAAGCAAGAGAGGAGAGAGCTGAAGAAGGAGGGAGTGGACCACTGTAACAAATCTTTTAAGGGTTTAAGATGAAGGAAGAAAGTCATCAGTATGTTTGGCAACAGAAAGGTCATCAAAGACCTTGCCAAGAGTGGTTAGAGTGAACTGATTGGGAAGGAGACCAGATTGGAGTGGACTGAAGAGAGAAAAAGTGGTAATGAAGTGGATCATGTAGTAGAAACAACTGTCTAAAATTAAATAAAGAGTAGCAGGAAGAATAGAAAAGTCCTGGACTTTTTTGGTTGGTAGGGTATTAATTATTGCCTCAATTTCAGAGACTGTTATTGATCTATTCAGAGATTCAACATCTTCCTGGTTTAGTCTTGGGAGGGCGTATGTGTCCAGGAATTTATCCATTTCTTCTATATTTTCTAGTTTATTTGTGTAGAGGTGTTTATAGTATTCTCTGATGGTAGTTTATATTTCTGTGGGATCGATGGTGATATCCCCTTTATCATTTTTTTATTACATCTGTTTGATTCTTCTCTCTTTTCTTCTTTATTAGTCTGGCTAGCAGTCTATCAATTTTGTTGATCTTTTAAAAAAACCAGCTCCTGGATTCATTGATTTCTTGAAGGGTTTTTTTGTGTCTCTATCTCCTTCAGTTCTACTCTGATCTTAGTTATTTCTTGCCTTCTGCTAGCTTTTGAATGTATTTGCTCTTGCTTCTCTAGTTCTTTTAATTGTGATGTTAGGGTGTCGATTTTAGATCTTTCCTGCTTTCTCTTGTGGGCATTTAGTGCTGCAAATTTCCCTCTACACACTGCTTCAAATGTGTCCTTGAGATTCTGGTATGTTGTGTCTTTTTTCTCATTAGTTTCAAAGAGCATCTTTATTTCTGCCATCATTTCGTTGTTTACTCAGTAGTCATTCAGGAGCAGATTGTTCAGTTTCCGTGTAGTTGTGTGGTTTTGAGTGAGTTTCTTAATCCTGAGTTCTAATTTGATTGCACTGTGGTTGGAGAGACAGTTTGTTGTGATTTCTGTTCTTTAACATTTGCTGAGGAGTGCTTTAGTTCCAATTATGTGGTTGATTTTATAATAAGTGTAATGTGGTGCTGAGAAGAATGTATATTCTGTTGACTTGGGGTGGAGAGTTCTGTAGATGTCTATTAGGTCTGCTTGGTTCGGAGCTGAGTTCAATTCCTGGATATCCTTGTTAACCTTCTGTCTTGTTGATCTGTCTAATATTGACAGTGGGTTGTTAAAGTCTCCCATTATTATTGTGTGGGAGTCTAAGTCTCTTTGTATGTCTCTAAGGACTTGCTTTATGAGTGTCGGTGCTCCTGTATTGGGTGCATATATATTTAGGATAGTTGGCTCTTGTTGAATTGATCCCTTTACCATTACATAATGGTCCTGTTTGTCTATTTTGATCTTTGTTGGTTTAAAGTCTGTTTTATCAGAGACTAGGATTGCAACCCTCTGCGGTTTTTTTTTGTTTTCCATTTGCTTGGTAGATCTTCCTCCATCCCTTTATTTTGAGCCTATGTGTGTCTGTGCATATGGGATGGGTCTCCTGAATACAGCACACTGATTGGTCTTGATTCTTTATCCAATTTGCCAGTCTGTGTCTTTTAATTGGGGCATTTAGCCCATTTACATTTAAGGTAAATATTGTGTGTGCATTTGATCCTGTCATTATGATGTTCCCTGCTTATTTTGCCCCTTAATTGATGCAGTTTCTTCATAGCGTTGATAGTCTTTACCATTTGGCATGTTTTTGCAGTGACTGGTACGAGTTGTTTCTTTCCATGTTTAGTGCTTCCTTCAGGAGCTCTTGTAAGGCATATTTAGTAGTGACAAAATCTCTCATCATTTGCTTGTCTGTAAAGGATTTTATTTGTCCTTCAGTTATGAAGCTTAGTTTGGCTGGATAAGAAATTCTGGGTTGAAAATTCTTTTCTTTAAGAATGTTGAATATTGGCCCCCACTCTCTTCTGGCTTGTAGGGTTTCTGCTGAAAGATCCACTGTTATTCTGATTGGCTTCCCTTTGTGGGTAACTCGACCTTTCTCTCCAGCTGCCCTTAACATTTTTTCCTTCATTTCAACCTTGGTGAATATGATAATTATGTATCTTGGGATTGCTCTTCTCGAGGAGTATCTTTTTGGTGTTCTCTGTATTTCCTGAATGTGAATGTTGGCCTGCCTTGCTAGGTTGGGGAAGTTCTCCTGGATACTATCCTGAAGAGTGTTTTCTAACTTGGTTCCGTTCTCCCCATCCCTTTCAGGTACCCCAATCAAATGTAGATTTGATCTTTTCACGTAGTCCCATATATCTTGGAGGATTAGTTCATTTCTTTTTACTCTTTTCTTCTCTAACCTTGTCTTCTCACTTTATTTCATTAATTTGATCTTCAATCACGATACTCTTTCTTCCACTTGATCGAATTGGCTATTGAAGCTTGTGCATGCATCATGAAGCTCTCATGCCATGGTTTTCCACTCCATCAGGTCATTTATGGTCTTCTCTACATTGCTTATTCTAGTTAGGCATTCGTTTAACATTTTTTCAATGTTTTTAACTTCCTCGCAATGGGTTTGGACGTGCTCCTTTAGCTCATAGAAGTTTGTTATTACTGACCTTCTGAAGCCTACTTCTGTCAGCTCATCAAAGTCATTCTCCATCCAGCTTTGTTCCATTGCTGGTGATGAGCTGCAATCCTTTGGAGCAGAAGATGTGCTCTGATTTTTAGAATTTTCAGCTTTTCTGCTCTGGTTTCTCCTCATCTTTGTGGTTACATCTACCTTTGTTGTTTGATGTTGGTGACCTACAGATAGGGGTTTTGATGTAGATGACCTTTTTGTTGATCTTGATGCTATTCCTTTCTGTTTGTTAGTTTTCCTTCTAACAGTCAAGTCCCTCATTTGCATGTCTTTTGGAGTTTGCTGGAGTTCTACTCTAGACCCTGTTTTCCTGGGTATCACTAGCAGAGGCTGCAGAAGAGCAAATATTGCAGAACAGAAAATATTGCTGCCTGATGCTTCCTATGGAAGCTTCGTCCCAGAGGGGCACCCACCTATATGAGGTGTCTGTCAGCCCCTACTGGGAGGTGTCTCCCAGTTAGACTACACAAGGGTCAGGGACCCACTTGAGGAGGCAGTCTGTCTGTTCCCAGATCTCAAATGCCGTGCTGGGAGAACCACTGCTCTCTTCAGAGTTGTCAGACAGGGTCGTTTAAGTCTGCAGAAGTTGTCTGCTGCCTTTTGTTCAGCTATGCCCTGCCCACAGACGTGGAGTCTAGAGGCAGTAGGCCTTGCTGAGCTGCAGTGGGCTCTGTCAAGTTCGAGCTTCCCGGCCACTTTGTTTGCTTACTTAAGCCTCAGCAATGGCGGATGCCCCTCCCCCAACCAGGCTTCCACCTCACAGTTCGAGCTCAGCCTGCTGCACTAGCAATGAGCAAGTCTCTGTGGGTGTGGGACCTGCCCAGCCAGGCACGCGAGAGAATCTCCTTGTCTGCTAGTTGCTATGACCTTGGGGAAAGTGCAGTATTTGGGCAGGAGTGTCCCATTTTTCCAGGTACAGTCTGTCACAGCTTCCCTTGGCTAGGAAAGGGAAATCCCCTGACCCCTTGAACTTCCCTGGTGAGGTGATGCCCCATCCTGCTTCAGCTCACCCTCCATGGGCTGCACCCACTGTCCAACCATTCCCAATGAGATGAATCATGTACCTCAGTTGGAAATGCAGAAATCACCCATCTTCAGTGTTGATCACAATGTGAGCTGAAGACTGGAGCTGTTCCTATTCAGCCATCTTCAGTACTCCACTGTTTATATGTACCACCTCTTCTTTATCCATTCATCTGTTAATGGAAACTTAGGTTGCTTCCAAATATTAACTATTGTTAACAGTGATG
This sequence comes from Macaca mulatta, assembly GCF_049350105.2. Classification (NCBI taxonomy): domain Eukaryota; kingdom Metazoa; phylum Chordata; class Mammalia; order Primates; family Cercopithecidae; genus Macaca; species Macaca mulatta. The sequence goes on along the minus strand of NC_133426.1, from coordinate 56,523,720 downwards.
CAACAAACATGGGAGTGCAGCTATCTCTTCGATATACTGATTTCCTTTCTTTTACATATATACCTAGCAGTGAGATTGCTGGATCATATGGTAGCTCAATTTTCAGTTTTTTGAGGAATCTCCAAACTGTTCTCCATAGTGGTTCTACTAATTTACATTCCCACCAACAGTGTACAAGGGTTCCTGATATGATTTGGCAGTGTGTCTAGTCGAATCTCATCTTCTACTGTAGTTCCCATAATCCCCATGTGCCATGGGCATGACCCAGTGGGTGGTAATTGAATCATGGGGCCGGTTACCTCCATGCTGTTCTTGTGATAGTGAGTGAGTTCTCACAATATCTGATGGTTTTATAAGGTGCTTTTGCCACTTTTGCTCAGGCTTCCACCTCACAGTTTGAGCTTTCTGCCACTATATCAAGAAGGTCATGTTTGCTTCCACTTCCTCCATGATTGCAAGTTTCCTGAGGCCTCCTCAGCCATGCTAAACTGTGAGTCAATTAAAGCTCTTTTTTTAAAATAAATTACCCAGTCTCAGGAATGTCTTTATTAGCAGTGTGAGAACAGACTAATACAGTAAATTGATACCACAGAGAGTGGGGTGCTGCTATAAAGATACCCCAAAATGTGGAAGTGACTTTGGAACTGGGTAACAGGCAGAGGTTTGAACAGTTTGGAAGGCTCCGAAAAGACAGAAAGATATGGGAAAGCTTGGAATTTCCAAGTTGAATGGCTTTGACCAAAATGCTGACAGTAATATTGATAAGGAAATCGAGGCTGACATGGCTGCAGATGGAGATGAGAAACTTGTCAGGAACTGGAATAAAGGTGACTCTCGCTATGTTTTACCAAAGAGGTTGGCAGTATTTTGCTCCTGTCCCAGAGATCTGTGGAACTTTGGACTTAAGAGAGATGATTTAGGGTATCTGGCAGAAGTGATTTCCAAGCAGCAAACCATTCAGGAGGTGAATTGGGTGCTGTTAAAAGCATTCAGCTTTGTGTATTCACAAAGATATGGTTTGAAATTGGAACTTATGTTTAAAAGGGAAGCAGAGCATTAAAGTTTAAAAATTTACAGGCTGATGATGTGTTGGAGAAGAAAACTTATTTTCTGAGGAGAAATTCAAGCCTGCTGCAGAAATTTGCATAAGTAACGAACAGCCAAATGTTAGTCACCAAGACAATGGGGAAAATGCCTCCAGGGCATGTCAGAGACCTTTGCAGGAGCTCCCCCCACATTACAGGTTCAGAAGCCTAGGAGGCAAAAGTAGTTTTGTGGGCTGGGTCCAGGGCATCCTGCTGTGTGCAGCCTCCTTGGAACTTGGTGCCTTGCATCCCAGCCACTCCAGTAGTGGCTAAAAGAGTCCAAGGTACAGCTTGGGCCATGGCTTCAGAGAATGCAAGCCCCAAGCCTTGGTAGCTTACATGTGGTGTTGGGCTTACAGGTGTGCAGATGACAAGAACTGAGGTTTGGAGACCTCCATGTCGATTTCAGAGGATGTATGGAAATGCCTAGATGTCCAGGCAGAGGTATGATGCAGGATGGAGCCTCAGGAAGAACCTGTGCTAGGGCAGTGCAGAAGGAAAAGGTGGGGTCGGAGGCCGCACATACAGTCCCCACTGGGGCACTGCTTAGTGGAGTTGTAAGAAGAGGGCCGCCTCCCTCTAGTCCCCAGGATGGTAGATCCTATGACATCTTGCCCTGTGCACCTGGAAATGCCACAGACACTCAATGCCAGCCCATGAAGGAAGCTGAGAGGGGGCTATACCCTGCAAAGCCACAGATGTGGAGCTGCCCAAGGCCATGGGAGCCCACCTCTTGCACCAGTGTGACCTGGATGTGAGACACTGAGTCAAAGGAGATCATTTTGGAGGTTTAGGATTTGACTGCCCTACTGGATTCTGGGCTTGCATGAGGCCTGTAGCCCCTTCATTTTGACCAATTTCTCCCATTTGGAAAGGGTATATTTACCAAATGCTTGTACCCTCATTGTATCTAGGAGGTAACTAACTTGCTTTTGTTTTTACAGGCTCAAAGGTGGAAGGGACTTGCCTTGTATCAAATGAGATGTTGGAATGAGTTAAGACTGCGGGACTGTTGGAAAGGCATGATATTTTAGAGGGTCTGAGCTTAAATAATATGGTTTAGCTGTTTCTCCATCCAAATATCATCTTCTATTGTAGCTCCTATAACTCTTACATGTCATGGGAGAGACTAAATGGGAGGTAATTGAATCATGGGGACGTTTACCTCCATGCTATTCTCATGACAGTGAGTTAGTTCTCATAAAATCTGATGGTTTTATAAGGGAATTTCCCCCCTTTTGGTCACTTTTCTCCTTCTTGCTGCCATGTGAAGAAGGACATGTTTACTTCACCTTCCACCATGATTGTAAGTTTCCCTGAGGCCTCCTCAGCCATAATGAATTGTGAATCAATTAAGCCTCTTTTCTTTATAAATTACACAGTCTTGGTTATATCTTCAGTGGCATTGTGAGAACGGGCTACAGTTTCATTTTCTCCACCTTCCAACCACCATTTGTTATTGCCTGTCTTTTGGATATAAGCCATTTTAACTGAGGTGAAATGATATCTCATTGTAGTTTTGATTTGCATTTTTCTAATTACTGATGATGTTGAGCACCTTTTAATATGCCTTTTTGCCATTGTATGTCTTTTTTGAGAAATGTTTATTCAAATATTTTGCCATTTTTGGATTAGATTATTGTTTTTTTCCTATAGAGTTGCTTAGCTCCTTATATATTCTGTTTATTAATCCTTTGTCAAATGGGTCATTTGCAAATATTTTCTCTCATTCTGGGGTTGTCTATTCACTTTGTTGACTTTATCTTTTGCCATGCAGAAGCTTTTTAACTTGATGTGATCCCATCAGTCCATTTTTGCTTTTGTTACCTATGCTTAAGGGGTATCACTCAAGAAATGTTTCCCCAAACCAGTATCCTGAATATTTTCCCCAAAGTTTTCTTCTAGTAGTTTCATAGTTTAAGGTCTTATATTTAAATATTTAATCAATTTTGACTTCATTTTTGTATATGGTGAGAGATATGTGTCTAGATTCATTCTTCTGCATAAGGATATCCAGTTTTCCTAGGATCATTTATTAAAGCAAGTGTCATTTCCCCAGTGTATGTTCTTTGCACTTTTGTCAAAAATGAGTTCACTGTAGGTGTGTGTACTTGTTTCTGAGTTCTGTATTCTGTTCCATTGGTCTATGTGACTGATTTTATGTCAGTACCATACTGTTTTAGTTACTGTAGCTCTGTAGTATAATTTGAAGTCAGGTAATGTGATTCCTCCAGTTTTGTTCTTTTTTCTTAGAATGGCTTTAACTATTCTGGGTCTTTTGTGGTTTTACAAAAATTTAATGATTTTGTTCTCTATTTCTGTGAAGAATATAGTTGGTATTTTGATAGAAATTGCATTAAATCTGCATTCCTTTGGGTAGTATGAACATTTTAACAATATTGATTCTTCCAATCCATGATCATGGAATCTTTGTCCATTTATTGATATGCTCTTCAAATTCCTTCATCAGTGTTTTATAGTTTTCATTATAGAAATCTTTCACTTCTTTGATTAATTCCTAGGTATTTAATTTTATGTGTGCCTATTGCAAATAAGATTACTTTTTCATTTCTCTTTTCAAATTGTTCACTGTTTATATATAGATTTCCTATTAGTTTTTGTATGTTGATTTTTGCATCCTGAAAATTTCTTTATCAGTTCTAATACATTTTTGTGAAGGAGTCTAGGTTTTTCCAAATATAAGATTATATCATCTGCAAAGAAGGATAAATTGACTTCTTCCATTCCAATTTGGATGTCCTTTATATACTTCTCTTGTCTGATTGGTCTAACTAGGTCTTCCAGTACTATGTTGAATAACAGTGGTGACAGTGGACATCCTTATTGTGTTCCAGATATTAGAGGAGGGACTTTTTAGTTTTTTAAAAAAACTAGTCGTGTGTCTGTTATATATGGCTTTTATTATGTTAAGTTGTGTTTCTTTTATCCCCAACCAGTTTTTGAAGGTTTTTATAAATCATGAAGGGATGTTTAATTTTATCAAATGCTTTTTCAGCATCAATTGAAATGATTAAATATGGTTTTTACCCTTTACTCTGTTGTTATGACATATCACATTGATTGATTTGTATGTTTTCAACTGTTTTGCATCTCAGAGATAAATCACACTTTATCATAATGAATTCTTTTTTGAATGTATTTTTGAATTCCATTTGCTAGTATTTTGTTGAGAATTTTTGCATCAATATTCATCAGAGGTATTGGCCTGTATTTTTTTTGTGTGTGTGTCTTTGTCTGGTTTTGCTATCAGGATAATGCTGGCCTTGTAAAATAAGTTTGGATGTATTCACTTCTTTATTTTCAAGAACAGTTTGAGTAAAATTGGCATTATTTCTTCTTTAAATGTTTGGTAGAATTCAGCAGTGAAGCCATCAGGTCCCAGGCTTTTCTTTACTGCATGTCTTTTTGTTATTGTTTCAATCTTATTACTTGCTATTGCTTTACTCAGGTTTTGGAGTTCTTCCTTGTTCAATCTCAGTAGGCTGCATATATCTAGGAATTTGTGCATTTATTCTAGATTTTCCAATTTATTGGCATGTAGTCGCTCATAGCAGGCACTAATGATCCTATATGAATTTCTGCAGCATGAAGTATAACATCTCTTTTTGTATTGCAGATTTTATTTATTTGTTACTTCTCTATTTTATCTTAGTCTGGCTAAAGGTTTGTCAATTTTATTTAACTCTTCAAGACAATTTTTGTTTTATTGGTCTTTTTGGTTTTTTCATTTTAATTTCATTTATTTCTGCTCTGATCTTTATTATTTCTTTTGTTCTACTAATTTTGGATTTGGTTTGCTCTTGCTTTTCTAGTTAAGATGTGTCATTAGATTGTTTATTTAAAGTTTTTTCTCTTTTTTGATATAGGCACTTACAGCTATTGATATAAACTTCCCTCTTAATACTACTTTTGCTGTATCCCATAAGTTTTTGTATATCATTTGTTTCAGTAAATTTTTCAATTTCTTTCTGAATTTCTTCATTGATTCACTGGTCATTCAGGAGCATATTGTTTAAATCCCACGTATTTATAGTTTCCAAAATTCCTCCTGTTATTAATTTCTAGTTTTATTCCATTGTGTTCAGAGAAGTTTCTTGATATTATTTTAATTTTTTTGAATGTTTTAATACTTGTTTTGTGACCTAATATATGTCCTATCCTTCAGAATGATATATGTACTGAGGAAAAGAATGTGTATTCTGCAGCTCTTGAACGAAATATTCTGTACATATCTACTAGATCCATTTGGTCTGTAGTGCAGATTAAGTCTAATCTTTGTTGATTTTCTGTCTGGAAGTTCTGTTCAATGCTGAAAATGGGATGTTGAACTCTCCAGCTATTTTTGTATTAGCACCTATCTCTCTTTAGCTCTCTCTTATATATCTGGGTGCTCCAGTTTTGGGTGCATATACATAGTTATTGTTATATCTTCTTGCTGAATTGACCGGCTTATCATAATATAGTGATGTTCTTTGTCTCCTTTTATAGTTTTTGTCTCATAATCTATTTTTTCTAAGTATAGTGACTCCTGCTTTTTTCTTGGTTTCCATTGGCATGGAATATCTTTTTCCATCCCTTTATTTTTAGTCTGTGTGTGTCTTTATAGGTGAAGTGAGTTTCTTGCATGCAACAGATCAATTAATCTTGTTTTTCCATTCATCCAGCCAGTCTCTGTCTTTGATTGGAGAGTTTATTCCATTTACATTCAATGTTATTATTGATAAGTAGGACTTACTTCTGCCATTTTCTTATTTGTTTTCCATTTCCCTTATGGTCTTCGCTTCCTATTTTCTTTTCTTCCTGTCTTCCTCTAGTGAAGTTTATTTTCTCTGGCAATATAATTTAGTTTATTGCTCTTGGTTTTTGTGTATCAACTGTACATTTTTTGATTTGAGATTATCATGAGGCTTGCAAGTAATGTTTTATAACCCATTATTTTAACCTGATTATAACTTAACACTATTTGCATAAACAAACACGTAAAAATAAAGCTAATAAAAATGGTACACCCTAACTTTATCCCCCTGCTTAACTTTTTGTTTATATTTATATTTTATTTTAATGAGTATGTCTTGAAAAGTTGTAGTTATTATTTTTGATTGGTTTATCATTTAATCTGTCTACTTAGGATAACAGTAGATTACACATCACAGTTACAGTGTTATAATAGTCTGTGTTTTTCTGTATGCTTACTATTAGCAATAAGTGTTGTACCTTCAGGTAATTTTTAAAAATTGCTCATTAATGTCCTCTTTTTTCTCATTGAAATACTTTAGCATTTCTTGTAGGACAGGTCTAATATTGATGAAATCCCTCAGCTTGTGTTTGTCTGGGAAATTCTTTATTCTTCATGATTGAGGGGTATTTATCCAGATATACTATTCTAGGGTAATTTTTTTCCCTTCAGTGCTTTCAATATGACATGCCATTCACTTCTGGCCTGTATGGTTTCTGCTATAAAGTCTGCTGCCAGACATATTGGAGTTCCATTGTATATTGTTTGTTTCTTTCCTCTTGCTGCTTTTAGGATCCCTTCTTTATTTTTGACTTTTGGAAGTTTGATTATTAAATGCCTTGAGGTAGTCTTCTTTGGGTTAAATCTGATTGGTGTTTTATAACCTTCTTGTACATGCATATTGATATCTAACCCTGTGTTTGGGAAGTTCATGGTTATTATTTCTTTGAATTAAGCTTCTACTTCTATCTCTTTTTCTACCACCTCTTTAAAGGTCAATAACTCAGATTTTCACTTTTGAGACTAATTTCTAGATCCTATAGGCATGCTTCATTGTTTATTCTTTTTCTTGTCTTCTCTGTATATTTTCAAATAACCTATCTTCAAGATCACTAATTATTTCTTCTGTTTGATCAATTTTGTTACTACAGGACTCTGATGCATTCTTCAGTATGCCAATTTGCATGTTTTCAGCTCCAGAATTTCTGCTTGATTCTTTTTAATTATTTTAATCTCTTTGTTAAATTTATCTGAGAGAATTTTGAATTCCTTCTTTTTGTTATCTTGAATTTCGAGTTTCTTCCACACAGTTATTTTTTTGTTGTTGTTTGTTTGTTTTGTTTTTGTGATGGAGTCTTACTCTGTCACCAGGTTGGAGTGCAGAGGCACAATCTTGGCTCACTGCAACCTCCACCGCCCAGGTTCAAGTGATTCCCCTGCCTCAGCCTCCTGAATAGCTGGGACTACAGGTGCGTGCCACCACAACCAGCTAATGTTTTGCATTTTAGTAGAGATGGGGTTTCACCATGTTGGCCAGGGTGGTCTTGATCTTCTGGCCTTGTGATCCGCCTAACTCAGCCTCCCAAAGTGCACACAGCTATTTTGAATTCTCTATCTGAAAGTTCACATAACTCTGTTTCCTCAGGATTTATCCCCAGTGACTTATTTAGTTCATTTTGTCAGGTCATGTTTTTATGTATGGTGTTGATGCTAGTAGATGTTCTTCAGTCTCTGGGCATTGAAGAGTTAGCTATTTATTATAGTCTTCACTGTCTCAGCTTATTTGTAGCTGCTCTTCTTGGGTAGGCTTTACAGATATTTGAAAGGACTTGGGTGTTATGATATAAGCTGTGTCTGCTTTAGAGGGTAACCCATGACCAGTAATACTGTGGTTTTTGCAGATTCATAGAAGTACTGCCTTAATGGTCTTGGACAAGGTTTGGGAGAATTATCTGGATTATCAGGCAGAGACTCTTTTTTCTAGGCATACTTACTCCAAAACAAACAGAATCTCTCTCCTTTTTTCTGAGCCACATAAAGCTGGGAGTGGATTGACACAAGCACCCTTGTGACCACCCCCACTATGACTGCACTGGATCAGACCTGAAGCCAGCACAGTGCTGGTCTCACCCAAATCCCGCTGTAAGCAATTTCTGGCTGCTGTTTATGTGTGCTCAAGGCACTGGGGCTCTACAATCAGCAGAGCCAGCCAGACCTGTGTTCATCCCTTTGGGGTGATGAGGTTCCCCAGGCCCTGCGTGGGTCCAGTGGTGCCATCAGGGAGTCAGTGACTAGAGTCAAAACCTTAGAAGTCTATCTTAGTGCTCTGTTTTATTGCTGCTGAGCTGGCACTGAAATTACAGGATGCAGTCCTTCCCACTCTTCCCTCTTTTTCCAAAGGCAGAGGAGCCTCACCTCATAGCCACCACCACCCCAGGCCACTAACAGTACTGCCAGACTACCACTGATGTGCCCTTAAGTCCCAAGGTCTCTTAAGTCAGCTTGTTGAAAATGGTGCCTGGCCTGGGACTCACCTTTCAGGCCAGTGGGATCCCCTCAGGTCCAGGACAGTTCCAAAAATGCCATTCAAGAGTCAAGTCCTAAAACTTGGGACCCTAAGAGCCCACTTGATGCTCTGTTCCCCTGTTTCCATGCTGGTACCTAAGGTATAAGACAAAGTCCCCATTACTTTTCACTCTGCTTTCCTCAAACAGAAGGAGTTTTGCCCCATAGCCACCACAACTGGTAATGTTGTGAGTCTCACTTGAAGCCAGCACGTCTCAGTGGCTTACCCGAGGTCCTTGATGTAGTACCTGGGTATCACTGCTAGTTATTCAGGGCCCAAGGGCTCTTCAGTTAGCAAGTGATGAATGCTGCCAGGACTGGATCTGTCCTTTCCTTCAAGGCACTGGGTCTTTTCTGGCCCAGGGTGTGTCTAGAAATGTCATCTGGGAGCTAGGGCTCAGAATTGGGGCCTCACAACTTTGAATGGTGCCCTATCCTGCTTTGGTTGAACTGGTGTCCTAGATGCAAGGCAAAGCCCTCCCCGCTCTTCCCTCTCCTCTCATCAATCAGAAGGAAAGGCCTCTTTTGGAACTGTGAGCTGTGAAGCTTGGGGTTAAGCAAGGGGTGATTCTAGGTCTCTTTTGGCTACCTCAGCTGGTGTCTCAGTATGTCATGTGCCCCTCCCTCCCCGTCACGCCCAGTCCACTGTCTCTGGGCCTAGTTCAACAGTAGGACTCACCTAAGAGTTTCAGTCCTTATGGTCTAGACTGCCTTTCAAGTTTATTTGGAGACACAGAAAGCTGTAATCCTCATTAGTGATGTTTTCAGGCACTCAAATTTAGACCACTTGGATTGCCAATTTCCCTGTTGCTTGAGCTGATTCAGATGCTCCCTCCATGAACAAGCATCTGCTGAATTTGGTCAAATTTTCCTTTCTGCTCTAACAGGCCAGCACTGAGTTCAATGCCTCACAATTGCAGTGTTCTTTCTCTCCCAACACCCAGAGATGCTCTCCACACCAGGCCACTGCTGCGGAGGGTGGGGCAAGGGCATCATGGGGGAGTGGTGTCTGGTATTGAGAACTGTTTTTTTTCTATCTATTCAGTGTCTCTTTCTGTAATATGAAATTAAATCTGGGTACTATGATTGCTCACCTAATTTTGGGTTCTTATGAAGTGTTTTTTTTTTTTTCTTTTTTCTTTTTTAATGTGTAGATAGTTCTTAACTTGGTGTCCTTGCAGAGGTAGGAGGCCAAAAGCTGGAGCCTTCTATTATCCCATCTTGCTCTGCCTCCTAATAACCTCTATTCTACTCTCCAGTTCCATAAACCTTTTTTTTTTTAGCTTCTGCATATGAGTGAGAACGTGTGATATTTATCTTTCTGTGCTTGACTTACTTCACTTAATATAATGTCCCCTGGGCTGATCCATGTTGCCTAAAATTACAGGATTTCATTCTTTGTTATTAGTGAGTGGCCTTCTATTATATTACATATATAGTTATATGTATAATGTTATATATTATATATATAATACACTGTGTATTGTATATTTCATATATATATATATATATATATATATATATATATATATATATATATATGTTTTTCCTCACTCTTTTAATTGTGTCCTTTGCTGTGCAGAAGCTTTTAGTTTGATATAGTCTCATATGTCTATTTTTTGTTTTTGTTGCCTGTGCTTTTGAAGTCGTACTCATAACATCTTTGTCAAAGCAACATCCTGAAGCATTTCTCCTATTTTTTTTCGTCTAGTAGTTTTATAGTTTCAGGTCTTACATTTAGGACTTTAATCCATTTTGAGTTGATTTTTTGTGTATATGGTAAGAAATAGGGGTCTAGTTTTATTCTTCTTCATATGGATATGCAGTTTTCCCAGCACTACTTATTTAAAAGGTGTCATTTCTCCAATGTTTTTGGTGCCTTTGTTGACAATCAGTTGGCTATAAGTATGTACATTTATTTCTGTGTTTTGTGTTCTTTTCTATTGGTCTATATGTCTGTTTTTATACCAATACCAAGCTCTTTCAGTCACTATGTTTTTGTAGTATATTTTTAAATCAGGTGATGTGATGCCTTCAGTTTTATTGTCTTTTATTGAGATTGCTTTGGATATTTGGGGTCTTTTGCAGTTCTATACAAATTTTTTGATTTTTTTATTTCTGTGAAGAGAGTCATTGGTATTTTGATGGGGATTGAATTGAATCTGTAGATTTCTTTGTGCAGTAAGTTCATTTTAGCAATAATAATTATTTCAATCCATGAGCATGAGATGTCTTTCCATTTGTTTGTGTCCTCTTTAATTTCTTTCATCAGCGTTTGATAGTTTTCATTGTAGAGCTCTTTCACTTCTTTGGTAAGATTTTTTTTTTCCTAGGTTTTCTTTTGGTAGTTGCTATAAATGGGATTGCTTTCTTGATTTCTTTTTAGTTAGTTTGTCATTGGTGTATAGAAACACTATTGATTATTGTCTCTTAACGGTATCCTGCAACCTTACTGAATATATTCATTAGTTTTAGACGTTTTTGTAGTGAACTCTTTAGATTTGTCTGTATATAAGATTATGTTGACTGCAAAGAAGGACGTTTAATTTCCTCTTTTCCAACTTGGATCTACTTTATTTCTTTCTCTTGCCTAATTGCTCTGACTAGGACTTCCAATACTATATTGAATAAGAGTGGTGAACATGGCAGAGCCCACATCATTAATTAACCATGCTATGTTATCTTTCTTTGGTTAATGCTGGACTCATATTTCTCCGTAAAAACATTTGGCTGTAGATGGATAAATGGCTGTTGCTTTGAATGAGTTGCACCCTCTTGTTTGTGTCAGCTTCTCTTGCATTCCCTTTTATAGTGTTCTCACCTTTCTCACTTAAATTATCTGCTCAGGCTCTGAAGTCATTAGAATGTGTAACTTCTGATATACAGGGAGAGGGAAGCTGAATACCACCTTTTGTCGTATCAAGACTTCTTTACAAGAGAGATTTTGTATGATGTGGGGACTCCTTCAACATGAGAGCTTTTGGCTTCAAGGGCTACACTATCTGGTTGGGAATTCATTTACCCAAAGGACTTGGAACATTTTAGTAGCTTAGGAATTATTTATCTGCCTATCTATCTATTTTTTTAAAGACAGAGTCTCATTCTGTTTTTCAAGCTAAAGTGCAGTAGCATGGTCATAGCTCACTGCAGCCTCAAACTTGTGGGCAGAAACAGTTTTCATGCCTCAGCCAGCCAAGTATCTGAGACTACAGGCACATACCAATACCATCATGCCTGTATAATTTTTATTTATTTTTATTGTTATTTTTTGTAGAAATAGGGTCTCGCTATGTTGCCCAGGCTGTTCTCAAACTTCTGGCTTAAAGTTATCCTCCCACCTCAGCCTCCCAATGCACTAGGATTAGAGGCATGAGCCCCCAAGCCTGGCCAATAACTATTTATTGAATGAATACAAGAATAAATGCATGGGGAAATGGAGTTGCTGTGATAATTCAAGAGTTAGATAGTAAGCAGATTAGATAAACTCTAAGATTTCTGTTGCTCTAAAATTCTATAAAGTCACAAATATATCATATACTTTCAAATTGAATATAATTGCACAACTGGTATTTTAAATCTAAAAGGAAACTTAAAATATCTAGTCACTCTACATCCTACCTTCATTAATTTACAGAGTAGTAGATTGGAGATCCAGAGATCTTTTATGTTTTGTTGTTTCCTCTCAAAATTTTAGGGTTAAATGGGCAGCACCTTTCCTCTTTGCTTTAGTCTTCAAAGCATACACATCAGTTTTCTATTGCTGCTGTAACAAATGGCCACAATCTTAGCATCTTCCAAAAACACAATTTATTATTGCAATGTTTCTGTAGGTCAGAAATTCGGGCACAGTGTGGCTTGTCTTATTTCTCTGCTACAGGTCTCACAGGGCAAAATCAAGCTATTCTGGCCTGGGCTCTCATCTGTAGAATCTTAAGGAGAATACTCTTCCAAACTCATTTAGGTAGTTGGTCTAATTCAATTTTATGTAGTCCCCATTTCCTTATTGTATGTTAGCTGAGCATCATTCTCATCTCCTAGAGGCTGCCCACATTTTTGGATTTTTTTTTTTTCATCTTCAAAGCCAGAAACAGCAAATTGAGTCCTTCTCATTCACATCTATCTGATCTCCCCTCTGCCTTGTCTCTCCTGCCTCTCTCTTCCAAATAGTTCTGATAAACTGTCTGGCTTCCTTTTCTGCTTTTAAGGACCCATTATGACAACCCAAATAATCCAGGATAATCTTTCTATTTTAAAATCAGCTGATTAGTAACCTTAATTACATATACCTCCACAGCAGAACCTAGATTAGTATTTAATTGAATAACTGGGGAATGGGAATCTTCAGAGGATACATTTAGAATTCTCCTTGCCAGATTGTCATTTACCTTATTTGACTGTATACGCCTCTTTGCTAGACTTAAACATTTAAGTGCCAGGTCTCTCTTTGGGGGATAAACATTCTCATGGTTGAGTGTGCAGACCCTAGAACCCAACTATTTGGATCAAATTTATTTATGCACCACTTCTTGCTGGGTGACATAGGGCAAATTATTTAACCTTTCCATGATTCAGTTTCTCCAACTATAAGTGGGAATAATAAATCTGTTTCAGAGGTGAAGATTTAATAGCACACAATAAGTTTTAGTCATTGGCATTGTTACCTTTAGCACCTAACACCATGTTTGGCATATAGAAAACAGTCAATAAGTAGTAGCCATAATTTTTTTTTTTTTTTTTTTTTTTTTTTTTTTTTTGAGACGGAGTCTCGCTCTGTCGCCCAGGCTGGAGTGCAGTGGCGCGATCTCGGCTCACTGCAAGCTCCGCCTCCCGGGTTCCCGCCATTCTCCTGCCTCAGCCTCCCGAGTAGCTGGGACTACAGGCGCCCACAACCGCGCCCGGCTAATTTTTTGTATTTTTGGTAGAGACGGGGTTTCACCGTGGTCTCGATCTCCTGACCTTGTGATCCGCCCGCCTCGGCCTCCCAAAGTGCTGGGATTACAGGCGTGAGCCACCGCGCCCGGCCATAATTTTTATTATTGGGGCATACTGTAATTTCTGCAGTGGCACCCATGACCCTTTATTGTCCTTGTTTGTTGACATATCCCTCTCCCTCTCCTAGACTGTAAATGTCTTGAACTTTGGTGTTATCTAGTTTTACTTTTTGCTCCCAGAACCTAGCAAAGAATCTAGCATGTTATAGGTGATCTAGGAACATTAGTTGAATACATAAATAAATAAATAAATTACTGCACCAATGAATTAAGTCTCTGACACCACCATATAGTCTTGCTGTTTAGAATGTATAGCCTCAATAGATACGTACTTTTCCAACTTGGCTAGAGAGGTTGCGAGGTTTGCTGAAAGTCATGTAGATGGTATTTGTTTTCCTTATGGTATGATTATTATCTTTTCATGTATCCAGTTTAATGTCCCTAGTTAGATTTTAAAGGTCAAAAATATAGAGTAAAAACAAATAGCATTGTGCGCAGTTAGAAAGGTCAGAGATTAAGTCATTATTGAGTTCAAACTAACACCTTGAGAGGTGACACATTTATTTTAATGCTTCTATCTTCACATTTGGAGTTGGGAACCTGCAAAACCTGAGAGATTTATAAATCAAAGAGGAATTGTCACTTTAAGCATCATTTGTTGACTCACTAGCAGGTCCAGTTTATGTAAATTTAATTAGTAAAGAAACTCAAACAGGTGTTCAGTAAAGCCATTCCACCTTGGGTCATGGATCATGGCCTGTAATAATTTTCTTTAATTGAATACATTGTGTAACCAAACAGACTGGGCACAGTGGCTCATGTCTGTAGTCTCAGCACTTTGGGAGGCTGAGGCAGGTGGATCACCTGAGGTTAGGAGTTCGAGACCAGCCTGGCCAACATGGCAAAATCCCCATCTCTACTAAAAATAAAAAATTAGCCAGGCGTGGTGGTGGGTGCTACTCAGGAGGCTGAGGCAGGAGAATCGCTTGAACCTGGGAGGTGGAGGTTACAGTGAGCTGAGATCATGCTACTGCACTCCAGCCTGGGTGACAGAGTGAGACTCTGTCTCAAAAAAAAAAAAAAAAAAAGTCTAAGCCACATTGTAGACAGCAATTACAGACCTCATATTTATTTTTAAAAACAGATTAACTTCCTTATCACTTGATTCTAGCACGTTTATTAAAACTGTGTGTGTGTGTGTGTGTGCGCGTGCGTGCGCACACGATCAGGGAAAAATAAAATCACATCCCAGATCTGAGAAAAACAAAGTTATTAATTAGTGAATTACAGTGGCAATAGGAGGCTTGAAATGAGATGTAATCATTTTTCTTACCTTGATGCAATGAATTTTCTAGAAATCACATTTGAGAACTGAGGACACTAACACCCTGCATGAGTCTTTTTGCATCTCACAGGTGGGAGGATACTGGGAGATATTGTGCCAAATATATGGCCTCCAAACATCCTGAAAGGCCACTTTCTCTGCCATGAAAGAACCTTGAAGATACACTAGGATGGTGCACTAAAAGGGATCCAGAACTTAAGTTTGGGCTTTCTCTACCAGAATGTGTAGCCAGCTCTTTTATTCGTGCATACCTCCCATCTCCCTACATTCCCCAATGGTTTCGACTTTTTAATACCTTACTCTTTTGGATAATTTATTAGTGTGATTATAGGTCTCATAAAACTTGTCTTTGTACAGTTCTCTGTTCGTCCATGCCTGATTGTCTCAACAGCATTTTACAATCTTAGGGCAGCTAAACTGTCCTTGACTATCCCTTCTTATTTGGGTTTATCTGACAAGGCCACTAGTCAGCAATTCTTAAAGCTGCTGGAGACCGTGCACAGTGGCTCACGCTTGTAATCCTAGCACTTTGGAAGGCCGAGGCAGGTGGATTGCCTGCGCTCAGGAGTTCGAGACCAGCCTGGGCAATACGATGAAACCCCGTCTCTACTAAAATAGAAAAGAAATTAGCTGGGCGTGGCGGTGTGTGCTTATAGTCCCAGCTACTCGGGAGGCTGAGGCAGAAGAATTGCTTGAAACTGGGAGGCAGAGGTTGCAGTGAGCCGAGAATGCACCACTGCACTCCAGCCTGGGTGACAGAGTAAAACTCCGTCTCCAAAAAAAAAAAAAAAAAAAAGTAGGAGTTAGAAATAATCATTGTTGAATTTTTCCTGATGCTAGAGTGACAAGCACGTCAGCAACGTTATCAGTGTCAATGTCCTGCACCTCCACCACTATCATCAAGAATGACAAAAATGTGTATGTGATCCACTTCTCCCAGATCCCTTGGGTACTTGACATTTCTCTGTTTTCCTCAAAGGCACTAGCATTCAGAAAAAAAAAAAATACTCAAAACTCTAGCCAACTGAATATGGTCTACAATCATTTTGTTTTCACTTGCACTACTTGTCACAGGACTGTAATAGGTTTGGCCTCTGTTTGCCTTTATTTGGAAAGAAAATATGGAAAAAATCATATCTGTAATATCTGTCATTTTTTATAATCTACACTTTTAAAGTTATGCTCACCTCATTTTCCTCCAGCCTCTCAAAGAAGAAAACCTGCATCCCTTTCTGAGATCACTTATGAATTTCTGGTCACTTGCTGTGGGTGGGGTCGGAACCACATCTCTGTCCCTGTTACCAAACATTTTTTATAATTACTCCTCTGCCTAGGGTCAGCAACTCTTCCCACTTTCAGCTTTGAAGCTTTGACTGGGCTCCCTCAATGAACTTCTGCTTTCAGATCTTCCCTGAAGGCTCTAGGCACCTGCCAGTCACTATGTAGTAGTGGCCTTTGTTGCCAACATATAATTTCTGCTTAGATATTATGTCTTAGAGATGTTTCTCCCAATCACTGTAGTTAAACCAGAATGCACTCCATCACCCTGTACTCTTATACTACTTTACCTTTTCTTGTTAGTAATTAATGTTTCATGCCATTTTTTAATTTGCTTATGTATTGTACCCACTGGAGTGGAACCTCCACTCATGTGGATGTTCTCTGTTGCATTCTCCACTAGATGAACAATGCTTAGAAGAGAGTCAAGCAAACAGTAGGTATTCAGAAAATATCTGTTGAGTGCAGAAATGAATTCGATTGCAGGTGAATCCCATGCCCAGCTCATTGATCATTGGTACTGATAATGTATTTTTCCTCTTTGCCCAACCCCAAATTCTATCAACCCTGATGTCAATCTTGAAATCACTACAAGTGTTTCTTAGTATCTTCTAAGCTTTTATGCTTTTCCAGAGTTTTTCTCAATTTTAAAATTGTTATCTTTTTCTCTCTTCTCTCTGTTAACTTTGAGGAAGAATTTGCAGAAGGTAAAGAAAAAGTAAGTAATAGGAAGGAAAGCTGGTAGACAAAGAAAGTTTCCCCATGGGGAGATAGGATAATATACAACAAAGAGTGTAGATTTTAGAGGCAGAGTCCTGAGCTCAAGTCCTGGCTTGGGCAGGTTATTTAATAACTTTGTGACTCTGGTCAAGTTACTTAATTCTTCTGAGCCTCATCCACAAATTCAGGTTAATAGTACTATCTATCTCACAGGGCTGTTGTGAGGATTAACTGACTTAATGTATCTGATAACAATATTAATTCTCCCATTTCTTATGTCTATCTTATCCCTCACTTTCCTTTCTTAACTTGATTTCCATGAGAAAAAACAAAATATTTCCAATGGTGGTATATAGGATATGTTTCTGCCCCTAAAGTTTCCCCATATCTCAATTCTGGTTAAAACAAACCAAAAATCAAGTGAAAACCACACATGTACACTAGATTATCCAGCTTGGAGAGAATTGAGCAATATTTTCCCTCAGAAAAATGTCCTACCTGCTGGTTAAAAATTACATACAAAGGTCACATTAGCAAACACTACAGCTCTTCCACAACTTTTTTTTTTTTTTTTTCTGAGACAGAGTTTTGTTCTTGTTGCCCACTATGCACCACTATGCCCAGCTAATTTTTTTTGTATTTTTAGTAGAGACGGGGTTTCACCATGTTGGACAGGATGGTCTCGATCTCCTGACCTCGAGATCCACCCGCCTTGGCCTCCCAAAGTGCTGGAGTTACAGGCCCACAACTTTTATAGCCTGCCTCTGGAAGAGAGATTTACAGAACTGATAACTAAAAAAATATACATTCTACCTAAATGAACCATCTTATGCAATTATTCTGAATGACAGTGTCTAATAATTATGAAATATTAACAGTAGCTACCATATATTGAGTACATAGTATGTGCAGACCTCTTGGATAAATATTTTATATATATATTACCTCATGTAACCCTCACAACCCTTTGAAGTAGGTGCCTTTATTATTCCCATTTTGCAATTGGAGAAACAAAGTCTGTCCATGCATAGATACTGGGAGATAGTGGGTGGTGGTAATAGTGGCTTTATCAACTGCTCGCTTCCGTGATTTTGCCCAAGTCACTGTTGTCCCATGTTTCAAAGAATTTGGCCCATCTGACTTGGCACTGACTTGGCCTTCTCATCTATCCTCACCAACTGGCATTTATTTTAGAGGCTGCTTCTCTGGAAAATTGGGTTTTTAATTTTTGGGGTTTTTGACTGCTCCATAGTTTTTGACTGGCAAAATACAGTGGCTTATACTCCTCAAGAAGCCCAGATAAAAACCTCTGCTCCATTCCACAGGTGTGTGGGTACCTCAGGTTCTCTCAGAGACAGCAGGGTGGCCCAAGCTCTCCCTGACAGCACAGGGCAAGGGTGTCTCATATGAAGAGGTCTTGCAATGCCAACCTGCCACCTCTGCATCTCTTCTTTCCCAGAGAGCTTAAAGCCAAACCAACAGCATTTTCATGTGAAACACCTTCAAGATGGAAAAGGAGCCACTTTTAGTTTTGCTAGCAATAACTGACCTTCAGTTTACCCTTCTAAAGGAGCAAGAACTCAGCACAGAATTTACTTTAAATGGGGCCAAAAGAGTGTCCCTTCTCTATGTGAAGAGAAAATAATTTTATTCTTCATTCTGAATTTGTAACTGTTTGGTTCACTTCCAGCTAGTTTGAGTGAAAGTAATAATTTTAGTCAGAAAAGGAACGGACATCAACACTCATCATTGTGATGTATAATATATCTGCCTTCTGATGTGTATATCATTGCTATCACGTTTTCTCTGGGCTTCATGGAAATGCTCTTTTGTTGTGTTCTGATGATTCTCAGACTTAAGAAGCCAAGGTGATTATGTAGCCAATCCACTAATAAGTATGGTAACACCCAGATAAAATTTTATTTAAATTTTGTCCACAAAGGCAACCTAAGTGACTGATCGTAGTTGTATTACTTCATCCTAAGTTAAGATTGTAAAAAAAATGCATGTTTAGTTTCTACTATTTAAAAACTGCAAACGAGGAAAAGGTTGGTAATAAAAATCTCTTTCTTCTCCTCAATGTGCATACTTCAACTCTTCATTACATTTAAAGTATATCTATGAACATCAGTCTGTTTTGAGCTCCTCTGCTAATGTTAAAAAAAATAATAAAACCATTAATTTGAGAGTGTGTGTGTGTGTGTGTGTGTGTAAGAATTCTACACCGTAAACAAGTGGGATTTATTCCAGCTATGCAAGGATGGCTCAAAATTTGAAAATTATTCAATGTAATCCACTATATTAACAAGATAAAGAGGAAAAACTGATTATAGTTGACAACAAAAAACATTTGACAAAATCCAATACTCAGTCATAAGAAAAACTTTCAGCAGCCTAGGACTAGAAGAAAACGTCTTTTTTGGTTTCAGTCTTTTATCTGTCTTATAAAGTTGCATTTTTAACTTATTTACATAGTGATACTAAGGAATCTATTACTACTTAAAATATATAGATGAGTGCAGTTATGGTGATAGGTTGACGATAGGTACACACACACACACGTGTGCATACACAAATATAGTAGTTAGGATGGGATAAAATTAGAGGAAACATTTTATAGTAACTTTTTGCAAGGCTTTACTGGTTTTGAACACATACAGTCCATTTTCTTACACTGTGTTTTGTATATTTTCCTCTTTTTTTCTCAAGTTTGTTTCACTAGGAAGCTTTTTCTATCTCATAAAGAGCATCTGCAAAAATCCTACAGCTAACACCTACATAATGGTGAAAGACAATGTTTTCTCTTTGCGATCAGGAAAACACTGCTATTTGACACAGCCAGTGAAATAAGGCAAGAAAAAGAAATAAAAGGCATACAGACTGGAAAGGAAGAAATGCAATTGTCTCTATTTGTGAATAATATGATTATTCAAGTAGAAAATCTCAATGGATATACAACAAACTTCCAGAACTAATAAGTGAATTCAGCAAGATCATAGGACACACCATTGACACACAAAAATCAATAACATTTATATACTAATAATGAACACGTGGAAACTGAAATAGAAAACACAATACAATTTACATTCACTCCAAAGACAATGAAATATTTAGGTATTAATCGAACAAAACATGCACAGGCTCTGTATGTTAAAAATTATAAAACGATGATGAAAGAAATCAAAGACCTAAATAAACGGAGAGGCATATGTGTTTATTGATTTGAACACTCAACATACTAAATATGTAAATTCTCCAAAAATTGATCTATAGGTTTAATGCAATTTTATCAAAATCCCAGAAAAGTCTTTTGCAGATATAAACAATCTTATTCTAAAATTATATGAAAAGGCATTAGCCCTGGAGTAGCTAAAACAATTTTTATATACATGTTTATTATTTAAAAATCACAAAATTATCAACTTATAATGGAAGGAAGAAATACCTATAATTCCACTACCCAGGATTCCTCACAACCCTATGGGATAGATACTGTTAGTAGTCCAATCTTATAAACAAGGAAACTGACTCACAAAGTCATCAGGTAATTTGCCCATGGCTATAGGGACTAGTTAGTGGTGGCCTTGAAGCTAGCAGGTATGGACATCTGACTCCAGTGCTAACACATTCCTGCCTCTTAGTGAGTAATCTCTGGACAACAATGGAAATTGGCATCTTTCTTCTGAGATCTCAGTTGTATGGTACAGGGACTACAAAAAGTATAAGGACAGACGTAGAAGTAAGATGGAGAGCACGGCCTTCCTCTGAGTAAAAATAAAAGCCAATGTTTTAAAACAATCTTGAAAAAGAATAAAGTGTTAGGAATCACTCTACTGGATGTTAAAGCCTATTATACAGTTACAGCATTCCGGACAGGGTAGTATTGGTGGAGGGATAGACACACAGATCACTGGAGCAGACTAGATGACCCA
This sequence comes from Macaca mulatta, assembly GCF_049350105.2. Classification (NCBI taxonomy): domain Eukaryota; kingdom Metazoa; phylum Chordata; class Mammalia; order Primates; family Cercopithecidae; genus Macaca; species Macaca mulatta. The sequence continues at coordinate 56,503,045 of NC_133426.1, read as the reverse complement.
GAAATAGTTGCACAAGTGAGATAAAGGTATTTTTGACAAATGGATACACAGACTAGAGGACCCAGAAATAATCTCACATAGGTGAGACAAAGGTATTTTTGACAAAGGTATAAAAGCAATTTCATGGAGGAAGGATAGTCTTTTTAACAAATGGACCTAGAGCAATGGAACAGTCATAGCCAAAAAAAAAAAAAAGAAACTCAACATTAAACCTTATATAAAAATTAACTCAAAATAGATTTCAAACTTAAATGTAAAACATGAAGCTATAAAACCTTTAGGAAAAAACATAGTAGAACATTTTGGGCACTTAGAAATATGTGAAGAGTTCTTAGAATTGACATTGTAAGTATAACTTAAAAAAGGAAAAATTGATATTTTGAACCTCACCAAATTAAAAAATTTTGTTCTGCATAAAAACCTGTGAAGAATATAAAATGACAAGGAGAAAATATTTGCAAACTATGTATCCAACAAAGGTCATGTCAACAGAATATATAAAGGATTCCCAAAATTCAGTATTATAAAAATAAACTATCCAATTATGTAATGGGTAAAAAATATAATCAGATATCTCATTGAAGAGGAAACAGAGATGGCAAATAAACACATAAAAATATTTAACCTTATTATCTGTATTAATCAGGGTTCTAAAGAGACACAGAAACAATAGGATGTACATATGTAGAGAGACAGAAATAAAGGTTTATTTTAAGAAATTGGCTCATGTGATTGTGGAGGCTGTCAAGTCTGAAATCTGCAGAGTAGGTCAGTAGACTGGAAACCTAAGAAACAATTGATGTTGCAGTTTTAAGTCTGAAGGCAGCCTGCTGACAGAATTCCCTCTTCTTTGGGGGAGGTCAGTCTTTACCTTAAAGTCTTCAACTGATTGGATTAAGCCCATAGACGTTATGACACATTTTGGACAGTAATTTGCATTACTCAAAGTCTACTAATTTAAATGTGAATCTTATCTAAAAAAACACCTTCACAGTGACATAAGACATGTTTGATTGAATATTTGTATATACTATGGCCTAGCCAAGTTGACACATAAACTTAACCAATCACATTAGCCATTAAGGAAGTGCAAATTAAACTCACAATGAGATATCACTACACATCTTTTATGAGGCTAAATTTTTTTAAAAAATTATATATTACACTAAATGCTGGCAAAGATGGACAGAATCTGTATAATTCCTACATTACCGGTGTGAATGAAAATTGGCAAAGTAACTCTTGCGAAGAGTATAATGTTTATTACAAAATCACACATGCAGTCTATATAATCCAGTGATTGCACACTTGCGCATTTATGCCAGATGAATAAAAGCTTATGCTTACACAGTAACTGTGCATGAGTATTCATAGCAGCTTTGTTCATAATAGCCAGTGACTAAAAACAACCAGATGTTCTTCAATGAGAGACTTGTTAAACTGTGGTACATTCCTATCATGAAATAGTACTCAAAAATAAAAATAATTACTGATACATGCAACACTTGAACAAATCTCCAGAGAATTAAGTTAAGTAAAAAAAGCCAATCTCAAAAGGGCACATACTGACATGTTATATGAATCCATTTATAAAGCATTCTTTAAATGGCAATATTATAAAAATGGAGAACAGATTAGTGGTTGCAAGTAATTAGGGAGAGGGCAGGAGGGAATGAGTTAAGGGTGGTATGAGGAACCTTTGTGGTGATAGTACTTTTCTGTATCTTGGCTGTAGTGATAGCCACATGAATGTACCAGAACTAACACACACTCATACGCACACACGCACACACACACACTCCAAGTTAAACTGGTAAAGTGGAATAAGACTGGTGGATTGTGTGAATGCCAATTTCATGGTTGTTGTATTGTACAATAGCTATGCAATATGACACCATTGGGTAAAGGGTATATGGGTTATCCTGGTATTATTTCTTACAATTATCAATGAATTTATAATTATTTCAAAGTAAAAGTTTTTTAAAAACCCACAGATCACTGTTTCCTAGTCCCAAAGTTTCAGATTCAGTAGATCTAGCATAGGTTCTAAGGATTTTCGTTTCTAAAATGCTTCCAATTGTTGCTGCTGCTGGTGGTGGTTGGGGAGAAGTCTTCGAAAACTACTTTATTATTCATTCCTTCATGTTCTTCAAGGCCTCCTCATCTATCACAAGGGACCTGATTAGTCCAGTGCTCTTGGGTCAATAAATCCTGTGAACTTGACTATTGAAGAAACACCTAATATGTGTCAGGTAAAGGAATAGGCATTTTACAAATATATTATTTAATCCTAAAAATCGTCTCTATGAAACGAGTATTATGTACATTTTATACATGAAAGTATAGCTTCAGAGTGCATAAAGAACTTTACTGTAGTCACACGGTTAAGTGAACAAGTCAAAATTCAAAAAACACCAAAATATCCATTATATTTCAGTTACAACACAGCTCCCTTTGGGAGGAAACACATGTTTTTTGAGAAGATATATAATCCTTATAGCCTATGGCTTGAGTATCTCCTGCATGCCAGGGATTTTACAAATATTGACCTGTCTAATCTTCTAATTGTCTAATTGACCTATGGTCTTATTATAATCCTGCATAGTAGATGGGATTTTCATTATTTTACAGATGAAGACACAGAGGCTTAGAAAGGTTAGGTACATTATCTGATTCTCCCAACTAGAATCTGACCTCTAAGAGGTCAGAGAATGTGACTTTGCAAGAGTGACTTTGCCAATTTTCATTCACACCAGCAATGTAGGAATTATCCAGATTCTGTCCATCTTTGCAGGCATTTAGTGTAATATACAATTAAAAAAAATTTAGCCTTGTAAAAGATGTGTAGTGATACCTCATTGTGAGTTTAATTTGCATTCTCTGGTCTTGCTAATCATTGTATCTCCAAAACCTAGCATAGTACATAACATATAATAAGTGCTCGTTAAAGGTTTGTGAAAGAATGAATGACTCCAAAGCATGTGTTCTTAGCCACTTTTCTACATTGTTCCATACCACTTAACAACTATATTATGTTTTGTGTTTTTGTTTCTTTCAGGTATGTGTATCTTGTCTCTCCTATATGATTTTTAGACCTTTAAGGGTAAGGTCAGTTTTAATATTTTTTATTCCTAGTACAGTGTTCTATATATAGTAAGTGCCCAAGAAAGGTCTATTTATTAATTATTCTTTATTGTCAAATTAGTATTGACACAGAGATAAAAATTAGTTTAATGACAGAGACTATACTCTTTTCTGTCAAACCACCTTATATAAACCTGAAGAATATTTGCAGAGAAAACTGATCATCTAAAAATAATCAAAAACTCCATGGGATGTTATTACTCAACACTTTTTGATCCGAGAATTAAAGAGATGGTTCTGACAACCTTTTTTTTTTTTTTAAAGGACCGTATTTAATTTCCAAGTAGATAGAAATTTTCCAATCCACAAGCTTAGGATGCAATAGCATCACAAAGATAAAATATCAAAACATAAATTTCCATAAGTCAGCTCCCACCTGCAGAATTTCAAGAATCCTATCCCCACCCATAGCTCTCATTTTGGCAACCTTAATAAGGTGCCAAGGAAGATCAATTCCAGTACCAAGTTAATTTGGTTTAATGTTATATTTGTACCACGTAAGTTCATTGGTTAATAGAAATGAAACTACATCCAGAGTGGCAAGACCCATGATTTCAAATGCAGTAGTTGATTAAAGATCTTTATCCTACCCTATTTCTTTCTAACTATATTCAAACATGCCTACTGCTAGTACTTTCCTTTTCATCTACAGTTCTGGTATTGCCTTTTGGTTCCCCCATCTCAACACAGATACTGAATTTTTAAAAATTCATTACTCATTATGGGTACATAATAAATGTATATATTTATAGGGCATGTGTGATGTTTTGATACAGGAACACAATGTGTAATGATCACATCAGGATTGCTTTTGGTATCCTTCACAAGTACTTATTCTTTCTTGGAGTTAGAAATATTCAAATTTTACTATTGTAGCTATTTAAACATATACAGTAAATTATTGTTAACGATAGTCATCCTATTGTGATACTGAATACCGGATCTTATTCATTCTATCTGACTGAATTTTGGACACATTAGTCATCCCCACTTTATCTTTCCCTCCTTTTCCTTAACTCTGGTAACCATCATTCTACTCTCTATCTCCATGAGTTCAATTGTTTTAGCTCTCACATATTAGTGAGAACATGCAATATTTGTCTTTCTGTGCCTGGCTTATTTCACTTAGCATAATCTCCTCCAGCTACATCCATGCTGTTACAGTTGACGGGATTTCATTACTTTTTATGGCTGAATAACGTTACAGTGTGTATACATATCACATTAGTCTTTGTTCATCTTTGTAGACACTTAGGTTGATTCTATATGTTCGCTATCAGAAATAGTGGCTGTGATATACATGGGTGTTCAGATATCTTTTCAATATACTGCTTTTCTTTGTTTTAGATATATACCCAGCAGTGGGATTGCTGGATCATATGGTAGTTTTATTTTTAGTTTTGCAAGGAACCTCCATACCATTGTCCTTAGTGGCTCTTATACATTCCCACAGTGTATAAGAGCTCTCCTTTCTCTGTGTCCTTGTCAGCATTTGGTATTATCATTTTAACTGAAATGCGATGATATCGTAGTTTTGATTTGCATTTCTCAAATGTTTAGTGATGTTAACATTTTTTCATATACATGTTGGCCATTTGTATGTCTTGTTTTGAAAAACATCTATTCAGATCTTTTGCCCATCTTTTAGTCAAATTGATTTTTCCGTGTTGAATTTTTTTGAGCTTTTAGTTTATTCTGGTTATTAATCTCTTGTCAGATGGGTAGTTTGCAAATACTTCCTTTTATTCTGTGGTTTGTCTCTTCACTTTGATGATTGTTTTCTTTGCTGTGCAGAAGCTTTTTAACTTGGTATGATCCCATTTGTCTAGTTTTGCTTTGGTTGACTGTGTTTTTGAAGTCTTGCTTTAAAAATATTTTCCCAGACCAATATCCTGGAATGTTTCTCCAATGTTTTCTTCTAGTAGTTTCATAATTTCAGGTCTTGGATTTAAATATTTAATCCACTTTGTTTTGAATTTTGTATATGGCAAGAGATAGAGGTCTAATTTTATTCTTCTGCATATAGACATCCAGTTTCACCATAAATATTTATTGAAGAGTGTGTGATTCCCCCAGTGCATGTTCTTGAAACTTTTGTTGGAAATTAGCTGACTGTAAATACATACATTTATTTCTGGGTTCTCTGTTTTGTTCCATTTGTCTGTTTCTGTTTTTATGCCAGCATCATGCTATTTTGGTTACTATGGTTTTTAGTATAATTTGAAGTCAAGTGATGTGATGCCTCCAGCTTCTTTGTTTTTCTCAGGATGGCTTTGGCTATTTTGGGCCTTTTAGGGTTCCAAATAAATTTTAGGATTGTTTTCTGTTTAAGAATGTGATAAGTATTTTGACAGAGATTGTACTGCATCTGTAGATTACTTTGAGTAGTCCGTACATTTTAACAGTATTTATTCTTCCAATCCATGAACATGGAGTATCTTTCCACCTTTTTTGTTTCTTCTTCAATTTCTTTCATCAGTGTTTTATAGTTTTCATTATAGAGACCTTTCACTTCTTTGGTTAAGTTTGTTCCCAGGTATTTTATTTTATTTGTAGTTGCTGCCAGTGTTGTTGCACACGACAAGATCCCTCTTCTTTTTTTTTTTTTTTTTCTGATTGTTTGCTGTTGGCATATAGAAATGCTACTGATTTTGGTATGTTATTCTTGTATTTAATTCTTTAATCAATTTGTTGTTAGTTCTAACAGTATTTTGGTGGAGTCGCTTTTCACTCTAATATTTGCTTCATATGTCTGGGCGCTCCAGTGTTGGGTCCATATACATTTACAATTCTTATGTTCTGTTTCTGAATTGACCCCTTAATTGTTATATAATTACCTTCTTTGTCTCTTTTTATAGATTTTTTTTCTCAAAATCTATTTTATTTGATATAAGTATAGCTACTCCTGCTCTTTTTTGGTTTTCATTTGAATGAAATATCTTTTTACACTTTTTCAATTTTCAGTCTATATGTGTCTTTATAGGTGAAGTAAGATTTTTTTTTTTAAAGAAAACATGTAGTTGGGTATTGTCTTTTTATCTATTTAGCCATGCTAAGTCTTTTGATTGGAGAGTTTACTCCATTTCCGTTTAATGTTATTATTGCTAGATACAAACTTAACTATTGCCATTTTGTTATTTTTTTTTTTTTTTCTGGTTGCTTTGTTGGTTCTCTCTTTTTTCCTTTTCGTTTTTCTTCCTTTGCAATTTTCTCTGGTAGTACGTTTTTAATTTCTTGCTTTTTATGTTTTTTAACATTTTTTAATTTTAATTTTTGTGGGTTAATAGGTGTATACGGTTGTAGATTACATGAGATATTTTGATAAAGGCATGCAATGCATATTAATTCCATCAAGGCAAATGGAGAATGCATCACCTAAAGCCTTTCTCCTATGTATTACAAACAATCCAATTATATTATTTTGATTATTTTAAGGTGTACAATTAAATTATCTATGACTATTGTCATCCTGTTGTGCTAGCAAATACCACCTCTCAGTTTTCCTTTCTACTATTTTTTGGTAATACTTAATCATCCCCAAATTTCCCCCATACCTCACTACCCTTCTCAGCCTCTGGTAACCATCCTTCTACAATCTATCTCCAGGAGTTTTAATTGTCTTAATTTTTAGCTCCCACAAATAAGTGAAAAGGTGCAAAGTTTGTCCTTCTGTGACTGGCTTATCTCACTTAAGGTAATGAACTCCAGTTGTATCCATGTTGTTGCACACAAGAAGATCTCATTCTTTTTATGGCTGAATAATACTCGATTGTGCATACGTACTATATTTTCTTCATTCATCTGGTGGTAAACACTTAGGTTGCTTCCAAATATTGGCTATTGTGAATATATATTTGCAGTCTCACAGTCTATTTTATTTATTTATTTTTTATTTCCATAGGTTACTGAGGAACAGGTGATGTTTGGTTACATGAGTAAGTTCTTTAGTGGTAATTTGTGAGATTTTGGTGCACCCATCAGCTGAGCAGTATACACTGCACCATATTTGTAGTATTTTATCCCTTACACCCTTCCCACCCTTTCACCCGGAGTCCCCAAAGTTCATTGTGTCATTTTTTTAGATTTTAAAATATTTTAATTAAAATAATTTTTTATTATACTTTAAGTTCTGGGGTACATGTGCAGAACGTGCAGTTTTGTTACATAGGTATACATGCGCCATGGTGGTTTGCTGCACCCATCAATCCGTCACCTACATTAGATATTTCTCCTAATGCTATCCCTCCCCTAGCCATCCAACCCCTGACAGGCCCGGGTGTGTGATGTTCTCCTCCCTGTGTCCATGTGTTCTCATTGTTCAACTCCCAATTATGAGTGAGAACATGCAGTGTTTGATTGTCTGTTCTTGTGATAGTTTGCTGAGAATGATGATTTCCAGCTTCATCCATGTCCCTGCAACGGACAGAAACTCATTCTTCTTTATGGCTGCATAGTATTCCATGGTGTATATGTGCCATATTTTCTTTATCCAGTCTATCATTGATTTACATTTGAGTTGGTTCCAATTCTTTGCTATTGTGAATACTGCTGCAATAAACATATGTGTGCATGTGTCTTTATAGTAGAATGATTTATAATACTTTGGGTATATACCAAATAAGGGGATTGCTGAGACATGGTATTTCTAGTTCTATATCCTTGAGGATTCACCACACTATCTACCACAATGGATGAAATAATTTACACTCCCACCAACAGTGTAAAAGTGTTCCTATTTCTCCACATCCTCTCCAGCACCTGTTGTTTCCTGACTTTTTAATGATTGCCATTCTAACTGGCATGAGATGGTATCTCATTATGGTTTTGATTTGCATTTCTCTAATGACCAATGATGATGAGCATTTTTTGATACGTTTGTTGACTGCATCAATGCCTTATTTTGAGAAGTGTCTGTTTGTGTCTTTTGCCCACTTTTTGTTTTTTTCTTATAAATTGATTTGTTTGTAGATTCTGGATATTAGCCCTTTGTCAGATGGATAGATTGCAAAAATTTTCTCCCATTCTGTCGGTTGCTGTTCACTCTGAAGATAGTTTGTTTTGCTGTGCAGAAGCTCTTTAGTTTAATTAGATCCCATTTGTCAATTTTGGCTTTTGTTGCCATTGCTTTTGGTGTTTTAGACATGAAGTCTTTGCCCATGCCTCTGTCCTGAATGGTATTGCTTAGGTTTTCTTCTGGGACTTTTATGGTTTTAGATTTTACATTTAAGTCTTGAATCCATCTTGAATTAATTTTTGTACAAGGTGTAAGGAATGGGTCCAGTTTCAGTTTTCTGCATATGGCTAGCCAGTTTTCCCAGCACCATTTATTAAATGGGGAACCCTTTCCCCATTTCTTGTTTTTGTCAGGTTTGTCAAAGATCAGATGGTTGTGGATGTGTGATATTATTTCTGAGGTGCCTGTTCTATTCCATTGGTCTATATATCTGTTTTGGTACCAGTACCATGCTGTTTTGGTTACTGTAGACTTGTAGTATAGTTTGAAGTCAGGTAGCATGACGCCTCCAGCTTTGTTCTTTTTGTTTAGGATTGTCTTAGCTATGCAGGCTCTTTTTTTGTTTCATATGAAGTTTAAAGTAGTTTTTTCCAATTCTGTGAAGAAAGTCAATGGTAGCTTGATGGGGATAGCATTGAATCTATAAATTACTTTGGGGAATATGGCCATTTTCATGATATTGAGTCTTCCTATACATGAACATGGAATTTTTTTTCATTTGTTTGTGTCACCTCTTATTTCCTTGAGCAGTGGTTTGTAGTTCTCCTTGAAGAGGTCCTTCACATCCCATGTAAGCTGTATTCCTAGTTATTTTATTCTTTTAGTAGCAATTGTGAATGGGAGTTCACTCATGATTTGGCTCTCTGTTTGTCTGCTATTGGTGTATAGGAATGCTTGCACATTGATTTTGTATCTGGAGACTTTGCTGAGGTCGCTTATCAGCTTAAGGAGATTTGGGGCTGAGATGATGGAGTTCTCTAAATATACAGTCATGTCATCTGCAAACAGAGACAATTTGACTTCCTCTCTTCCTATTTGAATACCCTTTATTTCTTTCTCTTGTCTGATTGCACTAGCCAGAACTTCCAATACTATGTTGAGTAGAAGTGGTGAGAGAGGGCATCCTTGTTTTGTGCCGGTTTTCAAAGGGAATGCTTCCAGTTTTTACCCATTCAGTATGATATTGGCTGTGGGTTTGTCATAAATAGCTCTTATTATTTTGAGACGCATTCCTAGTTTTTTGAGAGTTTTTAGCATGTAGTGGTGTTGAATTTTGTCGAAGGCCTTTTCTACATCTATTGAGACAATCATGTGGTTTTTGTCATTGGTTCTGTTTATGTGATGGATTATGTTTATTAATTTGCGTATGTTGAACCAGCCTTGTATTCCAGGTATGAAGTCAACTTTATCGTGGTAGATAAGCTTTTTGATGTGCTGCTGGATTTGGTTTGCTAGTATTTTATTGAGGATTTTTGTATCGATGTTCATCAGCAATATTGGCCTGAAATTTTCTTTTTTTGTTGTGTCTCTGCCAGGTTTTGGTATCAGGATGATGCTGGCCTCATAAAATGAATTAGGGAGGATTCCCCCTTTTTCTATTGTTTGGAATAGTTTCAGAAGGAATGGTAGCAGCTCCTTTTGTACTTGTGATAGAACTCAGATGTGCATCCATCTGGTCCTGGGCTTTGTTTTTGGTTAGTAGGCTATTAATTACTGCCTCAGTTTCAGAACTTGTTATTGTTCTATTCAGGGATTCAGCTTCTTCCTAGTTTAGTCTTGGGAGGGTGTACATGTCCAGGAATTTATCCATCCCTTCTAGATTTTCTAGTTTATTTGCATAGAGGTGTTTATAGTATTATCTGATGGTAGTTCGTATTTCTGTTTGATCAGTGGTGATATCCCCTATATCATGTTTTATTGCATCTATTTGATTCTTCTCTCTTTTCTTCTTTATTAGTCGAGGAAGTGGTCTATTTTGTTGATCTTTTCAAAAAACAAGCTCCTGGATTTATTGTTTTTTTGAAGCATTTTTCGTGTCTCTATCTCCTTTAGTTCAGCTCTGATCTTAGTTATTTCTTGTCTTCTGATGGCTTTTGAAATTGTTTGCTGTTACTTCTCTAGTTCTTTTAATTTTGAAGTTAGGGTGTCAATTTTAGATCGTTCCTGCTTTCTCTTGTGGGCATTTAGTGCTATAAATTTCCCTCTACACAATGCTTTAAATGTGTCCCAGAGATTCTGGTACATTGTGTCTTCATTCTCATTGGTTTCAGAGAACATCTTTATTTGTGACTTCATTTCGTTATTTATGCAGTAGTCATTCTGGAGCAGGTTGTTCAGTTTCCATGTATTTATGTGGTTTTGAGTGGGTTTCTTAATCCTGAGTTCTAATTTGATTGCACTGTGGTCTGAGAGACTGTTATGATTTCCATTTTTTGCATTTGCTGAGGAGTGTTTTACTTCCAATTATGTGGCCAATTTTAGAATAAGTGAGAAGAGGTGCTGAGAAGAATGTATATCCTGTTCATTAGGGGTGAAGAGTTCTGTAGCTGTCTATTAGGTCTGCTTGGTCCAGAGCTGAGTTCAAGTCCCGAATATCCTTGTTAAGTTTCTGTATCATTGATCTGTCTATATTGATGGTGGGGTGTTAAAGTTTCCCATTATTATTGTGTGGGATTATAAGGCTCTTTGTAGGTCTCTAAGGACTTGCTTTATGAATCTGGATGCTCCAGTATTGGGTGCATATGTATTTAGGATAGTTAGTGCTTCTTATTGCATTGATCCTTTTATTATTATGTATTGCCCTTCATTGTCTCTTTTTATCTTTGTTGGTTTAAAGTGTTTTTTATCAGAGATTAGGATTGCAACTCCTGCTTTTTTTCTCTCTCTCTCCATTTGCTTGGTAAATATTCCTCCATTTCTTTATTTTGAGCTTATGTGTGTCTTTGCATGTGAGATGGGTCTCATGAATACAGCACACTGATGGGTCTTGACTCTTTATCCAATTTTCCAGTCTGTGTCTTTTACCTGGGGCATTTCACCTGTTCACATTTAAGGTTAATATTGTTATGTGTGAATTTGATCCTGTCATTATGATGCTAGCTGGTTATTTTGCCCATTAGTTGATGCAGTTTCTTCATAGTGTCAATGGTCTTTACAATTCGGTTTGTTTTTGCAGTTGCTGGTACCGGTTTTTCCTTTCCATGTTTAGTGCTTCCTTCAGGAGCTCTTGTAGGGCAGGCCTGGTGGTGACAAAATCTCTCAGCATTTGCTTGTCTGTAAAGGATTTTATTTGTCCTTCTCTTATGAAGCTTAGTTTGGCTGGATATGAAATTCTGGGTTGAAAATTCTTTTCTTTAAGAATGTTGAATATTGGCCTTCACTCTCTTCTGGCATGTAGGGTGTCTGCCGAGAGATCTGCTGTTGGTATGATTGGCTTCCCTTTGTGAGTAACCCGACCTTATGTGTCTTTGGGTTGCTCTTCTTTAAGAGTATCTTTGTGGTGTTCTCTGTATTTCCTGAATTTGAATGTTGGCCTGCCTTGCTAGGTTGGGTAAGTTCTCTTGCATAATATCCTGAAGAGTGTTTTCCAACTGGGTTCTATTCTCTCCATCACTTTCAGGTACACCAATCAAACAGATTTGGTCTTTTCACATAGTCCCATATTTCTTGGAGGCTTTGTTTGTTCCTTTTAATTTTTTTTTATCTAATCTTGTCTTCTCACTTTGTTTCATTAAGTTGATCTTTAATCTCTGATATCCTTTCTTTATTTGATCGATTAGGCAATTGATACTTGTGTATGCTTCATGAAGTCCTCGTGCTGTTTTTCAGCTTCATTATATCATTTATGTTCTTCTCTAAACTGGTTATTCTAGTTAGCAATTCATCTAACCTTTTTTCAAGGTTCTTAGCTTCCTTGCATTGGGTTAGAACATGCTCCTTTAGCTTGGAAGAGTTTGTTATTACCCACGTTCTGGAGCCTACTTCTGTCAATTTGTCAAACTCGTTCCCTGTCCACTTTTGTTCCCTTTCTGGCAAGGAGTTGTGATCCTTTGGAGGAGAAGAGGTGTTCTGGTTTTTGGAATTTTCAGACTTTTTGCACTGGTTTCTCCCCATCTTTGTGGATTTATCTACCTTTGTTCTTTGATGCTGGTGACCTTTGGATGTGGTCTTTGAGTGGACGTGCTCTTCCTTTCTGCTTGTTAGTTTTCCTTCTAACAGTCAGGTCCCTCTGCTGCAGGTCTGCTGCAGTTTCCTGGAGGTCCACTCCAGACCCTGTTTCCTGGGTATCACCAGCCGAGGCTGTAGAACAGCAAAGATTGCTGCCTGTTTTTTTCCTCTGAAAGCTTCATCCCAGCGGGGAACCTGCCAAATGCCAGCTGGAGCTCTCCTGTATGAGGTGTCTGTCGGCCCCTACTGGGAGGTGTCTCACAGTCAGGATACATGGGGGTCAGGGACCCACTTGAGGAGGCAGTCTGACCCTTAGCAGAGCTCCATCGCTGTGCTGGGAGGTCCGCTGCTCTCTTCAGAGCCGTCAGGCAGGGACTTCTAAGTCTGCTGAAGCTGTGCCCACAGCCGCCCCTTCCCCCAAGTGCTCTGTCCCAGGGAGATGGGGGTTTTATCTATAAGTCCCTGACTGGGGCTGCTACCTTTTTTTCAGAGGTGCCCTGCCCAGAGAGGAGAAATCTGGCAATCTGGTCACAGCAGCCTTGCTGAGCTGCAGTGAGCTCTGCCCAGTTCGAAATTTCTGGAGGCTTTGTTTACACTGTAAGGGTAAAAGTGCCTACTCAAGCCTCAGCAATGGTGGATGCTCCTCCCCCCACCAAGCTTGAGTGTCCCAGGTCCATCTCAGGCTGCTGCTGTGGTGGCAACGAGAATTTCATGCCAGTGAATCTTAGTTTGCTGGGCTCCGTGGGGGTGGGACCCGCCAAGCCAGACCATCTCAACTTTTCCTCATTCAGTATTTTTTTGGCTGTGGGTTTGTCGTAGATGGCTTTTTATTACATTGAGGTACATCTCTTGTATGTCAATATTGCTGAGAGTTTTAATCATAGACAGATGCCAGATTTTGTCAAATGCTTTTTCTGCATCTATTGAGATAATTGTGTGATTTTTGCTTTTAATTCTGTTTATGTGGTGTATCACATTTATTGACTTGCATATCTTAAAACATCCCTGCATCCCTGGTATGAACACCACTTAATCATCGTGGATTATTTTTTGATATGTTGTTGGATTCGGTTAGCTAGTATTTTGCTAAAGATTTTAGCATCTATGTTCGTCAGGGATATTGGTCTGTAGTTTCTTCTTTTGGTTATGTCCTTTCCTGGTTTTGGGATTAGGGTGATGCTGGATTCATGTAATGAATTAGAGTGGGTTCCCTTTTTTCTCTACATTGTGAATATGTGAAAAGTATTGGTACCAACGTTTCTTTTAACGAACTGGTAAAATTCTTCTGTATATTTGTCTGGTCTTGGACATTTTTTGTTGGTAATTTTTAAATTACCATTTCAATCTCTCTGCCTTTTATTGATCTGTTCAGGGTATCTACTTATTTCTGATTTAATCTAGGAGGGCTGTATTTTTCTAGGAATTTATTCATCTCTTCTAGGTTTTCTAGTTTATGTGCCTAAAGATGTTCACAGTAGCCTTGAATGATCTTTTGTATTTCAGTTATATCAGTTGTAACATCTCCTGTTTCATTTCTTATTGAAGTTATTTGTGTTTACTTTCTTCTTTTTTTGGTTAATATCAATAATGGTGTATCAATTTATCTTTTCAAGAACCATTTTTTGTTTTATTTTTTTTTTTTTGTATTTTTTTTTGTGTGTGTGACTCTTGTATTTGGATGTGTTGGTCTCTGGCAAGGCCTGGGAAGTTTTCCTCAATTATTCCCCCATATATGTTTTCCAGACTTTTAGATTTCTCTTCTTCCTCAGGAACACCAATTATTCTTAGATTTGATCATTTAACATAATGCCAGACTCCTTGGAGGCTTTGCTCATATCTCCTTATTCTTTTTTTCTTTGTCTTTGTTGGATTGGGTTAATTTGAAGACCTCGTCTTCATGCTCTGAATTTCTTTCTTCTACTTGTTCAATTCTATTGCTGAGACTTTCCAGAGCATTTCACATTTCTGTAAGTGTGTCCATTGTTTCCTGAATTTTAAATTGTTTTTTTGAACTATGTATTATTTTTTGAATATTTCTCCCTTTGCTTCCTGTATCATTTTTTGGATTTCCTTGCATTGAGTTTCCCCTTTCTCTGGTGCTTCCCTGATTAGCTTAATAACTAACTTCCTGAATTCTTTCTCAGGTAAATCAGGAATTTTTCTTCTTGGTTTGGATTAATTGCTGGTGAACTTGTGTGATTTGGGGGGTTTGTTTTTTCAGATTACCAGAGTTGGTTTTCTGGTTTCTTCTCATTTGGGTAGGCTCTGTCAGACGGAAAGTCTAGGGAGGGCTAATGGCTGTTGTTCAGAATATTTTGTCCCATGAGGTGTTCCCTTGTTGTAGTACTCTTCTTCTTTTCCTATGGATGTTGCTTCCTGTGAGCCAAATTGCAGTGATTGTTGTCTCTCTTCTGGGTCTAGCCACCCAGTACATCTACACAGCTCTAGACTGGTACTGAGAATTGTCTGCACAGGGTCCTGTGATGTGAACCGTCTATGGGTCTTTCAGCCAAGAATACCAGCACCTGTTCTGGTGAAGGTGGCAGGGGGGTGAAATGGACTCCAAAGTTTTCTTAGCTTTAGTGGTTTAATGCTCTATTTTTGTGCTGGTTGGCCTCCTGCTGGGAGGTGGTGCTTTCCAGAGAGCATCAGCTGTAGTAGTATGGAGAGGAATTGATGGTGGGTGGGGCCCTCGAACTCCCAAAATTATATGCTTGTTGTATTCAGCTACCAGGGTGGGTAAAAAAGGACCATCAGGTGGGGACATGGCTAGGTGTGTCTGAGCTCAGACTCTTCTTGGGCGAGTCTTGCTGTGGCTGCTGTGGGGGATGTGTGTGAGGTTTCCAGGTCAATGGATTTGTGTACCTAGGAGGATTATGGCTTTCTCTAATGAGTCATGCAGGTTGTCAGGAAAGTGGGGGAAAGCTGGCAGTCACAGGCCTACCCAGCTCCCATGCAAACTGAAGGGTCTGTCTCACTCCCACCGTGCTCCCCCTACAGCCCCAAGTCTGTTTCCAGGCAGTGGGAGAGCTGGGCTTGAGAACCTGCCCCATGCTACCCACCTCCCAACTGCGAAATTAAAGGGCTTGGTTCTTCCCCTGCCTGTAGAGTCTGTTCACCGGATTCTTGCCCTCCCATAAGTTCTGGCCAGGAAGCTTCTTGGCCTGCTCAAATTGTTATAAAGTTCAGCTGGAGATTTTCTTCTTTCTGTGCTGTTTTCCCCCACTCCTCTGGCCGCCCTCCCAATGGATCCCTGTGGTACCAGGCAGGAATGACCTGCTTGGGGACCCAGCAAGCTCCCAGGGCCTTTCTGCTGCTTCCTCTACCTCTGTATTTCACTTGGCTCTCTAAATTGACTCAGCTCCAGGTAAGGTTGGAAACTTCTCCCACAAACAGACCTTCAGTTCCTCCAGTGGGGGTGTGTGTTCAGGAGAGAAGGATCACTCCTTCCCACTTCTGCCACTTCTTCTATTGGGGCACTCCTAGTATTTGAGGTGTCTCCTGGGTCCTGCAAGAGCATTCTGCTTTCCTCAGAGGGTCTTTGGGTTCTCTTGGGATTGCTTATTTGTTGCAATCAATCTGGAGCTAAAATTCACAATGTGAGGCTCTGCACGCTGCTCTGTCTGTCCAAGTCAGAGCTGCAATCCTGCCTCCTGTCCACCATGATGATCAGGTTTTCCTTTATAGGTTGCCTGGTGCTTTTATCTCACAGATCTTAAGATTCTTTCCTTCATCTTAACTTTAGATAACCTGATGACTGTTTTGGTTGTTTTTTATTTATGCTATTTCCTTGAATATTTCTCCCTTCGTTTCTTGTGTCATTTGTTTTTTGGATTTTCTTACATTGGGCTTCCTCCTTCTCTGATGCCTCCCTGCTTAGCTTAATAACTAACCTCCTGAATTATTTTTCAGGTAAATCAGAGATTTCTTCTTGGTTCAGATCCCTTGCTGATGAGCTAGTGTGACTTTTTTGGAGAGTGTTAAAGAACCTTATTTGGTCATATTACCAGAGTTGGTTTTCTGGTTTCTTTTCATTTGGGTAGCCTCTGTCAGAGGGATGGTCTAAGACTGAAGGCTGTTGTTCAGAATCTTTTGTCCCACAGAGTGTTCTCTTGTTGTAGTACTCTACCCATTTTCCTATGGATGTAGCTTCCTGAGAGCTGAGCTGTAGTGATTGTTGCCTCACATCTAGATCTAGCCACCAAGCAAGTCTACCAGGCTGGGGGTTGGTGCTGGGGGTTGTCTGCACAGAGTCCTGTGATGTGAACCATCTGTGGGTCTCAGCTGTGGATACCAGCACCTGTTCTGGTGGAGGTGGCAGAGGGGGTGAAATAAACTCTGTGAAGGTTTTTAGCTTAGGTGGTTTAATGCACTATTTTTATGCTGGTTGTCCTCCTGCCAGGAGGTGGCGCTTTCCAGAGAGCATCAGCTAGGTTAGTATGGCGTGGAACAGGCAGTAGGCGGGGACCTAGCACTCCCAAGAGTATATGATTTTTGTCTTCAGTTACCAGGGTGGGTAGGGAAGAGCCATTAGTTGGGAGCAAGGTTAGGTATGTCTGAGCTCAGACTCTCTTTTGGTGGGTCTTGCTACAGCTGCTGTGGGAGATGGGGGGTGAGGTTCCCAGGTAAATGGAGTTATGTTCCTGGGAGGATTATGATTGTCTCCACTATGTCATGAAGGTTTTCAGGGAACTGGGGGAAAGCCAGCAGTCACAGGCTTTACCCAAGCTCCCATGCATTCCAAAGGGCTGTTCTCATTCCCTCCGTGCCCCACCCAACAGCACTGAGTCTATTTCCAGGCAGTGGGTGAGCAGGGCTGAGAACTCACCCCAGGCTACCTGCCTCCCAGATGTAAAAGCAAATATGGCTTTCCTTCTTCCCATGCCTGTGGAGTCTGCAAGGCAGATTCACACCCTTCCTTGAGTTCTGGCCAGGAGGATTCTTCATCAGTTCAAATTGTTACGAAGTTCAGCTGAAGATTTCTTTCTCCCTGTGGCCTTTTCCCAGTGCTTCTGGCCACCTTCCTGAAGGACCCATGTGAGGTCAACCAAAAACAGCTTGCTAGGTTACCCAGCAAGGTCCCAGAGCTTTTCCCACTGCTTCCTCTACCCTTGTTTTTTGCTTGGCTCTCTAAATTAACTCAGCTCTAAGTAAAGTCAAAATCTTCTCTGATAAGCTAGGCCTTCAGTTTCTCCAGTAAAGGTGTGTGTTCAAGGGTGGACCATCTCTCTTTTCTGACTCCACAGTTTGGGCACTCACAGTATTTGGGTGTCTCCCAGGTCTTGCAGGAGCAATATGCTTCCTTCAGGGTGTTTATGGGTCTTCTCAGATGTCCTGATTTATTCCTGCAGTCATTCTGGAGCAAAAATTTCTAATGCAAGCCTTCGTATGCTGCTCTGTCCATCGAAGTCAGAGATGCAATCTAGTCTTGCCTCACATCCGCCATGATCCCCCCCAAGACTCCTGGTAGCTATATTTTTACTTTTTGTGGAGCCTCTAAACTGTTCTCCATAGTAGTTGTACTAATTAACATTTCCACCAAGACTGTACAAGAGTGAAAAGAGTTCCCTTTTCTCCATCTCCTAGCCAGCATTTGGTATTGCCTGACATTTGCGTAAAAGCCATTTTAAATGGGCTGAGCTGATATCCCATTGTAGATTTGATATGCATTTCTCTGATAATCAATGATGTGGAACACTTTTCATAGGCTTGTTTGCCATTTGTATGTCTTTTGATATACGTCTATTCAGATATTTTGCCCATTTTTAAATTGGAGTATTAGATTTTTTTCCATAAAGTTGTTTGAGCTCCTTATATATTCTGGTTATTAATGTCTTGTCACATGAGTAATTTGCATGTATTTTCTCCCATTCTGAGTTGTCTCTTCATTTTGTCAATTGTTTCTTGTGTCAATTGCTGTGAAGAGGCTTTTTAACTTGAAATGATTCCATTTCTTTTATTTTTGCTTTGGTTTCCTGTGCTTGTGGTGTATTACTTAAGAAAGCTTTGCCCACTTCAATGTTGTGGAGAGTTTCCTCGATGCTTTCTGTTAGTAGTTTGCGGTGTTAGATTTAAGTCTTTAATCCATTTTGGTTTGATTTTTGTATTTGGTGGCAGATAGGGGTCTTGTTTTATTCTTCTGCATGTGGACATTTAGTTTTCCCACCACTATTTAGTGAAGAAACTGCCCTTTCTTCAATGTTTATTCTTGGCACCTTTGTAAAACATGAACTCACTTTAGATGTATGGGTTTATCTTTGGGTTCTTCATTCTGTTTCACTGATCTATGTGTCTATTTTTATGCCAGTTC
This sequence comes from Macaca mulatta, assembly GCF_049350105.2. Lineage (NCBI taxonomy): Eukaryota > Metazoa > Chordata > Mammalia > Primates > Cercopithecidae > Macaca > Macaca mulatta. Next base: position 56,484,410 of record NC_133426.1, on the reverse strand, counting down.
CATGCCATTTTGGTTACTATAGCTGCATAGTATAATTTCAAGTCAGATAATGTGATTCCTCCAGTTTTCTTTTCTTGTTGTTATTATTTAGGATAGTCTTAGCTATTCTAGGTCTTTTATGGTTCCATATAAATTTTAGGGATTTTTTTTCTATTTCTGTGAAGAATGTCATTAATATTTTGATAGTTATTACATTATATTTGTAGATTGCTTCGGGTAGTATGGACTTTTTAACAATATTGATACTTCCAATCCATGAACATAGAATACCTTTACATTTTGGGGGTCTTTTGAAATTTCTTCCATAAATGTTTTCTAGTGTTTATTGTAGAGATCTTCCACTTCTTTGATTAATTTAATTTCTAGATATTTTATCTTATTTGTAGCAACTGGAAATGGGATGACTTTCTTTTTTTAACTTTTATTTTAATTTCAGGAATAGAAGTGCAGCTTTATTACATAGGTAAACTTGTAATATGGGGATTTGTTGTAAAAACTATATTATCACTCAACTGTTAAGCCAAGTACCCATTAGTTATTTTTCTTGATTTCTTTTTCAAATTGTTCACTGTTGACATATAGACATGCTACTGATTTATATATGTTAATTTTATGTGCTGAAACTTTACTGTGTTTCTTTCTCTCTTCTAATAGTTTTTTGCTGGAGTCTTTAGGTTTTCTGAAATATAAGATTATATCATCTAAAAACAAGGATAACTTGACTTCTTCCTTTCCAACTTGAATGCTCTTTATTTCTTTCTCTTGTCTGATGGCTCCAACTAATACTTCCAATACCATGTGGAATAACAGTGGTGAAAGTAGACATCCTTGTTGTCTTCCAGATCTAAGAGGGAAATATTTCAGTGTTTCCCATTCATGTAATTTTAGCTGTGGATTGGTCATATATGGGTTGTGTTGAGATATGATTCCTTCTACATCCAGTTTTTTAAAATTTTTATTTTTTTTTTATTATACTTTAAGCTCTAGGGTACATGTGCCCAACGTGCAGGTTTGTTACATATGTATACATGTGCCATGTTGGTGTGCTGCACCCATTAACTCGTGATTGACATTAGGTATGTCTCCTGATACTATCCCTCCCCCTCACCCCTCCCCACAACAGGCCCCGGTGTGTGATGTTCCCCTTCCTGTGTCCAAGTGATCTCATTGTTCAATTCCCACCTATGAGTGAGAACATGCAGTGTTTGGTTTTCTGTTCTTTTATGATACAGAACACAAAATAGTTTGTGATAGTTTGCTGAGAATGATGGTTTCCAGCTGCATCCATGTCCCTACAAAGGACACAAACTCATCCTTTTTTATGGCTGCATAGTATTCCATGGTGTATATGTGCCACATTTTCTTAATCCAGTCTGTCACTGATGGACATTTGGGTTGATTCCAAGTCTTTGCTATTGTGAATAGTGCCGCAATAAACATACGTGTGCATGTGTCTTTATAGCAGCATGATTTATAATCCTTTGGGTATATACCCAGTAATGGGATGACTGGATCAAATGGTATTTCTAGTTCTAGATCCTTGAGGAATCGATACACTGTCTTCCACAATGGTTGAACTAGTTTACAGTCTCACCAACAGTGTAAAAGTGTTCCTATTTCTCCACATCCTCTCCAGCACCTGTTGTTTCCTGACTTTTGAATGATTGCCACTCTAACTGGTGTGAAATGGTATCTCATTGTGGTTTTGATTTGCATTTCTCTGATGGCCAGTGATGATGAGCATTTTTTCATGTGTCTATTGGCTGTATGAATGTCTTCTTTTGAGAAATGTCTGTTTATATCCTTTGCCCACTTTTTGATGGGGTTGGGTTGTTTTTTTCTTTTAAATTTGTTTGAGTTCTTTGTAGGTTCTGGATATTAAACCTTTGTCAGATGAGTAGATTGCAAAAATTTTCTCCCATTCTATAGGTTGCCTGTTCACTCTGACGGTAGTTTCTTTTGCTGTACAGAAGCTCTTTAGTTTAATTAGATCCTATTTGTCAATTTTGGCTTTTGTTGCCATTGCCTTTGGTGTTTTAGACATGAAGCCCTTGCCCATGCCTATGTCCTGAATGGTATTACCTAGGTTTTCTTCTAGGGTTTTTATGGTTTTAGGTCTAACATTTAAGTCTCTAATCCATCTTGAATTAATTTTCGTATAAGGAGTAAGGGAAAGATCCAGTTTCAGCTTTCTACTTATGGCTAGCCAATTTTCCCAGCACCATTTATTAAATAGAGAATCCTTTCTCCATTTCTTGTTTTTGTCAGGTTTGTCAAAGATCAGATGGCTGTAGATGTGTGGTATTATTTCTGAGGGCTCTGTTCTGTTCCATTGGTCTATATCTCTGTTTTGGTACAAGTACCGTGCTGTTTTGGTTACTGTAGTGCATCCAGTTTTTAAAGCATTTTTAGCATGAATAATTCTTGAATTTCATCAAATGCTTTTTCAGCATCTATTGAAATGATGATACGGTTTTTGTCCTTCATTTTGTTGATATGATGTGTTACATTAATTGATTTGCATATGTTGAACTATTTTTGCATCCCTGGGATAAATCCCACTTAGTCAAAATCAATGATCTTTTAAATATGATGGTTTGCTAGCTTTATGCGGGAATTTTTGTGTTAATATTTGTCAGTAATACTGGCTTATTTTTGTTGTTACTGTGTCTTTGTCTAGATTTGGTATCAGGATAATATTGTCCTCATATAAGTTTGGAAGCATTCTCTCCTCCTCTACTGTTTGAAACAGTCTGAGTAGGATTTGTATTTTTCTTTAAATGTTTGGTAGAATTCAGCCTTTTTTTTTACCTGCTCCAGTGCTTCTTTCAGTGATATGAATATAAAACTAGATACTGTGAGTTGTCACCTGATTTTCGGTACTTAAGAAGGTGCTGTTTTTGTGTAAATAGTTGTAAAATTTGGTGTTCCTGTGGGGGAAGGGATGATTGGTAGAGACTTCTATTTTGCTATCTTACTCTGCTCCCACTTTTTTTTTTTTTTGATCTGTTATAGGTTTTTGTTTTTAGTTTCCATGAGGCTTGCAAAAACATATTACAGTAAATCATTTTACACTGATGAAAACTTAACTCTGATTATAAATAATAATCTACCTATATTGAATGGCTAACTAGAATAAACAGGGTAGAGAAGACAGTAAATGACCTGATGGAGCTGAAAACCATGGCATGAGAACTTCGTGACACATGCAAAAGCTTCAATAGCTGATTTGATCAAGTGGAAGAAAGGGTGTCAGTGATTGAAGATCAAATTAATGAAATAAAGTGAGAAGACAAGATTAGAGAAAAAAGAGTGAAAAGAAACAAACAAAGCCTCCAAAAAAAAAAATGGGACTATGTGAAAAGATCAAATCTACATTTGATTCGTGTACCTGAAAGTGATGGGGAGAATGGAACCAAGTTGAAAAACACTCTTCAGGATATATCCTTAGCCGAACTAAGCTTCATAAGTGAATGACAAATAAACTCCTTTACAGACAAGCAAATGCTGAGAGATTTTGTCACCACCAGGCCTGCCTTACAAGAGCTCCTGAAGGAAGCACTAAACATGGGGAAAAAAACAACCAGTACCAGCCACTGCAAAAACATGCCAAATTAGATATTATTTATAATCAGAGTTAAGTACCTGAAAGTGACAGGGAGAATGGAACCAAGTTAGAAAACAGTCTTCAGGATATTATCCAGGAGAACTTCCCCAACCTAACGAGGTAAGCCAACATTGAAATTCAGGAAATACAGAGAACACCACAAAGATAGTCCTCGAGAAGAGGAAACTCAAGACACATAATTGTCAGGTTTACAAGGTCGAAATGAAGCAAAAAGGGTTAAGGGCATCCAGAGAGAAAGGTCGAGTTACTCACAAAGGGAAGCCCATCAGACTTCTTGATGGGACCTCTTGGCAGAAACCCTACAAGCAAGAAGAGTAGGGGCCAATATTCAACATTCTTAAAGAAAATAATTTTCAACCCTGGATTTTATATCCAGCCGAACTAAGCTTCATAAGTGAACGACAAATAAACTCCTTCACAGACAAGCAAATGCTGAGAGATTTTGTCACCACCAGGCCTGCCTCACAAGAGCTCCTGAAGGAAGCACTAAACATGGAAAAAAATAACCAGTACCAGCCACTGCAAAAACTTGCCAAATTGTAAAGAACATTAGTGCTATGAAGAAACTGCATCATTTAAGGGGTAAAATAACCAGCAAATATCATAATGACAGGAACAAAGCCTCCAAGAAATTTTGCATTATGTTAAGTAGCCAAACCTAAGAATAATTGGTGTCTCTAAGAAGAGAAATCTAAAAGTTTAGAAAACTCAAATGAGGAAATAATCAAGTAAAACTTCCCTGGCCTTGCTAGGGATCTAGACATCCAAATGCTCAAAGAACACTTGGGAAACTCATTGCAAAAGGATCATCACCTTGGTACATAGTAAGCAGGTTATCCAAAGTCAAGACAAAAGAAAGAATTCTAAGAGCTGTGAGGCAAAATCATCAGGTAACCTATGAAGGAAAATCTATCAGATTAACTGCAGATTTCTCAGCAGAAATCCTACAAGCCAGAAGGAATTAGGGTCTTCTCTTTAGCTTTCCAAAACAAAATAATTGACAGCCAATAATTTTGTATCCAGCAAAACTAATATTCATGAATGAAGGAGAAATTAAAGCCTTTTTCAGACAAACAAATGCTAAGAGAATTCACCACTACCAAGGCAGCACTACAAGAAATGCTAAAAGGAGTTCTAAATTTTGAAACAAAACCCTGAAATACACCAAAATAGAACCCTTCTTAAACATAAATCTTACTGTGTCTCTAAAACAATAACACAAAGAAAAAAAAGGTATTCAGGCAAGAACTAGAATGACGAATAAAATAGTACTTCAGATCTCAATACCAACATTAGATGTAAATGGCCTAAATGCTTCACTTAAAAGATACAGAATGGCAGAATGGATAAAAATCCACCAAACAAGTATCTGCTGTCTTTCAAGAGATTCAGCTAATATAGAAAACTCACAGAAACTTACAGTAAAGGGGTGGAAAAAGATACTACATGAAAATGGACATGAAAAAGCAGGAATAGCTATTTTTTTATTATTATTATACTTTAAGTTCTAGGGTACATGTGCATAACGTGCAGGAATAGCTATTCTTATTGCAGACAAGCGACATTAAAACAACAACTGTCAAAAAAGACAAAGAGGGACATTATCTAATGACAAAATAATCAATCCAACAAAAAATATTAAAATCTTAATTATATGTGCACCTAACATGGGAGCTCTCAAGTTTATATAAAAAAAATTACTAGGCCTGAAAAATGAGAAAGACAGCAACACAATAATAGCGAGAGATTTCAATACTCCACTGACAGCACTAGACAGGTTGATGAGACAGAAAGTCAACAAAGAAACAATGGATTCGAACTACACTTGAGAAAATATAGACTTAAGAGAACATTCAACAACTGCAGAACATTCTACCCAACGACTGCAGAATACACATTCTCTTCATCAGCACATGGAACATTCTTCAAGATAGACCATGTGATAGGCCACAAAACAAGTCTCAATAAACTTAAGAAAATCAAAATTGTATCAAGTATCTCAGACGACAGTGGAATAAAACTGGAAATTGTCTCCAAAAGGAACCTTAAAACTATACAAATTAAATAATCTGCTCATGAATAATTTTTGGGTCAACAATGAAATCAAGATGGAAATTTAAAAATTCTTTGAACTGAATGATAATAGTGACATAACCTATCAAAACCTCTGAGATGGAGCAAAAGAGGTGCTAAAAAGGAAAGTTTATCATAATACCTACATAAAAAATCTGAAAGAGTACAGAGAGACGATCTAAGGTCATACCTCAAGGAGCTAAAGAAACAAGAACAAAGAAAACCCAAACCCAGTGGGAAAAAATAAATAACAAAAATTAGAGCAGAACTAAATGAAATTGAAACAAAAAATATTAATACAAAAGATAAATGAAACAAAAAGCTAGTTCTTTAAAAAGATAAACAAAATTGAGAGACCATTAATGATATCAACCAACAAAAGAGAAGATACTAATAAGCTCAATAAGAAATGAAACAGGAAATATTACAACTGATACCACAGAAATGCAAAAGAACATTCAAGGCTACTATGAACACTTTTATGTACACAAACTAGAAAACCTAGAGAAGATGGATAAATTCCTGGAAATATTCAACTCTTCTAGATTAAATCAGGAAGAAATGGAAACTCTAAACAGACCACTGGCAAGCAGCGAGATTAAAAAGGTAATAAAAAAATTGCCTACAAAAAAAATTCCAGGTCCAGATGGGTTCACAACTGAATTCTATCAGGTATTCAAAGAAGAATTGACACCAATTTTATGGTCATAATCAAGTAGGTTTCATACCAGGGATGCAAGGATGGTTTAATATATACAAGTCAATAAATGTAATACATCAAATAAACAAAATCAAAAAACAAAAATCAAATGATAATAGATGCAGAAAAAGCATTTGATCAAATCAAGCATCCCTTTTTGATTAAAACCCTCAGCAAAATCAGCATACAAGGGACATACCTGAAGGTAAGAAAAGCCATCTATGACAAACCCACAGCCAACATTACACTGAACAGAAAAAGGTTGAAAGCATTCTCTCTGAGAACTAAAACAAGACAAGGATGCCTACTTTCACCACTGCTATTAAATATTGAACTAGAAGTCCTAGCCAGAGTAATCAGATGAGAGAAAAAAATAAAGGGCATCCAAATAAGTAGAGAGGAACTCAAACTCTTGTTGTGGATCACTAACATGATTGTATACCTCAAAAGCCCTAAAGAGTCATCTGTAAAGCTTCTAGATCTGATAAATGAATTTAGTAAAGTTTCAGAATACAAAATCAATGTACACAAATCAATAGCACTGCTATGCACCATCAACAATGAAACTGAGAATCAAATCAAGAACCCAACCCCTTTCACAACAGCTGCAAAAAATAAAGTAAAATACTTAGGAATATAACTAACCAAGGAGGCGAAAGATCCCTACAAGAAAAATTGTAAAACAGTGCTGAAAGAAACCATAGACAACAGAAACAATTGGAAACACATACCATGCTCATGGATGGGTAGAATCAATATTATAAAAATGATCCTATGGCCAAATGCAATCTACAGATTTCATGCGATTCTCATCAAAATACCATCATCGTTATTCACAGAGCTAGAAAAAACAATTCTAAAATTCATATGGAACCATAACAGATTCCGCATAGCCAAAGCAAGACCAAACAAACAAACAAACAAAAAACAAATCTGGATGCATTGCATTACCTGACTTCAAACTATACTACAAAGCTATAGTTACTAAAACAGCATAGTATTGGGGGGAAAAAAGGCACATAAACCAATGGAACAGAATAGAGAACCCAGAAATAAAGCCAAGTATTTGCAACCAACTATTTTTTGACAAAGTAAACAAAAATATAACGTGAGGAAAAGACACCCTATTTAACAAATGGTGCTGGATAATTGGCAAGCCACAAGTAGAAGAATGAAGCTGGATCCTTAGCTCCCTCCTTATACAAAAATCAACTCAAGATGGATCAAAGACTTAAATCTAAGATCTGAAGCCATACAATTTCCTAGCAGGTAACATCAGCAACTATCCTAGACATTGACTTAGGCAAATAATTCATGATTAAGAACCCAAAAGCAAATGCAACAAAAGCAAAGATAAATAGTTGGTGAAATTCTTTCTTTAAAGAATGACAAGGACCAAGGACTTCCAGTCTTCCTGGTAACAGGAGGTTGCCTTGAGTCTAGGAGTTTGAGCCTGCAGTGAGCTATAATCATGCCACTGCACTCCTGCATGGGAAACAGCAAAATCCCATCTGTAAAATAAATAAATAAATACATACATACATACATACATACAAATGTTTAAAATAAAATGCAAACTACCCCCAAAACATTGGAAGGTGATTGTTTTCTCATTAATTGGTCCTGCACTGGAGAACCCTATTCCCTCAGCAGAAGAAGAAAGAGAAGCGGCTTAAACAGTTAACCTTATTAAAGCCTGGACAGCTTCAAGGAAGAGGTGTGGACTCCAGCATCAGAGAAATGTAGGTTCAAATACTGTTCAGCGACTCATTATATTTGCATAATTTCCTTTGTCTACCAGGTGGTGAGGTAGAAGCAGCACAGAATTTGTAGCTCTAGTTCTAACCATTTTACTAGCTGTGCAATCTGGAACATTCGTTCTTCTGAGACTTTACGTTCTCATCTGTAAAACTGGAAAAATGCCCCGATGCAGGTGTGCTGCAAGGATTAAGTAAAATAAGGAATGTTCGGTACCTAGTATTATGACTAGTCTGCAGCAGGCATTCAATAAATGACAGCTATATTTATATCCTTGAGATCTAAATTTGTGCATCATAACAACCCCTTTATATTCTGAGTGCTCATTAAAGCTGAGAAGAAAATATTTGTATGATTGGTAGCAATCGTACATGCAACTGCATTCTGTTAAGTTGTAGCTCTTTTCCAATGTTTAGAGCAATGATTTCCACTGTAGGGTGTGTGCACCCCAGTGGAGGGGGCTTATTTTATCTTTTTATAATTTTTTGTGAATATTTTTAATGTACAATATATATTTTACTATAGTTCATGTACATAATTTACACATAAATGAACATACATTAAATATATATACTGCTTATCACTCTCTCCTTCACTCATTCAGCTGCAGTCACACAGATCTTTTGACACATTTCTGCCTGAGGGCTGTTGCACTATTTCTTGTTCCCCTGTCCTTTTTTGCACAAATTCTTACTCTACACTCTTTTTTTCTATTTTTAAGACATGAAAAAAAAAAGATGGTCATTTTAGTTTTCATTATAGCATGCTTTGATCCTGTTCTGGATTCCCCCTCCACCTGCACATTGGTCCAGAGTGTTAGGCTTTCCCTAGGTTAGGGGTATCATGAAAAGAAAAGAAAAGAAAAGAGAGAAGAGAAGAGAAGAGAAGAGAGGAGAGGAGAGGAGAGGAGAGGAGAGGAGAGGAGAGGAGAGGAGAGGAGAGGAGAAGAGAAGAGAAGAGAAGGGAAGAGAAGAGAAATGAAAAGTGTTCAACTCAGAAAATAAATCAGCAAAAGCAGTTCCAGGAAAATTTTGAACAAACTCAAGTATGGTTTTAACTTCTCAGACCAAAGGACTTACTGTATGCTGTGCACAGGGCTGTTATTAGACCAGGAGGACCAGAATGCCACCCTGTGACATTCATAATTCTGATTTTTCATTTAACATAATCAGAAACAAATTTTTACAGAGCAAATTCACCCAATATGCAGATTTTAAAAACAAAAATAATGTGATCTAAAATATTATTTGATCCATTTATTATAACTTGTAAAATCAAGGCTGACTTCTCAGGCCCTAACACACTTTGTCTTGAATCATTCTTATTGACCAAATTAGAAGGATGATTCAAGGATTAAATTGTAGCTGTTAGCCAGCCCAGCAATACACTTCCTGCTAGGTGCTGAGACAATGCTAAGCATCCTTTTTGATGTCCCTTTCTAAGCCATTCTTTAAGGCATGAGCAGCTGGTCACTGAGGACTAAAGTTAATTATGATTATCAGAGGAGCTGGAGTTTTAAAAAGAGATTATAGCAATTATTTCTTTTTTGTCAATACGCCATCTGAGTTATACTGTAAGTCTGCGTGAAAAAGATGGAGTCATACTGGAGTGTGCTTATGAGAATTGTTGTATGGGCACCAAGGAAAATGCTGAAGCACCTTCAAAACTAGCTGCTCTTACTAACAAAGCAAAACAGACTTTTCTATTGCTTGAAACAGTTGAACCTCCCTAATTTTATGACAGGAGGAAAAAGCAATTTGAACTAGTGACAAGTATAATATTTTAAATAAATGCAAGGGTAATTCTTTTAAGAAAACATAGTAATCAAACTGGATTTTTAAAAAAATTGGCTTGCAGAGATATATTGGGACCTGACAGATGAGCATTTACACCCAGTACATCAATTCTGTTTCTAGATGGGTGCTTCTGAAGGCTCGGAAAAAAAGTATGCGCTCCATATTTTGTTAAATATTCACTCTTGAAGAATTTTTTTTTATTATTATTATACTTTAAGTTCTAGGGTACATGTGCATAACGTGCAGGTTTGTTACATATGTATACTTGTGCCATGTTGCTGTACTGCACCCATCAACTCGTCAGCACCCAACAACTCGTCATTTACATCAGGTATAACTCCCAATGCAATCCCTCCCCCCTCCCCCCTCCCCGTGATAGGCCCCGGTGTGTGATGTCCCCCTTCCCGAGTCCAAGTGATCTCATTGTTCAGTTCCCACCTATGAGTGAGAACATGCGGTGTTTGGTTTTCTGTTCTTGTGATAGTTTGCTAAGAATGATGGTTTCCAGCTGCATCCATGTCCCTACAAAGGACACAAACTCATCCTTTTTGATGGCTGCATAGTATTCCATGGTGTATATGTGCCACATTTTCTTAATCCAGTCTGTCACTGATGGACATTTGGGTTGATTCCAAGTCTTTGCTATTGTGAATAGTGCCACAATGAACATACGTGTGCATGTGTCTTTATAGCAGCATGATTTATAATCCTTTGGGTATATCCCCAGTAATGGGATGGCTGGGTCATATGGTACATCTAGTTCTAGATCCTTGAGGAATCGCCATACTGTTTTCCATAATGGTTGAACTAGTTTACAATCCCACCAACAGTGTAAAAGTGTTCCTATTTCGCCACATCCTCTCCAGCACCTGTTGTTTCCTGACTTTTGAATGATAGCCATTCTAACTGGTGTGAAATGGTATCTCATTGTGGTTTTGATTTGCATTTCTCTGATGGCCAGTGATGATGAGCATTTTTTCATGTGTCTGTTGGCTGTATGAATGTCTTCTTTTGAGAAATGTCTGTTCATATCCTTTGCCCACTTTTTGATGGGGTTGTTTGTTTTTTTCTTGTAAATTTGTTTGAGTTCTTTGTAGGTTCTGGATATTAGCCCTTTGTCAGATGAGTAGATTGCAAAAATTTTCTCCCATTCTGTAGGTTGCCTGTTCACTCTGATGGTAGTTTCTTTTGCTGTGCAGAAGCTTTTTAGTTTAATTAGATCCCATTTGTCAATTTTGGCTTTTGCTGCCGTTGCTTTTGGTGTTTTAGACATGAAGTCTTTGCCCATGCCTATGTCCTGAATGGTACTACCTAGGTTTTCCTCTAGGGTTTTTATGGTATTAGGTCTAACATTTAAGTCTCTAATCCATCTTGAATTAATTTTCGTATAAGGAGTAAGGAAAGGATCCAGTTTCAGAAGAATTGTTTATGGTGTGTTTGCTTAGCAAACTTTTATCATATATAGTACAGAAGTTAAATCCATCCCAGTCTTGTTCTAGATTATTCAATATTTAACCAGAATGTCTAAATTCATGAGATTTGACTGTAACATAATTTCTTCAGATAGTTTTGACATTGTTTTCATTTGCCTTTAGCCTCAAGAACAGAGGTAGTCAGGTCAAAGACCCCAGAGGTAGGAAGATGCAAACAAAAGTTCATATGAGAGATAAGTCTTCTCAGTCAGCCTGTTAGGCAGGTGTTAGATATACTATTTTTACCAGAATGCAATAGTGCTTAGAACAGCTGCAACCACAGGAAAGATGGGGCAGTTGTGATGTGGAAATCAGGCTTTGTCACTCTAGTCGTAGGGCTGCTCTTCCGAGAGAAAGAAGAGGAAGGAGACATTCTGCAACTTGAAGAATCTTCTATCTAAGCCGTTTAAATTCCCACCCTACCTTTTTTATTTCCTCCTTGACTCACAAGATCTTAAAGAGTATCACAGATTCAGAAGGGCCTCGACAAGACCTGTTTTCCAGCTTTGTAAAATAAATGGCCATGTTCCAGGCTCTTCAATGTAGGGATACTTTTATCCCTATTTCTTTCCCAGCCTTCCTCATCTCACCAAACTCCAAAAGGAATGCATTTAGCTGCTATGCCTGTATGTCACACTGGAAGAATACAACGGAATAGCTGTTCTCAGCCTAGGTGCAGCAGAGACTTAACAAAGGGCCAATTTGGCCCATGTGTATGTCATTAGATGATTACAATAAGGCTTCTTATATTCTTTACATCCTTGCTATTTCTCAACTGACAAATACAGATAATGTAAAAGAAAAGCAATTTAGAAGTCAGATCAAGTGGTAAAAAATGGAACATTTCAAAATAGAAATCTACCAGCTTTTAATTGACTCTTATGCCGTTACCCATGATGACAGTTGCTTTTTGGGCAAATCTGATATTTCTCCATCTCTGGTCTTGTACTGAAAGCTTATACACCAACTCAATATTTATCTATGTAAACACATACCTGTTTCATGCCACTGCTTATTGTATTGGGAACGTCTCCAGTATTCACACACAAAAGAAAATGAGATGTGAGATGCAGTCTGGACTCACACTTAAGGTAAGGTTTCCAGATAAAATACAGTACACTCAGTAAAATTCAAATTTCACATAAACAACAAATACATTTTAGTATGAGTATTTCCAAAATCTTGCACAAAGCACACATATACAAAAAAATTGTTATTTATCAGAAATTCAATTTAACTGGGTGTCTTCTATTTTCATTTGCTAAATCTAGCAACCCTACCTTGAGGCTAATTTATTACTGGTGTCTATGTAAAATAGGGTCAATAATGCCTAAAGTAAAATGAAAAGTTTTTCTCCGAAGAAGAAATATAATGCCTAAAGTAAAATGAAAAGTTTTTCTCCAAAGAAGAAATAAAACTCCAAAGAAGAAATTGGTGCCTGCAATTTAAAAAAAAAAAATTTCATTGGCTAAGAAGATTCACATCTGAGTAGAAAAAACTATATTTTCCAGTCCATAGTCTCAATTGTCTTTTTGACAAATTAGCACATAAAAGAAAAAAGAGAGTCATGTCAGTCACATTCATTCCATGTGCACTTATATTGCCTTCTCACCTGCAGAGAGAATAAGAGGAAAGAATAGATCCAGGTTCTAACTGAAAAAGGTATCCCAGGCCAACTTTTATTAAATCTACCCAGAGTGGTAAATTCACATTCTCAACATGATGTTGTTCTTTGGGAAACTTTTGCTGAACATAGTTGAAAAGTGAGCACTAACAATAATATCAGGCAATGAACAAAATGATTGTTTCCAATAGAGTGGAAAGAAGAGCTATGAGGTCTATGGCTAAGATGTTGTAGAAAACATATTTTACTTCAACATTTTGCTCTTATTGGGTCTAAGTATGGATTTATATTGAGTCTACAGGACATGAGAAAGAAGGGACACAGTCAAGGAGGTCAAAGAAGGGGAAATTGAGAGAAAAAGAAGGAGTAAATGGCTTTGCCTTCCTCCATTGAGATTTCCATTCCCAAAGAATCTTCTACTTGGAAGGAACCACCACTTATCTCAATATATACTGACTGTACCCTTTTCTGGGGGATAGGCACATTACTATTTCAGTTACTCAGCTTAAGAATGCTGACATCATCTTTAATTTCTTCCTTTCCTTTATAAACCAGTCCTAATCCTTTGACATATACACTAAGTTACTGTTTCAGTCCACAGATATATAGGATGATGTGGCCTCTTCACAGTGCTGTGAGAGAAAATAAAAAAGACTAAGTGATACTTTCTATCCCCAAGGAGCTTATTGTCTGATTGTAGAAATACAATTAACAAATAGAAAATTAGACTCTCTTAAGATAAATTTAGTATAATGTTTCCAGAGAATCATAAATATCCATATGGACTGGAGGAGTTAGAAGAGGCTTCAGAGAGAATGGAGGACTTGTGTTAGGTCTTCAGAAATAAAGATGATTCAATTAGTAAAGCAGAGGAAGAAGTAGGGCTTTCCAGGCAAAAACAGCAACATAAACAGTTATAGGGTATGAAAATGAGTGTGATGTGTTCTGGGAAGTGTGCGACGACATACATGGTACAGTGGAGTATATATGTAAAAGAGCAGAAAATAAAGTTATGTAAAGAGGGTAGAATTATGGAAAGTTATGAATGCCAGGCTAAGAAATTAAGACAACTGAAAAAATTTAAGGAGGAAGAGAAAATGATCAGAGGTAGGTTTCAGAAAGATTATTCTTGCATTAAAAACCAACTGGAGGTGAAGACTAGGGCCAGATGATAACTATGAGAAAGCAGTAACACTCCTTGAGGTGTCCCATAACCAGTTTAAACAATATTTGACCTTTCCAACAAGTATGTGGAGATACAACTCTATTCTTACTTTTAATGATGGGTGTAATAACTTACATTGAAGATTTTATGCCTTGTTTCACCACCTGCTCATCTGTTCCCATCAATAGTTTTCTCCACCTCCATAAACAGAAATCTTGAGACTTCCCACTCATAATTATCTCATATAAACATGTATCATTATCCCAATACTGGTCCCTCTCTTTGCCATTGAAAAGGTTTCCAGAATTATCTTTCAAGTCCTCTTGACAAACATTGTATTGAGTGGTGGTAAAATAGGGAAGAAAAAAGCAACTCTTAATTCAATCCTTTGATACTGCAAATATATTTTATATCCTCTTGTTTTGCTATATAATTAATGAAGCATAATGCGGAAAAAGTCCCAGCAAAGGAATTGCTAACTGAATGTCTTTACACTTATTTTAATGCGAATTTTTTTTTTTTTTTTTTTTTTTTTTTTTTTTTTTTTTGAGACGGAGTCTCACTGTCAGGCTGCAGTGCAGTAGCGCGATCTCGGCTCACTGCAAGCTCCGCCTCCCGGGTTCACGCCATTCTCCGGCCTCAGCCTCCCGAGTAGCTGGGACTACAGGCGCCCGCTGCCACGCCCAGCTAATTTTTTTGTATTTTTTGGTAGAGACAGGGTTTCACTGTGTTAGCCAGGATGGTCTCGATCTCCTGATGTAGTGACCCGCCCGCCTTGGCCTCCCAAAGTGCTGGGATTACAGGTGTGAGCCACTGCAAAAAACATTGAACTACATTATTGGGTAGAAATGAAATGGGCAGACAGCAAGTATTTTTGGCCTAGAACTTCTAAAGGTCTTGATCTGATCTTGCATTTGGGTTTTATTTTCTTTCCAGGGAAATAAATGAGAAACACTGACTCATCAGTGATAAAACATCACCTATCTAAATTAATATGTAGTTGAAAAAAATTATAGCTTTTGAGCTAGACTAACCTAGTTTAAATATTAGTTCAGGTACTCATGAGCTCTGTGACTTTGGACCAATAAAATAGAAATAATACCTACTTAGCATTGCTGTCATGAAGATGAGAAATAGTATACAACACTCAACACAACACCTAACAAATATCAAGCAATTCATAAACTGCAGGTTTTATCTTGTATGATACTAAAGAGCAGTTAATACAGGGAGTTAGATCCTTGATCCCATTTACCACCGAAGAAAAAGCCAATAAAAAGACTAAGAGACTCAAACAATAAACTACAGCGTACTATAGAATATAAAACATTCTTCTTGTCTTAGTTTAGAATTTTGTAATTAGTGAATTTTTTTTTTTTTTTTTTTTTTTTTGCCAGAATCATTTTGTGTTACATCAGTGGGTACAGAAAGAACCAGGTAACTCTAACTGTACTGGAAAGGACCTTATATGATTTTATCTATGATTAAAAAATGTGCAAACAGAGGCTTTGAGAATGGAAGTGGTGCAGTTATATGTGGCAGAGTTGGAACTATAATTCAATTTTGAATTTAAGTTCTCTTTTCTTTTTACTTCACAAGATTGCTTCATTTAATAGTTGCAGTGGTCAGAAAGATAGCTATTTTGTGCAGTTGATCTTAATCCTTTGGGGTCCATGGATCCATTTAAGAATCTGGGCCGGGCGCAGTGGCTCAGCCTGTAATCCCAGCACTTTGGGAAGCTGAGGCAGGTGGATCACCTGAGGTCAGGAGTTTGAGACCAGCCTGGCCAACATGGTGAAACCCCATCTCTACTTAAAATACAAAAAATTAGCTGAGCGTGGTGGTACACACCTGTAATCCCAGCTACTCAGGAGGCTGAGGCAGGAGAATCGCTTGAACCCTGGAGGCAGAGGTCATAGTGAGCCGAGATCATGCCATTGCACTCCAGATTGGGGGACAAAAGCGAGACTTCATCTCAAAATAAATAAATAAATAAATAAATAAATAAATAAATAAAAGAATCTGATGAATGCTGAGGAACCTCTCTCTATAGAAATGTACATATCTTACATGCATAAGCACACAAATTTTTGCAGGCAATTTCAGAGTATTACAAAAATCCACAGAAGTCTAAATACTTCTAATTAAGAAGTAATTGAGAATATTCTAATTAAGAATCACTGTTATAGTAAATTCTCAGAAGATATAACTGAATAAAACAAGAAAATAAAACTCAGGATGATCCAGTTGTAAGGATTCTGTTTCTTACATGTTATGCTGAAAGGAATTTATTTGTTGTTGCTCTACATAATGCTTCCAATAATGTTATCTGTACTATAGATATTATATGGCAGAAGCCCTGTGATATAGATTATAGCATGGTAAACTCAACTTATTGCAACGTCATAGCCTTTAGAAAAAACAAAGCAACACAAATGATATCAAAAATAAGGTTGAAAAATAAATTAACTTGGAAGAATATTTGCAATACATATTATAAACAAAGAGTTAATTTCCTGATACACAAAGATTTAAAATAAATTTTCCTCCATAACTTGTTTCTATTTTTAATTAATGCATAATACTTGTACATATTAATGGAGTGCAGATAATATTTTGATACATATATACAATGTAGTGATCAAATTAGAATAATTGGAATATCCATTACCTCAAACATTTATCAATTCTTTGTGTTGAGATCACTCGGAATCTTCTGGATTATTATTATTATTATTATTATTATTTTTTTGAGAAAGGGTCTCACTCTCTCACCCAGGCTAGAGTACAGTGGCAAAATCATGGCTCACTGCAGCCTTAACCTCCCAGGCTCAAGCAATACTTCTGCCTCAGCCTCCCACATAGCTGGAACCATAGGCATGTGCCACCATGCTGAGCTAATTTAAAATGTTTTTTGTAGAGATGAGGTCTCACTATGTTGCCCAGGCTGGTCTTAAACTCCTAGGCTCAAGGAAATCTCCTATCTTGGCCTTCCAAATGTGTTGGGGCTGCAGGAATGAGCCACCATGTCCAACCTCTTCTAGCAATTTTGAAACGTATAATAAATTATTGTTAACTATAGTCAGTCTACTGTGCTATAGCATACTAGAAATTATTCCCCTATCTAGCTGCAATTTTCTGTCTGTTAAGCAACTTCTCACTATTCCTCTTCCCTGCTACCCTTCTCTGCCTCTACCTAGCACCATTCTCTCTACTTCTATGAGAGCAACTTTTTTAGCTACCAAATATGGATGATACCATGTGCTATTTTTCTTTCTGTGTTTGGTTTACTTCACTTAATATAATGTCCTCCAGGCTCATTCATGTTGCCACAAATGATACATAAAGACTTAAAATCATTTTTAAAAATTAAAAATGAGTGAAGACTTTCCATACCCAGTAATACCACATAGCTGGAAACAACTGCAAAAGGAGTAATGCATTGTAGTCCCTCAGACCTGGAAATACTCTCCATTTATCATCAGCAGATGGTATCCTGAAATAACAAGTACTAGGTCAGACTGCTGTTGAAACCACACCCCACAAAAGTAGGTTGGTGTGTGCATGCCAAATTTAAACAGAGTGACTTCCCGTTAAAATAAAAAATTAACTAAAATCTAGATTATCCTAACTTATATAAATGACACAATTTAAAAAGTCAGCCATAATAACAAGAACAGGGAAATTAAATCTTGAATGAGAAAACACAACCAACTGATGCTAACAGTGAAATGAATCAGATACTAGAATTATCTGACAAGAATTTCAAAACAACAATCATAAAAATAATTCAATAAGACATCGTGAATTCACTTGAAATAAATAAGAATAAAAATATCAGCAAAGAAATATAAGAAAATTACAGAAATTATAAAATGGAGAAATACAATAATCTGAAACAAATAACATGCTAGATGTAGTAGAGTGAAATTGACAGAGAAAAGAATTAGTGAACTTGAAAACAGATCAATAGAATTAAACTAATTTGAAAAACATAAAGAAGTAAGCTTGAAAAAATATCAAAACCTCAGGAGGTGGTGGAACAGTGACAAAAGATGCAACATTCATATCATCAGAGTTCCAGAAAGAGAGAAGAGAGAGAATGGGACTGAAATCTGAATAAATAATGGCTGAAAACTTCTCTAATGTGGCAGAAGACGCAAAATCACAGATTCAAGTAGCAAAGTGAGCCCCAAAGGTAGCTCCTCTAAATCCATGCCAATACCACCACCAACACAAGGGCACACACAGTTGCTATCAGCCCCTTCCATCCTCCCTAGACACATAGCTTCCACCACTGTGGTAAATGCCTTCACAGAGGTAGGCACCCTGGCACCTACCAGCACCCTGGCACCTACAGCACACTGCTGCAGCTGATGAGCATGAATCCTACCGTGCTCCCTCTGCTGCTGGCATGTGCAAACAAGGGCAGATTTTACTGCTTTCACATGATAAAACACTTTGGCTGACACTAGCCATCAAAGTGTAGTGACCAGCAGTCTGGGAGCACCTTATGCTCCTCCCACATCTAGTGCAGTGGATTTCCAACTTCGAGGAGCCAGAAAACAAGGTTGGAGCTCAATGCAATTCCCCCAAAGTTAGAGCATGCAACCCAGGAATTGGGAGCTGAGCAGTGGCTTTCTAAAATCTTCCAGAAGTGAAGCCAGTTGGCTGAATGCACCTTATAACACAATAGAATCCTCAAGGTCATCAAATAGAATAAAAGAAAAAAAAAAAACTCACCCAAAGGTCAGCAACTTTGAAGATTAGAGAAACGTGAGGCCACAAAGATGAGAAAAAATGAGCACAATAACCCTGACAACTAAAAAAGCCAGAGTGCCTTTTTACCTCTAAATGACCATATGACCTCTCTAGCAAGGGTTCTGAGCTGGGCTGAGATGGCTGAAATGACAAAAATAGAATTCAAAACATAGATGGAAATAAAGATTAATGGGATGCAAGAGTACATTGAAACCCAATCCAAGGAAGATAAGAGTCACAATAAAACGATGCAGTAGGTGCAGACAAAATAGCCGGCATAGAAAACCATGTAACCAACATGATAGAGCTGAAGAATACACTGAAATAATTTTATAATGCAATCACAAGTATTAATAGCAGAATAGACCAAGTGGAGAAAAGAATCTAAGAGCCTAAAGACTGGCTTTTTAAAATAAGACAATCAGACAAGAATAGGAAAAAAAAGAATAAAAAGGAACAACAACAACAAAAAAAACCTCCAAGAACTGACATGATAGACCTGAAGAACACATTGAAATAATTTTATAATGCAATCACAAGTATTAATAGCAGAATAGACCAAGTGGAGGGAAGAATCTCAGAGCTTGAAGACTGGCTTTTTGAAATAAGACAGTCAGACAAGAACAGAAAAAAAAGAATGAAAAGGAACCAAAAAATCCTCCAAGAAATATGGGATTATATGAAGAACAAACCTATGATTCATCAGTTTCCCTGAAAGAGATGGGGAGAGTGGAAGCAACTTGGAAAACAAATTTCAGGATATCATTCATGATAACTACCCAAACTACAGAGGCCAACATTCAAATTCAGAAAATGTAGAGAACCTCAGTCTCAGTAAGATACTTCATGAGAAGAAAGGTCAGGTTAACTAAAAAGGAAAAGCCCATTAGAGTAACAGCAGAACTCTCTGCAGAAACCCTACAAGCCATAAGAAATTGGGGCCAATATTTAACATTCTTAAAGAAATTCCAACCCAGAATTTTATACTTGGTCAAACTAAGTTTTTTTTTTTTTTTTTTTTAATATACTTTAAGTTCCAGGGTACATGTGCACAACGTGCAGGTTTGTTACATATGTATATATGTGCCGTGTTGGTGTGCTGCACCCATTAACTCATCATTTACATTAGGTATATCTCCTAATGCTATCTATCCCCCGTTCCCCCTCTCCACAATAGGCCCCAGTGTGTGATGTTCCCCTTCCCATGTCCAAGTGATCTCATTGTTCAATTCCCACCTATGAGTGAGAACATGCGCTGTTTGGTTTTCTGTTCTTGGGAAAGTTTGCTGAGAATGATGGTTTCCAGCTGCATCCATGTCCCTACAAAGGACACGAACTCATCCTTTTTTATGACTGCATAGTATTCCATGGTGTATATGTGCCACATTTTCTTAATCCAGTCTGTCACTGATGGACATTTGGGTTGATTCCAAGTCTTTGCTGTTGTGAATAGTGCCGCAATAAACATACATGTGCATGTGTCTTTATAGCGGCATGATTTATAATCCTTTGGGTATATACCCAGTAATGGGATGGCTGGGTCAATTGGTATTTCCAGTTCTAGATCCTTGAGGAATCACCACACTGTCTTCCACAACAGTTGAACTAGTTTACAATCCCACCAACAGTGTAAAAGTGTTCCTATTTCTCCACATCCTCTCCAGCACCTGTTGTTTCCTGACTTTTTAATGATTTCCATTCTAACTGGTGTGAGATGGTATCGCATTATAGTTTTAATTTGCATTTCTCTGATGGCCAGTGATGATGAGCATTTTTTTATGTGCCTGAGGCTGCATAAATACCTTCTTTTGAGAAGTGTCTGTTAATATCCTTCACCCACTTTTTGATGGGGTTCAAACTAAGCTTTTTAAGTGAAGAAGAAATAAGGTTCTTCTTAGACAAGCAAAGGCTGAGCAAATTTTTTCAAATTTTGGTAAAATTGTTTATTAATTTGTTCTGTTATGGACTATAATTTGGTGTCATTATTTAAGAAATCTTTAAGTAAGTCGAGATCACAGGGATTTTTCTCTTCTGTTCTCTTCTAGAAGTTTTATAGTTTCAGGTTTTGTATTTAGATCTAAGATTACTTTTGAGTTAATTTTTTTTCGCTTTATATTTCTTCTAAAAAAAAAAACAAGATACATATGCAGAACGTGCAGGTTTGTTACATAGGTATGTGTGTGCTATGGTGGTTTGTTGTGCCTATTGATCTGTTCTCTAAGTTCCTCCCCCTCACTCCCCACTCCCCAACAGGCCCCAGTGTGTGTTGTTCCCCTCTCTGTGTCCATGTGTTCTCAATGTTCCATTCCCACTTATGAGTGAGAACATGCAGTGTTTGGTTTTCTGTTCCTGTGTTAGTTTGCTGAGGATGATGGCTTCTAGCTTCATCCATGTCCCTGCAAAGGACATGATCTCATTCTTTTTTTTATGGCTGCATAGTATTTCATAATGTATACGTACCACATTTTCTTTATCCAATCTATCATTAATGGATATTTGGGTTAGTTCCATGTCTTTGCTATTGTATGTAGTGCTGCCATAAACATACGTGTACATGTATCTTGATAGTAGAATGATTTAGATTCCTTTGGGATATAATAATAATGGGATATAATAATAATGGATATAACAGTAATGGGATTGCTGGGTCAAATGGTATTTCTTCTTCTAGACCCTTGAGGAAACACCATACTGTCTTCCACAATGGTTGAACCAATTTACATTCCCATCAGCAGTGTAAAAGTGTTCCTACTTCTCCACAGCCTTGCCAGCATCTATTGTTTCCTGACTTTTTAATAATCATCATTCTGACTGGCATGAAATGGTATCTCATTGTGGATTTGATTTGCATTTCTTTGATGATCAGTGATGTTAAGCTTTTCTTCATATGTTTGTTGGTCACATAAATGTCTTCTTTTGAGAAGTATCTGTTCATATCCTTTGCCCACTTTTTGATGGGGTTGCTTTTTTCTTGTAAATATGTTTAAGTTTCTTGTAAATTCTGAATATTAGACCTTTGTCAGAGGGGAAAATTGCAAAAATTTTCTCCCATTCTGCAGGTTGCCTGTTCATTCTGATGATAATTTCTTTTGCTGTGCAGAAGCTCTTTAGTTTAATTAGATCCCATTTGTCAGTTGTGACTTTTGTTGCCATTGCTTTTGGCATTTTGTCATGAAGTCTTTGCCCATGCCTACATCCTGAATGGTATTGCCTAGGTTTTCTTCTAAGGTTTTTATGGTTTTAGGTTTTATATTTAAGTCTTTAATCCATCTTAAGTTAATTCTTTTATTAGGTGTAAGGAAGGGGTCCAGTTTCAGTTTTATGCATATGGCTAGCCAGTTTTCCCTGCAACATTTACTGACAATCTCACAGCCAAGATCATATTAAATGGGCAAAAACTGGAAGCATTCCCTTTGAAAACCAGCATAAGACAAGGATGCCCCCTCTCACCGCTCCTATTCAACATAGCAGTGGAAGTTCTGGCCAGGGCAATCAGGCAAGAGAAGAAATAAAGGGTATTCAAATAGGAAGGGAGGAAGACAAGTTATCTCTGTTTGCAGACAACATGATTTTATATTCAGAAAATCCCATCATCTCAGCCCAAAACCTTTTTGAACTGATAAGCAATTTCAGGAAAGTCTCAGGATACAAAATCAATGTGCAAAAATCACAAGCATTCCTTTATACCAACAATAGGCAAGCAGAGAGCCAAATGATGACTGAACTCCAATTTACAATCACTACAAAGAGAATAAAATATTTAGGAATATGGGTAACATGGGATGTGAAAAACTTCTTCAAGGAAAACTACAAACCACTGTTCAAGGAAACAAGAGAGGGCACAAACAAATGGAAAAATGTTCAATCCTCATGGATAGGAATAAACAATATTGTGAAAATGGCCACACTGCCCAAAATAATTTATAGATTCAATGCTATTCCCATCAAACTACCACTGACATTCTTCACAAAATTAGAAAAAAACTATTTTAAATTTTATTTGGAATCAAAGAAGTCCCCATATAATCAAGACAATCCTAAGCAAAAAGAACAATGCTGGAGGCATCATGCTACCTAACTTCAAACTATAGTACAAGGCTACAGTAACCAAAACAGCACAGTACTGGTACCAAAACAGACATATAGACCAATGGAGCAGGACAGAGACCTCAGAAATAACACCACACATCTACAACCATCTGATCTGCGACAAATCTGACAAAAACAGGCAATGGGGAAACAATCTCCTATTCAGCAACCACACAATCAAGTCTGCATAAAAACCAGCTAAAATCATGATGACAGCATCAAATCCACACATATCAATGCTAACATTGGATGTAAATGGGCTATATGCCCCCAATTAAAAGGTACTGAGTGGCAAGCTGGATAAAGAACCAATGCAGAGAGTAAGTGCTAGATGGCCAAATAGGAACAGCTCCAGTCTGCAGCTCCCAGCATGATTGATGCAGAAGAGAGGTGATTTCTGCTTTTCCAACTGAGGTACCTGATATGTCTCATTGGGACTGGTTGGACAGTGGGTGCAGCTCATGGAGGGCGAGCCAAAGCAGGGTGGGAGTCACCTCCACTGAGAAGTGCAAGGGGTCAGGGGATTTCCCTTTCCTAGCCAATGAAGCCGTGACAAACTGTACCTGGAAAAATGGGACACTCCCACGCAAATGCTGTGTTTTTCCCACAGTCTCAGCAACCAGCAGAGCAGGAGATTTTCTCCTGAGCCTGGCTCGGTGGGTCCCATGCCCACGGAGCCTTGCTCACTGCTAGCACAGCAGTCTGAGATCAAGCTGTGAGGCTGCAGCATGGCTGGGGGAGGGGTATCTGCCATTGCTGAGGCTTGAGTAGGTAAACAAAGCAGCCTGCAAGCTTGAACTGGGTGAAGCCCACCACAGCTCAGCAAGGCCTACTGCCTCTATAGACTCCATCTCTGTGGGCAGGGTATAGCTGAACAAAAGGCAGCAGAAACTTCTGCAGACTTAAACGGTCCTGTCTGACAGCTCTGAAGAAAGCAGTGGTTCTCCCAGCATGGCGTTTGAGCTCTGAGAAGAGACAGACTGACTCCTCAAGTGGGTCCCTAGCCACCATGTAGCCTAACTGGAAGACACCTCCCAGTAGGGGATGATAGAAACCTCATACATGTGGGCACCCCTCTGGGACAAGGCTTCCAGAGGAAGGATCAGGCAGCAATATTTGCTGTTCTGCAGTCTCTGCTGGTGATACCCAGGCAAACGGTCTGAAGTGGACCTCCAGTAAACTCCAACAGACAGCAACTGAGGGACCTGACTGTTAGAAGGAAAACTAACAAACAGAAAGGAATAGCATCAACATCAATAAAAAGGACATCTATACCAAAACCCCATCTTTAGGTCACCAACATTAAAGATAAAAGGTAGATAAAATCACAAAGATGGGGAGAAACCAGTGCAGAAAAGCTGAAAATTCTAAAAACCAGAGTGCCTTTTCTCCTCCAAAGGATTGCAGCTCCTCACCAGCAATGAAACAAAGCTGGACGGAGAATGACTTTGACGAGCTGACAGAAGTAGGCTTCAGAAGGTCAGTTATAACAGACTTCTCTAAGCTAAAGGAGGATGTTTGAACCCATTGCAAGGAAACTAAAAACCTTGAAAAAAGGTTAGACAAATGTCTAACTAGAATAAACAGTGTAGAGAAGACCTTAAATGACCTGATGGAGCTGAAAACCATGGCACAACAACTTCATGATGTATGAAAAAGCTTCAATAGCTGATTCAATCAAGTGGAAGAAATGGTATCAGTGATTGAAGATCAAATTAATTAAATAAAGCGAGAAGACAAGGTTAGAGAAGAAAAAGAGTAAAAAGAAATGAACAAAGCCTCCAAGAAATACGGGACTATGTGAAAAGACCAAATCTACGTTTGATTGGTGTACCGGAAAGTGATGAGGAGAATGGAACCAAATTGGAAAAGATTCTTCAGGATATTATCCAGGAGAACTTCCCCAGCCTAGCAAAGCAGGCCAACATTCACATTCAGGAAATACAGAGAACACCACAAAAATACTCCTTGAGAAGAGCAACCCCAAGACACATAATTGTCAGATTCACCAGGGTTGAAATGAAGGAAAAAATGTTAAGGGCAGCCAGAGAGAAATGTCGTGATACCCACAAAGGGAAGCCCATCAGACTAAAAGCAGATCTCTCGGCAGAAATGCTACAAGGCAGAAGAGAGTGGGGGCCAATATTCAACATTCTTAAAGAAAAGAATTTTCCACCCAGAATTTCATATCAACCCAAACTAACCTTCATAAGTTAAGGAGAAATAAAATCCTTTACAGTCAAGCAAATGCTGATTTTGTCACTACCAGTGCTGCCTTACAAGATCTCCCGAAGGAAGCACTAAACATAAAAATGAACAACTGGTACCAGCCACTGCAAAAACCTGCCGAATTGTAAAGACCATCGATGCTATGAAGAAACTACATCAATTGATGGGCAAAACAACCAGCTAACATCATAATGACAGGATCAAATTCACTCATAACAATATTAACCTTAAGTGGAAATGGGCTAACCACCCCATTTAAAGACACAGACTGGCAAATTGGAAAAAGAGTCAAGACCAATCAGTGTGCTGTATTCAGGAGACCCATGTCACATGCAGAGACACACATGGGCTCAAAATAAAGGGATGGAGGAAGATCTACCAAGCAAATGGAAAGCAAAAAAACGCAGGGGTTTCAATCCTAGTCTCTGATAAAACAGACTTCAAGCCAACAAAGATCAAAAGAGACAAAGAAGGCCATTACATAATCGTAAAGGGATCAATTCAACAAGAAGAGTTAACTATCCTAAATAGGTATGCATCCAATACGGGAGCACTCACATTCATAAAGCAAGTCTTTAGAGACCTACCAAGAGATGTAGACTCCCACAAAATAATAATGGGAGGCTTTAACACCCCACTGTCAACATTAGACAGATCAACGAGACAGCAGGTTAACAAGGATATTCAGTACTTAAACTGAGCTCTGCACTGAGCAGACCTAATAGACATCTACAGAACTCTCCACCCCAAATAAACAGAATATACATTCTTCTCAGCACCACATCACACTTATTCTAAAATTAACCACATAATTGGAACTAAAGCACTCCTTAGCAAATGTAAAAGAACAGAAATCACAGCAAACTGTCTCTCAGACCACAGTGCAATCAAATTAGAACTCAGGATTAAGAAACTCCCTAAAGACTGCACAACTACATGGAAACTGAACAACTTCATCTTGAGTGACTACTGGGTAAATAACAAAATGAAGGCAGAAATAAAGATGTTCTTTGAAACAAATGAGAACAAAGACACAACGTACCAGAATCTCAGGGACACATTTAAGGCAGTGTGTAGAGGGAAATTTATAGCACTAAATGCCCACAAAAGAAAGCAGGAGAGATCAAAAATCGACACGCTAACAATACAATTAAAAGAACTTGAGAAGCAAGAGCAAACAAATTCAAAAGCTAGAAGAAGGCTAGAAATGACTAAGATCAGAGCAGAAGTGAAGGATATAGAGACACAAAAAAACACTTCAAAAAATCAATGAATCCACGAGCTGATTTTTGAGAAGATCAAAAAAATTGATAGACCACTAGCAAGACTAATAAAGAAGAAAAGAGAGAAGAATCAAATAGATGCAATAAAAAATCATAAAGGGGATATCACAATTGATCCCAAAGAAACACAAACTACCATCAGAGAATACTATAAACTCCTCTGTGCAAATAAACTAGAAAATCTACAAGAAATGGATAAATTCCGGGACACATACAACCTCCCAAGACTAAACCAGGAAGAAGTTGAATCTCTGAATAGACCAGTAAGAGGCTCTGAAATTGAGGCAATAATTAATAGCCTACTAACCAAAAAAAGTTCAGGACCACAGGGATTCACAGCTGAATTCAACCATAGGTACAAAGAGGAGCTGGTGCCATTCCTTCTGAAACTATTCCAATCAGTAGAAAAAGATGGAATCCTCCCTAACACATTTTATGAGGCCAGCATCATCCTGATACCAAAGCCTGGCAAAGACACAACAAAAAAAGAGAATTTTAGACCAATATCCCTGATGAACATCAATGCGAAAATTCTAAATATAATACTGGCAAACCGAATCCAGCAGCACATCAAAAAGCTTATCCACCATGATAAAGTCAGCTTCATCCCTGGGATGCAAGGCTGGTTCAACATATGCAAATCAATAAATGTAATCCATCACATAAACAGAACCAACAACAAAAACCACATGATTATCTCAATAAATGCAGGAAAGGCCTTTGACAAAATTCAACAGCCCTTCATGCTAAAAACTCTCAATAAACTAGGTATTTATGGAACATACTTCAAAATATTAAGAGCTATTTATGACAAACCCACAGGCAGCCAATATCATACTGAATGAGCAAAAACTGGAAGCATTCCCTTTGAAAACCAGCACAACACAATGATGCCCTCTCTCACCACTCCTATTCAACATAGTGTTGGAAGTTCTGGCAAGGGCAATCAGGCAAGAGAAAGAAATAAAAGGTATTCAATAAGGAAAAGAGGAAGTCAAATTGTCCCTGTTTGCAGATGACATGATTGTATATTTAGGAAACCCCATTGTCTCAGTGCAAAATCTCCTTAAGCTGATAAACAACTTCAGCAAAGTCTCAGGATACAAAATCAATGTGCAAAAATCACAAGCATTCCTATACACCAATAACAGACAGAGAGCCAAATCATGAGTGAACTCCCATTCACAACTACTACAAAGAGAATAAAATACCTGGGAATCCAACTTACAAGGGATGTGAAGGACATCTTCAAGGAGAACTACAAACCACTGCTCAATGAGATAAAACAGGACACAAACAAATGGAAGAACATTCCGTGTTCATGGAAAGGAATAATCAATATCGTGAAAATGGTCATACTGCCCAAGGTAATTTGTAGATTCAGTGCTGTCCCCATCAATCTACCAATGACTTTCTTCACAGAATTGGAAAAAATACTTTAAAACTCATATGGAACCAAAAAAGAGCCCACATTGCCAAGACAATCTTAAGCAAAAAAACAAAGCTAGGCCGGGCGCGGTGGCTCAAGCCTGTAATCCCAGCACTTTGGGAGGCCGAGACGGGCGGATCACGAGGTCAGGAGATCGAGACCATCCTGGCTAATACAGTGAAACCCCGTCTCTACTAAAAAAAAAATACAAAAAACTAGCCCGGCGAGGTGGCGGGCGCCTGTGGTCCCAGCTACTCGGGAGGCTGAGGCAGGAGAATGGCGTAAACCCGGGAGGGGGAGCTTGCAGTGAGCTGAGATCCGGCCACTGCACTCCAGCCCGGGTGACAGAGCCAGACTCCGTCTCAAAAAAAAAAAAAAAAAAAAAAAAAACAACAACAAAGCTGGAGGCATCACGCTACCCAACTTAAAACCACATTACAAAGCTACAGTAACCAAAACAGCAGGGTACTGGTACCAAAATAGAGAAATAAACCAATGGAACATAACAGAGTCCTCAGAAATAACACCACACATCTACAACCATCTAATCTTTGACAAACCTGACAAAAACAAGTAATGGGGAAAGGATTCCATATTTAATAAATGGTGCTGGGAAAACTAGCTAGCCATCTGTAGAAAACTGAAACTGGATCCCTTCCTTATACCTTATACAAAAATTAATTAAAGATGGATTAAAAATTTTAATGTCAGACCTAAAACCATAAAAACCCTAGAAGAAAACCTAGGCAATACCATTCAGGACATAGGTGTGGGCAAGGACTTCATGACTAAAACACCAAAAGCAATGGCAACAAAAGCCAAAATAGACAAATGGATCTAATTAAACTGAAGAGCTTCTTTCTGCATGGCAAAAGAAACTGCCATCAGAGTGAACAGGCAACCTACAGAATGGGAGAAAATTTTTGCAATCTACCCATTTGACAAGGGGCTAATATCCAGAATCTACAAGGAACTTTAACACATTTACAAGAAAAAAACAAACAACCCCATCAAAAAGTGGGCAAAGGATATGATCAGACATAAATGTCAAAATAAGACATTTATGCAGTCAACAGACACATGAAAAAATGCTCATCATCACTGGCCATCAGAGAAATGCAAATCAAAACCACAATGAGATACCATCTCACGCCGGTTAGAATGGGGCTTATTAAAAAGTCAGGAAACAACAGATGCTGGAGAGGATGTGGAGAAATAAGAGCACTTTTTCACTGTTGGTGGGAGTCTAAATTAGTTCAACCATTGTGGAAGACAGTGTGGCAATTCCTAAAGGATCTAGAACTGGAATACCATTTGACCCAGCCATCCCATTACTGGGTATATACCCAAAGGATTATAAATCATTCTCCTATAAAGACACATGCACACGTATGTTTATTGCAGCACTATTCATAATAATGAAGACTTGGAACCAACCGAAATATCCATCAATGATAGGCTGGATTAAGAAAATATGTCACATATACACAATGGACTATTATGCAGCCATAAGAAAGGATGAGTTCATGTTTTTAGCAGGGACGGACATGGATGAGGCTGGAAACCATCATTCTTAGCAAACTATCACAAAGACAGAAAACCAAACAGCACATGTTCTCACTCATAGGTGGGAATTGAACAATGAGAACACTTGGACACAGGGCGGGGAATATCACACACCGGGACCTGTCCTGGGTTGGGGGCCTGGGGGAGGGATGGCATTAGGAGAAATACCTAATGTAAATGATGAGTTGATGGGTGCAGCAAACCAACATGGCACATGTGTACCTATGTAACAAACCTGCATGTTGTGCACATGTACCCAAGAACTTAAAGTATAATTAAAAAAAAAAACAAAAACAATGCACATTGGTATGCTGCCTTCAAGAGACCCATCTCACATGCAATAACACCCATAGTCTCAGAATAAAGGGATGGAAAAAAACCTACCAAGCAAATGGAAAACAGATAAAAGCACCTGTTACAATCCTAATTTCAGACAAAACAGACTTTAAGCCAACAAAGATCAAAAAGCACAAAAAAGGGCACTACATTAATGGTAAGGGTTCAATTTAACAAGAATACCTAACTATTTTAAATATATATGCACCCACCACAGGAGCACCCAGATTAATAAAGCATGTTCTTAGACATCTACAGAAGACTTGTATTTTCATACAATAATAGTGGGAGACTTCAATACCCCACTGATAGCATTAGACAGATCATTGACGCAGAAAATTAACAAGGAATTTAAGATCTCAACTCAGCACTTGATTAAATAGACCTGATATACATCTACAGAACTCTCCATCCCAAAGCAACAGAATATACATTCTTCCCATTTCCACATGACCCATACTCTAAATTCATTTACATAATCAGGCATAAGGCACTCCTTAGCAAATTAAAGAAACTGAAATCCTAACAACCACTCTCTCAGACCACAGTCTAAATTAGAAATCAATACTAAGAAATTCACTCACAACTACAATTACATGGAAATTGAATAACCTGCTCCTGAAAGACTATTGGGTAAATGAAATTAAGGCAGAAATCAAGTTCTCTGAAACTAATGAGAACAAAGATACAACATACTGAAATATCTGGGACACAGCTAAGGCAGTGTTAAGAGGAAAATTTACAGCAGTAAAATGACCAAATCAAAAAGAAATATCTCAATTTAACAACCTAACATAACAACTGATAGAACTACTAGACAGAAAATGAGAAAGCTATAGAAGATCTGAAAAATGGAATCATCTAACTGGAAATAATTGACATATGTAGAACACTTCACCCAACAGCAGCAGAGTATATCGTTTTTTTCAACAACCCATAAAACATGCAACAATAGAGACTATATCTTGAGTCTTAGGGGAAAAAAAGCACAACAAATTTGAAATCTTACAGAGTATATTCTCTGACTGTAATAAAATCACTAGAAATCAATAACTGAAAGACAACAGGAAAATCTTCATACACTTGGAATTTAAGTGACACATATAGAAATAATTAATAGGTCTAAGAGAAAATATTAAGGGAAATAAAAATACATTGAATTGAATAACAATTAAAGTGCCAAAACAAAATTTGGAAGAGGTGGCTAATGCAGTGCTAAGAGAGAAATTTATACCACTGAATTCTTACACTATGCTATAGTTTGGATATTTACTTTTCCAAACCTCATCTTGAAATTTGATTCCCAATGTTGAAGGTGGAGCCTAATGGAAGAAAAGTCATGGAGGGGAATCTCTCATGAATGGCTTGGTGCTGCCCTCTGCCCTCTTAGTAATGAGTAATTCCTTGCTATATTAGGTCCTATGAGAGTGGGTTGCTAAAAAAAAAAAAAGAAAGAAAAAAAAAAGAGAGAGGCTGGCATCTGCCCTTTGTTTCCTGCTTTCTCTCTCACCATGTGATCTCTGCACATGCCAGCTTTCCTTTACCTTCTGCCATGTGTGTAAGCAGCCTGAAGCTTTCACCAGATGCTCATTCTTTTAGCAAAAAGAAAAACAGTGTGAATAAAGTAAAGCTTTTTCCTTTATAAATTACCAAGCCTCGGGTATTTCTTTATAGCCACACAAATGGACTAAGACACCCTGGAAAAGAAGAAAGGTCTAAAATCTCTAATCTATGTTCCTAACTCAATAAATTACGTTAAAAATAGCAAAATAAATTCAACAAGTAGCAAGATCAATAAAAAGCAGGATTGGAAATAAAATAAATTTAAAAGAGTAACCAATAGAAAAATTAATGAAACAGTTGACAATACAGTATTGTGCATTTCAAAATTGGTCAAGAGAGTAGATCTAATGTTAATTGATCTAACCATACACACAAAAAGAGGGAGACACTAGGACTAATTTTAAGGTGTTGAATATGTTTATTACCTCTACTGTGGTGATGGTATAATGAGTTTCACATATGTTTAGACTCATTAAATGTATGCATTAAATATGTGTAGTTCTATGTATTTCAACTATACCTCAATATAACAGTTAAATTTCTTAAAAATCTGTTTCTTCAACAAAATAGTAAAATTAATAAATCTCTAACAAGAAACACAAAGATAAAAAGAAAGAAAGCCGGGCACGGTGGCTCAAGCCTGTAATCCCAGCACTTTGGGAGGCTGAGACGGGCGGATCACAAGGTCAGGAGATCGAGACCATCCTGGCTAACACGGTGAAACCCCGTCTCTACTAAAAAATACAAAAAACTAGCCGGGCGAGGTGGCGGGCGCCTGTGGTCCCAGCTACTCCAGAGGCTGAGGCAGGAGAATGGCGTAAACCCGGGAGGCGGAGCTTGCAGTGAGCTGAGATCCGGCCACTGCACTCCAGCCTGGGCGACAGAGCCAGACTCAGTCTCAAAAAAAAAAAAAAAAAAAAAAAAAAAAAAAAAAAAAAGAAGACACACATCAGAATAACAGGAAAAAAACATGGGACAGGACTGCAGATCCTAAAAACATTTAAAAAGTATATTAAGGGACTAGTATGAGCAACTTTATTTTTATAAATTAGACAACATAAAATAAATGACTAATTTATCAAAAAGTGCAAACTGTGAGACCTCAACCAAGATGAAATTGATAGCCTGAATTGTTCTGTAACCATTAAAGAACGTGAAAGCATAATTTAAAACCTCCTGAAAAAGAAAGCTTGAGGTACAAATAGTTTCACTGGAGAATATCCTTTCATAATTGAATGTTTTTAAAAATGGGGGAACATCTATAGAATAAAATAGCTCAGCAACAAAAAGGAGAAAAAAACCTATTGGCATATAGAGCTAACAGGATCAATATCAGAGTATTCTGCTGAATGAAAGAAGCAAATCCCAAAACATTAAATACCATATGATCCCATTCATATAACATTCTTTAAATAACAAAAGTGTAGAAAACGTTAAAAAGTTTAATGTTTGCCAGGGATTAATGCCTTGGAGATAACTGGTGGATGTATATTTTCTACTGCTGCTGTAACAAATTACTACAAACTTGATAAATTGGAGGAATACAAATTTAAAATGAAAATTTTATTTTCACATATACAAATTGGCAAAGGTTAAAAATATTGACAAAGCACAGAGTTTGGAAGTGTTAAGGGAAAGAAACTTTTGTACACATTGTTGCATTTGTAAATCAGTGTGCTACTATGGGGCCATTGGGCAATACGTTTCAAAATATAAAATTAGTGTACTGCTACTCTAACATTCCCATTTCCCGGAATTTACCCTAAGTAAATAATGGCACAAGTGCCAGAAGATACAGAAGAAAACTTTTTAAATGCAAAATACTTTTAAATGATGTACAACCAACCAACCTAAGTTTAACAACTTAACTATCCATCATTAAGGGTGAGTTAAATAAACTATTTTAATTCACATAATAAAATAGTATAAATTTAATAAGGTTTATAGTGCAGAGCTACGTTTGTTGACTTGGGAAAATATTCAGACCATGTTATTAGGTTTTAAAAAAAGGTTACAGAATATCAGGAAAGAAATGATCCTGTTTTTTTAAATTAACTACTTCTACCTCTTGCTGATAAAAGAGAGAAATCACCTTTTAGTGGGGGAATAGATTTCACTTTACCTTTTTTCTCTGTATTTTGTGTATGTTTTATTTTTATAACAATAAATTTATAAGAGAAATCGTAACACTAAAGATTAGGAAGAATCGGTGAAGTTTATGCACCTTATAAGTCCTAAAAGAAGGTTAGATGACTAAGTCTGAGGAAAGTATTGAAGTATCATATAATTACAAGTTTAACAAAATGGACTTCTACTGTTAAACATAGAATGATACATTAAAGATAAGAAAGCTAAAAAGTCTTGTTGGATAGTCTCCTTTTATCAATTGCTTTAGGATATATGTAATAGTCTATAACATTATTTCAGTCTCATTATTTGCTTATGCATGGCTTTTTGAATACACTTTCTGTACAAAAATTCTATGAAGTAACTAAATTAGATGTACAAAGGGGAGGGTCTGTTTGTGCTCAGAAAATGTGATCCCTTTAGGAATGAAATAGACAATCTACAGGCAAAACAATGACGAGGAGGAAGAGAAAGAAGATAAGAAGAAGAAAAAAGAAGAGAAAGAAGGAGAAGAAGATGAAAGAAGAAGATGAGG
The DNA here is from genome assembly GCF_049350105.2 of Macaca mulatta. Classification (NCBI taxonomy): domain Eukaryota; kingdom Metazoa; phylum Chordata; class Mammalia; order Primates; family Cercopithecidae; genus Macaca; species Macaca mulatta. The sequence continues at coordinate 56,450,276 of NC_133426.1, read as the reverse complement.
GGAAGAAGGAGGAGGAGGAGGAGAAGGGGAGGAGGAGAAAAAGGAGAAAAAGAGGAGAACTTTATAAAATTAGTCATCATCTTGGACTTTTTGATGGTTAATATTAGGTGTCTTGATTTGATTGAAGGATGCCTAGATGGCTGGTAAATTATTGATTCCTGGTGTGTCTGTGAGGCATTGCCAGAGGAGATTGATATTTGAGTCAGTTGACTGAGAGAAGAAGACCCACCCTCAATGTGGGTGGGCACTATCCAATTGGCTGCTAGCATGGCCAGAACAAAGCAGGTGAAAGAAGATGGGATATCCTTGCTTGCTGAGCTTTCTGGTTTTCTTCTTTTTCCCATGCTGGATGCTTTCTTCAATTCCTCCTGCCCTTGGACATCAGAACCCAAGTTCTTTGGCCTTTGAACTCTGGAACTTTCACAAGTGGCTTGCCAAGGGCTTTCAGGCCTTTGCCCACAGACTGAAGGGTGCATTGTCAGCTTCCACGGTTTTGAGGCTTTGGGATTTGTACTGAGCCACTACCAGCTTCTCTCTTCCCCAGCTTGCAGATGGCCTATTGTGGGACCTTGCCTTGTAATCATGTGAGCCAATTTTCCTTAATAAACTCTCTTTTATATTTACATATATCCTATTAGTTCTGTCCCTCTGGAGAACTCTCAGTAATACAGATTTTCATACCAGGGTTGGTTCTAGAGGAACATAATTTTAAGAATAGATTTGTTTAATTTTGTTTTGGGGTTTCTGGAATTGGCTCTTTAATCTGATCAGATCTGAAAATGCTAAGAATTCTAATTCTAATAGTATGGAGAACACTGATAGTCCTTGGTGTAACTTGTTTAGAGAGTTGTGCAAAATAGATGCATTTAATACTGTTGCAGGACTTTCTCCTTAGTTCAGCTAAAAATGGGGTTTTTGTCACATGACGATAAAAGATTAGGCTTATAGACACTTCGAAGGGTGAGGAGGGTAGGGTGTTTGGGGGTAAAAGGGAAAAAAATGAAACAGGGACTCTCAGCAAAGCGAGAGTCCTGCTGACTGGCTTCCCACCTCACAGACTGAATCCTGGTTACCACCCTGGAACAGGAGTGGCTAGGCTCCTCCCTCATGCAAATAGCAAGAACTTCCTGAGGCTCCACCCCAGTGTGCACTCCTCCCAGTGTGCAGGCCGGTCAGAGGTTCTTTGGGGACCTCTTTATACTAGACTGTCTCAACACTCCTGAGAGGCAAGGAGTTTAGTGACTCTATGCATGATACCTTTGAATATTTTTGGAGAACCAAGGAATATAATGAATTTCGTTGGTTACTCCTAAGTTCGTTGGACAAGGTGATTAAAGAGAAGGATGAGCTTAGGGAATATATTTCCCAGCTACAGAAGCACATATTTAGCCTCAAATGTTCTAAGATTGCCCTGATTGAGAGTCTTATTTTCTGTAAACAAAAGGCTGAAATTGCTAAAAATCAGACACAAGCTCTTATCTTGTGAGTGGCTGGCCTACAACAAAAAGTGCATACTCAGCCTTGCCACATGTCTATTGTTAAAGTGAAAGCATTGATTTGGAAATAATGGAACCCGGTAACTTGGGTTGGGAATGTGTGGGAGAACCCTGATGAAGCCGGGAAAAACTACAATAACCCAATCCAAGCAGGACTACAAATGACTCAGACCCTTCATGAATGAAGGTTTGGGTTACTCCACTAGGTGAAAAATCATGATTATCCAAGGTGTTTGCTTAAGACAAAGGGAATAGAGAATGCATAGAAGAAGGTAGTTATCTATCTACTAGCTATGACCATGTGACCAGATGCAGAAACGAGGACTATAATTGTCACGAGTATTTCCTCATTTTGTTAAGAATGTGTTTGTGCATGTATACAGCTGTACGAAGAAAATATCGTTGTTTTATTTCCTCTCTTTATTCTTTAACATGTAACATAAGATTTACTGACTTCATATTAGCATTTAAGTGTTTTTAACTTTATGTAACAACATTTAGGTTAGGTATTAGTGCGCTTTTGGTAATACAAAGAGTGGTTGTATTATGTTAGGCATAAGTATTATCTTATTATTGTCTTTATTTTGAAATTAAGTATAATTTCAGGAGGTGTGTATGGATTCCAAGTTGATGATGGGTGGGCTTGTGATAGATAATATTAGGTGTCAACTTGATTGGATTGAAGAATGCCTAGATGGCTGGTAAAGTATTATGTATATGTGTCTGTGAGGGTGTTGCCAGAGAAGATTGACATTTGAGTCAGTGGACTGAGAGGTGAAGAGCCACCCTCAATGTGGGTGGGCACCTATCAGCTGCCAGCAGAGCTAGAACACAGCAGGTGGAAGAAGGTGGGATAACATTGCTTACTGAGTCTTCTCTTTTGTTTTGTTTTGTTTTGTTTTGTTTTCCATGCTGGATGCTTCCTTCCACTGCTCCGACCCTTGGACATTAGACTCTAGGATTTTTTGGCTTTTGGACTCTGAGACTTGCACCAGTTGCTTGCTGAGAACTCTCAGGTCTGCAGTCACAGACTGAAGGCTGAACTGATGGCTTCCCTGGCTTTGAGGCTTTCCAACTTGGACTGAGAGACTACCAACGTCTCTTCTTTCTTCCTCAGCTGGCAGACAGCCTATGTAATTGTGTGAGCCAATTCTTCCACTCCCTGTCATATATACATATATTCTATTAGTTCTGTCCCTTTGGAGAACCCTGATTAATACAGACTAGATAAACAGTGATCTGAACACATGCACCTTCCTTGCTTTTCTGCTTCAAACCCCAAGAAATGGCAGAAAAAAATGCATCCATAAAAACACCAAAAAACAACATGATATTTTCAGTGTACCATAAATGATGAGTAATCCCTGAAAGATAAGCACAAATAAGATTGGACTGACAAAGAAAACCATAGTCCTAAATATAAGTAGGAGAGAACTCAGAAAATTGTGGCTCACAGATGATCTAAAGTTGAAATAGCAAATATAGAGTGCAGCAGGAGTTCCAAGATTACGTTTAAAGTAGCAAGACAGGTTACACCAACCACACAAACACAAACACAGACACACACACACACACAACACACACTAGCAAGAATCAGATGGCAGAGTTTTGCTACTAGGCTGTAGCTATATGTGTGGATAATTGGACCAGAGTATAAAGAGAATAATTTGAATGCTGATGGTACCAGGAATACTATTGAATGTTCATGCTCCACAGATAAGCAACTGGTACACCTTTCTAGAGAGACATTCCATTCCTCCCTGATAATCTTTGGAAGTAGGCTGTGGTAACCACAGATAAAATCCACAGGTAGGCAAATAGAAAATCTGAAATGGAAAGATGAACCCAGAAGAATTCATCAGCATATATTTGAGGAAAAACAGCAGCTTAAAAGAGAGGATGGACCAAAGTTGACACAAAAGTAGTAAAAGTAATAGCATAAAAAAGACAATAATAAAAGTATAATGAATAGCTACACAATAATAAAAAAGAATATCACATCTATGCAACAAGTACAGACTGTCATAAAAATGTGAAAATATTGCAAATAAATGTGGACACATCTAAATAATGAATGAATGAACTGAAAGGTTAAATGAAAGAGTTTTTCCAGAATTCACTGCAAAATAACAATGAGTTAGAACACACAAAACAAAAGTTAAAAGATATAAAGGATCAGTATAAATGTTCCAATATTTATTTAATACGAGTTCTAGCCAGAAAGAAAAGAGAGAATAAAAACACAAAAAGAGATTTGCTAACTCACAATCTTAATGTGAAACTTTACTACACCTTTCTCATGATCAAACAAAAAAAGATAAGAGAAATATGTGAGTACTGTAGTAAAAAAGTTAAAAGTCCAAAATAAGTATAATTAATATACCCTAGATAAAAGACATTATTACATACATGAATTAAGAACAGACTTAAACATATTAAGCAAAACTGACTAGCATACGAGGGTAAATTTTTAAAGCTTCAATCATTGAAAGATATTTAATTTATCACACAGAAATTGATGATATATGGACACAAATATAATAAGGCTATAGAAAATTTGAATGAATTAAGACACTTCACTCACACACACACAGAATTTTTTTTAGATTCTTACACTTCAAAACCGAGAATACATAATAGTCTCAAATACATGTGCTGTATTCATTAATATTGTTTATGCATTAGGCCACAAACATATAAGCAAAGTTTCCAATGCAGATCTTAAAAATACCACATTCATTGTCTATAAAGCAATAAAATTAGAATTTACAAATAAAGTGATAACAAATATATAACATAATATTTTAAAATTATACACACAAATACACACATAGCCTTGGAAGAATAGAAAAATCAAAAAATAAATTAGATACTGTTTAGAAATAAAAAATTAAAATTGTATACACACAGACTTATGAGATACAATTAAGATATAGTCAAAGGAAAATGAATACGCCTAAAAGCACTTATTAAATAAATGATTGGGCCGGGCGCAGTAATCACGCCTGTAATCCCAGCACTTTGGGAGGCCGAGGCAGGAGGATCACGAGGTCAGGAGATTGAGACCATCCTAGCTAACACAGTGAAACCCCATCTCTACTAAAAATACAAAAAATGAGCCGGGCATGGTGGCGGGCGCCTGTAAGGAGGTGGAGCTTGCAGTGAGCCAAGATCGTACCACCACATTCCAGCCTGGGTGACAGAGCGAGACTCCATCTCAAAAAAAAAAAAAAAAAAAAAAAGATTAAAAATTATTTAATTGGGCATTTAACTTAAGAAGTTTATGAAAGAACAATGCATTAACCTCTAAGGACAAAGAATATAGGGGAAAGTAATGAAGATATAGAAATTAATAAAATAGAAATTATAAAATTAATAGAGTTGTTCAATAAGTTCAAAAGCTGGTTCTTTAAGAATACCAATAAAATAGTAAAACCTGTTTAAAAAAATAAGACCCAATAAGAATAATCGTGGACAACAAGAGGCTCATAGCAAAATATATAGAAAAAGTTTTCAAATTTACAAGAGAGTGATATACCCATTATCATATTAATAAGTTTGAATACCAAGATGAAATAATTGATTTTTTTTTTTTGAGACAGAATTTGGTTCTTGTTGCCCAGGCTGGAGTGCAATGGCATGATCTTGGCTCACTGCAACCTCTGCCTCCCAAAGTGCTGGGATTAGAGGCGTGAGCCACCGCACCTGGCCAATTTATTGAATTTTTATGTCAAACCTTCCAGCATGTTGAGGAAATTTGCATGAACAATATCCTTCAGTATATTTTCTAATTTGCTTGCTCTCTCTTAATCTCTTTCAGGAATGCAAATGAGTCATAAGTTTCATCTCTTTACATAATCCTTTATTTATCAGAAGTTTCATATTTTAAAACATTTTTTGAAAAAATTTTGTCTGCCTGTGTTGACTCAAAAGATCATTCTTCGAACTCTGAGATTCTTTCCTCAGCCTGGCCTGATCTGTTATTAATGCTTCCAATCGCATTCTGAAATTCCTATAGTAAATTTTTCATTTCCAGAAGTTCAGTTTGGCTTTTTATTAAAAGAGCTATGTCATCTTTCAACCCTTGGGCCATTTTACTGTGTTCCTTGGACTTAGTCTTAACCTTCTCATATATCTCAATGAGCTTCCTTGCCATTCAGATTCTGAATTCTATGCCTGTTATTTCAATCATTTCAGTTTGGTTGAGAATCACTGTTGGGAAGCTAGCAGAGTCATTTGGAAGAAAGAAGACACTCTGGCTTTTAGAGTTGCCAGAGTTCTTGCACTGGGTCTTTCTCATCTGTGTGGGCTGATGCTCCTTTAAACTCTGAAGCTGCTGTCCTTTGGATGGGACTTTTTGCTTTTGTATTTGTTGATGCCCTTGAGGGTTTAGCTGTGGTGTAAGATGGGTTTAGTCAATTGACTTTATTTCTGGATGCTTTCAGTGGAATTTTCAGCTTAGCACTCCTGGGGTGCATGCTCCAACCCTGGGGGTTGGGGGTGGTGGAGTAATGGAACCAAGCCTGTGGCTTTGTTCTACTATTCCTTGAAGTTAAGCACCTGCTGTGCTGAAGGGGTCAGGGTGTCCCCAGTCTGCTGGCAACAACATTCTGCCAGGGGCTGCTGCCAAAATCACTCTGGCAAGGAGTCATAGGTCTGCAAGTGCATGAGCACCAGCACAGCTGCTGCATTTTCTCTTCAAATGCATTGGGAAAGCTTTTGCCCTACGACCTTTGAAGGAATTTATATAACATGAGAATTATCTGGTAAAATTCAACAGAAGAAATACATGATACTGGTCCCTTTTTTAAAAGTTAGATTGTTGGTCACCTTTTAAATTTTTTCTATGATTATTGGTCTTTTCAGGTTCTCTACTTTTTGAGTAACTTTTGATCGCTTATGGTTTTCCTTAAAATCAATTATTGCCGGGCACAGTGGCTCAAGCCTGTAATCCCAGCACTTTGGGAGGCTGAGGCTGGTAGATCACCTGAGGTCAGGAGGTCGAGACCAGCCTGACCAACATGAAGAAACCCCATCTCTTCTAAAAATACAAAATTAGCTATGTGTGTTGCTGCATGCTTGTGATCCAGCTACTCGGGAGGCTGAGGCAGGAGAATCACTTGAACCCGGGAGGCAGAGGTTGTGGTGAGCCGTGATCGCATCATGGCACTCCAACCTGGGCAACAAGAGCAAAACTCAGTCTCAAAAAAAAAAGTAAAAAAAGAAATTCAAGAAATTCAGAGAACCCCTGTGAGATACTACAATGGCTATCCTTAAGATGCATAGTCATCAGATTCCCAAAGATTAACGCAAAAGAAAAAGTAGAGAGAAAAAGAAAGGTGGCAAGAAAGAAAGAGCAAATCATGTACAAAGTGAATCCTCTCAGGCTGACTGCAAACATTTCAGCAGAAACCTTACAAGTCAGAAGAGATTGGTAGTTTATGTTAAGCAACTTTAAAGAAAAGAAATTTCAACCAAGAATCGCATATCTAACCAAAGCAAACTTCATAAGCAAAAGAAAAATAAAATTCTTTTTAGACAAAGAAATAATAAGGGAATTCCTTACCATCAGACCTGCCTTAAAGCAACTATACAACCAAGTCCACATCACAGTCAGCTAACAAAACAATGACAGGATCAAATATTCACATATCAATATTAACCTTTAATGTTAATTGGCTAACACCCTATGTGAAAGACACAGAGTGGCAAGCTGGATAAAGAAGCAAGACCCAACTGTATACTACAATGTGATACCATTTCACATAGATCAGAATGGCTATTAAAATTCAGAAAATATCAGATGTCAGCAAGGTTGCAGAGAAAAGGGAAAGCTTATATTCTGCTGGTTGGAATGTAAATTGTTCTCAATGAATTCAAAACGGAATTACCATTCAATCCAGAAATGCCATTACTGGACATATACCCAAAGGAACCATAAATCATTCTACCAAAAAGACACATGCACTCATATATTCATCACAGCTCTATTCCTAATTGCAAAGACATGGAATCAACCTAGATACTCATCAATGGTGAACTGGATAATGAAAATGTGGTGCACATATACTATGGAATACTACAGGCCATTAAGAAAAAAATGAGATCATGTCCTTCACAGCAATTTGAACCTATGTGTGTTATTGCATATCATGACATGCAATAACACACATAGGTTCAAATTAAAGGAATAAAGAATGGTCTATTGAGCAAACAGAAAACAAAAAAAGCAAGGGTTGCTATTTTTATTTCAGGCAAAACTGACTTTAAACCAACAATGGTCAAAAAAGACAAAGAAGGGCATTACATAATGGTAATGCCATAATGGTAATACCATTTAGGTAACTATCCTAAATATATATGCACTCAAAACTCAAGGACTTCGATTCATAAAACAAGTTTTCAGAGACCTATAAGAGATTTAGATAACCACACAATAATAGTGGGCGACTTCAACACCCCAATGACAGTGTTAGACAGAAAATCAAGGTAGAAAATTAACAAAGATATTCAGGCCCTAAACTCGACATTTCATCAAATAGACCTAACAGACATCTACAGAACACTTTACTCAACTATAACAGAATATACATTCTTCTCATCTGCACACAGTGCATATTCTAAGATCAACCACATGCTTGGCCATGAAGCAATTCTCAAAAAATTAAAAAAAAAATAATAGCAGCCACACTCTTTGACCACAGTGGAATAAAAATAGAAATCAATACCAAGAAAGTCTTTCAAAACTATACAATTAAACAGAAAATACACCATATACTCCTGAATTACTTTTCAGTAAATAATAAAATTAAGGCTGAAATAAAAAATTATTTGAAAACAACAAAAACGAAGATACAATATACCAGAATCTAAGACACAGCTAAAGCAAAGTGAAGAGGAATGTTCATAGCACAAAATGTCTACATCAAAAAGTTAGAAAGATCTCACATTAACAACCTAAGACCACACTGAGAAGAAATAGAAAAATAAAACAAACTGCAAAGCTAACAGAAGAAAAAAAAAACAGAACTGAACTGAAATAAATTGAGATGTATAAATTAATATAAAAAATCAACAAAACAAAAAGTTGTTTTTTGAAATAATAAATAATAATAGATCACTGTTTATATTAATATTATAAAAGAAAAGATCTAAATGAGCACAATCAGAAATGACAAAGAGGACATTACCACCAAACCCAAAGAAATTACAAAAATCCTTCAGAGACTCTTATGAATACTGTTCTGAACACATACTAGAAAACCTAGCAGAAATGGACAAATTCCTAGAAATATATAACCTCCCAATATTGAACCAAGAAGAAATTGAAGTCCTGCAGAGACTAATTCTGAAATTCAATCAGTAATTTAAAAAAATCCTGAAAAATCCCTAGACCAGAAAAAAAATAAAACTGAAAAATCCCTGGACCAGAAAAATTTATAGCCACATTGTACCAGACATATAAAGAACAGCTGGTACCAATCCTACTGAAGTTATTTCAAAAAATTGACAATGAAGGACTCCTTTGTAACTCATTATATAAGGCCAGCATCATTCTGATACCAAAATCTGGCAGAGACACATAGAGATAACAACTTCAGGCCAATATCCTCGGTGAACATAGACACAAAAATCCTCAACAAAATACTAACAAATCAAATCCAGCAGCACATCAAAAATCTACTCCACTATGAGCAAGCAGGCTTTACTCATGGGATGAAAGGTTGGTTCAACATATGCAAATCAATAAATATAATTCATCTTATAAACAGAACTAAAAACAAAAAATACACGACCATCATTAGACACAGAAAAGGCTTCTGACAAAATTCAACATTGCTTTATGTTAAAATTCCTCAACAAACTTGGCATTGAATAAACATACCTCAAAATAATAAGAGACCTATTCTATTGAAAAAATATTTAAAAATATAATTTAAAAGGAATAAATAAATAAATAAATAAAACAGAAATAAAAAATTGAAATAGACCTATTTCTTCTAGGTGTGGTCTTAGGTTGTTAATTTGAGATATTTCTAACTTTTTGATGCAGACATTTTGTGCTGTGAACATTTCTCTTCACCTTGCTTTAGCTGTGTCTTTTAGATTCTGGTATATTGTATCTTTGTTTTCATTATTTTCAAATAATTCTTTGTTTTAGCCTTAATTTTATTATTTACTGAAAAGTAATTCAGGAGCAGGTTGTTTATTTTCTCTTTAATTGTATGGTTTTGAAAGGCTTTCTTGGTATTGATTTCTATTTTTATTCCACTGTGGTCAAAGAGTGTGGTTGCTACTTTTTTGTTGTTGTTGTTTGTATGTTTTGAGAATTGCTTCATGGCCAAGCATGTGGTTGATCTTAGAACATGTGCTGTGTGCAGATGAGAAGAATGTACATTCTGTTTTAGTTGAGTAAAGTGTTCTGTAGATGTCTGTTAGGTCTATTTGATGAAATGTCAAGTTTAGGGCCTGAATATCTTTGTTAATTTTGCTCCTTGATTTTCTGTCTAACACTATCGTTGGGGTGTTGAAGTCTCCCACTGTTATTGTGTGGTTATCTAAATCTCTTCATAGGTCTCTGAAATAGACAAACTCACAGCCAACATTGTAATGAGTGGGCAAAAGCTGCAAGCATTACCCTTTAGAATTATGACAAGTCAAGGGTGCCCAATCTCACTACTTCTATTCTACATAGTACTGGAAGTCCTAGTCAGAGCAATCAAGCAAGAGAAAGAAATAAAGAGCATTCAAATAGTAAGAGAGGAAGTCAAACTATCTCTCTTCACAGGTGATAAAATTCTATACCTTAAGAAACACCACATTCTCTGGCCAAAGGCCCCTAGATCTGATAAACAACTTCAACAAAATTTCAGGATACCAAATCAATGTACAAAAATTAGTACTATTTCTATATGCCAGCAGCATCCACCCTGAGAGCCAAATCAAGAACACAGTTTCATTCTCAGTAGCCAAAATACAATAAAGTAGCTAGGATACAGCTAACCAGAGAGGTGAATAATCTCTACAACAAGAATTAATTACAAAACACTTCTGAAATAAATCGGAGATGACACAAAAAAATGGAAAATCATCATATTCAGAGATAGAATAAATATTGTTAAATTGGTGTTACTACCCACAGAAATATACAGATTCAATGCATTTATATCAAACTGCCAATATGATTTTTCATGGTACTAGAAAAAACTATTCTAAAATTCATATGAAACAAAAAATAGCCCAAATAGTCAAAGCAATTCTTAGTGAAAAGAATAAAGCGAGAGGCATCAGACTACCGGACTTCAAAGTATACTACAAGGTTTAAATAACCAAGACAGCATGGTACTTGCATTGAAACAGACACATAGACCAACATAACAGAATAAAGAACCCAGAAATAAAGCTGGATACCTACAACCATTTGATGTTTGACAAAGCTGACAGAAATATGAACAATGGGAACCCTATTCAATAAATGATGTCTGGATAACTGGCCGGCCAAAGGGAGAAGATTGAAAGTGGACCCCTTCTTGTCATCATATACAAAAATCAACTAAAGATGGTTAAAACTTTAAATGTAAGACCTAAAACTTAAAAAAAAAAAAAAAAAAAAAAAACAACAACTGGGAAAAACCTAGCACATACATTTCCAGACTTAGACCTTGGCAAAGATTTCATGACAAAGTCTCCCAAAACAATTGCAACAAAAACAAAAATTGACAAGTGGGATCTAATTAAATAAAGAGTTCTGCATAGCAAACAACAACGAAAACAATCAACAGTACAAAAAACATCCTACAGAATGGGAGAAAATATTCACAAAATATGCATCCAACTAAGGTCTAATATCCAGAATCTATAAGGAAGCTAAACAAATCAACAAGCAAAAAACAACCCTATTAAAAAATGGGAAAAAGGCATGAACAGACATTTTTCCAAAGAAGACATATACATGGCCAATAAGCATTTGAAAAAATGCTCAACATCGCTAATCTTTAGAGAAATGCAAATCAAAACCACAATGTGATACCATTTCACATAGATCAGAATGGCTATTAAAAATTCAGAAAATATCAGATGTCAGCAGGGTTGCAAAGAAAAGGAAAAGCTTATATTCTGCTGGTGGGAATGTAAATTGTTCTCAATGAACTTAAAACGGAATTATCATTCAATCCAGAAATCCCATTACTGGACATATACCCAAAGGAACATAAATCATTCTACCAAAAAGACACATGCACTCATATATTCATCACAGCTCTATTCCTAATTGCAAAGACAAGGAATCAACCTAGATACTCATCAATGTTGAACTGGATAATGAAAATGTGGTGCACATATACCATGGAATACTACAGGCCATTAAGAAAAAAATGAGATCATGTCCTTCACAGCAAAATGGATATGGCTGAAGGCCATTATCCTAAGTGAATTAATGCCAGAGCAGAAAACCAAGCACCACATCTTTTCACTTGTAAGTGGGAGCTAAACACTGAGTACACATGGACACAAAGAGGGGAACAATAGACACTAGGGCTTACTTTAGGGAAGAGGACGGGGAAAGGGGAGGATCAAAAAGCTACCTATGGGGTGCTATGCGCACTGCCTGGGTAATGAAATTATTTGTACACCAATCCCCAGGGACATGTAATTTTCCCATGTAACAAACCTGCACATATAACCCCTGAACCTAAAATAAAAGTTGGGAAAGAGAAAACAGAAAAAAAACATAGTCCTGATACCAAAATCAAATGAGAAGTGTGCATAGCAAAAGAATTATATACCAATCTCATTGATGAATACATTTTTAAACACCCAAACATCCCCAATATTTATTTGATTTCAGTAAAGAATTCAAAGAATAATACAGCTAACATCTATTAATGTAATTCACTATATTAAAAATTTAAAGCATGTACTTTCTCCCCCACAAAATGCAGTACCCATTCCTGAGTTATCCCTCCCTCTCCAACACACAAAGAAAACTTATTTAACTAAAGGGAATCTACCAGAAACTTACTGTGAACATCATATTCTATAGTGCCATATCCTAAAGGTGACTCTAGTTTCTATCCGTATAATCAAGAGGACTTATTAAAACACAGATTGCTGGGACAGATGCCCAAAGTTTCTTTGTAGTTAAACAGGATTGGGATGGGATGAAGGAATTTGCGTTTCTGTCAAATTCTTGGGACATGCAAATGTTGCTGCTCCAGGGATTATATTTTGAGAACCATTGACATAGAAATATACTGTTGTGTGGGCCCAGTTACAAGGCTTCCTGCAGTCTCAGCAATATGCACTACTGAGGAAGAGAAGAAACCAGAATCATACAGAGATGGGAAAAACAATAGTCAGTAGTCCTAGCAAATGTCACGAAGATACTCCTCAAAAAGATCAACCCCAAGACACATAATCGTTAGATTCACCAAGGTTGAAATGAAGAAAAAAATGTTAACACAGCCAGAGAGAAAGATCGTGTTAACCACAAAGGGAAAACCATCTGACTAACAGTGGATCTCTCTGCAGAAACCCTAAAAGCCAGAAGAGAGTGGAGGCCAATATTCAACATTCTGAAAGAAAAGATTTTTCAATGCATAATTCCATATCCAGCCAAACTCAGCTTCATAAGTGAAGGAGACATAAAATCCTTTATAGACAAGCAAAGAATAAGAGATTTTGTCACCACTAGGCCTGCCTTACAAGAGCTTTTGAAGGAAGCACTAAATATGGAAAGGAGAAACTGGTACCAGCCACTGCAAAAACATAACAAATTGTAAAGACCATCAACACCATGAAGAAACTGCATCAACTAATGGGCAAAATAACCAGCTAGCATAATAATGACAGATTCAAATTCACACATAACAATATTAACCTTAAATGTAAACAGGCTAAGTGCCCCAATTAAAAGACACAGAGTGGCAAATTGGATAAAGAGTCAAGATCCATCAGTGTGCTGTATACAAGAGACCCATCTCTCATGCAAAGACACACATAGGCTCAAAATAAAGGGATGGAGATATATTTACCAAGCAAATGGAAAGCAAAAAGAAGCAGGGGTTGCAATCTTAGTCTCTTATAAAACAGGCTTTAAACCAACAAAGATCAAAAAAGAAAAAGAAGGGCTTTCATAATGGTAAAGGCATCAATGCCAAAAGAAGAGCTAATTATCATATATATATACACACACACACACACACACACACACACAATATGGGAACACCCAGAATCATAAAGGAAGTTCTTAGAGACCTACAAAGAGAATTAGACTCCCACACAATAATAGTGGAAGACACCTCACTGTCAATATTGGACAGATCAACGAGACAGAAAATTAACAAGGATATTCAGGAGGTTAGCTCAGCTCTGGACCAAGCAGACCTAATAGACATCTACAGAACTCTCCACCCCAAATCAACAGAATATACATTCTTCTCAGCACCACATCACACTTGTTCTAAAATTGACCACATGATTGGAAGTAAAACACCCCTCAGCAAATGCAAAAGAACAGAAATTATAACAAACAGTCTCTCAGACTACAGTGCAATCAAATTAGAACTCAGGATTAAGAAACTCACTCAAAACTGCACAAATACATGGAAACTGAACAACCTGCTCCTGAATGACTACTGGGTAAATAACGAAATTCAGACAGAAATAAATCAATTATTTGAAAACAATGAGAACAAAGACACAATATACCAGAATGTCTTGGGCACAGCTAAAGCAGTGTTTAGAGAGAAATTTAAAGCATTAATGCCCACAGAAGAAAGCAGCAAAGATCTAAAATCAATACCCAACATCAAAATTAAAAGAACTAGAGAAGCAAGAACAAACAAATTCAAAAGCTAGCAAAAGCCAAGAAATAACTAAGATCAGAGCAGAAATGAAGGAGCTACAGACATGAAAAACCATTCAAAAACATCAATAAATCCAGGAACTGGTTTTTTGAAAAAATTAAAAAATAGACCACTAGCCAGACAAATAAAGATGAAAAAACAGAAGAATCAAATAGACACAATGAGAAATGTTAAAGGAGATATCACCACTGATCCTACAGAACTACAAACAACCATCAGAGAATACTATAAACACCTCTATGCAAATAAACTACAAAATCTAGAAGAAATGTATAAATTCCTGGACACATACACCCTCCCAAGACTAAATCAGGAAGAAGTCAAATCCCTGAATAGACCAATAACAAGTTTGAAAGTTGAGGCAGGCCTGGTTTGGTGGCTTATGCCTGTAATCCCACCACTTTGGGAGGCCAACGCAGGCAGATCATGAGTTCAGGAGACTGAGACCATCCTGGCTAACACAGTGAAACCCTGTCTCTACTAAAAATACAAAAAAAATAGCCAGGAGTAGTGGTGGGCGCCTGTAGTCCCAGATACTCGGGAGGCTGAGGCAGGAGAATGGCATGAACCCGGGAGGCAGGCTTGCAATGAGCCCAGATTGTGCCACTGCACTCCAGCCTGGGTGACAGAGTGAGACTCCATCTCAAACAAACAAAAACAAAAACAAAAAAAAGAAAGTTGAGGCAGTAATTAATAGCCTACCAACCAAAAAAAAAAAACTCAGGACCAGACAGATTCACAGTCAAATTCTACCAGAGTTACAAAGAGGAGCTGTTGCCATTCCTTCTGAAACTATTCCAAACAATAGAAAAAGAGGGAATCTTCCCTTACTCATTTTATGAGACCAGCATCTCCTGATTCCAAAACCTGGCAGAGACACAACAACAACAACAAAAATTTCAGGCTAATATCCCTGATCAACATTGAGGCAAAAATCCTCAATAAAGTACTGGCAAACTGAATCCAGCAGCACATCAAAAAGCTTATCCACCATAATAAAGTTGGCTTCATCGCTGGGATGCAAAGCTGGTTCAACATACACAAATCAATAAACGTAATCCATCACATAAATAGAACCAATGACAAAAACCACATGATTGTCTCAATAGATGTAGAAATGGCCTTCGATAAAATTCAACTCTTCTTCATGCTGAAAACTCTCAATAAACTAGGTATTAATGGAATGTGCCTCAAAATAGTAAGAGCTATTTATGACAAACCCACAGCCAATATCATACTGAATGGGCAAAAGCTGGAAGCATTCCCTTTGAAAACCGGCACAAGATAAGGATGCCCTCTCTCACCACTCCTATTCAACACAGTATTGGAAGTTCTAGCAAAGGCAATCAGGCAAGAGAAAGAAATAAAACATCTTCAAATAGAAAGAGAGGAAGTCAAGTTGTCTCTGTTTGCAGATGACATAATTGTATATTTAGAAAATGCCATCGTCTCAGCCCAAAATCCTCTTATGCTGATAAGCAACTTCAGTAAAGTCTCTGAAAACAAAATCAACATGTAAAAATCACAAGCATTCCTAAACACCAATAATAAATAAACAGAAAGCCAAATCATCAGTGAACTGCCATTGGCAATTGCTACAAAGAGAATGAAATACCTAGGGATGCAACTTACAAGGGATGTGCAGAACCTCTTCAAGGAGAACTACAAACCACTGCTCAAGGAAGTAAGAGAGGACACAAACAAATGGAAAAACATTCCATGCTCATGGATAGGAAGAATCAATATTGTGAAAATGGCCATAAGGCCCAAAGTAATTTATAGATTCAACGCTATCCCCATCAAGCTACCATTGACTTTTTTCAAAGAATTAGAAAAACTACTTTAAATTTCATATGGAACCAAAAAAGAGCCTGTATAGACAAGACAATCTTAAGCCAAAAGAACAAAGCTGGAGGCATCACACTATCTGACTTCAAACTATACTACAAGTCCACAGTAACCAAAACAGCATGGTACTGTTACCAAAACAGATATATAGACGAATGGAACAGAAGAGAGGCCTCAGAAATAATGCCACACATCTACAACCATCTGATCTTTGACAAACCTGACCAAAATAAGCAATAAAGAAAGGATTCCTTATTCAATAAATGGTGTTGGGAAAACTGGCTAGCCATATGCAGAAAACTGAAACTGGATCCCTTCCTTACACCTTATACAAAAATTAACTCAAGATAGATTAAAGACTTAAACATAAAACCTAAAACCATAAAAACCCTAGAAGAAAACCTAGGCAATACCATTCAGGACATAGGCATGGGCAAAGACTTCATGACTCAAACACCAAAAGCAAAGGCAACAAAAGCCAAAATTGACAAATGGGATCTAATTTAAAGAGCTTCTGCACAGGGAAAGAAACTATCATCAGAGTGAACAGGCAACCTACAGAATGTGAGAAAATTTTTGCAATCTGTCCCTCTGGCAAAGAGCTAATATCCAGAATCTACAAGGAATTTAAACAAATTTACAAGAAAAAAATAAACCAATCCCATCAAAAAGTGGGCAAAAGACATTCACTGACACTTCTCAAAAGAAGATATTTATGCAGCTAATAAACATATGAAAAAAGGCTCATCATCACTGGTCATTAGAGAAATGCAAATCAAAAACACAATGAGATACCATCACATGCCAGTTAGAATAGTGATCATTAAAAAGTCAGGAAACAACAGGTGCTGGAGAGGATGTGGAGAAATAGGAACACTTTTACACTGTTGGTGAGACTGTAAATTAGTTCAACCATTGTGGAAAACAGTGTGGCGATTCCTCAAGGATCTAGAACTAGAAATATCATTTGACCCAGATATCCCATTACTGGGTATATATCCAAAGGATTATAAATCATGCTGCCATAAAGACACATGCACATGTATGTTTATTGCGGCACTATTCACAATAGCAAAGACTTGGAATCAACCCAAATGTCCATCAATGACAGACTGGATTAAGAAAATGTGGCACATATACACCATGGAATACTATGCAGCCATAAAAAAGGATGAGTTCGTGTCCTTTGTAGGGACATGGATGCAGCTGGAAACCATCATTCTCAGCAAACTATCGCAAGAACAGAAAACTAAACCCCGCATGTTCTCACTCATAGGTGGGAACTGAACAATGAGATCACTTGGACACAGGAAGGGGACATCACACACCACGGCCTATTGTGGGGTGGGGGGGAGGGGAGAGCGATAGCATTAGGAGATATACCTAATGTAAATGATGAGTCAATGGGTGCAGCATATACCAACATGGCACATGTATACATATGTAACAAACCTGCACATTGTGCACATGTACTCTAGAACATAAAGTATAATTTTAAAATAAATTTAAAAATAAAAGATAAAAAAAGAGAAGACATTTATGCAGCCAACAGACACATGAAAAAATGCTCATCATCACTGGCCATCAGAGAAATGCAAATCAAAACCACAATGAGATACCATCTCACAGCAGTTGGCATGGCGATCATTAAAAAGTCAAGAAACGATAGGTGCTAGAGAGGATGTGGAGAAATAGGAACACTTTTACCCTGTTAGTGGGACTGTAAACTAGTTCAACCATTGTGGAAGAGAGTGTGGTGATTCCTCAAGGATCTAGAACTAGAAATACCATTTGACCCAGCCATCCCATTACTGGATATATACCCAAAGGATTATAAATCATGCTGCTATAAAGACACATGCACACATATATTTATTGTGGCACTATTCACAATAGCAAAGAAGTGGAACCAACCCAAATGTCCATCAGTGACAGACTGGATTAAGAAAATGTGGCACATATACACCATGGAATACTATGCAGCCATAAAAAAGGATGAGTTCATGTCCTTTGTAGGGACATGGATGCAGTTGGAAACCATCATTCTCAGCAAACTATCACAAGGACACAAAACTAAACACCGCATGTTCTCACTCACAGGTGGGAATGGAACAATGAGAACACTTGGACACAGGAAGGGGAACATCACACACTAGGGCCTGTTGTTGGGTAGGGGGAGGGGGGAGGGATAGCATTAGGAGATACACCTAATGTTAATGACGAGTTAATGGGTACAGCACACCAACATGGCACATGTATACATATGTAACAAACCTGCACGTTGTGCACATGTACCCTAGAACTTAAGGTATAATAAAATAAATAAAATAATTAAAAATTTAAAAAATAAAAATGAAAACAAGAAAATGTCAGCTTTGTTCCAATCCAGTCTTTTTTAATGGCATTTTTATTCTTTCTTTTGTGGCACTTGTCTTCTTTTTTATATACAATATTAGAGGTGTTGTTGCAAACTGCAGAAATATTACTGGATAGAATGGGCACTTTGCCCAGTCCTCAGAAATGTAATTCAGTACAATGTGGTTTCTGTGTATTCTTAGAAGTGGGGAGGATGTAGTGATTAAGAGGCTTTTTTACCCTTTGAAAGGAACCGATTTGCATAGAGCAAGAGGCTTTTTCTCCGGAGGTGGCTACCCCTCCTCTGCACCTAAGCTGTTTTTTTCTCTTTTCTCCACCATGTCAGGAGTTCACATAGCCTTGCAAATACAGGGAGCTTTTTAATGAGGTTTTTTTTTTTTCTCTCTCTCTCTCTTTTGGGAGGCACCTTACTAGGCCAAGTCCCAAATTTACAGGACTTCCTTTCTCTCACTTGTTTGAGGAGGGTCTGGTTCCACAGCTTCACCTTAGCACTCTTATTATGAAAAGGAAGCAATGGAGGAGAAGCCCTGCTGGCTGCTGGCTGCAAATCTGGTGAGGGCAGCCTGGGACTTAATTTAAATGAATCCATGCACCCTCCGGAGGCACCTTTTTGTCCCAAACTCAATTCCAAGCTTCACATTTAAGCCTTAGTAAGGAAAACTAGATCTGAAGGATCCAAAGGCAGGCAACAATGGAAGCCAAGGGGTGCAGAGTAGTGAGTATATTAGTTTGTTATCACGCTGCTAATAAACACATACGCAACACTGGGTAATTAATAAAGAAAAACATGTTCAGTGGACTCACAGTTCCACATGGCTAAGGAGGCCTCACAATCATGGTAGAAGGTGAAGGAGAAGCAAAGGCATGTCTTGCGTGGTGGCAGGCAAGAGAGCATGTGCAGTGGAACTGCACGTTTAGAAAGCCATCAGTTGTCATGAGACTTATTTACTATCACAAGAACAGCATGGGAAAAAGCTGCTCCCATGATTCAATTCCCTCCCACCAGGTCCCTCCCACAACATGTGAGGATTTGGGGAGCTACAATTCAAGATGAGATTTAGGTGGGGACACAGCCAAACCATATTAGGTGGCACAGGGAGTGAGCAAGACTAATTTCTGCTGATGGGGTTCCCACTTCATGGAAGACAGCCAAATTCATATTCATGGCATAGATAAAGTCTAGGAAACTCAAAGTTTACTTGTAGAAGAGAGGATAGGCCAGCGTGTAAGAGAGTGCAGATATTTCTGACCTATATGCCTCTGTGTTACATGGGCGAAGGCTGCATTGGCACCCATGGTCGGCACCTGCTAAGGTCGCTGGGACTCAGAGATATAAGGACAGAAGATAAAAGGGAATGCCATCTTTCTCTCCCTCGTACACCCTGGGTATTTTCTGGGAAGGGAAAGGAACTAAGGGACATCTTTTTTCCCTCTTTCCAGACGGGTAACCAACCATCTTCAGTCTGTGCTTCTCTCAAATGCCTTCTTAATCACTAGGACACCTTTGGGGGGGGAAAAAAAGCACGTTCTTTTTCCTGTTTTTTTCCTCCCTCTCTCCTCTCTTCGTGGATGGGTAATTGAGACTCCATACCTCAGGACACTCCCCTTGAATGCATCCCCCAAACAGGGAAAGTTTAATTTTCCCAAACCTTAAAATACTTCGCTTAAAATTGAAGTGGGAAAAAATTACAATTCTACCTGAGCAATCTCCTGAGGAAGGTATGCAGATAACCTCTTTGTCTGCTCCCACTTCACAGGGCTCCAGGGTCAATAGGACTCCATAGCTCAGGGGAAGGGAACCCAGAAGCCTGACATAGCAACGTGTAAACATTTTTTCCAGTCAGGCTTCTGGCCTCTCTCTCCCTGTGCAAACCAATTGAATGAATGGTATAAATCACTGCTTATATCTATTGCAAAGTTTGACTAATGGTATAAAAGGATTTATGAGGCTAGTTGTAAGCTGTAGCCAATCTGGTGCCCTTTGTATGACTTTCTGTATGATTCTGTTACAAGGAGAAATACCTTAGAATAGAACACAGGCTTAGGACTCCATAAGCCCACTAGCAAACTGGTCAGTAACAAACTTTGCTGAAGGTCTCTGAAACAAAAAACTGGATGAGGTTTCCCTCTTGTATGTCCTTGGGAGCTTGACCTTGTCACCACATGGTATACTTTCTTTTGGTCTCTGCCACTTTACAATGGTGGCCCACATTAAATCCTGGCTTAAGGAAATGAGTACTTTCTGGTTAATAACTATGTGACTTTTGCAATTTGCTGATGTTTTTCCCCTCCATAAACAACTTTCGGCTTCCTTTTAAAAATCTTCCTTTCTTTGAGCTATCTTTAAAGATTCTAGATTTTGTAAAAACTGCTTATCACCTCTTTGCAAATACCTCGTACACTCATGGTTAAGTCATAACCTTAGTTGAGGCTTGTTGGCTTCACCTGTAAGGTTACTTCTGGCAAAGTTCAAAAGCCAGAAATATGGGCCGCTTGACCTGGCTAAAGTTGGGTGATAAGTGTCATGCACGTCCGTGTGAAGAGACCGCCAAACAGGCTTTGTGTGAGCAATAAAGCTTTTTAATCACCTGGGTGCAGGCAGACTGAGTCCGAAAAGAGAGTCAGTGAAGGGAGATAAGGGTGGGGCCGTTTTATAGGATTTGGGTAGGTAAAGGAAAATTCCAGTCAAAGGGGGGTTGTTCTCTGGCGGGCAGGAGTAGGAGTCACGAGGTGCTCAGTGGGGGAGCTTTTTGAGCCAGGATGAGTCAGGAAAAGGAATTTCACAAGGTAATGTCATCGCTTAAGGCAAGGACCGGCCATTTTCACTTCTTTTGTAGTGGAATATCATCAGTTAAGGCTGGGCAGGGCATTTTCACTTCTTTTGTGATTCTTCAGTTACTTTAGGCCATCTGGGCGTATATACGTGCAAGTCACAGGGGATGCGGACGTGCAAGTCACAGGTGAATACATGCAAGTAACAGCGGATGCGGACTTGCAAGTCACAGGGGATGTGATGGCTTGGGTTGGGCTCAGAGGCCTGACAATAAGGAATGTAAAAGGATGTTTTTGAGAGCGCTATGGTTAAAAGTCAGCTTAATTAAAAGGGATAACTGAGATATAGCTATACTTAAAATGGCTTTATGTCTTTTATCTTCTTGGATCTTTCTTGCTGGAAAAAGTTTTTTTTTTTTTCTTTCTTCTCAGTCAACTGACTTATTTTTCCCCATTTTGTCTTGCCACTCTTAATGCACACATGAGATAACTTCTGATAGCCTGGGGCTGCTTGGGAAAAACAGAAGATGCCATAGGTCCCATTTCGGAAAAAAACAAAAACAAAAACCTGTTTTACTCATGGAACACCAAGAATTAAAAGTGGATAGATCACTCTCAAAATTTGTTTTTGTTTTCCAGCTCAACCTGCTTATTAGGCCCCTGGAAACTTCGTGTTTTCCTAGCCCTGTTTCTTGAAGGTCTCCACCCTAAGGCCAGTAATCCAATTAGGAGATTGGCAAATGAAAAATCTCGTAACTACTGGATCTTCTGCTGTTGTTATGCCCAGACCGTTTATTCCCCGAAGAAGACCACCAGAGTCCAGAGTCAAAGCTAAGCAGCAAGGATCTTTATTACAGGTTCGAACCTGGAACTCTCCCTCGCTCGTGAAACGAGACGGGCAGGAGAGCTCTCCCACTGAGCTCCGAGCAGTGTTATATAGTCTAAGAAAAGTGGGCATAGAGTTATTATACAAATCAGATATATGATTGGCTAGTGTTTGAACAAGGCGATTTGGCTAACTATGATTGGTTCCCGCCATTTCTGATATTTTGGTTCAAACTTTGAGGCGGGAGAGCAGGTTTATGGGCAGCAAGAGTTTATCTTACTTAAACACGTCTTGTGACCTTGCCTCAGAACTTACAAAATCTCTGGTACGTGCAAAACAAAATCTCTGGTACGTGCAGAAAACCAGGTACTCACAGAACTTACGAAATCTCTGGTATGTGCAAAGATTAGAGAGCAGAACAAGGGTGTAGCAGGTAGGGGGCGGGTACACATCTATCTTTGTGTCCTTTCACTGTCTGTCTCTGTAGTTGTATATTTGTTATGTATGTAATGTTGATATAAAAAAGCTCTAATTAATTGGCCTAGAGAAAAATAAGTGATTAGATCAAATATTTTTAAAGGAAAAATAGAAGCTGCAGTGCCTTTTAGTTCACATAACTCTAATCTTTGAAAAACAAAAGCAATTTTAAAGATTATTGGTAAAATACAAATATCTTCAAAATGTAAATATGTCGTCTAAATTACACAGGTTCAAAAGTAGGTTTCCTGTATGTTTTAAGGTTATAAACTGCTTCTTTGACTTTTGAAAACTGTTACACTTGCCTGCTTAACAATTTGGTAAGGACTGGGGACATATGGAGGTAACCACAACCCTAACTATGCTAGAAAGAGTCAGATCCTATCTATATCTAGTACATAATTACAATAACTTACCAAGTTTTACACTAAAATGAACACTTGCTAAGAGTTACCATTATAACATGTAATTGAGAGTACTGAAAATAGATTTTCAGGCAAGGTGTTTAAGGAAAGTAAAATGTGTTTTTAGTAGATTATAAGAAGGCAGGGCAATGTAAATTTTTGCTTACTTTGGAGGGTTACAAGATTGTTTTAAATTAAATAAGATAAAGCTAAAGGTTTGAACAAGTTGTGGAAGGTTTGTAAAAATTAATCTTGTAAAAGAAATTCTGTGCATGAACAATTGAGTAAATTCAAAAGGATATTATTTGTTTTTTCCATAAATTGAGCACCAGAATAAAAAAAAAACAACAAGGTTTTTTAAGGCACTGATCTGCTTTTTAACAAAAATTTGTAAAGTATTATAAAAAGTTTATAGGAATCTCACCTCATGGTCAAACTGGTTAAGACTGGATTGAATTGTCTGTGAGGTTTCATTAAAAAATTGGGGTTGACATTAATAGTAGAACAATGTAAGGGTGAAATTTGGCTTTCTCTGTTTTGAGAAAGATTTTCTGTAAAAAGAGTTTTGCAAGATTTTCATGTAATATTAAAAGATAATGAATGATTTTTATTTGCCTTGCAAATAAACTACCAAAAAAGGAAGAGAAAGACAAGAGACAGATTGTTTGGAAAGCCAAGTCTTCCTTCTTAATAAGTAAAGTTTAAAGAAATTTTTTGAGCCATCATTTTTGCTAAATAAGTGACTTATGATAATCTGGAATTCAATTTCACAATATCAAGTGTTTTAATCTTATAACGTGTTTAGTTACATGGGATTGTCAAAATAAAAATATTGTTTAACCTTCTTCAGGCTATATTTTAGTGAATAAAATTAATATATTCTCCAAAATTTTATGAGATTTCTAAAATTCTAATGTCTGAGTATATGCTATCAATCATAATTGGGGTTATTATGTTAGGTTATTGTAAACCACAGAAATGACCAAATTCCTTTGTCAATCATGTTTTTAACTGTGACTACCCGAAAACATTTTGTCATTCACGGACGATTGTTGTCTTGTTTGATCTTTTTCAAAAGATGGTTTATAATCAGTTATGGAACTTTGAGGGGTGCTCTTAAATGCAGATTTCTGATAACTTTGCAGATTGTGACATTGGAATAAAGGAAAACAGGACTCATGAACAACTAAAATACTCATGAATATCAATCAGAACAAGAGTTAACTGAATGCACTGAACTAATAGAAAGCTAAAGTAATCTTTTCTAACTTTTTGCTTTAAATGTTGCTAATCCTTCATTTTTTCAAAGTCAGGAAAACGTATTTTGATCTATTTACAGCATTTAAAAATTGAGTAAGGTATACTTCTGTGAACAAAATTTGGAACATATTCATTTCTCTCTGCCTGTTTTCTCCAGAATTTGGAAACTACTTGTGAGTATTCTCAACTTATGGCAATATAGTTATTTGAAAAAGTACAGTAAAATTTTATTTCTTTTCCAACAAGATGCAATTGGAGAAACTGGTTGTTTTACCAAGGCTTTGACTGGGAAGGTGTGCTTTCCTTTAAGGAATCAAACTTGACTTAGCCAATAAAAGCCCCTTGGGGAAACTGGCCTAATATCTTGTCTATACAGTCCCTGTACAGGGTTCCTAACCTGTGGTGAGTGAGGAAGGTTACTTTCTAACTGGCCAAATGGCTACACATACTTTCCCAAAGTAACCAAGGCAAGGTCAAAACCTTTACTGATTGGTTTCCAAAACCACTTGGCTTCCCCCATTCCTTGGACCTTTATTCATTGTCATTTTTTCTTTTAATATTTGGTCTTTGCCTTTTTAATGCTCTCATTAAGGTTATATCTTCCATACTACAACAATTCCATCTTCAGATGATTATGCAATCCTAATACTGGCCTGCAACAGCAACTTCAATTTACATGGGGACTCTTAATGGAATCTGGCCTTCCCACCCATAAATGAGTTTTTCATGACACTTCATTCCTTTTTCATGAAAGAGAGCAAGAAAGGGAAAAACACAACCTATTCTATCAATTCCCCCTTTCAGCAGGAAGTATTCACAAAGACTTGATGCCCCTCTTCACTGTGCTGCTTTCCCTTTCTTGAGACCACAATAGGCAGCAGGTAAACATGATCGTGGGGGAATATAAATGGTCAAAAAATTTGCCAAGGTACTTATCGGGGGAAAATGAGGATAGCAAAAATCACCTGGTGACCATCAAGCAGGCCACCCAGAGACAAATCTCCTTATCTGAGGAATTTAGAAATATAATGAAGACAGCAAAAACTCTCAGGGGACTATCAAGCAGGCCATCTGGAGACAAAAACTTCTTATGGGAGAAATTTATAAGTAATTAGACTTCCCTATTATCTAAACTTGGCACCTGGTCCTATGCCTCTTTCAACTTAAAATTTATAAGTAACTAGAATTTCTATACATCTCTGGAATGTATGCATGCCAAAACTCATTGTGCAAACCCTTGCTGACGTTAAGGTACCAAAATGTCTACAACTGTAATCATTTATCATGTAAATTACCATTCAGCTCCGACTGTAAGGTCCATAGATGCTCCTAAGGAAAATCCACCATGGTGCACTCAGTCCTCTCTTTCTGAGGCACCCAGCTGCTCTCTTCTGCAGCATTCTTTCTTTCTGATAAAACTTTCCTTTTTCAAACCTATACTGTCATTGGTAAATTCTTACCAACACACAAGTCAACCACTTCCTGATGCCAGGGCTGTGGCATCTTGCCCAGCAATGCCTACATCAGAAAAGTATGAAATCTTCAAATAAGCAACCTAACAATACATCATAAAGAACTAGAAAAGCAAGAGTAAAACAAACTTAAAATGAGTAAAAGAAAAGAAATAATAAAGACTAGAGCATAAATAAATGAAATTGAAATAATTAAAAAATACAAAAAAAATCAATAAAATGGAAAGTGTTTTTGAAAAGATAAAATTGACAAACCTTTAACCAGACTGAGAAAAAAAGGGAGAAGACTAAAATAAAAGAAAATAAAATGAAAAGAGAGAAATTAAAACTGGTACTTCCAGAAACTTAAAGGATTATTAGAGGTTATTATGAGCAACTATACAACAATAAATAGGAAAACCTAAAAGAAATGGATAAGCATATAATATACCATGATTGAATCATGAAAAAAATCCCAAACCTAAATAGACCAATGACAAGTAACAAGATTGAAGCCATAATAAAATGTTTCCCATCAAAGAAAAGCCTGAGACCTGATGGCTTCCCTGCTAAATTCTACCAAACATTTAAAGAAGAACTAATGCCAACTCTACCCAAACTATTCCCAAAAAATTGAGGAAGAGAGAATACTTCTAAACTCATTCTATGAGGTCAATATTGCCCTGATACCAAAACCAGACAAAGACACAACAGAAACAGGAACACAAAAAGAAAAGAAAAGAAAGATACAGGCTGTAAACCAAAAATAAAAGTTGAAGGCCTCTGCGAACATCTGAATGGACTCCCTCCTCAGCCAGGGCACCCAAAAATTCATCCTGAAAAACTGGCCATGACAGGAAGTGGGAGTTAAACATACCTCATAATACCCCTCCAGCATTAACATCGACACAGACCCTAAGTCTGATAAGAAACATTTACAGTCTATTCTCTCTAAAGTCTGCTACTTGAGGCTTCATCTCCATGACAAATCCTAGTATTTCACAACGCTTTATCATAACCCATTCATTTTTATTGATAACTCTTTCAACCAATTGCCAATCAGAACATGTTTAAATCTACATATGACCTGATATCCCCACCCCCTCACCCCACTCCCCACTTCAGCTTGTTCTACCTCTCCAGATTGAACCAATGTAAATCTTATATGTATTATCTCCCTAAAATGTATAAAAGCAAGCTGTACCCTGACCACCTTGGGCACATGTCATCAGGACCTCCTGAGGCTGTGTCATGGGTGCATTCTTAACCTTGGCACAATAAGCTTTCTAAATTGACTGAGATCTGCCTCAGATATTTAAGGTTCACAAATTGGTGACCAATGGAAGGACACTGAGTGGAGATGGCCCTGACCTTTTTTTATTTTTTATTTATTTTTTTTAGACGGAGTCTCGCTCTGTTGCCTAGGCTGGAGTGCAGTGGTGTGAACTTGGCTCACTGCAAGCTCTGCCTCCCGGGTTCACGCCATTCTCCTGCCTCGGCCTCTAGAGAAGCTGGGACTACAGGCACTCCCCACCACGCCTGGCTAATTTTTTGTATTTTTAGTAGAGACAGGGTTTCACCGTGTTAGCCAGGATGTTCTCGATCTCCTGACTTTGTGATCTGCCCACCTCGGCCTCCCAAAGTGCTGGGATTACAGGCATCAGCCACTGCTCCAGGCCAGCCCTGACCTTTAACAAATCCCCTATCAGTGCTTGGTACCAGCTTGAGCTATCTTTATGGCTCAAACCAATAGAACAATTTGCTGAGGCCTGGGAGCTTTCCTTCCTCCAGGGAATCCCTGATCTTCCAAAATTTGGTTCATATCCAAAGTTTATTTTGCTGTGCAACTCATTTTCTGGAGTTTTACTTGCTTTCAACAAGGAAGGGAAGTTTTTCTGCTTTTATGACAAAGAAGACAGGTAACTCCTTTCTGGGGATTGAGTTTCCTTCCAATAAGGAAGGTAAGCTTGAGCTTTTTCCTGCTTCGAAAATGGTAGAGAACAGTCTTCAGCCTGAGATCCATTCCTAGGTAAGTAGCTGAATTAGGTTTTGTCTTGGCTAAAGTTAGGATTAACAACCAGCTTGTCTTAATTTCTCCTTATTTTTAGAACACTCAGTAATCATATTTTTGTGTTATTTTGTCATTGTTTATTCTGCTCTTTCTTCCATCAAATTTCACCAACTCTACCTGACTTGGTCAAATCCGAATGAGGATTCCAAATTATGTGGTATAAGCCTCTGAATTTGATAAAATTTCTCACAGCTGCAAAAGAAACAAAACAACACAAAACAAAATCGTGTACTTTCTGTGTTTGCTTCCTGTCTTAAAAAAATATTTTTTTTGTTTACTTTGGTTCCACCTTATTTCTCCTTTCTCTTTTGCCATCTTTGGTACCAAGAAAATTCTAGAGAAGGCTTCTAATGACTGAACTTAAAGAACTCAGAACAAAGTTGCCACTCACTTCTTTTTGGGGTACTCTGTTTTCTCTGTGGAGTTTCAGGAGTCATGGGCAGATTCTTCTTAGATCTAAATGTCTGCTTTCCTGTATTGTGTTACCTGACATATTTGGCTTTTGGATGTACCAGATATTACCTTGTACTGTAAGAGGATTTGTCCTTGGTATGTGTAATGGCAGAAAATTGCTACAAAGTTAGGGGTGGCTGAGGACAATTTATAGGAAGTTGTCTTAGCTGTTTTTTTTTTCTTTTCTTTTCCTCCTAGGAAGTTGTTGTTTAAGATCCTAATTTTAATATAATGGTACATTCTAAAGAGTCTTCTCCATTGCCTTCTCTCCTGAAATTAATCTTGATTCACTTGTCTGAGCATTTGTGTGAGGAACCGAACTGTCACTTTTGTGGATAAATGAAAGACTGAGTTTTCTCAGCTCCAAAGAGAAAAGACATTTTGCTCCTCCCAGCCCAAAGGCATCTCTGGGTGAATGAAGGCCAAGTGGGTTTGTCTGGGGGTTGACCTCCCATGACGTGCAGTGACCCTATAGGAAATCCCCAACAAAGTTAGTTTAAAAAGGCTCTTCCAGGAAGCATATATAGGAGCTGGTCATTCTGTGCTTTGAGCCCTCTTGGAGGTGCTAGATCTTTGGAGAGAGAAACTGAGACACATAAGAGGGTAGAAATGACTCAATGGTGAAACACTGTCGAGTCCCACCCACAGACAGCACACTTCAACCCACTCCACTAAATTCTAGGCCACAAATAATCTTCTAACAACAACAAAAAGAACAAGGAGAATGATCTTTCAGACACTACATTGGTTTTATGGCACTTCTACTTGCAGTGTTTGTGTAAAATGGACATATTATGGTCTTTTAGTGCACAATTACATCAAGGAAATCTCAGAGCCCAAAGTTTGACCTGCAACTATTAAGTTCCTAAGTTCTCTATCTTTCTGCATTTTTTTCTGCCTACTCTAAGTCTGTTGTTCCTTTTCTACTGAGATAAAATACACTGTTTGCATCCATTTCTTTTTGTTATTGTTTTTGCAAACCAATGAGTTTTTATTAAAATCTTATGGCCGTAATTCTAAAGTAAAAGCTATAGAATCTTTGTATGAGGGTGTATTTGTGTGTTTATGTGCATAAACATGCGTTTTCTTATGTGCTTTTGGCAACAAGATACCAAATTTGGCTTAAACTTAGAGTACTCATAAATTAAATAATAAGCTTAACTGCTTTTTAAGTTCACATTATTTAAGTAAAATCTCTAATAATCTAGCTGTAAAATTATTGGTAAAGTAATATTAGAAATGTCTTCAGAATTTTTATTAATAGCATACATTTTTGTTTATATTTATTGATCAAGAGATTTTATATTTATCCCTGCCAAATACTATAAGGTGTCAAATTTGGCGTGTTATTAAACTATAAGCCCAGCCCAAAACAGAATGTTCTTTGCTTGTGTAATGTTTGATAAATAAGACATTAATATTAATTTAATGAAAAGAGCTAAATCTTGAATTATTTGGCAAAATAATCAAATATTTAATGTCAACGTTCTTACTTAGGTAGACATTTGAAATTCGCAGGCTATAAAATGATTCATAGGAAAAGAAATTTAAGTGATGACTATCACAGTTTTTATAAATAATTTAGGTAAACTATTGAAATAAAATAATTAGGTAAATCTAATGGGGTAAGTACTTGTAGACAAGCATTATAATCTAGAATCAAAAGTTAAATTAAATAGTAGGTACTTCATTAATTATCTGGGTAATTTACAATTAGAAAATTCTATTGTAGAAAAATATTCTAACATAATGTGTGTTCTTGTTAAAAGTTGAATATTTTTTGTCTAATTAAAAGCTTACTTAAAGGTTTTGTATAAAACAAGGTAAAAGGAACCAGGAAATAAAAAAGATGCAAAGAAAGTTATAGAAATAAAGAAGTATTTTTGGTAAGAAAGCTTACAAGAAAAGGAATTTATGTGAGAGACTTACATGGTGAATTTTTGTCCTAAAATAAAATAACTGAGTTGTTCAACAAGGAGGGATATTTAGAACAAACCAGAAAGTCCAAGCATTTCATGAATGGTCTAAGTCTTAATAAAGTTAGTATAAAAGGAATTTATAAAAATGTTCTGTGATTAATTGGCTATAATTTTAAAAAATTATAATAAAGAGTTTTTCTAAAAAATTGGACTTTATTATTAAAAATGCACTTTTTAAATTATACTTTAGGTTCTAGGGTACATGTGCACAACATGCAGGTTTGTTACATATGTATACATGTGCCATGTTGGTGTGCTGCACCCATTAACTCATCATTGACATTAGTTATATCTCCTAATGCTATCCCTCTCCCCTCCCCCCACCCCACAATAGGCCCTGGTGTGTGATGTCCCCTTCCTGTGTCCAAGTGATCTCATTGTTCAATTCCCACCTATGAGTGAGAACATGCGGGGTTTAGTTTTCTGTTCTTGTGATAGTTTGCTGAGAATGATGGTTTTCAGCTGCATCCATGTCCCTATGAAGGACATGAACTCATCCTCTTTTATGGCTGCATAGTATTCCATGGTGTATATATATGTGCCACATTTTCTTAATTCAGTCTGTCATTGACAGACATTTGGGTCAATTCCAAGTCTGTGCTATTGTGAATAGTGCCGCAATAAACATACGTGTGCATGTGTCTTTATAGCAGCATAATTTATAATCCTTCGGGTATATACCCAGTAATGGGATGGCTGGGTCAAATGGCATTTCTAGTTCTAGATCCTTGAGGAATCGACACGCTGTCTTCCACAATGGTTGAACTAGTTTACAGTCCCACCAACAGTGTAAAAGTGTTCCTATTTCTCCACATCCTCTCTAGCACCTGTTGTTTCCTGACTTTTGAATGATTGCCATTCTAACTGGTGTGAGATGGTATCTCGTTGTGGTTTTGATTTGCATTTCTCTGATGGCCAGTGATGATGAGCATTGTTTCATGTGTCTGTTGGCTGCATAAATGTCTTCTTTTGAGAAGTGTCTGTTCATATCCTTTGCCCACTTTTTGATGGGTTTGTTTTTTTCTTGTAAATTTGTTTGAGTTCTTTGTAGGTTCTGGAAATTAGCCCTTTGTCAGATGAGTAGATTGCAAATATTTTCCCATTCTGTAGGTTGCCTGTTCACTCTGATGGTAGTTTCTTTTGCTGTGCAGAAGCTCTTTAGTTTAATTAGATCCCATTTGTCAATTTTGGCTTTTGTTGCCATTGCTTTTGGTGTTTTAGACATGAAGTCCTTGCCCATGCCTATGTCCTGAATGGTATTACCTAGGTTTTCTTCTAGAGATTTTATGGTTTCAGATGTAACATTTAAGTCTCTAATCCATCTTGAATTAATTTTTGTATAAGATGTAAGGAAAGGAATCCAGTTTCACCTTCCTTTATATGGCTAGCCAATTTTCCCAGCACCATTTATTAAATAGGGAATCCTTTCTCCATTTCTTGTTTTTGTCAGGTTTGTCAATGATCAGATAGTTGTAGACATGTGGTATTATTTCTGAGGGCTGTGTTCTGTTCCATTGGTCTATATCTCTGTTTTGGTACCAGTACCATGCTGTTTTGGTTACTGTAGCTTTGTAGTATAGTTTGAAGTCAGGTAGCATCATGCCTCCAGCTTTGTTCTTTTGGCTTAGGATTGTCTTGGCAATGTGGGGTCTTTTTTGGTTCCATATGAACTTTAAAGCAGTTTTTTCCAATTCTGTGAAGAAAGTCATTGATAGCTTAATGGGGATGGCATTGAATCTATAAATTACCTTGGACAGTATGGCCATTTTCCCAATATTGATTCTTCCTGTCTATGAGCATGGTATGTTCTTCCATTTGTTTGTGTCCTGTTTTATTTCATTGAACAGTGGTTTGTAGTTCTCCTTGAAGAGGTCCTTGACATCCCTTGTAAGTTGGATTCCTAGGTATTTTATTCTCTTTGAAGCAATTGTGAATCAGAGTTCACTCATGATTTGGCTCTCTATTTGTCTGTTATTGGTGTATAAGAATGCTTGTCATTTTTGCACATTGATTTTGTATCCTGAGACTTTGCTGAAGTTGCTTATCAGCTTAAGGAGATTTTGGACTGAGACATTGGGGTTTTCTAGATATACAATCATGTCATCTACAAAGAGGGACAATTTGACTTCCTCTTTTCCTAACTGAATACCCTTTATTTCTTCTCCTGCCTGATTACCCTAGCCAGAACTTCCAACACTATGTTGAATAGGAGTGGTGAGAGAGGGCATCCCTGTCTTGTGCCAGTTTTCAAAGGGAATGCTTCCAGTTTTTGTCCATTCAGTATGATATTGGCTGTGCATTTGTCATAAATAGCTCTTATTATTTTGAGATGAATACCGAATTTATTGAGAATTTTTAGCACGAAGTGCTGTTGAATTTTGTCGAAGGCCTTTTCTGCATCTATTGAGATAATCATGTGGTTTTTGTCTTTGGTTCTGTTTATATGCTGGATTATGTTTATTGATTTGCATTTTTTTTTTTTTTTGAGACGGAGTCTTGCTCTGTAGCCCGGGCTGGAGTGCAGTGGCCAGATCTCAGCTCACTGCAAGCTCCGCCTCCCGGGTTCAAGCCATTCTCCTGCCTCAGCCTCCCGAGTAGCTGGGACTACAGGCGCCCGCCACCTCGCCTGGCTAGTTTTTTGTATTTTTAGTAGAGACGGGGTTTCACCATGTTAGCCAGGATGGTCTCGATCTCCTGACCTCGTGATCTGCCCGTCTCGGCCTCCCACAGTGCTGGGATTACAGGCTTGAGCCACCGCGCCCGGCCGATTTGCATATGTTGAACCAGCCTTGCATCCCAGGGATGAAGCCCACTTGATCATGGTGGATAAGCTTTTTGATGTGCTGCTGGATATAAGTATATATAAAAAATATACTTATATAAAACTAAAGAATTGGTTAAAACAAGATTTTATTTAAAAACAATGAGTTGCTCTTAATGCAAGAAGCTTTTAATTTTTAAATTCTATAATATTTCCATTTGAAATTATTCAGATTGATATCTCAGAAGCTCTACCCTGCTGCTTCTCTCTTTTGGGAAAGCTTGGCATGGTAACTCTCTCCTTCAACTTTCAGGGTAATGTTTTATTTATTAATAATCTAAAATAAAGGAGAAGATTTTTGAAAACAACCAGATTAAAATCTTTTGAATTTGTTTTTGTCTGCATGTCTGTTTTATCTGTATGTTTATATGTGTCATGTGGAATTAATTTTTACTATTAGACTATATGAAAGAGCTCTAATCATTCAACTTAAGGAAAAGTAAGAGCTTATGAGACTGATAGAAGCTAGCTCAGATGATTTTTAATTCACATGACTTTGGCAATGTTTGGTAATATTAATATGGTAAATTTAATATCCAAATTATCTCTAATAGTTTAAAATCTTAAAGTCATGTTAAGTAACCTCTGGTTTTTTTTCCACTGGGAATTTGGGTTACTAAAAGTTAAAATACTAGGAGCATAAAAAGTGTTTTGGGTGAAGTTTATAAAAAAACAAGGATGTGGTTTTTGCTAAAGAAAATGTAATACTTCTTCTTAGTTCAGAGACTATTTAAGATTCACTTGAAAATGAAGAAAAATTATACAAATAAAACTAAATGGTTAAAAATTAAAGTTAAGCCAGGGCAACAAAAGTTACCTCTGAGACCCGTGGTTACCAACAAGATAGTCACTGTTGGGCAAGGACAAAACCAAGTAACTATTAAAACCAGAGGGTATAATGTAAAGGAATTGTTCCATTTTGTAGACTGGTATCATTAGCTGCTTGAGAAACCTTTACTATAATAGATTGTAAAAGTAACCACTTTAAGGACAAAATCCTTAATTTTAAATGTTAAGAAACGAAAGCTTATTTGGGTTAATGCAGGACCCACTATTCAACAATCACTGATGACTATATGTGATCCAAATGAACAGAAGGTTTTTCCTGAAAGAACAGCCTAGTGGATCATATAAATGCCACTGTAAGGTCTGTTTGCCCTGAGAACGGGACTGTTCAACTCTTTCTATAAAATAACAAGTGAAACACCCAAGATGAAGCAATAAGATGCTTCATATGCAAGTTATGTGGGACTGGCTTTACGATGGCTGGGATATTCTCCCATCAAGTATGCCTATTACCCAGGTCATGGTAAATTTGGAGGTTAAGGGGGCCCCTTTTACATGGGTACCTCTCCCACAGAATCATAAGACTGTTTGAGAAGCCTTATAAAATTTGCTGTCCCTCATGGGTCTTACAGATGCTTAAAGAACATTGGGGTAATTAACAGTGGAAAAAAAAATAGAGGGAAAAAAAGGAGTCAAAGGACTCATCCCAGAGGATGATAGAAATTTTATTTTATTGTTATTCACTATCTGCCCCAATTGAAACATTAAAAAAAAAAAATCAGAAGGCAAAGGTTATCAAGAGAAAGCTGCCATTGCCTGGAGCAATGGTGTGATAAATTAAAATAAAAAAACTGACAGAACAGCCTGTGTCCCTGGGCTCCTCCTCCTCCTGCTGGGAATCCAAACCCTTTTTCACCAGGAAAGGTAACATGATCTGGGGGTTGAAAAGAAAAGTTCCTGGGACCAGAACATTAAAAACACAGGTTAATAGAATTATGACATTTGAGATATTTAAACAGACTTTATGTAAGGTAGTGGTGACCCCTTTACCTAAAAGGTCTTATGAAAATGGGTATTGTATCTAACTGGGAGATATTTCCTCTGTTTAGTACTATAAAACTGAAGGCATGTCAATCTGCTCTTTGAGAAATATTAGTTGGACACACTAAATGGGAACTAGTAAGATTATTTGAACCCACAAAACATAGGGCAGAAGCTGGAATGCTAGTTGGGACAAATTCTCCACTTTATAGCCTTTTGTGGAATATTTATTGGGGTGTACGGCAAAAGACAGTGAGTTCTTCCCAAAAACAACTACTGGACTGGATAATTTCCACTTAAGGGACATTTACAGCCATGCTATGGAATGTTAACTGAAGCTACTCGTATGCTAATGGAAATAATGGTGTCCAAAAGAGTTCCACGATAAAATAAAAGTGGTTTACATAGGATCATGCTACCTGGGGATACAAGGAGATACTTCTGAGAAGCGAGCCTCTTTTCTCTCTTGGACTGATTCTAATTATGTGAGGAGCTGCTATATTTTGCAGTGTCTGATAGACAGCTCTCATGAGCTCTTTGGCATATAAATGGCAATTTCAAGGTGAACAAACCTCTTGCCCAGAAACCTGCTGCTCTGGTTAAAGAAGGGTCAAAATTTTGCTTCTTTTAAGTTATTTATATTAATAGTTTAGATCATTTGGGTGGAGTGTGTTATTGTAAGCAAATTAATATTTTTCTCTGAGTTCTCTAAAATTCAGATTGTGATTTTATGACAATACAGTTATTTGCATAAGTTTAGTAAGAGTCTTTTAGAACTGAACAATTGGAGACACTGGCTATTTTACCATGACTTTGACTGAAATAGCATATTTTTAGGTAAAGTTCCAGCAAAGCCAACTTAAAAGTAGCCTATTGAGGACTAAACTCTGATTATTTATCTTGCCCAAATTCCTGCCTAAGGGGTCTAGAGAGTCATGCCCTACAAACCATAAATTCTCATCAGATGGGTTTTATTTGACCCTGTGTATTGTGACTTATTTTCAATCTGACTCTGGCATAACATTATGAGACAAGGAAAAAAAATTTAGCCTCAAAATATATTTTGTTGCCATACCTTGAAATTGCCCTGGAAAGTCTCTTGTGGGAAAAATCCACGTTCTATAGATAATTCCCTTCCCCCTTTGTTTTCCTTCCTTTTCAAATCCAGGAGATAATCAACTAAGAGCCAGGCACTCTTTTAGGTCCAATTTTACATTTTACGACCTGCTGTCTCTCTGAAGTCTGCTATCTGAGAGGTTCCTCTGCACAATAAAACTTGGTCTGCACAATCCTTTATCTTAACCTGAACATTCCATTCCATCATCCCAGGTCTTCAGATAAACTCAACCAATTGTCAACCAGAAAATGTTTAAATGTATCTATAGCCTGAAAGCACCCGCTTTGAGTTGTCCTGCCTTTCTGAACCAAACCAATGTATTTCTTAAATGTATTTGATTGATATCTCATGCCTCCCAAAATATATAAAACCAAGCTGTACCCCGACCACTTTCGGCACAAGTTCTCAGGCCCTCCTGAGGGCTGTGTCATGGGCCATGGTCACTCATATTTGGCTCAGAATAAATCCCTTCAAATATTTTACAGAATTTGACTCTTTTCATTGACAATAATCTGGCACCCAAACACATTGGGCCTCAGAGAAGACTCAGGATCCCAAAGGAGTTGCCCCAAACCAGAGCTAAGTTACCATCAGGGGCCCACTGAAGCCTCACTGAGTTCGAGTTTCTCCTCGAGTGGAGCTGGTAAGTCCTCCTGAGCCCCGGACCTCCCATTTTGGTTGATGGTCCTTGATTTATTCTGAGCTGGTTTTTTTCTCTCTCTTTTCTCCTAGGAAGTTGGTTAAAATCTCAATATTAGTTTCAGAGGTGCGTTCAAAAGGGTCTTTCTCCATTGCCTTTTCTCTCAAAATTAATCTCGATTGGCTTGTCTGTGCGCACTTCGCATGAGAAAGTAAACTATTATTTTTCATAAGAAAATGAGAGACTGAGTTCCTCAGCTCTAAAGAGAAAGGGCACTTTGCTCCTCCCAGCTGAAAGGTGCCCTTGGGTGACTGGGAGATTGATCCCCCGTGACGTATAGTGGCCCTATAGGAAACTCCCCAGCAAATAGTAATTTTTAAAAGCTCATCCAAGAAACTCATATAAGGGCTGATCACCTGGCGTTTTGAGCCCTCTCAGAGGTGATAGACCTCTGAAGAAAGAAACTGAGACACGTAAGAGGGTAGAAATGACTCAGTGGTGACACACTGTAGAGTCCTGCCCACAAGTAGCACATATCGATAAACCACACAAAAACCTTAAACCACAGGTCAGTTCCTCTTTAAAAAAAAAAAAAAAAAAGAGTGAAAGAGGGGATGGGAAATTAACCCTCCAAAAAAGAAGAAAGTCAAGGAAAGCAGCACCCTATGGGCACCCCAGCTGGGTTTATGTTTAATGATTATGGTGCCTTTACTTGCAAGTATTTATGCAAATGTGCAGATCTTACTAAAGATGACCTAGGTTTAAGGTTTCCAAAATAGGAAACTTTCGATATCCCTAAACTGGTTTTTCTGCATGCTAGATAGGAAAATTAGGCTCCCAAATCAAAGAAAATGAATGGGAATCATACTTTAGCTGGCACCTAGAATCATCCAAAAGAGGGAACAATAAGCTTGCCTCTCTTCATGAAGTTGATAAAATAAATTTTTGAAACCGTCTCAGATTTAAAGAAATTAGTAAAAGCCACTTCTGAAATCAGTAAGACTCCAGAAACTCTCTCCCCTTCTGCTCCTCCTGACCCTTTGCTCTCTGAACTTCCTTATCCGGACAATTTCATTTTTCCTCCTCCTTCCCCTACTTCCTTACCTCGAGCCACAGGGGGACCAGAAATGGCCAGAGAAAATAATATAGTAGTTGCTCCTTTTAGAGTAAAACCCACAGGCAGAGGGGGTCCTAACATGATATATACCCCCTGGACCAAATCAGAGTTAAAAGCCCTAGTATATGGATTCCCCAATCCGACCAAAGGTCCCTTTGGGTTTGCTAAGGCCATTCAATTAATGCTTAAGACTTATGATCCAGAGTTCTCTGAACTATGTCAGCTGATTGAATCACTGGTCCCCCAAAACAAAACTGAAGAATGGTTTAGAGTAGCAGATTGAAAACAGCCATTAGAAGATTTTGATGAACTAGATGCAACTGGAAGGGAGAAATCCAGAGAGCTTTGCAATCGCCTTTGTGAAACTATACCACAGATATTCCCCAAGGTTATAGATTGGGCAAAGGTGCAACAATGTAAAATATGCCCAAATGAAACCGTGTCTGATTTCTATATCAGGTTGGAAAAGGCATTCAAATGGTTCTCAGGAATACCTCCTGAAAACTTTGAGCATGGTAGAAGTGACACCTTACTAAATTCTGGGTATATTTAAGGTTTACGTAAGGAGTTAGCAACCCTAATAAAGAGGAATAATGTGGCTTGGGCTTCCTTGTCCACTAGCCACCTAGTCACCCTAGCTGACCAGGTGTCACAAACAATCATTAAAAAAGAAAAGGAAACAGTCTTTAAAATTATGAGTTTACAACTCGGTAACCAAGTTGGGAGTTTGCAAAGATCTCTTGGTCCCCAGAGATCTAAGCAACCCCAAGAGGAAGCAATTTGCCACTATTGCAAAAAGAAATGACATTTTTAAAAAGAATACAAAAAACCTAAATGTGTGCTTGCACAAAGAGGGCAAAGGGCTCCAGAGGAAGGCACCAGAGCAACTCAAAAATCAGAATAGGGATGCTTCGAGGGAATAGAGAGGGTTTTCAATACTTTAGGAGAAGTAGAAATATCCATAAATGGGGAAAATACCAAAGCCCTTGTCATCACTGGTGCTACACTGTCAGTCCACAACTCTACCTTGATTAAAAATGCTCTTCCTCAGAGTAAAGTAAAATTGCAAATGGCAGGGGTTTGAAACTCTTCTACTATAACCTTTAAATCAAATCCCTTTCAATTTCGATTAGGAGAACTAGTGGGGCATCACGTTTTTCTTATAGTAGATAGTGCCTCCATACACCTGTTGGGACAGGATTTCCTAGAGACCCATAATGCTCACGTCTCATTTTCACAGAAGAGAGAAATGATTCTCAACTTTGGAGATATAGAAGACTTATAAAAGCCCACATGTATGCTTGTGAAAGTTAATCAAGATTCTGGACAAGAAGAATCTAAGGTACCAGACTCCTTATAGGCAAACTCTTCCAAAGATATTGGGATAATTAAGTCAGCACTTCCTATAAAGATAACCTTAAATAAGTCCAAACCCTTGCCAAATGTAAGGTAATATCCCCTTAGACCTGAAGCCTTACTAGGAATCAAACCAATCATTCAGGACTATTTAGACAGAGGACTCATAATACCCTGCACCAGCCCTTGCAATATACCAATCCTCCCAGTTAAAAAGTCAATGGGAAAGGCTGGAGATTTGTTCAAGAGCTAAGAGTTATAAATAAAATAATAATTCCTAGACACCCTGTTTCTCCTAACCCCCACATCTTACTGTCCAATATTTCTGTCACTGCCAGCCACTTCTGTGTTATTGATATATGTAGTACATTCTTTAGCATACCTGTAGAGCAAAATAGCCAGTATCGTTTAGCTTTAACTTGGGAAAATTGCCAATACACATGGACAGTCTTACCCAAGGGCTACTCTGAAAGTCCTACTTATTTTTCTCAAATACTTAAGTCATATTTAGATGACAATGAATTTCCAAATTAATCTACTCTAATTGGGTATGTGGATGATGTATTGTTGTGTTTATCCCCCCTACCAAAATGCAGAGAAGATACTGTCCACCTATTACAACAGCTTCCTCTAAGGGACACAAAGTGTCAAAAGATAAATTACAATTTTGTCTCCCCCAAGTTAAATATTTGGGAAATATGATTTCCCCAAGAGGGCTATTAATAAACCCTGAGAGAATCTCTGCTGTTATGACCTTTCCCCTGCCCAAAATTAAAAAGCAATTGAGAGGATTCTTAGGGTTAATGGGCTATTGCAGGAGTTGGATTCCAAACTACTCCTTAATGGCCCAACCCCTACATAAAAAACTAAAACAGACCCAGCCAGACCCAATCCACTGGGAAGAGGGGGAGAAACAACACAAACATCTAAAACATGCTCTCACCCAAGCACCTGCGCTAGGCCACCCCAATTATAGTCTTCCCTATTCCTACTTTGTAAATGAAATAAATGGAAATGCTCTAGGAGTATTAACTCAAAAACATGGTGACAATCACAGACCAATTGGTTATTTCAGTCAACGGTTAGATGCAGCTGCAGGGGGCACCCTCCTTGTATAAGGGCTATATCAGCTGTAGCCACCTTATGCAAAAACATCAAAGAATTTTTCCTAGGGTCCCCTCTGACCATCTATGTCCCCTACTCTGTGAAATCTCTTCTAAGCTCTCACCACATTCAACATTATTCTGTTGGCCGCCTCACCTCTTATGAAGTGCTCCTGCTTTCTGCTCCCAACATCACCTTGAAGTGCTGTAACACTCTTAACCCTGCTACCCTGCTCCTCCTTCTGGGTGAATAAGAGGAAAAGAAACATGACCACAATCTATCAACTAATATCTTAATCTTTCCTCCGGAAAATTTACAGGAAACTCCCATTAAGAATGCTGAATTAATTTGGTTCATGGATGGCTCTTATTTAAGTGACAACCAGGGACATTACCAGGCAGGATACGCCATCACTTCCATAACAGACATAATAGAAAGCACCCAACCCCAAGGAATCAAATCAGCCCAGATGGCTGAATTAATAGCAT
Organism: Macaca mulatta; assembly: GCF_049350105.2. Taxonomy (NCBI): domain Eukaryota; kingdom Metazoa; phylum Chordata; class Mammalia; order Primates; family Cercopithecidae; genus Macaca; species Macaca mulatta. The sequence continues at coordinate 56,409,527 of NC_133426.1, read as the reverse complement.
TAACTAGAGCTTGTAAATTAGCTGAAGGAAAAGTGGCAAATATATACACCGATGGCCAATATGCTTTCAGAGTAGCCCAGGATTTTAGCACGCTGTGGAAACAGAGAGGATTTCTTACCTCATCCAGACAGCCCATACAAAATGGGCACCAAGTCTCAAAGTTACTAGAAGCAATTCAGATGACAAAGCAACTTGCAATTATAAAAATTCCTGGGCACTCAAAGGATAACACCGAAAAAGCAAAAGAAAATAATCTAGCTGATGCTATTGCAGAGTGCCGCCCTAGGAAAGACGGCCTGTCCTGTATGGGAATGTACATTTTGTCCTACAAATACCCTTACTAACATTATTTTACAATATCAACAAGCATCTACCCCTAAAGAGAAACAAACCTGGGAGCAAAAGGGAGGCATCTTTGCCCCAAGTAAGGAATTATGGCTAGGGCCTAACAAAAAACCCATAGTTCCCATAGGTACACAATGCCCTTTCCTTCAGTTTACTCATGAAATGACTCACTGGGCCCCAGAAAAAATTATATCATGGGGAAAACAATACTTTTGGAAACGATCTCCCATGGTATCCCAAAAGGTATAATCTCAATTTGCTATGCACCCAAAACAACCCTGGCAAGTCCTTACATGGCTCCCAAGGTCATTTTCCTCTGCCAAAAGGATCTTTTGAAGTATGGCATTTGGATTTTATCAACATGCCGAGATCTCAAAATTTCAAGTATGTGCTGGTCTTAGTTTGTATGTTTTCTCATTGAGTAGAAGTATATCCTTGTTGGAGGTCTACCATCTTAATAATAGGGAAAATTTTGTTAGAATCATTCCAGTTTGGGAATTCCTTCTGAATTGCACAGTTATGGTGGGACTCATTTTACTGGACAAGTTGTTCAATCCATTTGCAAAATCTGGCCCATAATACAACATTTCCATTGTGCCTACCATCTCAAATCCTCCAGGTTGGTGGAATGGACAAATGGCACAATATAAACTCAATTAGCTGAGGGAAGGGGCCAAATAGGAACAGCTCTGGTCCACAGTTTCCAGCGAAACCAATTCAAAAGGAGGGTGATTTCTGAATTTCCAACTGAGGCACCCAGTTCATCTCATTGGGACTGATCAGGCAGTGGATCCAACCCATGGAGGGCGAGCAGAAGCAGGGTGGGGCATTGCTTCACACAGAAAGTCCAAGGAGCCGGGGACCTCCCTCTCCAAGCCAAGGGAAGCCATGAGGGACTGTGCTATCCTGCTGGGTTAGTATGCTTTTCCCACAGTTTTTGCAATCTGGAGATCAGGAGGTTCTCTCATGTGCCTACACCACCAGGGCCCTGAGTTTCCAGCATAAAACTGAGTGGCTGTTTGGGCAAACATGAGCTACCTGCAGGAGTATCTTTTCATACCCTAGTGGCACCTGGAACCACAGTGAGACAGAGCCGTTCACTCCCCTGGAAAGGGGGTTGAGGCCAGGGAGCCAAGTGAGCAAGACCTCAGTGGGACCCACTCCCATGGAACCCAGCAAGCTAAGAACCACTGGCTAGAAATTCTCACTGCCAGCATATCAGTCTGAAGTCAACCTGGGAAGATTGAGCTTGGTGGGGAGAGGGGAGTCTGCCATTACTGAGGCTTTAGTAGACGGTTTTCCCCTGACAGTGCTTAGGAGGCTGGGAGGGCTGGGCTGGGTGCCTCAAAGCAGCTGGGAGCAGACTGCTTCTTTAGATTCCTCCTCACTGGGAAAGTAATCTCTGAAGGAAAGGTAACAGCCCCAGTCAGGGGCTTACAGACAAAAGCACCTGGGCAAAGGGGCAGCTGTTGGTGCAGCTTCAGCAGATTTGATCATTCCTGCCTGCTGGCTCTGAAGAGACCAGTTGATGCTGACAAGAGGGATTCTCCCGCCACAGTGTGCCAGCTCTGCTAATGGACAGGCTGTCTCCTCAAATGGGTCCCTGACACTCGTGCCTCCTGACTGGCAGAAATCTCCCAACAGGGGTCAACAGATACCTCATACAATAGAGCTCCAGCTGGCATCAGGCCAGTTCCCCTCTGGGACGAAGCTTCCAGAGGAAGGAGCAGGCAGCAATCTTTGCTATTCTGCAGCCTCCACTGGTGATACCCAGGCAAACAGGATCTGGAGTGGACCTCCAGCAAACTAGCAGACCTGCAGAAGAGGGGGCTGACTGCTAAAAGAAAAATCAACGAACAGAAAGCAACAACATCAACATCAACGTTAAGGACTCCCACATAAAAACCCGATCTGCACATCATTAGCCTCAAACATCAAAAGTAGATAAACCCACAAAGATGAAAACCCAGTGCAAAAATGCTGAAAATTCCAAAAACCAGAATGCCTCTTCTCCCCCAAATGATCACAGCACCTCTCCAGAAAGGTCACAAAATTGGACGTAGAATGAGCTTGACAAATTGACAGAAGTAGACTTCAGAAGTAGGCTTCAGAATAACAAACTCCTCTAGCTAAGGGAGCATGTTCTAACCCAATGCAAGGAAGCTAAAAACTTTGATAAAAGGTTACAGGAACTGCTAACTAGAATAGCCAGTTTAGAGAAGAACAGAAATAACCTGATGGAGTTAAAAAAAAACAGCATGATAATTTTGTGAAGCATATACAAGTATCTATAGCCAAATCAATCAAGTGGAAGAAAGGATACCAGAAATTTAAGATCAACTTACTGAAATAAGGCATGAAGACAAGATTAGAGAAAAAAAGAATGAAAAGGAATGAACAAAGCCTCCAAAAAATATGGGACTATGTGAAAAGACCAAATCTACAATAGACTGGTGAACCTGAAAGTGACAGGGAGAATGGAACCACGTTGGAAAACACTCTTCAGGATATTATCCAAGAGAACTTCTCCAACCTAGCAAGACAAGCCAACATTCAAATTCAGGAAATACAGAGAACACCACAAAGCTACTCTTTGAGAAGAGCAAACCAAAGACATACAATCATCAGATTCACCAAGGATGAAATGAAGGAAAAAATGTTAAAGGCAGCCAGAGAGAGAGGTCTGGTTACCCACAGAGGGAAGCCCATCAGACTAACAGCGAATCTCTCGGCAGAAGCCCTACAAGCCAGAAGAGAGTGGGGGCCAGTATTCAACATTCTTAAAGAAAAGAATTTTCAACCCAGAATTTCATATCCAGCCAAACTAAGCTTCATAAGCGAAGGAGAAATAAAATTATTTTCAAACAAGCAAATGCTGAGGGATTTTGTCACCACGAGGCCTGCCTTACAAGAGCTCCTGAAGGAAGCACTAAATATCACAAAGAGAAACTGGTATGAGCCACTGCAAAAACACACCAAAATATAAAGACCAATGACACTATTAAGAAACTGCATCAACTAATGTGCAAAATAATCAGTTAACATCATGATGACAGGATCAAATTCACACATAACAATATTAACCTTAAATGTAAACAGGCTAAGTGCCCAAATTACAAGACACAGACTGGCAACTTTGAAAGAGAGTCAAGATCCATCAGTGTGCTCTATTCAGGAGACTCATCTCACATGCAAAGATACACATGGGCTCAAAATAAAGGGATGGAGGAAGATTAACCAAGCAAATGGAAAGAAAAAAAAAAGCAGAGGATGCAATCCTGGTCTCTGATAAAACAGACTTTAAACCAACAAAGATAAAAAAGAAAAAGAAAAAGACAAGGAAGGGCAATGCATAATAGCAAAGAGATCAATGCAGCAAGAAGATAAAACTACCCCAAATATATATGCACCCAATACAAGAGCACCCAGATTCATAAAACAAGTTCTTAGAGACCTACAAAGAGACTTAGACTCCCACACAAAAATAGTGGGAGACTTGAACACCCCGCTGTCAATATTAGTCAGATCAATGAGAGAGAAAATCAACAAGGATACACAGGACTTGAACTCAGCTCTGGACCAAGCGGACTTAATAGACATCTACTGAACTCTCCACTCAAATCAACAGAATATGCATTCTTCTCAGCACCACATAGCATGTATTCTAAAATCGAACACATAATTGGAAATTAAACACTCCTCAGCAAATGCAAAAGAATGAAAATCATAACAACCAGTCTCTCGGACCACAGTGCAACCAAATTAAAACTCAGGATTAAGAAACTCACTCAAAACCACACAACTACATGGAAATTGAACAACCTGATTGACTCAGAATGACTACTGAGTAAATTTTTTTTAAAGGCAGAAATAATTTATTTGAAACCAATGAGAACAAAGACAAAATGTACCAGAATCTCTGGGACCCAGGTAAAACAGTGTTAAAAGGAAAATTTGTAGCACAAAATGCCCACAATAGAAAGCTGGAAAGATACAAAATCAACACCCTAATATCACAATTAAAAGAACTAGAGTAGAGAAGCAAGAGCAAATTCAAAAGCTAGCAGAAGACAAGGAATAACTAAGATCAGCGCAGAACTGAAGGAGATACAGATACAGAAAACCCTTCCAAAAAATCAATGTATCCAGGAGCTGTTTTTTTTCTTTTAAGATTAACAAAATAGATGGACCACTAGCTAGACTAATAAAGAAGAAAAGAGAAGAAGCAAATAGACACAATAAAAAAAAATAAAGGGGATACCGTCACTGATCCCATAGAAATACAAACTACCATCAGAGAATACTATAGATACCTCTATGCAAATAAACTAGAAAATCTAGAAGAAACGGATAAATTCCTGTACACATACACGCTCCCAAGACTAAACCAGGAATAAGTTGAATGCCTGAATAGACCAATAACAAGTTCTGAAATTGAGACAATAATTAATAGCCTACCAACAAAAAAGCATCCAGGACCAGACAGATTAACAGCCAAATTCTGCCAGAAGTACAAAGAGGAGCTGGTACCATTCCTTCTGAAACTATTCCAAACAATAGAAAAAGAGGGACTCCTCCCTAGTTCATTTTATGAGGCCAGCATCATCCTGATTCCAAAACCTGGCAGAGATACAACAAAAAAAGAACATTTCAGGCCAATATCCCTGAGGAACATCGATGCAAAAAACCTCAATAAATTACTGGCAAACCAAATCCAGCATCACATACAAAAGCTTATCCACCACAATCAAGTCAGCTTTATCCCTAGGATGCAAGGCGGGTTCAACATAAAAAAACAACAAATAAAAACACATAATCCATCACATAAACAGAACCAATGACAAAACCCACATGATTATCTCAATAGGCACAGAAAAGGCCTTTGACAAAATTCAACACTCTTTCATGCTAAAAACTCAATAAACTAGGTATTGATGGAACATATCTCAAATAATAAGAGCTATTTATGAGAAACCCATAGCCAGTATCATATTGAATGGACAAAAGCTGGACGCATTCCCTTCGATAACCGGCACAAGACAAGTATGCCCTCCCTCACAACTCCTATTCAACATAATATTGAAAGTTCTGGGCCAGGGCAATCAGGCAAGAGGAAGAAATAAAGGGTATTCAAATAAGAGGAGGGGAAGTCAAATTGTCTCTGTTTGCAGATGAAGTGATTGTATGTTTAAGATACCCCATTGTCTCAGCCCAAAAACTCCTTAAGCTGATAAGCAACTTCAGCAAAGTCTCAGGATAAAAAATTAATGTGCAAAATTAAAAAAAAGAATAGAGAATCCAGAAATAAGCCACACATATACAGTAAACTCATTTTCAACAAATGTGCCAAGAACATATAAAGGGGAAAAGAGAGTCTCTTCCATAAATGGTGCTGGGAAAAATTACATATCCACATGCAGAAGAATGAAACTAGACCCTTATCTCTTGATATCTACAAAAATGAAATCAAATTGGATTAAAGACTTAAATCTGAGACCAGAAACTATGAAAGTACTAAGAGGAAACATTGGAGACACTCTCCGCGACGTTGGTCTAGGCAAACATTTCTTGAGTAATATCTCAAAAACACAGGCAATCCATGCAAAAATAGGCAAATGGGATCACATCTAGCTTAAACGCTTTTTTTAAAACAGAAGAAACAATCAGCAAAATGAAGTGACAACCCAGAGAAAGGGGAAAAATGTATGCAATCTACTCATCTAATAGGGGAATAGTAGCCAGAATATGTAAAAAGCTCAAACAACTCTGTAGAAAAAAATATAATAATCTGATTTAAAAATGGGTAAAAAATCTGAGTAGATATTCCTCAAAGGGAGACATACAAATGGAAAACAGGTGTATGAAAAAATGCTCAACATCATTAATCATCAGAGAAATGAAAATCAAAACTACAATGAGATATTTCACCAAAGATAAAATGGCTTTATCCAAAAGACAAGCAAAAATTAATGTTGGTGGGAATACAGAAAAAGAGGAACCTTCATACACTGTTGGAAGGAATGTAAATTAGTACAACTACTATAGAAAGCAGTGTGAAGTTTCCTCAACTAAAAACAGAACTACCATATGATCCCATAATCCCATTGCTCAATATATATCCAAAAAAATTAAAAAAAGAAAACAGTATATCAAAGAGATATCTGCACTCCCATGCTTATTGCAGCACCATTTACAATAGCCAATATTTGTAAGCAACCTAAGTGTTCATCAATGGATGAACAAATAAAGCAAATGTGTTACATATACACAAGGAAATATTATTCAGCCATAAAAGAAAATAAAGTCCTGTCATTTTCAACAACATAGATGGAACTGTAGGAAATAAAGTCCTGTCATTTTCAACAACATAGATGGAACTGTAGGACATAATATTAAGTGAAATAAACCAGGTACAGAAAGACAAATTTTGCACATTCTCATTCGTATGTGGACTTTAAAAAATAAAACATTTGAACGCATAGTGATAGAAAGTAGAATGATGGTTACCATATGCTGGGAATTGTAGCAGGGAGAAGAAAAGCAGGCATGGATACTGGGTGCAAAAATATAGTTAGATAGAATGAACAAAAATCTAGTATTTGACAGCACAACAGAGTGACTATGATCAACAATAATTTATTGTATATTTAAAATAACTAAAAGAGTGAAACTGGGATGTTCCTAACACAAAAAGTAATAAATGCTTGAGGTGCTAGATACCCCAATTACCCGGATGTGATTATTACACATTGTGTGCCTGCATCAAAACACCACATGTACCCAATCAATATATACACCTATTATGTACCCACGATAATTAAAAATTGAAATTGGAAAAATACATAAAAAGCATATTTAGACAAACAAAAATAGTAATGCAACATACTTCAGCTTATGAGATGGACCAAAAACAGTTCTCAAAGGAACATTTATAGCACTAAGTGTCCTTGTCAAAAAAGAAGAAATATCTCAAACAAACAGCCTAATGCTTTACCTCAGGAGACTAGAAGAAGAACTAACTAAGCTCACAGTTAATAGAAAGAAGGAAATAATAAAGATGAGAGCAAAAATATATGAAATAGAGACTAGAGAAACAAGAGAAAAATTTTGAATTGTTCACATAACCCAAAGCAATCTACCAATCTAGACAATTCTTATCAAAATTTCAATCATATTCTATACAGAATAAAAAAAAAAAAACTTCTGCTGGGCACAGTGGCTCACGCTTGCAATCCCAGCACTTTGGGAGGCCAAGGCGGGTGGATCACGAGATCAGGAGTTCAAGACTAGCCTGACAAACATAGTGAAACCCTGCCTCTACTAAAAATACAAAAAATTAGCCAGACATGGTGGCGCATGCCTGTAATCCCAGCTACTTGGGAGGCTGAGACAGGAGAATCACTTGAACCTGGGAGGTAGAGGTTGCAATGAGCCGAGATCATGCCATTGCACCCTAGCCTGGGCAACAAGAGCGAGACTCCATCTCAAAAAAAAAAAAAGCTTATAAAATTTGTATGTAACCACAAATGACCCTGAATAGTCAAAACAAAAATAGAGGCATCAGACTTTCTCACTTCTAAATATATGTCAAAGCTAAGCTACATTGATCAAAACAGCGTGGTACTGGCATAAAAACAGACACATTGACCAATGGAATAGGATAAAAAGCCCAGCAATAAAACCACACATTTACAATGACCCGATTTTCAATAGAGGTGCCAATAACACACATTGAGGAAAAGATAGTCCCTTCAATAAATGGTGCTGGAAAAACTGGATATCACATGCCGATAAATGAAATTAGAGCCTTATCTTATGCCATAAACAAAAATCAATTCAAATGGATTAAATACTTAAATGTAAGATCAAAACTGTAAAACTACTAGGAAAATAACAGAGAAAAAGCTTCATGACATTGGTCTGGACAATAATTTCTTGTATATGACTTCAAAAGTGCAGGCAACAAAAGCAAAATAGACCAATGGAATTGCATCCAACTAAAAAGTTATTGCATAGCAAAGAAATAACTAACACAGCGAGAGATAACCTACAGATTGGCAGATAATATTTGCAAATCATAAAGCAGATAAGGAGCTAATATCCAAAATATATAAGGAATTCAAACTACTCAATAACAAGAAAACAAGTAACCACCTTTTTAAAAACGGGCAAAGGACGTAAATAGACATTTCTCCAAAGAAGACATACAAATTTCTAACAGACGTGAGACTAAATGCTCAATATCACTAATAATTAGAAAATTGCAAAGAAAAACCCCAATGAGATATCACCTCATCACCTCACAACTATTTAGAATGGATATTATGAAACAGATGAAATTTAAGTTTTGATGAGAATATAGAGAAAAGCGAACCCTTGTGCACTGTTGGTGGAAAGGTAAATTTACTAATTTCCCAGCCATTATGGGAAACATAAAGTTTCCTCAATAATCTGAAAACAGAATTATGATATCATCCAGTAATCTCATAAGAAGGTGTATATCCAAAGGAATTAAAATCAGTACGTCAAAGAGATGTTTGCCTTACTATGTTTATTGCATTATGTACAATAGCCAATATGTAGAAACAACTGGAGTTCTCATTAATTGATGATGAATTTTTAAATGTGGTAATATATATACAATGGATTACTATTTGACCTTTAGAAAGAAGAAAATTCTGTCATTTGTGACAAAAATGGATGAATTTGAGACATTTTGCTATGTGAAATACTCCAGGCACAGAAAAATGAATACTGTATTATCTCAATTATATGTAAAATCTAAAAATTCTAACTCATAAAGTAGAGAATAAAATGGTGGTTACCAGAGGTGTCATGGTCAATAACTGCCTGAGGCCAATATGTAGGTTGTAATAGAATTTACCAAGACAGTAATGAGTTTAGAAAGGCAGATTTATTAGAGGAAAGAAGATGAAAGCAACAAGCAAGACAGCAGAAAGAAGGCTGTCTGCAAACAGCAGAAGCTGAAAGGGAATTTTATAAGGTTGTGCTGCTGGAGTTGAATGCTTGCAGACAAAATTCTTGGGTGCAGGTGGACTGTGAGCTGACTGCTTGTAACAGAATGATTGGGTGCTAGTGAGCTATTTGTGGTTGATCCCATTTCTCAGAACATTTGCTCCTTTCTACCCCTTTTCTGTTTCTGCCAGCTAAGCCCATTTTTTCAATTTTCTTTTAACTCATTAGGGCTCCTCAAGAGGCTGAGGGGAGTGGAGAGTAGATGGGGAGTACCGAGATGTTGGTCAAAGGTTACAAAGTTTCAGGGAAAGTTTCAGGGAGACAGGATAAATAAGTTCTGGTAATCTATTGTATAGTGACAATGGTTAATAATAATTTATATTTCAAAATTTCTAAAATAGTGGATTTTGAAAGCTCTCAAAATAAATATGTGAGGTGATAGATATGTTAATAAGTCTGATTTGATTATTTAACAATGTATACATGTATCAAAATATCACACTGTACACCATAAATATATGCAATAATTATTTGTCAAATAAAAGTAAAGTAAAAAAATTTTAATGAAATGAAACTGGACAAAAACATTTCATGAATCAAAAACTACAAATCAGTATGTCTTATGAATACAGACACAAAGTTCATTCACAAATCACTAGCAAACCAACTCTCATAACATAAACTATGACTATGACCAAGTTTGATTTAACTTACGAATTCAAGCTTGCTTAAAATCCAAAATCAATTAATACACCATCTTAATATAGTAATGTTTTAAAACTACATGAGTGTTTTAAAAGACACAGTAGGCTGGGCGTGGTGGCTCACGTCTGTAATCCCAGCACTTTGGGAGGCCAAGGCGGGTGGATCAGCTGAGGACAGGAGTTCGAGACAAGCCTGGCCAACATGGCGAAACCCCGTCTCTACTAAAAATACAAAAATTAGCCAGACATAGTGGTAGGCGCCTGTAACGCAGCTACTCGGGTGGCTGAGGCAGGAGAAATGCTTGAACCCAGGAGGCGGAGGCTGCAGTAAGCCAAGATCATGCCACTGCACTCCAGCCTGCGGGATAGAACGAGACTCTGCCTCCAAAAAAAAAAAAAAAAAAAAAAAAAAAAAAAAAAAAAAAAAAAAAGACAACAACAAAACACAGTGAAAGTATTTCCAAACTCCAACATTCTTTCATGATAAAAACATTAAGAAAATAGGAATAGCTGGGACCTTCCTCAACCTGGAAGGGGCATCTATGAAAAACCCACAGCTAACATTATACTCAATAAAGAAGGAATGAAAGCTTTTTCCACCTAAGATTAGGGAAAAGACAGGGATGTCTACTATTGCCACTTCCATTCAACATTTTTCTGGAATGTTCTAGCCAGGACAACTAGGAATACGGATTAGTAAGGAAGATATACAACTATTTCTGTTAGTGGGTGACAAGTGTTATTTTATGTTTATCTTACTCAGAGGGTTCCAAAACACTTTATTTTACAGGTTTGTAACTTTTGAGGACCAACATCTGTATTAATTCCTTTAAAATGTCCAATTATTTTTAGTTCTATAGCAGACTCTTCTGTATTGCACACCATACTTACGACTGGAGGTCCAGTTACACATGCATAAATGCTGCCTGCTGGTTTCTGGAGGTGGACGTGTCAAAGTTAAAGCCTCCTCCAGGGAGCTTCATCTTTCCAGGGGTGGCTTCCTTTGGCAAGAAGTCGATTGGTTTACATGTGCGGCTTTGGTGCCTGCGAGCAGAAAGCATAAGAAACTTGCACGATGTGCTGCTTATTGTTGTTTTCGTTTTATTTTTTTGACGATGCGAACTTGAGGATCCAGTGCCCTTGTCCTTAATGACAGGAATGTCTCCTCTTTGTTTAATAGGTTAAAATATAAGAAAGCCTCTGCTTTAAGTAACACAGATAACAGGTTTTTTTTTTTTTTTTTTTTTGAGACGGAGTCTTGCTCTGTAGCCCGGGCTGGAGTGCAGTGGCCGGATCTCAGCTCACTGCAAGCTCCGCCTCCCGGGTTTAGGCCATTCTCCTGCCTCAGCCTCCGGAGTAGCTGGGACTACAGGCGCCCGCCACCTCGCCCGGCTAGTTTTTTGTATTTTTAGTAGAGACGGGGTTTCACTGTGTTAGCCAGGATGGTCTCGATCTCCTGACCTCGTGATCCGTCCGTCTCGGCCTCCCAAAGTGCTGGGATTACAGGCTTGAGCCACCGCGCCCGGCCAGATAACACGTTTTTAGATTGCCTATTTATTCTAGAACTACAAAATTTAATTCAAGATAATACAGGTCCTATGAAAGACTTAAAATTTTATAAGACTAAAATCGAGATTTTCCAGATAAATTGTACTTTAGGCAAAACCCTCCCAATGCTTCTAAAATAATACTAAAAGGGGCATCTGATTATACAAGAACAATTTAAAAATTAAATATTTATTTGAATAACAAGTTTAAGTTCAAGCTGCAATGTTTGCAATGCAGATATTTAACACAGATCATGAAAAGCATGCATAAAAAAGTGCTGGTGCAAAGGACAAAATAATGCTAAGAATTAGGCTAAATAGTTGCTGATTTTTTTTTTTTTTTTTTTTTTTTTTTTTTTGAGACGGAGTCTCGCTGTGTCTCCCAGGCTGGAGTGCAGTGGCCTGATCTCGGCTCACTGCAAGCTCCGCCTCCCGGGTTCACGCCATTCTCCCGCCTCAGCCTCCCAAGTAGCTGAGACTACAGGCGCCCGCCACCACGCCCGGCTAGTTTTTTTGTATTTTTAGTAGAGACGGGGTTTCACCATGTTAGCCAGGATAGTCTCGATCTCCTGACCTCGTGATCCACCCGCCTCGGTCTCCCAAAGTGCTGGGATTACAGGCTTGAGCCACCGCGCCCGGCCTAGTTGCTGATTTTAAGCAAATAAAAGGCTGAAATCACTCTACAAAATATAAAATGTATTAAACACTACCATCCACAGAACAGTCTTTATTATTGATTATATTTAAAATTATTTGCATAGCTAATTATATATTGAATGTAAATGAGTATTATATATGAACCTCCTTTCAGAAGGCAATTCCTTGTTGCAGTATAGAACACCTAATTACATGGCAAAAAGTATCCATTTTTTGCTATCAATAAAGAAGAGTTAATGGTATTACTGTAAATATCAGGAAGGCTACAAAAAAGAAGTAAGATTTATTTTTCTTCTTCTAAGTGTTTTCCATGCAGTGAAGCACTTCTCATGTTGAACTGGATGCACTATTGGAGAATGTCCTGGGTCTGAGATGCTCTGGAGTACAAGACCAGGCTTTTAAAATCAAAGACTGGAAGGAATCATGCAACCCTCTTACCACTGGGATACCATCCTGTACCACTTACCAATGCTGTCTCTCCAGAAAACCATTCAAAACACTTAAAAAAAAAAATCAGACTTATATGATAAATATACATAAAATGAAAAGACACCAACTGCTATTTAACTACTATTGGTAATGTCTGTGCTATGTAAAAGCACCTTTAAAAAGTGCCTATGTGGCAAGAGATACATATCTAAAGATTCAAAACAAATCAGCAGTATCAGATAATAATAATTCTCAACTCGGAAGCTGCCTCAAGATTAGGTACATCTTCAGTTAATGTAACAGGAAAAAAGACAATGTATTTTATTTTATTAATTGTATCCACTTACAAATCGACCTAAGGTCACCCAATGTGTAGACACAATGAGATTTTGTTGTTTATAGTCTTTAATTCAAGTGATGATAAGGGAAACAGATCTATTCAAAAACAAAACCAAATAGCTATTTCTGTCTAGGTTAAGAGGTGGCCCCCAGGCGTGGGATTCACATTTTGAATGGTCACTTGATCCAGGGTTTGTCTATGATTCTGGCTGTGTGGTTGCCCTTCTCTTCAATCCCAATAATTTCATGCTTGGTGGCCTTCACCACAGTTGGGGGACTTCATCTCTGCATGGAATCGACCTGCTTGCGCATGTGGTAAACAGATCAGAAGGCCTCCTGATGTCTCCTGGCAGGTCCTGTACATGAGGCAGAACATGTTTCTGCAGGCTTTGCTCACCGCAGGCATCTTGACCAGCACTGGGACATTGTGAATCACAAACGACACCTTGTTCCTCTGCTACTTGGCCAGGCTCTGCTCCAGACCCCAAATCCCAAAGCCCATGATGTTGGTGGCCACGTGGGAATTGAACGTGTGCATGAGTCCTGCAGTTGTCTTGTTGAGCCTCCTTATGTTCATCATCACCTCCTGGTAGACCAATTCTACATGTTCTTGGGTGACCACTAATTTAATTTTATTCTGTTTTCCAGTAATATCCAGCCACTGGTGTACAACCACTGCCACATGTGTCCCCAGGGGTTTTGTCAACACTGGCACATCCCCTGGCACTGCATTGTCTGGCATGATAAATTCACTGGGCTGGCAGACATTGGCAGCAACTCCTCCCACAACAATCCAGGGGTTTAATACTGTTTGGCCAGCCCTTATAGACGTTCCTGCTTCCTCAGCTGCATCTTTAAAACCCATCAGTTTACCCCTTTCCCTATCAGTCATTTTATTACTGACTCCAAGGAGCATCAGCACATTGTCACATTCTGTGACCCCCATTGTGTATAGGTCACTGAGGACATTGGCACATGCCATCCTGCCCATCATGTAATGGTCGTCTATGATCGGTAAATGTAATCCGTGGTTTGAACCAAGGAAAGCCCATCGTGCCTCAAAGGAATGACACAAGTATCCATTCCAATGGCAAGCTTTGACATTAACGGCTACCAGAAACTGCTCATCTTCTTGGAAGTGGTTCTCCTATAAAGATTCCAGCAATTTTTGCAGGACATTTTGGGGCACTTTGCAGCCTGTGCCCTTCAGTTCAGTGAATCTGGTTAGCTGAAAGCTCTTGTCAATTAGCAACTTTCTGGATTAAAGGAATCCCATGTGGACATGGTTCTTGGGTTCACTCTCCTCACAGCTCAGTCCCTTCCTTCCCTCACTGAGTTGGCTGGGTTGTTTAGGGATTCATTCGAGGAGCATTGGCATCAGTTACATGATGCAAAAAAAATATTGATTTCAAAAATTGCGACTTGCATTGGCAGCAGCCTTTGGCACCTGGGCCACCTCATTTTTCCCCTGGCCCCACTGCAAGGGATAGAATGTTTCCACCACCTGCCGGGCTGGACCACAAGGCATTCTGCGGGGAGCTGCACCTTCTCCCCAACATGTCTTATAAGTATATTATCTCCCTAGGAATCCACTGAAAAAACTATGAGAAGTAATACATGTGTTCAGAAAAGCTACAGGAAATAAGGTAAATATTAAAACTCAGTTAATTGTATTTCCATATGCTAGCAATGAACAGTTCAAAAATGAAATTAAGAAAAATCAATTTACAATAGTATCACAGTAATAACATATGTAGGAATAAATATAATAAAATAAGTGTAAGACTTATGCATGGAAAACTACAAAACATTATTAAAAGACATTAATGACCTGTCAAAATCCATAGCATATATAACATTGGCTCATCAATTGTAACCAATGTAACACACTGATGCAAGATGTTAATAGTAGGGGAAACAATTCGGGAATATTAGGGGTATAAGGGGAGCTCTATATTTTCAACTCAATTTTTCTGTCAACCTAAAAGTTCTGTAAACAAAAAGTCTTCTAATTAAGAAAAAGAAATTGAAGAACTAAGTAAATGGAAAGAAATCCAGTGTTCATAGTTAGAAGGCTTAATATTGCTAAGATGGCAATACGCTCCATGTTGATTTATATATTAAACACAATCCCTATAAAAATTTCAACTCCTTTGTTTTTGCAGAATTTGACAAATGGACCCTAAAATTTACATGAAAATGCAAAATACCTAGGATAACCCAAACAGTCTTGGAAAAGAAACACAAAAATTCATCCTTCCCAATTTCAAAACTTATAACAAAACTACAATAATCAAGACAGTGTGGCTGGTATAAGGATCAATGGAATAGAATTGAGATTCTTATGTAGTATGAAGATTTCCCTAAGAACTAAAAATAGAACTACCATTAGACCAAGCAATTTGACTACCAGGTATCTACCCAAAGGGCAAAAAAAAAAAATATATATATATATATATCTGCAAATATGTATATATTTATATATTTGATATATATATATTCATATATATATCAAAAAGAGAGCTGTGTTTGTGTATTCATTGCAACATTATTCATAATAGCAAAATCATGGAATCAACCGAAGTGTCCATCAATAGTTCACTGGATGAAGAAAATGTAGTATATATACACCATGGAATATTATGCAGCCATAAAAAGAATGAAATTATGTTATTTGCAGCAACATGGATGGAGCTGGAGGCCATTTTTGTTAAATAAAGATTCTCAAATGTTAAACATACAGTTACTGTATGACCCAGCAATTTCATGCCTAGATGTATACCCAAGAGAAGTACATATGTCCACTGAAAGACTTAATGGAGATGTTCATAACACTATTATTCATAGTAGTCCAAAAGTAAAAGCAATCCAAATGTCTGTCAACTGATGAATGGATAATAGAATGTAGTATATCCATAAAATGAAATATATTTTCAGGAATAAAAAATGAAGTATTGATACATGCTACAACATGAGTGAACCTTAAAAGCATTATGCTAAATAAAATAAGCCAGACAGAAAAAAGGCCACATATTATATAACCCCATTTATATTACATGGCAAGAATAGGCAAATTGATAGAGACAGAAAGTAGATTAGTGGTTGCTTTGGGTGTGGGGGCATGGAGGGTGACTGTTAGTGGGTTTAAGTTTTCTTTTTGGCATCATGAAATTTTCTAAACTTAGACTATGGACACAGTTTAACAACTATTTACATATACTAACAATTTTTAAATTACACACTTTAAATGTGTGAATTTTATGGTATATAAATAATTAATTAAGCTGTTTAAGAAAAGAATGGTAAAGTGATTAAAATAGTTTGTGTCAGTAGAGGTTAAGAATTGTCCAAACTAATGTGGAATTATAATACATGAAAATGGTGTCATTTCAAACCAAAAGGGGAAAGGATAGCTTCATTAATAAATACTGTTGGGAAAATTCACTAGTTATTTTCACTTAGCATACTGCATGGGACAGAGTAAACAACCAGCAGCTGTTAATCATTTTCTTGGTTGGTATTATTATTATTATTATTATTATTGTCATTATTTTGAAAAATTAAAGCTGGATTACTACCCTATTTTCATACCTTAAATAATTCCAAATAGATGAAAAGTTTAAATGCAAAAAATAAAATCATAAAACTAGAAAACAAGAGAGATATTACTTTGCAATTTTTTAGTAAGAAAAGTTTTTCAGAAAAATGTAAAACCTAAATATCTCATAATTTGATAACCTAATATTTAAACATCCCTGTATAAAAAAAGTCAAAAAACAAGAAACAAACTTGGAGAAATATTGTAACTATTTTGACAAGAGACTAGTCTTCGTAGTATTTAAAATAACTCTTATAAATCCATAAGATAAACAAAAGTTCCATTTAAAAGTGGGCAAACAGAAATAAGTAGTTCAAAAATTTTAAAAGTCACACTTTGGAAAATATTTTTTAAATTATAGTAATATACAGTGTATTTGTGTGTTTTGTTAATTGCAGCCTTTTTAAAGGAAAATTCGACAATATCTATCAAAATGAAAAACGCACATAAGCTTTGACCCAACAATTCTACTTACAAAAAAGAACTTCACTGTAGCATTCTAGCATAGCAAAACACTGGAAACATCCTGTATGTCTGTTGGTAGTTAAATAAATGTTGGTACGTCCATACAATTACAATCTGTAAACTAGTTGAAAGGAATGAAGCAAATCAGTATATGCTGATATGGAGATTCTCAAAATATACTAAGTGATTAAAAAAATTAAAAGTGCTCAAACTCTGTAATAAATAAATGTAACTTCTTTGTATAAACCAGTCAAGATGTGATGCTGGATGAGGTGATACTTCACTGAGTTTAGAGGGCCAGAAACCACAAACATTATGAAGGGTTTCATAGATCATTTTAAATATGTTTTGTAGCTTTATATTTTTATTTTTAAAAGATCATCTTGGCAACCGTGTGCAGACTGGATCAAAAAAAGGAGAATTTACAGGTAGAAAAATGAATTAAGATCCTTAACACTACTGAACTGTACAACTTAAAAATGGTTAATGGTTAAGGTGATAAATTTTATGGCATGTCTATTTTACCAAAAATTTTATAAAAATTAACAATAACAAATGAGGCAAGTAAAACTGGTGAATTCTGAATAAGGTCCGTAGATTGCATCAATGTCAAGCAAGAAATTTTTCTCGATGTTGTACAAGATATGTAAAATGTTACTACTGGGGAAAACTGGGTGAAGATTATACAGAATCTCTCTATAATATTCCATACAAGTGAACATGAATCAACATTGATCTCAAAATAAAGAGTTAAAAACAAAACAAAACAAGATTCTATTGTCAAGTCCTGGGGCTAGGATGTGGGAAAGAGAATGGAAAAAAAAAAAAAAAAGGATACATGGAAGAGATGTCTCAATGGCAGAAAAAAAAAAAAAAAACCCAGAAAATTGTAACAGATCAGATATGATAGATGATGAAGAGAGAGGTAAAAGATGATTTTTGTGGTTGTTATCTTTGACATGATTTGGTCTCTTTAATCTCTTAATCAGGATTATACAGGAGAAGGGAGAGGTTTGATTGAGAGCAACAGTTACTCTTTACATTACCATAACAATAATAAATCAAACTATTTGGCACATGATTTCAGAACAACAAGCACATCTTTCTTTTTGAGTTGCTTCAAAAAAAATTCTAGAAGTTTACAACATTGGCTGCACAATAAAATCATCTGGGTGCTTAAAATGCTGTGCTGCCTGGGCTCAACTTTAAGTTTAATTAGATCAGAATTTCTGTGGGTGGGGCCAGCATTTGTTTCATTTTTAAAAAAACTCCTCAGGCAATATTAATGTGTCACCAGAAATGAGAGTCATTGCTCCAAATTGTAGCTAGGCTTTGGCCAGCAGAGATGCCTTCCAGGAGACTGCAAAAAGAGGCAGTCACATGTCTTGTAACTAAACAGTAAATGACATTTTTTTGTTGTTGGCGTGAGCTTCTTTGGAGAGCTGACTATAGCACTAAGCAGAGTACCCTGCACACTGTCTTTAATTGGCCAGTAAGTATTGCATTCTGAGATCAAATGAAGGCAGAGCCTCTTATGACATGTAGTCAGGACAATATGTGTAAAGGATTGTCTTTCTCCTCAAGAAGCAAGCATTTCTAGTGGAAAGCATCTGAGCTTCAGATTCTGGAAGACCTAGGTTGGAGCCCAGTCTCCAGTTGTTTTGTTTCTTTGTACAAATTGTCTAATCTCTCTCAGCCTTAGTTATATCCTCTGTAAAATGGAAATATTAGTGACTCCCTTAAAATATTAAGGAGGTGTGTGTGTGTGTGTGTGTGTGTGTGTGTGTGTGTGTGTGTAAAAAAGTCTTACACATGTGCCTGGTGTGCAGTTGCTATGAAATAAAAAGCACCATGCTTCTCTAAGACTAGAGGTATAAGGGACCTACCCAAATGCCTCAAGGTATGATTTAATCACCAAGACTCAAGTCAAGACTCATGGGGCTTATATAACATAAAGAGATTTTACTTTTTGTTTGAACAAAATGGCAGACAATTATTTTATACTATAAGGATCTGCATTTGACTTTCCTTAGTGTAGAATTAAAGTTCCGTTTGCCTATCTACTACAAATAACAATTGTAATATTTATTAAACATTAGTGCCAGACATTGTTCTAAACACTTCAAATGTATTAACTCACAGCCCTATGAAGTAGGTACTATTTACCCTATTTTGCCTATTTTACAGATGAGGAAACAAGCACAGAGAAGTTAAGTCCTTTGCCAAGGTCACAGAATTAGTAATGGAACTTCAAACTCAGACAGTCTGATCACAGCAAGCAGGCAGCTAATTATTAAGTGTTAATTGTCATGAATTAAAATTATTCTCCAGTGCTTCCAAAAGAGAGAGAAAAGCAACAGAAGTAAAAAATAATGCAACAAAAAAAATTGCAAGCCTCAAACAAAGGCAAAGAAGACTGCTTTCAAGGTATGGTGAAGGGATATGATCTGCTAAGAAGATACATAAAGAAGATACAGTGTCATGTACTTTTTCTGTCTAAATCACATAGTATTAATATGTATAAAGCAAACATTGCTGAAAGTTCAAAGAGGAATAAAATACAATTGGAAATGGGTAACTTCATCTTTCAGTGACGACCACAAGTGTATAAGAAATAAGTGGTATTAAATATGAAACTCCACACAACAGAGAATAAACTTTCAAGTGCTAATCAACTTTCAGTACTTATGTAAATTTGCTTTTAAAATATACTGTTATAAATAAACTTCAAAAATGCCAAAAATAGAAATAGTAGAAACCATAGCCTTTGGCATCAAAACAATAAAACAAAACATAAACAAAAATAGAAATGAAAAATTTTCACACCCATATGGAAATTAGAAAGAAAGAAAAAGACAAAAATATCTTGGCTTAAAAAATAAATTAAAATAGAAATTGCCAAATATGTATAAAATAATCATAATGACAATACTACCCTTCGGATGCATCCAAAGACAGACTCACAAGAAAAAAATTCTTGCCTGAGACACTTACATTTTTGAACTAGAAGACAAGTTGAATTAAATAAATTAGACTTAATTGTACATACTACAAATAACAATTATAATATTTATTAACCATTAGTGCCAGAGACTGTTCTAAACAATTCACACGTATTAACACACAACCCTGTGAAGTAGGTACTATTTTACTGTACAATACAATTGTACAATTGTAAAATACAATTAGGGGAAACATAAGGAAGATATTAACAAAGACGATAAAAATAAAAATTAACTTCATAAAAAAAGCATTAGTATTGATAAAGTGAAGTATTAGCTCTTTAAATGCGTAAATCTATGCATACACACTTATGCACACACACAAATAGATAAATCATTTACTAAGCCAACCAACAAAATAAAAAGGTCCAATTTATCAAATTAAAATTGAGAAATTGAAAATAACCACAGATTAATAAAATATTTTTTAAACCATGAGAGAACATTTTGTACAATCTATTCTAATCCAAAAACTTGGATGAAAGAATAATTTTCTAGAAAAAATTAAATTACCAAAATGGACTCAAGAAGAGATAAAAATAAAATTGAGAAAAATGTTAAAGAAAAACTGAGAAACTATCACAGATTGGAGGAGACATAGCAAATGAATGCAATGTGGAATCCTGGATTGAATCTTAAAATAGAAAAAGGACATAAGTAGGAAAACTACTAACTCTAATAAGGTCTTAAGTTTGGTTAATAGTTTTGTGTCAATACTAATTTCTCAGTTTATATAATTATCTATAATGATATATTATAAATATATAAAAAATATGCCCTATATAAAATATTGAAATGTACTATAATCATCTAAGTTGCTAGTACGAGAGGAAGCTAGGTGAAGGGTATTTGTGAACTCTCTGTATTCTTTTCAACTTTTCTGCAAGTCTAAAATTATTTCAAAATAAAAAAGGGAAAAATTAATTTTGCAGAGAATTAACCTTAAAACCTGATGATTAGGGAGACTAAATAGGTGAAATCTTTGATATCTTCAAATATAACCAAAGATATTTTAAATCATGCCAAAAAAACAGAAAAGAAAAAAAGTTTTATAATTATTTTCCTAAAATAAACCCTGAAAAACTTCCATATGGATACTTAACAGAAATAATACAAAGAACAAAACAGCCAGTCAAATATTGATTATCATTGCAAAAACATGAAAATATTAGCATATAAAATCTAGCAGGAGAGTAAAAGAATAATACACCTAAAGCAAGCAGAGATCACCCAAGCAATATAACATATAAAGAAACAAACCAAACTATAGGCCTCATTTCCAATGTGATGTTCAGCAACAATTTATTTCCACAGAATATTCTTGGATAGGAAATCTTAACATTGTAGAGATATAAATTCCATCCAAATTTTTCCATAAGTAGAATGCTGTATCAATCAATATCCAATATATTGCTCTTAATTTATTGACTCTACACACATCATAGCAATATCAGGAAAATATTTTGATTAGTTCATATAGATACAGAAACAGACCACTTGTTGCCTGCTAACCGATGAGCCCTTGGGCCTGGAGAAACAACTAGTGATACCCAGACACTATGTTGAGGGCCTTGGGTGAGCCTAAAAGCAGAAGGAAAAGTAAAGGAGACATTGTCTTGCACCTTAGGTACCATCACGACACCAAAAGATATAGAGCACCAAGTGGGCTTTTGGAGTCCCCAGTTTCAGGACTTGACCCTTGGATGGGATCTCTGGACTTACCCTGGGTCAGAGGGGAGACCACTACCCTGAAGTGTGGGTCATAGGCCAGGCAGCATTCACTACAAACTGACTTAAGAGCCCCTGGACCTTAAGGGAACATTGGTGGTAGTCCAGCAGAAGTCCCTGTGGCCTGTGGTGGCTACACAGTGAAGTTCTCTGACTTTGAAAAGGGGAGGGAAGAATGAGAAAGACTGCTTCTTGTAGTTTGAGTGCCTGATGTACAATAGAACACCAGGTAGACTTCTAAGGTTTTTGATTCAGTCCCTGACACCCAGATGGCACTTTGGGGCCCACCCGGGGCCAGTGGGAACTAACTGCCCTGAAGGAAATAACACACAGGATGGCTTTGCCACCTACTGATTGTAAAGACCCTTGGGTTCAACAGGTGGCAAAGCCAGACAGAGAGCGGTTACAGCAGGCCTTGGGTGAGACACAGTACTGTGCTGGCCTCAGGTCTGACCCAGTATAGTCCTAGAGGTTGTGGCCACAGGGGTGCTTGTGTCAATCCAGGCCAGCTTTAGGTGGCTTAGAACAGAGAGAAATAAAAAAAAGTTTGCAGGGAGGAGAAAGTAAGCAAAGAGGAAAAAAGTCTCCACCTGATAATCCAAAGACTTCTTCTGGGTCTTGTCCAAGACTATCCAGGTGGTACCTATATAAACCTGCATGAATCATAGGGTTTATGGGTTTGAGGTGCTCCCAAAGCAGATACTGCTTAGATTACAATACTCAAATCCTTTCAAATAAGTGGAAAACCTTCTCAAGAACTACAGGTACAAACAAGCTCAGATAGTAAAGACTACAATAAATACCAAACTCTTCCATTTCCAGACACAAAGAACATCTGCTAGTATCAACACTATTCAGCAAAACATGGCATTACCAAATGAACTAAACAAGATACCAGGGACCAATCCTGGAGAAACAGAGATATGTGACCTTTCAGACGAAGAATTCAGAATAGTTGTATTGATGAAACTCAAATAAATATAAGATAACAGAAAGAAGGAATTCAAAATGTTAATACATAAATTTAATGAAGAGATTGGAGTAATTTAAAAAATCATGCAGAAATTCTGAAGCTGAAAAATACAATTGGCATACTGAAGGATGCATCAGAGTCCATTAATAGCAGAATTAATCAAGTAGAAGAAAAAAATCGTAAGTTTGAAGACAGGTTATTTGAAAATACACAGAGGAGACAAAAGGAAAAATATCATAAAATGAAGGAGCCTATAAGATCTAGGAAACAGCCTCAAAAGGGCAAATCTAAGTGTTATTGGCCTTAAAAAGTTGATAGAGAAAGAGATAGGGATATAAAGTTTATTCAAAGGGATAAAAACAGAGAACTTCCTTAACCTAGAGAAAAAAATATCAATATGCAAATACAAGAAGGTTATAGAACATCAAGCCAATTGAATTCAAAGACTACTTCAAAGTCATTTAATAATTAAACTCCCAAATAGCAAGAATAAAGATCTTCAAAGCAGCAAGAGTTAAGAAAGAAATAACGTTCAATTTTATTTCTGGAAGTTTCAAAATACTATAATCTGGTAGCTTCAGGAACTATAGCATAGCTATTATTAGATTCTAGTTTCATTGGTTGCGTCTAATTTTTTCCTGCAATTTGTACTAACCCTGCTTATTTCTGTGAATTAACCAGTGATTTCTGGCTGCAGCTCAGAAGAAACAAGAGGGGCAAGTAATGTAAAAATCTAATTCTAGGCACATATTGAAATCAGCTGGCAACCCCATGCATCCAAGTCTTAGCAGGCATGACTATAGTCACCAGCTACATGGGCATGTTGGCAGCCTTGGGATTTTTTGGAACTGTCCTTACCCACTTATTTCATTTTGACATTTCTACTTGTCTTAAAACCCAAGGAGCCTTCCTAACTTTGCCTCATTTTGATCCACTTTTTGATCCATGGCTTCTAAATCTAATAACTTGATTTGTCTTCTTTCACCTTTGAGCCATCAAGCTACAGATGATCCTCAGTGAGGGATACTGTCCTCTCAATATTCAAGAGTCACCCTTCTACAGGGAACCCCTCGACTACCCATCAGTGGGGCATAACAGAGGTGAAATCCTGCCCCTGTCTCCCTTGGACCTGGATTGATACTGCCTTCACCAACCCACAGAGCCACCCTGCCATGACAGCTAGTGAGGCTAAGACCCACAGAACAACCACCACTGCCCCTCTGTCAGCAGGAAGCAGTTACAGAAGACTAACCATATATTTTCCTGAAAGAGTTGGGGTCTTGGACTCTTGAGGGGAGAAATGTTACAGTAGGTAGCTAGTCAGACATGAGCAAGGCAGGAGGGGGCCCACCCCCACCAGGAATGTCAAATGACTGTCAGGTGATGGTCAGGCAGTTGTTAAACTGTCTCTTTAAAATAATAATCAGTTGCAGCTGGTGCCAAGGAAAGGCAGTCTCCCAATAGATAGAAAAACCTGAAACTGCTGATCAGCTTTCCAATAAGATATCAGGAGTTGGGCAAATGGACTCAAGCAAACACACTAAGAAGTAAAATGGAGGAGTTTAACTGATATAAGACCTTATATGAACACTTGACTGGTAAGAGAAGAATGACTCAAGTGAGCATGCATATAACTTCAATAAACACAAAGTGCATGCAGCTCTTCCCAGGTGCTGGCAGGCCACTATGCATGCAGAGAGCTCAACCCAAGGAAAGAATCAGGGAAGAAGGGATGCAACCCCTGGGAACCATGCCAATGTGTAAAACCTTCAAGTCAATGGTTAAACCATTCACTTGATGTCTCAAGTCACCTGCTTTGCCCTCTTCCAAGTGGACTTTATTCTCTTCTTGCTCTAAACTTTTAAATAAACTTTTACTTCTGCTTTAAAACTTTCCTTGATCTCTCATTCTGGCTTATGACTCTCAGTTGAATTCTTTATTCTGACTAGGCAAGAATTGTGGTTGCTGTAGACCTATATAAATTCACAACAAGTAACAACACCACAAAACAAACAGAAAAAAATAACAAACTGGCAGGAGTAAGTCCTTATCAATAATATCATTGAATGTAAATGAATGAAACTCTCCAATCAAAAGACAAAAAGTGGCTGAATGGATGAAAAAAACAAGACTCATTGATCTGTTGCCTACAAGAAACACACTTTAAAGATGCCTGATTAGAAGCAGGGGCAGTCTGCGACACTCATGGAGAGGAGTAAAAAGGGGCAAGTGAATTCAGCACCTTCAATTGAAATATCCAGGTTCTTGCATTGGGACTGACTAAGCAAACAACTCAACCCACAGAGAATGAAGAAAAGCAGGGCAGAGGGAGGTGATGGCCCACCTGGGAGTAGTGCAGAACCCAAGGAACCCCCACCCTCAGCCAAGGGAAGCAGTGGTTGATAGCACAACCCCAACCAAGAAACCACATTTCTCCCATGGATCTTTGCAAATGATGGATCAGGAGATCCTCTCATGAGCCCAAGCCACCAGGGCCTTGGGTCAATACACAGAGCTGTGTGGTATCTTGGCAGGGCAGCTGCTTGGGCACATACAGAGACCCAGGAGTTTTGCATACTTTGGCCTTGGGATCTCTAGTAAGGCAGAAATCTGTCTTTACATATCCCTAGGAAGGGGGTTGAATCCAGGGAGCCTAGCAGCATCATTTTGCAGGCCCCACTTCCATGGAAACTCACAAGTTAAGACCCACTGGCTTGGCGTTCCGGGCAGCCAATGGCAACAGGCTGGAATCTGTCTGAGATGCATCCAAGTTCCAGGGTGAAGGGCAGCCACCACCTCTGTGGTTTGGTAGACCCAGGTCTTCTAGCATGACAGCTTCAGAGAATACAAACAGTCCAGCTGAGGAAGGGTCCCCCACAATGCAGCACAGTTGCCTGCCAGTTCATGGCCATACTACTTCTTTAAGCAGGACCCCAATCCACCTTTTTTCTCACTGGGCAGGAACTCCTTGCAGGGGCTTCAGCCACTCCAGCCAGGGTTCTATGGATAGCGCTCCAATCTCTCCCAGGGATGGAGCTCCTGAGGGGAGGGGCAGGTGCCATCTCTGTGGTTCAGTCAACCCAGCCATTCCAATCTGCCAGCTTTGGAGGATATAAATGGTCCAGATGAGGAAGGGCTTTCTCCAACAAAGCATGGCAGCTGCCATCTCTGTGGTTCAGTCAACTCAGCCATTCCAGCCTGCCAGCTTTGGAGAATACAAATGGTCCAGAAAAGGAGGGATTTCCTCCAACGGAGACTGCTTCTTTGGGAAGGTCCCTGATTCTGTTCCTCATGAGTGGGTGAGACCTTCCAACAGGGGTCTCCAACCACCTCCTGCAGGTGCATTTGGGCCTGCAGAAGGTCAGTACCCTGCAGGGATGAAGCTTTCAGAGGAAGGAGCTGGCTGCCATCTTTGCTGTTCCATCTTCAATGGTGATACCTCCAGTTATGGAAAAATCCAAGACAACCAGGGTCTGGAGCGGACCCTCAGCAAACCACAGCAGCCCTATAGAAGAGTGGTCTGGCTGTAAATAGAAAAACAAACAAGCAAAAAACAACCACAAAGGCCCCACATAAACCTCATTCAAACCCCAGCAACCTCAAAGATTAAAAAGATGAGAAAGAATGAACTCAAAAGCACTGAAAACTCAAGAAGCCAGAGTGTCTCTTCTCCTCCAAATGACCACAACAGCTCTCCAGCAAGGGCACAGAACTGGGCTGAGGCTCATATGGCTGAATTGACAGAAGTAAGCTTCAGAAGTTGGATAATAACGAACCTCACTGAACTAAAGGAGCATGTTGTAACCCAATGCAAAGAAGTT
Organism: Macaca mulatta; assembly: GCF_049350105.2. NCBI lineage: Eukaryota > Metazoa > Chordata > Mammalia > Primates > Cercopithecidae > Macaca > Macaca mulatta. Next base: position 56,382,943 of record NC_133426.1, on the reverse strand, counting down.
AAGAATCATGAGAAAACAATACAGGAGCTATACCAGAATAGCCAGTTTAGAGAAGAACGTAACTGACCTGATGGAGCTGAAAAACACAACATGAGAACTTCACAATGCAATCACAAGTATCAATAGTAGGATAGATCAAGTGGAGGAAACAAGGAAACAAAAAGCTCGAAGGTTATCTTTTTGAAATAAGGCAGACAATAGTACAGATAAAAAAAGTGAATCTAGACCCCTATCTCTTGCCATATGCAAAAATAAAATCAAAATGGGTTAATAACTTAAATCTAAGACCTCAAACTATAAAACTACTACAAGAAATCATTGAGGAAAATCTCCAGGACACTGGTCTGGGCAAACATTTATTGAGCAAAAGCACAGGAAACCTTTTTCAAACATGGACAAATGGGATTACATCCATTTAAAAAGCTTCCACACAACAAAGAAAACAATCAACAAAGTGAACACACAACCCACAGAATGGGAGAAAATATTTGCAAACTACCCATCTGACAAGAGATTAATCACCTAAACATAAAAGGAGCTCAAGCAACTCTATAGGAAAAAAAATCTAATAATCCTATTTTAAAACAGGCAAAAGATTTCAATAGACACTTCTTAGATGAAGACATACAAATGGTAAACAGGCATATGAAAAGGTGCTCAACATCACTCATCTTCAGAGAAATGCAAATCAAAACTACAATGAAATATTGTCTCACTTCAAGTAACATGGCTTATATCCAAAAGACAGGCAATAAATGCTGGCAAGGATGTGGAGAAAAGGGATCCCTAGTACACTGTTGGTGTGAATGTAAACTAGGAGAACAGTTTGGAGGTTCCTCAAGCAACTAAAAATAAAGCTACCATATGATCCAGCAATCTTATTGCTGGATATATACCCAAAATAAAGGAAGTTCATATATTAAAGAGATATCTGCACTCTCATGTTTGTTGCAGCACTATTCACAATAGCTATAATTGGAAGCAACCCAAGTGTCCATGAACAGATTAATGGACAAAGATAATGCGGTACATATGCACAATAGAGTATTATTGAGCCCTAAAAGGGAATGATATCCTGTCATTTGCACCAACATGGATGGAATTGGAGATCATTATGTGAAATTAAATAAGCCAGGCACATAAAGACAAACATTGTATGTTCTCATGTATTTATGGGATCTAAAAATCAAAACAATTGAACTCATGGAAATAGAGAGTAGAAGGATGGATACCAGAGGCTGGGAAGGGTAGTGGGGAGCTGGAGAGGAACTGGGGGTGGTTAATTGTACATTTTCAAATGACTAAAGGAATGAAATTGGATTGTTTGTAATAAAAGGATAAATGCTTGAAAGGATGGATACCCCATTCTGCATGATGTGCTTATTTCACATTGCATGACTGTATCAAAACGTCTTATGTATCCCAGCGTTATATACACCTGCTATGTACCCACACTAAGTAGAAATTACAAAAATAAAAATAAAAACAAAAACTATATATTAGTAGCCACCCACATGTAAAGGTTATTGAGGAAAGTCACTTGCAGAAAGTAGAAAAACAGCATAGGATGTAGATGGTAGACAACAAAAATTATGTCCCAGTTTATCAGGTCAGGAGATGATTCCAAATGTATACATGTTCAGTTTGATTTTGCCATGAATTTTCAGATCATTAATTAATAGCAATGGTCCTCTGTGTTTTATTTATTTCCCACAATTATCTGTGGTGGAAAGGCAGAATGGCCTACAGCAGATACTGGCTCTTGCTCCCTACCAGCTGCCTGATCTTATGCCAGTCTCTTACATTCCTTGCACCTCAGTTTCCTTATCTGTACAATGGCAATGCCAGTGTTACCTAGCTCATGAAGTTGTTGTGAAGTGTCAATAAAGAAAGACTAGAGCAACTGACATAGGGTAGACACTTAATAGACAGTTATTATCATAACTTATCATTCATCAAGTGCTGCCATCTCAGCTGATTAGTTTCTACTTTGAAACCATAAGGGCTTAAGCAGAGGAACCCTGCTTATGGTCATAAATTATATGTAGTTGCTCACTATGGTAATGCTAATAATAATTCCTATTATGGATATAATGCCTACAATTTATATGGCACTTTCCCATCTCTTTCTTCATTCTTTCCTCTTATCAGAGGAAAAATAAGGAGGCCTTATTTTTTCCTGTTTTCTCAAAGATAAAGAAGCACACATAACAAAAACATAGAGTCAAACACCAAATGATCACCTTTCTCGGAAATAAAATACTCTTCAAGAATAGTGGAGTCATGCCAATGTTCTACAGCCTTTATATTTGTCTTTCCTGTACTCAGGAAGATCAGAGATCTGATTAATTTATAGGGAATTCCAGTCTCATCTCCACTGGTACTAGTAAGACACTGAGGGTCTTTGCTCCCAACAAACTCAAATTTCTGGACTTTTTAAAAAAATTTCTCCTTTCACCAATATTCTATACCGTGGTATGTGTCTCAAAACCAGTTCAAAGAAAATAAGTTTATCTCCTCCCATGTGGTGGCCACTTATTTTATTAAATATAGAGCTTTCAGAACAAAACAGCCCTCTCAAGGGCTTCTGAGAACAGCTTGGATCACCAATAACCTATTTAAAGTCCTTTGCTCACCCAGGCAAACACTTTCAAAACCGAAATGTGAACTTGCACTAGCTTCCAGTTTTCCTTCTACTCTTAAAAGAACATTTTCTTAGGGGAAAATATTTAGTTAAAAATACTTTAAAATTCAATCCTCCAGAATGTTTTATTTTCTAACCTTTTCACCACAATAAGCATTTGCTTGCAGAGAAAAATGTCAAAGAAAAAGTTTGTGACTTACCTGTGCCAGGCTATATTCAGTGTCCAAGGTCCTGATAGCACATCTGAGATCCTCAAAACTGGAAATGGTTCCACATCTCTCTCCAGACATTGTGATAGATTTCTACAAGGTAAGCACTGTAATAGTCTCTGGAGTTGAAGTAGTTAGAATGAGGCTCTCACCATTCTTATTTGTACAACTGGCTCTTTTTGCCTATCATCCTTCTTCCTTCTGCTACATTTAAAATGCAAGTTAAAAATGTAAAAACAATAGGGTTAAGAGACCGGGTCTTAACACTGTTGGAGCAAAATGAAACTCACTCAACTCTTCTTACTAATCCTTAGGAATCCAGGTGTGCTATGACCTTAAGATGTCTGATCTGTTAAGTCTTACTTGACTTGAACCTTCAGTGACAGGTAGTCAGTCTTAGTCAATCCGGCAGGAGTTAGAGTTACTTTAGCCAATAATCAGCAGATTATCCTTAGGGCACAAAATGATAAAAGAAATACAGAAAGCAGCCAAAATTGTGCAGGATTATATCTGTATCCAGCTGCTGTTACCTGTGCAGTTGAACTCCCTGACATTCTGAGTATTACAGTGGGGGAACTATTATAAAACAGATGAGATGGAACTCATTTTTTTAATGGCTATGACAGTGAAATTCTGAAGCAGAAAGGCATAAATATGTGTAAATGTGTGTGTATGTTCACAGGAAGTGGGAGGGTGGAGCACTTCCCAAGAAATAGAAATTCAAACTGCTGAATTGCACTCCTTTGCAATTAGTTTTTCTGAACACAAGCAGTTGAAGAATTTATCCCTCAGGATCACCATGTTAAATACTGTGCATGGCACCTACAGAGGTCTTTAAACAGTTTTCCAAGTGATACCATTGATGCAAAAGTAGCTTCACAAAAAAGGACAATATTCTTATAATCTGTCTGAGGACCCAGGTATCAGAGTGGAGGGTTCAATTGGTTAGAGAAAAAGTTTAGTTCAGAGAAGTATTGAATTTGTCAATGTGAGAGGCCACTCAAGTAGTCAGAGGAAATTAAAAGGAGAACACAGGTCGGGCATGGTGGCTCACACCTGTAATCCTAGCACTTTGGGAGGCCGAGGCAGGCGGATCACCTGAGGTCAGGAGTTTGAGACCAGCCTGGCCAACATGGTGAAACCCCATCTCTACTAAAAATACAAAAATTAGTCAGGTGTGGTGGTGGGTGCCTGTAGTCCCAGCTACCCGGGAGGCTGAGGCATGAGAATTACTTGAACCCAGGAGGCGGAGGTTGCATTGGGCTGAAATCATGCCACTGCACTCCAGCCTGGGCAACAGAGTAAGACTCCGTCTCAAAAAAAAAAAAAAAAAAAAAAAGACAACAGCATGAGATTCCATCTAAAAATAAATAAATAAATAAGTCTCTGGACTAGGTTTGAGATCGATAGAAGGATTCTGCCCACTCAGAGAGAATGAGTCAATACTGTTTTCTAAAGCTGAACTCAGCATTTGCTCTGTGGTCCTGTGAGTGTCAGCTTTCAAGGTGACCTTTGAGACTTGGGAAATTTTTATTTAAAATTTCAACAATTCACTTAAAACATCAAATTGAGGAACTAGAGGATCATGGTGGATGGGAGGCAGAGCTAGATTGCAGCTCCAGTCTGAGCAGCACAGAGAGGCTTGCATTGTATATTTTAGCTCCAGATCGACTCCAAGAACAAACCAGCAATCACGAGAGGACCCACACACCCTCTAAAGAAAGCAGACTGCTCCCATAGGACCCAGGAGACACCCAAAATACTGTGAGTGCCCCAACAGTGGAATTGAGAAAGGGAGATCCTCCTCAACTAAACACACGCCCCTACTGGAGAAGCTGAAGGTCTGTATGCGGGAGAAGTTTTTGACTTTACCTGGAGCTGAGTCAAGTTAGAGAGCTGAGCAAAATACAGGGGGAAAAGAAGAATCAAAAAGGCCCTGGGAGCTCGCTGGGTCTCCAAGCAGCCTATTCTTGCCTGGCACCACAGGGGTCCATCGGGAGGGTGGCCAGAGGAGCAGGGGGTAAAACTCCACAGGGAGAAGGAATTCTCCAGCTGAACTTTGTAACAATTTGAACAGGGCAGGAAGCCTCCTGGCCAGAACTTGGGGGAGGTTGTGAATCCGGAGTGCAGACTTCACAGGCAGGGGAAGAACTAAAGCCCTTTTCTTTTGCAGCTGGGAGGCAGACGGCCTTGGACATCTTCTCAAGCCCATCTCACCCTGCGACTGGCAACAGACTCAGGGCTGTTGTGGAGGTGCATCTTGTGAAACAGGCCTTTCAGGCTGTGTGGGGGCTGGGTGAGGCCTGCAACTGCTGGCTTTCCCCCAGTCCCCTGACAACCTGCATGACTCAGCAGAGGCAGCCATCATCCTCCTAGGTACACGACTCCAGTGACCTAGGACTCTCACCCCCATCCCCCACAGCAGCCACAGCAAGACCCGCCCAAGGAGAGTCTGAGCTCCAACACACCTAGCCCTGCCCACACCCGATGTTCCTTCCCTACCCGCCCTAGCAGTGGAAGACAAAGGGCATACAATCTTGGGAGTTCTAGGGCCGTGCCTACCACTGGTCCCTCTCTGCACTACTACAGCTGATGCTTTCTGGAAAGTGTCACCTCCTGGCAGGAGGCCAACCAGCACAAAAGTAGAGCACTAAACCACCAATGCTAAGGACCCTCACGGAGTCCATTGCACCCTCTGCCACCTCCACCAGAACAGGTGCTGGTATCCACGGCTGAGAAACCAATACATTGTTCACATCATAGGACTCAGTGCAGACAATCCCCAGTACCAGCCCGGAGCTGAGTAGACCTGCTGGGTGGCTAGACCCAGAAGGGAGACAACAATCACTGCAGTTCGACTCATAGGAAGCCATATCCACAGAAAAAAAGGGGAGAGCATTACATCAAGGGAACACCCCATAGGACAGAAGAATCTGAACAACAACCTTCAGCCCTAGACTTTCCCTCTGACAGAGCCTTCCCAAATGAGAAGGAACCAGAAAATCAGCCCTGGTAATATGACAAAACAAGGCTCTTCAACACCTCCCAAAAATCACACTAGTACAAGTTAAAAAGCAAAATCAAAACAACAACAACAAAAAGTACACAAGCAACAAAGACCATGATGAATGCAACAGTACCTCACATTTCAATACTAATATTGAATGTAAATGTCCTAAATGCTCCACTTAAAAGATACAGAACAGAAGAATGGATAAGAACTCACCAACTAACTATCTGCTGCCTTCAGGAGACTCACCTAACACATAAGGACTCACATAAACTTAAAGTAAAGGGGTGAAAAAAAAGCTAGCAGGAATAGCTATTCTTATATCAGGAAAAACAAACTTTAAAGCAACAGCAGTTAAAAGAGACAAAGAGGGACATTATATAATGGGAAAAGGCCTTGTCCAACAGGAAAATATCACAGTCCCAAACATATATGCACCTAATACTGGAGCCCCCAAATTTATAAAACAATTACTAATAGACCTAAGAAAAGAAATAGACAACAACACAGTAATAGTGGGAAACTTCAATACTCCACTAACAGCACCAGACATCAAGACAGAAAGTCAATAAAGAAACAATGGATTTAAAGTACACCTTGGAATAAATGAGCTTAACAGATATATACACAACATTTCACCCAACAAAGGCAGAATATACATTCTATTCAACAGTGCATGGAACCTTCTCCAAGATAGACCATATAATAGGCCATAAAGCAAGCCTCAATAAATTTAAGAAAATTGAAATTACATCAAGCACTCTCTCAGACCACAGTAGAATAGAACTGGAAATCAACTCCATAAGGAACCTTCAAAACCATGCAAATAAATGGAAATTAAATAATCTGCTCCTGAATGACCATTAAGTCAAAAACAAAACCAAGATGGAAATTAAAAAATTCTTTGAACTAAATGACAATGATGACACAATGTATCAAAACCTCTAGGATATAGCAAAAGCTAAGAGGAAAGTTAATAGCCTTAAATGCCTATATCAAAAAGTCTGAAAGAGCACAAACAATCTAAAGTCACACCTCAAGGAACTAGAGAAACAAAAACAAACCAAACCCAAACCCAGCGGAAGAAGGGAAATAACCAAGATCAAAGCAGAGCTAAAAGAAATTGAAACAAAAAATACAGTACAAAAGATAAATGAAACAAAAAGCTGGTTCTCTGAAAAGATAAATAAAATTGATAGATCGTTAGCAAGATTAACCAAGAAAAGAAGAAAGAAAACCCAAATAACCTCACTAAGAAATGAAACAGGAGCTATTACAACTGATGCCACTGAAATATAAAACATCATTCAAGGTTACTATGAGCACCTTTACACACATAAACTAGAAAACCTAGAAGAGATGGATAAATTCTTGGAAAAACACAACCCTCCTAGCTTAAGTCAGGAAGAATTAGATACCCTAAACAGACCAATAACAAGCAGCAAGATTGAAATGGTAATTAAGACATTACCAACAAAAAAAGTCCAGGACCTGACAAATTCACAGCAGAATTCTACCAGACATTCAAAGAATTGGTACCAATCCTTTTGACACTATTCCACAAGATACAAAAAGAAGGAATATTCCCTAATTAATTCTATGAAGCAAGTATCACCCTAATGCCAAAACCAGAAAAGGACACAACCAAAAAAGAAAACTACAGACTGATATCCTTGATGAACACAGATGCTAAAATCCTTAACAAAATACTAGGTAACCAGATCCAATACCATATCAAAAAGATAATCCACCATGATAAAGTGGGTTTCATACAAGGGATGCAGAGATGGTTTAACATACATATGTCAATAAATGTGATTCACCACATAAACAAAAATCACACAATTTTCTCAATATATGCAGAAAAAGCATTCGACAAAATTCAGCATGTTTATAATTAAAACTATCAGCAAAATTGGCGTAGAAGGAACATACATTAATGTAATAAAAGCCATCTATGACAAACCCACAGTCAACATAATACTTAATCAGGAAAAGGTGAAAGCATTCCCTCTGAGAACGGGAACAAGACAAGGATGCCCACTCTCACCATTCCTCTTCAACATAATACTGGAAGTCCTAGCCAGAGCAATCAGACAAGAGAAAGAAATAAAGGGCATCTAAATCAGTAAAGAGGAAGTCAAACTGTCACTGTTTGCTGATGATATGATCATTTACCTTGAAAATCCACATGTACCCTAGAACTTAAAGTATAATAAAAAAATTAAAAAACTTTAAAAAAAGAAAAAAAAAGAAAACCCTAAGAACACCTCCAGAAAGCTTCTAGTACTGATCAAAGAACTCAGCAAAATTTAATTAATGTACACAAATCAGTAGCTCTTCTATACACCAACAGCAACCAAGCAGAGAATCAAATCAAGAACTCAACCCCCTTTACAACAGCTGCAAAAAAAAAAAAAAAAAAAAAAGTACTTAGGAATATACCTAACAAAGGAGTTGAAATACCTCTACAAGGAAAACTACGAAACACTGCTGAAAGTAATCATAGATGACAGAAACAAATGGAAACACATCCCATGCTCATGGATGGGTAGAATCAATATTGTGAAATGACCATGCTGCCAAAAGCAATCCAGAAATTCAATACAATCTTCATCAAAATATCCCCACCATTCTGCAGAGAATTAGAAAAAACGATTCTAAAATTAATATGGAACAAAAAAAGAGCCTGCATAGCCAAAGCAAGACTAAGCAAAAAGAACAAATCTGGAGGCATCACACTGCTATACTATAGTATAGTAGCATCCAAACTATACTATAGGGCTATAGTCACACAAACAGCATGGTACTGATATAAAAATAGGCACATAGACCAATGGAACAGAATAGAGAACCCCAAAATAAACCCTAGTACTTACAGCTAACTGATCTTCAACAAAGTAAACAAAAAACATAAAGTGAGGAAAGGACACCCTTTTCAACAAACGGTGCTGGGATAATTGGCAAGCCACATATAGGAGAATAAAACTGGATCCTCATCTCTCACCTTATACAAAAACCAACTCAAGATTGATTAAGAACTTAACCCTAAGACCTGAAACCATAAAAATTCTGGAAGATAACACTGGAAAACCCCTTCTAGACATTGGCTTACGCAAGGATTTCATGACCAAGAACCCAAAAGCAAATGTAATAGAAACAAAGATAAATAGCTGGGGCATAATTGAACTAAAGAGTTTTGCATGGCAAAAGGAACAGTCAGCAGATTAAACAGACAACCTACAGAGTGGGAGAAAATGTTCACATCTGACAAAGGACTAATATCCAGAATCTACAACAAACTTAAATCAGTAAGAAAACCAAACAATTCCATTAAAAAGTAGACTAAGGACATGAACAGACAATTCTCAAAAGGACATATACAATTGACCAACAAACATATGAAAAAATGCTCAATGTCACTAATGATCAAGGAAATGCAAATCAAAACCACAATGTGATACCACCTTAGTCCTGCAAGAATGGCCATAATCAAATAATTAGAAAACAGTGGATGTTGGCATGGATGTGGAGAAAAAGGAACTCTTCTACACTGCTGGTGGGAATGTAAACTAGTACAACCACTATGGAAAACAGTGTGGAGATTTCTTAAAGAACTAAAAGTAGAACTACCATTTGATCTAGCCATCCCACTTCTGGGTATCTACCCAGAGGAAAAGAAGTCATTATTCGAAAAAGACACTTGCACATGCATGTTTATAGCAGCACAATTCACAAGTGCAAAATTGTGGAACCAACCCAAATGCCCATCAATCAATGAGTGGATAAAGAAACTGTGATATATATATATATGTGTGTGTGTGTGTGTATATGATGGAATACTACTCAGCCATAAAAAGCGATGAATTAATCACATTCGCAGCAACCTGTATGGGATTGTAGATTATTATGCTAAGTGAAGTAACTCAGGAATGGAAAACCAAACATCGTATTTTTTCTCACTTACAAGTGGGAGCTAAGTCATGATGATGCAAAGGCATAAGAATGATACAATGGACTTTGGGTACTCTGGGGAAAGGGTGGAAGGATGGTGAGGAATAAAAGACTACAAATATGATGCAGTGTATACTGCTCTAGTGATGGGTGTACCAAAATCTCAGAAATCACCACTAAATAATTTATTCATGTAAGTTAGTATCACCCATTCCCCAAAAACTTCTGGAAATAAAAAATTTTAAAAATGAATTCACAAATATTTTGTTTTATGTTTAAATAATAATAATTATATATAGTTCTGTAAAATGGATGCCCACAATGATAAACAAAACTTGGGTATTAAAAAATTAAAAAATAGAAAAATAAATAAAACCACTTTTTGAGGTATGATTGGTATATAGAAATGTGTACATACGTGTTCGGGGATAAGCACACACCTTTAAAACCATTACCACCATCAAAACCATAAACATGTCTATCACCTCTCCATGTTTTCATTCACCCCTATTATTATTATTATTACCATCATCATCATTAGTTTTGTGGTAAGAACACTTAACATAAGGTCTGCCTTCTTAACGAATTTTCAATACATAATACAGTGTTGTTAGTTGTAGGTACTATGCTATATAGTAGATCTCCAGAACTTATTTATCTTTCATAATTGAAACTTCCTAACCTTTAACCATAACCCACCATTTTCTTCTCCACTAAGCCCATGCAGCCACTTTTCTACTCTCTACTTCTGTGAGTTTGACTATTTTAGATTCCATATATAAGAGACATCACACAGTATTTGTCTTTGCATGACTGGCTTATTTCACTTAGCATAATTCTCTCCAGGCCCATCTATGTTATCATAAACATCAGGATTTTCATCTTTAAAGCCTGAATGATATTCCTTTGTGTGTATACTACATTTATTTTATCCATTCATCTATAGATGGAAATTTAAGTTGTTTCCACATCTTGGCTATTGTGAATAGTGAATAATGCTGCAATGATCAGTTGAGTGCAGACATCTCTTTGAGATTCTGATTTTAGTTTTTGCATATATACCAAGAAGTGGACTTGCTAGATCATATGGTAGTTATGTTTTTAATTTTTAAATTAATATTTTTTCTGCTCAAAAAATCATAATTATATATATTTATGAGGTACAATATGATGTCTTGAGATATGTAGAAAATGCAGAATGATTACATCAAGCTACTTAACATATCCATCACTTCCCTTACCTGTCAGTTTTTATGGCGAGACATTTGAAATGTACCTTAATTATTTTTAATTATACAATACACTGTTATTGACTATAGTCATCCTGCTGTGCAATTGATCTTATAACTTATTCCTATCTGAAATTTTGTACTCTTTTTAATTTTTGAGGAACCAACATACTGTTTTCCACAATAGCTGTACCACTTTACATTCCCAACAGTGTACCAGGGTTCCTTTTCTCCACATCCTCATCATTTTATTTCTTGTCTTTTTGATAATAACCGTCCTTAAAGATGTGAATTGATATTTCATTATGGTTTTAAGTTGCATTTTCCCAACAATTAGTAATGTTGAGCACCTTTTCTTATACCTGTTGGCCATTTGCATATCTTATTTTGTGACATGACTATTTGGATTCTATGCCAATTTGTAAGTTGGTTTACTTGTTATTTACATTTTTGCTATTGAGTTGATTTCCTTATATATTGTGGATACTAATTCCTTATCTGATCTATGGTTTGCAAATATTTTGTCTCATTCTGCAGGTTGTTTCTTTATTCTGTTGTTTCCTTTGCTGTGCAAAAGATTTTTAGTCTGAGGGAGTCCCACTTGACTATATTTGCTATTATTGTCTCTGCTTTTGGTGTCATATCCAAAAACTCATTGCCAAGATCAATGTCAAGGAGATTTTTCCTATGTTTTCTTCTAGAAATTTTATGGTTGAGTCATATATTTAAGCCTTCAGTCCATGTTTAGTTGATCTTTGTATATGGTGTAAAACAGAGGTCCAATTTTATACTTTTGCATGTGGATATTCACTTTTCCCAACAACATGTATTGATGAGACTATCATTTCCCCATTGTGTATTTTGGCAATTGTCAAATATTGATTAACCATATATGTGTGGGTTTATTTCTTGTCTCCCTATCCTGTTCCATTGGTCTATGTGTCTGTTTTTATGCCAGTACCATACTGTTTTGTTTACTATAGCTGTGTAATACAATTTGAAATCAGATATAATTGTCTCCGGCTTTGATTTTTCTTGCTCATGATTGCTCTGGCTATGTGAAATATTTTGTGATTCAATTTGAATTTGCTTTAAATATTCAACATGGTACTGTACCAGAGTTTGAACATGGTTGTTCACACTCACTTTTCAGGAGGATGGATCTGAAGTTCTTTTTTTTTTTTTTTTTTTTTTTTTTGAGACGGAGTCTCGCTCTGCCGCCCAAGCTGGAGTGCAGTGGCCGGATCTCAGCTCACTGCAAGCTGCGCCTCCTGGGTTCACGCCATTCTCCTGCCTCAGCCTCCCGAGTAGCTGGGACTACAGGCGCCCGCCACCGCGCCCGGCTAGTTTTTTGTATTTTTTAGTAGAGACGGGGTTTCACCGTGTTAGCCAGGATGGTCTCGATCTCCTGATCTCGTGATCCGCCCGTCTCGGCCTCCCAAAGTGCTGGGATTACAGGCTTGAGCCACCGCGCCCGGCGGATCTGAAGTTCTAAGTCATAAAATATGATGCGCTCACATTCACAAAGCCCAATATCTGTATATTCAGTCAACACACACTTTGCGAATGTCTACTAAATGGCAGGCACTGTTCTATGCAAGAGACATATAGCATTTAAAAAGACATAAATCTTTGTTCTCAAAAGCTTATATTTTAATAGTTGGGGGAGAAAGACAATAAAAATAGGTAAAGATGTAATGTATGAAATGATTATAAGTTCTACGAAGAAAAATAAAACATTAAGATAATAGAGAAGGATAGTAAGATATAAATGTTTGATATAGAATGATCAATATTGAGAATGTTACAAGGGGTCAGACCACAGAAGGTCTGTGGGCCATGGTGGGGACTCTGGTGTTTACTGTGAGTAAAGGGGAAAGCTGTCAGAGACTTTTGAGCAGAATAGCAACACAAACTGAGATTTTAATACAGTCACTCTGGTTAATACAGTCACTCTGATTTTAATACAGACACTCTGGTGTCACCTAAACCTGTGTTACAATATAGGGGCCCAAAGGAAAACTGCAGATACTACAGTTGAGAGGTTATTGCAGTAATACAGGTGAACAATGATGGTTTGTACTGTAATTGAACTCTCCATAATAATTTTTAAATAACTGAAACAGTATAACTGGATTGTTTATAACACAAAGGATAAATGCTTGAGGAATGTGTAACCTACACATTGCATACCTGTATCAAAACATCTAATGTATCCCATAAAAATATATACGACAATTATGTATCCACAAAAATTAAAATTAAAGATTAAAAAAACTTGTGTGGTTTGGATGTTGCCCAGAATAGGGATATTCCTTTTCTCTAATGGATAATTGCAGCTGGTAAATGTTTCATTATCCATAAACATACTTTTTTTTTTTTTTTAACCTATTAGTAAGTCTTGGTTTTTCTTTGCATTGTTAAAGTGGGAAAAGTTGCTGGGAAAAAAAGTTCCTGTTGCCAAAGTAAGCTACAAATTGGCAATATTTATAACATCCAGCCTTATCTCAGAAACAAGCCCTTCTTCAAGGCTCTCTCTTGTATGAAGACAATGTTAATGAGCTCCATTTCTTTGCAGTGTCACTTAAACCTGTATAAAGGCTCTCAGATTTATGATTGCTTTAAAGAGAAATAATACCACAGAATTGAAGGAACATAAGAACACCTGCATTCAAATGCTCTGACATTCACTAGGTGTGTAAACTTGGCCAAATTACTTAAATTTTCTGAGCTTCGGTTCTCTCATCTGTAAAATGGGGTTAATATGCATAGTTTTGTTTTTCCCTAGGGACTATTCTAACTTGCTTATTTAGATGTGTATAACACTTAACTTAGAACCTAGTACACAGTACTTAACATGCTCCCCGATAAAGCACTTATTCCCTCTACTCCACAAAATCTGTCCCCTCCATCACTGTCATTTCAGTGAACCATAATCCACCCAGAAACTCAAATTAAAAATTCAGCAAAATCTACTTTTAAAATATATTTAAAAACTCATTATTTTCTCCATCTCCACTTCCTTCATTCTTCCAACATTTGTCCAGACTACCATCAGCTCTTACCTGAGTAGCTACAACAGTTTCTTCTTTTGTATCTCTGCTTCCACCTTTATTTCCCTTCAATTCAGCATCTGGAATACTCCTTTGAAAACATGAACCAGATGATACCTTTTCACTACTTAGAACAATCCAGAGGCTTCCATAACACTCAGAATAAGAGCTATCATTTTTAAAAAATTATTATTATTATTATACTTTAAGTTCTAGGGTACGTGTGCATAACATGCAGGTTTGTTACATATGTATACTTGTGCCATGTTGGTGTGCTGCACCCATCAACTCGTCAGCACCCATCAACTCATCATTTATATCAGGTATAACTCCCAATGCAATAAAGTAACCTACAAAGCCCCATTTTGTATGGTCTCATCCTAGTTTTCTGACTTCAACTCCTAACTCTTTTGCTGTCACCCATTACACTCCAGTTAAATTGCTCTTCTTTCTATTCTTTGAACACAAAGATGGTTGCTCACTTAGGGTTCTTGTACTGGTGTTCCTGCTGTCTGGAGTGTTATCTCCCAGATATTTGCAATTCACATTTCTTCATTTTTTTAAGCCTCAGTTTAAATGTCCTCGCCTTAGAAAGGCCTTCTCTTATCACACTGTCTCAAGTAGCTTGCTCCTCCCATCATTCTTTAACCTATTTCCCTTCTTTATTTTGTATTAGTTATTGCTCTCTGAAATATTCCCATTTGTTCATATGTTTTTCTTTTGTTTATTTTCTACTTCCCACATAGAATTTAAGCTTTTGTTAGTCAGGGTTCTTCAGAAAGGCAGAACCAATAGAATAGACAGATAGATAGATAAAAGAGTATTTTCTAAACTTTTACTTTAGGTTCAGGGGTACATGTGAAGGTTTGTTACATAGGTAAACTCATGTCATAGGGGTTTGTTGTACAGATGATTTCATCACCCAGATATTAACCCCAGTACCCAATAGTTATATTTTCTACTCCTCTCCCTTCTCCCACCCTCCACCTTCAAGTAGACCCCAGTGTCTCTTGATTCCTTGTGTTCATGAGTTTTCATCATTTAGCTCCCACTTATAAGTGAGAACATGTAATGCTTGGTTTCCTCTTCCTGCATCAGTTTGCTAAGGATAATGGCTTCCAGATCCATTAATGTTCCCACAAAATACATAATCTCATTCTTTTATATGGCTGCATTGTATTTCATGATATTTATGTACCACATTTTTTATCCAATCTGTCATTTATGAGCATTTAAGTTGATTCCATGTCTTTGCTATTGTGAATGGTGCTGCAACAAACATTCATGTAAATGTGTCTTTATAATAGAATCATTTACATTCCTTTGGGTTCACACCCAGTAATGGGATAGCTAGGTGGAATGGTAGTTCTGTTTTTAGGTCTCTGAGGGATTGTCACATTGTCTTCCATAGTGGCTGAACAAACTTACATTCCTACCAAGAATGTATCAGTGTTCCCTTTTCTCTGCAACCTTGCCAACATTTGTTTTTTGACTTTTTAATAATAGCCATTCTGACTGGTGTGAGATGGTATCTCATTGTGGTTTTGATTTACATTTCTCTAGTGATCATTGATAATGAGCTTTTTTTCATATGCTTGTTGGCCTCTTGTATGTCTTCTTTTGAGAAGTGTCTGTTCATGTCCTTTGCCCAATTTTTAATGGGGTTGTTAGTTTTTCTCTTATAAATTTAAATTCCTTATAGATGCTGAATATTAGACCTTTGTCAGATGCATGGTTTGCAAATATTTTTCCCATTCTGTAGGTTGTCTGTATGCTGTGTTGATAGTTTCTTTTGCTGCGTAGAATCTCTTTACTTCTTCTTTAGATCCCACTTGTTAATATTTGCTTGTGTTGCAATTGTTTTTGGTATAATTGTCATGAAATCTTGGTCTGTTCCTATCTAGAGGATGGTATTGCCTAAGTTGTTTTCCAGGGTTTTTGTAATATGGGGCTTTATATTTAAGTCTTTAATCCGTCTTGAGTTGATTTTTGTATATGGTGTAGGAAGAGGTCCAGCTTAAGTCTCTGGATGTGGAGGTAGCTGGCAAGATGGCCAAATAGAAACAGCTCCAGTCTGCAGCTCCCAGCGAGATCAAGGCAGAAGGTGGGTGATTTCTGCATCTCCAACTGAGGTACCCTGCTCATCTCATTGGAACTGGTGAGACAGTGGGTGCAGCCCATGGAGGGCAAACCGAAGCAGGATGGGCTTGTCTCACTTGGGAAGCACAAGGAGTCAGAGAACTCCCTCCCCTAGCCAAGGGAAGCTGTGAGGAACTGTGCCGTGAGGAACAGTGCACTCTGGCCCAGATCCTACACTTTTCCCATGGTCTTCGCAACCCATAGACAAGGAGATTCCCACAAGTGCCTACGCCACCAGGGCCCTGGGTTTCAAGCACAAAACCTGGGCAGCTGTTTGGGTAGACACCAAGCTAGCTGCAGGAGTCTTTTTTCTTACCCCAGTGGCACCTGGAATGCCAGCAAGACAGAACCATTTACTCCCCTAGAAAGGGAACTGAGGCCAGGGAGCCAAGTGGTCTAGCTCAGTGGACCCCATCCCCACCAAGGCCAGCAAACTAAGATCCACTGGCTTGAAATTCCTGCTGCCAGCACGGCAGACTGAAGTCGTCCTGGGATGCTAGATCTTAGGGGGCGTAGGGGGGAAGGGGCATCTGCCATTGCTGAGACTTGAGTAGGTGGTTTCACCCTCACAGTGTAAACAAAGCTGCTGAAAAGTTTGAACTGGGCAGAGCCCACCACAGCTCAGCAAAGCTGCTGTAGCCACACTGCCTCTAGATTCCTCCTGTCTGGGCAGGGGACCTCAGAAAAACAGGCAGCAGCCTCCCTCAGGGACTTATAGATAAAACCCCCATCTTCCTGAAACAGAGCACCTGGGGGAAAAGGTGGCTGTGGGCACAGCTGTAGCAGATTTAGACGTCCCTGCCTGATGGCTCTGAAGAGAGCAGCTGATCTCCCAGCACAGCGTTTGAGCTCTGCTAAGAAACAGACTGCCTCCTCAGGTAGGTCTCTGACGCTTATGCCTCCTGACTGGGAGACACTTCTCAGCAGGGTTAGACAGATACCTCATACAGGAGACCTCTGGCTGCCATCTGGCAGGTGCCCCTCTGAGAGGACACTTCCAGAGGAAGGAACAGACAGCAATCTTTGTTGTTATGCAGCCTCCACTTGTGATACCCAGGCAAACAGGGTCTGGAGTGGACCACCAGCAAACTCCAGCAGACCTGCAGTAGAGGGGCCTGACTGTTAGAAGGAAAGCTAACAAACGGAAAGGAATAGTATCAACAGCAACAAAAAGGATGTCCTCTCAGAAACACCGTAAGAAGATCACTGACATCAGAGATCAAAGGTAGATAAATCCAGGAAGATGAGGAAAAAAAAAACAAAAACAAAAACAAAAAAAAAACAGCACAAAAATGCTGAAAATTCCAAAAACCAGAATGCTTTTTTCTCCAAATGATCACAACTCCTCGCCAGGAAAGGAACAAAACTGGATGGAGAATGAGTTTGATGAATTGACAGAAGCAGCCTTCAGAAGGTGGGTAATAACAAACTCCTCCAAGCTAAAGGAGCATGCTCTAACCCAATGCGAGGAAGCTAAGAACCTTGAAACAAGGCTAGAGGAATTGCTAACTAGAATAACCAGTTTAGAGAAGAACATAAATTACCAGATGGAGCTGAAAAACACAGCATGAGAACTTCATGAAGCACACAAAAATTATCAATAGCCGAATTGATCAAGTAGAATAAAGGATAGCAGAGATTGAAGATTAACTTAACGAAATAAAGCGTGAAGACAAGATCAGAGAAAAAAGAATAAAAAGGAATGAACAAAACCTCCAGGAAATATGGGAATATGTGAAAAGACCAAACTTACGTTTGATTGGTGTACCTCAAAGTGACAGGGAGAATGGAACCAAGTTGGAAAACACTCTACAGGATATTATCCAGAACTTCCCCAACCTAGAAAGACAGGCTAACATTAAAATTCAGGAAATACAGAGAAGACCACAAAGATATTCCTCGAGAAGAGCAACCCAAAGACACATAATTGTGAGATTCACCAAGGTTGAAATGAAGGAAAAAATGTTAAGGGCAGCCAGAGAGAAAGGTTAGGTTACCCACAAAGGGAAGCCCATCAGACTAACAGTGGATCTCTCTGCAGAAGAGAGTTGGGCCAATATTCAACATTCTTAAAGGAAAGATTTTTTCAATCCATAATTTCATATCGAGACAAACTAAGCTTCATAAGTGAAGGAGACATAAAACCCTTTACAGGAAAAATCCTTTACAGGTAAAGCTCTGCCTACAAGAGCTCTTCAAGGAAGCACTAAGCACAGAAAGAAGAAACTGTTATCTGCCACTTGAAAAACATACCAAATTGTAAAGACCATCAACACTATGAAGAAACTGCATCAACTAACGGGCAAAATAACCAGCTAGCATCACAATGACAGGATCAAACTCACACATAATAACGTTAACCTCAAATGTAAACAGGCTAAATGCCCCAATTAAAAGACACAGTCTGGCAACCTAGATAGAATAAAGACCCATCAGTGTGCTGTATTCAGGAGACCAATTTCACATGCCTAGACACACACGGGCTCAAAATAAAGGGATGGAGAAATGTTTACCAAGCAAATGGAAAGCAAAAAAAAAAAAAAAAAAAAAAAAAAAAAAAAAAAAAAAAAGCAGGGGTTGCAATCCTAGTCTCTGATAAAACAGACTTGAAACCAGCAAAGATCAAAAGAGACCAAGAAGGACATTACATAATGGTAAAGGGATTAATGCAAGAAGAACAACTAACTATTCTAAATATATATTCACCCAATATAGGAGCACCCAGATTCACAAAGCAAGTTATTAGAGACCTAGAAAGAGACTTAGACTCCCACACAATAATAGTGGGAGACTTTAACACCCCACTGTAAATATTAGACAGATAAATGAGACACAAAATTAACAAGGATATTCAGGCCTTGAACCCAGCTCTGGGCTAAGTGGACCTAATAGACATCTACAGAACTCTCCACTCCAAATGAACAGAATATACATTCTTCTCAGCACCACATCACACTTATTCTAAAACTGACCACATAGTTGGAAATAAAACACTCCTCAGCAAATGTAAAAGAACAAAAATCATAACAAAGAGTCTCTCAGACAACAGTACAATCAAATTACAACTCAAGATTAAGAAACTCACTCAAAACCACACAACTACAAGGAGACTGAGCAACTTGCTCCTGAATGACTACTGGGTAAATACAGAAATTAAGGAAGAAAAAAATAAGTTCTTTGAAACCAATGAGAACAAAGATACAACGTACCAGAATCTCTGGGACATATTTAAAGCCGTGTGTAGAGGATAATTTGTAGCACTAAATGCCCACAAGAGAAAGCCAAAAAGACCTAAATATGACACCCTAATATCACAATGAAAAGAACTGGAGAAGCAAGAGCAAACAAATTCAAAAGCTGGCAAAAGACAAGAAATATCTAAGATCAGAGCAGAACTGAAGGAGATAGAGACACGAAAAGCGCCTCAAAAAAAAAATCAGTGAATCCAGGAGTTGGTTTTATGAAAAGATTAGAAAAAAAAAAATAGACCGTGAGCCAGACTAATAAAGAAAAAAAAAGAAGAGACTCAAATAGACACAATAAAAAATAATAAAGGGAATATCACCACTGATCCCACAGAAACACTAACTACCATCAGAGAATAATATAAACACCTGTACGCAAAAAAAAACACAAAAAAAACTAGAAAATCTAGAAGAAATGGATAAGTTCCTGTACACATACATCCTCCCAAGACTAAACCAGGAAGAAGTTTAATCCCTGAAAAGACCGATAACAAGTTCTGAAATTGAGGCAATAATTAATAGCCTATCAACCAAAAAATGTTCAGGAGCAGATGGATTCACAGCCTAATTCTACCAGAGGTGCAAAGAGGAGTTGGTACCATTCCTTCCGAAAATATTCCAATCAGTAGAAAAAGAGAGAATCCTCTGTAACACATTTTATGAGGCTAGCATCATCCTGATACCAAAGTCTGGCAGAGACACAACAAAAAAAAAGAGAATTTTATACCAATATCCCTGATGAACACCAATGCGAAAATCCTCAATAAAATACTGGCAAACCCAATGCAGCAGCACATCAAAAAGCTTATCCAACACAAACAAGTCGGCTTCATCCCTGGGATTCAAGGCTTGTTCAATATATGCAAATCAATCAATGTAATCCATCACATAAACAGAACCAAACACAAAAACCACATGATTATCTCAATAGATGGAGAAAATGCTTTTGACAAAATTCAACAGCCTTTATGCAAAAACTATCAATAAACTGGGTATTGCGGGACGTGTCTCAAAATAATAAGAGCTATTTATGACAGACCCACAGCCAGTATCATACCGAGTGGGCAAAAACTGGAAGCATTCCCTTTGAAAACTGGCACAAGACAGGGATGCCCTCTCTTTCCACTCTTATTCAACACAGTGTTGGAAGTTCTGGCCAGGGCAATCAGGCAGGCGAAAGAAATAAAGGGTATTCAAGTAGGAAAAGAGGAAGTCAAATTGTCCCTGTTTGCAGATAACATGATTGTATATTTAGAAAACCGCATCATCTCAGCCCAAAATCTTCTTAAGCTGATAAGCAATTTCAGCAAAGTCTCAGAATACAAAATCAATGTGCAAAAATCACAAGCATTCTTATACACCAATAACAGACAAACAGAGAGCCAAATCATGAGTGAACTCCCTTTCACAATTCCTTCAAAGAGAATAAAATACCTAGGAATCCAACTTACAAGGGGTGTAAAGGACCTTTTCAAGGAGAACTACAAACCACTGCTCAATGAAATAAGAGAGGACATAAACAAATGGAAGAACATTCCATGCTCATGGATAGGAAGAATCAATATTGTGAAATTTTATAATTTGATTATAAAATTTGATTATAAATCAACAATATTGATTTATAGATTCAATGCCATTCCCATCAAGCTACCAATGACTTTCTTCACAGAATTGGAAAAAACTGCTTTAAAGTTCATATGGAACCAAAAAAGAGCCCGTGTTGCCAAGACAATCCTAAGCCAAATGAACAAAGCCAGAGGCATCACACTACCTGACTTCAAACTATATTACAAGGCTACAGTAACCAAAACAGCATGGTACTGGTACCAAAACAGAGATATAGACCAATGGAACAGAACAGAGCCCTCAGAAATAATACCACACATCTACAGCCATCTGATCTTTGACAAACCTGACAAAAACAAGAAATGGGGAAAGGATTCCCTATTTAATAAATGGTGCTGAGAAAACTGACTAGCCGTATGACTAGCCATGTGTAGAAAGCTGAAACTTTCTTACACCTTATACAAAAATTAATTCAAGATGGATTAAAGGGTTAAATGTAAGACCTGAAAGCATAAAAACCCTAGAAGAAAATCTAGGCAATACCATTTAGGACATAGGCATGGGAAAAGACTTCATGACTAAAATACCAAAAACAATGGCAACAAAAGAAAAAATAGACAAATGGGATGTAATTAAACTAAAGAGCTTCTGCAAAGTGAAAGAAACTATCATCAGAACAGGCAACCTATAGAATGGGAGAAAATTTTTGCAATCTACCCATCTGACAAGGGGCTAATATCCAGAATCTACAAGCAACTTTAACAAATGTACAAGAAAAAAACAAACAGACCCCTCAAAAAGTGGGCAAAGGATATGAACAGGCACTCCTCAAAAGAAGACATTTATGCAGCCAACAGACACATGAAAAAATGATCGTCATCACTGGCCATCAGAGAAATGCAAATCAAAACCAAAATGAGATAGCATTTCATGCCAATTAGAATGGCAATCATTAAAAAGTCAGGAAACAACAGGTGCTGGAGAGGATGTGGAGAAAGAGGAACACTTTTACACTGTTGGTGGGACTGTAAACTAGTTCAACCATTGTGGAAGACAGTGTGGCAATTCCTCAAGGATCTAGAACTAGAAATATCATTTGACCCAGCCATCCCATTACTGGGTATATACCCAAAGGATTATAAATCATGCTGCTGTAAAGATGCATACACACATATGTTTATTGTGTCACTATTCACAATAGCAAATACTTGGAACCAACCCAAATGTCCAAATGATAGACTGAATTAAGAAAATGTGGCACATATACACCATGAAATACTATGCAGCCATAAAAATGGATGAGTTCATGTCCTTTTTCGGGACATAGATACAGCTAGAAACCATCATTCTGAGCAAACGATGGCAAGGACAGAAAACCAAACACTGTATGTTCTCACTCATTGGTGGGAATTGAACAATGAGAACAGTTGGGACAGGGTGGGGAACATCATACACTGGGGTCTGTCATGGGGTGGGGAGATGGGGGAGGGATAGCATTAGGAGATACACCTAATGTTAATGACAAGTTAATGGGTGCAGCACACCAACATGGCACATGTATACATATGTAACAAACCTGCATGTTGTGCATATGTACCCTAGAACTTAAAGGATAATAAATACATACATACATACATACATACATACATACATACATACATAAAAAAAGCCAGGAAACAACAGATGCTGGAGAGGATGTGGAGAAACAGGAATGCTTTTACACTGTTGGTGGGAGTGTAAATTAGTTCAACCATTGTGGAAGACAGTGTGGCAATTCCTCAAGGATCTACAACTAGAATTACCATTTGACCCAGCAATCCCATTACTGGGTATATACCCAAAGGATTATAAATCATGGTATTATAAAGACAGATGCACAGGTATGTTTATTGTGGCAGTATTCACAATAGTAAAGACTTGGAACCAACCCAAATAACCATTAATGATAGACTGGATTAAGAAAATTTGGCACATATACACTATGGAATACTATGCAGTCATAAAAAAGGATGAGTTCATGTCCTTTGCAGGGACATGGATGAAGCTAGAAACCATCATTCTCAGCAAACTATCACAAGGACAGAAAAGGAAACACCACATGTTCTCACTCATAGGTGGGAATTGAACAATGAGAACACTTGGACACAGGGTGAAGAACATCATACACTGGGGCCTGCTGGGGGGAGGGGGGCTAGGGGAGGGATAGCATTAGTAGAAATACCTAATGTAAATGACGAGTTGATGGGTGCAGCAAACCAACATGGCACATGTATACCTGTGTAACAAACCTGCACATTGTGCACATGTACCCTAGAACTTACAGTATAGTAAAAAAAAAAAGAAAAAAAAAAAGAAAAAAAATGTGGCACATATACACCATGGAATACTATGCAGCCATTAAAAAGGATGAGTTCATATTCTTTGCAAGGACATGGATGAACCTGGAAACCATCATTCTTGGCAAACTATCACAAGGACAGACAACCAAACACCACATGTTCCCATCATAGAGGGGAGTTGAACAATGAGAACACATGGACACAGGGCAGGGAACATCACACACAGGGGCCTGTTGGAGGAAGGGGGGCTGGGGGAGGGATAGCATTAGTAGAAATACCTAATGTAAATGTCAAGTTGATGGGTGCAGCAAATCAACATGACACATGCATACCTATGTAACAAATCTGCATGTTGTGCATATGTACCCTAGAACTTAAAGTATAATAAGAAAGAAAGAAAGAAAGAAAGAAAGAAAGAAAGAAAGAAAGAAAGAAAGAAAGAAAGAAAGAAAGAAAGAAAGAAAGAAATCTCCACATTGTTTTCCATAGTGGTTGTACTAGTTTACATTCCCACCAGCAGTGTAGAAGAGTTCCTTTTTCACCACATCCACACCAACATCCAGTGTTTTCTGATTTTTTTATTATGGCCATTCTTGCTGGACTAAGGTGGTATCGTACTGTGGTTTTGATTTGCAATTTCTCAATCATTATGGATGTTGAACATTTTTTCATATATTTGTTAGCCAATTGTATATATTCCTCTGAGAATTTTCTGTTTAGCCCAGTTTTTGATGGAATTTTTTTTTTCTCACAGATTTGTTTGAGTTCATTGTAGATTCTGGATCTCAGTTCTTTGCCAGATGTATAGATTGTGAAGATTTTCTCCTACTCTGTGAGTTGTCTGTTGACTCTGCTGACTATTCCTTTAGCCACACAAAAACTCTTTAGTTTAATTAAGTCCCAACGGCTTATCTTGGTTTTTATTGCGTTTGCTTTGGGGTTCTTGGTCATGAAATCCTTGCCTCAGCGAATGCCTAGAAGGGTTTTTCCAATGTTATCTTCTAGAATTTTTATAGTTTCAGGACTTAGATTTAAGTCCTTAATCCATCTTGAGCTGCTTTTTGTATACAGTGAGAGATGAGGATCCAGTTTCATTCTCCTACATGTGGCTAGCCAATTATCTCAGCACCATTTGTAGAAACGGTTGTCTTTTCCCGACTTTATGTTTTTGTTTGCTTCATCAAATATGAAGCTGTAAATATTTGGGTTTGTTTCTGGGTTCTCTATTCTGTTCCATTGGTCTATGTGCCTATTTTTATACCAGTACCACACTGTTTTGGTGACTATGGCCTTATAGTGTAGTTTGAAATCAGGTAGTGTGATGTCTCCAGATTTGTTCTTTTTGCTTAGTCTTGATTTGGCTATGTGGGCTCTTATTTTGGTTCCATATGAATTTTAGAAATGTTTTTTCTAATTCTGTGAAGAATGATGGTGGTATTTTGATGGGAATTGCATTGAATTTGTAGATTGCTTTTGGTAGTTTGGTCATTTTCACAATATTCATTCTACTCTTCCATGAGCATGGGATGTGCTTCCATTTGTTTCTGTCATCTATGACTTCTTTCAGTAGGGTTTTGTAGTTTTCCTTGTAGAGGTCTTTTACCTCCTTAGTTAAGTATATTCCTATTTTTTTGTTTGTTTGTTTTTGTTTGTTTTGTTTTGTTTTGTTTTTGCAGCTATTGTAAAAGGGGTTGAGTTCTTGATTTGATTCTCTGCTTGATTGCCGTTGGGGTATAGAAGAGCTACTGATTTGTGTGCATTAATCTTTCATCAGGAAACTTTGCTGAATTCTTTGATCAGTTCTAAAAGCTTTCTGGAGGAGTCTTTAGGTTTTTCAAGGTAAAGGATCAGATTATCAGCAAACAGTGACAGTTTGACTTCCTCTTTACTTATTTGGATTCCCTTTATTTCTTTCTCTTGTCTGATTGCTCTGGCTAGGACTTCCAGTACTAAGTTGAAGAGGAATGGTGATAGTGGGCATCCTTGTCTTGTTCCTGTTCTCAGAGGAAATGCTTTCACCTTTTCCCAATTAAGTATTATGTTGACTGTGGGTTTGTCATAGATGGTTTATTACATTGACGTATATCCCTTGTATGCCGATTTTGCAGAGAGTTTTAATCACAATGAAATGTCGGATTTTGTTGAATGCTTTTTCTGCATCTATTGAGATAATCATGTGATTTTGTTTTTAATTCTGTTTTATCACATTTATTGACTTGTGTATGTTAAACCATCCCTGCATCCCCGGTTTGAAACCCACTTGATCATGGTGGATTATCTTTTTAATATATTGTTGGGTTCAGTTAGCTAGGATTTTGTTAAGGATTTTAACATCTATGTTCATCAAGGATATCGGTGTGCAGTTTTGTTTTGTTTTGATTTGGTTTTTGTTGTTGTTGTTTGGTTTGTTGTTTTGTTATGTCCTTTCCTAGTTTTGATATTAGGGTAATGCTGGCTTCATAGAATGGATTTGGGAGGGTGTCTTCTTTCTCTTTCTTGTGGAATAGTGTCAAAGGTTGGTATCAATACTTCTTTGAATGTCTGGTAGAATTCTGCCATGAATCTGTCTGGTCCTGGACATTTTTTTGTTGGTAATTTCTTAATTACCATTTCAATCTCTCTGCCTGTATTGGTCTGTTCAGGGTATTTAATTCTTGCTGATTTAAACTACCAAGATTGTATTTTTCCAGGAATGTATCCATCCCTTCTAGGTTTTCTTGTTTATGTGCATAAAGGTTTTCATAGTAGCCTTGAATGATCTTTTGTATTTCAGTAGTCTCAACTGTAATATCTCCTGTTTTGTTTTTTAGTGAAGTTATTTTTATTTTCTCTCTTCTTTTCTTGGTTAATCTTGCTAATGGCCTATCAATTATATTTATTTTTTCAAAGAACCAGCTTTTTGCTTCATTTATCTTTTGTATTTTCTTTGTTTCAATTTCATTTAGTTCTGCTGTGATTTTGGTTATTTTCTTTCTTCTCCCTGGATTGGGTTTGGTTTGTTCTTGTTTCTCTACTTCCTTGAGGTGTGACCTATAATGTCAGTTTTTGCTTTTTCAGTCTTTTTGATGTAGGCATTTAGGGCTATGAAGTTTCTTTTTAACACCACCTTTGCTGTATCCCAGAGGTTTTGGTAGGTTGTGTCATTATCATCGTTCAGTTCAAATAATTTTTCAATTTCCATCTTGACTTTGTTTTTGACCCAATGCTCATTCAGGAGCAGATTATTTAATTTATGTATTTGCATGGTTTTAAGGTTTCTTTTGTAGCTGATTTCCAAATTTATTCCACTGTGGTCTCAGAGAGTGCTTGATATAATTTCAATTTTCTTAAATGTATTGAGACTTGTTTTATGGCTTATCATATGGTCTATCTCGGATAAAGTTCCATGTGCTCTTGAATAGAATGTGTATTCTGCAGTTGTTGGATAAAATGTTCTGTATATATCTGTTAAGTCCATTTGTTCCAAGGTATTGTTTAAATCCGTTGTTTCTTTGTTGACTTTCTGTCTTGATGACCTGTCTAACGCTGTCAGTGGAGTATTGAAGTCCCCCACTATTATTATGTTACTGTCTATCTCGTTTCTTAGATCTATTAGTAATTGTTTTATAAATTTGGGAGCTCCAGTGTTAGGTGCATATATGTTTAGGATTGTGATATTTTCCTGTTTGACCATGTCTTTTACCATTATATAATGTCCCTCTTCGTCTCTTTTAACTGCTGTTGCTTTAAAGTTTGTTTTGTCTGATATAAGAATAGCTACTGTTAGGGGATTTTAATACCTGACTTTCAACAATGGATAGATCACCCAGACAGAAAATCAGTAAGGAAACATAGGCGTTCAACCTTGCACTTTAGACTAAATGGATCTAATGGGCATATACAGGACATTTCATTTAACAGCAGTAAAATACACATTCTTCTCAAGTACACATAAAACATTCTCTAGAATAGATTACATTTTAGGACTCTTAACAGATGTAAGAAGAGTGAAATTCTATCAAGTATCTTCTCTGATCACAATGGTACGAAGCTAGAAATCAATAACAAAAGAAATTTGAGAGAAATCACAAATATATGAAAACTGAACTATATGTTCCTGAACAACAAACCGTTCAAAGAAAAATTAAAAGAGTTAAAAAAAAATTTTAAAACAAATGAAAATGGAGGCACAGCTTACCAAATCATATAAAATGCAGCAAAAATATGTTCTAGGAAAGAAGTTTAGCTCTATGGGACCAAGGTGGCCTATTAGAAGCAGCTGCAGTTTGCAACTTTTACGGAGAGCAGTGAAAACGGTGGGTGAATTTTGAACCTTCAACTGAGGTATTCAGATTTTCATATTGAGAATGACTAGGCAGACAGCTCAACCCACAGAGAGTGAGGAAAAGCAGGGTGGGGTGATGGCCCACCTGGGAGTGGCATGGAGCCAGGGGAGCCCCCACCCCGAAGCCAAAGGAGGTGGTGAGTGATTGTGTGACCCTGCCCAGGAAATCATGCTTTTCCCATGCATCTTTGCAACCCGCAAATCAGAAGATCCCATTGTGAGCCCCCACCACTAGGGCCCTGGGTCTGAAACACAGAGCTATGTGGAGTCTTAGTGGAGCCCTTGCTCACTTGCCAGAGCATGTAGGGAAACCCAGGAGTTTTGTCTACCCCAGCCCTCAGAATTTCTGCAAGGCAGGAAATCTATTTGTGCATTCCCCTAGGAAGGGGGCTGAATCTAGGGAGCCAGATGGCATGTTCTGCTGGCCCCACTTTCACCACACCTCACAAGTTCAGACCCACTGACTTGGAATTCCAGTTGGTCAGTGGCAGCAGGCTGGCGGTGGCCTGAGACAGACTGAGCTCCCAGGTGGAGGGGTGGCCATGATTTATGCAGTTCAAGTCAGCGGCTCTAGCTCACTGGCACTGGGGACTGGAAGGAGTTCCCACAACACATCACAGCTGTTGGGCCTGATTGTGGCCACTCTGCTTCATTAAGTGGGACCCAGATTCATCCCTCATGGCTGGGTGTGGCCTCCCTGCAGGAATTTCAGCAACTCCAGGCAGGATTATATGGACAGAACTCTTATGGCTCCCTGGGATAGAGTCCCTAAAGGGAGGGGCAGCTGCTGTCTCTGCAATTCAGCTAACTTAGTTTTTCTAGCCTGCTGACTCTGGAGTGTCAGGGTGGTCAGCATAGCACACCTGCTCTGCCAACAGGCAGCCTTACTGCTTCTTTAAGCGGGTCCCTAAACCTGTCCCTTCTGACTGGGTGAGACCTCTCAACAGGGGTCTCCAGACACCTCCTATGGGAGAATTCTGGCTGGCGTCAGGCTGGTGCCCCCTGGGATGGAGCTCTCAGAGGAAGGAGCTGGCTGCCATCTTTTCTGTTTCACAGCATTCATTAGTGATACCTCCAAGGGTGGGAGAGACTAAGGTGACTAGGGTCTGGAGTGGACCCCCAGCAAACCCTAGCAGTTCTACAAAAGAGTGACCTGTTAAAGGAAAAACAAACAGAAAGCAACAACATCAATAAAAAAGACCCCACAAAACCTTATTCAAATGTCAGCAAACTAAAAGATCAAAGGTAGATAAGTCCAGAAAGATAAGAATCAACACAAAAGCACTGAAAACTCAAAAGCCAAAGTGCCTCTTCTCCTCCAAATGACCACAACACTTTTCCAGCAGGGACACAGAACTGGGCTGAGGCTGAGATGGCTGAATTGACTGAAGTAGGCTTCAAAAGGTGGGTAATAATGAACTTTGCTGACTTAAAGGAGCATGTTGTAAGCCAATGCAAATAAGCTAAGAATCATGATAAAACAATACAGGGGCTCATAACCAGAATAGCCAGTTTAGAGAGGAGCATAACTTACCTGATGGAGGTGAAAAACACAACACAAGAACTTCACCATGCAATCACAAGTATCAACAGCAGACTAGATCAAGCAGAGGAAAGAATCTCGGAGCTTGAAGACTATCTTTCTGAAATAAGACAAGGAGACAAGAAGTGAGACAAAAGAATGAAAAGGAATAAATGAAACCTCCAAGAAATATGGAATTATGTAAAAAGACTGAAGCTACAACTGATTGGGGCATCTGAAAGAAATGGGGAGAACAGAACCAAGTTGGAAAACATACATCAGAATATCATCCAGGAGAACTTCCCCCATCTAGCAAGACAGACCAACATTTAAATTCAGGAAACCCAGAGAAATCCAGTAAGATACTCCATGAGAAGATTAACCCCAAGACAAATAATCTTCAGCTTCTCCAAGGTTAAAATGAGAGAAAATACATTAAGGGCAGCCAGAGAGAAAGGCCAGGTCACCTACAAAGAGAAGCCCATAAGCCTAATAGTGGACCTCTCAACAGAAACCCTACAAGCCAGAAGAGACTGGGGGCCAATATTCAACATTTAAATAAATAATTTACAATCCAGAATTTTATATCTTGCCAAACTAGCTTCATAAGCCAAACAAGCAAATGCTGAGGGAATTTGTCATGACTAGGACTGCCTTGCAAGAGCTCCTGAAGGAAACACGAAATATGAAAAGGAGAAACCATTATCAGTCACTACAAAAGCACACTGAAGTACACAGACCAGTGACACCATGAAGCAACTGAATAAACAAGTCTGCAAAACAATCAGCTACCATCATGACGACAGGCTTGAATTCACACATAAAAATATTGAATATTAACCGAAAATGTAGATGGACTAAATGCCCCAATTAAAAGGCACAGAATGGCAAGCTAGATGATAAGTCAAGCCTCATCAATATGCTGTCTTCAAGAGATCCATTTCATTTGCAAAGACACATATAGGCTCAAAATAAAGGGATGGAGGAGAATTTACCAAGCAAATGTAAAATGGAAAAAAAAACGGGTTGCAATTCTAGCTTCCAACAAAACAGACTTTAAACCAACAAAGATCAGAAAAGAGAAAGAATGGCATTACGTAATGGTAAAGGGTTCAATTCAACAAGAAGAGATAACTATCCTAAGTACATATGCATCCAATACAGGAGCACCCAGATTCATAAAGCAAGTTCTCAGAGACCTTCAAAGAGACTCAGACTCCCACACAATAATGTTGGTAGACTTTGACACCCCACTGACAGTATTACAGAGATCAGCAAGACAGAAAATTAACGAAGATATTCAGGTCCTGAACTCAGCTCTGGATCAAGCAGACCTGATAAATATCTACAGAACTGTCCACACCAAAACAACAGAATATACATTCTTCTCATTGCCACATGGCAACTACTTTAAAATTGATCATATAATTGGAAGGAAACCACTCCTCAGCAAATGTAAAAAATTGAAATCCTAACAAAAAGTCTCTTATACCACAACACAATCAAATTAAAACTCAAGATTAATAAATTCACCGAAAACCACACAACTACATGGAAATTGAAAAACCTGATCCTGAATGACTCTTGGGTGAATAATAAAATTAAGGCAGAAATCAGAAAGTTATTTGAAACTAATGAGAAAAGAAGACAATGTACCAGAATCCATGGGATGCAGCTAAAACAGTGTTTTTGTTTTTTGAGATGGAGTCTCTCTCTGTCTCCCAGTCTGGAGTGCAGTGGCATGATCTTGGCTCACTGCAACCTCCACCTCCCGGGTTCAAGCAATTCTCCTACCTCAGCCTCCTAAGTAGCTGGGCTTACAGGTTCATGCCACCACAGCCAGCTAATTTTTGTATTTTTAGTAGAGATGAGATTTTGCCATGTTGGTCAGGCTGGTCTCAAATTCCTGGCTTCAGGTGATATGCCTGGCTTGGTCTCCCAAAGTGCTGGGATTACAGGCATGAGCCACCATGCCCAGCCTAAAACAGTGTTAAAAGGGAAACTTATAGCAGCAAATACCCACATCAAAAATCTAGAAAGATCTCAGATCAACAAACTACCATCTAAGCTAATATAACTAGAGAACCAAGAGCAAACAAACCTAAAAGCTAGCAGAAGACAAGAAATAACCAAGATCAAAGTGGAACTGAAGGAGAGAGAGACACAAAAAACACTTCAAAAAAATCAATGAATCCAGGAGCCAGTTTTTTGAAAAAAAATTAATAAAATAAATAGACCGCTAGCTACACTAATGAAGAAAAGAGAGAAGAACCAAACACAAAATAAATATTAAAGGGATATCATCACTGATCCTGCAGAAATACAAACAACCATTAGAGAATACTATAAACCCCTCTACGCACACAAACTAGAAAATCTAGAAGAAATGGTCAAATTTCTGACACATATCCCCTCCCAAGACTGAACCAGGAGGAAATTGGATCCCTGAATAGACCAATAATGAGTTCTGAAATTCCAGCATTGATAAATAGCCTACAACCCCCCACCCCCCCAAAATAAAAAAAAGCCCAGGACCAGTCGAATTTACAGTTGAATTTTACCAGAGTTAGGAAGAAGAGCTGGTACAATTTCTACTGAACAAACACAACCAAATAAAAGCCTAGGACCAGGTAGATTTAAAGCTGAACTCTACCAGAGGTAGAAAGAAGAGCTGGTATGATTTCTACTGAAACTATTCTAAACTATTGAAATGGAGGGACTCCCCCCTAACTCATTTCAAGAGGCCAGCATCATTCTTACACCAAAACCTGGCAGAGACAAAAATAAAAATAAAAACACTTCAGGCCAATATCCCTAATGAACATCAATTCAAAAATCGTCAATGAAATACTAGCAAACTGAATCCATCAACACATCAAAAAGCATATCCACCATGAACAAATTGGCTCCATCCCCCAGACGCAAGGTTGGTTCAACATACACAAATCAATAAATGTAATTCATCAAATAAACATAACTAAATACGAAAACCACATGATTATCTCAATAGATGCAGAAAAGGCCTTTGATAATATTTAACATCACTTTATGTTAAAAAGTCTCAATAAACTAGGTATCGAAGGAACATACCTCAAAATAAAAGAGTCATATACAACAAACCTACAGCCAATTATCATACTAAATGAGCAAAACCTGGAAGCATTCCCCTTGAATACTGGCATGAGACAAGGATGCTGTCTCTTACCACTCTTATTCAACACGTTGTTGGAAGTTCTGGCCAGAGCAATCAGGCAAGAGTAATAAATAAAGGGTATTCAAATAGGCAGAGAAGAAGTCAAATTATCTTTGTTTGCATATGACGATTCTATATCTAGAAAACCCCATCATCTCAGCCCAAAATCTTCTTAACCTGATAAGCAACTTCAGTAATGTCTCAGGGTACAAAATCAATGTCCAAAAATTGCTAGCATCTCTGTACGCAAACAACAGGCAAGCAGAAAGCCAAACCATGAATGATTTCTCATTCACAATTGCTACAAAGAGAATAAAATACCTAGGAATACAGCTAACAAGGGAAGTGAAAGACCTCTTAAAGGACAACTATAAACCACTGCACAAGGAAATCAGAGAGAACACAAACAAATGGGAAAACATTCCACGCTCTTGGATAGAAGGAATCAATATCATAAAAATGGCCATACTGCCCAAAGTAATTCATAGATTCAATGCTACTTCCACTAAAGTCCCATTAACATTTTTCACAGAATTAGAAAAAAAAATATTTTAAAATTCATATGGAACCAAAAAAGAGCCTGTATAGCCAAGACAATCCTAAGCAAAAAGAACAAAGCTGGAAGCATTATGCTACCCAACTTCAAACTATACTACAAGGCTACAGTAACTGAAACACCATGGTACTAGTACAAAAACAGACACATAGACTAATGGAACACAATAGAGAACTCAGAAATAAGGCCAAACACATACAACCAAGTGATCTTTGACAAACCTGACAAAAACAAGATATGGGGAAAGGACTCCCTATTTAATAAGTGGCTCTGGGGAAACTTGCTAGCTATATGCAGAAAATTAAAAACTGAACCCCTCCTTAAACCTTATACTAAAATTAACTCAAGATTGATTAAAGACTTACATGCAAAACCTGAAACTATAAAAACCCTAGAAGAAAATTTAGGCAATACCATTCAGGACATCAGCACAGGCAAATGTTTCATGATGAAAATGCTAAAAGCAATTGCAACAAAAGTAAAAATTGAAGAATGGGATCTAATGAAACTAAAGAGCTTCTGCACAGCAAAATAAGCTATCATCAGATGAACGGACTACCTGCAAAACGGGAGAACACTTTTGCAATCTATCCATATGACAAAGGTCTAATATCCAGAGTCTACAAGGAACTTAAAAAATTTACAAGAAAAAAACTAACAACCCCATTAGAAAGTGGGAAAATGACATGAACAGATACTTCTCAAAAGAAAACATACATGCAGCCAATAAACATGAATAAAAGCTCAACATTACTGATCATTATAGACTAAAGCACTGTGTCAGGTATCGCAGCACTGCTACAACATTGAGGTATAACTGGGCAAATGAATATTCTTGAATTGCTTTTACAATAAACAAATTTCATAATCTTTAAATTTACCAGCTTTTTACATTTGTATTCTTTTCAGTTAATAATACCCATGTAAAATCTTACCCTAATGCTACCCAATACAACCAAGGAGCAGTTAAGCACTTTTACATTAAGAACTAGGACACAAAACAAGAGACCACATCAAGGCTATGACTGACATTCAAAAGAAAGGACTCTTGGCCGGGCGCGGTGGCTCAAGCCTGTAATCCCAGCACTTTGGGAGGCCGAGACGGGCGGATCACAAGGTCAGGAGATCGAGACCATCCTGGCTAACACGGTGAAACCCGTCTCTACTAAAAAATACAAAAAACTAGCCAGGCGAGGTGGCGGGTGCCTGTAGTCCCAGCTACTCGGGAGGCTGAGGCAGGAGAATGGCGTGAACCCGAGAGGAGGAGCTTGCAGCGAGCTGAGATCCGGCCACTGCACTCCAGCCTGGGCGACAGAGCAAGACGCCATCTCAAAAAAAAAAAAAAAAAAAAAAAAAAGATAAAAAAGTTTATAAATTTCTCTATCAAGATCCTACTAAATCTTAATATCCCCCCACACCTTCTCACCTTCCCCCTAAGCTAACTACTCTTCTGATATATAAGGTACAATCTTAATTTGTGGCTTACTGGCAAATTATAGGCACTCCTTCCAAGTAGCTTTGATCCTCTGCACATTAAAAAAACCCACCAATATGCTGTATAATTAAAATACTCAATATTGCATTTTAGGTAGAATTTCATTACTACTTTAAAACTCCATCTGTACAGTGGCCATTTTCCCTCAAACTGAAATCAAGGTTTAATCTTTCTGCTGTTTTCTCAATAAAAGTCTTAGAGTCAATTATTACGAGTGATTGAGCTATGAATTATTATATACAACACAGTGATTGCACATTTTTTGAGCACTGTAAGTACTTAAAACTTCTTACTTCCAATTTTTGCACTCCTCCAAATTGAAGGGCCAAAATACTTAGATTTTTGTAATTGGGGGAAAAAAATCTATCTTTCCAATCTGAGGCTTTTCATAGCAATTTTTTCCAGGAAAAGAGATTTTGTATGTTAGAACCCCTTAAAAATAAGGGCTTATTTTAGAAACATTGAAAGACCCTTGAATCATAGAGGTGCTAGCTGGTGCCACTTTAATTTACAACCAACTATTACTTCATAGCTTATATTGCAGAGTTAATTCATGCTCATTTCTTTTCCTTTAAAAATACTCTTTGGAAATCATTATTACTCCTGTAGACATGTACTTTAATTACATATCATCCTGTAAAAATAAAGATATCATCATGATTATCTCTATTTCTTTGCTTAATATAACTACCAATATACATTTATTAATCTGATCACTTTTCCAGCTAAATCATGACCTTATAGTATTCTATCCAGAGTCAATTTTAAGCATACAGAAGTAGGAGCAAGTCTTACAAGTAAGAACAATCTTGAAGGCAATATTTCAATCTGGTCTTTAATGTGTTCATTACAAATGAGAACTACAAACTAGAATTTATTTCCAAAACCAAGGTGAAGGTGAACTTTGGAAGGTAAACTTCCAAAACTAAATGAAGGTAAACAACTACAAATCTGTCAGGCATATTATGAACCTACTCAGTGATTTTCCACCAAGACTTAAAAATTAGTCCAATATAGTCCAAGGAGGGAAAATAAAGCCATTTCTTGTTTGTACCTTTCCAATGTATCAGATATAATGTATTGTACGCCCAGAGGGCATAGAGTACTTCCCTAGGCACTATCCATAGCAACAGCCCTTTCTAGAACACGAAAATATTTCTAACATCTGCAGACTGTCCCAACCAAATTAAACTGTGAGTGAAATATAAACTACCAGCTTTGCACACAAAGCTACCATTTTAAAAATTAGTTGGAAAGTAGGGAAACCTAAAAAAAAAAAAAAAGATACATTCCACTATCACACTATTATAAACATTGTGTGTGTGTGTGTGTGTGTGTGTGTAAAAGAGAGAGCATATAATCAAGATTTAAATAATATGGTTAAAAAACAGGAAATGAAGATTTTGCCAAAACAACTACAATAACCGTCTCGAGCTACAACTATGAACAGATTTGCTAAATGATCATTTGCCTAGCTTTCAACAAAACTAACCAACCAAGCAAAAGAAAAAAAAAAAAACAAAAAACAATGAAACAAAACAAAACTCACACCCACAAAATTATTCACCAAAACCTATACTAGACTATGTGGCAATAATTAATATTTTTCTATGGAAATTGTCTCACACTTTATAAGCTCCTGAAATTAAAAGTGGTCCCTCCTTTTATTTTAGGTCACTATGTGACCAATGATAACCCTAGAAGGAAAAGAAAACACTGAAAGAAAAACAGTCTTCAGCCTTGGTTCCAGTTATCTCTTCAAATCAGCATTAAGTACTTAATATCGGAATTAACATTTTTGGCTTGTCAGACCAGTAAGTCATGTTTTTACACTGACCAAAGGCAGCTGAAGAAACAATTATTGAACAAACTGTGACATGAAGCATTTGATTTCTAAGTCAGAGTATTTACTTAAAATGATAGGTAAACTTTTTATTTTATTTATTTATTTATTTATTTTGAGACAGAGTCTGGCTCTGCCACCCAGGCTGGAGTGCAGTGGGTGTGATTTCAGCTCACTGCAACCTCTACCTCCTGGGTTCAACCAATTCTCCTGCCTCAGCCTCCCCAGTAGCTGAGATTACAGGCGCCCACCACCAAGCCCAGCTAATTTTTGTATTTTAGTAGAGACATGGTTTCACCATGTTGGCCAAGTGGGTCTTGAACTCTTGACCTCAGGTGATCTGCCCACCTTGGCCTCCCAAAGTGCTGGGATTACAGACATGAGCCACCATGCCCAGTCAATCAGTGAACATTTAACTAAGCAAAAGGAATGGCATCCATCATCCAAACAGGCTTGCTTCCCAAGTCCCCAGAATGAATAGTAGTTATAATAGCAAAAGAAACCATTTTTTTTTTATTTTTGATTCCCTTAGGGCCAGCTGTGAAAGAGGTCAACAATATATTAACAGCAGCAATAGACAAAGAAGAGCAAAATAGTGGATGAAAGAGTCTTGCTGGACATTTGTTCGACTTTTTCTGTATTAACAGAAAACTGCAACTGGCTTACTTGGAAATTTCAGGCATATATGTCTTATTTCTTTAGATCCTTCACAGATTTAGAATTCAGCCTATCTTAGGTCTCTATCACTATTTAAGAAAGCTTTCTTTATCTAGCTTTGTAGGAGCCAAAACAGATTCCATGTCATTAAGGATGTCAGAACACAAAGCTTCCTGCAGACTTGGCATCAACTCCTCTCCTATGTTCATTCCATCTCCTTCCAGTGTTCCAAGGTCCTCATTTGTACCACTAATGGCTTCGAGGTAGTTTGGGAAATGGTTCTGTTGTGAGGGCAGAGTTCTCTGTTTGATAGTATCACCTGTATCCATCTCATCAATGCTGTTCAGGAAGTCATTGGGGATGTCAGGGACACTGTAACTGCTCATGCTTAGTCCACTGTCTGTACTCTTGTTTTGACAGTGATAGGTGCCACTGTTAAGAAAGGCATCTGAGCTATTGGTCATCATTGTTCTCAATTCCTGAGACATCTCAGGGGAAGTTACTGGATTTTGAGTCCCACCATTCTGCTCCAGTGTTGGTAACTGGCTACAGAACACTAACTCCTGCCAAGGTAGTTCTTGCTGTTTCAGTTGCACTTTCTCTTTCTCCATCTGCAATTGCTGCAGTGGAATCTGTTGCTGCTGGTTGAGGTTGCCAATATCCATGACGCCTCCTTGTGGGCTGTGGGGAGCCAGGGGTGGTGGCTGTTTCACTGGAGCACTCTGACTGATTCTCTCGTTAATGGCTTTACCAAAACGAGGGTCAAGCCTTGGGTCTAGCCAAGAGGTGGTCTTGTTCTTATAGTTTATGTAGTAAATTTCCCCATCCTGAGTCATGGCTTGTTCCCATCCATCAGGAAGAGGATCTCAGGCTGAGTTTATCATATTCTGCTGCACTGAAGGACTGGTGAGGGCTGTAACATTCATCTGAAAGAACATGGCCTTCCTGGGGTCCTGCCACTTTCTTGTCTGATCAATGTGATTTAAGAAGTATCTCTGACCAGAAGATGTCTTTGCTATCTCCCAGTCTGCTGGCAGAGGTACATCATCAGGTATCTCGAAAGACTTCCAAGATACTGAGCTGTGGGTGTGGCTGCTGGGCCACAGACTACTCTGGTGGGGTTCAGTGTCCATGAACAAACAGCTCTCAACTGCAGAGAAGCTGGAGAGGAATGAGCTCAAACATGCTGTGGAGTCAGGGCTCCTGCAGTGCTTGCATCAATACTGGCCCATACGCAAATGCCAGAAGCCTTCCTCTTCCTGTCCTGGCCTGGCCCTGGCAGAAGTGAATGTGCAGAGTACTGGCAGGCATGCACATTGAGCTTGTACAGTTTCTAAAGTTTCTTTTGATATTGATTTCTGGTTTTGTTCCATTTTTGTCTGATAAGACACTTGATGCAATTTTATTTTAATTTCTTAAAACTTGTTTTATGACCTAACATACGATCTATTATGGAGAATGTTTTCTATTCTGAGTGTTTATTCTTCAGCTTTTGAATAAAGTGTTCTGTAATTATTTGTTAGTTCCATTTGGTCTAAAGTGCACTTTAATTTCAGTGTTTCTTTGTTGATTTTCTCTCTAAATGATCTTCTGTTGCCGAGCATGAGTTGTTGAAGTCCCCAATCTTTATTGTATTAGAGTCTATCTCTTCCTTTAGAGATAATAATATTTGCTTTATATACCTGTGTGCTTTAATGTTGAGTGTATACGTATTTATGATTGTTATGTCCTCTTGCTGAACTGATCCCTTTATGATTATATAATAGCCTTCTTTGTCTTCTTTTACTGTTTTTGACTTGAAGTCCATTTTATATGATGTAAGTACAGATACTCCTGCTCACTTTTGGTTTCTGTTTGCATGGAATATTGTTTTTCCTCTTTACTTTCAGTCTACATGTGTCTCTACAGGTGAGATGAGTTTCTTATAGGAATCATATAGTTGGGTCATGTTTTTACATCCATGTAGCCAGTCTATATTTTTAAGTTGGGAATTTAATGTGTTTACATTCAAGGTTATTATTGATAGTTGAGGAATTATTTCTGTTCTTTGTTGATTGTTTTATGGGTTTCCTTGTATATCCTTTGATCCTTTCTTCCTTTCTTATTATTTATTATTGCTGTTTAGTGGTTTCCCATAGTGCTATTGTTTGACTCCTTTCTTGTTCTCATTTATGTGTCTGCTCTACCAATGAGTTTTATACTTTTG
Source organism: Macaca mulatta (assembly GCF_049350105.2). Lineage (NCBI taxonomy): Eukaryota > Metazoa > Chordata > Mammalia > Primates > Cercopithecidae > Macaca > Macaca mulatta. The sequence continues at coordinate 56,343,759 of NC_133426.1, read as the reverse complement.
TGTGTTTTCGTGATGGCCTATATCACCTGTTCACTTCCAGATGTAGAAATTCCTTAACCGTTTTTTAAATAGGACCAGTGTAGTGGTAATTAATGCCCTCAGTTTTTGCTTGCCTGGGGAATAATTTATTTTGCTGTTGTGTTTTGAAGGATAGCTTTGCTAGATATAGTCTTCTTGGATGTTAGTTTTTCTTTCAACACTTTGAATATATGGTCCTATTCTCTCTTGACCTGTAAGATTTCTGCAACAAACCCAATGTCGGTTTGATGGGGATTTCCTTATATGTGACTTGACACTTATTTTGGTGTTTTAGAAATATCAGTGTCTTTGACAGTTTGACTACAGTGTGTCTTGAAGAAATATTTGTGTTGAATGTATTTGGGGGTCTTTGAGCTTCTTGTATCTGGATATCTATATCTCTTGCAATACTTGGTAAGTGTTCAGGTATTATTTTATTAAATAGGCTTTCTATGCCCTTGCCCATCTATTCTCCTTCTGGAACACCCAAATTTGGAATACTTCTTTGCTTTATTGTGTTCCATCTCTAAAATAAGCTTTTTTCATTCTTTTTTATTCTTTTACTCTTTTTATTTGTCTGGGTTATTTCAAAAGACCTGTATTCAAGTCTAAAATTACTATATTTTGCTTAATCTGGTCTATTGTTGAAGGTCTCCATTGTATTTTTAATTTCATTTATTGATTGTTTTCAGTTCCAGGGTTTCTGTTTGATTCTTTTTAAAAGATATCTATCTCTTTATTGAATTTCTCATTTTAATCATAAATATTTCTTGTTTGCATTATTTATTTGTGTTCTCTTGTATATCACTGAGCTTCATTAATATTATTTTGAATTATTCTTCAGCAATTTTGTACACTTCTTTTTTGTTGAAATTCTTTGATGGAGAATTGTTGTGTTTCTTTAGAGGTGTCGTTTAAAACAATATTTTAATGTTTCTTGTATCCTTACATTTTTATCTGCATGTAACAGTCATTCCTTCCAATTACATTGATTTCCTTTGTCAGAAAAGGATGTTTTCCTATAGATGTATGTGTTAGTATGTTTCCATCTCTGTCAAGGAATATCTGAGACTGAGTAATTTATAAAGAAAAACATGGCTTATTTTGGCTCACAGTTCTGCAGGCTGTATGATATGATTTGTCTGTGCCACACCCAAATCTGATCTTGAATTGTAACTCCCACAATTCCCACGTTTCATGGGAGGAACCCGATGGGAGATGATTGAATTATAGGGATGGGTCTTTCCTGGACTGTTCTTGTGATAGTGAATGAGTCTCACGAGATCTGATGGGTTTATCAGGGGTTTCCACTTTTGCTTCTTCCTCATTTTCCTCTTGCTGCCGCGGTATAAGAAGTGCCTTTCACCTCCCACCATGATTCTCAGGCCTTCTCAGCTATATAGAACTGTAAGTCCAATTAAACCTTTTTGTTCCCAGTTTCAGGTATGTCTTTATCAGCAGCATGAAAACTAACTAATACTTTATCAGCAGCATGAAAACTAACTAATACTAATACAGCATGAAAACTAACTAGAACAATTTTCAATTTTCACACTGGGCAGTAGTGAACTAATACACTGTACAAGAAACATACAGCTGGCATCTGCTTCTGGGGGATCTCAGGAAGCTTACAATCATGGTGGAATGTGAAAGAGTAGGCATATCATATAGTGAAAGGGGGAGCAAGAGATAGAGGGGAAAGATTCCACACACTTTTAAACAACAAGATGTTGTATAAACTCAGAGAAATAACTTACTCATCACCAAGAAGATGATGGATCTGCCTGCATGATTCAAACACCTCCCATCAGGTCTCACCTCCAACAGTGGAGATTACATTTCAACACATTTAGAGGGAACAGACATCCAAAACATATCATTGCACTCCTGGACCCCAAATCTCATATTTTTCTCATATTGCAAAATACAATAATCCTTTCTCAATGGTACCTCAAAGTCTTAACTTGTTCCAGCATTAATTCAAAAGTCTCAGTTCTCAAGCCCAAAGTTTCGTCTGGAGATGAGTTACTTCCAATGAGCCTGTGAGATAAGAAACACACACACACACAAATACACAAGTTAGTTACTTCCAAGATACAATGGTGGTACAGGCATTGAGTAAACATTCACATTCCAAAAGGGAGAAATCAGCCAAATGAAAGGGACAATAGGCCCCACATAAGTCTGAAATCCAGCAGGGCAGACATTAAATCTCTTAAAGCTTTAACATAATCCTTGACCCCATATCCCACATCCTGGTGAGAGGGATGGACTTTCAAGGCCTTGGGCAGCCCCACTCATATGGCTTTGCAGAACGTAGTCCATGTGGCTGCTCTCATGGGTTGGAGTTAAATGCTTGCAGCTTTTCTAGGCAGAAGGTGCAAGCTGCAGTCAGATTAGCATTCTGGGATATGGAGGGCAGCAATACCCTTCCCCCAGCTCCACTAGCCAGTAACCCAGTGAGGACCCTGTGTAGGGACTGCAAGCCTATGTTTCCCAATAGCATTGCCCTAGTGGAGTCACTCTGTGGGGGTTCTTCCCCTGTGGCAGGTTTCTGCCTAGGCACCCAGGCTTTCTGATGTATCCTCTGAAATCCAGTCAGAAGCTACCAAGCCCCCCTCACTGTTGCATTCTGTGTGACCACAGACTTAATGTCACAAGGAAGCTGCAAAGATCTACAGCTTGGACCCACTGGAGCAGATGCCCAAGATCTATCTGGAGTCCTCTGAGCTGCAGCTGGAGCTGGAGCAGTTAAGATGTGGGGAACAGCGTCCCAAGGTTGAGCAGGGCAAACTTTACCTCATCTTTCTCCTTTTCAGCTTTCCACACTCTTGCAACTTCTGCCTGTTACACAGTTCCATAGGTGCTTCCACATCTTCAGGTAGTTTTATAGCAATGCCCCACTCCTCAATATCAATTTTCTATATTACATTTTTTCTTCTGTTGCTATAAAGGAATACCTAAGACTGTGTGATTTATAAAGAAAAGTAGCTTATTTGGCTCATGGTTCTGCAGGCTGTACAGGAAGTATGGCAATGGCATCTTACTTCTGGTGATGGCCTCGGGGAACTTACAATCATAGAAGAAGGTGAAGAAGCAGTAGGCATATCACATAGCAAGAGAGGGAGCAAGGGAGAGGGGCAGGTGCCACACACTTTTATACAATCAGAGCCTAAACTCAAAGCAAGAATTCACTCATCACCACAACTATTCGCAAAACCACTCATGAGGGTTCCACTCCCGTGATCTATTCTTTTCGTTTTGTATTTATTTTATTTGTTTTTTGAGATGGAGTCTCACTCTGTCACCCAGGTGTTACTCAGGCTAGAGTGCAGTGGCATTATCACTGCAACTTCTGCCTCCTGGGTTCAAGTGATTCTCCTGCCTCAGCCTCCCAAGTAGTGGGGACTACAGGTGCCTGCCACAACATCTGGCTAAATTTAGTTTTTTTTTTTTTTAGGTTTTTTTTTATTATTATACTTTATGTTCTAGGGTACATGTGCACAACGTGCAGGTTTGTTACATATGTATACATGTGCCATGTTGGTGTGCTGCACCCATTAACTCGTCAATTACATTAGGTATATCTCCTAATGCTATCCCTCTCGCCTCCCCCAACCTCACAACAGGCCCCGGTGTGTGATGTTCCCCACCCTGTGTCCAAGTGTTCACATTGTTCAATTCCCACCTATGAGTGAGAACATGCGCTGCTTGGTTTTGTGTTCTTGCAATAGTTTGCTGAGAATGACAGTTTCCAGCTGGATCCATGTCGCAACAAAGGACATGAACTCATCCTTTTTTTTATGGCTGCACAGTATTCCATGGTGTATATGGGCCACATTTTCTTAATCCAGTCTATCATTGATGGACATTTGGGTTGGTTCCAAGTCTTTGCTATTGTGAATAGTGCCGCAATAAACATACGTGTGCATGTGCCTTTATAGCAGCATGATTTATAATTTTTTGGGTACATACCCAGTAATGGGATGCGTGGGTCAAATGGTATTTCTAGTTCTAGATCCTTGAGGAATCAAAACACTGTCTTCCACAATGGTTGAACTAGTTTACAGTCCCACCAACAGTGTTAAAAGTGTTCCTATTTCTCCACATCTTCTTCAGCACCTGTTGTTTCCCGACTTTTTAATGATCACCATTCTAACTGGTGTGAGATGGTATCTCATTGTGGTTTTGATTTGCATTTCTCTGACGGCTAGTGATGATTAGCATTTGTTCATGTGTCTGTTGGCTGCATAAATGTCTTCTTTTGAGAAGTGTCTGTTCATATACTTTGCCCACTTTTTGTTGGAGTTGTTTGTTTTTTTCTTGTAAATTTGTTTGGGTTCTTTGTAGGTTCTGGATATTAGCCCTTTGTCAGATGAGTAGATTGCAAAAATTTTCTCCCATTCTGTAGGTTGCCTGTTCACTCTGATGGTAGTTTCTTCTGCTGTGCAGAAGCTCTTTCATTTAATTAGATCCCATTTGTCAATTTTGGCTTTTGTTGCCATTGCTTTTGGTGTTTTATATATGAAGTCCTTACCCATGCCTATGTCCTAAATGGTATTGCCTAGGTTTTCTTCTAGGGTTTTTATGGTTTTAGGTCTAACATTTAAGTCTCTAATCCATCTTGAATTAATTTTTGTATAAAGTGTAAGGAAGGGATCCAGTTTCAGCTTTCTACTTATGGCTAGCCAGTTTTCCCAGCACCATTTACGAAATAGGGAATCCTTTCCCCACGTCTTGTTTTTGTCAGGTTTGTCAAAGATCAAATGGTTGTAGATGTGTGGTATTTCTGTGGGCTCTGTTCTGTTCCATTGGTCTATATCTCTGTTTTGGTACCAGTACCATGCTGTTTTGGTTACTGTAGCCTTGTAGCATAGTTTGAAGTCAGGTAGCATGATGCCTCCAGCTTTGTTCTTTTGGCTTAGGATTGTCTTGGCAATGCGGGCTCTTTTACGGTTCCTTATGAACTTTAAAGTATTTTTTTCCCAATTCTGTGAAGAAAGTCATTGGTAGCTTAATGGGGATGCCATTGAATTTATGAATTACCTTGGGCAGTATGGCCATATTCATGACATTGATTCTTCCTATCCATGAGCATGGAACGTTCTTCCATTTCTTTGTGTCCTCTTTTATTTCATTGAGCAGTGGTTTGTAGTTATCCTCGAAGAAGTCCTTCACATCCCTTGTAAGTTGGATTCATAGGTATTTTATTCTCTTTGAAGCAATTGTGAATGGGGGTTCACTCATGATTTTGCTCTTTGTTTGTCTGTTATTGGTGTATAAGAATGCTTGTGATTTTTGCACATTGATTTTGTGTCCTGAGACTTTGCTGAAGTTGCTTATCAGCTTAAGGAAATTTTGGACCAAGACAATGGGGTTTTCTAAATATACAACCATGTCATCTGCAAGCAGGGATCATTTGACTTCCTCTTTTCCTAATCGAATACCCTTTATTTATTTCCTTTACCTGATTGCCCTGTCCAGAACTTCCAACACTGTGTTGAATAGGAGTGATGAGAGAGGGCATCTCTGTCTTGTGCCAGTTTTCAAGGGGAATGCTTCCAGTTTTTGCCCATTCCGTATGATATTGGCTGTGAGTTTGTCATAAATAGCTCTTATTATTTTGAGATTCGTTCCATCAATACCGAATTTATTGAGAGTTTTTAGCATGAAGGGCTGTTGAATTTTGTCAAAGGCCCTTTCTGCATCTATTGAGATAATCATGTGGTTTTTGATTTGGTTCTGTTTATATGCTGGATTATGTTTATTGATTTGCATATGTTGAACCAGCCTTGCATCCCAGGGATGAAGCCCACTTGATCATGGTGGATAAGCTTTTTGATGTGCTGCTGGATTTGGTTTGCCAGTATTTTATTGAGGATGCTTCCATCGATGTTCATCAGGGATATTGGTCTAAAATTCTCTTTTTTGTTGTTGTTGTCTCTGCCAGGCTTTGGTATCAGGATGATGTTGGCCTCATAAAATGAGTTAGGGAGGATTCCCTCTTTTTCTATTGATTGGAATAATTTCAGAAGGAATGGTACCAGCTCCTCCTTGTACCTCTAGTAGAATTCGGCTGTGAATCTGTCTGCTCCTGGACTTTTTTTGGTTGGTAGACTATTAATTATTGCCTCAATTTCAGAGCCTGCTATTGGTCTTTTCAGGGATTCAACTTCTTTCTGGTTTAGTCTTGGGAGGGTGTATGTGTCCAGGAATTTATCCATTTCTTCTAGATTTTCTAGTTTATTTGCATAGAGGTGTTTATAGTATTCTCTGATGGTAGTTTGTATTTCTGTGGGGTCAGTGGTGATATCCCCTTTATCATTTTTATTGCATCTATCTGATTCTTCTCTCTTTTCTTCTTTGTTAGTCTTGCCAGGGGTCTATCAATTTTGTTGATATTTTCAAAAAACCAACTGCTGGATTCATTGATTTTTTGAAGATTGTTTTGTGTCTCTATCTCCTTCGGTTCTGCTCTGATCTTGGTTGTTTCTTGCCTTCTGCTAGCTTTTGAATGTGTTTGCTCTTGCTTCTCTAGTTCTTTTAATTATGATGTTAAGGTGTCAATTTAGATCTTTCCAGCTTTCTCTTGCGGGCATTTAGTGCTATAAATTTCCCTCTATACACTGCTTTAAATGTGTACCAGAGATTCTGGTATGTTGTGTCTTTGTTCTCATTGGTTTCAAAAAACATCTTTATTTCTGCCTTCATTTTGCTATATACCCAGTAGTCATTCAGGAGCAGGTTGTTCAGTTTCCATGTAGTTGAGCGGTTTTGATTGAGTTTCTTAATCCTGAGTTCTAGTTTGATTGCACTGTGGTGAGAGACAGTTTGTTATAATTTCTGTTTTTTTACATTTGCTGAGGAGTGCTTTACTTCCAACTATGTGGTAAATTTTGGAATAAGTGTGAAGTGGTGCTGAGAAGAATGTATATTCTATTGATTTCGGGTGGAGAGTTCAGTAGATGTCTATTAGGTCCTCTTGGTGCAGAATTGAGTTCAATTCCTGGATATCCTTGTTAACTTTCTGTCTCATTGATCTGTCTGTTGACAGTGGGGTGTTGAAGTCTCCCATTATTATTGTGTGGGAATCTAAGTCTCTTTGTAAGTCTCTAAGGACTTGCTTTATGAATCTGGGTGCTCCTGTAGTGGGTGCATATATATTTAGGATAGTTAGCTCTTCTTGTTGAATTGATCCCTTTACCATTATGTAATGGCCTTCTTTGTCTCTTTTGATCTTTGGTGGTTTAAAGTCTGTTTTATTGGCCGGGCGCGGTGGCTCACGCCTGTAATCCCAACACTTCGGGAGGCCGAGGCGGGCGGATCACAAGGTCAGGAGATTGAGACCACAGTGAAACCTCATCTCTACTAAAAATACAAAAAATTAGCCGGGCGCGGTGGCAGACGCCTGTAGTCCCAGCTACTCAGGAGGCTGAGGCAGGAGAATGGCGTGAACCCAGGAGGCGGAGCTTGCAGTGAGCCGAGATCGTGTCACTGCACTCCAGCCTGGGGGACAGAGCAAGACTCCATCTCAAAAAAATAAAAATAAAAATAAAATAAAGTCTGTTTTATCAGAGACTAGGATTGCACCCCCTGCCTTTTTTTGTTTTCCATTTGCTTGGTAGATCTTCCTCCATCCCTTTATTTTGAGCCTATGTGTGTCTCTGCATGTGAGATGGGTCTGCACACTGATGGGTCTTGACTCTATCCAATTTGCCAGTCTGTGTCTTTTAATTGGAGCATTTAGCCCATTTACATTTAAGGTTAATATTGTTATGTGCGAACTTGATCCTGTCATTATGATATTAGCTGGTTATTTTGCTCATTAGTTGATGCAGTTTCTTCCTAGCATCAAAGGTCTTTAGATTTTGGCATGTTTTTTCAGTGGCTGGTACCGGTTGTTACTTTCCATGTTTAGTGCTTCCTTCAGGAGTTCTTGCAGGGCAGGCCTGGTGGTGACAAAATCTCTAAGCATTTGCTTGTCTGTAAAGGATTTTATTTCTCCTTCACTTATGAAACTTAGTTTGGCTGGATATGAAATTCTGGGTTGAAAATTCTTTTCTTTAAGAATGTTGGATATTGGCCCCCGCTCTCTTCTGGCTTGGAGAGTTTCTGCAGAGAGATCCATTGTTAGTCTGATGGGCTTCCCTTTGTGGGTAACCCAACCTTTCTCTCTGGCTGCCCTTAACATTTTATCCTTCATTTCATCTTTGGTGAATCTGACAATTATATGTCTTGGAGTTGCTCTTCTCCAGGTGTATCTTTGTGGAGTTCTCTGTATTTCCTGAATTTGAATGTTGGCCTGCCTTGCTAGGTTGGGGAAGTTCTCCTGTATAATATCCTGCAGAGTGTTTGCCAACTTGGTTCACTTCTCCCCATCACTTTCAGGTACACTAATCAGATGTAGATTTGGTCTTTTCACATAGTCCCATATTTCTTGGAGGCTTTGTTCATTTCTTTTTACTCTTTTTTCTCTACGCTTCTCTTCTTGCTCCATTTCATTCATTTGATCTTCAATCACTGATACTCTTTCTTCCATTTGATTGAGTCAGTTACTGAAGCTTGTGCATTGGTCACGTAGTTTTCATGTCATGGTTTTCATCTCTATCAGGTTGTTTAAGGACTTCTCTACATTGGTTATTCTAGTTAGCCATTCCTCTAATCTTTTTTCAAGGTTTTTAGTTTTTTGCGCTGGGTTCGTACTTCCTCCTTTAGCTTGGAGAAGTTTGATCACCTGAAGCCTTCTTCTCTCAGCTTGTCAAAGTCATTCTCCGTCCAGCTTTGCTCTATTGCTGGCAAGGAGTTGCGTTCCTTTGGAAGGGGAAATGCCCTCTGATTTTTAGAATTTTCAGCTTTTCTGCTCTGTTTTTTCCCATCTTTGTGGTTTTATCTACTTTTGGCATTCGATGATGTTGACATACAGATGGGGTTTTGGTGTGGATGTCCTTTGTGTTTGTTAGTTTTCCTTCTAACAGTCAGGACCCTCAGCTGCAGGTCTGTTGGATTTTGCTGGAGGTCCACTCCAGACCCTGTTTGCCTGGGTATCAGCAGCGGAGGCTTTAGAAGAGGGAATATTGCTGAACAGCAAATGTTGCTGACTGATCATTCCTCTGGAAGCTTCGTCTCAGAGGTGTACTGGCTGTATGAGGTGTGAAGTGTCAGTCTGCCCCTAATGGGAGATGTCTCCCAGTTAGGCTACTCGGGGGTCAGGGACCCACTTGAGCAGGCAGTCTGTCCATTCTCAGATCTCAAACTCCATGCTGAGAGAACCACTACTCTCTTCAAAGCTGTCAGACAGGGACATTTACATCTGCAGAGAGTTCTGCTGCCTTTTGTTTGGCTATGCCCTGTCCCCAGAGGTGGAGTCTTCAGAGGCAGGCAGGCTTCCTTGAGCTGTGGTGGGCTCCACCCACTTCGAGCTTCCTGGCCTTTTGTTTACCTACTTAAGCCTCAGCTATGGTGGGCGCCCCTCCCCCAACATTGCTGCCTTCTTGCAGTTAGATCTCAGACTGCTGTGCTAGCAATGAAGGAGGCTACATGGGTGTGGGACCCTCTGAGCCAGGTGTGGGATATAATCTCCTGGTGTGCCATTTCCTAAGACCCTTGGTAAAGTGGAGTATTAGGGTGGGAGTGACCCGATTTTCCAGGTGTTGTGTGTCACAGTTTCCCTTGGCTAGGAACAGGAATTCCCTTCCCCATTGCACTTCCCGGGTGAGGCAATGCCTCGCCCTGCTTCAACTCTCACTCTTTGGGCTGCACCCACTGCCCTGTACCCACAGTCTGACATGCCTCAGTGAGATGAACCTGGTACCTCAGTTGGAAATGCAGAAATCACTTGTCTTCTGTGTCACTCATGCTGGCAGCTGGAGGCTGGAGCTGTTCCTATTCGACCATGTTGGCACCACACTCCCATCATTTTTTGTATTTTTAGTAGAGACGGGGTTCACCATGTTGGCCAGGCTGGTCTCAAACTCCTCACCTCAAGTGATCTGCCCACCTCAGCCTCCCAAAGTGCTAGGATTACAGGTGTGAGCCACTGCACCTGGCTGACCTGCATGATCTAAGCACTACCCACCATTCTTCATCTCCAACACTGAGGATTACATTAGAACATGAAATTTGGAGGGGACAATTATACAAACCATATCAATGTATCTATAGTGTTGATTGGGTAAGGCACTTAGGCTTTGATTCTGGATGAACACAGTGGTAGAGTCTTCATATAATTTCTTTGGCTATAATCAGTGTCAGTGTTGTCTGTGAGTTCCTCAGAGTACCACAGGATTCAGGCTGTGGCTGTTAGTGGAGTATGTAGTGAGGCTTGGTTTGGGATGGGGTTGCCAGGTGGTGGACCTACCCTCAGGCTCCACTCGTTGAGGTGATGGGCCAGGTGTGATAGTCCTTGGACTCCTCTGTGGTATATGTGGGCACTGGTGGTAGAAGGTGTTTGTAAGCCAGTCACTGTGCCTTCATGTGTTTTACCTGGGTGCCAACAATGGCAGCAGTTGACCTAGTAAGCAGATGTGTCCTTGGTCCTCTGGGTTTCCTGCATGGCATCAGTGATGGCAGTAGCAGCTGTGGGCCTACCCTCAGACCCCCAGGCAGCATGAATAGGCACCAGAATTGGCAGTACTGAAATTGGGGAGGAGCAGTCCTCAGGCCTCTAGGTGGCACATAAACCTGGGTGCTGGTGGTGGCAGGCTGGGCACATCCATCCTTAGAATCATGAAAGGTGTATGTAAATACTGGGATTGTTAGTGGGGCAGGTCCATCCCTAGACCCCTATATGATATGTGCAGGTGCCAATAGACTAGCTGGGCCTGTCTTCAGGCCCCTTAAAGGCATGCATAGATGCAGAGTTTGGTGTGTAGAGTGAGTCGTTCCCCAGGTTTCTGGACAGTGTCTTTGAGCACCAGCAGCATTGGCAGTGAGTAGAGTGGGTATGGTCAATAGAAGGCACTCTGGGTTGATCCACTGGCCACCAGATGATGTATATGAGTGCTGGTGGCAACAGCAGGTGCAGGTCTGTAGTCAGGCTCCTCAATGGTCTGCATAATTGCTAGCTGTTGCAGATGGGGCATATCAATCCCTAGGCCTCTGCATGGCATTCACCACCCATTTTTCAGGGTTTAGGACACTGTGTGGGCTAGAGTGTTGGGAGCCCTTCTGCATTACTGGGCCCAGTTGGTGTCACAATATTGCAGCCCTCTCTATGAGCATGCAGAGATGTCAGAGGGTTTCCATGGATGCACAGGTGGCTGTTGGGCTTCAGGACAGAATGCAGTCTGGTTGGAAGTGGGCTTTTAAAATGACATGATGCAGCTGTTTGGGTTTCAGGGGTTGTTTAGGACCCAGTGCAAAGTCCCTCTCTGGAAAATGGCATTGCATGGACTCCAGGAATCTCCCGATCCTTATATCAGTGCTTGTGAGGGCCAGTGGGCTCTTCTTGGCTAGCATTGCAGTATTCCATGGTGGGAATGTGGGCTGCTGGGCAGCTCTCTTTTATCTTTCCTTGTGCTGGGAAGTTCTTCCTGGCTTTGAGGTAATCTTGATCAGGCCAGTTGCTTCACTTTCTTCTCCTTCTGTACCTCAGAGGTTCCCTGTCAGTTCCCTACTACATTTGAATGTAAACTCTGGGATGCTGCATTCCATATGTGATTTTTAACTCACTACTTTGTTCCTTTTTTGTGGAGGAGGCAAGTGATGGGTGCCTCTAGTCAGCCATAGTACCAATTCGGGTCTTATCATGGTTTTAATTTGTATTTCCCTGATAAATAGTAATGTTGAGATTGTAAAAACAAACCTGTTGACCATTTATGTTTTTTTTTTAATAGTCGGAGTATCACTCTGTACCCCAGGCTGGAGTGCAGTGGTGTGATCTCAGGTAGCAACCTCCGCCTCCCAGGTTCAAGCGATTCTCCTGCCTCAGCCTCCCTACTAGCTGGGACTACAGGCATGCGCCAAAACACCCGGCTAATTCTTGTATTTGTAGTAGAGACAGGGTTTCATCATATTGGCCAGGCTGGTCTTGAACTCCTGACCTCATGACCCGCCCGCCTTGTCTTCCCAAAGTGTTGGGATTACAGGCCTAAGCCACCGCGCCTGGACTATCATTTTTTATCTATTCAGATTTTCTATTTCTTCATGATTTAATACTGGTAGGTTATATGTTTCTAAGAATATATTCATTTTCGCTGGTTACTCAATTTGCTAGTGCATGATTGTTCATAGTAGTATCACAAGAACCTTTGTATTTCTGTTCACACTTGTAATACCTCTGTTACTTATGATTTTATTTATTTGTGTGCTCTCTTTTTCAATGGTTTCAGTCAAAGTTTTGTTGATTTTCTTTATCTTTTCAAAAAACAAACTCATGGTTTTGCTGACCTGATTGTGTATGATTTTTCTAGTCTGTAACTATATGTGTTTTGCTTTTTATTTTCTTTCTTCTACTAAATTACTTTAATCTGGCCTTTTCCCCAAGTTATTTGAGATGTTGTTTATGTGATATTATTTTTTCTTAATGTGGCTCCTCATAAGTTTTGGAATGTTTTGATTTCCCTTTTGTTATCTACTATAACCACATTTTTTTTTTTTTTGAGATGGAGTCTCACTGTATTGCCCAGGCTTGAGTGCAGCAGTGTGATCTTGGCTCACTGCAAGCTCCACCTCCTGGGTTCATGCCATTCTCCGGCCTCAGCCCCCCAAGTAACTGGGACTACAGGTGCCTGCCACCACACCCAGCTACTTTTTTGTATCTTTGGTAGAGATGGGGTTTCACTGTGTTAGCCAGGATGGTCTCGATCTCCTGACCTCGTGATCCACCCACCTTGGCTTCCCAAAGTGCTGGGATTACAGGCATGAGCCACCGCATCTGGCCTCCTGTGACCACTTTTGAATGTGTATTCTGCTGCCTTTGGGTGGAATGTTCTGATATATTGATACATCTGTTAAACTCACTTGGTTTAGTGTTCAAGTCCAACATTTTCTTATGATTTTCTATTTGAATGATGTATTAAATTATGTTTTTAAAAAATTTATTTAGCCATTGTATGTCCTTTGATTAGAGCACTTAATCCATTTACATTCAACTTAATTATTCATATGTAAAAAGTATCCTGTTCCATTTTTTTGTTTTCTGGTTTTGCTAATCTTTCATTCTTTTTTTCTCTGTTGCTGTCTTCCTTTGTGATTAGGTGATTTTCTGTAGTCTTATGCTTTGATTTATTACTTTTTATCTTTTGTATATGTACTACAGGTTTTTGCTTTGTGAGTATCATAAGGTTTATATAGAACAACTTACAACAGTCTATTTTAAGCTGATAACAAAATAAATTTGATCACATAAAAAATTCAACACCTTTACTTCACATTTAAAAATTTAACACTTTTGGCCGGGCGCGGTGGCTCAAGCCTGTAATCCCAGCACTTTGGGAGGCCGAGACGGGCGGATCACGAGGTCAGGAGATCGAGACCATCCTGGCTAACACGGTGAAACCCCGTCTCTACTAAAAAAATACAAAAAACTAGCCGGGTGAGGTGGCTGGCGCCTGTAGTCCCAGCTACTCGGGAGGCTGAGGCAGGAGAATAGCGTAAACCCAGGAGAATAGCGTAAACCCGGGAGGCGGAGCTTGCAGTGAGCTGAGATCCGGCCACTGCACTCCAGTCTGGGCGACAGAGCGAGACTCCGTCTCAAAAAAAAAAAAAAAATTTAACACTTTTGATGTCTATATGTATGTGTGTGTGTGTATGTGTGTGTGTGTGTATGTGTATATATATATACATATATATATATATATCCTTTTAGATCATCTATCCATTAACAGTTTATCCATAATCGAAGCCATTATTTTTAATAGTTTAATTTTTAACTCTTATACTATACAAAGAAGCAATTTCCCCACCACCATTATTACAGTATTAGAGTATTCCAAATATGACTTTGTAATTTTATCAATGAGCTTTATATTTCATATATTTTTGTTTTGCTAATTAGCATCCTTTTCTTCAACTTGACAAACTCTCTTTAGCATTTATTTTAACACAGGTCTGGTGGTTAAAACAACAACAACAACAAAAAAAACTCCCTCAGCTTTTGTTTGTATGGGGAAGTGGTTTTTTTTGTTGCTGTTGTTTTTTCTTTATTTCTGGATGATCTCGCCAGGTACAGTATTTTGGGTTGACAGTGTATTCTTTCAACACTTTGAATATGCGATCCTACTCTATGCTGGACCGTAAGGTTACTACTGAGAAGTATATTGCTAACCTTATTGGAACTGTTTTAAGTGATTTGCTTTTTTCCCTTTTGTTGCTTTCAGGATTTTTCTTTGTCTTTGACTTTTGAGTTTAATTATGTCTTGGTGTAATCTTCTTTTGATTAAATGTGACTGGAGAGCTTGAGTCTTCCCATACCTAGACATTCAGATCTTCCCCCAGAATTGGAAAGCTTTCTGGTTTTTTAAAAATAAGATTTTTAATCCCTTGTCTCATTTATCTTGCTCTTTTTTTTATAACACATGCTTTACTCTTTTGAGGTTGTCACATATATCCCATTTGCATTTTTTTCATTTAAAAAAATTCTTTCTTCTCTTTTTCCCTTTGGTTGTATATCTTCCAATAACCTATCTTCAAGTTTGCTGATTCTTTCTTCTATTTGATCAGTTCTGCTGCTGATGCTACTCTATTTGCATTTCATTCATTGTATTTTTCAACTCAAGAATTTTTGACTTTTAAAAATAATTTTAATGTCTCTCTTAAATTTTTTATTTTCATTGTTTACTTCTTTTCTGACTTCATTGAATTATTTTTTCTGTGTATTGTTGACATTCGCAGAGTTTCTCAAAAGAATTATTTTGGATTATTTGTCAGGCAGTTCACATATCTCCCCATTTTGGGGACTTTTCTACTGGAAAATTTTTGTATTCTTTTGGTGGTGTTACATCTCAGTTTTAAATGTTTCTTGTTGCCATATATTAATATCCACACATTTGAATAAGTGGGTAATTATTTCAGTCTTTGCAGACTGACTTTTTCTGAGAAAACTTTTACCAGTCAGCCTACCTGGTGATTATGAGACTGCCATCCAGTGTGGACTTGATGCTGAAATCCTTGGGTAACCTGGTCTGGGTCAGCATGTGAGAGGCCCTGGCATCCGAGTCCATGGGGTTTGGCCTGGGAGTTATGGAACTCGGATCTACCAGGAGAAACCAGCTAATTCGGTCTGCAGTAGTGGGCCTAGACCTTGTA
This sequence comes from Macaca mulatta, assembly GCF_049350105.2. Taxonomy (NCBI): domain Eukaryota; kingdom Metazoa; phylum Chordata; class Mammalia; order Primates; family Cercopithecidae; genus Macaca; species Macaca mulatta. The sequence continues at coordinate 56,328,495 of NC_133426.1, read as the reverse complement.
TCCAGGAGGGTGGGCCTGGGGCCTTTGTCTTATATCCACAGGGGCCAGTTCAAAGCCTAGGTCCACAGGGGCTTACCTGGCATAAGAGTGGGCCTTGAGCCTGCGTTTGCAGAGGCCAGCCAGGAACTAAGCTAGGGCTGGGCCTGGCCCTTGGGTCTACTGAAAAAGGTCTGGAGCCTCACTCCATAGGGGCATTCCTGGGACACGGGTCCATGTGTTGGCCTGAAGTACCTGTCTGCAGGAATGGTACTGAGCCTTGATTCACGGAGGCCAGTCTGGCACTGGGATCCACTGGGTTAGGCCTGGACTCTTGAGTCTAATGGAGCTGACTTGAATGCTGGGGCCACTAGAACCTGAGGCCACAGGGCCTAGCCTAGAGCCAGCCTGGTGCAGGTGTAAGCATGGAGTCTAGGTCTGTGGCAGAAGGTGTGGATCCTGTCGTTATGCATGCTGACCTAAAGCCTTGAGCCACAGGATTTGGTCTGGAGCCTGAGGCTGTAGGACTGACCTGGAGCCTAACTATTCTGAGGCCAGCTCGAAAGCTCGCTGTGTGGGTATTGGCCCACAGGCTAGGTCTGCAAGAGTTGGACTTGGACCACAAGGACTCACATGGGACCTGAGTTCATAGGGGCAGACATGAAGCTTAGGTATCTGGGGCCTGGCCCAGCACTGGAATTGTCTCTGATAGGCCTGGACTCTGGATCTTTTGGAGCAGGATTGGACCCTGGATTTGCTAGAGCAGGGGACTACAGGGCCAGCATGGAGAGTGCAGAGGCAAGGACCAGCCTAGCACTAAGCAGGCCTAGAATCTGTGTCCATAAGTACCAGTGGGGTACTTGAGGCCAGGGGTGCTGACTTGGCAGCAGGCCTGAAGCCTGGGGACGTGTTGGCCAAGTCAACTCTGGGTTGGTCTGAAACCTGGAGCTGACTTGTAGCTAGGCATGCAGAGGCTGACCTGGTACTGAGTAATCTTGGAGTTTGTATACACAGGGGCCAACATGGAGGCTGGCTTGCAGGTACCAGCATGATGACTAGGATTGGAGGTTTGTCTGTTCCTGGGGCTGGCCTGGAGCCTGAGTCTGTGCACGTTGTGCACATGTACCCTAGAATTTAACGAATAAAAAAGAAAAAAAAAGGAGGTGGGGGCCACAGTGGCTCACTCCTGTAATCCCAGCACTTTGGGAGGCTGAGGCGGGCAGATCACCTGAGGTCAGGAGTTCAAGACCAGCCTGACCAACATGGTGAAACCTCATCTCTGCTAAAAATACAAAATTAGCTGGGCATGGTAGTGTGCACCTGTAATCCTAGCTACTCAGGAGGCTGAGGCAGGAGAATCACTTGAACCCAGGAGGCGGAGTTTGCAGTGAGCCAATATCGCACCATTGCATTCCGGCCTGGGCAACAAAAGTGAAACTGCGTCTCAAAAAAAAAAAAAAAAAAACAGGAGGTGAGTTATGTAGAAAAACTGGGATGACAGTATATGACTTGGTGGCAAGAAGCCAGGCAAAGCAGAAAATGAAACTAAAAAGGTCTGCTATGTAAAATGCAGTGTGGTTTGATACAATGGGAGACAGGGTACTGGGTTGAAGCCTGGTTTTACATCATTCCTCTTCCCTTAGATAGTACCTTGTCCATAGGTCAGTCACAGCACTTCTAAAGTGGACTAATTTATATGCTGTGTCTCTCTTCTTCTGCTACGTTGTAAACTTGCTGAGCACAGGAAACATGCATGTGAGTCTTTGGATTCCTGGTCTTTAACAGATATTCCTGCACATGGCCGATAAATGTTGATTAACTGAGTTAAGCAGTATAATCTTGAGATCATTATCTGTGGAATGGTTTTGCAGAAGTTCCATGAGTTAATAAAATGTTGAAAATACCAAAATTTGTCCCTAAAACAAGGATCTTGAGCAGTCCCTAGAATAAAATGTTTGGAATTTATCCACAAGAGTTAATTAAGCTGCATATGGTTCTTGTTGTTGTTTTGTTCTGTTTTGTTTTTTACTAAAGTTGTCCTTTTTATTAAGCGTTTAAGAAACTGTATCACAGCTTCTCCATTGAAGTCATGCATCTGATGTTTAGACTCTGCTGATAACCTCACTGCATTGCCTTTACAATGTGTAGGATAAAAGGATGCACCCCATGGGTGTCTGTTACTGGTTCTGTTAATAATTGTTTTCCTTTTCTCATTATAGTTTGACATTTTAGAAGCCAAATGCTGTTCCACATTCTATTAGCCCCTTGCACTGGATTGGGACTGAGGTTTAGAACAAAGAGAAAGTAAAAATGGAAAAAACATGTAAGAGTGAAATGGCACAACTAGGATAATAACTTTAGCTCAACTCACCTGCTGACACCTGGAAATTAAGGAGCAATCACTTACACAGACAGATCAAAGGAAAGGTGCGAGGAGCCAGGGACAGAGCAGTCTGCCCCAGGTGCTGGTCAGTTCCTTTCTCATGGGTGTTGTCAGTTACCAGAGTATAAGTCAGCCATTGTTGCAAAATATACAACCACATAATTTCAGTGTCATACAACACTAAGGTGTTGATTTCATTCACATGTGGCTGATATAGGCTGGGCTTGGCTGGACAGCTATAAGCTGCTGATTGGACCTAAGTCTGCCTGAGGCTTCATCCTTCTTCAATTAAACACTTTCCAGGAGAAACTTAACTCATGGCAATGTGGAGAAACAAGAGAGGTTGCACAACCAGGCAAGCCCTGACCACACGGCCAAGCCTAAACTCAAGGAGGTAGTGAAGCATATTTTTTCCACAAAAGTGTCAGAGAAGGAAGTAAATATTTTGGAATGACTAATGTCCATAGGCAGAGGCCTAGTCTGAAGCATTTCTATAATAATGGAGATAATTGTGCTAAAGAAATCAAGGGTAGGTGATTCTTGTATTTCACAAGTCCTGGGTATTTTTACTGGGAAATGTTGCTGATAGGACAATGAATTGATACTATCTTTCTAGGGCATATTTGCAATATATATTAGCAGTTTCTTACCTATTGACTTCTAAGAATTTGTCTGAGATGTATAGAAAGATTTTTATATAAAGTCATCCATCTCACTTTTATATTAGTGAAATACTGGGGAAAATTACAAGTGTTTGGTTGAATAAAATATGTGACATCCAGATAATGGAATATTTATGCCACATTTCAGTGATGTTATACCAGAATATTTAATGACATGGAACAGTATTGCCAATATTCTTGCTTAATGGAAAAAAAAGCATGTTACAAAACAGCAGATATTTTGTTTTAAATCATGTATATATGGGTATTCATATTAAGCTTCTGTAGGGATATCAAATAAAATATAATAATAGTTATTTGTAGATGGAGCTAATTTTCATATGAAATTTATTCTACCTACTATGATCTGAATGTTGATGTTTCCCCCAAAATTGATTTTTTGAACTTAATACCCAATGTAATAATAATATTAAGAAGTGGGGTCTTTGGGGATGAGATTTGTGTCCTAATAAATGAATTTGAAGGGAGCTGCCTTGCCTTCCCACCACATTAAGTTACAGTAAGAAAGCACCATCTTGGAAGTAGAGAGCAAGATCTCACCAGACATTGAATGTGTTGTTGTCTTGATCTTGGACTTCCCAGCCTCCAGAAGTATGAGCAATAAATTTCTCTTGTTTATAAATTAAAAAATAAATAAAATAAAATAAAATGAATATGAGACAGTTCCAGACGTTTCAATACATTTTGGATATGTTTGTTTAAGACTGGAATTATTTATTCCTTGAATACCTCAGAGTTTTTTTTTTGGCCAGAATAATTTAATCTACTAGTTAAACGTTTTGCATATTTTATTCTTTCTTGAGTTAATTTTAATGTTACATTTCTCCTGGTGATTTGCTGGTTTCACTACAATTTAAAATTTACTAGCATAAAGCTGTTAATAATTGCTTCACTTATTCTACAATTTCTTTTGAAATTTTTCAAACCTACAAAAAAGTTGAAAGAATATTGCAATGAACACCCACATACCTTCATCCAAATTTACCAATGCTCATCACTTTGCCACATGACTCTTATCTATTTATCTAATCACACGCACGCACACACACATACACACACACTTTTAGTTGAACAATTTGAAAGTGAGTAGAATAGAGGTCATGACAATCGACCAATAAATACTTTAGTGTGCATTGTTTAAGAATAAATATATTCTTCTACATAACCATAATACATTATCATAATTGAGACAAAAATAATTCCATAAATTTGCCTACTATAAGGTTGTATTGAAACCTATTCAATTTTCCCTAAAATGCCTTTTATAGTTTTTTTTTCTTTTTTTCCATCTAGGATCTGGTGACGTTTTACACATTACATTTGGTTATATCTCTTTGGTCTGTTTTTTTTTTTTACACTTTTAGTAGTTACTTCATTTTATTTTTTATTCCTTCAGGGATATGATAATCTTGATTATAAAAAAATTTCATCATGACAACATAATTTATTTTGCTGAAATTGAGACAATAAACATGTTTTATGAGATAAATATATAATACATGATTTATGTATATACACATTTTACTACTTTTAAACCAACACAATATTCAGACATTTTGATAATTAAATTCAGATGTCTTTGATACTTTACCAAGTTTTAGTTGTATAAAAGCCATAGGTGTAATTCACTTTTTTTGTTTTGATTTGTTTTTAATTTTTAATTTTTTTTTATTTCAATAGGCTTTGGGGTAACAGGTGATGTTTAGTTTCATGAATAAGTTATTTAATGGTGATTTCTGAGATATCTGTGCACCCATCACTTCAGCAGTGTACACTCAACCCAATGCGTGGTCTTTTATCCCTCACTGTCCCCACCCTTTCTCCCATGTCCCCAAAATCCAATGTATCATTTTTATGCCTTTGCATCCTCACAGCTTAGCTCCCACATGTGAGTGAGAAAATACGATGTTTGGTTTTCCATTACTGAGTTACATCACTTAGAATAATAGTCTTCAATTCCATCCAGGTTGCTGTGAATTCCATTATGATGTTATATATATACATATATACGTGTGTGTGTGTATATATATATAACCAAATATTATTATATTGAAATGTTTTTTTATATATATACACATACATATATAACATTTTCTTTATCCACTCATTGATTTGTGAGCATTTGGGCTGGTTCTGTATTTTTACAGTTGCAAACTGTGCTGTCTGTGTGGTGACCGTGTCATGCTGGAAGCATGAGTAAAGCCCTTAAACAAAAGATCCTGAGGAAACAAAATAACCTGAGGGCTTTACTCACGCTTCCAGCATGACAGAGTTGCCATACAGATAGCAGCTCAGTCTCTCCTCTCTCCGAGCCCTCGATCCCCTGCTCTTTACCATGTGGGCCCCCCACCTTGGGCCAGCAGTAAAGCTTCCCCACCCCATGTATGAACATTCCCAGTACCAGTGTTTCTACATTTTTCTGAGGTAAGGCTTCCAGTGGTACTGCCATTTCTGCCTTCAGATTAGGAAAGGAGCAAAAACCCTGAGTGCCACATCTCCATCAGTCTTCAGCCAACCTAAGGAGAAGAAGTCAGTCCATCTTCCACGTGAGTCTCCCATACACCCTGCTCCTCACCAAGCACAGCCCCCTGGCTTGGGCCCACAATGCAGCCACCTCACCCCAGACCAAATGCATTTACTGTCAGCGGCTCTGCATTTCTCTGCGTTGGAGCCCCAAGAAACATGTGAAACGCCTCCTGCCACGGCCACCGCCACCACCAATGTCCCTTCTTCTGCTGCCTCTGAGCTTGGGAAGAAACAGAAAGCCTGAGCTTACTCCAGGGCTACATTGTGTAGCCTGAGAGAGCGAATCCGAAGTCTTCAGCCAGCATCTGAGTGGGAGAGAAGTTCCTACTTTCAGAGCATCGGGAGTGAGCATGGCTGCAATCATGAGGAAATACAGAGGAGCCACGTGGCTCAGCAAGAGCCTACCTACCACTCATTATGAGTAACCACCATCTGCTGGATCACAGCCCAAACTTCAACACCAAAAATATATTCCCCCCTGTGAAATTAAGGACAAGAACTCAGCTACAAATAAAGACACTGCATAAAGCCCCCATCCCTCTGAAAACATAAAGAAAAGAAGTCAACTAACTGTACTCAAATCAAACTATAGTTAAAGGAACATCTGCCCACACAAATAAGAAAGAACCAGTGCAATAACTCTGGCGAACCAAAAAGCTAGAGTGTCTTCTTTCCTTTAAATGACTGCATGAAATCCCAAGCAAAAGTTCTTAATCAGGCTGAAATGGCTAAAGTGACAGAAATATAATTCAGAATATGGATAGGAACAAAGACAACTGAGATTCAGGAGAAAGTCAAAACCCAATCCAAGAAATCTAAAGATTACAATGGAACATTACAGGAGCTGATAGAAAAAAAATGATCATATTAAGAAAGAACCAAATGGGTATGATACAGCTGAAAAGCACACTGTAAGAATTTCATAGTGCAATCAGAAGTATTATCAACAGAATACATCAAGCTGAGGAAAGAATCTCAGATCTTCAAGACTGTTTCTCTGAACTAACTCATGCAACAATAATAAAAAGAATAACAAAAAGATGAACAAAACCTCTGAGAAATATTGAATTATGTAAAGAAACAAAATCTAAGACTCATTGGTGCCCTCGAGAGAGAGGGAGAGAAAGCAAGCAACTTAAAAAACAAATTTCAAGGTATTATCCATGAAAATTCCCCCAAGCTTGGTAGAGTGGCCAATATTCAAATTCAGGAAATGCAGAGAATCCCTATGAGATACTACACAAGGTCAACCCCAAGACACATACACATCAGATTCTCCAAGATTGAAATGAAAGAAATAATGTTCAAGACAGCTAGAGAGGAAAAGCAGGTCACCTACAAAGGGAACTCCACCATGCTAACAGCAGACATTTCAGCAGAAACCATATAAGCCAGAAGTGATTGGAGGTGAATATTCAGCATTCTTAAAGAATAGAATTTCCAATCAAGTATTTCATATCCAGTAAAACTAAGCTTCACATGCAAAGGAGAAATAAGATCCTTTTCAGACAAGCAAATACCATGGGACTACTTTACTACCAGATCTGCTTTATAAGAAGTCCCAAAACGAATACTAAATATGGTAGGGACAGACCAGACACTGCATAAACACACTTAAGTAAACAGACCATTGATGCTATAAAGCAACCACACAATCAAATCTGCATAATAACCAGCTAAGAACATGACAGGAACAAATCTACACATATGAATATTAACTTAAAGTGTAAATGGAATGAGTTCCCCAATTAAAACTCACAGAGTGGAAAGATGGATAAAGAAGCAAGACTCAATGGTGTGCTGTCCTCCAGAGACCCATCTCACATGGAACGACAGCAATAGGCTCAAACAAAAAAAGATGGAGAAAAATCTACCAAGCAAATAGAAAACAAGAACAAGAAGATGTTGTTATCCTTATTTCAGACAAAACAGACTTTAAACCAACAAAGATCAAAAAAGACAAAGACGGGCATTTACCATAAAATGGTAAAGGGTTCATTTCAAGAAGAAGACCTAACTATCCTAAATAAATAAGCACCAAACACAGGAGCACCTAGATTCATAAAGTAAGTTCTTAGAGACTTACAAAGAGACTTAGATTCCCACGTAACAGTACTAGGAAACATCAATTTCCCACTGAGGGTACTGGACAGATCACTGAGTCAGAAACCTAACAAAAGTATTCAGGATCTAAACTCGACATTTGACCAAACGGACCTAATAGACATCTACAGAACACTCCATCTAAAATTAGCAGAATGTATACTGTTCTCAGCCACATGTGGCACATGCTATAGAAGCGACCACAGAATAAAAAAATCTTCACCAAATTCACAAAAACTAAAACCATACCAACCACACTCTTGGACCACAGCACAATGAAAATAGAAATCAATAACAAGAAAATCACTCAAAACCATACAATTACATGAAAATTAAACAACCTTATTCCAAATGATCAGTGAGTAAACTATGAAATTAAGGCAAAACATACTACCCAAAATAATGTATAGATTCAATGATATTCCCATCAAGCTACCATTGACTTTCTTCACAGAATTAGAAAAAAATTATTTTAATTTCTTATGGAACCGAAAAAGAGCCAGCATAGCCAAAACAATCCTAAGCAAAAAGAACAAAGCTGGAGACATCACGCTACCTGACTTCAAACTATATTACAAGTCTACAGTAACCAAAAATGCATGGTACTGGTACCAAAACAGATATACAGACCAATGGAACAAAACAGAGGCCTCAGAAATAACACCACACAGCTACAACCACTTGATCTTTGACAAACATGACAAAAATAAGCAATGGGGAAAGAATTCCCTATTTAATAAATGGTGCTGGGAAAACTGGCTAGTCATATGCAGAAAACTGAAACTGGACCCTTTCCTTACTCCTTATATGAAAATTAACTCAAGATGGATTTAAGACTTAAATGTAAAACCTAAAACCATAAAAACCCTAAAAGAAAACATAGGCATGGGCAGACTTCATGACTAAAACATCAAAAGCAATTGCAACGAAAGTCATTGACATATGGGATCTAATTAAACTAAAGAGCTTCTGCTCAGCAAAAGAAACTATCATCAGAGTGAACAGGCAACCTACAGAATGGGAGAAAAATTTTGCAATGTGTCTATCTCACAAAGGGCTAATATCCAGACTCTACAAGGAACTTAAACAAATTTACAAGAAAAAAACAAACAACCCAATCAAAAAGTGGGCAAAGGATATGAACAGACACTTCTCAAAAGAAGACATTTACATGGCCAACAAACATATGAAAAGAAGCTCATCATCACTGGTCATTAGAGAAATGCAAATCAAAACCACAATGAGATATCATCTCATGCCAGTTAGAATGGCGATTATTAAAAAGTCAGGAAACAACAAATGCTGGTGAGGATATGGAGAAATAGGAATGCTTTTACACTGTTGGTGGGAGTGTAAATTAGTTCAGCCATTGTAGAAGACAGTGTGGCAATTCCTCAAGGATCTAGAACCAGAAATGCCATTTGACTCAGCAATCCCATTGTAATGGTTACCAAAGTAATGATTATAAATCATTCTACTATAAAGACACATGCACATATATGTTTATTACAGCACTATTTACAATAGCAAAGACTTGGAACCAACCCAAATGCCCATCAATGATAAACCGGATAAAGAAAATGTGGCACAAATACACCATGGAATACTATGCAGCCATAAAAAAGGATGAGTTCATGTCCTTTGCAGGGATATGGATGAAGCTGGAAACCATCATTCTCAGCAAACTAACACAGGAACAGAAAATCAAACATAACATACTCTGACTCATAATTGGGAGTTGAATAGTGAGAACACATGGACACAGAGATGGGAACATCACACACTGGGGCCTGTTGGGGGTGGGGGGCAAGGGGAGGGAGAGCATTAGGACAAATACCTAATGTATGCGGGGCTAAAAAACTAGATGACGGGTTGATGGATGCTGCAAACCACCATGGCACATGTATACCTATGTAACAAACCTGCATGTTCTGCATATGTATCCCAGAACTTAAAGAAAATTTAAAGAAAAAGAAATTAAGGCAAAAATCGAGAATTTTTTTTAAACTAATGAGATCAAATATACAACATACCAGAATCTCTGGACAAAACTAAAGCAATATTAAAAGGTTAGTTTATAGTGGTAAATCCTCACCTCAAAAAGTCAGATAGATCTCAACTTAAGAACCTAATATCACACCTAGAAGATTTAGAGAAACAACAGCAAACCAATAACAGAGTTCGCTGAAGACAAGAAATAAAATCAGAGCCCAGTTGAAGGAAATTGAAATGTGAAAAACCATACAAAGGATCAATAAACCTAGTAGTTGGGTCTCTGAAAGAATAAGTAAGAGAGATGGACCCCTAGCTACACTAATAAGAAAAAATGGAGGGAAGATTAAAATAAACACAATCAGAAATGACAATGGACACATTACCGTCAACCCCACAGAAATACAAAAAAACCTCGGAAAGTACTACAAACACCTCTATACATACCAGCTAGAAAACCTAGAAGAAACGAATACATTTCTGGAAGCATACAACCTCCAAAGATTGAAACAGGAAGAAATGGAATCCCTGAAAAGACCAAGAGTTTATACCAAAATTGAATCAGTAATAAAAAGCCTAGCAACGAGAAAAAGCCTAGAACCAGATGGATTTACAGGCAACTTCTACCAGATATATAAAGAAGAGCTGGTACTATTCTTACTGAAACTATACCAAAAAACTGAGGAATAGGTACTAATCCCAAACTCCATTCTATGAGGCCAGCATCATCCTGATACAAAAATCTAGCATAGACAGAACAAAAAAGAAAAGTTCAGGCCAATATCCTTGATGAAGATAGATGCAAAAATTCTCAACAAAATAGTAGCAAATGGAGTCCAACAGCACATCAATATCTCATCCACCACAATCAAGTAGGCATTATCCCTGGGTTGCAAGGTTGGTTCAACATAGGCAAATCAGTAATCGTGATTCACGACGTGAACTGAACTGAAAAACCACATGAGCATATCAATAGTGCAGAAAAAGCTTTCAATTAAATTCAACATCTCTTCATATTAAAAACCTTCAACAAAGTAGGCCTTGAAGGAACATACTTCAAAATAATGAGAGGTACCTATGACAAACCTATAGCCAATATAATACTGAGAATGTGTAAAAGCTGGAAGCATTTTCCTAGAGAACTGCGGCAAGACAAGGTTGCCCTCTTGCCCTCTCTCACCACTCCTATTCAACATAGTAGTGGAATACCTGAGCAGGGCAATCAAGCAAGAGAAAGAAATAAAAGGCATTCCATCAGGAAGAGAGGAAGTCAAACTCTCCCTGGTTGCAGATGACATAATTTTATACCTAGAAACCCCACAGTCTCACTCCAAAACTCCTTGACCTGATAAACAATGCTGGCAAATTTCAGGATATAAAAGTCAATGTACAAGTATCAGCAGGATTCCGATACACCAACAATATTCAAGCTGAGCGCAAAATCAAGTACACAATCCCGTTCACAATAGCCACAAAAAGAATAAAATATCTAGAAATATAATAAAGCTAACTAGGGAGGTGAAAGTTCTCTACAATAAGAATTACAAAACACTGCTCAAAGAAATTAGAGATGACACAAACAAATGGAAGCATTCTTTGCTTATGTATAGGAAGCATTAATGTTGTTAAAATGACCATACTACTCGAAGCAATTTACAGATTCAATGCTATTCCTATCAAAGTACCAATGACATTTTCCACAGAACTTTTTTTTTTTTTTGAAATGGAGTCTCACTCTTTCACCCAGGCTAGAGTGCAGTGGCACGATCTCGGCTCACTGCAAGCTCCACCTCCCGGGTTCTTGCCATTCTCCTGCCTCAGCCTCCTGAGTAGCTGGGACAACAGGAACCTGCCTCCACGCTTGGCTAATTTTTTGTATTTTTAGTAGAGACGGGGTTTCACCATGTTAGCCAGGATGGTCTCGATCTCCTGACCTCGTGATCCACCCACCTCGGCCTCCCAAAGTGCTGGGATTACAGACATGAGCCACCACTCCCGGCCTCCACAGAAGTTCTTAAAATTCATATGGAACCAAAAAAAAAAAAAAAATTGAATAAGGCAAAGCAATCCAAAGCAAAAAGATCAAAGCTGGAGACATTATGTTATGCAACTTCAAACTATACTACAAAGCTACAGTAACCAAAACAAAATGGTACTGGTACAAAAACAGATACATTAGACCAATGGAACAAAATTGCCCAGAAATAATGCAACACATCTGTAACCATCTAATCTTCAACGAAGTTCACAAAAACAAGCAGTGGGGAAAGAACTCCTTATTCAATAAATGGTGCTGGGATAACTCGCTAGCCATATGCAGAAAACTGAAACTTGACACCTTCCTTATACAGTATACAAAAATTAACTGAAGATGAATTAAAGACTTAAATGTAAAATCTAAAATTATAAAAACCCTGGAAGATAATGCAGGAAATACCATTCTGGATAAGGACCCTGGCAGCAATTTCATGACAAAGACACCAAAAGCAATTTTATCAAAACCAAAAATTGACAAATATGACCTAATTAAACTAAAAAGCTTCCGCATAGCAAAAGAAACTATCAACAGAGTAATCAGATTACTTACAGAATCAGAGAAAATATCTGAAAATTATGCATCCAACAAACGTTTAATATCCAGAATCTATAAGGAAATTAAATCAATAAGCAAAAAACAAACAACTCCATTAAAAAGTGGGCAAATAACATGAACAGACACTTTTCAAAAGAAGACATGCATACAGCTAACAAGCACATGAAAACAATACTAAACATCACTAATCACTGGAGAAATGCAAGTCAAAACCACAGTGAGATACCATCTTATACCAGTCAGAATGGCTATTAAAAAGTCAAAAAATAATAAACGCTGGTGAGGATTCAGAGAAAAGGTTATGCTTGTACACTGCTGATGGAAATGTAAATTAATTCAGCCATTGGGGAAAGCAGTTTGGCAATTTCCGAAAGAACTCAAAGCAGAATTGCCATTTGACCCAGCAATCCCATTATTGTGTATATACCCAAAGGAATATAAATCACTTTACCATAAAGCCACATGCACATGTATGTCCACTGCAGCACTATTCACAATAGCAAAGACATGAAATCAGTCTAAATGACCATCAGTGGTAGGATGAATAAAGATGTGATACATATACATCATGGAATACTCTACAGCCATAAAAATGAACAAGATCATGTCCTGTGCAGCAATATGGATGAAACTAAAGACTATTATCCTAAGTGAACTAACACAGGAGGAGAAAACCCAACACCACATGTTTTCACTTATAAGTGGGAGCTAAATATTGAGTACATGTGGACACAAAGAAGGAAACAACAGACACTGGGGCCTACTTGAGGGTGGAGGAAGGGAGGAGGATGAGGATTGAAAAACTACCGTATCGTGTACTATCATGTATTATGCTTTATTACCTGGGTGGCAAAATTATCTTTTCACCAAACCCCAATTTACAAACCAAACCAAACATGCAATTTACCTATGTAACAAACCAGCATATGTAATTCTGAACCTAAAATATGTTTTTAAAAAAGAAGACTGAAAGAAAACATGGAAAAGGATTAAAATTAGTAAAATGTGGGTGATGAGAAAAGGAAAAAACAAAAATTAAAATTCAGCAGAAGAATTTTAAAAGTTAGCTGAATTGACACAGGTAGGGAAAGAGCTGTGATTTAAACCCACTTTTCTATGACTCCTAAGACTGTGTATTTAAGCACTATGCTATACTGCTATATTTTGGTTTATCTTATCCCATGGCAACAAATAGCCACATATGGATGAAATTTAAAGTATTTAGAGATAAGTCTTCCAATATCAGTAAAATAGCAGGTTAGGTGTCTTGACTAATGCTTATGCTGAAAACAACTAAAGTGCAAATAATGTACAAAAATTATTCTTATATCATAAAGAGCTGGCAAAATAGTATGATTTTTTGTTCAGGCCAAAATCTACAAAATGTGGCAGTCCACAAAAATCACAGGAGCATCGAAGCCACTTTTGCACATTGAACACTTGTTTTCATGGGTTTGGTATTCTAAAGGGATGGAAGACAAAGTCTGGACTCCATGTAAGATGAGAAATCTAACAACAGACCCTGATTCCACAAATTTGGAACCCTAAAGAGCTATATTTTCAGTGAAAGAATGAAGTAGATACAAACATATCCAACCCACAGCAGCCCCCAGAGAACTGCAAAGAAAGTTGCCTGGTTCCTATGCAATGCAGGGGATGAAGCCATCACTGAGATTTTATAACTCAAGCACACCCTTATGAGAATTACAACCCAAATTCCCATAATCTATGTGGCCCTAAATGCCTCTAGCTGTTATTTAATGTCATTCTACACTAATAATACCCCAAGAGACCTGAAAGAAGCAAATACCAATTCCCTATGGAAAAAGGTTCCATCATCCAAGCTCTTAAAGAAGTCCTACAAATAAATTTTCAAGAATAGGCTGCCCACCACACAAAAAAATAACTAGTAACAGAGCAGAATAAGGAACTGTGAGGGAGAACTGTCATAAACAAACTGATAGTAGAGAAAGACCCACAAAAACTTCTGATGTTGGAATTCTCAGAGAAAAAATATATAATGACTATGCTTGTTACATTTAAAGAGGTAAAATATGAGCTTAAAATATCTGTAATGAACAGTACACTATAAAGAATGATCCCACAAATTTATACAATAACCAAATAGAATTTCTAGAAATTAAAAAAAAATAAAACCATAGAACTAAGATTAAAACTCAATACACATTTAGCATTTCACTAAAATATAGTACTCTTGGGCATTAATCTCAGAGAAATTGATGGAGAACAGAATATCATCCCATTAATTTCTTACAAATTACATAGGAAAATGTACTTTCACAATGAAGAAATCTGGAAAGTCAGTTAATGCAGTGATCAAATGTGGCATTTCAAATACTGAGATAAATTTACATTATGTACCTCATAAGATGAAATGTGAATTACATAGTATAACTTATGTAGTATTTTAACAAAAATTATTTTATATGAATGTCATAAGGAAAGAATCATAATAATCCAGAATGAGAAACATTCTATAAGACCTGGCTTAGACTCTTAAAAAGTATTCAATGTCATTAATAAGTAAACAAAATTCCAAGATACTTCATTTTCATTAAAACACACCAAAGAGATATAACCAAATGTAATGTGTAAAACTTCACCGAATCCTAGGCTGGAAAAAAAAAAAAAAAAGATCGAAGGCATTTTAGGGGCAATTAGATAGATTTCAATACAACTTTATAGTAGGTAAAAAATTATGGAATTATTTTTATTCTCTCAATTATGCATTATGGTTATGTAGGAGAATATATTTGTTCTTAAGCGATGCATACAAAAGTATTTATTGGTCGATTGTCATGACCTCTATTCCACTGACTTTCAAATCGTTCAACTAAAAGTTTGTGTGTGTGTGTGTGTGTGTGCGCGCGCGTGCGCATGTGGATAGATAGATAAACAGGTAAGAGTCATGCGGCAAAATGATGAGCATTGGTACATTTGGATGAAGGGCATGTGGGTGTTCATTGCAATATTCTTTCAACTTTTCTATAGGTTGGAAAAATTTCAAAAGAAATTGTAGAATAAATGAAGCAATTATTAACAGCTTTATGCTAGTAAATTTTAAATTGTAGTGAAACCAGCAAATCCCCAGGAGAAATATAACATCAGAATTAACTCAAGAAAGAATAAAATATCCAAAACGTTGAGCTAATAGCCTGAATTATTCCCACAAAAAAAACTCTGAGATATTCAAGGAATAAATAATTCCAGTCTTAAACAAACTTATCCAAAAAGTATAGAAAACTCTGGAACTGTCTCATATTCATTTTATGAGACCAATAAAACTTTGATCCTCAAACCTGGCAAGGACAATTCATAAAAAAAAAAATTCAGGCCAATCTTATTCATGGTCTAAATGTTATCAAACCCAATTCAGAAATGTATACCAATGTATATAAAGGACAATATATTATGATCAAAGTGAGTTCATTCTATGAATGCAAAGTTGATTTAACATTACAAAAATACAATCTACTCAATTAATGGTTTAACTGATACTCATGCAATTTTCTCCACCAGGTATCAAGCCTAATTTTAAAGCAATTATAAGTAACAGTGTGTATAGTATTCAAACAAAAATGGAGGCCCCAAAATTGACACTTGCATTACTTAATGTAACAGAAATGGTAGTGCATATTGTTGGGGAAAGGGTGGGTGTTTCAATGAATAGTGCTGGGACAACTGATCGTCCACGTAGAAAAAAATGATACAAGACCTCTATCACATCACATACAAAAATTAATTACAGGATGAATTAAGATCTAAATTTGAAAGATAGAAATGTAGCGACTTGATTGATTTTTTTTTTTTTTTTTTTTTTTTTTTCTGAGACAGAGTCTCACTCTCGTGCAGGCTGGAGTACAGTGGCACAATCAAAGCTCACTGCAGTCTCCGCCTCCCAGGTTCAGGAGATTCTCCTGCCTCATCCCCCTGAGTAGCTGGGATTACAGGTGTGAGCCACCACACTTGGCTAACTTTTGCATTATTAGTAGAGATGGGGTTTCACCATGTTGGTCAGGCTGACCTTGACCTCCTGACCTCAAGCGATCTGTCCGCTTTGGCCTCCCAAAGTGCTGGGATTACAGGCATGAGCCACTGTGCCCGGCCAGAAATGTAGTGATTTTACAAATAACATAGAAAATGCACTGGGACACGATCTCAGGATCGGAACCTATGGGGAAGTGGAAGAAGCAGCACAGGACACAAGGAAAGGAAGAACTGCAATGCAGTCACAGCAAAGACCTCAGACCATCCTATGGGGCTTTTGGAGCTAGAATGGCCCTTCAAAGCCGTCCTGAATTGGGATGGAGGTCAGGGCCTTTATATACTCACATCAAACAGCCATTGGATGCAGGCCGACCCTGAGAAAGGTATGTACCTTTTGATAAGCCCTATCTTGGGGAGAAATTCAGCTGAGATCTATCTGTTGCCAACACTCTCAGTAGCTTGACAATGAGTGCTTCTGTCCTGGAGAGGGGTATCTGGGAGGCACATGATAGCATCCCCTATAGAGTTCAACAGACACTTCAACAGAAAAATCCAAAAGGTCAATAAATACATGAAAAAATTATCTCCTCATTAGTCGACAAGGAAATGCCAAAACCCCGTAAAATACACTTATACACCATTAAATTGTAAAAATTAAAAAAAGACTGTACCGTATATTTGCACAGATGTAGAGAGATTAAAATCCTCATACACTGCTGGTGGAAATGCCAGTTCATGCAACTGCAATGAGAAACATTTTGCATAATCTAGCTAACAACAACAACAAAAAAGCAAATGCCTTTGTCTCAGCGATTTCACCCCTAGATATTTTCCTTAGAGAAATTCTTGCACATGTATACCCTCAGACATTTGAAAGAACATTCATAGAAATATTGTTTCTCTTAACATTATTACCTGTAAACTTGAAACAACACGAGGGAACTTCAAAGCTCAATGTGATTAATATAGTTGTTTACATAATAGAATACCACAGAGCTACGGAAATAAAAATACTACAGTTACAAATATCTACATGGATAAATTGTGCAACCACTCCTGAGAAAAATAAAGCATAAAAGGACACATACAATATGATTCAATCTATTTAAAGTTCAAAAATATGGAAAATTAAGCTATGATTTAAGTTTGCATTCATCATTGGCAAAAAAATTTTTTTTCACAAAGAAGGGAATAATTATCACTCAAAATAAGATAGAGGTTACCTTTGAGGAGAGGGAGGAGATCATGTGGTAAGCAAGAGGTGCCTGGATGCTTCTGAAGGTCTGGGCAATAAATGTGTTACATCTGAACCTGAGTTGTGGACACATGTAGCTTTATGCTATAATTATTCTTTCAATTGTAGATATGTTTTATTCGTTCCTCTGTTTTTATATTTCATAATGACAAGAACCAAAGTAAGAAAAGGAAAATAAGTGCCTAGAGATGATCATCCACTTTTATCAAGGTTCAGCCACATTGTACTGAAAATATGATTTAGAGAAAATGCTAAGGGAAGACAGACGGCCCACAAGTATTACTGTAAAGCAACAGATCCAGAGATCTAGCATGAAGAACGAAGCAAGCAAGCAGGTACGCTCTCCTTTCACTCTTCACCTGGTGAGGGGTACAAAACATGTGTTCTGGGCCTCACCCTCAGCTGTTCTGGCTTCATAGCCTGCATTAGCTAAGAGGCAATGATTGCTTGCTTTGTTTTTACCAGGACATGTACCTTCCCCTTGCTGACCTATCCTAGTTCCTTTCAAAATGTACCTGGTACCATTGTCTCCTACCCATGCTCATTCTCTGCCAGGTTACTGTTCCTAACCTCATAGACAAAGCGGGCTAATACCCTCATGTGTGCTCAAACATAAATTTACATATTAACTCTCCTAAGTAACTCCTAAGCATTTTCAATAGCAGATTTCAGAGAAGAGGTACCTTTGCATTCACTATTCTCTTGACCATATCCTCCACCAGCCCTATGGAGTTCCTTCCTGAATTCTCACAGACTGATTATAAGCCCTCAAACTCAGGCCCTTTACTTCTCTCAATACATAGGCATGGTAATCTGGTTTGTATGAATTCTTTCCGAACCATATATGATTTGGTTTTTTTCTCAACAATGTGATTTGAAGATCATTTCATGTAGGTTAGTATAGATCCACCACATTTTTATAAACTGCTGCACTGTATCACACAATATAACATACCATATAGTTTAATTGGCCATTCCCCTTTGGATAGGTATTTAGGTTGTTTATAATTTTGCACAATTACAAGCAATGCTAAAATTAACATATTTATGGCATATGGACTAAACTGTATATAATTGAGAGTTGCTCTACTATAGACACCAAAATGTGAAATTTCTGAGACATAGGGCATATGGCCTTTTTGGTCATAATAAATATGAAAAAAATTCCCCTCCAAAACGACTACCATTTTTATCTTCAACCAATAATTTATAATTTCTCCGTCCTAATCATTTGCCAACACTTGGTCTTATAAAACTTGTAAACATTTTCCAGTCAAATGAATAGAAAATAGTTCAATTTCATTTTATTTCCCTAATTACTAATGAGATTGAACATCTTTTTATATGTTCATTGACTACATGTAATCCTCTGAATTATTTGTTAATTTCTTTTTAAATTATTGTACATTGTATTTTTCTTATTGATCTGTAGGATTTTAAAAAATACATTCTGGATAGAAATCCTGCATTACATATGTGGCTATCATTGTTCACATGTTTTTAATCTTTGGAAATATTAAACATATCTCCATGAAAACACTTAAAAAACTACTGTGTTTCTTCACATGCTGGTCTCTTCCGCTAGGGAGTGAATTTCTTTAGAGCAGGAACTGGGTTTTATTCATCTCCATAGCAACCAGAAAGGAGACTGGATTATTGGTAGGTTTTCAGTCAATACTGGTAGCATTGAATTGATAATGCTTATGGCCCAAAGGGATGACATTGGCTCTTAGAATAAAGAAATGAGTAAAAAAGACTGTGAGATTTCTTATTTTTATCATTTGTAGTGAAAACCTCATTCTGGCAGCCCCAGGAACAGTCACTTTTCAATTTGTTCTTCCTGCTCTTGGCCTCAATCTCCAGCACAGAATTTCCCTCTTTCTACTTTTCTCCCAGAGTTTCTCTGAAAGGTGAGGCAACTTCCACATCTTCATTCAGGGCTAGAATTTTTACTGTGGTGTCTTTGAAGTTTAAAGCTGTCCCAACACCCTCCTTTCCCTCCTTACATCTTAGGAAAACACAAACAAAATAGTGAGGAGAGCAGAGCCGAGCAAGAAAATATAGCCAACTATGTCTGTATCCCACGAACTCTTGTCAAATCCTTTGTAGGAAATACACAAAAGGAGCACAAAGCCTTCATGAAGCTCCATTCAGGGACACGGCTGAATAGATTCCCCAAAATGGGGAGGACCTCATATGATTAAACAGAGAAACTGTCATGTTTAAGACAACATGGCTTCCTTTTTCATCCCATGATACTACACAGTAGTTTCATCACAACTTTACCCAGCTAGGCGGAAAAAAGTGATCTACTCATGTCATGCTGAAGAAACAGATTGGAGACAAAGTCAAGAAAATAGCCATGATTTCTGAAGTTTAAGATCTTTTTATTAATAAAAAAGTACAATAATTAAACTGAACAAGATTGCTTAGTACCCAAGCACACACCCTGCATGGATGCCATAATGGGAGAGTCTCTGAAGTAGAACAGAGTAACCTCTAAGTGGCCATGCTAACAGAGGCAAATCTTGAGTATCTCCAGGTTCATAAC
This sequence comes from Macaca mulatta, assembly GCF_049350105.2. NCBI lineage: Eukaryota > Metazoa > Chordata > Mammalia > Primates > Cercopithecidae > Macaca > Macaca mulatta. Next base: position 56,308,425 of record NC_133426.1, on the reverse strand, counting down.
AGACTTGTTTATGAGAGATTGCTCATGATCTTAGCCTCAGAGCCATGCCTCTGAGGCAAGAACTAGTATAAAATAGAGAAAAAATAAGGTGTTGCTCTAAAGCACTAAAATAATGAGGCACAAACATAAGAGTTACAGAGACTAAAGCTTAATATACTGTTTTATAATTTATTTAAACAAACTAACAATGACAAAAAATCCAACTATCCTTTCACTGCAGGCTCCTTTCCCCAACACAAAAAAAGAGAACCAGTTTCTGGCACTGCTCACCTGCGTGACCTCCTGTCAAAAAACAGGGATGGACACCACTAGGAAGTCTCTTCCCCTTTTAATTCTGTAATACAATGAAAACAGCACTGCATACAGCATAGTTATAAAGTAATGTCCAACACAGCTACTTGTAGTGACTCTAGGAAAGGAAGGAGTTTTTAACAGTTGACAAAATAATATCTCTTCCCCTGACCCCACCCCAACACCAGAAAAGGAAATGGAAAGTAAAACCAGTGTTTGGAAAACAAAGAAATATCCTGCCACTGGTATAAATCCCATCCTCTTCCAACCCACTCCCACCCCCAACCACCCTACCCAACTTCCCTCCTCCTACCTATACTATTCAGAGTAAAGTAAGTTGGGAAAGAGAAAATATAAGTGGTGAAACTGAACTGGCCAAAGCTTAAAGGGCTCTGGAAAATTGCCTTTGTGCTTCTGAGAATGTGACATGTAATGTGGTCCAAGCAGAGTGACAAAGGGGGAAGAATACAGCTTTTGAAGCAATGAATTTTGCCTACCTCTTCCTTTAGGTCCTAATACATTTCAAGTACGGAAACAGATGATAATCCTATTGTTAGTAACAAAGAAGATACAGGGAAAGTGAAAGTAAAAGAATAAATAATATTGCTTCCAGTGGCCACTCTTTAATTATCCTTCTTACTGACTCAAATCTATCTGTTTATCACCTAGGAAGCCTAATCTTCTCTTTTACATAGGGTAAATATAAGGTACTATAAGTATCATATTAACAATGGTTATAATACTTGGTTGTTCACTTAAAGATCTTTCATCATTTTTGCCAACATCAATTTATGAAAAGCCTCACAACATTCCTGTGAGGTAGATATTGAGATCCCCATTTTGCAAATGGATTAATTGAGGCACAGAGAGGTGATATGACTTGCCTAAGGTCAAACAAGTGAGACCTGGGAAAATACGGAAGAGAGGTAACTCAGGGTGGCATTACCATTGTGAGAGAGCCATATTTAACAGTGAGAAAAGATAGTGCTATGTGTTTATTTAAACTTGGCCCACCCAGTTCCTTCTGTGTCCATCACTCTGCAGTACCTCATACAAGAATTAGCAAACTGTGGAGCATCAGTAAGTTCCCTTGGCTTATTTAAGGTTAGGTACATTCTTGATGGTTTGGTTCATGAGAAAACTTTTTGGGGGCAGGATAGACCCCAGAATCTTAGAACTCAGATCACAGAAATCCCTAATTCCAGAATTTTGCAGACCACTTTGTTTCAAAGAGCTGTTGGAGTTCAAAAATATTACTATCATGTGCACACACACTGTGCTGTAGTTGATAAAGTTGTTTCCCATGGGTATACAGGTTAACAATTCAGATACTGCTGTATATGCACACTGAATTTAAAAAAATAAGTAAATAGATGACAGAGGTTGAGAGGCAGGTTTCTCAGTATTAGTGTGGGAGGCTTCATATAACTAAGAGGAAGAAGCTAGAATGATTCACATGGTAACACGTTAGAGTTGAAAACATCAATATGAACTCATGTTTAGCTAAATAAAAATCTGGATGATTACATATAGAAATATTTATAGAATGTGCATATACATAGGATAGTATACACATATGTTTCCTTGCTCTGTTAGCTGAGATGCCCTAGAAGCAACAATAACCCAGGAGCAACGAACATACCTAATGCCCAGATATTGGTTTCTAATACAATTTTCCAGTAAAAGAAACCAGGACTTCTTGAAGAAATGGCTGATTATAGGAGTAGGCCACAAAATATACAAGATGAGCCTGGAACATCTTGCAGTGGCAGAAAGTAAGAATGTGCCAAAAAAAAAAAAAACAAAAAAAACCAAAACTGATGGGGGTATGTCAAAAGGACTTCAGAATCACCCAAAAGAGCTCCCAATAGCCAAAGCTGGAACAATTAGAGCAATGAAATAAAGTAGTAGTATTAGATTATAACTCGAAGTATAAAATAAATACCCATGAGTCCATGCTGATATAAATATTGTATAAATAAATAAATGGGGGAGAAGAGACAATCTCCCTTAGAAAATAATTCCAAATAATTTATGTAAGATACTTGCTCTGAAGGGTGTGTCATATAACTTACCACTCCGCATGGGCTATACACAGTGATTTCCTTTCAGAGACTACAGTATGGAGGGGAGGAAAAAAGAGTACAGGGGAGAAACCTGACAATGACTATTTCAGTCAGGTGATCAAGGTTAAACAACAGTGATGAGTCATGTAAATACAGGCATACCTCGTTTTATTGTGCTTTGCTTTATTGCACTTTGCTGATATTGCATTTTTTACAAATTAAAAGTTTGTGGTAACCCTGTGACCAACAAGTCTATTGGCACCATTTTTCCAATAGCATGTGCTCACTTCGTGTTTGTGCCAGTAACATTTTACCAATAAAGTATTTTAAAATAAGGTATGTACATTGTTTTTTAGACATAACACTATTGCACATTCACCAGACTACAGGATAGTGTAAACATAACATTTTATATGCACTGGGAAACCAAAAAATTTGTGTGACTTGCTTTATTGTAATATTTGCTTCATTGCAGTGATCTGGAACCAAATCTGCATTGTCTCCAAAGTATGCCTGTATGATGTGATGAAAATGGCACTTCTTCTCTGTGGTCCTACTCTCAAAAACTCATAACCTCAGTCTAATCATGAGAAAGACAATGGACAAATCCCAGTTGAGGAAAATATCTCTCAAAACTGTCAAGGTCACTGAAAACAAGGAAAGTCTGAGAAATTGTCACAACCTACAGGAACCTAAGGAGATATGATTACCAGATGTAATGTGGAATCCTGAACAAGATGCTGAAACTTTTTTTTTTTTTGAGATGGAGTGTCGCTCTGTCACCCGGGCTGGAGTGCAGTGGCATCATCTTGGCTCACTGCAACCTCCGCCTCCCAGGTTCAAGCAATTCTCCTGCCTCAGCCTCCCAAGTAGCTGGGATTACACATACCTACCACCACGCCTGGCTAATTTTTTGTATTTTTAATAGAGACAGGGTTTCACCATATTGTCCAGGCTGGTCTTGAACTCCTGACCTCGTGATCCGCCTGTCTCGGCCTCCCAAAGTGCTGGGATTACAGGTGTGAGCCACCATGCCTGGCCGAAACAATTCTTTAAAAAGGATATTAGGTAAAAATTAAGGAAACCTGAATAAAGTATGGACTTCAGTTAATAATATTAACATATCATTGTGTTTCATTAATTGTAACAAATATATCACACTAATGTAAGATGTCAATAATAGGAGAAACTGGATGTGGGGTAAATGAGACCTCTCTGTTCTAGCTTCACAATTTTTCTGTAAATCTGAAACTGTTTGAAAATAAAAAGTTTATTTTAAAAGAAATTAACATCGAAAACCTTTGTCTTGCCCATAATGCACTCTGCCTAATCTACCCAATCAGTTCACACTCTTCACACTCTTAGCTTTTCCTAAATTTTACTGTAATTATGAAGTTTATGTTCAACTGCTGATCATCAGATAGAGGAATTCTGCTGCAACAGATCCCGAATATTATCCAATCATATCGATGCCCTAAGCAACTGTCCAGGCTAAAGGTGCTTTGCTGTTGTAAAAACAACAAATTCAATTGAATCCCAAATGCTATTCAAGAGATACATTTTAGTTCCTTTCCACTTCACTGTCTATCTAGCAAAGTTTTATGTGTTTTTGGTAAACTCTGTACTGTGCTATATTTGAATTCCTGTACTCTATAAGATTCTGTTAATGAATCCTGAGACACTTCTTAGAGCATATGTAAGTAATTGGGAAGCTTTTATCGTTTTTTGGAGGCGAGAGGGAAATGAGAATAGGGTTAAAATTGCTTCTTTACTATAGACAATTAACAAACATAAAGGCTGTCATTATGTTACAGAAACATTTTTAGATAAAGGCTCAGATGTCAGGAACCCTAATATTTGGGACCCTAATTTGATCAACCTAATTAGTTCAACAAGATATTTGATAATCTTTATTTATGAGTAGATCATATGTCTCAATGCAAAAGATTCTGAGTTCTGTGGGGAGCAGTTCAGTTCTGAACTCTGAAAAAGGAGTATCAGGATCCAAATTTTGAAGAAAATGAGTAAGCCTGGGCTGTACTGTGAAATACTGCATCAACTACTGAATTATAAGCTTAAACTTAAGTTAGTTCATCTTTACCAATCTGTCTTACAGCTACATCAGAGGTCCCCTTTAACACACTGGCCCCAGATATCGCCTAGTGTGTTAGCAATTATTATGCAAGTTTGGAACTTGTATACCAAAAGTCAGGAAAAAGCCTTGATCGAAATAACAATGATAACAGTAAAAATCCACACGTCATTTTGAAAACTACAGGCAGTCCTTGGATTTATGGAGAGTTCATGATCTAGACAGACACTGCAAGTTAAAATGAGGTAAATAAAATCTAGACATTAGGCCGGGCGCAGTGGCTCAAGCCTGTAATCCCAGCACTTTGGGAGGCCGAGACGGGTGGATCACGAGGTCAGGAGATCGAGACCATCCTGCCTAACACGGTGAAACCCCGTCTCTACTAAAAAATACAAAAAAAAAAAAAAAAAAAACTAGCCAGGCGAGGTGGCGGGCGCCTGTAGTCCCAGCTACTTGGGAGGCTGAGGCAGGAGAATGGCGTAAACCCGGGAGGCGGAGCTTGCAGTGAGCTGAGATCTGGCCACTGCACTCCAGCCTGGGAGACAGAGCGAGACTCCCTCTCAAAAAAAAAAAAAAAAAAAAAAAAAAAAAAAAAAATCTAGACATTATAGAAGTGTTAGAACTATGTGCCTGATGTTATATGGCAATGACCACAAGTACATTTTACTTGCTATTTAATCAGCTGTAAATGATTTTTGAGTTCTAAAGTTTTTCTGAAGAATAACATATAAAATTAGACAAATATTGCAACCAATCACATAAACTTTAATTTGGTTTAATAATGTGATCCTGGCCAAGCGTGGTGGCTCACTCCTGTAATCCCAGCACTTTGGGAGGCCGAGGCAGGCAGATCACTTGAGGTCAGGAGTTTGAGACTAGCCTGGCCAACATGGTGAAACCCCATCTCTACTAATAATACAAAACTTAGCCAGGTGTGGTGGCACGCACCTGTAATCCAAGCTATTTGGGAGGCTGAGGCAGGAGAATCACTTGAACATGGGAGGCAGAGGTTGCAGTAAGCAGAGATTATGCCACTGCACTCCAGCTTGGGTGACAGAGGGAAACTGTCTCTCAAAAAATAAATAAATAAAATTATATGATCCCTAGGAGAATAAGCATGCAGGTGTATAAGGGCTCAAGGAAACATCTAGAGAAAAAATCTGACCCGTATTTGTCTCATCTGTAAAATATGAGGGATGGGCAGGACTAGATGGTTAACGGGATCCCTTCTTGGTGCTAGAATTCTACAATTTAGTGAGAATGGACAGCCTCAGGAAATAGCAACCTAAAGTATTCAAGCAGGGTTGAAAAGAAAAAGGTGTTCAATATAAAGACAATCTTTAAAAGAGAGGCTGAGTCCAAATTCAAGTGATGCAAAGCCCCCTTCCCCACCCCTGACCCCAGGAAAGGAAATATGCCATGTGGAGGTAGATCTATGGTCCAGGGCCAGGAACAGAGGATTTTGTGCCCCAGGTAATATTATAAAACAATCTGATTGGGCAGCCAAATGAGTATATTATGCAACCTGCTATAATAGCTAAAACAAATGGCTTAGGTCTTCATAGCAGTTGCAGAACATCAAATTGCTTTTTGTATGTCAGTTTTCATGAAAAGCATCTTATGTTTCATTTGAAACACAGGAATGAATGCCAATAATTCCATGGAGTGAAAACATTCCGTTCTTCCAACCCCTCACTTCTGTATAACATGCCCCTAGTGTGTGATTTCTCATCATGCAATATACTCAATTGTTTCTTTGTGTAAACAAAAAAATAAACAGTACAGCCAGCCCCTCAAGACACTGTCTCAACAGCCTGCCATTTGAATGAGGTTTGTGATTAACAGCACTTTTGATATCCTATCCAAATAAATGAACTCCTCTATTTGTTCTCAGGATCATCTTAGGTCTGTTTGTTCCTCTGCCCAACCTACTCTCCTGGAACATTTTTCTCCTTACTGATATGTCCATGTGTGCTTTGAATATTTGTTCAAATTTAACCTAACAAATAATAATTGTGCAGCAAAATCTTTAATCCTGAAGGAGAAAGTGGAAGAGAAGAAAAAGAGGAGAAGTACAAGAACTCCTCATTCCCTTGATGAACTTAAGAAGCAGAAGCACCAGCACTATCTGCAAACCAAACTTTAAGAAGAAATAGGATTAGATTTATTAAAACCTTTTGAGTGTGGTATGGGACTCAGCTTATTCACTGGGAGTGTGCCTCTTACTCAGAAACCAAATCCCTGTAAATCTTACCAATCAACTACATCGTTATGCTCTTTCCATTTAGGAAGTTAAAAAAGTCATTTAGGACACTATCAAACCACTTTTAGGTACTTATTTAAAAAACATATGGACGAGAGTTCTAGAAAACAAGAGAAAAATTGGAAAGAAAAAAGCAGCGTATGTTTGTTCACAGCCTTGAGTTTGATTCCTGTTTTGTTACTGTAGGAAAAATGTCCTATTTCAGAGCAGGGGGGATGGGAAGGCAGCCATGGGTGCCACACTGGAATTCAACCCACATGGAGGTTGAAAAAAACGGGTCTGGACAGTGGAGAAGTGAAGGTAGAATATGAAGAGCCTCCCCCCGGGAGACCAGCTCTCTTTTCCTCCAGTCTCCTCAACTTGGCTCAGTGGGCTGCTTCAACCCCATTGCAGATGCAAGCTGAAGTCAAAGAGGAAAAAATTGTCCCAACCTCAGCACACGAACAGGAAAGATACCAGCGCAGCTTCTCTAGTGTGATCTGTGCAGCTCACATGGTGTCATGGCGACGGCGATGCAGGGACAGGTGGTCAGAACGAGAAAAGCTGCGGTTGCAGTCTGTGCACCGGAAAGGCTTGATGCCTGTGTGCTTGCGGAAATGGCGAGTGAGCTCATCTGAGCGAGCAAATTTCCAGGAGCAGCCATCCCAGGTGCATTTATAAGGCTTCTCTCCTAAAAAGGGAATGTGACAAAAAAAAAAAAAAAAGAGAATCAGAGAGAGGGGGATTGGATACTAGAAAGATAATAGATACATAACTTGTGTCAAGTGAAAAGGTTAGGCAATAACCTTGAAGGTATATGCTAGTAAATCTTTTAAGTTAATTAATTGATTGAGAAGCACCGTATAAATGTACAACATGATGTTTTGAGATGTATATACACTGTGGAATGGCTAAGTCGAGTTAATTAACATACATATTACCCATATACTTATCTTTTGTTGTGGTAAGAACACTTGAAATCTACTCTCTCATTGATTTTTTTTTTATATTATTATACTTTAAGTTCTAGGGTACATGTGCATAACGTGCAGGTTTGTTACACATGTATACCTGTGCCATGTTGGCATGCTGCACCCATCAACTCGTCAGCACCTATCAACTCGTCATTTACATCAGGTATAACTCCCAATGCAATCCCTCCCCCCTCCCCCCTCCCCGTGATAGGCCCCGGTGTGTGATGTTCCCCTTCCCGAGTCCAAGTGATCTCATTGTTCAGTTCCCACCTATGAGTGAGAACATGCGGTGTTTGGTTTTCTGTTCTTGTGATAGTTTGCTGAGAATGATGGTTTCCAGCTGCATCCATGTCCCTACAAAGGACACAAACTCATCCTTTTTTATGGCTGCATAGTATTCCATGGTGTATATGTGCCACATTTTCTTATTCCAGTCTGTCACTGATGGACATTTGGGTTGATGCCAAGTCTTTGCTATTGTGAATAGTGCCGCAATAAACATACGTGTGCATGTGTCTTTATAGCAGCATGATTTATAATCCTTTGGGTATATCCCCAGTAATGGGATGGCTGGGTCATATGGTACTTCTAGTTCTAGATCCTTGAGGAATCGCCATACTGTTTTCCATAATGGTTGAACTAGTTTACAATCCCACCAACAATGTAACAGTGTTCCTGATTTTCAATAATACAACACATTGTTACCTACAGGAGTTCTAAAGAAAGGCCAAGATGTTAGAGTGGGAAGCACATAGCCTCTTGTTCAAACAGGCCTTTGTGTGATCCAGCTCTACTATAAACTAGCTGTGTGATCTTACATAATCACTTCTCCCTGGCTTGGTCTCTGTTTTCTCATTTCTAAAGGATAAAAATATACTACAAAGTTGTTCAAAACATTTTCTTTTTAAAAGATAGCTAGCAACCAATGCAACTGGGATTTAAACTCAGGTCTTTGGCACTTTAAAATATCTGTTCCTCTAATATCTCCTATCAAACAGTCTAAAATAGAGCCATATGGCTGGGTGCAGTGGCTCATGCCTGTAATCCCAGCACTTTGGGAGGCCAACGCGGGCAGATCACAAGATCAAGATACCGAGACCATCCTGGCTAACACGGTGAAACCCCGCCTCTACTAAAAATACAAAAAATAAGCTGGGCATGGTGGTTGGTGCCTGTAGTCCCAGCTACTCAGGAGGCTAAGGCAGAGAATGGCGTGAACCCGAGAGGCAGAGCTTGCGGTGAGCTGAGATCGTGCCACTGCACTCCAGCCTGGGAGAGAGTGAGACTGCGTCTCAATAATAAATAAATAAATAAATAAATAAATAAATAAATAAATAAAGTAAAATAGAGCCATATATACACAGGATGAATGTGTGATTCACTGGAAAGGGCCCTCAGCAAAGGCTACAGGTCTTCTGTGTAAGGTTAGAAACTCAAGGGCATGTAATGGCACGGGGGGCAGTGTCAGGCCAAAGTTTTTGAAATAGCTCCATGCCCAGAATCTTTGGGTTGTATTTGAATTATATATAGGATATGTATGCTCAAGATAGAAAGCTAAATGGAAAAAAAAGTAGTATAAAAAATTAACACAGTATGACCGCATTATGGTATGTAGATCACACGCAATACATTTGTATACTCATAATAAAGCCAGTATCAATACACTTAAACGTACAGTATGAGAGAAACTGTTAACAGTGAATGACTTTGTGGAAAGTGAGGACCAGGGATAGTGGGAAGAGGACTTTTCATTTTTACTTTATACCCTTTTGTACTGTTTTAAATGCTTTAAAATCATAATGTTTTATCTTATAATAAAAATTTTTAAAAAGGAAATAAGCTATATGAGCAACAATAAATATTAACTGTGGATAAGTCTGGGTTGTAGGATTAGGGTAATGTTTGCTTTCTTCTTAATACATTTTTCTGTTTCCCATCTTCTACAACGAGCATGTATTATTTTATAATCAGAAACAAGCAATAATGCAGACACAAAAATGTATTGGTATTCTTTCTAACAATCTCTTTCTCTGTCTTTTCCCCTTTTCTCCCTGTAAATTACCTAGGGCATTTAATTTTATGCTGTTCTAAATTCTGGTGGCAATCTGGCTTGCATAAACTGTTTTCCAACTTACTACACACCACCTACCAACCCTCCCAAGTGTTTGCTAATTAACTGTATAGTGTTCACATAATGAGCAACAGTATGAAATCCAGTCTGAATCACAGCTTTGGACTATACCCAGGCAAACATTTCAAGGATTAAACACATCAATTGCTGATCATTTCAATATTCAGAAATAGTTGCATTAGCTGCTAAGAAGAATGAGATAAAGCTGGATATAATGAGACAAAAAGATGGCCAATGAAATGTTATCAAATCAAAAAAGATACTGAACAAACATACACACATATGCTCATGGAGAGTAGGATCTCGTTTATGTTTTTAAAATCTTGTGCCTGTTCTTTCTCTCTCTCTCTCTCTCTCTCTCTCTCTCTCTCTCTCTCAAGAGGAAAGATCTGGAAGGCTATACAACAAATTGTTAACAGAGGGAAGAATAGGATTTCAGGGGATGTTTAAAGTGTGTAAATGAAATTTTCACTTTTTGTTCTATGTGATTTTACAGCATCTCCATACCTCCCAACGGCTGCATTGCTATCTATATATTTTGTTGTGATCTCTCAAGAATGTCTTCTGAGAATTCTTATCTACACCTCAACCAACTGAGGAAAATTTGACTTGTAAATCAGTGACACCCTGTGGTGATCAGAGCTCATTTCTAGAACACACAAATTATTGTAAAGGAATTCAGCAGTGAGGCCCATTTTCCTATTTCAAAAGCATTTACCTTTGTATTATCATTGAACAAGCTCCTGTTTGTGCCAATGAACATCATACAACACAACTTGTAATCTCCATCAACTTATCATTTGAATTAAAGAACAAAGTATATATGCAGAAAAAGAATTCATAATATAAAGCATATATATTAACTATGTGACAAAGATAATAAGTGTGAAATGCCAGGTGCGGTGGCTCATGCCTGTAATCCCAGCACTTTGGGAGGCTGAAACACGTGGATCATTTGAGGTCAGGAGTTTGAGACCAGTCTGGCCAACATAGTAAAACCCTGTCTCTACTGAAAACACAAAAATTAGCCGGGTGTGGTGGTGCGTGCCTATAGTCCCAGCTACTTGGGAGGCTGAGGTATGAGAATTGCTTGAACCCAGGAAGCAGAGGTTGCAGTGAGCTGAGATTGCACCACTGCATTCCAGCCTGGGTGACAGAGCAAGACTCTATCTCAAAAAAATAAATAAGTGTGATATCAGTTCCAAGGCTAGTTAATAACCTCTGGGTTACTGTGAAGGCACAAATATGGAGGCATGGGTAATTTTTAGATGAAGAAAGCAACCCGGGCAGCTGGTGGCAAGGTCTTGGTGAGGCGGTGCAGTGAATGGTACACATAGGGTCAGCCATCTTGGAGCATGGAGCATCCTTACAAGAGTATTATGAGATGATCCTTATTATAAAAGACAGATGAAACACTTGGGATTATTTTTTAAAAGAGAATTTGGACTTAAGCATAAAAGTCAATGATATACCCAAGGCGGTGTGTGAGAGAGCAGTGTGTCCTAGGTGTGAGCAATAATGGGGATGCATTGACAATAGAGAACTTTAAAACAATAATAAAACAGACTAAAATTTAGTCTGTTTAACTCAAGAATGGCTCGGTCAAAGTTGTACATTAAAATTATTTACCCATGCTGTGTAAGGTGGACTACAATGACTAGAAGCCTACTGGGGTAATCTATTTGTCTGGCATATAAAGCTCAAATTGGTTTTTCATTGAATTGAAGGAATCAATAATAAATATAAGAATAAAACCTAAGGAGGTGAAAGAGAGATTGGAATTGAAAGAAAAACATTAATAAAACCTAGCATTTACTGAGTATTCACCATATGCTGGATACTATTTTAAGTATTTTACACTATTAATATTCCAAGATAGGGAAATGGAGGTAAAGAGGGGTGAAGCAACTTTCAGCAGTGAGTAGCAGACTGAGATGTCAAATCACGACACTAGTTTCACAATACATAGCCTTAGCCATTATGAATAAAAAGGCTGTTCAAAATTGGAAAGAAATAATAGAACTTTAGAAACAAATAACTCGAGACATAAGAGAATATTAATGGCTCATGCCTATAATCCCACCCACTTTGGGAAGCTGAGGTGGGAGGATAACTTGAGTCCAGAAGTTTGAGACCAACCTGGGCAACATAGTGAGACCTTGTCTCTACAAAAAAAAAAATAAACAGAATTAGCCAGGTGTGGTGGCATGTGCTTATAATCCCAGCTACTCCAGAGGTTGAGGTGAGAGAACTACTTGAGCCTGGGAGAGCAAGGCTGCAGTGAGTCGAGATTGTGCTACTGCATGCCAGCATTGGAAACAGAGTGAGACTCTGACTTGAGGGAAAAAAAAAAAGAGATAATGGTAAGAATCAATGACACATTTGGAGCCTGGGGAAATGGGTGATGCCATTATAAATATATTGGGACTTGACAGTATGAACACAGTATGTTTAATGAGAACTGTTATATCTATGTTTCCTGCTTTATATGATTGCAAACTCAGGGGAGATGAAGTGCTGCATTGCATGCCTGGTGTTTGCAGATAAGCAAGAGTCTCATGGCTCTCTGCTGGAAAAATATCTACCAAAGACAGAGACAGCACTCTCTAGGACCCTTAACAATGAATCACAATCTTTGGAGGGCAATGAATCAGGCATTTCTGTAGCTGCCTCAGTCCCAGGGAACCTGTGGAATACTAGCAATAGAGAAAAGTATACCTAGGTTAGGTACAAAGGTCTAATCCTATGGGGCTTTACCCATTTACTACCTGTGTAACTATTGGCAAATTCTCTAGCTCTATAAATGGCACCTCCATTCACCCAGTCACCCAAAACAGAAACCTTAGAGTCACCAACGTCCCCTCAATCATCTTCTCTCCATCTCCGCTGGCAACATACTAGTTGGGCTGTCATCATTTTTTGCCTGGATTGCTTCATTATCCTCTTAACTGATCTTCCCCCTTCCACTCTTGCACCTCAATGCTTTCTCCACCCACCGCTGTGCTCAATATGTCCTAGTCAAGCTGAACTAGTATCAGTTATTAGAACAAGGCAAGCTTGTTCCCATCTCACTAGTTTTGTACTCTGCCTAGACAAGAATAGTCTTTTGCCACACTTTTTACACAGCTTGCTCCTTCCCATATTGATTGTTATTCTCCCTACTTTAAAAAACTTCCTTAGTTACACTAAAAGTTCAGACTTCATCACTATGTATCATATCCATGTAACAAAACTGCACTTGTACCCCTTAAACTTCTACAATTGAAAAATAAATGGAGAAGTGGGGCAGAGCAAGGGGGCCAAATAGAATGCTCCACCAATCATGCCCCAAAAAGAACACCAATTTCACAACTATCTACACAAAAAAGGACCTTCATAAAAACGAAAAATCAGATGACCACTCACAGTACCTGGTTTTAACTTCATATTGTTAAAAGAAGCACTGAAAGAGGGTAGGAAAAAGTCTTGGATCACGAACACCACCCCTCACCCATCCCTCTGCAGTGACTACATGGTGTGGAGAGAGAATCTGTGTGCTTCAGATAGGGACAGTATAGCACTTGCGAGACATTGCATTAAATTCAGTGCTGCCTTGTCACAGCAGAAAGCAAAACTAGGTTGAAGTCTGCTGACTCCCACCCATGGAGGGAATATTTAAAACAGACAGAGCCAGAGGGGAATCACCCATCCCAGAAATCAGAACTTGAATTCTTGGAAGACTCACCACTATGAGATAAAGTGCTCTGGGGCCTTGAATTAACTTGAAAGGCAGTATAGGCCACAAGGACTTCAAGTCTTAGGTGAGTCCTAGTGATGAACTGGGCTCAGAGCCAGTGGACTTGCGGGGAGCATATGACATATTAAGATATCAGCTCCATCCTGGCGAACACCGTGAAACCCCGTCTCTACTAAAAAATACAAAAAAAAAAAAACTAGCCGGGCGAGGTGGCGGGCGCCTGTAGTCCCAGCTACTCGGGAGGCTGAGGCAGGAGAATGGCGTAAACCTGGGAGGCGGAGCTTGCAGTGAGCTGAGATCCGGCCACTGCACTCCAGCCCGGGCTACAGAGCGAGACTCTGCCTCAAAAAAAAAAAAAAAAAAAAAAAAAAAAAAAAAAAAAAAAAAAAAGATATCAGCTGGATCGGATAATACAGCGGTTGCACCACCCCTTCCCCAACCCTAGGCTGCACAGCTCACAGTTTCAAAAGAGACTCCTTCCTTCCACTTGAGGAGAGGTGAGGGCAGAGTAAAAAGGACTTTGTCTTGCATCTTGGATACAAGCTTAACCACAGTAGGATAGGGCATCATTCAGAGTCGTGATGCCCTTTTCCAGGACCTAGCTCATGTATGACATTTCTAGACACACCCTGGGCCACAAGGGAAGCTGTTGCCTTGAAGGGAAGAACCCAGTTCTGGCAGGACCCATCATCTACTGACTAAAGAGCCCTTTATAAGGCTACTGGTCCCTGAATAACCGGTAGCAAAACTCAGGTAGTACACCATGGGCCTAGGATGAGACTCTGAGACGTGCTGGCTTCAGATGAGACTCAGCACATTCCCAAGCTGTAATGGCTATGGAGAGACACTCCAGCTTAGGAAAGGAGGAAAGAAAAGTAAAGGGGACTTTGTCTTGTGCCTTAGATACCAATTGGCCACAGAGGCATAGAGCACAGGCAAAATATTGGGGTCTCCAGTTCCAGGATTATGCTCTTGCATGGCATTTCTGGATCTGCCCAGGGCCAGAGGGGAGCCCACTGCCCTCAAGCATGAGTCCCAGGCCAAGCAGCATTCATGATAAGCTGAATAAAGAGGCCTTGGGCCTTACGGAATCATCAGCAGTAGCCTGGCAATACCCCCTGTAAGCCTATGGTAGTGGTGGCCAAGGGGTGAGGCTCCTCTGACTATGGAAAGTGAAGGGAAGACTGGGAAGAACTATGTCTCATGGCTTGAGTGCCAGTTCAGTCACAGTACAATAGAACACCAGATGGACTTCTAAGGTTTTTGACTCGAGTTCCTGGCTTCCAGATGGCATCTCTGGACCTACCAAGGGCCTAGGGGAACTCACTGTGCTGAAGGAAAAGACATAGGTATGACTGGCTTCACCAACAGGTGACTGTAGAGACCCACGGCTTTGCGTGAACACTGGCAGTAGCCAGGTAGTGGTTACAGCGGGTCTTGGCTGAAGTCCAGTGCTGTATTAGTTTAAGGCCTGACCCAGCACAGACTCAGTGGTGGTGGCCACAGGGATGCTTGTGTCAACCCACCCTCAGGTCTAGGTGGCTCAGAATAGAGAGAGACTGTTTGTCTGGGATAAAGTAAAAGAAAAGAACAAGAGTCTCTGCTTGGTAATCCAGAAAATTCTTCTGGCTCTTATTCAAGAACATTAAAGTGGAACCTCCCCAAGTCTGTGACAACCATAGGGTTTCTGGGCTTGGGGTGCCCCCTAATGCAGAGATGGCTTAGATCACAACACCCAATCCCTTTGAATATGTGGAAAGACTTCCTGAGAAGGATGGATACAAATCAACCCAGACTGTGAAGACTACAATAAATACCTAACTCTTCAATGCCCAGACACTAATGAGCATCTACAAGCATCAAGACGATCCAGGAAAACATGACCAAACCAAATGAACCACATAAGGCACCAGGGACCAATCCTGGAGAGATATGTGACCATTCAGAAAGAGAATTCAAAATATGTTTTGAGGAAACTCAAAGAAATTCAAGATAATACAGAGAAGGGATTCAGAATCCCATAAGATAAATTTAACAAAGAGATTGAAACAACTACATAGAGTAAAGCAGAAGAAAAAATTAGTGAGCTTGAAGACAGCCTATTTGAAAATGCATAGAGAGGAGACATAAGAATAAAAAACAGTTTCCCGGAGCAAGATGGACGAACAGGAGCAGTTCCAGCCTCCAGCTCCCAGCACGAGCGACACAGAGAACAGGTGATTTCTGCATTTTCAACTGAGGTACCGGGTTCATCTCACTGAGGAGTGCCAGACAATCTTTGCTGGTCAGTTGGTGCAGCCCTACCAGTGAGAACTGAAGCAGGGCGAGCCATCGCCTCACCTGGGAAGCACAAGGGGGAAGGGAATCCCTTTTCCTAGCCAAGGGAAACTGAGACACACAACACCTAGAAAATCAGGTAACTCCCACCCTAATACTGCACTTTACCAAGGGTCTTAGCAAATGGCACACCAGGAGATTATATCCCACACCTGGATGGGAGGGTCCCACGCCCAGAGAGCCTCCGTCATTGCTAGAACAGCAGTCGGAGATCTAACTGCAAGGCAGCAGCGAGGCTGGGGGAGGGGCACCCGCCATTGCTGAGGCTTCAGTGGGTAAACAAAGCCACCAGGAAGCTCGAACTGGGTGGAGGCCACCGCAGCTCAAGGGGGCCTGCCTGTCTCTGTAGACTCCATTTCTGGGGACAGGGCATAGTTAAACAAAAAGCAGCAGAAACCTCAGCAGAGGTAAATGCCCCTGTCTGACAGCTTTGAAGAGAGCAGTGGATCTCCCAGCATGGAGGTTGAGATCTGAGAACAGACAGACTGCCTGCTCAAGTGGGTCCCTGACCCCTGAGTAGCCTAACTGGGAGACATCCCCCACTAGGTGCAGACGGACACCTCACACCTCACACAGCAGGGTACACCCCTGAGACAAAGCTTCCAGAGCAAGAATCAGACAGCAACACTCGCTGTTCAGCGATATTCTATCTTCTGCAGCCTCTGCTGCTGACACCCAGGCAAACTGGGTCTGGAGTGAACCTCAAGCAATCTCCAACAGACCTACAGCTGAGGGTCCTGACTGTTAGAAGGAAAACTAACAGAAAGGACACCCACACCAAAACCCCATCAGTTTGTCACCGTCATCAAAGACCAAAGGCAGAAAAAACCACAAAGATGGGAAAAAAGCAGTGCAGAAAAGCTGGAAATTCAAAAAATCAGAGAGCATCTCCCCCTCTGTTAATAGTGGGAGACTTTAGCACCCCACTGTCAATATTAGACAGATCAATGAGACAGAAAATTACCAATGATACCCAGG
The DNA here is from genome assembly GCF_049350105.2 of Macaca mulatta. Lineage (NCBI taxonomy): Eukaryota > Metazoa > Chordata > Mammalia > Primates > Cercopithecidae > Macaca > Macaca mulatta. The sequence goes on along the minus strand of NC_133426.1, from coordinate 56,291,578 downwards.
ACTTGAATTCAGCTCTGAACCTAGTGTACTTAAAAGACATAAACAAAACTGTCCACCCCAAATCAACAGAATATACATTCTTTTCAACATCACATTGCACTTATTCTAAAATTGACCACATGATTGGAAGTAAAACATTCCTCAGCAAATGTAAAAAAACAGAAATCACAACAAACTGACTCTCAGACCACAGTGCAATCAAATTAGAACTCAGGATTAAGAAACTCATTCAAAACTGCACAAATACATGGAAACTGAACAACCTGCTCCTAAATGACTACTGGGTAAATAACGAAATTCAGGCAGAAATAAAGATGTTCTTTGAAATCAATGAGAACATAGACACAATGTACCAGAATCTCTGGGACATATTTAAAGCAGTGTGTAGAGGGAAATTTGTAGCACTAAATGCCCACAAGAGAAAGCTGGAAAGATCTAAAATTGACACCCTAATATCACAATTAAAAGAACTAGAGAAGCAAGAGCAAACAGATTCCAAAGCTAGCAGAAGGCAACAAATAACTAAGATCAGAGAAGAACTGAAGGAGATAGAGACACAAAAAACCCTCCAAAAAATCAATGAATCCAGGAGTTGGTTTTTTGAAAAGATCAACAAAATTGATAGACCACTAGCAAGACTAATAAAGAAAAAAAGAGAGAAGAATCAAATAGATGCAATAAAAAATGATAAAGGGGATATCACCACCAACCCCACAGAAATACAAACTACCATCAGAGAATACTATCAACATCTCTACGCAAAGAAACTAGAAAACATAGAAGAAATGGATATTTTCCTGGACACTTACACTCTCCCAAGACTAAACCAGGAAGAAGTCGAATGCCTGAATAGACCAATAGCAGGCTCTGAAATTGAGGCAATAATTAATAGTCTACCAATCAAAAAAAGTCCAGGACCAGATGGATTCACAGCCGAATTCTACCAGAGGTACAAGGAGGAGCTGGTACCATTCCTTCTGAAACTATTCCAATCAATAGAAAAAGAGGGAATCCTCCCTAACTCATTTTATGAGGCCAACATCATCCTGATACCAAAGCCTGGCAGAGACGCAACAAAAAAAGAGAATTTTAGACCAATATCCCTGATGAACATCGATGCAAAAATCCTCAATAAAATACTGGCAAACCGGATTCAGTAACACATCAAAAAGCTTATCCACCATGATCAAGTGGGCTTCATCCCTGGGATGCAAGGCTGGTTCAACATACGGAAGTCAATAAACGTAATCCAGCATATAAACAGAACCAAAGACAAAAACCACATGATTATCTCAATAGATGCAGAAAAGGCCTTTGACAAAATTCAACAGCCTTTCATGTTAAAAACTCGCAATAAATTCGGTATTGATGGAACGTATCTCAAAATAATAAGAGCTATTTATGACAAACCCACAGCCAATATCATACGGAATGGGCAAAAACTGGAAGCATTCCCTTTGAAAACTGGCACAAGACAGGGATGCCCTCTCTCACAACTCCTATTCAACATAGTGTTGGAAGTTCTGGCTAGGGCAATTAGGCAAGAGAAGGAAATCAAGGGTATTCAGTTAGGAAAAGAAGAAGTCAAATTGTCCCTCTTTGCAGATGACATGATTGTATAGTTAGAAAACCCCATCATCTCAGCCCAAAATCTCCTTAAGCTGATAAGCAACTTCAGCAAAGTCTCAGGATACAAAATTAATGTGCAAAAATCACAAGCATTCTTATACACCAGTAACAGACAAACAGAGAGCCAAATCATGAACGAACTTCCATTCACAATTGCTTCAAAGAGAGTAAAATACTTAGGAATCCAACTTACAAGGGATGTAAAGGACCTCTTCAAGGAGAACTACAAACCACTGCTCAGTGAAATAAAAGAGGACACAAACAAATGGAAGAACATACCATGCTCATGGATAGGAAGAATCAATATTGTGAAAGAATGAATATTGTGAAAAAGTAATTTATAGATTCAATGGCATCCCCATCAAGCTACCAATGACTTCCTTCACAGAATTGGAAAAAACTGCTTTAAATTTCATATGGAACCAAAAAAGAGCCCGCATTGCCAAGACAATCCTAAGTCAAAAGAACAAAGCTGGAGGCATCACGCTACCTGACTTCAAAGTACACTACAAGGCTACAGTAATCAAAACAGCATGGTACTGGTACCAAAACAGAGATATAGACCAATGGAACAGATCAGAGTCCTCAGAAATAATACCACACATCTACAGCCATCTGATCTTTGACAAACCTGAGAGAAACAAGAAATGGGGAAAGGATTCCCTATGTAATAAATGGTGCTGGAAAAATTGGCTAGCCATAAGCAGAAAGCTGAAACTGGATCTTTTCCTTACTCCTTATACAAAAATTAATTCAAGATGGATTAGAGACTTAAATATTAGACCTAAAACCATAAAAACCCTAGAAGAAAACATAGATAATACCATTCAGGACATAGGCATGGGTAAGGACTTCTTGTCTAAAACACCAAAAGCAAGGGCAACAAAAGCCAAAATTGACAAATGGGATCTCATTAAACTAAAGAGCTTCTGCACAGCAAAAGAAACTACCATCAGAGTGAACAGGCAACCTACAGAATGGGAGAAAATTTTTGCAATCTACTCATCTGACAAAGGGCTAATATCCAGAACCTACAAAGAACTCAAACAAATTTACAAGGAAAAACAAACAACCCCATCAAAAAGTGGGCAAAGGATATGAACAGACACTTCTCAAAAGAAGGTATTTATGCAGCCTCAGGCACATAAAAAAATGCTCATCATCACTGGCCATCAGAGAAATGCAAATCAAAACTATAATGCGATACCATCTCACACCAGTTAGAATGGAAATCATTAAAAAGTCAGGAAACAACAGGTGCTGGAGAGGATGTGGAGAAATAGGAACACTTTTACACTGTTGGTGGGATTGTAAACTAGTTCAACTGTTGTGGAAGACAGTGTGGTGATTCCTCAAGGATCTAGAACTGGAAATACCATTTGACCCAGCCATCCCATTACTGGGTATATACCCAAAGGATTATAAATCATGCTGCTATAAAGACACATGCACATGTATGTTTATTGCGGCACTATTCACAACAGCAAAGACTTGGAATCAACCCAAATGTCCATCAGTGACAGACTGGATTAAGAAAATGTGGCACATATACACCATGGAATACTATGCAGCCATAAAGAAGGATGAGTTTGTGTCCTTTGTAGGGACATGGATGCAGCTGGAAACCATCATTCTTAGCAAACTATCGCAAGAACAGAAAACCAAACACCGCATGTTCTCACTCATAGGTGGGAACTGAACAATGAGATCACTTGGACTCGGGAAGGGGAACATCACACACCGGGGCCTATCACGGGGAGGGGGGAGGGGGGAGGGATTGCATTGGGAGTTATACCTGATGTAAATGACGAGTTGATGGGTGCTGACGAATTGATGGGTGCAGCACACCAACATGGCACAAGTATACATATGTAACGAACCTGCACGTTATGCACATGTACCCTAGAACTTAAAGTATAATAATAATAAAAAAAAAAGAGAAAAAAAATCAGGAAACAACAGGTGCTGGAGAGGATGTGGAGAAACAGGAGCACTTTTACACTGTTGGTGGGACTGTAAACTAGTTCAACCATTGTGGAAAACAGTATGGCAATTCCTCAAGGATCTAGAACTAAAAATACCATATGACCCAGCCATAGCATTACTGTGTATGTACCCAAAGGATTATGAATCATGCTGCTATAAAGACACATGCACACGTATGTTTATTGCGGCACTATTCACAATAGCAAAGACTTGGAATCAACCCAAACGTCCATCAGTGACAGACTGGATTAAGAAAATGTGTCACATGTACGCCATGGAATGCTATGTAGCCATAAAGAAAGATGAGTTAGTGTCCTTTGTAGGGACATGGGTGCAGCTGGAAACCATCATTCTCAGCAAACTTTTGCAAGAACAGAAAACCAAACACCGCATGTTCTCAATCATAGGTGGGAACTGAACAATGAGATCACTTGGATATGGGAAGGGGAACATCACACACTGGGGCCTATTATGGGGAGGGGGGAGGGGGAGGAATGTCAGTGGGAGTTATAACTGATGTAAATGATGAGTTGATGGGTGCTGACGAGTTGATGGGTGCAGCACACCAACATGGCACAAGTATACATATGTAACAAACCTGCACATTGTGCACATGTACCCTAGAACTTAAAGTATAATAATAAAAAAAAAGAACCTACAAAGAACTCAAACAAAGTTACAAGAAAAAAACAAACAACCCCATCAAAAAGTGGGCAAAGGATATGAACAGACATTTCTCAAAAGAAGACATTCATACAGCCAACAGACACATGAAAAAATGCTCATCGTCACTGGCCATCAGAGAAATGCAAATCAAAACCACAATGAGATACCATCTCACACCAGTTAGAATGGCGATCATTAAAAAGTCAGGAATCAACAGGGGTTGGAGAGGATGTGGAGAAATAGGAACACTTTTACACTGTTGGTGGGATTGTAAACTAGTTCAACCATTATGGAAAACAGTATGGCGATTCCTCAAGGATCTAGAACTAGATGTACCATATGACCCAGCCATCCCATTACTGGGTATATACCCAAAGGATTATAAATTATGCTGCTATAAAGACACATGCACTCGTATGTTTATTGCAGCACTATTCACAATAGCAAAGACTTGGAATCAACCCAAATGTCCATCAGTGACAGATTGGATTAAGAAAATGTGGCACATATACACCATGGAATACTATGCAGCCATCAAAAAGGATGAGTTTGTGTCCTTTGTAGGGACATGGATGCAGCTGGAAACCATCATTGTTAGCAATCTATCACAAGAACAGAAAACCAAACACCGCATGTTCTCACTCATAGGTGGGAACTGAACAATGAGATCACTTGGACTCAGGAAGGGGAACATCACACACAGGGGCCTGTCATGGGGAGGGGGGAGGGGGGAGGGATTGCATTGGGAGTTATACCTGATGTAAATGACAAGTTGATGGGTGCAGCACACCAACATGGCACAAGTATACATATGTAACAAACCTGCACGTTATGCACATGTACCCTACAACTTAAAGTATAATAATAATAAATAAATTTTAAAAAAATAATAAATAAATAAATACAGTAAAATTCAAAAAAAAAAATAAAAAACAATGAAGCAACAACTATAGTATCTACAAAATAGCCTCAAAAAGGCAAATCTAAGAGTTATCAGCCTTAAAGAGCAAGTAGATAATGAGAATGAGATAGGGGTAGAAGTATTCAAAGGGATAATAACACGGAACTTCCCAACCTAGGGAAAGATATCAATATCCAAGTACAAGAAGGATAAAGAACACCAGGCAAATTTAACCCAAAGACCATTCAAAGCATTTAATAATTAAACACCCAAAGGTCAAGGATAAAGAAAGGATTCTAAAAGAAGCAAAAGAAAAGAAAGAAATAACATACGCTGGAGTTTCAACACCTTTGACAAGACTTTTTAGTAGAAACCTTAAAGGCCAGTAGAGAGTGGCACGACATATTTAAGATGCTGAAGGAAAAATAAACTTTTGCCCTAGAATAGCATATCTGGTGAAAATATCCTTCAAACACGAAGGAGAAACAAAGACTTTTCCAGATGAGCAAAAGCAGAGGGATTTCATCAATACCAGACTCATCCTATAAGAAATGCTAAAGGGAGTACTTCAATCAGAAAGAAAAGGACATTAATGAGCAATAAGAAATCATCTGAAGGTACACAACTCACTGGTAATATTGAGGACAAGGAAAAACACAGAATCAGGAAGAAATCCCAAACCTGAACAGACTAATCAACAAGTAATGAGACAAAAGCCATAATTAAAACTCTCCCAGAAGGTGGAGGTTGCAGTGAGCTGAGATCATGCCACTGCACTCCAGCCTGGACAACAGAGTGAGACTCGGTCTCGGAGGGGTGGCGGGTGGGGGGTGGTGGGGGCGGTGGGAAAGTCTCCCAGGAAAGAAAGCCCAGGACCTGATGGCTTCACTGTCAAATTCTAACAAATATGTAAGATTAGCTCATATCCATTCTACTGAAACTATTTTGAAAAATAGAACAGGAAGAAGTACTTCCAAACTCATTCTATGAGGCCAGTAGTACCCTGATACCAAAACCAGACAAAGACACATGAAAAAATGAAAACCATAGGTCAATATCACTGATGAATATTGATGCAAAAATCCTCAACAAAATTCTAGCAACACATTAAAAAAATAATTCATCATGGCCAAATGGGATTTATCCCACAGATGTGGGGATGGTTCAGCATATGCAAATCAATTAATGTGATACATCATATCAACAGAATGAAAGATAAAAATCATATGGTCATTTCAATTGATGCTGAAAAAGTATTTGATAAAATTCAACATCTTTTCCTAATAAAAATCCTCAGAAGACTGGGTATAGGAGAAACACACTTCAACATAATAAAAGTCATTAATTGCTGACCCATAAGTATCATACTAGAAGGGGAAATACTGAAATACTTTCCTCTAAGGTTGGGAACATGACAAAGATGCCCAATTTCACCTTTATTCAATGTAGTACAGGACGTCCTACCTACAGGAGTCAGATGAGAAAAGAATTAAAGATCATCCAAATTTGAAAGGAAAAAGACAAATTATCCTTGTTTGCAGAAGATATAATCTTATATTTGGAAAAACCTAAAGCCTCCAGAAAAAGAGCTATTAGAATTGACAAAAAAAAAAATTTAGTAAAGTTATAGGATAAAAAACTTCCATACAAAATCTAAAACATTTGTATATGTCAACACGTGAACATTCTGAAAAAGAAATCAAGAAATAATCTCATTTACGATGGCTCCAAATAAAATGAAATACCCAGGAATTAACATAAACAAGAAAAGAAATGATCTCTACAATATATATTATAAAACAATGAGGATAGAAACTGAAGCAGAAACAAAAGGAAAGATATTCCATGTTCATAGAGTGGAAGAACACATTTTGTTAAAATGTTTGTACTACTCAAAGCAATCTACAATTTTAATGTAATCTCTATCAAAATATTAATGACATTCTTCTGCATAAATGGAAAAAACAATCCTAAAATTTATATGGAACCACTTAAACCCAGAATAACCAAAGCTATCTTAAGCAAAAATAATAAAACTGAAGGAATCACATTATGTGACTTTACATTATACTATAGAGGTATAGTAATCACAATAGTGTGGTGCTGGCATACAACAGACACACAGATCAGTGGAACAGAATAGAGAACCCTGAGATAAATCTATGCATTGATAGTGAACTCATTTCAGACACAGGTGCTGAGAACATACATTGGGGAATGGACTGTCTCTTCAGTAAAGGGTGCTGGGAAAACTGGATATCATAGGTAAAAGAATAAACTAGAGCCCTATATCTCACCATATGCAAACATCAAATCAAAGTGGATTAAAGGCTTCTGTCTAAGATCTGAAACTATTACAAGAAAATATTGGGGAAACTCTCCAGGACATTGGACTGGGCAAAGATTTGTTGAGCAATACCCCACAAGCATAGGCAATCAAAGCAAAAATGGACAAATGGGGTGCCATAAAGTTAAAAAATCTTCTGGAAATAATCAACGAAGTGAAGCGATAACTCACAGAATGGGAGAAAATATTTGCAAACTACCCATCGGACAAGGGATTCACAACCAGAACATACAAAGAGTTCAAAAAACTCTATAGGAGAAAAATCTAATAATCCAATTTAAAAATGGGCAAAAGAGCTAAAAAGACATTTATCAAAAGAAGATAAACAGGCATATGAAAAGGTGCTTAACATCACTGATAAGCAGAGAAATGTAAATCAAAACTACAATGAGATAACACCTCACCTCAGTTAAAATGGCTTTTATCCAAAATACAGGTAATAACAAATGCTGGTGAGAATGTGGAAAAAAGGGAACCCTCATATACTGTTGGTGGGAATGTAAATTAGTACAATCACTATAGAGAACAATTTGGAGGTTTCTCAGAAAACAAAGTAGAGCTATCATAAGATCCAGTAATCTCACTGCTGGTTATATATCCAAAAGAAAGGAAATCAGTCTATCAATGAGATATCTACACTCTCATGTTTATTGCAGCAGTATTCACAACAGCCAGAATTTGGAAGTAACTGGTGTCCATCGACAGATGAATGGATAAAGAAAATGTGGTGCATATGGGCAAAACAGCTGAAAAGACATTATCACTCACCTGTTCATAGCCTCTAGGCAAAACAGCTAGGGCTCTGGGTCCTTCTATACACATTCTAACACAGCAAATGTAACATAGCAGATGTTTACAAGAAAGGAGGGCTTCCTCCTTGTCCAAGGTATCTAAGTCCCAATTCTGAGCTTGGAGACCACTATGGAGGAGTCTCCAAGGCAAAGGGCACACATGGAGAATGAGATCCTATCAATTGCAACAACATAGATAAAACTGGAGGTCATTATGTTAAGTGAAATAAGCCAGGCACAGAATGACAAACTTCACATGTTGTCACTTATTTGTGGTAACTAAAAATTAAAATAATTGAACTTACATAGACAGAGGAAAAAGGATGATTACCAGAGGCAGGGAAGGATGGTGGGATGTCAGTGGGTCAGAGGGCAGTGGGGATGGTTAATGGGTACAAAAAATAGAAAGAATGAATAAGGTCTACCATTTGATAGCACAACAGCATCATTATAGTAAAAAAAATCATTTAATCGCACATTTAAAAATAACTAAAAGAGTATAATTAGATGGTTTGTAACACAAAGAATGCCCCATGCTTGAGGGGACAGATACACCCCTTTACCCTGATTTGACTATTACACATTGCATTCCTGTATCAAAATATCTCATGTAACTCAAATACATAAACCTACTATGTACCCACAAAATATGAGAATAAAATAAAAATAATTATTCATACTGATTAGGTTGTAAAGTGATAATATTTGTGATATATTGGGTTAAAATATGTATTATTAAAATTTTTAAAAGAAAGAAAAGAAAAGAAAACTCTATCAAGAAATTAAGTAGGGTTTTCTTATACAGATATTTGGGAGTGGACACTGCTTAAGATAGGTTTAGGGAAGAATTTTCTGGGCAGAAGACATTCAAATTGAGATCTAAAGGATAAGAAATGTCATGAGGTAAAATTAATAAGAGGCAAGATCCTATAGGGCCTTTTAGGGTACTCTATTTGGATTTCATTCAGAGTGTGACGGGAAGTCCTTGGAAGATTTTAAGTAGATGTTATATAATCTTATTTATATTTAAACAAAGCAAAACAAAAGCAAACAGATGAAAATCCTTTGGCTACTGTGTGGAGAATGAATTGTAGTGAGGAAAGAAGGCCTGTTACAATATTGCAGGGATGGGGGTACTTACACAATTGCCACATTATTTCCTAAAGCAACTAAGCCTATTGTAAGTCAAGCAGTTGGGGCAAATTAAATGTTGCTGTGAAAGGCCTTCAAGTGAGCATTCCTATGGTCACATACCCATGGCAAAGGTATGGGTCAGTCTTAAAACCTGAGTAGAATAAGAACAATTCTGAATATAAACAAAGTGAGGTTGGGGGCAGTAACTCATGTCTGTAATCCTAACACTCTGGGAGGTCGAGGCAGGCAGATGACTTGAAGTCAGGAGTTTGAAATCAGCCTGGCCAACATGGTGAAACCCCATCTCTATTAAAAACAGAAAAATTAGCTGGGCAAGGTGGCACATGCCTGTAATCCCAGCTACTTGGGTGGCTGAGACATAAGAGTCACTTGAATCCAGGAGGCAGAAGTTGCAGTGATCTGAGATTATACCAGGCTAAACTCCAGCCTGGGTGACAGAGCAAAACTCTGTCTCAAAAAAAAAAAAAAAAAAAAAAAAAAAAAAGTACTGAGATTCATGTAGACATCCGTTGTCTTCATTCAACCACCAGCCATCTGGCTGTCATGATCTCTTATCAGATAAGGCATTCACCTATAACACTCAAAGCTAAGAATTGTCGATATTTTAGGGCGATTTTTTCCCTTCATATGGGAAGCTTACACCACTAGGGAGAAAAACAGTACTGAAATCTGAAAAGTAAATAAAAGTAAATTATATCTGTTATCTCAGTTTAAGAGTCGAGAGGTGACATAGGAAAGACAGCCAGACTTTTAGCATATTATAAAGCAATTTCCAAGAACTCCTAGAAGGTAGCCACACAATAGGTTACATTGAAATTCAATCCATAGAGTTCCAGATTAAAATAGTCAAGTGGGATCACCTAGTCCAAACCCTTCATCTTACAGTTGAGGAAACCTAAGATCAAAGAGGTAGGAAGACTTATCAGATCCCACAGCAGCTTAATTGGAGACTTGGAATATATGGAATATACATATAGTCAGCATCCATTTCCCATGGAAGAAAAGCAAACAAATACATCACTAAATAATAATAGTGTCATGGGAATGTTTGAATAATGCAGCCTAGAAATCACTCACCTGTTCATAGTCTCTAGGCACAACAACTAGGGCTCTGGGTCCTTCTACACAAATTCTAACATAGCAAATGTAACATAGCAGATGTTTACAAGAAAGGAGGGCTTCCTCCTTGTCCAAAGTGTCTAAGTCCCAATTCTGAGCTTGGAGACCACTATGGAGAAGGAGTCTCCAAGGCAAAGGGCACACAATGATAAACAACAAACTGCATCTGGCTTCTAGGCAGGTTTCTTTGAATTCCTGGGGTTATAAAAAATTTTTGAACTAGATGCCAACATTCAAAATGAAGGACATTTCACATAATCCAGATTTTTTTTTTGCTTTTCTTTAACAATGAAATTTACTAATACAGTCATCCCTCAGTATCCATGGGGGATTGATTTCAGAGCCACCTACATTCCTAACCCCACCCATTGGGTGGATAATGAAATCCATGGATGCTCAAGTCCCCGATACAAAATAACATAGCATTTGCATATAATCTATGCACATTCTCTCCTATATTTTAAGTCATCTCTAGATGTACTTATGTTACTTAATACCATGTAATGCTATGTAAGTAGTTGTTATACTGTATTTTAAAATTTGTATTTTTTTATTGTTGTATTATTATTTTTGTTGTTTTTTAAAAAATATTTTTGATCTGTGGTTGGTTGAATCCATGGATGTGGAATCCAAGAATATTGATGGCTGACTCTAGTGAGCTGGATTTGAGTGGCAGCTCTCCTTCTTCAGATCAGGTATGTGCTGTCCAGTTTGACAGGATCACTACCGGGTCTGCTTTATTTATTTATGTGCACCCTTTTATTTTTTTTAATGTGAACAAAGACACTTTAATGGTTAGTGGATTAAAGCCTGCTTTAATTTCAGATAGTTTAAATTGTTCTTGTGCTTTTCCATGCTTAGTAAAACTTGTGAGACCCTGGTAGTAAGGAAGGGAGTAATACCTTAATCTTTGCTTAAGTGTTGACTCCACAATTAGAAAGACCCACAGGGGCTCACTGAGAATGATGACTATTAAGACACCAGATTTAGTTTAGTGTTTTTCTAGGCTGGTTTTATAAAATTTGCCTTAGAGCAGGGACAAGAAATAGGGATAAAAACCATGAATGGAGCCTGTGCCCACGAGTATAAATGCATCAGTCTTTGTTTCAATACTTCATTCTCTGTCTCTCAGAAATTTTCTCTCTCTCGCTGCCTCTCTCTCTCTCTCTCTCTCGTGTGTGTGTGTGTGTGTGTGTGTGTGTGTGTTAGGGGTGAGATGGGAGTGGGCAGACCTGTATGGATTCTGCGGTGAGCTTTCAGGTGAGAGCTTTTGGTGTACACTTTGCTGCATCCTGCGAAGTCACATTGGTGAATCCGTCTTCTCTTCAAGTCAAGCGACTCTTCTCCCTGCATTTGGGCCATTGCTGCTGGTCTGATCAAAGAAATAGAGATAAAGCCAAACAGTGACTTTACAGTGAAGGCTTAAAAAAATGAATTTACATTCATTGGTGCCACCTCATATCTGCTTTTAATTTATGCGAATTTAATGCTAGGTCCCCCCAAAAAGAAATAATTGGAATAGTAAAAAAAATTCTGTCAACTAGGCCATTCTGCTCAGTAGGTACAGGTCTCTCAGTAGGTGCTCAGAGAAAGCATGCGAGGTGGTAGTGTTTCCTTCAGTGGTTGTGTTCCCAAATAGTGTGAGCATTTCACTTCAATAAGTTTCATTCTCCTGCTTAAAGAAATTTGATTTTCATACAACAGTTGTTGCCAAACACAAGCCAACTACTTCCAATTAGTTCTGATATTGAAAGACAAAGCTGTTTTAAACTTACAGAGAGAAACAATATACAACTACACTTTGTGGGAAATTTGAAGACTTTTCAAAAGAAAAATTGATGATTTACAGTTAGAACATAGCTCTACCATAACATGCATGTACATGCACATGTATGCACACAAACTCGTATACTTTCACTGGAAAGGTAGTCTCCCTACATTTCTTGTCCTCAAATTCTTACTCTTGTGTCTGATCATTGGTTCCACCTATACATATGTGCAAATGTACACACATACACACACACATATACACAAAGACAGACTTGAAGACAAAAAGTACTCACTCTTGCTGTAGTCCCTGCAGACTCTGTAAGGCTGAGGATCCACTCTCAATTGTACTCTCCTCACTGTCACTTGGAATCTCCAGTGGAGACATGGAGGTGGGGTCAACTTTCACTAAAAGCAAAGAAAGGGAGCAGTGTGAGCTAAAAATATATGTGCCTCTTTAATCATTTTCAGAATTCCCAGTTTGTCCCACCTAAAGAAGTGGCAGCAAGATAGAAAAATAAAGAAAAAAACAAAGATGAAGGAAGTGTATTTGTATGGAAGGAAGAGAATAACATTTTATTTTATTACTTTGCATAGCAGGGAACAGAAATGCCTTTAAAGTAAGAGTAGTATGGAGAGCTCTGATACCACTAGAATGAGAGTGTCTGTAGGATATGGTTTGGGTATGATTCATCTCTATCTCCAGCTACCAGGACAGGGTCTGCTGAAAAGTTAGTTTCAACGTGTGTGTGTGTTGAATTGAACTCACTGAATAGCTCCTGGCTGTCCTAAAATCAAATTATAGGATTAGTCCAGATGTGAGAACATCTACCTTGGCCTTTGTGCTCTTAAACAGAAATGAGTCAATGAGATGAAACATACACCTACCACCTAGTAGGTGCTTGATACAACCTTCCTTTCCACCTATGTTGGGAGAAGCTGTCAAATATTCCTTATTATCAAACACTGATGTTTCTGATTCCTAACAAAACTCAATCAGGTGCTCAACAGTCTCCTAGATCCAGTGAAACCTTCAAAATTTCTATAGAGAAGAAACTTGGGGGTGGTGATAAGGTGGGGAACAAGTATTTGGTTAAAAGAGTTGTCCTATACTTTGCATATCATTCATTAAAAAGTTTTAAGCATGTATCTTGAGGTGTGCATGTTTGTGCATGTATGTGATATACAGGTACTGGTATCCTACAATTTTATATGCATTATAAGAAAACAAACAAAAAGTAGTACGTCATCTCACTTAAGTTAAAGTGGCTATTATCAAAAAGACAAAAGACAGTAAGTGCTGGTGAGTGTGTGGAGAAAAGGGAACCCTTACGCACTGTTGATGAGAATGTAAACTAGTTATAGCCTTTACGGAAAACAGTATGGAGGTTCCTCAAAAAATTAAAATTAGAACTACCGTATGATCTGGCAATCTCCCTTCTGGGTATATATCCAAAGGAAATAAAATCATGTGCCCAAAAGATATCTGCATCCCTGTTTAGTGCAGCATTATTCACAATAGCCAAGATGTGGAACCAACCTAAAATATCTATCAACAAATGAATGAATAAAGGAAATGTGACACACACACACACACACATATACAATATAATATTATTCAGCTATAACAAAGAACAAAATCCTGACATTTGTGAGAGCACAGATGAACCTGGAGGACATTATGTTAAGTGAAATATGCCAGGCACAGAAGGACAAATAGTGCATGATCTAACTCATATTTGGAATCCAAAAATTTAATATCATGCAAGTAGAGTAGAATGGTAGTTACCAGAGGCTGGGGTGGCTAGTGGGGAGGGGGATGGGGAGATGTTGGTCTAAGGATGCATAATTATAGTTAGATAGGAGGAATACATTTCAAGAGATCTATCAGATAGGAGGAATACATTTCAAGAGATCTATTGCATAGCAAGGTGAGTATAGTTAATGATGATACACTTTATTAAAATTGTAAAGAGAATGGATATTAAGCGCTCTCACCACAAAAATGATAATAAGGTAATGCATTTGTTATTTAGCTAGATTTAACCATTCCAGAATGCATATATACTTCGAAACATCATGCTATAGATGATAAAACATACAATATTACCTGTCAATTTTTAAGGGTAAGAAAATACAAATTTTGATACGTTCTTCTTGCACTCCAATTGTTTTATATGTGCCCCCTAAGGTTTAGTAAGCCCACCATTTTGGATACCGATGTGGTTTGGCTGTGCCCCCACCCAAATCTCAACTTGAATTGTATCTCTCAGAATTTCCACATGTTGTGGGAGGGACCCAGGGGGAGGTAATTGAATCATAAGGGCCAGTTTTCCCCTGCTATTCTCATGATAGTGAATAAGTCTCATGAGATCTGATGGGTTTATCAGGGGTTTCTGCTATTCTTTCTTCCTTATTTTTCTCTTGCTGCCACTATGTAAGAAGTGTCTTTTGCCTCCCGCCATGATTCTGAGGCCTCCCCAGCCATGTGGAACTGCAAGTCCAATTAAACCTCTTTTTCTTCCCAGTCTCGAGTATGTCTTTATCAACACCATGAAAACGAACTAATACAGATACCATTGGGCCAATGCCCTTAGCTTGGAACCACATTGAGCACATTTAAAATTTATTCTGTTTATTTAGAGTGGCTCTGATGGACTGATGATATTATGGAGACTATTCAAAGCTCCTTCAAACCATCCCTTGATGCTACCACTGCCTTTATCTCAGCAAACTATCATACGGGAAATTTTATTTCCTTTTTTATTTGTTTCCTTTTTGTGGTTTGTTTGTTTGGCTCTCCTTTCGTATATGGAATGGATCTCATATCTCAAAATAAGATTGTGAACACTTATCATTACCACACTTAACCACTAGTCAATGATAATATTTGTATTCAGAAGACCAGTGCAGTCTCAGCAACTTGATGCTTAGTAGTATATTGTTTTTCAGCCTCCTACATTTAGTATAGGGCATCAAATTTCAAAGGTAGAGACTCTTTTATACTAAGCTGAAATCTGCTTCCTAATCATTTCCACCCCTTGCCCTTTTCGATATATGCAAAACTTTACCAACCTGCTTTAGAGGCCACATAATTTTCCTTGATCATTCCTGATTACAAACTAAAACAGATATACCTCTGGGAGGAGAACTAGTGGTTGGGGAATAGTGGTGGAAGACAGACTTAATTTCTACCTTTCTGAATTTTTGAACTTATTTTAAAAATAAAATGGAAGATTATAGCATTTGAATTCTCTCTTGGACAAATTTTCAAGTTTGTTTATCAAATTATCTGTTGCAAGACAACTAAGACAACTACTAGCACTGTGTTAAGTTCTCTGGAGGCATACATTAAAAAAATTAATATAGAGTATTATTTTTGAGGAATCTACAATTCAGTTGTGAAAATAATGCCCAGACACTTGTGATACAGGCAAATAAATAAGTAAAATGGAAAGTGATAGATGCCAAATGAGGAAGAACACAAGGAAGATGACAATATTTCAATTACTTCTTTTGTAGGGAAGAGAAAAGGGAAAGTATTGGTAGAGACAGGAGCTAATACTGGCTAAGTATGTTTGAGATAGAAATATTGTTCTCAGCTTTTCCACCAAAGCATTCTGAAGGCGTAAAATAAACACATTATCCTGAAAAGTCCGAGGGTGGATGCCTTTAGTAAGCTTAACCTCTTTTTGAAGTGTGTGGTTTATCTTAACAGGTTTTGCAAATTTTGCATTTTGTAATACAAGATAATCATATTTTAAATATAAAATGCTTTAAATTATTTAATATCAAATAATATGGAAGTTCCAGGAAGTTGTTTGATATGTCACTGATAGATATGCATACCTGGTCGAGAAGCATGGTCTAATCAAGAGTCATTGTACATTCTTTTTTTTTTGAAACGGAATTTTGCTCTGTCACCCAGGCTGGAGTGCAGTGGCACACTCTTGGCTCACTGCAAGCTCCGCCTCCTGGGTTCATGCCATTCTCCGGCCTCAGCCTCCCGAGTAGCTGGGACTACAGGCGCCTGCCACCACGCCCGGCTAATTTTTTGTACTTTTAGTAGAGATGGGGTTTCACCATGTTAGCCAGGATGGTCTCGATCTCCTGACCTCATGATCCACCCACCTCGGCCTCTCAAAGTGCGGGGATTACAGGCATGAGCCACCATGCCCGGCCGAGTCATTGTACATTCTTAAGCATTAAAAAGACATGATAAAAACAGTACTTATGAAAGATTACTGTTGAAGCAGTGTCCAGGAATAACTGGAGGTGAAGAGAGACAGGAGATAGGATGACTCAAAAAGGGAATAGATTCAGGAAGGCCAGGAAAGGGGCAATATTGTTACTTACCTGATCCAGCATTTTTACCATCTCCTCCAATGAGTGGGACTGTAATGGCTGCAGGGCCCCCATCTGCAGGCAAAGCAGTATACACCATGGGCAGAGACTGCACTACCACTGGGATGGTCTTCAGGCCACCCATCTTATTTGGCAGACTGACTGAGGGGATAGTGTGAATGACATGTAAGATCTGCTGGCCACCAGTGCTCTGAGAGGAGGTCAGGACAGAGCCTGGGGTCAGAACAGTAGGAATGTTTGCTGAAGTGCTCATGTCAGATGTTGACGTGGACACCACAAGGGTCTGGGGAGCAGACTGTGGCTTCGGGGGACGTACTGGAGCTTGTAGCATGCTAGCAGGCTGGAGAGGAGCCTTGGGCTTGTGAAAGGAGAGGTCAACTGGTTCCACTTGGGGCAGGCTGAAATCACTAGCCAAAAGTTCTTCTGGGGGCTCAATCTTGATGTCATTAAACAGTGCTGGGTTCTCCATGGGGTTGGCATCCAGGAGTGTTGGAGAAGTCATATTACTTCTGTATTCTATCTCAGAGGGATCTCTGTTCCGAACAGAACTAGTGACCTTAAATAAACAAATGAGAGATGCGTAAGTCAGTGTTAGTACCCTGAAGAGACATACAAGCAATGTAAAAAAGAAATCTCAGTTCATTTCACATGGAAGGAATACATGGTGCTGGGAGAAATAAGGCAAGAGTAAACTAAAGAGAAAAAAGGAAGGGAAACTTTACTGAGTACCAGTAAGTACCAGGTACTGTATCAGGCAATTGTTAAAAATTATTTCATTTAACCTTCACAACAATCTTGCAAAAGTATTTAAAGTCAACACTTTATGAGCATCCACTATAAGCTTAGTGGCAGCTCACATGAATAAAGTACAGCCAATAAGTACATACTAACATACTAAATATAATGATAGAATAATGTGACTAGTTTATAAATCATTCCATACTAAATAATGTAACAGGCATACAAGCAAGGCGTTTTAGAAAAACAAAAGGGAATGACTCATTCTGTCTAGAAAAGGAAGGCTTCAAGGAGGAGATGATACTTCAGATGAGTCATAGAAAATTAATAGAAATTTTCTAGGCAGATAAGAGATAAGAAAGATATTCCTGTCTATAGAGCCATAACAACAGACAATATAATTACAGAATAAACTATGAAATAAACTTGCAATACAGTTAGTTGTATTATATGCAAAATTGAACTCTGTAACTTTTTAATTCTGGGATTTTTTTAAGAAAACTAATAAATGATTTAAATGATCATAAATGATTTAAAATAATAAATAATTTTATTAGTTTAAAAAACTAATAAATTTTTTTAAAAAGCTAATAAATGATAACTTTATATGTAATATATGAAGTAAAGCCTTAACCTAATTAAAAACTTTCTAAGAATTCCATGAATTCAAAGGTCAAGGATATAACGAACTGTGTATGCCACTGCCAAGCAACACTCTGGATCTTGAAGATGAGTTTGGAGATGGTGGTACCTCTTTAGCCAGTAAACAAACAAGCCTCCATTATCTATTAGCATTATATTTGAATTATTGGAGTTTTAAATTATGAAAAATTTTAAGGAATACATCCTTTATATAAAACATAGCCACTTTTAGTTTTGTATATTTGGAAGATGAGGAAAGGTAGAGTTCAATGAAAGGTTGGCTGATAGAAGATAATTGTTTGGAAGAGAGGAATAACAAGGGAAGAAGTATTTCTGTGAGATTTAACTAGCTTCTCAATGAAGATTGATTGAAAGAGGAATAAAACTAGATTAAAAGAAATTCAAAAGAAAGCACGTGGAAAAATAGCGATGAGACGTAAAAATATTTGACTATTGACTGGATATTGGACAATATTAATGAATTATTGTTAATTTTAAGGTGTGATAATTACGTTATGCTTACGATTTTTTAAAATTTAGGTGAGAGATAATAAGGGTCTGAATTCAGAGAGTAATAAGTGGCAGGGGAGGCAGTGTCTTCTTGCTCTGACTTTATTTTAAAAACACTCAGAGTGCTGCAGTGAGCTATAATCACATCACTGCACTCCAGTCTGGGTGACAGAGCAAGACTCTGTGTCAAAAACACATGACAAAAACCCTCAGAGCAGGCTGGGAATGATTAACAGCACCAAAAACCCATCCGTGCTTTGTCTCCAGAATTTAGCCAAACTACCATCTTCTTTTCCCTTCTTTTACGCTACAACACTCTTGGTTTCTTGATTTGCAAGCCCCTATCCCAACTCAGCCCTTGTTTGTGGTCCAAATATTGCTTCAATCTGCTCCTCCAGGACATGATTTCTGTGATTTGTCCCACTGTTTCACATACTGCGAATGTAACCCATCCCTCATGGGTGGATTTGAACCATCCAGATAAGGGGGGAGTAGAATCCTGTTGACAGGGAGAAGAAGTTGTCAAGATTGGCTCTGCTGAACATAAAACTCCCCTGTTCTCAGAATCCCTCAAATCAACTTAAGGTCTTATTTTTCCTACATTTCCCACATATCTCTTCACTTGAGTAGCTCTATTCCCAGATTAAAAAGATAGAATCCAAGGAAACTTCAAAAGAAAAAATGTTATGTTATCTCTTTCCATAGTCTTTCTATCATTGCTGTCAATAACAGTGAGAAATAGAGTTACAATAGAAAGCATAAGAAGAGGTTCAGTGTAGGGCAGGCACGGTGGCTCATGCCTGTAATCCCAGCACTTTGGGAGGCCAAGGCAGGTGGATCACTTGAGGTCAGGAGTTTGAGACCAGCCTGGCCAACATGGTAAAACCCCATCTCTACTAAAAATGCAAAAATTAGCCAGGTGTGGTACCATGCACCTGTAGTCCCAGTTACTCGGGAGACTGAGGCAGGAAAATTGCCAATGCACTTCAGCCCGGGCGACAGAAAGAGACTCTGTCTCAAAAAAAAAAAAAAATTCACTGTAATATCATTTTCTATAAGAATACAGTTGTGGGTGCAGGTGTATAAATAAACACAACTTGTCATTGAGATTAAGAAAGGATTTAGCTAAATTTTAGGGACTTTTTGGACTCTAAGCTTTAGGCCCAGAAACCTGAAAAAGCTGAAGCTTTGAATCCTAACTATAAAATAAACACTACTTTGGCAACGTTTACTCTCTTTTGCCAAAGAAAGGCCATTTCAGTGAGCTGAGTGCTGCCTACAACAATGTTACTAGCTCAAGGCCTTGTGCTTAGCTGACACTTGATCTGCAGGTATGCATTTTATTGAAAAACATTATCTAGGAACATCTAAAATGTAAACTGATTGATGAAAGTCAAGAAACTGAAGAACTGATAGTCTATTCTTATTGCCTTGATGAGATACAGTGTTACAGGGTCCTGCTCCAACAGGCCATCATTAGTTGTCCTTTTATAGACTAAACCTATTTTGTGGTTTGCCAATTCTTAACCAAACCCTGTCTGCAGCAGGGCTTCAATCACTACTTCTCTCCTGCCATCAAAAGGCTTTGAGAGAAATGTTGGAATGCCAGTTGTTTGGGTTTTAGTATCTTAATAGTAACTTCCTCAAAGCATATCAACACATACTTTTTTCTGTACATATCATCCAAGTATGCCTCTTATGTCTAAGTGAATCTATCTTGTAGCAAGTATTTTCTGGGTGTAAATATTGTCTTCTGAATGCAAGCTTTCTTGAGAAAACAGACTGTTCTTAAAACTAGGTCTCAAGGTTGACCTTACTGCTCCTTCCTTTGTGGCCTAAAGACAAGCATTCCATATCTATACACTATTAGGCTGAATAAATTTTGTGTGCACTGAGGATTCTTTTTTTCAATATGATCAAAATAATTTTAATAGAAATATTGCTATACAGTCTAACTTATTCTGTATTTTGAATATAACCCACCCTATGGTTAAAAAAAACCCCAACACACTATTTGCTTTACCTTATCTTTGTAGACAGCATATTATGCTTGAACGTTCTGAAGAAGACCTTCAGGTCTTGATTGAGTGAGTTTTTGTCCCTAGAATTTTGGTGATTTTAAGAATCCTCACTAAGATGACTCGGGATGGCTACCTATTTCACGCTTCACTGAATGTAATCACTTCCGCTTTGAAAGCTCATCCAAAGATTGTTCTGCCACCAGATTTTTCTTTTAAAGTAATCTTTCTTCATCTTTAGCGTGGTGTGATGGCTTCAGTTTTTAAGGGTTCTCTAGTCAATCACTATCAAAGAGAATAGCTACTTTCCCCATTAGGTATTTTAAGACTTTATCCTGAATTCCTGGATTTCTGAATCTATGAAGAAGGTTGTGCACGAAAGAAAACAAAGAAACTTAGGAGTGGTTTGAAGACAAGCTTGCATTTCCACAGTGCTACTCCTCAAATACACAGAATCCTTATCAGGTTTCCTTAAGCCAATTTGAGTGGACAAAAAATTATAAAAAGAGTTATTTATTCATAAATTACTAAAGATGAGACCCTTTCAGTTCTTAGGAAACACCCCTCTCAATTCTAGAAATAAACTCTGAGAAAAGTTGGTCAATTTCACAAATATTTAAGCATTTGATTAAGATAGGTAGAGAAGCCCTGAGAATCAGTGGAATCAACTGTTACAAAGTTTCCACTTTTCATGTATTTAAAACAGCCCTGATGTGGATATGAACAGACATTTTTCAAAAGAAGACATTCACACAGCCAACAGACACATGAAAAAATGCTCATCATCACTGGCCATCAGAGAAATGCAAATCAAAACCACAATGAGATACCATCTCACACCAGTTAGAATGGCAATCATTCAAAAGTCAGGAAACAACAGGTGCTGGAGAGGATGTGGAGAAATAGGAACACTTTTACACTGTTGGTGGGATTGTAAACTAGTTCAACCATTACAGAAAATAGTATGGCGATTCCTCAAGGATCTAGAACTAGAAGTACCATATGACCCAGCCATCCCATTACTGGGTATATACCCAAAGGATTATAAATCATGCTGCTATAAAGACACATGCACATGTATGTTTATTATGGCACTATTCACAATAGCAAAGACTTGGCATCAACCCAAATGTCCATCAGTGACAGACTGGAATAAGAAAATGTGGCACAACATTCATACAGCCAACAGACACATGAAAAAATGCTCATCATCACTGGCCATCAGAGAAATGCAAATCAAAACCACAATGAGATACCATCTCACACCAGTTAGAATGGCGATCATTCAAAAGTCAGGAAACAACAGGTGCTGGAGAGGATGTGGAGAAATAGGAACACTTTTACACTGTTGGTGGGATTGTAAACTAGTTCAACCATTATGGAAAACAGTATGGCGATTCCTCAAGGATCTAGAACTAGATGTACCATATGACCCAGCCATCCCATTACTGGGTATATACCCAAAGGATTATAAATTATGCTGCTATAAAGACACATGCACATGTATGTTTATTGCAGCACTATTCACAATAGCAAAGACTTGGAATCAACCCAAATGTCCATCAGTGACAGATTGGATTAAGAAAATGTGGCACATATACACCATGGAATACTATGCAGCCATCAAAAAGGATGAGTTTGTGTCCTTTGTAGAGACATGGATGCAGCTGGAAACCATCATTCTTAGCAAACTATCACAAGAACAGAAAACCAAACACCGCATGTTCTCACCCATAGGTGGGAACTGAACAATGAGATCACTTGGACTCAGGAAGGGGAACATCACACACCGGGGCCTATCATGGGGAGGGGGGAGGGGGGAGGGATTGCACTGGGAGTTATACCTGATGTAAATGACGAGTTGATGGGTGCAGCACACCAACATGGCACAAGTATACATATGTAACAAACCTGCACGTTATGCACACGTACACTACAACTTAAAGTATAATAATAATAAATAAATTAAAAAAAAAAAAAAGAAAATGTGGCACATATACACCATGGAATACTATGCAGCCATAAAAAAGGATGAGTTTGTGTCCTTTGTAGGGACATGAATGCAGCTGGAAACCATCATTCTTAGCAAACTATCATAAGAACAGAAAACCAAACACCGCATGTTCTCACTCATAGGTGGGAACTGAACAATGAGATCACTTGGACTTGGGAAGGGGAACATCACACACCGGGGCCTATCACGGGGAGCGGGGAGGGGGGAGCGATTGCATTGGGAGTTATACCTGATGTAAATGACGAGTTGATGGGTGCTGACGAGTTGATTGGTGCAGCACAGCAACATGGCACAAGTATACATATGTAACAAACCTGCACGTTATGCACATGTACCCTAGAACTTAAAGTATAATAATCATAAAAAAATTAAAAAAAAAGAAAGTGGTAATGCAAGATTAGAAAGAAAAGAACAAAATACTATAGACAGCACAGTAGGTGGAAGGAGAGGAAGGGATGTTATAGAAACACGATAAAGCCTAGGCTCCTCCCAAACAGAAAGAGGAAACCTGTTTTTGTAAACAGGTGCCTTCCAGCTTTGCTCTGGGTTAAACCAATTAGTTTTATGCCTGGATACATATGCACACATATGTTGTACACATTCATTGTTTAGGTCAAAAAGTCTGTTTAACCTTCTAAAACCCAAGTCTTTTTCCAATAAGAGCGTTATGTGTTTGTGATTAGAAAAAGGAGAGGTGGATGGAAATGGGTATTATTAGAAAGCTAGACTTAATCTAACAAACCTGGCAATTTTAAGAGATTGGGATAGTAGCAGCCACAATCAGGCAAAATGAGATCAGAAATGTACATATGTATGTATATATGTATATGTATGCATATATTTGTTCACTAGGTATTTGTTTAGTACCTAGCACAAAACTATAGAAAATGTGAAAAATACTAAATCAGTTTTTCTTCCTCAAGTAATCTAAGGTTGTTTTTAGGTGATACATGGATGAAGTTATTTTAATATTTATGTTTCCTCTGTTGTACTGTACATTGGAAAATATATATAACACATTGTAGTGGGCTGAATGGTTACCCTCAAAAAGACCCGTCCACACTTCAATTCCCAGAATCTTTTCGGAAAAAGTATCTTTGCAGATATAATTAAAGAACTTGAAGAGAGCCTGCTGGATTATCTGGGTGGGCCCTAAATTCTATGACTAGTGTCCTTCTAAGAGACATACAGAGGAATAACACACAAAGACACAGAGGAGAAGGTAATGTGAAGATGTAGACTGACAGTGGAGTGATTGGGCTACAAGCCAAAGAACACCTGTATGTACTAGAAGCTGGAAGAGGCAAGGAAAAGATTCTTCACTAAAGCCTTCAGAGGCAGCATGACCCTGACAATAACTTGATTTCAGATTTCTGGCCTCTAGAACTGTGAGAGAACACATTTCTCTTGTTTTAACCCACCTAGTTTGTGGTAGTTTGTTTCAGCAATTCTCAGAAAGTAATACCTCACATCAAACCAAGAATTCTCCAGATAGCTTAGGACAAAACTAATATAGTTTTCTTTATTTATTTAAATAATTTGTAAAGTATGTAAATAATATTGATGGCAAGGATGTGGCAAAAATCATGAATGTGGTAAGTAAATAACTGAAGTTTGGGAGACAAAAAATATTACAGGGGAGACAAGAGATATTTACATAAAGCAGTTGACAATAGAGAACAGGTACCACATTAGTGACTAATACAGATAATTTAGTGTTCCAGGAGCATGAGTTCACTAGAGATTCGTGATAGTTGGGGTTTTCTGTGAATGTTTCATGGAAGAGATGGAATTGGAATTTGAGTCCTAAGAAAAGTGAAGAGTTTGGTGAGCTATACAAGCTCATTGAGGCACAATGCATTTAGAAAAAACAGTGTGGGGAAAAGTGGCACAGAAATGTATGAAGCCTCAGAATGCAGCCCAGCTTTAAAAAGAGAGAAGGAAAAAAAAAAGAAATGTATGAGCCAATTTGATAGTATCATGGAAATATTGTTCATTTTCTTGGGCGTGAGAGTGTTGATGTAGTTATGTAGGACAATGTCATTATTTGTAGGTGATGCATGCAGAATAATTTAGGGGTGAAGTTTCTTGATGCAACTTACAATAGTAATAAAATGGGGGGGAGAGAGAGAATTAGGCTGTGTGAAAATATGTGCCAAATATTAACAATATTAAATTAGGGTAAAGGAGAGACATGTATGATAAAATTTAACCCTAACACTGCTCATACATTTTGACCAAGACATCCCACTTGTAGGAAGTAATCAGAAATGAAAACTAAAGGGCAGGTGACAACCAAGTGCTCATTCACTGTATGGTATGTTGATATAGGATATGTAACAAACCTGTATGTTATCCACATGTACCCTAGAACTTAAAAGTATAATAAAAAAAAAGAAAAAAAAAAAGAAATTTAGAGAAGGGAGAGCAGCATATGTGCCCTGAGCTACACACCCACCCAGTAATCCTATCTTTTGACATAAACAAATCCTATAATGAATCAAACCAGGAGGCTTCTCCACACTAGAATGATGCCAGCATTGTGTAGTTGCAGAACACAAACTCCTAGCCCTTGTCACCTGAGACATGGCCAGTGTGCTGTGGCCATGTATCACAAGCACTCTGGCTTTTCTAAAAACAAGATATCCTGGAAATGCCAAGAAACAAACAAAAAAAGTGCTTAGATCCCTTACTATCCAGACTTTTCTATACACTGAACCAATTTCAAAGTGCCTCCAAATTCTGGAAGTTCAGTATGCTTAAAGAATGCATAGAAAACCATTTCTAGAATTATATTTAGGTACACTGAGATTTCAAAATAAGGTAGCTTTGGCCAGATGCAGTGGCTCACGCCTGTAATCCCAGCACTTTGGGAGGCCGAGGCAAGCGGATCACGAGGTCAGGAGAGGCTATTCTCCTAAGGGAATTAATGCAGGAACAGAAAACCAAATACTGCATGTTCTTATTTATGAGAGCTAAATGTTGGGTACTCATGGACATAAAGATGGCAAAAATAGACGGGACTACTAGAAGAAAGAGGGAGAGAGGAGAACAAGGGTTGAAAAACCACTGAATACTACGCTCACTACCATGGTGACAAACCTCCATATCCTAAACCTCAGCATCACACAATACACCCATGTAACAAACCTGCACGTGTATCCCCGAATCTAAAATAAAAGTTGAAGACACTCAACAAAGAAACATCAGACTTAATCTGCACTATAGACCAAATGGATCCAATATATATTTACAGAACATTTCATCCAATGGCTGAAGAATACACATTATTTTCCTCAGCACAAGGATCATTCTCAATGACAGACTATATGTTAGGTGACAAAACACATCTTAAGACACTCAGAAAACCTGAAACAACATCAAGCATCTTCTCTGACCACAATAGAATAAAACTAGAAATTAATAACAAGAGGAATTTTGGAAACTATACAAACACCATACACCACTAGTATTATAAAACATGAATTTATTAATGTTTAATAATATTAAACTATAATTTAATTAGGGAAATTAAAAAATATGCTCCTGCCAGGCACGGTGGCTCATGCCTGTAATCCCAGCACTTTGGGAGGTGGAGGTGGGCAGATCACCTGAGGTCGGGAGTTCGAGACCAGCCTGACCAACATGGAGAAACTCCGTCTCTACTAAAAATACAAAATTAGCCGGACGTGGTGGTGCATGCCTGTAATCCCAGCTACTCGGGAGCCTGAGGCAGGAGAATCACTTGAACCCAGGAGGCGGAAGTTGCAGTGAGCTGAGATCACACCGTTTCACTCCAGCCTGGGCAACAACAGTGAAATTCCATCTCAAGCAAGCAAACAAACAAACAAAAAAAATTGCTCCTGAATGACCAGTGAGTCAATGAAGAAATTAAGAAGAAAATTGAAAAATTTCTTGAAACAAATAATAATGGAAAACAACATATCGAAACCTATGGAATATAGCAAAAGCCATCATAAGAGGGAAGTTTTATAGCTACAAGTGCCTAAATCAGAAGACAGAAAAAACTTCAAATAAACAATCTAATAATTCATCTTAAAGACCTAGAAAAGCAATGATACCTGCATATTCTTTTTGAAAAAAAATAGAAAAGCAAGAGCAAACCAAACCCAAAATTAGTAGAAGAAATAACAAAGATGAGAGGAGAAATAAATGAATTTGAAATAAAACTATACAAAAGATCAATGAAATAAAAAGTTGTTTTTTGAAAAGTTAAACAAAATTGACAAACCTTTAGCCAGGCTAATGAGAAAAAAAAGAGAGAAGATCCAAATAAACAATATCAGAAATGAAAAAGGAGATATTAAAACTGATATTGTAGAAATTCAAAGGATCATTAGTGGCCACTATGAGCAATTACATGTCAATGAATTGAAAAATCTAGAAAAAAATGAGCAAATTCCTAGACACATATAACCTAACACGATTGAACCATGAAATCCAAAACATGAACAGACCAATAACAAGTAATGAGATTGAAGCCATAATAAAAAAGTCTCCTAAAACAAAAGCCCAGGACCTGATAGTTTCACAGCTGAATTCTACCAAACATTTAAAGAAGAATTCATACCAGTTCTACTGAAACTATTCTGAAAAATAGAGGAGGGACTATTTCCAAACTCATTCTACAAGGCCAGTATTACCCTGATACCAAAACCGGACAAAGACACATCAAAAAAAAAAAAAAAAGAAAAAAGAAAAAAGAAAATTACAGGCCAATATCTCTGATGAATACTGATGCAAAAATCCTCAACAAGCTACTGGCAAACCAAATTCAACAATACATTAGAAAGATCCTTCATCCTGACCAAGTGGGATCCCTGGGTGCAAAGACAGTTCAACATATACAAATCAATCAATGTGATAAATAATATCAATAGAATGAAGGATAAAAATCGTGATTATTTCAACTGACGCTGAAAAAGTGTTTGATAAAATTCAACATCCCTTCAAAAACCTGGGGATACAGGTAACACCTTATCATAATAAAAGTCATATAAAACAGACCAACAGCTAGTATCATATTGAATGGGGAAAAACTGAAAGCCTTTCCTGTAAGACATGGCACATGTCAAGGATGCCCATTGTCAACACTGTTATTCCACATAGTATTGGAAATCCTAGCTAGAACCATCAGAAAAGAGAAAGATATAAAGGGCATTCAAATTGGAAAATAAGAAGTCAAATTATTTTTGTTTGCAGATGATATGATCTTACATTTGGAAAAACCTAAAAACTCCACAAAAAACTATTAGAACCGATAAACAAATTTAGTAAAGTTGCAGTATAGAAAATCAAACTAATCAAATCAGTAGCATCTTTATGCCAAAAGTGAACAATCTGAAAAAGAAATAAAAAAGTAAACCTGTTTACAATAGCCACACATAAAATTAAATACCTGCAAATTAACTTAACCAAAGAAGTGGGAGATGTCTACAACGAAAACTATAAAACACTGATGAAAGAAATTGAAAAGAACATCAAAAAATGGAAAAATATTCTATGCTCATGGATTGGAAGAATCAATATTGTTGATATGTCGATACTGACAGGGACAGGAGGCAGGGAAATTCTAGGCAGAAGTGGGCAGGTCCCTGGTGAGGGCCCCACCCTGAAGCCTGGAACCACGGGGTCCAAAGTGAGAACTTACATTTCCGTTTTCCTGCTTGAATGTTGCCTTTTCCACAACCACCCATGGCTGACCCTGCCCCCTATCCTGTGTCCATAAAAACCCAGGCTCAGCTGGCAGAGAGAGAAGCAGCTGAACGTTGGAGATTATAGTTGGATGTTGGAGAGAAGCAGCTTGACTTCAGAGGGACAGCTTGACGGCATAGCTTTGGGGAGGAGTCCAGATGGGGACACCTGGACTCCAGGGGAAGATTACCTTCCTGCTCCATCCCCTTTTCAGTTCCCCCTCCCACTGATAGCCACTTTGATCAGCAATAAAATCCCCCACATTAGCCACCTTCGATTCATTGTGTAACCTCATTCCTCCTGGATGCCAGACAAGAACTTGAGTGTGGGTGCAAAAGGTTGTCACACTGACCCTCCGGTGAGCTGTTAACGCTTAAGCCATCCATAGACAGCAAAGCTAAAAGGGCACTGTAACACTCCTTCTGGGGCCTCAGGGGTCGCAGGCACCCACCAGACCCTGCTGCGGGCTGCGCATAGAGTTTTGCTCCTGCCGGTGCCCAAAGGCACTCACCCCAGCTCCTGCACCCAGTGACCTGTGCTTCCCGTCCCACAAGGGCTAGAACGCAGCAGGTTTAAGTGAGTGGAATTCGTCCCTGCTAGTGCCAAAGTGCCAGCTAGGTCCAGCACCAGTGCACTCCAGTTCCCACCCATGAAGGGGTCAGGGAAATATCCCGCTTCAATACTACCCCAAACACAATATAGATTCAATAAAATCTCTATCAAAATACCAATGACATTCTTGGCTGGGCGCAGTGGCTCATATCTGTAATATCAACACTTTGGGAGGCTGAGGTGGGTGGATCACTTGAGGTTAGGAGTTTGGGACCAGTCTGGTTAACATGGTGAAACCCCATCTCTACCAAAAAAAAAAAAAAAAAATTAGCTGGGCATGGTGGCACATGCCCATAGTCCCTGCTACTTGGGAGGCTGAGGCACAAGAATTGCTGGAAGCCGAGAGGTGAAGGTTGCAACGAGCCGAGATTGTGCCACTGCACTCTGGCCTGGGCAAAAGAGTGAGACAACATCTCAAAAAAAAAAAAAAAAAAAAAAAAAAAGACATTATCTACAAAAATAGAAAAACAAAATCCAAAAATTTATATAAAACCACAAATATCCAGAATAGCCAAAGTTATCCTAAGCAAAAAGAACAAAACTGAAGGAATCACATTACCTGACTTCAAGTTATACTACAGAGCTATAGTAACCAAAATGGCATTGTATTGGCATGAAAACAAACATATAGCACAGTGGAACAAAATGGAGAACCCAGAAATAAATCCATGCATCTACAAAGAATTCATTTTTTACAAAGGTGCCAAGAACATACATTGGGGAATGGGTGTTCTCTTCAATAAATGGCGCTAGGAAAACTGGATATCCATATGCAGAACAATGAAACCAGAGCCCTACCTGTAACCATATACAAAAATTAAATTAAAATGGATTAAAGAGTTAAATCTAAGACCTCAAACTATGAAGCTGCTGCAAAAAATATTTGGGAAAATCTCTGGGACATTGGTCTGGGCAAAAATTTCTTGAGCAACCCCACAAACACAGGCAATCAAAGCAAACAGGAACAAATGGGATCACATCAATTAGAAAGCTTCTGCACAGCAGAGGATTCAGTCAATAAAGTGAAGAGACAACCCATAGATTGGGAGAAAATATTTGTAAACTACCCATCTGACAACAGATTAATCACCAGAATATATAATGAGCTCAAACAACTCAATAGAAAAAAGTCTAATAATTCAATTTAAAAATGGGTAAAACATTTGAATAGATATTTCTCAAAAGAAGAGATACAAATGGCAAACAGGTATATGAAAAGGTGCTCAACATTGGTGATCATCAAAGAAATTCAAATCAAAACTACAATGAGATATCATCTCACCACATTCAAAATGGCTTTTATCCAAGAGACAGGCAATAATAAATGCTGGTGAGGATGTGGAGAACAGAAAACACTTGTGCACTGTTGGTGGGAATGTAAATTAGTACAGCCACTATGGAGAACAGTTTGGAGGTTCCTCAAATAATTGAAAATTCAGCTACTATATGATCCAGCAATCCCACTGCTGGGTATATACCCAAAAGAAAGGAAATCAGTATATCAAAGAGATATCTGCACTTCCATGTGTGTTGTAGCACTATTCACAATAGCTAAGATTTGGAAGCAACCTAAGTATTCATCAACAGATGAATGGATAAAGAAAATGTGGTACAGATACACAATGGAGTACTATTCAGCCATGAAAAGAATGAGATCCTGTCATTTACAATAACATGGATGGAACTGGAGATTATTATGTTAAGTGAAATAAGTCAGGTATAGAAAGACAACTATCACATGCTCTCATTTATTGGTGGGATCTAAAAATCAAAACAATTGAACTCATGGACATAGAGAGTAGAAGAATGGTTACTAGAGGCTAGTAAGGGCAGTAGGGTGTTGAGGAGGAGGTGGTCGTGGTGAATGTGTACAAAAAAATAGTTAGAAATTGTCTGGGTGCAGTGGCTCTCCCCTGTAATCCCCAGCACTTTGGGAGGCCGAGGTGGGCAGATCACCTGAGGTCAGGATTTCGAGAACAGCCTGGCCAACATGGCGAAACCCTGTCTCTACTAAAAATATAAAAAATTATCTGGGCGTGGTGGTGTGTGCCTGTAGTCTTAGCTACTCAGGAGGCGGAGGCAAGAAAATTGCTTGAATCTGAGAGGCGGAGGTTGCAGTGAGCTGAGAAGCCACCACTGCACTCCAGCCTGGGCAACAGAGAGAGACTCCATCTCAAAAAAAAAAAGTTCAAAATAATAAATAAGACCTACTATTTGATAGCACGATCTGGTGACTAGGGTGCCTGGGCAACAGAGAGAGACTCTATCTCAAAAAAAAAAAAAAAAAAAAGTTAGAAATAAATAATACCTACTATTTGATAGCATGATAGGGTGACTAGAGTCAATAATAACTTAACTGTACACTTAAAAATATCTAAAAGAGTGTAATTGCATTGTTTGTAACACAAAGGATAAATGCTGCAGGGATGGATACCCCATTCTCTATAATGTGATTATTTCACATTGCATGCTTGTATGAAAACATCTCATGTTTCCCATAAATATATACACCTACTATGTACCTACAAAAATTAAAAATAAAGCCAGCCACGGTGGCTCACACCTATAATCCTAGCACTTTGGGAGGCTGAGGTGGGCGGATCATGAGGTTAGGAGTTTGAGACCAGCCTGGCCAATATGGTGAAACCCCGTCTCTACTAAAAATACAATAATTAGCCAGGCATGGTGGTGGTGCATGCCTGTAGTCCCAGCTACTCGGGAGGCTGAGGCAGAAGAATAGCTTGAACCCGGGAGGCAGAGGATGCAGTGAGCCAAGATTGCGCCACTGCAATCCAGCCTGGGTGACAGAGTGAGACTCTGTCTAAAAAATAAAAAAATAAATACATACATAAAATAAATAAAAATTCAAAAATTCAAAAAATAAAATAAAAGTTGAAATTATAACAAAAAAAGATTCCTAAATGTAATCTAGATACTTTATCTGATGAATTAAATAAAGAAACAGACAAGTTTGTTTATACAACACTGTATACTCAAGTCTATAGGTGATTTAAGAATTTTTAAGGTTAATTTTGATTGTATTTGAGTTTCACGCATGGAGTGATTTTGCAACCCCAAGAAAGATGGGACTTCAACATCTAGCACAGAGCCCTGGGATATAAAAATCCAGATAACCTGTTTCAAATCCTAATTCTTCGAGTGTTCAAGGCCAGTTTTATTTTCCATCAAATGGGGAAACTAAGAATAATGATGATTAATTTTATGTGACAACTTGGCTGGGCTACAGTGCCCAGATATTTGGTCAAACATTATTCTAGATGTTTCTGTGAAGGTATTTTTTTGGATGAGACCAACATTTAAATAATCATATTTTAAATAGAGCACATTACTCTCTATAACGTGATTGGTCCTCATCCAGTTGAAGGCCTTAGTAAAACAAAGACTGTCCTCCATAGAGCAAGAAAGAATTCTTCTCACAATCTGCTTTTGGACTCAAAACTGCAACTCCTTCTGAATCTCCAGGCTGCCGGCCCGCCCCGATGGGGTTTTGGACTTGCCATGCCTCCACAATCTAATGAGGCAATTTCTTGAAATCTCTCTCTCTCTCCATGTACATACACACATACATACACCATACACACATATCCTGTTGGTTCTGTTTCCCTGGAGAACACTAATTAATACACTGTTCAACAGGATTATGGTGAAGATTAAATAAGACAATGCATTTAATCTTCATCCTATATGAAACAGTGCTAGATAAATAGTTGCTATTGTCTACTAAAGGTCTACTCTTGTCTTTATAGCCTTGATTCCAGAGGCTATGTTTCTTGTAGGCCAGATCTACTCCCTAGTTGAACATGAAACCAAGGTATTTATATACTTTCTAGAAATATGTCTTCCTTCACCTCTTCTCAATCCCCAAACATGTAATAGAAAGAAAAATGAGTTTAAATTCTGTAATCACTACCAGGTATTCAATACTATTATGGCCCAATATTAGTACCCTATTTTCCTGATAACTGACCTGCTTGAATACCTGCATTGAGCCACCTTCTGAATTAAGTTGGACCTCCAAGTTGTTTATGAGTTGATCCATATCTGGAAAAGAGAAAAGGAAAAGACAACTTTCAGAATAAAATCTAACCCACTATATGCGTAAGTACGCCATTAATGTTATGTGTGTTCTATGACCTTTATCTTTCAGTACTTACTAGATACTGATAAGCCATTGAAATATTCTGATTTATTTTACTCATCAAGATGGCCCTAACTTTTCCCCAATAATATTAGCCACTCCCCTCCACCAAACTGCATGCAGGTAATCTGTTTCTTCCTATTTCTCCAACACGCTCTGCCTTCATAGGAACATCAGCATAGCTACAGTTTTCAGTATCCTACCTTCCTGGTCTAGTTCTTGCTTGAAGGAGTTCTAAGTTCTAAGCTTCTATATGTATATTTACCCCAGTGAACTTATTTACACGTCAAGGCCAAATCTCTCTAGACATATTTTATCTATCTACATCTCTTAAATCTACAAGCCAGGTGGGGTAATAAAAACAGTTTTCTCTTTCCTCTTTAGTTTTTCCTCTTATGGAAAAGCAACTGGTGACCTAATTCAGCTGCCTTAAACCATCAGTCATTCATACTAGAAGCACCTACTAGCTTTCTTCCTCAACCAGATTTTCTGGGAGTTAGATGTGCAGCATTCACATCCCGTAATCTTTGGCAAGGCCTTTTTTTTTTTTTTTTTCCTAAGCCTCAACTTGTCCATCTATGATTAAAAGATTTCAGACTATCCTCTGCAAAGCCCTAAGGCTTCCATGGAACTTGGGGGTGGGGTTTGTTAAATTAAGGTTAGCTTAAAGCTTCCTCCTTACATATTTCAAGTTCAGCCTAAAGGTTTCCCCATCCATAATGAACCATAACCTAACTGGATGTGTAGACAGAGTGTAAGCTACTCTTGCACCAATCACAGAGTTTCAGCCAATTACAGGAAGTCAACAACTCGAAGTGTTTGAATAAGGCAAATACTGAGATGTGATCAATCTAGCTGTTTTTATACCTCACTTCCATTTTCTATATGTCACTTTCCTTTTTCTGTCCATAAATATTATCTGACTACATGGCAGCCCCAGAGTTGCTCTGAATCTATTATTTCTTCTGGGGGCTGCCTGATTCATGAATCATTCTTTGCTCGATTAAATTGTTAACTGTAATTTGTCTAAAGTTTCTCTTGTAACAGGTTAATGGAGGAACTGTAGTAAGTAATAACAATAGTAGAAAACTGACTTCCAATAGAATCTGAGCTCCTTGCAGGCAGATACTTTCATCTTTGTTTTTTTTCACTAATGTATTCCAAGGTCCTAGAACATTGCCTGGTACATGGTACGTGTTTAATCACATTTCTGAAGGTTTTTGATGACAGTGACAGAAATGGAGAGTGAGGGAATGTGTTTTCTCAAGTACAGAAATTGGAAAAGAGTGGAAAAGAATGAAAGAAAATTAGAGAATTTATGCAGAAAGATGCCTGAGGTGTAATTAACTATGAAGTGAGAGGTGGTGGAGAGGGTAGCTAAGCTTTTTCTGATTTCTACGACAGGAAAAGGAGGTGTGATGGTGGAAAAAGAATGTGAGGTCAGGTAACTCTCATACAGCCCACAGGGGGGCACCAAAATGCCAGGAGAGCTTTCTTTGTTGCTGCCAGAAACATCTGTAGGAGTGGAGAAGATTCGATTCTCCCTCTGCATTCACACAACACCTTCAACAGGCTTCATTATTTCTAGCAAGTACAACTTAAGAGAGCCATCTCCAATCTGTTCTTCGATTCCTATGGATTAAGAGACAGCAGGGTTGAGGAAGCAGAGTGATTCTGAGAAACTACATTAGCTTCTATGAACCTCAGTTTCTTCACCTGCCAAAAGAGGGGAACACAGTATTGCCTTAACAGAGTTAATGTGAACATTCCATGTTAATACATTCATAGGCCATATAATGACATTTCAGTCAATGATGACCCATAGACAGATACCACAATTATTCTTTTTTTTTTTTTTTTAATACTTTAAGTTCTAGGGTACACGTGTGCACAACGTGCAGGTCTGTTACGTAAGTATCCATGGGCCACGTTGGTGTGCTGCACCCATTAACTCACCATTTACATTAGGTATATCTCCTAATGCTATCCCTCCCCCCTCCCCCCACTCCATGACAGGCCCCAGTGTGTGATGTTCCCCTTCCTGTGTCCAAGTGTTCTCATAGATACGACAATGATTCTATACGATTATAACAGAGCTAAAAAATTCCTATCACCTAGTGACATCATACCCGCTGTAATGTCACAGTGCAAAGCATTACTCACGTATTTGTGGTGATATTGGTGTAAACAAATTGACTGTGCTGTCAGTCAATATAATTATATACAGTATATAACACTGAACAATGATCATAAATGACTATGTTACTGTTTTCTGTATTTACTACATTATACATTCTATCATCATTTTAGAGTGTACTCCTTCTACTTATTAAAAAAAAGTTAATTATAAAACATTCTCAGGCAGGTCCTTCAGGAGGTATCCCAGAAGAAGGTATTGTTGTCATAGGAGATGGCAGCTCCATGCATGTTATTACCCCTGCGACAAGATATAAGGTAGAAGACAGTGATATTGATGATCCTGACCCTCGCAGGCCTAGGCTGATGTGTGTCTTTGTGTCTTAGTTTTTAACAAAAACTTGTAAAAAGAAAAAAAAAAAAGAAAAAAAAATTAACAATAAAAAAAAGCTTATAAAATAAGAATACAAAGAAATAAAATATTTTTGTACAGCTGTACAGGATTTGTGTTTTGAGCTAAAAAAAGTTATAGTAAGCTAAGTTAATTTATAAGAAAAAATTGCTTA
This sequence comes from Macaca mulatta, assembly GCF_049350105.2. Classification (NCBI taxonomy): domain Eukaryota; kingdom Metazoa; phylum Chordata; class Mammalia; order Primates; family Cercopithecidae; genus Macaca; species Macaca mulatta. Next base: position 56,255,742 of record NC_133426.1, on the reverse strand, counting down.
TAAATTTAGTGTAGCCTAGTGTACATTGTTTAAAAAGTCTAAAGTAAGGTACAGTAATGTCCTAGGCCTTAACATTCACTCACTACTCATTCAGTGACTTACTCAGAGTAACTTCTAGTTCTGCAAGTTTCCTTCATGTTAAGTGGTGTTCAGGTACACCATTTAAAAATATTTTATACCATATTTTAACTGTGCCTTTTCTATGTTTAGATACACAAATACACACCATTATGTTACAATTGCCTACAGTATCCAGTACAGTAACATCCTATAGAAGTTTGTAGCCTAGGAGCAATAGGCTATACCATATAGCCTAGGTTGTAGTAGATTATACCATCTAGGTTTATGTTAGTACGTTCTATGACGAATAACTGTACATATAAATACACTTAAAACAAATCCTGGCATATAAAACATTCTCAACTAGCTATTATCACTACCATTATTATTGTTGATTATCAGAATCTTGAACTCTGGCCCAAAGAATCTCTCCTGTGTATCAAATAGGACTTTTGTACCCCATGAGTTCACAAACCTGCTCCACCTCTTATATTTCTAATCTTAATTTCTAGCACCACCATAAACCCAGTCTATCAGTCTAAAAACCTAGGGGCCAGACACCTTTGACTCCTCCCTCCCTATCTTCAGCCAGTTGGTTATCAGCTATAATAATTCTCCCACAGATATATCTCTTAAATCTAGCCCTTCATCATTTCTTAGTCATTTCCTTCCCCTTCTGGTAAATACTCCACATAGCTATCAAAGTGTAGTAAAACATGTGGGCTCTGGAGTAAGTGCCTAGAATCACATTTTGATTCTGTGACTTTTTTTTTTTTTTATTATTATACTTTAAGTTCTAGGGTTCATCTGTGACTTCTTAACAGTAAGAAGTTGGGCAAAGTTTTTCCAGCCTCTTGTGTCTGTTTTCTCATCTGTAAAATGGGAATAATAATAGTACCAGGTCACAGAGTTACTATGAGGATGTATCAAGTTGATATATGTTCAAGTATTTATAACAGTACCTGGCACAAAGAGGAATTGTCTGTTCCCTCCACCACCAGGTGAGCCCTTCAATAGTTACCTAGTCTTTTTCCTTTTTTTGTATCCCTATCTTTTAGCAGAGCATCTCCTATATACTATGTACTAACGTCCAGTGAATAAAGGAATGAATGATCATGGAAATGCGGGAAGATAGAGCCATAGCCAGAACTATAACTACCCATCTTCAAAACCTTTAATAGCAACAATCAAGGAGCCTGAAAAATACTTCTTGGCCCTCCTATATCACAAATATTTTAGTAAAATAGTATAACAGGGAGAGCTGACAATTAAGAATGTCGCAGCCATTTCTGGTTAGATGTTTCTGTTTTAATCTTTAACATTACTGTGAGAACCAGGCCAACATCTGCAGCGGGCTGCCAGTTTTCTCTATCTGACCTAGACTGCAAATTTACTGAGGATAGAGGCCAGAGACCATGAAGTTTGTTTTCTTCCTTCTGGCAGTACCTCCTCCCTCCTTCCCATACAATATCTACTATAGTGTTGGCTATTTAGTAGGTACTTGGTAAAGACTTGATTACCATCAGAAAGTTCCCCTTTATTTTATTTTATTTTATTTTTTGTTTTTTTGAGACGGAGTCTCGCTCTGTCACCCAGGCTGGAGTGCGGTGGCCGGATCTCAGCTCACTGCAAGCTCCGCCTCCCGGGTTCACGCCATTCTCCTGCCTCAGCCTCCCGAGTAGCTGGGACTACAGGCGCCTGCCACCTTGCCCGGCTAAGTTTTTGTATTTTTAGTAGAGACGGGGTTTCACTGTGTTAGCCAGGATGGTCTCGATCTCCTGACCTCGTGATCCGCCCGTCTCGGCCTCCCAAAGTGCTAGGATTACAGGCTTGAGCCACCGCGCCCGGCCGAAAGTTCCCCTTTAAGTTGACCATGATGTCCTGTAAATGACATAGCAGTTCTGCTTTCTCCAAATACCTAACATGTGCCTTTGAAGACAATTATCAGGCCAGCTTTCTTTTTCCCTGTCCCCCTTTTTGCCAGATGTAATCATCTACATTTCTTGATCTAGTTCCATTTTATTTTTTAAAAATTGATTATTTCTCTAGAGTTTCTTTCAATTTTTTCTGCATTTCTCTTCTATTTACCATTTTTTCTTGAAATATTGTATATCACAAATACAGTGTCTTCAGAAAGGTCTACATGATGCTGAGCATATATTAACTTTGATTATTTGGAGCTAATTATTCCATCTCTTGTTTCTTCCTATATGTTCAATGATGGGGTTGTTTCATCTTCAGTTAGGATGGGCGGGGATGTGATGTGAATATATTTATTTCTTGTTTGCTAAACTAGTTCTGATAAATATACATAACAGTTGGTGCTAAAAGAATAATAACACACCTATTCCTTAATTTTGTAGCTAGATCCTAGAATAGATGTGTAGTGTTGAATTGGCTACTGCATTAACCTCACTTTCTGGAGCTCTACAAACTGAAATGGTCCAAGACTCTTCTAGGATGCCTTGTCTTGGTGCTCCTGAGCCACTGCTCAGGCAGTGAGTAGAAAGGTTATTCAGGAGCATCTAATTAAATGAGAAAATGAGGAAGAGGGGAAAGTTTAGTGCCAGCATTTGAGCACGGGACATGAGTACCACAACAGCTACATTTTCCCACTGCTTCACTTTTATGCTGCCTTCTAAGTGTTTACAAAATTAACACACTTATTCCTCACAGCAACCTTATGAGGTAGTTTCTATTATTATCCCCAATGCACAGATGGGACAACTAAAGTACAGAGTTTAAATAAGTTCACCATTACTATGGTCATAATAAGTTGCAGTACCAGAGAAGTGAAGGGAAGAGTCTTGAATGAGGGATGAGTGAAGAGTCCAGAGGTGATGATGGGCTGTATATTAGAAATGGTGAGTGTGAGGTTACAACACAATGTCAAATTGCTAGTGATTTGAAATATCTGGATTGGGCTCTTGAGTTAGGTTATTGCTCCTTAATAATCCTAGAGCTTGGTTTGCCCACATCACATCTACTTTGTCTAAATATACAGATAACATCTTTTAGTATATTATACAGAGCATCTAGCATCTTTCAGATATTTAAATCCAGCTTCCTGTCTATATTCCACTTCTGCAAACACACAGCAGTATTTAAACAAAAGAAAAATTTTTAAATAACAAAAATGATGAGACCCTCAACTTATGAAACATATTAGATATCAGGCACTGGGTTCAATGCTTTACTTACATTATAATCACAAATTACCACATCATTTTAGAGAGGAGGAAACTGAGGCTAAATGATGAAACTCAGTTGAGGATAGTAAACATTAGCATATAAAAATCAGGAAGAGGCCGGGTGCGGTGGCTCACGCCTGTAATCCCAGAACTTTGGGAGGCCGAGGTGGATGGATCACCTGAGGCTGGGAGTTCGAGACCAGCCTGACCGACATGGAGAAACCCTGTCTCCACTAAAAATACAAAATTAGCTGGGTGTGGTGGTGCATGCTGTAATCCCAGCTACTCAGGAGGCTGAGGCAGGAGAATTGCTTGAACCCGGGAGGCGAAAGTTGCGGTGAGCCGAGATCACGCCATTGCACTTCAGCCTGGGCAACAAGGGTGAAACACCGTGTCAAAAAAAAAAAAAAAAAAAAAAAATCAGGAAGAATACCAAACATGATCTCATACTGTCTTTGAATAAACAAATAAGCCCAATACCACAGTGTTATTCCCTTATTCATACTCTGCTTAACAATAAGATGGTAATCATACTAGATGATCATCTATGTCAATCATCCTAATCAAATTTTCCTTCATTCACAAAATCATGGCAATGTAAAGCTAGATCTTAGAAGATCATCTACAGCCCCCACCACACCAGACACAGACAATCTGGCAAGATCAAAGATGACTAGACTCTGTTTGCTACTTTGGTTATTGGAATTCACTTAACTCAGCCAATGAGAACCCCATCTCAGAAATGCATGCATTAGAACAATGAGAGTGGTGATGGTAGTCTGCTTCATGTTTTTTTCCCAATTTCCAATGTGTCCTGAAAAGTCTAAACAAGAGGGATGTATAGCTCCTGAGGGCTCTGAAGGTACAGCCATTAAGTAAGTTGGTCTTGAGGGTGGACTATATAGATGCACCTGTCATTCTTACTTTTGAAGTTATTATTTCTACTCTTCCTACATTTTCTGCCTGCCTGCCCTCCAGGCTTACCTGAAGACATTGCTCCCCACCCATTCTCTGTGTCCCCAGCAACAAAATTTGATTAGGATGATTGACATAGATGATCATCTAGTATGATTACTATCTTATTGTTAAGCAGAGTATGAATAAGGGAAACAACTCTCACATAAGGGCTTCCCCATAACTCTGAAGAATGGGATGAGGTCACTTATGAATCACTTGTTTCTGTTGTCCAAAAGTCCTGTTGGTTATATCATTCTGGTTAAGTTGCCCAAAGAATGAGAGGAAAGGCAGGCTAGTAGCCCTTTCTTTCAGAAGTGATGAAGTCTAGTGGAAACAACGTTAAATCAGAAGCAAATAAAACCTGTGTTCTAACCTCCGTCTTTGGACAAACTAATTCAGTCTTCCTGTTTCCTTTTACCACATCTGGAAGGTGTTTTAAGGACAGAAAAACACTAATTTTATCAGCTGTGCTCCAGAAAAAGAGTTCCAAACTGAGTAGAAAAAGTAAGTTAAACTAAGATACAAGTGGCAACCTCTGCCACATACACAAGATATTTCATCCACCCGAATATCTACTGAGATAGAGTTACTAATCTGCATTCTATGGAAGAGAAAAACAAAGCCCAGGGTGATGTAGCTAATAAGTGGTGATACTAGGGTTTTAAAGCAGATTACTCCAAACCATGGCAATCTCCATCAGTTTCAAATCCAAATTTAAAGGTTATTCTTTTTGCTCAATTATTACCACACTGGATGACAGGTGCTTAATAAATGCCTTTCTTCACGATGAAGACAATACCAAAAGAAACAAGACATGGCGCCTTTGGCCACCTGTTTGGATGTGATTTATTTTTTCCCAAATTCTTAGGGTTAAAAACAAACAAACAACAACAACAACAAAAACACAAAAAGACAGCTCCGCCAAGTGGCTGAACAAATAGATTCACTTCAGCAATCATAGCAACTCGGCCCAATCAGTCTTCCACCTACACAGACGAACCAACTGCCTTGGCCACGTCTTAAAGGGCCGGAGCAGAACCTACGCTCTGGCTTCCTTCTTCAACCAAGCTCAGCCCCTCCTTAAAGAGCTGGCACGCCCAAAGCAGCTCCTCCCCTGCAGCTGCTTCCAGGCCTCACTCTGTGCCTCCAATAGCCTAACTTTGCACCTTAAACCACTGTCCCCTCCTCCCTCTTTTCAGAAGCTTCTCTAGGTACCCGCTATGGTTTCAGGGGGTTACCTGGGAGCGTTGGCCTTGCGAATCCTGTTCTCTCTGGTTGTGACTTTGGCTGTGTGCGGTTAAGTCAAAGACAATCCTTACCGCTTAAGGAGTATTGGGAGTGCCGAGCCAGGGCAGACTAGACTAGACAAATTATCCATTCTTGCCCCCTTTCACTTCTTCCACCAAGCTCTCTTCTCTCCTTCTTAGCCCCTCTTCCTCTTTGCCCAACCCTTTAGTAAAGTCATTTTCCCTTGAGTTTCATTTGATTCCATACCGTGTTCTTAACCTTCCGCTCCCGCCCCCACTATTGAAACCTCAAGTGGGGTGTGGGGGGGGGGGAGCAGGGCGACTGAGAGGGGGAGAAAATCTAAAAGAAAGAGGTGGGAGTGGGTGGGTATTAGTCCCAGAGTCACTTACCGACCATGTCACTAGCCGAGGACTCCTGAAGTGTCCAGAACTCATGCCGTCCTCCGGGAGGCTCATACTCCTGAGCTGATCGCAAGAGAGCTGCTCCCCTCACTCCCGCCCCATTCTGACATCGCGCAGGGCGACGCGCTCCCGTCTTCTCGTTCTTGGCCCCCCACTCCCCTCTTTCTCCGGGCTGGAAAATGAGGAGGGGATTGAAAGGGGAGGAGGGAGTCGATTCAGACCCAGCTGGGCCACTCTCGGAACAAGGGAAACAAAGCTCTCAAGCATCTAACCCAAAAATCAGGGGCCGGCAGAGTAGACTTTCTGAAAAGAATCCTCCCCCTGCAGCTTTTCCTTGGACAAAAATAAAGTGGGTTCGCTGGGCCGAAGTGGCCAGAGCTTAAGGTCCTCCGTTCCCCTTTTACCTCCACCAATTCAGTTCCGGCCAAGCCCGCTCTCCACCCATCCTCTGAACTCCACACACCCTTTAAAAGGAGAGGGCCGGGGGTGGGGGCTATGAAAACCAACCCAACCCCCAAAGCACTACTTGAACACAAAGTTGAGGCGGAGAAGAAATCCTTCAAGCCGGGAACCCACGAGGAGATACCACAAGAGGATCCCTTCACCGCCGCCGTTGCCGCCGCACACCCCAGCGCCTTCCTAAAAAGAAAGAAGGGAGGAGAAAAATGCCGACGATTGGTAGAATCATAGAGAAGAACACCAGCCCCAGGGCAGGGGCTTCAGCGAAAAATGGCAGCAACTCGTGCGGGTTCTCTGGGGCGGGGTTCCTTGGAGGCACCTAGCTGACCCACGGGGGACCTCGCGCCCCACGCGGGTCAGAACCTAAAGTGCTCTCTGGGCAACCTGAGTGGATGGAGTGATTCCGTCTTTCTCTGGCCCTGCTAGGCCCAAAGGAGAGGTGTGACTATCGTGAGGACTCCACCTAGGGTGGAGTTCCTTAAAAAGGACAGGCGGCCGCTAGAGGAGAGTGCAAAGTGGGAGGGGTGGAGAAGGGTGGGGCTGAGAAGGAGGAGGGAGGGAGGAAGGAGGGGGTGGGGCGGGGCCCTGGGCCGAGAGAGCTGGCCTCGCCCCCGGCGGGCGCCTCCCTCAGCCTCCAGCAGCAGCAGGTATAATTCCAATTAATTTCAGTTCCTTATCTGTCCCAAAATTAAGGCTTGCAAGCACACTGCTTGATTACCTATTTACTCCGGTTATGCTAACTCTCCAGGGGAGGGTGGTGAAACGGGTACTGGGATTGGGGCTGGAGGCTGTCTAGGAGGGAAAGGATAGGGAAAGGAGAAAACAAAAAAGCTGGCAACTGGAAGCGATATTTATCCTCCTACCTCTCCATGGTAACACGAGCAAGGACAGCGAGGTCACAATGTCTTCTCAGGGAGGAAGCTAAAAGGAACGGAGATTGGAGCTGGGTGCATTTTCTAGCAAGAGATAAGCCAAGGAGGTGAGGGCGAAGGAGTAGGTAGGGAAGAAGGAGTTGAAGATGATCTGTGAATACAGCGTGGCCCAGCAGGGAGACTTAAGAAAGGCTTTCTCAGTCTCCCAGATACCAGACCTCTAAGAATAGAGTTCTCAACCCCCTGAGACCGCCTCTCAGCCAGGCATTGGCGAAGATCCCCGTAAAGCTGAATCCACAGGATAGGAGCCATGTTTCCAGGATTTCTTTACACTTGCCTGAAAGTCTCTCTCTAGCTCATTTTAATGGGAGGCCAGGAAGTCACAAGCAACCACAGCCCATTTTCAGTGCCTCTTCCCTACCACAATTCTTTTAAAGAGGAGGAAAAAGAAGAGAGACAAGAAACAAAGCAGAGGGAGGAAAAGCAAAGAGACAGTAGAAATAATATCTGCCATGTATTCAGCACCTAATATGGGCAAGTCCCTGGGCCAGGTGCTGTTACATTCATCATATCCTCATTTAGTCCCAATAACAACCCTGGAAACTAGGCACTGTTATATTCTCTGTGCCCTTTATTTAAAAAAAAATAAGGAAACGGAGGCCCACAGCCCAGTACTTTTGAACACATAGGTCCACTTGCTTAGTTGATATTTCTGCCTGAATGTCTTCTGTGCATCTCATCTACCTTCCTTTCCCCCAAACACTCTGTTCTTCCTCCTGTAGTTCACCAACTACCTGAATGGCACCACCATACATCCAAGGCAGCACCCTGGAACTCATCCTTTAACCTGCTGTGATCTGGCCTTTGTCTACCTCTCAAACAGGAGAGATTTTGCTGTTCTCCTGGGCTTTACCTGGATTACAAATCCCTGGGAATTCCAAGCTGTTTCTAATCTCTATGCCTTGGGTTGCTTTACTTTCTCTGACTGAAATAGATGAAGCTCCCTGTCCACCATTTTTTTTCTTTTTTGCATGTCCTTCCAATGAATCCGTCCAGTTTCTTGAAAGGACTAACTCAAGGTCATCTCCCCTCCTTAATTTCTTCAGGCAAAACTGACCATTGCTTCCTCTGCACCCTTCTCTACCTCGGGGCACATATTTGTTGGTATAATTGCCTCCCCCTACTAAACTATAAAGTCCTTGAGCTGAAGCATCAGGTGATCTCCTTTCTGTAACTTGGATGCCAGGTTATATTATTATTAACAATAATAATAGTTATTGAGCATTAACTGTGTACTAAACTCTGTTGTAAGCCTCTTATGTATATTAACTCATTGAATCCTTCTGACAATCCTATGGGTAGACATTATTGCTATTCCCATGTTACAGATGAGGAAACTTAGTGACAGAGGTTAAACAAATACATATGCATATGTATTTGTTTCATAAAAGAATGTCCCTGTAGTAGGGGTTTCATAAATAACTCTCTATCTCACTATATCTCTTCATTACCACCTGTACCCCTGCCAAGCTTACAAGGTAAGATATATTGAGATGGAATCATACAGAGAAGTGTACAGTTCTCTACGCCTTCATTTGAAAATTTTACTTTATTCCTTGGAGGCTTTGTTTTTCAATGTATAAAATTTGGGGAGTATTATCCAACATAGGATTCTCACCACTACAGCGAAGGCTATTTTGAGCAAAGCTGAAAAGTTTTCTCTTAGATTCAAGTGTGTAAAATACATTAAGCAGTTTATATCAATAATAAATGCATTTTTCGTGATGTGCAGATGAAAATGAGTAGATTGCTGAAGTAACATTTTGAAAAGAGTAGCCACTACTAGCCCTGAATACAGTGGGTGTGCCTTAAGGTCATCGAGTTACTTATTCAGTCTGAAATAGCTTTTCAAGAAGGTCGATTCATACACAGATAGCTGAACAGTTTATATTTTATTAAAAGTCTTTATTGTTAACAAATTTATTTTAAGCTCTAGTTTTTTGTTTGTTTTAGAAATACTGCCTCAACTTTATTTGTGGGGAAAACTTAGACCTTAGATGGCAAATTCAGTTTTTGCAAAACTTGAAGTTAGTGAAACTTGGAAAAACAAACCCAAGATCCTTTCCCATCTGTTCTTCCATCCATTCAGTCAATACAATGTATTGAGCACTTGTGCTTCATCAAGAACAATGCTAGGTGTTGGGGGCGGGGGAGGTGGAATGAGAACATCCATTCTAAGAGGCTCCAGTGGAGGAACCCTCAGTTCCACTGTATGCACACAGCCTATTAGTCCACATTTCCCCTTTAAGTCTTTTAGAGATGGCCTCTGTCTCACTCAAATTAGGACCCAAAGGTGGTTCACAGGGAACTATGAAACCCATGACCACAGTTAATGTCAAAGGCGGGAGTTTGCCTTTATATTCTTTTACTCTTGACACATAAAAATAATCAGCATGTGGTTGGTGTTCTCTATGTCACATGAAAGGGTGTGAAGGAGTAGGTATGGAGAACTAGAAGTTTTGATAAATTTCCCTGTCCTTCTAGGAAGCACCTCAGGCTCTCCTTTCTTTAGCTGGCTAGAATAAACAGGAACCAAATAGCAACCTGCGATATTTTCAACTCCTTCCATACCACCTTATGCCTGAGGGAGACTGCTTGAAGAAGCAGCCTGTGCTTTCCTCTATATATCCAAGGAATTAGATGAGGAGTATTAAATTAAGTGTGGAACCCAATGAAAAGCAGCTGATAAATATGCAGACGCGATTCTGGGCCTACAAATGCTGTTCTTCCCTTCCTCTCTTTCTCCTCTTCATCATCCTGCTTCTCCTCCTCCTGAAAGCCTGCTGACAAACTACCAGGGTGGAGCCCAGTCTGAGGGCTGGAGGAAGGGGAGGAGGAAAAGCCTCAGTAAGAGGACTCCACCCTCTCTGCTCCCAGTAGAACAACAACAATAAAAAAAAGAAGGCTTGAGAAGCTGGGGCTGACAGGAAGGTGGGGCAGAAAAGGGCAAAGTGAGGAAGGGTGGGTAGATGGGAGGGGAGTTAGGACCTCAGCTGGGTAAAGCTGGCCTGGGGTTGGGAGGGAAGTCAAGCAATATATAAACAGAAAAATCTGCATTCATTAAATCACTGTTGTTTGTGGAACAACAAAAATGTAGCTAAAACCAGGGCATGGTTCAGACCTAGTGGGAACAAAATTGTCCTCCTCACCCACTTTTCTTCTTATTCCACAGTTCCCCAGAGAGCATATTCCTTCTGCGAGCTCAGCTAGAAGGAGACCTTTTGCCCCTCTGCTAATGTTGAACCAGGGTTAAGTTCCTCACATGCCCCAGAGGACAGTGCTAAGGTTACTGACAGCAAAGGATAAAGATACTTTGGAGAAGGAAATCTAGTTAGCTGAGAGAAAAAAGCCTGGAAGGAGATTGCGGGAATAAAACAATGATTTAGATTGCAAACTGTGCAACGCTGGGCAAGTGCCTTCACATCTCAAAACATCAGTTTCCTCACCTATTTCTTTTAAAGATATCTTATTACTTCACAGAATTGTCAAAAAGATTAAATAAGATGCAGAGGTGGCTTTACAGTAAAATTAATGAAGCTTAAGCTTTACTCCCCTTTCCAAGACTCCGGGAGGGATCAAACATCGTGTTTTTCTTAAAGATGTTCCCCAAAGTGGTATAAGCTTCCAGCCCCACAAAACCTAGATTTCTAGGCCCCCAATGAGATTATAGCCTACAAAGCACAGTGTCTGGCACAAAGAAAGCTCTCAGTAAAGGTTAACTAATATTCATGGCAATGGCAACTGTGAAAACTACCAGCTTTAGGTTGAGTCTCCTTCTGGTCATAGATATTGAGAACATGCTCCCGTGTTCCCCATAACCCTTGCCACTGTATGTATAAATAAACCAGTTTACAAAAATCAGCAACTAAACTGCTTGCTTGAGACATTCAGAGGCATGATTAAGTTTGGTTTAGGAATGGCCAATGGGACAGAAACATGTGGCCAGGGTTTGAAATTCTCCTGGCATGGCACCATCCCAGACAAGCTCTAGCAGGTCTGCTGAGTCCTATAAATTTAGTTGTGCCTGAGGCTGCTATCTTTATGACCAGGGAGCTTGACTAGGTAGGGGTGTGTGTGTGTGTGTGTGTGTGTGTGTGTGTGTGTGTGTGTGTGTGTATGTGTGTGTTGGGGCTGGGGGTTGAGTGTGTATGGGTTTTTAACTCCATTTTGGACCCTAGATACCACCACACCCCTAAATTGGAGGAGGGAAGAGAGAAGAAGCTTTATAATCAACAATCAAGTCAAACCAGAAAAACTGCACCTGCAGAAAAGGGATAACATCCTTGGCCTTGTCCCCAAAGTGTATATTCCTGAGTCAGGGAAAGAGCCTATTGTGTATACGAGAAAAAGACTTGCAGGCCAGACACGGTGGCTCACGCCTGTAATCCCAGCACTTTGGGAGGCCGAGGCGGACAGATCACGACATCAGGAGTTCGAGACCAGCCTGGCCAATATGGCGAAACCTGGTCTCTACTAAAAATACAAAAATTAGCCAGGCATGATGGCGCACACCTGTAGTCCCAGCTACTTAAGAGGCTGAGGCAAAAGAATCGCTTGAACCTGGGAGGCGGAGGTTGCAGGGAGCTGAGGTCGCACCACTGCACTCCAGCCTGGGCCACAGAGTGAGACTCTGTCTCAAAAAAACAAAAAGAAAAAGACTTGAATTACTGCTTTAATATTAAACAAATAAATATATGAGATTGTCTAAGGAAATGTATAAATAGAACAGGAACTTTTTTATCACTGAGCTAATCCAGAGAGGCGCCAGGGCTCTGAAGGCTCCCAAAGGCAGGCTCATGCTTATCATCCTTATGTTACTTACCACAAGCAGCTCTCACTTCCCCAACAGAGGGGTGGTATCCATCTTTCACTGTCCCCTAAGCCAACAGGAGATTGGCCTTCACCCTTCTTCCCATTGCAGTCTTATCACTTCCCTCAGAAAGTAAAAGGGAGAGAAGAAAGAGGGTGGGGAGGATGTCTTTGGTGCTTTCTTAAAACCTTTCTGCCAACACACCTATTGAACTACTGCAGCCTTATTTTTCATTTCCTCTGTCCTTTGTTTGCCCAAATGGCCTTGCATTGTGGTAGTCCTTTTCCCTCAAGTCAATACAATACCACAAATATAGTTGGAGCAGTTTACCCTGGAGCCACAATAACAGGATATTCCCTTCTCAAGTCAGGCCAGCAGGGTATTTAAGAGTATGCCAGGCAGATTAGCAGTAGTAATTTACTTCCTAAGGTGAAATAAATTATTTGATCCAAGATGAGAATCTAATTAGTATGTTATGGAGATATAGGCAATCATACCTGTTTACATGATATAAACACACAACTAAATGGCCAGGAGTATGTGAACCTGTGGGGAGAATATACACAAATATACTGAAAATAAAACAATGCATACACACATACTAGCAAGATTTAGTCATCCAATCACAGAATGTTGGCATAAGAAGGACCCAAAGAGGTTATTTCATCCAGTGGCATTCATACCAGGTGATTTAGGTGGTACATAGATAAATATTTTCTAATAGTATATATTTATTTGTATGGTTACCTTCTATTTATGGAGAGTAAAACTAGCTTTCCATTTATGGTAATGCTATTTTTGATGAAATTTATTTAAGTAAAACTTGTCAGTGTATTTAAAGAAGCATATTAAGTAACTAATGATATAGGTAGTACTCAGATATGGTCTAAATCATGAAGTTAAAACATAAATAATTGAACGTTAGCAAACCATGATTGAATTAAATTCTACTCCCAATTCAGGAGTTCCCTTATTTAGACACCTCGGTCTGGAGGAGAGTCTAACCCCAAAATCAATAAATATGAAGCAAGCTTGCCTCCTCCTCCTGTGTGCATGGCAGAATTGTGAACAGAACATGACATTTTTCCACTGAGCCTAGGTGAAGCCTTCTACTCTTCTTCCTTGAACCTCCAGTTTGGGCTAATGGGCCCTCTTCTGACTCTTACAGCACTCTGACATATTTCTCTCAGAGGGCTCACTGCAACGTAGTATACCTTTCTTTTTATGTGGCAGTCTTATCCATTTGACTGTCAGCTCCTTGAGGCCAGGAGTCTAGTAGTTCAATCACCTTTATGCTTTCAACTTGGAACACAGTGCCTGTCATATGACAAGTAATAAAAGTTTGTAGAATGGAATAATTTAGAGCTGCAAATGCCTGTATGTGAATACTGACTTTGCCACTTACTAACTGTGTGACCTAGGACAAGTTACTTAACCTATCTGAGCCTTGGCTTCCTCCTTTGTAAAGTGAGCGTAATGATAGGACTTACCACACGGGATATTGAGAGAATTATGTAACTTAATACATGTACATAAACATGCTTAGAGGAGTACTTGCCACAGACTAAGCACGATATAAACTTTTGCTACTATTATGTTGAACTGAAATATGCCTTTTTAATATTTCTACCTATTGGTCCTGGGACTCATTCCTGGAGAAACATAGAACAAGTCTATTCCTTCTATGTCATGATCTCTCAAAGGTCTCACCTTTTGTCCTCTCCCATAAATTTCCCTGATTGCATAATCTATCTCTTGCATAACATAGTTGTCACACCCCCTTACCACCTATTAGTTGGTTGATTACAGTAAAATAATAAAGACTCTTAGGCCAGGGATGCCATCTCACAGAGACCAAGGTGCTTTAGCATATAGTTTACCGGGTAAACAAGTGCAAGGTTGAGAATAAATGTCTCTATTACCAGAAAGTCAGAGATGGAAACAAAGGATGGTCACCCCAGATTTAAACATAATAATGAAGAAATTGAAAAGATCTAAATGTTTAATACGGAGATATTGAGTAACTAAAATATAATACACCCATATGATTGATGCACTGCTAGGGTGTAAGTATATGTGTGCCCTTCAAATTCATATGTTGAAATCTTAACTTCCAATGTGATGGTATTAAGAGGTAGGGCCTTGGAAGGTGATTAGGTTATGAGGGCTCCACCTGCAAAGATGGGAATAGTGTCCTCATAAAAGGGCTTCAGGGAATGAGTTCACCCCTTTTTACCCATCTGTCCCTTCCTACATGTGAGGAGGCAGTGTTCATCCCCTCTGGAGGATGCAGCAACAAGGCACCATCTTGGAAACAGCAAGCCCTCACCAGACACCAAATCTGCTGGCACAGTGACTTTGGACCTTCCAATCTCCAGAACTGTGGGGAAATAAATTTCTATTATGTATAAATTACCAGGTCTGGGGTATTTTGTTGTAAAAGCAGGACAGAGTAAGACATAGACATTATATAGCCATTAAAATTTAAGTTTTTCAAGAATTCTCAATCACTACAGAAAATATTTGCATAATAATATTAAGTGTAAAAACAGGACATAGAAGTATAGTTACACTATCATTTACATTTTACTAGACCTACACACATGTCATTCATCTTTGCCACAGAAACAAACACAGTTTAGCATTAAAACAAAGGATATCTAGTAGGATTATAAGAAAATTTTATTTTATTTAAAAATTTTTCTATAAAGATCATGTATTGCTTTTATAATAAAAAAATCAAGTTGGACATAGTACTGTAGTTGTAGGTAGCTGAAGGATTATGGTGGTTTTTATTTCTTTTACTACACTTCTTCATTTTTCAAATTTTCTATGACAAATTTGTAGTATTGATATAATTAGATAAAACAAGATGAACTGTTTTTAAAGCAACATCTTATCATAATGTTCATTTACCTGGGTCATATCAGCTTTAGGAAAGAATACTCAAGGAGCATGAGTATGTAATACTAGTAACAAGACCCACCATAACATTTCTTACCTACACTATCAAAATGACCTCCTAATTGGTCTCCCTAACTGTTTCTGCCCTCATGCACCGCAGCTAAAATTTATCATTCCAAAATCAGAAATTTCTCAAAGGTGTCTCATTGCCCTCAAGATAAAATGTAAGCCAGACGCCATGGTTTACTCCTGTAATCTAGAACTTAGGGAGGCAGAGGCAGGAGGATAGCTTGAGCCCAGGAGTTCAAGACCTGCCTGGACAATGTAGTGAAACCCTGTTCTCCACAAAAAGAAAAAAAGAGACAAAAAAATATAACAAACAAGTGTAAGATAAAAACTAAAATCTCTTAATGTTATCTACAAAAAACAACAACAAAAAAGCCTTCAGAAATAGCTTGTGCTTTTCTCCCTAGTCTCATCTCCCCAACTAGGATTTGCCGCTTGCTCAAGACAATGCTTTGCAAGGGAAAGTACACAAATCCTGGCTACATCTTTCTCTCTGCTTAGAAATTTGGCTTAGTAACAATAATCACAATTTGTAATTAGGTATGTTATGTATTTGTGTGATTATTTTTTCTATGCCTGTCTCTCCCACTAGAATCCTTACTGTGAAGGCAGAATCTAGGTGAACTTTACTCACAAATGTGATCCATTGTTTGAAAGAAAGTAGTTGCTCAATAAATATTTGCTAAATTCATCGACTGACTGACTACATGATATCCTCATTTGCTTTTTATTGCAGTGTTCATCTTTGACTTCTCTGATCTACAAAGCTCCTGAATGTGCTGGGATGGCAAGGGGCCATAGTGTTGGGGGTAGGTTAGATTGTAGTAAGTTATTTATTCCTATTAATGATAATTGGAGTAAGAGTTTGAGGCTGAAATTAGTCTACATTTCTGTAATAATAACTAACATGAATAGTGTGCTTGCTATGTGCCAGTCATTTTTCTAGGTGCTTTACATGTAGTAAGCTAGTACCATTATCTCCATTTTACAGAGGAGAAAATTGAGGCAGAGAGAAGTTAAGTGAGTTTGCCAAGATCACATAACATATCACTCCTTTCAGTTGTTTTGATTGTAGCTGGATTCAAAGAACATGGACCATAGGACATGACATGGATCCTCAGAAATGAACCCTAGAGGTCTGGATAAGTAACTATTATAAACCTGTACAAGTTTTGCCAAATGACAATCCTATTTGCATGTTCACATCTGTCCTTGGCCACACTGTGTTGGAATAAGGCCAGGGGAGCCGCCTCTAGTCATGATCCAAGAAGGAATAAAACAGGAGGCACTTTTCCAAGATGACCAAAAGAGTCATTTGCTGTAGAATTATTTTTTAATTTAAAGTTTACTTCAAAACTAGTTCTGACGATTCTAGCCAGTATTATTTTTCCCATTTTAGAGCTCCAGAAATGCACAGATTTATTTTTTCCATGAAATAATCAATATGGCTTATTACGCTTATGTGCAAGTAAGGAAGTATAATTTAACTTAAATTATTTTTCCAAGAATACAAATTAGTATATTAAAGATGGAAACCCAAAATGTCAGATTCTTTATTCAGATAATTATATAAACTATGACAAAGCACAGAATAAAAACATAAGAGTGTTGTATAATACACATTTGTGAGAGAAACATGAACACATTTGATAAAATAAAAGGCTTATGTGAATAATAGCACATTTTTTTGTGTGTGTGTGTGAAAAAGAAGTGCCTCTCAAAGAATTAAGATTCTATGACAACACTTAAAACTTCAGTATCTGGGCTGGGCACAGTGGCTCATGCCAGTAATCCCAGGACTTTGGGAGGCCGAGGCGGGCAGATCACTTGAGCTCAGGAGTTCGAGATCAGCCTGGCCAACA
The DNA here is from genome assembly GCF_049350105.2 of Macaca mulatta. Taxonomy (NCBI): domain Eukaryota; kingdom Metazoa; phylum Chordata; class Mammalia; order Primates; family Cercopithecidae; genus Macaca; species Macaca mulatta. Next base: position 56,238,852 of record NC_133426.1, on the reverse strand, counting down.
TGGTGAAACCCGTCTCTACTAAAAATACAAAAAAAAAATTAGCTGGGTGTGGTGGCGCATGCCTGTAGTCCCAACTACTCGGGAGGCTGAGGCAGGAGAATCACTTGAACCTGGGAGGCGGAGGTTGCAGTGAGCGGAGATCAAACACTCCATCCTGGGTGACAGAGCGAGACTTTGTCTCAAAAGAAAGAAAGAAAGAAGAAAGAAAGAAAGAAAGAAGGAAAGAGAGAGAGAGAGAGAGAGAGAGAAAGGAAGGAAGGAAGGAAGGAAGGAAGGAAGGAAGGAAACAAAAACAAAAGCAAAACAACTTCAGTATCTTATGATTCTCACACTTTAGCATGCATCAGAATTCCTGGGAGTTCTTGATAAAACACAGATTGCAGGGTCCCACCTCCAGAATTTCTGATACAGTAGGTCAGGGGTGGAACCCAATAATTTGCATTTGTAACAAATTCCCAGGTGATGCTGATGTTGCTATTCTGAGGACTAATAGCAACGATTGCAATTCTTGGAGTACTAATGGCCTAGGTCTTGCTCTTTAGGGAATAAGAACCTATATCCTGTTATTCTATTATTGCTCTACAGGTGTTATAAACCAACAAGTGATCCACAGGAAGTACATTTTGTAGATCTTTAGTGCAAAGAATATTTTCTAATTTTTTAAATCTCCATTTTATGAAAGCATCTGATAATAATAGCTACCAAATTAGCACTATACATACATTACTTCATTTACTGCTCAGTACAACGTTGAGATTCCTATTTTACCCTGAGTAGGGACTGAGTTATTATCCATTTTATAGCCAAGTACATACCAGATTGTAATCTCTACTGCCCCCCAATGTTCAGAGTTAGTCTCAACCTTTTACCAGCTTTTTTTTTTTTTTTTTGAGACAGTCTGGCTCTGTTGCCCAGGCTGGAGTGCAGTGGCACAATCTCAGCTCACTGCAACCTCTGCCTCCTGGGTTCAAGTGATTCTCCTGTCTCGGCCTTCCCAGTAGCTGGGATTACAGGCACATGCCACCATGCCCGGCTAATTTTTGTATTCTTTCAAAAGTTCTGAATTGAAGTAGGGGGGCAAGGATGGGAAAAAGTGGGAGAAGGTGAGGACACTGGGGAGAGGATAGGGGTCAGCAGGCATCTTCAGCACTGGTCCCTATCTGAATATTTCTGGACACTAGCCTTGTGATAGCTAAGAAGCATTTTCGTGTTTTTTTTTTGTTTGTTTTTTGTTTTTTTTCCCATCTATGGAGGTTATTTTCAGCATAGGTCAAGAAACAAGCCTGGCGCTTTAGCAATGGCTCATTCCCAGTTGCTAATATTTAGGGCTCAGAACCTCTTGATTTTAATAATCTCTATGCCCGCACAGACCCCTCCTGCTGGAGAAGCTGTCATAACTGGCCACTAATCATCTGTGTTTAATGATACTCCATTCCTCAGAGAGGCCTCAAAAGAGGTTTCTTTCATGGACTATCAGAGATGGGTCCTGAAAAATCACTTGGTCAAGGCCTCAAATTCCCCAAAGTTATTAAATTTAAATTTCTGCCTTTATCACCAAATCACAACATTGAAATAATATTTCTTTCTTTTTTTCTGAAAGAATATTTCATCATACAAGTTCAAACGTGGAGCCTATGATAGGACTACACCTTCTACAGCACATTATGACATTTATATTTATATATAAGAATATTTTTATCATCTTGTAAATAGCATTCTGTGCGCTTGTGCTTGTTAAAAAATGTTGTTTTGTTTAGTGTGACAATTTAAAATATGCCACAATTTTGAAGACACTATTTTTGATATTTCATTTAAAAAAATATTATGAGAATCTCAACAAAAAGAAGTAGCACAAATTCCTTTGACCACTGTGAGGTCTTGGCCTCATGCTGTTAGCCTCTTTCCTAAACCAAATGGATTTTTTAATCTCACATCTCTACTTTCTCAAGATGAGAGCGTAACCTAATCCTCACAAACCCTTTTACAGCTATACAAATCTGAGTGGATAGTTTCTGAGAAGGAGATTTGCCCCTTTGGGACCTAGTGTAAAATTTAAAAAGTTGAATTTTTCATCAATCTTTAAACCTTCCTTACTATTTATGACTAATTACTCTAAAGCAAAATAGCAATTATATGTATCAGTAAACATGTGTTAGGTTAACTTTTATGTTCTAAGTTTGACTATATCACTAGTACATGATGGGTTCCTTTGATTGTCATAGTATATTGCTCAGATGGAATGATAATCTGCTTATAATAAAAGAGAGGAGTTACTGGTTTTAAGAGGAGATTGGTGATATGTTTATTGCGTTTTGTACACAGGAAACAGTCAATTTATTTAGGAGTTCCTATCACAGAACATGTTTTGAACCAGCGAAAGGACTGTTTTTATCATACCCCAAGATGTATCTGTTACTGAGCAGGACTCTGCTCTCCATCACTCTAACCCAGACCTCTTGGCTCAGCTCCCAGAACTCTAGCCTAGGTATATTACCTCACCATCGCCTGCTTGTAGCAGGGGTGAGTTTACATACTTTATCTGATATCTCAGACATTTATAGAGTTCTAAAATAATTTAATCAAAAACATCACAGTTCTTTTATCCCTGCCCTTTGGAACAGGTTACCTTTGGATCCTCTCTACACAGATGCAGGCATTGGTACAGGTTTTCCTTTCTGCTGTTGGTATGTAAAAACAAGTCAAATGAGTCTGCCTCACACTAGTGCTACTGATGCAATGGCCGCTCAGTAGTCTTATCTCTGACCTGACTAGTTTCTGAGATGCTGCAAATTCCATCCCCAGTAGTGATTCCATTCTCATCTGGTCTGCAGCAAGTGACTCCAGCTGTCATCAAGGGCCTAGAAGCTTGGACTTCTACCCACCACTCGTCCTTCTTCAGGGTAGTGCCCCTTTCTTTATGTTATCTATCCACATTCCCAATCCTAATTTACTTCTCTATTTCAGTGTTCTGCCTGTTGAAATATCTGCTTCTGCTCCAACTCTTGAGTCCAACCAATATCTTTAGTCTTTTAAAAGGTACAATTGACAGCTGGGTGCGGTGGCTCACACCTGTAATGCCAGCACTTTGGGAAGCCGAGGTGGGCAGATCACGAGGTCAAGAGATTGAGACCATCCTGGTAAACATGGTGAAACCCCGTCTCTACTAAAAATATTTTTAAAAATTATCTGGGCATGGTGGCACGAGCTTGTAGTCCCAGCTACTCAGGAGGCTGAGGTAGGAGAATCGCTTGAACCCGGGAGGCGGAGGTTGCAGTGAGCCAAGATCGTGCCACTGCACTCCAGCCTGGCGACAGAGCGAGACTCTGTCTCAGGATAATAATAATAAAATAAATAAATAAATACATAAATAAATAAATGGTACAATTGAGAATGGCATGGAAGAATCCTGGATTGTACAAATCCAATTAGATGGAACCTGAAGCAATCAGCCTCTAATTTGGTTATATCAGGAAAACACTACCAATAATGAGTCCTTTTACCATATTTCTAATGCATGCTACATATGAAGCATTACCAAGATGGCTCACTATTCTTGAGTATGCCTCCAAGATAGGAAGTCAATGAGTACTAATTTTTACTTAGTTATGCTCTCCAAGTAGGCAGCACATATTTTCACTATCCCTGTAAAACAGTCATGCACACATTCACATTCCTGGCTACCATGGGCCAGGAGAACCAGATTCTAAGCAACATTAAGGCCTTTCCCTCTTGAAATCCAGCTATTTATTAAACAGATACCTGTTTGGCACATACTATATGCTATGAGAGAGATTTGAGCTAGCAAGGGAGATCAAGGAAGGGTTACCTGAGGATGAGTAAAAGCTAACAGGGAAGGAACAGGAAGATGGAACCTCATAAGCAAAGTCCCTGCGGCAGGAAGGACCATACATGTTCAAAAACAGGAGAGGCCAGAAAAATTGGAGGAAAGTGAGCAAGAGGACATGTAGTATAAGTTGAGGCTGGAGATAAAGGAAGGGGCCACACTATACACGAGTTTATAGTGATCCTAAAGAGTTTTGTTGGCTTGATGTGGTGGCTCATGTCTGCAATCCCAACACTTTGGGAGGTCAAGGTTGGAGGATCACTTGAAGACAGGAGTTCAAGACCAGTCTGGGCAGCATAACAAGATGATGCCACTAAAATCAATCAATCAATCAATCAATCAATCAGCAGCCAGGTATGGTGGTATTCTCTACTGGAGAAGCTAAGGCAGAAGGATCACTTGAGCACAGGAGTTCAAGGTTACAGTGAGCTACAATCACGCAGCACTCCAAGTTGGGTGACGGAAAGAGACCTCTAAAATAAATACATTAATTAAAACAAAGAGCTTTGTTTTCATCTAAGGAGCCACTCAACATTTTAAGCAGAGGAGCAACATGATAAGATATGCATTTTGAAAACATATTTTTGGTTGCATCATAGAGAACTGATTGGAAGGAGATGTGGCAAATTAGGGGAGACCAATCAGGAGGCTAGTGCAGGACTTCAGCAATAAAGGATTACAGCTTACAGTAGGTAGAGGAAGTGAAGATGAAGAGAAGTAGGCTGATTTTAGATAAGTTTAGGAGGTCAAATCCACAAAGTTAGGGAACAAATTGAATATTGAAGGTGAGGGAGAGGGAAATGTCTAAGATGATTCTTAGAATTCTAACTTGAGCAACTGGATGAATAGTGGTGTCATTCACCGAGAAACAATAAAAAAGAAACATGTTTGGGGAGGGAATATTATAAATTTGGTTTTGGATGACTTGAGTTTAAGGTGCCTTATAGGCAAGGCCAAGTAAACAATTGGATATGTGGATTCCTTTCTTTTTCTTTTCTTCTTCTTTTTTTTTTTTTTTTTTCTTGAGACAGAGTCTCACCCTGTCTCCCAGGCTGGAGTGCAGTGGCGTGATCTTAGCTCACTGTAACCTCCACCTCCTGGGTTCAAGGGATTCTCCTGCCTCAGCCTCCTAAGTAGCTTGGATTAAAGGTGCTGGCCATCATGCCTGGCTAATTTTTGTATTTTTAGTAGATACAGGATTTCACCATGTTGGCCAGGCTGGTCTTGAACTCCTGACCTCAAGTGATCCACCCGCCTTGGCCTCCCAATATGTTAGGATTACAGGCGTGAGCCACTGCACCTGGCCAATAATTGGATATGTGCATTTCTGAGAAGCTGTACGCTCACTATGGAGGACCTAAACCTCATAGAGCAGCAATTGCTTTCTGGAGACCTCGACTGTTGTTTTACTCTATACATACACACTTTTCTGAGCCTCAACTTGGGCCTCTCTTCAAACAGTATTTTAGAATTAAGTGAGACTTATTTAGTTTGGAGCCAAGCATTGTTTTATCTTTTGTCCAAGCAACTCTCCTGAATCCTCCGTCTAATTCTTATTGAATTAATTCACCATCTCTACAATAGTGACAACTGGCTCATTTAATATACAGATCACCAATGTAACAGTGGTAGTTTCAAGTTGTCACTTACATTCCCTCAATAACAACAATAAGGGCAAACAGTTATTGATCACTTAATATGAGATGCATCTTGGGGTAGGCTCTGGAGATTCCAAAATAAATTAAGACCTGGCCACTGTCTGCAAAAGACTCATAGTCTACTGATCAACTTGGCAACTTACTTCTGTCTCATAGTACATAATTTAGCAATAGTTTTCTAAATTGAAGGATAATGACATGTGCTGAGCATAACACCTGTTATGTGTCAAATATAAAATGGGTTATAAGGTTCAAGATGTGTTTATGCAAGGAAGGCAGTACGAGGTAGTGGTTAATAGTTTAGACTTTGGAGTTGGACTGCCTGGATTCCAATCCTGGCTCTGTGATGCTGAGTAAATTTTTTAACCACTCTGTGTTTTAGTCTTTTCCCCTGTAAATTGAGGCTAATTGCAGTACTTATGTGTATTAGTTTGCTAGGGCTAACATAACAAAGTACCACAACTGATTGGCTTAAACAACAGACATTTATTGTCTCATGTTTGAAAGGTTAGAAGTCCAAAATCGGCTAGGTGCAGTGGCTCATACCTGCAATCCTAGCACTTTGGGAGGCCAAGGTGAGCAGGTCACCTGAGGTCAGGAGTTTGAGACCAGCCTGGCCAACATGGCGAAACCCTGTCGCCATGTTGTATATTTTGTATAATAATATACAATAATATTATTATATAATATAATATATTATATAATAATATAATAATACAAAATTAGCCAGGCATAGTAGTGCACACCTGTAATCCCAGCTACTTGGGAGGCCGAGGCAAGAGAATCACTTGAACCCAAGAGGCGGAGGTTGTAGTGCGCTGAGATTATACCACTGTACTCCAACCTGGGCAACAGAGTGAGACCTTGTCTTTTTTTTTTTTTTTTTTTTTTTTGAGACGGAGTCTCGCTCTGTCGCCCAGGCTGGAGTGCAGTGGCGCGATCTCGGCTCACTGCAAGCTCCGCCTCCCGGGTTCACGCCATTCTCCTGCCTCAGCCTCCCGAGTAGCTGGGACTACAGGCGCCCACAACCGCGCCCGGCTAATTTTTTGTATTTTTATTTATTTATTTATTTATTTATTTATTTTTTTTTGAGACGGAGTCTCACGCTGTTGCCCAGGCTGGAGTGCAGTGGCGCGATCTCGGCTCACTGCAAGCTCCGCCTCCTGGGTTCACGCCATTCTCCTGCCTCAGCCTCCTGAGTAGCTAGGACTACAGGCGCCCGCCACCGCGCCCGGCTAATTTTTTGTATTTTTAGTAGAGACGGGGTTTCACTGTGGTCTCGATCTCCTGACCTTGTGATCCGCCCGCCTCGGCCTCCCAAAGTGCTGGGATTACAGGCGTGAGCCACCGCGCCCGGCCAATTTTTTGTATTTTTAGTAGAGACGGGGTTTCACCGTGGTCTCGATCTCCTGACCTTGTGATCCGCCCGCCTCGGCCTCCCAAAGTGCTGGGATTACAGGCGTGAGCCACCGCGCCCGGCGAGACCTTGTCTTAAAAAAAAAAACTTCTTGTCCAAACCCCTCATGTTATGGCTAACCATAAAAGTGTTGCTCTCTTTTTTTTTTTTTTTTTTTTTTGAGACGGAGTCTCGCTGTGTCTCCCAGGCTGGAGTGCAGTGGCGTGATCTCGGCTCACTGCAAGCTCCGCCTCCCGGGTTCACGCCATTCTCCCGCCTCAGCCTCCCAAGTAGCTGAGACTACAGGCGCCTGCCACCACGCCCGGCTAGTTTTTTGTATTTTTAGTAGAGACGGGGTTTCACCATTTTAGCCAGGATAGTCTCGATCTCCTGACCTCGTGATCCACCCGCCTCGGCCTCCCAAAGTGCTGGGATTACAGGCTTGAGCCACCGCGCCCGGCCTGCTCTCTTTTTTTTAAAAAGTAAATGACTCAATTATTTTCAGATTTCTCTGTATATCAGACAGTTTTTTAAAATAAATGTCAAGTTTTATTAGAAACAAACAAACAAACAAACAAAAAAAGTCCCAAGTTAAGGCATTGGCAGCACTGGTTCCTATTAAGGTTTGTAAGGGATGGATCTATTCCAGTCTTTCTCCTTGGCTTGTAGATGGCCATGTTCTTCTTATACTTATTCACATCATCTCTTTAAGCATGTATCTGTGTTCAAACTCCCCCTTTTCATAAGGATACCAGTCATATTGGATTGACTGAGGTCATTTATCCACCCTCATGACCTTGTTTTAACTTAATTACATCTGTGATAGCCCTATTTCAAAATAAGGTCACATTCTGAAATACTGGGCATTAGGACTTCATCATATGAATTTGAGGCAGGGGTGTGACACAAATCAGTTCATAACATTATGTCATAGAATTGCTGTGAAGTTTTAAAGAGATAATCCACAAAGTACTTAAAACAGTGACAGGGACAGGAGGCAGAGAAATTCTAGGGAGAAAAAGCTGGGGTCCCTGGCAAGGGCCCCACCCTCAAGATTGAAAAATCGGCCCAAACTGAGAACTTTATATCCTCGCTTTCCCACTCAAATGTTGCCTTTTCCAAAACCACATCTGGCCCCCCTCATCCCCCATCCTGTACCCATAAAAACTCCAGGCTTCACTGGCAAAGAGCAGAGAAGGGGAGAAGAGAAGAAGCAACTGAACATCAAAGAGAAGCAGTTTGACTTCAGAGGGATGGCTTCATGGCAGGACTTCAGAGAAGAGTCCAGCTGGAGATGGCTGGACTTCAGGGGAAGCATACCCTCCTGCTCCATCCTCTTCTAGCTCCCCTTCCTGCCGAGAGCCACTTCCATCAGCAATAAAATCCCCTGAATTTACTATCCTTCAATTGGTTTGCATGACCTGATTTTTCCTGGATGCCAGGCAAAAGTTTAGGATACAGAAGCCTATCACACTGATCCTGTGCCCTTGTGAAAAGGCAGAGGGTCCACTGAGCCGTTAAGCACTTAAGCCATCTGCAGAGGGCAAAGCTAAAAGAGTGCTGACTGTAACACTCCTTCTGGGGCTTCTGGGGTCACAGGTAACCCCAACCAGACATTGTCTTAATATTAACTATTAAGCTGTATGTTACCTAATTTTATGCTTACATCTATGACCCATATGAAATAGCTCATTTTAGGCCAGGTGCGGTGGCTCATGCCTATTATCCCAGCAGTTGGAGAGGCCAAGGCGGGTGGATCATCTGAGGTCAGGAGTTTGAGACCAGCCTGGCCAACATGGTGAAACCCCATCTCTACTAAAAATACAAAAAATTAGTCAGGCATGGTGGTGGGTGTCTGTAATCCCAGCTATTCGGGAGGCTGAGGCAGGATAATTGCTTGAACCCGGGAGGCAGAGGTTGCAGTGAGCTGAGATGACGCCATTGCACTCCAGCCTGGGCAACAAGAGTGAAACTGTCTCAGAAAAAAAAAAAAAAAAGAAAAAGAAAAGAAAGAAAATAAATAAGTCATTTTAAAAGATGAGAACATGAGACTCAACATCATACAACTAGTAACGATATACTATTCCAATATAGCTCTGACTAATCCCAAAGCTGATGCATGTTTCACTATACCATAAAGCATTGTCAGGTGACATAAAGCATCACCAGGTGATTACTAACTAGGTTACTGTCTATTTGAAACTGACTGCCAGAGAAATATTTTCAGATATGGTCAATTATTTCATGCGTCAGTGCCAGGATCTTACTGTCTTCAGGACTCTGATTAGCAAAAGCAATTGATCACATATATCCTTTATCAATCTAATATAACACCACCTCTAGGCCACCTAGGCTAACAACAATGTCATTAAGAACAAAAGACCTACTCATGCTGAGAGGTGGAGCAAGATGGCAGAATAGAAAGATCCACTAATCGTCTCACTTCTCCCTGCAAGGACACCAAGTTAACTATCTACACAGACAAAAACACCATCATACGGAGCAAAAATCAACTGAGCAGTTACAGTACCTGGTTTTAACTTCCTATCCTTGAAAGAAACACTGAAGAGATAGAAAAAGCAGCCCTGAGTTGTCAGTGCCACACCTCCCTCAATACGCAGCAATGGTGGTCTCTGGGCATTGTGAGAGGGGAAACACAGCAATTTGAGGCATCAAACTCAGTGGGGTCCTGTTAGAGCAGAAATAAAAACCAGACCAAACTCAGCTGACACCCATACACAGGAGGAGCATTTAAACCAGCCCTAGCCAGAGAAGAATTGCCAATCCCAGCAGTTCGAACATGAGTTCCCACAAACCTCATCACTGAGGGCCAAAGTGCTCTAGGTTTCTAAGTAAACTTGAAAGGCAGTCTAGGCCACAAGGACTGCAACACTTATGTGAATCCTAGAGTTGAAATAAGCCTAGAGACAGTGGATTGTGGGGGCACACGACATACTGAAACACCAGCTGGGACAGCCAAGGGAGTGTAAGCATCACCCTACCTGAAACACCAGGCTACGCAGTTCTCAGCTACAAAAGAAACCCCTTCCTTTCAATTGAGGAGAGGAGAGAGAAGAGTGGAGTGGACTTTGTCTTGCGTCTAGGATACCAGCTTAACCACAGCAAGATGGGACACTGGTCAGAGTTGTGACACCCCCGTTCCAGGTCCTAGACTCCAGACAACATTTCTAGACACACCCTGGGCCAGAAGGGAACCCATTGCCTTGAAGAAAAGGACCCAGGCCTAGCAGCATTTATCACTTGCTAAATGAAATACCCTTGGGCCCTGAATGACCAGCAGCAATACTCAGGTACTACACTGAGGGCCTTGGGTAAGCCTGAGATTTGCTAGATTCAGGTGAGACTCAGCACATTACCAGCTGTGGTGGCCTCAGGGCAAAACTCCTTCTGCTTGAGAGAAGCAAAGGGGACTTTGTCTTGTACCTTAGGTACCAGCATGGCCACAGAGAGACAGAGCACCAAGTGGGCTCTTGGGGACCTCAATTCTAAAATGTGACTGCTGGTTGATATTTCTGGACCTGCCCTGGTCAGAGCGGAGCCCACTGTCCTAAAGGATGAGTCCTAGGCCAGGCAGTATTCATGAAAAGCTGACTTAAGGGGACTTTGGCCTTAAGGGAACATCAGAGTTAGTCTTGCAGTACTCCTCATGGCCTGGGGAGACCGTGGCTATAGGGTGAGGCACTTTTGCCTTTGGAAAGGGAAGGAAAGACTGGGAAGGACTGCATCTTGTGGTTTGAGTGTGAGCTCAGTTGGAATACAACAGAACACCAGGTAGAATTCAAAGGTTTTTTACTCTAGCCCCTGACTCCTTAACGGAACTTCTGGATCAACCCGGGGCCTGGGGACTTCACTTCCCTGAAGGAAAGGACACATGCCTGGCTGGCTTTGCAACCTGCTAACTGTAGAGCCCTAGGGCCTTGAGCAAACATAGACAGTAGCCATGGAGTGGTTACAGCAGGCCTTGGGCAAGACCCAGTGCTGTACTAGCTTCGGGTCTGACCCAGTATATTCATAGTGATGGCAGTCACAGAGGTTCTCATGTCACTCCACTCCCAGCTTTAGGTGGCTCAGAAGAGACAGAGAGACTCTGTACGTTTGGGAGAAAGTAAGGGAAGAGAATAAGAGTCTTTGCCTGGTAACCCATAAAATTCTTCTGGATCTTGTCCAAGACCATCAAGGCTTACCTCTACAAGTCTGCAAGAATCACAGTGTTACTGGGTCTGGGGTGCCCCCTAAAGCAGATAGAGCTTAGATTACAACATCCAAGTCTTTTCAAATATATGGAAAGCCTTCCCAAATAGGATGGCTACAAATAAGTACAGGCAGTGGAGGCTACAATAAATACCTAACTCTTCAATGCATAGACACCGAAGAATATCTACACCAGACAGGGAAAACTTAACCTCTCCAAATGAACTAAATAAGGCACCAGAGACCAATTCTGGAGAAACAGAGATATGCGACCTTTCAGACAGATAATTCAAAATAGCTGTGTTGAGGAAACTCAAAGGAATTCAAATACCACAGAGAAGGATTTCATAATTCTATCAGAAAAATTTAACAAACAGATGGAAATAATTAAAAAGAATCAAGTAGAAATTCTGGAGCTGAAAAATGCAATTGGCATGCTGAAGAATCCATCAGAGACTTTTAATTGCAAAATTCATCAAACAGAAGAAAGAATTAGTGAACTTGAAGACAGACTACTTGAAAATATACAGAGGAGATAAAAGTAAAAAAAAAAAATTAAAAATGAAGCATGCCTACAGGATCTAAAAAATAGTGTCAAAAGGGCAAATCTAAGAGTAATTGACCCTAAAGAGGAGGTAGAGAAAGAGATAGGCATAGAAAGTTTATTCAAAGGGATAATAACAGAGAACTTCCTAAACCTAGAGAAAGATATCAATATCCAAGTACAAGTAGGTTATAGAACACCAAGCAGATTTAACCCAAAGAAGACTACCTCAAGGCATTTAAAAATCAAACTCCCAAAGGTTAAGGATAAAGAAAGAATCATGAAAGTAGCAAGATAAGATAAACAAATGACATATAATAGAGCTGCAATTCCTCTGGTAGAAGACTTTTCAGCGGAAACCTTAAAGGCCAGGAGAGAGTGGCATGAAATATTTAAGGTGTTAAAGAAAAAAAAACTTATCCCAGAATAGCATATCTAGTGAAAGTATCTTTCAGACACGAAGAAAAAATAAATACTTTCCTAGAAAAAAGCTGAACAATTTCATGAATAGCAGATCTGTCCTGCAAGAAATGCCAGAAAGCATTTCAATAAAAAAGAAAAGGACATAAATGAGCAATAAATAATCGCTTGAATGTACAAAACTCACTGGTAATAGTAGATACACAGAAAAATATAGAGTATTATAACACTGTAAGTGTGGTGTGCAAACTACTTTTACCTTAAGTAGAAAGAATAAACAATGAACCAATAAAAAATAAAAACTACAACAACTTTTCAAGACATAGTCATTAAATAAGTTAAATAAGTTTCTACAAATAGAAACTATAAAAAATTAAAAAGCAGGAGGACAAACTTAAAACATACAGTTTTTGTTAGTTTTATTTATGCTTGTTTGTTTGTTTATGGAAACAGTGTTAAACTGTTATTGGGTTAAAATGATAGATTATAAGATAGTATTTGCAAGCCTCATGGTAACCACAAACCAACCAATATACAATGAATCACAAAAAAAGCAATAAACAAAATCATATAACCAGAGAAAATCACATTTACTAGATAAAGACAGGAAGGAAAGAAAGAAGGTAGAGAAGACAACAAAAACAAAAACAAAACAGAAAACAAATAACAAAATGGCAGTGTAAGTCCTTATTTACTAATTTTTTTTCTTTTTGGAGATGGAATCTCACTCTGTCACCCAGGCTGGAGTGCAGTTGTATGATCTCAGCTCACCACAACCTCTGCCTCATGGGTTCAAGCAATTGAACCTCAGTCTCCCGAGGAGCTGAGAATACAGGCACTCACCACCATGCCCGGCTAAAGTCCTTATTTATGAATAATAACGTTGAATGTAAATGGACTAAACTCTCCAACCAAAAGACACACTGGCTCAATGAATGAAAAAACAAGACCCGTGGATCTCTTGACTACAAGAAACACACATCATCTATAAAGATACACAGAGACTGAAAATTAAAAAATGTGAAAAGCTATTCCATGTCAATGGAAACCAAAAAAAGAGCAGGAGTAACTATACTAATATCAGACAAAATAGATTTCAAGACAAAAACTATAAGAGACAAAGAATGTAAGTATATAATGATAAAGGGGTCAATTCAGCAAGAGGATATAACAATTTTAAGTACATATGCACCCAACATGACAGCAAACGGATATATAAAGAAAATATTAGAGCTAAAAAGACAGATCCCAATGCAATCATAGCTGGAGACTTCAACACTCCCCTTTCAGCATTAGCCAGATCTTCTAGACAGAAAATCAACAAGGAAACATCAGACTTAATCTGCATGGCAGACCACATGGATCTAATAGATACTTACAGAACATTTTATTCAAGAGCTGCATAATACACATTTTTATTCTTTAGCACGTGGACAATTTTCAAGGATAGACTATATGTTAGATCACATACAAGTCTTAATTTCTTAAAAAATTAAAATAATATCAAGTATTTTCTCTGAACAGAATGGAATGAATGTAGAAATTACTGAAAAGAGGAATTTTGGAACTATGCAAATACATGAAAATTAAAGAATATGCTCCTCAATGATCAGTGAATCAATGAAAAAATTAAAATTGAAAAATTTCTTGGAACAAATGATAATGGAAACACAACATACCAAAACCTATGGGATACAGCAAAAACAGTAATAATAGGGAAGTTTACAGCTATAAGTGCTCACATCAAAAAACAAGCAAACCTTCAAATAAACAATCTAATAGTGGATCTTAAAGAACTAGAAAAGCAAGAGCAAACCAAACCAGAATTTAGTAGAAGAAAAAAAATAAGGATTACAGCAGAAATAAATTAAAATTAAAGTATAAAAAAGCAGTGAAACAAAAAGGTAGTTTTTTAAAAAGTTAAACAAAATTGACAAACCTTTAGCCAGACTAGGAAAAAAAGAAAGAAGATCCAAATAAATAAAATCAGAAATGAAAAAGGAGACATTGGAACTGATACTGCAGAAATTCTAAGGATCATTAGTGGCTAATATGAGCAAATATATGCCAATACATTGGAAAGTCTGGAAGAAATGGACAAATCCCTAGACACACACAAACTACCAAGATTGAACCAGAAAGAAATCTGATATAGTTTAGCTGTGTCTTTACTCAAATCTCACTTTGAATTGTAATAATCCCCATGTGTCAACAGCAGGGCTAGGTGGAGATAATTGAATTATGGGGACAGTTTCCCCCATACTGTTCTTGTGATAGTGAATAACTCTCCTAAGATCTGATGGTTTTATAAATGGGAGTTCCACTGCACAAGCTCTCTTGCCTACCACGATGTAAGATGTGACTTTGCTCCTCATTCACTTTCTGCCATGATTGTGAGGCCTCCCCAGCCATGTGGAACTGCGAGTCAATTAAACTTCTTTTCTTTATAAATTAACCAGTCTTGGGTATGTCTTTGTAAGCAGCATGAGAACAGACTAATACAGTAAATTGGTATTGGTAGAGTGGGGTGTGGCTGTAAAGGTACCCAAAGTGTGGAAGCAACTTTGGAACTGGATAACAAGCAGAGGTTGCAACAGTTTGGAGGAATCAGAAGACAGCAAAATGTGGGAAAGTTTGAAACTTCCTAGAGACTTGTTAAATGGCTTTGACCAAAATGCTGAGAGTGATATGGGCAATAAAGTCCAAGCCCAGTTGGTCTCAGATGGAGATGAGAACTAGAGCAAAGGTGACTCTCGTTATGCTTTAGCAAAGAGACTAGTGGCATTCTGCCCTTGTCCTAGAGATCTGTGGAACTTTGAAATTGAGAAAGATGATTTAGGGCATCTGGTAGTAGAAATTTCTAAGCAGCAAAGTGTTCAAGATGTGACTTGGGTACTGTTAAAAGCATTAAGTTTTATGTATTCACAAAGAAATGGTTTGGAATTTGAATTTATGTTTAAGAGGGAAGCAGAGTATAAAATTTTGAAAAATTTGCAGCCTGATACGCAATAAAAAAGAAAAACCCATTTTCTGAGAAGAAAATCAAGCCAGCTGCAGAAACTTGCACAAGTAACAAGAAACCAAATGTTAATCGCCAAGACAATGGGGAAAATGTCTCCAGAGCATGTCAGAGGTCTTCAGAGCAGCTCCTTCTATCATAGGCCTGGAGGCCTAAAGGGAAAAAAAATAATTTCATGGGCTGGGCCCAGGGCCTTGCTGCTTTGTGCAGTCTTGGGACTTGATGAATTGTGTCCTAGCCATGGCTAAAAGGGGCCAACATCTATGTTGAGCTCTAGCTCAGGATGTTGCCTCAGAGGGTTCAAGCCCCAAGTCTTGGCAGCTTCCATGTGGTTTTGGGCCTGTGGGTGCACAGTAATCAAGAGTTTGGGAACCTCTGCCTAGATTTAAGAGGATGTATGTAAATGCTTGGATGTCCAGGCAGAAGTTTGCTGCAGGAATACAGCCATCACGCAACTCTGCTAGGGCAGTGTAGAAGGGAAATGTGGGGTTGGGGCCCCCACACAGAGTCCCAACTGGAGCACTGTCTAGTGGAGCTGTGACAAGAGAGTCACCGTCCTCCAGACACCAGAATGGTAAATTCACCAACAGCTTGCACCATGCACCTGGAAAAGCTGTAGGCACAATGCCAGTCCATGAAAGCAGCCAGGAGGGAGGCTGTACCCTAAGAAGTCACAGAGGCAGGGATGCCCAAGGCAATGAGAGTCCACCTCTTGCATCAGCATAACCCGGATGTGAGACATGGAATCAAAGGAGATCATTCTGGAGCTTTAATATTTGGCTGCCCCATTGGATTTTGGACTTTCATGAGGTCTGTAGCCCATCTGTTTTGGCAAATTTCTCCCATTTGGAATAGGTGTATTTATCCAACGCCTGTACTCCCATTGTATCTAGGAAGTAAATAACTAGCTTTTGATTTTACAGGCTCATAGGCGGAAGGGACTTGCCTTGTCTCAGATGAGACTTTGGACTGTGGACTTTTGAGTTAATACTAAAATGATTTAAGACTTTGGGGGACTGTTGTGAAGGCATGATTGGTTTTGAAATATGAGGACATGAGGTGTGAAAGGAACCAGGGGTGGGATGGTATGGTTTGGCTGTGTCCCCACCCAAACTCACCTCAAATTGTAATAATCCCCATGTGTCAAGGGAAGGGCTAGGTGGAGATAATTGAATCATAGGGTGGTTTCCCCTATACTGTTCTCATGGTAGTAATTAAGTCTCATGAGATCTGATGGTTTTATAAGTGGGAGCTCCCCTGCATAAGCTCACTTGCCTGCTGTTATGTAAGACGTGACCTTGCTCCTCATTAGCCTTCTGCCATGATTGTGAGGCCTCCCCAGCCATGTGGAACTGTGAGTCAATTAAACCTCTTTCCTTTATTAGTTATCCAGTCATGGGTATGTCTTTATTAGCAGCCTGAAAACAGACTAATACAAAATCCAAAACCCAAACAAACAAATAATAAGTCATGAGATGGAAGCTGTATTAAAAAGTCTCCCAGTAAAGAAAATCCTGGGACCCAATGGCTTCACTGGTGAATTCTACCAAACATTTAAAGAAGATCTAACATCAACCCTACTCAAATTATTCAGAAAAAATGGGCGAAAAGGGAATACTTTGAAATTCATTCCACAAGGCTAGTATTGCTCTGATTCCAAAACCAGACAAAGACACATAAAAAAATTACAGGCCAATATCTCTAATGAGTATTGATGCAAAAATCCTCAACAAACTATGAGCAAACCAAATTCAACAATACATTAGAAAGACCATTCACCAGGACCAAGTGCAATCCCTAGGATGCAATGATGGTGAAATGTGTGCAAATCAATCAATATGATACATAATATCAACAGAATGAAGGATAGAAATGTATTAAAATGAGTATTATGACAGACATTAACTGTGTTCAGATTTTATTAAGCTAGCTAGTTTCTATTTAATATTTAAATCTTCCCATAATGAATGCAGCGATGAACTGTAAAAATCAAGATAAAATAAGGAAATCATTAATAGGGTCAAAGCTTTTATTATTGCTATTATGTATAAGCTGAGAAATGGTTGCTTCTTAAGAAAAAATACATCCAATATTAAAATATATCCCTTGTTATACTTAGGGCAAGTTATAAACCTCATTTTTTTTTGAAGGGAGAATTGTTCCAGTGAATCATTTATTTCCATTGAACCCCAGACATAACAAGCAGTCTAGTATCTAAATTTTATTAGTTGATTGTTACCATCACACTAATAGACAATCTCCATATTCCACAGAATAAAACTGTAATATCTGTATGTCATTTTCCATCTTGATTTCTCTGCTCAGCTTCTAAAATTAGAACGAAGGTGGGGAAGGATGGGATTAACACAGATTCAGTAAAGTATGTCACACATACTCTCCCCCAACCCCGTCCCCAAGCGGTAGGTTACCCTTAAAATGAAACAGATCAGTGGTCTCCATTTAGAATCAAACTGTTGTTATCTAGAGACAATTTAATGTCATACTATGGAGATTAAGCTTAACTTTGTATTTTGCTGGGCAACTTACATTGGAACTTTCATAGGACAACAGAAGGTCTGACAGAGGAACTTAAAAAAATGAAGGAGAAAAACCATATGATTATGTCAATTGATGTTGAAAAAGCATTTAACAAAATTCAACATCCCTTCATGATAAAAAAAAAAAACCCTAATAAAACTGGGGAAACAAGTAACATACCTCAACACAATAAAAGCCATATATGACAGACCCACAGCTAGTATCATACTCAATGAGAAAACAGTGAAAACCTTTTCTTGAAGATCCATAACACAACAAGGAGGCCCATTGTCAATGCTGTTCTTAAACCTAGTACTGGAAGACCTATCTAGAGCAATCAGACAAGAGCAGAATATAAAGAGCATCCAAATTGTAAAGGAAGAAATCAAATTATTCTTGTTTGCTGATGATACGATCATATATTTGGAAAAGCCTAAAAACTCCACAAAAAACTATTAGAACTGACAAACCAATTCCGTAAAGTTGCAGTATACTAAATCAACATACAAAAATCAGTAGATTTCTATATGCCAACAGTGAACAGTCTGAAAAATATTTAAAAGTAATCCCATTTACAATGGCCACACATGCAATTATATATCTAGGAATTAACTTAACCACAGAAGTGGCAGATATCTATTATAAAAACTATAAAACACTGATGAAAGAAGTTTAAGAGAACACTAAAGATTGGAAAAATATTCTATGTTCAAAATTGGAAGAATTGACTATGTTAAAATGTCCACATTACCTAAAGCAATCTACAGATTCAACTCAATTCCTATTAAAATACCAAAGACTTTCTCCATGGAACTAGAAAAAAGCTATTCTAAAACGTATATGGAACCACAAAAAAAAAAAAAAAAAAAAAAAAGCAGAATAGCCAAAGCTATCCTAACCAAAAACAACAAAACCGAAGAAATCCCATTGCCTGACTTCAAATTATGCGAAATCTACAGTAACCAAAACAGCATGGTACTGGCATGAAAAGACACATAGACGAGTGGAACAGAATAGAAAACCCAGAAATAAATCCACACATCTACAATGAAGTCATTTTTTACAAAGGTGCCAATAACATACATTGGGGAATGGACTGTCTCTTCAATAAATGGTGCTGGGAAAATTGGATATCCATATGCAAAAGAATGAAACCGGACCCCTTTCTCTCACCATATATAAAAGTCAAATAAAAATGGATTAAAGACTTGAATCGAACATTTTAAACCATGAAACTACTACGAGAAGACATTGGGGAAAATATCCAAGACTTTGGCCTTGGCAAAAATTTCTTGAGCAATATTCCACAAGCACAAGTAACCAAAGCAAAAATGGACAAATGGGATCACATGAAGTTAGAAAGCTTCTGCACAGCAAAGGATACAATCAACAAAGTGAAGAAACGACCCACAGAGTGGGAGAAAATCTTTGCAAACTACCTTTCTGGCAAAGGCTTAATAACCAGAAGGTATATGGAGCTCAAATAACAATATAGGGAAAAATCTTATAATTCAATAAAAAAAGATCAAAACATTTAAATAGACATTTCTCAAAAGAAGACATACAAATAGCAAACAGGAATATGAAAAGGTGCTCAACATCATTGATCATTAGAGAAATATAAATCAAAACGACAATGAAATATCATCCACTCCAGTTAAAAATAGCTTTTATCCAAAAGACAGACAATAACAAAGGTTGGCAAGGACACAGAGAAAAGGGAACACTTGTACATTTTGGGTGGGGGTGTAACTTAGTACAACCATTATGAAGAACAGTTTGGAGGTTCCTCCAAATCTAAAAATAGAGCTACCATAAGATCCAGCAATCCTACTGCTGGGTATATACCCAAAAGAAAGGAAATCAGTATATCAAAGAGATATCTGAACCTCTATGTTTGTTCCAGCACTGTTTATGATAGCTAAGATTTGGAAGGGACCTAAGACCCCATCAACAGATAAACGGATAAAGAAAATGTGGTAAATATAAAAATGAAATATTATTCAGACACAAAAAGAATGATATTCAGTCATTTGCAACAATATGGATGGAACTGGAGATCATTCTGTTATAAGCCAGGCACAGAAAGGCAAACATTACATGTTCTCACTTATTTGTGGGATCTAAAAATAAAAACAATGAAACTCATAGACAAAGAGAGTAGAAGGATAGTTTCCAGAGGCTGGGGAGGATAATGGAGTGCAGGTGGCGAGTTGAGGATGGTTAATGGTACAAAAAAAATGGTTAGAAAGAGGAAATAAGACCTACTATTTGATAGCACAACAGGGTGACCATAGTTAACAATAGCTTAATTGTACATGTAGAAATAACAAAGAGTGTAATTGGATTGTTTGTAACTGAAAGGATAAATGCTTGAGAGAATGGATACCTAATTCTCCATAATGTGCTTCTTTCACAGTGCATGCCTGTACGAAAACATTTCATATACCTCATAAATATACACACCTACTATGTACCCACAAAAATAAAAAAACAAAACAGAACAAGAAAACAAACAAAAAACCCAACAAACAAACAAATCAAAAAGACAAATCAAAAGACTTAGTCATGCAATGTGAAAAAAAAAGGTAGGGCCTCAAAAGTCAGTTTGTAGCTCTTCTTTCTCATAAATACCCAACAGTTCACCTGGAGGACTACTGGACAGTACCACCTTTCTTCATACTCACTCTCTGGGAGTCGATACTCTTCTCCAGGAGGCTCAGATACTTGCAAGACAAGTCTTAATGGGCTTGGCAATGAGGGAGAAGTTGTTGACATACTTTCTGAATCCCAAGAAAGTCCTGAATTCTTAATATTGGTAAGACATCCACAGATCTCCATGATCAGTTTTCATGGCTCCATTCTGTTCCACTTGATAAATGAAATAACTCATGTATTTTATTTAAGTCCAGGAAAACAAGAATTTGTTGAAAACTGACTTAGGGCCAGCCATACTTAGGCTACTGAGTTTTTGATGAGCCTCTATTAATGTAATTTTAATTTATGGCTGCACATTATTGAGGTATGACTGACATGTAAAAACTGTACATATTTAATGTATACAACTAAATGAGTCTGAGGATAAGTATATATCCATGAAACCATCACAACCATCAAGGCCATAGACAAATCCATCACCTCCCAGTTTCCTTCTGTATTTTTCATTATAATAATTCTTTCTTGTGAGATCACGTAATATAAGAACTATTCTCTTACCAAATTTTAACTATACAATAAAATACTGATAAGTATAAGCACTATGCTGTATGGCAGATCTCCAGGACTTAATTGCCTTGCATAATTGAAACTTTGTATCCTTTGATGATCATCTCCTTATTTACCCCTGCCAACCCCTAACAACTACCATGTTTTTGTGTGTGAGTTTGCCTGTTTTAGATTCTTCATATAAGTGTGATCATATAGTGTTTGTTTTTCTTTGCCTGGCTCATTTAACATAGCATCATATCCTTCAGCTCCATCCATGTTGTCATAAATGGCAGAATTTACTTCTTTTTAAAGGGTGAATAATATTTCACTGTATGTATATGTCACATTTTCTTTATTCATTCATGTGCCAATGGACATTTAGGTTGTTTTCTTGTCTTGGCTATTGTGAATAATGTTGCAATGGACATTGAAATACAAATACTCTTTGAGATCCTGATTTCAATTTCTTTGGCTAAATACCTAGAAGTGGGATTGCTAAATCGTATGGTAGTTTTATTTTTAATTTTTTGAGAAAACATCACACTGTTTCCCATAATGGCTGTAACAACTTACACTCTCATCAAAACTGTACAGTAATTCTTCCTTCTCCACAATGCTAACCAACATGTGTCATCTTTTATTTTTTAAAAAATAATAGCCATCCTGACAGATGTGATGTAATGATGTTATTGTGATTTTGATTTGCATTTCTCTAATGATTAATAATGCTGAGTGCCTTTCATATACCTTTTGACTATTTGTATGTTTTCTTTGGAAAAAATGTCTATTCAGGTCCTTTCTGCCTTTTTAAAGTGGGTTATTATTAATTTTTTTCCTGTTGAGTTGTAGTCATTCCTTATATATTTGATTATTAACACATGTATCAGATATATGGTTGTCAAATATTTTTTCCCATTCCATAAGATGGCTTTTTGTTTTTTTTTTGTTTGTTTGTTTCCTTTGCTGCTCAGAGGTGTTTTAGTTTGATGTAGTTCACTTGTTTTTTTCGCTTGTGTTCTTGGTTTTACATCCATAAAATCATTGCCAAGACCAATGTGAATGAAATTTTCCCTATTGATTTCTTCTAGGATTTTTATGGATTCTGGTCTTACATTTAAGTCTTTATTCCACGCAAGCTAATTTTTGTATGTCATTTGAGATAAAGGCCCAATTTCACTTTTCTGCATGTGAATGTCCAATTTTCCCAAAACCATTTAATATTATTTTTAATTTAAAATATTTACTTATATATTTATGTGTTTTATATTCAATTTTTTGTAGATGTTTTAGACTCATTGGGTCACCATGTTTTATAATTTTTAAGTTTTAGCTTTTGTGAGTACACACAAGGCGTATATGTTTATGAGTTAGAAGATACTTTTTTTTTATACTTTAAGTTCTAGGGTACATGTGCACAATGAGCAGTTTTGGTACATAGGTGTACGTGTGCCATGTTGGTTTGCTGAAGCCATCAACTCATCATTTACATTAGATATTTCTCCTAAGGCTATCTCTTCCCCAGCCCCAGCCCTCCCAACAAGCCCCAGTGTGTGATGTTCCCTGCCCTGTGTCCAAGTGATCTCATTGTTCAATCCCCATCTATGAGTGAGAACATGCGGTGTTTGGTTTTCTGCCCTTCTGATGGTTTGTTGAGAATGATGGTTACTAGCTTCATCCATGTCCCTGCAAAGGACATGAACTCATCCTTTTTTATGGCTGCATAGTATTCCATGGAGTATATGTGCCACATTTTCTTAATCCAGTCTATCATTGATGGACACTTGGGTTGGATTCAAGTCTTTGCTATTGTGAATAGTGCTGCAATAAACATACGTGTGCATGTGTCTTTATAGAAGCATGATTTATAATCTTTGGGTATATACCCAGTAAGGGAATTGCTGTGTCAAATAGTAATTCTAGTTCTAGATCCTTGGAAAATCACCACACTGTCTTCCACAATAATTGGACTAATCTATACTCTCCCCAACAGTGTAAAAGCATTCCGATTTCTCAACGTCCTCTCCAGCAACTCTTGTTTCCTGATTTTTTAATGATTGCCATTCTAACTGGTAGGACATGGTATTGGGGTTTTGATTTGCATTTCTGTGATGACCAGTGATGAGCACTTTTTCATGTGTCTGTAGGCTGCATATATGTCTTCTTTTGAGAAGTGTCTATTCATATCCTTTGCCCACTTTTTGATGGTTTTTTTTTTTTTTTTTTTTTTGTAAATTTGTTTGAGTTCTTTGTAGATTCTGGATATTAGCCCTTTGTTAGATGGGTAGATTGCAAAAACTTTCTCCCATTTTGTAGGTTGCCTGTTCACTCTGATGATAGTTTCTTTTGCTGTGCAGAAGCTCTTTAGTTTAATTAGATCCCATTTGTCTCTTTTAGTTTTCGTTGCCATTGCTTTGGGTGTTTTAGTCACGAAGCCCTTGCCAATGCCTATGTCCTGAATGGTATTGCCTAGGTTTTCTTCTAGGGTTTTTATGGCTTTAGGTCTAACATTTAAGTCTTTAATCCATCTTGAATTAATTTTTGTATAATGTGTAAGGAAGGGATCCAGTTTCACCTTTCTACATGTGGCTAGCCAGTTTTCCCAGCACCATTTATTAAACAGGGAATCCTTTCCCCATTTCTTGTTTTTGTCAGGATTGTCAAAGATCAGATGGTGGTAGATGTGTGGTGTTATTTCTGAGGCCTCTGTTCAGTTCCATTGGTTTATATCTGTTTTGGTACCAGTACCATGCTGTTTTGTTTACTGTAGGCTTGTAGTACAGTTTGAAGTCAGGTAGCGTGATGCCTCTAGCTTTGTTCTTTCGGCTTAGGATTGTGTTGGTAATGCAGGCACTTTTTTGGTTTCACATGAACTTTAAAGCAGTTTTTTTCCAAATCAATGAAGAAAGTCATTGGTAGCCTGATGGAAATGGCATTGAATCTATAAATTACTTTGGGCAGTATGGCTATTTTCACGATATTAATTCTTCCTATCCATGAGCATGGAATGTTCTTCCATTTGTTTGTGTCCTCTTTTATTTCATTTAGCAGTGGTTTGTAGTTCTCCTTGAAGAGGTCCTTCACATCCCTTGTAAGTTGGATTCCTAGGTATTTTATTCTCTTTGAAGCAATTGTGAATGGGAGTTCACTCATGATTTGGCTATCTGTCTGTTAATGCTGTATAGGAATGGATGTGATTTCTGCACATCATTTTTCTATCCTGAGGCTTTGCTGAACATGCTTATCAGCTAAAAGAGATTTTGGGTGAGAAGATGGAGTTCTCTAAACATACAATCATGTCATCTGCAAACAGGGACAATTTCACTTCTTCTCTTCCTAATTGAATGCCCTTTATTTCTTTGCCCTGCCTGATTGCCCTGGCCAGAACTTCCAACACTATGTTGAATAGGAGTGGTGAGAGAGGGCATCCCTCTCTTGTGCCAGTTTTCAAAGGGAATTTTTCCAGTTTTTGCCCATTCAGTATGATACTGGTTGTGGGTTTGTCATAAATAGCTCTTATTATTTTGACTTACATCCCATCAGCACCTAGTTTATTGAGAGTTTTTAGCATGAAGGACAGTTGAATTTTGTTGAAGGCCTTTTCTGCATCTATTGAGAGAATCGTGGTTTTTTTCTTTGGTTCTGTTTATGTGCTGGATTACGTTTATTGATTTGCATATGTTGAACCAGCCTTGCATCCCAGGGATAAAGCCAACTTGATCATGGTGGATAAGCTTTTTGATGTACTGCTGCATTCGGTTTGCCAGTATTTTATTGAGGCTTTTTGCACTGATGTTCATCAGGGATATTTGTTTAAAATTCTCTTTTTATGTTGTTGTTGTGTCTCTGCCAGGCTTTGGTATCAGGATGATGCTGGCCTCATAAAATGAGTTAGGGAGGATTCCCTCTTTTTCTGTTGATTGGAATAGTTTCAGAAGGAATGGTACCAACTCCTCTTTGTACCTCTGGTAGAATTCAGCTGTGAATCCATGTGATCCTGGACTTTTTTTGGTTAGTAGGATATTAATTATTGCGTCAATTTCAGAACCTGTTATTGGTCTATCGAGGAATTCAACTTCTTCCTGGTTTAGTCTTGGGAGGGTGTATGTGTCCAGGAATTCATCCATTTCTTTTAGATTTTCTAGTTTATTTGCATAGAGGTGTTTACAGTATTCTCTGATGGTAGTTTGTATTTCTGTGGGATCAATTATGATATTCCCTTTATCATTTTTTGTTGCATCTATTTGATTCTTCTCTCTTTTCTTCTTTATTAGTCTTGTTAGCAGTCTATCAATTTTGTTGATCTTTTCAGAAAACCAGCTCCTGGACTTGTTGATTTTTTTGAAGGGTTTTTTGTGTCTCTATCTCTTTCAGTTCTATCTTGATCTTAGTTATTTCTTGCTTTCTGCTAGCTTTTGAATGTGTTTGCTCTTGCTTCTCTAGTTCTTTTAATTGTGATGTTAAGGTGTCAATTTTAGATATTTCCTGCTTTCTCTTGTGGGCATTTAGTGCTATAAATTTCCCTCTATACACTGCTTTAAATGTGTCCCCAAGATTCTGGTATGTTGTGTCTTTCTTCTCATTGGTTTCAAAGAACATCTTTATTTCTGCCTTCATTTCTTTATGTACCCAGTAGTCATTCAGGAGGAGGTTGTTCAGTTTCTATGTAGTTGTGCAGTTTTAAATGAGTTTGTTAATCCTGAGTTCTAATTTGATTGCACTGTGGTCTGAGAGATAGTTTGTTATGGTTTTTGTCCTTATACATTTGCTGAGGAGTGCTTTACTTCCAATTATGTGGTCAATTTTGGAATAAGTGCAATGTGGTGCTGAGAAGAATGTATATTCTGTTGATTTGGGGTGGAGAGTTTTGTAGGTTCTATTAGGTCTGCTTGGTGCAGAGCTGAGTTCAAGTCCTGGATATCCTTGTTAACTTTCTGTCTCGTTGATCTGTCTAATGTTGACAGTGGAGTGTAAAAGTCTTCCATTATTATGGTGTGGGAGTCTATGTCTCTTTTTAGGTCTCTAAGGACTTGCTTTATGAATCTGGGTGCTCCTGTATTGGGCACATATATATTTAGGATAGTTAGCTCTTCTTGTTGAATTGATCCCTTTACCATTATGTAATGGCCTTCTTTGTCTCTTTTGATCTTTGATGGTTTAAAGTCTGTCTTATCATAGACTAGGATTGCAACCCCTGTTTTTTTTTGCTTTTCATTTGCTTGGCAGATCTTCCTCTATCCCTTTATTTTGAGCCTATGTGTGTCTCTGCACGTGAGATGGGTCTCCTGAATACAGCACGCTGATGGATCTTGATTCTTTATCCAATTGGCCAGTCTGTGTCTGTCAATTGGAGTATTTAGCCCATTTACATTTTAGGGTAACATTGTTATATTGTCATTATAAGGGTAACATTGTCATTATGATGTTAGCTGGTTATTTTGCTTGTTAGTTGATGCAGTTTCTTCCTAGCATTGATGGTCTTTACAATTTGGCATGTCTTTGCAGTGGCTGGTACTGGTCGTTCCTTTCCATGTTTAGTGCTTCCTTCAGGAGCTCTTGTAGGGCAGGCCTGGTGGTGACAAAATCTCTCAGCATTTGCTTGTCTGTAAAGGATTTTATTTCTCTTTCACTCATGAAGCTTAGCTTGGCTGGATATGAAATTCTGGGTTCAAAATTCTTTTCTTTAAGAATGTTGAATGTTGGCCCCCACTGTCTTCTGGCTTGTAGAGTTTCTGCTGAAAGATCCACTCTCAGTCTGATGGGCTTCCCTTTGTGGGTAACCCGACCTTTCTCTTGGCTGCCCTTAACATTTTTTCCTTCATTTTAACTTTGGAGAATCTGACAATTATGTGTCTTGGAGTTGCTCTTTTCAAGTAGTATCTTTGTGGCATTCTCTGTATTTCCTGAATGTGAATGTTGGCCTGCCTTGCTAGGTTGAGGAAGTTCTCCTGGATAATATCCCAAAGAGTCTTTTCCAACTTGGTTCCATTCTCCCCATCACTTTCAGGTCCTCCAATCAGACATAGATTTGGTCTTTTCAAATAGTCCCATATTTCTTGGAGGCTTTGTTTGTTTCTTTTTACTCTTTTTTCTCTAAACTTCTCTTCTACTGTCATTTCATTCATTTAATCATCAATCACTAATATCCTTTCTTCCACTTGATAAAATTGGCTAATGAAGCTTGTGCATGCATCACACAGTTCTTGTGCCATGGTTTTCAGCTCCATCAGGTCATTTAAGGTCTTCTCTAAGTTGTTTATTCTAGTTAGCCATTTGTCTAATCTTTTTTCAAGGTTTTTAGCTTCTCTGCGATGGGTTCGAACATCCTTCTTTAGCTCAGAGATGTTTTTTATTACTGATCTTCTGAGGCCTACTTCTGTCAACTTGTCAAAGTCCTTCTCCATCCAGCTTTTTTCTGTTGCTGTCGAGGAGCTGTGTTCCTTTGGAGGAGAAGAGGTGCTCTGATTTTTGGAATTTTTGGCTTTTCTGTTCTGTTTTCTCCCCTCTTTGTGGTTTTATCTACCTTTGGTCTTTGGTGCTGGTGAGCTAGACATGGGATTTTGGTGTGGATGTCCTTTTTGTTTGTTAGTTTTCCTTCTAACAATCAGGATCCTCAACTGCAGGTCTGTTGGAGTTTGCTGGAGGTCCACTCCAGACGTTGTTTGCATGGGTATCACCAGCAGAACAGCAAATATTGCAGAACAGCAAATGTTGCTGCCTGATCCTTCCTCTGGAAACTTCATCTCAGAGGGGCACCTGGCTGTATCAGGTGTCAGTCGGCCCCTACTGGGAGGTGTCTTCTAGTTAAGCTACTTGGGGGTCAGGGACCCACTTGAGTAGGTAGTCTGGTCATTCTCAGATCTCAGACTCCATGCTGGGAGAGCCACTATTCTCTTCAAAGCTGTCACACAGGGACATTTAAGTCTGCAGGAGCTTCTGCTGCCTTTTATTCAGCTATGCCCTGCCCCCAGAGATGGAGTCTACAGAGGCAGGCCGGCCTATTTGAGCTGTGGTGGGCTCCACCCTTTTTGAGCTTCCCAGCTGCTTTGTTTAGCTACTCAAGCCTCAGCAATGGCAGATGCCCCTCCCCCAGCCTCACTGCCACCTTGCAGTTCAATCTTGGACTGCTGAACTAGAAGTGAGCAAGGCTCCGTGGTCGTGGGACCCTCCAAGCCAGGCATGGGATATAATGTCCTGGTGTGCCATTTGCTACGACTGTTGGAAAAGCATAGTATTAGGGTAGGAGTGTCCTGATTTTCCAGGTATAATCTGTTACAGCTTCCCTTGGCTAGGAAAGGGAATTCCCCAACCCCCTTCACTTCCTGGGTGAGGCAATACCCTGCCCTACTTCAGCTGACACTCTGTGGGCTGCACCCACTGTCCAACAAGCCCCAGTGAGATGAACCCAGTATCTCAGTTGGAAATGCAGAAATCGCCCATCTTCTGTACTGCTCATGCTGGGAGCTGTAGACTGGAGCTGTTCCTATTCAGCCATCTTGGAACCCTCCTATAATATAGTATTTACAGGCCTCATGGTAACCTCAAATCAAAATAATACACAAAAACTAAAAAGCATGAAATTAAATCATATCACCAGAGAAAACTACCTTCTCTATAAGGAAGACAGGAAGAAAGGAAAGAAGGAAGAGAAGATGACAAAACAGAGAACAAATGACAAAATGGCAAGGGTAACTATTTACTTATCGATAATAACATTTAATGTAAATGAAGTAAACTCTCTAATCAAAACACAGAGAGAGGCTCAAACGATAAAAAATCAGGATCCAATGATTTTTTACCTACAAGAAACACATTTCCTCTGTAAAGAAACATATAAACTAAAAATGAAGGGATGGAAAAATATATTGCATGCCAATGGAAACGTAAATAAACTGCCAGTAGCTATACTTTTATCAGACAAAATAGATTTCAAGACCAGAACAATAAGAAGAGACAAGAAGGTCAATATAGAATGACAAAGGGGTCAACTGAGCAAGAGGATATAACAATTGTAAATATATATGCATCCAACACTGGAGCACTCACATATATAAAGCAATTATCATTAGAGCTAAAAAGAGAGATAGACTCCAATACAATTATAGCTGGAGACTCCAGTACCCCTTTTTCAGTATTAGACAGATGGTTCAGACAGAAAATCAACAAAGAATCATCAAACTTAATTTGCACTATAGACCACATAAACCTAATAAATAATTACAGAACATTTCATCCAATGGCTGTAGAATAAACATTTTTCCTTGGCACAAGTATCATTCTCAAAGAAACATCATAGTTTAGGTCACAAAAAAGTCTTAAAACTCTCAAAAAATTGAAATAATATCAAGCATCTTCTCTGAACACAATGGAATAGAACCAGAAATTAATAAGAATTTGGGAAATTATACAAACACATGAAAATTAAACGTATCCTCCTCAATGACCAGTGAATCAACAAAGAAAGTAAGAAGAAAATTAAAACATTTATTGAAACAAGTGAAGACACAACATACCAAAAGCTATCGGATACAGCAAAACCAGTATGAAGTGGGAAGTTTATCGCTATAACTGCTTACATCAAAAGACAAGATAAACTTTAAATAAGCAATCTAATGATGCATCTTAAAGAACTAGAAAAACAGGAGCAAACCAAACCCAAAATTAGTAGAACAGAAGAGATACTACAGATAACAACAGAAATAAATGAGTTTGAGAAAAAGAAAATAATACAAAGGATTAACTACACAAAAATTGGTTTTTTGAAAACTTAAACAAAACTGACAAACCTTTAGTCAGACTAAGAAAAACAAAAAAGAGATCCAAATAAATAAAATCAGAGATGAAAAAGGAGATGTTATAAATGATACCACAGAAATTCAAAGGATCATTAGTGGCTACTATGGGCAACTACATGCCAATACATTAGAAAACCTAAATGAAAAGGATAAATTGCTAGAAACATAGAGCCTACCAACAATGAATCCCAAGGAAATTTCAAACCTGAACAGACCAAAAACAAGTAATGAGACTGAAGTTGTAGTTTAAACTGTCCCAGCAAAGAAAGGCCTGGGACCTGATACATTCACTGCTAAATTTTATCAGACATTTAAAGAACTAATACCACTCCTACTCAAACTATTTCAAAAACTAGAAGATGAGGGAATACTTCCAAATTTATTCCATGAGGCCAGTATTGACCAAAACCAGACACAGACACCAAACAAAGAAAACTACAGGCCAGTATCACTGATAAGTATTGATGCAAAAATTATCTAGAAAATACTAGCAGGAAGAATTCAACAATACATTAAAAAATCTTTCATCATAACCAACTGGGATTTATCTGAGAGATTTGAGGATGGTTCAGCATGTGCAAATTAATCAATGTGATGCATCATATCAACAGAATGAATGGCAAAATTATTCCTTCATTCTTTGAAGGAAGGAAATGATGCTGAAAATGCATTTAATAAAAATTCAACATTACCTTATGTTAAACATTAATTAAAAACTGGGTATAGATAGAATACACCTCAAACTAATAAAAGCTATATATGACAGACCCACAGCTAGTATTATACTGAATGGCAAAAATTTAAAGCCTTTGCCTAAGATCTGGATCACAATAAGGATGCTCATTGTCACCACTGTTATTTCACATAGTATGAGAAGACCTAACTAAAACAATCAGGCAAGAGAAGGAAATAAAGGGCATAGAAATTGGAAAGGCAGAATTTCTTGTGTGCACATGATATGATTTTATATTTGGAAAATTCCAAAGATTCCACAAAATCTTTTTTTTATATTTGGAAAATTCCAAAGATTCCACAAGAACTGATAAACAAATTCAGTAAAGTTGCAGGATAAAACAGTCAACATGCAAAAATCAGTAGCATTTCTTAATGCCAAGATCAAACCACCTGAAATAAGAATCAAGAAAGTAATTCCACTTACAATAGCAAAAGTTAAAGAAAATGCCTAGAAATTAATTTAACCAAAGAAATAAAATATCTTGACAACAAAAACTATAAAACATTGATGCAATAAATTGAAGAAGACAACATAAGCTGGAAGGACATTCCATGCTCATGGATTGGAAAACTCAATATTCTTAATATATCTATACTACAAAAAGCAATCTACAGGTTCAATGCAATCTCGATTAAAATACTAGTGGCACTCTTTAGAGAAATTGAAAACACAATCCTTAAATTTATATGGTACCACAAAATACCTCAAATAGCCAAAGCTATCCTAAAGAAAAACAACAAAACTGAAGGAACCACATTACCTGACTTCAAATTATGTGAAATCTATACTAACCAAAACAGCATGATACTGGCATGAAAAGACACATAGACCAGTGGAACAGAAGAGAAAACCCAGAAATAAATCCATATCTACAGTTAAGTCATTTTTGACAAAGGTGCCAATAACAAACATCAGGGAATGGACCATCTCTTCAATAAATGGTGCTGGGAAAACTGGATACCCATATGCAAAAGAATGAAACCAGACCCCTTTCTCTCACCATATACAAAAGTCAAATCAAAATGGATTAAAGACTTGAGTCAAACATCTTAAAGTATGAAACTACCACAAGAAAACATTGGGGAAAATCTCCAGGACATTGACCTGGGCAAAAATTTCTTAGGCAGTACTCCCCAAGCACAGGTAACCAAAGCAAAAATGGACAAATGGGATCACATGAAGTTAGAAAGCTTCTGCACAGCAAAGGATACAATCAACAAAGTGAAGAAATGACCCACAGAGTGGGAGAAAATCTTTGCAAACTACTTTTCTGACAAGGGTTTGAGAACCAGAATGCATAAGGAGCTCAAACAACTCTGTAGGGAAAAATCTTATAATCCAATAAAAAAAGCAAAAAAATTAAATAGACGTTTCTCAAAAGAATACATACAAGTGGCAAACAGGTATATGAAAAGGTGCTCAACATCACTGATCATCAGAGAAATACAAATCAAAAATACAATGAAATATCATGTCACTCCAGTTAAAATGGCTTTTATCCAAAACACAGACAATAACAAATGTTGGCAAAGATGTGGAGAAAAGGGAACATTTATATATTTCGGGTGGGGGTGTAAGTTAGTACAACCACTATGGAGAACAGTTTGGAGGTTCCTCAAAAAATAAAAATAGAGTTGCCATATGATCCAGCAATGCTACTGCTGGGTATATATGCAAAAGAAAGGAAAGCATTATATCTAAGAGATATCTGCACTCTCATATTTATTGCGCCACTATCAACAATAGCGGATACTTGGAAGCAATTGAAGTGTTCATCAACAAATGAATGGATAAAGAAAAGGTACGTATACACAATTGAGTATTATTTAGCCTTAAAAAAGATTGAAATTCTGTCATTTGCAACAACATGAATGGAATTGGAGGCTATTAAACTAAATGAAATAAGCCAAGCACAGGAACACAAACTTCACATGTTCAGGCTTATTTATGGGAACTAAAAATTGAAACAATTGAACTCATGGAGATAGAGAGTAGAAGGATGTTTACCAGAGGTTGGAAAGGGTAATTCAGTGGTGTGGGGAAGTGGGGATACTTAATTGGTACAAAAAAATTTGAAAGAATGTATTAGACCTAGTATTTGCTAGCACAACAGAGTGACTATAATAAAAATAGTTTAATTGTGCATTTTAAAATAACTAGATGAGTATAACTGTATTGTTTGCAACACAAAGGAAAAATGCTTTACACTTTAGATAGCTTATTTACCCTGATGTGATTATTGTGCATTGCATCCTTGTATTAAAATGTCTCCTCTAACTCAGGGTGGGGAGGCGTTCCAAGATGGCCAAATAGGAACAGCTCCAGTCTGCAGCTCCCAGCGGGATCAACGCAGAAGACAGGTGATTTCTGCATTTCCAGCTGAGGTACCTGGTTCATCTCATTGGGACTGGTTGGACAGTGGGTACAGCCCATGGAGGGCAAGCTGAAGCAGGGGAGGGAGTCACCTCTCCCGGGAAGTGAAAGGGGTTGGGGGATATCCCTTTCCTAGCCAAGGGAAGCTGTGGCAGACTACCTGGAAAAACGGGACACTCCCGTCCAAATACTGTACTTTTCCCAAGGTCTTAGCAACTGGCAGACAAGGAGATTCTCTCCTGTGCCTGGCTTGGTGAGTCCCAGGCCCACAGAGCCTTGCTTACTGCTAGTGCAGCAGTCTGAGATCAAACTGTGAGGTGGCAGCCTGGCTGGGGGAGGGGCGTCCACCATTGCTGATGCTTGAGTAGGTAAATAAAGCGGCCTGGAACCTCCAACTGGGTGGAGCCCACCACAGCTCAACAAGGCCTACTGCCTCTAGACTCCACTTCTGTGGGCAGGGCATAGCTGAAAACAAGGCAGCAGACAATTTCTGCAGACTTAAACATCCCTGTCTGGCAGCTCTGAAGAGAGCAGTGGTTCTCCCACCATGGTGTTTGAACTTCAAGAATGGACAGTTTGCCTCCTCAAGGGGGTCCCTGACCCCCGTGTAGCCTAACTGAGAGACACCTCCCAGGAAGGGCCGACAGACACCTCATGTAGGCAGCTACCCCTCTGGGACAAAGCTTCCAGAGGAAGGATTGGGCAGCAATATTTACTGTTTTGCAACATTTGCTTTTCTGCAGCCTCCGCTGGTGATACCCAGGCAAATAGTGTCTCCAAGAGACTTGCAACTGAGGGACCTGAATGTTAGAAGGAAAACTAACAAACAGAAAGGAATACCATCAACATCAACAAAAAGGTCATCTACATCAAAAACCCCATCGCTAGGTCAACAACATCAAAGACCAAAGGTAGATAAAACCACAAAGATGAGGAGAAACCAGAGCAGAAAAGCTGAAAATTCTAAATATCAGATCGCCTCTTCTACTCCAAAGAATCGCAGCTGCTTGACAGCAACAGAACAAAGCTGGACAGAGTATGACTTCAACAAGTTGACAGAAGTAGGCTTCAGCAGGTCAGTAATAGTAAACTTTCTGAACTAAAGGAGGATGTTAAAACCCATCGCAAGGAAGCTAAAAATCTTGAAAAAAGATTAGGCAAATGGCTAACTAGAATAACCAGTGTAGAGAAGACCATAAATGACCTGATGGAGCTGAAAACCATGGCAGGAGAACTTTGTGACACATGCACAAGCTTCAATAGCTGATTCAATCAAGTGGAAGAAAGGGTATCAGTGATGGGAGATCAAATTAATGAAATAAAGGGAGAAAACAAGATTACAGAAAAAAGTAAAAAGAAATGAACAAAATGTATAAGAAATGTGGGACTATGTTAAAAGACCAAATCTACGTTTGTTTGGTGTACCTGAAAGTGATGGGGAGAATGGAACCAAGTTGGAAAAGACTCTTCAGGATATTATCCAGGAGAACTTCCCCCAACCTAGCAAGGCAGGCCAACATTCAAATTCAGGAAATAGAGAGAACACCACAAAGATACTCCTTGAGAAGAGCAATCCCAAGACACATAATTGTCAGATTCACCAGGGTTGAAATGGAGGAAAAAGTGTTAAGGGCAGCAAGAGAGAAAGGTTGGGTTACCCACAAAGGGAAACTCATCAGACTAACAGCAGATCTTGTGGCAGAAACCCTACAAGCCAGAAGAGAGTGGGGCCCAACATTCAACATTTTTGTAGAAAAGAATTTTCAAACCAGAATTTCGTATCCAGCCAAATTAAGCTTCATACGTGAAGGAGAAATGAAATCCTTTACAGACAAGCAAATGCTGAGAGATTTTGTTACCCCCAGGCCTGCCTTCAAGAGCTCCTGAAGCAAGCATGAAACATGGAAAGAAACAACTGGTACCAGCCACTGAAAAGACATGCCAAATTGCAAAGACCATTGATGCTATGAAGAAACAGCATCAATTAATGGGCAAAATAACCACCTAACATAATAATGACAGGATAAAATTCACACATAATAATATTAACCTTAAATGTAAATGGGCTAAATACTCCAACTGAAAGACACAGACTGGCAAACTGGATAAAGAGTCAAGATCCATCAGCATGCTGTATTCAGGAGACCTATCTCACGTGCAGAGACACACATAGGCTCAAAATAAAGGGATAGAGGAAGATCTGCCAAGCAAATGGAAAACAAAAAAAAGCAGGGGTTGCAATCCTAGTCTATGATAAAACAGACTTTAAACCATCAAAGATCAAAAGAGACAAAGAAGGCCATTACATAATGGTAAAGGGATCAATTCAACAAGAAGAGCTAACTATCCTAAATATATATGCGCCCAATACAGGAGCACCCAGATTCATAAAGCAAGTCCTTAGAGACCTACAAAGAGACTTAAACTCCCACATAATAATAATGGGAGACTTTTACACCCCACTGTCAACATTAGACAGATCAATGACACAGAAAGTTAACAAGGATATCCAGGACTTGAACTCAGCTCTGCACCAAGCAGACCTAATAGATACCTACAGAACTCTCCACCCCAAATCAACAGAATATACAGTTTTCTCAGCACCACATCATACTTACTCTATAATTGACCACATAATTGGAAGTAAAGCACTCCTCAGCAAATGTAAAAGAACAGAAATCACAGCAAACTATCTCTCAGACCACAGTGCAATCAAATTAGAACTCAGGATTAAGAAACTTACTCAAAACCACACAACCACATGGAAACTGAGCAACTTGCTCCTGAATGACTACTGGGTACATAATGAAATGAAGGCAGAAATAAAGATGATCTTTGAAACCAATGAGAAAAAAGACACAACATAGCAGGATCTCTGGGACACATTTAAAGCACTGTGTAGAGGGAAATTTATAGCACTAAATGCCCAAAGGAGAAAGCAGGAAAGATCTAAAATTGACACCCTAAGATCACAATTAAAAGAACTAGAGAAGCAAGAGCAAATATATTCAAAAGCTGGTAGAAGGCAAGAAACAACTAAGATCAGAGCAGAACTGAAAGAGAGACACAAAAAACCCTTCCAAAAATCAATGAACCCAGGAGCTGGTTTTTTGAAAAGATCAACAAAATGGATAGACCACTATCAAGACTAATGAAGAAGAAAAGAGAGAAGAATCAAATAGATGCAGTAAAAAATGATAAAGAGGATATCACCACTGATCTCACAGAAATACAAACTACCGAGGGGCGGAGCAAGATGGCCGAATAGGAACAGCTCCAGTCTCCAACTCCCA
Source organism: Macaca mulatta (assembly GCF_049350105.2). Classification (NCBI taxonomy): domain Eukaryota; kingdom Metazoa; phylum Chordata; class Mammalia; order Primates; family Cercopithecidae; genus Macaca; species Macaca mulatta. Next base: position 56,202,820 of record NC_133426.1, on the reverse strand, counting down.
GCGCGAGCGACACAGAAGACAGGTGATTTCTGCATTTTCAACTGAGATACTGGGTTCATCTCACTGGGGAGTGCCAGACGATCGGTGCTGGTCAGCTGCTGCAGCCCGACCAGCGAGAGCTGAAGCAGGGCGAGGCACTGCCTCACCTGGGAAGCGCAAGGGGGAAGGGAATCCCTTTTCCTAGCCAGGGGAACTGAGACACACAACACCTGGAAAATCGGGTAACTCCCACCCCAATACTGCGCTTTAAGCAAACAGGCACACCAGGAGATCATATCCACACATGGCTGGGAGGGTCCCACACCCACGGAGCCTCCCTCATTGCTAGCATAGCAGTCTGTGATCTACCGGCAAGGCAGCAGCGAGGCTAGGGGAGGGGCGCCCGCCATTGCTCAGGCTTAAGTAGGTAAACAAAGCTGCTGGGAAGCTCGAACTGGGTGGAGTTCACAGCAGCTCAAGGAAACCTGCCTGTCTCTGTAGACTCCACCTCTGGGGACAGGGCAATAACAAACACAGCCAAAACCTCTGCAGACGCAAACGACTCTGTCTGACAGCTTTGAAGAGAGCAGTGGATCTCCCAACACGGAGGTTGAGATCTGAGAAGGGACAGACTCCCTGCTCAAGTGGGTCCCTGACCCCTGAGTAGCCTAACTGGGAGACATCCCCCATTAGGGGCAGTCTGACACCCCACACCTCACAGGGTGGAGTACACCCCTGAGAGGAAGCTTCCAAAGCAAGAATCAGACAGGTACACTCGCTGTTCAGAAATATTCTATCTTCTGCAGCCTCTGCTGCTGATACCCAGGCAAACAGGGTCTGGAGTGGACCTCAAGCAATCTCCAACAGACCTACAGCTGAGGGTCCTGACTGTTAGAAGGAAAACTATCAAACAGGAAGGACACCTACACCAAAACCCCATCAGTACATCACCATCATCAAAGACCAGAGGCAGATAAAACCACAAAGATGGGGAAAAAGTAGGGCAGAAAAGCTGGAAATTCAAAAAATAAGAGCACATCTCCCCCGGCAAAGGAGTGCAGCTCATCGCCAGCAACGGATCAAAGCTGGACGGAGAATGACTTTGACGAGATGAGAGAAGAAGGCTTCAGTCCATCAAATTTCTCAGAGCTAAAGGAGGAATTACGTACCCAGCACAAAGAAACTAAAAATCTTGAAAAAAAAGTGGAAGAATTGATGGCTAGAGTAATTAATGCAGAGAAGGTCCTAAACGAAATGAAAGAGATGAAAACCATGACACGAGAAATACGTGACAAATGCACAAGCTTCAGTAACCGACTCGATCAACTGGAAGAAAGAGTATCAGCGATTGAGGATCAAATGAATGAAATGAAGCGAGAAGAGAAACCAAAAGAAAAAAGAAGAAAAAGAAATGAACAAAGCCTGCAAGAAGTATGGGATTATGTAAAAAGACCAAATCTACGTCTGATTGGGGTGCCTGAAAGTGAGGGGGAAAATGGAACCAAGTTGGAAAACACTCTTCAGGATATCATCCAGGAGAACTTCCCCAACCTAGTAGGGCAGGCCAACATTCAAATCCAGGAAATACAGAGAACGCCACAAAGATACTCCTTGAGAAGAGCAACTCCAAGACACATAATTGCCAGATTCACCAAAGTTGAAATGAAGGAAAAAATCTTAAGGGCAGCCAGAGAGAAAGGTCGGGTTATCCACAAAGGGAAGCCCATCAGACTAACAGCAGATCTCTCGGCAGAAACTCTCCAAGCCAGAAGAGAGTGGGGGCCAATATTCAACATTCTTAAAGAAAAGAATTTTAAACCCAGAATTTCATATCCAGCCAAACTAAGTTTCATAAGTGAAGGAGAAATAAAATCCTTTACAGATAAGCAAATGCTTAGAGATTTTGTCACCACTAGGCCTGCCTTACAAGAGATCCTGAAGGAAGCACTAAACATGGAAAGGAACAACCGGTACCAGCCATTGCAAAAACATGCCAAAATGTAAAGACCATCGAGGCTAGGAAGAAACTGCATCAACTAACGAGCAAAATAACCAGTTAATATCATAATGGCAGGATCAAGTTCACACATAACAATCTTAACCTTAAATGTAAATGGACTAAATGCTCCAATTAAAAGACACAGACTGGCAAACTGGATAAAGAGTCAAGACCCATCAGTCTGCTGTATTCAGGAGACCCATCTCACACGCAGAGACATACATAGGCTCAAAATAAAGGGATGGAGGAAGATTTACCAAGCAAATGGAGAACAAAAAAAAGCGGGGGTTGCAAAACTAGTCTCTGATAAAACAGACTTTAAACCATCAAAGATCAAAAGAGACAAAGAAGGCCATTACATAATGGTAAAGGGATCAATTCAACAGGAAGAGCTAACTATCCTAAATATATATGCACCCAATACAGGAGCACCCAGATTCATAAAGCAAGTCCTTAGAGACTTACAAAGAGACTTAGACTCCCATACAATAATAATGGGAGACTTCAACACTCTACTGTCAACATTAGACAGATCAACGAGACAGAAAGTTAACAAGGATATCCAGGAATTGAACTCATCTCTGCAGCAAGCAGACCTAATAGACATCTATAGAACTCTCCACCCCAAATCAACAGAATATACATTCTTCTCAGCACCACATCATACTTACTCCAAAATCGACCACGTAATTGGAAGTAAAGCACTCCTCAGCAAATGTACAAGAACAGAAATTATAACAAACTGTCTCTCAGACCACAGTGCAATCAAATTAGAACTCAGGACTAAGAAACTCAATCAAAACCACTCAACTACATGGAAACTGAACAACCTGCTCCTGAATGACTACTGGGTACATAACGAAATGAAGGCAGAAATAAAGATGTTCTTTGAAACCAATGAGAACAAAGATACAACATACCAGAATCTCTGGGACACATTTAAAGCAGTGTGTAGAGGGAAATTTATAGCACTAAATGCCCACAAGAGAAAGCTGGAAAGATCTAAAATTGACACTCTAACATCGCAATTAAAAGAACGAGAGAAGCAAGAGCAAACACATTCGAAAACTAGCAGAAGGCTAGAAATAACTAAGATCAGAGCAGAACTGAAGGAGATAGAGACACCAAAAACTCTCCAAAAAATCAATGAATCCAGGAGTTGGTTTTTTGAAAAGATCAACAAAATTGACAGACCACTAGCAAGACTAATAAAGAAGAAAAGAGAGAAGAATCAAATCGACACAATTAAAAATGATAAAGGGGATATCACCACCGACCCCACAGAAATACAAACTACCATCAGAGAATACTATAAACACCTCTACGCAAATAAACTGGAAAATCTAGAAGAAATGGATAATTTCCTGGACACTTACACTCTTCCAAGACTAAACCAGGAAGAAGTTGAATCCCTGAATAGACCAATAGCAGGCTCTGAAATTGAGGCAATAATTAACAGCCTACCAACCAAAAAAGTCCAGGACCAGATGGATTCACAGCTGAATTCTACCAGAGGTACAAGGAGGAGTTGGTACCATTCCTTCTGAAACTATTCCAATCAATAGAAAAAGAGGGAATCCTCCCTAACTCATTTTATGAGGCCAACATCATCCTGATACCAAAGCCTGGCAGAGACACAACACAAAAAGAGAATTTTAGACCAATATCCCTGATGAACATCGATGCAAAAATCCTCAATAAAATACTGGCAAACCGGATTCAGCAACACATCAAAAAGCTTATCCACCATGATCAAGTTGGCTTCATCCCTGGGATGCAAGGCTGGTTCAACATTCGCAAATCAATAAACATAATCCAGCATATAAACAGAACCAAAGACAAGAACCACATGATTATCTCAATAGATGCAGAAAAGGCTTTTGACAAAATTCAACAGCCCTTCATGCTAAAAACGCTCAATAAATTCGGTATTGATGGAACGTACCTCAAAAAAATAAGAGCTATTTATGACAAACCCACAGCCAATATCATACTGAATGGGCAAAAACTGGAAAAATTCCCTTTGAAAACTGGCACAAGACAGGGATGCCCTCTCTCACCACTCCTATTCAACATACTGTTGGAAGTTCTGACTAGGGCAATTAGGCAAGAGAAAGAAATCAAGGGTATTCAGTTAGGAAAAGAAGAAGTCAAACTGTCCCTGTTTGCAGATGACATGATTGTATATTTAGAAAACCCCATTGTCTCAGCCCAAAATCTCCTTAAGCTGATAAGCAACTTCAGCAAAGTCTCAGGATACAAAATTAATGTGCAAAAATCACAAGCATTCGTATACACCAGTAACAGACAAACAGACAGCCAAATCATGAATGAACTTCCATTCACAATTGCTTCAAAGAGAATAAAATATCTAGGAATCCAACTTACAAGGGATGTAAAGGACCTCTTCAAGGAGAACTACAAACCACTGCTCAGTGAAATAAAAGAGGACACAAACAAATGGAAGAACATACCATGCTCATGGATAGGAAGAATCAATATCGTGAAAATGGCCATACTGCCCAAGGTAATTTATAGATTCAATGCCATCCCCATCAAGCTACCAATGAGTTTCTTCACAGAATTGGAAAAAACTGCTTTAAAGTTCATATGGAACCAAAAAAGAGCCCGCATCTCCAAGACAATCCTAAGTCAAAAGAACAAAGCTGGAGGCATCATGCTACCTGACTTCAAACTATACTACAAGGCTACAGTAACCAAAACAGCATGGTACTGGTACCAAAACAGAGATATAGACCAATGGAACAGAACAGAGTCCTCAGAAATAATACCACACATCTACAGCCATCTGATCTTTGACAAACCTGAGAGAAACAAGAAATGGGGAAAGGATTCCCTATTTAATAAATGGTGCTGGGAAAATTGGCTAGCCATAAGTAGAAAGCTGAAACTGGATCCTTTCCTTACTCCTTATACGAAAATTAATTCAAGATGGATTAGAGACTTAAATGTTAGACCTAATACCATAAAAATCCTAGAGGAAAACCTAGGTAGTACCATTCAGGACATAGGCATGGGCAAAGACTTCATGTCTAAAACACCAAAAGCAACGGCAGCAAAAGCCAAAATTGACAAATGGGATCTCATTAAACTAAAGAGCTTCTGCACAGCAAAAGAAACTACCATCAGAGTGAACAGGCAACCTACAGAATGGGAGAAAATTTTTGCAATCTACTCATCTGACAAAGGGCTAATATCCAGAACCTACAAAGAACTCAAACAAATTTACAAGAAAAAAACAAACAACCCCATCAAAAAGTGGGCAAGGGATATGAACAGACATTTCTCAAAAGAAGACATTCATACAGCCAACCGACACATGAAAAAATGCTCATCATCACTGGCCATCAGAGAAATGCAAATCAAAACCACAATGAGATACCATCTCACACCAGTTAGAATGGCGATCATTAAAAAGTCAGGAAACAACAGGTGCTGGAGAGGATGTGGAGAAATAGGAACACTTTTACACTGTTGGTGGGATTGTAAACTAGTTCAACCATTATGGAAAACAGTATGGCGATTCCTCAAGGTTCTAGAACTAGATGTACCTTATGACCCAGCCATCCCATTACTGGGGATATACCCAAAGGATTATAAATTATGCTGCTCTAAAGACACATGCACTCGTATGTTTATTGCAGCACTATTCACAATAGCAAAGACTTGGAATCAACCCAAATGTCCATCAGTGACAGACTGGATTAAGAAAATGTGGCACATATACACCATGGAATACTATGCAGCCATCAAAAAGGATGAGTTTGTGTCCTTTGTAGGGACATGGATGCAGCTGGAAACCATCATTCTTAGCAATCTATCACAAGAACAGAAAACCAAACACCGCATGTTCTCACTCATAGGTGGGAACTGAACAATGAGATCACTTGGACTTAGGAAGGGGAATATCACACACAGGGGCCTGTCATGGGGAGGAGGAGGGGGAAGGGATTGCATTGGGAGTTATACCTGATGTAAATGAGAAGTTGATGGGTGCAGCACACCAACGTGGCACAAGTATACATATGTAACAAACCTGCACGTTATGCACATGTACCCTACAACTTAAAGTATAATAATAATAAATAAATTAAAAAAAAAAAGAAATACAAACTACCATCAGAGAATACTATAAACACCTATATGCAAATAAACTAGAAAATCTAGAAGAAATGGATAAATTCCTGGACACATACACCCTCCCAAGACTAAACCAGAAAGAAGTTGACTCCCTGAATAGACCAATAACAGGCTCTGGAATTGAGGCAATAATTAATAGCCTACCAACCGAAAAAAAGTCCAGGAACAGATGGATTCACAGCTGAATTCTACCAGAGGTACAAAGAGGGGCTGGTACCATTCCTTCTGAAACCATTCCAATCAATAGAAAAAGAGGGAATCCTCCCCAACTCATTTTATGAGGCCACCATCATCCTGATACCAAAGTCTTGCAGAGATCCAACAAAAAAAGAGAATTTTTGACCAATATCCCTGATGAACACCAATGTAAAAATCCTCAATAAAATACTGGCAAACCGAATCCAGCAGCACATTAAAAAGTTTATCCAGCACAATCAAGTCGGCTTCATTCCTGGGATGCAAGCTGGTTCAACATACACAAATCAATAAACGTAATCCATCACATAAACAGAATCAATGATAAAAACCACATAATTATCTCAATAGATGCAGAAAAGGCCTTTGACAAAATTCAACAGCTTTTCATGTTGAAAACTCTCAATAAGCTAGGTAATGATGGAACACATCTCAAAATAATAAGAGCTATTTAGGACAAACCTACAGCCAATATCATACTGAATGGATAAAAACTGGAAGCATTCCCTTTGAAAACTGGCACATGACAAGGATGCCCTCTCTCACCACTCCTATTCAACATAGTGTTGGAAGTTCTGGCCAGGACAATCAGGCAAGAGAAAGAAATTAAGGGTATTCGATTAAGAAAAGAGGAAGTCAAATTGTCCCTGTTTGCAGATGACTTGACTGTATATTTAGAAAATCCCATCTTCTCAGCCCAAAATCTCCTTTAGCTGATAAGCAAGTTCAGCGAATTCTCAGGAAAAAAAAATCAGTGTGCAAAAATCACAAGCATTCCTATACACCATTAACAGACAAACAGAGAGCCAAATCATGAGTGAACTCCCACTGACAATTGCTACAAAGAGAATAAAATACCTAGGAATCCAGCTTACAAGGGATGTGAAGGACCTCTTCAAGGAGAACTATAAACCACTGCTCAATGAAATAAAAGAGGACACAAACAAATAGAAGAACATTCCATGCTCATGGATAGAAAGAATCAATATTGTGAAAATGGCCATACTGCCCAAGGTAATTTACAGATTCTTTTTTTTTTTTTTTTTTTGAGACAGAGTCTCACTCTGTCTCCCAGGCTGGAGTGCAGTGGCCGGATCTCAGCTCACTTGCAAGCTCTGCCTCCCGGGTTTATGCCATTCTCCTGCCTCAGCCTCCCAAGAAGCTGGGACCACAGGCGCCCGCCACCTCGTCCGGCTAGTTTTTTGTATATTTTAGTAGAGACCGGGTTTCACCGTGTTAGCCAGGATGGTCTCAATCTCCTGACCTCGTGATCCACCCGTCTCGGCCTCCCAAAGTGCTGGGATTACAGGCTTGAGCCACCACGCCCGGCCAATTTACAGATTCTATAAATTAGAATTAGTTATACTTCCCTGTCTTTAGCTACCAATGACTGTCTTCACAAAATTGGAAAAAACCATTTTAAAGCTCATATGGAACCAAAAGAGAGCCCACATTGCCAAGGCAATCCTAAACCAAAAGAACAAAGCTGGAGGCATCACACTACCTGACTTCAAACTATACTACAAGGCGACACTAACCAAAACAGCATGGTACTCGTACCAAAATAGAGATATAGACCAATGGAACAGAACAGAGCCCTCAGAAATAAGTCTACACATCTACAACCATTTGATCTTCGACAAACCTGAGAAAAACAAGAAATGGAGAGAGGATTCCCTATTTAATAAATGATACTGGGAAAACTGGCTAGCCATATGTAGAAAGCTGAAACTGGATCCCTTCCTTACACCTTATACAAAAATTAATTTAAGATGGATTAAAGACTTAAATGTTAGACCTAAAACTATAAAAACCCTAGAGGAAAACCTAGGCAGTTCCATTCAGGACATAGGCATGGGCAAGGACTTCATGACTAAAACATCAAAAGTAACGGCAAGAAAAGCCAAAATAGACAAATGTCATCTAATTAATCTAAAGAACTTCTGGACAGCAAAAGAAATTACCATTAGAGTGAACAGGCAACCTACAGAATGGGAGAAAGTTTTTGCAATCTACCCATCTGACAAAGGGCTAATATCTAGAATCTAGAAAGAACTTAAACAAACTTACAAGAAAAAATCAAACAACCCCATCAAAAAGTGGGCAAAGGAAATCAACAGACACTTCTAAAAAGAAGACACATATGCAGCCAACAGACACATGAAAAAATGCTCATCATCACTGGACATCAGAGAAATGCAAATCAAAACCAAAATGAGATATCTCACACCAGTTAGAATGGCGATCATTAAAAAGTCAGGAAACAACAGGTGCTGGAGAGGATGTGGAGAAAGAGGAACACTTTTACACTGTTGGTGGGACTGTAAACTAGTTCAACCATTGTGGAAAATAGTGTGGCGATTCCTCAAGGAGCTAGAACTGGAAATACCATTCGACCCAGCCATCCCATTACTGGGGATATACCCAAAGGATTATAAGTCATGCTGCTATAAAGACACATGCACATGTATGTTTATTGAGGCACTATTCACAATAGCAAGGACTTGGAACCAACCCATATGTCCATAAATGATAGACTGGATTAAGAAAATATGGCACATATACACCATGGAATACTATGCAGCTATAAAAAAGGATGAGTTCATGTCCTTTGTAGCATCATGGATGAAGCTGGAAACCATCATTCTGAGCAAACTATCACAAGGACAGAAAACCAAGCACCACATGTTCTCACTCATAGGTGGGAATTTAACAATGAGAACACTTGGACACAGGGTGTGGAACATCACACACCAGGACCTGTTGTGGGGTTGGGGGAGGGGGGAGGGATAACATTAGGAGAAATACCTAAAGTAAGTGACGAGTTAATGGGTGCAGCCCACCAACATGGCACATGTATACATATGTAACAAACCTGCACATTGTGCACCTGTACCCTAGAACTTAAAGTATAATAAAAATACTATATTATAACCTATTATCTAAAGCTAATAACTACTTAACTCTGTTTGCATAAACAAAAAAAATCAAAAATAAAACTAATAAAAACTCTATACTTATCCCTCTGCTTTTAAACTTTTTGTTGTTTCTATTTATATCTTTTTGTACTGTCTACGTCTTGACAAGTTATTGTAGTTATTTTTTGATGGATTCTTTGTTTAGTCTTTCTACTAAAGATGTAGTGGTTTAGACACCCCAGTTACAGTACTATAATATTTATGTTTTTCTACAGACTTACTATTGTCAGTGAGTTTTGTATCTTCAGATTATTTCTTAATGCTCATTAACATCCTTTTCTTTCTGAATGAAGAATGAACTCTCCTGTCCTTTAAGGTTTCTACTGAAAAGTCTGCTGCCAGATATATTGGTGCTCCAGTGCATGTTGTTTCTTTTCTCCTACTGCTTTTAGGATGCTTTCTTAATCCCTGACCTTTGAGAGTTTGCCTATTAAATGCCTTGAGATAGGATTATTTGGGTTAAATTTGCTTGGTGGTCTATGACCTACTTGTACTTGGATACTGATATCTTTTTCTAGTTTTGGGAAGTTCTCTGTTATTTTTCCTTTGAATAAACTTTCCACCCCTATCTCTCTATTTCTTCTTTAAGGTCAATATTGATTTGCCCTTTTGAAGCTATTTTCTAGATCCTGTAGGTGTTATTTGTTTTTAATTCTTTTTCCTTTTGACTCTTCTAACTGTATATTTTTAAATGTCCTGTCTTTATGCTCACTAATTATTTCTCTTGCTTGACCAATTCTGCTATAAAAAGACTGATGACTTTCTCACTAGGCTAATTTGCACTTTAGTTCCAGAACCTCTGCTTGATTATTTTAAATTATTTCAATCTCTTTGTTACATTTGTCTGATAGAATTCTGAATCCTTTCTTTGTGCTACCTTGAACTTTTTTGAGTTTTGTCAAAGTAACTATTTTCAATTCTCTTTCTGAAAGGTCACATTTCTGTTTCTGCAGCATTGGTCCCTGGTTTCTTATTTAGTTCATTTGGTGAGGTCATGTTTTCCTGGATGGTCTTGATGCTTGTGGATATTTGTCAGTTCTGGGCATTGAAGAGTTAGGTATTTATTGTAATCTTCACATTTTGTGTTTGTTTATACCCATCCTGCTTGGGAAAGCTTTCCAGGTATTTAAATGGACTTGGTTGTTGTGATCTAAGTTATGTTTGCATTAGTGGGCACCCCAAGTCCACTAATGCTGTGGTTTTTCTAGACTAACAGATGTACCATCTTGATATTTTTGAATAAGATCCAGAAAAATTCTATTGATTACCAGTCAGAGACTCTTGTGTACTTCCCTTACTTTCTTCCAAACAAAGTCTCTGTCTTTGTTCTGATCCACCTGCAACTGAGGGTTGCAGACACAAGCATCCCAGTGGCCACGACCACTGAGACTGTGCTCGTCAGACCTTATGCCAGCACAACACTGGGTCTCAACCAAGGCCCACTTGAGCCAGTACCTAGCTACTACCTATGTTCACACAAGGCCCTGGGGCACTACAGTCAGAAGATGGCAAAGCCAGATGTGCTTGTGTCCTTCCTTTCAGGGTAGCAAGTTACCCCAGGCCCCTGGTGGGTCCAGAGATGCCATGCAGGAGCCAGGGACTGGAGTCAAAAAAACTTAGAAGTCCACCTCATGTTATATTATACTGCAGCTGAGCTGGCACTCATACCACAAGACACAGTCCTTCCCACTCTTCTCTTTCCTTTGCACAGCCAGAGGAGCCTAACTCCATGGCCACCACCATCACAGGTCCACAGAGACTACTGCCAGACTACTGCTTATGTTCCCTTAAGGCTCAAGGGCTCTTCAGTCAGCTTATGACTGTCCTGAGACTTCACCTTTCAGGGCAGTGGGCTCCACTCTGGTCCAAGGCAGGTCCAGAAATGCCATGGAAGAGCATTTCTGGACTTTCACTGGAATCAAGGACCCCAAGAGCGAACTTGCCGCTCTATCCTCCTGTGGCCAAGCTGGTACCTAGGGTGCAAAACAAAGTCCCCTTTACTTTTCCCTCCACCTTTATCAGGCAAAAAAGGAGTGTCTTCCTGTAGCCACCACAGGTAGGAATGTGCTGAGTCTTATCTGAAGCTGGTAAATCTGAGTCTTATCCAAGGTCTATGGGTTACTACCTGAGTATTACTGCTGATTATTCATGGATCAAGCGCTCTTTAGTCAGCAGGAGATGGATCCTGCCAGGACCAGATCATTCCCTTTAAGGCAGCAGTTTCCCTTCTGGCAAAGTGTGGCTAGAAATGTCATCCAGAAGCTAGGGCCTTGAAAGGGGGCCTCATGTCTCTGACTGGTATGGAAGTCGGTTTTTGTGCCAGTATCATACTATTTTGTTACTATAGCTTTGCAATACATTTTGAAATCAGGAAATGTGTTGTCTTCAGCTTGTTCTTGCTCAAGATTGCTTTGGCTATTCAGGGTCTTTTGTGCTACCATACTAATTTGGGCATATATACACCATGAAATACTATGCAGCCATAAAAAAGGATGAGGTCATGTCCTTTGTAGGGACATGGATGAAGCTGGAGACCATCTTTCCGAGCAAACTATTGCAAGGACAGAAAACCAAACACCGCATGTTCTCACTCATAGGTGGGAATTGAACAATGAGAACACTTGGACACAGGATAGGGAACATCACACATTGGGGCCTGTCGTGGGGTGGGGAGAGGGGGGAGGGATAGCATTAGGAGATATACCTAATGTAAATGACGAGTTAATGGGTGCAGCACACCAACATGGCACATGTATACATAGGTAACAAACCTGCACATTGTGCACATGTACCCTAGAACTTAAAGTATAATAATAAAAAAGACTATTTTTTCTATTTATGTGTAAAAAGTCATAAGCATTTTAACAATATTAATTTGTCTAACCCATGGACATGGGATATCTTTCCATTTATTTTTGTCACCTTCAGTTTCTTTTATCAATGTCTTACAGTTTTCAGTGCACAGATATTTTATTTTTGTTAAATTTATTCTAAGTTTTATTCTTTTTGATACTATTGTCGATAGAATTGTTTTCATAATTTCTTTTTGGATAATTCATTGTTAGTGTATGAAAATGCAACTGATTCTTGTTTGTTGACTTTGTTTACTGAATTTGTTCATCAGTTCTAACAGTTTTTTGAGGACACTATTTAGAAGCCTAAAATACTTTTGCCTAAAATTGTGACATTATCGAGAAAAATACACATTTTCATGAGATTTATGACTTTCACCAATTTTCCATTGTTTATCGGAAAAAATTGTGTTCCTTAAATCCCTCAGGGCAGCCTTTCAAACTGATAAAAATCTCCACTGGTGGAAAAATATGTGGAGATATAGCTCCCTTTATGGGTATCCTGTGGTATTTGCTATGAAAATTCAGCATTAAAAATAACTGAATATCGGATGGAAATAATTTCTCCACTTTGGTTTGCTCATTTAAAATCTGCTAAGTAATATATGTTTGATTTTGCTTTAAAACTTCCACAGGTCATCAAGAGGTAGTACATTTTAGAATGTGGTTCTACAAAAAGATTGCCTGAACTGGGATATTGTCTTGTCACTTAAAGTGTGACCTTAGGTAAGTAATTTAATCTTCTTTGCTTAGGTTTTATTTTCTGTAAAATGAGAATGGGGATAGTATCCAACTCATAAAATTACTGTGAGAATTAAATTATACATATACATACCACACATAAATATACATAGCAAATGCCCAGCCACAGTGCCTGTCATGGTAAGGGCTCAATCATTGTCATCAACTACTCTTATTAAATAGGACTCCAACAATCATGTAATTCCCCAGTAGTCCTTTAGCTGGAGTCCACAGGTTCACTGTTTCACTCTCAGGGGGTTTCCTAGTTGGCTCTCTTGAAGCCAAGCATCATGAATGAAGCTTAACAGGGATGGGTTCTTCCAGCCAATACTATAGAGTTAATCCACTTCCCAGTCTCTTCGATTACAGGGTACTGGAGAAGAGCTCAAATCAGAAAGTAATGTGGGCCAGGCATGGTGGCTCGCACTGTAATCCCAGCACTTTGGGAGGCATAGACAAACGGATTATTTGAGGTCAGGAGTTTGAGACAATCTGGCCTACACGGAGAAATCCCGTCTCTACTAAAAATACAAAAGTTAGCTGGGTGTGGTGGCACAGGCCTGTGTAATCTCAGCTACTTGGGAGACTGAGGCAGGAGAATCGCTTGAACCCAGGAGGCGGTGGTTGCAGTGAGCCTAGATAGTGCCATTGCACTTCAGCCTAGATGACAGAACAAGACTCCATCCCCCTGCCCAAAAGAAAGAAAGAAAGAAAAAAAAGCAATGTGTCACATGTGGCAACTCCATTACCTTCTGCAGTATTATTTCTTGTCTCAGATCATGAGGGAGAGGTTCACTCATTGTCCTTTTAGAGTGGCCAGAAAATGGAACACATATGGCTTTTACACACATCATGTTCCCAAACACATGCATCAGAACTCGTAGACACTTGACTGCAAGCATGAAATCCTTGGATAGGCCTCTTGGGTTCTCAATTAATAGACGATGTTTCTCAAAGCCTGGCAATTGTCACATCTGGAGCATCTCTATAGTAGGCTTCAACCCAGCCTGCTAACAAATGATTTCTCCCCAGAAAACAAATCATACTCCTAGAGAACACCTACTGCTGTTATTAGCTGGTCAGTTAACAGTAAAGCTGTATAATCTATCTGACAGTTTCCTACAGTGTCAATGAACAGGAAATCTTGGGACATTAAAGAGCCCTGAATGAAAATGGAACTCACCTTTAAAGTTGGCATATACAGAATACCACTATATGCCACTCCATCTGTAGATGCCACATGTCCATTAAAAACAGTATTTATGGCGCAAATTCCATTCATTTCTATTGCTACATGAGTGGTTCTTAATGTATCTACACATATCCCAGGATCTCCAAGACACTTTCAGGGGTCTGTGAGGCCAAACAATACTTTTACAATAATATGAAGACATTATTTGCCTTCTTCACTGCATTGATACTTGTCCTGATGGTGCAAGAGCAATGGTCGATTAAACTGTTGGCATCTTAGCACAAATCAAGGCAGCAGCAAAGTGAACTAGTAGATGTTATATAGAAGAATATCATATATTTCAGTTTTAAAAACATCAGTTTCACTTAAGAATACTTTGATGAAACTATATAAAGTACTAATTTTATTAAATATTAACTATTAAGTAAAAGTCTTTTTAATATTCTATATGGCCAAAAGCACTTCTTCAGTACACTGTACACTGAAGTGCAATGGTTGTTTCAGAAAAAAAAAAGCACTTAAGTGATTGTTTGGGGTATAGGTAGAACTAGCTACTATTTTTATTGAATGCTGTTTTTACTTGAAAGAGCAACTGGGAGGCAAATTGTGATTATTCAGATTTGGGTCTTTGATAGAGAGTTTACCAAAAGTAAAATTTGAGTTTTCAAGCAAAAGTTAAAATTTTGAAAAATTTGTATCTGCCTCTATGAGGCAGAAGTCTTCTTAAAACTTAAAATGTTTTTCTGAAGAGATTGGTAGTGATATTAAATAAGGCATTTTTTTTTTTTTTTTTTTTTTTTTTTTTTTTTTTTTTGAGACAGGGTCTCACTCTGTCACCCAGGCTGGGGTTCAGTGGTGCAATCATAGCTCACTACAGCTTTGAACTCCTGGGCTCAAGCAGTTCTTCCACTTCAGCATTCCAAGTAGCCAGGACTACCAGCATGTAGAACCATGCTTGGCTAATTTTTAAATTTATTTTTTTCTTGAATGAGGTCTCACTATGTTGCCCAGGCTAGTCTTGAACTCCTGCCCTCAAGCAATCCTCAACTCAGCCTCCCAAAATATGGGGATTACAGGCATGAGCCACCATGCCCAGACAGATTTTTTGTTATTGTACAATGAAATATGACAACCTTTTGAAGACCCACACAACTGAGTGAACTAATATTTTTTAAGTCACCAACGTGGTGATATTACAAAATCATGCATAGGAAAAAGATCCATTTAAAATGCAAGATAGACCAATGGATTTTAATGTAACAGATTATGAAAAGCTCACTGATATTGTTTTACATTATACATTTCAACCAAGCTTTAAGAAATTACTTGTCTAGCCATGTTTTTGCAAAGCAACTGTGCTGTGCTGGGGGACTGCCTCCACCCCTGGTCGGCTTCGATTCTGGCTTTGCAGATACTGCCCAAAGCAATTTATTAATTTTAATGCTATTCCTACTAAACTGCAATTGAGATTCTCCACAGAACTAAAAAAAGTATTTTAAAATTCATATGGAACCAAACAAGACCCTGAATAGCTAAGTCAATTCTAAGCAAAAAGAACAAAGCTGGAGGCATTGCACTGCCCAAACTATACTATACGTCTACAGTAACCAAAACAGGATGATACTGGTACAAAGACTGAGACATAGACCAGTGGAACAGAATAGAGTACCCAGACATAAGACTGCACACCTACAACTATCTGATCTTTGACAAATCTTTTTTTTTTTTTTTTTTGAGACGGAGTCTCGCTCTGTTGCCCAGGCTGGAGTGCAGTGGCCGGATCTCAGCTCACTGCAAGCTCCGCCTCCCGGGTTTACGCCATTCTCCTGCCTCAGCCTCCCGAGTAGCTGGGACTACAGGCACCCGCCACCTCGCCCGGCTAGTTTTTTGTATTTTTTAGTAGAGACGGGGTTTCACCGGGTTAGCCAGGATGGTCTCGATCTCCTGACCTCGTGATCCGCCCGTCTCGGCCTCCCAAAGTGCTGGGATTACAGGCTTGAGCCACCGCGCCCGGCCTCTTTGACAAATCTGACAAAAACAGGCAATGGGTAAAGAATTTCCTGTTAAATAAGTGGTGCTGGGATAACTGGGTATCTATATTCAGAAGATCAAAGCTGGTGTCCTTATTTATACCATATACAAAAATTAACTCAAGATGGATTACAGACTTAAATGTAAAACTCAAAAGTATAACAACCCTGGAAGACAACCTAGACAATACCATTGAGGACATAGGAGTGGGCAAAGGTTTAGTGACAAAGAACTATAATTCCTGAAAGCACCTACAACAAAAGCAAAAATTGACTAATGAAATCTAATTAAACTAAAGAGCTTCTGCACAGCAAAAGAAACTATCAAGAGTGTAAACAGAATTACAGAATGGGAGAAAATTTTTGTAAACTACACATCTGACAAAGGTCTAATATCCAATATCTATAAGGAACGTAAAAAAATTACAAGAGATAAACAACTCCATTAAAAAGTGGGCAAACGGCATAAGCAGACACTTTTCAAAAGGAGACATAAATTCAGCCAAAAATCATATGAAAAAAGCTCAACATCACTTATCACTACAGAAATGCAAATGAAAACCACAGTTAGATACCATGTCACACCAGTCAGAATGGCTATCATTAAAAAGTCAAAAAATAACAGATGCTGGTGCAGTTGTGGAGAAAAAGAAATGCTATACACTGTTGGTGGGAGTGTAAATTAGTTGAAGCATTGTGGAAGATAGTGTGACAATTCCTCAAAGACCTACAGACAGAAATACCATTTGACCCAGCAATCCCATTACTGGATACATACCTGAAGAAATATAAATGATTCTATTATAAAGATACATACATGCATGTGTTTATTGCAGCACTATTTGCAATAGCAAAGACATAGAATCCACCTAAATGCCCAAAAATGATAGACTGGATAAAGATATACACCATGGAATGGAATACTATGAAGCTATAAAAAAGAACGAGATCATGTCCTTTGCAGGGTGATGGATGGAGCTGGAGGCCATTATCCTTAGCAAACTAAGGCAGGACCAGGAAACAAATATGTCATGTTCTCACTTATAAGTGGGAGCTAAATGATGATAATATGTGGACAAATAGAGGGGAACAACATACTCTGGAGCTTATTGGAGTGTGGATGGTGGGAGGAGGGAGAGGATCAGGAAAAATCACTAATGGGTACTAGGCTTCATACATGGGTGATGAAATAATCTGTACAGCAAACCTGCATGACACAAGTTTACCTATGTAACAAATCTGCACTTGTACCCCTGAACTTAAAAATGAAAACAAAGAAACAAAAAAGAAATTACTGCTTGTCAAGTTTTGATGTAACATCAAAGAAGAATATAAACAAGTATTTAAAATGTTATGAAAACAAATTATTCTACCAAAAAGACACAAGACACATGCACTTGAATGTTTGCAACTGTGCTATTCACAATAGCGAAGACATGGAATCAACCTAGGTGCCCATCGATGGTAGATTGGACAAAGAAAATGTGGTACATATATATCATGGAATACGATGCAGCCATAAAAATGAAATCATGTTCTTTATAGCAACATGGATGGAGCTGGAGGCCATAATCTTAAGCGAATTAACACAGTAACAGAAAATAAAACACCACATGTTCTCACTTATAAGTAGGACCTAAGTATTGAGCATACATGGAAATAAATCTGGAAACAGTAGACACTGTGGACTACTAGAGGGTGGAAGGACAAGGTGGGGGTTAAAAAACCACCTATCGGCAACTGTGTTCACTACCAGGGTGATGGGATTTGTATTCCAAACCTCAGCATCATGCAATATTCTAATGTAACAAATCTACAATGTACCTCCTGTAACTAAAATAAAAGTTGAAATTAAAAAAAGATACTTCTTTTTCTAAGTACATATCTTTTTAAAGTCATATTTTCTTCATATGTTTGAGCCAAAACAAATTGCTACCGATTGAATGCAGAGACAGGTATGAGAATCCATCTGTCTTCTTTTAAACTAGACATTAAGAGATCTGCTGAAATGTAAGGCAAAACTACTCTTCTTCTTTTTTTTTTTTTCTTCTTGAGATGGGTCTCACTCTGTTCCCCAGGCAGGAGCGCAGTGGTGCATTCATAGCTCATTTCAAACTCTTGGGCTCAAGTGATTATTCTGACTTAGCCTCCCAAGTAGCTGGGGCTATAGGCACGGACCACCATGCCCAGGTAACGTTACTCTTAAGCCTAATTTATTTTGGGAAATGTAATATTTTACATAAAAAAAGCTATTTACATTCATATATTATTCGCTTACTTATGTCATATTAAATTTTTTAATAAATATATGTTTTAGAAATTTCTCATTGTTATTTCCACTATGGTAAATATTGATAGATGTAACTCACATACACAAAAGCTCTTTGGGTGTTCAATGATTTTTAAAAGTATGAAAGGCTCTAAGACCAAAAAGTTTGAGAATATTGGTCAACAATCTAAGGAATTTGGATTCTGATGCTACGCTATGTGAGCTCATACACGTTACTTAAGCTCTCTGGGCTTGTTCCTGTGTAATGAAGAGGAGTATAATGCTTACTGGGCATAGTAAGGATTAACTGTGTTAGTACACACTGCGAAGTTAGAATACATAGTAAACAGTATCTTTTAGAGGTATAGGACTTTTAACATCTGAGGAGTGCAGAGATGCAGGTGAAGCCTCTGCTTTAGGTTGGTGCCAGAAAGAGTAAAAAATAAAGCACTACTTTTGATTACCTTTCCCTCTCTCTGTCTTAACCCCCACCCAAGTTTCACCCACTTATTTCCACACAGCTTCCTCTAACTAATGTGTTATGTGAATATATTACCTTTAGAAAATATTGAAAAAGTGCCACTTCGAGACAATGTATTTGTCATCCCTCCTCTACTATTATCTAAGTCTTTGTGCAGTAAAGAACTCTGGGACCTATACTGCCCAGGTAACCCTTCTTCTGAAAGTCTCAAAGAAGTCACTATCTTCTGGCAAAACCACCTTCTATGATTACACAGCAGAGCATCAAATAGGACCCATTTGTCTACAGGGCTTAGGTCCAAGGCCTAAGCTCTCTATGTCTCTAATATCTAATGACCACCTTCCAAAGAAAATCTCACACGAAGGTAACATCTGCCATGCTCTATGACCCCCTTATATAATTACCTATAGATAATCTGATTCAACAAAGACGTTAGAGGTTCAGCACCTTGTTGAATTCATTTAGACAACAACTGGAAGTACAGGTGAATAAGAAATAAAAATAGAGTATATATTCTTTTCAAATGTCTGTATAACATTTATAAAAACCCATTGTGTATTAAACTACAAAGAAAATCCCTGAAAATTCCTAAAACTATAAATCAATGCAGGCCAGTCATATTCTCTAACTATATAATAAAACTCCAAATTAAAAACAAAAATATATAAGAGAAAATGAAAATGTAAAAATTTATAAAACATAATTGCTGGGTCAATCAAGAAATCAAATTTAAAATAATGGATTATTTGTATTTTGTAATATGCCATACTAGAGATTAAATTTACTTCTCCATTCCCGTGATGCTTTAACAAGGTGGGCCATTAAATGCCAAGGTGTGTTATGGTTCAGCTCTAGGCCCTTTTCTCTTTTCTCTTTTCCCTCCAATAAGAGAGCTCCTGCATGCCTAGAACTTAAATTCTCAAATGTATATGAACACTGTATTCACATTTATATCTTCAACTCAGATCTCTCATTCCAATTTCACATCCATTTAACCAATTTTCTACTTGGCTGTTTCAAAGGTACCTCAAACTGAACTGGTTCAAAATTGAACTCGTGATCTCCACACCCCCACCCAGCACTCTTTCCCCATTGTGTTCTTTTCCACTGTTCCCAATATTTGTGTGGACACCATCACACACCCAGTTACAGAAGCCCAAAAATCAGAGGAATCATCCTGGCACTCACTTCTCTCATACTTCCTACCACCCACATCCAATCTATCACCAAGTACTGTCAATTTTACTTTCTATATCTTTCTCAAGTCTGTTCACTTCTCTTCATTTCTACTTCTACTTTAATCCAATATACTCTTGTCTGTACTTGCAGTAACCACTTAACTGTCTTCTCATATTCCATCCCCATTCTCTTATAGAGATTACATCTATAGTTGTATTCTTTATAAGTAGCCAGAGTGATGCTGTTAAGTGAGAAAAAAAGACTACATCCCTACCTTACTTAAACCTTTCAAATGGGCCTTCTCATTACTCTTAGAAGAAAACACAAAGTCTTTACCAAGACATACAAATCCCTACACTGTTTGGCCCTACCTTTGTAGGGCCAACTTGCTTCTAATTCCTTTGTTCTCTCAGCAACAGCTACATTATACTTCTTTGAGTTCTTATTTTTACCATACTCCCTCCTGCTCCATATAGTCTTTGCCTATGATGTTCCCTTTTTTCTGGAATGCTGCTCTGTCCTGGTTTAGCCTAGATTACTAATCCTTTAGAAGTCAAGCCTTCTCTGACCTTCTGAGGAGGGCAAATCATCCATTTTAGCATTTTATAACAACATATTTTTCTTTGTTGAACTTATTACAGTTTTATATTAGTATGATTAATAATAATTATCAGCAATAAATCCTCCTTTCAGCAACCATGTAGGTAAAACATCTTGGAAGGAGATCCTGTAATCCTAGTCAAGTCTTTAGATGACTGCAATTCTGGATGAAACAGATATTTTTGACATATAAAGAGGAAGAGAAGAAAGAGTCCTAGTGAGAGTAGCCCAGGGATAGGAGGGCAGCTAGGAGGTTGCGTAATTGGAACCAAAGAGAGACTATTTTTAAGGAACTACAGGCCCAGAGCATCGAACACAGCAGGTCTGTGGAGGGGTCCTCAACCATCCATCGCTGATAGCTTGCCTTTCCTTCATTGATATAGATGACACATTACTCATTTGACAAAATACACACTACATGCCAGCTGTTGTACCAGGTGCTGGAGTTAATGTAAATACCAAAGCTTCTTTGCCTTCAGATAGCTTTCACATAAAAATGACATCAAAGCAGTATCTAAGTTCTTAAAATTATTGCGAGTTTTAAAAAATAAGCATCCATGTCAGTAGGAGTGGGTTGTGGTGGGCTAAGATTAGGGCAGGGAGAAAAACATTTGCTTTTCTGGAAATAAAACTCCAGATTCATCTATTATGAACTTCATCTGAGGTGAAGGTGTTAAGGAACCTTCACTAAAGGCTCTGTCTCCTTCTCCTTTCTGTTCACTCATAGCTAAGTCAGGATGACCTTGCCGTCAGCCTAGGGCTAAGGAAGACATTTTGTACATGGCCATTTGACTTGAAGAGAATCTAAAATTTAAAATCAGTTCATGTTCCAGGGCTATGTACAACAGAGAAGACTGAGTCTTTACTCCAAGTGGACCTCCTGCCCAACATTCAAGTAGAGAAAAGATATTTGGTGAATCCAGTGCTTAACAATACATATTTTGAATTACATGGAGTACTCAGCATTTAAAAATTAATAGAAGTCTCTAAAGTTAATAAAAATGTAAAAAAGCAAAGGTTTCTCTAAGGTATGCCTTAGAGAATCAGAAAAATGGTGTGCCTGTGACTCTAAAAGGGAAAATTGGGAGGGGGCTGTTCTTAAGGGGCTACTGAGATTTGAGCCCCAGTATTGCCAGATTTTTGGATTTTCTAGGAGAAATCAGAAATCTGGACCTTTGTGAAATATTTGATAATTTTTAACATTAGCAAATAACTCAATTTTTAGGTGTTATCTTTGAGACATTTTGAACCTGCACACTACCCACATTGCAACATTCTTCTTTTTAATTTTGGTTTTTTTTTGCATTTCTTTTTTTGTTTTACACTTTCAACTTCTATTTTAGATTCAGGGCATATATGTGCAGGTTTGTTAGTTGGGTGTATTGTATGATGCTGAGGTGTGGGGTACAAATGATTCTATCAGGCAGGCAGTGAGCATAGTGCCCAATAGGTAGCTTTTCAGCCCTTGTCCCACTCCCCCTCTCCCCTTTCTAGTAGTCCTCAGTGTCTATTGTTCTCATTTTTATGTCCATGTGTACCCAATGCTTAGTTCCCACTTATATGTGAGAACATATCAACCCTCTGCTTTATACCCTCTCCCTTTGAATCTCATGCAATAACATTAGATGAACGCCAAATCTAAATTTCTATCCTTGACTTCTCTTCTACGTTCCAGAGTTTTATGTCTAAATATACAACGTAGATATAGACATCAGGTGTCACTATTCAGATATTACAGATATAAAAATGCCCCATTCTCTTCATTTATTCCACTACCACTCTAGTTCCAAGACCCAACATCTGTTGTTGGAACTAATGTAACCACTCCTTCACTGGTCTTTCTGCTTCTATTCTTGCTCCCAACAGTTTAATTTTCATTTACCTAAAGCCTTCCATTATATTTTGAATAAAATGAAAACCCTTTATATGGGCTATGAAGCCCTTCATGGGTCCGGGCTTATAGATGCTGCCTTTGGTAAATGAATCAATATTTACATTCCGCAAGCCTTCCATTTTGATATAGTTTGGCTGTGTCTCCACCCAAATTTCATCTTGAATTGTAATAATCTCCAGTGTCAAGGGCAGGGCCAGGTGGAGATAAGTGAATCATGGGGCAGTTTTCCCCATACTCTTCTCCTGGTAGTGAATAAGTCTCAAGAGATCTGATGATTTCATAAAGGGGAATTCTCCTGCACATGCCCTCTTGCCTGCCACCATGTAAGATATCCCTTTGCTTTTCCTTCATCTTCTGCCATCATTGTGAGGCCTCCCCAGCCATGTGGAACTGAGTCCATTAAACCTCTTTCCTTTGTAAATTACCCAGTCTTGAGTATTTCTTTATTAACAGTGTAAGAACAGACAAATACACATTTCTTAACAAAATCCACAGAGCCATTATCATGTTTTTCTTTTGCTACTTCTACTTCATAGGGAGCATAGAGTATAGTTATGGTGTATTTCTCTAAAAAAAAGCTTGTGGAGGACCCTTTGTTTTAAAATTCGAATGTATTTTTGTTCTTAAGAAATGGTATAAACTCACCAACAATAGAGACATGGAGTTGGTTAATGAGTTCTGTAACTTTTGTGAGTAGGAGAACACAACAGTAAAGAAAAGGAAGAATATTTGGAAGAATTAGGGCCTAATTTTAAGTTATTCATACTTTGCTTTATTATGTAGGGTTTTAAATTATCTTTTCATTCTTTGAATATCCGCTCAAGGAACAATTAATACCAAAAGTGCATTATTAATATCTGAGGGTGTGCATGCATATCTGTGAGGTGTGCACAGCATGTAGCCTATGCCCAAACATTTTTATTGAGGTAAAATTCACATAATACAAAAATGACTACTTAAAAGTATGTAATTAGAGTGACATTTAGTACATCTAAAATGTTGTGCAACCATTGCTTCTATCTAGTTTTGTTTTGTTTTGAGACAGAGTCTCACTCTGTTGCCCAGGCTGGAGTGCAGTGGCATGATCTTGGCTCACTGTAACCTCTGCCACCCCAGGCTCAAGAGATTCTTGTGACTCAGCTTCCCAAGTAGTTAGGATTACAGATGTGCACCACTGTGCCGGTCAATTTTTGTATTCTTAGTAGAGACAGAGTTTCGCCATGTTGGCCAGGCTGGTCTCGAACTACTGACTGCATGTGATCCACCTGCCTCGGTCTCCCAAAGTGCTGGGATTACAGGCATGAGCCACCATGCTAGCATTCTATTTAGTTTCAAAAAGTTTTCATCACACCAAAAATAAACCTTATACCATTTAAGTAGTCACTGCTTACCCTTCTCTAATCCCACCCACTGGCAACTCTTAATTTCTTTTCTACTTCTATAGGTTTTCCTGTTCTTGATATTTCATATAAATGAAATAATGAAATATGTGTCCTTTTGTCACTGGTTTCTTTCGTTAGCACAATGTTTTTTATTTTTTGTTTTGTTTTGTTTTGTTTGCACAAATCCCATCAAGATTTCTTTTATTCTAAAACATGTAAGACTTCAAGTCTAGAAATATCTGTGAGAGTTAAAAGCCCCTTTTAAGATGCCACAATACTACACTATAGTCAAAGCAACGTTTCCCAGAAATTCTCCTTACAGTCGAATTTCATTCAGCACAGGTGAGAACCTGTACAGAATGGAAAACTTTCTTTTATGCTCTGTCACCACTAGCAGCAGTTCCAAGCCTTAGGCTCCTTCTCTTCAAATCCTGCCCTATGAGAGTCTGTTTCTCCTCTCCATTTCCCCCTGATTATATGATGACTGGTGCAATATGCCACATTCTAATGTGTCTAATAACATGATGCTATTATGCAATTTCCTTTTTTACAGTACTTTCTTCTTTCTTCCACCAGGCCACCTAAAATGGAATCTTGATCAAACTCCCTACAGGCATTCCCACAGTCATACACTCACCCAGGGAAAACAGCAACTGCTATTGGTGCTGAGATTTTGGAAGTTCTTAGAGTACAACTTAAAGCTGAATTGTACTTTCTGTTTAAAGAGACCCTAAGATTATGTCTCTATTCATCTAACAAAAGAAAATATGTGTTTTAAACCTTTTTCACAACAGAATTGTTTTAGATAAGGTTTTGAAAACTGAAAAATTCCTCCCATCTGGGTAGAATCTTGAACATTTTTCACAGACAATCTTTAACCTCTTTTTTTTCTTCTTCTTCTTCTTTTTTTTTTATTATACCTTAAGTTCTGGGGTACATGTGCAGAACGTGCAGGTTTGTTACAGAGGTATACACATGCCATGGTGGTTTGCTGCACCCATCAGCCTGTCATCTATATTACGTATTTCTCCTAAGGCTATCCCTCCCCTAACCCCCTACATCCGGACAAGCTCCAGTGTGTGATGTTCCCCTCCCCTGTGTCCATGTGTTCTCATTGTTCAACTACCACTTATGAGTGAGAATATGTGGTGTTTGGTTTTCTGTTCTTGTGTTAGTTTGCTGAGAATGATGGTTTCCAGCTTCATCCATTTCCCTGCAAAGAACATGAACTTGTTTTTTATGACTGCATAGTATTCCATGGTGTATATGTGCCTCATTTTCTTTATCCAGTCTATCATTGATGAACATTTGGGTTGGTTCCAAGTCTTTGCTATTGTGAATAGTGCCACAATAAACATACGTGTGCATGTGTCTTTATAGTAGAATGATGTAATAATCCTTTGGGTATATACCCAGTAATGGGATTGCTGAGTCAAATGGTATTTCTGGTTCTAGATCCTTGAGGAATTGCCACACTGTCTTCCAAAATGATTGAACTAATTTCCACTCCCACCAACAGTGTAAAAACGTTTCTGTTTTTCCACATCCTCTCCAGCATCTGTTGTTTCCTGACTTTTTAATGATTGCCATTTTAACTGGCGTGAGATGGTATCTCACTGTGGTTTTGATGTGCATTTCTCTAATAACCAGTGATGATGAACTTTCTTTCATGTATTTGTTGGCTGCATAAATGTCTTCTTTTGAGAAGTGTCTGTTCATATCCTTTGCCCACTTTTTGATGTTTTTTTTTTTTCTTGTAAATTTGTTTGAGTTCTTTGTAGATTCTGGATATTAGTCCTTTGTCCGATGAATAGATTGCAAAAATTTTCTCCCATTCTCTAGGTTGCCTGTTCATTCATTAGCACAATGTTTTTAAGGTTCATTCATGTTGTAGTATGTAACAGTATTTCATTCCTCTATATAACTGAATAACATTCCATTGTTTGGATATATTACATTTTGTTTATCTTTTCATCTGTTGATGGATATTTGTGTTGGTTCTACCTTTTGGTTATTGTGAATAGTGCTATGTACATTTGTGTGCAAGAATTTATTTGAACATCTGTTTTCAATTATTCTGGGTATGTAACTGGGAGTGAAATAGCTGAACCATATGGTAACTGTAGCTTTTTGAGAAACTTCCAAACTATTTTTCACAGTTTTCCACAGTAGGTGTATCATTTTACTTTCCCAACATCAATGGATGAGGGTTCCAATTTCTCCATATTCTCATCAACACTTGTTATTTTCCAATCTAGTTGGTGTGAAGTAGTATCACACTATAACTTTGATTTGCATTTCCTTAATGCTTAGTGATGTTGATCATCTTTTCATGTGCTTGTTGGCCATTTGTGTATCTTTGGAAAAATGTCTCTTCAAATCCTTTGCCCATATTTTAAGTGGCTTGTCTTTCTTTTGTTGAGTTTTCTAAAGTTCTTTATGTATTCTGGCTGGGTGCCGTGGCTCACGCCTGTAATCCCAGCACTTTGGGAGGTCAAGGTGGGTGGATCACTTGAGGTCAGGAGTTCAAGACCAGCCTGGCCAACATGATGAAACCCTGTCTCTACCAAAAATACAAAAATTAGCCAGGTATGATGGTGTGAGCCTGTAATCCCAGCTATGCGGGAGGCTAAGGCAGGAGAATCACTTGATTCCAGGAAGCAGAGGTTGCAGTGAGCTGAGATGGTGCCACTGCACTCCAGCCTGGGCAACAGAGCAAGACTCCATCTCAAAGCAAACAAACAAATAAACTTCTTTTCTTCTCTCTCTCTCTTTTTTTTTTTTTTTTTTCTGTGAGAAGGAGTCTCGCTGTGTCGCCCAGGCTGGAGTGTAGTGGCGCCATCTCGGCTCACTGCAACCTCCACCTCCCGGGTTCAAGCGATTCTCCTGCCTCAGCTTCATGAGTAGCTGGGATTACAGGCTCCCGCCACCATGTCTGGCTAATTTTTTTTTTTTTTTCGTATTTGTAGTAGAGAAGGGCTTTCACCATCTTGGGCAGGCTGGTCTTGAACTCCTGACCTTGTGATCCGCCTGCCTCGGCCTCCCAAAGTACTGGGATTACAGGCGTAAGCCACCACACTCAGCCGAAAGAAAAGTGTTCTTTATGAATTCTGATACTAGACCCTTATCAGATATATGATTTGCAAATATTTTCTTTTATTCTACAGGTTGCCTTTTCAGTTTCTTGATAGTGCCCACTGATGCATAAAAGTTTTTAATTTTGATGATGCTCAATTTGTTTGTTTTTTCTTTTATTGTTTGTGCTTTGGTGTTATATGTAAAAATCCAATCCCAAATACAAGGTCATGAAAATATACCCCTATATTTTCTCCTATGAGTTACTGTTTTAGTTCTTACATTTTAGTCTTTAAGTTAATATTTGTATATGGTAAGAAGTAAGATACACTACATTCTTTTGTATGGGGATATCCAGTTGCCCCAGGCTATTTGGTGAAGAAACTGTACACAACTGATCGAATAATCTTGGCAGTTATATCACCAGTGTTGGGTCATATTAAATTAGTGATTGAATGAAATCCCCTTTTGTTGTTGTTCTTCACAAATTCTGGGTTTCCCATATTTTGTAATACCATACTTGACTCAACGTTTCCAAGTACAGAACTTGACACTTATCTTGGATGCATTTCACCCTGTGGATTTTTATTCAATTATTCATTGAATAAACATTTATTGAAGTTCTACTATATATCAGGCACTGAATTTATCAAAGCAGTTCAAGATTGACAAGATTGTTTAAATGGTTGCAACAAAGTATAAAATTTTTCTTTCTCCCTGTTTTATTTTCAAGAGACATATATAACACACATTCATGACTCTCATTCCATCACTGAGATTTACCTCATAGGATCAGAAATGGGAGGAAGTAAAGAATGGTAAGGGTTGGGGTGAAACTTGGTAACGGAATTAAGTTTAGGGATGTGAAAGGGAAAGTGGGATGAAATAAGGGTGTCTATTACATATGCCACTCATTCATTTGTTCATCTATCATATCTTCGTTGAATGCCTACTATGTCTCAGGCACTATTCTAGACACTGGGGGGCATATTAGTGAATAAGAAAAATAAATCCCTGTCCTTGTGTTACCTTCATTCAAGTTGGGGAGACAGATATAAACACATAAACAAATGTCTAAGGTCAGACAGTGTTAAATTAAAGCAAGGTAAAAGACAGTGAGTGATTAGGGGCTGCCGTTTTAATGAAGGAAGGCTTTTTAAAGAAAGTAACATTTGAGCAGAGACATAAAGGAGATAACAGAGAAAGACATAGGACAATCTAGAAGAAATGGTTTAAGCAGAGGGAATAACTAATGAAAGGGGCCTGAGATGAGAGCATGTGTGCTACATTTCAGGAACAGTGAGGGGACCAGTGTGGCAAAAGCACAGACAGAAAAGGGAAGAGTAGCAAGAGATGAGGTCAGAGAGGTAGCAGAAGCCCAGAGTGCATAAGACCTTGGAGGTCATGGTCAGGCTTTGACTTTTATTGTGCATGAGATAGAAAGCAATCAAAAGGTTACAAAGAGAGGAGTGACAATGTCTGATCCGTGTTTTTAAAGTATCACTTTAGGACAGGGGCAAGGAAAAAGACCACTAAGTCAGCTATTGCATTAATCCAGATGAGAGATTATGGTAGCTTGTATCACAGTAGTAATGGTAGAGGTGTTGAGATCATGTTCCAAGGCAGAATTTCCTCAGTATGCTGTTGGATAGGGTGTAGAGTGTTACAGAGACTTCCAAGAGATGACCTCAAGGTTTTGAGCCTTGCCAGATGAAAAGATGGAATTGTCATTATTTGAAATGGAGAAGAATGAAGGTTAAGTAGGTTTGGTGATAAAGGGTAGGGAACAAGACTTAAGTTTGGGACTTGTTAAGTTTGAGATGCCTAACAGATATTCAAGTAAAGATATCAAGTAGGTGGTTAGATATATGTTATAATTTTAGGGGCATGGTTTTAGCTAGGTATATACAACTTAAGAATAGTTGACATTTAGATGGCATGTGAAGTCATGGGACTGGAGGATAGTACCTAAAAAGTGAGCATACATAGAAATGAGCTCTAAAGATTGATCCTTTTATCACTCCAAAGTTTAGAGTTGGATGAGATAGGGAAGATTCAGTAAAGAAACCAGAGTCAGAGAGGTTGGAGGAAAACCAAGAGAGCACAGGAAGCTAAAAGTAACATAAAGAAACTGTTTCCAAGAAAACAAATGACTAGAACTATCTTTTGCTACATACAATTTTGAGTAAGATGAGGACTGAAATTTTACTACTGGATTTAATAACTTGGAGGTTATGGGCGAACTTGACAAGCACATTTCAGTGAAATGGTAAGGATAAAATCCTATAGTTAAAACTAACAAACAAAAAGATAGTTTTTTGGTTAACTTCATAGGTTCCACAAAAATTATAATTGCCTATTAGAGAAATTGTAACAGAGAAGGGACAGAATGAAGTGAGTTCTGACAGATAAATAGAAATTTGCTGGGAAAAGAAAAGAAGGGATACTCTAGGTAGAGGAAACAGCACAAGCAAAAGGCACAGAAGTCTTGATTTGCACAAGACTGTGCTCGAGCCACAATGAGCAATTTGTCTTCGCTGAAAACATAGCATTCATGAGAGGTGAAGTCTTGGTAATAGTTGAATTATTGTTCATACAACTTCTGTTTATATTTCCAGCATGAGAGCAGGATTTCAGGTGAGATCTTTGGTCATTTGTATCATCACCAGGTGGTAGTGAAGGCATCACCACATATAACTTATTAAGGATACACTTGTGCTTGATTCTGTCCTCAAACTACATAAGTAAGCATTAATACCATGTCAGTTTTCCCCCAGTTAAGCTATAACTGTAATTTCAACATAAATATGAACAGTTTTACTCTTCCAAACATAAAAAGATACCATACATTCACAGATACAAAAACAGGGTGCTAATGAAACATGATTAAACAAACAGATTAAAGAAAATAAGAGATTTCAAAAATATGAGGGTTTGTATTTGATAAATGTGGTGGCATATAAAATTAGAAAAAATAAATTACTTAATGAATTAAATAATCTTTAATTTACAAATAAATTAGATTGCACTTGGCAAACCAGCTATTCATTTCGGAATAACAAAGTTAAATTCTTACCTAACACAATATGATCCACTCTCTACCCACACACAAAAAAATGAACAAAGGATATAAACAGGCAATTCATAGGAAAATATAAATGACCTGAGTCTTAACTTCAATTAACTGTTCGCAAATGCTGGCCGTGTATGGTGGCTCACGCCTGTAACCCCAGCATATTGGGAGGCCAAGGAAAGCGGATCACTTGAGCTCAGGAGTTCAAGGCCAACTTGAACACAACAGTGAAACCCTGTCTCCACCAAAAATATAAAAAAATTAGCCTGGTGTGGGGGCATGCGCCTGTGGTCCCAGCTACTTGGGAGGCTGAGGCGTGAGGATTGACTAGAGATCATGCTACTGCACTCCAGCCTGGGTGACAGTGAGACTCCATCTCAAAAAAAACTACAAAAAACAAAAAACTGCAAAAACTACAAAAAACAAAAAACAAATGCAAAGTAAAAAAGAATGAGATGTTTTTAGCCCCTTAGATTGTCAATTTTTTAAAAAGTTGATAATACTCTGTGTTGGCAAGAGTATGAAGAAAGTTTTATGCACATGCACAGTTGATAGGTATGGAAATTGGTATAGCTTTTTTTTTTTTTTTTTTTTTTTTTTTTTTTTTTTTTACTGGAGGTGCAGCGTTTTCATTTTTTTCTTTCCACCTTTTATTTTATGTGGAGCTAGAACTTGTGCAGGTTTCATACATGGGTTAATTGTATGTCATGAGGGTTTGGTGTAGAGATTATTTCATCACTCAGGTAATAAACATAGTACCCAATAAGCAGTTTTTCGATCTTCACCCTCTTCCCACCATCTACCCTCAAGTAGGCCCTGGTGTCTGTTCCCCTCTTTGTGTACATAGGTACCCCAATGTTTAGCTGCCACTTATAAAAGAATATGCATTATTTGGTATTCTGTTCCTGCATTAATTACCTTTTTATAATGTCTGCCATCTCCATCCATGTTGCTGCAAAGGACATGACCTTGTTCCTTTTTATGGCTATGTAGCATTCCATCACACATAAGTATCATGTTTTCTTTACCAAGTCCACTATAGATGGGCATCTATGTTGATTCCATGTATTTGCTATTGTGAATAGTGCTTCAGTGAAAATACGGGTGTGTGTGTGTCCTTATGGTAGAATAATTTATATTCCTTTGGGTATATACCCATTAATGGGATTGCTGAGTTGAAAGGTAGCTCTGTTTTAGGTTTTTTGAGAAATAGCCAAACTGCTTTCCACAGTGGCTGACCTAATTTACATTTCCACTAGCAGTGTATAAGCATTACCTTTTCACCACAATCTTGCTGGCAACAGTTATTTTTTGACTTTTTAATAAAGGTCATTCTGAGTGGTATGAGATGGCATCTATTTGTGATTTTGATTTGTATTTCTCTAATGATTAGAAATCTTGAGCATTTTTTCATACGCTTGTTGGCTGCACATATGTCTTCTTTTGAGAAGAGTCTGTTCAGGTCCTCTGCCCATTTTTTAAACATGATTCTTTGTGTTTTGCTAGTTAATTTAAGTTCCTTACAGATTATAGATATTAGGCCTTTGTCAGATGCATAATTTGCAATTATATTCTCCCATTTTGTAGGTTGCCTGTTTACTTTGTTGATAGTTTATTTTGCTGTGCAGAAGCTCTTTAGTTTAATTAGGTCCCATTTGCCTGCTTTTGCTTTTTTTGGTACTGTTTTTGGAATCTTTGTCATGGAATTTTTTCCATGTGCTATGTACAGAATGGCATTTCCTAGGTTTTCTTTTAGGGTGTTTATAGTTTTAGGTTTTACATTCAAGTCTTAATCCAACTTGACTTAATTTTTGTGTATGGTGAAAGGAAGGGGTCCAATTTTAATTGCAGCACCATTTATTGAATAAGGAATCCTTTCCCTATTGCTTGTTTTAGTCCACTCTGTTGAAGATCAGATGGTTTTAAGTGTGCTGTTTTATTTCTGGGTTCTCCATTCTGTTCCATTAGTCTATGTGTCTGTTTTTTGAACGAGCACCATACTATTTTGGTTACTGTAGTCTTGTAATATACTTTGAAATTGGGTATTGTGATGCCTCTAGCTGTGTTCTTTTGCTTAGGATTGTTTTGGCTATTTGAGCTCTTTTCTAGTTTCATATGAATTTTCAAAGAGATTTTTCTAAGTATGTGAAAAATATTGTTGGTAGTTTGATAAGAATAGCATTGTATTTGTAAATTGGTTTGCAGTATGGCCACATTAACAATATTGATTCTTCCTATCCATGAGCATGGAATGCTTTTCCATTTGTTTGTCTTGTTGCTGATTTCTTTCAGCAGTGTTTTGTAATTTCCTTTGTACAAAATTTCTTTCACATCCCTGGTTAGCTGTCTTCCTAGGTTTCTTTGGCTATTAAGAATGGGACTGTATTTTTGATTTGGCTTTCAGCTTGGGGGTTTTTGGCATGTAGAAATGATGTTGTACACTGATTTTTGTATTCTAAAATCTTGCTGAAGTTGTTTATAAGATGTAGGGGCTTTTGGGCTGAGACTATGGGCTTTTCTAGGTGTAAAGTCATATTATCTGTGAAAAGAGATAGTTTGATTTCTTCTGTTCTATGGATGCCTTTTTTTTCTCTTTTTCTTGCCTTATTTCTCTGGTTAGCACTTCCAGTACTATTTTGAATGGAAATGGTGAGAATTGGCATCCTTGTCTTTTTCAGATTCTCAAGGAGAATGTTTCCAGCTTTTGCCCATTTAGTATGATGTTGGCTGTGGGTCTGTCACAGATGGCTCTTACTTTTTTGAGGTATCTTCCTTCAATGCCTAATTAGTTGAGGTTTTTAACATGAAGGGACATTGAATTTTATTGAAAGCCTTTTTTTTTTTTTGCATCTATTGAGATGATCATGTGGTTTTTGTTTTTAGTTCCGTTTATGTGATGAATCACATATATTGATTTGTGTATGTTTAACCAATCTTGCATCCCTGAAATAAGGCCTTCTTGATTGTGGTGGATGAGCTTTTTGATGTAGCTGCTGGATTCGGTTTGCTAGTACTTTGTTGAGGAGTTTTGCATCCATGTTCATTAGGGATATTAGCCTAAAGTTTTCTTTTTTTTGTTGTGCCTGTTCCATGTTTTGGTATCAGAATGATGCTGGCCTCATAAAATGAGTTAGGGAGGAGTCCTTCCTTCTCCATTTTTGAAATAGTTTCAGTAGGATTGGCACCAGCCCTTTACACATCTGGTAAAATTCAGCTGTGATTTCACCTGGCCCAGGGCTTTTTCTGGTTTGTACACTTTTTATTACTGATTAATTTCAAAGCTTTTTATTGGTATATTTAGGGTTTCAATTCCTTCCTGTTTCAATCTTAGGAGGTCATCCAGTTTGTGTGCATAGAGGTGCTCATAATAGTCTCTGAGGATTTTTTTTTTTTTTTTTTTTTTTTTTTTTTTGTATTTCTGTGGGGTCAGTGGTAATGGCCACTTTGTCATTACTGGTGGTGTTTTTTCTTATCTTCTCTCTTTTATCTTGATTAGTCTATCTAGCAGTCTACCAATCTTATTCATTCCTTCAAAGAGCTAACTTTTAGTTTTGTTGATCTTTTGTATGGTTTTTTTCACATCTCAATTTCACTCATTTTAAAACCAAGTTTGGTTATTTCTTTTGGTATGGTAGCATTGGAATTGGTTTTCTCTTGTTTTTCTAGTTCTTCTGTGTGCGATGTTAGGTTGTTAATTTAAAATCTTTCTAACATTTTGATGTGGGCGTTTAGTGTTATAAACATTCCTCTTAACACTGCTGTATCCAAGAGATTCTGGTATGTTGTTTATTTGTTTTCACTAGTTTCAAAGAATTTCTTGATTTCTGCCTTAATTTAATTGTTTACCTGAAAGTCATTCAGTAGCAGGTTGCTGAATTTCCACATAATTGCATGGTTTTGTGACACCTGCGTGGTACTGATTTTTATTTGTATTGCACTGTGGGAGTAAGGTGGTATTGCATTGTGGTTTTGATTTGCACTTCCCTGATCATTAGTGATGCTGAGCATTTTTTCATATGTTTGCTGGCCTTTGTATATCTTCTTTTGAGAATTTTCTATTCATGTCCTTAGTCCACTTTTTGATGGGATTGTTTTTTCTTTTTTTCTTTTTTTTATGCTAATTTGTTTGAGTCCCTTGTAGATTCTGGATATTAGTCTTGTCAGATGTATAAATTGTGAAGATTTTCTCCCACTCTGTGGGTTGTCTGTTTAATCTGCTGACTATTCTTTTTGCTTTTCAGAAGCTTTTTAGTGAAGTTCCACCTATTTATCCTTCTTTTTGTTGCATTTGCTTTTGGGTTCTTGGTCATGAAGTCTTTGCCCAAGCCAATATCTAGAAGGGTTTATCCAGTGTTATCCTCTAGAATTTTTATAGCTTCAGGTCTTATATTTAAGTTATTGATTCATCTTGACTTGATTTTTGTATAAGATGAGAGATGAGGATATAGTATCCTACATGTGGCTTGCCAATTATCTCAGCACCATTTGTTGAATAGGGTGTCCTTTCTCTACTTTGTTTTTGTTTGCTTTGTTGAAGATCAGTTGACTGTTAAGTATTTGGGTTTATTTCTGGGTTTTGCATTCTGTCCCATTGGTCCAAGTGGCCATTTTTATACCAGTACCATGCTGTTTTGATGACTATGGCCTTATAGTATAGTTTGAAGTCAGGTAATGTGAAGCCTCCAGATTTGTTCTTTTGCTTAGTTTTACTTTGTCTATGCAAAAATTTTTTTTTTGGTTCCATGTGAATTTTAGGATAGGTTTTTCTAGTTCTGTGAAGAACAGTGGTGGCATTTTTGGTGGGAATTGCATTGAATATGGTCATTTTCACAATATTGATTCTACCCATCCATGAGCATGAGATGTGTTTCCATTTGTCTGTGTCATCTACAATTTATTTCAACAGTGTTTTGTAGTTTTCTTGTAGAGGTCTTTCACCTCCTTGGTTGGGTATATTCCTAAGTATTTTTTTTGCAGGTATTTTAAAAGGGGTTGAGTTATTGATTTAATTCTCAGCTTGATCACTGTTGGTGTATAGCAGAGCTACTAATTTGTGTACATTAATTTAGTATCCTGAAACTTTTCTAAATTCATTTATCAGTTCTAGGAGCTATTTGAATGAGTATTTAGGGGTTTTTTAGGTATACAATCATATCATTAGAAAACAGTTACAGTTTGATTTCCTCTTTACCAATGTGGATGCCTTTTATTTCTTTCTCTTGTCTGATTGCTCTGGCTAGGACTTCCAGTACTACGTTGAATAAAAGTGGTGAGAGTGGGCATCCTTGTCTTGTTCCAGTTCTCAGAGGGAATGCTTTCACCTTTTCCCATTTCAGTATTATGTTGGCTGTGGGTTTGGACTTTATTACATTGAGGCATGTCCCTTGAATGCTGACTTTGCTGAGGGTTTTAATCTTAAAGGAATGCTGGATTTTGTAAAATGTTTTCCTGCATCTATTTAGAAGATCATGTGATTTTTGTTTTTAATTCTGTTTATGTGGTGTATCAAATTTATTTACTTGCATATGTTAAACCATCCCTGCATCCCTGGAATGAAACCCACTTAATCATGGTGGATTATCTCTTTGATAGGCTGTTGGATTCAGTTAGCTAGTATTTTGTTAAGAATAGTTGCATCTATGTTCATCAGAGACATCAGTCTGTAGTTTTCTTTTTTTTTTGTTATGTCCTTTGCTGGTTTTGGTATTAGGTTGATGCTTCATGGAATGATTTAGGGAGGATTCACTCTTTCTCTATTTTGTGGAATAGTGTCAACAGGATCGGTACCAATTCTTCCTTGAATGTCTGATAGAATTCAGCTGTGAATCCATCTGGTCCTGGACTGGTTTTGTTGGCCATTTTTTCATTACCATTTTAATCTCACTGCTTGTTATTTTTCTGTTCAGGGTTTCTAATTCTTCTTGATTTCAGCTAGAGGGTTGTATATTTCCAGGAATTTATCCATCTCCTCTAGGTTTTCTAGTTTATGTGTGTAAAGTAAACTAGAAATTTTTATTTTGTGTTCAATTATTATGTGTTCATAGTAGCCTTGAATGATTTTTCACATTTCTATGGTGCTGGTTGTAATATCTCCCATTTCATTTCTAATTAATGTTACCTGGATCTTCTCTCTTCTTTTCTTGGTTAACCCTCCCAACAGTCTATCAATTTTATTTATCTTTTCACATAACCAGCTTTTTGTTTCATGTATCTTTTGTGTTTTTTTGTTCCAATTTCATGTAGTTCTGCTCTGATCTTTGTTATTTCTTTTCTTCTTCAGGGTTTGAGTTTTGTTTTTCTTTCTTCTCTTCTGCTGGGTTTAAGTTTTGTTCTTTTTTCTCTAATTTCTTGAAGTGTGACCTCAGATTATCCATCTGTGCTCTTTCAGATTTTTTTATGTAGGGATTAAAGGCTATGAACTTTCCTCTTATCACTGCTTTTGTTGTTTCCCAGAGGTTGTGATAGGTTGTGTCAATATTATCATTCAATTTAAAGGATTTTTATATTTGCACCTTCATTTCATTGTTGATCCAATGATCATTCAGGAGCAGATTATTTAATTTACATGTATTTTCATAGTTTTGAAGGTTCCTTTGGAGTTGATTTCCAATTTTGTTCCACTGTGGTCTGAGAGAGTACTTGATATAATTTCAACTTTCTTAAATTTAATGAGACTTATTTTATGGTGTATCATATCATCTATCCAGGAGAAAGTTCCATGCACTGATGAATAGAATGTATATCCTGTGGTTGCTGGTTAGAATGTTCTGTAAATGTCTGTTAAGTCCATTGTTCTAGTGCATAGTTTAAATCCATTGTTTCTTTGTTGACTTTCTGTCTTCATGACCTGTCTACTGCTGTCAGTACAGTATTGAAGTCACCTACTATTATTGTGTTGCCTTCTGTCATTTCATAAGTCTAGTTGTAATTGTTTTATAAATTTGAAAGCTCCAGTGTCAGGTGCATATATATTTAGGATTGCAATATTTTCCTGTTGGACAAGCTCTTTTATCATTATATAATATCACTCTTTGTCTCTTTTAACTGCTATTGCTTTATTATTGTTTATTTGGTCTGATATAAGAATAGCTAATCCTGCTTGCTTTCTGTGTCCATTTGCATGGAATGTCTTTTTCCACCCCTTTACCTTAAGTTTATGTGTGTCCTTATGTGCTAGGTGAGTCTCTTGAAGGCAGCAGATACTTGGTTGTTGAATTCTTATCTATTCTGCAATTCTGCATTTTTTAGTGGAGCATTTAGGCCATTTACATTCAACCTTAGTATTGAGATGTGAGGTAGTATTCCATTTATCATGCTGTT
Source organism: Macaca mulatta (assembly GCF_049350105.2). Classification (NCBI taxonomy): domain Eukaryota; kingdom Metazoa; phylum Chordata; class Mammalia; order Primates; family Cercopithecidae; genus Macaca; species Macaca mulatta. The sequence goes on along the minus strand of NC_133426.1, from coordinate 56,165,420 downwards.
TGTGCCTGAATACCTGTTTTTTTAAAATTGTATTTTGTTTATGGTCCTGTAAGATTCATGCTTTAAAGAGGTTCTGTTTTGATGTATTTCTGGGATTTGTTTCAAAATTTAGAGCTCCTTTTAGCAGTTCTTGTACTGCTGGCTTGGTAGTAGTTAATTCTCTCAGCATTTGTTTGTCTGAAAAAGACTGTATCTTTCCTTCATTTATGAAGCTTATTTTCACTGGATACAAAATTCTTGGGTGATAATTGTTTTGTTTAAGGAGGCTGAAGATAGGGCCCCAACTCCTTCTAGCTTGTAAGGTTTCTGCTGAGATATCTGCTATTAATCTGATAGGTTTCCTTTAATAGGTTACCTGGTGCTTTTGCCTCACAGCTCTTAAGATTCTTTTCTTTGTCTTGACTTTGGATGAGCGGATGACTATGTGCCTAGGCAATAATCTTTTTCTAATAAATTTCCTAGGTGTTCTTTTAGCTTCTTGTATTTGGATGTCTAGATCTCTAGCAAGGCCAGGGAGATTTTTCTTGATTATTCCTTCAAATATGTTTTCCTAACGTTTAGAGTTCTCTACTTTCTTATTCTTAGGTTTGGTCGTTTAACATAATCCCAAACTTCTTGAAGGCTTTGCACATTTTTGAAATTCTTTTTTCTTTGTCTTTGCTGGTTAGGTTACTTTGAAAACCTTGTGTTTGAGCACTGAAGTTCTTCTTTCTGTTTGTTCAATTCTATTGGTGAGACTTTCCAGTATATTTTGCATTTCTTTGTGTTCTTTATTTTTTATAGTTGTGATTGCTTTTTATTTACACTATCTATTTCACTGAAGATTTCTTCCCTCATATCTTGTATTTTTTTTAAAAAAATTTTAAGGTTTGGACTTCATTTTTCTCTGGTGCCTCCTTGATTAACTTAATAATTGACTGAATTCTTTTGCCAGCAATTCAGGCTAGCCAAGACTTTTTTCTTGGCTTGGATCCATTGCTGATGAGTTAGTGTAATTGGGGGTAGGGTGTGTTAAAGAACCTTGTTTTGTCATATTACCAGAATTGTTTTTCTGGTTCCATTTCATTTGGGTAGGCTATGTCAGAGGGAAGATCTCGGGCTGAAAGCTGCAGTTCAGATTCTTTTGTCTCACAGGGTGCTCCCTTGATGTAGTACTCTCCAGATTTTCTTAAGGATGTGGTTTCCTGAGAGCCAAACTGTAATGAGTGTTATTTCTCTATTGGATCTAGCCACTCAGCAGGGCTACCAGGCTCCGGGCTGGTACTGGGAGCTTTCTGCACAGAGTGCTTTGATGTGAACCATCTTCAGGTCTCTCAGTCTCTAGTGGAGGTGGCGGGAGAGTGAAATGGACTCTGTGAGGGTCCTTAGTTGTAGTTGTTTAATGCACTAGGTTTGTGCTGGTTGGCCTCCTGCCAGGAGGTGGGGATTTCAAGAGACCATCAGCTGTGGTCCTATAGGGGAGAATCAGGAGGTGGGCGGGGCCTTAGGACTCCCAAGAGAATATGACCTTTGTCTTCAGCTACTGGGGTGGGTTAGGCATGTCTGAGCTCAGACTCTCCTTGGCCTGGCTCGCTGAGGCTGCTGTGGGGGTCGGGAGGTTGGAGGTATGGTACCCAGGTCAATGGAGTAGTGTTCCCAGGAGAGTTATGGCTGCTCTGCTATGTCATGCAGGTTGTCAGGGAAGTAGGGGAAGAAGGGGAAAGCTAGGAGTTACAGGCCTCATCCAGCTCCCATGCAACCCAAAAGGCCAGTCTCACTCCCACCGTGCCCCACCCTGACAGCACCAAGTTTGTTTCCAGGCAGTGAGTGAGCAGGGCTGAGAACTTGCCCCAGGCTACCAGCTGAGAAAGAAAGCACGGCTTTTGCATCTTTTTGCCTGTTGAGTCTGTGCACTGGATTCATGCCCTCCCTCGAGTTTTGGCCACGAGACTGACTTCACGTTTGGTTCAAATGGTTATAAAGTTTAGCTGGAAGCTTCCTTTTCCCTGTGATCTTTCCCCAGTTCCTCTGGCAGCCCTCCCACAGGACCCCGGTGAGACAAGTCAGAACTGGCTTCCCCGGGGACCCAGATGGCTCACAGGGCTTTTCCTGCTGTTTCCTCTACCCCTGTATTTCGCTCAGCTCTCTAAATTGTCTCAGATCTAGTTAAGGTCATATCTTTCTCCTGAGATCTGGAACTTCAGGTTCCCCAGTAAGCGTGTGTGTTCGGGAGTGGACAATCCCCCTTTCCCACTTTCCCAGTTTAGGCACTCACAGTATTTGGGCTATCTCCCGGGTCCTGCAGGAGTGATTAATCCGCTTCCTTCAAAGGGTCTGTAGATTCTCTCAGCTTTTCTGGTCTATTCCCGCAGTAGTTCTTTGAGTGAAAATTCATGATGTGAGTCTCCACACCCTGCTCTGTCTGTCCAAGTGGGAGGTGCAATTTAGTCCTGTCTCTTCTCTGCCATTTTTTCAGATATAACAGAGATTTAAAGACGTTTTGATTTTGTAACTGATTAGATCTAGAAGGCATAGGAAGGTGAATCATCTTCACTGCTCAATTTTACCAGTGGCACCCCATTTATCCCACCCCAAAGTGTAACCCGGTATAAGACTTTTAAAGTACATGACTAGTAATTTTTCTCTCTCTCCCTCCCTGATTACACTTTCTTGCACATTGTAGACACTCAATTTTCATGTGTTCACAGAAATGATGTTTTGAGAAGTTCATAACATCTCACAATATGACAATCCAAATCTCATCAGCTACATTTGCACACCAGCTACACTGTGGGCTTTTTGTTTGTTTTGCTTTGTTTTATGATCTAATTTGCCAATTTAAGAAACTTTTTCTAATCCAGACTGAATGCATTGTTCGAAAACTGACTCAATTTTGATCCCATTTGGTACATTACAAGGGAGTATCTGACTTATAGATGGGTGCAAAACCTTTAAAAGCAGCTCTGAAGCAAACAGTCAAACAGATAAATGCTAAGCCATTTATTTAAAGAGAAATCTTCCTATATTATGTCAAATATGGAAATACTTCTTTATTTTCTTCTTTTTTCCTATTGAGTTTGGGGGTTGGGGCATAAAATGGTCTCTTGTTGACAAGCAAAGGTACTCTAAAGTAATTAAATAATAGATTTCTCTGCCAAAGCTCTGGCGAAAGGATATATTCACAATTTTATCCAAAGCTGGTGAGTTGAAGTAAGGATTGATACTAAAGTATGTTTGTTATTGTTCTGTTCCTTACCTAAAGTAGAAGATAAACTGACCCCAGGAACATAATCCAGGCCTAAAGGATATGATTCAAATAATTTTCAAAGGCATCATGAGTTCTTTCAGTCTATCAGAGCTCCTCTCCAGTGAATGGGATAATGTATATTTCACATGTTCTTCCTATTCACTCTATCCTTTTATTAATAATTGGCTGAAGAAAGGCAAACCCTTTGAGAAAAATGAACAAAAATTGTCCCCCCCGATGTGTACCTAATTCATAGTCCCAAAAGTTTCTCTCCATCTGTTGCTATACTCTTTTAAATATCCATGTTATTTTACTTGCTCTTCTCTTTATCTGGAATGCTTTCTCAATAAACCACTTTTACCACCACCCTTCACCCCTCAGTTGCTTACTGAATGTTCATCCTTCAAAATTCTGCTCAAATTCTAGCTCAAGCATTACTGTCCTGATGACACTGTCATCCTTCATGCCATCAAGCTCCCTATTCTAACCTATCAGTACCTGGCAAAGACCTTTATTATACTGTTGAGCATAATGGGAATTGTATACTTATATTATTTCTTTGTGAGCCTTCATCTTTTTTTTTTTTTTTCTGGAGGGCCAATATAGACACTTTGTAGATACTCAATTTCTTGTTTACTTTAGTAAGTTTCCATGAAATAATTATTTTCCATCTTTATTGAAATGGATTGTACATTTTAAGGTATATAACATGATATTTTGATACATATACACATTGTGAAATGATTACCAACAAGCCTTCATTTAAAGTAGTTTTTGTTTTTGTTTTGAGACAGGGCCCTCGCTCTGTCAACCATGCTGGAAGGTAAGAGCCTGATCACAGCTCATTGCAGCCTCAACCTCTTGAGCTCAAGTGATCCTCCGGCCTCAGCCTCCCAAGTAGCTGGGACTACAGGTAGACACCATCATGCCTGGTTATTATTTTTTTATTTTTTGTAAAGACAGGGTCTCACCATGTTGCCTAGACTGGTCGCAAACTCCTGGGCTCAAGGAATCCTCCCACCTCAAAGTGCTGGGATTATAAGCATAAGCAACTGTGCTTGGCTTATGCTTTAGCACTGGAGCTCATGTTTTATCTGTAGTGTTATAGTGTTTATAACATAAGAGATACACAGTAAATTTTTCATTTGTTCAGTACTTGGGATACATTGATAAACAAAAAATATGCCTTATAGAGCTAAATTCTAGTCAGGGAAAATGGACAATAAACAATATATAACATGTCAGAGAAACTAAGCGAGTAAAAGGGATGGAGAGTGCTGGGAAGTGTGTTGCTGTTTTACACAGGTCTCTCTGGGAAGCATTATTTGAATGGAGGCCTGAAAGAATAAGAAAGTGAGCCATGTAGGCTGGGCACGGTGGCTCATGTCTGTAATCCCAGCACTTTGGGAGGCCGAGGCAGGCAGATCACCTGAGGTCAGGAGGTCGAGACCAGCCTAGCCAACATGGTGAAACCCTGTCTCTACTAAAAATACAAAAATTAGCCTGGCTTGGTGGCAGGCACCTGTAATCCCAGCTACTCGGGAGGCTGAGGCAGAAGAATCACTTAAACCCGGGAGGTGGAGTTTGCAGTGAGCCGAGATCACGCCATTGCACTCCAGCCTGGGTACAAGGGCGAGACTTCATCTCAAAAAAAATAATAATAATAATAAAAGAAAGAAAGTGAGTCGTGTAAATATTGGAGGGAAGAGAATTCCAAGCAGAAAAAATAACAAGTGCAAAGTTGCTCTGAATTGAATAGAGTGAGTGAGTGGAAACAAGGAGTAGGAGATGGGGTCAGAGAGGGAGCAGGGACCACATCATGCAGATTCTTGTATGTCAGGTATAATACTTTGGCTTTCAGTTTGAGTAACATGGGAAGCCACTGGAGGGATTTGAGTAGAGAAGTGATCTGATCTAAGTTAGGTTAAAACAAAATCACTCCAGCCGATGTGTTAGAATAAATTGTTAGGGGCAAGGACAGATGAGGAGTGATTAGTTAAGAGGCTATTATGATATTCTAAAAGAGAGATGGTGGTAGCTCGGACCGGGAATGGTAGACTGGAGGTGAAGAGAAGTGATTGGATTTAGGATATTCTATTTTTTAAGGTTAGAGCCAATAGCATTTGCTGATTTTGTTATTATATATGGATGCAATGATGAATCTAATGTTTTTGGTCTTATCAACTGAAAGGAAAAGCTGCAATTTACTGAAATGGGGAAGTCTGGGTAGAAAAGGTTAATGATAGCCATTGGAACGCTGAGTCGTGCTTTGGCGAGGTTAAGATTGGGACAAGTTAAGATAAATGGATGAAGATAAGCAGTTCTCACGTCTTTCCTACAAGCAGATTAAGTCTACATGATTTTAGTGTTTTCTGAGTTACCACTAATCGCAAAACTACAAAAACAAAATCATGACTATTATAAAAATCACTACAATTTATTGTAAATAATAAGTACCAGGCACTGTGGGTATTTTATATGCATACTCTCATCTCATCGTTCCCCAGACCCTAGGAAGTACAAATTATTTTTCCGTTTTCACATGATATAGCTGAGGTTCAGAGAAGTTAAGCATCCTATGCAAGTAATAACACTGCACAGGTAAGTGCCAGAGAGTATATCACACCCTAAGCCTGTTATGTATTTCTATTCTACATTCTTCCCCATAAACTAGATTTGAGCTATCCCTATTATAGTTTATCTTCTCCAGATTTACAATTGGAGTAATGGATATTCTAGAAGGAGAAAAGGTACTTACTTAAGGTCTAACTACTGGCAGTGATGCAGACAGAAAGACACCATAGTCCAGGGAAATACCTTCTCATAAGAAACAATAGCTGACCACTAGAAAAGATGCCAGACAATGACAGAGAATGCAAATGTGACTTGAAGGCCTCATAACCTGTTGGAGGGAGCAGGCTACATTATCCATGCCCTGTTACATGTAGATTGGAACACATGGAATCCTCTTGTCTAGTTGCCATTTTTAAAATAAAGTCAAGATATCTATTCCATCTTTAGTATATGACAGACAGACACATTACACTCCCCAGGACTCTGGACATTTTCACGTGAGTAGCTGTTTCTGTCTTCCTCTGAGAGGCACTCCGTAGTCTAAGAAAGACACTGAGAAGTTTTTTCAGAAGTTATGCAAATGACAAAGGATTGCATCTGATGTCTCTAGGCTATGAGGATGGAGGAGTGAAAGAAAAAGATGTCTGCTACATCTGTTCTTCTAATTTAAAAGTACCACCACCCACCTTTTACACTTCTTAAAAGTGCAGGTGGAAAAAGCATTGCTGATCATACCCTAATCCATACTAATGTAATGAAGGCCCAAACTGGAAAACTGGTGCAGACACTGAAGTGACTCAGACACCAGGGCTCTTTAAGCTGTCATTGAATCAAGCCTGCCCACTTGACTGTTAGCCTAAAATCAACTCTGTGTAGAAAGAAGCTTCTGAAGAGATTTTATAGTGCATTTTCATTTCTGAATGAAATCTACAGTTGAGCTTCCTCTGACTTTTGATCTTCATTAAGAGAGTTCTTCTTGTGACTCAGGAAATGGGAATGAGAATGAACACCAAAAGGTCACAGTGACACACAAAAAAATAATTTTATCTGGGTTTAACCATAGCCAAGACTTAAAAGAAAATGCACAAGTTTTTATGACATCACCCTTCTTTACCCAGAATGACCATAGTATACATAAGCTGGGCTAAACTGAGCCCACAGAGACTTGATACAGACTGGGAATTCTCCCAGGAAAATCCCTTGGCAATGATGCAGAAGACTCCACTGACTTCTCTCTCTATAGGCCACAATTGTCTATGGTTTATAAAGGCAGCTTGTGAATGAAAAGCATCATGTTTTATATGGCATATCAGAAATTGATAAACAATTCATGTACTTCAGGTAAAGAGATAGTATAGACTAGCAGTTAAGAGAATGGACACTGAAGCCAGTTTGCTTGCATGCAAATCTAGACTCTTATTCACAAGTTGTATGACCTTGGACAATTTATTTATTCAACAAAAACTGATTGAGGTTCTAATATATGCGAAGCTTTGTTTTAGGCACTTTGTATACCGCAATGAACAAAACAGGTACACATCCCTGCTTCATTAAACCTGCACTCTAGTGGGAAAATGTAGGCAATAAACAAATGTAATTTTATAGTATGTTTGAGTGTAAAAAGCGTTAGAGAGAAACAAAAATGTAGAGCAAAGCCTACATTTTATTTGTTTTGAGCTTCCTGCTTTAAGCCCTATTACTGAGTTACCATTAATCACAAAACTACAAAAACAAAATCAATGACTATTATAAAAATAACTACAATTTATCATAAATAATAAGTACCAGGCACTGTGGGTGCTTTATATGCATACTCTCACCTCATCATTCCCCAAACCCTAGGAAGTACACTGAGCTAGCAGGAAGGGAGTTACTTAACTTTTCTGGCCTCAGCCTCCTCACTTGTAAAATGTATATCATAATGATTTAAAATGTGAAGTGCTGGACCAGTGCCTGTCACATAGGACATGCTTCATTAAATTTATTATTACTGTTCCATGATGTCATCTGACCAAAGACTGTTTTCTAACAATGTCATTAATCCCCTGGAAAAATAATTCTTTAGTTCAGCATCTATTTGTGGAAATAGTCACAGCATCCCATCTCAGAGTTAGGTAGATTTCAGAAACGTCTGAGAAGGGGTCAGTTAAATTGGGTGCCACTTGAGAATATAGAAACAAGGCTTTATACTTACTTATAAAATTAATAACTTATTTATAAAAAGTTTCCTTCCTTAATGAGTGAAACCTCACCACTCTTCTTAGAAATAATCACTTTTATCAATCCCTTCCTTAAACCAAACTTTCTCTTATGCTTCTATTAGTGCCCTCTGCCCAAGTCCTCTTATTTCATCTCTTATTCCATCCAATGTCTAGATAAATTACAACCTTAAAGAGTTTACAGGTTATTTCATGCTTGTGCCCAGAATTGAGACTTTTATAAGTTTAGCTTTTCTGTCTACCAAGATCAGTAACTTTTTTTTTTTTATTGCAAAAAGTAAGGGGAATGCACTGGCTCTCTGTCAAACACACTTGGGGTGAAAGCTTAAGTAACACAGATAAAAAATGTTGAAAGGAAGCATAATGAGGAGCCCTCATTCTAGAATCCTTGTTCTCTAAGACACTGGAGATGTCAGAAAAGCAGGAATGCTTATATCCAACTCCCTTGACTTCTTATACTCCACCCACTTATTGTGTGTGTGTGTCTTTCAGGGTGGGCAGGGAGTGCAAAAGGGGGAGAATTGGGAGAACAGAGTATGAGAGTCACCAAAGGAAAGAAAATAAGAAAGGAGGTAAGTGAGGCAAGGCAAATCAGAGGTATTAAAACCAAGTTAAGGCTGGGCATGGTGGCTCACAGCTGTAGTCCCAGCAATTTGGGAGGCCTAGGCAGGAGGATCGCTTAAACCCAGGAGTTCAAGACCAGCCTAGGTAACATAGTGAGACCCCGTTTCTATTAAAAATGAAATATATATATATAAAGCAAGTTCAACTCCATGGAGTAGTATTACAAGAAAAAAAGCATAGGTACATAGAAATTCATCATGTGAATAAGTCTTAAAGCAAGAAGCTCAAATGAAAAATTACATTAATAAACCTCAATTTCTTTTCTCCCCCTTATTTAAAAGTACTTAATATTTTAATTTAAAAAATAACACATGAAGTCATTACAAATGTTCCGCTATCATAGAGCAGGAAAAAACTCCTTCATCTCTCTTTAAAGTAGGTTTGCACAAAAGTATTAGAACAGTATTATTAATACTATCATCAGTATAATTGAATGTATACCAGGTATCATATATTTTACATATTTTATATCATTTATTTCCCATTTTTATGGTAGCATCATTTTGACAGAGGAATAAACCGATGCTCAAAAAGGTTAAATCACTCATCCAAAGATACTCAGCTGATAAGTAGTGGGGCCAGGATTGGAATCCAGATTTGGCACATTCCCAAACTTTTTCACTTTGGCATGTTGACTTCCAAGTATAACTTGTTCACATTTTGTTCTTTTTCATATATATCAGTCTTACCTCCTCAAATAGACCATGAACTGTCACTGAGTATTCTTTCTCATCCCTCCCACAGCCCATGGCACAAGGCAGGGCACACAACAAATTTTATTAAAGCCCTAGTGAGTGTTTCATAAACCTTTATGGCTTTACTATCATTTCAGTTAATAAGGAGTAGAAAATAATCAAGCAATGACAACCTTAATGGTAATAAAAATTATGAAATTTTACTCAAAACATGTTCAGAAAATAAACTATCATTCAGTTTTTACAGATGTAGATACTGATTTCATAAATGTTTACTGAGTATCTACTAAGTGCAAGGGTTTGCACAATAAAGACACACACATAGTTGGAAGTGATTTTTACTGGGATTAAGTAGGAGTGTTTCCCTCAAATGAGGACCTTTCTATTTATGACCATACTTACTAAGCACTATCAACTACTTTCTGAAGTATATGATGAATCACATCAAACTTACATAAGTACTGTGGCAATAATGAAAGCCATCAGGCCCTGGCTGTGGCAAGTAGCCTTTATTTGAATCTAAAGTTAAGCCAACATGGGCCATGTGGCTTTTCTCCAAGAATCATCCTACTGGGATGCTTTTGAAAAAGCTAAATAAGGCAGAAACATGACAAGATAAATCACAATTCTTCTTCTCTGTCTTTGGGAAAATAATTTCCAGGTCAGAAGAACTGAGCTTTCAGGGCAGTCTGATAAAATGACAGCCATGTGAAAACTAAAGGAGTCAGGATACAAGTCCAAAAGCAATAAGTAATGCCAATAGACAAGTCAATCCTGCCTACTTAGAAACGTTCTCTTTCCTCTCCCTTCTTCACTTTTCTCCCTTTTCTCTAACTGCAGGCTGTTCTTTCTCCAACCTCTTCCTTTCCAGCCCTACTCTCCGTCCTTTACCCCTCCTTTGCCCTTTATCTTTTCCTTTCTTGAGTATCCCTTTCACAGTCTTAGGCAGGAAGCCTTATGTGTGTGGTGTCTGAATTTAGTGTTTTCTTTTTCTTTCTTTCTTTTTTTTGAGACAGAGTCTCACTCTATTGCCCAGGCTGGAGTACGGTGGCGTGATCTCGGCTCACTGTAAGCTCCACCTCCCCAGTTCACGCCATTCTCCTGCCTCAGCCTCAGCCTCCTGAGTAGCTGGGACTATAGGTGCCCACCACCATGCCCGGCTAATTGTTTGTATTTTTAGTAGAGATGGGGTTTCACCGTGTTAGCCAGGATGGTCTTGATCTTCTGACTTCGTGATCCGCCCACCTCAGCCTCCCAAAGTGCTGGGATTACAGGCATGAGCCACCACGCTCGGCCCAGAATTTAGAGTTTTCTTTAGGTCCAGGGCATGCTACAGTCACCCTGCTCAGAAGCCAGCAGGATTCCTTGAGAAAGAACAAACAAGGTCAAACTCTTACCCTCACTTGGAAACATGCCCTCTAAAACCCAGAATTTATGCTTCCCTGAGCCTCAAAGGGGAGGAGGTGGGGCATATTCTCTTTTACTCTCACCTTCATACAAAAGAAGAGGGAAAGGCCCTAGGTGGTGGGTGAGTGAGTGGCAGCAGGAAGGGATGACCAAAAGCATGTTTCTGGAGCTAGCAATAACACTCATCCCAAGGCCTAAGAGACCACGGGAATTTCTGGAGAGCTGGTATAAATGCAGGAAATTGGGTAAAGCCATTCAGACTGGGGGCATTTTTCTCTTTCATCTCTGTTTTGAGCCCTTCATGCAAGAACCAAGAGCACAGAAAAATAGCTGGACACCTGGCCAGCTGCCTGGAATGGGCTCTTCCTTAAGGGAGAGCTTAGCCACTGCACAAAGATCAGCTGAATAGAGGGAAATAGTGTTTGTTTAAAAGTCGAAAAAACTCGAGGAAAACTTCCTATATTACCAAAGCTGAAAAATGAGATCCTGAGCCTTCAAGAGGGCTGCAATGTGAAGTCCCTGGACATTCTATCTAAAGCTGGGCACTGTTGCATCAGGGCTGGGATTGGGTGGCACAAGAAAAAGGAGACAAGGCAGTGGTGGCATCCAGAATTCCCACATCAGAAGAGCTTAGGGGCAGGAAATTGGGTTGGAAAAAAAGTAGGAGACTAAAAGACTAGTTTTGGAGCTCTATTTGCATTGCAAACATACTGTGGGACTTACATCATAGATTCAAGATTAGTTACAAGTAAAGTTTCCAAAGATGGTTTTATTTACACTTGACATAAGATTGAGAGAATATCAATTAACCACTTAAAATAATTTTATTAATATTACATTTATTTGTCACAATTGGGGGACACTAATGAAAATTGTGGAGAAGCTAAATTCCACTCCCTAAGCCACCCACTGGCATGGGCATAAAACTGGGATGAGATGCTGAATGGGGACGCCAGGGCCTCCAAGGTAGTCAAACAACCATAGGAAGAAGGATGGGAGTAAGAATGGCCAGAATGCAGGTAAAAACAGTAGGGAAATGTCCCTCAGGAACAGAGGCTGGTGACATACAGACACATAATTTTGAACCAATAAGCACACACACACTCTCTCTCTCTCTACACACACGCGCACGTGCACACACACACACACACACACACAAACTGAACTAAAAACTAAGAGATAATAGGTTGTTGTGTAGTGGAAGGATATATATATAGCCTTTCTAAACACCCTCCACTAGTGTAAAAGGCCCAAATGGAGTAACTATTAACTATGTAGACTTCCAAGTTTTCTAGTACCCAAAGAATACTTGGATACTACCTTATGGCTCCTACCTTATGCAGATCGAGACCTGAACTTGCACAACCCATTCTTCTGCTTGCAGGCACACTGGAGAAGCCAGCCCCTTCCGTAACTGAGAAACTACTCAGCCTACAGAAACTAGACTATATTAAAACAACAAGAAAACAACCCCAAAACCCAAAGTTTTTTTAAAATCACTAAAAATAGGCCAGGCGTGGTGGCTCACACCTGTAATCCTAGCACTTTGGGAGGTGGAGGCGGGTGGATCACAACGTCAGGAGTTCGAGACCAGCCTGGCCAATATGGTGAAACCTCGTCTCTACTAAAAACACAAAAAGTAGCCAGTCATGGTGGCATGAACCTGTAGTCCCAGCTACTCGGGAGGCTGAGGCGGGAGAATCACTTGAACCCAGAAGGCGGAGGTTGCAGTGAGCCAAGATCGTGAGACTCTGTCTCAAATAATAATAATAATTATTATTATAAAAGTGGAACCTGGTGTGATGATTGCTCTGTCACAGCCAGCTTGCTTCAGCTGGCCTCCCCTGGGATGCCTCCTCAGCTCTCCCATTAGGCTCTTTGGGGATCAGGCAGCTAAGACAGAGGCAACTTTTGCACTCTCCCACCATGACCCTCTTCCTCCTCTTCCCACTTTAGCAAAGGAAATAAAAGCTGTCTTCTGTCAAAGCGGACCCCAGTAGGAGGAAAGAAGGCTCTGTGGGAAGTAGATCAGTCTCTTTAATTTCTCTTCCCTCTGTCTTTCACATATAGGCCTCCTCTCTTCAAACTATGACAATTACTTTTGATTACACGGCTCAGATAAGAGAATCCCTCACAGATTTAAGAAAAGCTACCCTGGGTCCTGCAAAACAGAGTTACATACAACATTCTCTATATCTACACCTTCTCCAGGAATTTCCTCCCATTTGAGACTTCCTACATCGTGCCCTTCCTCCACCCAACTATGAGCCTATGTGAACTATATAAAGCTTGTGACTGAAATATACATATACACAACAAATGAACATATACATACAATCAAAAACAATCTGAATTAGAAATTTCAGACCAGCACAGCTGTATACTGCTTCAGAAAAAGCTTGCATGATGTAGCCAGAAGGAAGAGCATTATTATTGGCAAAATTTTATCACCCAGAAGTTTTTCCATTATACCTTATTGATGATTAAATGACAATAACATTTGCACTAAAAACTAAGAGATAATAGGTTGTTGTGTAGCGGAAGGATTTGAAATTAAGAGTTAGGAGACTTGGGCTTTCAAGTGTGACCTTGAACAAATCATCTAGTCTCTTTAGGCCTCAGTTGACTCAGGTCAAAATCTCCACTCTACCTATCTCATACAAATATTATAGTAAACAAGTGAAAATAAGACTGTGAGGGTCGTAGAAATTGATACATAAAATGTACTTGAGAATAATATGAACAGTAATGATAAGTATTTATAACTTCTATTTCAGACTATTTAAGGTTTATCTGACTTTCTGAGTTGTTTATAGCCTAATGGAATTCACCAGCTCCATTCTCATAGCACATATTAACAGTAATAGCTGACTTATATTGAGCACTAGGTGCCAGATATTTTATTAATTGATACACACACACACACACATACACACACACACACACAAGCTCCTCTGCAACTCACAACAGCCCTGTGGGGTAGGTAAGCTGAGTGTGAGAAAGGTTAAGTAAATTGTCTAAGGTCATACAGTTAGGAATTGCTATAGTCTGATTTTTGTCTCCCCTTCCTGTCCTCATTCATATGTTGAAATCCTAAGTCCTAAGCTGATGGTATTAGGAGGTAGAACATTTGGGAGGTGATTATTTCATGAGGGCTTCATGGAATGGAATTAGCACCCTTATAAAAGAGGCCCCAGAGAGGTCACTTGCCCCTTCTGCCATACCAGGACAAGGAAGTGGGCCCTTACCACAAACCCAATATTCTGGCACCCTGATTTTAGACTTCCCAGCCTCCAGAACCATGAGAAATAAATTTCTGTTGTTTATAAGCCACCCAGTCTGTGGTACTTTGTCCTAGCAGCCCAATGGACTAAAACAGAAGTGCAGAGGTTAGCACTTAAAATTTGGGCAGTCTGACTTCAGTACTGCCCCACACTGACACATGGATTAGATTAAACAGTTAAAGATAAATAAATTTGAAGAAACACTAAAAGACAGTTAATCAAAAACATGATCCAATGGGTTGGTCCTGCAGTTGTCTTGCTTCAGAACAATTTAACTATTTACATATGAGTATCTGAAAGTGGCATATTTAATAAGAATGTAGAATGAATTGTTTCACTGTTCCTAATGAACAGTTCTGATTGAGGAATAAGCTGAAATCAATGGCAAGGTGAGGTTCTGTTTCCCCCGCCCCGCAGAGATGATAGAGCACAACAGAGCAGCCAGGGTAGAGTATATATTCTGTAAGAGGACAGGATCATGCTTTTGTCATAGAATGCAAAAACTCAGTGAATGCAAAACCTCAATTTTTTCTAAGGCACTGGCATCTCCTGCTCAGCACTCAGCACAAGCCTTGCAATAGAGTAGATGCTCAGGGAATGTTTGTTAAATAGATTTGATTTCAAAAAGGAGCATGCTAATGTTCATGAGCAAGTTCAAATGTATATAAGGGGGAAGGTGAAATGGGAGGATAGTTACTTGTACTAAAATGTGTTAGGACTGTTATATCAAAGTCTCTGGTTCTTACAAGGTGTTTCATGGCTTGGAGAGTTCTACTTGTTTTCCTTTCTTTTTTAAAATTAATAGAGATAGGGGCCTTGCACTGTTGGTCAGATTGGTATCAAACTTCTGGCCTCAAGTAATCCTCCCATCTCGGTCTCCCAAAGAGCTGGGATTACAGACATGAGCCATCATGCCTGGCCAAGAGTTCTAACTTATTAGAAAGATCACTCAAGAACTCATGATAGGAATTTATTAAAGCATGATATTGCACCAAAGAAAGTATGGATAAGAATTCTAACACGTTACAATGTTTATGAACTGCTAAGGTATTTTAAAGGCAGAACATTTCAAATGCCTAGTGAGCTAAGGTACAGCATGGTGACTACAGTTAATAATATTGCATTGTATACATGAAATCTGCTAAGAGAGTAGATCTTAAATGTTCTCACTACACACAAAAAAAGAAAATATGGTAACTGTAAGGTGACAGATATGTTAATTATCTTGATTGTGGGAATCATTTCACAATGTGCATGTGTGTGTGTGTGTGTATATATGTATATATATGAACATCGCACTGTACACCATGAATACAGACAATTTTTTATTTCTCAAGTATACCTCAATAAAGCTGGGGAAAAAATACTATAACCAACTGATACCCATCCTGTCTCATGACCATTCCCCCTCCAGCTTTCCAGGTCCTTTTCAGGAACTTGCAACTTCTGGACCTCTGGCTATAACACTGATTTCTGGCAGAAAAGGCCACCAGGGTGAAAAGAAGAGTTCAGAATTAGCTCTCAACTGAGTGGAGATGAGGGTAGTTATTTTTCACTAGCTCTTTCATCAATTCTTCTCATTGGATCCCATCAGGCCACCTTCTCTCTCATAAATACTATATTGCAACAGATCCAGCCTTTCTCTCAGAATCCCGGGCTGGATCCTCCTCATCACACCTGTTCCTGCCAGGTCCAGCTCCACATGAGCACTCAGGCTTACAGCCAGGATCTCTTTGGCCAGATGACGGACCTCAGATTGCCAAAGCAGTTTCATGCCACATAGTACCAACTTTAACTTTAGAGCAGTAGCAGTCTGGGTCCCAAGGCAAAGAACTAAGAAAGCACAGAATAAAAAGTCAATTAAGGGAAGAAATGCTGTTCTATACAAAAGCTGACCATCAGTTAGATAAGTTCATATTTAACAAAGTGTACCTGGTAACTTTAGTGGGGAAATTCAGTAGTGGTATAGCTTTCACATGGGACAGAAAAGATAGATGCTTGAAGCCTAACTCTTTATTGGCTCTGTGACCTTAGGTATGGTACTTACTTGCTCTGTGTATCAGGTTTCTCATCTGAAAAAAGTAGTAATAACAGTATTTACCTTATAGAGTTGTCACGAATATTCAATGAGATGTTCCATATAAAGTTCTTACAAACTTGTTTGACACAAGGCAAGTACATGCTAAATGATATTATTATTATTATGGGAATGTCAGCTTTCGACCCTAGTTAGCCAGATACCGGATCAGTTTACTAAAGGTATAGCTGGTGCACTGAAAGATATTTTACTACATAATGCCTGCCCTCATGACCTGAGGGCACTCCCAGCTTGCTTGTTCTACACCTGTGAATGGTAGGGTCCACTTCTATCACTAATTAATTGGGAACAACATCACTCCAAAATCATAGAGAATAAAGATTCCTTTGATTATGTTTTCCAGCATGTTAAAGAAATTTTAGCTGTCAACTGCCAAACCCAGACTCAATAACAAAAATTCTCAGCAGATGCTGCTTTTCAGATGTGTCTGCTTCCATTTTGAGAATGAGATAAATCAGGACTTGAGTCTCAGAAAAAGAATTCAGAGACTATCTGACCTTCCCCTTCATGACTTTGACTATTTTTTTACTTAATATATATTTTCAATGGACTTACCTAAAAAATGATTTTTTTTTTATGATGGGGTTTTACTATGTTGCCCAGATTGGTTTCAAACTCCTGAGCTCAAACAATCCTCCTGCCTCAGCCTCTAGAGTAGCTAGGATTATAGGCACATGCCAGTGTGCCTGGCCAAAAATAAATAAATAAATAAAATAATAATAATAATGATTTTAAGAGAAAAATATAACCTTACCACAAATAGAAAATTCCTCCCATATGTAGTATACATTCAAGGAAAACAATCCATAACTAGTCAAAGTTTTTAAAGTTTGCCAAGAAACAGTGAGTTATATAATTTATTCATTTTATAGATGAGACAAACTAAAAGTGTGGAGAAAAGACCACACACAATATAAGTCAGCGCAGTGAGTAAAAAATAAAACTAAAAGCCAACGCTTCTGATGCCAATTTAAGTACTCTTTATATTATGCTACCTTTGGTCTGTATAAAATTGTAATGCTTTTTCTTACCACTCCACATATCCCTCACTTTTGCCTGAGGCAACTTGGGGAAATATGTGATTTTTAAAACAACTAACTAAAATATTTCTTAGTCCTTGATTCTGCTCACATATCAGATAGGCAAACTAAAGAACAAGGCACTTATTTGATTTAGCCCAGGCATTCAATATAAAAAACTACATCTATGTCCATATGCAATATGAGACCAGCCATTCCACTTTTCACACCTCTTGGCACAGGTAGTCACACCCAATGTTTACTGTTTTGCCTGCTGGATAATAGAATTCCACAAATCAAAGTTGCAAGAGGTCACATAATTGCAAACTCTCTTTATCTGACAAATGAGAACACTGAAGTTTAGAAAGAAAAACAAGCACTTGTGCAAGATCTTCCAGAAGGTTCGCAGCAGAACGATATCTAAAAACTAGAGGAGGTCCTTGGGTCCCAAGCACAGAAGTGTGCAGACTCTTGGTGGCCGCTCACATTGCGCCCAGGGGCAGCACGCTGGAGATGGCCTAAGATGACCGACTACCTGAGGGGAAGGGTCGGTTGCCATCACTGAGGCTCCAGTAGGCCTTTATCCCCTGTGGGTGCCAAGGAGACTGGGCGGTTTGGAACTCCCCACAGTGTCGCACAGCAGCTGTGGCCAATCACGGCCAGACTGCTTCCATAGGTGG
Source organism: Macaca mulatta (assembly GCF_049350105.2). Taxonomy (NCBI): domain Eukaryota; kingdom Metazoa; phylum Chordata; class Mammalia; order Primates; family Cercopithecidae; genus Macaca; species Macaca mulatta. Next base: position 56,147,594 of record NC_133426.1, on the reverse strand, counting down.
GACCCGGATCCATCCCTCCTCACTGGGCGGGGCCTCCTTGCGGAATTTTAGCAACTCCAGCCAGGGATTTACAGACAGAACTCTGATTCCCTGGGACAGAGCCCCTGGGGGTAGGGTCTGCCGCAGTCTCCGGTTCAGAGGACTTAACCCTGCTAGCTCTGAGGAATCCGGACAATCCAGAAGAGTGGGATTCCCCCCAGCACAGCGCACCTGCTTAGCCAAGGGGCCAGACTGCTTCCTTAAATAAGCGCTTGATCTCCTGCATCGTGACTGGGTGAGACCTCCCAACAGGGGTCACCAAACACCTCATACAGCTCTGGATCAAGGGGATCTGATAGATATCTACAGAACACTCCACCCACTCTACCCCAAAACAACAGACTATACATTCATATTAGCACTGAAGGAGTTCTCAAATTCAAAACCGATCTGTGAAGACTTGACTAGTGTGTGTGTGTGTGTGTGTGTGTGTGTGTGTGTGTGTGTGTGTTTTCTTTTCATTTTTTTTCTTTTTTTCTCCTTTTTAATGTTTTTGTCTAGATATTAAAAAAAAAAAAAAATCCCTGTCAGGTCACTGTCTGACCACCGAGATAATAAAATGGAGACTTCAGTAACAACACAAAATAATAATTAGAGATTTTGCAAAATTAGTTTGGAAAAGTCACTATACAAATGAAAGTCCACAGCTCATAACAACCACCAACAGCAAACCTAGGGAGGGGAGAAAACTCTTACTTTCAGAGTTACCACATAACATTTAAAATGTCCAGTTTTCAACAAAAACAAGGCATACAAAAAAAAAAAAAAAAAAAAAAAAACCCAAGAAAGTATGGCTTGTTTACAGGAAAAAATAAATTAACAAAAATTATCCACAAAGAAGTCCAGACATTGAACTTCTCAGACAAAGACTGTCTTTTTTTTTTTTTTCTGAGATGGAGTCTTGCTCTGTCACCCAGGCTGGAGTGCAGTGGCATGATCTCTGCTCACTGCAACCTCTTCCTCCCAGGTTCAAGCCATCTTTGAGTAGCTGGGACTACAGCCATGCACCACCACACCCAGCTAATTTTTGTAGTTTTAATAGAGACGGGATTTCACCATGTTGGCCAGGTTGGTCTTGAACTCCTGACCTCAAGTGATCCACCCTCCTTGGCCTCCCAAAGTGCTAAGATTACAGGCATGAGCTACCACGTCCAGCTGCATCAACTGGCTTAAACATGCTCAGAGAGGTTAAAAAAAAAAACCTTAAAAAATTAAAAGCTACGGAAAACCAGGAGAGGGATTTCTGAACATAATACCAATAAAAACACATTACAAAAAGAACTAAAATAAAAATTTTGACACTGAAAAGTATAATAGCTGAATGAAAATTTCACTAGAGGGGATACAGAGCAGATTTGAACTGGCAGGAGAAAGAACTACTGAACTTGAATACAGGATAATGCAATTTACCAAATCTGAGGAGCTGACAGAAAATAAGAATGACAAAAAATAAACAGACCTTAAGGGTCATGTGGGACATCTTCAAGCATAACAACGTGTGCATTATGGAGGTCCAAAAGGGAGAAGAGGGAGAATGGGGTGGAAAGACTATTTGAAGAAATAACAACCAAAAAATATCAATTTTTTTTTAAATTTTATTTTACTTTAAGTTCTGGGATACATGTGCAGAACATGCAGGTTTGTTACATAGGTATACATGTGCCATGGTGGTTTGCTGCACCCATCAACCCATCATCTACATTAGGTATTTCTCCTAATGCTATCTCCCCCAGCCCCTGACACCATGGCAGGCCCCAGTGTGTGATGTTCCCCTCCCTGTGTCCATGTGTTCTCATTGTTTAACTCCAGCTTGTGAGTGATAACATGCAGTGTTTGATTTTCTGTTCTTGTGTTAGTTTGCCGAGAACGATGGTTTCCAGTTTCATCCATGTCCCTGCAAAGGACATGAACTCATCCTTTCTTATGACTGCATAGTATTCCATGGTGTATATGTGCCACATTTTCTGAATCTGGTCCATCATTGATGGGCATTTGGGTTGGTTCCAAGTCTTTGCTATTGTGAACAGTGCCACAATAAACATACATGTGCATATATGTCTTTATAGTAGAATGATTTATAATCCTTAGGGTGTATACTCAGTAATGGGATTGCTGGGTCAAATAGTATTTCTGGTTCTAGATTCTTGAGGAATTGCCATACTGTCTTCCACAATAATTGAACTAATTTACACTCCCACCAACAGTGTAAAAGCATTTCTCCACATCCTCTCCAGCATCCGTTGTTTCCTGACTTTTTAATGACCGCCATTCTAACTGGCGTGAGATGGTATGTCATTGTTGTTTTGATTTGCATTTCTCTAATGGCCAGTGATGATGAGCTTTTTTTCATATATTTGTTGGCTGTATAAACGTCTTCTTTTGAGAAGTGTCTGTTCATATCCTTTGCTCACTTTTTGATGGGATTGTTTGTCTTTTTCTTGTAAATTTAAGTTATTTGTAGATTCTGGATATTAGCCCTTTGTCAGATGGATAGATTGCAAAAATTTTCTCCCATCCTGTAGGTTGCCTGTTCACTCTGATGATAGTTTATTTTGATGTGCAGAAGCTCTTCAGTTTAATTAGATCCCATTTGTCAATTTTGGCTTTTGTTGCCATTGCTTTTGGTGTTTCAGTCATGAAGTCTTTGCCCATGCATATGTTCTGAATGGTAAAATACCAAATTTGATAGACAATTGAATCTACACATCAAAAAGGCCAATGAGCTCCAAGTAGAATAAACTCAAAGAGCTCCACAGCTAGATACATTATAATCAAACTGCTGAAAGCCAAGAGAAAGAGAGAATCCTGAGAGGAGTAAGAAAGAAGTGATCTGCAATAATGCATCACACATAAATGTGATCCTCAATAATTTAAAGATGAGATTTATCATCAGAAACCATAAGAGTTAGAAGGCAGTAGACTGACTTATTCAAAATCCTGAAAGAAAAAACTGTTAAACAAAAATTCTTTGTAAAACTATTCTTCAAGAATAAGCAGAGATTAAGACATTGCCAGATAAAGAAAAGCTGAGAAAATTCATTACCAGTAGATGCACCCTAATAAAATGGGAGAGAGAGTCCCGTGGGTTGAGATAAAAGGGCATTGGACAATAACTTGAAGCCACATAAAGAAATAAAAAAACTTCAGTAAAGGTGACTATATAAATAAATATAAAAGCAAATATTATTAATATTAGGTTAGTAATTCCTTTTTGTTTTCAATAAGATTTAAAAGACAAAGTAATGAAACAAAAATTATCAATACATGTTAATGAAGACAGAACGTGTAAAGATATAATTTGTGACAAAAACAACATAAAGAAGTAAGCCATACAGGAACAAGGATTTTGGACATAATTGAAACTACATTGGCATAAATTCAAACCAGGTCGATCTAATTTTAGGATGCCTATTGTAATGATCATCATGAAAACTATAAAAACAACTAAGATATATACAGGAAGCAAAATTAGAAGGGAATCAAAATACAATAGAAAAAATCAAACAGAAAAAAAGTCAGTATTAGAGGAATTGACAAACAGGTAAGATATGACATACAGGATACAAATACAGTATAGCAGAAGTCCTTCCAGTTAGCAGCCACATTACATGTAAATGACTTAATCATCAGTTTAACAACAGACTCTGGTAGAATGCACAAAATGGATGACCCAACAATGTGATATTCGCAATAGACTTAGGTTAGAGCCAAAAGACTTGAATAATTTGGAAGTAAAATAATGAGAAAAGCTATTCCGTGCAAATAGTAACCAAAAGTGAGATGATGTAACTATATTAACATTACAAAAGACAAACTTTAAGTTAAAAGAAGTGGCACTATTCACAATAGCAAAGACATGGAATCAACCCAAATGCCCATCAATGATAGACCAGATAAAGAAAATGTGGTACATATTCACCATGGAATACCATACAGCCATAAAAGGAATGAGATCATGTCCTTTGCAGGGACATAGATGGAGCTGGAAGCCATTATCCTCAGCAAACTCACGCAGGAACAGAAAACCAAACACCACATGTTCTCACTCATAAGTGGGAGCTGAACAATGAGAACACATGGACACAGGGAGGGGAACAACACACACTGGAGCCTGTTGGGAGGCAGGCAGGGGGAGGGAGAGCATCAGAAAAAATAGCTAATGCATGCTGGGCTTAATAGGTGATGGATTGTAGGTGCAGCAAACCATGATGGCATGTGTTTACCTATGTAACAAACCTACACATCCTGCATGTGTAATCTGGAACTTAAAATAAAAATAAAAATAAAATAAAAAAGAAAGTGAAAAATAAGTTATGAGAAATGAAGGTCATTTTATTTTGATAAAAGCTTAATCTATCAGGAATGTATAATAATTATAAACATGCATGCACAAAACAACAGAGTCAAAATTATATGCAAACACTGAAAGGATTAAAGGGAAAAATAGACAGTTTACAATAATAGTTGAAGACTTCAATGCTCTACTTTCAATAATAATCAAACATTTAGAAAGAAGATCAACAAGGGAATAGAGGACATCGAAAACACTATAAACTAAACCTAGTAAACATATATAGAACACTCCACCTAACAACATTAGAATATGCATTTTTCTCAGGTGAGCATGGAACATTCTCCAGAATAAAATCAATCATTTTTTTTTTTTTGAGACAGAATATTTGCTCTGCTGCTCAGACTAGAGTGCAGTGGCATGATCACAGCTGACTGAAGCCTCAATCTCCCTAGCTCAAACCATCCTATCACCTAAGCCTCCTGAGTAGCTGGGACTACAAGTGCACACCACTATGCCTGGCGAATTTTTTGATTTCTTTGTAGAGACAAGGTCTTACTATGTTGCTCAGGAAGGTCTCAAATTCCTGGGCTCATGATCCTCCCACCTTGGCCTCTCAAAGTGCTGGGATTACATGTGTGAGCCACTATGCTCAGCCTAGAACATATTATAAGGCACAAAACAAGTATCAATAAATGTAAAGAGATCAAAACCACACAAAGGATTATTTCTGGCCACAATGAAATCAATACCAGAAGGAAAACTGAGAAATTTACAACTATGAAGAAATTAAACAAAACACTCTTAAACAACGAATTGGTTTAAGAAGAAAACACAAAGTAAATTAGACAATAGCCCAAAGAAAATGAAAATCAAAACACAACATATGAAAACTTATAAAATATGGTGAAAACAATGCTCAGTGGGAATTTTACAGCAGCAAATGCATAAATTTAAAAATAAAACTTCTCAAAACAATAACACAACTTTTCACTCTTAGGAACTACAAAAGAGCAAACTTAACACAAAGTTGGCAGAAGAACAGAAAAATGAAGATCAGAACAGAGGTAAACAAAATAGGGAATAGAAAAGCAATAGAAAAAAATTTTAAAGACCAAAATATAATTCATATAAAAGATCAACAACATTATCAAACCTTAAGAAATACATAAATAGAAAACAGGTGAAGATGCAAATAACTAACATCAGAAATAAAAGTGGAGACATTACTACCAAATTTATGGAAACCAATCAATATAATATACCACATATATACACATACATATAAAAAAAGATAACATAATCTTCTCAGTTGATGCAGAAATAGCATTTGACAAAATCCAATAAACTTTCATAATAAAAGCACCCAGAAAGCAAGAACTAGAAACAATAATTCCACAGAATGATAAAAGGCATTTACGAAAAGCCCACAGCTAAATCACACTTAATAGTAAAAGAATAAAACCTTTCCCCTTAACATCAGAAATAAGAAAAGGATGTCTGCTCTCAACACTACTATTCAACATTGCACTGGAAGTAATAGCCAGTACAATTAGGCAGGTTAAAAAAATGCATTGGCATTAGAAAGAAAGAAGTAAAAATATTTACATCTGCAGATGATATAATCCTGTATATAGAAAATCTGTCAAAATTTTTTAAAAACCTGTGGGAGCTAATAACAAAACTCAGCAAATTTTCATGATACAAGCCAACAAACAAAAATCAGTTGTGTTTCTACACACAAGCAATGAACAACAGAAAAGATTTTTTTAAATTCCATTTACAATAACATTAAAAAGAATAAAAATAAAAATTGGGAATATATTTTACCAAGGAGGTGAAAGATTTGTCCACTGAAAACTCTCAAACATTGCTAAAAGAAATTAAAGAGGACCGGGGCTCTGTTCCAAGATGGCCGAATAAGAACAGCTCTGGTCTGCAGCTCCCAGAGTGATCGATGCAGAAAACGGGTGATTTCCGCATTTCCAGCTGAGGTACCTGGTTCATCTCACTGGGACTTGTTGGACTGTGGGTGCAGCACATGGAGGGTGACCTGAAGCAGGGTGGGGCATCGACCTACCCGGGAACACAAGGGGTTGGGGGATTTCCCTTTCCTAGCCAAGGGAAGCTGTGACAGACTGTACCTGGAAAAATGGAAAACTCCCGCCCAAACACTGCGCTTTTCCCACAGTCTTAGCAACTGGAAGATCAGGTGATTCTCTCCAGTGCCTGACTCAGTGGTCCCATGCCCATGGAGCCTTGATCACTGCTAGCACAGCAGTCTGAGATGGACCAGCGAGGCTGCAGCCTGGCTGGGGGAGGGGAGTCCACCATTGCTGAGACTTGAGTAGGTAAACAAAGCATCCAGGAAGCTTGAACTGGGCGGAGCCTACTGCAGCTCAGCAAGGCCTACTGCCTCTATAGATTCTACCTCTGTGGGCAGGGCATAGCTGAAAAACAGGCAGCAGAAACTTCTGCAGAATTAAACATCCCTGTCTGACAGCTCTAAAGAGAGCTGTGGTTCTCCTAGCAAAGCATTTGAGCCCTGACAATGGACAGACTGCCTACTCAAGTGGGTCCCTGACCCCTGTGTAGCCTAACTGGGAGACACCTCCCAGTAGGGGCCGAAAGACACCTCATACAGGTGGGAGCCCCTCTGGGATGAAGCTTCCAGAGGAAGGATCAGGCAGCAATATTTTCTGTTCTGCAATATTTGCTGTACTGCAGCCTCCGCTGGTGATACCCAGGAAAACAGGGTCTGGAGTGGTCTTCCAGCAAACTCCAACAGACCTGCAGCTGAGGAACCTCACTGTTAGAAGGAAAACTAACAAACAGAAAGGAATAGCATCAACATCAATAAAAAGGATATCTACACCAAAACCCCATCTGTAGGTCACCAACATCAAAGACCAAAGGTACATAAAACCACAAATATGGGGAGAAACCAGAGCAGAAAAGCTGAAAATTCTAAAAAATTTTCACTCCCAAAGGATCACAGCTCCTCACCAGCAATGGAACAAAGTTGGACGGAGAATGACTTTGATGAGTTGACAGAAGGAGGCTTCAGAAGGTAGGTAATAACAAACTTCTCTGAGATAAAGGAGCGTGTTCTATCCCATTGCAAAGAAGCTAAAAACCTTGAGAAAAGATTAGACAAATGGCTAACTAGAGTAAACAGTGTAGGGAAGAACTTAAGTGATCTGATGGAGCTGAAAACTATGGTACGAGAACTTCGTGACACATGCACAAGCTTCAATAGCTGATTTGATCAAGTGGAAGAAAGGGTATCAGTGACTGCAGATCAAATTAATGAAATAAAGCCAGAAGACAAGTTTAGAGAAAAACAGGTAAAAAGAAATGAACAAAGCCTCCAAGAAATATGGGACTATGTGAAAAGACCAAATCTACATTTGATTGGTGTACCTGAAAGTGGCAGGGAGAATGGAACTAAGTTACAAAACACTCTTCAGAATATTATGCAGGAGAACATCCCCAACCTAGCAAGGCAGGCCAACATTCAAATTCAGGAAATACAGAGAATGCCGCAAAGATACTCCTCGAGAAGAGCACCGCAAGACACATAATCATCAGATTTACCAACATTGATATGGAGGAAAAAATGTTAAGGGCAGCCAGACAGAAATGTCAGGTTATCCAAAAAGGGAAGCCCATCAGACTAACAGCCTATCTCTCTTGGTAAAAACCCTATAAGCCAGAAGAGAGTGGGGGCCAATCTTCAACATTCTTAAAAACAAGAATTTTCAACACAGAATTTCATATCCAACCAAACTAAGCTTCATAAGTGAAGGATAAATAAAATCCTTTACAGACAAGCAAATGCTGAGAGATTTTGTCACCACCAGGCCTTCCTTACAAGAGCTCCTGAAAGAAGCACTAAACATGGAAAGGAACAACTGGTACCAGCCACTGCAAAAACACACCAAGCTGTAAAGACCATCAATGTTATGAAGAAATGGCATCAATTAATGGGCAAAATAACTACCTAACATCATAATGACAGGATCAAATTCACACATAACAATATTAACCTTAAATGTAAATGGGCTAAATGCCCCAATTAAAAGACACAGACTGGCAAATTGGATAGAGTCAAGAACCAACAGTGTGCTGTATTCAGGAGACCCATCTGACGTGCAGAGACACACATAGGCTCAAAATAAAGGGACGGAGGAAGATCTACCAAGCAAATGAAAAGAAAAAAAAAAAAAAAAAGGGAGGGTTTGAAATCCTAGTCTCTGATAAAACAGAGTTTAATCCAACAAAGATTGAAAGAGACAAAGAAGGCCATTACATAATGGTAAAGGGAAAAATTCAACAAGAAGAGCTAACTATCCTAAATATATATGCACCCAATACAGGAGCACCCAGATTCATAAAGCAAGTCCTTAGATACCTACAAAGAGACTTAGATTTCCATATAACAATAGTGGGAGACTTTAACACCCCACTGTCAATATTGGACAGATCAACGAGAGAGAAGGTTTAACAAGGATATCCAGGACTTGAACTCAGCTCTGCAACAATCAGACCTAATAGACATCTACAAAACTCTCCACCCCAAAACAACAGAATATAAATTCTTCTCAGCACCACATCACACTTATTCCAAAATTGACCACATAATTGGAAGTAAAGCACTCCTCAGCAAATGTAAAAGAACAGAAATCACAAAATACTGTCTCTCAGACCACAGTGCAATCAAATTAGAACTCAGGATTAAGAAACTCACTCAAAACTGCACAACTACATGGAAACTAAACAACCTGCTCCCGAATGACAACTGGGTAAATAACGAAATGAAGGCAGAAATAAAGATGTTCTTTGAAACCAATGAGAAAAAAGACACAACATACCAGAATCTCGGGGACACATTTAAAGCAGTGTTTAGAGGGAAATTTATAACACTAAATGCACACAAGAGAAAGCAGGAAAGATCTAAAATTGACACCCTAACATCACAATTAGAAGAACTAGAGAAGCAAGAGCAAACACATTCAAAATCTAGCAGAAGGCAAGAAATAACTAAGATCAGAGCAGAACTGAAGGAGATAGAAACACAAAAAACCCTTCCAAAAAACAATGAATCCAGGAGCTGGTGTTTTGAAAAGATCAGCAAAATTGATAGACCACCAGAAAGAATAATAAAGAAGAAAAGAGAGGAATCAAATAGACGCAATAAAAAAAATGATAAAGGGGATATCACCACCGATCCCACAGAAATACAAACTACCATCAGAGAATATTGTAAACACCTCTATGCAAATAAACTAGAAAATCTAGAAGAAATGGATAAATTCCTGGACACATACCCCCTCCCAAGACTAAACCAGGAAGAAACTGAATCTCTGAATACACCAAAAACAGGCTCTGAAAATGAGACAATAATTAATAGCTTACCAAACAAAGAAAGTCCAGAACCAGATGGATTCACAGCCAAATTCTACCAGAGGTACAAAGAGGAGCTGGTGCCATTCTTTCTGAAACTATTCCAAACAATAAAAGAAGAGGGAATCCTCCCCAACTCATTGTATGAGGTCAGCATCACCCTGATACCAAAGTCAGGCAGACACACACACACACAAGATAATTTTAGACCAATACCTTGATGAACATCGATGTGAAAATCCTCAATAAAATACTGGCAAACTGAATCCAGCAGCACATCAAAAAGTTTATCCACCATGATCAAGTCGGCCTCTTCCCTGGGATGCAAGGCTGGTTCAACATATGCAAATCAATAAACGTAATCCATCACATAAACAGAACCAATGAGAAAAACCACATGATTATCTCAATAGATGCAGAAAAGGCCTTTGACAAAATTCAACAGCTCTTCATGCTAAAAGCTCTCAATAAACTAGGTATTGATGGAACGTATCTCAAAATAATAAGAGCTATTTATGACAAACCCACAGTCAATATCATACTGAATGGGAAAAAAAACTGGAAGCATTCCCTTTGAAAACTGGCACAAGACAAGGATGCCTTCTCTCAACATTCCTGTTCCACATAGTGTTGGAAGTTCTGGCCAGAGCAATCAGGCAAGAGAAAGAAATCAAGGGTATTCAATTAGGAAAACAGGAAGTCAAATTATCCCTGTTTGCAGATGACATGATTGTATATTTAGAAAACCCCACAGTCGCAGCCCAAAACCTCCTTAAGCTGATAAGCAAATTAAGCAAAGTCTCAGGATACAAAATCAATGTGCAAAAATCACAAGCATTCCTATAAAACAATAACAGACAAACAGAGAGCCAATTCATGAGTGAACGTCCATTCACAATTGCTACAAAGAGAAAAGAATGCCTAGGAATCCAACTTACAAGGGATGTGAAGGACCTCTTCAAGGAGAACTACAAACCACTGCTCAACGAAATAAAAGAGAACATAAACCAGTGGAAGAACATTTCATGTTCATGGATAGGAAGAATCAATATCATGAAAATGGCCATACTGCCCAAGGTAATTTACAGATTTACTGCCATCTCCATAAAGCTACCAATGACTTTCTTCAGAGAATTGGAAGAAACTACCCTATAGTTCATACAGAACCAAAAAAGAGCCCGCATAGCAAACACAATCCTAAGCAAAAAAACAAAGCTGGAGGCATCATGCTACGTGACTTCATACTATACGACAAGGCCAGAGTAACCAAAACAGCATGGTACTGTTTATATAGACCAATGGAACAGAACAGAGGCCTCAGAAATAACACCACACATCTACCACCATCTGATCTTTGACAAACTCGACAAAAACAAGCTATGGGGAAAGGATTCCCTATTTAATAAATGGTGCTGAGAAAACTGGCTAGCCATATGTAGAAAGCTGAAACTGGATCCCTTCCTTATACCTTATACAAAAATTAATTCAAGATGGATAAAAGACTAAAATGTTAGACCTAAAACCATAAAAATCCTAGAAAAACCTAGTCAATACCATTCAGGACATAGGCATGGGCAAAGACTTCGTGACTAAAACACCAAAAGCAATGGCAACAAAAGCCAAAATAGACAAACGGGATCTAATTAAACTAAAGAGCTTCTGCACAGCAAAAGTAACTACCATAAGAGTGAACAGACCACCTACAGAATGGGAGAAAATGTTTGCAATGTACCCCTCTGCCAAAGGGCTAATATCCAGAATCTACAAAGAACTCAAATTTACAACAAAAAAACCAAACAACCCCATCAAAACGTGGGCAAAGGATATGAACAGACACTTCTCAAAAGAAGACATTTATGCAGCCAACAGACACATGAAACAATGCTCATGATCACTGGTTATCAGAGAAATGCAAGTCAAAACCACAATGAGATACCATCTCATGTCAGTTAGAATGGCAATCATTAAACGGTCAGGAAACTACAGGTACTGGAGAGGATGTGGAGAAATAGGAATGCTTTTACACTATTAGTTGGAGTGTAAATTAGTTCAACTATTGTGGAAGACAGTGTGGGGTATTCCTCAAAGATCTAGAACTAGAAATACCATCTGATCCAGCAATTCCATTACTGGGGATATACCCAAAGGATTATAAATCATGCTATTATAAAGACACATGCACACGTATGTTTATAGCAGCACTATTCACGATAGTGAAGACTTGGAACCAACACAAATAACCATCAATGATATACTGGATTAAGAAAATGTGGCACATAGGGGGCGGACCAAGATGGCCGAATAGGAACAGCTCCGGTCTCCAACTCCCAGCGCGAGCAACACAGAAGACAGGTGATTTCTGCATTTTCAACTGAGGTACTGGGTTCATCTCACTAGGGAGTGCCTGACAATCAGTGCTGGACAGCTGCTGCAGCCCGACCAGCAAGAGCTGAAGCAGGGCGAGGCATCCCCTCACCTGGGAAGCGCAAGGGGGAAGAGAATCCCTTTTCCTAGCCAGGGGAACTGAGACACACAACACCTGGAAAATCCGGTAACTCCCACCCCAATACTGCGCTCTAGCAAGGATCTTAGCAAACGGGCACAGCAGGAGACTATATCCCACACCTGGCCGGGAGGGTCCCACACCCAGGGAGCCTCCATCATTGCTAGCACAGCAGTCTGCGTGCGATCTCCCAGCAAGGCAGCAGGGAGGCTGGGGGAGGGGCACCCGCCATTGCTGAGGCTTAAGTAGATAAACAAAGCAGCTGGGAAACTCGAACTGGGTGGAGCTCACAGCAGCTCAAGGAGTCCTGCCTGTCTCTGTAGACTCCACCTCTGGGGACAGGGCACAGCTAAACAACAACAACAACAACAATAACAACAAAAGCAGCTGAAACCTCTGCAGATGCAAACGACTCTGTCTGACAGCTTTGAAGAGAGCAGTGGATCTCCCAACATGGAGGTTGAGATCTGAGAAGGGACAGACTGCCTGCTCAAGTGGGTCCCTGACCCCTGAGTAGCCTAACTGGGAGACATCCCCAACTAGGGGCAGACCGACACCCCACACCTCACACGGTGGAGTACACACCTGACAGGAAGCTTCCACAGCAAGAATCAGACAGGTACACTCGCTGTTCAGCAATATTCTATCTTCTGCAGCCTCTGCTGCTGATACCCAGGCAAACAGGGTCTGGAGTGGACCTCAAGCAATCTCCAACAGACCTACAGCTGAGGGTCCTGACTGTTAGAAGGAAAACTAACAAACAGGAGGGACACCCACACCAAAACCCCATCAGTACGTCACCATCATCAAAGACCAGAGGCAGATAAAACCACAAAGATGGGGAAAAAGCAGGGCAGAAAAGCTGGAAATTCAAAAAATAAGAGCGCATTGCCCCCTGCAAAGAAACGCAGCTCATCGCCAGCAATGGATCAAAGCTTGACGGAGAATGACTTTGACGAGATGAGAGAAGAAGGCTTCAGTCCATCAAACTTCTCAGAGCTAAAGGAGGAATTACGTACCCAGTGCAAAGAAACTAAAAATCTTGAAAAAAAGGTGGAAGAATTGATAACTAGAATAATTAATGCAGAGAAGGCCATAAATGAATGGACAGAGATGAAAACCATGACACAAGAAATACGTGACAAATGCACAAGCTTCAGTAACCGACTCGATCAACTGGAAGAAAGAGTATCAGCGATTGAGGATCAAATGAATGAAATGAAGTGAGAAGAGAAACCAAAAGAAAAAAGAAGAAAAAGAAATGAACAAAGCCTGCAAGAAGTATGCAATTACGTAAAAAGACCAAATCTACGTCTGATTGGGGTGCCTGAAAGTGAGGGGGAAAATGGAACCAAGTTGGAAAACACTCTTCAGGATATCATCCAGGAGAACTTCCCCAACCTAGTAGGGCAGGCCAACATTCAAATCCAGGAAATACAGAGAACGCCACAAAGATACTCCTCGAGGAAAGCAACTCCAAGACACATAATTGCCAGATTCACCAAATTTGAAATGAAGGAAAAAATCTTAAGGGCAGCCAGAGAGAAAGGTTGGGTTACCCACAAAGGGAAGCCCATCAGACTAACAGCAGATCTCTCGGCAGAAACTCTCCAAGCCAGAAGAGAGTGGGGGCCAATATTCAACATTCTTAAAGAAAAGAATTTTAAACCCAGAATTTCATATCCAGCCAAACTAAGTTTCATAAGTGAAGGAGAAATAAAATCCTTTACAGATAAGCAAATGCTTAGAGATTTTGTCACCACCAGGCCTGCCTTACAAGGGACCCTGAAGGAAGCACTAAACATGGAAAGGAACAACCGGTACCAGCCATTGCAAAAACATGCCAAAATGTAAAGACCATCGAGGCTAGGAAGAAACTGCATCAACTAACGAGCAAAATAACCAGTTAATATCATAATGGCAGGATCCAGTTCACACATAATATTAACCTTAATTGTAAATGGACTAAATGCTCCAATTAAAAGACACAGACTGGCAAACTGCATAAAGAGTCAAGACCCATCAGTCTGCTATATTCGGGAGACCCATCTCACACGTAGAGACATACATAGGCTCAAAATAAACGGATGGAGGAAGATCTACCAAGCAAAGGGAGAACAAAAAAAAGCGGGGGTTGCAATACTAGTCTCTGATAAAACAGACTTTAAACCATCAAAGATCAAGAGAGACAAAGAAGGCCATTACATAATGGTAAAGGGATCAATTCAACAGGAAGAGCTAACTATCCTAAATATATGTGCACCCAATACAGGAGCACCCAGATTCATAAAGCAAGTCCTTAGAGACTTACAAAGAGACTTAGACTCCCATACAATAATAATGGGAGACTTCAACACGCCACTGTCAATATTAGACAGATCAACGAGACAGAAAGTTAACAAGGATATCCAGGAATTGAACTCATCTCTGCAGCAAGCAGACCTAATAGACATCTATAGAACTCTCCACCCCAGATCAACAGAATATACATTCTTCTCAGCATCACATCACACTTATTCCAAAATGGACCACATAATTAGAAGTAAAGCACTCCTCAGCAAATGTACAAGAACAGAAATTATAACAAACTGTCTCTCAGACCACAGTGCAATCAAACGAGAACTCAGGACTAAGAAACTCAATCAAAACCGCTCAACTACATGGAAACTGAATAACCTGCTCCTGAATGACTACTGGGTACATAACGAAATGAAGGCAGAAATAAAGATGTTCTTTGAAACCAATGAGAACAAAGATACAACATACCAGAATCTCTGGGACACATTTAAAGCAGTGTGTAGAGGGAAATTTATAGCACTAAATGCCCACAAGAGAAAGCTGGAAAGATCTAAAATTGACACTCTAACATCACAATTAAAAGAACTAGAGAAGCAAGAGCAAACACATTCAAACGCTAGCAGAAGGCAAGAAATAACTAAGAACAGAGCAGAACTGAAGGAGATAGAGACACAAAAAACCCTCCAAAAAATCAATGAATCCAGGAATTGGTTTTTTGAAAAGATCAACAAAATTGACAGACCACTAGCAAGACTAATAAAGAAGAAAAGAGAGAAGAATCAAATAGATGCAATAAGAAATGATAAAGGGGATATCACCACCGACCCCACAGAAATACAAACTATCATCAGAGAATACTATAAACACCTCTATGCAAATAAACAAAAAATCTAGAGGAAATGCATAATTTCCTGGACACTTACACTCTCCCAAGACTAAACTAGGAAGAAGCTGAATCCGTGAATAGACCAATAGCAGGCTCTGAAATTGAGGCAATAATTAATAGCCTACCAACCAAAAAAAGTCCAGGACCAGATGGATTCACAGCTGAATTCTACCAGAGGTACAAGGAGGAGCTGGTACCATTCCTTCTGAAACTATTCCAATGAATAGAAAAAGCTGGAACCCTCCCTAACTCATTTTATGAGGCCAACATCATCCTGATACCAAAGCCTGGCAGAGACACAACACAAAAAGAGAATTTTAGACCAATATCCCTGATGAACATCAATGCAAAAATCCTCAATAAAATACTGGCAAACCGGATCCATTAACACATCAAAAAGCTAATCCACCATGATCAAGTTGGCTTCATCCCTGGGATGCAAGGCTGGTTCAACATATGCAAATCAATAAACATAATCCAGCATATAAACAGAACCAAAGACAAAAACATGATTATCTCAATAGATGCAGAAAAGGCCTTTGACAAAATTCAACAGCCCTTCATGCTAAAAACTCTCAATAAATTTTGTATTGATGGAATGTATCTCAAAATCATAAGAGCTATTTATGACAAACCCACAGCCAATATCATACTGAATGGGCAAAAACTGGAAAAATTCCCTTTGAAAACTGGCACAAGAGAGGGATGCCCTCTTTCACCACTCCTATTCAACAAAGTGTTGGAAGTTCTGGCTAGGCCAATCAGGCAAGAGAAAGAAATCAAGGGTATTCAATTAGGAAAAGAAGAAGTCAAATTGTCCCTGTTTGCGGATGACATGATTGTATATTTAGAAAACCCCTTTGTCTCAGCCCAAAATCTCCTTAAGCTGATAAGAAACTTCAGCAAAGTCTCAGGATACAAAATTAATGTGCAAAAATCACAAGCATTCTTATACACCAGTAACAGACAGTCAGAGAGTCAAATCCTGAATGAACTTCCATTCACAATTGCTTCAAAGAGAATAAAATACCTAGGAATCCAACTTACAAGGGATGTCAAGGACCTCTTCAAGGAGAACTACAAACCACTGCTCAGTGAAATAAAAGAGGACATAAACAAATGGAAGAACATACCATGCTCATGGGTAGGAAGAATCAATATCGTGAAAATGGCTATACTGCCCAAGGTAATTTATAGATTCAATGCCATCCCCATCAAGCTACCAATGAGTTTCTTCACAGAATTGGAAAAAACTGCTTTAAAGTTCATATGGAACCAAAAAAGAGCCCGCATCTCCAAGACAATCCTAATTCAAAAGAACCAAGCTGTAGGCATCACACTACCTGACTTCCAACTATACTACAAGGCTACAGTAACCAAAACAGCATGGTACTGGTACCAAAACAGAGATATAGACCAATGGAACAGAACAGAGTCCTCAGAAATAATACCACCCATCTACAGCCATCTGATCTTTGACAAACCTGACAAAAACAAGAAATGGGGAAAGGATTCCCTGTTTAATAAATGGTGCTGGGAAAATTGGCTAGCCATAAGTAGAAAGCTGAAACTGGATCCTTTCCTTACTCTTTATACGAAAATTAATTCAAGATGGATTAGAGACTTAAATGTTAGACCTAAAACCATAAAAACCCTAGAAGAAAACCTAGGTAATACCATTCAGGACATAGGCATGGGCAAGGATTTCATGTCTAAAACACCAAAAGCAACGGCAACAAAAGCCAAAATTGATAAATGGGATCTAATTAAACTAAAGAGCTTCTGCACAGCAAAAGAAACTAGCATCAGAGTGAACAGGCAACCTACAGAATGGGAGAAAATTTTTGCAATCTACTCATCTGACAAAGGGCTAATATCCAGAACCTACAAAGAACTCAAACAAATTTATAAGAAAAAAGCAACAACCCCATCAAAAAGTGGGCAAAGGATATGAGTAGACATTTCTCAAAAGAAGATATTCATACAGCCTACAGACACATGAAAAAATGCTCATCATCACTGGCCATCAGAGAAATGCAAATCAAAACCACAATGAGATACCATCTCACACCAGTTAGAATGGCAATCATTCAAAAGTCAGGAAACAACAGGTGCTGGAGAGGATGTGGAGAAATAGGAACACTTTTACACTGTTGGTGGGATTGTAAACTAGTTCAACCATTATGGAAAACAGTATGGCAATTCCTCAAGGATCTAGAACTAGAAGTGCCATATGACCCAGCCATCCCATTACTGGGTATATACCCAAAGGATTATAAATCATGCTGCTATAAAGACACATGCACACGTATGTTTATTGTGGCACTATTCACAATAGCAAAGACTTGGAATCAACCCAAATGTCCATCAGTGACAGACTGGATTAAGAAAATATGGCACATATACACCATGGAATACTATGCAGCCATAAAAAAGGATGAGTTTGTGTCCTTTGTAGGGACATGGATGCAGCTGGAAACCATCATTCTCAGCAAACTATCGCAAGAACAGAAAACCAAATACCTCATGTTCTCCCTCATAGGTGGGAACTGAACAATGAGATCACTTGGACTCGGGAAGGGGAACATCACACACCGGGGTGTATCACGGGGAGGGGGGAGAGCGGAGGGATTGCATTGGGAGTTATACCTGATGTAAATGATGAGTTGATGGGTGCTGACGAGTTGATGGGTGCAGCACACCAACATGGCACAAGTATACATATGTAACAAACCTGCACGTTATGCACACGTACCCTAGAACTTAAAAGTATAATAAAAAAACAAAAAAGAAAAAAAGAAAAGAAAAAAAAAAAAGAAAACACTGAGGAAAATCTACAGGATATTGGTCTGGGCAAAAATTTCTTAAGTAAAACCCCCACAAGTGCAGGTAACGAAAGCAAAACATGGACAAATGGGATCACATCAAGTTAAAAAAATCTGGCCAGCCGCGGTGGATCATGCCTGTAACCACAGCACTTTGGGAGGCCGAGGCGGGCAGATCTCGGTCAAGAGACCGAGACCATCCCGGCCAACATGGTGAAACCCCGTCTGTACGAAAAATACAAAAACTAGCTGGGCTGTTGGTGCGCGTCTGTAGTCCCAGCTACTCAGGAGGTTGAGGCAGGAGAATCACTTGAACCCAGGAGGCGTAGGTTGCGGTGAGCAGAGATCGTGCCACTGCACTCCAGCCTGGTGACAGAGCAACACTCTGTCAAAAAACAGACAAACAAATAAACAAACCAAAAACTTCTGCACAGCACAGGAAACAATCAACAAATTAAAGAGACAATCCACAGCTTGGAAGAAAATATTTGCAAACTACCCATCTGACAAGGTATTGATAACCAGAAAATATAATCAGCTCAAACAACTCTAAAGGAAAAAAAAAGTAA
The DNA here is from genome assembly GCF_049350105.2 of Macaca mulatta. Taxonomy (NCBI): domain Eukaryota; kingdom Metazoa; phylum Chordata; class Mammalia; order Primates; family Cercopithecidae; genus Macaca; species Macaca mulatta. The sequence continues at coordinate 56,128,777 of NC_133426.1, read as the reverse complement.
TCCAATCAAAAATGGGCAGAAGATTTGAACAGACATTTCTCAAAAGAAGACATACAAAGGACAAACAAGCACATGAAAAGGCGTTCAACATCATCAATCATCAGAGAAAGGCAAATAAAGACTCCATGAAATATTATCATCTCATCCCAGTTAAAATGGCTTTTTTCTCAAAAGACAATCAATAACAAATGCTGGTGAGAATGTGGAGAAAAGAGAACCCACTGTTGGTGGAAATGTAAATTAGTATATCCACTGTGAAGAATAGTTTGGACGATCCTCGAAAAACTAAAAATAGAGCTACCATAGGATCCAGCAATGCGACTGTTGAGTGTATACCCAAAATAAAGGAAATCAATATATCAAAGAGATAGCTGCACTCCCATGTTTGTTTCAGCACTATTTACAATAGCCAAAATTTGGAAACAATGTAAGCGTCCATCAACAGATGAATGGTTTTTAAGAAATGTGGCATATATACACAATGGAGTACTATTCAGCCACAAAAATAATAAGACATTGTCATTTGTAACAACTGGGTGGAAGGGAGATCATTATGTTAAGTAAATAATCTAGGCACAGAAAGAAAAACATCACGTGTTCTCACTTATTTGTGAGATCTAAAAATTAACACAATTGAACTCTTGGAGACAGAGAGTATAAGGACGGTTACCAGAGGCTGGGAAGGGTAGGAGGGGTTGGTGGAAGAAGATGAAGATGGTTAATGGGTATCAAAAAGTAATTAGAAAGAATAACTAAGACTTACTAATTGATAGCACAATGAGTGGGTACAGTTAATAATTACATTGTATATTTTAAAATAACTAAAAGAGTGTAGTTGGATTGTTTGTAACACAAAGCATAAATTCTTGAGTGGATGAATATCTCATCTTCCATGATGTGATTATTACACATTACATGCCTGTATCAAAACGTCTCATGTGCCATATAAATACATACACCTACTATGTACTCAGAAAAATTAAAAATAAAAAAATTTAAAAAGCTACTCTACCTAATAAACGAATTCAGAAAAGTTACAAAGTACAAGTTTGACATGCAAAATAGGTTGTATCCCTCCCTACACAATCGCAATGAACAATTTTCAAAGTTAGGATTATATAAGAAAATTATTACAATTAATAAGAAAATAATTCCTTTTACAATAGCATCAAAAAGAATGAAATATATAGTAATACATTTAACAAGATATGAAAGACTTACACACTGAAAATTAGACAGAGAAAACAAAACTGATGAAAAGAATTAAAGAAGACCTAAATACAAACGCTCGTGGGGATAGATACTCTATTTTCCATGATGTGATTATTATACATTGCATACCTCTATCAAAACAGGTCATGTACTCCATAAATATATACACCTACTACATACCCATAAAAAATTAAAAATTATAAAAATAAAGAATACCTAAAATATAGAAATACTTCTTGCATTCATGGATTGGAAAATGTAAGTCATTGAAGTGCCAATGCTACCCAAAGCAATCTACAGATTCAATGTGATGTTTATTAAAATTCCAACTATTTTGCAGAAATGGATAAGCTAACCCTCAAGTTCATATGGAATTGAAAGTGGCCTGATATAGCCTGAATAATCATGAAAAAGAACAAAGTTGGAAGATTCATATTTCCCAATTTTGAAACTTACTAAAAAGGTCCAATTATCTAAACAGTGTGTTACTGGTATAGAAATAAACATACAGACCACTGAATTTGAATTTATATTTCAGGTATAAACCCTTAACATATATGGATAAGCTAATTTTGACAAGGGTGCCAAGGCTATTCAATAGGAAAAATATATTTTCTTTTCAATAAATGGTACTAAGAAAACGATTTCCATATTTAAAAAATGATGTCAGCTCACTATCTGAAAACATACAAAAATTAATTAAAATAAATCAATTACCTAAATATATAATGTAAAATATAAAACTCTTAGAAGATAACATAGATGTAAAATTTCATGACCTTGGATTTGGCAATGGATTTTTAGATATGACACCAAAAGGTGACAAAAGGCAAAAAGAAGAAAAAAATATAAAAGTGGGACTTCATGAAAATTAGAAGCTTCCGTGCATCAAAGTACATTACCAAAAAAGGAGAAGACAATCTACAAAAAAGAGAGTAATTATTTCCAAATCACATATCTGATAAGGCTGTAATATTCAGAATACATAAATAATACCTACAATTTAATAACAAAAAGGCAAACAGACCAATAATGGGCCAAAATCTTGAATAGATTTTTTTCAAAGAAGAAATAAAAATGGCCAAAAAGTTCATCAACAAATGTTAAACATTTCCGGGCGTGTTGGCTCACGCCTGTAATTCCTGTACTTTGGGAGGCCAAGGCGGGCGAATTACCTGAGGTCAAGAGTTTGAGATCAGCCTGGCCAACATGGTGAAACCCCCGTCTCTACTAAAACTACAAAATATTAGCTGGGCGTAGTGGCGCATGCCTGTAGTCCCAGTTACTTGGGAGGCTGAGGCTGGAGAATCGCATGAACCTGGGAGACTGAGGTTGCAGTGAGCTGAGATTGTGCCATTGCACTCCAGACTGGGTGACAAGAGCGAAACTCTGTCTCAAAAAAAGAAAACAAAAACAAAAACAAAGCCACCATTAGTCATCATGGAAATGCAAATCAAAGTCACAATGAGATACTACTTCACACTCACCAACTTAGGTTTAATCAAAAACCATGGAAAATAAGTGTTGGTAAGGATACAGATAAATTGGAGCCCTTGTCTATTGCTAGTGGTAATATAAAATGGTGCAGCCACTGTGGAAAATAATATAGTAGTGCCTCAAAAAGGTATACATAACATTATCATGTGACTCAGTAATTCCACTCCAGGCATACACCCACCAAGAATTGAATACTGGGACTCATACTTGTACACCAATGTTCATTGTAGCATTACTCACAATGAGCAATAGGAGGAAACAACTCAAGTCTGTCAGCAAATGAACAGATAAACAAAATGTGTTATATACATAAAATGGAATATGATTTAGCCATAAAATATGATTTTATGATACATACTACAATATGGATGAATCTTGAAAACATAATACTAAGTGAAATAAGCCAGATGCAAATGTAAAAATATTGTATGATTCCCCTTATATAACATACCTAGAATTGGCAAATTGACAGAATCAGAAAGTAGATTAGAGTTTACCAGAAACTGCAGTAAAGGAGAGTTAAAATTATTGCCTAATAGCGACAGATTTTGCTTGGGATGATTAAAAGCATTTGGAAATAGATAGTAGTGATGATTGTACAACACAAATGTAATCAATGCCACTGAATTGTACACTTTTAAGTGTACAATAGTAAAATGCCTAAAATGCCAAAATTTTATGTTATATATATTTCACCAGAATAAATTTTTCTACAGAATGAATGTTTTACAAAAATTAAGCTTCTTGTTGAAATAACGTCAATTTAGAAGTCTGCATTACTTGCTTTCACATGGATTTTTCAGCTGACAAAAGATAAAAGCGTAAATGTTTCACCCAGATAGTAGAGATATAATGGACACAACATTAAACTTATATTAGTGGGGGAATTTTAAGAGATAATGCCAAGGATGATTTGAAGAGGTAATCTACCTGCCAATAACACAATACTAGTAAGACTGCAAATATAGGCTATTGATTGGTAACAGATCCTCAGGTACCATTTGAATACTTCCAAATGGAAAATAAGTACATTATAGCTATTATTGTTCATTCTTGGAGTTGGTTGAGGCTTTTCCTTGCTGCTAAACTAAAAATGTAATGATTTTTTAGAATTCTTGATTATTTTTATTCTCAAATTGGAAAATTCATACTTATCACTCCAGTAACAAGGATGTACATTTCTCTGGTACCATTATTTAATATTAAAGAGTTTTTTGCAGCTTACATTTAACTCAAAATCTCAACTGTCTTTATCACCCAGAAACTTCAGGAAGAATAAAGAGAATTAGTGAAATTGTAATAATGTAATTGTTCAAAACTGTAGTAACCCTCAAATTTCTAAGGCAGAAAAAGTCATTCTTATCTGATAAAAGTAACTTCATACCTCTCAAGGACCCACAAGTTATCTCCTTATGAGTTATTAACAGGCTGTGTCATGCAGTGTCATGAGAAATTTCACTTCCAATCCTGTATTCTAGTCTATTACAGGCTAATGACAGAATAATACATACTACTCAAATGATATCTCCAGCTTTATTTACAACACAAGGAACATTTTCAAAACTCTTACCTAAACATTCTCTGATGGAATCACAATCCTGGAGATTTGGTCTTCTGAAAAAGGCATGAAAGAAAAACTGTTGTTGGGCTTCAATTGAATTGACCAAATTAGGTGCTGTTTTATTCATTTACATATCAGCAAAACTCTAGTGTTGATCCTGGGATTCATGCTTCTTCACTTAAATGACTACTAGACTTTATTCCACTAAAATAATTTAAACTGAGGATTATTAAAAATCCTGCACAAGCTGCTGACTTCAGAAGTGAAAAGCTTCTATCAAAGACAATGAACAAAATTAATTTTCTCATTCTTCAACATCCTTTTTTGTCTCTTTGCTCTACTGATAGTCTTGTCTATAATTACATTTTGATACCTCCTAGAACACAAATATAATTTATTTTATATTCTTTCTATTATTTTGAACCCCTGTGATCTTCTTATGCCACTTAAGGAAAATAAAAGAGCTCTCCTATACATTTTTCCCACTCCATAGCAACTACTCTGAACTTAGCTGATTGCTGAATCTTGTACCTCATTATGCTGACAAAAACTTAATAGCTTTTTTTGTTTTTTAATACTTCAAATGGTAGATTACCTTTAATTCCCTTCTGGTAATTAAGTTTCCTTCATATCTTAAATTCAGTCTTGAAAAGTTAGACCTTGACTTTATGACATCAAAATGCTTCTGCTGAGGTTATTACAATCCTATAAGCTATTGGCCAATTCCATGGCCAATATGAAAGACATGAATATGTAGGTTATCTATTATACTCAGTCTGTTCTCTTCAGTGGCACTTCAGCCTGCTTTGAAAAACTATTTAACTCTTCTCAAGATGTTGAGGAACATAAAATTAGCTGCCTCCTATTAGAGTAAATGATGCTTATATTCCCAATACAGTCTGTGCCATAATAGGATACTGTTTCTTACATGAGCATCAGGCTTACATCTGACTACCTTATATTTACTTAGCCTATATATTAAGTTAGATACATTCAGATATTTAAAAACTACCACATGCTTTTTTTTTAAATTATTTTACTTGTAGTTCCAAGATACATGTGCAGAACGTGCTGGCTTGTTACATAGGTATACATGAGCAATCGTGGTTTGCTGCACCTACTGACCTGTCCTCAAAGTTCCTTCCCCTTGCCCCCACTCAACAAGCCCTGGTGTGTGTTGCTCCCCTCCCTGGGTCCATGTGTTCTCATTGTTCAATTCCTACCTATGAGTAGGAACATGCGGTGTTTGGGTTTCTGTTCCTGTGTTAGTTTGCTGAGGATGATGGCTTCCAACTTCATCCATGTCCCTGCAAAGGACATGATCTCATTCCTTTTGATGGCTGAATAGTATTTCATGGTGTATGCATACCACATTCTCTCTCTGTCTCTTTTTTTTCTGTTTTTTAAAAAAATTTACTTTAAGATTTGGGATACATGTGCAGAACACGCAGGTTTGTTATATAGGTATACATGTGCCATGGTGGTTTGCTACACCTATCAACCCATCATCTAGGTTTTAAGCCCCACATGCATTAGGTATTTGTCCTAATGCTCTCTCTCCCCTTCACTCCAACTCCCTGACAGACCCCCGTGTGTAATGTTTGCCTCCCTGTGTCCATGTGTTCTTTCTTCAACTCCCACTTATGAGTGAGAATATGCAGTATTTGGTTTTCCGTTCCTGTGTTAGTTGCTGAGAATGATGGCTTCCAGCTTCACCCATGTCCCTGTGAAGAACATGACCTCATTCTTTTTTATGGCTGCATAGTATTCCATGGTGTATATGTGCCACATTGTCTTTATCCAGTCTATCATTGATGGACATTTGGGTTGGTTCCCAGTCTTTCCTATTGTGAATAGTGCTGCAACAAACACACATGTACATGTGTCTTATAGTAGAATGATTTATAATCCTTTGGATATATACCCAGTAATGGGATTGCTGGGTCAAATGGTATTTCTGGTTCTAGATCCTTGAGGAATCGTCACACTGAAGCAGGACTGCTGGGCAGGAAGCCGGGCAAGACCACTGGGTGGAAGCTCTAGGGGATGTGGCACATCTGACTACAGGAGATGGGAGTGGATGGAGTTGACTGCTCTGTCATCTGGGTGTTTCCAGGGCAATAGGGGGCTGCACCCCTCAGCAAATTCAGGCAGAAGTAGAACTGCTGGGCCAAAAGCTCTATCAGGCATGACTCACCTGGCTACCAGCAGTGGGGGTGGGTGGAGATGCCATCCCTACTGTCTGGGTACCTCTGGTGACAAAAGGAGGCTGTGCCCATTGGCTAAGTTTCCACAGAAGCAGGCTTACTGGGCCAGAAGCTCTAATACACATATCCCACCTGGCTACTAGTAGTGGGGGACAGCAGGGTGGGTGTTTCTCAGGACAACAGGAAGCTGCACCCTCTAACCGAGCTCACACAACAGCAGGGCCACTGGGTCAGAAGCTCTAGTATGCATTGCATTCCTGGCTCTCAGTGGCAGGGATCAGATCAGTGGGGTCACGCACCCTGCCATCCGGGTGTTTCTCAGGACAACAGGTGGCTGCACCCTCCAGTTGAGTTCCCACAGATGCAGGACAGTTGAGCCAGAAGTTCTAATAGGCATTGCCCACTTGGCTGTCAGTGGCATGGGTGGGTGGGGTCACCTCCCCTGCCATCTGAGTGGTTCCTGGGACAACAGGAGGCTGCGCATGCCAGCATAGTTCAGACAGAAGTGAGGCTGCTGGGCCAGAAACTCTAATAGGTGTCACCTGCTTCATTAATAGTGGCCGGGGTGGGTGGAGTGTCATGTGCATGGCTAACCAGGTGTTTCCCAGGATAACAGAAAGCTGGGCCTTCTATCTGACTTCAGAAAGAAGCAGGACTGCTGGTCTAGAAGCTCTAGCAAGCATTACCTGCCTGGCTATCAGTGGTGGGGGCAGGCAGGGTCATGTACTCTGCCATTTGGATGTTTCGTGGGACAACATGAAGCTGTGTCCTCTAGCTGAGTTGACGCAGATGCAGGGCTGCTGTGCTGAAAGCTCTAGCATGCGTTGCCTGCCTGGCTACCATTGACAGGGGTGGGTGGGGTCACATATTCTGCAATCCAGGTGTTTCCTGGGACAACAGGAAGCTGTGACCTCCAGCTGAGTTTACACAGAAACGAAGCTGTTGGGGCAAAACTTATAGCAGGCATTGCCTGCCTGGTTGCCAGTGGTGGGAGTGGGTGGAATCATATATTCCAAAATTTGGTTGTTCACCAAGACAACAGGAAGCTGTGTTCTCCAGTTGAGAAGAAGGGCCACTTCTCATAGAAGCAGGGCCACTGGGCAGGAAGCTCTAGGAAGTGTTGCTCACCTGGTTTCCAGTGGCAGAGTCGGGTGGGGTCATGTGCTCTGTCATCCAGGTGTTCCTTGGTAAAACAGGAAGCTGCACCCTCTAACTGTGCTCAAACAGAAGTGGGCTGTGGGGCCAGAAGCTCTAACAGGTGTTGCCCACCTGGCTTCCAGCGGCAGGGAAGGTGGGGTCACACACTCTGCCATCTGGGTGTTTTCCAGGACAACAGGAAGTGGCACCATCCAGCTGAGTTCACAAAAAAGCAAGATCACCAGGGCAGAAGCTCTAGCAAGCACTGACATCCTGGCTATCAGTGGTGTGGCTGGATGGGGTCATGTGCCCTGCTGTCAGAATGTCTCCTAGAACATCAGGAGGCTTCACCCTCCAGCTGAGTTCACACAAAAGGGAGACCATGAGGCTGAAGGCTATATCAGGCATTTCCAATTTGGCTACCATTGGCAAGGTGGGTGAAATGGCTGGCCGAATTCAAGCCAAAGTAGGACCGCTAGGCTAGAAGCTGGTGCTGAGCCTCTTCCAGCAAGGGGAAGGAAAGCAATCTTACGGTTCCCAGATACTGCCACTTTGGCCTCTACTGGAGCTATGGTGCAAGTATTGGTCTTTTCTGGGCCCAAGGCTTGTAGAAGTCCCCATGGACTTAAAAGTTGTCCATGAAAAAGTCTCAACAGTTTTCTGCCTCAGTCTTAGAAGTGTAGTAGGGGGACAGGGGGACGGGGGATTCTCCCATTCCTAGTCTTGCACAGGTCCTTGTCAGAGTGTGAATCTCCTTAGGAGATCTCACTCACTCCTCCCCGTGTTAGAGAGGTTCTCCTGGCTCTTTGCTGAGTCCAAGCTGGCTGTTGACCAACTTTGATCCTTTGCTCTCTGTGTTCCCCTGCTGCATTGATGGATACTGACCTGGTTTCTCAGAAGATCAACCTGCAGGGTTAGTGTTCACTAGCCCTTTTGTTTCCTTTCTTTGAGAACAGCGCACATGAGCTGCTTGTAGTCTACCATCTAGGCATTGCCTCTCATGCAGGTAAAAATGACCCAATTGCTCAGATTAAAAGCTTCCAAAAGCATTCTGAGTTCCTAGGCACTATTCAAATAAAAACAAACAAAAACCTGATATATAAAAAATAGGCCTGACCTATTATTGGCTACAAGAGTTCAAGAGGATTTCAAAAATTTGGTGGGAAGAAGCTTTAAGATGGCTGACTAGAGGCATCTGGTACTCACGTACTCCACAAAGATGAATGGAAGATGTGAGTACCAGATGCCTCTAGTCAGCCAACTTAAAGCTTTTACCACTCAAAACCAAATTAGTGAGTAGATAATATCATCTTGAATAGATCACCTAAGACAGAATGCTGAAATTTAACAGAAAAATGACAGAAAACATTTAAGGCAAGGGAGGAGACAGAAGCAAGGTAGCCTGCTTGGTCAGAATTGGCTTAGAGCCTGGAGTGGATCCTCAGTTAACGGAAAGTGAGAGGCTGCCAGCTGTAAAAATTCCCAGCATGATCTTATGCAATCCTAATCATTATAAAGCCCCTTGGCCCTTGTAGGCCTGGAGACTAATGTAAGGAGTGGCCTGGAGAACACACTGTGACACTGCTCCACAGAGGAAGCTCACACTGTGTCTCAAACACCTCCTGAGTCCTAGGCAGTTACAAGGCACCATTTTGAAGGTCTAGTCCCCACCAGACTGCATCCTGCCTTAGGCCTCAATAGTTTCTGTATATTCACATCCCTGGAGCCTAATTGATATCCTCCACCCATATCCAGGTACCACTGCTGGCTAGTGCCAACAGGATTAAAGCAAGAACCATTAACAGTGAGCCTGCTACCCCCAGTAGCAGGACCACTGCATGTGTACAAGTGCAATGAAGACAAGCTACCCTGTTTGCAAAAACCACCTGGTGCTGAAGTACATGCTCCCCAGCTGCATGCCTAGTGCTGCTGCCAGTGCAAGCAACCTCACCCTCCTGAGCATCAGGGAAGCAACAAAACTACTGTTGCACCAACCTGCACATACTGCACATATCCAGGCCCCTGTCTACCATAGCCAGTGCTCACATGAACCACTGAGGGGCCTGAGAACAGGCCCATCTTGCCCAACTCTGCCCCTAGAGAGCCTGAGCCCAACATCTGGGGGCCTGGGAATCACCCTGCCCCATTCATCACCTTTGGCATCTGAGCACTCCTTCTAGGAAACTGAAGAACACCCAACATGCCACGACTGCAGCTGGTACCCACTCACATGCACAACTGCAGGCTTGAGTACTTTTGTGCACAGCACATCACAGAAACCACCAACACCATTGGAAACTACTTGGGAGCCAGAGTGTTGTTCTGCCCTTGTTACTGCCATCACTCATGTTACACCCATTACCCAAGGTCCCAAAGACTCACTTACCCACTTGGGCAAATGATGAAACTGCCTGTACCTGAGGAAGCTGTCTAGAGTCCAACAAATCAGCCTACCTACACCTGCTGTCATTGGGGTCAGTGTATGCCGCTCTGGGGCCCAAAACTAGGGCCCTAAACCCACTGCTGCCACATTGGAAGCCTGAACACAGGCCTACTTGGCATTCACATCCACACACAAACATCACAACAGCCTCTACTAGCAGCTGCACCATAAACCACTGAAGAAATCATAGCAATAACTGCTGTTTACAGTCAAATAACTCATATAAGGACTACATTACGGCAAACACCCAGAATCAAACCCAAAGTTCCCTACCCAACCAACAGCATAAATTCATCTTTAAAAAAAACCCTTTTTTTTGTGAAAATAAATTTAAAAAATTGAAAGAAACTGTTTGTACATTAGATGCACAGATATGAACGTAAGGATACAAGAAATATAACAAAGTAAGAAAAGACAACATCTCCAAAGGAATGCAACAACTGCCCAGCAACAGATCCATTGAAAAAAACTTATGAAATCTTAAAAAAGAATTGAAAATGGCATTAAAAATCTCAATAAGATATAAGAAAACAGATAAATTATTTTTAAATAACAATTTAATATATTAATGAGAAATTTACAAATAAAATAGATATCATAAAAAAAATCGGGAACTAATTAATTCATTGAATGAAATAAAAATATATTGGTAAGTTTCAAAACTAGGCTAAATCAAAGAGAATTTCAGAACTTGAAGACAGATCTTTTCTTTTTTTTCTTTTTCTTTTTTTTTTTTTTTTTTGAGACGGAGTCTTGCTGTGTCTCCCAGGCTGGAGTGCAGTGGCGTGATCTCGGCTCACTGCAAGCTCTGCCTCCCGGGTTCACGCCATTCTCCCGCCTCAGCCTCCCAAGTAGCTGAGACTACAGGCGCCCGCCACCACGCCCGGCTAGTTTTTTGTATTTTTAGTAGAGACGGGGTTTCACCATGTTAGCCAGGATAGTCTCGATCTCCTGACCTCGTGATCCACCCGCCTCGGCCTCCCAAAGTGCTGGGATTACAGGCTTGAGCCACCGCGCCCAGCCAAAGACAGATCTTTTCAAGTAACCCAGTCAGAAAAAAACAGATGAAAAAATTAAAAAGAATAAAGAAAGTCAACAGGACATATGGGACACCATAAAGAGACTAAATATTCAAAATTTTGATGTCCCAGAAGGTGAAGGGGAAACAAAATAAATAGAACAGCTATTTAACAAAATAATGGCTGTAAACTTCCTAAGTCTAGCAAAATATTTACACATCTAATACATAATAAACAGAAACTCCAAAATATACACAACCATTTCTTCCCCAAGTCACATTATAGTCAAACTGTAAAAAGTCAAAGAGAGAATTCTAAAAACCCTGAAAAATGCACATAAAGGTACACATAAAGGAACTTTGAGACTAACAGCAAATTTCTCAGCAAACCTTACATGCCAGGAGAGAATTGGATAATATATTCCAAGTGGTGAAAGAAAAGAAAACTGCCAGCCGACAACACATACCCAGTAAAGGAACTTTTCGTAAATGAATGAGAAATAGTCCTTCCCAGAAAGGCAAAAGCTGAGAGGGTTTATCACCACTAGAATGGCCCTACCAGAAATGCTTAAGAAAGTCATACACCTGGAAGTGAAAGGACAATATCCACCATTATGAAAAAGCATAAACATATAAATCTCACTGGTAGAGGAAACACAAAAAATAATAAAAAGAAAGCACTGAAATGGTACCACTACAGAAAATCACCAAACCCCAGTGATAAATAATGAGAGAAAAACTAAAAAACAAAGAATATATAAAACAACCAGGAATCAACTAATAAAATGACACAAGGAAGTCCTGTCCTATCAATAATAAGCTTGAATGTAAGTAGGTTAAATTCCTCACTTAAAAAGATATTGACTGGCTGAATGAATTTTTAAACGACCCAATTATATGCTGCTCACAAGAAACTCACTCCACATGTAAATGTGTATCTAGTTAAAGTAATGGGATGAAGTAAAATATTCCATGGAAATGAAAAACAAAAGCAAGCAGGAATAGTTGTACCTAAATAACAGACTTTAAAGAAAAAAAAGGCAAAAAGACCAAAAGTATCACATAATACTAAAATAATAAATTCAGCAGGAGACTATAATACCTCCTGAGTCCTAGGCAGCTACAAGGCACCATTTTGAAGGTCTAGACCCACACCAGAATGCATCCTGCATAAGACTGTGGTATATACACTCTTATTCAACATAGTATTGGAAGTTCTGACCAGGTCAATCAGGCAAGAGACAGAAATAAAGGGTATTCAAATAGGGAAAGAGGAAGTCAAATTATCTTTGTTTGCAGATGACATGATATATACATACACACATATATGTATATACATACACACATATATATGTATATACACGTTTTCTAGATATATGTATATACATACATATACACGTATATACATACACATATACATGTATATACATACACATATACATGTATATACATACACATATATGTATGTACATACACATATATGTATATACATACACATATATGTATATACATACATGTATTAGATACACAGGCACATTCTATTTGTGTGTGTGTATATATAGCTATATATGCACATATATAGAAAGTCATACACCTGGAAGTGACAGGACAGTATCCACTATTATTAGAACACATAGGGACCCTACTGCAGCTCCGTAAAGTTGCTGTAGCCAGACTGCCTCTCTAGATTCCTCTGATCTGAGCAGGATGTCTCTGAAAGGCAGCAGCCCCAGTCAGGGACTTATAGATAAAACTCCCATCTCCCTGAGACAGAGCACCTGGGGGAAGGGGTGGCTGAGAACACAGATTCAGTGGACTTAAACATTCCTGCCTGCTAGCTCTGAAGAGAGCAGGGGATCTCCCAGCACTGAAATTGACCTCCACTAAGAGACAGACTGCCTCAAGTGGGTCCCTAACCCCCGTGTCTCCTGACTGGGACATACCTCCCAGCAGGGGTTGATAGATATCTCATACAGGAGAGCTCTGGCTGCCATCTGGCGGGTACTTCTCTGGGATGAAGCTTCCAGAGGAAGGAACAGGCAGTAATCTTTGTGTTCTGCAGCCTCTGCTGGTAATACCCAGGAAAACGGTCTGGAGTGGACCTCCAGCAAACTCCAGCAGACCTGCAGCAGAGGGGCTGTTAGAAGGAAAACTAACAACAGAAAGGAATAACATCAACATCAACAGAAAAAAAGAACACACAGAAACACCATCTGAAGGTCACGAACACTAAAGACCAAAGGTAGATAAATCCATAAAGATGAGGAAAAACCAGTGCAAAAAGGCTGAAAATTCCAAAAACCAGAACGTCTCTTCTCCTACAAAGGATCAAAAATCCTCACCAGCAAGGGAACAAAACTGGACAGACAATAAATTCGACAAATTGAAGGAAGTAGGCTTCAGAAGGTGGGTAATAAGAAACTCCTCAGAGCTAAAGGAGCATGTTCAAACCCAATGTAACAAAGCTAAGAACCTTGAAACAAGGTTAGGGGAATTGCTAACTAGAATAACCAGTTTAAAGAAGAACATAACTAACCTGATGGAGCTGAAAAACACAGCACGAGAACTTCGTGAAGCATACACAAGTATGAATAGCCAAATCAATCAAGCAAAAGAAAGGATATCAGATATTGAAGATGAACTTAATGAAATAAAACATGAAGACAAGATTAGCAAAAAAAAAAAAAAAAAAAAAAAAAGAAAAAAGAAAAAAAAAAGAAAGAAAAGGAGCAAACAAAACCTCTAAGAAACATGGGACTGTGAAAAGACCAAACCAATGAAACATAGGAAAGAAAGGAACCAAGTTGGAAAACACTCTCCAGGATATTATCCAGGAGAACTTCCTGAACCTAGCAAGACAGGCCAACATTCAAATTCAGGAAATACAGAGAACACCTCAAAGATACGCCTTGAGAATCATCAGATCCACCAAGGGTAAAATGAAGGAAAAAATGTTAAGGGCAACCAGAGAGAAAGGTGTGGTTACCCACAAAAAGAAGGCCATCAGACTAACAGCAGATCTCTCTGCAGAAACCCTACAAGCCAGAAGAGTGGGGGCCAATATTTAACGTTTTTAAAGAAAAGAATTTTCAAGCCAGAATTTCATATCCAGCCAAACTAAGCTTCATAAGCCAAGGAGAAATAAAATCTTTTACAGACAAGCAAATGCTGAGAGATTTTGTCACCACCAGGCCTGCCTTACAAGAGCTCCTGAAGGAAACACTAAAAACGGAAAAACCAAAACAAAAATAAAAAACACCATACCAACCACTAAAAAATATATGAAATTGTAAAGACCATTGACGCTATGAAGAAACTGCATCAACTAACAAGCAAAATAAGAGCTAGCATCATAATGACAGGATCAAATTCACACATAACAATATTAACCTTAAAAGTAAACGAGCTGAATGCCTCAATTAAAAGACACAGACTGGCAAATTGTATAAAGAGTCAAGACCCATCAGGTGTGCTGTATTCAGGAGACCCATCTCACGTGCAAAGACACACCTGGCTTAAAATAAAAGGATGGAAGAAGATTAGCCAAGAAAAAACAACAACAACAACAACAACAAAAAAAAAAACAAAAAAAAAACCAGGGTTGCAATACTAGTCTCTGATAAAACAGACTTTAAACCAAAAAAGATCAAAAAAGACAAGAATATTACATAATGGTAAAGGGATCAATGCAACAAGAAGAGGTAACTATCATAAATATATATGCACCCAATACAGGGGTACCGAGATTCATAAAGCAAGTTCTTAGAGACCTACAAAGAGACTTAGACTCCCACACAATAATAGTGGGAGACTTTAACAACCCACTGACAATATTAGACAGGTAAACAAGACAGAAAAGTAACAAGGATATTCAGGACTTGAACTCAGTTCTGGACCAAGCAGACCTAATAGACATCTACAGAACTTTCCACCCCAAATCAACAGAAAATACATTCTTCTCAGCACCACATTACACTTATTCTAAAATTGATGACATAATTGGAAGTAAAACACTCCTCACCAATGCAAAAGGATGGAAATCATAACAAACAGCCTCTCGGACCACAGTGCAATCAAATTAGAACTCAAGATTAAGAAACTAACTAAAAACCACACAACTTCATGGAAACTGAACAACCAGCTCCTGAATGACTGCTGGGTAAATAACAAAATTAAGGCAGAAATAAATAAGTTATTTGAAACAAATGAGAACAAGGATGCAACTTACCAGAATCTCAGAGACACAGCTAAAGCAGTGTTTGGAGAGAAATTTATAGCACTAAATGTCCACAGGAGAAAGCAGGAAAGATCTAAAATTGAAACCCTAACATCAAAATTAAAAGAACTGGAGAAGCAAGAAGAAACAAATCCAAAAGCTAGCAGAAGACAAGAAATAACTAAGATCAGAGCAGAACTGAAGGAGACAGAGACACAAAAAACCCTTCAAAAAAATCAATGAATCCAGGAGCTGGTTTTTTGAAAAGATCATCAAAACAGATAGACCTCTAGCCAGACTAATGAAGAAAAGAGAGAATAATCAAATAGACACAATAAAAAATGATAAAGGGGATATCACCACTGATCCCACAGAAATACAAACTACCATCAGAGAATACTAGAAACACCTTTATGCAAATGAACTAGAAAATCTACCAAAAATGGGTAAATTTCTGGACACAAACACCCTCCAAAGACTAAACTAGTAAGAAGTCAAATACCTGAATAGACCAATAACAGGTTCTGAAATCGAGGCAGTAATTAATAGCCTACCAACCAAAAAAGCCCAGGAAAAGACAGATTCACAGCCGAACTCTACCAAAGAGAAGCTGGTACCATTCCTTCTGAAACTATTCCAAACAATAGAAAAACAGGGAATCCTCCCTAACTCATTTTATGAGGCCAGCATCATCTTGATACCAAAACCTGGCAGGGACACAAAAACAAAAAAAGAAAATTTCAGGCCAGTATCCCTGATGAACATTGATGCAAAAATCCTCAATAAAATACTGGCAAACCAATGGCGCCCAAGATGGCTGAATAGGAACAGCTCCAGCCTCCAGCTCCCAGCATGAGCAACACAGAAGACGGGTGATTTCTGCATTTTCAACTGAGGTACCGGGTTCATCTCACTGGGGCATGTCAGACAGGTGATGCTGGTCTGCAGGTGCAGCCCGACCCGTGAGAGCTGAAGCAGGGCGAGGCTTCGCCTCACCTGGGAAGAGCAAGGGGGAAGGGAATTCCTTTTCCTAGCCAAGGGAAATTGAGCCACACAACACCTGGAAAATTGGGTAACTCCCACCCTAATACTGTGCTTTACCAAGGGTCTTAGCAAATGGCACACCAGGAGATTATATCCCACACCTGGCCCAAAGGGTACCACACCCACGGAGCCTCCCTCATTGCTAGCACAGCAGCCGGAGATCTAACTGCAAGGCTGGGGCAGAGGAGTCCGCCATTGCTGAGGCTTAAGTAGATAAACAAAGTTGCTAGGAAGCTCAAATTGGTTGGAGACCAGCACAGCTCAAGGAGGCCTGCCTGCCTCTGTAGACTCCACCTCTGGGGATAGGGCATAGCTAAACAAAAAGCAGCAGAAACCTCTGCAGATGTAAAAGTCCCTGTCTGACAGCTTTGAAGAGAGCAGTGGTTCTCCCAGCATGGAGGTTGAGATCTGAGAACAGACAGACTGCCTGCTCAAGTGGGTCCCTGACCCCTGAGTAGCCTAACTAGGAGACATCCCCCACTAGCTGCAGATCGACATGTCACACCTCACACAGCTGGCTACACCCTGAGACGAAGCATTCAGAGCAAGAATCAGACAGCAACACTCACTGTTCAGCAATACTCTATCTTCTGCAGCCTCTGCTGCTGATACCCAGGCAAACAGGGTCTGGAGTAGACCCCAAGCAAACTCCAACAGACCTGCAGCTGAGGGTCCTGACTGTTAGATGGAAAACTAACAAACAGAAAGGACACCCACACCAAAACCCCATCAGTAGGTCACCATAATCAAAGACCAAAGGCAGATAAAACCACAAAGATGGGGAAAAAGCAGTGCAGAAAGGCTGCAAATTCAAAAACTCAGAGCACATCTCCCCATCCAAAGGAATGCAGCTTATCACCAGCAATGGAACAAAGCTGGATGGAGAATGACTTTGATGAGTTGAGAGAAGAAGGCTTCAGTCAATCAAACTTCTCAGACCTAAAGGAGGAACTAGGTAACCAGTGCAAAGAAACTAAAAACCTTTGAAAAAAGAATGGATGAATGGATAACTAGAATAACCAATGTAGAGAAGACCTTAAAAGAACTGATAGAGACAAAAACCATGACACGAGAACTACGTGACCAATGCACAAGCTTCAGTAACCAACTTGATCAATTGGAAGAAAGAGTATCAGTGATTGAAGATCAAATGAATGAAATGAAGCGAGAAGAGAAATGTAGAGAAAAAAGAGTAAAAAGAAACGAACAAAGCCTCCAAGAAATATGGGATTATGTGAAAAGACCAAACCTACGTCTGATTGGTATGCCTGAAAGTGACAGGGAAAATGGAACCAAGTTGGAAAACACTCTTCAGGATATTATCCAGGAGAACTTCCCCAACTTAGTAAGGCAGGCCAACATTCAAGTTCAGGAAATACAGAGAACGCCACAAAGACACTCCTCGAGAAGAGCAACTCCAAGACACATAATTGCCAGATTCACCAAAGCTGAAATAAAGGAAAAAATCTTAAGGGGAGCCAGAGAGAAAGGTCGGGTTGCACACAAAGGGAAGCCCATCAGACTAACAGCAGATCTCTCGGCAGAAACTCTTCAAGCGAGAAGAGAGTGGGGGCCAATATTCAACATTCTTAAAGAAAAGAATTTTAAACCCAGAATTTCATATCCAGCCAAACTAAGTTTCATAAGTGAAAGAGAAATAAAATCCTTTACAGACAAGCATATGCTTAGAGATTTTGTCACCACCAGGCCTGCCCTACAAGAGCTCCTGTAGGAAGCATTAAACATGGAAAGGAACAACCGGTACCAGCCATTGCAAAAACATGCCAAAATGTAAAGTCCGTCGATGCTAGGAAGAAACTGCATCAATTGAAGAGCAAAATAACCAGGTAATATCATAACGACAGGATCAAGTACACACATAACAATATTAACCTTAAATGTAAATGGATTAAGTGGTCCAATTAAAAGACACAGACTGGCAAATTGGATAAAGAGTCAAGACCCATCAGTTTGCTGTCTGCAGGAGACCCATCTCGCATGCAGAGACATACATAGGCTCAAAATAAAGGGATGGAGGAAGATCTACCACACAAATGGAAAACAAAAAAAAAAGCAGAGGTTGCAATCCTAGTATCTGATAAAACAGACTTTAAGCCATCAAAGATCAAAAGAGACAATGAAGGCCATTACATAATGGTAAAGGGATCAATTCATCAAGAAGAGCTAAGTATTCTAAATATATATGCACCCAATACAGGAGCACCCAGATTCATAAAGCAAGTCCTTAGAGACTTACAAAGAGACTTAGACTCCCATACAATAATAACGGGAGAGTTTAACACCCCACTGTCAACACTACACAGATCAACAAGACAGAAAGTTAACAAAGATATCCAGGAATTGAACTAAACTCTGCACCAAGCAGACCCAAGAGACATCTATGGAACTTTCCACCCAAAATAAACAGAATATACATTCTTCTCAGCAACACATCACAATTATTCCAAAATTGACAACAGAGTTGGAAGTAAAGCACTCCTCAGCAAATGTAAAAAAACAGATATTATAAAAAACTGTCTGTCAGATGACAGTGCAATCAAACGAGAACTCAGGACTAAGAAACTCAATCAAAACCGCTCAACTACATGGAAACTGAACAACCTGCTCCTGAATGACTACTGGGTACATAACGAAATGAAGGCAGAAATAAAGATGTTCTTTGAAACCAATGAGAACAAAGATACAACATACCAGAATCTCTGGGACACATTTAAAGCAGTGTGTAGAGGGAAATTTATAGCACTAAATGCCCACAAGAGAAAGCTGGAAAGATCTGAAATTGACACCTTAACATCACAATTAAAAGAACTAGAGAAGCAAGAGCAAACACATTCAAAAGCTAGCAGAAGGCAAGAAATAACTAAGAACAGAGCAGAACTGAAGGAGATAGAGACACAAAAAACCCTCCAAAAAATCAATGAACCCAGGAGTTGGTTTTTTGAAAAGATCAACAAAAGTGATAGACCGTTAGCAAGACTAATAAAGAAGAAAAGAGAGAAGAATCAAATAGATGCAATAAAAAATGATAAAGGGGATATCACCACTGACCCCAAAGAAATACAAACTACCATCAGAGAATACTATAAACATCTCTATGCAAATAAACTAGAAAACTTAGAAGAAATGGATAATTTCCTGGACACTTACACTCTCCCAAGACTAAACCAGGAAGAAGCTGAATCCGTGAATAGACCAATAGCAGACTCTGAAATTGAGGCAATAATTAATAGCCTACAAACCAAAAAAAGTCCAGGAATAGCCGAATTCTACCAGAGGTACAAGGAGGAGCTGGTACTTTTCCTTCTGAAACAATTCCAATCAATTGAAAGAGAGGGAATCCTCCCTAACTCATTTTATGAGGCCAACATCATCCTGATACCAAAACCTGACAAAGACACAACAAAAAAAGAGAATTTTAGGCCAATATCCCTGATGAACATCGATGCAAAAATCCTCAATAAAATACTGGCAAACTGAATCCAGCAGCACATCAAAAAGCTTATCCACCATGATCAAGTGGGTTCATCCCTGGAATGCAAGGCTGATTCAACATACGCAAATCAATAAATGTAATCCAGCATATAAACAGAACTAAAGACAAAAACCACATGATTTTCTCAATAGATGCAGAAAGGGCCTTTGACAATATTCAACAGCCCTTCATGCTTAAAACTCTCAATAAATTCATTATTAATGGAATGTATCTCAAAATAATAAGAGCTATTTATGACAAACCCACAGCCAATATCATACTACATGGGCAAAAACTGGAAGCATTCCCATTGAAAACTGGCACAAGACAGGGATGCCCCCTCTCACCACTCCTGTTCAACATAGTGTTGGAAGTTCTGGCCAGAGAAATCAGGCAAGAGAAAGAAATCAAGGGTATTTAGTTAGGAAAAGAACAAGTCAAATTGTCCCTCTTTGCAGATGACATGATTGTATATTTCAAAAACTGCATCATCTCAGTGCAAAATCTCCTTAAGCTGATAAGCAACTTCAGCAAAGTCTCAGGATACAAAATCAATGTGCAAAAATCACAAAAATTCTTATACACCAGTAACAGACAAACAGAGAGCCAAAGTATGAATGAACTCCCATTCACAATAGCTTCAAAGAGAATAAAATACCTAGGAATCCAACTTACAAGGGATGTCAAGGACCTCTTCAAGGAGAACTACAAACCACTGCTCAGTGAAATAAAAGAGGACACAAACCAATGGAAGAAAATATCATGCTCATGGATAGGAAAAATCAATATGGTGAAAATGGCCATACTGCCCAAGGTAATTTATAGATTCATTGCCATCCCCATTAAGATACCAATGACGTTCTTCAGAGAATTGGAAAAAACTGTTTTAAAGTTCATATGGAACCAAAAACGACCCCCCATTGCCAAGACAATCCTATGCCAAAAGAACAAAGCTGGAGGCATCACACTACCTGATTTCAAACTATGCAACAAGGCTACAGTAATCAAAGCAGCATAGTACTGGTACCAAAACAGAGATACAGACCAATGGAACAGAACAGAGCCCTCAGAAATAATACCACACATCTACAACATCTGATCTTTTACATCTGATCTTTTACATCTGATCTTTTACAAACTTGACAAAGACAAGAAATGGGGAAAGGATTCCCTGTTTAATAAATGATGCTGGGAAAACTGGCTAGCCATAAGTAGAAAGCTGAAACTGGATCCTTTCCTTACTCCTTATACGAAAATTAATTCAAGATGGATTACAGACTTAAATGTTAGACCTAAAACCATAAAAACCCTAGAAGAAAACCTAGGTAATACCATTCAGGACATAGGCATGGGGAAGGACTTCATCTCTAAAACACCAAAAGCAAGAGCAACAAAAGCCAAAATTGATAAATGGGATCTAATTAAACTAAAGAGCTTCTGCACAGCAAAAGAAACTACCATCAGAGTGAACAGGCAACCTACAGAATGGGAGAAAATTTTTGCAATCTACTCATCTGACAAAGGGCTAATATCCAGAACCTACAAAGAACTCAAACAAATTTATAAGAAAAAAGCAACAACCCCATCAAAAAGTGGGCAAAGGATATGAACAGACACTTCTCAAAAGAAGACATTCATACAGCCAACAGACACATGAAAAAATGCTCATCATTACTAACAATCAGAGAAATGCAAGTCAAAACCACAATGAGATACCATCTCACGCCAGTTAGAATGGCAATCATTAAAAAGTCAGGAAACAACAGGTGCTGGAGAGGATGTGGAGAAATAGGAACACTTTTACACTGTTGGTGGGACTGTAAACTAGTTCAACCATTGTGGA
This sequence comes from Macaca mulatta, assembly GCF_049350105.2. Classification (NCBI taxonomy): domain Eukaryota; kingdom Metazoa; phylum Chordata; class Mammalia; order Primates; family Cercopithecidae; genus Macaca; species Macaca mulatta. The sequence continues at coordinate 56,107,106 of NC_133426.1, read as the reverse complement.
AAACAGTGTGGCGATTCCTCAAGTATCTAGAACTAGAAATACCATTTGACCCAGCCATCCCATTGCCAGGTATATACCCAAAGGATTATAAATCATGCTGCTATAAAGACACATGCACACGTATGTTTATTGTGGCACTATTCACAATAGCAAAGACTTGGAATCAACCCAAATGTCCATCAGTGACAGACTGGATTAAGAAAATGTGGCACGTATACATCATGGAATACTATGCAGCCATAAAAAAGGATGAGTTCGTGTCCTTTGTAGGGAGATGGATGTGGCTGGAAACGATCATTCTCAGCAAACTATCGGAAGAACAGAAAACCAAACACTGCATGTTCTCACTCATAGGTGGGAATTGAAAAATGGGATCACTTGGACACAGGGGATCATCACACACCGGGGCCTATTGTGGGGAGGGGTAGGGGGGAGGCATAGCATTAGGATATATACCTAATGTAAATGTCGAGTTAATGGGTACAGCACACCAACATGGCACATGTATACATATGTAACAAATCTGCACGTTGTGCACATGTACCCTAGAACTTAAAGTATAATAATAAAAAAAAATTAAAAAAGAAAAAAATAGTGGTTAATTTTGTAGAAAGTGTAACAATTACGAGGGGCCACAGAGAAGTTTCTATGTGGTATTAATGTTCTGGTTAATGTAATGCTTACAATAATGTGTTCACTTTGCAAAATTCATGGTGCTGTACTATTAAAATTTTTGCATTTAAAAAAAAATACTGGCAAACCGAATTCAGCAGGACATCAAAAAGCTTATCCACCATGATCAAGTTGGCTTCATACCCGGGATTCGAGGGTGGTTCAACATACTCAAATCAATAAACGTAATGCATCACATAAACAGAACCAATGACAAAAACCATACAATTATCTCAATAGATGCAGAAAAGGCCTTCCATAAAATTCCAAACCTCTTCATGCTAAAAACTCTCAATAAACTGGGTATTGATGGAAAGTATCTCAAAATAATATGAAATATGTATGACAAAGGTACAGTCAATATCATACTGAATGGGCAAAACCTGGATGCATTCCTTTTGAAAAACTGGCACAAGACAAGGATGCCCTCTCTTACCACTCCGATTCAACATATTATTGAAAGTTCCAGCCAGCACTATCAGGCAAGAGAAAAAAAATAAAAGGTATTCAAATAGAAAGAGAGAAAATCAAATTGTCTCTATTTGCAGATAATATGATGGTATATTTAGAAATCCCTGTCATCTCAGCCCCAAATCTCATTAAGCTGATAAGCAACTTCAGGAAAACCTCAGGAAATAAGGGAGGAAAAAAAAAAAAAAGGAAAATAATTCCATGTTCATGTACAGGAATAATCAATGTCCTGAAAATGGCCATATTGCCCAAAGCAATTGATAGATTCAATGGAATCCTCATCAAGCTACCATTGACTTTTTTGAAAGAATTAGAAAAAATTACTTTAAATTACACATGGAAGAAAAAAGAGCCCATATAGCGAAGACAATCCTAAGCCAAAAGAAGAAAGCTGGAGGCATCATGCTACCTGACTTCCACTATACTACAAGGCTACAGTAACCAAAACAGCATGATAGTGGTACCAAAACAGATATATAGAACAATGGAACAGAACAGAGTCCTCAGAAATAATGCCACACATCTACAACCATCTAATATTTGACAAACTAGGCAAAAACAAGCAATGGGGAAAGGGTTCCCTATTTAATAAATGGTGCTGGGAAAACTGGCTAGCCACATGCAGAAAACTGAAACTGGACCCCTTGCTTACACCTTACACAAAAATTAACTCAAGATGGGTTACATATTTGAATGTAAGACCTAAAACAAACAAACGCAAAAACCCCACGTGAAAACCTAGGCAATACAGCATGATAGTGGTACCAAAACAGATATATAGAACAATGGAACAGAACAGAGTCCTCAGAAATAATGCCACACATCTACAACCATCTAATATTTGACAAACTAGGCAAAAACAAGCAATGGGGAAAGGGTTCCCTATTTAATAAATGGTGCTGGGAAAACTGGCTAGCCACATGCAGAAAACTGAAACTGGACCCCTTGCTTACACCTTACACAAAAATTAACTCAAGATGGGTTACATATTTGAATGTAAGACCTAAAACAAACAAACGCAAAAACCCCACATGAAAACCTAGGCAATACCATTCAGGACATATGCATGGGCAAAGACTTGATGACTAAAACACCAAAAGCAATGGCAACAAAAGACAAAATTGACAAATGGGATCTAATTAAACTAAAGAGCTTCTGCACAGCAAAGGAAACTATCCTCAGAATGAACAGGCAGCCTACAGAAAGGGGAAATTTTTTTTAATCTACCCATCTGACAAAGGGCTAATATCCAGAAACTACAAAGAAATTAAACAAATTTACAAGTCAAGAAAACAAACCACCCCATCAAAAAGTGAGGAAATGATTTGAACAGATACTTGTTAAATAAGACACTTATGCGGCCAGCAAACATATGAAAAAAAGCTCATTACCACTGGTCGTTACAGAAATGCACATCAAAATCACAATGAGATACCATCTCCTGCACGTTAGAGTGGTGATCATTAAAAAGTCAGGAAGCAACAGATGCTGTAGAGGATATGGAGAAATAGGAACACTTTTACACTGTTGGTGGGAGTGTCAATTAGCTCAACTATTATGGAAGACACTGTGGCAATTCCTCCAGGATCTAGAACCAGAAATACCATTTGACCCAGCCATGCCATTACTGGGTATATACCCAAAGGATTATAAATCATGCTGCTATAAAGACACATTCACATGTATGTTTATAGCGACACTATTCCCAATAGCAAAGACTTGGAACCAACCCAAATGCCCATCAAGGATAGACTGGAGTAAGAAAATGTGGCACATATACACCATGGAATACTATGCAGCCATAAAAAACAATGAGTTCATGTCCTTTGCAGGGATGGGGATGAAGCCCAAAACCATCATTCTCAGCAAACTAACAGAGGAACAGAAAACAAAACCCCGCATGTTCTCACTCATAAGTGGGATTTGAACAATGAGAAGACATGAACACAGAGAGGGAAACATCACACACCAGGTCCTGTCGGCGGTGACAGGGGGACTAGGGGAGGGATAGCATTAGGAGAAATACCTAATGTAGGTGATGGGCTGATGGGTGCAACAAACCACCATGGCACGTGCATATCTATGTAACAAACCAGTACGTTCTGCACAGGTATTCCAGAACTTAAAGTATATATAAAAAATAAAACAAGTAAACATATAAAACTCACTATATGTGTGTGTATATGTGTGTGTATATATATAAACCCAACACTGGAGCACCCCGATGCCACTGAGGGACCAAGATGATTGGCACACTCCTAATGCATCATCAGAGTGAGGAGAAGAAACAGTAGCTAGCAAGAGGGAGGAAGCAGGGCTACTCCACACTGGGACTTGTTCCTGGCCGCCAATAACTCCAGAATGCATGAGTTGAACTGGTAAAAAAGCAATCTGTTTTCTCTCCATAGGTTTCTCGAATGCCAGCAGAAGGAGACCTCTCAACCACCATGGACACTCCAGTTGGCAGGGAGAGCTGCTTAAAGAAGTGGTAAGGGTAGCAATCCAGCTGAGTTGAAGCCTAGAGAGTTTCGTGCAGCAGCATCTGTGGTGGAGCAGAGGCAGAGACAGCCATTACCCCAGGCTTGACTTGCTCCCATAGGAGACCTTAGCCCTGGAGGAACTATTAAACCTTAACTCTCCAGGGTGTTCTTGTCCACCAGATGGGGCTGGTCTGACATCAGCATCCCTTAATTTCCTGGCCTCTCCAGTTGGCCCCAGCCTAGTCACACTTGTGCAAAGTAGCCTTGAGTGCCCTGGGGACCTGCATCATGGCTTCTGTGCTGGTGAAACGTTTCTGACTGATGGAGAGCTCCAACTGTGCTGCCCCCATGGCCACACAAGAGTCTTTCTGCTACCTCCCCACAACGCAGCTTCTCGTGGGCCAACAGCAACCCCGCACATCACTTTGATGACAAGTGTGTACAGGGGCATGTTTGCTTTCCTTGACCTGTCAGTGCACCTCTATGCATGGACCCTACCCTTCCACTGCTACAGCAAATATACAGACCACCGCCCTCTCCCCACAAACCGCCATTGCAGTCAGAGTCTTGGTAGGCACAGAATCAGCAAGCCCCACCCTTGCACCGACACTGTCACAGGAGAAAAACTAAGCATAAAGAACAAGGAATTCTCCATCCTGAGCAACCACCCATATCTGTGGCACAAAAAGAATGCACACAGACCTATACCCCCTAGAGCTCCACCCCCATGCCAACACCACTACCATCATGACCCTTGCAAACAAGGACCCCTTGGCCCCAAGCCTAACTGCCTTCACCACTGTGATGAACACTCACATACAGGCAGTCCCCAAAGCGCCTGTTAGCACCCTGCCACAGGTGACAAGTGTGCACCCTGCCAGACTGCTGCTGTTGCTGGCACATGCAAAAATGAACAGATTCTTTGGCAACCACATTACAAGACACTTTGGCTGACACCACCCATCAGAGTCTAGTGACCAGCTGTTGGAGAGCACCTCGGACCCTCAGTGCAGTGAATTTCAAACATCAGAAAGACAGAGAACAACGTTGGGGCCTGATACAAGGCCCCCAGAGTAAGAGCAAATGGTACAAGAATTCAAAGTAGAGTGTCGGTCTCCTAAAATCTTCCAGAAATGAAGCCATTTGGCTTAAGTGACTTCATACCACAATCAAACCATAAAGGGCATAAATATAATACAAGAAAAAAAATTCCAAGTTCAGCAACTTTGACCAAAAATTTAAGAATTAAAAAAAAACATAACCCCATAAAGATGAGAAAACCAGCACAAGAACCCTGACAACTCAAAAGGCCAGAGTGCCTTGGTTCTCAAAATGACTGCACCACCTCTCCAGCAAAGGTTCTGAACAGGGCTGATGGCTGAAATGATGGAAATAAAATTCAGAATATGAATAAAAAGGAAGATCATTGAGATGCAGGAGTACATCAAAACCCAATCTATATCAGCTAAGAATCAAAGTAATATACTGTAAGAGCTGAAAGACAAAATAGCCACTATAGAAAGAAATGTAACTGAACTAATAGAGCTGAAAATCACATTACAAAAATTTCATAATGCAATCACAAGTATTAATAGGAAAATAGACCAAGTGGAGGAAAGAATCTCAGAGCTTGAAGACAGGCTTTCTGAAATAAGACAGCCAGACAAGAAGAGAGAAGAAAAATTAAAAAGAATGAACAAAATCTCTGACAAATAAGGGATTATGTAAAGAGACCAAATATTTCACTGAAGTCCCTGAAAAAGATGGAGACAGTGGAAGCAACTTGGAAAACATATTTCAGATTGTCGTCCATGAGAACTTCTTCAACCTAGCTAGAGAGGCCAAAATGCAAATTCAAAAAATGCAGAGAATTCCAGTAAAATACTTCTGAAGAAGATCATCCTCAAGCAACATAATCATCAGATTATCCAAACACAAAATAAAAGTACAAATGTTAAAGGCAGCTAGAAAACAAGGTCAGGTCACCTACAAAGGGAAGCCAATCAGAAAGACAGTGAACTTCTCAGCAGAAACCCTACCGGAAAGCCAATATTCAACATTCTTAAAGAAAATAAACTCCAACACAGAATTTCATATATGGCCAAACTAAGCTTCATAAGCAAAAAGAAAATAAGATAATTTTCAGACGAACAAATGCTAAGAAAATTTGTTACCATCAAACCTACCTTAAAAGAGCTCCTGAAAAAGTCACTAAATATGGAAAAGAAAGCCCATTACCAGCCACTACGAAAACATACTGAAATACAGAGGCCAGTAACAATATAAAGCAACCACATAAACAAGTCTGAAAAATAGCCAGCTAATATCATGTTGACAAGATCAAATTTACACATATCAATACCAACCTTGAAGGTAAACAGGCCAAATGCCCCAATTAAAAGGCACAGAGTAGTAAGGTGGATTAAATGACAAGACCCGTTGGCAAGCTGTCTTCAAGAAACCTATCTCTTTGAAGCAATTGTGAATGGAAGTTCATTCATGATTTGGCTCTCTGTTTGACTGTTACTGGTGTATACGAATGCTTGTGATTTTTGCACATTAATTTTGTATCCTGAGACTTTGCTGAAGTTGCATATCAGCTTAAGGAGATTTTGGGCTGAGATAATGGGATTTTCTAAATATACAATCATGTCATCTGCAAAGAGGGACAATTTGACTTCTTCTTTTCCTAACTGAATACCCTTGATTTCTTTCTCTTGCCTGATGGCCCTAGCCAGAACTTCCAACACTATGTTGAATAGGAGTGGTGAGAGAGGGCATCCCTGTCTTGTGCCAGGTTTGAAAGGGAATTTTTCCAGTTTTTGCCCATTCAGTATGATATTGGCTGTGGGTTTGTCATAAATAGCTCTTATTATTTTGAGGTATGTTCCATCAATACCGAATTTATTGAGCGTTTTTAGCATGAAGGGCTGTTGAATTTTGTCAAAAGCCTTTTCTGCATCTATTGAGATAATCATGTGGTTCTTGTCTTTGGTTCAGTTTATATGCTGGATTATGTTTATTGATTTGCGAATGTTGAACCAGCCTCAAAGAGAATAAAATACCTAGGAATCCAACTTAAAAGGGATGTCAAGGACCTCTCCAAGGAGAACTACAAACCACTGCTCAGTGAAATAAAAGAGGACACAAACAAATGGAAGAACATACCATGCTCATGGATAGGAAGAATCAATATCGTGAAAATGGCCATACTGCCCAAGGTTATTTAGAGAATCAATGCCATCAGCATCAAGCTACCAATGAGTTTCTTCACAGAACTGGAAAAAACTGCTTTAAAGTTCATATGGAACCAAAAAAGAGCCCACATCTCCAAGACAATCCTAAGTCAAAAGAACAAAGCTGGAGGCATCATGCTATCTGACTTCAAACTATACTACAAGGCTACAGTAACCAAAACAGCATGGTACTGCTACCAAAACAGAGATATAGACCAATGGAACAGAACAGAGTCCTCAGAAATAATACCACACATCTACAGCCATCTGATCTTTGACAAACCTGAGAGAAACAAGAAATGGGGAAAGGATTCCCTAATTAATAAATGGTGCTGGGAAAATTGGCTAGCCATAAGTAGAAAGCGGAAACTGGATCCTTTCCTTACTCCTTATACGAAAATTAATTCAAGATGGATTAGAGACTTAAATGTTAGACATAATACCATGAAAACCCTAGAGGAAAACCCAGGTAGTACCATTCAGGACATAGGCATGGGCAAAGACGTCATGTCTAAAACACCAAAAGCAACGGCAGCAAAAGCCAAAATTGACAAATGGGATCTCATTAAACTAAAGAGCTTCTGCACAGCAAAAGAAACTACCATCAGAGTGAACAGGCAACCTACAGAATGGGAGAAAATTGTTGCAATCTACTCATCTGACAAAGGGCTAATATCCAGAACCTACAAAGAACTCAAACAAATTTACAAGAAAAAAACAAACAGCCCCATCAAAAAGTGGGCAAAGGATATGAACAGACATTTCTCAAAAGAAGACATTCATACAGCCAACAGACTCGTGAAAAAACGCTCATCATCACTGGCCATCAGAGAAATGCAAATCAAAACCACAATGAGATACCATCTCACACCAGTTAGAATGGCAATGATTCAAAAGTCAGGAAACAACAGGTGCTGGAGAGGATGTGGAGAAATAGGAACACTTTTACACTGTTGGTGGGATTGTAAACTAGTTCAACCATTATGGAAAACAGTATGGCGATTCCTCAAGGATCTAGAACTAGAAGTACCATATTACCCAGCCATCCCATTACTGGGTATATACCCAAAGGATTATAAATCATGCTGCTATAAAGACACATGCACACGTATGTTTATTGCAGCACTATTCACAATAGCAAAGACTTGGAATCAACCCAAATGTCCATCAGTGACAGACTGGATTAAGAAAATGTGGCACGTATACACCATGGAATACTATGCAGCCATAAAAAAGGATGAGTTTGTGTCCTTTGTAGGGACATGGATGCAGCTGGAAACCATCATTCTTAGCAAACTATCGCAAGAACAGAAAACCAAATACCGCATGTTCTCACTCATAGGTGGGAACTGAACAATGAGATCACTTGGACTTGGGAAGGGGAACATCACACACCGGGGCCTATCATGGGGAGGGGGGAGGGGGGAGGGGAGAGGGGGGAGGGATTGCATTGGGAGTTACACCTGATTTAAATGACGAGTTGATGGGTTCTGACGGGTTGATGGGTGCAGCACAGCAACATGGCACAAGTATACATAGGTAACAAACCTGCACGTTATGCACATGTACCCTAGAACTTAAAGTATAATAATAATAAAAAATAAAAGAAATTTAAAAAAAAAGAAAGCTATCTCAAATGAAATCACACACATAGACTTTGCAGAAAAATATACCAAGGAAATGGAAAACAAAAGAAAGCATGAAATGCAACCCTAATTTCAGGCAAAACAGACTTTAAACCAACAAATAACAAAAAGGACAAAGAAGAGCATCATGTGATGGTAAAGGGTTCAATGAAACAAGAAGACCTATTATAAATTTATATGCACCAAGCATAGGAGTACTCTGAACCATAAAGCAAGATCTTAGAGACCTTCAAAGAGATGTAGACTCACACACAGTAAGAGTGGGAGACTTCAACACCCCGCTCAGCTTATTAGAAAGATCATCAAGGCAGAAAATTAACAAAGACATTCAGGACCTAAATTCAGCATTAGCTTAGCTGGACCTGATAGATAGCAATGAAACTCTCCCCTCAAAAACAGTAATAAATTCATTCTTCTATGTCCATATAAAAAACACTCTAAAATCAATCACATAATCATAATTTTAAAAGTCCTAAACAAATGCAAAAGAACAGAAATAATAACAACCAATCTCTCAGACCATGGCACAAACAAATAAAAAACCAGGACTAAAAAAAATCACTCAAAACCATACAATTACATGAAAATGGAATAAACTGCTCCTGAATGACTTTTGGATAACTAATGAAATTAAAATAGAAATCAAAACGTTTCTTCGGACTAATGAGAAGAAAGATACAACATCCCAGAATCTCTAGAACACAGCTAAGGCACTGTTAAAAGGAAAATTTATAGCACTAAATGCCCCTATTGAAAAGTTAGAAAGATCTCAATTTAACAACTTAACATCACAACTGGAAGAACTAGAGAACCAAGAAAAAGCCAACCCCAAAGGTAGCAGAACACAAGAAATAACCAAAAATCAGAACTGAAGAAGATAGACATGAAAAAGCATTAAAAGATTAACTCAAGGAGTTGGCTTTTCGACATAAAATAATAAAATAAGTGCATAGCTAGCTAGAATGAAGAAATAGGGAGAGAAGATCTAAATAAACACAATCAAAAATTACAAAATGGATATTACCACAAACCCCACAAAAATATGAATAAACACTAGACAGTATAATAACCCACAATGCATACAAATAAAAAGATATAGAAAAAGACACATGAATTCCTGGACACATACACCCTCCCAAGATGAAACCAGGAAAGAATTCAATCTCTGAACAGACCAATAATGAGCACCAAAAGTGAATCACTAATAAATAGCATACCAATTTAAAAAGGCACAAGACCAGATGGATTCACAACTAAATACTAACAGATATACAAAGACGAGCTGGTATCATTCCGGCTGAAACTATTCAAAAAAAGAAAACAGAAACGAAAACAAAAGCAAAAAACCAAAACAACAAAGAAAAGACTTCTCCCTAAATCATTTCATGATCCTGACATCAAAACCTAGCAAGGAAACAACAACAAAAAAACCACCCCAAGTCAATATCCTTGATGAAAATTGATGCAAGTATCCTCAACAAAATACTGACAAATTGAAGCCGGCAGCATATTAAAAAACTTATCCACCAAGATCAAGTGACATTTTATTCATAGGATTCAAAGTTGGTTCAACATACACAAATCAAAAAATGTGATTCATCAATACTGTGAAAATGGCCATACTGCCCAAGGTAATTTATAGATTCAATGCCATTCCCATCAAGCTACCAATGACTTTCTTCACAGAATTAGAAGAAACAACTTTAAAGTTCATATGGAACCAAAAAAGACCCCGCATTGCCAAGACAATCCTAAGCCAAAAGAACAAAGCTGGAGGCATCACGCTACCTGACTTCAAACTATACTACAAGTATCCAGTAATCAAAACAGCATAGTACTGGTACCAAAATAGAGATATAGACCAATGGAACAGAACAGAGCCCTCAGAAATAACACCACACATCTACAACCATCTGATCTTTGACAAACCTGACAAAAACAAGAAATGGGGAAAGGATTCCCGATTTAATAAATGGTGCTGGGAAAACTGGCTAGCCATATGTAGAAAGATAGAAATGGATCCCTTCCTTACACCTTATACAAACATTAATTCAAGATGGATTACAGACTTAAATGTTAGACCTAAAACCATAAAAACCCTACAAGAAAACCTAGGCAATACCATTCAGGACATATGCATGGGCAAGGACTTCATGTCTAAAACACCAAAAGCAATGGCAACAAAAGCCAAAATTGACAAATGGGATCTAATTAAACTAAAGAGCTTCTGCACAGCAAAATAAACTACCATCAGAGTGAACAGGCAACCTACAGAATGGGAGGCAATTTTTGCAATCTACTCATCTGACAAAGGGCTAATATCCAGAATCTACAAAGAACTCAAACAAATTTACAAGAAAAAAAACAAACAACTCCATCAAAAAGCGGGCGAAGGATATGAACAGACACTTCTCAAAAGAAGACATTTATGCAGCCAACAGACACATGAAAAAATGCTCATCATCACTGGCCATCAGAGAAATGCAAACCAAAACCACAATGAGATACCATCTCACACCAGTTAGAATGGCGATCATTAAAAAGTCAGGAAACACCAGGTGCTGGAGAGGATGTGGAGAAATAGGAACACTTTTACACTGTTGGTGGGACTGTAAACTAGTTCAACTATTGTGGAAAACAGTGTGGCGATTCCTCCAGGATCTAGAACTAGAAATACCATTTGACCCAGCAATCCCATTACTGGGTATATACCCAAAGGATTATAAATCATGCTGCTATAAAGACACATTCACACATATGTTTACTGTGGCACTCTTCACAATAGCAAAGACTTGGAACCAACCCAAATGTCCATCAATGATAGACAGCATGAAGAAAATGTGGCACATATACACCATGGAATACTACGCAGCCATAAAAACCTGCACGTTGTGCACATGTACCCTAGAACTTAAAGTAATATAATATAAAAGACAATCTACTCAGCATTTTTCAAATGCATTTTTATAATTAAATCCTGTTGTTACTGGTTATTTAATTTATAACTGATATGGTGTTTTGCTGAAGAATATTGAACATGTTGCATTACATGAAAATCACAATCCAATGTGTATTCAACAAAACAGAAATGTCACATCTAGTATAATACAAATTTAAGAAATGTATGCAATGTACTTACTACAATATAAATAAAATTCTTACAAAACCTATGATATAATTTAGGTTAAAAAGATTCCTTTAAACAATGGCTTCGTTTCTTGCATATATTGTCTAATAGTTTAAAGTATTTTTACTTCAGGAAAGCATGAGAATTATCTTTATGCCTTTATTGTCAATATACTTTTTGTCAGTTTCTAAAAAAAAAAAAAAAAAGAAACAAAAAGAAAAAGGATGAGTTCATGTCCTTTGTATGAACATGGATGAAGCTGGAAACCATCATTCTCACCAAACTATCGCAAGGAGAAAAGACCAAACACTGCATGTTCTCACTCATAGGTGGGAACTAAACAATGAGAACACTTGGACACAGGAAGAGGAACATCACACACCGGGGCCTGTTGTGGGGTGGGGGAAGAGGGGAGGGATAGCATTAGGAGATATACCTAATGTCAATGACGAGTTAATGGGTGCAGTGCACCAACAAGGCATATGTAAGAAACCTTCACATTGTGCATATGTACCCTAGAACTTAAAGTATAATTTTTAAAAATGTGATTCATTATATAAACAAAACAAAAAACAAAAAACAAATTATTATCTCAATAGCTGTAGAAAAGCTTTTTAATAAAACTAAACACCGCTTCAGGCTTAAAATTCTCAATAAATTAGGTATTGAAGAAACATGCCTCAAAATAATGAGAGCCATGTATGACAGACCCAGAGCCAACATCATAAAGAATGGGACAAAGCTGAAAGCATTCTCCTTGAAAACTGGTGCAAAACAAAGGTGCCCTCTCTCATCAATTCTATTCAACATAGTATTGGAAGTTCTCAGCAGAGCAATTAGGTAAGAGAAATTAAAAAAAAAAATCCAAATAGGGAGACAGCAAGTCAACCTACTCCTGTGTCCAGATGACATAATCCTACATCTAGAAAACCTTGTGGTCTCAACCCAAAAGCTCCTAAAGCTGATAAACAACTTAAGCAAAGTCTCAGGATAAAAAATCAATGTACAAAAAAAATCACAGGCCAGATGTGGTGGCTCACACCTGTAATCCCAGCAAACTGGGAGGCCGAGGCAGGTGGATCACTTGAGGCCAGGAGTTCGAGACCAGCCTGCCCTGGCCAACATGACAAAATGCTGCCTCTACTAAAAATATAAAAATTAGCCAGGTGTAGTGGTGCATGCCTGTAGGATCATCTACGTGGGAGAACGAGACAGGAGAATCACTTGAAGCCGGCACGTGGAGTTTACAGTGGACAGTAATCATGCCACTGCACTCCAGCATGGGCAACAGAGCGGGACTCCATCCCCACAAAAAAAATCACTAGAATTCCTTACACTCCAACAACGGTAAAGCTCAGAGGTAAATCAAGAATGCAACCCCAGTCACAACTGCTACAAAAAAAATATGAAATAACTAGGAACATGACTAACCAGAAAAGTGAAAGATCTCTACAAAGAGAATGCAAAACACTGCTTAAAAAAAAAAAAGAGAGAGCGATGACACAAACAAATGGAAAAACATTTCATGCTCATGGATAGGAAAAATGATTATCATTAGAATGGTCAAATTGCCAAAAGCAGTTTCAGGATTCAATGCTATTACTATCAAACTACCAACGACATTCTTCACAGAACTAGGAAAAACTATTTTAAAATTCATGTGAGAGCTCAGATTAAGATGGCGGATAAGAGGCAGGACTAGCGCTTGAAGGCGTGATATTGGGTCCAGAGCAGGCTCAGAGCTGGGCGCCTCTCAGCAGTCGCTGTGGCTGCAGCTACCTTCTCATGGCCATGGCTGTGCTCCTCTAGCCTTTCAGCGGCCTCCCCCTGAGCTGCAGTTTGGACTTCCTCCAGTGGCCAAGCGGCCTTGCCTAGCAGGTTTTTCCACCTGGGGGCAGACAGTGCCCAGCTGGCACCATGGCTAGGACCATGAGCAGTCCCAAGCAACCACAGCGGGAGAACGGTGCATGACATTTTCCCATTCATTGTAAAAAGAAACACAAGCTAGAGGAGCAGGAGGAGGAGGATTGCCTGCTAAAAAAAATAAAGGAAAAAAAGATAATTGAAGCAGAGCTCTGTGCTGGTCATAATGACTGAATTCTTTGTGCACGCCAAGATGTAGAGGGGTGTGGAGTGTGGAGTAAAGCCATGCACTAGTGGACTTTCTCTACCTGGAATATTAGATTCTGTTTGTGAAGAAATAGATGAGATGACTGGAGAACCAGTGTGAAGTTGCCTGAAGTAAGCTTCAGGAGATTGAAGACAGGATAATTGATGAAGAAGTTGAAGCTCACAGAAATGTTAACCACCTCTGTAGTCTTCTCCTTTCTGATACTATGAAAACAGGTTTGAAGAAGGAATTTGATGAACTTTACAAAAAAAAAAAAAAAAATTGAGTCTATGAGCCATCCTTCCATGGAGCTTGTTCTCTAGAAACCCCTCACTGAACTCCTCCCCAATGAGCCAAAGCCATCCTCTAATGCTAAGAACTATACAGGAGAGAGCCAAGCTAAGCATGCAGCTGCTGGCATTGCCTTCTCTCAGAGAACTGAACTGTTCTGGGAACTTCGGCACACAGGGATGTCTCCTTATAATGGTTTGGAGATAGCTACTAGCACAGAAGCAGAGATGGAACTCTAGAAACCAATTTATACAATAAAGTCGTCAAATGTTAGGAGAATCCTGTGTTCATTTATGAGCCAATTTGCATAGTATAGGGACTTGCAAGTTTTATGAAATGGGTGTAATAATATCTCCACCTGTGATTTGGGGTGGGACTCTCATTTTGGGTAGACATTTATTGAATTCAACTTTTTGCCAAGAAAGTTTGTCTCAACGGAAACACAGTTTTCAGTGGGACTTATTGAAGAAATGTTGGATTACAGTCTCTTCAAAGGTAAGTATAGAAGCTATATGTGTAAGGGTGACTTAAATCATATGTCACATTGTCTAGACTATTCAGACACTTAGAGAATATTCTCCTTGAATTAAAAAGGATGATTAAGAAAGAAGGATGCTCCTACTACAACTGTACCCTGACAGTTAAGTCACAGTTTAGTCTGTAGATACAAGCTGTTTACAGTGGCGACTATATATAATGGGGGAGAAGGAGGGAAGATGGCAGTAGCTTAAGCCTGTTGCTAAGAAATTTAATAAAGGCCCTGAAACTTGTAAATTAGTTGTCAATTCAATATAGCTCTGTTGAATAAATAGCCAACAGCATGTGGCTCTCCTCTTTGCCTCTGAAAATGCAATGAAAATACAGAGAAAAAGTTTTTCCTTCAAGGCTTTTTGTCTTCTGCCACTGTTGCTCCTTGGTTTCCCATGCATAATTGATAAGCCCAGTTATTCAGTAATGTTTACAAATTAATTAACTTTGAATGATAGCTAAAAGATTATGAGGTAACCCAAGTGCAAATTATGTATGGGATAAGCATCCTTTAGTGCATCCTAAGGAATGCTTTGTCAGCTAAACCCAGTATTGATAACTTTAGTAATTAAAAAAAAGTTATACTTATATTAGCAAGTTGTTTTAAAATGTTAATTTAGAGAACATTGAAATTGACAATGTAGGAGCAAATGACATTGAGGTTTACTGACATAGACAATTTGACTGGTGCTTAGACTATTGTGCAGTAGGCCTAAATAGTAGTGGACAATGCTTCCTGCTAGCAGAAAGCCTTCATCTTATTGAGTACCTAAGCCAGGTTCCAGGTGTCCTTTGAGGATAGCCAAGTTTGAAATTTTTAGTTTCTCAGGCAGAGCTCTTCTGCGTGGTAGGGACTCACAGGGCAAAGTAAAATTACAATTCCTTTACTGCTACAGAATATTAACTATAGGTTACTAAATGAGTGCTATGGTATAATACTGGCCCTCCCTTCACACAACAGGACACCACCCCAGTTTTGTTTTGTTTCCTGGGTTTCTTCCCCCTTTGTAAGCAGGCACGAGATACCATTTGTAGAATAAAAAAATGTTTTATGCCACATAAATGTGAATTTTTAGAAACTACATTCCATGCATTTTGAAACCCTTACTGAAATGTCTCCTGTTGTTACAGATGGCATAGAAGTCACAAGTCTATTAACTGGTCTATTAAATGTTCTACACCATTCTACAGATGGCGTAGAAGTCACAAGTCTATTAATTGTTGCTTCTTTGGCCTCTTCCTGCTTTCTCTTTCTGTTTGGATAGTCAGGAAAAGATTTAATGTTTAATATTTAAATAAAATATTTGATGTCTACACAGTAAAAGTATTCAAACTTCACACCACTATTGAAAGCAGTTGGAAACCAGATAATAGTTTCTTAATCTTATATTTAGAGATGAATGTAAACTGTATTCTTTTGAAATGTGCAAGTGTTTGATTCATGCCATTTGATAAACTCGTGCCTTGTAGTCATTGTTTAATGGAACCAGCTTGTAAAGTTTGTAGCCTTAAATAAATCTCCATGCTAAAAAAGTGTGCTCTAGTGCAACACAAAAACATGAAGTGACTGCCCAGAGGTGGAGTTAGTGTTAAAGTGGAAAGGGAGATGACACATTTCCCAAGAAGGACCCGAAACACACCAAGATTGTCTTCTACATGAATTGTTTGGGAGGCCTCTGAGTAAAGGTCTTATGATGAAAAGGGAGCAAAGAGGTCCACAAACAAAGCTCTGATAGTACTGGTAAATATAGGAGAGAATTAAGATTCTGTTAATTAAAATCCAAACAGAGCTTATTTGAGGAGTCAAGTTACCTGATATGATAATTATTTCTGTAGGATAACTGAGGTTTTATGTTCTTTTTTGGACTTTATCCTCTTACATTTGTTTGTACAAAAATTGTTTTCCATCCTTGTGGTGCTTATTCATCTGAGCAGGCTCCATAGTCCCAACACCTCTGCTTTTTGTTTTACTTTTGTAGGATAGGGTTTTTGCTTTTGCTTTTGCCTTAAGATTTCCCTAGGGAGTTAACAGGGCTTTTCATTTTGTACAGCTTTTGCAGCATGGATCAACCTTTGGCTTATTGTGCTAATGTGTGAAGAGAAAACAATTATCTAAAGCAAGTGAGCTTTAATGAACAAATGTATATTTTTTCTGAGTTTGAGTAGGGTGCATGTGGTTTTTGTTTTTGTTTGATTTTGTATTTAGTATGAAGAAAGTCTTATTTTCGTAAATATTAATCACTTAAAAAACTGCTACTCATTCTTGAAAAGGTACAAATAAAAATTTTAGAAAAATAACTAAGGTAGGGGCTAGAACCATGAAAAGGATGTTTACCAGCAGATTCATTTATTATTTTAGATTTGAAACTTGGTTTTGTCTTTCAGTAGTGACAAGAATGGCTTAGTTCTAGGAATGTTCTGGAAGATACTGTTAATTTTACTTTAAAATGAGAATCTGCTGTTTCCGTATTTTATCCTTTTAAATACAACTTCTCAAGTGTTTTTGGGGAAAAAAAAGGAGGTAAGACTAGCTTGCAGCTCCTGCTCAGACAAACAGAGCAGCATCTGGACACTCAAATTGCGAATTTTTGCTCCAAGAACTACCACAGGAATATACCAGGAAAGTCGAGAGAATCCACCGACCCTTTGAAGGAACTGGATCACTGCTGCAGTCTCCCTGAGATGCCAAAAAAAAAAAAAAAAACCACAAAACTGTGAGTCTGCTTGCTTTATCACTGGGGAGGTTCGTGGGCTGAGGCAAGTTCCCAGCCCTGGTCACTGGCTGCCTGGGCCTGTGACTGTCAGCTTTCCCCAACTTCCCTGGCAATGTATGACTCAGAAGAGGCAGATATAATCCCCCTGAGAATATAACTCCATTGGACTGGGAGGGAACCACACCCTCATCCCCCATAGTAGCCACAGCAAACCCCACCCAAGGAGAGGCTGAGCTCAGAAATGCCTATCCTAGCCCCCTCCTGGTGGACTTTCTCTACCCACCCTGCTAGCTGAAGACAAAGGTCAAATCTCCTGGGGCCTTTATGGCCCTGCCCACCAACTGAGAAACCTGAATGCTTAACCAGGTTTCCCTAGGATAAGTTTGCATCCTCCCTATAGGACTGTGGATGATGGGCTCTTGAACGTGCCACATCGTGGCTGGAAGCCAACCAACACAAAATCAGTCCACTAGACAAAAACACAACCAAAGACTCTCACAGAGTCCACTTCACTCCCCTGCTACCTCCACTAGAGCAGGTGCTGGTATCCAAGACTGCAAGACCTGAAGATGAATCATATCACAGGACTCTATGCAAACACTCCCCAGTACCAGCCTGAAGCCTGACAGCTCCACTGGGTGGCTAGACCCAGAAGAGCAAAAACAATCACTACAGTTTGGCTATCAGGAAGCCCCACTCCTAGGGAAAGGGAGAGAACACTATGTCAAGGGAGCACCACA
The DNA here is from genome assembly GCF_049350105.2 of Macaca mulatta. Classification (NCBI taxonomy): domain Eukaryota; kingdom Metazoa; phylum Chordata; class Mammalia; order Primates; family Cercopithecidae; genus Macaca; species Macaca mulatta. The sequence goes on along the minus strand of NC_133426.1, from coordinate 56,089,091 downwards.
TGGGACAAAAGAATCTGATCAGAAACTCTTGAATCCCAGATCTTCCCTCTGATATAGTCTACCCAAATGACAAGGAACCAGAAAAACAATTCTGGTAAGATTACAAAGCAAGGTTCTTTAACACCCCCAAAAGATCATACCAACTCACCATCAATGTATTGAAACCATGACAAAATCTCTGAATTGCCAGAAAAAGAATTTAGAAGGTCAATTATTAAGCTAATCAAGGGGGCAGCAAATAAAAATGAAGGCCAACTTAAATAAATAAAATATATGATACAGCATAAGAAAGGAAAATTATTCATTGAAATACATAGCATAAATAAAAAAAATCACAACTTCTGGAAATCAAGGACACACTTAGAGAAATGCAAAATGTAGTGGAAAGTCTCAGCAATAGACTCATATAAGCAGGAGAATGAAACTCAGAGCTCAAAGACAAGGCTTTCAAATTAATTCAAATCATCAAAGACAAAAAAGAAAAATTAAAAAATGAATTAAGCCTCCAAGAAGTTTGGGACTATGTTAAATGTCCAAACCTAAGAATGACTGGTGTTCCTAAGAGAGAAAAGAAATTTAAAAGTTTGGAAAACTTATCTGAGAGAATAATCGAGGTAAACTTCCCTGGCCTTGCTAGAGATCTAGACAGTCAAATAAAAGAAGCTCAAAAAACACCTGGAAAATTCATCACTAAAAGATCATCGCCTGGGCACATAGTCATCAGGTTATCTAAAGTTGAAACAAAGGAAAAAAATCTTAAGAGCTGTGAGGTAAAAGCATCAGGTAACCTATAAAAAATGTATTAGATTAACAGCCAATTTCTCAGCAGAAACCCTACAAGCTAGAAGAGATTGGGGTCCTATATTTAGCCTCCTTAAACAAAAAAATTATCAGCAAAGATTTTTGTATCCAGTGAAACAAAGTTTCATAAATGAAAGAAAGATACAGTTTTTTTTCTCAGAAAAGCAAATGCTGAGAGAATATGACACTACCAATCTGGTACTAAAAGAACTTCTAAAAGTACCCCCAAATAGAACCTCCTTAAAGCATAAACCTCACAGGACCTATACAACAAAAACACAATGAAAAATACACAGGGTATTCAGACAAAAAAAAAAACCCCAGCACAATGAATAGAATAGTACCACACATCTCAATACTAACATTGAATGTAAATGACCTAAGTGTTTCAAAGTGCTAATACCAGAGTAGGTAGTATCACCCTAATCCTAATACCAAAACCAGGGAAGGGCATAACAAAAAAAGAAAACTGCAGGCTAATATGCCTGATGATCATAGATGCAAAAATCCTCAACAAAATACTAGCAAACAATATTGAACAGAATATCAGCAATATAATCCACCATAATCAAGTGGGTTTCATACCTGGGATTCAAGGACGGTTTAACATGCATAAGTCAATAAATGTGATACACCACATAAACAGAATTAAAAATGAAAATCATACAATCATCTCAAAAGATGCAGAAAAACGTGAAAAAATACAGCATCACTTTGTGATGAAAACTCTCAGCAAAACTGTCATAGAAGGGACATAACTTAAGGTAAAAAAGCCATTTTTGACAAACCCACAGCCAACTTTATACTGAACAAGGAAAAGATGAAAGCATTCCCCCTGAGAACTGGAAAGAGACAAGGATGCCCACTTTCACCACTTCTATTCAACACAGTACTGTAATTCCTAGCCAGAGCAATCTTTGCTGATGATATGGTCACGTACCTAGAAAACCCTAAAGACTCATCCAAAAAGCTCCTAGATCTGATAAATGAATTCAGCAAAGATTCAGGACACAAACTTAATGTATACAAATCAGTAGTTCTGCTATACACTAACAGCAACCTAGCAGAGAATCAAATCAAGAACTCAATCCCTTTTTACAATAGCTACAAAAAAAGTAAAATACTTAGGAATATGCCTAACCAAGGACATGAAAGACGTCTACGAAAGCAAAAAACAAACAAAAACACTGTTAAAGGAAATCATAGATAAACAAATGAAAAAAAATCTTATTTTCATAGATGGGTAGAATCAATATTGTGAATATGACCACACTGCTAAAAGTAATCTACAAATTCAATGCAATTCCCATAAAAATACCACCATCATTCTTCACAGAACTAGAAAAAAAATCCCATAATTCATACGGAAGGAAAAAAAAAAAGTTTTCATGGGCAAAGCAAGACAAAGCAAAAAGAACATATCTGGAGGCATCACATTACCAAACTTCAAACTATACTATAAAGTCCTAGTCACCAAAACAGCATGGTACTGGTAAAAATATAGGCACATAGACCAATGGAACAGAATAAAGAACACAGAAATAAAACCAAATACGTACAGCCAACTGATCTTTGACAAAACAAACAGAAACATAAAGTGGAGAAACGACATCCTATTCAACATATGGTGCTGGGATAATTAGCAAGCCATATGTAGACGAATGAAACTGGATCCTCATCTCTCACCTGATATAAAAATCAACTCAACATGGACAAAAGGCTTAAATCTAAGACCTGAAACAATAAAAATTCTAAAAGATAATGTTAGAAAAACCCTTCTAGACATTGTCTTAGGCAAAGAGTTCATGACCAAGAACCTAAAAGCAAATGCAACAAAAACAAAAATAGATGGGACTTAATTAAAATAAAAAGTGGCAAAGCAGGAAATCTGTCCATACATAACTTCAGAAATGGGGCTGAATCCTGGAAGCCAGGCAGCATCATTCTGAAGGCTCCACTTCCACAGCACCTCACAAATTAAGACTCACTGGCTTGGAATCCCATCCAGCCAATGGCAATGGATTGGAGTCTACCTGAGATGGGTCTGACTTCCCAGGTTGAGAAGCAGCCATGATCTCTGCAGTTTTGTTGACTAAGCCACTGTATTCTGCCAGCTGTGGGTAATAAAGATGGTATGGACAAGGAATGGTCTCCCAAAGTGCAGCACAGATGCCTTGCCAGATAGTGGCGAGACTGTTTCTATTTTTTTATTTTTATTTTTTTAATTTATTTATTATTATTATACTTTAAGTTGTAGGGTACATGTGCATAACGTGCAGGTTTGTTACATATGTATACTTGTGCCATGTTGCTGTGCTGCACCCATCAACTCGTCATTTACATCAGGTATAACTCCAAATGCAATCCCTCCCCCCTGCCCCCTCCCCATGATAGGCCCCGGTGTGTGATGTTCCCCTTCCTGAGTCCGAGTGATCTCATTGTTCAGTTCCCACCTATGAGTGAGAACATGCGGTGTTTGGTTTTCTGTTCTTGTGATAGTTTGCTAAGAATGATGGATTCCAGCTGCATCCAAGTCCCTACAAAGGACTCAAACTCATCCTTTTTTATGGCTGCATAGTATTCCATGGTGTATATGTGCCACATTTTCTTAATCCAATCTGTCACTGATGGACATTTGGGTTGATTCCAAGTCTTTGCTATTGTGAATAGTGCTGCAATAAACATACGTGTGCATGTGTCTTTATAGCAGCATAATTTATAATCCTTTGGGTATATACCCAGTAATGGGATGGCTGGGTAATATGGTACTTCTAGTTCTAGATCCTTGAGGAATCGCCATACTGTTTTCCATAATGGTTGAACTAGTTTACAATCCCACCAACAGTGTAAAAGTGTTCCTATTTCTCCACATCCTCTCCAGCACCTGTTGTTTCCTGACTTTTGAATCATTGCCATTCTAACTGGTGTGAGATGGTATCTCATTGTGGTTTTGATTTGCATTTCTCTGATGGCCAGTGATGATGAGCATTTTTTCATGTGTCTGTTGGCTGTATGAATGTCTTCTTTTGAGAAAAGTCTGTTCATATCCTTTGCCCACTTTTTGATGGGGTTGTTTGTTTTTTTCTTGTAAATTTGTTTGAGTTCTTTGTAGGTTCTGGATATTAGCCCTTTGTCAGATGAGTAGATTGCAACAATTTTCTCCCATTCTGTAGGTTGCCTGTTCACTCTGATGCTAGTTTCTTTTGCTGTGCAGAAGCTCTTTAGTTTAATGAGATCCCATTTGTCAATTTTGGCTTTTGTTGCCATTGTTTTTGGTGTTTTAGACATGAAGTCTTTGCCCATGCCTATGTCCTGAATGGTACTACCTAGGTTTTCCTCTAGGATTTTTATGGTATTAGGTCTAACATTTAAGTCTCTAATCCATCTTGAATTAATTTTCGTATAAGGAGTAAGGAAAGGATCCAGTTTCAGCTTTCTACTTATGGCTAGCCAATTTTCCCAGCACCATTTATTAAATAGGGAATCCTTTCCCCATTTCTTGTTTCTCTCAGGTTTGTCAAAGATCAGATGGCTGTAGATGTGTGGTATTATTTCTGAGGACTCGGTCCTGTTCCATTGGTCTATATCTCTGTTTTGGTACCAGTACCATGCTGTTTTGGTTACTGTAGCCTTGTAGTATAGTTTGAAGTCAGGTAGCGTGATGCCTCCAGCTTTGTTCTTTTGACTTAGGATTGTCTTGGAGATGCGGGCTCTTTTTTGGTTCCATATGAACTTTAAAGCAGTTTTTTCCAATTCTGTGAAGAAACTCATTGGTAGCTTGATGGGGATGGCATTGAATCTATAAATTACCTTGGGCAGTATGGCCATTTTCACGATATTGATTCTTCCTATCCATGAGCATGGTATGTTCTTCCATTTGTTTGTGTCCTCTTTTATTTCACTGAGCAGTGGTTTGTAGTTCTCCTTGAAGAGGTCCTTTACATCCCTTGTCAGTTGGATTCCTAGGTATTTTATTCTCTTTGAAGCAATTGTGAATGGAAGTTCATTCCTGATTTGACTCTCTGTTTGTCTGTTACTGGAGTATAAGAATGCTTGTGATTTTTGCACATTAATTTTGTATCCTGAGACTTTGCTGAAGTTGCTTATCAGCTTAAGGAGATTTTGGGCTGAGACAATGGGGTTTTCTAAATATACAATCATGTCATCTGCAAACAGGGACAATTTGACTACTTCATTTCCTAACTGAATACCCTTGATTTCTTTCTCTTGCCTGATTGCCCTAGCAAGAACTTCCAACACTATGTTGAATAGGAGTGGTGAGAGAGGGCATCCCTGTCTTGTGCCAGTTTCCAAAGGGAATTTTTCTGTTTTTGCCCATTCAGTATGATATTGGCTGTGGGTTTGTCATAAATAGCTCTTATTATTTTGAGGTACGTTCCATCAATACCAAATTTATTGAGCGTTTTTAGCATGAAGGGCTGTTGAATTTTGTCAAAAGCCTTTTCTGCATCTATTGAGATAATCATGTGGTTCTTGTCTTTGGTTCTGTTTATATGCTGGATTATGTTTATTGATTTGCGAATGTTGAACCAGCCTTGCATCCCAGGGATGAAGCCCACTTGATCATGGTGGATAAGCTTTTTGATGTGTTGCTGAATCCGGTTTGCCAGTATTTTATTGAGGATTTTTGCATCGATGTTCATCAGGGATATTGGTCTAAAATTCTCTTTTTTTGTTGTGTCTCTGCCAGGCTTTGGTATCAGGATGATGTTGGCCTCATAAAATGAGTTAGGGAGGATTCCCTCTTTTTCTATTGATTGGAATAGTTTCAGAAGGAATGGTACCAACTCCTCCTTGTACCTCTGGTAGAATTCAGCTGTGAATCCATCTGGTCCTGGACTTTTTTTGGTTGGTAGGCTATTAATTGTTGCCTCAATTTCAGAGCCTGCTATTGGTCTATTCAGGGATTCAACTTCTTCCTGGTTTAGTCTTGTAAGAGTGTAAGTGTCCAGGAAATTATCCATTTCTTCTAGATTTTCCAGTTTATTTGCGTAGAGGTGTTTATAGTATTCTCTGATGGTAGTGTGTATTTCTGTGGGGTTGGTGGTGATATCCCCTTTATCATTTTTAATTGCATCGATTTGATTCTTCTCTCTTTTCTTCTTCATTAGTCTGGCTAGTGGTCTGTCAATTTTGTTTATCTTTTCAAAAAACCAACTCCTGGATTCATTGATTTTTTGGAGGGTTTTTTGTGTCTCTATCTCCTTCAGTTCTGCTCTGATCTTAGTTATTTCTTGCCTTCTGCTAGCTTTCGAATGTGTTTGCTCTTGCTTCTCTAGTTCTTTTAATTGCGATGTTAGAGTGTCAATTTTAGATCTTTCCTGCTTTCTCTTGTGGGCATTTAGTGCTATAAATTTCCCTCTACACACTGCTTTAAATGTGTCCCAGAGATTCTGGTATGTTGTATCTTTGTTCTCATTGGTTTCAAAGAACATCTTTATTTCTGCCTTCATTTCGTTATGTACCCAGTAGTCATTCAGGAGCAGGTTGTTCAGTTTCCATGTAGTTGAGCGGTTTTGATTGAGTTTCTTAGTCCTGAGTTCTAGTTTGATTGCACTGTGGTCTGAGAGACAGTTTGTTATAATTTCTGTTCTTGTACATTTGCTGAGGAGTGCTTTACTTCCAATTACGTGGTCAATTTTGGAGTAAGTATGATGTGGTGCTGAGAAGAATGTATATTCTGTTGATTTGGGGTGGAGAGTTCTATAGATGTCTATTAGGTCTGCTTGCTGCAGAGATGAGTTCAATTCCTGGATATCCTTGTTAATT